>NW_024609837.1:71812536-74222750 GCF_016920785.2 Ixodes scapularis
CCTTGAAACCCGCCGTCTAGGTCAGAACCGGATGCTGGCGAAACGGAGTAAAACAAAGTATACGCGCTTGTTGGACCACTTTTGCCATCGGTTGTTGACCACCGCCTGTTCACTATTTATCGCGTGAGTTGAAACATGGTGTATGTTACAACTCACGCGAGAAAGAGCGAACAGGCGGTGGTCAACAGCCGATGCCAAAAGTGGTCGAATAAGCGCGTATACTCCGTTTTACTACACCAATCTCGCTAAGCGTTTCACTATAGGTTTCCTGCGTTGCGCAGGGGGCGCCGCGAAAAGGAACTTGCTAGGACTTGTTTTGGGCAGTACAAACTTGAGCGTCTCAAACTGTCACACATAGAGAAGCATGCCTTCTCTGGTGCTGAACGCGTAATCACGAGGAAAATACAAAGAAGCAACAAAATTCGACCGCCGTCGAAGCATAGGTTAAAGCTAATATACTAAACGCTCTGTTATATACTCTGACGTTGGGCGCAGCGAACGTAGCATAGCGAAAACGCGCGCGTTTCATTGGCCGGCGGGCAGCAACTCGATATCTGCGACGAGTCAGTATCTGTGTACGCAGTGCTACGCCGCATTTGCTACGCTCATGCCGTTTCACGCGTTCCAAGGTAAAATATATATATATATATATATATATATATATATATATATATATATATATATATATATATATATATGTTATTAAAAGCGTCGTGACGCCAGATGTTCTGACATCACCACCCAGTCATAATAAATGCGTGCCACCACCACCACCCAGTCATAATAAATGGAGGCATGAATCTGGCACTTTCGATTGTCTTGTGGCGTATTATCTAGCCGATGTCGGACGCCCAAAGGTGCTTTTTCTGTTCTTCAGCGCAACACAAAAAAAAAAAGACAAAATTAAAAGTTTAGCTTTCCAGCCAGAAATAGTGCGAGGCCACGTTCGGCATCACGAAGCGCTTGAACGAGCAGACTGTCAATAATAGCTGCGTTCGATTTACTTACACCTCTTGCACTGGTGTAGGATAGTGTAGGCGGTCAACCTCCGGTCGTATCTCAATACCCATACCGGAAGAACACCACTCTACACTTTTCTGCACTGGTGCAGGAGGTGTAAGTCAATCGAACGCAGCTATTGTTTGGACGCGATCGTCGAAGAGAACTTACGAACTATGGCCGCTAAAACATAACATAACAAGCAGAAAGCGTCGGATGGGACTGCTAAAAAGGACGCTACAACGCTATTTCGGCGATTATTTTTTGGTTTATACGTGTTCAAAGGAGCATATGACATCGGACGCTCCAATATTTTCTTAAAATGACACAAAAAGAAATTTTAAAACAAATAAACGAGTAGCAAAGAGCACCTGGGGGATGTCGCTAAATCCTCGTTTGTAATGCCCGTCTAGAAATCTTGACAGGTAGTGATGATAACTGTCTCGCCTAGACCTACACATGATTTGAACCTGACGTCATCTCAACAGCTCTACGGCCAGCACAAGAGAAGAGGGGAGGGAGGAACTCCCCACTCAACGGGACTTTCTTTTGTGTGTGCCAGACGTTGCAATTCTCCCTCTACAACATTGTAGAAGATTAACTCGGTACTCTAAATTCACACAAAAGCAGATTTGCGATTAGTTGCGGTAGCCCGATCGCTGGCGTGCCTCGACCACTTCGGTGGCTGGAACGGCTAGGGCATCCTGACGACGTCAGCCTCGACGCAGCTTTGCTCATCCCGAGAAAAAACTACGTCACGATTGCGCCGGATGTGACGTGCCCTCAGCTGGCTGCACTCCAAGCGCTTGCCAGAGTGGGCCGTTTATAACGAAAAATACAGCCATCAGGCTCAAAATACAAATGTGCGATTGTGATTTAGGGATATTGTGGATCATATTCAGCCTATTTCTGAACACGACGGGTATATTTCAAATTTCTTTGAAGTATCCCTTTAAAACGCAGAAAAAAAACTCGGCGAAA
Organism: Ixodes scapularis; assembly: GCF_016920785.2. NCBI lineage: Eukaryota > Metazoa > Arthropoda > Arachnida > Ixodida > Ixodidae > Ixodes > Ixodes scapularis. Next base: position 71,814,517 of record NW_024609837.1, read on the forward strand.
GATGTGGCATTACAAACAAGGAACCTCCTTGAACACGAAGATGACATCAGGGAACAATGTGGCTTGAAAAACAGCCAGCCCTCTAAATGCCCGCTGAAAAGCTGGTGGTAGCATTTTTATTATCGGTTTTAGAGTGGATCGCGGTTTCCCATTAGTGTAATATTTTAACAGCGCTATATTTAATCTCCATAAACCAAGACCAGTCACTTACTTTGGTTCAACTTTTGACCGGTGTCATCCTTTAACACACTGGCACGGCCGCTTGATTCTGGTGAAGGAGAATAAGGGAACAGCGCATTTCGTAAAGCTGGATCACGCATTTGCGTGCTTAGGACCGACTCCTTGCGATCTCTTTTGACGAAAGAACAGACTGGCGCCACCTGTCGGGTAGCTGTGAAACACTTTCACTGTCTGCAGATATTATATCCTTTGGAGCATCATTCTTTCTTTTTTGGCCCAAAAAAAACAAAAAAAAAACATTTCGACACTGTTATAAACGACGACATCTCATAGATAGTACGTACGTCTTATCCCTCAAGTACCGCAAAAACCTTTTCTTTCTAGCGAAATAAAGTTCCAGTGCCGCCTCATAGATGGCGCCAGCGAACGAGTGTGTTGTGTGGGCACTGAGCGTGCGCAAAAACAAGGTGCGGGAAAAGAGAGGAGTCCGCGCATGCGCAGTGCCAACAGCAGCGCCATCGCAGTGCCGTGACGTCAGAGACTGAAGGTTTCGCAATATTTTCGAAAATTAGATCTACGCACTCTCTGTAAGAAATAATGGCTGATAACATCATTGCCAGAATTATTTCACGCCCACGAAGAAGGAATGATGCGTAAGAAAAACACGAAAACATATGCGTATCGCAAGTGTTACAGGATTGCGTTAGTGCGTTATCTCGTTTCGAATCTCTTCGTACAAGATTTACCACTCATGATTTGTCAAGACTGGGTGACCTCCAAGCCACAACTACGAAAAAAAGTAAAATCAAATCACGGACTTCTATTGTGACTACTCGAAGTCAGCGATCTGACACAACCATACCTAATCTCGATCACTTCTCCGCCAGGGCGGAGAATAAAAATGAATATGATTTAAATCGGGATTTAAACCAGACCAGTTTTACTATGATCGTTTAGATCAAACGCTTTCCGCTGCAATAATCTCAAAAATATTTTATTTTTTATTTATTTTATTTAAAATACTATCAGTCTCTGTGGAGACTATGATATGGCGGGTATACAAGTGTACAAAAAAACAACAGCAAGAACAGCACACACTTGAAAAAGTGGTATAAAAGATATCGCCAAATAATCACAAAAAATGCTTTGATTCTAAAAAATAAAAAAAAAAAATTCGTCATGGGCTGGAATGCGTTGACGGAAAACAATACACATAAAAAAACACACACAGCAACATTTTATTTCACATTTTACAAGATGCTAGTTAAGCAGAAAAGGCTTCAAGTGATTGGCATACCACAGCTTTCTCCGAAAGAAAATTCCAGTCACTTATGGTTTGTGGAAAGAATGAGTCTCTGAAACAGTCCTCGAAGAACCGTGACTGATGAAGTGCGCAACTGTGTTTGTTCCGAGTTATTCTCGACTTGGTCAGGAACTAGGTAAGCGGTTTTGTCTATTTGCAATAAGTCATTGCTAATCATATAGAGATTTGAATCTTTTTATTACGTTAGCAGTTTTTGCTCCGGAACATGCAGACGTCTTCCGTTCGGACGGTCGTGGTATGGACTAGACTGGACTGGTGTGGTAAGGCCGCGGCGCGGTTCCTGCCGTTTTTTTCTCTGCGTTCGTTCGCTCGTCACGTCCACTTTCTCTCTCAACGTAAGTTGAGAGAGTCTTCTCGCAGGCTTCCAAGGACGTGCTACTGTTGACGCGCACTCTTCTTACGATAGAACCCAGTCTCCAGCGCTTGGGTTCGATTTCCCAGTACGTACAACGTTCGCGACAAGGTAAAACCGAGGTCCAGCGACGATGCCGTTTGCGCGAGACCGCCGACAACCCTGCAGCGAAAATGGGCTCTTCGAAGACAATGGTGTGATGACCTTAGGCGGCGATCGCGGGAGCTCGGGGGGGCTCCATCTGAAACCGCCGACGCCCGGGAGAACAAACCGGCTCCCTGGAGACAACAGTACGCGGACCGTGGCCAGGTCGGAATTCCCGTTCTTTGTTGAGTTGTAACCCTTGCGCGAGATTCTAATGCATTTCGTCGAGAATTAGCGTGGCAACAGCAAAGATTTCGGCATCGTATTTATTTCCGATTTACCTATCATTTAATGTTTTTTATGTGCATTTGTTTTGTGAAGGAATCATCGAGCAAGAAATATTTCTATATACCTAAACACGATCAAAATCAAAATGAAAATACAAATCCTGAGCCAATCGGATCGTTGTGTTTGATCTTCTAATTCCTTCGGTTGTCAGTAATGCAACAAGATAAAAACGCAAAATTAAGAAACGAAAACTAGAAAAGTAATATCCTATTGCAATAAAGTCAGATTGAGGAAAAAACAAGAACAAATAAAGCTTTCTCAATAAGTCAAGAATAATGTTCAAGCTGTATTTGCTTTAATATGGCGGGAATTAGATCAATAAAAAGTTGTTAATTAAGCTGTACTCCAAATTTCTATGTTTTCTTCCTTCCGCGTTGTTAACACTGAAGGGGCGAATCAATCAATAAAACTGACTTGTTATAAGATAAATCTAGTTGTAAAAATCACCATTCGTTTAAACCAAATTAATCTGATTTAAACGAAATAACTTCGATTTAAATCCTATGACTCTGATTTCGATAAAATAACTTTGATTGAAATCAAGTAACTTTGATTTAATTAATAAAACCCGAATTTATATGAAATAACTCTAATTTAAATAAAAATAATATAATTTTATTGATTAAAAAATTACATATTCTTTTTTTTCAACTCTGCTTTCTCTCCCATCGATGATCGAACCTCCCACCTGCCATCCCCGCAAGATAAGATGACTCTGGCCAAGCAAACTTGGTTTGCCTTTCCTCTCCACAAACGTTGTTCCACTCTATAAATTATTTTTAAGTGGCTGCAAGTGGTTCTCACGCAGTCGATCACACACAAACTCGAATGCCTGAACTAGGGAGTCTTCATGTGCGCTTTGCTAGGGTGATGCCCTTTTTTGTAATAGCACTCGCCGACAGACCAGCAGCCATCTTGGTTCTCGGCGATGATCCGTGGGGCTTATAACCCTCCCGGAAACAAGCACCTTATCTCACAAGTTCGGAGCAGCGTTGTGGAGCCCACGGAGGGAGGAATAGCGTTTTCCCCCTCAGATGGGAGGAGCGATGGACACAAAGGCCACTTTCCAGCGCACGGCGAAACAATTGAGAACCAAAATGGCGCTGGGAGAGGGACTGGGAAAGGGAAACAGGCAGTTTGCATCACCCTATGTGAAGCGCACATGAAGGCACCCTAGTGTGAACTATAGCTCCCCAAGGCTGCAGTCACATTGGCAACACATCGCACAAAATAGACGGAATTTCTCTGCGGGCATGACGACGGAATTATCTGCGCACAGGGCTCAGAAATGTCCGAAGCATGCTTTGCTTCATATACATGCTACGAACACGTCTGCAGACAGTTTTTGTCTGACCAATGCTACCGTCATTCAACGAAGTAACACGCCTCTTACACTGGCTGCACACTGTCCCTTGTACGTTGCATTGACAGTGTGACCGCAGCTTTAGGACGGGCTTAGGCGCAGATCAACATCGAAACGTCAACCGATCTCCGAAATTCGGCGGAGATTGATGTAACACGACTACTAAACTGGGATCTCTAATGGGAACCACATTCGGGTGATTACGCGGCCGCAGGTCAGGTCGGCCATTGACCTCAGAATTCCTGCAGGTTTTCTGCAGGGCGAAGCGTTTGCTCCTGGTGCTGCAAAATGCTGTACGCTCTAACAAGCTTTTGGGAGGGAGCGTAGACGAGCAGTATTTGCGGAACTTTGGAAATTTGGCAATGAAGTTTAGTTTGGAAGGTGGCGCCACCTCATGGATAAGTGTTGCAACACTGAGACGACATGCGGTCGCAATCATCGACCCCGATTTCGAGCTCGGAATCGCCGATTGCACGGCTGAACTCTGACGCGGCGCTCGTGACCAATCGTTCGGTGGTCAAGCCGTCCCAAAGTTGCCCATCTTGACCACCGGTCGCGCTGACCAGCAGCCGACCGAGGCGCCGCCCGTTCATTGCCTGGGGGGGGGGGAGGCTATGCGTACCTAGTCGCCGACAGCTTCAGAGGCGCAGACCGTGGCTTGAGAGTATCATGCTGGTTTCTTCGTGACAGCGAATCAAATATTAGGCGAAATGCGGTTCCAGGGGTCCGATTACGGACACCGCGAGAGCTAGAGCGAGATCTAATATTTTGCCTCTCGTAGTGAGCGCGAAGATGGCGTTCGTAAGCGGTTTATAAGCCGGTTCGTCTGCTATGAAGGGCCGTTGGGACACGGAAATAAAGCAAGAAGTCAGCGTACGCCGTCGGCTAATAGGCCGAAAAAAAAAAAAAGTCGATTATCTGCTACGAATTGAGCGCCGCGGCGGAGTTACATCTGACGCGGGCCGAAATTGTGAATGTCTGCTTTTTCACGTTGGAAGTCATTCAGAACTTGTGCTTCGTTTGCAAACCTCAAGTTGTTCTCCTTCTGTACACGAGCTGACATCGACCGGTAGATGGAGGAGTACTAACGACACGCACATCAGAGGCCGCGAGACCTTTTGCGCTAGTTGGTATAGCTGGTGAGACGTTCTAACCAAACTTTTGTCTGTTTTGATATCGCCAACGGGTTCAAGAGGTCTCATTGGTTGATTGCGCGCAAACTGCGGCGCCATGTACATGAAGAGGGCGAGAAAGCTCTCGTTCTCGCATTGACCAAAATCGAGACTCAGGCATGCAACGGGAGAGCGCCTCGAGACCTCACGAAGCGAGATTGCCAACTGGAGAAACCGCGACCTGAGAGCGGAGCGGCACGAGCCCGCAACAACACGAGAGCGCGTGCGATTAGAGCGCGACACGGTAACGCTCATCTTTATCGCGCGTCACGACAGCGTTATCGGGGCCGATGAACGGGCTGTATTAGCGGCGAGATGTTTTGGTGGCGCCCTCGTAACCTTTCGTGACGTCATTACCTTACGAACAACAAGTTCGATGGTGTTTGTTATTAGCATGGCGGAAACTTGAAATCATGGCGCTCTTTAACCAACGCTGTCAACACTGTAAAAATTGAAGTCCTCACGTTCCTCTTATTTCCGTCCATGAGAACTCCTTTGCTGATGTCATAGTCAGCATTCGGCCAATCGTGGAAGGCCGACCACCGCGACGCTTTCGATCGCGCACGTCGCCTATACCTCGTTTCAACTTAAGTCCGAAAGCAGCCGATGTTGCAAGCGCGAGCTCCGGGCCCGTGCAATGCAAGCACTGTTCAGGGCAACATGCCTGCACTTGTAGCGTCGGCTGCACCTGGACTTAAGCTGAAAAGAAGAATAGCGTTGATATCAATTTTGTTCTCTCTTTTTTTTTTTTTTTTGAACTGGCAACAGCAGTCACGTGCAGGACGACGTTGTACGACGCGGTGGAAAGATAACGGGATCACAACCCTTCGCTTTGAGAAGCTCGCTAGGGGCGCTTCTGCTTGCCTCACTATGGGCAGTACACGTGCTATCCACGCGGGTGTTTTAATTTTCAAAGTGCACAGAACCTTGACGTTGCACGTGCTTGCACCAGCAGAGGAGGTTAAAGTATCCGCACTCTGGGTTGCGAGAAAAAATTTTACCGGGTGGCGATACCCAAACTTCTCGCCGGGAATAGCCTCTAAGATTCATCTCGGTGGGGAAATCTGTCCTGGACTAGGGTCACTAAAGGAGCTACGCTTTCAGAGTACCGCATTTCTTTGGCATTTTACCGAGAATACAGTCGCTCTATCCAACAATATTCTGGTTCGCTACGGCATCATTGGATAGCGGCAGTCACGTGATTCGCTATCATCATCATCGCGTTTTCTCAGCGCCACCATCTTGGGTCCAGCGGTCCTCTGCCTGCTGCTGTTTTACTGTTTACTGCGCGGGCACGCTGAAGTCCGTCGCTCAGCACGCGCGTTTTTCGTGTTACGTCGAGATACAAACAACACAACCTTGATTCGCAGCCACAGCCGTGGCTGCGGTAGCTAGCGCAGGCGACGGCTACAGCTCAGCTTGGCTCAGCTAGAGTCACTTTTTCATCTGCGCGTGAACCCAAGATGGCGGCGCCTGACACGCTTCAGACGCGTAGTTTGGGAGTTTCGGTACTCTGAAAGCGTAGCTTTATTTAGTGAGTCTATCCCAGAGCATTTCGTACGGGCGGGTTAATTTGTTTTAGCATTTCCAAGGCGTTGTTCGGATTCGGCAACAAACACCCTGAAATAAGTTCCGGCTGGTAAAAACACAAGACATGATATTATTGTGACCATACAAGTTATCGTTATATTCATAGTTTCTGAAAACAATTACACACACACAGACACACACGCACACATACGCGCGCACACACACGCACACACAAACACACGCACACGCACGCAAAGTTATGTCAACAATTGCACTGAACCGGCAGAAGACGACCACTTGAATGCTATCTTCTTTATTGAATAGGGATTCCCTTACCGCTCACTCACACTGGAAACGGATCGGCGTTCGCAAAGCGGTTGCGAACGCGGTTGTATAAAGATTCAGTACAACTGCACGCGTACTTGATGTCATCGAGTGCGCGTGCAATGGACCTTTTCCGAGAAGCGTTCTGCGCACGCGCGAACGCCCGATGCGAAGCGGCGGAAGTCGGTGCGAAAAATCGAGGAAATTCGGAAGGAGGCTGTTGATCAGCGAGTAGAACACGTAATTACAGCATATATATAATTGAGTTTCACAAAAAAAGAAGGTGGACGGAAAGAAAAACGCGACGTTTGGGTCGTGTGTTTCTTTCCCCTCTCTAAAGTCGCGTTGGGCACGCGTTGCAGCTCAGAAAGCGAAGGAACTGGTAGCGAAACTCTCATTATCGATTGGTAGCGCAGGTAGGTCACTTCCTCAATTTTTAGTTCGTGCAGCCACCGCCTGGTGCCGTCGGTATGTGGAAAAGGTCCATTGCACTGGATCTTTTTATAACCGCGTTCGCAACCGCTTTGCGAACGCCGATCCGCTTCCAGTGTGAATGAGCGGTTAGGTAGCGGCATAGTTGAATACCATCCTCGAAACTTTCTATGGCGCGTAACAGTCGCAGTCTCTTGTCGAGAACGCGCTTTATGGTTGATGCGCCCTCCCGTCACTTTTTCTTTCTTCCCTGTTCTAACCGTCCAGTGCCGCAATGTAATTGGCTGTTGAGAGACAAGACCCTCAGTTGCAGTACACATATCCAGCGTTTTACACCACCAGGCGAAGAATGGCGTGTCACTGGGCAAAGGGCGCACGCGTCTGCTGCTCCGCAGAAGGGAGCTACTGCACAGGCCGAGAACCCGTTCGAGAGCCCCGAAGACAGAGATGGCAGCGCGCAGAAAACGATTTCTCAAATGGTCCATACCGGTTTAATTATGAAGCCAAAGGTGTCTCGAGACGTGCGTCTATACGACAATAAAAACGTCGAGGCTGGCGACCTGCGAACGCGTGTTTGCTTATATCACTTCTCTGGGGCGAGATCAATGGCCGGAGCGCGGCCCCTGTCCATTAAAAAGAAAAACACGCGCACACAAAACAAGATGAAATGAAGAAAGAAAATAAAGATAACAATGGTACAGTCGCGTGTTTCTCTGGTGTCACGCCCAGAGAAGTAATAACTTCGTGTTCAGGCGCCGGTCGATACGCTGTATGCTCGGCTTCACCTCAGAGTTGACCGCTGTGAATGCTGCCGTGTTTCCCGGACCAATCGGAAAGCGGGAGGGTGACACGTGACTTTGAAAATCCGGCGCCGCGAGACGCTGGGAATGAAATCGCGTGGACGCGCTTCATTTCCATTGGGTCGGATGGGCGGCGATGTCCTGCGTGGTCGATCTGGATGTAAAAGAGTAAACGGCGGATAGCACCAGGCGCCTGCTTGCGCCATCTACCGAGTGCGAAATGTCGTTGACTGGTACCGGTTCACGTGAAGGGACGTGACGCTTCAAGATTAAAGTATGTGAACGTTACCCGGGCAACGCGTTCGATTTTCAACTCATCAACTGGTGGCACGAAGTCATCTATCAGAGAATACAAATCTGCCTTATTGAAGAAGAAATTCGATATTTTCGAGAGAAATCGTTCACACGCCGCAGGCACGAATCAGTACAGCAGGAACATTTGCCCCAAACATCTGACGTAAAACATGGGTGCTTGCTAATTCCAAAGAACAACAACAGCAAGAACAACGAACAAGGAACAAGAAACAACAACAACAACAACAACAACAAGAACAACAACAAAGAACACCGAAATTGTTTCGGCTACATTAGGACCTTCACAGTATTGATATACGCCTCGCAAGTGGGCTCATTTTCGTCTTCTGCGCATGAGAAAGGAAGTAGCGGTGACGTCAGAACGCCGAGTCCTGATTGGCTGATTGCGACCCCCTATTGAGCGTCGTCTGCTCCTTTGCAACGTCGTCTCCTCGCAACATCGTCTGCGTCTGTCTTACCTTTCCTGCGACTTTCGGAGCGAACTCGACTTGGCCTTTAAGGGAGGGCAGACGAAATAACTCGAGCGGTACGTTGTTTTCGTCTAACAACTAGCAGACGCGCATCAAGGAGGGAAGTCAAAGGACTCACTGGCGAGGTGTCCCGGGGCACCGAGGTTTGTTTGCTTAGTGTCCGCAAGTTCCCCCCCAAATACTTTTTACCTCCATTCGTGTGCGGCAAGACCCCTCACTCTTTAACGGCGCCGGCGGGTTGGCGCAGTTAACGTCGTCTGCTTTACGTCTGCTAGTCAAAGCGATGGCTGCTTTACCTTTCCTGCGTCTGTCAGACATTCGCCGCTTTTTCACCGGCGAGAGTCACCGTTGCCTCGGGAAACAAGGAGATAACAAGAGGAAGAAATTGACCTCTTACTCTAAAATCGAGGTCAGCGATCAAAGTATAACACGGGAAGGGTTCACAAGGGTCGCGCGGGCATATTCCATTCAGCACGTCAGCCGGTCGTGGGCAGACGGTCGCCGAGTCGCGGAGTGCCTGCTAGGCCTAACTGCCCAGCTCGTTTGGTCGCGTTCGGTGGAATCGTTGCCGTTGGAGCTTTTCCCCGGTGTCTGTGGATCCAGCGTTCTTGTTCGTCGTGCTCTGTTTCAAGTAATTTTTACTTTTTTTTTGCTGCTTGAAGTCAGGACGCGTGAGAAGCTCACGTAGAAAAATAAACGTCCGTGGGTCGTCGCGACCGCGACGCTGTCGGCCATGCTGACATGATCGTAAGAAGTGCGTAAGACAGCTTCAGAGCTGTCGTAGGATTTCGCCGTAACCTGCGCAAAACTTACGAAAATTTCGTTTCGTGAATACGAATTTGTTCTTAAGTTTTGTCTAACGCACATTTTTGGCGTAAGATCGTTTTGTGAATCTGGCCTCTGCACTTCCGAAAGTCGCAGGAAACGTAAGACAGACGCAGACGACGTTGCGAGCAGACGACGTTGCAAAGAAGCAGACGACGCTCAGATAGGGGGGCTCGATCAGCCAATCAGGGCTCGGCGTTCTGACGTCACCGCTACCCCCTGCGCAAGGAGCAGACGAACTTGCCCTCCGCATAGGTTCTCATCGGGCTTATCCTTTTTTGTTAAACGCACTGTCTTCGTTTTATGATATTTAACTCTATAACAAGCGTTTGAGAGAAAATAAAACCATTTAGTTTCCTCTTTGCAGAAATAAACAAGGTGTCTCCGAACGTTCACTTTTCGACCAGATGTCTCTCCTCTATCGCTTGGAAGATTATGCCAAAGTTTCAGGAATTATAACTTTTTAAGTCAAAAGATGTGAACGGTTTTCGGACACTTTCATAAATGGCTGTCCCACGACGCCTGCGAATAGGAGGAGATAAATGGCGCGCCGTCTGAAAAATTTACAATTTTCTTGTTGAAGAAATTTTATGAAATGACTCTTAACTTTCGAATGAGACGTCGGTAAGTTCTGCAACTTCATGGCGTCAAGGTTGCAAACGCTAGTGACACATTTGGGCGGAGACTTAGTGTCTAGCGTTCTGTGTTTTATTTATGCGGTGAATGGTTAGCTTCTTTTCATTTTCCATATCCGCCGGTCATGTACAAGTATTAGAGAGCCTAGATCAAGAAGAGGGTCCATCTCAAATCACGGGGAGCGTTTGGAATTTAATGGCCGACGCCTCCTGCCGAGATTGGTCGCAACTGCGCACGCGCTGCGTTTTCATGTAGCGAGGGAGAAAGCAGGCAGAAAGGCGGAGACGTTTGGAGACGATCAACGGTTTTGTAACTTCTTCGCAGCTCGTTTGGCAAACGCGACCAGTCCATAAACCACGTGACCTTGATTGAACGGTTGAAAACTCTCCGTAATCAAGTCTCTCTAACGAATATCTCAAATCTCTCGGTGCCCATGGCCCCAGAATCACCCTCAATCAATCCTCATTATGTATGTCGCCATAGATTGATATTCATGCGAGGGATGCCTTTCGGGGATGTGATGTGCGTGACGTCAGTGATCGGCGGAACTAGCAGGACTCCCTTTCAGACTCAAGCATTCACACGAACGGCCGAATGGATGGATGGACGGATGGATGGTATCGGCTATACCCTTTGTAACGGGTGGCAGCTTGCGCCACCTAGCCGAGAGTGATGTCAGTGTTATCAGACGTATTTAGCGGTCGCAGTCTAAACAGAAGGGCTCGGTGCGTTCTGACGAGGGTAAAGAAAAGGAGGGGCGCATGAAATGGGGGGCGATAAGCGATTAGGGCAGCAACGCTGTGAGATTTAGAGTGCGACGAACTGCTTCCTGCTAAATGAAAGATGCTTCTTGAGTAAGTGGATGCAACACAAAGGACGTGGAATCAAAAACCAGTTGCACGATGAGCGGCTTGAGGACGGCAGTGATGAATATCGAAGACGCCTTCGGGTGCCTCGGGCGACATGCGCAATAGCGCGAGTCACAAGTTAGGCGTTTCGGATGCCGCCGCCGGCAGTGGTGTCCCAACTTGCTTTTAAGTAAAAAGGAACCCCCCCCCCCCCTTCCAAGCCCGCGGTTGGTACGCCCATGACCGCCGGCATCTTGATGAGCAAAATCTGTAAAGTTGCCAAACACGCGAGTAAAATACCTTCAATCGCAAAGAGATCTCACGCCACGGCGAGGAGCATTTGTGAGGCCCGAGCAAAAGCTTTCCCATACCCCCTGAGATGTCTACGTTAGCGCGCCTCCTCGCACAAGCGTGACGTTGTTACCACGTGATGCGCATCCCGGGAGTAAAGCGAGGAATTTCTCCCCCGTGTGAACAGCCCTTACAATACTTTTTTTTAGCATATTTGGCGAACCACAAAAGCTATGGCCCAGCAAGTCAATCAGAGCTTCGGTGCGAAGCACGTGACGACGTACCTGTATCATGAGATGCAGGTACATCAGACCTGTGTCTAATACGGGTCTGACGGACCTGTAACCGACGTACCTGTATCTGACGTCAGACCTGAAACTGACGTCAGGTACGGGTCCAGGTGCACTGCACTCGTGGAGATGCATTACAATCTTCGGGCGCACTGGCACCGTAACCTTCGCGCTTTTCCAGACTATGCTCAAACGGAGTGAAATGAGTTTTCAACTTTTTCCTTATTAGATTCGAAAAGCGCCAGGAAACAAGGACAACAAGGACTATTGTCCTTGTTTTCTGGCGCTTTTCGATTCTAAGATGTACCAAATTGCCCAACTCCATATTCCTTATTAAAGGGGCACTGACACATCAAAATCATATTTTTTTTTTATTATCCGAAACGATTGAAAACGATGCCGGGACATTACCCTCAAAATTTGAGATTTGGGAATTCAGTATTCGTGAAGTAAAAAAACAATTTCCAAATGCCGAATTCGAAGTTCCCGCGCGATCGGCGCCGGTGCCTTGACGTCAAAAATCGCGGAGACCTGAGAGTCGACTTCCTTTCACCACTCCCTGCTGTTGCCATGGCGACCCAAAGCGAGGAGGAAAGGAGCGAGCGCCCGGCGTAGCGGCGGACCGGTTTTGAGCGGTGTCGCCTGTTTTCCGTTGGAGGATACAAATCCAGGAGACGGCACCACAACGAACTCCCGATTTTTGGTATTTCAAAAAGAAGGGCCGTAGTGCGTTCGCAATTGCGTTAAAAAACATGTTTTAGGATTGCCGTAATTAAATGTTATAGAGATGTCGCCTACAAAGCTTCTAAATTTCCTGATTTTTGACGTCACCGATCAAAAGAAGCGAGGAGGCGAGACGCGGGAAAATCAAACGCCAAAAATAAAAGGGCGCGCGCGCGCGCGGGAAAATTTTTTTTCGCGATGCGGTTTTTTTTGCGTGTCTATGACTGCAACTTGCATCGTTTTAGACAATAAAAATAAATACGATCTTTGGGGTGTCAGTGCCCCTTTAACTTTGTTCCTCAGCTCGAATTAAGAAATCACGTGGTCGTGACATGCTTGGGCACCGGTGCGATAACTCCAAGCTCGCACCATGCGCAAGCTTGGAGTTATCGCACCGAGTTATCGTATTGTAAGCGCTCCATAGAGCGTTCTATTTGCAAGTTATAAGTTCTGTAAGGGCACTCATTGGCCACGAATGCGAATCCAAATGTTCGTTGTCAAATTTTTTGTTCACAATCGCAAACGTCCGAGTGACTCAGTTCTTGTGTCAAATACGTTAGCTGGGGCCGGCTGACATTCTTTGGGTAGCGCGGATGTGTCATCGTGAAAAGGCGGAGAGTTTTCGAAGGCAAGGGGGTACGAAATAGTCCGCTATATTTTTTAATGTTCGTACCGAAAAGCTGGCTTCTGACTTTCTACCCTCGTTCTTTTGGCCCACTAAACGATATGCGATTAGAAAAGTCAGAATTTAAAATAATTTATGCTAGCCCAAAATTAATTTCTTAAATCCATTAAGAGGTTTCGAATGACACATATGATTGTTATGATCGCTATGTCTATGATAACTTAATTTAGCGACGCTAGATCAACTCAGTTGCGGAACTCACTCGGAGAAGCGGACCCCAACCCCCTCCCTCTCTCTCCCAAAGCCGCCACCTGTTGTTTGAGGCGCCATCCACAGGCTGTGTTTCAAAACCTCATTGTTAGAGCAGCTAGGGTGAAGCGCCATCTAGACATTGTACTTCAAAACCTGCGTATTCTAAAGCATAAACTGTAGTTACCATAACAGCCGTCTCCATGGGCGTACCAACTAAGAAGGGGGGGCAAGGGGTACTTGCCCCCCCCAGCAGTTTTCAGAGTGGGGGGCAAGACATCTGGTTTGCCCCTCCCTGAAACAACCGCCACTGGGCAGGGCAAACAATATTCGGCGGCGCCCAAGGGATACCAAGGGCACCGCCCCCCGGCCCTGGGGAGGGGGGGGGGGGGGTTGCGAGGGGAGGGGGTGTGACTTGCCCCCCTACTCAAAAGCAAGTTGGTATGCCACTGGCCGTCTCCCAAATCGCGGCGCTTCCAACGACGGGAAGCGAATCTTTTGGATAGAGTGGGGCACGTGCGTGGAAGCAGCGTCTATGGACCGTTCCACAACTGAGTCGATCTAGTAACGTGGACTGGACGCATGGCTGTCATGCCTTCAGTCAACACTGACTTAACGTAGACTGAAACTCCTTGAATATAACGGCGTCCTGCTCCCCTTGAACATTATAGCATTCAGCGCCAACCCTCGGACAAGCCCTGGACACGTCTCAGGCTGTCTTCGTTTCTCTCGCTTCTCTCAGTTGATCGAAGAGCTGAACGTCGGCGTGGCCCTGTTCCGAGACGTCCTGCTGAGCGTGAGCAGTGCCCAAGACGGGCCCGAGCTGAGACAGCGGATTCGAACCCTGAGGCAACGCTGCGTGGCCGCCTGCGTGGATGCGTCGCACTTGCTGCTTCCTCACATACGAAGGTGCGCTTCACTAAGCACGCGCTGCACACCAACACACGGCTTTGACGTCTCGCCGCAGCGGTGGCACTACTGTCGGTCCTGCGCACGCACACGTGCTTCATCACACACGGATCTGGTTCGCGTGCGCGCGCAGTGGCTATAATTGGTGTGGGCAAACGCGAATTTGTTTGTAAACAGTGCGTAATCGGCGTGTTTGTAAACAGCAAACAATAGAAACTGGCCAACTCGTGCTTTGTTTAGTGCGCTCCAAAACCCCCAAATAAGCTTTTATTCGAAATAACGACCCCTCATTCACTTTTTATATTCGGATTCCCCTGTTATTAACGGGCGGTGACTTGCGCCACCTAGCGCCCCCTAGCCAAGAAACCAAAAGTACAATTCTCAATCCTCGCCCTTCTAAGTCAATCTTATTCCCCTGTTGCTTAAAATCACAGTAGCCAGTTCAGGAATAGTTTATTCGAAAAGGGCAGGAAGTGCTTTTCCATCGTTAAAATGCTAAAACAGTGGGTAGCAAAGCAAAACGATATCACGCGTTCTTTCTGACACCGCGTCCAAAGCTCAGGATGTCGCATTTTCGAAACGGAACTATCACCAATGGCGGCCGCTCTTCACTAAGTACCAAAATGGCGGCGTCCACAAGAAGGTCGGGAAACGCTTATGCAGAAAATCTAGTATTCGGTCTTTCGCGCGTGAGTTAGAACGTGGTGGCGCCAGCGTGCAAACGGCCCCAGGCCACTTCTGGTCCTGGACTCGACGGCGACTTTTGCAGTATTCGCGAAACCAAATAAATACACATTATCTTCTGGAAAACTTACTTTACTATTGTGGTAAAAAAAATATTGAGTAAAGCATGAGAAAATGGGGGCACTGAGGTTGTTACCAAAAAAAGAAATGCGAATAGCAACAAACAAAAGCATTGGGGTAATCCGTGATTTGTTGAGTACAGATTTCCAAACACCAGCTAGGTAACGCAAGGTTGACTTGATGTTGATAGGGTCACACCAGCACTACGCCATCCTCCATTGGATTCTATAGTCTAATCAGCGGGCAGCGTTGATATGACGTCGGGTAAACTCCACTGACGTTTCGTGTTTGGGGAGAAGAGCACGGGCGCTTTTAAAAGCAATAGCCCTATCTGGGAATCTTGCACGGACATTGTTTGCTCCTGTAAGTCTTGGTCGCACCACAGCAAGGCCATGGGAGAGAGTGTCGGCAAAGGAGTGCAGCTGTTGGTTTGATATCATTGCACGCGCGACATGTGGCGTAGCGCCGCGCGAATTTTTTTTTTTTGGAGGGGGGTAACTTTTAGACTTGTATGGTACTAATTTCAAGTGATCAAATATATTGTAATCGATTACGTTTCGGAGTAATTTTGTAAAAAAATTGATGACTTTTTTAGAAAGTAATAACAATAGTTGTCTGATTACTTCTTAAGATTGCTTGCAACCGGTACTATTTGTTTCTCTCCCCCGGCGCCGATTATTTCTATAAGTTTCTTACCAGGGAATCCTCGAACCGAGTCTACAACGGAATGATGATCTCCCAAAATTGGTGTAATGAGAAGATGAGTAATATTGCAACCCATTGATTCTACTTCAATAACAATATGTACAAAAGGCACCGTTTTCAAACCGGTAGAAACATCGGTCGTTTTAATAATCAAAAGAAATTGGAAAAGTAACGATTGCGTTTTAAGTGACGGTCGATTACTTTTCCTGTTAAGTAACGCAGTAATGTAACTGAATACTTTTTAACCAGTTGTCGTTGTAAGTGCATGATTACTTTTTTTAGTACCGCGTACAATAGGGGTGGCGTAAGCGACGCACTCCCATTTTCTCCCTGTCCGCTGCGTAGAAACGGGGGCAGCGTACTAGGGCACGAACTGCCTCGAGTAAGGTGGTATGCCCGCAGAAACTTCAAGGGTAGATTGGCACGCACGGCGCAATTTCGGAGAGACTGATGTAATGCCTCTAAGGAAGAGGACTCGAACAAGAACGAAGAAAGGCCCTTTATTAATTTGGTAGAGGGAGTATTCACTGGACGGCATATTTGTGGGTGCTGCTTAGAGCGCATGCTCAGAACGAGCTCACATCAATAGGCTGCTAAGGCCGCCACTCATGATGGTGCGGAATGCACGTTGGAAAAGAACTGTGGAAGCTCGCCATCAGAACGCGCTCAGCATTCGCACACACAGCTATGGCCGCCAGTGAGTACTCCCTATAGACTTCACCGTGCTATAGGAAGTATTTACTGGCGGCCATGGCTGTGTGCGCGACTGCTGAGCGCGTGCTGATGGCGAGCTTCCACAGTTCTTTTGCAACGTGCATTCCGCACCATCAAGATTGCCGGTCTTAGCAGCCTATTGATGTGAGCTCGTTATGAGCATGCGCTCTAGACAGCACCTACAAATATGGCGCCCAGTGAATACTCCTTATAGACTGATCTCACTAAGCGTTCCACGCATGCTTGTCACCGCCATAACTAAAGTTCAAAGAAGGCAGGCGCTAGTTCACGAGACAGCTTGTCCAGTTTCGTGCTCTGCCCCCGCAGAATCACAGCAGGGTTATCGCTCGCGCAGAAAAAAAAAACTATACTTCCCACTATGAATGGCTGCAGCGGTGGCGGAACTAAACTGAGTGTGAGATGGGTCTATTCCTTCACCACGTGTCACATTACATATTATTTCCACTGCAACTGCTGATCGCTAAAAGAGAAAAACCCGCGAAGTGCTGTCACACGTCCATGCCATCTGACAAAACGCCTAATCCAGGCGATTTTCTGTTGTCTCGACGGCGTCAAGCATGTTCGCGAATCAGCGCTCATATATTTTCCAAGTCATTTTTTTTTGTTTTCGTTTCGCCACCGCCACCTTTTTTTTCTTTCCACAGCGCCGTGTCAGACGGCATCCCCGTGGACTCCCAGCAGCTGGTGAACTTGGTGTGCTGCACTCAGATGCTGCTCCGCGAACTGGTCAAGTGTCGGGCGCTGCTCGTCGCCAACCGCATGGAGATGCGGGACTTCGCCGGTGGGTTCTCCCTCTCGGTACTCTGCGGATGGAACCGTTCATTAAAGGGCGAATACAGAATTATCAGACAACCAATTCATCAATAAATCAGTCAATAGGAGGCTCAATCGGTTAATCTTTTCATAATTGAATCAGTGAATAAAGCTATCAATCGGGAAATCAAACCTTAATCAATCAGTCAATGCAAATCAAGAAATTAAAGAATCTCTCAGTAAGTATAATTTGTATTAATAAAACAATTAATCAATAAAGCAACCAGCCAACCAAAGCCGATATATCAATTATTTTATCAATCAATCAGCGAATAAATCAATCAGTAAATGAATTCATATAAATCAACCTCAATTGATCAGTAACGAGTCAACCAGTAATGCAATTATTTGAATCAATCAATAAAAAACGACTAATATATTTTCCGACCATAAATCTAAATAAATAAACATAACTTAATCTTAATCAATAAATACAAACTAATCTCATTTAAAAACACCATCAACTGCAAGGAAAAAATAAACAAATAGATGAATGAATTTGAGTGGATCACTACAAATCAATGAACGTGTAGAAGGGTCTTGCAGGATCTGGGTCGACCGGTATACGCGTTGATAGACCCTGGGGTCTAACGATTTTCTAGTTGATGACGGCTACTTCTGGACGGCACCCGCTCACTGACGCTGATAATAGCTCTCTGTGCCCGATACGAGTCTCACACTCAGAGATCAATGAAACAGAATCAACACGTGCGGTACCGGTGGCATCGCCCCCTAGACTTCAAACTCGGGTGGAAACTGCCGCGGCGATGTAAACGAAATGAGAATCAGGAAAGGAGGATAGCTCTAACACAATTCTTTCGAATGCACGAACTGCACAATCCTAAAGGTTTGAGAAGTGTTTGTAGACGATTAATGACTTGCTTCTTCTTACTTTTTTACGTCTGCATCCGGTTCTACAATGATCACTTGGACGTGTCGTCGGAATCGAGATACTAGTTCGGATCACTTGAAGAAATTCAACGAAAGAAAATATGGAGATAATTTGTCTCCACAGATGAATTCAAGAGAGTCTTCTGGCCGCCGCCGTTTCTCTACCCGTATGATTATGAACGTGCCACAGGCCCTTTTCACATATCCGCGCTAACGCCTGTCTGGCATCGCTTGATCACATATTCTACGCTTCTATTGGACACGAGGGTGACGTCAGCGTTTGGCGAAGACTCGGATGTAATCACGTGCTTCGTTTCCAAGCAATGGCGATCACCAATGTTGCTTGATGGACTTTTAAAAACGGTGCACTGCGGCCCCAATACTTTCACGAGTATCTCGCACGTGCTTGCATGCACGTAGAACCAAACGGGACAGCATGCTCGCCATTCTTTATGCACATCTTGGTCCTTCAAAGCAACCTTTACACAGAAGAAAAATAATCGCTTAAAGATCTGAGAAAAAACAGCATCGTTTTCTGATTTCTCTCGCAGTCATAAAGTCTTGAAATTGCCTCTGTGTTTCTTTAAATTGAAGCAAACATTTCTGAAAGCGGTGTTTTTGTGATGTTGGGTGATTATTAAAAGCGAGTCCGAGAACATAATCATTAGCGGTTTCGCGAAATTGAGGTCATTTGTTCGTCGGCAATCATCGTCAACAGACCGTTCCGGTTCGGCAAGATAGCGCGTAATCAAACAGAGTACAGTTCTGTCTCCACCACACCTGTTCATTGTGGTGCCAGTAGTGGCTCCAGAAGTTCCGTAGCACGGACCGGGGAGCAGGCACGGTCGATGCCAAGCTTTACCCTGGTTAGGCTACACGGTTCGGTGCGTTTTTCATCCCGGCAACCTGCATGGCGAGCACTCCGAAATGCGGGCCACAACCACCACAACACTCTCAAGCACGATCGATGTCGCGAACAGCAAGAGAGAAAGGAAGAGAGAAAGAAAGAAAGAGAGAAGGAGAAAGAGAGAAACGCGAAAGTGAAAAGCCCCTACGAGGCGTTGTATCTTCCTCCGAAATAAAAGCAGGTGCTTTGACGCCTCACACGCATGCCATGGAAAAAGCACCTTCGCGATTTTGCGGGTGCTTTGCCACCATACCGCTGCGCTACGCAGGAAAGCGCCTCCGCGTATCAGCGGGTGCTTTCCCGTTTTACTCCGGCGCTACGTGGGAAAGCACCTCTGCGTTCGGCGCTTTGCCGCCGTACACCGGTGCTAAGCGGAGTGGCGCCTCCGTGTTTCAGGGGGCGCTTTTTTGTTTGTTATTGTTCTTCGTTGATATGCGGGGCATTACCTTGGCGTTTCCGCTCAGGAAGAGCGCCAGGGATATATACAGCTAATGGATCTTTTGTCGAAAGGATGAACGCGTCTTTCTTCTGGTCGTTATAGTGACGCCGCCGCAAGGTTACTAATGGTGGCAAAATGCTTTGCGCTCGATGGTCCCCACGGGGCGTTGCTTTATCGGGACTCGGGAAAGTTTTAGGTCGCGTAAAGAGAAGAAGCAAAAATCGACCTCTTCCTTCCGAGAGAGAGATGCATTTAGGATGGAGCGCAAGGTGAACTAAGTACTGTGATAATTGTTTGAGGCAAAACAGAAAAAAAACATGGTTAGTTTTGGGGAGCTTAGATCATCTTAGGGTGACAGAGTTATATGGGTGTCATCACGCCCAAAAACTTTGAAGAATATGTAGTCTGATGTGGTTTAATTCATTTAAAAAATGCCAAAAATTACAGATGAGGTATGATTTGTTACGGTACACCATAAAAATAGGGGGGGGCAGAAATATTAGTTTAAACAATATAGGCATAAACCTTTGTAAGTTTTATGTAGGAATAGTAAGTATATATCTGGCCTCTTTGCCGCTAGCTTCATTTTGTTTGTGAAGTGCATAGAGATGCCTATGTTTGGGTGCCTTCCGCTATACCCTTTCTCGTGGTGACAATATCTTACCCTTTGGCCGGAAACTTTTACATATATGGTTTTCAGAAACAAGGACGACCACTACTGGAGGTGGTCCAAGTTTTCCCGTCTTTGTAATGAAGGGACTCTTCCGTAGACGCTGCAGAGACGCGTTCGTTAAAGGGGCAGTGCAATGATTTTTGTAATTTGTGCAAATAACGCTTATAGTGATCGTGTATCCCTACTGTGTGGTGCGCGTTAAAGACTCATCATTCAGAAAAAAAGACTAGCCTTACACTCTTTGTCCCATATAATACACTCCAAAACTTCAGTTCGACGTACAGTGCACTGACGTCGAATCGACTGTACTAACTTTGACGAGCGGCTTAATAGATGGCTGATGCCACTTAAATAAAATAGCTAATATATGTGTTACTGACTAAAAATGATCGAAATTTTCTTGTCTTTACTGCTAACCCTCAGTGTTATTTTTGTAGTCTTTGGAGGTTTAGCTTTTTTTATAAGTTTTATCGGACTTTTATAACGCCCCTTGTAAAATGTCGACCTGTCAGTTCCACGACAGTGCACTGTACGTCGAACTGAAGTTTTGGTGGGTGTAAGACTACACCCTTTTTAGAGTGTTCTCATCTACAGCTGAGGCACCAGACTCCTATTAAGGATGACGAACTTCCAGCTGCTTAAACATGCATACGACACAATTAATTTTAGCGAATCCATGACATTTATAACATATCTACCCCACGTTAGTTTTTCTCCTCACAAAACTGTAGTCGTAAAGAATAATGAAAAACGAGCAGCGTTCTACCCCTGAATTTTCGCAGCCAAAGCACGCGGCCACGTGATATGAAGCAGATTTAATGCCGCCAATAGCTTCGTTCAATTTTCCTGCATTTCTGCAACGGTGCATAGAAGTGTAGTAGGGTGTACTTCCGGTCATGTCTCAATACAGATAACGGAAGCACTCTGCCCTACAGTTTTCTGCATCGGTGCATGAGATGCATGTAAATCAAAGTAAGCCAGTGTTTATCATTGCTCCGCGCTGGGGTTGGCAAAGCACCGGCCACGCACTGAGCTCTACATATTATTAGTGTTCGGC
Source organism: Ixodes scapularis (assembly GCF_016920785.2). Classification (NCBI taxonomy): domain Eukaryota; kingdom Metazoa; phylum Arthropoda; class Arachnida; order Ixodida; family Ixodidae; genus Ixodes; species Ixodes scapularis. The sequence continues at coordinate 71,835,631 of NW_024609837.1, forward strand.
AATTGTCCCCATTGCAGCGGTTGGACACGAGCCATTATTCAAGTGCTTGTCGTGAGTCGAAATCGACTGCACGCGCAATGCTCGGGTTCAATCAATGAGCCACATTCAAACATTTTCAATCGATGGCCTATGCTAACACTGCGACCTCCGAGTTACGTCAAGTTTTGTGAAGGAAAGCTTTCAGCCTTGTTGGTGTTAGACTGGTGGCAGCTGATAAAACCCGTTTGCTCTACTGACGTCTAACCTATGGTTAGCTCAGTTGGTAGAGTGCTCCACTGGAAATGGAGAGGTCCCTGTTCGATACCCGGACCAGGCAGTGGTCGCGCACCAGTCACCTAGCTGTGTTTCGAGATTCGCGGTTGTCCTTTGTCCCTCTTGCTCCCCTCCTCCAGAGATTATTTCCGTCGTTTATTAATATCCCGCTTGCACCTTTGCATTTAATTGCACTGTAATAAAGACGATTACAATTTTCTGCAATGCCGAATTAGAGCACAGCTCTTGAGGAGGAGTAGGGGAGGATACGGGGGGAGGGTATGCACCTTTTTCTTTCCCGCTAATTTTAGCGGGAACATTTAGCGTCACGTTACACGCGACGTCATGAGAGTAAAATTAGCGTGAATATTTTGCTTCCAGATTTAGCGTACAAATTTCTCCATTAAATTTAGCAGTAATATTGGCAATGTTAAATGCGTCTGCGGTCAAACGTCATGTTATACGTCACGTGTTCCTTATTGATGTCACGGGAGTAACGTCATGACGTTACACTCGTGACTCTCATGAGAGTATTCCTCGTAACCCTCACGAGGGCAACCCTCGTGACGTCACACGTGACGTCACGTGGGACGTCATTATGAGAAATATCCTATAATGAAACGCGCAGTTATGCCGACGGCGACGCCGACGACGCCGCTCAAGCCGGAAATGGGTACCTAAGAGCTGCGCTCTAAAAATTAAATACGTTTACTGATCTCTGTAATTCGAAATAAGAGCGCAGCTCTTGAGGGATTTTGATTTTGCGATATACTGGGAAACAATTTGCGAAAGAAACATATATGTATGTACACATATAGGTCACTATTCTCACATACTGGTTCAGCACCCTCCTCCTCTTCCGTGTCCTCTTTGTCCTTCCTGCCCTCCTCCTCCATATCCTCCCCTCCCCCTCTTCCGTACCCTCTCCTCCTCCTCCGCCATACCCTCCCCTCCTCCAACAGCTTCCCCGCTAAGTTTAGCTGGAAAATTGATGCCACGTGACCTCAACACAAATTCAATTTCACTACTAAATTTATCAGGGAAGCTGAACTGGTGTGTAGGTCTCTGACGTCCCATAATGCGACACTTCGCATTTATGACGAAAATAATCCCTGGCGAAGGGGAACAAGAGGGACAAAGGACAAACACAAATCTCCAAGCACAGCTAGGTGACTGGTGCGTGACCGAAAGAGGTCCTGGGTTCGATACCCGGACCAGGCGGATTTTTTCGGTCGTGCGCCAGTCACTCAGCTGTGTTTGGAGATTTGTGTTTGTCCTTTATCCCTCTTGTTTCCCTTCTCCAGGGATTATTTTCATCATTATTGTCCAGCTCGCTTGCACCTTTGCATTTAATTACATTATAATTAAACTGCGCATTTAGTTTCTCCGCTACATTCAGCGGTAAGCTGTCGTCGCATGACCTCAACACCAATTCAGTTTTCCCGCTAAATGTTTGCGGGGAAGCTGTGACGTCTCATAATGCAACGCGCGCGGTTACGCCGACCGCGACGCCGACGCCGACACCGCTCAACGCGGAAACGGGTGCCTAAGAGCTGGGCTCTAAAAATAACGCCCGCTATTTTTCTTGGACTTACATAACCAGGGATGGGCAAAATACATGCAAACATGTATCGAAATACGAATACAAAATACTTCGTCAAAAATGTATTTAATTACAAATCTAATTACATTTCCAAAACAGCATTTAAATACAAGATACAAATACAATCAAATGTATTTGGTCTCCTCCAAATACTTTTCCAAATACATTCCTCAAAATTTGCGTTAGCGACTTCAGGGCACCTGCAACGGGTTTCTGGGTATCTCATCTTAATTTTGCATCGCACACTCGGGAGTTAGTGTGCGAGGCTCTTGTAACGTAATAGAAATATAATCACAAAAAAATGTAATCAGCTTGGACGTAATAGGTGACAAAAAGTACAGAGCCTCAAGCAGCTTTTTGTCGATTACATTTTGGCATAGATCAACAAAGGACCGAGACCACAAAGACGCGCAAGCACTAGATAAAGAATTTTTTATTGTTGCAACTCGCACCAGTTACAAAAATCTGGACGACCCGCGCATTTCGAATGTTCGGCAAAAATATATAAGGAAATCAGGCTGGAAAGCATCACAAGTTGTCACAGGCACTTATTTAGCCAGTGTGCCTGTGAACGTCGATTTCGTCACTATTCTTGCGCTGGATTAGCACCGTAATCACAAAGTCACTAAACGCTTGTGCTTGATTGAGAGACACTGCATTCGGTGCAGAGCGTAGTTTTCTTCCTGCTCTGGACAGTGACAAGAAACTTGAGGGAGGTATTTTTGCCCACAAAATTGTATTTGATTACAATTGTATTTGAAATACCCACATTTTAGTATTTAAATACACTTGTCAATTACATTACCCAATTTGTAATTAAATACAAATGCAAAATACACAACGTATTTGAAATACGTATTTTAAATACTTGTATTTGAAATACTGCCCATCCCTGTACACAGCAAACAAGTTTCTTGGTCAGTAGTGTCGTGTGCGAATATATTTAAGTCTCACGTGATGCCAGTGCAAAAAAAAATAGTTTTAACTGATTATCATTGCTCCGCCCATTTAATTATGTGTTGGCGCATAATAACTGCTCATCTTCTCCGTTGCACCATCTGCGCTTGCGCAGAACCCGCAGGTTCAGGAGTTACAGTGCTGGACAAACTGGTGCTCTGGCGACCGCCTCCGAAAGACTACCACGTGGAAGAGCTGCGAGCCATCGACAGGTACGATTCAACTCTCGGAACTTCGGACCGTATCCAACGCAACTTCTAGCGCTTTGTTCCGTAAGATCCATGCTACTATTGGCAACGTGCGCGACCAAAAGTGCCGCTGTGGTCGGCCTTCTACGACTGGCCGAATGCTGACTATGACGTCAGCAAGAGATGTCTTACCGACGGGAATAAAAGGAATGTAAGAACTTCAATTTTGATGGTGTTGGCAGTTTTGCTTTGAGAGCGCTATGATTTCAGGCTTCCACCATGCTCATTACAAACACCATCGAACTTGTTGTTCACAAGGCGATGACGTCACGGAAGGTAACCAAACGAGGGCGCCACCGAAACATCTCGCCGCTAATAGTCACCGACCAATGCTCCGTTCAATTTACCCGCACCTCCTGAGGCACCGGTGCCAAAAATGTGTAGGGCGGTGCGCTTCCGGTCGTACGGCATGCACACTGCCCTACACTTTTCTGCACCGGGGCAGGAGATGCAGGCAAATCGAGCGAAGCAAAAGTGAGAACGGCAGGCCGCGTCTTTCGAGCGTTCAGCCTCCAGCACATGCTCTCGGCCTTCCGTCGTGCTTTCGCTGCGTGCGCGCGTTCGAGGTGCGCTAGACGCCGAGGCGTTGCCGAAGGTACGAAGCTCGCGCTGGACGCGGGACAACCGAAGCTCCTTACTGCCGTTCTCAGCTTGTAGGTGTCTATCACCTTGTAGGTGGCTTGTACAAGTCACTTTGTACAAGTCGCCTTGTAGTTGACTTGTAGGTAACATCAGCTAGCAGCTGTTGCCAACGTGCCTGACGGAAAAAAGATCTACAGGTCGCGTTTTTTAAAGCATGAAATGATTTTTTAGCGCTACCCCCTTCCAAAAATGTGTCCGTCCGTCCGTGCATTTCCCGCTAAATTTAGCGGGGAAACTGATATCACGAGACCAATACACGAATTCGGTTTCTCGGCTAAATTTAGCCGGAAAATGGATGTCACGTGACCTGACGTCACGGGACGTACATACCAATTCAGTTCCCCCGCTAAATTTGGCGGAAAAATTGACGTGACCTAACCTATACATCGATTAAGTTTCCCCGCTAAATTTGGGAGCGTATGGGTGTCACGCAACGTCACTTGACGTAACATGACCCGAATACTTTGGGAAAATTGACGGCACGTGACGTATAGACTTTGGTCACAAGGGCGCCGCCATCTTAAAATATCGTCACTTCGAGTTTGGGTGAAAACACTGTTTTGCCGTTGCTATGTCAATAGAAGACATTTAGATATAAGCGTAACCGTCACGCATTCTCTTCTTGCCTCCCCTCTGTATTTTTACTATTCGCAGGATGAAATGCTTTATTATTTTTTGCTCGCCCATACCGGATACACCTATTAGGTGGCTGGGGACGAGAGTAAGAGAAAACATCTATCAACAACTGAGTTTCCCCACTAAATTTAACGGAAACGTTCATGCATTGGGTCCAAAACGTCGAATCAGTTTCCCCGCTAAATTTAGCAGGAAATTGACGTCACGTGACGTATACACCAATTCATTTACCCGCTAAATTTAGCGCGAAAGTTTACGTCATGTTACCTTGACAAAAATCCTGCTTTCCCCCTAAATTTATCGGGGGAAATCGACGTCACATGACCGGACGTCACGTGATGTCAGGTCACGCTACGCGTAGAGTATACACAAACTCAACTCTCTGACGTCACGCCGCTGTGGTAGCACTGCTGTTAATACTGCGCATGCGCAAACGGCTTCTCTGACGCAAACATAGTTTCCACGCACGCGCAGTGCTTAACACCTGTTGTGGCACACGCGACCCTGTATGCAAGTCAATGTGTTGTGTCGCTGATTTTTTTCGAAAGCCCGAACCCGTGTCGGTGTTCTCAGAGCGTCACCGTTGCTCTAACCATTGTGAGTGCTCGGCCATTCTTGTCACCAAACGAATTGCACACGAACCCAAAACCCTAATAAGCGCAGGCCGGGCAAACAGTGGATGACGATGGTATTGTTCAATCGATGAATGGTAGATCATCGTTCTTATTAGGGGATTGCGCCTCCTCATTATTTCCCTTTTAAAAACGAGATGATGGTTTTATGAAGTCGTTTCTTTTCTAAGCCTGACTGTTTGTCCCAAGTCTCCATTATGAGAGAGTGATCTACCGAAGGCTCGTTACTCTGTATTGGTGTGTGGCAGCTATACTTCGTTTCCCCTTAAGTATGAGCCGGGTCAAGAGCTCACATCTACAGAAACACAGACGCGCAGACTAAAAACACGATGTCACGACGCATTCTTTATGCTTGGTTGGATCAGTTGGCAGCAACACACGCGCAGAAAGACGGAACATGTCGCCATCTAGCGCTTTCCGAGAAGCTTGATTGACCTTATAGACCGTATCGTTGGCAGCACTTTCACATGAAAAAAAACAACAACAAAAAAACGGAATATAGAGACACCAAAAACCTGCGAAGGTGTGAGGTCAACGAGGTTTCACTTTTTCGAACTTTCTACTTGATGTTTAACGAATGTTTGGCAGAAGTTCGACTATTTTGAGCATTAGCGTGAATTGAAAGCGCACTGACGCCAGCTGAGGGAGGAGGGGTTCAGCATTTGAACGCAATTACTAGATAGTTTAAAAGTTTAAACCACTGCTTATATTGTGCGAACACTGGTTATTATTCATTAATAGCAAATAAAGTTCCTGAATAAATGCTCCTAGAAATTTTCAAAAGTTTCTGTCGGTCAGACAACACTGTCTAAGTGGAACCTCGTCAAAGTTTTCCAAAAGTTTAAAGGTTTGATAAATATTCGCAAAATTACTTGTGGCAATAATTCTTGACAAAATGTTACTTTTTTCCTTCCCATGCAGAGACAGGGAGAATGTACAGACGGTCCTGGTCGAAATGCAGGAGTTCATGCCACACGAAACCAACTGTAAGTGTTTTGTTTCCTTTTGCTTCATGTTAACTTTGTGGGCTTTTATGAAACGTCAAAACTCGTTTTGACGTATAGACTTTCTTGCAAAATTCAAGCAATCCTAGGGACGTAGTGCCGTTCCCTTTTGCTACCCCTTGGCCGCAGTTTCGGTTCGATTTGTCAACCTCGCTTCACAAGATCCCGTCAGGACCAAGTACATTGCTTGCAGTTTTGAATCTGTGACTTTTCTTAAAATTATACTACTCCAGATTTTGCCTAACAATACGGATAAATCTCTGGGGCACGTTTTTTGGGGGTGCTCATGATGTTCCAGTTTGTGCACGAAGGTGCATGGAAAAAGTGTACTCAGACATCATGTTAGCCGGGAGGGTCAAGCTACACTCTGGAATGGTGGCCAAGCCGCCAGAGAGGTATGGGACGCGACAGGCCGTACCTCTACTCTCCGCTGATTCAAGGCAGGTCCTTGCGGCCGCTAGAGGTTTCGTGGTTCAACGGGGGCTCTAACAAAATAAAGGGGTGCCTCGCACGCCAGTACTGAATTTATTTTTATGCAGTGGTCAGGTGTACCACTTCGTCAACGGGGCAATCGAAATCGAAACCGTGCCACTCCTATCCACGGCCAAAGAGGTCCTGTAACGCAACACGTGCAGTGTTGCATGCAGGAATTTTTGGACGTAGTCGACTCAATACGGGCTTACTAACGATACTGGAATCCTAAAGTGCTGTCAACACAGAACACGGCTCGTTCCGGATTTTGTCGAGCATGATTGGGCACCCCATAGAATCCCATATAAAGCTCCACCCCGGATCCGCTTTTCAACTAATACACTTCGCGTGTGCACCTAGGCATATCAAGATTACGCACGACCACAATTGAAGGAAGTCATGCTTAGTGTGTGTGTTATGTCCAGCGCAGCTCAACACGCTCAGCTAACAAGAGAAGATCGATTTCCTGTCGAGAGCGCGTGACCTCTGAACGGCCCTTATGCATTACGTGCTAGCCGGTCCTTGAATCGCTCAGTGCCATGCTCATAAATCTCAAGTATTCAGACAGTAGGGATTTTATCTACTCGAATACTACACTGGCGACGAGAAATCAAGGACCTGCAAAGCCCAGAACTACCCAACACTAGCCATTGCTACTCCAGATAAAATAGAAGCTTTCTCAAGCCAGTCACGGACAGCGTGGATCTCTTAACGACCGAACGCCCCGGTTTTTACTTCGTGGCGAATGGCATCGGCACCATGGACAACGAGCGAGCGCTACTATTATTGTCTTGCGGGCCAGAAACTCATGAAACCGCACGGGCATTAATTGCACCCAGAGGACCCGGCGGTGTTAAGTTTGATGGACTCGTGACAGTCCTGCGCGCAAACTTTGACACTCAACCTTCAGAGCTGTATAACCGGTACACGTTTGAACGGCGAGACCAACTATCAGAGGAGTGAATGAACGGCCACGGTGAGGCTTTCAAACACCTGGCTGGAAATTGTAACCTCAGAATCTTAGACTCCGCAGCTACGTCTGTTGCATCGTTGACGGTGCTGCTTCCACTGCGGCACCAGCACGATCAGCGTCGTCTCAAGCAATTGGTGCAGCGGCTGCGACTGGGAAACCAGCAGCGCCACAGCGGCACATCCGACTGCCGCTTGATGTAATACTGCGCGACCAGTTTGTTTGCGGCCTCCGCGACGAGCTCCTCTAACAGCGCCTGTTTGCATAGAAAAACTTAACGCCCTCCAGCGCCCTGGACCTCGCCAACCGAGGAGAAAGCGCCTCAATACAACCGAAAGACATAAAAAGAACAAGAAGAATCTCTAAATAAAAAAAAAAAAACAAGCAATGATGCTGCTTTGCAGATCGTCGGTGCTCCCGATGCAAGAACCAGCATGAACCGTAAGACTGCCGATTTCAAATACAATGTCGATACTGCAAAAATAATGGTCACATCCAAAAGCCGTGTATCGTAAAAAGAAAGCTCCACAAGAAAACAAGTGAAGAGAAAACTGATCACAACTTTGAGGCGTATACGGAGTGACGAATAATCCAACGTGTTATTCTAAGTGTTTATTTTATAAACTAAATAAGATGTCCACACGTAGTAACTTTCCGAAGTTTCAGGTTCTACTTCAAATTGAAGGTAAATCACTTCAGTTCGAGGTCAAATGCGGCGCCGCTTGTTCGTTGATTAGTGAAGACAAGTTTCGTTCAACCTGGCCCAAGTATCCGTCACAGATCATGAAGAACGATTTAGAACTTCATACTTGGAGTGGTGAAGGCCTGAAACTTCCTGGGTCACTTGAATCTCGTGTGAGCTTCAAGTCGGTAGATTATTTCTTGCCACTTCTGCTGATGAAAGGCTATGGCTGCAGCCTTTTAGGCAAAGATGGGTTCCACGCACTTCATATAAGGGTACAAGGAATCAACCAAGTGCAGCAGCCGTCCACGCAAACCAAGGTTGAAGCAGGGCTTCAACGATATCCCAAGGGGTTCTAATATGACATCTCTGGATGCATGGGACCTCCAGTGAATTTGAAGATAGAGTAGAGAGCCACGCCAAAGGATTGCAAGCTCGCTCGGTGCTTCTTGCTCTTCGCTCAGCTGTAGCAAACGAGCTCCAAAAGTTAGAGTATCAAGGAATATTTGAGCCGGTCGAGCAATATGAATGGGCTACACTGCTCGCTCTCGTCCGAAAGACGAGCAGGGAAACCCGACTCTGCGGTGACTAAGGGAGCACGATAAGTCCACGTGGAAGAAAGAAAGCTATCCGTTAAAAACGACGAAAGAAGTACTTTCACCGCTAAGAGGAAGTGTCATCTTTTCACGTTGAATCTGTGCCAAGCGTACAAGCAGCTAAAGATAACGGAAGCCGTCACTGCGGTCCTGACTATCAACGCCATTAAAGGATTCTATAGAGTGACGCGACTTCCATTTGGAATCTCAGAAGCGCCAGAGATGTTTCAGCGGATGATGGAAATAGCTCTAGCTGGCATACAAGCGATAAGCGGCTACCTAGACGACATAACTAGCAGAGGAGCTACAAGAGGTGAGCATAATATAATTTGTATTAAGTACTGTTAAAACTAGACACCTCCAAACTGAAATTAAAAAAAAGGAAGTGTAAGTTCGCAGTCAGTGAAGCTAAATTCCTGGGACACAGGACTGACGCTTCAGTGGTTCACACAACTGCTGACAAGGTGCAAGCGATGCTTGACGCTCCAGAGCCTACAGAAAAATTTAAACTGCAAGCGGGTTTTAGGATCGCTGGCGTTTTACGATCGCTTTTCAATAACAGAGCAGCAATGAAAACGGACTTGTAAAAGCTTATAGAGAAGAATGTTCTGTAGCTCTGGAAGGAAAGCCACAAGGAATGATATCGGAAACTCAAGGTGATAGTAAAGGAATCAAATGTGCTTGCAGGCTATGATGAGAACTATCCCGGCCCTGTTGCTTTCTAGCGACGCGTCTCTTGACGGAATAGGAGCGGTCCTAGCTCAAGAGGATGCTATAAGACGCGAGGCTCCAATCGTCTTTGCGTCAACGACACACGGGTCCTCAAAAGACAATAATCCCAGCTGGATAAGGAAGGAATCCCAATCGTCTATGCAGTATGTCACTTCCATTAGTACAACGCTGGGCGACACTGCAGGTGACCATCTACAGTAACGATCAGCGTCTTCTGAGAATACTTGGAGGCTCAAAAATCATCCCACAAGTTTTATCTCCACGTAGAACCCGATGGTGTATCAAGCGCAGTGCTTACAACTACAGACGGGGACGTTCACATCAAAATGCGGACGCTCTTAGCAGGCTGCCACTACCTGCTGATGTCGACGAGCGTTGCGTATCAGGCGATTTACTAATGCTAGGTTGCTCGCCTTTTCCTCAACTATCTCCAGAACGCATTGTGTAACTACTGATCAAGACAGAGTTTTAAGACTCGGTTACATTGCCATACATCACAAAAGGTTGAGTAAGTTGAACCAATACGAATGCAAGCCGTACAAAGGTATTGCGAGCGAATTGTCGACTCTCAATGGCTGCTTGACCAGAGGGACAAGGGTAATTATTCTTTGTGCCGCAAGAGCTCAGGTGCTTGAATTTATGCTATCATCGAGGCATGGGAATAATGAAGGCGGCTGCTCGAGGCTATGTCTGGTGGCCCGCGGTAAATAATGACATCGAAGTCAAAGCATGAACATGCTGTACGCGATAACGGCACCAAAGGGAACCACCGAAGGAATCCATTCCGGAATGCCAACGACCATCAAACCATGGAGCACACTACGTGTCGACTTTGCCGCACCCGCCGAAGACAAAATGTTACTAATAGTGGTTGATGTCTTTGGTAGATGTCTGGAAGTGCGCCACGTGAACCCTATCAACTCGACATCACTAATGCTAGAGCTACGCAACTTGTTTGAGACATTCGGAATGCGGCGAAAGATTGTCAGCGAGAATGACACATTGTTGGCGTCGACCGAAACTGAACAATTCTTCAAGAATAACGGCATTCGCTGCGTCAGTAAAGCCCCTACTATACAGCGACGAACAGGAAGCGGAAAAAAATGGTATATAAAACCAAGCAAAAAGCACTGTTAAAAAAAAAAAAAGACAGGAATTTCTTGTTTTTTCATATCCTTTATTTATCTTCTATCTTGACGGAGGGAGATTCTTTTTGTTAGAGCTAGTTAAGCCGGGATAAGCGCCCGGCTTATCCGGCCCCAAGATGCAACAACAAAAGAAGTCAAGATAAAAGTCGGAGAGGAGCAAATGGGAAGGGTGACGAGGAGGATTTTTCTACCTTGCGGAAAATGATTTTGCAGGTCGGCTTTAAAGGCCGACGTACAACCTCGGTTTTCTGCAGGGAAGATAATCCTCTCAGCGCTCCCCTCTCCTAAACTGCGAGTTAGAACCAGGTTGGGGCAAGGTAAAACGTGGAGAGGATATAGGAAAGGAAGTGGCGGGCAAAAATGGAAAGCGCGAAGTGTACGTCGGCCTTTAAGCAACACACAACAATCAATCTCACAACCGCAGCCCCCAAATAAATAAGAAAATAAATAAAATAAAAATAAAATAAAGCAATAACCACCGGCCATGTTTATGTTTGGTCATGAGTTGTCGACGGCGATCTCTCGTGTGCAACCAGCAGAAATGTGGAGAAATAAGGAAGCGTCCCAACCAGCGCCGTCCCCTAGCAAGATTTCAATTGGTCAAAATGTTTTTATTAGAAACTTCTCAGGCAAATTGCTGTGGATTCCAGGAACAGTTAACAATATGCTCGGATGTTGTTATTGGATCATTAAGACAGCCCAAGGCAGGGTACAACGGCACCAGGATCATGTAAGAAACCGTGAGGAAGAATCTCCGGGACATTCGTTCGTTGAACCACCTTCAACAGCATACGCCAGCAATAATGACCCACGAGGCTTACGTGCCCAGTGGGCCGTTACAATAGATGGTGATCGATTGTCAACCGAGGAACAAGATGTTCCAGACATTCAGATTGATGTCCCTCCCAATACGAAAATGGTTTTACCAGCGACTTCTTCTTGACTAAAACGTCCAAGACGGCGCCCTCAAAGACATGGGGACAGCGTCTAGAGGGGGAAGGAGTGTTATGTACAGCATAGCTCCACACGCGTAGCTAACAAAACGAGCGATGTTTTGGCTAGAGTGCGTGAGCTCCGAGCAGGACGCACGTACCTTGAGCTGCCGGTGGGGCAAGACAGTCCACAAATTGCTCAGTTCCAGGCCAATAAACTTGAAGTATTCGGACAGCAAAGATTCTATTTACACGAATACTACAATATGAATAGCAATTAACAATCCAAGAGCTTGCAAATACAGTAATCATGTTCGTCACCCCATGACGAGCCACTGTCTCATTGGAGCATACGAAAGCTTTTATGGAAAAGCTGCCAAGCTTGAACCTGCTTCAACGAATTTGATTGAGATTATCATAGATGTCCATGCGCCTAAACGAGTGTTTATTCACAACGGCATTTTCAACTATGGCATTTGTGACTAATTGTTAAGATTACTTTGTTAAGCAGTAGGCTAAAGTAGGCGTACAATCACTCCTTCGACTCAGAAAATAGAACAGCTCATGATACTTCTCTGACGGAACACATAGTATTACAGACGTCTGATATTTGAACGTCCCAGGCATGTCCCATAGACGTCCTCTTGCTTGATTTTGGGTTTTATTTGGGTTACTACACGCATGCCTTAATGTTTTACAGTTCACCGGAATTTGTCATTCTCAATTGGCTCATTTAAATTTGCGATGGGGTGTGGATGCCAAATTGAGTAACCACTGTGGCAGAGGGCTGACTGTTTTTCGTATTATTTGCTACTGCAAATTCTACGGTTTTCAGCCCTACGCATACATAATTTCAAGCCCGTTTTAAAGCTTAGCTCTCGCTTTTCCTACCTTTTGCTTACCAATCAGTCTTTTTTGTATATTCAATTGCGTTTTAAATTTTCTAAATAAACCTGGCGATCTAACAAAGTGCCTGCCTATTAAGTAATGTTTTTAGATGTCGTAATTTATTTTAGATTTTTGTAAAATCACGTAGGCGCGAGGCAGGTTTAGTTGCTCTGGTGCCGGGAAATTCCCGATCCCCATCACATGCCGAAATGATCGGTTCCAAATATTAGTTAATCCTCCTCTGGAGAAGTGTTCACAGATCAGGCTGAGAGTATTGTTCACTCCAAGAAATCCGGTGCGTCTACTTTCTCGCAATGCACTTGGGATAGCCAGTGGCTATTATAAACAGAGGGAGTTCCGCAAATGACGGGGCTCGAAATATATGTAGAGTACGTTTCAGGCTTAAGTTCAGATGCAGCCATCACTATGAGGTAATGGGACCAATCAAGCAGCGTAAAAAGCGCTAGTCACTGGACCTTTTTTGCTTATGATTGTTTCAGCGATGATTGAACACGTACAGATACATGACAAACACAATGACGGTTGGCTCTTGACGCTATCTGATCAATACCATCAGCTTGTAGCGTCGGTTGCGTCTGGACTGAAGGTGAAACCAAGTATAGTCTGGGCGTTTTGACACCGAGCATGACGTTTCACTAAGTTTAATGTCACAGCGTAGACTCGCTTCACATACACCAGCAATTGGCTCTCTCAAATGCTTTTCTGGCAAATAAACGCTCCAAAGTTCTTTGATTCCTGGGTGCACAATCGTGGTGGGGCACGTGTTCGCGTCACCGTGACGTCACGGCTGTTGTTTTCCTTGTCCGGCAGGCAAGACCCTGATTGAGGAGGGTCTGCTCAAGTGGCGGCGCAAGGGGGGCCTCTACGGACAGCTGGGACACCACCTGTGCTGCCTGTGTAGATCGCAACTCAGCTAGTCCTGGGCCCAGCGTTATGGGGTCTGAAACCTTGGGCATCGGTCACACCCACCACACACCAAGGGTGCCTAACCCTGGGTCCTGCGTCACCGTCCGCCATGACGTCCTAGGCCTCGCCCGCCCGAGATCCCCGACTGCCCGCAGACGCCCCGGCCCGGTGGACACGCGCAGACGTGGCCACCACCAACGGGCAGACGCCGCCCTACATCGCTCCTAGGTGGCGCGCGTTGTCACCCAGACGCTCCAATTGCATAGAAGGGTGGAAAATGGGGAAAGCCGCCAACCGCTCATGGAGTACGGCTTTGGATTTCGGAAGGGGATCAACAGGCCTGCGCCTTTTCCGGCGAAATGTCGTCGCAAGTTTATCAATGTAGCGCCGCCTAGCTCGCATCAGCGTCGTCGGCAGCGCGTATTGCAGCGTCTAACTATGAGCGTGATGCCAGCACACGGCGCCGCTAACGCTCACGGATCTGTCGGTTTCCGACGTAATCCCGTCCAGCTTCAGCGTGCTTGCCGCATGGAGGTCGTGGATTTACTAGCGATGACATCATTTCCAGGCATTGTATTCTTGGTGGTATTGGTTCATCACGTACATGACTTCACGTGGCGTCATCGCAACAAGCTGGCAATAATTCATACTCGTTTTGTTTTAAAAAAAAATAACAACAAATTCGATGCTGCGAAATGTATGCTGCACAAGGTACGCGCTCACCAGCAAGGGCACCATAATGGCTGCTAATGTACCATCAGTGCAAGCCATGCACGCTGGTCGCTTTGAGTTACTTGGTAAAACAAAAACAGCGGAATATCGTTGGGAAAACAAATTGTCCACGAGGGGTTTCATTTACATAGCCAGAAGTAAGACATGGGGACGGATAGAGAAGTGAAGTTTTTGGGTGTTCTGTGAATGCCGAGTTGAGTAAAGACAGGTAGATGTAATCGTCAACGATTTACTGTCTAACATTGCTCCGAAGCTGTGCTAGAAATGTAATGTCTACTAAAAATGCTTTGTCACGTTAGTACTGCAGAGGTGCGCCGTAAACAAAATAGTTCACTTCCGCTATACTTCGTCTCACCTTAGCATGAACCATAGCCTTCTCTATACTGCCAAAGCCTGGGAGATCGCCACGAGAAGCACCCGCCGAAATTGAAAAGGTAGAGCGGCAGACACGGGATGAGAGGAGAGCCACGTGACGGGCGCCCCGCTGCGGCGAGACGCCGAAACACACTTCTCCCGAGTGATGGAATATTTGCTCGTGCTCCTCGCGTTCCTCGCGCTACCGCTTATTTTCTCGTCGCGTTTAAAAACCATGTTTCGGCTCTTCGCCGCTGCAAAAGCTGTGCGCTGACCTCCAGGTTTCCCGAGAAATGCTCTGTGCTACCAGATCCTCGCACTCCAAATCTGCGTCCAGGCACTCTATGGCTCCGTCGTCGAACTGCCAGGCTTTGTTAGTATAAAGGAGGCTGTGCATGGACTAACTGCGAATTATATCCAAGCGCGAGCGACTTGCCTTGACTGCCTTGACTGGAGCACTCGCTGCACGAGCGCTCGTGCAGCCGCTGAGGTTTTATCTTGAGCACGTAGCTCGGGCTTTTAGCATACGCGGCTAACGGGAGTCCATTAGCGGGGAGATGTTTCGGTGGCGCCCTCGTTTGTTCACCTTTCATGACGTCATTACCTTGTGAACAACAAGCTCGATGGTGTCTGTAATAAGCGTGGTGAAAGCCTGAAATCATAGCGCTCTCAAAGTAACATTGCCCACACCGTCAAAATTGAAGTCCTTACATGGCTCTTATTTCCGTCGATGAGACATCCTTTGCTGACGCCATAGTCAGCATTCGGCCAATTGTGGTGGGCCGATCAGAGCGACGCTTTCGATCGCTCACGTCGCCAATAGTAAGGTGAGACGAAGTATAGTCCAAGTCAAATCCCGAATCCCAAACTCAAAGCAGGGGAAAAAGTAGACGTAGAGTACCGGGATTGGCGTTCCCAGGTGGCGCGCACTGCAAGCAGTACGTAAAGACATAGAGTTACGCTATGATAAAGATAACTCGTGATACACCGGTATAATTTTCAATATCGTAACCTGTGAGGGTCGAAATTTCAGGAGAGTAGGAGACGAGGGCGTGTCGGAACGCCGAATGCCAACGTCTAACGTGAACTTGTTCGAACAGTGAATGGAGACAAGGGCGGCTAGCTTTGCCTCTACACACCAATCATTCAAGTTCGAGCTTGACGCTCTGGAGTCCTTGCTAGGTCTCTCTCCCATTTTTTGGTTTCTACTTATTTAGCTTGCGCGGAAAATAGAAGAGACAGACGTTCTGAAACCTACAGCCCACTGAATAAGCTACGCTTCGCTTTAGACTAACGACACTTCGGCCCTTGGATGTATAGACATAGAACCACTAAATGAGCTACGCTTAGGTTATCGGCACTCTAATCCACAAAATTAATGTTGGGCGGTGCCATCTTAGTGCTTGTAAAAACAGGCAAATTGTCGATCGTCATGACTTCCTCAGCATTAGATTCGGTGTAGGGAATCTCATTTAGTGTTGCTTTGCTTTGTCGCGAGCTGTTTAAACATTTCTGGAGGACGGAAAAGCGTTTCATGTGATTTCAGATAAAGCTTCAGATAAATGACAACCGTGCTTTTAAGCCACAGGATGGGTTAGTGTCGTTACTCTGAAGCTTAGTTTATTTAGTGGCACTAAATAGGTGACGGAAGCTAGCGACTTCACTTCTTGTAACGGGAGGTATTTTGCGCCACCTAGTTTCAAATCATGGTAACCAGTGTTTTAGGCGTTATCGAATAAAGTAATGAGATAACTTACTCGTTACTTACAAAATAAAGGAAAGCGTTATGACTCATGTTACCTTAAAATAAAACAAAAAAACATGGTACCGCCATCTTTACCGATAAAAAGTAACGCGCGGTACTTTTACGTTACTTTTTATAAATTGAAGGCAACAACGTTCTTTTTAAAATATTTTTTGGCGATAGCGTTTTTCGACAATTTGATGAAGGGCGTGGGCGCTGCGTTTTTTTTTTCTAAAGTGAGACTTTTAGCGTGCAATAATTGAAGGGGCGGTGCAGCGATATTCAACTGGAATATTTTTAACTTTACAGGAGTTTGCTGGCACAAGTAATACCCAAGTATACTTGAACGCAACGCCATTGACCAAGAAACATTTTTGCTGCTGTGTAATTTCAAGGATAAACGCTCGCGTTTTCTTTCAATCTCTCCTCCGCAAAACTTGGTTACGTAGCGTACGGGTCGCAGTGTTTCTTAGTTGCGGTATTTAAATGCGGCTCATAGATTGAACCCGAGCATTGCGTGCGCGCTAGATTTTGGCTCGCGATAATCAGTAGATCGACAAGCATTCGGGTGGTGGCCCGTGTCCAGTCGCTGCAATCACGACAATAGCTGAACCAAAACAATGTCTGGAACTCAGCGCGTTTCCCGCGCTTGGACAACCCCAGCGCGTGGCTGTGATCACCCTTGGCGGCACATAATCGGCTCCACTTCACGTGGCCGCTTGTTCTGGCTGTGATTTGAGCGGTTGCTCGTTTTTTTTTAATTTCTTCTGGGAGGTTTTTTGGTTGAAGGAAAAAACGAACGCCTGTTTCAATGTTCATAAACACCAGGGATTACTTCTGAGCGTTATTCACACAAAGCGAAGAAATTGTTGCACCACCGCTTCATAGGCTTGGCTCCTATACTTCGCTTTAGCTTAAAGGGGTCATGAAACAATTTTCCTACTCCCTCCTCCTTAGCTTTATTCTTCGGCACCGGTGCGATGACTCGTAGCTTCCGCCGCGCTTTTAGAGCGCAGCTCTTAGGCGCCCGTTCCCGGCTTGAGCGGCGTCGCCGTCGGCGTAACCGCGAGTAACCCTCGTAACCCTCGTGAGGGTTACGAGGGTTGCGAGGGTTACTCTCACGAGGGTTACCCTCACGAGGATCACGAGGGCTGCGAGGGTTACTAACCCTCGTGACCCTCACGAGGGTTACGAGGGTTAGTTACGCTCAAGAGGGTTACCCTCACGAGGGTCACGAGGGGTATGAGAGTTACCCTCACGAGGGTTATGAGAGTTACCGTCACGAGGGTCACGAGTGTTACCCTCACGAGGGTCACGAGAGTCACCCACACGAGGGTCACGAGAGTTGCCCTCACAAGGGTTACTAGGGTTGCCCTCACCAGGGTCACGATGGTTACCCAGGTCACGTGACCCCCGGGGGCACGTGACCTGAGGATACCCCCCCGAGGTCCCGTGACCCCCCCGTTCACGTCATCGCCACTGATGACGTCATCAGTGGCGTCACTGGCATCCGCATCGTCATCGTCATCGTCACTGATGACGTCATTAGTGACGTCACTGATGACGTCATCGGTATCCGCACCGTCATCGTCACTGATGACGTCATTAGTGACGCCACTGATGACGTCATCGGCATCGTCACGTGACCCCAGGTCTCGTGACCCCCCGACGTCACGTGATCCCCCAAGGTCACGACCATCCCCCCCGCCACCCGAGGTCACTTGACCCACCTTCTCAGTATCCTTCCCTCTTCCTCCTCAAGAGCTGCGCTCTAATTCGGCGCTCAATTTTTTATGCACACCAATGAACTTGTCATCCCCCGTGACGATAAGTTCCGTCAGTGCACTCATTGGCCACGAGCGCGAATCCGAATATTCGTCGACGGATTGATTGTTGACGAGCGCATACGTCCGAGTGACGCAGTTCTCGTGTCCAATGCGTGAGCTGGGCTCGGCTGACGTCAGGATGGCACCGCTGACGTGTTTTGGGAACCGCGGATGTATCACAGTGAAAAGTCGGAGAGCCTTCGAAGGAAAGAAGGTACAAAATAGTCCGCTCTAATTTCAAATGTTCGTCCCGAAAAGCTGGCTTTTGACTTTCTACTCTCTTTCTTTTGGCCAACTAAACGATATGCTATTAGTAAAGTCCCAATTTAAAATCATTTATCAAAGCCCAAAATTCGTTTCATGGCCCCTTTAAAACCAGACGCAGCCGACGCTACGCGCTAATGGGATCGATCAATCATCGCCAAAAGTGCAATGTAATGGACCTTTTTTGTTCATGTTTTGTTCAGCAAAGGTAGATCACGTACAGAAACATGACGAAAACCATGATCGTGCCGTCGGCTGCGTCTAGACTTGAGGTAAAATTAACTATAGGAACAGGAAAAAAAATAAGGGTACTTGTTTTAGATTTTAGGAAGAAAAAGTAACGAGTAATGGAACTACGTTACCCGTTACTTTAAATAAGTAACGTAAGCACGTTACCCGTGTCTGTTTTGAAGAAAGTAACGAGTGCGTCACTACGTTACCGAAAGGGTAACGTGCTCGCTACTACGTTACCGGTAACGCCGTTACTTGCAACACGTCACCGCCAAAACTGACGGTTACCCATTGCGGCCACTCTTTCGTAAGCACCAAAATGGCTGCACGCAGATGACAGTCCGACGGTGGAGGGACGATACTCTAAACGTAGTTTGTATTGTGGCTCTAGTTGAACCAAATGCCGTTTCCGGGACACGCACTTAAGCTTTTCTATACTAGGCGTGAACACTCCCCGACAAGGACGTTAGCATCGCAGGCTCGATTAATTTTTCAGTTCAAGAGGTGGTCACCAGGGCTTGAAATAGGCTTAACTTATTCACGTGCGTTGCTAATGTACAGTTTGTGAAAGAGCGGTGCGGTTAAGTTATTCTGTCGAAAGTGCGTTGCAGTGCTTTGAGGTTGAGAAAAAAAATTATAGCACGGTCAGACTCATCTGATCGACATTAAGAGCTCTAAACTTGTAGGCCTCTTTTCTACACCTTGGAGCATCAGATACGCGCTACATTCTGTAGTCATTCATTGACATCCTTCATCCATCCACATAATTCTAACCAAACACCATCGCGCACATTCTTTACGTCCACTAGGCAACAGAAGGATTATCTGAACACAGCTGAGGCACGAGGAATTTCTAACACATGATACCTACATTCGAGAAGAATCTAAGCTAACACCAATGGCGAGGATTATAATCCGCGGTGGCAGAAAATAATGCTCCAAAATTGTGGTGTCATCCATCTTTATTTGAAAGACTGCCTGCCCAAACCTCAGTATCACTGGGGCATCCATAAGCTGCACACCAGCAATGCGTTTATGTAAAATACGTACGAATAGGCTTATCAAGGCAGCAACCCAATGTCATGTACTCTGCACCACAAGGAAACGTTGTGGTATAGGCTGAAAGTGTTAAACAGACATTTATTATGGTTGAGACGATGACTACACTATGCGACCGTCAGTTGGACCAAAACATATCTACACCCTACAAAAGTCTGACTTGACTTTCCTGCAGATCACGCAGACAGCGAATCATGAGAGCAGTTAAAGTATCCCGGTGAATCACAAGTTCCGATAATTGAGCTTGACGTTTCACTTGCTTATTGTGCGGTCATTTGTAACTCCCATAATTTCTTGTTCAGCTCTCCACAAGGTTGTTTGGCGGCACCCGCCACCAGATAGCGGACGTCGCTAAGGTTTAGAACTCAGACTACAAAGTTACTCTGCGGGTAACTTAGGGCTGTCCAGGTTTAAAGATAAACATGACTCGAAAGAAACAGATGTAATAATTAGCTCCCAAAGAGGTTGTTTCTATAAATTTAAATGTCCAAAGCGTAAGGCATTTAAGAGACATTTGTGATGGTACATGTGACCATATATAAATTTTGTTTCGATTGTTGTGAGTTTCAAATATGGATCCAAACGAAATCATCATAAGTGATATTGATGCCGATCTGCTAACTCAGCTTGAGCGATCGCGATTTTGTTTAGGGTTAAAGAGGCTAAACATATTGGTTGTAATTCGTCAATTTAGTCTTCTTTTTTATTGGTGGAATAGGATCTTTTTTGACGAATGGCGTGCATCAGATGTCTGGTAATACCCTTGTGGAATTTCGGTAGCCCTATAACCTACTCAAAATGGTCAAAACTTTATTTTAAGCCAAGAACATATATATGCATTACATGGTGAAAACAGCGAATTCGTGTAGACCAGGTGTCTATCAATACGTCAGCGAGGCGAGCGCTACAATCTCGGGGTAGTACAATGAAGCAACTACGTGACACTGTTTTGGGCGAGTGATTGATAGACAATATCGCATCCCCCAATTGTTTGTGGTAAACGACTTTCATTTTCACAGTCGCAGTCTGTAGTGTCTTCGACCCGGGCGCATTCGACAGAGGACAGCAAACGCCAGGAAGTCTAAGAGGAAACAGCGTCCCTCCGAGCACCCCGTGTTACCATCAAGATTGTTATCCCAATTCAACGTGTTAGCGTGCATCGTAACATTCGAATAACCCTTGTCGATCCTTGGTATAGGGTGCCTTTATGCGCTCGCGTGTGTCTTAAGCCGTAGTCCCGTTGCTCCCATGTCCCATCAAAAGTCACGGAGTTTCTCTGCAGACAGGATAGCAAAATTATCTGCGGAGATGCCTCAGGCATGTTCGAATTAAGCAGGTTCGCTTCGTACATGCGCATGTTTCCAACGTGTTAGCAGACAGTTTTTGCACGGCCAGTGTGAAGGGACAGCCAAACAAGGAAGAAACACGCTTCAGACAGTGTCTGCAAACTGTCTTTTGTGTGATGTATTAACAGTGCGACCGTGGCTTTTGGAGCGGTGATATGCGGCCATTTTGAGGGCATGCTTCTTTGTTCTCTTTGCGCAAAAGAATATCTCCCGGCCCGATCCAAAGGCTCCAAAATTACAAGGCCGTAGTGCTTAATTTTAGCCGTTGCCTACTAAAGGGCAGGGCTGGGAACAGATCAAACACGAGTGCTGCAGCAGTAGCACTCTGCCGGACGTAAGCTTGAATGGAGAATGGGAACTGTTGCTCGCCCTTACAAAAAAAACAAAAAACTGTGGTGCTTTTTTGTTGACAGGTTGTTTAGACAAGTCATCAGAGGATAGTAAATGTCGCCAGCTATCTATCTGACTTTCTCTAGCTTATCTGCTGACATTCTTTTGAAGATTGGCCCACTTTTTAATTAAAAAAAGTCTGAAACTTTCCGTCGGCTCTAAGATTCCACTCTGCTCCAAATGGGCTGCAGCGAAAATAACGTAAATAAAACACGCCATTTTTTAAAATTTTGTTAGGAAATGATTTTCGTGGTATTTGAACGCACTACATACATCTCACAAATACAGATTAGACCCGAACACCATGAAGCACTCACCACCTGAATCGCACTCAGGGTTGCCAGGTGTTTGTACTCTGACCCGTTCAATTGCTACTAGATATAGCCCAAAAATACCCAAGTGTCGATCCAAAAATATAGTCCAAAAGTAGCCAAAAAACAAATGCCCATTTGAAATGTTTATTTTAAACACAAAAGCCATATAATACATTTTTATGCGTCAAATAGAAATATTCTCACCATTAGCATCACTTGTTCGCAGAACCAACGTTAGAGCACGGGTACATCAGTGCGGTATTAAAACGCGTCAGAAAAACCTCTGAAGGAACACTGTCCTTGCAGCACTGCTCTTTGCCTCGCACTCCGAATTTGACATACAAAATGTTTTCCAGCGTTTCCATCGACACAATATTTCGCAAAATCAGACAACCTTAAGAATGCGCAGAGCAGGTGCTGTTGGGGCCGCAAAAAATTGCGCCGTCACTGGTTGAGATGGAGGAATAACAGCATACGCTTGCATTCGGAAGAGATTCGGGGGTAAACAATTGCACAAGGAGCGCAAAGAGCAGACGAATTTTCTTACTGTCGCATACTTATCAGGGTTAACAGACTGAAGCGCCAAATGTTTACGTAACTTATTCTAAAAACACCATGTTTGAACCTATAAACTCAAGTGCTTTGAGGCATTTTGGTGTGCCCAGCACGGGTCAGAAATAGCCAAATACTAACCAAATAGCCAACTACCACTTTTTCCCGCCAACTGCAAATAAAACTAGCCCAATTTGGCTATTTATAGGCCAACCTGGCAACCCTGATCGCATTCCCGTTCACTGCTCCAGAGCATTATAAAGCCTACATTTTGAAGGTGATCATTTGGCCGGTGATTACCTCACCACTTATTAGAGTTATAAGTGCCCGATCTCCTTCTTGGGAGTCTCTTAAAATGAAAACAATGTTTAGAAGTTCGTGGAATTTATCTCTTATCAAAAGCATTAGTGCAACTAATAATAATTCGGCGCAGTCGTTAGAACAACATTCACAAAACGACTCCTAGAAGAGATGTTATCGCTTCTCTGCATTGCACCACTCAGAACGAAGCGAGTCAATGCAGTTTCTTTACTTTAAAAGAGTTTTTTTTTGCTTTTTTTACTGGTTGATTAGTTTAATAGGGTCAATAAAGCCACTATTGCCGCTTACAAAGTGAGCACGATAGGGAGTGTCTTTCGGACGCTTGGCCTCCAGCACGCGCCCCATGCCTTCCGTCGTGCTTTGACTGCACGCCCGCGTTCCAGGTGCGCGAGACGCTGAAGCGTTGTCAAGGGTAGAAGGCTCCCGCTGGAGGCGGGACAACTGAAGCTCCTCCCTACTGTTCTCACCCTCTAAGTGATTATTGAGAAACGTAGTCACTTTTGACATTTAGTCAGGATGTACTATGTTCAATAAAAAGTCAACAGAAATTCCCTAACTTTTCTGTTGACATAGTGAAGTGAAAATTATTAAAACAAAGTAAACAAAACGTATACACTCTTTCTGATGACACTATCAACAGGGAGTGAGCAGAAAAAAATCGACGTAAATTAAATCAAAAGTCAACAGCTTTTCTTTTAACTCAGGCCAAAGAGAATCTTCAGAAAAGTTTCAACACAAAATCAACAAACTTTCTGTTGACCATGACAACAGGAAGTGAAATTGAGAAAAGAAGTAATCAGAGTCAACAAGAACTGAACATGTTTTCGATAAAAAGTCAAAAATAATTTTTTTGCAGGGGCGTGCTGTTTGCTTTGACCGGTGCTTCGGTCTCATTTTCAAAATTTGTTGATTTGCGAGCGAGTTGGTTCCACACATTGTAAAGGAAAAGTAACCCCACCCTAAGACGAACATTGGTGCTACTTAGGTACACTACCTAACGTAAAGCAAGCAACTTTCATTATTTCGTGTTCACGTCGTTGCTATGACCGTGCGAGGTTAATATCTTACAGACCCAACATCCAACTTTGTGGTACAGGAAATTTAAACTGAACATTCCTTGGGTGATTGTGACGTGAATAATACAAAAAATAAAGGTCGCTACTTCCGCATCTTTGGTGCCTACACAAGGTCAACAGACAACTCCGCCAGCACCGTCTTTTCAATTAATCGATCGTGAAACATCAGCTTAAAGAGACCCCGAAGTTAATGACACATTTTTATCAGAAAGGTAGCACTTACTGTTTTCAAATTTCTTTTTTCAGACAAGCGCTTATGACTAGCAAGATGACAAAATACAAAAAGAAACCAAAGGCTCGTATCGTTTTCTTTTTCATGACTGGTCGAGTGACTCTTGAACAATCACCCCACCTTGAGCGATGGTTGTGGAACGTTCTTGTTAGGAGAAAGAGCGAACCAGCGGCGGCTTTCACCTTGAATATATATGTATGTGTGCACAAAGCACATCTCAAAGCTGCACTCACTTCTTTTTGCGTATGACTGAATTGCGCCTCTTGGTCTTCAAGCTTCGACAGCGTTAGCCACGCAGTCGCCATCCGCTTTCCACGGTTTCAAGTGCAACGCGTTCTGTAAACTATACGCCAACGCGACGTTTACAAACATACCCGCGCTTGCCCACAACCAACAGGGGGCACGACACGCGCTCAGAAACGCGATTTGTCTGAGGCTGTCCCATCTGCGCATGCGCAGAAGCGACAGCAGCGCCAACGCAGCCTCGTGACGTCAGAGCCGCGTGTTGGTCTATTGGAGAGGAGATCGGACAGTTGCGCCCCTAGCGGCTAGGTTCAGGAACTAAACCCATGGAGAGGACATGCATTTTTTATTGGCGCTTGTGACGCAACTCTTTGGTGACATACTTTATCGCTGCGTCAGCGTTCGCCTCAGATTCATAATCAATCAGTGAAGCACCAGTTGGTAGCCATAAGTTTCAGCTAGAACATAAACACGAACACACAAAGGATAGAAGGGGACAAACGCACCGCTTTCTATCCTTTGTGTGTTTGTGTTTATGTTCTGGCTGACACTTATGCCTAACATGTACGTACCAGTTCAACTTGAGACTGTAGCACCAATTGAACAGGAGTCACGCTGACGCAGCAATCGTCTCCAATTTGTGTCGCGTGCCTCATGAAGGAAGATGATGTAAAGAATGAAGTCAGAGTCCTTGCATTAAGTAAACACCGGCCTCTTTGGAAAACAAGCTGGACAAGGCTTTCCTCATAGTTCGATCTCCTCGCCAATACCTGTTAAGCCTCTTTCATTTGTTACAGACGTTATGGACGCACGACACAAACGCGCGAGTATGGCGGCGGCCCTGAGAGGATACCGAGAGCAAATGTTCATCGTCAGCCGCAAGCTCGAAAGCCACTTGAGCGTCCCTTTCACAGGACCACTAAGCTTTCCATTCATCCATACGGGTGCTATTTCACACAAGCCAGTCCTTTCACAGCCCAATAAACCGCCATCGATGAGCGTTGACACGCTCTTCGTTTCACGATGGCGTCTCGTGTATATAGACATGTACACTGACCACGTTTTTTGAAGTGGGCCACTCGTCCAGGCACTATACTTAATCTACACTCTTCCGGAAAGTCAAGCTAGCGGCGCCAGTTTTTGGGAACCTGCTTTTAGAACTCGCTTAGTTGGTTCGATAGTTTACTCTAGACACTAGTGAATTGAGTTTACCTTATAACGTACGGATATTTAGTGAGCGAGTCTTCTCCTGCGCTGTGTTAAGATGCAACTGTTCGGCATACGACGGAAAAGGGTGCAGCAAATTAGCTCAGATCTCTGTTTTGATGATAAGCTTTGTCAAGTACTGGTACACGATAAATAAAAACCCGGGCGAAATTAAACTGGACATTCAGTCCTTACAGCGATAGAAAACTAAGCTGTGTGCGACCATCTAAATTTTCTGGCGCAGAAGTTGTAAAGGGACAAAACGGGGATTCGGCGAACACGCCCGGATATAAATGATTGCTTAAAGTTGAGCGTTTGTTTTAAGACGATTGATCTTTCAGATTGGGACGGCCAGCATTGGAAGGGCAGAAAAGAAAAATCGGGGATATGGCGACTTCTACTACTGCGCTGGGGTTTATGGATGTTAAGCGGCCCAAATTTGCTGTTGTACTGCTATGGCCAAATTTCTTGCGTAACCAGAGACACCAGCTTGACACCATTCCAAGGCAGAATAACTTCTCCTCTGTATAAACAACAAACACTTTGGCTTTGGTTCCTTGCGTTCGCTTTTAACAAAACGCAATGCACTAAAAGTCTGCTAATTATTCACCCTAATAAAACAAACATAAATATAGTTTGTAAAGTTTAGTATTAGTTTACTTTTGGGGCAAGACTAGGTCACTGGCAGCTAAGCTATTGCAAGTATATTTCAGTATTTATGCCGAGGAAAAAATAAAAGTGTGCTAGTTTAATACATACAGCACTCTAGAGCGTGAGGGAAAATGAGGCAGACACTAACACGAAGTTACCATTGTATTCAACATACTAGAAATTTACTTCGCATGTACTTTTTGTTTAATAAAAGTACATTCCCAGTTAGTTCACCTTTAGTGCATTGCTACTTTTTATGAGTACGCTGTTGTACATATGAATTATCAACAAAGATATTAACTTAGGCTAATCCGGTTTGCCCCATTTACCGTCTCGGTAGTGAGACATCTTCACTTAATGTACGCGCACCGGTGAGGCTACACTGAGTCAATCTTCTGTGAACGCGACTGTATTATTGCGGTCTTGAGGAAATCGGAAGGCAATACCTAACACCGCTGTGATAGTAACTGTTCCGAGAGAGTGTAGAAACCAACGTTACTAAATACTGCCACTTGACAAACTTTCCAAGACACTTGCAGGAGTTGAGCCGCCCCTCTCCGCTTAACGTCGTCACCACGGTTTGAAGCGCCACGTTTCTCGCGCGGTGCGGCTGCCCCTGAATTGCTGTTGTGGCAAACGGGGGGCGATACTGTCAACCGGTGATGGAAGCCGGGACAAAAGAAAAAAAAAATGGAGGAGGGGGGGACGGCTTGTGTCTCCTTGGAAGTTTGACAGCTGAGGTGATCTAGCAACGTTGGTAGAAACGCACTCGCGTTTCGTAAAAAGGCGCCCAAATACTGCACAACCGTTTTGCTCAATCCAGGAAATTCGCGGCCGTCTTAAGAGTCTCTTAGAAATCTCTGTCGTTTCGTGCACTAAGGTGAAGTGTACCAGCGTGCCTACCCAGCGCTCTAAAAAAATAATTGGTTGAATCTAGCTTTTCCGCCGTTTGATCAGAATATTAGACATAGGTCACAACAGATTGTACAATCACTACTTCGCGAAACACAATAAGAATTCCAATGAAAAAAAAAAGAAGAAAACTATCTTTGCACTGTGTATGCTTCCATACAATTCAACTGACGTTGACTTGCAGCGTACCATAGACCTTGGGATTTCTTTTCGTTATCAGTGTTCCTTGTCTACAAGTTTGCGGCGGGGCTTGAGTTAAAACATCTCAATTATAATTTGATTACTTACATGCTTGAACTAAAAGTCCAGATCCATAGCGTACGCTTGTCATCGTTGACTGAGGCACAGCAGGACGAGCGCTTTCATCCCAAACAGTGAGAGGGCGCCGCGGTCGTTCTTTACCCACTTAAACCTAGGGCTGGCGCCACAATTTGTTTGCGCTTGCGCAGAGAGGTGCATTGAGCTTGAGCTGGTTGTGTTGACGAAGCGGTTGTGTGGTGTTTTGGCGTTACCTTCTTCTTCGATTGTTGTTTTGTTCTCTCTACCTTCGGCAATGCCATGCCGCTTCGCACATTTCTCTACGACACGCCCCGCCGAAGCAACTACAGACACCATAGGTGTTTAGGCCGGGCCTCGCTGGGCGAACATTCGACCAACGCTGTTCGCAAGCACGACAGAAGTCAGCTGTTTTGGCAAACCTCCACTCTGCTTAAAAAGCAGCAAACAAACTTGTTTCGGTATTTCATAGGGACCATTGCTTTACACATAAAAAAATACTTTTGTTTCTAAGCACAATTAGGATCTCGGGACATAATCTGGCCCTAAATGGTAAAGACATAAGAATCTTGGACATAATTTATTGGTAGATTAGGGGATTATAACGGTTTTGGACGGCATTTGGTTTCCACACATTTGCTCTCAAGATGGGCCACGCTAAAAAAAAAAAAAAAAAAAACAAACATAATTTCACCATGCAATGATGTTGGGACGACATTAATATTAAACACATTGAACAACGCATTGACTTATTCACATTACATACAAATACATCTACAATAAGGTTACACACAACCCTAAGAAGAAGCTTCTGGCTAGTGTCATTTTTAGAGTTTGTGCTCATGCCGTGTAATTTTCTCGCTTTCCAAAGCGACGAGCGCGCACGTGCTAGGCTGCGGAGATCGCTCGCTGGGACATGAATATCTAAGCTTAGAAATGGTGTATTTACGTGACTTCTAAGAAATAAAACAAAATGGGTGGAGGAGAGCCATGGAAAAACCTAAAGAAGTCTAGAGAATGCTAGGATAACCTACAAACAGTTCGTGCTTAGCAGGGATACCAAATCCCAGAACGGCGGCTCCAGAACTTTTTGAGTGGTGTTCACGTGATCACGAATCCCAAACAAGCTGTTCTTTTGAAGTCTGCGAACGGGGCTGGTCGCATGTTGGCCCAGTGTGAGTCGGCCCTTATGATGGGTGCTTTGCGAACAAACTCTATGCTTCTTGTGTAAGAGAGGGTAAGCTTCGGCTCCCTGAAGAAAGAGCGTATACAGTATATATTATATACATACGATATCTATATCTATATCTACATATATATCTATAATAAAGAGATTGCTGAGACGTTGTCTGGTCTGCTTTGTGTTACTTTGTGGTGGTAAGTGCCTGAACTTGATAAGCGCCCTTGAGCTGATGGAATGCGGGTTCAAATATGGCAATCGTGAACTCAAGCCAGGTTGCTGCGACCTCCACTCTTTTTAGGTACATCGAGTCCCCAGCGGCTCTCAGTCTAAAGAAGACTACCAGGGAATTCAATACGTTTTACAGTCTCCGACGGTCTAAGGAACGCAGGGCATAGCGTGTCCCGTGCACCTCATTACCCTGTTGGAAAATATCGATGATGGAAAGATGACGGAAAAGGCTCATACAAGCGTAACCGTAATATGGGACATCCTATACAAGCGAAAAAGGCGGCTCCAGTATAGTGGAATAAGGCGGAACGATACAAGTGGGCGGAACCATACAAGCGTGTCGTATTATGGGACATCCTATACCAGCATAGTGGATTAAGGCGGAACCATGTAGGCGGACGGAACCATACATGCATAACGTAATATGGGACATCCTATACCAGCAAAAAGGCGATACCAGCAGGTGGAGACATATGGCTCCAGCATGTTGGTTTCGCCTTTCACTGTTGTACAGGGCGATTTAGTTTTAAGCTTTACATATATGTTTAGAAAGGTCGTGAAAGCTAAATTAATGCGGTTTGTGCAGGCGAGTTATACGGCCAGGCGTACATAGTATAGGGACCTAGTCGTAACGATCAGTCAGATAATTAAATACAATTTGTTAATCAACTTTTTAATTAGTGAAAATGAAAATATGGTTTCAATTAGAAACTTGCTGAGTCATTGAAAACCACAAAATCAAGTTTTTTTAGAAGGATATAATGCAGGGGTAGCGTTTTATGCGTTCTGTAAAAAGCTTTATTTGGATGAGTTTCTAGGTTTCAGTTTCTTATCAGAGCTCATCTCTGCGCCCACGGTCCTGTTCCCCAGGGGCTTAGACACGCCACACACGTGCGCCTTGCTTCCCTTCATCCTACGAGGGAGGCGAGGGGGCGGCTTCGCACTGCGGCCACCGGGCAGCTGTACCGCAGGTGCAAAGATGCGCTCTGGTAAGAAACCGAAGTCTGGAAACGCGTCCAAATTGACCATTTTTTTAGAACGCCATAAAATGCTACTCTTGTCTTATATCTTTACAAAGAAAATTGATTTAGTGTGTTTTGATGATGCTTAGCAAGTTTCTAATTGGAACCATGGGTCTATTTTAACTGATTAAAAATTTCACGAACATACTATACTTAGAGAGAGGCTGAAGCAGTTTTCTATTTGAGAAAAGACTTTTAAATCTTCTTCATTCGACCTCCAGAATCTCAAATATCAAAATTATTTGCTAATTTAATTAATCGAGGCTGCATAGTCATTTTTAAAGCGCTGTGAAAGCACTTCCCTAGAGAGCGACGTCACAAGAGCAGCTTTTAAAATCTTTGTTCACGCATCTTCAGCGCCTATCAAAGCTATGCACGCACATGCTATTTTTTAAAAGGACAGAAAAATGTGTCACGACTGGTGCCAATGCCGGAGAATATACCTAGAAAACTTGCGATTGGACGAGCGGCCCTTAAGCGACACACGCTTGGCGGCCGAAAGGTCTTCTTACGATGTCACTGTTGGTAGGATGTTTTTGTGTGTTTTCTCACGTTTAGTTATGTCTTTGAGGAAAACGAACGGGATATTCAGATTCGCGGGATAAAACTACGCTAGAATGAACCTCCATCTAGTTTTCTGAAAGAAGTCTGGCACATCTCTGTAATAAGCCGACGGATCATTACAAATTAGCCTTTTATACTATGCCGCCCTGGCCATATAACTCACGTGCACATACCGTGTAAATGTAGCTTTTACGGCTTTTTTTTAAAAAATCTGTAAAACATAGAAAAAAACACTCTGTAGAATGTCCCCCAAACGATACGATTGTATGGTTCCTTCCCCGCTTGCATTGTTCAAGAAAGACTTGTGGACATCCAGCATTTCATTGGAATGCTGGATGTCAGCGAGTCTCTACATCAGTGAGTGGTTTCAAACAAGCATGATGTTTGCACACCAGTAAGCTCTTATCCGAGGCTTACCAGGAGCACTAAGAGCAGAGGCGAAATGTCTAGACCTGGTAAATTTGGTTGCAGGTATTTATTTTTACAAGAACTGCATGCAGCAAAGCTTAACTTTGCTCAAAAGAAGATTATTAAAAATTCAATACTGAACAATGGTGTCCCTTGAGCTGTCAGACCAAACTCCCACTCTTGCCACTCAGGAGTTCCTAACTTGTGCGTAGAGGATCAGCACAACCCAGATTTGTGCTGCGAGCGCACCTGCAATATAAAAGTTGAATAAACATGGGATGAAATATGAGACGTTTACAATTCTCTGTAACGTGAAATTAGAGCACAGATCTTGAAGAGGAGGATGGGAGGGTATGCCCCTCCTCCCCCTCCCCTCCTCCTCTTCTGCTCCCTCCCATTTAGCGGGAAATTTCCCTGAATTTAGCGGGAAAATTTCCCCACTATATTTAGCTGGTTAAGTTTCCCCCTAAATTTAGCGCACAAATTGATGTCACATGACCTCAACACAAATGCAGTTTTTCCGCTAAAAGTAGCGGGGAAAATGACGTCGCATGACCGTGTCACGTCATCCATAAAAAAATTCAGTTTCTCAGCTAGACTTAGCGGAAATATTAACGTCACATGACCACAACATTAATTCAATTTCCTGCCAAGTTTAGTTGGGCGGTTACGCCGACAGCGACGCCGCTAAACGCGGAAACGGGTGCTAAGAGCTGCGCTAAAAACTGAATGCATCAGGTGAAATAAAGTGAACATTAGAGATACTGTAAGAAAAAGAAGAGAATCTAAGATACCGTTCTCAGATCCTTCCTTTTGTCCGTTCTCAAATGTTTTGATTTCAAGAAATGTTTATCTCTTTATTCATACCCAGAGAACCCCTCCCAGTTTCAGCATGAATGCAATAAATCAATGCAGACTAGACCTTGTAAACTATAATCCACATGAAAATGAATGTTTGCCACATAGTCATGTATGAGTCAGTGGCTAAGATCTCTAAATTCATTTGTATTGAGGAACATTCTAGAATAAAACTTCTGGGCTTCGAATTCAACAGTTTGTACTTCCATAAGGAACACTGTATGGCACTGATTTCTTTTTTTTTTGTGACACATCAGAAACAGCACAGCACTGTCATCCTCGCATACCTAACAAGAATTTGTATTTTTTTTTAGCATGGCATGTGCTATTCTAATGCTCACACAGCATCCTTTAACAAAATTTCCTTTGTAGAGCTTTTTATTGGTTCTTATTTAGCTCGCACGACAGATTCGGTACCTTGAATTCTCACTCGGCATCAACAGTTTTATATATTAATGTAATAGCGAAAGACAAGATGTATGGACTTGAGTACGGCTCAGCAAGCACAGATGTTGAGAAAAGTACTGAAGAAAACTCAAATGTCAAAATAAAAATAAGCTGGAATGTGGATACAATTATGAACATGGTCATGAATACAGTTAGCAGATTCAATATGAAGAATGTGTGTTAGACGCACGCTCAAAGAAACCTGTTGCATCTATATTCATTCAAATTACTTTGCAGAACCCAGCGCTGCAGTCTCAGGTGGGAGTTCGCTGAATGAGTCTACTGAAAATGAGTGTAGACGGAAAAAGCAGTTTGATCTGCGATAATGAGCATTACATAAGTGACATGTCATTATTACTGTTACAGTGCCGAATGTTCCAAACTGTCAGTCGCATCATTCTGTGAGTTCCCTCCGTACATTACAGGGTTTGGCTCTCTCGATGCTTTGCGAGAAAAATGATGAACTGGAAATATCTAGAGTAGTTCTAGAAAAACTATTTCCAGAATCTTATCTCAGCATCGCAAAGAATATAAAAAGTTTCTAAAGACAAGGTTAGTGCAGGAGTTAAATAAACTAAATACTTTGTTTTTCGAAATCATCTTGCCGTAGTAAACGTATGAAGTTCCCCTAGGTAGAGCTAGTCATTACGGATGATTGTGCCCATTGCGTACCATAAAAATTTAATTTGCGACCTACAATATTTACAAACTCAATTAACTCTGAATAAGTGGACCACTTGGCATTAAAGATTGGCCTCACCATGACTGTCTGCCAACATCTACATAATAATTTCCATGAACCAATGTATTTCAAGAAAATATTTGGTACGAGCTGCTTAAAACACAATAGCACTTTTTAACAAGTGCTGACTACGTTAGAAAACATGATTGTGCTTTGAAGACGGGGACATAGGAAGGACAGACACCACAGAGTGCTAACTTTCAACTGATTTAATTCAAGAACCTCAGCGTAGAAACACAATGCGTCACCGCACCA
Source organism: Ixodes scapularis (assembly GCF_016920785.2). Lineage (NCBI taxonomy): Eukaryota > Metazoa > Arthropoda > Arachnida > Ixodida > Ixodidae > Ixodes > Ixodes scapularis. The sequence continues at coordinate 71,868,387 of NW_024609837.1, forward strand.
CATCTCAACCAATCCGTGGCCCTGCCACGGACCGCAAGTACGCCAACTCCTTATCCGCCAAGTCAATTGACGCCACACTGACACAACACATGCCGGAACTATTTATAGCATCAGCCTCCATAATCTCTCTAACAGTCATATCTTTGTGCCTAGCAAGAACAGTATAGACTGAGCAAATAATGGTTTGCACTCGCAGTCATGATCTGTCGTGTCACTGTCATGACTGAGGGTGCAAACCATTATTTGCTTCGTCTACTGTTCTTGAGAGGCACAAAGATAGGACTGTTAGCGAGATTATGGAGGCTGACACCATAAATAGTTCCGGCACAAGTTGTGTCAGTGTGGCGTCAATTGACTTGGCGGATAAAGCGCGATCCAAACCAACGCTTCTTTTTGCGCCTGTAGGTCGTGCGGTTGCGGATGTGACGTATTTTCGTGACGTCGCGCCCCTTCTTCGCTCCTTCCGGGCGCGCACAAGAAAGTTGGATGATTTCAACTTCTTCTCAACGCGCACAAAAACGCGCGGTGACGTAGAAGGGCGCTCCTCTGTCCCGGCCAATCGGTGGAGGGCAAGCTAGTTCCGGCTCCGCGTTTCTCGCCGTCTGGCTGCCCTCTCCTCCCCCCCCCCCCTTTTTATTCTCTTCCAACATGACAACGCGACCTCTCTCTCTCTCTTTCTCTCGCCGCCTGGCCAGCCAGTCTGTCGCAGTTGCACCTTGCTTGTGCGCTCGTGCCTGCGTGCGCGCGTGCGCGCTCGCCCGAAGTTTCGCCCGTCCAAACCAAAGCGCACGGTTCTGACTCAGAAAGCGCGCCCGGAAACAGCAAAAACGCCACGAAATGCGTCACATCCGCAGCCGCACGACCTACAGGCGCAAAAAGAAGCGTTGGTTTGGATCGCGCTTAAGGAGTTGGCGTACTTGCGGTCCGTGGCAGGGCCACGGATTGGTTGAGGTGTGGTGCGGTGACAGTCCGTTTCTATGCTGAGGTTCTTGAATTAAATCAGTTGAAAGTTAGCGCTCTGTTGTGTCTGTCCTTCTTATGTCCCCGTCTTCCAAGCACAATCATGTTTTCTACTGCACTTTTTAACACTAATAGAAAGCCTGTAGTGGGCCACAACTTAAGCAGTTTTCACTTCATTATAAAGAGCAATCACACATATGTGAACCATAATTATAGGCCTGCACTAAATTTTTTTCTTAAGCTGAACGTGCTATGCTCTGTTTACTATATAAATCTTTGCAGAGCTGACAATGTGCAAGTTCCTGTTTTTTTTTATATTTCACATGTCCCGACTGGTGGGTGTGGTAGGGACATAAGATTGATGACACCAACGAAACACAATGATTATTTTAAGAATTTGTTTGGGTATAGCACGAGCAAGGCAATCTGCGGGAAGTTGTTTCTGTGACACCGTCGAACCTACATTTGCGGGCTTTAAGTTCACATGATAATCATGTCTGCAGACTCCTTTTTGTAATTGGAATTTCATCCAACCCAAGATTTGAATATGTTTTTTTTTGCATTTTAGGCTTAGTAGCGCTTTTGCTGTTCTATTAATAGGTAAGAAAAATGCTTATTTCAAGTGGCATACCTCACACCTGGTGGCACGAGGACTCCCCTGTCGTGACGCTGATCGAAAGTCACAGGCAGGGAGATACTGCGATGCTCTTGTTGCTGGGGTTACCTCCCCCATGGTCCTGGCCAGACCACAGAAAAAGATTGAGTCCAAGCTTGTGACCACTAGGATCTCCAGATCTTGAGGCACCCAAGTAGCTGAAAATAAAAACAAATCACAATCAAGTACTTGGCAGAACTACATTAGAATGGCTAGCATATTCTTTCGTGATCAACACATAGATCCTCTTATTTTAGTCATAGTCACCCACCAAGACACGGCTACGTAGGCGTTAAAATGATGGGTACCGAATTTAGGCGAATGATCAAATGCATTCATTTAACCCCCTTTCGCCCCAACCTGAGAGACTTCTGTCAAATATTCACATTCAACTGTAAAGACTACAAATAAAACTACTACTGCAATGCAAAGCCGTATAGTGGGAGAGTTTAGCCAGCGGGTGTGGCAACGAAGGCGCCGGAGAGGAGGAAAGGGAGGAGAACGCCGAAGGAGGGATAGAGAAGGCAGCAAAGAGGCAAAGAGATGACCGCCATTTTGACGCAAAGCTGTCGGCACGGAGCACTGTTGAGGCTATGAGTCGTCTGCTACGGGCTTATTTATTTTTTTTTTGCCTAAATAAAAGTGTGTTCAAACATAGAGGAACTTCTTTCTTTAGGTTTTTAAGCCACCGAGGAATAACAATATATCATTTTATTGCCAGAGCCTGCCAAATAAAAGGAAAGAACCGAAATTTGAATATCGATCCCATGCCGGGCGAATGAATGAAAATGGCGGCCCTCCCCGCTCAGCTGGGAGCAGCCTAGAGTTCACGCGCATGCGCTCACGCCTCTTGCTCTGTGCCGCGGGCTGATCAGCTCACTCGGAAGGAAGACGTTACGGCAGCGAAATCATAGACTGCCAGACTCTCCCCATATATGGCTCTGCTGCAATGGAAAGATCTTCCTACCCTCGTGCTCAGCGAGTGTCGACTGTGGACACAACTCCAGTTCATACACTCGCTGAACATGAGGGTAGAGTGTACCAGCAGAGGGCAGGTGTCTGTATACAAAGAGTTTAGTTGGCACACCAAGAGGCTAACGAATAAGAATGGGTACTACTCTGAGCAAAATGCCAAAAAAGCGTGGATCTCGGCTTGACACTAACAGCGGCACACAGTATCAATTTTACTGACAAAGGGGTACTAAATCATTACTTTCAGCTACCTAACTAAACTAAATATTCTTCCCGGCTTGCTTTTTAGGCAAATCTCTAAATTTACAAAAACTACTAAGACAACGGCTAAAAAAAAAAAAAAAGCAATGGCAAAACCAGCAATCGAATTCGCCTGCTCTCCAGTAGCACGACATCTAAGGCAGGCAGACCTGCAGAATGAGCAAGCAGTTTAAAAAACAGAGTATGTCCTATGTATAATTTTTTTTCTTTGCTGCAAAGCAAGCGCTGGAAGGAGGTTTCACGACATTAACGAAATTTCTTGCAATCAGTTGAGAACAAATTACAGCAGTGAACTTGTCCTTGCTTCTGGCATAACGTTTTAGTGTTGCCCATGGAAACTTACATAAATTTGTAAATAAAAACAAAAAAGACTAACCTTCATAAAAAAAATCTGTAACTTTGGCAAAGAAAAGTTACCTTGAACAAAATATGTACAATACAGTTGTACAGCGTCCATTTGTGTGCTTAACCAATTTTGAGGCAAATCGGCGACAACGAAAAGAAGACGTTCGAGTACAATTAAGGGAAAGACAGAAAGGATGCATACCTACAACAAAAAAAATTTAGAACGACCACGGGCAGGAAACTCTGGTGAGGCTCTCGGAGCGACTCCCTGATATGGGCCTGCGCAGACCAGAGAACAAGATCGGTCAGAGCTTGCAGCCGTAAGGTGCTTCATACCATGAAGTTACAGAAGCGGGTGCAATTGGAAGCAAAGTGCATTTCATTTCTCTGAAAAACGAAGAGTTTAATAGCTCGTATGCATTCATAAGGTGATACAGTCATGAATGCACAGACTTTTCAATGCAGCGCTATATCACCAACTTGTTAACCATGCCGGGCAACACTAAAAACTGAGAGCATTATTTTAAAGTATCTCAGCTTAAAGTTAACCACGACAGAAGCTTCAAGCCATCCTTGCAAATTCAGTGCACAAAGCAAGCCATGTGACCTTCTAGTTGGACGCCATGGTACGTCTAGCTTATAATCATGTGTCATGCTGTTTTAGCTGCAATGGCTTGTAGTGTCAAAAGTGGTCCAGCTTAAAGAGACTAAAAGTATAGACGCTTATGAGTGGGGCCCTCACCTAGTCTGCAGCTACATTGAGAAATAGGACGTTCCAACCGGGATGTTTGCTGCCTGTAACCACACGATCAGCTTGTGCCCAGCGATTGTTCCGAGCTGAATAGATATCCTCGACAGTGCCATTATTTGACAAGCATTTCTATGAATGTTAAACATGATTGACTTACAGAGAGACTCCACCTCAACGACTAATGACTTGGGATACCTAACTGAATACTGATATATCAACTAAATGCAAAACAATTACCTGAAGCATTAAATTTTTCAAGAGGCTGGGTCGACTCTGCATTAAGTTGAAGGAGTCGATGCGTAATAGGACAATACAAACAAAAATATGCCTTAGAATTCCTTTTGCACCCCCAAAATGATGTGTTTTTGAAGGTAAGGTACACAATGTTCTTGATTTAGAAACTGCCTCAGCTGTACAAATGCATATGCAATAAGGGCACTTGCCAAGCCTATTCTACTCAGCTCTGTGCAGGTTAAGCTAAGTTAGAGTATAGAAGTACACGCTCACTGACACCATCAGAAAGGCAGGGAGAAGTCTCCGTTGTTCCACCTCCAGCCCGTCTGCTACCTTCGATGACGTTTCAGCGCCCGATGAGCCTGGAGCGAGCACATCTGTCCAAAGCGGGGTGAAAAGCACAAGCACGTGCTGGAGGACGCCCAGCCATTCTCTTTTTGTCATCGGCTATACTACATATTTTTAGTAAGACATATTTTTAAGTGAGGAAAAGTACTGCAAATATGCAGTCCACCTTAAAGATAACAACAGTTGCCATTCACCATTTTCCAAATAAGTGCTCCCACCTATCGTAACATCTACACATAAGGTATGTGAGTAGGTTCAGGACTGAGAGGCTAGAAAACGAAGCACTCACAAGGCTTGTCTGGCCCTTCCAACCATGCGGGTACATTCATTGCAAGTTCCCGATTTGTAGACAAAATGATTTAGAATGAGCAAATCTTGTCTACGCCCGAGGTAGAACAGTGAATTGCGATTCCCCCATATTGTGCGAACCATCCTTCAAACTGCGGTACCACCTGCAAATGAACTATGTTGTGCTGCGGCACGCGTTCATGCTGCCTGCTTCAAGGAAAACCACTGCTCGTGTTGAAGACGACATCCCACAATCTAGAGGCAACAATGTTTAACGAACTAAAACAAAATTGATATCATTCAATAGACACAGATAGGCTTACAAGGTGTCGACACCATGATTGTTGTTGTTGGTTTTACTCCTGCATACATACATAAGTGACTTCCTCTTTCCTCCGATGTACAGTAAAACCCCCTTATCTTCGTGGCCCCTATTTCTTCTCGAATCGGTCACAGAGGACATAATCGCAGCCACTGAATTCTGCAAAATTAAAGGCCGCGAAAATTAAAGGTTCGCCAACATTAAAGAGTTTACTGTTCTTCCGTGTGTCACATGATGTTAACATTTCAAGGAGGCTGAAGGTATTGGTTTAAGAAAAATTTGACCTATGAAAAAAAATGTCCTTCTCCAGGTTAGGCACGCGAAGTTCTTTTGCACTACCTATAAGGCGGCAAGTTTGTTTCGGCAGAGCTTTTGGTAAAACGGAGTCACAAAAGCAGCTATACTTGGCGTCAACTATTTTGTGCTGCATTATTAAGCTAGAGTAAATTCCACAGTGTTTCGGCACAGCGCTGTTTGTTGCGAGAGCATATGTGGTTTATTGCTGCATCCCATTTGCATGATCTAGAGACACTAGCGCTGACAGAGTTGGAGCACTCCAAATATTAACAGCCGACTGTAGAAGCATTGAGAGATGCACACATGTGAACTGTGCATTACTTAAAGGTGGATTCGAGCAAAGGTAAAAACAATATCTATACTTACGGCGGCCATACTTGCCTTTCCCAAGCATGACCACTTTTCCCTCGGTAGCACCATCCAGTAAGAAGCACCAGCAACACGCCCATGAGACGCCGCCGACTCCTGGATTGAATGACGACCCGCCTGAGGTCTTGGAAGGAGATCCGGAAAACTGCTTTAGGTCAGATGTTGTATCTGGTGGGGCAGGGACTAAAAGTAAAAATTAACAAATTTATCTGAAGCGCTACGTTCCTATAGGATGGCAGCATTTCTTTTAGGCCAGTGATGCGCTTTAATCATACACAAATGGTTGGTTTATATGATGAACCAGCAGCCCCTATTTTGCTTAAGTGTAACGCAGTGTCTAACGTTACGTCCGACGGAACCCGAAATAAAAATTAAAGTTACGCCCAACGTAACTGTCAAGCATTCGAGTTACGTCCGACGTAACCCAAAATAAAAATTAAAGTTAACATATTTACTCGAAAATAGGTCGAAGCCTATTTGTTGGACCCACCGAAAATAAAAAAAATAAATAGTTCAAATATATGTCGACCTTTTTTTTTATTTTTAAAAACGGGGGAAATTTTGGGCAAAAGAAACAAACCTTTATTTACATCACTCTCCGCTAAATCACGGGGCGATGCCAAAAACTTAATCACCGTCAGAACTTCTGGACATGTCATCGTCGTCCGAAGCTTCGTCAGCTTGGTAGACATCCTCGCAAATTCGCAACAATACTTCACCTACACTGTGGTAAAATGACGACAAGAAGAAACGAAACAAGGTGCGAAGCGACGAAAGACGAACTACAAAGACGCAAGCAAAGCCGCCGTGTCGCCATGAGCAACACGCGAGCCGAGCCACCTCAAACAACAAACAAAAGTAACTTTTTTTTTTTTTTTTTTTTTTTTTTTTTTTTTGTGCGCGTTTGCGAGGATGGAGGGCAAAGTGCATGGCGCATCGCGTTTCTTTCCTTCCCCGTTGCCCAGCAAGGGGAACGGTAGTGGCTAGAGGCGCGATGGCGCAACCAGGCGCCCGAGAGGCGCGCGATAGCGGCACCTGCCACCGCGGTTGTTTTCGTGCACCAAAGGCGTTTTGAAACAAGAAGCGGCGCGGCTCTACGGCAACTCCGGCTCGGTGACTCGATAGCTCCATGCCTCCGGTAGGGTCGCAAAATTTGGTCGCGAATGTAGGTCAAAAGTCTTTAATCGCAATTTCCGAAAAAAAAATGGTCGATTTATACTTGAATGAACACGGTAGTCAGCCGCGCGACGAGACACACATTATGAAAGCGATTGGTGCGAGCGACCAAGGCAATGAGCGACGTTTTGAGAAGCCCAAGTGCCGAGCGGCGCAAGCAGCGAGAGTGAGAAATCTTCGTCGCTCGGCGCCGGCACTCGTAGCTTCTCGCCGTCGCTCGTCTCGTTGATCGCTATATTGCTTACATGCCGTTCAGAAAGGCGCTCCAAGTGCTTACCATTGCATTGGGACCAACCTCGCATCCAACCGTAACCAGTCTTGACTTTTTTTAAAGCCGCCGAGATAGAAGTTAACATCGTACATGCATCGTTTTCAAGCATGGCTCCTCGTTCATTGCTCGATTTATATTTTCCGTAAATGACAAACCGCAATGAAGCACAATTATTCTAGTTCAAAATTGTTACGAACACTTGGCACGCATGCTTACACTGTAGCGCACCTAACGTAATTTAAAAGTAGAACGAAAACGGGACGAGATTCGCTTACCGCTTCACGGAGACAGACGTCTTCGGATCCTAGGCCTCACGGCCGAACTGGGAAGTCACCTGCGGTCCGGCGATCGGACGAGTCGAGCCGGCCTGACCCAGGTTGACCACGCCTGGTTTAACTATGAGAGGCGCCGTCGAGTTGAGAGCCAGAGACGCAGTAGAAACGGACCGTAAAAACATCTGTCCCCCAAAACGCAGAACGAGCCAGCGACGCCAAAACCGCCAAAACCACTACGTCGCCATCTCCGCGACGACCGGAAGCGTGGAAGCCGGGAAGTTAGAAAAGGCGCGACAGCGGAAGCCACTGGGCGGAAGCTTTACGTTTCGGTTTCGCTTTTCTCCGACGCCGGGTTTGCGGCTGGTAGCGACGACGCGAGGGGCCACGAAAAGACGCCGAGTTGGCCGAGTACGAGTCACGGCCCACGATACGAGCAACGGGCCGTTTGCCGCTGTCGACCGGAGATGCGGTATCCGCGGCTTGGTGTCACGATAGGTTTGTTGCCGTGCACGCTGACTCAAAGCTCGAAGTTACGCAGTTCCGTTCCGGCACCAGCCGCACCACGTTTTCCGGTGCATCGCACGTGGAGGCCTTTCGACGCATATAGTGACCGTAAAGATGGTGCCCGCTGTCTTCGGTGCTGTGGAAGAAGTTGCGAGACGGAAGAAGCATCGAAACCAAGGCGTTTAGGACTCCACGCCGGGCCGCCGGTTCACTCTGAACGAGAGGCGACATGTGTGCGCACGCTTTGAGGAAGCTTCCGCGTTTCGCCGCGCCAGAACTCGCCGATCGCGACCGTACCCCGAGTCCGAGAGGCTCTTGCGCAGCCGGGAACGGCACCGAGGTAGGAGCTGCTCGTTCTGCGCTACCATGCAGTGCTCAACAGTGCTCGGGGCTCTCGGTGTCGTTCGTGCTTGCACCGATGTCTTTGTGACCCCTTCGGACACGCAAGTCGTACTTCGCAAAGGTTTGGACGGGGCCGCCCACACCGAGCAGCTCCGCTATATTCCGCTTAGTTATGATCACAATAAAAGCTTGCGTTTGTTCTCGGGAAAAAAATTGCGGGACCGCTCTCCGCGCCGCCGACGAGATTGGCCGCCTCCATGTTCTCAGCTGTTCACTCGCTCCCGCAGCGAGCGCCTTCCGATAATCCTCCCCGTTCCAAAATGCGATGCGATCTCCGTTTACATGGGCTGAATGAATGCGCACTCGACATCTCGATCCACCTCTGTCTAGCGACTTTAATGCGATGCGCTTTGCGCATTATGCCGTTTACAGGACCGCATATGGAATGCGGCAACTGGATTCAATACGACTAAGTCGCATTCATGTAAACGCGGCTTATGTTCTTTTTCGACAGGTATGGTGTATGTAACGATACCGGTGGTAAACGATGGACGTTACGTTGGAAGATGGCGGTCGTCTTTCTGCATGTATGATTTGAATATAACGGTGTTGGTGTGGTATAAGCGTTTTTTGTGGAAAGATGGCGGTCGCCTACGTCATCGGCCGCAAAATCATACCAGCACACCGAATCATATCGCCAAGCAAACTGGCTGCCTGTATAGACAGAGCCGGAGCCATAGCGGTGCCGGTATCTCCAGTTATGTAGAAAGCCGAACCAAACTAGCTGCATACATAATAACAAGAAATTATGGTGGTGTCATACCCGAACTGTACAAGCAGCAGGTTTGTTTCTTGTACGTTTTTCCAATAGGGTATAGCTCTGCAGTTAATGGGATTGCAGCATTAGTCAATAAGAACGCAGAACAACCAATCATGGTGCAGGGAGAGTTAATTAGCATAAGCCAAGCCCGCACACCCCCTAGCGTTTCGTAAGTTGTCAGTGACTACATATATAGAAGACAAGGCCTTCCCTCCTCTAACGTCGTTGCAAGTGGAATAAAAGAAAGCCGTTTACAACTCCCTGTAACACCGAATTAGAGCGCAGCTCTTGGGGAGGAGGAGGGAAGGGTACCGAGGTTCACGTGGTCTCGGGTGGGGGGTCAAGTGACCTCGGGGGGGGGGGGGTGGTCACGTGGCCTTGGTGGGTTCACATGACCCCCTCCCCAAGGTCACGTGGGGGTCACGTGACCTTGGTGGGTTCACATGACCCCCTCCCCAAGGTCACGTGGGGGTCACGTGACCTCGGGGGGTCACGTGACCCCAAGAGAAATGTTTCCACTAGATTTAGCGGAGACATTTTTTCCGCTAGATTTAGCGGGGAAATTTTTCCGCTAGATTTGGCGGGGGAATTTTTCCGCTAAACTTAGCGGGAAAATTTTTCCGCCAAATTTAGTGGGGAAATTTTTCCGCTAGATTTAGCGGGGAAATTTCTGCGCTAGATTTAGCGGGGGAATTTTTCCGCCAAATTTAGCGGAGAAATTATTCCGCGAGATTTAGCGGGGAAATTTTTCCGCTAGATTTAGCGGGGAAATTTTTTCGCTAGATTTAGCGGGGAAATTTTCCCGTCAGATTTAGCGGGAAACGTTTTCCGCTAGATTTAGCGGGGAAATTTATCCATAATGCACCGCGCAGTTACGCCGACGGCGACGCCGACGCCGCTCAAGCCGGAAGCGGCCGCCTAAGAGCTGCGCTCTAAAAAATCTTCATTATAGGTTAAAGACCCCCGCAAATGGAGTATTGCAGCAGTCCGTGTGTTTCAGATGGTATTGCTTCGTCTCGCTTCAAGCAACCAGCGTTGTACGTTGTCCAAACTGAATCTGCTTTGGACTACCCGACCATACACTCTAAAAATGCCCGTGCGTCTGCTTTCCCGCACAACACTTGGAGAGCCACTCACCGCAACTTACGGAGACAGCTCAGCGAATGACGATTCCGAAACATATGTTTAGACCAAAAAAACGCAGTCTGAGTTGTTACATTAAGCAATGCAAGTGTGACGTTTTGCATTGCTTAATGTCACAACTCAGATTGCGTTTTTTGGTCTAAACATATGTTTCGGCATCTTCATTCGCTGAGCTACCTCCGTAAGTTGCGGTGATTGGCTCTCCAAGTGTTGTGCGGGAAAGCTGACGCAAGGGCATTTTTTAGAGTGTACGTTTTGCGGTAAGCATGATTGGAGACATGTGCTTTTTGTAGTGACTTGGTGACTTTTAAGCGCAGAAAAACAAAGGTTGGTAACAAAGACAAATACGGAGACAAGTGTTATACAACATCGAATGACTAACTCTTCAATAATTCGAAAACATTATTTGTGATTGTTTTGTTGTTTGATTCATTCGAGTTTGATGTTCATTATGATTGCTGATAAGCTGCACCTGATCCACGCCAGATATTGAAGGTATGCCCTAAACAGGCGGATTCGGAAAACGGGCTTCAACATCTGCAGGCATCACAAGTGCAGGCAAGGCCCCAGTCCCCTTTTCACAACAGTGTCACAAGTATCGAGGATAAATATCTATCAAACCTTCCTCAATTTTATTGAGTCCAAGGGCATCTCCTTGAGGATTGAAGCTCTGTCATATTGAGGAAACATGGTGGCGATAGCCATAAAACAGGTTCAACAGTCAGGCAACTTTTTGGGCGTTCGTTTTGTTTCCGATGACCGCGTCACATTGCTGGAACAGCGGCGCAACATTAAAGAAAGCGACAGTGCTAGATTTATGAAAGGTTTCGGTAACCAAAACAAGCCACAAATGGTGTTGGGCAAAAAGAGTTGCCGGGTTCACTAGCTGGGCGAATTGTGTTCTAGAACACGACAACAATGCGGGATCGCTACTGTGCCCCTCAAGAACGTACCCAAATAGACGTCCGACAAATGTCGTTTAAGGACCTGTTTATACAGACACCACAGCCCTATCTCAGCGCTATTAGGAAGTGCGGGATGTAACGTTGCTGGTAAAGCTAACGAGCTAACATGGCGGCAGCCCCATTCAGCTGCGCCATGTTGTGCAATTTTGACCTCTAGACAACGGACCGTACGAAATCCTGAGGCCTTTACGCAAAACTAAGCCATTAGAGAGTTTTAGGGAACCGTTTTTGCACATCCGATACGGTACGATGGGCTCTCCGGTACGAACTGCGCATGCGCTTGTCTTCTGCGATCTTACGGTATTGCGCTGGTGGAACCGTAAGGCACGACCGGCACGACCAATGGCCGACCAATGGCCGACATTGGGCCGACATGGACAGCCTCGCTTGGTTACCAAAACGGCTATTTCGCTGGCGGAGAGAGCGTGCCGTGGCTCCAACCATGAATAAAATAAATCGTGGCAGTGCCTGGCAGGAGCGCCATGTGTGACAGCAAGTCCATAAAGTCTGAGTCAGCAACTAAGAAAAAGAATAATAAAGAAAACGCAATAGGACTTTTTCAATAGAAATAAATTGGTATTTAGCGTAACTAAAAGTTATCTGCTCGGTAGCTCAGTGGAATGGAGCGCCGATTTCTTGAGCTCGTAGAGTAGCGGTACTGAAGAGTTCGAGTCCTGCTTGCCCACACACTTCTTTTCTTTTTTTTGCATATTATAGGTGTTTTTGTTTTTTTATATACAAACATTGAATGTGCATTTCGATCACTTATCACCCGTTTTTTACAGCTGCTGCTATGACTGAGGATTATCTGTAGTTTCAACACAGTGAGCAACAGCCTTCTGCATCAAGGCCCTGGATACTTTTTAGTTTAAAAATGTTGCATGAATTAAAATTTCTGTACAAATGCTATTCACATATATCCTATAAAACTAGCCCTTTGAATATTGGGTGATAGTTTTAATAAGTGCACAGCAGTAAAGTTACAGGTTTTCCTTTATATTTTCTTCGTGGTCGTACCGTACACGGCGCAACGATCGGTACGCGGGCGTACGACCGTGATCGTCTGCTCTTTGTACCGTAAGAGAGCAACATGAGCGCCGCATCTACCTCCGTCCCTCCGTCTCCTCCTCGCAAGCTGTTTACAGCAGAAGACATCTTTCTACTTCGGGAGGTGCTAGGCGCTACTCCTTTTTCACTCCAGCCCTTGGGAATGACGCAGCGTTGAATAAGAACTCGTTGCGAGGAGCGAAGGAGCGGATTGACCTCTTCGTAAATAGAGATTTGAGACGTACTGAAAGATACGTAATTCCAAAAATATACACACTGAATGAAAAAAAAAAACAAAAAAAAAAAACAGAAGTCATTACATTCCTTTCTTATTTAACGAACTCCCAGAGTTCCTTATGAATATAGAATCCACTAGGGTACTAAAAATGAAACTAAGGAATTGGTGTCATGCATCTGAGCTGTAGATATCGTAGCCTAACCGTTGGAGATATTTCGAACTTTTATTTCATGGTTGCGTGAGTAGATTTGGCTATAAACACCTATATTTCATTCTCTAAAGTGTTCCTTTTTGTATTTATTTGTGCTTCTAATTTTGTGTTCCTTTCATTTTTTTTTGTGTGCTGCAAAGTGTTTTTTTTTTTTTTTTGTAACAACATGTATTCTAGTTGGTCGCCTGGCCCCACATACAAGCAGAATGCTGCTTTTGTGGGCCAGCTCTTTATTTTGTATAACTTGATCTGAAAATAAAAATTGAATTAAATTGAAAATTGAATTGAAAATGAAATTGAATTAACTTTGTACAAGAAAAATGACCGCATCAACTTGAGAAAGTGTGTATATTTTGGGTATTTTTGTATTTTCTTCGAGATTTAATATTTCTAGCTTTATTTGTCCATAGCTTTCTTAATACTCGATCTTGCTTTGGGCCTCGAGGGAAAGAGACAGGATCACTAGCAGACGACTTCGAATGTTGATGATAAGCGCGCGAAAGCGTGTTGTTGTGCTAAATCGAGTTTCCTTTCGGCAGCGTTTCAGCATATCAGGACGTGGTTGGTGTAAACATCATATTTAGTTGTTGTAATACACCAAAGCTTGCCCGCTGAGAACGCATGATTTATTAGAAAACAAGCTACCATGTACGGTCGAGGCATTATTTTATTCCCCAAGTATATAAATCTGGTAAACTGAAAAAAAAAATACGCTGGCACATCATTTGTGGTATCCGCACATCATTCCTGGTATCACAACCTTCTTGTTTACTCAAAAGCTACGCCAAGTTGAACGTCCTATGCCTTGCCGCCAACAAGCGCCTTCTCTTAGTGTATCGGTGCTCGGTGGCACCCAAAAGAAATGCGACTGACTCCGTGTCACGGCAAACCAAAAAGAATGTTTATTCCCTCGTGCCCTGCACAAGTCACGGGCCCCACGGCACGCGCGTGCGTGCCTCGCTTATAGGAAGCGGGAAGTTCAGAAAAGGCTCACGCCACACCTAGTGCGCAGACAGTCGTACAAAATCACTTTTTCTAAATTGTTTTCGCTGAATATAGCCAACTCCAAATCATGGTCAAAAAGATAGAGCACCATTGTTGTCGGAAAGCTCGTCTGCTTCTTTGGCAGACGAACATTCTAGAACTTAGCTGTGCTAGGGGCGACACGCCGTGGTTCGCCAGGATTTATATTACGGAACCGCATTCATTCCAGTAAAAAAACGAAAAGAACTATAAGTAGGTATACTATATTTTTGGTTCTCTATATATTTAGGGTGCGATTTTTATTTACTTGAGTTTCTGCGATTTGTACAAACACACGCAAATTTGTCTTTTCTCGATGAGGCGGATGCAGGTTTCCGTTGCCAGGGGGCGCGACCTGTACCGATCGTCTGCTATCGTCTGCAAATATGGTTCCCCCAAAGCCGTTTCAGGGCACATGATCGGTCCACACGCCCGATCCAAGGTATCGATCGTTTTTGTTTATCGATCGTATTTTGTTCCGGTTCCCTAAAACTCTCTAATATTTGTATTGCGATCACTGTAAAAAAAACTCGATAAACTGTTTTTTAATACTGTAACCCACAGAGAGCAGTGTCTCGCTGCGATCAAAACTTAAAATACAGCACCGCGGCTGACGGCATCTAGCGGAGGCATTGCGAAGCTGCCCAAGGTTTTGTCGTGTATATTTTGGTCTTAAAACAAACGAGACATAACTTCTATCGTTGGTACTGTTATTAAAGATCAATAATCATTATTTGTGCGCAGTACGTTGTTAAAATCTAGACGTAAAACGATAAGATCACGCGTCTAGTGGTCAAAAATGTACAATATGGCGGCGGCCAGTTGGGGTCACTTTCAGCTGCTAGTCTATCGCTCTAAGGCCCTCTACGTCGTTGGGTAAAGCGCTTATTTTACGCAGTGAGTGCTGGATCAGTGTGAAGTTACGTTCAAGTCAGCGCTGCATTCGTTCCGTTTTGATTCAGTGCTGCTATGTATGTTTGAACAAGCCTTAAATGGGTCGTAAAACATTTTTCGGAAATTGTGAGCTACATGTATTCTTGGAATCCTTGTCCTTCATTACATAATCCACGTTAATATTTATCGTCCGGATTAATTTACTAGCAAAATAAAGATAATTTAAGTTTTTCGTGGAGCTTACCTCCGAGTTCTACAAACACGTAGCGATAAGTAACCAGTGAAGAATTTTTGTTGTCTGCGCAAGATGGCGACGTAGACCGCACTCAAAGCGTTAGCTTTGAGTGCGGTCTACTAGAGCTAGAGCGTTAGATACCGCTACAATGGCGGCGCCATAATGACGTCACGCACACAAGTTAAGGGGTTTGTTTTCCAAATCTTACCCAAATAAATCCAAGGAACTCCGGTGGGTCGTGTCACGTGACAACACAGATTGAAAAACGCTGGACGCGGGTAAGTGTTATAAACACCAAGGTATAAAAACCTGTACCCTGTAGTAAGATCGAGTACATTTTGGAACACGGCTCTATGACATCTGACGTCTAGTATTTTGCTCAAATAACTGTTAGATGGCCGAACTCCCTGAGCTGCGCCGTCGCCTCTTACAACGCAGTCGGTATCTGGGTTTCGAGCCGCACGCCGACAGCCCGTTACGTCAAACGAGAGACCGTTCGTTGTCCGAAAACGAGAGGAGTGGCGACGACATCGACGGCGAAGGAGCAGCTTGTGAGGGCTCTCGACTTCGTTGCGCAAGCTCAACAGCGAAAGAAGAGGAAGCAAGCGGACCAGTGGAACACAGAATGTCTTGGATAGACAGGGCGCTCAGGCTGCTCGGTTGCAATCTCGACCGGAATCTGGGAGACTTCAGGGCCCGTTTTCGCGAAAACCGCCACCCGGCCAACAGTGGCACCAACCCCTGGAGCCCCACCATAGTGATGCTGGGGGACAGCTGGGCTCCCTGCGACACCAGAAGTATGGCCGGCTTGTCTGCAAGCCGGGCAAGCAGGGACCCTCGCCAGGCGATCAAGACCGACCTGCCAGAAGTCAGCAGCCCATGGCGGCCTCATGAAGACCACCGTCACGAAGACCGGTTCTAAGCCCAAGACCTTTTCAACCGCAAAATCCACCCCTCCCCTTCGTCCATTAGCTGAATTTGAACCATCATTGCAATTTTTTTTTTTAAATTCATCTGTTTAAATTCATTTTTTTTAAATTCATCTGTTTAAATTCATCATTTCATCATCGTTGGACGCGGGGCCGCTGACCTTCACGGTATGGGCTAGTTGACTTTCTGCGGCTCCGTGGCTCTCGTTAGCCGAAATAAATAAATAAATAAATAAATGTCTCCCTGACTACTTGTCTGTCTGTCTGATTGTCTGTCTGTCTGTGTGTCTATCTGTCTGACTGGCTTTGATTGGAAGGGTAGTGGGTAGACCTTAATTAGGTCTACCCACTATCCCTTGAGGTCTTGAGGTCCACCCATTATTTTTTTCAATCAGCCAATAAGAGCCTGGCGTTCTGACGTCATCGCAACCCTGGGCAAGAAGCAGACAAACTTGCGCTCCGCACAGCGTTGCTAACTCGGTTGTTTGTGAACGCGTCCGACATCAGCTCTGACAGGTTTGTTGCTCTAATTTTTTTACAAAAGACAACAACAACAACTTCGCATTGAAATGTAACAGAGTATATTTGAACTGCTCAGTGCACATTCGGTGAAAGGTTGAGCTTTTTATGTGCAGGCACCGATTTTTCCGGCTCGTTTTACAGCGTCAGATTCGTTTGTGCCAGCCTATATAGTGTTTCATTTTTATTATAACCTATAAAAAGTGGGTGACAGTTCGGCGAGTTCTGTCTTCACAATGTATTTATCAGGCTCAGGAGCCATTATATGAGGGGAGAATCGTCATACTGTTGACAATGACAACTAACTAAAATCTTTAATTCACTTTTTCATTACTGGTTTCAGTGGTCACGTTCAAATTGGAATATTGACGGCAATTGCGTTTAGAGGTCAAACCAATTTAAAGATTTTGCGAAAAGGTAATGGCTTTTGAGATACTAATGAACCAAATGTCGCGTTTGTTTGCCAGATTTGAAAATTGGGACCAAAAAGAGCGCATCGAGTCCTGTCTACAATGACGCGTGAGAGAGTGACATAGTTGTTTAAATCTCGTCGTCACTCGTGTCATCGGTGCGCCCACATAGGACGAGTTGCCAAGATATTAAAGACATGGTTAATACGACTACGTCACTCTTTGAAGCTTCAATGAGTGCAGGGCTTGCGACGTTCTTGAACGCAATTTTTTCAATCAAGCAAAAAAAAAGAAAAGAAAATTACAGAAATTATTTGGTTATTATAAAAATAACCTCTTGGAAACTGTTTCAATTGGTCTGCTTCTGATTGTAATTGCCAGCAATCTGAAACTGCAACATGACCCCTAAAACCAATATATTAAAAGCGAATAAAGAAAGCTTCGTTAGGTAGTCAACTGACGATGACAATTATTCTCTGATCACATTTCCAATGACTCTGATAAATACGAGTACTTGGTTAAGACAGAGCTCGTCCAACTACTAACGCTCCTAAGAAGAGAAAATACTGTTCAAATTAAAATTAAGCCCCCAGTATGAAGAGTATAATCAAAACGTTTTCACCCTCCGTCGCATTGGCGCTGCCATCTTGAAATTACGTGACACGGCCGTTATAAGGTGGCCTAAACTCGTCACTTCGCTCTCCTCTCCGTGGCATGGCGAAGCCGCTGTATTCGTTTTTCTCATCGCGTTTTTTTGCTTACCCTGCAAAGCGTAGTTTTTTGCTTATATTTTTGTACCCAACTGCATTCCACTATTATGTGCATAACTTCTGCAGTGAATTTTTAACTCCGTTCTATTATTATGTGCATAACCTCTGCAGTTAATTTTACGACATGTTTTCACTATGCTCACCATCGGCGGGCCGGATACATGTGAGGAGGTTAGGAGGGGCACACAATGAATCAGTCCTGAGCAGATTGAGTATGAAGGTGACTAGGAGAGCACATAGGGGATCAAAGGTCAGTTACTTATGACAAGTGAGGTTTGCTCAGAAATAATCGTCAGATGAAGGCACTATATGTGCTCTCTGAAAGCATCGTGCTTTGCCTTTATTAAAAAAAAAAAAAAAAAAAAAAAAACAGGACATATGAGGTAGGCGACGAGTGTCTAACTTCTATTTTTTTATCTGATGCTCGAAATAATGGTAACCTTAACATCGCGTGATGAGTTTGTTTATATTAGTACACCCAGATGGCGTTAGACGTTCTTCGTGTTGTGCGACAGAAATGTTCGCTGGATGGATATAATTGTAAATTCGAAGAAACTGCAATTACTGTTTGGTCACATGTCTACAATTATTCAGGTGCTTGAAATAATTTCCTCGGATATCAAAATTTAATTAAAGTAATTATTTGAGCACGCAAGTTGGGGCTTGCCGGGCCAAAAAGACTGTCGCACACGAATTGAAAGCACCTGGGGCCTGACTTAACGCCAAGAAAAAAAGTTTGTATTAAAATCACCGGAGTGCAGCGTTGTTGTCGATGCCGAATAAACATCTACTTTCAGTGCATGGTTGGTGATGCCAAAATGTACAAAGCGCACCAGTCCAAGTAAATAACAAGTTGTCAACACAAGTCCGTGAAGTGATGCCTAGCATTCGTTGGAGATTACTTCTCTTGCGCCATTTTACTTCATTCGAAAATTTTCACAGAAGATAAATGTCGGACTTCATTTGACGGGCCTGCCACTTATCTTCTCGACCACGCAGCAAGCAAAAGGGGCGTATAACAAATAATTTACTTCCTACTTGGCGAGCATTGTGAAATTATGTTAATGAGTACTTTACAAGGGCCGAGAGGATGGCCGATTTCCTCCTCGTCATAGGATGGACATTGACATATTTATTGAGTACTTTATTTCTTTAAAAAAATCAAGGCGACATCATATCACTTCTTTTTTAGATTATCAGTGTCATTATGGAAGTTTCGAGCCTGCTAAATTTTTAAAAATTTGGTGTCCGCGAAAATGAAACATTGAGCAGCAGTAAACTTGCGAGTTCATCTGCTTTTAGCAATTCAGCACATTGTTTATACAGGTTGTAGACCTGCTTTTCCACTATGACCGAAATTAACGACGAACATGACCAGATCCATCATGGGGTGTTTGTAAAAGGTTCTGAATTTTCACTGGAAAACACCACGTAGTCCTCGGAGTAGCTTAGTAGCATTGTTCCTTTGGTTGTGTGGTGCAACTGACATATTTGTATCAGACAATTAAGAAAAAAAAAAAAAAAAGACGCAACGAAATAACAAAGGGGAGACGAAAAACGTAAAAAAATCAGAGATAGAAGAAATCTACAGAGACATATACTGCTGGACTACCAACTATGGCCCTTAAGCCTCTTTCTCTTCTTGGACCTATCTGCTTCTTCATTTCTTCTTATCCGGAGAGCTCCATTCAATCCTATACAAACCAAGTCTGAAATTAAATTAAATGAAATCTCTTGTCTCCCAAGTTGGAAAGCTGGCCTTATCCTATCCACAAATTAGCTCTACTCAAGCCCGTAACACCAACACAGCCGCGAGCGCGCTGAAACCGAAAGCAACAAAATTGAAGCCATCCAATGGCGGCTGGTAGGTCAGCGCCTCCTACCCAGAGGTCAGGTAACTACCGAGATAAAAAAAAAGTCTACACACAGAGTGAGAAAAAAAGCATTCTGGGAATATTGAGTTTTTACGTAGGATAGAGGAGTCTGGAACTTTTATATTCTCATCCATTTTTTGTTTTTTTTTAAGAAAATAAACTGGAACACATTTCGACATCTCGGATACCTCAGTGGTTCGTACAAATCAAAATAACCGTTTACCCTAAAAAAAAACAACAACAAAAAAAAAAAAAAAAAAAAGAAACAACCAGGTATTGCCAAAATTGCGAAATTTCAAGGGCTCTGGGAGGCCTTGCCAAAGCTGGGAGGATATAGAAGAATGACGTCAAAGCTTTTGCGAGGTCGCCGACTTAACTTTTATCTAGGGTGGAAGAATATACCGAGACGGCTTTCTTGTCGATGGCAGAACCTACCACGGGAATTGCGGTTGTCTATGTGTTCATGTTACTCAACTTTTACGGGGTAGTAAATTCTGACAGGAAGACCATCGTAAATTATGTCGGCTGTTGTTTCGGTGCTGCCGGCCATTTGTAGCGCAAATGGCCGGCAGAGTTGGTTTTGAACCTTTGAGCGTTATGCTTGTCACAAAAATGCACGAACATCAAAATTTAGCGGTAAAGTGTTTCCGCTAAATTTTGCGGCAACATATTGTGTGTTGCTCCGCCCTTACGTACATATGCTTATGTGTTCGTGTCCGAAAGTGCAAACAACTAAAAACAAAACTGAAAAACAGAAGAAAAAACACGTCTTCCACAATTATGACTTTATCCGTAGATTTAAAGGGGTACTCCGCTGATTTTTTGAGCTACCAAGTCTGGCTATATTTTTGAAATCACCGGCCTTTACTCCTTCCGGTATGATACCTAGTATCGCGAAATTCAGAAGAGTGATTGTGAAATCGGCAAATAAAAATAATGCCAAAACCAACATTTAAATGTTCCCGCGCTTTTCAGTGCCATGACGTTAGGGGAAGGCAGGCTTGTAGGTCGAGCGTGCAGTCTTAAAATTAACTATGCCGAGCATTTGTTTCTTGCTGCTGCGCGGGTGCTCGAGCGAGCTTTCAAGGGTTTCCTCTGCCACCATGAAACTGCTTGTAATCGATTGAGAACAAAGTCTACAGTTCGAAGAGTGAACCCTTGCCTTGCGGTGATGCCACTTTTTTATTGTTGCGAGTGCAGACTCAGTTTGAAGAACACGGTGAATGCAAAAATTCTAAATTTAGTAATTTCGCGTAATATTTTATCTTTGCCCAAAATTTGGATTTTTATTTTAGTGACATTTCTTGGTGTGTTTTGCAAATCTTGAGGTAAGTGGGGGACTATAAAGAAAACGTCGGAATAACCAGCGCTGGGAATAGACCTTACCTCGCTGATGCAGCTCTGACTTTGTGCTGTAGCAGTGATACAACTCTGATAAAGCGCGGTGCCAGTGCTAAGTTACGTTCAAGTCAATGCTGCGTGACGCATCAGCGTTGTTTTATGACTCGACGTTGCGTTGTATATGTGTAAACCGACCTTTAAGGTGTTCACATTTTTTCCTGTTCTTGCGGTGTGTAAACAAGGACTTTCCGATCGAATTTACTAGCCTCTCGAGTCTTAAAACACAAGAAAAAATATATTCGACAGTTCGAATAACGCCGAATAAGGTTTCTGCTCTAAACGACACCATCACATTTTCGATTCTTCAGCATCGCGTCGAGTTGCGGGCCGCCTAGATAGCAACCGTCGCTGAAGCTAGGACGTACGCGCGAAGTTGAGGCTTCAGAGGGTCAGCGGTGGTTGCTATGACTACGCTGCTTGCCGACGAGACGCGTCACCGTTTTTTTCAGAAATCGGTTGTTTTACGTGACAGATTTTTTAGCCAATATGGGCAACGCGAATTTTACATTATTAACGAATATTAATTTGCATTTTTTTAGCCAATGTTGGCTATCCCCACTTCCTCAATATTCTACGGATTGGTAAACTTACTCTAGTCAATATTGGCTACACCACCTTTCCTAGTATTGTCCTATATTTCTTCCCCACTTCTAGCCTATATTAGCAGCATAAACCTCCGCAATATTTTCCTCTATTAATCACATTCTCCTAGTCAATATTGGGCATTCATCACTGCCTTATAGACACCAATATTAGGTAATTGTTTTTATCATCCTGCCAACAATATCAGTTAGTTTCATAGCTTCATGACTGACATCAATTGTTGGCTACACTCTTTTTTGTACTACAATAGTTAACTACCAATTTACATTGCTTTCTTTGAGTATATTTTGTTGCTAATGTTATTCCTATTTAAAGCTGAGCAGAGGTACCCCAAAAGTATTCGAGAATGCAAATTCTGAGATACATGTGTTTTAAGGTCTAAATACACATACCAAGATACTTTTGTCTTTTATGCAACGGGATATCCTTGAGATACTTCTGCGAAAACGGCGAAAAAGTATTCCCGAATACAGATACAGATATTTACAAAAATACTTTTTTTCCAAATGGTGCTACGTGGGGAGGATGTAGTTCGTGGCGAATGTGAATGGCCATTTTGTTTTTGTGTAGTCACATATTTTCATTTATTCATGAAAATAGGCCACTAGAACAAAGAAAGAAAAAAAAAAGCTGTGCTCCTAATTTCACTACACTTCAATCTTTAAAATGCATTTATGCACTTCCCCTTACGTCGAACTCTTCATCTATCATTAATGTCGCTAAAAACACACGTCAGCCAAGTTGAACCACCGAGCTACTGAACGGAAAAAAACTGCGTGCCATGTTTGACAAGAGGCGTCTGCACAAAATGAACCCTGTTTTGCCGTGAGGGCGGATCTCAAATTATAATCTTCTGTGTCACCCATTGTGCGGGAAGATTGGACAACAGAATCGTACCTTTTCCCCACTCAACACCTTTACAGCGTTCGCTCTGCTAAACTGGAAAGAATGGAGGGCTTTGAAGTGGAGCTTATTTTGTCATTCTTGCAAGTAACCTTTTTAAAATCACAGTTTTTTTTTAATGCTGGCGACTGTGATGAATCATGTTAAAGGGCGGGTTTATATTATAAATTCTGAAGCACCTTGCACCAAATAAATGATTTTATCTTTTATATTTATCGTAAAAACTGCAACAAATATTACGAGATACTTAAGTCTGGCAAAGTAGCGCGAGACAAACGATACATTATAAATGTATTTCACTACTAAGGTACAAATAAATTGTTCAAATGTATCTTGATACAATGAGACATATACTCAAAAGTGTCTCTAATTCACACGGTCAGCATATAGGTACCTTTTGCATATGCTATGCGTTGAGGATCGTGAACTCATTCGCCGCCAACCATAAAGGTCCCTTAGCTGAAGGAACCTTTACGATCGTGTGAATATTTTAATATTAATAATAATATTAATAACTTTATTTTTCAAATGAATTAGAGGCACAGAAGGGAAGAAGCCTCCAGTGGAGGCTTGACGAGCCCGAATTCCCATACGGTAACAGGCGCAGCAGCACAAAAAAAAAAGAAGAAAAAAAAAAAAAAAAAAAAAAGGAGCGCACACACCATATACATAAGAAAGACAAGAACTTCATCAGAATCATTAAAACGCTACACAGTAGACACCGGTTGTAGCCCTAAAAATAACCCTATACAGTTCAAAGCAAACAAGTAGATAATAGGTAACATACTATACGATACTATCGCGATACATTTGTATTGCGAGAGTTCCCCGCCCTGTTCCTATTTTGCTGCACTTTATATATATATATATATATATATGTATATTTCCCACTTCCTCCTGTAATGTCTCCGAGCATTCAGGATAAAATAAATAAATAAATATATTGTAACGAATGACAATTGATGAGGCGATGGTAACTGAAGGAACTAAACGCTTAATGGGACGAACTTGTGCCCAAAACAAAGAAGGAAACAGAAAGATAACAATACGCCTCGCAAGTCGGCTCATTTTCGTCTTCTGTGCATCAGAAAGGAAGCAGCGGTGACGTCAGAACGCTGAGCCCTGAGTGGCTGATCGCGACCCCCTAACTGAGCGTTGTCTGCTCAGATCTGGTTCAAGATGCAATTCGATTCTTCACTGCTAAGCGCAAATGTTCTCGCCCTTGCGACGAAGGGTGCTAAACGTACTGAACCGTACATGGCGCGAGAGAAATCAAAGCATTCTTCAGTTGTTTCACCTGTTTTATTAGCCCCGAGAAGTTTAGGTGGCGCCCTCTTACGTCCAGCCGGCGAACTAACTAACTGACGTCACCAAAGAAACGGTTGTTGAGTCTGCCGCGTCTACCGTGTTGTTGTTGTTTGGTGTGCACTTGGTCTCTTTTCTTCATGCGTTTCTAGAACGAAGTTCAAATATTTGTTTCTTGTTTTATGCGTTGAACAATCTTCGCTACCTGTACGAACGGAAATTGAGTCGAGGTGTTCCGGTTTCACTCATGGACGACGACGGACGCAGCAGTGATCGCGTGTCGGGTAAGCAAGCTCGCTCTTCGTTCTCCGCTTCGCGCGGTACGCAGTCTGAAAATGCTTGGTGTAGTGCAGTTTTGTAGCGGCTGTAAGCCACGCGAGTAACCGGCGCTTTTTCGATTGTTCTTTTGCAGTCGCGCTGCCGGTGAGCAGTATTGATCGATACATTGACAAGGCGTGCGAGACCAGTCGCTGCCTCAACGAGGCCGAAGATGTGTACTACGCAGGCCACGTTGTCGAGTGCGCGGTATCAACGATCCTCGGGAGCCGTGATACATTCCTGGCGTTCGTCCTGCAGACCACTGCAATCGCTGGTGCCCCGCACGAAGTAAAAATCACCATCTGCAGGTCGGAGGTGGACCAAGCCAGCTGTTCGTGCAAGGCGGGGTATGCTCCGTTTAGAGCCGTGCCGTAGTGATGCAAAACTATCGATAAATTGAGTATTGATACTATCGATAGTTTTTCTAAAACTATCAATAGTGTCTCAGAACTATCGATAGTCGACTATCGATAGTACTATCGATAGTTTTTCGATAGTCGACTATTGATAGCACTATCGATAGTTTTTAGATAGTCGACTATCGATAGTACTATCGATAGTTTTTCGATAGTCGACTATCGATAGTACAATCGATAGTTTTTCGAGAGTTGACTATCAATAGTACAATCGATAGTTTTTCGATAGTCGACTATCGATAGTACTATCGATAGTTTTTCGATAGTCGACTATCGATAGTACTATCGATAATTTTTCGATAGTCGACTATCGATAGTACTATCGATAATTTTTCGATAGTCGACTATCGATAGTTTTTCGATAGTCGACTATCGATAGTTTTTCAATAGTCGACCATCGATAGTTTTTCGATAGTCGACTATCGATAGTTTTTACTATACTGGCGGCTAACGATACTATCGATGGTGCTATCAATAGTCTTGCACCACTATAGTCCGTTACAACTCAAGAAGGTAGAGCGAAGGTAAGACGGGCCAGGGAGGAGGAAGCAGACGGAACGCTAAAGAGAGAAGGAGGTTTCCCCATCTCTTCTCCAGCGTTCCGTCTGCTTCGTCCTCCCCGGCACGCCTTACCCTCGCCCCACCGCTCGCCTCCCCCTTCTCCCCTCCTCGCCCAAACTCCCGTCTTCGTCATCACTGAAAGCTGAACGAAAGTTGCGAAGGTAAGTGCCTGGCCTAATTGGTGTCCTATTTGAAAAAAAATAAATAAATGAAGCGATAAAAAGAGAAGAAGGAGCGTCGCAAACTACTAGTGTCGCAAAACTATCGATAGTAAATAGTCGACAGTACCATCAATAGGTTTACGATAGTCGACTATCGATAGTTTTCTAATATTTGATTAACGATAGTTTTCCGATAGTCGACTATCGATAGTTTTTCAATAGTCGACCATCGATAGTTTTTCGATAGTCGACTATCGATAGTTTTTACTATACTGGCGGCTAACGATACTATCGATGGTGCTATCAATAGTCTTGCACCACTATAGTCCGTTACAACTCAAGAAGGTAGAGCGAAGGTAAGACGGGCCAGGGAGGAGGAAGCAGACGGAACGCTAAAGAGAGAAGGAGGTTTCCCCATCTCTTCTCCAGCGTTCCGTCTGCTTCGTCCTCCCCGGCCCGCCTTACCCTCGCCCCACCGCTCGCCTCCCCCTTCTCCCCTCCTCGCCCAAACTCCCGTCTTCGTCATCACTGAGAGCTGAACGAAAGTTGCGAAGGTAAGTGCCTGGCCTAATTGGTGTCCTATTTGAAAAAAACAAATAAATGAAGCGATAAAAAGAGAAGAAGGAGCGTCGCAAACTACTAGTGTCGCAAAACTATCGATAGTAAATAGTCGACAGTACCATCAATAGGTTTACGATAGTCGACTATCGATAGTTTTCTAATATTTGATTAACGATAGTTTTCCGATAGTCGACTATCGATAGTTTTTCAATAGTCGACCATCGATAGTTTTTCGATAGTCGACTATCGATAGTTTTTACTATACTGGCGGCTAACGATACTATCGATGGTGCTATCAATAGTCTTGCACCACTATAGTCCGTTACAACTCAAGAAGGTAGAGCGAAGGTAAGACGGGCCAGGGAGGAGGAAGCAGACGGAACGCTAAAGAGAGAAGGAGGTTTCCCCATCTCTTCTCCAGCGTTCCGTCTGCTTCGTCCTCCCCGGCACGCCTTACCCTCGCCCTACCGCTCGCCTCCCCCTTCTCCCCTCCTCGCCCAAACTCCCGTCTTCGTCATCACTGAGAGCTGAACGAAAGTTGGGATGGTAAGTGCCTGGCCTAATTGGTGTCCTATTTGAAAAAAAATAAATAAATGAAGCGATAAAAAGAGAAGAAGGAGCGTCGCAAACTACTAGTGTCGCAAAACTATCGATAGTAAATAGTCGACAGTACCATCAATAGGTTTACGATAGTCGACTATCGATAGTTTTCTAATATTTGATTAACGATAGTTTTCCGATAGTCGACTATCGATAGTTTTTCAATAGTCGACCATCGATAGTTTTCTAATATTTGATTAACGATAGTTTTCCGATAGTCGACTATCGATAGTTTTCTAATATTTGATTAACGATAGTTTTCCGATAGTCGACTATAGATAGTTTTTCAATAGTCGACCATCGATAGTTTTTCGATAGTCGACTATCGATAGTTTTTACTATACTGGCGGCTAACGATACTATCGATGGTGCTATCAATAGTCTTGCACCACTATAGTCCGTTACAACTCAAGAAGGTAGAGCGAAGGTAAGACGGGCCAGGGAGGAGGAAGCAGACGGAACGCTAAAGAGAGAAGGAGGTTTCGCCATCTCTTCTCCAGCGTTCCGTCTGCTTCGTCCTCCCCGGCACGCCTTACCCTCGCCCTACCGCTCGCCTCCCCCTTCTCCCCTCCTCGCCCAAACTCCCGTCTTCGTCATCACTGAAAGCTGAACGAAAGTTGGGAAGGTAAGTGCCTGGCCTAATTGGTGTCCTATTTGAAAAAAAAAAAAATAAATGAAGCGATAAAAAGAGAAGAAGGAGCGTCGCAAACTACTAATGTCGCAAAACTATCGATAGTAAATAGTCGACAGTACCATCAATAGGTTTACGATAGTCGACTATCGATAGTTTTCTAATATTTGATTAACGATAGTTTTCCGATAGTCGACTATCGATAGTTTTTCAATAGTCGACCATCGATAGTTTTTCGATAGTCGACTATCGATAGTTTTTACTATACTGGCGGCTAACGATACTATCGATGGTGCTATCAATAGTCTTGCACCACTATAGTCCGTTACAACTCAAGAAGGTAGAGTGAAGGTAAGACGGGCCAGGGAGGAGGAAGCAGACGGAACGCTAAAGAGAGAAGGAGGTTTCCCCATCTCTTCTCCAGCGTTCCGTCTGCTTCGTCCTCCCCGGCACGCCTTACCCTCGCCCTACCGCTCGCCTCCCCCTTCTCCCCTCCTCGCCCAAACTCCCGTCTTCGTCATCACTGAGAGCTGAACGAAAGTTGGGAAGGTAAGTGCCTGGCCTAATTGGTGTCCTATTTGAAAAAAAAAATAAATAAATGAAGCGATAAAAAGAGAAGAAGGAGCGTCGCAAACTACTAGTGTCGCAAAACTATCGATAGTAAATAGTCGACAGTACCATCAATAGGTTTACGATAGTCGACTATCGATAGTTTTCTAATATTTGATTAACGATAGTTTTCCGATAGTCGACTATCGATAGTTTTTCAATAGTCGACCATCGATAGTTTTTCGATAGTCGACTATCGATAGTTTTTACTATACTGGCGGCTAACGATACTATCGATGGTGCTATCAATAGTCTTGCACCACTATAGTCCGTTACAACTCAAGAAGGTAGAGTGAAGGTAAGACGGGCCAGGGAGGAGGAAGCAGACGGAACGCTAAAGAGAGAAGGAGGTTTCCCCATCTCTTCTCCAGCGTTCCGTCTGCTTCGTCCTCCCCGGCCCGCCTTACCCTCGCCCTACCGCTCGCCTCCCCCTTCTCCCCTCCTCGCCCAAACTCCCGTCTTCGTCATCACTGAAAGCTGAACGAAAGTTGGGAAGGTAAGTGCCTGGCCTAATTGGTGTCCTATTTGAAAAAAAAAAAAATAAATGAAGCGATAAAAAGAGAAGAAGGAGCGTCGCAAACTACTAATGTCGCAAAACTATCGATAGTAAATAGTCGACAGTACCATCAATAGGTTTACGATAGTCGACTATCGATAGTTTTCTAATATTTGATTAACGATAGTTTTCCGATAGTCGACTATCGATAGTTTTTCAATAGTCGACCATCGATAGTTTTTCGATAGTCGACTATCGATAGTTTTTACTATACTGGCGGCTAACGATACTATCGATGGTGCTATCAATAGTCTTGCACCACTATAGTCCGTTACAACTCAAGAAGG
This sequence comes from Ixodes scapularis, assembly GCF_016920785.2. Taxonomy (NCBI): domain Eukaryota; kingdom Metazoa; phylum Arthropoda; class Arachnida; order Ixodida; family Ixodidae; genus Ixodes; species Ixodes scapularis. The sequence goes on from NW_024609837.1 coordinate 71,896,747, forward strand.
TAGAGTGAAGGTAAGACGGGCCAGGGAGGAGGAAGCAGACGGAACGCTAAAGAGAGAAGGAGGTTTCCCCATCTCTTCTCCAGCGTTCCGTCTGCTTCGTCCTCCCCGGCACGCCTTACCCTCGCCCTACCGCTCGCCTCTCCCTTCTCCCCTCCTCGCCCAAACTCCCGTCTTCGTCATCACTGAGAGCTGAACGAAAGTTGGGAAGGTAAGTGCCTGGCCTAATTGGTGTCCTATTTGAAAAAAAAAATAAATAAATGAAGCGATAAAAAGAGAAGAAGGAGCGTCGCAAACTACTAGTGTCGCAAAACAATCGATAGTAAATAGTCGACAGTACCATCAATAGGTTTACGATAGTCGACTATCGATAGTTTTCTAATATTTGATTAACGATAGTTTTCCGATAGTCGACTATCGATAGTTTTTCAATAGTCGACCATCGATAGTTTTTCGATAGTCGACTATCGATAGTTTTTACTATACTGGCGGCTAACGATACTATCGATGGTGCTATCAATAGTCTTGCACCACTATAGTCCGTTACAACTCAAGAAGGTAGAGCGAAGGTAAGACGGGCCAGGGAGGAGGAAGCAGACGGAACGCTAAAGAGAGAAGGAGGTTTCCCCATCTCTTCTCCAGCGTTCCGTCTGCTTCGTCCTCCCCGGCCCGCCTTACCCTCGCCCTACCGCTCGCCTCCCCCTTCTCCCCTCCTCGCCCAAACTCCCGTCTTCGTCATCACTGAGAGCTGAACGAAAGTTGGGAAGGTAAGTGCCTGGCCTAATTGGTGTCCTATTTGAAAAAAAAAATAAATAAATGAAGCGATAAAAAGAGAAGAAGGAGCGTCGCAAACTACTAGTGTCGCAAAACTATCGATAGTAAATAGTCGACAGTACCATCAATAGGTTTACGATAGTCGACTATCGATAGTTTTCTAATATTTGATTAACGATAGTTTTCCGATAGTCGACTATCGATAGTTTTTCAATAGTCGACCATCGATAGTTTTTCGATAGTCGACTATCGATAGTTTTTACTTAACTGGCGGCTAACGATACTATCGATGGTGCTATCAATAGTCTTGCACCACTATAGTCCGTTACAACTCAAGAAGGTAGAGCGAAGGTAAGACGGGCCAGGGAGGAGGAAGCAGACGGAACGCTAAAGAGAGAAGGAGGTTTCGCCATCTCTTCTCCAGCGTTCCGTCTGCTTCGTCCTCCCCGGCCCGCCTTACCCTCGCCCTACCGCTCGCCTCCCCCTTCTCCCCTCCTCGCCCAAACTCCCGTCTTCGTCATCACTGAGAGCTGAACGAAAGTTGCGAAGGTAAGTGCCTGGCCTAATTGGTGTCCTATTTGAAAAAAAAAAAAAATAAATGAAGCGATAAAAAGAGAAGAAGGAGCGTCGCAAACTACTAGTGTCGCAAAACTATCGATAGTAAATAGTCGACAGTACCATCAATAGGTTTACGATAGTCGACTATCGATAGTTTTCTAATATTTGATTAACGATAGTTTTCCGATAGTCGACTATCGATAGTTTTTACTATACTGGCGGCTAACGATACTATCGATGGTGCTATCAATAGTCTTGCACCACTATAGTCCGTTACAACTCAAGAAGGTAGAGCGAAGGTAAGACGGGCCAGGGAGGAGGAAGCAGACGGAACGCTAAAGAGAGAAGGAGGTTTCCCCATCTCTTCTCCAGCGTTCCGTCTGCTTCGTCCTCCCCGGCACGCCTTACCCTCGCCCTACCGCTCGCCTCCCCCTTCTCCCCTCCTCGCCCAAACTCCCGTCTTCGTCATCACTGAGAGCTGAACGAAAGTTGGGAAGGTAAGTGCCTGGCCTAATTGGTGTCCTATTTGAAAAAAAAAAATAAATGAAGCGATAAAAAGAGAAGAAGGAGCGTCGCAAACTACTAGTGTCGCAAAACTATCGATAGTAAATAGTCGACAGTACCATCAATAGGTTTACGATAGTCGACTATCGATAGTTTTCTAATATTTGATTAACGATAGTTTTCCGATAGTCGACTATCGATAGTTTTTACTATACTGGCGGCTAACGATACTATCGATGGTGCTATCAATAGTCTTGCACCACTATAGTCCGTTACAACTCAAGAAGGTAGAGCGAAGGTAAGACGGGCCAGGGAGGAGGAAGCAGACGGAACGCTAAAGAGAGAAGGAGGTTTCCCCATCTCTTCTCCAGCGTTCCGTCTGCTTCGTCCTCCCCGGCACGCCTTACCCTCGCCCTACCGCTCGCCTGCCCCTTCTCCCCTCCTCGCCCAAACTCCCGTCTTCGTCATCACTGAGAGCTGAACGAAAGTTGCGAAGGTAAGTGCCTGGCCTAATTGGTGTCCTATTTGAAAAAAAAAAAAAAATAAATGAAGCGATAAAAAGAGAAGAAGGAGCGTCGCAAACTACTAGTGTCACAAAACTATCGATAGTAAATAGTCCACAGTACCATCAATAGGTTTACGATAGTCGACTATCGATAGTTTTCTAATATTTGATTAACGATAGTTTTCCGATAGTCGACTATCGATAGCTTTTACTATACTGGCGGCTAACGATACTATCGATGGTGCTATCAATAGTCTTGCACCACTATACTCCGTTACAACTCAAGAAGGTAGAGCGAAGGTAAGACGGGCCAGGGAGGAGGAAGCAGACGGAACGCTAAAGAGAGAAGGAGGTTTCCCCATCTCTTCTCCAGCGTTCCGTCTGCTTCGTCCTCCCCGGCACGCCTTACCCTCGCCCTACCGCTCGCCTCCCCCTTCTCCCCTCCTCGCCCAAACTCCCGTCTTCGTCATCACTGAGAGCTGAACGAAAGTTGCGAAGGTAAGTGCCTGGCCTAATTGGTGTCCTATTTGAAAAAAAAAAAAATAAATGAAGCGATAAAAAGAGAAGAAGGAGCGTCGCAAACTACTAGTGTCGCAAAACTATCGATAGTAAATAGTCGACAGTACCATCAATAGGTTTACGATAGTCGACTATCGATAGTTTTTCAATAGTCGACCATCGATAGTTTTTCGATAGTCGACTATCGATAGTTTTTACTATACTGGCGGCTAACGATACTATCGATGGTGCTATCAATAGTCTTGCACCACTATAGTCCGTTACAACTCAAGAAGGTAGTGCGAAGGTAAGACGGGCCAGGGAGGAGGAAGCAGACGGAACGCTAAAGAGAGAAGGAGGTTTCCCCATCTCTTCTCCAGCGTTCCGTCTGCTTCGTCCTCCCCGGCACGCCTTACCCTCGCCCTACCGCTCGCCTCCCCCTTCTCCCCTCCTCGCCCAAACTCCCGTCTTCGTCATCACTGAGAGCTGAACGAAAGTTGCGAAGGTAAGTGCCTGGCCTAATTGGTGTCCTATTTGAAAAAAAAAAAAAAATAAATGAAGCGATAAAAAGAGAAGAAGGAGCGTCGCAAACTACTAGTGTCGCAAAACTATCGATAGTAAATAGTCCACAGTACCATCAATAGGTTTACGATAGTCGACTATCGATAGTTTTCTAATATTTGATTAACGATAGTTTTCCGATAGTCGACTATCGATAGTTTTTACTATACTGGCGGCTAACGATACTATCGATGGTGCTATCAATAGTCTTGCACCACTATAGTCCGTTACAACTCAAGAAGGTAGAGCGAAGGTAAGACGGGCCAGGGAGGAGGAAGCAGACGGAACGCTAAAGAGAGAAGGAGGTTTCCCCATCTCTTCTCCAGCGTTCCGTCTGCTTCGTCCTCCCCGGCACGCCTTACCCTCGCCCTACCGCTCGCCTCCCCCTTCTCCCCTCCTCGCCCAAACTCCCGTCTTCGTCATCACTGAGAGCTGAACGAAAGTTGCGAAGGTAAGTGCCTGGCCTAATTGGTGTCCTATTTGAAAAAAAAAAAATAAATGAAGCGATAAAAAGAGAAGAAGGAGCGTCGCAAACTACTAGTGTCGCAAAACTATCGATAGTAAATAGTCGACAGTACCATCAATAGGTTTACGATAGTCGACTATCGATAGTTTTTCAATAGTCGACCATCGATAGTTTTTCGATAGTCGACTATCGATAGTTTTTACTATACTGGCGGCTAACGATACTATCGATGGTGCTATCAATAGTCTTGCACCACTATAGTCCGTTACAACTCAAGAAGGTAGTGCGAAGGTAAGACGGGCCAGGGAGGAGGAAGCAGACGGAACGCTAAAGAGAGAAGGAGGTTTCCCCATCTCTTCTCCAGCGTTCCGTCTGCTTCGTCCTCCCCGGCACGCCTTACCCTCGCCCTACCGCTCGCCTCCCCCTTCTCCCCTCCTCGCCCAAACTCCCGTCTTCGTCATCACTGAGAGCTGAACGAAAGTTGCGAAGGTAAGTGCCTGGCCTAATTGGTGTCCTATTTGAAAAAAAAAAAAAATAAATGAAGCGATAAAAAGAGAAGAAGGAGCGTCGCAAACTACTAGTGTCGCAAAACTATCGATAGTAAATAGTCGACAGTACCATCAATAGGTTTACGATAGTCGACTATCGATAGTTTTTCAATAGTCGACCATCGATAGTTTTTCGATAGTCGACTATCGATAGTTTTTACTATACTGGCGGCTAACGATACTATCGATGGTGCTATCAATAGTCTTGCACCACTATAGTCCGTTACAACTCAAGAAGGTAGAGCGAAGGTAAGACGGGCCAGGGAGGAGGAAGCAGACGGAACGCTAAAGAGAGAAGGAGGTTTCCCCATCTCTTCTCCAGCGTTCCGTCTGCTTCGTCCTCCCCGGCACGCCTTACCCTCGCCCTACCGCTCGCCTCCCCCTTCTCCCCTCCTCGCCCAAACTCCCGTCTTCGTCATCACTGAGAGCTGAACGAAAGTTGGGATGGTAAGTGCCTGGCCTAATTGGTGTCCTATTTGAAAAAAAAAAATAAATAAATGAAGCGATAAAAAGAGAAGAAGGAGCGTCGCAAACTACTAGTGTCGCAAAACTATCGATAGTAAATAGTCGACAGTACCATCAATAGGTTTACGATAGTCGACTATCGATAGTTTTTCAATAGTCGACCATCGATAGTTTTTCGATAGTCGACTATCGATAGTTTTTACTATACTGGCGGCTAACGATACTATCGATGGTGCTATCAATAGTCTTGCACCACTATAGTCCGTTACAACTCAAGAAGGTAGAGCGAAGGTAAGACGGGCCAGGGAGGAGGAAGCAGACGGAACGCTAAAGAGAGAAGGAGGTTTCCCCATCTCTTCTCCAGCGTTCCGTCTGCTTCGTCCTCCCCGGCACGCCTTACCCTCGCCCCACCGCTCGCCTCCCCCTTCTCCCCTCCTCGCCCAAACTCCCGTCTTCGTCATCACTGAGAGCTGAACGAAAGTTGGGATGGTAAGTGCCTGGCCTAATTGGTGTCCTATTTGAAAAAAAAAAAAATAAATAAATGAAGCGATAAAAAGAGAAGAAGGAGCGTCGCAAACTACTAGTGTCGCAAAACTATCGATAGTAAATAGTCGACAGTACCATCAATAGGTTTACGATAGTCGACTATCGATAGTTTTTCAATAGTCGACCATCGATAGTTTTTCGATAGTCGACTATCGATAGTTTTTACTATACTGGCGGCTAACGATACTATCGATGGTGCTATCAATAGTCTTGCACCACTATAGTCCGTTACAACTCAAGAAGGTAGAGCGAAGGTAAGACGGGCCAGGGAGGAGGAAGCAGACGGAACGCTAAAGAGAGAAGGAGGTTTCCCCATCTCTTCTCCAGCGTTCCGTCTGCTTCGTCCTCCCCGGCACGCCTTACCCTCGCCCCACCGCTCGCCTCCCCCTTCTCCCCTCCTCGCCCAAACTCCCGTCTTCGTCATCACTGAAAGCTGAACGAAAGTTGGGATGGTAAGTGCCTGGCCTAATTGGTGTCCTATTTGAAAAAAAAAAAATAAATAAATGAAGCGATAAAAAGAGAAGAAGGAGCGTCGCAAACTACTAGTGTCGCAAAACTATCGATAGTAAATAGTCGACAGTACCATCAATAGGTTTACGATAGTCGACTATCGATAGTTTTTCAATAGTCGACCATCGATAGTTTTTCGATAGTCGACTATCGATAGTTTTTACTATACTGGCGGCTAACGATACTATCGATGGTGCTATCAATAGTCTTGCACCACTATAGTCCGTTACAACTCAAGAAGGTAGAGCGAAGGTAAGACGGGCCAGGGAGGAGGAAGCAGACGGAACGCTAAAGAGAGAAGGAGGTTTCCCCATCTCTTCTCCAGCGTTCCGTCTGCTTCGTCCTCCCCGGCACGCCTTACCCTCGCCCTACCGCTCGCCTCCCCCTTCTCCCCTCCTCGCCCAAACTCCCGTCTTCGTCATCACTGAAAGCTGAACGAAAGTTGGGATGGTAAGTGCCTGGCCTAATTGGTGTCCTATTAAAAAAAAAAAAATAAATAAATGAAGCGATAAAAAGAGAAGAAGGAGCGTCGCAAACTACTAGTGTCGCAAAACTATCGATAGTAAATAGTCGACAGTACCATCAATAGGTTTACGATAGTCGACTATCGATAGTTTTTCAATAGTCGACCATCGATAGTTTTTCGATAGTCGACTATCGATAGTTTTTACTATACTGGCGGCTAACGATACTATCGATGGTGCTATCAATAGTCTTGCACCACTATAGTCCGTTACAACTCAAGAAGGTAGAGCGAAGGTAAGACGGGCCAGGGAGGAGGAAGCAGACGGAACGCTAAAGAGAGAAGGAGGTTTCCCCATCTCTTCTCCAGCGTTCCGTCTGCTTCGTCCTCCCCGGCACGCCTTACCCTCGCCCCACCGCTCGCCTCCCCCTTCTCCCCTCCTCGCCCAAACTCCCGTCTTCGTCATCACTGAGAGCTGAACGAAAGTTGGGATGGTAAGTGCCTGGCCTAATTGGTGTCCTATTTAAAAAAAAAAATAAATAAATGAAGCGATAAAAAGAGAAGAAGGAGCGTCGCAAACTACTAGTGTCGCAAAACTATCGATAGTAAATAGTCGACAGTACCATCAATAGGTTTACGATAGTCGACTATCGATAGTTTTTCAATAGTCGACCATCGATAGTTTTTCGATAGTCGACTATCGATAGTTTTTACTATACTGGCGGCTAACGATACTATCGATGGTGCTATCAATAGTCTTGCACCACTATAGTCCGTTACAACTCAAGAAGGTAGTGCGAAGGTAAGACGGGCCAGGGAGGAGGAAGCAGACGGAACGCTAAAGAGAGAAGGAGGTTTCCCCATCTCTTCTCCAGCGTTCCGTCTGCTTCGTCCTCCCCGGCACGCCTTACCCTCGCCCTACCGCTCGCCTCCCCCTTCTCCCCTCCTCGCCCAAACTCCCGTCTTCGTCATCACTGAGAGCTGAACGAAAGTTGCGAAGGTAAGTGCCTGGCCTAATTGGTGTCCTATTTGAAAAAAAAAAAAAAATAAATGAAGCGATAAAAAGAGAAGAAGGAGCGTCGCAAACTACTAGTGTCGCAAAACTATCGATAGTAAATAGTCCACAGTACCATCAATAGGTTTACGATAGTCGACTATCGATAGTTTTCTAATATTTGATTAACGATAGTTTTCCGATAGTCGACTATCGATAGTTTTTACTATACTGGCGGCTAACGATACTATCGATGGTGCTATCAATAGTCTTGCACCACTATAGTCCGTTACAACTCAAGAAGGTAGAGCGAAGGTAAGACGGGCCAGGGAGGAGGAAGCAGACGGAACGCTAAAGAGAGAAGGAGGTTTCCCCATCTCTTCTCCAGCGTTCCGTCTGCTTCGTCCTCCCCGGCACGCCTTACCCTCGCCCTACCGCTCGCCTCCCCCTTCTCCCCTCCTCGCCCAAACTCCCGTCTTCGTCATCACTGAGAGCTGAACGAAAGTTGCGAAGGTAAGTGCCTGGCCTAATTGGTGTCCTATTTGAAAAAAAAAAAAATAAATGAAGCGATAAAAAGAGAAGAAGGAGCGTCGCAAACTACTAGTGTCGCAAAACTATCGATAGTAAATAGTCGACAGTACCATCAATAGGTTTACGATAGTCGACTATCGATAGTTTTTCAATAGTCGACCATCGATAGTTTTTCGATAGTCGACTATCGATAGTTTTTACTATACTGGCGGCTAACGATACTATCGATGGTGCTATCAATAGTCTTGCACCACTATAGTCCGTTACAACTCAAGAAGGTAGAGCGAAGGTAAGACGGGCCAGGGAGGAGGAAGCAGACGGAACGCTAAAGAGAGAAGGAGGTTTCCCCATCTCTTCTCCAGCGTTCCGTCTGCTTCGTCCTCCCCGGCACGCCTTACCCTCGCCCCACCGCTCGCCTCCCCCTTCTCCCCTCCTCGCCCAAACTCCCGTCTTCGTCATCACTGAGAGCTGAACGAAAGTTGGGATGGTAAGTGCCTGGCCTAATTGGTGTCCTATTTGAAAAAAAAAAAAAATAAATGAAGCGATAAAAAGAGAAGAAGGAGCGTCGCAAACTACTAGTGTCGCAAAACTATCGATAGTAAATAGTCGACAGTACCATCAATAGGTTTACGATAGTCGACTATCGATAGTTTTTCAATAGTCGACCATCGATAGTTTTTCGATAGTCGACTATCGATAGTTTTTACTATACTGGCGGCTAACGATACTATCGATGGTGCTATCAATAGTCTTGCACCACTATAGTCCGTTACAACTCAAGAAGGTAGAGCGAAGGTAAGACGGGCCAGGGAGGAGGAAGCAGACGGAACGCTAAAGAGAGAAGGAGGTTTCCCCATCTCTTCTCCAGCGTTCCGTCTGCTTCGTCCTCCCCGGCACGCCTTACCCTCGCCCCACCGCTCGCCTCCCCCTTCTCCCCTCCTCGCCCAAACTCCCGTCTTCGTCATCACTGAGAGCTGAACGAAAGTTGCGAAGGTAAGTGCCTGGCCTAATTGGTGTCCTATTTGAAAAAAAAAAAAAATAAATGAAGCGATAAAAAGAGAAGAAGGAGCGTCGCAAACTACTAGTGTCGCAAAACTATCGATAGTAAATAGTCGACAGTACCATCAATAGGTTTACGATAGTCGACTATCGATAGTTTTTCAATAGTCGACCATCGATAGTTTTTCGATAGTCGACTATCGATAGTTTTTACTATACTGGCGGCTAACGATACTATCGATGGTGCTATCAATAGTCTTGCACCACTATAGTCCGTTACAACTCAAGAAGGTAGAGCGAAGGTAAGACGGGCCAGGGAGGAGGAAGCAGACGGAACGCTAAAGAGAGAAGGAGGTTTCCCCATCTCTTCTCCAGCGTTCCGTCTGCTTCGTCCTCCCCGGCACGCCTTACCCTCGCCCCACCGCTCGCCTCCCCCTTCTCCCCTCCTCGCCCAAACTCCCGTCTTCGTCATCACTGAAAGCTGAACGAAAGTTGGGATGGTAAGTGCCTGGCCTAATTGGTGTCCTATTTGAAAAAAAAAAATAAATAAATGAAGCGATAAAAAGAGAAGAAGGAGCGTCGCAAACTACTAGTGTCGCAAAACTATCGATAGTAAATAGTCGACAGTACCATCAATAGGTTTACGATAGTCGACTATCGATAGTTTTTCAATAGTCGACCATCGATAGTTTTTCGATAGTCGACTATCGATAGTTTTTACTATACTGGCGGCTAACGATACTATCGATGGTGCTATCAATAGTCTTGCACCACTATAGTCCGTTACAACTCAAGAAGGTAGAGCGAAGGTAAGACGGGCCAGGGAGGAGGAAGCAGACGGAACGCTAAAGAGAGAAGGAGGTTTCCCCATCTCTTCTCCAGCGTTCCGTCTGCTTCGTCCTCCCCGGCACGCCTTACCCTCGCCCCACCGCTCGCCTCCCCCTTCTCCCCTCCTCGCCCAAACTCCCGTCTTCGTCATCACTGAGAGCTGAACGAAAGTTGGGATGGTAAGTGCCTGGCCTAATTGGTGTCCTATTTAAAAAAAAAAAATAAATAAATGAAGCGATAAAAAGAGAAGAAGGAGCGTCGCAAACTACTAGTGTCGCAAAACTATCGATAGTAAATAGTCGACAGTACCATCAATAGGTTTACGATAGTCGACTATCGATAGTTTTTCAATAGTCGACCATCGATAGTTTTTCGATAGTCGACTATCGATAGTTTTTACTATACTGGCGGCTAACGATACTATCGATGGTGCTATCAATAGTCTTGCACCACTATACTCCGTTACAACTCAAGAAGGTAGAGCGAAGGTAAGACGGGCCAGGGAGGAGGAAGCAGACGGAACGCTAAAGAGAGAAGGAGGTTTCCCCATCTCTTCTCCAGCGTTCCGTCTGCTTCGTCCTCCCCGGCACGCCTTACCCTCGCCCTACCGCTCGCCTCCCCCTTCTCCCCTCCTCGCCCAAACTCCCGTCTTCGTCATCACTGAGAGCTGAACGAAAGTTGCGAAGGTAAGTGCCTGGCCTAATTGGTGTCCTATTTGAAAAAAAAAAATAAATGAAGCGATAAAAAGAGAAGAAGGAGCGTCGCAAACTACTAGTGTCGCAAAACTATCGATAGTAAATAGTCGACAGTACCATCAATAGGTTTACGATAGTCGACTATCGATAGTTTTTCAATAGTCGACCATCGATAGTTTTTCGATAGTCGACTATCGATAGTTTTTACTATACTGGCGGCTAACGATACTATCGATGGTGCTATCAATAGTCTTGCACCACTATACTCCGTTACAACTCAAGAAGGTAGAGCGAAGGTAAGACGGGCCAGGGAGGAGGAAGCAGACGGAACGCTAAAGAGAGAAGGAGGTTTCCCCATCTCTTCTCCAGCGTTCCGTCTGCTTCGTCCTCCCCGGCACGCCTTACCCTCGCCCTACCGCTCGCCTCCCCCTTCTCCCCTCCTCGCCCAAACTCCCGTCTTCGTCATCACTGAAAGCTGAACGAAAGTTGGGATGGTAAGTGCCTGGCCTAATTGGTGTCCTATTTGAAAAAAAAAAAAAAAATAAATGAAGCGATAAAAAGAGAAGAAGGAGCGTCGCAAACTACTAGTGTCGCAAAACTATCGATAGTAAATAGTCGACAGTACCATCAATAGGTTTACGATAGTCGACTATCGATAGTTTTTCAATAGTCGACCATCGATAGTTTTTCGATAGTCGACTATCGATAGTTTTTACTATACTGGCGGCTAACGATACTATCGATGGTGCTATCAATAGTCTTGCACCACTATACTCCGTTACAACTCAAGAAGGTAGAGCGAAGGTAAGACGGGCCAGGGAGGAGGAAGCAGACGGAACGCTAAAGAGAGAAGGAGGTTTCCCCATCTCTTCTCCAGCGTTCCGTCTGCTTCGTCCTCCCCGGCACGCCTTACCCTCGCCCTACCGCTCGCCTCCCCCTTCTCCCCTCCTCGCCCAAACTCCCGTCTTCGTCATCACTGAAAGCTGAACGAAAGTTGGGAAGGTAAGTGCCTGGCCTAATTGGTGTCCTATTTGAAAAAAAAAAAAAAATAAATGAAGCGATAAAAAGAGAAGAAGGAGCGTCGCAAACTACTAGTGTCGCAAAACTATCGATAGTAAATAGTCGACAGTACCATCAATAGGTTTACGATAGTCGACTATCGATAGTTTTCTAATATTTGATTAACGATAGTTTTCCGATAGTCGACTATCGATAGTTTTTACTATACTGGCGGCTAACGATACTATCGATGGTGCTATCAATAGTCTTGCACCACTATACTCCGTTACAACTCAAGAAGGTAGAGCGAAGGTAAGACGGGCCAGGGAGGAGGAAGCAGACGGAACGCTAAAGAGAGAAGGAGGTTTCCCCATCTCTTCTCCAGCGTTCCGTCTGCTTCGTCCTCCCCGGCACGCCTTACCCTCGCCCTACCGCTCGCCTCCCCCTTCTCCCCTCCTCGCCCAAACTCCCATCTTCGTCATCACTGAAAGCTGAACGAAAGTTGGGAAGGTAAGTGCCTGGCCTAATTGGTGTCCTATTTGAAAAAAAAAAAAATAAATGAAGCGATAAAAAGAGAAGAAGGAGCGTCGCAAACTACTAGTGTCGCAAAACTATCGATAGTAAATAGTCGACAGTACCATCAATAGGTTTACGATAGTCGACTATCGATAGTTTTCTAATATTTGATTAACGATAGTTTTCCGATAGTCGACTATCGATAGTTTTTACTATACTGGCGGCTAACGATACTATCGATGGTGCTATCAATAGTCTTGCACCACTATACTCCGTTACAACTCAAGAAGGTAGAGCGAAGGTAAGACGGGCCAGGGAGGAGGAAGCAGACGGAACGCTAAAGAGAGAAGGAGGTTTCCCCATCTCTTCTCCAGCGTTCCGTCTGCTTCGTCCTCCCCGGCACGCCTTACCCTCGCCCTACCGCTCGCCTCCCCCTTCTCCCCTCCTCGCCCAAACTCCCGTCTTCGTCATCACTGAGAGCTGAACGAAAGTTGCGAAGGTAAGTGCCTGGCCTAATTGGTGTCCTATTTGAAAAAAAATAAATAAATGAAGCGATAAAAAGAGAAGAAGGAGCGTCGCAAACTACTAGTGTCGCAAAACTATCGATAGTAAATAGTCGACAGTACCATCAATAGGTTTACGATAGTCGACTATCGATAGTTTTTCAATAGTCGACCATCGATAGTTTTTCGATAGTCGACTATCGATAGTTTTTACTATACTGGCGGATAACGATACTATCGATGGTGCTATCAATAGTCTTGCACCACTATACTCCGTTACAACTCAAGAAGGTAGAGCGAAGGTAAGACGGGCCAGGGAGGAGGAAGCAGACGGAACGCTAAAGAGAGAAGGAGGTTTCCCCATCTCTTCTCCAGCGTTCCGTCTGCTTCGTCCTCCCCGGCACGCCTTACCCTCGCCCTACCGCTCGCCTCCCCCTTCTCCCCTCCTCGCCCAAACTCCCGTCTTCGTCATCACTGAAAGCTGAACGAAAGTTGGGATGGTAAGTGCCTGGCCTAATTGGTGTCCTATTTGAAAAAAAAAAAAAAAAAATAAATGAAGCGATAAAAAGAGAAGAAGGAGCGTCGCAAACTACTAGTGTCGCAAAACTATCGATAGTAAATAGTCGACAGTACCATCAATAGGTTTACGATAGTCGACTATCGATAGTTTTTCAATAGTCGACCATCGATAGTTTTTCGATAGTCGACTATCGATAGTTTTTACTATACTGGCGGCTAACGATACTATCGATGGTGCTATCAATAGTCTTGCACCACTATACTCCGTTACAACTCAAGAAGGTAGAGCGAAGGTAAGACGGGCCAGGGAGGAGGAAGCAGACGGAACGCTAAAGAGAGAAGGAGGTTTCCCCATCTCTTCTCCAGCGTTCCGTCTGCTTCGTCCTCCCCGGCACGCCTTACCCTCGCCCTACCGCTCGCCTCCCCCTTCTCCCCTCCTCGCCCAAACTCCCGTCTTCGTCATCACTGAAAGCTGAACGAAAGTTGGGAAGGTAAGTGCCTGGCCTAATTGGTGTCCTATTTGAAAAAAAAAAAAAAATAAATGAAGCGATAAAAAGAGAAGAAGGAGCGTCGCAAACTACTAGTGTCGCAAAACTATCGATAGTAAATAGTCGACAGTACCATCAATAGGTTTACGATAGTCGACTATCGATAGTTTTCTAATATTTGATTAACGATAGTTTTCCGATAGTCGACTATCGATAGTTTTTACTATACTGGCGGCTAACGATACTATCGATGGTGCTATCAATAGTCTTGCACCACTATACTCCGTTACAACTCAAGAAGGTAGAGCGAAGGTAAGACGGGCCAGGGAGGAGGAAGCAGACGGAACGCTAAAGAGAGAAGGAGGTTTCCCCATCTCTTCTCCAGCGTTCCGTCTGCTTCGTCCTCCCCGGCTCGCCTTACCCTCGCCCTACCGCTCGCCTCCCCCTTCTCCCCTCCTCGCCCAAACTCCCATCTTCGTCATCACTGAAAGCTGAACGAAAGTTGGGAAGGTAAGTGCCTGGCCTAATTGGTGTCCTATTTGAAAAAAAAAATAAATAAATGAAGCGATAAAAAGAGAAGAAGGAGCGTCGCAAACTACTAGTGTCGCAAAACTATCGATAGTAAATAGTCGACAGTACCATCAATAGGTTTACGATAGTCGACTATCGATAGTTTTTCAATAGTCGACCATCGATAGTTTTTCGATAGTCGACTATCGATAGTTTTTACTATACTGGCGGCTAACGATACTATCGATGGTGCTATCAATAGTCTTGCACCACTATACTCCGTTACAACTCAAGAAGGTAGAGCGAAGGTAAGACGGGCCAGGGAGGAGGAAGCAGACGGAACGCTAAAGAGAGAAGGAGGTTTCCCCATCTCTTCTCCAGCGTTCCGTCTGCTTCGTCCTCCCCGGCACGCCTTACCCTCGCCCTACCGCTCGCCTCCCCCTTCTCCCCTCCTCGCCCAAACTCCCGTCTTCGTCATCACTGAGAGCTGAACGAAAGTTGCGAAGGTAAGTGCCTGGCCTAATTGGTGTCCTATTTGAAAAAAAAAAAAATAAATGAAGCGATAAAAAGAGAAGAAGGAGCGTCGCAAACTACTAGTGTCGCAAAACTATCGATAGTAAATAGTCGACAGTACCATCAATAGGTTTACGATAGTCGACTATCGATAGTTTTTCAATAGTCGACCATCGATAGTTTTTCGATAGTCGACTATCGATAGTTTTTACTATACTGGCGGCTAACGATACTATCGATGGTGCTATCAATAGTCTTGCACCACTATACTCCGTTACAACTCAAGAAGGTAGAGCGAAGGTAAGACGGGCCAGGGAGGAGGAAGCAGACGGAACGCTAAAGAGAGAAGGAGGTTTCCCCATCTCTTCTCCAGCGTTCCGTCTGCTTCGTCCTCCCCGGCACGCCTTACCCTCGCCCTACCGCTCGCCTCCCCCTTCTCCCCTCCTCGCCCAAACTCCCGTCTTCGTCATCACTGAAAGCTGAACGAAAGTTGGGATGGTAAGTGCCTGGCCTAATTGGTGTCCTACTTGAAAAAAAAAAATAAATAAATAAATGAAGCGATAAAAAGAGAAGAAGGAGCGTCGCAAACTACTAGTGTCGCAAAACTATCGATAGTAAATAGTCGACAGTACCATCAATAGGTTTACGATAGTCGACTATCGATAGTTTTTCAATAGTCGACCATCGATAGTTTTTCGATAGTCGACTATCGATAGTTTTTACTATACTGGCGGCTAACGATACTATCGATGGTGCTATCAATAGTCTTGCACCACTATACTCCGTTACAACTCAAGAAGGTAGAGCGAAGGTAAGACGGGCCAGGGAGGAGGAAGCAGACGGAACGCTAAAGAGAGAAGGAGGTTTCCCCATCTCTTCTCCAGCGTTCCGTCTGCTTCGTCCTCCCCGGCACGCCTTACCCTCGCCCTACCGCTCGCCTCCCCCTTCTCCCCTCCTCGCCCAAACTCCCGTCTTCGTCATCACTGAAAGCTGAACGAAAGTTGGGAAGGTAAGTGCCTGGCCTAATTGGTGTCCTATTTGAAAAAAAAAAAAAAAAATAAATGAAGCGATAAAAAGAGAAGAAGGAGCGTCGCAAACTACTAGTGTCGCAAAACTATCGATAGTAAATTGTCGACAGTACCATCAATAGGTTTACGATAGTCGACTATCGATAGTTTTCTAATATTTGATTAACGATAGTTTTCCGATAGTCGACTATCGATAGTTTTTACTATACTGGCGGCTAACGATACTATCGATGGTGCTATCAATAGTCTTGCACCACTATACTCCGTTACAACTCAAGAAGGTAGAGCGAAGGTAAGACGGGCCAGGGAGGAGGAAGCAGACGGAACGCTAAAGAGAGAAGGAGGTTTCCCCATCTCTTCTCCAGCGTTCCGTCTGCTTCGTCCTCCCCGGCACGCCTTACCCTCGCCCTACCGCTCGCCTCCCCCTTCTCCCCGTCTCGCCCAAACTCCCATCTTCGTCATCACTGAAAGCTGAACGAAAGTTGGGAAGGTAAGTGCCTGACCTAATTGGTGTCCTATTTGAAAAAAAAAATAAATAAATGAAGCGATAAAAAGAGAAGAAGGAGCGTCGCAAACTACTAGTGTCGCAAAACTATCGATAGTAAATAGTCGACAGTACCATCAATAGGTTTACGATAGTCGACTATCGATAGTTTTCTAATATTTGATTAACGATAGTTTTCCGATAGTCGACTATCGATAGTTTTTACTATACTGGCGGCTAACGATACTATCGATGGTGCTATCAATAGTCTTGCACCACTATACTCCGTTACAACTCAAGAAGGTAGAGCGAAGGTAAGACGGGCCAGGGAGGAGGAAGCAGACGGGACGCTAAAGAGAGAAGGAGGTTTCCCCATCTCTTCTCCAGCGTTCCGTCTGCTTCGTCCTCCCCGGCACGCCTTACCCTCGCCCTACCGCTCGCCTCCCCCTTCTCCCCTCCTCGCCCAAACTCCCATCTTCGTCATCACTGAAAGCTGAACGAAAGTTGGGAAGGTAAGTGCCTGGCCTAATTGGTGTCCTATTTGAAAAAAAAAAAAAAAAATAAATGAAGCGATAAAAAGAGAAGAAGGAGCGTCGCAAACTACTAGTGTCGCAAAACTATCGATAGTAAATTGTCGACAGTACCATCAATAGGTTTACGATAGTCGACTATCGATAGTTTTCTAATATTTGATTAACGATAGTTTTCCGATAGTCGACTATCGATAGTTTTTACTATACTGGCGGCTAACGATACTATCGATGGTGCTATCAATAGTCTTGCACCACTATACTCCGTTACAACTCAAGAAGGTAGAGCGAAGGTAAGACGGGCCAGGGAGGAGGAAGCAGACGGAACGCTAAAGAGAGAAGGAGGTTTCCCCATCTCTTCTCCAGCGTTCCGTCTGCTTCGTCCTCCCCGGCACGCCTTACCCTCGCCCTACCGCTCGCCTCCCCCTTCTCCCCTCCTCGCCCAAACTCCCATCTTCGTCATCACTGAAAGCTGAACGAAAGTTGGGAAGGTAAGTGCCTGGCCTAATTGGTGTCCTATTTGAAAAAAAAAAAAAAAAAATAAATGAAGCGATAAAAAGAGAAGAAGGAGCGTCGCAAACTACTAGTGTCGCAAAACTATCGATAGTAAATAGTCGACAGTACCATCAATAGGTTTACGATAGTCGACTATCGATAGTTTTCTAATATTTGATTAACGATAGTTTTCCGATAGTCGACTATCGATAGTTTTTACTATACTGGCGGCTAACGATACTATCGATGGTGCTATCAATAGTCTTGCACCACTATAGTCCGTTACAACTCAAGAAGGTAGAGCGAAGGTAAGACGGGCCAGGGAGGAGGAAGCAGACGGAACGCTAAAGAGAGAAGGAGGTTTCCCCATCTCTTCTCCAGCGTTCCGTCTGCTTCGTCCTCCCCGGCACGCCTTACCCTCGCCCTACCGCTCGCCTCCCCCTTCTCCCCTCCTCGCCCAAACTCCTATCTTCGTCATCACTGAAAGCTGAACGAAAGTTGGGAAGGTAAGTGCCTGGCCTAATTGGTGTCCTATTTGAAAAAAAAAAAAAAAAAATAAATGAAGCGATAAAAAGAGAAGAAGGAGCGTCGCAAACTACTAGTGTCGCAAAACTATCGATAGTAAATAGTCGACAGTACCATCAATAGGTTTACGATAGTCGACTATCGATAGTTTTCTAATATTTGATTAACGATAGTTTTCCGATAGTCGACTATCGATAGTTTTTACTATACTGGCGGCTAACGATACTATCGATGGTGCTATCAATAGTCTTGCACCACTATACTCCGTTACAACTCAAGAAGGTAGAGCGAAGGTAAGACGGGCCAGGGAGGAGGAAGCAGACGGAACGCTAAAGAGAGAAGGAGGTTTCCCCATCTCTTCTCCAGCGTTCCGTCTGCTTCGTCCTCCCCGGCACGCCTTACCCTCGCCCTACCGCTCGCCTCCCCCTTCTCCCCTCCTCGCCCAAACTCCCATCTTCGTCATCACTGAAAGCTGAACGAAAGTTGGGAAGGTAAGTGCCTGGCCTAATTGGTGTCCTATTTGAAAAAAAAAAAAAAAATAAATGAAGCGATAAAAAGAGAAGAAGGAGCGTCGCAAACTACTAGTGTCGCAAAACTATCGATAGTAAATAGTCGACAGTACCATCAATAGGTTTACGATAGTCGACTATCGATAGTTTTCTAATATTTGATTAACGATAGTTTTCCGATAGTCGACTATCGATAGTTTTTACTATACTGGCGGCTAACGATACTATCGATGGTGCTATCAATAGTCTTGCACCACTATAGTCCGTTACAACTCAAGAAGGTAGAGCGAAGGTAAGACGGGCCAGGGAGGAGGAAGCAGACGGAACGCTAAAGAGAGAAGGAGGTTTCCCCATCTCTTCTCCAGCGTTCCGTCTGCTTCGTCCTCCCCGGCACGCCTTACCCTCGCCCTACCGCACGCCTCCCCCTTCTCCCCTCCTCGCCCAAACTCCCGTCTTCGTCATCACTGAAAGCTGAACGAAAGTTGGGATGGTAAGTGCCTGGCCTAATTGGTGTCCTATTTGAAAAAAAAAAAAAAAATAAATGAAGCGATAAAAAGAGAAGAAGGAGCGTCGCAAACTACTAGTGTCGCAAAACTATCGATAGTAAATAGTCGACAGTACCATCAATAGGTTTACGATAGTCGACTATCGATAGTTTTCTAATATTTGATTAACGATAGTTTTCCGATAGTCGACTATCGATAGTTTTTACTATACTGGCGGCTAACGATACTATCGATGGTGCTATCAATAGTCTTGCACCACTATAGTCCGTTACAACTCAAGAAGGTAGAGCGAAGGTAAGACGGGCCAGGGAGGAGGAAGCAGACGGAACGCTAAAGAGAGAAGGAGGTTTCCCCATCTCTTCTCCAGCGTTCCGTCTGCTTCGTCCTCCCCGGCACGCCTTACCCTCGCCCTACCGCTCGCCTCCCCCTTCTCCCCTCCTCGCCCAAACTCCCGTCTTCGTCATCACTGAAAGCTGAACGAAAGTTGGGATGGTAAGTGCCTGGCCTAATTGGTGTCCTATTTGAAAAAAAAAAATAAATAAATGAAGCGATAAAAAGAGAAGAAGGAGCGTCGCAAACTACTAGTGTCGCAAAACTATCGATAGTAAATAGTCGACAGTAGCATCAATAGGTTTACGATAGTCGACTATCGATAGTTTTTCAATAGTCGACCATCGATAGTTTTTCGATAGTCGACTATCGATAGTTTTTACTATACTGGCGGCTAACGATACTATCGATGGTGCTATCAATAGTCTTGCACCACTATAGTCCGTTACAACTCAAGAAGGTAGAGCGAAGGTAAGACGGGCCAGGGAGGAGGAAGCAGACGGAACGCTAAAGAGAGAAGGAGGTTTCGCCATCTCTTCTCCAGCGTTCCGTCTGCTTCGTCCTCCCCGGCACGCCTTACCCTCGCCCTACCGCTCGCCTCCCCCTTCTCCCCTCCTCGCCCAAACTCCCGTCTTCGTCATCACTGAGAGCTGAACGAAAGTTGGGATGGTAAGTGCCTGGCCTAATTGGTGTCCTATTTGAAAAAAAAAAATAAATGAAGCGATAAAAAGAGAAGAAGGAGCGTCGCAAACTACTAGTGTCGCAAAACTATCGATAGTAAATAGTCGACAGTACCATCAATAGGTTTACGATAGTCGACTATCGATAGTTTTCTAATATTTGATTAACGATAGTTTTCCGATAGTCGACTATCGATAGTTTTTCAATAGTCGACCATCGATAGTTTTTCGATAGTCGACTATCGATAGTTTTTACTATACTGGCGGCTAACGATACTATCGATGGTGCTATCAATAGTCTTGCACCACTATAGTCCGTTACAACTCAAGAAGGTAGAGCGAAGGTAAGACGGGCCAGGGAGGAGGAAGCAGACGGAACGCTAAAGAGAGAAGGAGGTTTCGCCATCTCTTCTCCAGCGTTCCGTCTGCTTCGTCCTCCCCGGCACGCCTTACCCTCGCCCTACCGCTCGCCTCCCCCTTCTCCCCTCCTCGCCCAAACTCCCGTCTTCGTCATCACTGAAAGCTGAACGAAAGTTGGGATGGTAAGTGCCTGGCCTAATTGGTGTCCTATTTGAAAAAAAAAAAAAAATAAATGAAGCGATAAAAAGAGAAGAAGGAGCGTCGCAAACTACTAGTGTCGCAAAACTATCGATAGTAAATAGTCGACAGTACCATCAATAGGTTTACGATAGTCGACTATCGATAGTTTTCTAATATTTGATTAACGATAGTTTTCCGATAGTCGACTATCGATAGTTTTTCAATAGTCGACCATCGATAGTTTTTCGATAGTCGACTATCGATAGTTTTTACTATACTGGCGGCTAACGATACTATCGATGGTGCTATCAATAGTCTTGCACCACTATAGTCCGTTACAACTCAAGAAGGTAGAGCGAAGGTAAGACGGGCCAGGGAGGAGGAAGCAGACGGAACGCTAAAGAGAGAAGGAGGTTTCCCCATCTCTTCTCCAGCGTTCCGTCTGCTTCGTCCTCCCCGGCACGCCTTACCCTCGCCCTACCGCTCGCCTCCCCCTTCTCCCCTCCTCGCCCAAACTCCCGTCTTCGTCATCACTGAAAGCTGAACGAAAGTTGGGATGGTAAGTGCCTGGCCTAATTGGTGTCCTATTTGAAAAAAAAAAAAATAAATGAAGCGATAAAAAGAGAAGAAGGAGCGTCGCAAACTACTAGTGTCGCAAAACTATCGATAGTAAATAGTCGACAGTACCATCAATAGGTTTACGATAGTCGACTATCGATAGTTTTCTAATATTTGATTAACGATAGTTTTCCGATAGTCGACTATCGATAGTTTTTCAATAGTCGACCATCGATAGTTTTTCGATAGTCGACTATCGATAGTTTTTACTATACTGGCGGCTAACGATACTATCGATGGTGCTATCAATAGTCTTGCACCACTATAGTCCGTTACAACTCAAGAAGGTAGAGCGAAGGTAAGACGGGCCAGGGAGGAGGAAGCAGACGGAACGCTAAAGAGAGAAGGAGGTTTCGCCATCTCTTCTCCAGCGTTCCGTCTGCTTCGTCCTCCCCGGCACGCCTTACCCTCGCCCTACCGCTCGCCTCCCCCTTCTCCCCTCCTCGCCCAAACTCCCGTCTTCGTCATCACTGAGAGCTGAACGAAAGTTGGGATGGTAAGTGCCTGGCCTAATTGGTGTCCTATTTGAAAAAAAAAAAATAAATGAAGCGATAAAAAGAGAAGAAGGAGCGTCGCAAACTACTAGTGTCGCAAAACTATCGATAGTAAATAGTCGACAGTACCATCAATAGGTTTACGATAGTCGACTATCGATAGTTTTCTAATATTTGATTAACGATAGTTTTCCGATAGTCGACTATCGATAGTTTTTCAATAGTCGACCATCGATAGTTTTTCGATAGTCGACTATCGATAGTTTTTACTATACTGGCGGCTAACGATACTATCGATGGTGCTATCAATAGTCTTGCACCACTATAGTCCGTTACAACTCAAGAAGGTAGAGCGAAGGTAAGACGGGCCAGGGAGGAGGAAGCAGACGGAACGCTAAAGAGAGAAGGAGGTTTCCTCATCTCTTCTCCAGCGTTCCGTCTGCTTCGTCCTCCCCGGCACGCCTTACCCTCGCCCTACCGCTCGCCTCCCCCTTCTCCCCTCCTCGCCCAAACTCCCGTCTTCGTCATCACTGAGAGCTGAACGAAAGTTGGGATGGTAAGTGCCTGGCCTAATTGGTGTCCTATTTGAAAAAAATAAATAAATGAAGCGATAAAAAGAGAAGAAGGAGCGTCGCAAACTACTAGTGTCGCAAAACTATCGATAGTAAATAGTCGACAGTACCATCAATAGGTTTACGATAGTCGACTATCGATAGTTTTCTAATATTTGATTAACGATAGTTTTCCGATAGTCGACTATCGATAGTTTTTCAATAGTCGACCATCGATAGTTTTTCGATAGTCGACTATCGATAGTTTTTACTATACTGGCGGCTAACGATACTATCGATGGTGCTATCAATAGTCTTGCACCACTATAGTCCGTTACAACTCAAGAAGGTAGAGCGAAGGTAAGACGGGCCAGGGAGGAGGAAGCAGACGGAACGCTAAAGAGAGAAGGAGGTTTCGCCATCTCTTCTCCAGCGTTCCGTCTGCTTCGTCCTCCCCGGCACGCCTTACCCTCGCCCTACCGCTCGCCTCCCCCTTCTCCCCTCCTCGCCCAAACTCCCGTCTTCGTCATCACTGAGAGCTGAACGAAAGTTGGGATGGTAAGTGCCTGGCCTAATTGGTGTCCTATTTGAAAAAAAAAAAATAAATGAAGCGATAAAAAGAGAAGAAGGAGCGTCGCAAACTACTAGTGTCGCAAAACTATCGATAGTAAATAGTCGACAGTACCATCAATAGGTTTACGATAGTCGACTATCGATAGTTTTCTAATATTTGATTAACGATAGTTTTCCGATAGTCGACTATCGATAGTTTTTCAATAGTCGACCATCGATAGTTTTTCGATAGTCGACTATCGATAGTTTTTACTATACTGGCGGCTAACGATACTATCGATGGTGCTATCAATAGTCTTGCACCACTATAGTCCGTTACAACTCAAGAAGGTTGAGCGAAGGTAAGACGGGCCAGGGAGGAG
Source organism: Ixodes scapularis (assembly GCF_016920785.2). Lineage (NCBI taxonomy): Eukaryota > Metazoa > Arthropoda > Arachnida > Ixodida > Ixodidae > Ixodes > Ixodes scapularis. The sequence continues at coordinate 71,919,462 of NW_024609837.1, forward strand.
GAAGCAGACGGAACGCTAAAGAGAGAAGGAGGTTTCCCCATCTCTTCTCCAGCGTTCCGTCTGCTTCGTCCTCCCCGGCACGCCTTACCCTCGCCCCACCGCTCGCCTCCCCCTTCTCCCCTCCTCGCCCAAACTCCCGTCTTCGTCATCACTGAGAGCTGAACGAAAGTTGGGATGGTAAGTGCCTGGCCTAATTGGTGTCCTATTTGAAAAAAAATAAATAAATGAAGCGATAAAAAGAGAAGAAGGAGCGTCGCAAACTACTAGTGTCGCAAAACTATCGATAGTAAATAGTCGACAGTACCATCAATAGGTTTACGATAGTCGACTATCGATAGTTTTCTAATATTTGATTAACGATAGTTTTCCGATAGTCGACTATCGATAGTTTTTCAATAGTCGACCATCGATAGTTTTTCGATAGTCGACTATCGATAGTTTTTACTATACTGGCGGCTAACGATACTATCGATGGTGCTATCAATAGTCTTGCACCACTATAGTCCGTTACAACTCAAGAAGGTAGAGCGAAGGTAAGACGGGCCAGGGAGGAGGAAGCAGACGGAACGCTAAAGAGAGAAGGAGGTTTCCCCGTCTCTTCTCCAGCGTTCCGTCTGCTTCGTCCTCCCCGGCACGCCTTACCCTCGCCCTACCGCTCGCCTCCCCCTTCTCCCCTCCTCGCCCAAACTCCCGTCTTCGTCATCACTGAGAGCTGAACGAAAGTTGGGATGGTAAGTGCCTGGCCTAATTGGTGTCCTATTTGAAAAAAAAAATAAATGAAGCGATAAAAAGAGAAGAAGGAGCGTCGCAAACTACTAGTGTCGCAAAACTATCGATAGTAAATAGTCGACAGTACCATCAATAGGTTTACGATAGTCGACTATCGATAGTTTTCTAATATTTGATTAACGATAGTTTTTCGATAGTCGACTATCGATAGTTTTTACTATACTGGCGGCTAACGATACTATCGATGGTGCTATCAATAGTCTTGCACCACTATAGTCCGTTACAACTCAAGAAGGTAGAGCGAAGGTAAGACGGGCCAGGGAGGAGGAAGCAGACGGAACGCTAAAGAGAGAAGGAGGTTTCGCCATCTCTTCTCCAGCGTTCCGTCTGCTTCGTCCTCCCCGGCACGCCTTACCCTCGCCCTACCGCTCGCCTCCCCCTTCTCCCCTCCTCGCCCAAACTCCCATCTTCGTCATCACTGAGAGCTGAACGAAAGTTGGGAAGGTAAGTGCCTGGCCTAATTGGTGTCCTATTTGAAAAAAAAAAAAATAAATGAAGCGATAAAAAGAGAAGATGGAGCGTCGCAAACTACTAGTGTCGCAAAACTATCGATAGTAAATAGTCGACAGTACCATCAATAGGTTTACGATAGTCGACTATCGATAGTTTTCTAATATTTGATTAACGATAGTTTTCCGATAGTCGACTATCGATAGTTTTTCAATAGTCGACCATCGATAGTTTTTCGATAGTCGACTATCGATAGTTTTTACTATACTGGCGGCTAACGATACTATCGATGGTGCTATCAATAGTCTTGCACCACTATAGTCCGTTACAACTCAAGAAGGTAGAGCGAAGGTAAGACGGGCCAGGGAGGAGGAAGCAGACGGAACGCTAAAGAGAGAAGGAGGTTTCGCCATCTCTTCTCCAGCGTTCCGTCTGCTTCGTCCTCCCCGGCACGCCTTACCCTCGCCCTACCGCTCGCCTCCCCCTTCTCCCCTCCTCGCCCAAACTCCCGTCTTCGTCATCACTGAAAGCTGAACGAAAGTTGGGATGGTAAGTGCCTGGCCTAATTGGTGTCCTATTTGAAAAAAAAATAAATAAATGAAGCGATAAAAAGAGAAGAAGGAGCGTCGCAAACTACTAGTGTCGCAAAACTATCGATAGTAAATAGTCGACAGTACCATCAATAGGTTTACGATAGTCGACTATCGATAGTTTTCTAATATTTGATTAACGATAGTTTTCCGATAGTCGACTATCGATAGTTTTTACTATACTGGCGGCTAACGATACTATCGATGGTGCTATCAATAGTCTTGCACCACTATAGTCCGTTACAACTCAAGAAGGTAGAGCGAAGGTAAGACGGGCCAGGGAGGAGGAAGCAGACGGAACGCTAAAGAGAGAAGGAGGTTTCCCCATCTCTTCTCCAGCGTTCCGTCTGCTTCGTCCTCCCCGGCACGCCTTACCCTCGCCCTACCGCTCGCCTGCCCCTTCTCCCCTCCTCGCCCGAACTCCCGTCTTCGTCATCACTGAAAGCTGAACGAAAGTTGGGATGGTAAGTGCCTGGCCTAATTGGTGTCCTATTTGAAAAAAAATAAATAAATGAAGCGATAAAAAGAGAAGAAGGAGCGTCGCAAACTACTAGTGTCGCAAAACTATCGATAGTAAATAGTCGACAGTACCATCAATAGGTTTACGATAGTCGACTATCGATAGTTTTCTAATATTTGATTAACGATAGTTTTCCGATAGTCGACTATCGATAGTTTTTCAATAGTCGACCATCGATAGTTTTTCGATAGTCGACTATCGATAGTTTTTACTATACTGGCGGCTAACGATACTATCGATGGTGCTATCAATAGTCTTGCACCACTATAGTCCGTTACAACTCAAGAAGGTAGAGCGAAGGTAAGACGGGCCAGGGAGGAGGAAGCAGACGGAACGCTAAAGAGAGAAGGAGGTTTCCCCATCTCTTCTCCAGCGTTCCGTCTGCTTCGTCCTCCCCGGCACGCCTTACCCTCGCCCTACCGCTCGCCTCCCCCTTCTCCTCTCCTCGCCCAAACTCCCGTCTTCGTCATCACTGAGAGCTGAACGAAAGTTGGGATGGTAAGTGCCTGGCCTAATTGGTGTCCTATTTGAAAAAAAAATAAATAAATGAAGCGATAAAAAGAGAAGAAGGAGCGTCGCAAACTACTAGTGTCGCAAAACTATCGATAGTAAATAGTCGACAGTACCATCAATAGGTTTACGATAGTCGACTATCGATAGTTTTCTAATATTTGATTAACGATAGTTTTCCGATAGTCGACTATCGATAGTTTTTACTATACTGGCGGCTAACGATACTATCGATGGTGCTATCAATAGTCTTGCACCACTATAGTCCGTTACAACTCAAGAAGGTAGAGCGAAGGTAAGACGGGCCAGGGAGGAGGAAGCAGACGGAACGCTAAAGAGAGAAGGAGGTTTCCCCATCTCTTCTCCAGCGTTCCGTCTGCTTCGTCCTCCCCGGCACGCCTTACCCTCGCCCCACCGCTCGCCTCCCCCTTCTCCCCTCCTCGCCCAAACTCCCGTCTTCGTCATCACTGAAAGCTGAACGAAAGTTGGGATGGTAAGTGCCTGGCCTAATTGGTGTCCTATTTGAAAAAAAATAAATAAATGAAGCGATAAAAAGAGAAGAAGGAGCGTCGCAAACTACTAGTGTCGCAAAACTATCGATAGTAAATAGTCGACAGTACCATCAATAGGTTTACGATAGTCGACTATCGATAGTTTTCTAATATTTGATTAACGATAGTTTTCCGATAGTCGACTATCGATAGTTTTTACTATACTGGCGGCTAACGATACTATCGATGGTGCTATCAATAGTCTTGCACCACTATAGTCCGTTACAACTCAAGAAGGTAGAGCGAAGGTAAGACGGGCCAGGGAGGAGGAAGCAGACGGAACGCTAAAGAGAGAAGGAGGTTTCCCCATCTCTTCTCCAGCGTTCCGTCTGCTTCGTCCTCCCCGGCACGCCTTACCCTCGCCCCACCGCTCGCCTGCCCCTTCTCCCCTCCTCGCCCGAACTCCCGTCTTCGTCATCACTGAAAGCTGAACGAAAGTTGGGATGGTAAGTGCCTGGCCTAATTGGTGTCCTATTTGAAAAAAAATAAATAAATGAAGCGATAAAAAGAGAAGAAGGAGCGTCGCAAACTACTAGTGTCGCAAAACTATCGATAGTAAATAGTCGACAGTACCATCAATAGGTTTACGATAGTCGACTATCGATAGTTTTCTAATATTTGATTAACGATAGTTTTCCGATAGTCGACTATCGATAGTTTTTCAATAGTCGACCATCGATAGTTTTTCGATAGTCGACTATCGATAGTTTTTACTATACTGGCGGCTAACGATACTATCGATGGTGCTATCAATAGTCTTGCACCACTATAGTCCGTTACAACTCAAGAAGGTAGAGCGAAGGTAAGACGGGCCAGGGAGGAGGAAGCAGACGGAACGCTAAAGAGAGAAGGAGGTTTCCCCATCTCTTCTCCAGCGTTCCGTCTGCTTCGTCCTCCCCGGCACGCCTTACCCTCGCCCTACCGCTCGCCTCCCCCTTCTCCCCTCCTCGCCCAAACTCCCGTCTTCGTCATCACTGAGAGCTGAACGAAAGTTGGGATGGTAAGTGCCTGGCCTAATTGGTGTCCTATTTGAAAAAAAAAAATAAATAAATGAAGCGATAAAAAGAGAAGAAGGAGCGTCGCAAACTACTAGTGTCGCAAAACTATCGATAGTAAATAGTCGACAGTACCATCAATAGGTTTACGATAGTCGACTATCGATAGTTTTCTAATATTTGATTAACGATAGTTTTCCGATAGTCGACTATCGATAGTTTTTACTATACTGGCGGCTAACGATACTATCGATGGTGCTATCAATAGTCTTGCACCACTATAGTCCATTACAACTCAAGAAGGTAGAGCGAAGGTAAGACGGGCCAGGGAGGAGGAAGCAGACGGAACGCTAAAGAGAGAAGGAGGTTTCCCCATCTCTTCTCCAGCGTTCCGTCTGCTTCGTCCTCCCCGGCACGCCTTACCCTCGCCCCACCGCTCGCCTCCCCCTTCTCCCCTCCTCGCCCAAACTCCCGTCTTCGTCATCACTGAAAGCTGAACGAAAGTTGGGATGGTAAGTGCCTAGCCTAATTGGTGTCCTATTTGAAAAAAAAAAAAAATAAATGAAGCGATAAAAAGAGAAGAAGGAGCGTCGCAAACTGCTAGTGTCGCAAAACTATCGATAGTAAATAGTCGACAGTACCATCAATAGGTTTACGATAGTCGACTATCGATAGTTTTCTAATATTTGATTAACGATAGTTTTCCGATAGTCGACTATCGATAGTTTTTACTATACTGGCGGCTAACGATACTATCGATGGTGCTATCAATAGTCTTGCACCACTATAGTCCGTTACAACTCAAGAAGGTAGAGCGAAGGTAAGACGGGCCAGGGAGGAGGAAGCAGACGGAACGCTAAAGAGAGAAGAAGGTTTCCCCATCTCTTCTCCAGCGTTCCGTCTGCTTCGTCCTCCCCGGCACGCCTTACCCTCGCCCTACCGCTCGCCTCCCCCTTCTCCCCTCCTCGCCCAAACTCCCGTCTTCGTCATCACTGAAAGCTGAACGAAAGTTGGGATGGTAAGTGCCTGGCCTAATTGGTGTCCTATTTGAAAAAAAAAAAAATAAATGAAGCGATAAAAAGAGAAGAAGGAGCGTCGCAAACTACTAGTGTCGCAAAACTATCGATAGTAAATAGTCGACAGTACCATCAATAGGTTTACGATAGTCGACTATCGATAGTTTTCTAATATTTGATTAACGATAGTTTTCCGATAGTCGACTATCGATAGTTTTTACTATACTGGCGGCTAACGATACTATCGATGGTGCTATCAATAGTCTTGCACCACTATAGTCCGTTACAACTCAAGAAGGTAGAGCGAAGGTAAGACGGGCCAGGGAGGAGGAAGCAGACGGAACGCTAAAGAGAGAAGGAGGTTTCCCCATCTCTTCTCCAGCGTTCCGTCTGCTTCGTCCTCCCCGGCACGCCTTACCCTCGCCCTACCGCTCGCCTCCCCCTTCTCCCCTCCTCGCCCAAACTCCCGTCTTCGTCATCACTGAAAGCTGAACGAAAGTTGGGATGGTAAGTGCCTGGCCTAATTGGTGTCCTATTTGAAAAAAAAAAAATAAATAAATGAAGCGATAAAAAGAGAAGAAGGAGCGTCGCAAACTACTAGTGTCGCAAAACTATCGATAGTAAATAGTCGACAGTACCATCAATAGGTTTACGATAGTCGACTATCGATAGTTTTCTAATATTTGATTAACGATAGTTTTCCGATAGTCGACTATCGATAGTTTTTACTATACTGGCGGCTAACGATACTATCGATGGTGCTATCAATAGTCTTGCACCACTATAGTCCGTTACAACTCAAGAAGGTAGAGCGAAGGTAAGACGGGCCAGGGAGGAGGAAGCAGACGGAACGCTAAAGAGAGAAGGAGGTTTCCCCATCTCTTCTCCAGCGTTCCGTCTGCTTCGTCCTCCCCGGCACGCCTTACCCTCGCCCCACCGCTCGCCTCCCCCTTCTCCCCTCCTCGCCCAAACTCCCGTCTTCGTCATCACTGAGAGCTGAACGAAAGTTGGGATGGTAAGTGCCTGGCCTAATTGGTGTCCTATTTGAAAAAAAAAAATAAATAAATGAAGCGATAAAAAGAGAAGAAGGAGCGTCGCAAACTACTAGTGTCGCAAAACTATCGATAGTAAATAGTCGACAGTACCATCAATAGGTTTACGATAGTCGACTATCGATAGTTTTCTAATATTTGATTAACGATAGTTTTCCGATAGTCGACTATCGATAGTTTTTACTATACTGGCGGCTAACGATACTATCGATGGTGCTATCAATAGTCTTGCACCACTATAGTCCGTTACAACTCAAGAAGGTAGAGCGAAGGTAAGACGGGCCAGGGAGGAGGAAGCAGACGGAACGCTAAAGAGAGAAGGAGGTTTCCCCATCTCTTCTCCAGCGTTCCGTCTGCTTCGTCCTCCCCGGCACGCCTTACCCTCGCCCTACCGCTCGCCTCCCCCTTCTCCCCTCCTCGCCCAAACTCCCGTCTTCGTCATCACTGAGAGCTGAACGAAAGTTGGGATGGTAAGTGCCTGGCCTAATTGGTGTCCTATTTGAAAAAAAAAAATAAATAAATGAAGCGATAAAAAGAGAAGAAGGAGCGTCGCAAACTACTAGTGTCGCAAAACTATCGATAGTAAATAGTCGACAGTACCATCAATAGGTTTACGATAGTCGACTATCGATAGTTTTCTAATATTTGATTAACGATAGTTTTCCGATAGTCGACTATCGATAGTTTTTACTATACTGGCGGCTAACGATACTATCGATGGTGCTATCAATAGTCTTGCACCACTATAGTCCGTTACAACTCAAGAAGGTAGAGCGAAGGTAAGACGGGCCAGGGAGGAGGAAGCAGACGGAACGCTAAAGAGAGAAGAAGGTTTCCCCATCTCTTCTCCAGCGTTCCGTCTGCTTCGTCCTCCCCGGCACGCCTTACCCTCGCCCTACCGCTCGCCTCCCCCTTCTCCCCTCCTCGCCCAAACTCCCGTCTTCGTCAGCACTGAAAGCTGAACGAAAGTTGGGATGGTAAGTGCCTGGCCTAATTGGTGTCCTATTTGAAAAAAAAAATAAATAAATGAAGCGATAAAAAGAGAAGAAGGAGCGTCGCAAACTACTAGTGTCGCAAAACTATCGATAGTAAATAGTCGACAGTACCATCAATAGGTTTACGATAGTCGACTATCGATAGTTTTCTAATATTTGATTAACGATAGTTTTACGATAGTCGACTATCGATAGTTTTTACTATACTGGCGGCTAACGATACTATCGATGGTGCTATCAATAGTCTTGCACCACTATAGTCCGTTACAACTCAAGAAGGTAGAGCGAAGGTAAGACGGGCCAGGGAGGAGGAAGCAGACGGAACGCTAAAGAGAGAAGGAGGTTTCCCCATCTCTTCTCCAGCGTTCCGTCTGCTTCGTCCTCCCCGGCACGCCTTACCCTCGCCCTACCGCTCGCCTCCCCCTTCTCCCCTCCTCGCCCAAACTCCCGTCTTCGTCATCACTGAAAGCTGAACGAAAGTTGGGATGGTAAGTGCCTGGCCTAATTGGTGTCCTATTTGAAAAAAAAAAATAAATAAATGAAGCGATAAAAAGAGAAGAAGGAGCGTCGCAAACTACTAGTGTCGCAAAACTATCGATAGTAAATAGTCGACAGTACCATCAATAGGTTTACGATAGTCGACTATCGATAGTTTTCTAATATTTGATTAACGATAGTTTTCCGATAGTCGACTATCGATAGTTTTTACTATACTGGCGGCTAACGATACTATCGATGGTGCTATCAATAGTCTTGCACCACTATAGTCCGTTACAACTCAAGAAGGTAGAGCGAAGGTAAGACGGGCCAGGGAGGAGGAAGCAGACGGAACGCTAAAGAGAGAAGGAGGTTTCCCCATCTCTTCTCCAGCGTTCCGTCTGCTTCGTCCTCCCCGGCACGCCTTACCCTCGCCCTACCGCTCGCCTCCCCCTTCTCCCCTCCTCGCCCAAACTCCCGTCTTCGTCAGCACTGAAAGCTGAACGAAAGTTGGGATGGTAAGTGCCTGGCCTAATTGGTGTCTTATTTGAAAAAAAAATAAATAAATGAAGCGATAAAAAGAGAAGAAGGAGCGTCGCAAACTACTAGTGTCGCAAAACTATCGATAGTAAATAGTCGACAGTACCATCAATAGGTTTACGATAGTCGACTATCGATAGTTTTCTAATATTTGATTAACGATAGTTTTACGATAGTCGACTATCGATAGTTTTTACTATACTGGCGGCTAACGATACTATCGATGGTGCTATCAATAGTCTTGCACCACTATAGTCCGTTACAACTCAAGAAGGTAGAGCGAAGGTAAGACGGGCCAGGGAGGAGGAAGCAGACGGAACGCTAAAGAGAGAAGGAGGTTTCCCCATCTCTTCTCCAGCGTTCCGTCTGCTTCGTCCTCCCCGGCACGCCTTACCCTCGCCCTACCGCTCGCCTGCCCCTTCTCCCCTCCTCGCCCAAACTCCCGTCTTCGTCATCACTGAAAGCTGAACGAAAGTTGGGATGGTAAGTGCCTGGCCTAATTGGTGTCCTATTTGAAAAAAAAAATAAATAAATGAAGCGATAAAAAGAGAAGAAGGAGCGTCGCAAACTACTAGTGTCGCAAAACTATCGATAGTAAATAGTCGACAGTACCATCAATAGGTTTACGATAGTCGACTATCGATAGTTTTCTAATATTTGATTAACGATAGTTTTCCGATAGTCGACTATCGATAGTTTTTACTATACTGGCGGCTAACGATACTATCGATGGTGCTATCAATAGTCTTGCACCACTATAGTCCGTTACAACTCAAGAAGGTAGAGCGAAGGTAAGACGGGCCAGGGAGGAGGAAGCAGACGGAACGCTAAAGAGAGAAGAAGGTTTCCCCATCTCTTCTCCAGCGTTCCGTCTGCTTCGTCCTCCCCGGCACGCCTTACCCTCGCCCTACCGCTCGCCTCCCCCTTCTCCCCTCCTCGCCCAAACTCCCGTCTTCGTCAGCACTGAAAGCTGAACGAAAGTTGGGATGGTAAGTGCCTGGCCTAATTGGTGTCCTATTTGAAAAAAAAAATAAATAAATGAAGCGATAAAAAGAGAAGAAGGAGCGTCGCAAACTACTAGTGTCGCAAAACTATCGATAGTAAATAGTCGACAGTACCATCAATAGGTTTACGATAGTCGACTATCGTTAGTTTTCTAATATTTGATTAACGATAGTTTTCCGATAGTCGACTATCGATAGTTTTTACTATACTGGCGGCTAACGATACTATCGATGGTGCTATCAATAGTCTTGCACCACTATAGTCCGTTACAACTCAAGAAGGTAGAGCGAAGGTAAGACGGGCCAGGGAGGAGGAAGCAGACGGAACGCTAAAGAGAGAAGGAGGTTTCCCCATCTCTTCTCCAGCGTTCCGTCTGCTTCGTCCTCCCCGGCACGCCTTACCCTCGCCCTACCGCTCGCCTCCCCCTTCTCCCCTCCTCGCCCAAACTCCCGTCTTCGTCATCACTGAAAGCTGAACAAAAGTTGGGATGGTAAGTGCCTGGCCTAATTGGTGTCCTATTTGAAAAAAAAAAATAAATAAATGAAGCGATAAAAAGAGAAGAAGGAGCGTCGCAAACTACTAGTGTCGCAAAACTATCGATAGTAAATAGTCGACAGTACCATCAATAGGTTTACGATAGTCGACTATCGATAGTTTTCTAATATTTGATTAACGATAGTTTTCCGATAGTCGACTATCGATAGTTTTTACTATACTGGCGGCTAACGATACTATCGATGGTGCTATCAATAGTCTTGCACCACTATAGTCCGTTACAACTCAAGAAGGTAGAGCGAAGGTAAGACGGGCCAGGGAGGAGGAAGCAGACGGAACGCTAAAGAGAGAAGGAGGTTTCCCCATCTCTTCTCCAGCGTTCCGTCTGCTTCGTCCTCCCCGGCACGCCTTACCCTCGCCCTACCGCTCGCCTCCCCCTTCTCCCCTCCTCGCCCAAACTCCCGTCTTCGTCATCACTGAAAGCTGAACGAAAGTTGGGATGGTAAGTGCCTGGCCTAATTGGTGTCCTATTTGAAAAAAAAAATAAATAAATGAAGCGATAAAAAGAGAAGAAGGAGCGTCGCAAACTACTAGTGTCGCAAAACTATCGATAGTAAATAGTCGACAGTACCATCAATAGGTTTACGATAGTCGACTATCGTTAGTTTTCTAATATTTGATTAACGATAGTTTTCCGATAGTCGACTATCGATAGTTTTTACTATACTGGCGGCTAACGATACTATCGATGGTGCTATCAATAGTCTTGCACCACTATAGTCCGTTACAACTCAAGAAGGTAGAGCGAAGGTAAGACGGGCCAGGGAGGAGGAAGCAGACGGAACGCTAAAGAGAGAAGGAGGTTTCCCCATCTCTTCTCCAGCGTTCCGTCTGCTTCGTCCTCCCCGGCACGCCTTACCCTCGCCCTACCGCTCGCCTCCCCCTTCTCCCCTCCTCGCCCAAACTCCCGTCTTCGTCATCACTGAAAGCTGAACGAAAGTTGGGATGGTAAGTGCCTGGCCTAATTGGTGTCCTATTTGAAAAAAAAAATAAATAAATGAAGCGATAAAAAGAGAAGAAGGAGCGTCGCAAACTACTAGTGTCGCAAAACTATCGATAGTAAATAGTCGACAGTACCATCAATAGGTTTACGATAGTCGACTATCGTTAGTTTTCTAATATTTGATTAACGATAGTTTTCCGATAGTCGACTATCGATAGTTTTTACTATACTGGCGGCTAACGATACTATCGATGGTGCTATCAATAGTCTTGCACCACTATAGTCCGTTACAACTCAAGAAGGTAGAGCGAAGGTAAGACGGGCCAGGGAGGAGGAAGCAGACGGAACGCTAAAGAGAGAAGGAGGTTTCCCCATCTCTTCTCCAGCGTTCCGTCTGCTTCGTCCTCCCCGGCACGCCTTACCCTCGCCCTACCGCTCGCCTCCCCCTTCTCCCCTCCTCGCCCAAACTCCCGTCTTCGTCATCACTGAAAGCTGAACAAAAGTTGGGATGGTAAGTGCCTGGCCTAATTGGTGTCCTATTTGAAAAAAAAAAAAAATAAATGAAGCGATAAAAAGAGAAGAAGGAGCGTCGCAAACTACTAGTGTCGCAAAACTATCGATAGTAAATAGTCGACAGTACCATCAATAGGTTTACGATAGTCGACTATCGATAGTTTTCTAATATTTGATTAACGATAGTTTTCCGATAGTCGACTATCGATAGTTTTTACTATACTGGCGGCTAACGATACTATCGATGGTGCTATCAATAGTCTTGCACCACTATAGTCCGTTACAACTCAAGAAGGTAGAGCGAAGGTAAGACGGGCCAGGGAGGAGGAAGCAGACGGAACGCTAAAGAGAGAAGGAGGTTTCCCCATCTCTTCTCCAGCGTTCCGTCTGCTTCGTCCTCCCCGGCACGCCTTACCCTCGCCCTACCGCTCGCCTCCCCCTTCTCCCCTCCTCGCCCAAACTCCCGTCTTCGTCATCACTGAGAGCTGAACGAAAGTTGGGATGGTAAGTGCCTGGCCTAATTGGTGTCCTATTTGAAAAAAAAATAAATAAATGAAGCGATAAAAAGAGAAGAAGGAGCGTCGCAAACTACTAGTGTCGCAAAACTATCGATAGTAAATAGTCGACAGTACCATCAATAGGTTTACGATAGTCGACTATCGTTAGTTTTCTAATATTTGATTAACGATAGTTTTCCGATAGTCGACTATCGATAGTTTTTACTATACTGGCGGCTAACGATACTATCGATGGTGCTATCAATAGTCTTGCACCACTATACTCCGTTACAACTCAAGAAGGTAGAGCGAAGGTAAGACGGGCCAGGGAGGAGGAAGCAGACGGAACGCTAAAGAGAGAAGGAGGTTTCCCCATCTCTTCTCCAGCGTTCCGTCTGCTTCGTCCTCCCCGGCACGCCTTACCCTCGCCCTACCGCTCGCCTCCCCCTTCTCCCCTCCTCGCCCAAACTCCCGTCTTCGTCATCACTGAGAGCTGAACGAAAGTTGGGATGGTAAGTGCCTGGCCTAATTGGTGTCCTATTTGAAAAAAAAATAAATAAATGAAGCGATAAAAAGAGAAGAAGGAGCGTCGCAAACTACTAGTGTCGCAAAACTATCGATAGTAAATAGTCGACAGTACCATCAATAGGTTTACGATAGTCGACTATCGATAGTTTTCTAATATTTGATTAACGATAGTTTTCCGATAGTCGACTATCGATAGTTTTTACTATACTGGCGGCTAACGATACTATCGATGGTGCTATCAATAGTCTTGCACCACTATAGTCCGTTACAACTCAAGAAGGTAGAGCGAAGGTAAGACGGGCCAGGGAGGAGGAAGCAGACGGAACGCTAAAGAGAGAAGGAGGTTTCCCCATCTCTTCTCCAGCGTTCCGTCTGCTTCGTCCTCCCCGGCACGCCTTACCCTCGCCCTACCGCTCGCCTCCCCCTTCTCCCCTCCTCGCCCAAACTCCCGTCTTCGTCATCACTGAGAGCTGAACGAAAGTTGGGATGGTAAGTGCCTGGCCTAATTGGTGTCCTATTTGAAAAAAAAATAAATAAATGAAGCGATAAAAAGAGAAGAAGGAGCGTCGCAAACTACTAGTGTCGCAAAACTATCGATAGTAAATAGTCGACAGTACCATCAATAGGTTTACGATAGTCGACTATCGTTAGTTTTCTAATATTTGATTAACGATAGTTTTCCGATAGTCGACTATCGATAGTTTTTACTATACTGGCGGCTAACGATACTATCGATGGTGCTATCAATAGTCTTGCACCACTATAGTCCGTTACAACTCAAGAAGGTAGAGCGAAGGTAAGACGGGCCAGGGAGGAGGAAGCAGACGGAACGCTAAAGAGAGAAGGAGGTTTCCCCATCTCTTCTCCAGCGTTCCGTCTGCTTCGTCCTCCCCGGCACGCCTTACCCTCGCCCTACCGCTCGCCTCCCCCTTCTCCCCTCCTCGCCCAAACTCCCGTCTTCGTCATCACTGAGAGCTGAACGAAAGTTGGGATGGTAAGTGCCTGGCCTAATTGGTGTCCTATTTGAAAAAAAAATAAATAAATGAAGCGATAAAAAGAGAAGAAGGAGCGTCGCAAACTACTAGTGTCGCAAAACTATCGATAGTAAATAGTCGACAGTACCATCAATAGGTTTACGATAGTCGACTATCGATAGTTTTCTAATATTTGATTAACGATAGTTTTCCGATAGTCGACTATCGATAGTTTTTACTATACTGGCGGCTAACGATACTATCGATGGTGCTATCAATAGTCTTGCACCACTATAGTCCGTTACATCTCAAGAAGGTAGAGCGAAGGTAAGACGGGCCAGGGAGGAGGAAGCAGACGGAACGCTAAAGAGAGAAGGAGGTTTCCCCATCTCTTCTCCAGCGTTCCGTCTGCTTCGTCCTCCCCGGCACGCCTTACCCTCGCCCTACCGCTCGCCTCCCCCTTCTCCCCTCCTCGCCCAAACTCCCGTCTTCGTCATCACTGAGAGCTGAACGAAAGTTGGGAAGGTAAGTGCCTGGCCTAATTGGTGTCCTATTTGAAAAAAAAATAAATAAATGAAGCGATAAAAAGAGAAGAAGGAGGGTCGCAAACTACTAGTGTCGCAAAACTATCGATAGTAAATAGTCGACAGTACCATCAATAGGTTTACGATAGTCGACTATCGATAGTTTTCTAATATTTGATTAACGATAGTTTTCCGATAGTCGACTATCGATAGTTTTTACTATACTGGCGGCTAACGATACTATCGATGGTGCTATCAATAGTCTTGCACCACTATAGTCCGTTACAACTCAAGAAGGTAGAGCGAAGGTAAGACGGGCCAGGGAGGAGGAAGCAGACGGAACGCTAAAGAGAGAAGGAGGTTTCCCCATCTCTTCTCCAGCGTTCCGTCTGCTTCGTCCTCCCCGGCACGCCTTACCCTCGCCCTACCGCTCGCCTCCCCCTTCTCCCCTCCTCGCCCAAACTCCCGTCTTCGTCATCACTGAGAGCTGAACGAAAGTTGGGAAGGTAAGTGCCTGGCCTAATTGGTGTCCTATTTGAAAAAAAAATAAATAAATGAAGCGATAAAAAGAGAAGAAGGAGCGTCGCAAACTACTAGTGTCGCAAAACTATCGATAGTAAATAGTCGACAGTACCATCAATAGGTTTACGATAGTCGACTATCGATAGTTTTCTAATATTTGATTAACGATAGTTTTCCGATAGTCGACTATCGATAGTTTTTACTATACTGGCGGCTAACGATACTATCGATGGTGCTATCAATAGTCTTGCACCACTATAGTCCGTTACAACTCAAGAAGGTAGAGCGAAGGTAAGACGGGCCAGGGAGGAGGAAGCAGACGGAACGCTAAAGAGAGAAGGAGGTTTCCCCATCTCTTCTCCAGCGTTCCGTCTGCTTCGTCCTCCCCGGCACGCCTTACCCTCGCCCTACCGCTCGCCTCCCCCTTCTCCCCTCCTCGCCCAAACTCCCGTCTTCGTCATCACTGAAAGCTGAACGAAAGTTGGGAAGGTAAGTGCCTGGCCTAATTGGTGTCCTATTTGAAAAAAAAATAAATAAATGAAGCGATAAAAAGAGAAGAAGGAGCGTCGCAAACTACTAGTGTCGCAAAACTATCGATAGTAAATAGTCGACAGTACCATCAATAGGTTTACGATAGTCGACTATCGATAGTTTTCTAATATTTGATTAACGATAGTTTTCCGATAGTCGACTATCGATAGTTTTTACTATACTGGCGGCTAACGATACTATCGATGGTGCTATCAATAGTCTTGCACCACTATAGTCCGTTACAACTCAAGAAGGTAGAGCGAAGGTAAGACGGGCCAGGGAGGAGGAAGCAGACGGAACGCTAAAGAGAGAAGGAGGTTTCCCCATCTCTTCTCCAGCGTTCCGTCTGCTTCGTCCTCCCCGGCACGCCTTACCCTCGCCCTACCGCTCGCCTCCCCCTTCTCCCCTCCTCGCCCAAACTCCCGTCTTCGTCATCACTGAAAGCTGAACGAAAGTTGGGATGGTAAGTGCCTGGCCTAATTGGTGTCCTATTTGAAAAAAAGAATAAATAAATGAAGCGATAAAAAGAGAAGAAGGAGCGTCGCAAACTACTAGTGTCGCAAAACTATCGATAGTAAATAGTCGACAGTACCATCAATAGGTTTACGATAGTCGACTATCGATAGTTTTCTAATATTTGATTAACGATAGTTTTCCGATAGTCGACTATCGATAGTTTTTACTATACTGGCGGCTAACGATACTATCGATGGTGCTATCAATAGTCTTGCACCACTATAGTCCGTTACAACTCAAGAAGGTAGAGCGAAGGTAAGACGGGCCAGGGAGGAGGAAGCAGACGGAACGCTAAAGAGAGAAGGAGGTTTCCCCATCTCTTCTCCAGCGTTCCGTCTGCTTCGTCCTCCCCGGCACGCCTTACCCTCGCCCTTCCGCTCGCCTCCCCCTTCTCCCCTCCTCGCCCAAACTCCCGTCTTCGTCAGCACTGAAAGCTGAACGAAAGTTGGGATGGTAAGTGCCTGGCCTAATTGGTGTCTTATTTGAAAAAAAAATAAATAAATGAAGCGATAAAAAGAGAAGAAGGAGCGTCGCAAACTACTAGTGTCGCAAAACTATCGATAGTAAATAGTCGACAGTACCATCAATAGGTTTACGATAGTCGACTATCGATAGTTTTCTAATATTTGATTAACGATAGTTTTACGATAGTCGACTATCGATAGTTTTTACTATACTGGCGGCTAACGATACTATCGATGGTGCTATCAATAGTCTTGCACCACTATAGTCCGTTACATCTCAAGAAGGTAGAGCGAAGGTAAGACGGGCCAGGGAGGAGGAAGCAGACGGAACGCTAAAGAGAGAAGGAGGTTTCCCCATCTCTTCTCCAGCGTTCCGTCTGCTTCGTCCTCCCCGGCACGCCTTACCCTCGCCCTACCGCTCGCCTGCCCCTTCTCCCCTCCTCGCCCAAACTCCCGTCTTCGTCATCACTGAAAGCTGAACGAAAGTTGGGATGGTAAGTGCCTGGCCTAATTGGTGTCCTATTTGAAAAAAAAATAAATAAATGAAGCGATAAAAAGAGAAGAAGGAGCGTCGCAAACTACTAGTGTCGCAAAACTATCGATAGTAAATAGTCGACAGTACCATCAATAGGTTTACGATAGTCGACTATCGATAGTTTTTCAATAGTCGACCATCGATAGTTTTTCGATAGTCGACAATCGATAGTTTTTACTATACTGGCGGCTAACGATACTATCGATGGTGCTATCAATAGTCTTGCACCACTATAGTCCGTTACAACTCAAGAAGGTAGAGCGAAGGTAAGACGGGCCAGGGAGGAGGAAGCAGACGGAACGCTAAAGAGAGAAGGAGGTTTCCCCATCTCTTCTCCAGCGTTCCGTCTGCTTCGTCCTCCCCGGCACGCCTTACCCTCGCCCTACCGCTCGCCTCCCCCTTCTCCCCTCCTCGCCCAAACTCCCGTCTTCGTCATCACTGAAAGCTGAACGAAAGTTGGGATGGTAAGTGCCTGGCCTAATTGGTGTCCTATTTGAAAAAAAAATAAATAAATGAAGCGATAAAAAGAGAAGAAGGAGCGTCGCAAACTACTAGTGTCGCAAAACTATCGATAGTAAATAGTCGACAGTACCATCAATAGGTTTACGATAGTCGACTATCGTTAGTTTTCTAATATTTGATTAACGATAGTTTTCCGATAGTCGACTATCGATAGTTTTTACTATACTGGCGGCTAACGATACTATCGATGGTGCTATCAATAGTCTTGCACCACTATAGTCCGTTACAACTCAAGAAGGTAGAGCGAAGGTAAGACGGGCCAGGGAGGAGGAAGCAGACGGAACGCTAAAGAGAGAAGGAGGTTTCCCCATCTCTTCTCCAGCGTTCCGTCTGCTTCGTCCTCCCCGGCACGCCTTACCCTCGCCCTACCGCTCGCCTCCCCCTTCTCCCCTCCTCGCCCAAACTCCCGTCTTCGTCATCACTGAAAGCTGAACAAAAGTTGGGATGGTAAGTGCCTGGCCTAATTGGTGTCCTATTTGAAAAAAAAAATAAATAAATGAAGCGATAAAAAGAGAAGAAGGAGCGTCGCAAACTACTAGTGTCGCAAAACTATCGATAGTAAATAGTCGACAGTACCATCAATAGGTTTACGATAGTCGACTATCGATAGTTTTCTAATATTTGATTAACGATAGTTTTCCGATAGTCGACTATCGATAGTTTTTACTATACTGGCGGCTAACGATACTATCGATGGTGCTATCAATAGTCTTGCACCACTATAGTCCGTTACAACTCAAGAAGGTAGAGCGAAGGTAAGACGGGCCAGGGAGGAGGAAGCAGACGGAACGCTAAAGAGAGAAGGAGGTTTCCCCATCTCTTCTCCAGCGTTCCGTCTGCTTCGTCCTCCCCGGCACGCCTTACCCTCGCCCTTCCGCTCGCCTCCCCCTTCTCCCCTCCTCGCCCAAACTCCCGTCTTCGTCAGCACTGAAAGCTGAACGAAAGTTGGGATGGTAAGTGCCTGGCCTAATTGGTGTCTTATTTGAAAAAAAAATAAATAAATGAAGCGATAAAAAGAGAAGAAGGAGCGTCGCAAACTACTAGTGTCGCAAAACTATCGATAGTAAATAGTCGACAGTACCATCAATAGGTTTACGATAGTCGACTATCGATAGTTTTCTAATATTTGATTAACGATAGTTTTACGATAGTCGACTATCGATAGTTTTTACTATACTGGCGGCTAACGATACTATCGATGGTGCTATCAATAGTCTTGCACCACTATAGTCCGTTACATCTCAAGAAGGTAGAGCGAAGGTAAGACGGGCCAGGGAGGAGGAAGCAGACGGAACGCTAAAGAGAGAAGGAGGTTTCCCCATCTCTTCTCCAGCGTTCCGTCTGCTTCGTCCTCCCCGGCACGCCTTACCCTCGCCCTACCGCTCGCCTGCCCCTTCTCCCCTCCTCGCCCAAACTCCCGTCTTCGTCATCACTGAAAGCTGAACGAAAGTTGGGATGGTAAGTGCCTGGCCTAATTGGTGTCCTATTTGAAAAAAAAATAAATAAATGAAGCGATAAAAAGAGAAGAAGGAGCGTCGCAAACTACTAGTGTCGCAAAACTATCGATAGTAAATAGTCGACAGTACCATCAATAGGTTTACGATAGTCGACTATCGATAGTTTTTCAATAGTCGACCATCGATAGTTTTTCGATAGTCGACAATCGATAGTTTTTACTATACTGGCGGCTAACGATACTATCGATGGTGCTATCAATAGTCTTGCACCACTATAGTCCGTTACAACTCAAGAAGGTAGAGCGAAGGTAAGACGGGCCAGGGAGGAGGAAGCAGACGGAACGCTAAAGAGAGAAGGAGGTTTCCCCATCTCTTCTCCAGCGTTCCGTCTGCTTCGTCCTCCCCGGCACGCCTTACCCTCGCCCTACCGCTCGCCTCCCCCTTCTCCCCTCCTCGCCCAAACTCCCGTCTTCGTCATCACTGAAAGCTGAACGAAAGTTGGGATGGTAAGTGCCTGGCCTAATTGGTGTCCTATTTGAAAAAAAAATAAATAAATGAAGCGATAAAAAGAGAAGAAGGAGCGTCGCAAACTACTAGTGTCGCAAAACTATCGATAGTAAATAGTCGACAGTACCATCAATAGGTTTACGATAGTCGACTATCGTTAGTTTTCTAATATTTGATTAACGATAGTTTTCCGATAGTCGACTATCGATAGTTTTTACTATACTGGCGGCTAACGATACTATCGATGGTGCTATCAATAGTCTTGCACCACTATAGTCCGTTACAACTCAAGAAGGTAGAGCGAAGGTAAGACGGGCCAGGGAGGAGGAAGCAGACGGAACGCTAAAGAGAGAAGGAGGTTTCCCCATCTCTTCTCCAGCGTTCCGTCTGCTTCGTCCTCCCCGGCACGCCTTACCCTCGCCCTACCGCTCGCCTCCCCCTTCTCCCCTCCTCGCCCAAACTCCCGTCTTCGTCATCACTGAAAGCTGAACAAAAGTTGGGATGGTAAGTGCCTGGCCTAATTGGTGTCCTATTTGAAAAAAAAAATAAATAAATGAAGCGATAAAAAGAGAAGAAGGAGCGTCGCAAACTACTAGTGTCGCAAAACTATCGATAGTAAATAGTCGACAGTACCATCAATAGGTTTACGATAGTCGACTATCGATAGTTTTCTAATATTTGATTAACGATAGTTTTCCGATAGTCGACTATCGATAGTTTTTACTATACTGGCGGCTAACGATACTATCGATGGTGCTATCAATAGTCTTGCACCACTATAGTCCGTTACAACTCAAGAAGGTAGAGCGAAGGTAAGACGGGCCAGGGAGGAGGAAGCAGACGGAACGCTAAAGAGAGAAGGAGGTTTCCCCATCTCTTCTCCAGCGTTCCGTCTGCTTCGTCCTCCCCGGCACGCCTTACCCTCGCCCTACCGCTCGCCTCCCCCTTCTCCCCTCCTCGCCCAAACTCCCGTCTTCGTCATCACTGAAAGCTGAACAAAAGTTGGGATGGTAAGTGCCTGGCCTAATTGGTGTCCTATTTGAAAAAAAAAAATAAATAAATGAAGCGATAAAAAGAGAAGAAGGAGCGTCGCAAACTACTAGTGTCGCAAAACTATCGATAGTAAATAGTCGACAGTACCATCAATAGGTTTACGATAGTCGACTATCGATAGTTTTCTAATATTTGATTAACGATAGTTTTCCGATAGTCGACTATCGATAGTTTTTACTATACTGGCGGCTAACGATACTATCGATGGTGCTATCAATAGTCTTGCACCACTATAGTCCGTTACAACTCAAGAAGGTAGAGCGAAGGTAAGACGGGCCAGGGAGGAGGAAGCAGACGGAACGCTAAAGAGAGAAGGAGGTTTCCCCATCTCTTCTCCAGCGTTCCGTCTGCTTCGTCCTCCCCGGCACGCCTTACCCTCGCCCTACCGCTCGCCTCCCCCTTCTCCCCTCCTCGCCCAAACTCCCGTCTTCGTCATCACTGAGAGCTGAACGAAAGTTGGGATGGTAAGTGCCTGGCCTAATTGGTGTCCTATTTGAAAAAAAAATAAATAAATGAAGCGATAAAAAGAGAAGAAGGAGCGTCGCAAACTACTAGTGTCGCAAAACTATCGATAGTAAATAGTCGACAGTACCATCAATAGGTTTACGATAGTCGACTATCGTTAGTTTTCTAATATTTGATTAACGATAGTTTTCCGATAGTCGACTATCGATAGTTTTTACTATACTGGCGGCTAACGATACTATCGATGGTGCTATCAATAGTCTTGCACCACTATACTCCGTTACAACTCAAGAAGGTAGAGCGAAGGTAAGACGGGCCAGGGAGGAGGAAGCAGACGGAACGCTAAAGAGAGAAGGAGGTTTCCCCATCTCTTCTCCAGCGTTCCGTCTGCTTCGTCCTCCCCGGCACGCCTTACCCTCGCCCTACCGCTCGCCTCCCCCTTCTCCCCTCCTCGCCCAAACTCCCGTCTTCGTCATCACTGAGAGCTGAACGAAAGTTGGGATGGTAAGTGCCTGGCCTAATTGGTGTCCTATTTGAAAAAAAAATAAATAAATGAAGCGATAAAAAGAGAAGAAGGAGCGTCGCAAACTACTAGTGTCGCAAAACTATCGATAGTAAATAGTCGACAGTACCATCAATAGGTTTACGATAGTCGACTATCGATAGTTTTCTAATATTTGATTAACGATAGTTTTCCGATAGTCGACTATCGATAGTTTTTACTATACTGGCGGCTAACGATACTATCGATGGTGCTATCAATAGTCTTGCACCACTATAGTCCGTTACAACTCAAGAAGGTAGAGCGAAGGTAAGACGGGCCAGGGAGGAGGAAGCAGACGGAACGCTAAAGAGAGAAGGAGGTTTCCCCATCTCTTCTCCAGCGTTCCGTCTGCTTCGTCCTCCCCGGCACGCCTTACCCTCGCCCTACCGCTCGCCTCCCCCTTCTCCCCTCCTCGCCCAAACTCCCGTCTTCGTCATCACTGAGAGCTGAACGAAAGTTGGGATGGTAAGTGCCTGGCCTAATTGGTGTCCTATTTGAAAAAAAAATAAATAAATGAAGCGATAAAAAGAGAAGAAGGAGCGTCGCAAACTACTAGTGTCGCAAAACTATCGATAGTAAATAGTCGACAGTACCATCAATAGGTTTACGATAGTCGACTATCGTTAGTTTTCTAATATTTGATTAACGATAGTTTTCCGATAGTCGACTATCGATAGTTTTTACTATACTGGCGGCTAACGATACTATCGATGGTGCTATCAATAGTCTTGCACCACTATAGTCCGTTACAACTCAAGAAGGTAGAGCGAAGGTAAGACGGGCCAGGGAGGAGGAAGCAGACGGAACGCTAAAGAGAGAAGGAGGTTTCCCCATCTCTTCTCCAGCGTTCCGTCTGCTTCGTCCTCCCCGGCACGCCTTACCCTCGCCCTACCGCTCGCCTCCCCCTTCTCCCCTCCTCGCCCAAACTCCCGTCTTCGTCATCACTGAGAGCTGAACGAAAGTTGGGATGGTAAGTGCCTGGCCTAATTGGTGTCCTATTTGAAAAAAAAATAAATAAATGAAGCGATAAAAAGAGAAGAAGGAGCGTCGCAAACTACTAGTGTCGCAAAACTATCGATAGTAAATAGTCGACAGTACCATCAATAGGTTTACGATAGTCGACTATCGATAGTTTTCTAATATTTGATTAACGATAGTTTTCCGATAGTCGACTATCGATAGTTTTTACTATACTGGCGGCTAACGATACTATCGATGGTGCTATCAATAGTCTTGCACCACTATAGTCCGTTACATCTCAAGAAGGTAGAGCGAAGGTAAGACGGGCCAGGGAGGAGGAAGCAGACGGAACGCTAAAGAGAGAAGGAGGTTTCCCCATCTCTTCTCCAGCGTTCCGTCTGCTTCGTCCTCCCCGGCACGCCTTACCCTCGCCCTACCGCTCGCCTCCCCCTTCTCCCCTCCTCGCCCAAACTCCCGTCTTCGTCATCACTGAGAGCTGAACGAAAGTTGGGAAGGTAAGTGCCTGGCCTAATTGGTGTCCTATTTGAAAAAAAAATAAATAAATGAAGCGATAAAAAGAGAAGAAGGAGGGTCGCAAACTACTAGTGTCGCAAAACTATCGATAGTAAATAGTCGACAGTACCATCAATAGGTTTACGATAGTCGACTATCGATAGTTTTCTAATATTTGATTAACGATAGTTTTCCGATAGTCGACTATCGATAGTTTTTACTATACTGGCGGCTAACGATACTATCGATGGTGCTATCAATAGTCTTGCACCACTATAGTCCGTTACAACTCAAGAAGGTAGAGCGAAGGTAAGACGGGCCAGGGAGGAGGAAGCAGACGGAACGCTAAAGAGAGAAGGAGGTTTCCCCATCTCTTCTCCAGCGTTCCGTCTGCTTCGTCCTCCCCGGCACGCCTTACCCTCGCCCTACCGCTCGCCTCCCCCTTCTCCCCTCCTCGCCCAAACTCCCGTCTTCGTCATCACTGAGAGCTGAACGAAAGTTGGGAAGGTAAGTGCCTGGCCTAATTGGTGTCCTATTTGAAAAAAAAATAAATAAATGAAGCGATAAAAAGAGAAGAAGGAGCGTCGCAAACTACTAGTGTCGCAAAACTATCGATAGTAAATAGTCGACAGTACCATCAATAGGTTTACGATAGTCGACTATCGATTGTTTTCTAATATTTGATTAACGATAGTTTTCCGATAGTCGACTATCGATAGTTTTTACTATACTGGCGGCTAACGATACTATCGATGGTGCTATCAATAGTCTTGCACCACTATAGTCCGTTACAACTCAAGAAGGTAGAGCGAAGGTAAGACGGGCCAGGGAGGAGGAAGCAGACGGAACGCTAAAGAGAGAAGGAGGTTTCCCCATCTCTTCTCCAGCGTTCCGTCTGCTTCGTCCTCCCCGGCACGCCTTACCCTCGCCCTACCGCTCGCCTCCCCCTTCTCCCCTCCTCGCCCAAACTCCCGTCTTCGTCATCACTGAAAGCTGAACGAAAGTTGGGAAGGTAAGTGCCTGGCCTAATTGGTGTCCTATTTGAAAAAAAAATAAATAAATGAAGCGATAAAAAGAGAAGAAGGAGCGTCGCAAACTACTAGTGTCGCAAAACTATCGATAGTAAATAGTCGACAGTACCATCAATAGGTTTACGATAGTCGACTATCGATAGTTTTCTAATATTTGATTAACGATAGTTTTCCGATAGTCGACTATCGATAGTTTTTACTATACTGGCGGCTAACGATACTATCGATGGTGCTATCAATAGTCTTGCACCACTATAGTCCGTTACAACTCAAGAAGGTAGAGCGAAGGTAAGACGGGCCAGGGAGGAGGAAGCAGACGGAACGCTAAAGAGAGAAGGAGGTTTCCCCATCTCTTCTCCAGCGTTCCGTCTGCTTCGTCCTCCCCGGCACGCCTTACCCTCGCCCTACCGCTCGCCTCCCCCTTCTCCCCTCCTCGCCCAAACTCCCGTCTTCGTCATCACTGAAAGCTGAACGAAAGTTGGGATGGTAAGTGCCTGGCCTAATTGGTGTCCTATTTGAAAAAAAGAATAAATAAATGAAGCGATAAAAAGAGAAGAAGGAGCGTCGCAAACTACTAGTGTCGCAAAACTATCGATAGTAAATAGTCGACAGTACCATCAATAGGTTTACGATAGTCGACTATCGATAGTTTTCTAATATTTGATTAACGATAGTTTTCCGATAGTCGACTATCGATAGTTTTTACTATACTGGCGGCTAACGATACTATCGATGGTGCTATCAATAGTCTTGCACCACTATAGTCCGTTACAACTCAAGAAGGTAGAGCGAAGGTAAGACGGGCCAGGGAGGAGGAAGCAGACGGAACGCTAAAGAGAGAAGGAGGTTTCCCCATCTCTTCTCCAGCGTTCCGTCTGCTTCGTCCTCCCCGGCACGCCTTACCCTCGCCCTTCCGCTCGCCTCCCCCTTCTCCCCTCCTCGCCCAAACTCCCGTCTTCGTCAGCACTGAAAGCTGAACGAAAGTTGGGATGGTAAGTGCCTGGCCTAATTGGTGTCTTATTTGAAAAAAAAATAAATAAATGAAGCGATAAAAAGAGAAGAAGGAGCGTCGCAAACTACTAGTGTCGCAAAACTATCGATAGTAAATAGTCGACAGTACCATCAATAGGTTTACGATAGTCGACTATCGATAGTTTTCTAATATTTGATTAACGATAGTTTTACGATAGTCGACTATCGATAGTTTTTACTATACTGGCGGCTAACGATACTATCGATGGTGCTATCAATAGTCTTGCACCACTATAGTCCGTTACATCTCAAGAAGGTAGAGCGAAGGTAAGACGGGCCAGGGAGGAGGAAGCAGACGGAACGCTAAAGAGAGAAGGAGGTTTCCCCATCTCTTCTCCAGCGTTCCGTCTGCTTCGTCCTCCCCGGCACGCCTTACCCTCGCCCTACCGCTCGCCTGCCCCTTCTCCCCTCCTCGCCCAAACTCCCGTCTTCGTCATCACTGAAAGCTGAACGAAAGTTGGGATGGTAAGTGCCTGGCCTAATTGGTGTCCTATTTGAAAAAAAAATAAATAAATGAAGCGATAAAAAGAGAAGAAGGAGCGTCGCAAACTACTAGTGTCGCAAAACTATCGATAGTAAATAGTCGACAGTACCATCAATAGGTTTACGATAGTCGACTATCGATAGTTTTTCAATAGTCGACCATCGATAGTTTTTCGATAGTCGACAATCGATAGTTTTTACTATACTGGCGGCTAACGATACTATCGATGGTGCTATCAATAGTCTTGCACCACTATAGTCCGTTACAACTCAAGAAGGTAGAGCGAAGGTAAGACGGGCCAGGGAGGAGGAAGCAGACGGAACGCTAAAGAGAGAAGGAGGTTTCCCCATCTCTTCTCCAGCGTTCCGTCTGCTTCGTCCTCCCCGGCACGCCTTACCCTCGCCCTACCGCTCGCCTCCCCCTTCTCCCCTCCTCGCCCAAACTCCCGTCTTCGTCATCACTGAAAGCTGAACGAAAGTTGGGATGGTAAGTGCCTGGCCTAATTGGTGTCCTATTTGAAAAAAAAATAAATAAATGAAGCGATAAAAAGAGAAGAAGGAGCGTCGCAAACTACTAGTGTCGCAAAACTATCGATAGTAAATAGTCGACAGTACCATCAATAGGTTTACGATAGTCGACTATCGTTAGTTTTCTAATATTTGATTAACGATAGTTTTCCGATAGTCGACTATCGATAGTTTTTACTATACTGGCGGCTAACGATACTATCGATGGTGCTATCAATAGTCTTGCACCACTATAGTCCGTTACAACTCAAGAAGGTAGAGCGAAGGTAAGACGGGCCAGGGAGGAGGAAGCAGACGGAACGCTAAAGAGAGAAGGAGGTTTCCCCATCTCTTCTCCAGCGTTCCGTCTGCTTCGTCCTCCCCGGCACGCCTTACCCTCGCCCTACCGCTCGCCTCCCCCTTCTCCCCTCCTCGCCCAAACTCCCGTCTTCGTCATCACTGAAAGCTGAACAAAAGTTGGGATGGTAAGTGCCTGGCCTAATTGGTGTCCTATTTGAAAAAAAAAATAAATAAATGAAGCGATAAAAAGAGAAGAAGGAGCGTCGCAAACTACTAGTGTCGCAAAACTATCGATAGTAAATAGTCGACAGTACCATCAATAGGTTTACGATAGTCGACTATCGATAGTTTTCTAATATTTGATTAACGATAGTTTTCCGATAGTCGACTATCGATAGTTTTTACTATACTGGCGGCTAACGATACTATCGATGGTGCTATCAATAGTCTTGCACCACTATAGTCCGTTACAACTCAAGAAGGTAGAGCGAAGGTAAGACGGGCCAGGGAGGAGGAAGCAGACGGAACGCTAAAGAGAGAAGGAGGTTTCCCCATCTCTTCTCCAGCGTTCCGTCTGCTTCGTCCTCCCCGGCACGCCTTACCCTCGCCCTTCCGCTCGCCTCCCCCTTCTCCCCTCCTCGCCCAAACTCCCGTCTTCGTCAGCACTGAAAGCTGAACGAAAGTTGGGATGGTAAGTGCCTGGCCTAATTGGTGTCTTATTTGAAAAAAAAATAAATAAATGAAGCGATAAAAAGAGAAGAAGGAGCGTCGCAAACTACTAGTGTCGCAAAACTATCGATAGTAAATAGTCGACAGTACCATCAATAGGTTTACGATAGTCGACTATCGATAGTTTTCTAATATTTGATTAACGATAGTTTTACGATAGTCGACTATCGATAGTTTTTACTATACTGGCGGCTAACGATACTATCGATGGTGCTATCAATAGTCTTGCACCACTATAGTCCGTTACATCTCAAGAAGGTAGAGCGAAGGTAAGACGGGCCAGGGAGGAGGAAGCAGACGGAACGCTAAAGAGAGAAGGAGGTTTCCCCATCTCTTCTCCAGCGTTCCGTCTGCTTCGTCCTCCCCGGCACGCCTTACCCTCGCCCTACCGCTCGCCTGCCCCTTCTCCCCTCCTCGCCCAAACTCCCGTCTTCGTCATCACTGAAAGCTGAACGAAAGTTGGGATGGTAAGTGCCTGGCCTAATTGGTGTCCTATTTGAAAAAAAAATAAATAAATGAAGCGATAAAAAGAGAAGAAGGAGCGTCGCAAACTACTAGTGTCGCAAAACTATCGATAGTAAATAGTCGACAGTACCATCAATAGGTTTACGATAGTCGACTATCGATAGTTTTTCAATAGTCGACCATCGATAGTTTTTCGATAGTCGACAATCGATAGTTTTTACTATACTGGCGGCTAACGATACTATCGATGGTGCTATCAATAGTCTTGCACCACTATAGTCCGTTACAACTCAAGAAGGTAGAGCGAAGGTAAGACGGGCCAGGGAGGAGGAAGCAGACGGAACGCTAAAGAGAGAAGGAGGTTTCCCCATCTCTTCTCCAGCGTTCCGTCTGCTTCGTCCTCCCCGGCACGCCTTACCCTCGCCCTACCGCTCGCCTCCCCCTTCTCCCCTCCTCGCCCAAACTCCCGTCTTCGTCATCACTGAAAGCTGAACGAAAGTTGGGATGGTAAGTGCCTGGCCTAATTGGTGTCCTATTTGAAAAAAAAATAAATAAATGAAGCGATAAAAAGAGAAGAAGGAGCGTCGCAAACTACTAGTGTCGCAAAACTATCGATAGTAAATAGTCGACAGTACCATCAATAGGTTTACGATAGTCGACTATCGTTAGTTTTCTAATATTTGATTAACGATAGTTTTCCGATAGTCGACTATCGATAGTTTTTACTATACTGGCGGCTAACGATACTATCGATGGTGCTATCAATAGTCTTGCACCACTATAGTCCGTTACAACTCAAGAAGGTAGAGCGAAGGTAAGACGGGCCAGGGAGGAGGAAGCAGACGGAACGCTAAAGAGAGAAGGAGGTTTCCCCATCTCTTCTCCAGCGTTCCGTCTGCTTCGTCCTCCCCGGCACGCCTTACCCTCGCCCTACCGCTCGCCTCCCCCTTCTCCCCTCCTCGCCCAAACTCCCGTCTTCGTCATCACTGAAAGCTGAACAAAAGTTGGGATGGTAAGTGCCTGGCCTAATTGGTGTCCTATTTGAAAAAAAAAATAAATAAATGAAGCGATAAAAAGAGAAGAAGGAGCGTCGCAAACTACTAGTGTCGCAAAACTATCGATAGTAAATAGTCGACAGTACCATCAATAGGTTTACGATAGTCGACTATCGATAGTTTTCTAATATTTGATTAACGATAGTTTTCCGATAGTCGACTATCGATAGTTTTTACTATACTGGCGGCTAACGATACTATCGATGGTGCTATCAATAGTCTTGCACCACTATAGTCCGTTACAACTCAAGAAGGTAGAGCGAAGGTAAGACGGGCCAGGGAGGAGGAAGCAGACGGAACGCTAAAGAGAGAAGGAGGTTTCCCCATCTCTTCTCCAGCGTTCCGTCTGCTTCGTCCTCCCCGGCACGCCTTACCCTCGCCCTACCGCTCGCCTCCCCCTTCTCCCCTCCTCGCCCAAACTCCCGTCTTCGTCATCACTGAAAGCTGAACGAAAGTTGGGATGGTAAGTGCCTGGCCTAATTGGTGTCCTATTTGAAAAAAAAAATAAATAAATGAAGCGATAAAAAGAGAAGAAGGAGCGTCGCAAACTACTAGTGTCGCAAAACTATCGATAGTAAATAGTCGACAGTACCATCAATAGGTTTACGATAGTCGACTATCGTTAGTTTTCTAATATTTGATTAACGATAGTTTTCCGATAGTCGACTATCGATAGTTTTTACTATACAGGCGGCTAACGATACTATCGATGGTGCTATCAATAGTCTTGCACCACTATAGTCCGTTACAACTCAAGAAGGTAGAGCGAAGGTAAGACGGGCCAGGGAGGATTAAGCAGACGGAACGCTAAAGAGAGAAGGAGGTTTCCCCATCTCTTCTCCAGCGTTCCGTCTGCTTCGTCCTCCCCGGCACGCCTTACCCTCGCCCTACCGCTCGCCTCCCCCTTCTCCCCTCCTCGCCCAAACTCCCGTCTTCGTCATCACTGAAAGCTGAACGAAAGTTGGGATGGTAAGTGCCTGGCCTAATTGGTGTCCTATTTGAAAAAAAAAATAAATAAATGAAGCGATAAAAAGAGAAGAAGGAGCGTCGCAAACTACTAGTGTCGCAAAACTATCGATAGTAAATAGTCGACAGTACCATCAATAGGTTTACGATAGTCGACTATCGTTAGTTTTCTAATATTTGATTAACGATAGTTTTCCGATAGTCGACTATCGATAGTTTTTACTATACTGGCGGCTAACGATACTATCGATGGTGCTATCAATAGTCTTGCACCACTATAGTCCGTTACAACTCAAGAAGGTAGAGCGAAGGTAAGACGGGCCAGGGAGGAGGAAGCAGACGGAACGCTAAAGAGAGAAGGAGGTTTCCCCATCTCTTCTCCAGCGTTCCGTCTGCTTCGTCCTCCCCGGCACGCCTTACCCTCGCCCTACCGCTCGCCTCCCCCTTCTCCCCTCCTCGCCCAAACTCCCGTCTTCGTCATCACTGAAAGCTGAACAAAAGTTGGGATGGTAAGTGCCTGGCCTAATTGGTGTCCTATTTGAAAAAAAAAATAAATAAATGAAGCGATAAAAAGAGAAGAAGGAGCGTCGCAAACTACTAGTGTCGCAAAACTATCGATAGTAAATAGTCGACAGTACCATCAATAGGTTTACGATAGTCGACTATCGATAGTTTTCTAATATTTGATTAACGATAGTTTTCCGATAGTCGACTATCGATAGTTTTTACTATACTGGCGGCTAACGATACTATCGATGGTGCTATCAATAGTCTTGCACCACTATAGTCCGTTACAACTCAAGAAGGTAGAGCGAAGGTAAGACGGGCCAGGGAGGAGGAAGCAGACGGAACGCTAAAGAGAGAAGGAGGTTTCCCCATCTCTTCTCCAGCGTTCCGTCTGCTTCGTCCTCCCCGGCACGCCTTACCCTCGCCCTACCGCTCGCCTCCCCCTTCTCCCCTCCTCGCCCAAACTCCCGTCTTCGTCATCACTGAGAGCTGAACGAAAGTTGGGATGGTAAGTGCCTGGCCTAATTGGTGTCCTATTTGAAAAAAAAATAAATAAATGAAGCGATAAAAAGAGAAGAAGGAGCGTCGCAAACTACTAGTGTCGCAAAACTATCGATAGTAAATAGTCGACAGTACCATCAATAGGTTTACGATAGTCGACTATCGTTAGTTTTCTAATATTTGATTAACGATAGTTTTCCGATAGTCGACTATCGATAGTTTTTACTATACTGGCGGCTAACGATACTATCGATGGTGCTATCAATAGTCTTGCACCACTATACTCCGTTACAACTCAAGAAGGTAGAGCGAAGGTAAGACGGGCCAGGGAGGAGGAAGCAGACGGAACGCTAAAGAGAGAAGGAGGTTTCCCCATCTCTTCTCCAGCGTTCCGTCTGCTTCGTCCTCCCCGGCACGCCTTACCCTCGCCCTACCGCTCGCCTCCCCCTTCTCCCCTCCTCGCCCAAACTCCCGTCTTCGTCATCACTGAGAGCTGAACGAAAGTTGGGATGGTAAGTGCCTGGCCTAATTGGTGTCCTATTTGAAAAAAAAATAAATAAATGAAGCGATAAAAAGAGAAGAAGGAGCGTCGCAAACTACTAGTGTCGCAAAACTATCGATAGTAAATAGTCGACAGTACCATCAATAGGTTTACGATAGTCGACTATCGATAGTTTTCTAATATTTGATTAACGATAGTTTTCCGATAGTCGACTATCGATAGTTTTTACTATACTGGCGGCTAACGATACTATCGATGGTGCTATCAATAGTCTTGCACCACTATAGTCCGTTACAACTCAAGAAGGTAGAGCGAAGGTAAGACGGGCCAGGGAGGAGGAAGCAGACGGAACGCTAAAGAGAGAAGGAGGTTTCGCCATCTCTTCTCCAGCGTTCCGTCTGCTTCGTCCTCCCCGGCACGCCTTACCCTCGCCCTACCGCTCGCCTCCCCCTTCTCCCCTCCTCGCCCAAACTCCCGTCTTCGTCATCACTGAAAGCTGAACGAAAGTTGGGATGGTAAGTGCCTGGCCTAATTGGTGTCCTATTTGAAAAAAAAATAAATAAATGAAGCGATAAAAAGAGAAGAAGGAGCGTCGCAAACTACTAGTGTCGCAAAACTATCGATAGTAAATAGTCGACAGTACCATCAATAGGTTTACGATAGTCGACTATCGATAGTTTTCTAATATTTGATTAACGATAGTTTTCCGATAGTCGACTATCGATAGTTTTTACTATACTGGCGGCTAACGATACTATCGATGGTGCTATCAATAGTCTTGCACCACTATAGTCCGTTACATCTCAAGAAGGTAGAGCGAAGGTAAGACGGGCCAGGGAGGAGGAAGCAGACGGAACGCTAAAGAGAGAAGGAGGTTTCCCCATCTCTTCTCCAGCGTTCCGTCTGCTTCGTCCTCCCCGGCACGCCTTACCCTCGCCCTACCGCTCGCCTCCCCCTTCTCCCCTCCTCGCCCAAACTCCCGTCTTCGTCATCACTGAGAGCTGAACGAAAGTTGGGAAGGTAAGTGCCTGGCCTAATTGGTGTCCTATTTGAAAAAAAAATAAATAAATGAAGCGATAAAAAGAGAAGAAGGAGCGTCGCAAACTACTAGTGTCGCAAAACTATCGATAGTAAATAGTCGACAGTACCATCAATAGGTTTACGAAAGTCGACTATCGATAGTTTTCTAATATTTGATTAACGATAGTTTTCCGATAGTCGACTATCGATAGTTTTTACTATACTGGCGGCTAACGATACTATCGATGGTGCTATCAATAGTCTTGCACCACTATAGTCCGTTACAACTCAAGAAGGTAGAGCGAAGGTAAGACGGGCCAGGGAGGAGGAAGCAGACGGAACGCTAAAGAGAGAAGGAGGTTTCCCCATCTCTTCTCCAGCGTTCCGTCTGCTTCGTCCTCCCCGGCACGCCTTACCCTCGCCCTACCGCTCGCCTCCCCCTTCTCCCCTCCTCGCCCAAACTCCCGTCTTCGTCATCACTGAGAGCTGAACGAAAGTTGGGATGGTAAGTGCCTGGCCTAATTGGTGTCCTATTTGAAAAAAAAATAAATAAATGAAGCGATAAAAAGAGAAGAAGGAGCGTCGCAAACTACTAGTGTCGCAAAACTATCGATAGTAAATAGTCGACAGTACCATCAATAGGTTTAAGATAGTCGACTATCTATAGTTTTCTAATATTTGATTAACGATAGTTTTCCGATAGTCGACTATCGATAGTTTTTACTATACTGGCGGCTAACGATACTATCGATGGTGCTATCAATAGTCTTGCACCACTATAGTCCGTTACAACTCAAGAAGGTAGAGCGAAGGTAAGACGGGCCAGGGAGGAGGAAGCAGACGGAACGCTAAAGAGAGAAGGAGGTTTCCCCATCTCTTCTCCAGCGTTCCGTCTGCTTCGTCCTCCCCGGCACGCCTTACCCTCGCCCTACCGCTCGCCTCCCCCTTCTCCCCTCCTCGCCCAAACTCCCGTCTTCGTCATCACTGAGAGCTGAACGAAAGTTGGGAAGGTAAGTGCCTGGCCTAATTGGTGTCCTATTTGAAAAAAAAAATAAATAAATGAAGCGATAAAAAGAGAAGAAGGAGCGTCGCAAACTACTAGTGTCGCAAAACTATCGATAGTAAATAGTCGACAGTACCATCAATAGGTTTACGATAGTCGACTATCGATAGTTTTCTAATATTTGATTAACGATAGTTTTCCGATAGTCGACTATCGATAGTTTTTACTATACTGGCGGCTAACGATACTATCGATGGTGCTATCAATAGTCTTGCACCACTATAGTCCGTTACAACTCAAGAAGGTAGAGCGAAGGTAAGACGGGCCAGGGAGGAGGAAGCAGACGGAACGCTAAAGAGAGAAGGAGGTTTCCCCATCTCTTCTCCAGCGTTCCGTCTGCTTCGTCCTCCCCGGCACGCCTTACCCTCGCCCCACCGCTCGCCTCCCCCTTCTCCCCTCCTCGCCCAAACTCCCGTCTTCGTCATCACTGAGAGCTGAACGAAAGTTGGGAAGGTAAGTGCCTGGCCTAATTGGTGTCCTATTTGAAAAAAAAATAAATAAATGAAGCGATAAAAAGAGAAGAAGGAGCGTCGCAAACTACTAGTGTCGCAAAACTATCGATAGTAAATAGTCGACAGTACCATCAATAGGTTTACGATAGTCGACTATCGATAGTTTTCTAATATTTGATTAACGATAGTTTTCCGATAGTCGACTATCGATAGTTTTTACTATACTGGCGGCTAACGATACTATCGATGGTGCTATCAATAGTCTTGCACCACTATAGTCCGTTACAACTCAAGAAGGTAGAGCGAAGGTAAGACGGGCCAGGGAGGAGGAAGCAGACGGAACGCTAAAGAGAGAAGGAGGTTTCCCCATCTCTTCTCCAGCGTTCCGTCTGCTTCGTCCTCCCCGGCACGCCTTACCCTCGCCCTACCGCTCGCCTCCCCCTTCTCCCCTCCTCGCCCAAACTCCCGTCTTCGTCATCACTGAGAGCTGAACGAAAGTTGGGAAGGTAAGTGCCTGGCCTAATTGGTGTCCTATTTGAAAAAAAAATAAATAAATGAAGCGATAAAAAGAGAAGAAGGAGCGTCGCAAACTACTAGTGTCGCAAAACTATCGATAGTAAATAGTCGACAGTACCATCAATAGGTTTACGATAGTCGACTATCGATAGTTTTCTAATATTTGATTAACGATAGTTTTCCGATAGTCGACTATCGATAGTTTTTACTATACTGGCGGCTAACGATACTATCGATGGTGCTATCAATAGTCTTGCACCACTATAGTCCGTTACAACTCAAGAAGGTAGAGCGAAGGTAAGACGGGCCAGGGAGGAGGAAGCAGACGGAACGCTAAAGAGAGAAGGAGGTTTCCCCATCTCTTCTCCAGCGTTCCGTCTGCTTCGTCCTCCCCGGCACGCCTTACCCTCGCCCTACCGCTCGCCTCCCCCTTCTCCCCTCCTCGCCCAAACTCCCGTCTTCGTCATCACTGAAAGCTGAACGAAAGTTGGGAAGGTAAGTGCCTGGCCTAATTGGTGTCCTATTTGAAAAAAAAATAAATAAATGAAGCGATAAAAAGAGAAGAAGGAGCGTCGCAAACTACTAGTGTCGCAAAACTATCGATAGTAAATAGTCGACAGTACCATCAATAGGTTTACGATAGTCGACTATCGATAGTTTTCTAATATTTGATTAACGATAGTTTTCCGATAGTCGACTATCGATAGTTTTTACTATACTGGCGGCTAACGATACTATCGATGGTGCTATCAATAGTCTTGCACCACTATAGTCCGTTACAACTCAAGAAGGTAGAGCGAAGGTAAGACGGGCCAGGGAGGAGGAAGCAGACGGAACGCTAAAGAGAGAAGGAGGTTTCCCCATCTCTTCTCCAGCGTTCCGTCTGCTTCGTCCTCCCCGGCACGCCTTACCCTCGCCCTACCGCTCGCCTCCCCCTTCTCCCCTCCTCGCCCAAACTCCCGTCTTCGTCATCACTGAAAGCTGAACGAAAGTTGGGATGGTAAGTGCCTGGCCTAATTGATGTCCTATTTGAAAAAAAAAAAATAAATAAATGAAGCGATAAAAAGAGAAGAAGGAGCGTCGCAAACTACTAGTGTCGCAAAACTATCGATAGTAAATAGTCGACAGTACCATCAATAGGTTTACGATAGTCGACTATCGATAGTTTTCTAATATTTGATTAACGATAGTTTTCCGATAGTCGACTATCGATAGTTTTTACTATACTGGCGGCTAACGATACTATCGATGGTGCTATCAATAGTCTTGCACCACTATAGTCCGTTACAACTCAAGAAGGTAGAGCGAAGGTAAGACGGGCCAGGGAGGAGGAAGCAGACGGAACGCTAAAGAGAGAAGGAGGTTTCCCCATCTCTTCTCCAGCGTTCCGTCTGCTTCGTCCTCCCCGGCACGCCTTACCCTCGCCCTACCGCTCGCCTCCCCCTTCTCCCCTCCTCGCCCAAACTCCCGTCTTCGTCATCACTGAAAGCTGAACGAAAGTTGGGAAGGTAAGTGCCTGGCCTAATTGGTGTCCTATTTGAAAAAAAAATAAATAAATGAAGCGATAAAAAGAGAAGAAGGAGCGTCGCAAACTACTAGTGTCGCAAAACTATCGATAGTAAATAGTCGACAGTACCATCAATAGGTTTACGATAGTCGACTATCGATAGTTTTCTAATATTTGATTAACGATAGTTTTCCGATAGTCGACTATCGATAGTTTTTACTATACTGGCGGCTAACGATACTATCGATGGTGCTATCAATAGTCTTGCACCACTATAGTCCGTTACAACTCAAGAAGGTAGAGCGAAGGTAAGACGGGCCAGGGAGGAGGAAGCAGACGGAACGCTAAAGAGAGAAGGAGGTTTCCCCATCTCTTCTCCAGCGTTCCGTCTGCTTCGTCCTCCCCGGCACGCCTTACCCTCGCCCTACCGCTCGCCTCCCCCTTCTCCCCTCCTCGCCCAAACTCCCGTCTTCGTCATCACTGAAAGCTGAACGAAAGTTGGGATGGTAAGTGCCTGGCCTAATTGGTGTCCTATTTGAAAAAAAAATAAATAAATGAAGCGATAAAAAGAGAAGAAGGAGCGTCGCAAACTACTAGTGTCGCAAAACTATCGATAGTAAATAGTCGACAGTACCATCAATAGGTTTACGATAGTCGACTATCGATAGTTTTCTAATATTTGATTAACGATAGTTTTCCGATAGTCGACTATCGATAGTTTTTACTATACTGGCGGCTAACGATACTATCGATGGTGCTATCAATAGTCTTGCACCACTATAGTCCGTTACAACTCAAGAAGGTAGAGCGAAGGTAAGACGGGCCAGGGAGGAGGAAGCAGACGGAACGCTAAAGAGAGAAGGAGGTTTCCCCATCTCTTCTCCAGCGTTCCGTCTGCTTCGTCCTCCCCGGCACGCCTTACCCTCGCCCTACCGCTCGCCTGCCCCTTCTCCCCTCCTCGCCCAAACTCCCGTCTTCGTCATCACTGAGAGCTGAACGAAAGTTGGGAAGGTAAGTGCCTGGCCTAATTGGTGTCCTATTTGAAAAAAAAAATAAATAAATGAAGCGATAAAAAGAGAAGAAGGAGCGTCGCAAACTACTAGTGTCGCAAAACTATCGATAGTAAATAGTCGACAGTACCATCAATAGGTTTACGATAGTCGACTATCGATAGTTTTCTAATATTTGATTAACGATAGTTTTCCGATAGTCGACTATCGATAGTTTTTACTATACTGGCGGCTAACGATACTATCGATGGAGCTATCAATAGTCTTGCACCACTATAGTCCGTTACAACTCAAGAAGGTAGAGCGAAGGTAAGACGGGCCAGGGAGGAGGAAGCAGACGGAACGCTAAAGAGAGAAGGAGGTTTCCCCATCTCTTCTCCAGCGTTCCGTCTGCTTCGTCCTCCCCGGCACGCCTTACCCTCGCCCTACCGCTCGCCTGCCCCTTCTCCCCTCCTCGCCCAAACTCCCGTCTTCGTCATCACTGAAAGCTGAACGAAAGTTGGGAAGGTAAGTGCCTGGCCTAATTGGTGTCCTATTTGAAAAAAAAAATAAATAAATGAAGCGATAAAAAGAGAAGAAGGAGCGTCGCAAACTACTAGTGTCGCAAAACTATCGATAGTAAATAGTCGACAGTACCATCAATAGGTTTACGATAGTCGACTATCGATAGTTTTCTAATATTTGATTAACGATAGTTTTCCGATAGTCGACTATCGATAGTTTTTACTATACTGGCGGCTAACGATACTATCGATGGAGCTATCAATAGTCTTGCACCACTATAGTCCGTTACAACTCAAGAAGGTAGAGCGAAGGTAAGACGGGCCAGGGAGGAGGAAGCAGACGGAACGCTAAAGAGAGAAGGAGGTTTCCCCATCTCTTCTCCAGCGTTCCGTCTGCTTCGTCCTCCCCGGCACGCCTTACCCTCGCTCTACCGCTCGCCTCCCCCTTCTCCCCTCCTCGCCCAAACTCCCGTCTTCGTCATCACTGAAAGCTGAACGAAAGTTGGGAAGGTAAGTGCCTGGCCTAATTGGTGTCCTATTTGAAAAAAAAAATAAATAAATGAAGCGATAAAAAGAGAAGAAGGAGCGTCGCAAACTACTAGTGTCGCAAAACTATCGATAGTAAATAGTCGACAGTACCATCAATAGGTTTACGATAGTCGACTATCGATAGTTTTCTAATATTTGATTAACGATAGTTTTCCGATAGTCGACTATCGATAGTTTTTACTATACTGGCGGCTAACGATACTATCGATGGTGCTATCAATAGTCTTGCACCACTATAGTCCGTTACAACTCAAGAAGGTAGAGCGAAGGTAAGACGGGCCAGGGAGGAGGAAGCAGACGGAACGCTAAAGAGAGAAGGAGGTTTCCCCATCTCTTCTCCAGCGTTCCGTCTGCTTCGTCCTCCCCGGCACGCCTTACCCTCGCCCTACCGCTCGCCTCCCCCTTCTCCCCTCCTCGCCCAAACTCCCGTCTTCGTCATCACTGAAAGCTGAACGAAAGTTGGGATGGTAAGTGCCTGGCCTAATTGGTGTCCTATTTGAAAAAAAAAATAAATAAATGAAGCGATAAAAAGAGAAGAAGGAGCGTCGCAAACTACTAGTGTCGCAAAACTATCGATAGTAAATAGTCGACAGTACCATCAATAGGTTTACGATAGTCGACTATCGATAGTTTTCTAATATTTGATTAACGATAGTTTTCCGATAGTCGAGTATCGATAGTTTTTACTATACTGGCGGCTAACGATACTATCGATGGTGCTATCAATAGTCTTGCACCACTATAGTCCGTTACAACTCAAGAAGGTAGAGCGAAGGTAAGACGGGCCAGGGAGGAGGAAGCAGACGGAACGCTAAAGAGAGAAGGAGGTTTCGCCATCTCTTCTCCAGCGTTCCGTCTGCTTCGTCCTCCCCGGCACGCCTTACCCTCGCCCTACCGCTCGCCTCCCCCTTCTCCCCTCCTCGCCCAAACTCCCGTCTTCGTCATCACTGAAAGCTGAACGAAAGTTGGGATGGTAAGTGCCTGGCCTAATTGGTGTCCTATTTGAAAAAAAAAATAAATAAATGAAGCGATAAAAAGAGAAGAAGGAGCGTCGCAAACTACTAGTGTCGCAAAACTATCGATAGTAAATAGTCGACAGTACCATCAATAGGTTTACGATAGTCGACTATCGATAGTTTTCTAATATTTGATTAACGATAGTTTTCCGATAGTCGACTATCGATAGTTTTTACAATACTGGCGGCTAACGATACTATCGATGGTGCTATCAATAGTCTTGCACCACTATAGTCCGTTACAACTCAAGAAGGTAGAGCGAAGGTAAGACGGGCCAGGGAGGAGGAAGCAGACGGAACGCTAAAGAGAGAAGGAGGTTTCCCCATCTCTTCTCCAGCGTTCCGTCTGCTTCGTCCTCCCCGGCACGCCTTACCCTCGCCCTACCGCTCGCCTCCCCCTTCTCCCCTCCTCGCCCAAACTCCCGTCTTCGTCATCACTGAAAGCTGAACGAAAGTTGGGATGGTAAGTGCCTGGCCTAATTGGTGTCCTATTTGAAAAAAAAATAAATAAATGAAGCGATAAAAAGAGAAGAAGGAGCGTCGCAAACTACTAGTGTCGCAAAACTATCGATAGTAAATAGTCGACAGTACCATCAATAGGTTTACGATAGTCGACTATCGATAGTTTTCTAATATTTGATTAACGATAGTTTTCCGATAGTCGACTATCGATAGTTTTTACTATACTCGCGGCTAACGATACTATCGATGGTGCTATCAATAGTCTTGCACCACTATAGTCCGTTACAACTCAAGAAGGTAGAGCGAAGGTAAGACGGGCCAGGGAGGAGGAAGCAGACGGAACGCTAAAGAGAGAAGGAGGTTTCCCCATCTCTTCTCCAGCGTTCCGTCTGCTTCGTCCTCCCCGGCACGCCTTACCCTCGCCCTACCGCTCGCCTCCCCCTTCTCCCCTCCTCGCCCAAACTCCCGTCTTCGTCATCACTGAAAGCTGAACGAAAGTTGGGATGGTAAGTGCCTGGCCTAATTGGTGTCCTATTTGAAAAAAAAAATAAATAAATGAAGCGATAAAAAGAGAAGAAGGAGCGTCGCAAACTACTAGTGTCGCAAAACTATCGATAGTAAATAGTCGACAGTACCATCAATAGGTTTACGATAGTCGACTATCGATAGTTTTCTAATATTTGATTAACGATAGTTTTCCGATAGTCGACTATCGATAGTTTTTACTATACTGGCGGCTAACGATACTATCGATGGTGCTATCAATAGTCTTGCACCACTATAGTCCGTTACAACTCAAGAAGGTAGAGCGAAGGTAAGACGGGCCAGGGAGGAGGAAGCAGACGGAACGCTAAAGAGAGAAGGAGGTTTCGCCATCTCTTCTCCAGCGTTCCGTCTGCTTCGTCCTCCCCGGCACGCCTTACCCTCGCCCTACCGCTCGCCTCCCCCTTCTCCCCTCCTCGCCCAAACTCCCGTCTTCGTCATCACTGAAAGCTGAACGAAAGTTGGGATGGTAAGTGCCTGGCCTAATTGGTGTCCTATTTGAAAAAAAAAATAAATAAATGAAGCGATAAAAAGAGAAGAAGGAGCGTCGCAAACTACTAGTGTCGCAAAACTATCGATAGTAAATAGTCGACAGTACCATCAATAGGTTTACGATAGTCGACTATCGATAGTTTTCTAATATTTGATTAACGATAGTTTTCCGATAGTCGACTATCGATAGTTTTTACTATACTGGCGGCTAACGATACTATCGATGGTGCTATCAATAGTCTTGCACCACTATAGTCCGTTACAACTCAAGAAGGT
Organism: Ixodes scapularis; assembly: GCF_016920785.2. Lineage (NCBI taxonomy): Eukaryota > Metazoa > Arthropoda > Arachnida > Ixodida > Ixodidae > Ixodes > Ixodes scapularis. The sequence goes on from NW_024609837.1 coordinate 71,959,562, forward strand.
AGAGCGAAGGTAAGACGGGCCAGGGAGGAGGAAGCAGACGGAACGCTAAAGAGAGAAGGAGGTTTCCCCATCTCTTCTCCAGCGTTCCGTCTGCTTCGTCCTCCCCGGCACGCCTTACCCTCGCCCTACCGCTCGCCTGCCCCTTCTCCCCTCCTCGCCCAAACTCCCGTCTTCGTCATCACTGAGAGCTGAACGAAAGTTGGGAAGGTAAGTGCCTGGCCTAATTGGTGTCCTATTTGAAAAAAAAAAAAATAAATGAAGCGATAAAAAGAGAAGAAGGAGCGTCGCAAACTACTAGTGTCGCAAAACTATCGATAGTAAATAGTCGACAGTACCATCAATAGGTTTACGATAGTCGACTATCGATAGTTTTCTAATATTTGATTAACGATAGTTTTCCGATAGTCGACTATCGATAGTTTTTACTATACTGGCGGCTAACGATACTATCGATGGTGCTATCAATAGTCTTGCACCACTATAGTCCGTTACAACTCAAGAAGGTAGAGCGAAGGTAAGACGGGCCAGGGAGGAGGAAGCAGACGGAACGCTAAAGAGAGAAGGAGGTTTCCCCATCTCTTCTCCAGCGTTCCGTCTGCTTCGTCCTCCCCGGCACGCCTTACCCTCGCCCTACCGCTCGCCTCCCCCTTCTCCCCTCCTCGCCCAAACTCCCGTCTTCGTCATCACTGAGAGCTGAACGAAAGTTGGGAAGGTAAGTGCCTGGCCTAATTGGTGTCCTATTTGAAAAAAAAATAAATAAATGAAGCGATAAAAAGAGAAGAAGGAGCGTCGCAAACTACTAGTGTCGCAAAACTATCGATAGTAAATAGTCGACAGTACCATCAATAGGTTTACGATAGTCGACTATCGATAGTTTTCTAATATTTGATTAACGATAGTTTTCCGATAGTCGACTATCGATAGTTTTTACTATACTGGCGGCTAACGATACTATCGATGGTGCTATCAATAGTCTTGCACCACTATAGTCCGTTACAACTCAAGAAGGTAGAGCGAAGGTAAGACGGGCCAGGGAGGAGGAAGCAGACGGAACGCTAAAGAGAGAAGGAGGTTTCCCCATCTCTTCTCCAGCGTTCCGTCTGCTTCGTCCTCCCCGGCACGCCTTACCCTCGCCCTACCGCTCGCCTGCCCCTTCTCCCCTCCTCGCCCAAACTCCCGTCTTCGTCATCACTGAGAGCTGAACGAAAGTTGGGATGGTAAGTGCCTGGCCTAATTGGTGTCCTATTTGAAAAAAAAATAAATAAATGAAGCGATAAAAAGAGAAGAAGGAGCGTCGCAAACTACTAGTGTCGCAAAACTATCGATAGTAAATAGTCGACAGTACCATCAATAGGTTTACGATAGTCGACTATCGATAGTTTTCTAATATTTGATTAACGATAGTTTTCCGATAGTCGACTATCGATAGTTTTTCAATAGTCGACCATCGATAGTTTTTCGATAGTCGACTATCGATAGTTTTTACTATACTGGCGGCTAACGATACTATCGATGGTGCTATCAATAGTCTTGCACCACTATAGTCCGTTACAACTCAAGAAGGTAGAGCGAAGGTAAGACGGGCCAGGGAGGAGGAAGCAGACGGAACGCTAAAGAGAGAAGGAGGTTTCCCCATCTCTTCTCCAGCGTTCCGTCTGCTTCGTCCTCCCCGGCACGCCTTACCCTCGCCCTACCGCTCGCCTCCCCCTTCTCCCCTCCTCGCCCAAACTCCCGTCTTCGTCATCACTGAAAGCTGAACGAAAGTTGGGATGGTAAGTGCCTGGCCTAATTGGTGTCCTATTTGAAAAAAAAAATAAATAAATGAAGCGATAAAAAGAGAAGAAGGAGCGTCGCAAACTACTAGTGTCGCAAAACTATCGATAGTAAATAGTCGACAGTACCATCAATAGGTTTACGATAGTCGACTATCGATAGTTTTCTAATATTTGATTAACGATAGTTTTCCGATAGTCGAGTATCGATAGTTTTTACTATACTGGCGGCTAACGATACTATCGATGGTGCTATCAATAGTCTTGCACCACTATAGTCCGTTACAACTCAAGAAGGTAGAGCGAAGGTAAGACGGGCCAGGGAGGAGGAAGCAGACGGAACGCTAAAGAGAGAAGGAGGTTTCGCCATCTCTTCTCCAGCGTTCCGTCTGCTTCGTCCTCCCCGGCACGCCTTACCCTCGCCCTACCGCTCGCCTCCCCCTTCTCCCCTCCTCGCCCAAACTCCCGTCTTCGTCATCACTGAAAGCTGAACGAAAGTTGGGATGGTAAGTGCCTGGCCTAATTGGTGTCCTATTTGAAAAAAAAAATAAATAAATGAAGCGATAAAAAGAGAAGAAGGAGCGTCGCAAACTACTAGTGTCGCAAAACTATCGATAGTAAATAGTCGACAGTACCATCAATAGGTTTACGATAGTCGACTATCGATAGTTTTCTAATATTTGATTAACGATAGTTTTCCGATAGTCGACTATCGATAGTTTTTACAATACTGGCGGCTAACGATACTATCGATGGTGCTATCAATAGTCTTGCACCACTATAGTCCGTTACAACTCAAGAAGGTAGAGCGAAGGTAAGACGGGCCAGGGAGGAGGAAGCAGACGGAACGCTAAAGAGAGAAGGAGGTTTCCCCATCTCTTCTCCAGCGTTCCGTCTGCTTCGTCCTCCCCGGCACGCCTTACCCTCGCCCTACCGCTCGCCTCCCCCTTCTCCCCTCCTCGCCCAAACTCCCGTCTTCGTCATCACTGAAAGCTGAACGAAAGTTGGGATGGTAAGTGCCTGGCCTAATTGGTGTCCTATTTGAAAAAAAAATAAATAAATGAAGCGATAAAAAGAGAAGAAGGAGCGTCGCAAACTACTAGTGTCGCAAAACTATCGATAGTAAATAGTCGACAGTACCATCAATAGGTTTACGATAGTCGACTATCGATAGTTTTCTAATATTTGATTAACGATAGTTTTCCGATAGTCGACTATCGATAGTTTTTACTATACTCGCGGCTAACGATACTATCGATGGTGCTATCAATAGTCTTGCACCACTATAGTCCGTTACAACTCAAGAAGGTAGAGCGAAGGTAAGACGGGCCAGGGAGGAGGAAGCAGACGGAACGCTAAAGAGAGAAGGAGGTTTCCCCATCTCTTCTCCAGCGTTCCGTCTGCTTCGTCCTCCCCGGCACGCCTTACCCTCGCCCTACCGCTCGCCTCCCCCTTCTCCCCTCCTCGCCCAAACTCCCGTCTTCGTCATCACTGAAAGCTGAACGAAAGTTGGGATGGTAAGTGCCTGGCCTAATTGGTGTCCTATTTGAAAAAAAAAATAAATAAATGAAGCGATAAAAAGAGAAGAAGGAGCGTCGCAAACTACTAGTGTCGCAAAACTATCGATAGTAAATAGTCGACAGTACCATCAATAGGTTTACGATAGTCGACTATCGATAGTTTTCTAATATTTGATTAACGATAGTTTTCCGATAGTCGACTATCGATAGTTTTTACTATACTGGCGGCTAACGATACTATCGATGGTGCTATCAATAGTCTTGCACCACTATAGTCCGTTACAACTCAAGAAGGTAGAGCGAAGGTAAGACGGGCCAGGGAGGAGGAAGCAGACGGAACGCTAAAGAGAGAAGGAGGTTTCGCCATCTCTTCTCCAGCGTTCCGTCTGCTTCGTCCTCCCCGGCACGCCTTACCCTCGCCCTACCGCTCGCCTCCCCCTTCTCCCCTCCTCGCCCAAACTCCCGTCTTCGTCATCACTGAAAGCTGAACGAAAGTTGGGATGGTAAGTGCCTGGCCTAATTGGTGTCCTATTTGAAAAAAAAAATAAATAAATGAAGCGATAAAAAGAGAAGAAGGAGCGTCGCAAACTACTAGTGTCGCAAAACTATCGATAGTAAATAGTCGACAGTACCATCAATAGGTTTACGATAGTCGACTATCGATAGTTTTCTAATATTTGATTAACGATAGTTTTCCGATAGTCGACTATCGATAGTTTTTACTATACTGGCGGCTAACGATACTATCGATGGTGCTATCAATAGTCTTGCACCACTATAGTCCGTTACAACTCAAGAAGGTAGAGCGAAGGTAAGACGGGCCAGGGAGGAGGAAGCAGACGGAACGCTAAAGAGAGAAGGAGGTTTCCCCATCTCTTCTCCAGCGTTCCGTCTGCTTCGTCCTCCCCGGCACGCCTTACCCTCGCCCTACCGCTCGCCTGCCCCTTCTCCCCTCCTCGCCCAAACTCCCGTCTTCGTCATCACTGAGAGCTGAACGAAAGTTGGGAAGGTAAGTGCCTGGCCTAATTGGTGTCCTATTTGAAAAAAAAAAAAATAAATGAAGCGATAAAAAGAGAAGAAGGAGCGTCGCAAACTACTAGTGTCGCAAAACTATCGATAGTAAATAGTCGACAGTACCATCAATAGGTTTACGATAGTCGACTATCGATAGTTTTCTAATATTTGATTAACGATAGTTTTCCGATAGTCGACTATCGATAGTTTTTACTATACTGGCGGCTAACGATACTATCGATGGTGCTATCAATAGTCTTGCACCACTATAGTCCGTTACAACTCAAGAAGGTAGAGCGAAGGTAAGACGGGCCAGGGAGGAGGAAGCAGACGGAACGCTAAAGAGAGAAGGAGGTTTCCCCATCTCTTCTCCAGCGTTCCGTCTGCTTCGTCCTCCCCGGCACGCCTTACCCTCGCCCTACCGCTCGCCTCCCCCTTCTCCCCTCCTCGCCCAAACTCCCGTCTTCGTCATCACTGAGAGCTGAACGAAAGTTGGGAAGGTAAGTGCCTGGCCTAATTGGTGTCCTATTTGAAAAAAAAATAAATAAATGAAGCGATAAAAAGAGAAGAAGGAGCGTCGCAAACTACTAGTGTCGCAAAACTATCGATAGTAAATAGTCGACAGTACCATCAATAGGTTTACGATAGTCGACTATCGATAGTTTTCTAATATTTGATTAACGATAGTTTTCCGATAGTCGACTATCGATAGTTTTTACTATACTGGCGGCTAACGATACTATCGATGGTGCTATCAATAGTCTTGCACCACTATAGTCCGTTACAACTCAAGAAGGTAGAGCGAAGGTAAGACGGGCCAGGGAGGAGGAAGCAGACGGAACGCTAAAGAGAGAAGGAGGTTTCCCCATCTCTTCTCCAGCGTTCCGTCTGCTTCGTCCTCCCCGGCACGCCTTACCCTCGCCCTACCGCTCGCCTGCCCCTTCTCCCCTCCTCGCCCAAACTCCCGTCTTCGTCATCACTGAGAGCTGAACGAAAGTTGGGATGGTAAGTGCCTGGCCTAATTGGTGTCCTATTTGAAAAAAAAATAAATAAATGAAGCGATAAAAAGAGAAGAAGGAGCGTCGCAAACTACTAGTGTCGCAAAACTATCGATAGTAAATAGTCGACAGTACCATCAATAGGTTTACGATAGTCGACTATCGATAGTTTTCTAATATTTGATTAACGATAGTTTTCCGATAGTCGACTATCGATAGTTTTTCAATAGTCGACCATCGATAGTTTTTCGATAGTCGACTATCGATAGTTTTTACTATACTGGCGGCTAACGATACTATCGATGGTGCTATCAATAGTCTTGCACCACTATAGTCCGTTACAACTCAAGAAGGTAGAGCGAAGGTAAGACGGGCCAGGGAGGAGGAAGCAGACGGAACGCTAAAGAGAGAAGGAGGTTTCCCCATCTCTTCTCCAGCGTTCCGTCTGCTTCGTCCTCCCCGGCACGCCTTACCCTCGCCCTACCGCTCGCCTCCCCCTTCTCCCCTCCTCGCCCAAACTCCCGTCTTCGTCATCACTGAAAGCTGAACGAAAGTTGGGATGGTAAGTGCCTGGCCTAATTGGTGTCCTATTTGAAAAAAAAAATAAATAAATGAAGCGATAAAAAGAGAAGAAGGAGCGTCGCAAACTACTAGTGTCGCAAAACTATCGATAGTAAATAGTCGACAGTACCATCAATAGGTTTACGATAGTCGACTATCGATAGTTTTCTAATATTTGATTAACGATAGTTTTCCGATAGTCGACTATCGATAGTTTTTACTATACTGGCGGCTAACGATACTATCGATGGTGCTATCAATAGTCTTGCACCACTATAGTCCGTTACAACTCAAGAAGGTAGAGCGAAGGTAAGACGGGCCAGGGAGGAGGAAGCAGACGGAACGCTAAAGAGAGAAGGAGGTTTCCCCATCTCTTCTCCAGCGTTCCGTCTGCTTCGTCCTCCCCGGCACGCCTTACCCTCGCCCTACCGCTCGCCTGCCCCTTCTCCCCTCCTCGCCCAAACTCCCGTCTTCGTCATCACTGAGAGCTGAACGAAAGTTGGGATGGTAAGTGCCTGGCCTAATTGGTGTCCTATTTGAAAAAAAAATAAATAAATGAAGCGATAAAAAGAGAAGAAGGAGCGTCGCAAACTACTAGTGTCGCAAAACTATCGATAGTAAATAGTCGACAGTACCATCAATAGGTTTACGATAGTCGACTATCGATAGTTTTCTAATATTTGATTAACGATAGTTTTCCGATAGTCGACTATCGATAGTTTTTCAATAGTCGACCATCGATAGTTTTTCGATAGTCGACTATCGATAGTTTTTACTATACTGGCGGCTAACGATACTATCGATGGTGCTATCAATAGTCTTGCACCACTATAGTCCGTTACAACTCAAGAAGGTAGAGCGAAGGTAAGACGGGCCAGGGAGGAGGAAGCAGACGGAACGCTAAAGAGAGAAGGAGGTTTCCCCATCTCTTCTCCAGCGTTCCGTCTGCTTCGTCCTCCCCGGCACGCCTTACCCTCGCCCTACCGCTCGCCTCCCCCTTCTCCCCTCCTCGCCCAAACTCCCGTCTTCGTCATCACTGAAAGCTGAACGAAAGTTGGGATGGTAAGTGCCTGGCCTAATTGGTGTCCTATTTGAAAAAAAAAATAAATAAATGAAGCGATAAAAAGAGAAGAAGGAGCGTCGCAAACTACTAGTGTCGCAAAACTATCGATAGTAAATAGTCGACAGTACCATCAATAGGTTTACGATAGTCGACTATCGATAGTTTTCTAATATTTGATTAACGATAGTTTTCCGATAGTCGACTATCGATAGTTTTTACTATACTGGCGGCTAACGATACTATCGATGGTGCTATCAATAGTCTTGCACCACTATAGTCCGTTACAACTCAAGAAGGTAGAGCGAAGGTAAGACGGGCCAGGGAGGAGGAAGCAGACGGAACGCTAAAGAGAGAAGGAGGTTTCCCCATCTCTTCTCCAGCGTTCCGTCTGCTTCGTCCTCCCCGGCACGCCTTACCCTCGCCCTACCGCTCGCCTGCCCCTTCTCCCCTCCTCGCCCAAACTCCCGTCTTCGTCATCACTGAGAGCTGAACGAAAGTTGGGAAGGTAAGTGCCTGGCCTAATTGGTGTCCTATTTGAAAAAAAAAAAAATAAATGAAGCGATAAAAAGAGAAGAAGGAGCGTCGCAAACTACTAGTGTCGCAAAACTATCGATAGTAAATAGTCGACAGTACCATCAATAGGTTTACGATAGTCGACTATCGATAGTTTTCTAATATTTGATTAACGATAGTTTTCCGATAGTCGACTATCGATAGTTTTTACTATACTGGCGGCTAACGATACTATCGATGGTGCTATCAATAGTCTTGCACCACTATAGTCCGTTACAACTCAAGAAGGTAGAGCGAAGGTAAGACGGGCCAGGGAGGAGGAAGCAGACGGAACGCTAAAGAGAGAAGGAGGTTTCCCCATCTCTTCTCCAGCGTTCCGTCTGCTTCGTCCTCCCCGGCACGCCTTACCCTCGCCCTACCGCTCGCCTCCCCCTTCTCCCCTCCTCGCCCAAACTCCCGTCTTCGTCATCACTGAGAGCTGAACGAAAGTTGGGAAGGTAAGTGCCTGGCCTAATTGGTGTCCTATTTGAAAAAAAAATAAATAAATGAAGCGATAAAAAGAGAAGAAGGAGCGTCGCAAACTACTAGTGTCGCAAAACTATCGATAGTAAATAGTCGACAGTACCATCAATAGGTTTACGATAGTCGACTATCGATAGTTTTCTAATATTTGATTAACGATAGTTTTCCGATAGTCGACTATCGATAGTTTTTACTATACTGGCGGCTAACGATACTATCGATGGTGCTATCAATAGTCTTGCACCACTATAGTCCGTTACAACTCAAGAAGGTAGAGCGAAGGTAAGACGGGCCAGGGAGGAGGAAGCAGACGGAACGCTAAAGAGAGAAGGAGGTTTCCCCATCTCTTCTCCAGCGTTCCGTCTGCTTCGTCCTCCCCGGCACGCCTTACCCTCGCCCTACCGCTCGCCTGCCCCTTCTCCCCTCCTCGCCCAAACTCCCGTCTTCGTCATCACTGAGAGCTGAACGAAAGTTGGGATGGTAAGTGCCTGGCCTAATTGGTGTCCTATTTGAAAAAAAAATAAATAAATGAAGCGATAAAAAGAGAAGAAGGAGCGTCGCAAACTACTAGTGTCGCAAAACTATCGATAGTAAATAGTCGACAGTACCATCAATAGGTTTACGATAGTCGACTATCGATAGTTTTCTAATATTTGATTAACGATAGTTTTCCGATAGTCGACTATCGATAGTTTTTCAATAGTCGACCATCGATAGTTTTTCGATAGTCGACTATCGATAGTTTTTACTATACTGGCGGCTAACGATACTATCGATGGTGCTATCAATAGTCTTGCACCACTATAGTCCGTTACAACTCAAGAAGGTAGAGCGAAGGTAAGACGGGCCAGGGAGGAGGAAGCAGACGGAACGCTAAAGAGAGAAGGAGGTTTCGCCATCTCTTCTCCAGCGTTCCGTCTGCTTCGTCCTCTCCGGCACGCCTTACCCTCGCCCTACCGCTCGCCTCCCCCTTCTCCCCTCCTCGCCCAAACTCCCGTCTTCGTCATCACTGAAAGCTGAACGAAAGTTGGGATGGTAAGTGCCTGGCCTAATTGGTGTCCTATTTGAAAAAAAAAAAATAAATGAAGCGATAAAAAGAGAAGAAGGAGCGTCGCAAACTACTAGTGTCGCAAAACTATCGATAGTAAATAGTCGACAGTACCATCAATAGGTTTACGATAGTCGACTATCGATAGTTTTCTAATATTTGATTAACGATAGTTTTCCGATAGTCGACTATCGATAGTTTTTCAATAGTCGACCATCGATAGTTTTTCGATAGTCGACTATCGATAGTTTTTACTATACTGGCGGCTAACGATACTATCGATGGTGCTATCAATAGTCTTGCACCACTATAGTCCGTTACAACTCAAGAAGGTAGAGCGAAGGTAAGACGGGCCAGGGAGGAGGAAGCAGACGGAACGCTAAAGAGAGAAGGAGGTTTCCCCATCTCTTCTCCAGCGTTCCGTCTGCTTCGTCCTCCCCGGCACGCCTTACCCTCGCCCTACCGCTCGCCTCCCCCTTCTCCCCTCCTCGCCCAAACTCCCGTCTTCGTCATCACTGAGAGCTGAACGAAAGTTGGGATGGTAAGTGCCTGGCCTAATTGGTGTCCTATTTGAAAAAAAAAAAATAAATGAAGCGATAAAAAGAGAAGAAGGAGCGTCGCAAACTACTAGTGTCGCAAAACTATCGATAGTAAATAGTCGACAGTACCATCAATAGGTTTACGATAGTCGACTATCGATAGTTTTCTAATATTTGATTAACGATAGTTTTCCGATAGTCGACTATCGATAGTTTTTCAATAGTCGACCATCGATAGTTTTTCGATAGTCGACTATCGATAGTTTTTACTATACTGGCGGCTAACGATACTATCGATGGTGCTATCAATAGTCTTGCACCACTATAGTCCGTTACAACTCAAGAAGGTAGAGCGAAGGTAAGACGGGCCAGGGAGGAGGAAGCAGACGGAACGCTAAAGAGAGAAGGAGGTTTCGCCATCTCTTCTCCAGCGTTCCGTCTGCTTCGTCCTCTCCGGCACGCCTTACCCTCGCCCTACCGCTCGCCTGCCCCTTCTCCCCTCCTCGCCCAAACTCCCGTCTTCGTCATCACTGAGAGCTGAACGAAAGTTGGGATGGTAAGTGCCTGGCCTAATTGGTGTCCTATTTGAAAAAAAAAAAAAAAAATGAAGCGATAAAAAGAGAAGAAGGAGCGTCGCAAACTACTAGTGTCGCAAAACTATCGATAGTAAATAGTCGACAGTACCATCAATAGGTTTACGATAGTCGACTATCGATAGTTTTCTAATATTTGATTAACGATAGTTTTCCGATAGTCGACTATCGATAGTTTTTACTATACTGGCGGCTAACGATACTATCGATGGTGCTATCAATAGTCTTGCACCACTATAGTCCGTTACAACTCAAGAAGGTAGAGCGAAGGTAAGACGGGCCAGGGAGGAGGAAGCAGACGGAACGCTAAAGAGAGAAGGAGGTTTCCCCATCTCTTCTCCAGCGTTCCGTCTGCTTCGTCCTCCCCGGCACGCCTTACCCTCGCCCTACCGCTCGCCTCCCCCTTCTCCCCTCCTCGCCCAAACTCCCGTCTTCGTCATCACTGAAAGCTGAACGAAAGTTGGGATGGTAAGTGCCTGGCCTAATTGGTGTCCTATTTGAAAAAAAAAAATAAATGAAGCGATAAAAAGAGAAGAAGGAGCGTCGCAAACTACTAGTGTCGCAAAACTATCGATAGTAAATAGTCGACAGTACCATCAATAGGTTTACGATAGTCGACTATCGATAGTTTTCTAATATTTGATTAACGATAGTTTTCCGATAGTCGACTATCGATAGTTTTTCAATAGTCGACCATCGATAGTTTTTCGATAGTCGACTATCGATAGTTTTTACTATACTGGCGGCTAACGATACTATCGATGGTGCTATCAATAGTCTTGCACCACTATAGTCCGTTACAACTCAAGAAGGTAGAGCGAAGGTAAGACGGGCCAGGGAGGAGGAAGCAGACGGAACGCTAAAGAGAGAAGGAGGTTTCGCCATCTCTTCTCCAGCGTTCCGTCTGCTTCGTCCTCTCCGGCACGCCTTACCCTCGCCCTACCGCTCGCCTGCCCCTTCTCCCCTCCTCGCCCAAACTCCCGTCTTCGTCATCACTGAGAGCTGAACGAAAGTTGGGATGGTAAGTGCCTGGCCTAATTGGTGTCCTATTTGAAAAAAAAAAAATAAATGAAGCGATAAAAAGAGAAGAAGGAGCGTCGCAAACTACTAGTGTCGCAAAACTATCGATAGTAAATAGTCGACAGTACCATCAATAGGTTTACGATAGTCGACTATCGATAGTTTTCTAATATTTGATTAACGATAGTTTTCCGATAGTCGACTATCGATAGTTTTTCAATAGTCGACCATCGATAGTTTTTCGATAGTCGACTATCGATAGTTTTTACTATACTGGCGGCTAACGATACTATCGATGGTGCTATCAATAGTCTTGCACCACTATAGTCCGTTACAACTCAAGAAGGTAGAGCGAAGGTAAGACGGGCCAGGGAGGAGGAAGCAGACGGAACGCTAAAGAGAGAAGGAGGTTTCCCCATCTCTTCTCCAGCGTTCCGTCTGCTTCGTCCTCCCCGGCACGCCTTACCCTCGCCCTACCGCTCGCCTCCCCCTTCTCCCCTCCTCGCCCAAACTCCCGTCTTCGTCATCACTGAAAGCTGAACGAAAGTTGGGATGGTAAGTGCCTGGCCTAATTGGTGTCCTATTTGAAAAAAAATAAATAAATGAAGCGATAAAAAGAGAAGAAGGAGCGTCGCAAACTACTAGTGTCGCAAAACTATCGATAGTAAATAGTCGACAGTACCATCAATAGGTTTACGATAGTCAACTATCGATAGTTTTCTAATATTTGATTAACGATAGTTTTCCGATAGTCGACTATCGATAGTTTTTACTATAGTGGCGGCTAACGATACTATCGATGGTGCTATCAATAGTCTTGCACCACTATAGTCCGTTACAACTCAAGAAGGTAGAGCGAAGGTAAGACGGGCCAGGGAGGAGGAAGCAGACGGAACGCTAAAGAGAGAAGGAGGTTTCCCCATCTCTTCTCCAGCGTTCCGTCTGCTTCGTCCTCCCCGGCACGCCTTACCCTCGCCCTACCGCTCGCCTCCCCCTTCTCCCCTCCTCGCCCAAACTCCCGTCTTCGTCATCACTGAAAGCTGAACGAAAGTTGGGATGGTAAGTGCCTGGCCTAATTGGTGTCCTATTTGAAAAAAAAATAAATAAATGAAGCGATAAAAAGAGAAGAAGGAGCGTCGCAAACTACTAGTGTCGCAAAACTATCGATAGTAAATAGTCGACAGTACCATCAATAGGTTTACGATAGTCGACTATCGATAGTTTTCTAATATTTGATTAACGATAGTTTTCCGATAGTCGACTATCGATAGTTTTTACTATACTGGCGGCTAACGATACTATCGATGGTGCTATCAATAGTCTTGCACCACTATAGTCCGTTACAACTCAAGAAGGTAGAGCGAAGGTAAGACGGGCCAGGGAGGAGGAAGCAGACGGAACGCTAAAGAGAGAAGGAGGTTTCCCCATCTCTTCTCCAGCGTTCCGTCTGCTTCGTCCTCCCCGGCACGCCTTACCCTCGCCCCACCGCTCGCCTCCCCCTTCTCCCCTCCTCGCCCAAACTCCCGTCTTCGTCATCACTGAGAGCTGAACGAAAGTTGGGATGGTAAGTGCCTGGCCTAATTGGTGTCCTATTTGAAAAAAAAAAAAATAAATGAAGCGATAAAAAGAGAAGAAGGAGCGTCGCAAACTACTAGTGTCGCAAAACTATCGATAGTAAATAGTCGACAGTACCATCAATAGGTTTACGATAGTCGACTATCGATAGTTTTCTAATATTTGATTAACGATAGTTTTCCGATAGTCGACTATCGATAGTTTTTACTATACTGGCGGCTAACGATACTATCGATGGTGCTATCAATAGTCTTGCACCACTATAGTCCGTTACAACTCAAAAAGGCAGAGCGAAGGTAAGACGGGCCAGGGAGGAGGAAGCAGACGGAACGCTAAAGAGAGAAGGAGGTTTCCCCATCTCTTCTCCAGCGTTCCGTCTGCTTCGTCCTCCCCGGCACGCCTTACCCTCGCCCTACCGCTCGCCTCCCCCTTCTCCCCTCCTCGCCCAAACTCCCGTCTTCGTCATCACTGAAAGCTGAACGAAAGTTGGGAAGGTAAGTGCCTGGCCTAATTGGTGTCCTATTTGAAAAAAAAAAAATAAATGAAGCGATAAAAAGAGAAGAAGGAGCGTCGCAAACTACTAGTGTCGCAAAACTATCGATAGTAAATAGTCGACAGTACCATCAATAGGTTTACGATAGTCGACTATCGATAGTTTTCTAATATTTGATTAACGATAGTTTTCCGATAGTCGACAATCGATAGTTTTTACTATACTGGCGGCTAACGATACTATCGATGGTGCTATCAATAGTCTTGCACCACTATAGTCCGTTACAACTCAAGAAGGTAGAGCGAAGGTAAGACGAGCCAGGGAGGAGGAAGCAGACGGAACGCTAAAGAGAGAAGGAGGTTTCCCCATCTCTTCTCCAGCGTTCCGTCTGCTTCGTCCTCCCCGGCACGCCTTACCCTCGCCCTACCGCTCGCCTGCCCCTTCTCCCCTCCTCGCCCAAACTCCCGTCTTCGTCATCACTGAGAGCTGAACGAAAGTTGGGATGGTAAGTGCCTGGCCTAATTGGTGTCCTATTTGAAAAAAAATAAATAAATAAATGAAGCGATAAAAAAGTGAAAGCCGTTTACAAATCCCTGTAACGCCGAATTGGAGCGCAGCTCTTGAGGAGGAGGAGTGAAGGGTACTGAGGGGAGGGTAGACCCCTCCTCCTCCCCTCATTCTTTAATATGCTCCGGGGGGGGCGGTCACGTGACCTCGGGGGGGGGGGGGGGGGGTGTCACGTGACTTCGGGGAGGGGGTCACGTGACCTCAGAGGGGTCATGTGACCTCAGAGGGGTCACGTGACCTCAGAGGGGTCACGTGACCTGGGGGTCACGTGGGGGGCACCTTGGGGTCACGTGACCTTGAGATGACCTTGGGAGGGGTCACGTGACCTTGGGGAGGAGACCACGTGACCTCGGGGGTCACGTGACCTCAGAGGGGTCACGTGACGGGGGTCACGTGACCTTCAAAGGGTCACGTGGGGTCTTGGGGTCACGTGACCTTGAGATGACCTTGGGAGGGGTCACGTGACCTGGAGGGGTCACGTGACCTTGGGGGTCACGTGACCTTGGGATGACCTTGGTTACGCCGACGGCGACGCCGACGGCGACGGCGACGGCGACGGCGACGCCGCTCAAGCCGGGAACGGGCCCCTAAGAGCTGCGCTCTAAAAGAGAAGAAGGAGCGTCGCAAACTACTAGTGTCGCAAAACTATCGATAGTAAATAGTCGACAGTACCATCAATAGGTTTACGATAGTCGACTATCGATAGTTTTCTAATATTTGATTAACGATAGTTTTCCGATAGTCGACTATCGATAGTTTTTCAATAGTCGACCATCGATAGTTTTTCGATAGTCGACTATCGATAGTACTATCGATAGTTTTTCGATAGTCGACTATTGATAGTACTATCGATAGTTTTTCGATAGTCGACTATTGATAGTACTATCGATAGTTTTCCGATAATTGACTATCGAAAAATACTATCGATAGTTTTTCGATAGTCGACTATCGATAGTACTATCGATAGTTTTTTTCACTATCAATAGTCAGATTTCTGGCGACTATCGATACTATCGATAGTTTTTCGATAGTCGACTATCGATAGTACTATCGATAGTTTTTTTCACTATCGATAGTCAGATTTCTGGCGACTATCGATAGTACTATCGATAGTTTTTCGATAGTCGACTATCGATAGTACTATCGATAGTTTTTTCACTATCGATAGTCAGATTTCTGGCGACTATCGATACTATCGATTGTACTATCGATAGTTTTTCGATAGTCGACTATCGATAGTACTATCGATAGTTTTTTCACTATCGATAGTCAGATTTCTGGCGACTATCGATACTATCGATAGTACTATCGATAGTTTTTCGATAGTCGACTATCGATAGTACTATCGATAGTTCTTTCACTATCGATAGTCAGATTTCTGGCGACTATCGATACTATCGATAGTACAATCGATAGTTTTTCGATAGTCGACTATCGATAGTACTATCGATAGTTTTTTCACTATCGATAGTCAGATTTCTGGCGACTATCGATACTATCGATAGTACTATCGATAGTTTTTCGATAGTCGACTATCGATAGTTTTTTCATTATCGATAGTCAGATTTCTGGCGACTATCGATACTATCGATAGTTTTTCGATAGTCAACTATCGATAGTACTATCGATAGTTTTTTCACTATCGATAGCCAGATTTCTGGCGACTATCGATACTATCGATAGTACTATCGATAGTTTTTCGATAGTCGACTATCGATAGTACTATCGATATTTTTTTTCACTATCGATAGTCAGATTTCTGGCGACTATTGATACTATCGATAGTTTTTCGATAGTCGACTATCGATAGTACTATCGATAATTTTTTCACTATCGATAGTCAGATTTCTGGCGACTATCGATACTATCGATAGTACTATCGATAGTTTTTCGATAGTCGACTATCGATAGTACTATCGATAGTTTTTTTCACTATCGATAGTCAGATTTCTGGCGACTATCGATAGTTTTTTAATAGTCGACTATCGATAGTACTATCGATAGTTTTTTTCACTATCGATAGTCAGATTTCTGGCGACTATCGATACTATCAATAGTTTTTCGATAGTCGACTATCGATAGTACTATCGATAGTTTTTTTCACAATCGATAGTCAGATTTCTGGCGACTATCGATACTATCGATAGTACTATCGATAGTTTTTCGATAGTCGACTATCGATAGTACTATCGATAGTTTTTTCACTATCGATAGTCAGATTTCTGGCGACTATCGATACTATCGATAGTTTTTCGATAGTCGACTATCGATAGTACTATCGATAGTTTTTTTTCACTATCGATAGTCAGATTTCTGGCGACTATCGATACTATCGATAGTACTATCGATAGTTTTTCGATAGTCGACTATCGATAGTACTATCGATAGTTTTTCGATAGTCGACTATCGATAGTACTATCGATAGTTTTTCGATAGTCGACTATCGATAGTACTATCGATAGTTTTTTTCACTATCGATAGTCAGATTTCTGGTGATTATCGATACTATCGATAGTACTATCGATAGTTTTTTGATAGTCGACTATCGATAGTACTATCGATAGTACTATCGATAGTTTTTCGATAGTCGACTGTCGATAGTACTATCGATAGTTTTTGTCACTATCGATAGTCAGATTTCTGGCGACTATCGATACTATCGATAGTACTATCGATAGTTTTTCGATAGTCGACTATCGATAGTACATCGATAGTTTTTTTCACTATCGATAGTCAGATTTCTGGCGACTATCGATACTATCGATAGTACTATCGATAGTTTTTCGATAGTCGACTATCGATAGTACTATCGTAAGTTTTTTTCACTATCGATAGTCAGATTTCTGGCGACTATCGATACTATCGATAGTACTATCGATAGTTTTGCACCACTACTGTGCCGAGTTGTTAGCTACGAGCTCAACTTTTTGCTTGGTTATGAAATCATCGCAGGGAAGTTGTTTGCGTGCGGTTCGCACACATCGAGCAACGGACTGAGTATGCTCGTCGCTTCGCCTGGTCGCGTCACCCGAACCATCGCTCACATGCGGTTTATAGAGCCAGCTTTCTCGGGCGAAAAAGTTCAAGCCGCCGATAGTGCGGTCCATTTGATGGGTCGTGTAAACAGGCGTTTCTTCGCTCGTGCGCCCGAACAATTTCGGCGTCTCTAGGTTGCGCTGATTGCGTCGATAAATCAGACGCTGAAAATTTTTCGTTCGTGCAACAGAAAAATTTCGGCAAGATTAGACCACGCTAATTGCCACAATAGATCTGCCTAACCACTTCCGTAGTTGTAGCAGCTTGTGATACAGTGGAAAATTGGGTTGTCACATATTTTAAAGTTCACTTTTTAGACGTGCCTTCTGTTATTGTCTTACAGCAACTTCAAATGCGAGCACAGCATAGCAGTCTTGCTGCACATCAATGCAGTAAGAGAGTTCGACCAACTCTCATCAACTGACCAGCCCCAGAAATGGGGCAAAGCCCAGAAGGAGCGAGTCATGGAGAAGTATTAGCCACAGAAGATGGTT
Organism: Ixodes scapularis; assembly: GCF_016920785.2. NCBI lineage: Eukaryota > Metazoa > Arthropoda > Arachnida > Ixodida > Ixodidae > Ixodes > Ixodes scapularis. Next base: position 71,976,890 of record NW_024609837.1, read on the forward strand.
GACCTTCCCTGTGCAAACAAGGTATGATAATAAGTTAATAAGTTGATGATAATAAGTTTGGCAATTTCTCACTTTCAAATGAGCAAGTGTTTCATGACCCGGCAGTTGGCATGGGTCGCAACAGGAAGTTTAGACGTCGGTTATCCCACGGGGCGTAGGCCCAGAAGACGCGGGGGACAAAGACGAACACTGAGGTGAACTGGATAATAAACACATTCATTTACAAAAATATTAATTAGATAGAACAAAGCACACAAGAAGAACGCTACACAGGAGTTTAATCGGAGGGCAGATAATACGGCATTACTAACGGGTACAGAGGCTTTACTAGTAAAGGGCAAGATACAAACTTGCAATCAAATGATGGAGACAGTACTGCACGATGGAGCAGTCCAGCATGACGCGGCTTGCGAGGTGGAGCCGATGTTCCTCAGACTTTCCTCGTTGTGGTGCGGTGCTGCTCCACGTACGGCAAGTGGAGTTGTGAGTTGGGGGGACGTCACACTGGGGCAGTCAAGCAGGGGAAGAAATCGCGGGGCTGGCGCAGGAAGATTAGCCACTCTGTGTCGAAACTGAGTCCTCACTGCTGCGGTGCGACATCCGGAGCCGAAAGGTCTAGCGGCTAGTTGCCGCTAGTTCTCCTAGGCGACTCATTGGACGCCACGTCGCTCTGTAGCAGTACGGCAGAGGAAGAACTCGCAGGGCTGGCACACAGAGATCAGTCACTCGGTGCCGAGATTGAGTCCCCTTCAGTGCCGTAATGCCCGCGGGGCAGCGTCTGGAGTCGAAAGGTCTGATGACTGCTGGCTACCAGTTCTCCACATTGACTGGCGCGCCGTTGAACACAAAGTGGTGTGCACAGCTCGTTGAAACCCAACATCACCAAAATAAAGCCTGCGCGTTCCCTCCATTTCAACACAACCATCACACCAGTCCACAAGCATCACAAAAACACACCTAACAGCTTCAAACCATTCCTGGATTCGGAGGATTAGGTCTTGGTAACCCGATGTCAGACAGCCGGAGCTTCTAGCGGAAAACCTCGCACTTCAAGGACCAAGGGGCCAAAGAAGGGTCACAAATGTGCCCTCTCCGAAGGTGAGACATAGGCCCCCGCAATAACGACCCCGCCGACTACCGCCTTAGAAACCATTCAGAGAATCGCCGTGTCGCACTAACCGTTGCCTGGCTCTCTCTTTGAAGTTCAGGTATGTTTTTTTGCGGCGATGTATCTTGATGAACGAGTGGTTTGGGTACACCAACAATGACACCGATTGTTTCACTGAATCTTCGCGGCACAATTGCAATTTTATTCCTTACAGATATTGGCCCACTGCTCTAGCTAATCATTTTTCCGGTTGTTTCAGGTTTCATGCACTAAAAGCACCTTCTTAACTTTGTTTTGATACGTCCAAGCGAAGCATTTGCAGATTTTAGCTTTAATATGACAGAATATCAAATGACAGTGTCAAGGTCACCGCATAACTCTTGTCAAACGTATATAAGAGTGCTGCCAGTCTGTGAAGCAGGCATGTAGCCAGGTGAAGTCGGCGGGGGGGGGGGGGGGGTGCGGCGCGGCGCCCCCTCCCCTTGAAATCTTCCATTCTGCTGGGACCTCCTCTCCCCCCTCCCCCTCATACAGCATTTTGTCATGGGCGCCCCCCCCCCCCCCCCTCCCCCGAAGCAAAATCCTGTCTATGTGCCTGCTGTGGAGAAATCAATCGATATTGTAACCTTTAGAGTGCCTTCATGTGCGCTTCGCATAGAGTGATGCCAACTGGCTGTTTCCCTTTCCCACACCCTCTTCCTCCGCCATTTTGTTTGTCTCATTGTTTCCCCGTGCGCCGGAAAGTGGCCTTTGTGTCCATCGGTAATCCCATCCGAGGGGGAAAATGCTAATCCTCCCTCCGTAGGTTCCACAACGCTGCTCCGAACTTCAGAGATAAGGTGCTTGTTTCCGGGAGGGTTATAAGCCCCACGGATTATCGCCGAGGAACAAAATGGCTGCTGGTTTGTCGGTAAATGGTATTACAAAGGGTGGCATCACCCTAGTAAAGCGCACATGAAGGCTCCCTAGTAACCTCTATTCGGAATGCGCATCCTGATCTTTGACATCGGTTTGTACTGTTTTTAAGGTAACTTTGAAGGAGACTCCGCAGTTGCAAAGGAACATCCTCGAGAGACTCCTGAAGAATGTTCCTCATCGATCTGCAGCGAAAACGCACTCAGAAACGGCAATGGAAACACGTATGCACATGCACATAGCTGATCTCCAGTACAGTAGTACACCGTATAGTAATAGTTTGCAATACAACTATTTCAGTTGCACTACAAAAAATTTCAGGCAGTCAAAATGAATCATCGGTCCTTTGAATGGGTCATTTTGGATGCCCTTCGTTGGTTTAGCATGTAACCCCCCCAAGTTTACCTTTCAACCATGCTTAACTGGAGGCATGGCAGTTTAATGTGTCAATACAGCACAGCTTGCTGGTACTGCAAATTCTTGTGTTATGATTCTAATGCTGATTCCTTTCAGTTTGCGTGCATATGGCTCTTATTTCGGTGTACACTCATGTCAACCGCTTCTCTGGGAGGTGCAGTAGTTGCTGGTCTTAAATGCTTCTGCCGCAGCGAAGCCACTAGGCACCATACTTGAATGGCAGGTTACTTTTTTGCTGTCTAAAGGTCGACATAGCTGAATTTGACATGCTTAATTTGAATATGGTTTTGATGCTCAAACACATTGTACTCATCAGAGCAGGCTTTGAGCAGCAAAAGGCAGCACTAACTGGGAGTACCTTAACTGTATTAGGAATGGAATTGAATCAAAGTAACAATGCTGGCAGGTGGGTTTATAACTATGAAAAAAAAACTTACACGACACTCAAAGATGCAGACACCAGAAAATAGGAGCAGACAGGACGAGTGCTTGTCCTATTAGCAACGTGGTTAGCTGCCATACTAATTGTCTCAGACTCGTGTTACAAGATGGAAAGCTGTAGTTTATCCATCCCTAGGCATCTCACACATGTTGCTTAGACGTGTGACATGTTGCCTAAACTTTGTTGCACGCGCCAAAAAGGAAGACAAGCAAAACCTCGCAAGGCGATTGGCTAATTTGTCTATGTTGCCATGCAAATCGCCATTTCAGACCATTCAAATCTTCGAAGCCTTGCGTATCGACCCATGTGTATGCAATCACAGATCTCTTACAGTTTTATTGTTCTTCTTGCGTATTTCAAAACAGTAAAATTATTTTTCATTGCCCCCAGGCACCGACACAGCATGTTGTAGTGCTGCGAAGATGTACGCTTGTTTAGCTGGTGTGTGGATAGCAAAATCTCGGTATACGAGAAACGTCTCCATAAAGCTACCCGTCATTAACAAATTTAGATTTGCTCACCAGGAACAGAGGGGTCAAATAGAAATTGCTCACTTCACGAACGATAATGACGACCATACGAGGATCTTGGTGCTACTTTCCCAGGATCCAGTGACTTTAGCTTTACCAACCCAAAGCATGAAAGTGACAGAGGCATAGTCTTGCTCGAGAAAGCTTCAGCGTAGAAGTGACAACGATCTGGGTTCGCGGAGGGCCATTTGGAGATGCCTTCACGCACTCCGCTCTCGTGCACAGCACTTAAAGTACATCACAGCCACAAAAAAGGCCTTGCTCGGTGAAAGGCTGATTGGACGTGCAAGAATTATCATAGCCTGCTAGACAAGTTTTGACGGAAGCATCTTGACACAAACCCGGAGGATCACTGGAACCTGCGTCACGTCAGCAGGGCAAATTTTCTGCAGCTCCTTTCACACGTGGAACAAAGAATCGTGCAAGGAAATGAACCAGCAGACTCAATAACACAACGATGCGCCATTTTTATTTTAATAATCTGAAAACAAGAAAGCATCGTACCGTTACCAGAATGAACGCTTTTCAAGTTAGTCTCCCGCCAAAAATCTGCGAGTGAAAAGGTGCTTGACCTTATCTGTCCGTGGATAAGGCGCAGATCACACGAATTGGTGACGTGGCAGTCACGTGGTACACGGTCCGTGGACGATAATTGCGGTTCGGTTCGTTGTGTGAATGGGCAATTACCAAACTATTTACACTGCATAAAAAGAAGGGCCAGAACTTATTCTCAGGTTTGAACCACTCTTACCAGCGAACATTGTTGCGTGGTAATCCTCAGTATTGAGGGGACAAGTATTTTTAGTAGCATATTCCAGCAACACCTCACTGCACACATACAAAGAGAGACAGATAACATAGCAGGGTCCTTGAAGGGCTGTGTGACAGAAAGTTACTTGATTGTCGGAATTGAAGTCTACAAAGCTAGTGGTTGGGCAACGACCATTCGCAAAATAAGAAGAGCAAGTCGTCTGCCTCTCGCGGCAAGAGTAGAGGAGACGTCAATGCGGCGCCATGCTCCGATTTGAAGATGCTCATTTGGGGAAACGTTGCTCTGTCGTGTGCTAGTCGTAGCAGTTACTGCCCTGCCTGAGCTGTCAGGAATCCTCGATTATGTGTGAACTCTGACTCAACCTCTGTCGAACGGGAGAGGAAATACCGCGAAGGTTATGTTGGTGCAACCACCGGGTGGCTACTGCTCCTTAAGCATCCTCACTAGGGATTCCAAGATAGGTCTTTGGCTCAGTAGTGGCGACGAAACTGAAAGTGGAGCAGGCCACGGCAGGTCTCTCGCTTGGCAAGTATGTTGTCCCTCCTTTGCTTTCAGCTGCATCAGTTATGTGAATCTCCTCACATTCAATGATTTGTTCAAAGAGAAGCAGGGAAAGACTGATTACCGTATATGTGGTGGCTAGAAATGATGGGACTTTGCGACCGGTGCCACTCGGGTGCATAGATCAAAGCTGGGCCTACTACTTGGTCGCTGCTCGTACATGCTGCACACCTTTACACCACATGTAAACATTCGAGCATGCTGTTTTAACGAGGGCCTTTTAGCTACGAGAGAAATGTGAGTGAACAGGCGGCGACCAAGTAGTAGCCCTAGCTTTGATCTGCACACACTAGTGGCACCAATGGGGCTTTTTCACATACCGACGGCACCAGGCGGTGGCTGCGCGAACTAAAAATCAAGGAAGTGACCTACCTATGCTACCAATCGATAATGGGAGCTACGCTACCAGTTTTTTCGCTTTCTGAACTGTGGCGTGTGCCCAATGCGACTTTAAAGAAGGGCATCCGTGGCGTCCACCTAAACGTCGTGTTTTTCTTTCCATCCACTTTCTTTTTTTGTGTAACACAAGTGTTATATATGCTGCAATTACCTGTTCTACTTGCTGATCCACAGCTTCCTTCTGAATTTCCTCGATTTTTCGTGCCGACTTCCGCCGCTTGGTGTCGGGCGCTCGCGCGTGCGCAGAACGCTTCTCGGAAAAGGTCCATTGCACAGTCGCATCGCTTCCAGCCACCACATCTGCAGTCATCAGTCTCTTGCCGCTTCTCTTTTAACAGACTATGTGACGTTATGAGCTCCATGAAGCCAATGCAGCTAGAAATAAAGGGGGAAAAACTCACCCGCTGAGCAAGAGACCTGCTGTGGTTTGCTCAGCTTTCGGTGTCGTCGCCACCACTGCGCCGAAGGCCTGTCTTGGAACCTCCAGCGGAGGCGCGTAAAGGGTAGTAGCCACCCTGTGGTTGCACTAACGTAATCTTCGAAGTATTCTCTCTCCCGTTCAACAACGTTTGAATCCCAGCTCACAGAATCAGTGGATGTGCTCAGCATAGCATAAAGCCTTAGTTTGTTTCTCATTAATATGCATATTGCTTCTGGTTTGCGCAATATTTTGAAGTAGGTCATGTTTTATTGCTAACATTACTGTGTTGTTGTGCAGCCGTGGAAGCTACCTGGGACCTGGACACTTCCCCAAAGCCTGCTTCCAGGGATCTAACCCTTCTGCGTCCTTTGGATGAGCTGAGGGAACTCGGTGGGAACCGCAACGTTGGGCTACCGCTGGAGGAGGTGCTTCGGCACCTACAGGAGAGCAACAGTAGAAAAGACATTGAGGACGTAGAGAGGGCAACGCGGGATCAGGCAAAATCCAGCCTCTGAATGTGCCACAGAGTGGGTATGATAACTGCGTCCGTCGCATACAGCGTGTATACGCGTGTGAAAACACTCAGAACTAGGATGGGTCCGCATGACCCGAGACCCCCGTCAAGAAAGATCCTAAGGCAAACGAATGTCCGAACGGCTGCAATGCGTCGGGGCAGTGATCTAGAAGGCCCCGGGAAGAAGTGCTATGAGGAGAAGCACTCTCAGCATGAGGACTTGGTTGTGAGAGGGGGCGGGTTGTTTGTCATGGAGGGACGGCCCTACATTGGCGCAAGTCCAGAGGGACTGGTAGAGTGCAAGTGTTGCGCCAACCGAGTGCTCGAAGTAAAATGGCCAGAGATAATGAAAAAGTTTTTGAAAGAGAAGAGAAGGGCACGGTCAACACTCTTGTAAAGCTGAAGCGCACGAGCCCACACTTTTCCCAAGTGCAGGTGCAGATGGGGTTGACAGGAGTAAAGCATGGAGACCTGTTTGTCTACATCAGTGACGAAGAGTATGAATGCATTTCTGCAGACTTTGATGAAGAATTCTTCAGGGATGTAGTCGAGAGGTCCACATATATTTTTGAGATGTATGTGCTGCCACAGATGGTTTGCGTGGTCTAAGGGGAATTTTCTCACTTTAACTCATTCTTTAGAGTTAATACAAAAAGGAGCCATGCAATGATTTTTTTTCATCTGTTAAATACTGTAAACGACGTAATTTTCGCGAATCTCCTACAATTTGCAAAAAATAGGTCCCACGAATAATTCCGGTAAAATGTAATTACAGTGAAATCTATTGAGATCCCACCTTGTCGCAAAAATTAGAACCTGCGAATTATTCCAAAACTTTGGCTTTGACCTAAATTGCGAAATATTGAGCCCGCAAGAAATCAGTCGGTAACAGTACTTATTAGGATTAATTGTTAATGTTTGTGACCTAAAAAGAAGATGTGGATTTTTATCATTTTTAAAATATGCTAATATTTAGAGCAAAGCTAAGCCAGTTTTTGCAGATACTCTCACATTGAAAAGCCATGGACATCATAATCATATTGTTTATTAAGAAAAAAATGCAGCAACAACTTGGGGACAGGAATTATTCTTGGTAAGATAACATTGCACGGTCTTGCTAAGACATTTTGGAGCAATAAGTTTGTTTAATGTGTATAGCTTGAACAAAGTTGAAATTTTTGTTCACTAGCATTTCAGAACTAATCTTTGTGTTTGTTATTTGTAATCTGTTTCATTTTCCCCCTCATTGCCATCTTACAGTGTCATTAAAAACAAACATAAAACAGCAAATGCTTTTTTTCTAATTACAGCGGCCAAAAATGCTACAAATGGAAGTTACAATGATTGAAAAGAAACACACACATAGCGCGCAACGGCTGTGTATCTAAACCTGTGTGGCACTCGTGCATCAACAACAGCTCTACTGGAACAAAGATTTGTTCTCGCTAAATAATGGCTTCGATAGGTTCACCATGCCAGAGATCACAGTGAAGGTCTTGTCAATATACGGAAGAAGATCCAGATCAAACCGATGTCGTAGAATTCGGAAGAGCTTCGTTCTTTGAATTGCCCTTTCTACTTGTACTCGAGCACTGGCAATCGACTGTTTAGCCCTAGCTTCCTCTGCAGTGAGCTGCTTCTCCATTAGGAATGGAGGCCTTATCATCTTTACATTTTTTTCCCGGCACAGCTCATTAATCAGAAATCCTTTGTCAACTATGACACTGTCAATGTGTGGAGTGCATTTGTCAAGGATCTGCGACTCCTTTGTTATGAACGTGTCAGATGCTTTTCCGCCATACGCTGGGCTAACATAACTAATTAAGCCACCCGGCGTTTCACTCACCAGGACCTCGGCCGTGTACGTCCGTTTGTAATGACTGTACGTCAGCAACCTTGACACGAGGTCTTTGGGCCGCTCAATTTAAATTTCTGTACAGTCGAATACCATCCTGGTTTCTTTGTACTGCAAGAAATATGTGGTCAGACAGCTTACCACAGCTTCTTTTTCGGGCCAGAAAACGGCATGCTCTAGGATGCTTGCGAGAACTACTATGGATTCTTTAAACATGTTGGACGTTGTAGTCCGGTGAATACCAAATAGCACTCCCAGCAGGGAAAATGTAATGTTATGGTAAAGCTTCATGAACGTGAGCATCACAACATCGTCGTCACCTAAGCAGAAGCTACGGGATGACCAAAGAGTGCGGGCTTCTGTATATAGTTCCGTAATAATGTAAAACAACTCAAATGAGCAAATTCCAGAGAGCACGAGCAACCCGTTTTTATCCACTACTTTGGAGATTGTGATCAGCTGGTTATCACGGTGGAAGGGACTACTGGTGCTGTCAACTTGCACCCCAGTTTCCTGTCGGAACTTGTCAAGCTCTGCACTGACCACTGCAAACAAAAGAATACGAATTCCGAGTGTAAATCTCAATTAAATCATTCATACAAATGAAAATAAATCATTCCAATGATATACTTCCTACCTTCACAAATTGGGACGTGGTTTTCGAGACCCATGTCGGGGATCGGTGAGGCGTTGGCACTTGTTGCAGTCGAGACTTCAACCAATGGTTCAGGCGTGGGTAGCATCTGAATCACTGATAGCGGAAAAGAAAGAAATTGTGGTGACATACGCAGTTGCATGCCAGTAGATTTACATCACTCAAGCAATGCTATGATAGGCTCAAGCAAAGTTAGAAGTTGCGCGTTTTAACTTTTTTTATGGTATCCCCACTTTCTAAACATATACGCGTTAGAAAAGCTGTTTTTTGAGCAGCACACTAAACAGATTTCTCTGCTACAAATAGAGAGCCACAGGTAACTTGTGTGAATGCCCACGTACTGCTTGAAGCAAACAATGGAAACAAGATATCCTAATTACTTTAAGGATACTAATTACTTTAAGGTTCAACCCAACTTCTTTCAGCTTTGTGCCAAGTCCTTTGAGTTCTGCTTTTGTGTAAAGAGTGTTTTCACTTTCCTTTTGGTTCGTGGGGGCAGCGAAACACTATACAAACACAAACTTCTGTGGAATAAAAATCAGCTGTGTTTGAGTCTGTGTTGTGCTGTCCTTCGTCTTTTCCGTTGTCTCGGGGGTGTTGTCTTAAATTATGTTAAACCTTCCCCAGCTCGTTTGCACCCCAACTTTTTGTTTGTTTACTTCGTTGTGTCTCTACCTGCTCATTATATCTGTCTACACTGCTTCCAGTTGACTTTTGCTGGATTTAGATAGTGCTTCACTGGAATCCTTTGGTGATATTGGGGGCTCATTAATATCGGCCCTTGCCTGACGCAGAACAAAACCAATGTCAGGTAGCGTGTCAGGCACATTACTTTTTTTTCTCGAAGATTTAATTTTTACGGGCAATAAAACATTGATTTTAAGAGAAAAAACGAAGTGGCAAAGCCTAAACAGAAAAAGTTCGTACGTAAACTGTCACCCTCCATGGGTTCCACGCCTTGTGCTGCTGCTCCAGAGACATCTTCCACTAGACAGCTGTCACCGTTCTCCGTGTTTTCCTGTGTTATCAGGGAATCCAACTGTATGGAGATGGAAGGCTGTGGAAGCTGGTGAGGATGTGCAGCATTGTGTCTTTCACCTGAAAAGAACAATTTGAATGTGCACTGGCTTAATAAATAAGACTGGAAAAAGGGCAGTGCACTAAAGCAAAATGTTGACTAAGTATTTGGAGTGAAATTGCTCTGCACCTACACAGAACTCGGGGGAATTCGACTGTTTTCTGGTTGCCATAAAATTGTTTTCAGTCGTTGCATTTTTTTCAGAAATAAAGTTTGCTTATGTCTGCTAACTGGGTCACAGTTCATTCGTGATGCAGCTGCATTTGCGTAGACTTTCTCTGTCACGTAGGCCCTTGGGCATTTGAAAATATAATTCTGGAACGAAGGGTTCTGAAGAATCTGCGAGCGAGCGAGTGCGTGCCGCGCGGCGCGCGGGAGTCGGTATCGCGAGCTGACTCGCCGCTGGCCTAAAGGCGGTAGACGTAAATGCTACCTGGAATGCCAGTGAGACATGGATCTAATATTTTTACGCTATTTTTTGTAACTAGGGGCAGAGTTCGAAACACTTACGCCGCCGTTTCGCCGACCCCTCACACGGTCGCATTCTGTCGTGTGGACGCACGGGGAGAATCGCCGATGGAATCGCCTCCGCCTATAATTTCCTGCACTTGTGACCTCTTTATAAAAGACAAATAAACAAATACCTTCATGCTGTGTACGAAGACGTGTCGGTATCGATCTTACCTAGTACCTTATACACGGGGTAGACGAAATCCTCCTCTTGGAAGTGTTTGCTGCACACAAGGGCATACTTTAACGCTGGCTTTCCCATTTTTAACTTAATCAGCCACGCTTTCTTCAATCTCGACGGCTTCGGATACCGGTGAAAGCTGATACCTGGTTCTTTTCTGGATTTGCATTGTGGCACCGAACAGAATGCCACCATAGCTGAGACCGTGCGAGCGTGGACTAAACCGTAGACAGGTACGACTCAGGTCGCCGCTGTCGCCGCTGTCGCCGCGTTCCTTTCCCTACGTCCCAATACACTTCATCCAATCAGGGCGCGGCGACCGCAGCGCCGCTCGCGCTCGTTCACAGCGCTAATACCGGGCATCAAAGGGTTCAAGCACGTCGACACGGCTCTTGCCCAGTCCCCTCCACCTTTCCTCCCACAAGACATAGCCAGTCCTCGTGGCTCTCCGTTCGAGGGGTGTGCCAGGCAAGCGCGTCGCTATGAGTAAACTCAGGGCCGTAGCGGCACGAGAACAGCCGAGGGCACAGGACCCCGACTATGACCCACGAGGGACAGTGCGTAGGAGGCTTTCACGGATCTCCTAAAGCCCATTGGATACATTAATTCTCCTCAAAGCAGAGCACCTAGGGCAAATATCTTTAAGTACATCCACAAAGAGAAAATACTCTAAAGCACATCTTTCAACAACGCATCAGCTGTCGCTGTGAAACGCCAGCACTTTGTATTGTCGTTCGCAATTTGTAACACTTATTATAATATTTTCTTTCACGATGAACATGGGGCACATAAAGTGTCACCAGCCACGATAGTTGACTCAAATATTTAAAATAGGTTAATGTTAGTACGAACCAGACACAAAAAGCAGCTTCGCTCTGGCGAATGTTGTTGACACTCACCCTCCATTTAGGTTATAGCTAGGCTTCCGCGGTTTTTTCTTGTAAATACTGAAAAATACATAAAATACCCCAGGAGGGTTTCTTTCCGGGAGCGGGGAAAACCGAAAAACCGCAAATTATAACTGTCCTTATATAAAGAAACCCCCGGTGTTTCGGGAAAGGTATCTGCAGAGTTGTTTTTCTGACCCTGAACAAAACCGGGACTATCTGTCCTTGAGATTTTGTTTTAGCGGAGGGGGGCGGGGGGGGAGGGGAGGGGGCGGAACACATATTTTGCCCTGGGCACACGTCTTCTCCTGTTGTCAACGCCGGGATGACGTCAATACCGGGGTGCGAGGTAGCGTTCGCTATTCATCCCCACAAGATCACGGCACGTCCTTAAATTTAGACATCTGGGCTAGCTTTCTAGAAACAATGTCTCAGCTGAGACTGCGTGAAAGAAAGCACAGCCAAAGCCAGCACACGAGCTGAGCGGGACTCAAATCGCGTCTCAAGGCGCTCGCGCGCCCCAGCCTTTGCAGCGCTTTCTTTCACCCAGTCTCAGCTGAGACGCTCTTCTAGCAAGCCGGCCCTAATCCCCAACCTGTAGCGCTACACGTGGGCGGAGACTGGTCGTTTGGCGACGCGTAGTTTAGCCTTGTGAGAGAAAGACACAAATTCATTTCATCCAATCTCTCGGTACATGTTCAGAATGCAGTCATTGTGAGAGTTCGGTTGTGCTATGCAAGAGCAATAAAACAAAGGCTGAAATGAATAGGAATATTTTTAATTAAAGAAATAAAAAATATTTGATTTAAATACGATTATTGGGATTTAAGTGAACGCAGCTAGAAAATAATCATTCTTTATCAATACATGTGTTTCTTAACATGGCAAATTCAGTGATCAATTTGTACCATTACGGATACCAATGCGGGACAAATAATTACAGTACATTGAAGGCAGTTTAAGTAACCTTTTTTAACGTATATCCAACGTATTTAACGTATTTAACGTATGAAACAAAAGATTGCATGATTTTCTTTAGTCAGATAAAATTTTTATTTGCTTTTCTTTCACGTTCCAATTTGCTTGCAAGAAGACATTGGTTCTCTAGTTGTTTTGTTTTCATTCTTACGCTCTCGGATTGGCTTGCATGGGACGTTACGTAGTTGACAAAGGAAATGGAAGGTAGAAATAAAGTTCAATGCTCCGATTGGCTCAGAAGGAAACTGGTTCCGCTCGTCTTCACCCTACATAAATCTTTCTCGCTTGATGATCGCTTTATTTTAGTACAAGACACATGCAAATAGAAAGCATCAAATTGAAGGCAAACATGAAATAAAAACAAATTTCCGGAGCATTTTTTGTGAAATAGTTGCTTTAAACCATTATAGTATAACTGGATCTGATTTAAATCTCGTGTTAAATCACGATTTAAATCATTGTGATTTTTACTTTACCCTGAACAGGGCAGGATATTGTTTTTACCGGATCGAGAAAGAGAAAGGACTCTACTTCGATAAGCACTAACAGCTGTTACATAAAATCGAAGTCATTTTTTGTAATCTAATTGTGACTAAGTGGTTTTCTTCTTATCTTTTCCGTAGAGAGCAATATGTGCAGATAGGACAGAAATGATCTAGTCTTTCCCCGGTTTCGTCAGGAGTGCCACAGGTAAGTGTTTTGGGTCCCGTTTTATTTTTGATTTTTATAAACGATTTGCCCAATGATATTACTCCATATCTAGAAGACTCTTCGCAGACGACTGCGTGATATACAGTAAGAAAAACACACCGGAAGATCAGGTGGAGTTAAACAATAACTGGTGTAAAATGTGGCAGATGGTGTTAAACCTGAAAACACATATTTTTATGAAAATAACTAGAAAGAAAAATGTTTTCAATTATGACCATAGCATAAATAATCAACAACTTTCTAGAGTCGTGGTATATAAGTATCTAGGTTTGAGATTTACCTCTGACCTACGATGGAATAGATACACTGACAACGTGTGCGTCAAGACTAATAGAAAACTATGGAGCCTCAGACAAAACCTCTCTAGTGCTACACCAGAAATAAAAGCTATTTCATACAAGACCCTCATAAGACATATTATTGAGCATGCAAAATCGTGCGGGACCCACATACCGAGACAAATTGTGCTAAACTGGACAAAATTGAGCGACTAGCCTCCAGATTAATATTTAACAAATATAGCCGTGCTTATTCTCCCACTGAACTATGTGAACTCGCAAAGTTCCCAACTTTTGAATCTAAAACAAAATAAGACCGTATACAAAAATTTTCCAGATTATTCCTAATCAAGTAAAAATATATTATTCAGACTACTTCGCAATTCGCTCCAATCAATCGTCAAGGCACCGCCACACTATGTACATTCCAAGTACGTATGTACGAAATTACTGTTTTCAATTCAGTTTTTTCCCTAGAGCCATAAACGAATGGAACATGCTACCAAATGCCACTGTTTCACCAGCATCACTAAGTTATTTTTTTTTTAATTTTGAAACAACGGTTTTATGTGCTACTTATTACATTTAATATATTTAGCTACACTTAGCATTATGTAAACTTCTGGAGATGTGCTTCTTTGATTCTTCCTGATATTTGAGTGATCTACATTTAGAGTGTAATTTATTTATGCTTATTTTTGTTTCTTGTTCTGTATTATATTATATTGCATTTGTTGTTAAGGGGAAGTTCTTATCTTGTACCAGAGACTTGTATGTGTTTATTATGTATTTTTATTTCACCCTGTGAGAGCCCTATATGGGCTGACAGCATTAATAAATGAATAAATGAATGAATGAAACAAGCCGCCTTTGTGTGTCCGTGCGGGGAGACGGGGGTTATAACCAAAAGAAATGGCATGACAATACCTCACAGAAATAAAAACACCGTTAATCCGGTAAACTAACTTGACGATGTTGAAGTCAAAACGCCTTCTGTATGAGCAAACGGAAATGATGAAATATGCATAAGATAACTATTTTATGTAGTTAATGAAAGAATGCAGGCGAGCTGGTTAAGGACGGCAATTTTTAACGCTGGAGAGCGAGTAAACAGAATGATAGGACAATGCGCATCGTGTTATCTTGTCTTCCTCTTTCCCCACTCTCCAGAATGAAAGAGGTCAATATTTGATCGATTTACAAACCATGACACGCACAAAAGCAGTTTTCTTTAAGTGCGCAGCTCTTAGGCGCCCGTTTCCGGCTTGAGCGGCGTCGGCGTAACCAAGGTCATCCCAAGGTCACGTGACCCCCCAAGGTCACGTGGCCCCTCCCAAGGTCACCCGAAGGTCACGTAACTCCCCAAGGTAGACTCTTGGGGACTTGTAGACTCTTACAAATATCTGGGCGTGATACTTAGCTCCGATCTTTCCTGGAACCTGCATGTAAATTACATGATTAATAACGCTAACCGCATGCTTGGTTATCTTAAACGTAACTTTTTCCTGGCCCCTTCTTCGTTAAAGCTATTTCTTTATAAGACATTAGTACGCTCAAAGTTTGAATATGCAGCCTCCATCTGGATCCCGGTACTACCTACTTTACTGACTCAATCGAATCCGTTCAGAATAAATCCGCACGTTTTATCTTGGCTTATTATAACCGGACGGCAAGCGTGACATCAATGAAGGTCATTTTACTTCTACCCAGCCTCGCACATCACCGCAGAATTACTAGCATTTGTCTTTTTCACAAAATATTCCACCACAACTCGGTTCTTAGAAATCAGCTATTCACCCCACCATCATTCCTTTCAGCTGGCCTTAATCACCAGCACAAAGCAGGCGTTCCATCTTGCCGCTACAATAAATATTTTAACTAATTTATTCCGAGAGTCACAAAAGAATGGAATCAGTTACCTTCATCACTTGCATCAATTGTTGATTGTGCTCTGTTATCACACCCAGATATTTGTAAGTCTACAAGTTCTAATGGTGTGCTATTAAGATTACAAGTAGCAGTAAAGGTAGCTCTATGGGTTATGCGCATTAGTTTACATTTTTTATCTTGAGTTCCATTGACCAAAGCTCGCACCATAGAAAGATAGAATCCAAATCATGCTGCAATTGTTGGGAATCGTAGTCACCAGATATTATTCGGTAGACAGCGCAGTCGTCGGCAAATAATCTTATCGAGGAAGAGACAACACTGGGCGGATCGGTAATTTAAATTAGAAAAAGTAACAGACCTAGGACTGACCCTTGTGGTACTCCAGAAGAGACAGTTGTGGGGGCAGAGTTAACACCATTGTAGGTTAGAAATTGCGAACGATCCGCTAAGAATGCTACCAGCTAATGAAATACATCCGGGTCGATGCTAAGTTTGCTTTATTTCGGAGTAGAAGTTTATGTGATACCTTATCGAATGTTTTCAATAAATCAAGAAAAATGCAGTCCACCGGGATCCCTTGTCGAGAGCTACATGAAAATCATTAGTAATGCAGAGTAGCTGTGTTTCACAAGAAAACATTTTTCTAAACCCATGTTGAGCTGAGGAGAAGAATGAGTTAGATTCAAGAAAATTGACGAGTTGCGTGTATATATGATGTGCTCAAAGACTTTATACGGAGTGCTAGTTTGTGAGATAGCCCTGTAATTGAAGGGGGAGTGCTTGTCACCAGCCCTGTGCAGAGGAATAACTTTCCCAGTTTTCCAGTCATAAGATAAAAATCCGGTGTCGAGTGACTGCTGAAACATCTTCGCAAGTATAAGAGAGGAGTACTGATTAGTTGCTTTGAGGAATTCAGAGCTGATTTTATCTGTGTCTGTAGCTGAAGATAACTTAAGGTCATTTATAATTTTTGAAACGCCATCGCGATTAATGATGACATGATCCATGAATGAGAGAGTGTTTACACGATACGTCGGATCAGTGTTGCTAAAAGGGTTGGAGAAAGACCTAATGAACACTTCGTTAAAAATGAGGCACAATGAGATTCGTCAATCTGAGCGTTGTCTGCTGTTTTAAGTGAAATCAGAGATGGCCTATCGCGACAGCTCATAACATTCCAAAATTGCCGAGGATTATTTTGGAGCATAAATGGTAAGACGTGGTTAAAAAGCTAATCGCATTCTTATAACGTTCAGCAGCACCATCGTATTTCTGCCAGCGAACTGGACAGAGTGTGCCTTTTGCGGCTCTGAATAGGCGTTTCTTTGAACTCTGTTGAACCAAGGTGCACTAGCATTAACAATTATAGTTTTAAAAGGAATGTACTTTTGACTAAGTGTGCTAATCATTTGTTTAAAGAGTGTCCAGTTGGTCTGAACAGAGCGCTCTGACAACCGTCGACCGCTCCGTGCTATCAGCGCGATGACGCGGTTTCCGTGACGCCTCGCTTTCTTATCGCGATATGAAGGTGAACGCCGGACCGTCCACCGCTCCGTGCTATCAGCGCCATGACGTGGCTGCCACGGCAGCCGCGTCATGGCGCTGATAGCACGGGGCGCTCGACGGCTTGGCGTTCACCTTCATATCACACACGACTGTACACGAGACGCAGATAGGTTTGACGTGTTCTCTTGGCGAATAAAAGCCGAAAATAATCCCCTAACCAGGGTAGCGAGAAGCACTTTCAATAATTTTGTTAGAGTTAAATGGACTAACTCTTCATTATTGAAAATTTAGTACGCGTGATGTTTCGATTATGACCGAATGTGCCGCTCGAACTCTATTTCGCATGGTCGGAGTCTGACCGCTCGGACGGCGATTTTCCGGCCCTCGGCGCCTGGCGTACGGACCACATCGATCGTTCCCCTAAATTTTGATTTCGCTTGACTATAATCGCAAAACACGTGTGCCATATTTTCAGCCGCCGAAAGTTACTCTGGCGCACCTTCTAATTTTGTATCTCCCAAACACCGCCAGGGTATTTATTATTCGCGGCTTCTGGCTGGTCACATTTGAATCTGTGAAGAAGCCCTGGAACGCACCCAGCCCGCTCTCAGCCAATGACACTTCCGTATTTGCCTCCTATACTTCGAAATGAATGACTAAAACAAGGTGGAAAGTTGGGCGAGTTGGTTGATGGTCATATTGAATGGGTTAAAACAGCACAAAAAAGACGAAGGACCAGTAAAAGGAAACACACAAACACAGTTGTAAGTCAGCGCTGTGTCTGTGTGTTTCCTTTTACTGGTCCTTCGTCTTTTTTGCGCTGTTTTAACCCATTCAATATGAATGACTAAACTCTGTCGATATACAACTCTGGTGTGGGCAAAAGCGGGCTTGTGAGGTGACGTGACATCTGCCAGAAAGAGACCAAGCGATGGTAGCTGGTTTTCTTCAGTTGGCGTTTCCGCCTGTACTTCGGATGCGTACTGTCGCGGCAACTACAGAAGCAGAAACAGAGACACGGGTTTCCCCGGGAATTAAAACCAGGGGGGGGAGGGGGACGGGGGGCATTGAGAATAGAGTAGGCGTTGCGAATTAATTAAGGGGGTACTTTCAGAAAAACACGGGGGGGGGGGGGGGGGGGTGTAGGTAAGTCACTGAATGAAAACAAACGAGCTTTCGAAAGTGTAGAGCGTCTGTGAGCGCTTATCGGCACTGGTGGTGCCATCTCTGAATAGCTTCAACAGACAAACGAGATCGTTGTTCGATTTCTTTTCGACAGCTGTCGCTCCGCGCTCCGGTATTGTAAAAATATTTGGTACCTTCATACCGTCTCTGCTCTGCTCCCAGGTCTTTGGTAGTGTCATGATACTGTAACTCGTTAATTTTCTGGCACCTTTCAAACGTAACTCGATACATTTTAGAGCGCAGATCTTAGGCGTCCGTTTCCGGCTTGAGCGGAGTCGCCGTCGCCGACGGCGTCGTCGTCAGCGTAATTTTGCGTTGCATTGTGGGAATTTTCCCATAAAGACATCACACGTGACGTGACGTGTGTCGTGACGAGGTTTAAGAATGACGTCTAGAGGGTCACGAGGGAGAAGGAGGAGAAGGAGGAGGAAGGAATTTTTTCCGCTAAATTTAGCGGGAAAAGTTCTCGCTAAAGTTACCGGAAAAAGTTCTCGCTAAATTTAGCGGAAAAATTTCCCCGCTAAATTTAGCTGGGACGTTGTTCCGCTAAATTTAGCGGAGACTCGTCCACTCCGTACCCTCCCCCCCTTCTCCTCAGGAGCTGCGCTCTAATTAGGCATTACAGAGAGTGGTAGACGTCTCTCATTTTTTTAAAGTAACTCTAACGATAACTTAAATACTTTCTTTTTTAAACTACTAAAACGTATATGCAAAGATACAGATACTTTCCGCTGTTACGAGAGAATGTACTAAAACACGCGGGATTCGGTTTGATCGAGTAGCAAGACCTGGCGGGTCCTGCCTCGGCCAATCGACCAGCGCTCAGCGCCTCCCGA
Source organism: Ixodes scapularis (assembly GCF_016920785.2). Classification (NCBI taxonomy): domain Eukaryota; kingdom Metazoa; phylum Arthropoda; class Arachnida; order Ixodida; family Ixodidae; genus Ixodes; species Ixodes scapularis. The sequence continues at coordinate 71,995,519 of NW_024609837.1, forward strand.
GAAAAACAAATATAGCCGAAGAACGGTTTCGGGACCAAACAGCACGGGCGTCCAGGCTGGGTGGCGGCTAAGCTGAGCGCAAGACTCGATGGCTCGCCTACTCTCGTTCGGATCGTCTGGCGGGTCGTGTTTCCTTTTTCTTCCAGAGAGCAACCTCACTAGCTGCACCATCGAGTGACGGTCGCTCGCTTATAAAAGCCCTCCCTGACCCCAAAACCTTCAGTCCCTTGAGTCACCGCGTATAGAACAAAGGGTGATAAGGAAAGGGGAAACGGGAAACCCAGAACGGAGAAGAAAAACAGCCTCTCGCGCAATCTAGTAAATTCTATCTACACTACACCTGTATGTAGCCAGCGCCACCAGTGAACGGCCCGCGCAATAAACGTTTATTACCGTAATGTCACTTTCTTCTAAAAAAAACGTTTGATGTCCTCGCTTAGTGTCTATTCCTGCAATAAATAAAATCGACCTTGCGAAATCTGGCATGCACCCTGCGTGGCCTTGCGTCGGCTAAAGTTGAAACTTGGGCGAGTTGGTATGACATACTTCGAAAAAGGCAAATAGCAAAAACAAAAAAAAAAAAAACAAAAAAAAAAAAAACAAAAAAAAAAACCACGGATCTGTTGAAGGTAGACACAGAGAGCGTCCTGTCTGTGTTTACCTTCATCCGGTCCGTCGTTTTTTGCGCTGTTTTCATCTTCTAAAGCCTTGCATCCGGTTTGTCACTCAGTCACTGCTGCTTTTTGGTGTGATCTTCTACACTGCTGGGAAGTGCCCAGCGTGAAAAGTCTCCTCTCCTCGCTCTCGTCATCATTTTCGCACTCACTTTCACGGTTCTCTAGTCCCTGCGCTGGCGGGTTGCTTTTTGTCGTTGGCCCGGGTTCCGCCGCTGGCCTGGCCTTGGTGGCCGCTCCATCGTCTCCTTGGGGAACCTCGTCGTCTGGTGTCTTTCCGGTGATGTACGGCTTGAGTCGCTCCGCGTTGACGACGTCTCGGTTGCCCCGTTCGGTTTGCAGTTCCCAGTCGTTTGTCGAGGTTCGCCTCACTATTTGGAACGGTCCGTTGTAGGGGTGGAGGAACTTGGTCGTCTTCCCACGTTTAGAGGTGGGCATCAGGATATCAACCAGGTCACCTGGGGAAAAACTGTGGGTCCGCCGCTTCGTGCCGTAGAGTTCTTTGCTGCTCTTCTTGGTTTCGAGCTTTGACTCCGTGACGAGTTTCTCGGCCTTGTCCCAGCGTGTGGGGATGTCTTCATTTGGTGTCACTTGTATACTTCGTTTCAGCTTCGGTCCGAGCGCGGTCGATGTTATGACCCGAAGGGCCAATCAAACACCGCAAAAAGCACAGCGTCATGGCGTGCTCGCTGGGCTTAATAAGACTAGCCGGCGGAGGAGCACGCACAGAGAGACGGCGAATAGCGGCTGGTCCTATCAATTGCAGAGAGCACGCCATGACGTTGTGCCTCTTTCGCTGTTTGATTGGCCCTTCGGCTCATAAAATCGGCCGTGCTTGGACCGAAGCTGAAACGAAGTATCGTTCATGAGCTCGGAGCCCAAGCATGGCGTTGGTGGGCAGTGTCGGCTCCCTTTCGTGAAAGAGGAAAAACGGAGAGTCCCCGGATGTCTCGTGCACCAAAAAATTGTAGGCAAAGACGACGTATTGGAAAAGCTGGTCCGAGTCTCGATGGTGAGTGGAAACATACTGCTGGACATCGTTGCCAGGATTCGTTTGAATCTTTCGCAGAGGCAATTGGTTTGCGGGTCGTACGCGGGGGTACGGGATTCGTTAGTGCTCGTCAAACGGAATCTTTGCTTCCATAATTTCGGCTCTGAAATGTTGTCATCTGTCCATGATGGCTCGTTCCGGTGCCCCGTGCCTGAGGACCATTGAGCCCGTAAAGGCCTTTGTTCCGCAGGCCGCTGTTGCCTCAGGTGTTTCCACCGCCTCCACCAATTTGGTATAGTAGTCGACCATTACCCCCACAATGTACTTGTTCCCACCCTGGGACTTTGTCAGCGGGCCCATGAAGTACATTCCGATCTGGTGGAATGGACGCAATATTAATTCAAGTAAATGCAGTTCTCCTGCCTGTCTCGGGTTATGAGTGTTCTTTACCTAACAATAAGGGGAATGACTGCACTTAATGTGTGATCTCGGCGAACATTTTTGGCCAGAAATAGCGTTGCCAGAGTTTCTTCAACGTCCGTCTCACCCCGTAATGCCCTGCTCTGGTGTCGTCGTGGCACGCGGTAAGAACCTCGCGCCGCAGGGTCCTTGGTACTGCGAGCGCCATCCGATTGCTCAGGAAAGCCCTTGACTCTTCAATACAGGACGCCGTCCACGAGGGAGAAGGGCCTTACCGTTCTCTTCATTCTTTTTTTCCACTGGTTGCTCGGTTCTCTCTAGATGCTCGATGATAGGCTTCAAAAAAAAAAAAAAAGATCTTCAATTTGCAGTTTTTTATGTCTTCCTTAGATACCAGTTGGAGCGGCAGCTCTCCTTCGCCATCAGGTGTAGGATCGTGAGGAAGCCGTGAAGGTGCATCCGCGTTCATGCTTTTGCTCCCTGGTCGGTGCCTCAAGGTCAGGTTGAATTCCTCTAGCATCAAACTCCAGCGGATCAGTGGTAAAGTCTGGTTCTTCACTCTCATTAGCCACATGTGACTGGGCTGATCTGTGGTGATCGTTATCGACGTGCCCAATATATTCGTCGGAACTGCTTCGTGGCGTATACAATGGCCAAACATTCTTGCTCGGTCGTGCTGCAGTTCAACTCCGCTTTGTTTAGGTGTCAAGTGGCGTACCTCACGACGAAATCTTCTTCGCTATTTTTTTGAACAAGCACAATGCCGATCACGTAGCCGCAGGCGTCGATGTGGAGCTTGCTGGATAGGTCAGGATCGAATAATCAAAAAACTGGGTCGCTGGTCAGCCTATTTTTGAGTGCATCGAAGGAAAACTTGATGTTTATTTCTGTGGGGCTGTTGAGAGCCCGATCAATGCATGCGATGTCCTTGACAAACCTTCGGTAGTAGCAGAAGAGACCCAGGAAGCTCCACACCTGTTTGCAGTATGTTGGGGCCTTCGTGTCCTGGACGGCGCGGATGTTTTCTGGATCGGGACAGTTGTTCTGGCCGTCAATTATCTAGCCAAGATATTCATTACGGTTGAATGCAATGCGGCACTTGCTTGGCTGGTATTGGAGTCACGCGTTGTCACGGGATTGAAATATTTATCGTAGGTCCCGCAGATGGTCCTCCGCCGTTCGGGTAAACACAATAATGTCGTCCACAAAGGCCAGGCAAATCCTTCACAGCTGATTCGATAGCACCTTGTTAATGGTGCTCTGGAACTTTGCAGGGGTATTACGTAAGCCGAATGGTACCACATTGAACTCGTAGAGTCCCGACCCAGTGGCAAATGCAGACTTTTCCTTGTCCTGCTCCATGATGGGGACCTGCCAGTAACCCGAGGCCAAGTTCAACGAGATGAGCAACTTGGACCCCTGAATCTTGTTCATGATGTCGCTCATACAGGGCAAGGGGTTTATGTCTTTCTTGGTGACGGAGTTCGCCTTGCGGAAGTCGTCGTTGAATCTCCATGATCCATCGCACTTCCGTACCATCTCCTCTGGTGATGACCATGCGCTGGCCGAAGTTCGGATAACGCTTTTGGTTAACATTTTCGCAACTTGGTTCTCTATAATTCTCTCCTCGTATGGGTGGTTGAGGTAGGGGCTTTGGTGGACCGGTGTAGATTTCGTGCTCAGCGGCATTTGTAAGCACCATGGGAAAACATTTAGTGGATAAGATATGACTGTATTCTCTCACGAAGTCTTGAAATCGCAGCTTTTCTTCAGAGGGCAGCTCGTCACCCAACTGGATGTCGGTAGTGAAGTCAATGGCGCCACTCGAGAGGATCGTGCTCAGTGCTGTTCTGATGACTGTAGTCGCTCTTCCGCTGGCCCTTCCCCTTGGAACACTCAGGGCCAGGTTGGGATTGGCCACGCGGACTTATCCCACCCGGTTTTCAACTCGTGTCTACGTTAGGGCTAAACTGGGGTAACATGACTGCCTGTGTTGAGTGAGGGGTTCCACCAAGTAGACACCGCAAGCAGCTATCCGCACCGGGGTGAGGGCCTCAGTTTTCGGAGGCAGATGGAGCTCGTCCAGGCACTGTCCACTAAGGGTGTTGGGGGAGTCCGTGCGGTGACCATCCTCGAGGTGTAGCGCCAGCCGGTGTCTTTGGAGTAAGATCACTTTCTTCGGGAAGTCTAGAACCATCTTGGCTGCTTGGCAGAATGACAGCCCACACAGCAGCTCGTGCGTGAAGCCTGGGAGTACCCCAGACGTTGTCTTCGCACTCATTTTTGGTTCGTGCGAATGTAGTTTGTATTTCCCCACATAAGTTCACCAGCTACCCCTTCACTGCAGGGAGGCGAAGTCAAGACGGACGGATAGTCCTAACCAGCCTTGTGGCCAAGGATTCCGAGATTACATTCACCACAGCTCCAGTGTCTAGGATCACATGGGCCACTTGTCTCTCTACCATGGATGGAAGCCTTAATGAGCTGCGTCTGGTGGAAGGTCGCGAAAACCGAGCCTCCTTGTTGTCCGACGTGTAGGGCTCCAGGTACCAAGCCTAAGGGTTTCCCGGCTGAACCAGAACAGGAGCTTGAGGTGCTAGGGATTCCGGACACTGGCGGATGATGTGCCCAGCTCGATTGCAGCGGAAGTAGATGACTTGCCCTTCTTCCTTCCGCGAGTCTTGTGGTAGGAATGGTCGGCAGCCTTATTTGCCAGGTCGATCCACGGCACCTGTCAGGGCACGCAATGTTTCCTTCATTGTCTTGAGAACTGCTGCCGCGCCTCGGTCAGGAACGTCGTGACAGGGGGCGCAGCGCACCTCTGTCGTGTGGCCCAGGGTCCCAGTGCCACCAGGTGCTGATCGTAGGTTGTGACCGGGCACCAGGACCGGGTTATCGGTGTGGAGACCCGGCAGTGGATGCGTCGGTATGGTCATGAGAGCATGTCGTGCCATGGCCCCGACGTTGTGTCAGGCGCTGGAGATGCTGCAGAAATTCCTGGGTTTTGCGAGGGTTGGAGATCCATCATCTCGGGTTGTGGTCCCCGTAGCAGGTAGCGGAGTTTTTTTTCGTCTGGAATCCCCGCGTTTATTCGGGTGCACAGTTGCAGGATGCTGCAGCGTCTTTCGCGGTTGTTGCTTCTCCTGCAGTGCGATGTATGTCCATTCCTGAACGTGGTCTCCCAAAGCGCCTTCTGTCAGTCGACCCAGGTCTCGGCGTCTGTTTTCGCAGGGCCGTCACGTACCACCGCCTAGCGACGTCGTCGAGGGCTAACAAAAAATTGACCGCCTTTTGCGCGTCGGCACATGCAAGTTATCCGCCAAAACACCCATAGAGATTGAGCCAGTCCTCTAAGTCTTGATATGCTTTCCCTCGAAAGACCGGAGTCGCCGTGAACGGCCGTAGCGGCATTACATTAGGACGAATCTGTTCATTGGGCATCGCGGCAGTTCATATTTCGCCTTGAATGACGCGGCTCCTTAATGTTTATTTTTTTTTTTTTTAATACGTTCATAGGTTACTTGTTTGCAGAAATTTCCTTCTCGCACAACGCCAATAAAAACTTGAAACGTTCGTCGAGGCTCCTTTCCTTTAATTCGCCTTCGAAACGCATACGATAGGAATACCCTAACTTATCTTGGAACGTCTTTCTCCGTTCCCCGCGCGACCACTTGTCATCTCGCCTTTCGTGTACACCATCGCGGAAATCGACGTATACTGAGCTCCACACCTCCAGCACTTGTTACGATGGAATACGCTAAAAGACGCGGGTGTCGGCTTGATCGAGGAGCAAAGCCTGGCGTGTCCTTCCTCGGCGAAGCGTCACGCGATCAGCATCTCACAAGAAAAACAGATATAGCCGAAGAATGAATTCGGGACCAAACAGCACGGGCGTCCAGTGCGGGCAGCGGCTACGCGGGGCGTAAGACTCACTGGATCGACTACTCTCGTTCGAATCGTCTGAGAAATAGGGAACATCGCGCAGGCGAGTTGGTTCATGACCCAAGTCATGAACTAACTCGCCTGCATCGCCACCTTAATTCGAATCGTATGACCGGTCGTGCTTGCACTTTCTTCCAGAGAACTAGCTCACTAGCTGCCCCCTCGAGTGACGGGCGCTCGCTTATAAGAGCTCTCCTGACCCAAAGACCTTCATTCACTTGGGTCACCGCGTACGGGACAAAATGTAATAGGGGGAAGGAAAACGGGAAACACAGGTAAAACGGAGAAAAGGAACAGCCTTTTGCGCCATCTAAAAAATGCTACCTACACTACACCTGTGCGCCGCCAGTGCCACCTGTGAATGGACTGTGAAACTAACACTGATAACCGTAACACCGTAACACCTCGTTTCGAGAACACTACTACGGGTTCGACCAAGTGCGGATGTTTGGCCCCACATTAAACGCGAAAAAATAAAACATGAGCTCAAAACCTTTTTTGTCGGAGCAAAGTGCCGGCGCAGAGAGCAGACATTTTTCAACTTCTATTTTTCTTTTTTCATCGCGCTGAAAAGCAAATTTAGCATATGCTTTATTTTAACCTCTTCGTGCGTGAATCTCTTCCTCCGGTCTTCACCCTTTCCGGCCTCATCGAACACCACCACCCCTTCAGCCAAGCGACAGAGCTATCTTACGAAACCAGGTGACGCGTAGACACCTTATAAAAAACTGTTTAGCGCCGAACGAGAGCCTCTGTCGTCGGTGCCGCAGCAGTCGCGCCGATAGCCATCTTTGCGAAAGCGAGTCACCGCCAGTAGACACTGTCTGACCGCGGCCGCAGACGATGTTTCTACTGGTCAACTTGGTCTTTCTCAGGGGCCGTGAGCCCGTGATCCACGGCCGAGTCTTTTGCTCTGCGTTGAACAGAAAAAAATTAAAAGAAAAATGGAACAGATTCCGAGACTACTTTTGTTTTTGTTGTCTCCCTTCTTTGCTTTGTTTGATACTAACGTTCTTTTCCACTTTATTCAGTTTCAAATGTTTTAGCCTTCTGCTGCCCTCCCTTTCATTGTAATGGACCCGTCTTTTCCTCGGCATTTCCCTCTCCTGTAAGCTGAGAAAGGGGAATAAGAGAGCTCTTAAGAGAAAGGGAGATTAAAATTTATAACCAAGAAGGAAAATCGCTCAAACGAGAGGATTTCATGAGTTATAAAAGGCAGGTGTTACCTTAGCCCGGCTATTAACTGCACTTTTACCTTGCGGAATATAGTGGCAATACGTTCACTGCTCGCTGCCAACACTGCAAATTCGTACACGCAGCCGGGAGGTCCTCCTCCTCCAACCTTCGCAAGCCCCTCGGGGTTAGTTTCGATTTCCATATATGGACACTGACCCTAGGCATGGACGTTCGCGGGGGGTGCAAGGGGCGGTTTTCCCTCTGCCCTTTTTCTTGTTTTCAACCTTCTGCCGGTGGAGTACCTCTCTAATTAAGAGGCGGGATGTGTTGAGCATCAAAAGGCGGGAAGTTAAGTGATATGATAACTTCGAAAAGCATTTGCTGCTGCGTTACAACATTAACTAAATAATTGAGTATTTAATCCACCTTGTTGCAAACAATTATATTTAAAGACCGAATGGCGATTTCCTGCACGGACGTAGCTGAGTCGGTGGGGGGTGCAACATTAATTCTGGAAGTGATGTATGCGTCGATGGATCCGTTTCGCCTGCTCCCAACTCGGCTACGTCCACGCGCGTGGACGCATCCTTTGGCGAAAGAGAAATACGAAATTAAAGAAGGCACTTAAGACTGCTTACTTGTAGGAATGCTTCATTCGTACACGCAGCGCATTCCTACAAACAGCGCGCCATGCCTTCGTATTGCACACGGCACTCCGGCGGTGACATCACGTACCCCCACTGCGCAGGCGCGGCGAACCCCGCTGGTCCTACGCCTTCCGTGACGATGCATTTGCGTTACTGTGCTTTTCTTTGAGTTTTATTTTTCTGAGGCGCGTCCGCTTTGACATTGAGCGCTCCACCGACTTCCGTGACAAAGCATCTGCTTTGCTGTGTTTTAGGCGCATGGAAGTTGAACCGCGGTTTAGTTGCTACAGACGGTTACAGACAACGCTACCTTCGCTCCTTGGGACAGTTGATACTTTCGCAATAATAAAGTGCGACGATAATAGTGTATATCTCAAAAAGTGAAGTAAAGATTTCTGAGTTTCAAACAAATATAGATCGTAATCATTGCGTTTTCTCATCAGTGTCGTCATAGTTAAATAAAAAAAGAAGAAAGTATCTTGAAAGTAGCTAAGTTACTATGACGAAGTAACTGTGACTCTAACGCGTTACTTTTATTTTTAAGTAACTGTAACTTAAATAAATTTTTGGCAAACTATCTGCAACTGTACTAATTACTCTTTAAAAGTAACTTACACAGGATTGCTTTCTACCACCCGACCTCGCGCGCTCTGGAAAGAGCGCTCGAGAGCGCGCAAAAAGAACCACGCGAATTCGCCATCATGGCCGCAGCGGTTCAAGAACAAAAGAGGGCGCAGGACCCCGACTATTGCCCACGAGAAGCAGCGCCTAGGATTCCCTCCCGTATTTTCGAAGGCCCATTGCATACATATATTATACTCCAAGCAAAGCACCGAAAGCAAGTATCATTAAGCACATCTACTAAGAGCAAATATTCTAAAGCACATCTTTCAACAACGCATCAGCTGCCACTGTCAAACCCATAACAATTTTACAGCCAAGCCTGTTATGTCCTAGGATCTGGAAAAAAATACGACCATGGATGTTAGCAAAAAAAAAAAAAAAAAAAAAAAGCAACTCTTGTTTAAAAGGCGTTTCTTCGTTCCAATTGGTCGTGGCAAGTATAAAAAAAAAGGGGGGGGGGGCAACCAGACTTGTACACGTTACTGAAAAAAAGTAACCGATTACAATTACAATTACTACAGTCAAAAAAGTAACCGATTACCGTTACTGATTACTGCCTCCCAGAAGTAATTGAACAATTACTGCAAAGTAATTGATTACTTTTCACGTTACTTTCACGTTACTTTTTATTGCGATGACAGAAATACACAAATACACAGTAAAATATTGCGTACACAATTTTGTTTGGTTGTTGTTTCCTTTTTTGTTTTCAGACCCGGACCTTGTCGTGTAGCTGACGCGTCGACCTAAGGAACAAAGCCCACTAAAAAGTCAATAGCGAGTTCCCGCTTCCCGTCGACTTTATCAGCAATCTGCACCGAGATCCGGGACTCCCCAGCCAAGGCTGGTGGCGCGCTTGTAGAAGAGCGTGGCGTAAAAGAAAAAAGGATTTGCCGACTAATCCTAGTTTTATTTTTTTTAGATGTTAAAAAAATGTCAATCATTTTTGCTCCATGGCTGAGTGACTATGCTGATTTTTGTGAGAAAAAAAAATTGTGGAATGAAAAATGTAATTGGTAATTGTGTAATTGATTTTGTAATTGATTACAAAAAAAAAGTAATTGAATTACTCCGAGCGTTACAGCTTGACAAATGTAATTGAAGCGTTACAAAATTACACTTAACTGTAATTGATTACAAGTAATCAATTACTTGTAACGCGTTACGTACAAGTCTGGGGGCAACCCGCGTGAGTCAGCCTTCCTTGGAATTATTAGATAGTGAGATCCTGATCCCTTGTTATCATCTACGGTCACCGGCGTTGTGACGAGGCTAAGCGCAGGACACGCCGAACTAACCCTCTTTCCTTTCGCTTACGCGATTGCCGATAAATATACTTGGGCTCAATTGGAAACAACGAAGTCGTGTAAGTACATGTCTTCATAGCAATCATATGTAAATCATATAGAAGTCGTATAGTTTCCGTAAAGTTGTCGTAAGGTTGTCGTAAAGATAACAGCTTCGCCGGTCCTCCATTTTTACGTGAAGTTGATGGGCTCTACAATTTTCGTCATCAGCTGAAATTTCTAACACTCTAGCGTTTTTTTTACGATTAGCATGGTGTTCATAAAGTTACATCAGCTGCGATTGTTGACCAAAATTAGCACAAACCAAATACAAAAAAGCAGCTTCGCCCTGGCGAATGTTGCTGACAATCCCCCTCTATTTAGGTTATCTGTGGTTTTGGTAAATACCGGTAATGACGATAAATAACCCCAGAGGAGTTTTCTTCGCAATCGGAGGAACCAAAAAACTTTAAATTGGGCCTACTCTAAATAGGGAAATCACCAGTTCTGGGGAAAGGTATCTGCAGCGTTGTTTTTGTCACCCTAAACACAACCCGTACTATCTCTCCTCAAAGGTGTACTGAAGCGGTTTCCGGGATCGTCATTTAATGGCGGTAACACGATCTACGAGCAAAAGGCATACCAAACATCTCAAATTTACACTCGTGCGTGGTATATTTTCTTGTTAAAAGATTCTCAAATGTCGCGAAAACGCCCTTTCTCAGGAAAAAAGCACCACGTGAAGCGCTCAACAAATCGCGAGCGCGCGGACGGATCAGCGCTGCGGTGCAGGATCCCAAATAGTCCTAGGTGGCCGCTGCCTCGGACCAACTACGTATCCACAGCTTGTGTGCGCGTCCACCTGATGGACATTCACAATCTGACGACGCTAGAATCAGAAATCCTGCGGCCGGACAAGGATTTTTATATTCCAGAGTCGGCGACCGCAACGCATTCCATCGCAAAATGACGTTGAAACCGCGTAGACTTGCGGAGCGTATTTTCATTTCCTGGTCGATAGAAATGAAGCGATCGGTGTGCGCGGTACTTCCATATCTTGTGGTCATGCTTCGAAGCTGCGATTTGGGGCAGTTGTTAGCAGCTACAAAAGCAAGAAAATTACTGGAATAACAGTGCATACTAGCATTTATTTTCTCCGAAATAATACACAAATGTCGCAAAACCCCCCCCAAAAATAATGAGTCATTCCACTCTGGGAAGGTCGATGACCAGCGAAGCTGTTTAGCACACGACACAGACGTGACACAGAATTTTGAACAAAGGTACCAACACATTTATTATCTTGATCGGTGGTCATCGTGACGAAAAGTACGCACACATGTGTCGAGGAATATCTCCGTCCCGAGGAGCCGGAAAAAACTGGACACGCCTGACGGGACCGCCACCCGGCGGAAGGAAAGGCAACTAGGTACGCAAGCGCCTGGAACGGCGACTAAGAGAGGGTGGTGCGCCTGCTTCCTCCTTTCTCCCCCTCTTCCCCTGCCGCTGAAGTGGTTCATGGGTGATGTGACACAAACTCGTGGCGCCATTTTCTCGCTAAATTTAGCAGGGAAACTGAATTGGTGTTGAGGTCACGTGACGTAAAATTCCCCGCTAAATTTTGCGGGAAACTTTCCGCGCCAAATTTATGGATAGAGTCCTGTGGGTTTTGTCGCGTGCGGCAAGAGGAATGACGTCACGACTTCGTGTCACGTGACGTCTATTTGCCCGCTAAATTTAGCGGGGAAACTGCATTGGTATTGAGGTCACGTGACGTCAGTTTCCCCGCTAAATTTAGCGGGAAAACTTCCCCACCAAATTTAGCGGGAAAATTTCCCCGCTCGGTTCAGCGGTGACATTGACGTCACGTGACACGAAGTCGTGACGTCACGTGCCGTCACGAAGCCGTTATGTCATTTCTGTTTCCGCATACGAAAAATCTACGGGACCGTAACCATAAACAGCTTCGCTGTAAAAATTAGAACATCGCTTCCGTCGAAGCTGGCGGCTTGGCAGATTCGCCGGAGTCGTGTCAAATCGACTTCGGTGAATCCGCCGGGATACTTTGATGGAACCGATGCACTCGATATTCCACAGCGACCCCTTTCTGTTTGATGACCAGTGTGATATCATCATAGCTAGCCTATCACGCTGACTAAGGAAACTAGCGCGGAAAACAACCTAGGATACCTGAATTACGCAATGTGTCGCATTCGAAATTCTAGCGCATTTTACGGAGCCCGTACAAACAATACCGGATTCAGTCGCATATTCATCGCCCTGAGGAACCCCAGACTAAAATTTCTGGCCGGCTAAATAGCAGAGGTTTCGCTGGATTCGCCGTTCGCTTAGATTTGACGGCGGTTGTTTTTTTGATCGGGAACGGCCTTCGGCGCGTCTTGGAGCTTCCAGGTTTTGCAGGCATAACGTGCATGTGAGTCCGGCGCGTTAGTTCTACGAAGCGTCCCGGATGTAGCGCATCCTCAGAGCAGTCCAAGTCCAAGCACACATTCACGCAGTCAATCGCTCGAACGTTAAATATGCACACAGGAACACGATAACAGCACAGGACACACGGCGAGAAGGCAGGCTAAGATCGCAGATATGAGCGTCTCACACACTCCGACTGGCCCCAACCGCCCCGACATCCACATTTCCGAATGGGGCGCTCGCAAGAAGGCTTTTGGAGAGCCCCCGTCGTCGGTGTGCGGCGTGTGTGGTTTGGCTTCCCCTCGTGAGCTACGCCGCTTTGCCGACCCGCGCTGGGCTACAGTGCGCTACGTCGCGTTGCGAATGAGGCTGGAGTGAAGACTCCCCCTCGCAGCCAGCGTCGGCCAACGCGATCGGGCGCGTGCACTCGTCGACGTTTCGACGCGCGACGCCGATGAGTGAAGCGCGATGAAGACGAACCGGGAAGGCCCGCCGCGGCTAGATGGCGCAAGCTACCGCCCCTTATAAAGAATACGATCGATATTCATCGATCCATTCATCTATGCGACGGAGTCGGGCGGACACATAACTCTGGGTATGGCGAAAAGTGAGGAAAAATATAGTTCGCTGGTTTCGAAGTGAAATTTTAGTAATACGCCGTTTTCGCCCTTAACATTTTGCGTCTTTGTCAAAATGCAATACAAACGAGCTCAAAACCAGGTATTATAATAATGACCATAACCTTCATTGGTCAAGAAAAAAAAATGGAACTCGAGGGAAAATTGTTCGCATGTTTATCATTGCCGTGAGCACAGTAGGCAATACTGTAATATTGAACTATATATACATGTTATCTGACACCTTTTGGGCAACATAACACCAAATGTTTTTTTCCAAAAACACTTCAGTGCATTTTTGTGATTTTTTTTTTTCTGAAAAGAGGGCCGGGGGGGGGGGGGGGGGGCAGTGGTGTAGGTCCCCACGAGATAACGGCATGCTCTTGAATTTAGATATCTGTTCCCCAACAGCTACGCTACAATTGGGTGGAGACTGGAATTTCGACAATGCGTAGTTTACCATTGCGTGAGTAAAACAGATATATTTTACCGAAACTCTACGTACATATTAAGAATGCAGTCATTGCGAGAGCGCTGTAGTTGAACGCAAAGAGTAATAAGGCGAGGATGGAAAAAAATCCTGAATTGGCTTTAATTGAATAAATCAGAAATGTGTGATTTAAATCATGTTTCTTTTGCTTAGATCAGATTAATATGACTTAAATCGGTGTAGCTAGAGAATAGTGATTATTGCTCACTAAATGCGTTTTTAAATCTTAGAAATTGATTGATGAATTCGTGCGATCAAAGATAATTGCGTGGATGACATAATTACTCTACATTGAAGGCAGCTTATTAATTTTTGTTTTGTTTTTAAACGTGCACCCGCCATACTAGAACAAAAAAAAATCGCTTAATTTTTTTAGTTAAGTAAAGGCTTCATTTCCTTTTCTTTTACGTCCTACTTTACTTGCAAAAAGTCTTTGCTTCTCTAGTTTTTGTTTTACTCTATCACGTTCTAATTTGTTTGTGTAGAGAGTTGACTAACGAACTGGAAAGTAGAAAAGAAGCTCAGTGCTCCGATTTGCTAAGAATGGCTATCTGCTCGTCTTCAGCCTATAATAAATTTTCCTCTCTTGATGCTTCGTTGATTTTAGTACAAAACACATGCATATAGAAAGAAAAAAAAATTATAAAGAAAAACATCAAATAAACACTATTTGCATGAACATTTTCCGTAACTGAATTTATTTAATTCATCGTAGTAAAACTGGTCTGATAAAAACTCCATTCTAATCATGATTTAAATCATCTTGATTTTGAAAAACAACACTTTTCCAAAAAGCAGGCCCAAGCCGCCTCAGTGTGTGTCTGCACGGGTAGAGGATTGGGGGGAGGGGGGGGGGTTGCATCACATTACATCACAAAAATCAAAACACCGGTAATCTTATAGACAAATTTGAGTATGCTGAAGGCAAAATGTCTTCTGTAGGAGCAAATGAAGATTATGAAATGTGTATAAAGTCACTATTTTATGAAGTTAACGCAAGGGTGTAGGCGAGCTGGTTAAGAGCGACATTTGTATTTCAGGAAAGTGAGCAAAGAAAACAACAGTACTACACGAATTGTGCTATCCTTTCCTTCTGTTTCCCCACTCTCGAGCGTTAAACAATGTCAATATTTGATTGATTTATAAAGCATACACACAACAAAGGTTTTTTTTTTTGTTCACAAGAATTTTTTTTCTAATTTCAACGCAATTTTTTTTCGGCAAACTCTTGATGTGGGACACACACACAGTCCCACATCAAAACATTACTCTAGGTTTCTCGAAATTAAGCCTAGATAAAATATGCTACTGAAAAAAAAAAAAAAAATTAGCACTTGCCAAGCTTGTATGGTATTGAATTTTTGACTCTCAACAAAAAGCGTACGTTTATTTCCTAAAAATAAGTTGTTGCATGTTGTTCAAACGCCAAATGCGATCAACTTTTTGCCAATGTAAAAAAAGAATTGAGGCCTACTTTAATTGTTTTAGGCTCAGCAGTTTGTTTTTGTTTCACAAAAAACATGCTGCTATTGTAGACTCATGTACAAACGAAGGTGCTTCAGTACAAATAATTTCATGCCTCTAAACGAAGGCGCGAAACTGAAAAGTTGGGACCAACAGAACTTTTGATCCGCTGAACGCTTTCTTAGAAACTGGAATAAACACAATCCCTTATTGATCAAACGGGAAGTGCTGGTATTTTTGTTTACTTCACATGGCGATTAGAAAGCAGTCTTTCGCTAGTGTGGTAGTGCTATTAAGCGAAACGGCGCACTTCCTCGGCATGCATCAGGCGAATCCCGAAGGGTGTGTCTGTCTGGAAAGATATTGCTGCTTCTGACGGTTTCCAAAGAACATCGTCGCAGCAAGGGTACCAACTCATCTAGATGTTGGTGTGCTGCTAGGGTTCGGGGTGGACGAAATTTTCGCCTTGGCACAATCGCTGAGAAAGGCACTGATTAGTCTTCCAATTATAAGGCGAACGCCAGGGCTTTGCCAGCAGCAACACTGCAGCAAGGAAAGCCAGGACCATCACGCACTTTTCTCGTGTTTTGCAAATCAAAAGCGCGAGACGTTTAATTCCAACTTTCAGCATTTATACGTTCTATCTTAAAAGCTTGGGGGGTCTCGAACATACCTAAACTAAGCTCATCGAAGTAGGGCCTGTGACTATATAATGATTCATATTGTGTTTGTTGCGGCACTTTCTCGATTTCCTCACTAAGCGTTTTAACTTCTTTGTAGTGCTGAAGAACACAAAATACCTTTCGACGTCCGACATCGGCTAACTCAAAGCAATGAAACAAGCGAAAATAAGGGATTGAGGTCCCCGCCACTATACTTCGTGTCACGAGTTTGGTGCAGGGCAGGGGAAGGGAACGCCAGGGGAAGAATGAAAACGCGAGCACTGGGAAGGCGGGAGGCGAGAGGCGGGAGGGGAATGGAGGACGTAGGGAGAAAGGGAGAGCACTAAAAACGTTAGAGAAGAGAGGAGAAACCTCGCCTCCTGTCTAGCTTTCCTAGTGCTTCTCCTTTTTCTCCCGGCGTTGGCTTCGCACGCAGTGCAGTCTACTCGTGACACTAAATTTAGGGTACGTGTTTTCCATCTGTGTCGTTATGGCAACGTCAGTATATCTGGCGTTGCGACGCTTCTTTGAGAGCGCAGCTCTTTGGCGCCGGTTCGCGGCTTGAGCGGCGTCGCCGTCACCGTCGGTGTAACCGCGCGATGCATTATGGGACGTTTGGCATAATGTGACGCTTCCCATCATGCGAAACACCGTCGCCTTCGGGGCGTTCTGGATAATGTAACGTTTCCCACAATGCGACAGTTACGTTTGCCATAATGCAACGCGCGTTGCATTATGGAAAACGTCACTG
This sequence comes from Ixodes scapularis, assembly GCF_016920785.2. Lineage (NCBI taxonomy): Eukaryota > Metazoa > Arthropoda > Arachnida > Ixodida > Ixodidae > Ixodes > Ixodes scapularis. The sequence continues at coordinate 72,011,693 of NW_024609837.1, forward strand.
TCGCATTGTTGGAAAAGTCACAGTATGCGAAACGTGCCCTAATGCAACGCGCGGGCGGTGCAGGAGGAAGGGAGGAGGAGGAGGAGAGAGTAGAGAAAGGTAGGAGGAGGAGGAAAGGAGGAGAAGAGCAAGGAAGATGCCAGCTACCTATTGTAAAGACAAGTGATATCACCATTCATAAATCAGAGGGAGGAACATATGAAAACGTGGTGTACTCGTGCGGGTGTGTGCTGTACCCATCGATCTCTGTGGCACGTTAGAAGTTGGTAAATTGTGTGCCGCCAAGGTCGACACCTCTCGTCTACAGCACTCACCAAATATTTCGTGCAAGAGAAATAACTTCATACCAGTCATGCAAGAAAACATCCCATTAACCCCGAAGGGTGTGCACTCGTTGTTCTGCTGTACCATGTTGAGTGAGCACGCTCAAGACTAATGCCGAGGAAGTCCAAAACGCCGAGCAGTTTTCGATAGAGCCGAAAGCAAGTAGGATGACATCAAGAGTATCAAGGGATTCGTCAAAGTGATGGCTATAACGCTGTTTCTTTCTGCCGCCTTTATCCTGCCGTTCTGTTTCCTGGCACAGCAGAACTTAGAGTGGAGCTTCCGCATGTGAGAACTATATTTCCTTTCTTCAGACAAGCGGTGAGCGAGAATACCAATATATATATATATATATATATATGCTCAACACAATATTAGCCCTTAAAGGAGTTAGCCGAGGAGGTTGCCAAAAAAGAGATCAGTGAAACGTTTCGGGCCTGGTAGGCTCTTCGTCAGTCAGAAAGAAAAGGAGACTTCGTTCTCCTTTTCTTTCAATCAAAGAAAAAACGGACGGAAAAAAGAAGAAGTTAATTGGAAAAATGCTTACCGTTTAGCGGGTGCCTACTCAACTAAATTCTCGCTTAAAAGTTTAATATATCTCGATACCGATGCAATAAATACTATGGAAATAATTAAATATAATATTATTACTGCCGTTCTTATCATAAAACCAGTTTTTGGGACATGTGGTTGGGTATAACCCAACTATACCTGGTGTCATGTGAAGCCAATGAGAGGCCCAATGTTACGCGTTAGCTCGTGTCGCATTAAACAATGAAGCGAGAAAAAAAAAAAAAAAAAAAAGCAACAGTGCGGTACCGATTAGAAGATCTCAATTAAATGTCCATAAAAAAAGACGGCAATGATCCTTTCGAACTGTTAAGGCCCTTCGGTTCTAGAGTATTAAATCTATAGATAAATTCAGATTCTTTATTTTTTCGATCTCTGGTGGTTCGAAAGCCCCCCTGGAGTATAATAAAATTAAAATCAGAAAGTCCGTTATGTCCTGCGGAGTTTAAGTGACGGGAAACCGGTCCGGCAACGTGTTTACGTATATGACTTTTATGTAGATTCATGCGTTTTCTTATGCTTGTTTTAGTTTCTCCTATGTATTGAATTTGGCATTTTCTACATTGAATTAAATAAATAACATTTTCCGAATTACAGTCAAAGGTACCATTTATTTTCCAATTAAAGTTATTCGCTGTGCTACGAATAGAGTTAGCTATAATTATGTCCCCACATAAACTGCATTGGTTATGATTGCACTTGGTGCAACCAATCGGGACCAGGCTACGTCCGATGGAGTTTCGGGACTGTTTAAATAAATCTAATAAATTACGTGGTCTCTTGAACGCTATACCAGGGGGTCGAGGGATAACTGCCTTTAAAGCTGTGTCCATGTGTAAAATATTCATGTGTCGTCTAAGAATATTGTTTATGTTTGGAAGTTTTGATTGGTAAGGTAAGATTAGTCGTAATTCATGATTATTTCTTTTCGGCCGCTCTACTAAACACGCGTTCCGAGAGATCGTTCGACTTTTTGATATAGAATTATTTATTAGCGGTAAGGGGTATCCACGGTTAATGAAATCCTCTCCTAGTGCTCTAGCTTTTATATCAAAATCATTATCTTCTGAACATAAGCGTCTTAAGCGTAGCATTTGACTGAATGGTATACCTTTTTTGTTTTGTATTGGATGACAGCTTTTATAATGTAGAAATTGACGTCTATCTGTAGGTTTTCGATATAAGGTTGTTTTCAAACCATTTTCAGTAAGTCTTACCTTAATATCTAGAAACTCTATTTCTGTATCAGAGTATTTATATGTAAATTTAATATGTGGATTAAAATTGTTGGCAAAATTAATAAATTCAAAGAGCTTATCTTCCCCATTATTCCAAATTATAAATATGTCGTCTAGGAAACGTTTATAAAAAAGGGGTTTATGCGGGAAGGAGTTAAGTAGCCGCTCCTCTAAAGACATTATATATATATTTGCATAGGAGGGAGAGAAGCGAGATCCCATTGCTGCGCCATGTATTTGTAAATAATGCTCATTCATAAATGTGAAGTTATTAAGCTCTAAAGCTAAGTGCATAAAAATATTTAAGACGCTTTTACTAACAGTGAGGTCGTTCTCATTAACAATATTAAGAACTGCTTGAATACCTTCATCATGCGGTATATTAGTGTAAAGAGACACTACGTCCATTGTGACAAGCAACGTAGTATTAGTCCTAAAATCTATTTGGATATCATTAATCAAATTGAGAAAATGAGAGGAGTCTTTTACGTAGGACGGGGCACCGGCTGCAATACTTTTAATTTGTTCGTCAATAAAGGCGGAAATATTCTCTGTATTAGTACCTATTCCCGAAATAATTGGTCTACCTGGGTGATTTTGCTTATGTACTTTCATTAGCATATAGAACTGTCCTGGTCTCGGATTTTCCTGAATGAGATACGTAGAAATGTTTTTCTCTATTTTCTTATTATCTACTAGGTATTTTAATTGTGTTTTTATTGTCTCTCGAAACTTAAGTGTTGGATCATAATCTAGTTTTTTATAGAACTTAGTGTCGTTCAGTTGTTTAATTGCTTCCGATACATAGTCGGCTGTATTAACTATGCATATACCTCCCCCTTTGTCAGCCTGGGCTATTATGATATCTCTGTTATCCGTCAGGTTTTTTAAGCATTGCCTATCCTTATAAGTTAAATTATTATTAAGTGGTCTGTCTTTTTTATACGCTGATAAAATATCTTTCTGGACCGCCTCTATGTATTTTATGACATTAACATTTTGTTTATTTAACGGCGGAATCCAATAGGATTTGTGTTTATATAAAGGCTCTTGATAAGGAGCTCCTTTGAAAAAAACTTTACAGTGCAATTGCCGTGCAAATTCATTTAAACCTTTGTGCAAGTCCAAATCATCACTATTGTTGCGAGGAGTGGGGCAAAACTTTAATCCTTTCTTAAGAACTATCTCTTCGTGTTTAGAAATTACATAGGAAGAATAATTGAATATTTCGGACTTTTCTCCACCCAAATCTGTAGAATGTTCTGAGTTACATGGATTAGTATGCTGTGTTCTATTAATTAGGCGTGAAAAGAAGTTTTTCCATTTTTCTATTAGGGGCGAGAAAAAATCCAAGAGTACATTATCTCTAAGTGCCTTACGTCGTTTAGTATTAATTACTTCTCGCTCCTTTTTATGTATGTAATGCTGCAATTCTTTTAATATTATTAAAGGTAAACCAGGGGAAGTTTTTAAAATAATATCGATCTGAGACTCTAAAGCACGAATATTTTCCATTGACTGCTGTATTGTAATGTCCAGTAAAGACATTCTAAAATTAAAAATAGCGCTATCCCATGTCTGTACATTTACATGGGATAACTGTATGGTTGGAGCTGTATATGTGTTATAAAAACCCAACGGAATCTTTTTTTGTGTGCGGCAGTTTTGCAAAAAAAGTTTATGGGATTCAAATCGAATTAGTTTATCGAAACCAACGCGAAGATTAAAAAAGGGTTGGAGAAAAGCCTGTGGGAGTCAATGTGAATCCGACGAACGTCGGCGTTTACATTGAGGAGCGCGTCGAAAACGACCCGCTAAGGGATTTCTATTACGTGCGGAGCCATCCCTCACACTTTGCCGTGAAAGCTGCGGGAATGACTCCGGCAACGATAATAGAACAGAATCTGAAGGCGTGCCGAATGAAGGAGGAACAACCCCTGAAACCTGCCCATAAGCTTAAGACGCTTATGTTCAGAAGATAATGATTTTGATATAAAAGCTAGAGCACTAGGAGAGGATTTTATTAACCGTGGATACCCCTTACCGCTAATAAATAATTCTATATCAAAAAGTCGAACGATCTCTCGGAACGCGTGTTTAGTAGAGCGGCCGAAAAGAAATAATCATGAATTACGACTAATCTTACCTTACCAATCAAAACTTCCAAACATAAACAATATTCTTAGACGACACATGAATATTTTACACATGGACACAGCTTTAAAGGCAGTTATCCCTCGACCCCCTGGTATAGCGTTCAAGAGACCACGTAATTTATTAGATTTATTTAAACAGTCCCGAAACTCCATCGGACGTAGCCTGGTCCCGATTGGTTGCACCAAGTGCAATCATAACCAATGCAGTTTATGTGGGGACATAATTATAGCTAACTCTATTCGTAGCACAGCGAATAACTTTAATTGGAAAATAAATGGTACCTTTGACTGTAATTCGGAAAATGTTATTTATTTAATTCAATGTAGAAAATGCCAAATTCAATACATAGGAGAAACTAAAACAAGCATAAGAAAACGCATGAATCTACATAAAAGTCATATACGTAAACACGTTGCCGGACCGGTTTCCCGTCACTTAAACTCCGCAGGACATAACGGACTTTCTGATTTTAATTTTATTATACTCCAGGGGGGCTTTCGAACCACCAGAGATCGAAAAAATAAAGAATCTGAATTTATCTATAGATTTAATACTCTAGAACCGAAGGGCCTTAACAGTTCGAAAGGATCATTGCCGTCTTTTTTTATGGACATTTAATTGAGATCTTCTAATCGGTACCGCACTGTTGCTTTTTTTTCTCGCTTCATTGTTTAATGCGACACGAGCTAACGCGTAACATTGGGCCTCTCATTGGCTTCACATGACACCAGGTATAGTTGGGTTATACCCAACCACATGTCCCAAAAACTGGTTTTATGATAAGAACGGCAGTAATAATATTATATTTAATTATTTCCATAGTATTTATTGCATCGGTATCGAGATATATTAAACTTTTAAGCGAGAATTTAGTTGAGTAGGCACCCGCTAAACGGTAAGCATTTTTCCAATTAACTTCTTCTTTTTTCCGTCCGTTTTTTCTTTGATTGAAAGAAAAGGAGAACGAAGTCTCCTTTTCTTTCTGACTGACGAAGAGCCTACCAGGCCCGAAACGTTTCACTGATCTCTTTTTTGGCAACCTCCTCGGCTAACTCCTTTAAGGGCTAATATTGTGTTGAGCATATTTCTCTCGAGTGCCGTCTTTTGTTCCCAGGTGCTGTTTATATATATATATATATATATCTTTCTCGGATTGCTTAGCAAGGTATATTCAAAATCGAAATACATCAAGAGAGGAGGAGCAGAAAAGGAAGGGAGCCGGAGGAACAGGGGAGGAGGGGAGAAGCAAGGGAGGAGGAGAGAAAGAGGAGAGGGTACGGATGAGGAGGAGGGGCATATCCTCCTCTCTATACCCTCCCCTCCTCCTCCTTAAGAGCTGCGCTCTAATTCGGCATTACAGGGAGTTGTAAACGTCTTTTATATTTTTATTTCTTGCTTTATTTATTTATTTTGTAACGCGTGAAACGGCGTCTCTAGGGACATGCTCATAGCGTCTATCCTATCTTAACTTTGATCTTTGCTAAGGCGCCGTTCAAATTATTGCCATTTATTTGTATTTTCCTCGTTATCAGGTTTCGCATTAGAGCGCAGAATCGCGTAAACCGTGTCGTGTGCTCTTTGCTTTGGTAGGTGATCTTTGGGTCTCGCTATGATCCTTCCCAGAGCGGACATCAGCTTGTGGACTACCAGAATTCTTTCTTTTCTTAGTACCAGCTCCAGCGTTCCACTGGTCCCATTTACGCAGGGGACGTTGATGCGCGGTACTCGACCTCTTGTGGACTTCACAACCTCGCCACTCCGGGCGCTATACAGTAACCTATACCGGACTTTGGCTCCTCTCGTTGAAGACACCTCAGCTCATGTAAAAAAATGCCGGCCACTTCATTGAGCGTGCCTCACAAATGCACCTAAACGACGATAACACCCTGATGTCTTTCGACGTGGTGTCCCTCTTCAAAAGTGTCCAGATTCCTCTTGCAGTTTCGCAGCCCGCGAAGTCCTGGAAAAAGACAGCATATTGAGGACAAGAAGCAGCCTCAGTGTGTAGGAGCTGTGCCCTCTGCTTGCTAGAGTTCTGTCTAGCCAGCGCATACTTCATATTCAAAGGGGAGCTTTACAGGCAGGTCAGTGGCACTTCAATGGTTGCGGCTAACTCAGTCACGATGGCGAACCTCACTAGGAAAACAATCGAACAGAGAGTACAGCGGCTTTTCTGCCCCCCGTAACCTACTTCGGTTTTGAGGGCCAAATAAAGAGAGGAAAAGAAAGGAAAGTAATTGCAAACGAAGGAAAATTTAATAAATAAACATACAGTATATAAGCGTTTAAACACATAAATGAATGGTCGAGTAGGCATTAAAACCCTCAAGGAGGATAAATACATATACGCTTAAATTTAAATTCAATATTTAGCTAATCACGACGTTATACCACACTTGTGCCCAAGAAAACTCCACAGGCATAAATCAAAGCGCAAGGGAGCTTTGACACATATGCACAGTGCAGAAGACTGAAGAGAATGATAAAACAAATGCTAGCAATGTACAATAACTGAGAGGGTGGACACTAAGCGCAAGAGCAGGGGACTAAGATTGGTAATGCTGGTAATGATGACATTTTTCAATTAATAATAAGGTGAGAGGATGCATGATGTAATACAGTTCTTGTTTTTTTTGGTATATTAGTTTGCGCATTTGGAGCGCGTTGATGTACCATTTCTTTATACGGACTTCTCTTTGCGGCACTCGAAGCGGGTTTGGTGGAAGCGGGCTGCGGGACGGGCTTCATTAAAAAGAGCGCTGCCAGCCATGGGCCGATAGGAAGACTCCCGCGGGCCAGATCGAGCCCGCGGGCCGGGGCTTTGAGACCCCTGCCCTAGATCATCGCATCGACTTCGCGAACGCGTACGTGATTGACACAGAGCCAGAGATGCAAAATATGCGAATAAGACTGTTAAGGGGTATCCACACGAAGGAGAACTCCGCGGACGGATGTCGTGACGTCAACAACCCGGGAAACTCCGCCCCCGACTCCGCCGCGTGCACCTGCAGAGCTTTCGTGCTGGCAGCACGAAGCCTCCGCCACGGAGGAGAACGGGAGAACGGCGCCGCGAGGCGTCAGAAAGGGATGACGTATGTCTCACGTGATGCGCGCTCCGCGGAGGAAAGGAGCGGATTTCTCCTTCGTGTGGATACCCCATTATTAGAATAATGGCAAATCCAGCACACACCGGGAAACCTAAACATGTCCCTAGGTGCCGTGCCCTCTATCTAAGCACTTGGCCTCCATGACCTGAGTAGAAAGTTGAATAGATGACCTTCTACATATATAAGAAATACGATTTTAAAAGTTTTTCCTCATTTTTGAACTTTGAATTTTTAAGACGACGAGGGTTTTAGTAGCTGCTGCTGGTCCGCGTGCTTCTAGCCACCCATGAAGAATAAACCAAGCTGGTATAGGAGCGTGGGGTTCTCTTTCATATTTTATCAGAGATATGGTTTGGACTTGAAAACAATGCTTAATTGAAAAGTGACCAGAGTACACTCGAGGGCTTAGGAAAACACTCCGAAATCTGAAATCTCAAAACCCGTGTAAGGATGCCATAATTTTTTGCCGGCGTGGGAAGCACTTTGGTGCTAAGTGAAGAGAACTGGGCGCAAAGAGTTATGAAGAAACAGTCAGGATCGTGTCTGTAGGCTGTTGTTCCAGCTTACCTTGAATCGCACTAGATCGACCCACCTAGACAGCAGGGCTGGAGTGTTGAGTTTGGCGTCACGTAAAAGAGACCAAGAGAGGGCAGGGATTCGTCCCGAGTGTTGCCTCAGCGTTTGGCTAGATCTCGTGTTCAGTCCGTGAGCCGAATACTGACGCCACAGTCGTGCCCAGACTATGCCCCATGTTCAGATTGTGTAGCTGACGCCATAAAAAGAGAACTATGTATGTAGTATGCATGTAGTCTTTATTTCAGACAAAAAGAAGTCTGGAAGGCTGGGTTAAAAGAAGACAAACTTGTTTTCTGACGGGAGTCAGTCCCTAGTGTTTACAGCACCCAGCAGAAAACAAAACAAAGCACTGAAATTAATTATATTTCCAACGGGCATACTTAAAGATATAACTGAATGCAATTCAAAATTTGGTATACGATCTGCAGATCATGAAATACTTAAAGTATATGTTACAACGTTATCTGCGAATATCTGAAAGGAACCGTTGTATTGCAGTGTTTGAGCTACGCTAGGGTGTGCATTCAGTGTGTCTGAAATGAGATGTGCAAGTTGCTGAAAGCCATATTGTGTACGAACTTTGCATTTTACATAATGAACACGCTATGTGGAAGCTGTTCATTATATACCTCGTTTCACTTTCAATCCGAGAGCCGCGAACGCTACAATCAATCAGTGCTAAAAATGCAATGTCACGGCATTCGTTGTCCTTGCTACCAGCGGCTAAACTAGTCAGGCACAGAAAAAAGTGCAGTATTGCGGCGCGTTTACTGTGTGTGTTTGATTTAGTGGGTCATTGCAAAGGTAGAAAGGCAACGATCACTAGGACAGCGCCCTTTTGGCGCTGCGCCCTACATCATTTCGAGGGGGGGAAGTGTCCCTACATAACAGCTGTCGCATCAAGTGCTCCAATATACGATTTTTGGCTCATCAGAACGCGACGAAAGAAAAACATTGAAAATGGCAACATAAAGTCCTCGCAGTGAACGCGCGATGGCGAGACAGACAAGCGGGGTTCATAGTTGGTTTAACTCGGGGTAAAGCAGAACAACCTGGGCTCGTTTGGAAGGTAAACCAACTAACGAGGCGCGCGAAGAGAAGACGGACTTCCGTGCCCTATAACGAGCTTGGAGTTTACTGTCTCCGTCGAAGCCCTGTGTGCCTTCTTGTTCCCGTTGATCTTACTGTGTCCTGCAATACATGCATGTAGAGGTCGGTGACTCACGCTTGAAGCTCGGTCGCGACCTTCTTCATTGTTTTGGTCGTCCATCCTTTAGACCTGCTGCTCCTGGTCGAGAAGATTCTGACTACGAAGTTGGAAGTCCGCAAAAATTCTGATTACGCTTGCTCTCAATGGGTTGCTCTGAATGTCTTTGCGTACTAAGCTTGGTTTCTAGGACCAACGTATACCTTAGGGTAACACATCGACCGGCTTTATTGTTCTTCTAGAGTCCTTGCGAAGCTTCGTCAGCGTCTACTCCGGTCTTTTCTGCGTCGGCGTGGTGTATCTTTTCGACTGTTGAGTTTTCTTGCACGCTGCATGCAGTCCGGTCCCACTGGTTCGGTTCCCTGGTTCAAGTGCTTTGGAGAGTGACCGATGATTCGTGACTGCCTCGTCTTGCTACGGTGGGAGGTGCACTTTGAACGGCCTTTAGATGTCTGGTTCGCTCCAGTTCCTGGAATTGTGTGATGTTCTGTGTTTAGACCACAAGTGGCTGTATGCACAGTTCGTCAAGCATTTAAAACAAATTGTTTCAGTTAAAAGGGTTTTTTGATGAGTGAAAGGGCTTGTATAGATTCCGCCTTGATTTTCGAAGTGTTTCCTTTAGGGCTGCATATCAAAAACGCCCTAACAAGATGATAGTTATAATATTTTCACAAGGCCGAAGACAGAGCTGGAAAGGCACAGGAATAATGGCTTCTTATATATTTGTAATTATATTGCAGGCTTAAGTTACCACAACACCTTTTTAATTTTATATATGTGTATGCCAAGTTGTGTGGGGCTTCGAATATTTAAATGCCTACCGAAAATCTAGTATCGTGGCCCTCTTAGGCACAGCGTTCAGTCGACGATAGTCCAGGCAGAGACTTAGGGTTGCGTACTTTTTTTACGAGGACGACTGGAAACGCCCACTGACTTCTTGAAGGTTGATTGATGTCGTCGCCGAGCATTTCCTGAGCTTGAACTCGAATCACCTCCCTTCGCCGCACCTCCCCCAAAATGTCACCAAATAATGATTAATGAGACGACAAATGACTGAAGAAAACTAAGCGTGTATTGGGCGAACCTGTACCCAAAACAATATAGAAAGAGGCTAGCGTCGCAAGGTGTCGATGGCGGCGTAACAGCAGAGTCGCGTGCTGGGGCGAGACTGACTTGTATGGCGCGGCGCAGCTCCTTTCAAGCCTTCCCTGGGAGCCTCGCAATTCCGCCTCGATCCTTGTCAAACTATACATTGTGAACATAAATAGGCTAGACGGGTTACCAACCTTCTTGAATCCTCTACTTTTAAACGAAAAATGGAACGACAGGTAATGCCGGAGTCGAACCCGATCCACGTGTTTATAGCCAAACGCGCTACCGACTTGACTACGTGAGTTCGCTGGAATATGTGTGGGTAACATTTCGAAACCATGATTGTCGTATACTATGGGATGATTGAGAACAATAAGACGTGTGCTTTTTTCTCCCGCATAAATGAGTTACGCTTCACCCGAGGCTCCATCTCCACAACAAATGTAGCACTTGCCGTTGATACCAGAACCCAAAGTTTCAGAACTAACCGTTCTCTAATTTAAAATGTGTGAGAGATTTCCTTAAAATGTTACTAAGAAAAAATACTTTGGGTTTATGATCGCGTACGCTATTCATCACCATGTGTTCGCGATGGTTCCGCTAGTAGTCATTAAATAAAGGCAAGTTCCTAAATCTTGACGTCTGATCCCATACCGTGAGCGCAACATTTGGGAGAAGGCTGAACGTACGTCATTGCGTAGTTTAGCTTTGGGTGAAAAAAAAGATGAATTTTATCCCAATTCTTAGTACTTATTAAGAATGCAGTCATTCTTAGGGCTGTGTAGCGCTATTCAAGAGAACTAGAACACAGCATTGTTTTTACTAGACCGGGAAAGGGAAACAAGTTGTCGCATTGGGCCCCAGCCCGGGACAACTACGCTAGACAGAGCCAAGTTAAAATCCCAGAAACCAACCAAAAAGCATCCCCTTTTATTCACATTCCTTCAAGATATACACCCGGGCGCCTAACAACAGGCCGCGATATTTCTCGAACATAACGTCATCATTAGTCAATCCAATAAGGCCTTAAACTCTGACTTAGCGGCGCATCCACCCCCTGGTTTACACGAAACACCGTGAGGCTCGTTCGGCCGCAATCGCTTGATAACACAACAGCTATGATCCTAAAAGCAAGAGCAAGTCGCCTCTGTGTGTGTGTGTGAGAGGGAAGGGCGAGGGGGTTTAAAACGTTATGAAGTTGCATCCCATGGTCCTCACAAAAATCGAAACACCGCCAATCCGGTAGACAAGCTTGAGGAATATGAAGACCCAATGCCTTCTATATAAGCGAACGAAGATTATGATATGTATATAAAGTCAATATTTTCTCGATTTACAAAAAAAAGTAAACATGCAAAAATATTTTTTGACATGTATTTTTTTTTTATTTCAAAGCAATCTGTCCGGTAAACCCTTCGCGTGTTTCTTGGACACACCCCAAGTACCGCTTTAAAACATTGCTCAGGATTTCTCGGCAGAGTGCCTAGATGACACATACTACAGAAAAAAATCAATACTGCATTTGTCAAGCTTTTATGGTATTGAATAGTTTGCTCTAAACAAGCAGCAAAAAAATTATTTCGAAAAAAAAGGACAACTTGATGTAAGTTGTTTAAACACAAAATGCAATCAACATTTTGAAAAAAAAAAGAAAGTGACGCCCACTTTAATATTATTAAGCGAACCACTTTTTTTTGTATTTCACTATAAAATGCTGCAATTCGCAGACTCAAGTTGTGGAGACTCAAGAACAGACAACCGTTTCGCTGGTGTCCACACCCGTTCTAACCCGCGCTCGTCCTGAGCGCGCGCTAGCTTGACCCGCCTCACGAGCCATCTTTATTGTCGTCCTTTTCAATCCCCACAAAGTACAGGCGAAGGTGCATCAGTTCAAATATATTCATGCCTCTATGACAAAATGGCGAGACTGAAGTGGTGGGATCTACTGATTTATTGATCCGCGGAACGTTTTTTTCGGAAGCCGGAGTCTTATACAATCCTTTGTTGATAAAATTGGAAGTGCAGGTCATTTTTTTTATCCACATGGCGTTTTGGAAACAGTCATTCGTTCGTTTGGTGGTGATACTAAGTCTGACGGTGCTCTCCCTCGGCGTGCATCAGGTGAATCCCGGAGAATGACCCTTCTATAAAGACATTGGGGCTTCTGATGGTCTTTAGCAGTACATCGTCGCAGCAAATGAACAGGCTCACCTCGACATTGGTGTGGCGCTGGAGTTCGGCGTGGACAAAATGTTTGCCTTGGCACAATCGCCCAAAAAGGCGCCGATTGGTGTTCGAATTCTAAGGGGATCATCAAGGCTTTGCCGGCCGCTAAACTGCAGCACCGTGAACCAGGGCCATCACGTCCTTGTACTTATGTTTTGCAAATCAACAAAGCGAGACATTTCTTATTACTTTAAATGTAATCCGTCCGTAATGCATTCATACGTCCTTGCTGACAGCAATTGGATAAGCAAACGTGCCTACAGTAATTTAAGCAAGGCAATGCAAAAGTGACTACGTAATCATTTATATTACATTTGCTGTCGTTTTTTTTTTGTACAAGGAACTTATCTGGGCTGTCAAAAATGAGAAAGTTTAGTGCCTAAACTGCTCAGAATCCTCCAAGACTGCTATTTCTATCAACTTTCTTAAAAATTAATCGATCGAGAGACTCAAAGACAAAATGATGTGTCAGCCCTTTTACTTTTATGATAAAGCAAAATTCGAAGCGTTGGACAGTATACTCAAACAAAAGAACGCTTCGTTTCATGCGACAAATATCAGTACATTCAAGGATTATTTCTACCTTGCTCTAGAAATTTATAGGGATCCATCTTCTTCTTTACTTTTCTTTCGTTTACTCAACAGGTCGTTTATTTCTGTCATTGTCCACTATTTTCCCGTACGATAGCCACGATATGTTATTTTATGGTAGCGAGTGGGAACCCGTGTTGAAATAAACTGTTCTATATTTGCCGTTCGATTCGTTCGTCTGGATGGCCATTTTGATTTCTTTTTTTCTCTTCTTCATTACTTTGCGATATAATCACCAAGCTTCTCAACAAAAACCAAGGAAATGTTCATATTCTGGTTATACCCTTCGCAGCTTTTTTGTTGCAGCAGGGGAATCCTGCGCCCAGAGAAGGTGAAAGGTATCTTTCGCTGAGATTTGCTTTTGGAACATGCGCTCTTTTGGCAACCGTGCTTGCCAATGTACACAAAGGGGTTCTTGTTTCACTTTTCTCAAACATCCCTCTTGCGGGTGAGTCAATCACGCCAACAACATTTTGAAAAGAGGGGAGTGGTTTCAAGGTGTGTGTTCTCAGTGAAGTGTATAAACAACAAGTTTCAGGTCGGCCCAATGAGTGTTCAAGAGCTCTTTCCGGTAGAATAGAAACAAAATTGGACAGAAAGGACGTATTTATCTTATATGGCTCTGGATATCAAGAATCCGATGATTTCAAGAAAACAACTTATCGACAGGAACTACATAGAGTCTGCTTTGTTTCAGGTTATCACTGGACCTGAAATATTGAAAATCTCTCCTTACCGAAACGACATAAGTAATCTTTTTTCTCTCGAGCCTTTGAAGCTGGCATTTTAAACGCTTTGTTTAACTTGCCAACCATAAACAGTTTGGAACACGCGAATTTAAGATGCATCAAGGTCTGACTAAAGAAAAACAGTCACATTGAGTGACCTTCGTCCATGTTCTGTTCTAGGGGGGGTTGGAGTCAGTCTTTCTAGTGCAGTTTTTTTATTTGAAGCATAGTACAGATAACTCAAGGCCTCACGTTACCTTGGAATTATGATAGGGGTCATCAGCTTTAAGATCCACACAAAATATTCTAACATAATAAACACTCAAGAAATCCTTAAAGTACTTTCTTATATATAACTGCAGGAAAGACATCACGGACAGCATACACACAGCACATGTGCTGTCTGTGTTCTATGTTTTATGTGTAACTCTTTTGTAAAAAATATTATGCAATACCAACGCGCTCCCTTAAAAACAGAGAAGTCTTTCAGCTCCGGTCGGGAGAGGGTGGGTTGTGTTCGGTGTACTTTTTAAATCCTTTACTTTTAATGGTTTGCACAGTTAACCTGCTGTGGTTTCCAACAAAACGAAAGACAAATCGAGCACTTATGCTTCAACACACGCTAACGGCAATGTCTGAATATTTTAGATCGAAGTGTGTAACATTGCCACCTTTAACATTAGTGATTTTGCATGTTTCTGCAACAGTTTTCAGGTGGTGCCTCTTTACTGAACTATCCTTTAAATATCAAAGAGAAATCCACGAAGCGCCATAATTTGGTACCCAGTTGGTGCCCCGCATTCTTTAAGAATTTCGACCAATAAGAATATTTATTATCAAGCAAGCTTGCTTCAATATAGGTGGGAGGTTTTTGGCACAGATCTAATTAAGGTTAGTGATGCTTTTATTTTCAGAAGGGAAAGAAGAGAAGATGCGAACTGGCAGCGCACCTTTAGAACCAATCAACGTCCTTTATTTTTCACGTTTAGAGAGACTTTTGGGTTTTTTTCTTCAATTAGGCAAAAAACATTATTTAGGTGCCCAAAGCAATATTGTACGCTGGTACGTTATACATAATGAATTAAAGTTCAGAATATTTCAATCCCAAAGTTGCTAGCTTGAGTCTAGGCGCGAAGTGAGTGGATCCCTTGCTCTAATACATATGCACTAAATCTACAGAGTAAACATTCTTTATTCATTGACCCTTTAATGGTAATAAATGTTGATCCAATTTAAACCATATTGCGATTAAACAAAGCAAAATATTTTGTACTTGTGTTCCTCCATTTTTCTTGTACTTTCACACATTGTAATTTTTGTTATGTTTAAGGAATCCCCTTTTTCCCTTGGGAATACCTTTAAGTGCTGAGAAATCCTTCTTCAAGGGAGCAAACGTTTCACGTGTGTGACCTTAGAGTCAACGTGTTTTTTGGAAGTTACGTTCTATGGAGGTTATTTGTAATAACGACTGTTTGCTGTCTGCCGTGGAGATCTTGGCACTCGTGCATTTGCGTGATTACTCGCATCGCACCCTTGAAAAGGATGATATTTGCTTCACATCTGAATGTCCACTATTGAATCAGGAACCTCACAGCGAAAATACTTACTGGTTCTTTGTTAATTGTTAAATGCCACCAATAAACGCGTTATTTCTGCAGCCCGGTTTTCATTAAGCCGATCTTGCGCCATAATTTTCTTGTAGTCTTTTGTCTATCTACCATCAGGTGCTGCTCACCTCCCATGACATTTTTGTTTTGACTTCAGCAAATAGACCGGCATATTTTTATCTGCCTTCTTGATGGACGCTATTCCTACCTGGGCTGTTAAAAAATGATACAAACTATTAGAAGCATTTGCTTCCTGTTGTGGGAAACCTATATATTGTTCGTCGCCATGAAACGCCTTAAGTCCGAAGTAGCGATGTTACAAGAAAAATGTGTGCTTCGGTTGAACAGACGTCGTCAAGCATAGGAAAATTCGTAATTACATTTCGCTTTCAGGGGTTCTGTTGTAAGAGCTCCTGTCATAAGAGCCGAACGTATTCAGCTGGACGCGCCACAATGTGCTGCTAAAACAGTACCATCTAAAAGACACGGTCTGCGCATGAAGCCACCGTCCCTGGATCCCCACTCGCACCAAGCGGAAAGCAGACTGAAGCTCCACCAAAGTACGCCTTGAGCGAGAGCAATCACACCTAGAAAACAAATCCTGCTGCCCCCGCCCTTTTTCTCAGTCACGTCATCACTAACGGATTAACTCAGCGCCGCCAGCTTTCTTCACCAGCACCGCTCGTGCGTCTCACAGCATGTCGCGACAAGCGCGACGCCAGCACACGGCGACGCCAAACAGAAGCGTCTGCCGCTTTGAGGTGACTCTCGAGTCCGTACCTAGTCAAAACTCACTCATGAGTGCACTCACTTACCTTACTGGCCCTCACTGATTTAGCGTGACGTGAGAGTGATCGAGTTTGCAAGCATAGAAAACTCATGAGTTTGAGACTGAGGGAGGGGTGTGAGTTGGGTGAGATCATGCTTTCCGTTAGTCCGTGAGTCCGTGAGTTCGGTGAGTTCATAAGTTAGGAGAGAGGCGTGAGTTTGCGAGGTCGCTGAGTTCGGTGGGTTCGTGAGTTCGGTGGGTATGTTAGCTCGGCGACGGGCTTGAATTTATGAGGAACAATCGGTTCGATGAGGGCTTGCGGGTGACGTCGAGGAAGGGCGGGTCATGTGTCTTCTCCGTAAATATTTGGGCCAGTTGAGTCGACACTTGCTTCGCAACGGCGCTGTTAGCTCGTACGGCTGCTTTTCTAAGAGTGATGGGAAATGATGAAAGGTGGCTATTGATTCCGCTGCGCTTTTTGGCTCTGGCCGGCTGCGTAACGGCTTGGCGTGGTCTTTACAAATAAAATAAAATTTTTATCTGCAGAAAACTGGAGGAATCGCCAAACAAAAAGTTTTTAAAAAACTGGTTGTCTGGGTCTGCGATCCCTTTACAATGGCAGCAGCTTTGACACTCTAAAACAAATATTAAATGAAAATTAAAAAAAAATAATTAAAAAGTTTCGAGCAAAAACATGTAATTCAAAATCCCATTACGCGGAGCTACACACAGTACAAGCGGAGATCTTTTTTTATTTAACGTGAGTGTGTTTATGTTATTTGTTAAATATTTAATTAATAAGGCATGGTACATTATAATGTAGTTACTGAAAGTTATATTTTGTGTGAGATTGAGACTAAAATAATGTAAAAAAATCTACAAATGCCTCCGATGAAAGACAAATTGCACAGAGTAAACGTTATTCGTACATACTCCCAACAGGAAGGGTTCTAAATTTTGTAAAGGAAGGTTCCGTGTGGTCCGTATATAAAACATACGCAATATAGCGTACTATTTATTTTTGCAGCAGTATTACATTTTTAAGATTTGTTTTGGTCGTTGTAGCCCACACGAGATGGCAATAGTTTAAATGAGATTAAAAAAAGAGCGTGGTAAATTTGTAGCTTAACGTTGAGGGGAAAAACACTCTGACAACGAGCGACAATACCTACAATTCGAGAACGTTTACCAACTAGAGAGTTGACGTGATATGATCACGTCAAATGATCCGAGAAAATACACCTAAAGTTTTATGTTTATTTACTAGTTCAATTTCTGAAGTGCCAAGTTGGATTGTATGATTTACCACGATTGGTTTATTGGTAGCCCTGAATAAAATGACCTTCGGTTTTTGTGGCATTTACGTTGAGCCGATTTACCTCAGACCACTTAAAAACTTCATAAGAACAGAGTTTGCTTTGCTTATAACTACATTGGCATCATCACCAGAAAGAAATAGGCTTGTGCAGTCTGCATAAATGATAAACTGCGCTTCATTATCAATATTGTGAGGGTGTTTTGTGGACAAGGAGTCAGCAGGCGAAGACGACGGTTCGCCCAGCCAAGACTGAATATATTCTGAAACGCGCGCGCAATCACGCCTCAGCACGCGCTGTCCCTCGAGCACATTGGCGCCCAAATTGGCAGCGCTGGGCGCGCCACTTGGTCGCCACAGATGCTCCCTCTTCGAAGTAGGCCATCTGGGCCAAAAGGTGGAGCCAGCATGCTAAGGTTTGGGCTAGCGAGGTTTGAAATGCTTGAGCCGACCGACATGCACTACGTGCCGACTACGGCTGCGGCGGTCAGATGAAGGCTGTTCAGGCTCCGCGAGGTAGTTGACAGGGGATGTTTGGCAAATGACTCGATACGGTCCTTGTTATTTCGGGAGGAGTTTTTCGGAGAGCCCGAGTTGGCGGATAGGAAAATATATGAGTTCGAGGTCATCCGCATTCTATTGGTGATCCTGATGTCGTTCATCATAAGAGCGTTTGCAGGCTTGTTGATGGAGTAATGTGCGTGTACGGGTGAGTTGGCCGCAAGCCTTTGCACGGTAGGAGGCTTGTGAATTGGTATTCTCGTCGAGAACGTCAGATGGGTATGGTATAATACTGTTCACTGTAGTAGAAGGCTCACGGCTGTGCAGCAAATAAAAGGGTGAGAATCCAGTCGTGGATTGAATGGCCGAGTTATAGAGTTATAAGCAAATGTGACAGATGGCAATATGGTGTCCCAGTTAAAGGGGATGTTGGCCATGTACATAGAAAGCATGTCCGCGAGTGTAGGGTTGAAGCGTTCTGTAAGGAGGCTGGTTTGCGGGTGATAAGGTGATGTCAGTCGGTGATCAACATTGCAGGCTTGCAGTAAGGCTTCAACAGTTCTTGACAGGAAGGATTTTCCGCGGTCACTAATCAGAACTCGAGGAGCGCAATGGCGTAATATAATGGTGTGGAGGATAAGCCGTGCCATGGCTTCGGCAGAGGCCTCAAGAAGGGATGCGATCTCAGCGTATCTGGTCGCGTGGCCACAATGATATAGCGTTTCTGAGCTGTTAGGCAGGGGACAAAAAATACCAATTCCGAAGACCTCAAACGGGTACCGCGGCTGTTGTAGTGGCTGAAGGAGACCGCTGGAAGGAGATGGCGGTCGTTTACGATGTTGCATGGTTGACATGATTGGATGTGCGGTACATTCCGGGCCAAAAATAGTGATGGAGAACTCTGGCATGGGCTTTAAAAAGGCCAAGATGTGCGGCAGTGGGGTCATCATGTAAATATCGTAAAAGTTTTTGACTTAATGATGATGGAACCACAAGCAACCACTGCTTTCCATCAGGTGCATAGGTGTGCTTGTACAGAAGGCTGTTCTGGATTTCAAAGTCGCGGATCTTCTTCAAAAAACGACGGTTGGTTGATGGGTTTGTTCCGGTAATGTGTTCGACGATCGGTCGGATCCAGGGTTCTGAGCGTTGAGCTGAGGCGAAGCTCTCCAGAGAGGGTGTCGCAAGTACCGGGCATGTATTCGTGCAAGGTGCAACAGCACATGGGGCTTCCTGTGGAAGCGGGCACCGGGACAGACCATCAGCATCGCTGTGCTTGCACCCCGATTTGTAGCGGACTGTAAAATCATACTCTTGAAGCCTCAGAGTCCATCTCCCGAGTCGGCCGGACATGTCCTTAAGGGGCGAGAGCCAGCAGAGAGCGTGGTGGTCGCTCACAGCTTAAAAATGGCGGCCGTAAAGATAGGGCGAAATTTATGCATGGCCCAGACCCCAGCAAGACACTCACGCTCAGTTGTAGAATAATTCATCTCTTGCTTTGCGAAGGTGCGGATAGCATGCGCGATGACTTGCTCTTTGTTAGGCGTAGTATTTCTTGGTATAAGAACGGCACCCAAACCATGGCCGCTGGCGCCCGTGTGGATGTCAGTGGAAACAAGAGGATCGATATGGCGGAGGACTGGTGGTGAGGCAAGGGCGCGGCCAAGAGTAGCAAAAGCATGGACGCAGGCGGGAGTCCACTCAAAGAGAACACCCCCGCGAAGCAGACGATGCAGGGGTGCGGCAATTGTGCAAAAACCCTTGTACGAAGCGACGAAAATAAGAAGCGAGTCCCAGGAAGCTTCGCAGTTCTTTGACGGTTTTCGGAGATGGAAAGCCAACAAATGCCCGAATTTTGTCAGGGTCGGGAGCTACGCTAGCGTGGGTGACGATGTGACGAAGCACTTTTAGTTTTCTTGCTGCAGAGTGGCATTTTTTTGTGTTTAGCTGAAGGCCAGTGTTGGCAATGCACGAAAGTACTTAAGACAATCGCGATAGATGTCTTTTAAAGGTGGTAGGAAATACTATGATATTATCAAGGTAGCATAAGCAAATGGTCCATTTTATGCCCCGTAGAAGAGTCTATGATCCTCTCAAATGTAGCTTGCGCGTTAGAGAGATCAAATGGCATCACGTTCATTTCGTAGAGACCGTCAGGAGTGCCGAATGCTGTTTTCTCTTTGTGATGTTCAGCCATCACAATTTGCCAATATCAGGAACGCAAGTCGAGATATGAGAAAAACGAGGATCCTTGGAGTGCATCCAGAGCGTCGTCAATGCGTGGGTGCGTTTAAACATCTTTAAGGGTGACCTTGTTAAGGCGGCGGTAATCGACACAAAAACGAAGTGACCCATCTTTGTTTTAATGAGCACTAGGGATGCCGCAAACCACCCTAAGTTCGACTTCGAAAGGTTTCGATATTTTCGAACCGAACTGATGTTTGAATTCGAAAGGTTTTGATATTTTCGACCGTACGGAAGTTCGAATTCGAAAAATTCGCAACTTTCAAAATCGTGGAGTTTCGAATCGAAAATTCGAAGCTTTCACGGTTTCTAAAAGTTCGGGTTTGATTATTTCGAATATCTTTTTACTTGAGGCTCGAGAAATTCGTAGATTTCGAACTTTCCTAGCTTGAAATTTGAGAGATTTGAATGTTTTGAATTTCTTTTGATCTAAAATCGAAAAATTCGAACGTTTCGATTTTTATAAACAAGAAGTTCGAAACATTCAAAGATTTCGAATTTTTTTCTACATAAAGTTCGAAAAGTTCGAATGTTTCGATTCTCTTTTAGGGCTAAATTCGAGAAAAAAAAGTTCTAAGGTTTCGAATTCCTTTCAAGTCCGAGTGCACAAAGTTCGAAGTCCGGTTTTCATGTTTCGCCACAGTTTCAGTTTCAAATAACGTTTTCACGCCTCACTGGTCTTCACAAAATCAGGTTTAGAAAAGTTCGGGGGTGGTATTTAGACTGCGCGAAGTTGGTCAGGCAATTAAAAGAGACGACGAGTGTCCCGAATGTGCTGGAATATTTGCCAGTGCAGAGTGACGTGTGACCATAGATCAGTAATTGTGACCGCCAGCCCGGGGGGTCATTAACGTGCATCACGAAGTAGTGATCACACGAACACACTGTTTAACGATACTCATCCAGTTCAAAACGGCCAGGGGCAGGCAGCTGGTTGAGGCTCAAAAAAATCTTGAAGCGAACTGGCAAGCTGCCTCCCTACCCCTTTGCACCCTGGTAGTAATCCGAGTGACGCTGGCACATAGTAAGTTTAGTTTGTACATGATGCAACATCCTGAGACTGGGAATGAAATATGAAAAAAAAAGTGTAAGAAGACAGAAAAAACGGTACAGGACAACGTCTCGAACTCAGCTCAGAGAACGTCTCAAGCTCAACTCAGCCGAAAACTCAGCTCAGGACAACGTCTCAAACTCAACTCAGCTCAGTTCGAGACGTTGTCCTGTCCCCATTTTTCTTTCGTCTTACACTATTTCTTGCGAATTTCATTTCTCGAGATTTGCATCATGATCAACGTACACCAGCTCGCCTGCACATTGACAATTTTTATTTTGTAATTGTTTTGGAGGTTCATTTTCCGGGACGGAAGAAACGCCGAGCGAAAAGCACCGAAGCTGACATAACTGGAGGTCGAGGAGCGTTCTACCACACCAGTGGCGTTGAAGAGGAAAAACGCTCCCCCCCCCCCCCAGGGATTTCGGACTAAAGAGAACAATACGGGGAAAGAGGGCATGGTCGAGCTTGTTTCAATCTGAAATTATTTATGCGTATGTATAGCCACTGTCGCTCTTCACTGCATAAAAGATCGCGTTGATGGTCATTGTTAGAAACTCGTTGCCAGAAGACACTACTCGCCACATGCTCGGTGGTTCGGAAGTTCAAAGCTATGTCTTTCGACCTAAACAACTGTGCTATAGGTAAAGAATAATAAATAAATAAACGTAACAATTAAAAAAGCTGAAAAAAAAAGAATTATCAAGATCCCGCCGGAAGTGTTGTAGTCTTGCAAATTCAGAGGCCCAGAACTACGAAACATGTTTCTCCTGCCAAAGTGTGTACAGGCTAAAAGAAACACGTCCCAGGAACGTGAAATGAGGAAAAAGATTTAAAAATATATTTTTTTATGACGTGCTGAACTTGAAAAGTTTTAGAAATCTTCCCTCATGAGTTAATTCATTCCTCAACGCAAAAAACAATAAATACATTATTTTGTATTCTGCAGATGTACTGACTGTAGTGCTAATTTAAAAGCGATATCTCAAACAATTTAGACGAAAAAAATTACCAAGTTCAGGAATAATTTCCCGTAGATACATCTTTGGATATTTCTTCGAAACTCGTCTTGAACCACAATAATCGTATCTTAAGACAACACTTACCTGTATACGCTGTACATAGATCATTCTTAAAAAGTTTAACATCTCTACCATAAATAGGTTCGGCTATAACGCGCTTCAAATATGGCACAAACGATTAATTGTCAAAAACCCGCCGTCCTTCCTCGCTCCTTCGGAATCTATTTCTTTAAAACCAAGCATGCCAGATGATTGAAATAAACGGCATTGTCTTTCGCAAGGAATGCGGCACCGCATGTAAAATTGCAAAAAACAAAATTTCAAATGTACCTTACTGCTTGAATGCAAACGAAACCGCCCGCCCATCTTTCGAAGTTCGACGAACTTCGAACTTTTACCCTAAAATGTCGAAGTTCGTAGATCTCTTGACTTTTCAGGAATAGAAAGTTCGACAATTTTCGAATTTTTTAGATTCATAAGTTCGTAAGTTCAAAAATTATAGATTTTTTTTTTCCGTAGGAAGTTCGAAAAGCTTCGAACCTTTTAGTGCAAAAAATTAGAAAGCTCGAAAATCATCGCGGTGTCATGTCTCCCGTCGACGAACTAACCGAATGGTGTGCGCCCATGGTAGTAGTCCTCAAGCCAAACGGATCGGTAAGAATCTGCGTCGACTTTACTGGTCTAAATCATCAGGTCCTGAGAGAATGGCATCCCATTCCTTCCGTCAAGCACACACTCGGACTGCGCCACGGCGCGAAGATATTTTCAAAACTAGATGCTAAATCGGGATTTTGGACAAAAGTGCGTTACGAATTTTCTCTTCAAAACTACCGTCCACCTTTGTGCTGTCAATCTGTCGTTTCCTGACCACCAGGAAGCCTTTTTACGCTTTTTAACAATAATTATATTGTGAAGAACGGGTATGTGCACGACCCATTTATGGCAACCATAGCGTTAATTTGCCCTCTTTCTCGCTTTTTAACTTCAAAACCACACAAATATTTCGTTATGTTTTTGCAGATCCTGTTAGTACATATTATAAGCGTTAAATATTGAGAGTATGAACAATAATAAAGATAGTCTCTTTTTAAAATGATTTAAAAAAATGCATATTCAGTTAAATGTCACTGTGTGAGGGATTCTTGTAAATTTCTCTTGCTAACCTGGACAACAATATTTTAAGTAAGAATGAACTATATACAGGGAGACACACTGGAAAAGTTTGAAGGCCTTAGCTTTTATAGATACGGAAACAAAAAGTTTTTAATCCAAAGCGGTATTGCGCAATGTGCCGTACTTGCGATTTTGTTTCTCCAAAATAACGAAACTAATACTCGGTGATTAATACTTTTTGTGAATCCTTCCTGTGCCTGATTGTTTAGTAAGTATTTCTTAACCGGTAACCAGAACAGGTTTTCTGGGGAAGCCGCCCCAAATGCCAAGAACGCGCGATACGCAAAACGCGCACGTGACTAAAATTGTATTTACAAGGTTGTTTTTGCAAAGACGAATCTTTGTTACCGAAAACAAGGCTTGGTTTAAGTTTCCTGGGCATGGGGTCAGCAAAATAATTTTTTTAATCAAAATTAAGTATGGTCATTGGACATGGTTGTTCGATCTTACCTGAAAACGCCCAGGTACGAATATAAATCAACTTGGAATGCTTATATGGCGGAGCTGTTCGCGTCACCCTATCGCTTCCCGTGCAACAATATATGTTTACTAGACCATCTGTTATTTCTAAACTGCTCTATAGATAATAAACTATGTTTGTATCGATGAAAACGTGTCCCCACGACGATACATTGACTCGCGATGTCTTCATATCAATGCAGTCCCGAGGCAGAATTTTCCAATCGCCTGCAATTTCTTTGAGGACAAACGAACTCGTAGATTTTTACTCTTTAGAGCCATTGCATTGGAATCCCTTCAGAGCATCAACAAAATTATTATCGCCGTTCTTCTCCTGGAGTTTTACCCTTCTGTCCGTAATCATCAAAAGCTGGGACATGAACGGAATGCTGCTTTGTTCCACGACCTTCGGAATATCACCTATTAATCCGGCTGTGGCGTTCTTTTTGGCTGACGGCCCAATTTGGCTAGAATCTCCAATTCACGTAGAACACTGTAATTTGGCTGAATGCTCAATTAGCTAAAACTCCAATTTGGCTAGAACCCACCCATTCCGCCGAGAGCTTAATCTGGCTTAATCTCCAGTTCGGTCAAAAAGCTTCATTTCGGCCGGATGCTTCAATTTGGCTCAAGAATCTCGATTTGCCTGGGAGGTTTGAGTTAACTTGTAGCCTATAGGTATGATGGACTGAGGTCTGCCCAACGTGCTTGGGTACTGAAATATATGAACAACACTTCAATTGCAAATCAAAGCTTCCTACAGATGCAGATGCATCGCGGCACATGTTAGCTACACCTGTATGGCTCCAATTAACGTTCGTGTTTGTGTTATTCGTCACACTGAGATGCTGTGCACATACTGCTCCATGCTTCAAACAAACTAGTTTATTAACTTTGCCTCATAATCAATATTTGCTGTCCAGAGACGGGCTCTTCTTCCAATGCTGGCCGCCATCTACTTGGAAAGGCCAGTACATCCTGGCTGCTCCTCTCCCCGACAACTGAGGTGCAAAGAAAAAGGAAATGACAGATGCATCAATTGGAAAACAAAGCAGTGTTGTGGGATTCTTCGGAATTATTTAGGGTTTAAAAAGGTTACGAGGAATGTTGCTGAAAAACCTTCGCATAGTAATTATAGAGCATGTTCTTACTCAATAGTATCTAAAATTGTTCAGTTTATTTAAATTATTTTATCATTCATCTGTTTGTATGCATCTGATCTCACTATTTGCTGACCAGACGAATTAACACCCTTTTTTTATATAAGCGCGTGTCAATAGGTGAAAAAGTTGAGTTGAATCTGATGTGCAAAATGACTTCGAAAACCTCGTAGTGTTCAGTGACTAAAAGCCAAAAAAGGCAAAAGGGAGCAAACTCCATATCAATTATCCCAGCTAGCACAGCAATGTGACTAATCCAAATTATTTTGAATCGGGAAAAAAAATTAAGGCTCGAATTTACGCCGAGAAGGTGGCTGGACAGCGAAGCTCTAATATCACCTGCAACGATTGCCCACTGCACTTTAGACCATTTTTACGGCAAACTCCACCACGTGATGCTCCAGCCTTTGACCTCTCAAAGAACTTCCGGTTTATAAAAATAAAGAGCAAAGGCCACCTTGACACCGGTGCTTCAAATGTAGATGAGACGTTTAACCGCCAATTATCTAGATAAGCGCCAAAATAACGAAGGAGTGCGAGATCAGTTGAAATATTTCAAGTATTCTCGTAAAACAACTTGCCTCCTCAAAGATGTAATATTGTACAGCCGGAGGCCCCCGTTTAATCTCCGGAGTCAGCATTCCCAGAAACGACCTAAGTCTAGTGAATCTGAGGAACCCAACAGAACCACGAAATACCTGTCCCCATCTACCTCGAAAGCCTAATATTGACTCGCAGCCACCCGCAATGTACACTTGTAAATAAATTACCTACGCTTCGCTATTCGTGACAAACCGTAACGTGATCCTTGTGCAAGCTGTTATGAGAAATGTCTACTGCAATCTTCTAATTTGCTTTAATTTGTGGAATCAATAAGGCATTGTGCATGCTAAAGATACACTGCTAGCGTTCATACAGCAATGGCTAAATCATCCGTTCTACAGCTGTGACTTAAGGTGAATGCCATATTTTGTGAATGCAAATTAGGAGTACCACTATAACTTACTTGATGATTACCTGTTTCATTCTCAAATGCAGAAACATTTCTCTAAAAACACTATCACAACAGACAGTATAATTACAGTCAACAATACCGATGTGTTCCGTTTTAATGTTCCAATTCGTTTTAATTATTTAATACATGGATCTCGCTAATCGGCTGATGGCTTTGCAATACGTGGTGCAAGCAAGCTTGGATATTTCACTGTGCTTTAATGGTAGCAATCTATTTTAATATCCTGAAGAATACTTCCAAGTTTGATCGTATTCAGTTGCAGTAATAAAATAAAAGAGGAAAAACCTCTGACACTTGTTTTATCCCAACGGCATGTGCACTCGTGCTTTGCTTCACACTGATTAAGAAGTATCGAAAACTGTCACAAACATTGTAGTTTATTGTTTTCTTTTTGGGAGGTTGATGCTATTAGAGATACGACGTCGTCGGAAGTCGTGTCACCGACGACGTCATACGGTTCAGGAGGTGACGACGAAGGGGGAGCTACGAATTTTACGGAAGGGAGGAGTAGATCAAACATTAAACAACTTAAAAAACGGTTTAGTCTGCGCTGTCATTTTTAAAGGTTCAAAGCAAGCATGATTAGGAAAAAAGAAGAAACACAGAAAATGGCATGTCATGAATGCAGCGAGGCTACAAATTTCGGTAACTGCATACTTCCCGCTCTACCGTTTGAGTAAAGCAGTGTCTTCTCAGGTACTTTTACCTTAATGCTGCATTAAGTTGTAGTCCATTCTCAATTCATCAATATTAAAGTTCGAATCGGTGAGTTAGATCTGGTTGGACGCTATTCCAACAGCTTACAATGAAGCTCTTGTAGCAGACGACAAGCGTGCGGCGTCGTCTGCTTTCGCAATATGTGTAATTGGGATGAAAAACGACGAAGTAATGTTGCGGAATATAACAATATAAATACTCTTATTTATTGTGCCCAGTAACAGCCGAAGCCTAAGCACCGGTGCACTCGTTGTAGCAAACAAGAATACAAATAAACAAAGAATAAGAAAGGTAAGAAGTGTAAACAACAAAATTGAACAAAATACTCAGCAGTGACTACGTATATACATCAACCACATAGATGGCGGAAGCACTTTTTAAATTAGCAGATATCTGTATTAAAAATGTCTATACCAGATGAGTCTAGACGGTTTAAATAGTTGTGAATGCGACCCGATGGTGGCATAAAGTTTGTGGGGTCAACGTGGAACGTGCAATGATTTCTAACATTTCTGCCAGGTATATAATAGTGCACAGATGAGACTAATGAGCTAATGTCGAATTAACAGTGAATACATTAAAAGAAAAATATAAGGTCGCACGAACACCGTCTTGTTGCAAGGTCAGATATCTGTGACGATTTCAGTTCAAGGTATACGTATGAGTCATGTGAACATCTAAAATGCTAAATTCTAGCAAACCTCTCCGTATACGTTCTAGATTTTATGAAGCAGTCATACTAAGACTGTTCCAGATCACTGAACGAAAATCGTGTTCTGCAAATACTATGTTTCAATAAAGCACACATCAAAGATATACACTGCAAAAACTGCAAACTGCAAAAACTGCAAACTGCTACACTGCAAAAAAAAAACAACAAAAAAACCGTCAGATTACACCGAGAAGTCTAAAACAAGATCTCACAACATATGACACATGCAAATTGAAGATAAGTTTAGTGCTAAATAAAACTCTAAGGTTTTTACACACAGTACACAGATAACGGCCGCTCTTTCTAAGCTGTACAGTGCGCGCTAAAAATATAACACAGGTTTTTTTTAAAAGTTGAGCGTCAGATTATTGTCTAGACATCACTGATATATGGCGTTAACATTTTCTTGAAGTAGAATAGTCACTTAATGTCAATATGTTTTTGCAGATTTTGAGATCGTCTGCAAAGTGCAAGAGACGCGGATAATGAACGATGTCCCGGATGTTCTTGACGAATACATTAAAAAGAACAGGTCCAAGGTAGGAGCCCTTGGGTACACAAGATGTTACAGAAAAGGAGCGTGACTTTGCATAAGCGTAGCTGACGCTATTCGCTCTTCTAGAAAAATAACTGTCGAACAAAGAACAATGATAATCACTGAGACCATACACAGAAAGATTGTCTCAACAGCTTATAATTCATATGGGCGAATGCTTTACTACAGCCAAAATACAGAGCATCAGTTTGACATCGAGAAAAAACAGTGGGTGCAACATCATTTCAAAAACACACAAGATCGGTCTTTACAAGAACGATACGCAACAAGGTTATAAAATACCTGATACGCAACAAGGTTATAAAGCCTTGTTTTGTATCAGGTATTATGCATCCTTATGGATAATTTTTTCGAACACCTTTGGGAAAACAGTGACCAAAGATATGGGTCTATAACTTCGTTTCACCTTAAGTTGAGACGTAGCCGACTCTACGAGCTGATGAGACAAATCAGACAGCGCCAAAAACGCAGCGTCATGGTGTTCTATCATGGCTGAACCAACCATTAACGAAAAAAGGCTTCGTAAATTGTTCTTTTGACTCTGCTTAATTCATTCATTAGTTTGTGACGTCGGCTGCATCTGTACTTCAGCTGAAACGAAGTATATTTCCGAACATTTTTTGTGTTACCAGATTTGAAAAGTGGACTTACTAAACCGCTTTTTCCAGGCGAACGGGAAAACTGATTGCTATAGTGACAAATCAATTATGTGTCGAAGTACCGGAGCTAGAATGTCGACGCACCCCCTAACGATAAAGGTTTGTATGCCATCAAGGCCGCATGACTTTTTACATGGGAGCTGACGAATTGCCCCTATACCGTCCTCAAGACTGATAAGAGGAGGCAGAACGTGGTCTTAAACAGCATGTGAGACATCTGAGCTATTAACAGTGGCCGATGAGTAGGTGGAAGAAAAAAACACACCGAAGTGATTGCACACTGTTTTAGGGTCGGTGGAATATTTTCCATCTACCTTCAGTGACGTCAGTACCTGCCTATTGGAGGTGCGCTTTTTAACTAAACGCCGAAAATCCTGGGGACGCTTAGAAACGTTGTCTTCAACGTGGTTTTGACAATATTTTTTTATAATGGTTGTACAGGGTCTTAACAGTCGTTCGGCATATCTTGAAGAGGGCATAAACTTCGTTGCTATTCGTAGAGCGATATAGACGACGCCAGTGCAGTTTCTTGCGTATGAAACGTTTCAGTCCGCGAGAAAACCAGGGGGGGGGGGGGTAACTGTTGGGTCGATGAGTTTGCTTTTTTGGTATAAAGTTTCGGGCATTCCGTTCAGCACTACCTCCGTCAAAGCATCGACGGCTTCGTCGACGGAATCTAAGCATAGCACGTCATCCCAATCGTACGTAGCATAAAAACGGTACAGGTCGAGATAAGAGCCACTGGCAAAATCGAACCTACATATGTTTATGTTGTTGACAGGTATAACTTCCACTTCAAGATTAGGAGAAAATGGGACATGCCACACATCAATTGGAACGACTACTACTGACAACAGCAACTTTATGAGTTTCGAGATTAGTGATAAAAACGTCTAAAGCATTATCGCATTCTTTTAGAGGAACCTCAGCATGATATTATAGATCATTGGAATTAATGTTTCTCTTTAACCTGATTGCCTCTCTGAGAGCTGGTGGCTAAGGAATTGATGCTCCACCAGTTACCAGGCACGTTGAAATCGCCGAAAAGAATGATATTAAAGTTAGTAGGGTCTAATTTGTCGGAGAAGGCATTCAAAACCTGCCCGAATTCTTGAAAATTGAGAGACGGCGGTAAATAATAATGTCCCATAAGAAGCTTTTCCGGCCCGCCTGTTTTAGAGCGCAGATCTTAGGCGCCCGTTTCCGGCTTGAGCGGCGTCGGCGTTGCCGTCGGCTTAATCGCGCGTTGCATCATGGAAAATGCCCCATAATGCACCGCGCAAGACCCTCGTGACGTCACTCGGGACATCGCGAGGCTCACGCGCGGTGCATTATGGGACGCGCAGGGAGGAGGAGGACGAGGGGGAGGGGAGGATTGCTAACTAGGAAAAAAAAGAAAAAGAATGCAAGATTGTGTCCATTAGTCCGCAATTTTCACAACCAATATGTGTCATTTGTATTTCTACTTTATTTTTTTTTTAATTTTTACCCTCGGGACGTCGCGTAATCCAAGAACGACGTCGACATAATATGTTTGATTTATTTTGACATCTCCTCAAGCTTCCCAGCGTTCCTGTTCCTCATTCCAGCGCGAGCTCTTGTCGTGAAGTTTGCAGGACGTCATGGTCCTGCCATAGGTCGGCATTTTAAGCTGTCCTCATTCAAACTCACGATCACCGTTTTTTCCTCAATCAGAACTCACGCCCACTCACAATCACGATTTATTCAAAATGGGATAATCACCCGGACTCACCCTCACGGTTCAACGCAAAACCAAAACTCACTCGCCGTCATCATCACGGTCGTCACGCTCACAGATCATCACGGTCATCACGCTCACAGGCCATCCCGAATCATCAGACTCACAGGTCATCACACTCACAGATCTTCACGGTCCTCACACTCCCAGGTCATCACACTCGCAGATCCTCACAGTCCTCATACTCACAGGTCATCACGGTCCACACGGCACTCACACTCAGAGCTCCTCACGGTCCTCACACTCAGAAGTCATCATGCTCATCACACTCACAGGTCATCACGGTCCTCACACTCACAGCACCTCAGGGCCCTCACACTCGCAGGTCCTCGCGGTCCTCACACTCACACAGGTCCTCACGGTCCTCACACAGGTCTTCACGCTCATCACACTCACAGGTCCTCACACTCACAGGTCATCACGCTTGCCGATTGTTCTCTTTGTGCTTTTCTTTGGTTTCTCTCAAGCCGTTGGTTTGTCTTCGCGTGAGTACTGCGGCGGGGAAACTACCCCAAAACAGTGAACTTCTGAGCCACTAATCCAATTTGAAAGAAACGTACTATGTTAATGTCTATGCTCTGCACATTTCTACCAAATTTCGTAAACCTGGATGAATTACGAAAGAAACTAAATGCAAGCTGACGAAAGTGGGTGTGTTTAACTTTCGCCTGCTGAGAAGGGCGGCGGAAAAACACAACGCGCCTTCCGACAGGTTACACAGACAACGTCGCAGTGGTTAGAGCATCGCCTCGCTGTGCATTCCTCCCTCATTTGTACAAAGAAAAAAAAAATAGTACATATATCAACGCCGTTTCTTTTTTTGCGCCACACACACGTACTTCTACGGAAGTTTATGCAGAATGTATACATAGTAACATATGCATCGACCAATTTTTTTTTTCTTGGGGGAGGGGGGGGGGGAGAGCGGTAATATCAGGTAGGGTGGTTTCACGTGACAACGGTTTGAAATCTCACCATAATCCCTGTTGACAGTGGTGTCTGTCAGTCGTATGCTATTCTATGAACAGAGGCCGCGGTGGCCGAGTTTTCTTCTCACTCGAGTTGCTTCTGCTTTTGTTGATCGACCGTGCATGCCGGAGTAGGCTGCGATTTAGGGAATCATCGGCCTGCATTGTTTTTCAGTCATCTCGGCCTTTACAAAATACTGTCAGCATTTATTATCTTGATACATGCAGCCGTCCTTGAATTGACTTCGTTTGGATTGGTTTGACTTTGGCATGACTGCTTGGTTTGGTTTGGAGTGGTTTGGGGGTTTGGGGCCGTCCCCATGTGGCTCTTTGTCGCGCTCTCGATGATGTAGGGCGCGCCACTTTTCATGTGGCAAGCCGCGTCATTCTTGACGCGCAGTTTTATAATGGGCAATCGGTTCGTCGAACAAGGTTTCATAGACAGATTGCTTCATCGACACTGCGATGTTTCATTGGCAGATCGTTTCTTCGACATTTGTTTCATCGAAGTGTCATCCGAAGGTCGTTTCTTGGACATTCGATGCTCGACAGAGCTTAATACTCAGCCACCATATTACTACATTTCGTCGACACCTTTTTTGTTTTGTTTTACTCGTACGTCTAGACGACATTTCTCTTTCTCTCTCTTTCATCGACGCGGCGTTGGCTCCTTGACGTCATGCGTTCTTCCATAGCCTCCTCTATACGGAGAAAGCCTGGCACATCGACGACGGAGCCATAGAGCGCGCGGCCGCTGGAAAAAAGGAGAGGAGGAGCGCGCCGAACGGTGACCAAGATGGTAGCGCAGAGCAGAAAGGGCAGACCTAGACAGCGAGCGCTTGGGTCATGAGCGGCCGCTCCCCGAACCACGCTTGTTTTTGTGTTTTCGTCACCGTCGTTTTTGTACTCCGGGAGAAACGGGCGCGGCGATTCGAAAGGGCGCAGGGAGAAACGGGAAAGCATGGACGTTGAGTTTCTCCTCTCCACGATAGCGACAAGAAAAGAGAGAGAGAAACAAAAAAGATTGTTTCTGCGTTTGGCCGCTCGCTCTTTTGTGGCGCTAGCGGGCAAGGTTCTCTCCGCTCCCGTTTCTCCGCCCCTCCTTTCCCATTTACGGCGGCCGTCTTTTCACGCGACGCGCCAGGCTTTCTCCGTATAGAGGAGGCTATGGTTCTTCGCGTGTTCGCAGCGCACTACGGTGTCCGCTTCGGACAGGGCGCAGTTGGCGTAAGCGCCAATGCTCCTCACTCTTTGTACGCATGCAGTGCAGTGTGCTGTGCGTGGTGTTGGCTGTGCGCTTACGTCGCTTACGTTGCTGGAGTGGTGCTTGCGGCGCGGCGGCCTTTTGCACACGTATGGCCGTTTGGGCGCGTGCTCGGCCTGTCTAGCGGATATTGGTTTACGTAAGGAGCGTGCCCTATATGAAGCTGAGGCTCGGCGCTCATCAGCCAGACCGCCGGACGTCATTGTTGCTTTCTGTCGTGCTTTTGGCCGCGTGCACACTCGAAGCTCGCGAGATGCTGAATCATTCCAAACTTTTTCTAAAAGGAGTGTTTCTCGACGCAGTGGTGGATTAGTATACCGCTCATTTTTGGTAGAATCGTGTGAGGCTTAGTTTGTGCCCAGTTATGCACGCGAAATACCAAAACTGGCGTTTTGCATTCTTGTCTCGCAAGTGTTCCGAAATAGGTATAGTGACGTAGAGGTTAACCTGTCGGTTTCGGTAGTCTTTAATAGAGCACTATATAGCTCCTACGAAGCAGAGTAACGCAATCCTTTGATCTGCGTGTTTCGCCGACAACATGGCCCACGGAGCAGCGCGGCGAGAGTCACGTGGTACTCGGGGTTCGAGGAGGCAGCCCGCTTTATGGGAGAATACATGGAGATCGACGCAACACGGCAGATTAAAAAATAAACGCCAAGTTCACACTTTTCTAAACTAGTCTGTCGTGAAGTTGGTAAAGCACTAAAAATGTTATTAAAGTTTTCATAATATCGGATACGTGTGAAAATTTTCAGAAGGCAATTTCCAAGGCAGTGGCGTTTGAAGCAGACGATTTTTGTACGCAGCGGAGATGGACTTTCTGGGTTGGCCGTAGCGGGTCACGTGGACGGTGCGACGTCACCGCGTCGCGTGCTGCATGATGCCGCTCAGGCAATTTTTTTTAAATTATGTTCTTACATGGCACGCAACTTAGCGCAAATTAATTAAAAATGTTCTTTTATTATGTCAAAAACTATTGACGTTCCGCACATCTCCACAATATTGAAGAAACAATAATTTTTTCACGTTCCCCTAGCATTTCTGACCGGAGTTGGAGCCCCCGGGCGTTCGCCGCTAGTCGTCGAGAGATGGCGTTCTAGATTGCGCTACTCCAGAGCCGTGTATTGGGAGAGTTTAGCTAATCGGTGGAGCAAAGGCCGCCGCCAACGCCGAATAATCCCCCCGCGCTTAGAGCGTCGACCAATAAGGAGACCGCGACGTCACAATATTGCAAACGACATTTAAAGCGTGAAATATAAGCGTTCAATCTCGGCCTCTCTACTTCATCTCACAAATGTCGGCAGTGAAGACAAAGGTACAGGCACGTGAGCCTAGCTCAGCAAAACGCTTTTGTTTGTACGAGAACTCGTGCATAGGAGGAACTTTCCAAAGCCACGCGCTCGTGCCCCTGCCTTTGTCTGCACTGCTGATGTTTGTTCGCTCTGGGCCGGCTTCCTAGAACAGCGTCCTGAGACTGGCTGGAAGAAAACAGTGCAAAGGGTGGGGCGCGCGAGCGTCTTGAGACGCGGAGTCCCGCTCGGCTCGTGCGCTGGCTTTGGCAGTGCTTTCTTTCCCCGTCTCAGCTGAGACGCTGTTTGTAGCAAGTCGGCCCTGGTTTGGAGCGAACGTTCGTTTATTCTACAAAGTTTTCAGTCACCAAGAGCTAAACGTTTTCACTCTAGCGACGCTAAAACGGCTCAAATTAGTCGTGTCAGATATTTAGAGCACACGACTACCACTAGAGGCTGTTTTGCGGCCTGTGGTTGGCCCCGAGATGCTCGCCTATTCAAACCAATGTATGGGCAAACTCTCTCAATAAACGGCTCTGCGCTACTCTGCTCCGAAGGAGCTAAGTGCTCTAGTCTTTAGAAGTCCAATGAACGAGGTATTTGCATTGTTGTAAAGTCGGAGCATGAGGAGCTTCAGCGAATATAGGGGGCGCTCCATTCGATCCAACATGGCGGAAAAGAGTGGGATACATTTGCGACGCCCGTAGACCGGTAGCGTATAAATTAAACAAAGCGTGTCGTTCTCTGTTTGCTTACGTGTGCGAGACGATCATCGCTTCAACCAAGACCTACCGTGATGCTTCAAATGAAGTGCTCAAGCCAGTCGAAGGCAAGAAATCTTGCCATAGTCAAGATATGTGTGCAAGTGTTCGACGTGAGCTCTCACGCTGATGCAGCTGTCATCAAGTTGAACCGAATGTACGCGGGTCCAAAGAAAGGTGCATATCAACAATGTTGGCGCGTTGAAACTATGAAGCGTACTTTATCTAAAACTAAACTTATCGGTCTGCGGCTACAAACATTTTCGCTGACGTTGCTTAGATGAAGTAACCATTCAAGCCTCGCATTAAACGGTGTTGCGGACTCTTCGGTTGTTCTAGTTAGTTGTGCTAAAAAGCGGTTAGAGGGAAGGTATGACAGCTACAGCATACAAGGAACGATTGAGGTCTTTATCCTGCGTTCTATGTATGGAAACATCGGTATCCTTGGTGTTATATTGCGATCAGCTGGTCGCCGATCGTCCTGTTTTAATGCATAATGTAAACAAGCCCCGGAAGCGCCAATCTCATTTCGATGTGCTTGTTAACCCCTACAAGCCTCCTTTTGGCTTTTGTGGAAAACTTTATTATAATAGCAATAGTCTCATCGGCCGTTCGAGTTGTATGTACCTACCACTGATCTGCAAAATAAACAAGTCTGTATTAAATGCCAGAAGGAGAACAAAGGTAAAGCTTTTTTAACTTTTTTTTTCTTTTTACAAAACAGGGCAAAGATTTTAAAACAAGAGCAACCTAAGCTGATATTTGAGTGTGCTCAAGGATGAATGGCAAAAGGTGCTTATGCTAAGTGGTACATGTACACAGTTGATTTTCTTTTTGCCTCTGCATTGTAAATTGGAAGATATGTATCAGCAGAAGACACGTGTCCTTTTGAAAATGTATTTTATTAGGGCAAAAATAGGTTTTCACACAGTAACGAAGAGTTCGCAACACCATTTAATGCGAGACCTGAATGGTTACATCATCTAAACAACGTCAACAAAAATGTTTGTAGCCGCAGACCGATAAATTTAGGTTTAGATAAAGTATGCGTCATAGTTTCAGCCTCAAACGCCAAACATTGTTGATATGTACCTTTCTTGATGACAACTGCACCAACGTGAGAGAGCCCACGTCGTCGAACACTTGCGCACATATCTCTACTATGGTATGGCAAGATTTCTTGCTTGAAGTGAAGATCATCTCGCTTCGACTAGCTATGACCACCCACCGCAGCGATGCAGGCGTCGAAGGGGTGCAACGCAGTCGGTCGCCTTCACCCGACGCTGCTCGTTTGACATTCACGGCTTTCCGCCCAGGTGCTTTGTTTGTACTTGGCATCAAGTGTTATTTTCTGTGCTTGTGCTGCATTCGCCGAAGAACTTGTGAAGGAAATGCCATCCAGGAAAAAAAAACACGAAGACACAACGCACCAGCTTGGCGGACTATGCACTGGGCGCGGAAACCAGGCCCTGCGGATTATACACCAAATGCAACTATCTAAAAAAACAAAAAAAAACAAGAAAAAACATTTTTCGGCTCAAATTGGCTTCTGCGGACTATACACCTGGACACTGCCTGTTATTATGCATTGTATATTCACTACTGTTTGTCGCGGCTTGAGACAGCCTTCGTGTAATGATGTAGAGGGGTCAACTAAGAAGCTTGAAATAAACATATTTAAGCACATCCAGACGCGATGTTCCATGAAGCCAGATGGTCAGGGAAAGGTGTGCCATTACCTAATTTGCCAACAGCACACCAATGGTCACAATCAAAACTCACCGAGTCAATTGGGCAGTTTTCCACCTCAATATTTATCGCCGTGTAATCACCCATTTGGACCATTAAAAGCCTTGAGGCTGTAGCCACCAGCACACCCATTCTGGATCTGCAAAGCTTATGCTGTAGACATGCATCATCACATGAGCATGTTTCTTATCAGTCTTAAACGTAAAACGCTACTTATGCAACGAAATTCCCATATCATCACATTTTTAGCAAACTGAATGGTCCCACCTGTTACACTTTTAGCTTTGGAAGTAAACCAGTTCACAATACCACTAGTAGCATACATCGTGCCAAGCACTAGTGCCGCGTGTGGCGGCAAAATGTCTGAACTAGGGAAGCACACCTAATCGATCGCGTTGATTAAAGCACCTAGATACGGGAGAGATTATCAATCAATCAAACAAGGTCACTCGAAAGGGAAGTTTTCTTGCCGAACGAACATTACTTTTCGTTGGGCGTTCCGTAATGTAAGGCCGAAGACATTCACTCCATGATCGGTACAGAAGCATTTGCTTAGTAGTCGGTCGTGCGTGATAAAAACAACAACAAAAAGAAAGGTGGATTAGAAACGCGATAGATTCGCCTTTGCACGGAGTACTTACACTCAAAATCGTGTCAACATAAAGTGACTATGGCCCACCTTGCTAGCAGCTACCTTAAAATTTATCCGTGTAGTCGTCGCACCAGTGCACCAACCGAAAGCGTTGCTGCATGCCCCTTGGCCGTCAACTTTGAGTCGCTGTTGAGTCTGAAGAACTGCTCTATGAGGTCCATATCCAACCACTGAGCACATACACAAGCACAGGAAATAATACTCGGTTCCAAGTACAAGCGAAGAATCCGGGGCGGAAAGCCCTGAATGCCAAACGATTTGCGTCGGGCGACGGCGACTGACTGCGTAGTATACAAGTTGCGCTCCTTCGACGTTTGCATCGCTGCGGCGGGTGGTCGTCGCTAGTCGTAATAGATCGTGCCAGCTCTGTTGCTCGTACCGGAACACTAGAGCCGCGTAATATTCTTGCTGCCGAAGTTTATAAGCCTACGTTCGCGGCCAACGCATTTACACAAAGCCAACGCCCAGCGAACCTATCCCCCTCTTTCTCTTTCGGCGACCGGCCGCCAGGGCGGTGACACCATCGCTGAAACTCCTCAATCGTCTACGTCGTTTTCTTTGCCATAGGGCAGCTGACCGATTCTACGTGCGCGAGCTCTCGCTGGAAGCGTAGTCCTATTTATATAGTGTTCATCCGTGTGTACTGTAGTGAATATTTGAGGCCCAACATATCAATAGTTTATTGTTATCAACCAGGAAAACGCAATATCTGTAAACACCCCCCGACAAAGGAAGAAAACGAGAGCTCGCCGTTCGTTTTGACCAATAGACCGATCTCACCAACCGTCTGGAGCATGCGTGACGCATCCATAGTTGCACTTCACAGGAGGCAGCGGTAGTGCACGAGACTGCTCGTGATCGACACGCGCAAAGTGGCGCTTACCCTCGTGCGGAAAGACCACAGTTCCCGCAATGCATTGCGAGAGAGTAGGCGTTGCGAAACTGGCGGTGAGGTCGGTCAATTATCCCAAGCCCGGTTCACACATCTGCGTTTCGAGCGACAGAAACGACAAAAACAACACGAACGACATGACACCGCGGGACGATTATGTTCTTATTCCAGAGCGTGACAGATAATGTAATGTGCAGCTTTGTCAAGCAATAATGTGTCACGGTTGTCCCGGTGTCATGTCGTGAGTGTCGTTTCTGTCGTTCCTGTAGCTCGGAACGCAGATGTGTGAACCGGCCTTTACGAGCCTACTCTGATGTTACGCTTGAACGTCGCGGGAAATCGGTCTTCTCGCCTTTTCGAGGTGTCGCCACGAGTAGAAATACTAGCCCGGTATTTAGTGATTTGTTCGGCACACAAGCGTCAGTACAGGTTATGACTTTGTCAACATTGCCTGAACCCTATTCTAATTGTAAGATAACATATCGAAGGTGTCTTCCCGGGCACAATGTCCGCCCCTATCAAAATCGAATTTGGCGGTGTTTTTAAAAACAATATTTACCATTGTTTCGCGCATTTAGTTCCGGGAAACTAGCAGCACATTCGGGAAGTTGAAGGTGACCGGTATTTGTTTTTTTTCATAGCTCGCGGAAATACTGACAAACGGTTTCTCTAGTCATTTAGTTGCACATTCACAAGAGATAATATAATTTATGTTGCATAATTATCAAACCCGCGGCCTTTCTGTAACCATCGGTTCGAGACAGATTCTCTGTCGCTCGGTTAACAAGTGTTCATTCAACGCAGTAGCGCACTTCAACGACCCGCTGATCAATCTTGCCCTCTGCTACACCATTGTAAAAATTCATTACGGGCTTGAATCATCGCGATATGTGTCATATGCCTTCCAACGATGGGAGGCACTCACTTGATCGAATGACGTTTTAGCGAACGCCCACTTTCACCGAATGACACTTTAGCGAATAGTTGGCCGCCGCGAAGCGGCGTTTTCGGGTGGGCCAAATGGGGTCACATTTTTGTAATGAGCCGCCGCAGACTGTCGTCGCGAAGCGGCGAAAGCGCAGCGCGGCGGATGGGTTAACGCGCGCCCCCGTTATTTGCTAAAACGTCGATTCGCTCAAATGTCGCTGTTCG
Source organism: Ixodes scapularis (assembly GCF_016920785.2). Classification (NCBI taxonomy): domain Eukaryota; kingdom Metazoa; phylum Arthropoda; class Arachnida; order Ixodida; family Ixodidae; genus Ixodes; species Ixodes scapularis. The sequence continues at coordinate 72,050,955 of NW_024609837.1, forward strand.
CTAAAACATCATCATAAAAAATCAACTAACCAGCACAGCTGGGGACGGGCGCAACTGAGGAATAGTTGGACTCCCTCCCGTGCGGCTCCGGCCCGAGGTTTGAACGCTGTCTCGCTTTGGGTCTGGTGTTGGTAGATCCGACTAGGTTTGACCACAGAAAGATTGGGAACACCTTCGCCCGGCGGAGGAGGCGGTGTGATATGTTTTTTAGTTTCTTTGCGTGATCCCTCAAAGGTCATCTTAGTGATATCCCAAACTTTCTGGTGATAGTCAGGGGGAAAAAGTGGCTTACAAGAACTGGAGGAATCTTATGTTTGTCTTTTTTGGACTTACACTGGGTGGCGCAAGCTACATCCCTTTACAAAGGTACAGAAAGTAACGGAAATTTATTTCAGCTCAAATTTTGCTATATAGATTTTTATTGCTAAAATGTTTAATGTAAAGAAGCTCTCAATATGCGCGAAATTAAAACCGACATGACCGGTCTTCGTTCTGTATTACATGCGATTCCACCGACAAAAAGACTATAAAAACACACACAACAGAATTGTATAGATGACTCTAGTCACTGACAGCTAAGAAGGCAGGGTATGGATCGTAATGTTCGCACGTCTTGCAATCTGATTCGTTCTTGGGTGTTGTCATGGGCCCATGCAGCCATCTCATTGGCTGCTGAACGATAAAAAGATACTCAAGATTCAATCAATCCGCGTTTTTTTCAGCTTGAAACATAAACTGAGGGTAGCGAGAAGAAGGCAGTGTCGTCCACTGTTTGACGGGCCTCGCCAACCTTACAAGTCAGCTGTGTAAAAGCAGGTAAAAATGCGCCACACCCTGCGCTTTTTTAGACGTCAGTGCCTATGATCGTCAAGATGTTTCTGTGGCGCCCTTTTTAGGCTTTCTGTTCGTGACGTCACGACCTGTCTTGCCTCGCAGTGATCGGCAGATTTTGACTCGTCTTGAGTCTGCGATTGGAAAGGCATCATCTGTATGGAGGAAGCTGTGGTTTGACCAATCGCGAATGTCGACCACTTTGGTCGCACACGTCGCCAATAGAGCGCCTGGAAGGCAACAAACATCTCGTTTAACCATATTCATGAGCAAGGTTTCCTATCTCCTGTTGACGCTCCTCAGTATGTAGTTTTTTGTTCTTTTTCTGCCTATTGCTCTAAGTAGAGTCTACAGTACGCTTCACTTTAAGTTTGAGAGCAACGCGACGCTTGGATCAGATAGAGCCCAGCGAGCAGAGCCAAAAACTCACAATTCTGGCGTTCGTTGGTTTCGTGGGTTTGCGTATATAACCGACTAAAAAACCCGCGCACAATAAAAAGAAAAAAAGCGCAAGATCGCAGCACGCTAATTATGCGTGATTGGTTTATTCGGCGATAGCCGACGAACATAGAGGATTAGCGCATCCAGTGCTAATCAACCATCACTTTTGTTGCTGATTGATTGGCTCCATCGGATGTCAGCTCCGGCTGCAGTCAGTCCTAAAGTAAAGCGGAGCGTGCGAAGAACAAGTCGTATGCCTCTTGCGCAGGTGTTGCAGTGACGTCAGAAAGACGCAGATGGCTTATTGAATGATTGAAAAAAAGTATGATACTGGGGAAATGCTGGATGCTTCGAGTTCTATCCACTATCTTTTCAATTAGCCAATAAGAGCTCGACTTCCTTCTGACATCACCGCAACGCCTGCACAAGAAGCACACGACTTGTTTCCCGCATAGACACGCCTTTCAGATGATTTCTGCCATTTCTGCCCTGGCTCCCCGGAAGCTTTTCTCGCGAATAAGTGAGGAATCTATTATACAAAACTGAAACCACGACGAACAACATGAGGAGGTTATTAAGCATGCGTCAAAGACCAGTGGTTTGGAAGTTCCTGGAGTGGTCTATACAAGAGACTGGAGCTCTCTATCATCTCTGAATTGAACTAAGCAGGATGACGCCTCCATGAAGGACGCGTCATCTAATCAATTCGTATTACGCGCTCTCTTACAGCGCCATTGTCAATAAAGAGATAAGAATCCATCGCGATCGCGGGGACCTCCCCCGGCTCCGCTAAGTGCTCTGATATCACGTGAAGCCACTCCATTTCAGATTTCTGGCTGCGGCAAACACATTTCCCAAGTGTAGGAACGAACGCCTAATGGAATGGTCAACCCTACGCGGAGCGCCAAGCAGCCTGCCTCGAAAATCGGTTAATGAGACATCACTCCATTGCATTATGCGAATCGAGATTCCGCAACATAGATGTATGACGCAGCTTGCTTGTTTGAGATTAACTCTGTTCGCCTCGTGGCAAATCATGCCGTAGGTAAAACTAAAATCTACAAGTCACAAAAAAATACGTGGTGCTTTTTTGTTGTTGTTAGCAAGTCCGTCTGCTTCTTGCACAGGGATGCAATGATGTCAAAACGCGGAGCTCTTATTGGCTGATTGGAAAACATAATGGGTAGACCTCAGTGCATCTAGGATTGATGTCTACCCACTATCCTTCACATCAAAGCCAATCAGAGATCGGCGTCGTTATGACGCCACAATAACTCGCGCGCAAGAAGCAGACGACTTGCTCTCCGCATAGTTGAATTATGATAGATGTAAAACCCGTGGTCTCTAGAGCACACGTGTCAGTGTAAAGATACTCTTAGAACTTATATCTGTTGGTGTAAAGCTTAAAAATATTTTAAGCCTGGGACAAATTGAATTTGATCATTAAAGTCGCACACTGTTTTAGTGTGTACATAAGTAATACCAAACGTAGCAATTAGGGCTGGGCAATTGATCGATTAACCTTCCGATTAATCGATTAAGGCTTTAATCGCGATCAAATTTCTTAACCGGTTAATCGTTTTTCTGTAATCGGTACTCACAAAGAAGTCAACTGGACGCATGCATTGCTCTATCCTGGACCACTTGCCCGACCTAGGGCTGACTCATGCCCCACTCACCCCCCCCCCCCCCCCCCCCCTCTCCCTAACGAAAATGCTGCGTGGCGTGTATCCGGGCGCTCTGTCCCGAGCGGTTTTCCGTTCCCAACCAGGCGCTATGAGCAACGTTCAATTCTCGCGCTCGCTAATCGTCACGTGTTCGAGGATATACATTACAGTTTTGCCGAGGCCAGACGAACAAGCCGGGCCGCAATTGATCCCCGCGCGACCGCAAAACTTCACGTGTTGAGGATCTATTACACATCCTGCCCCGACAAGACAAACAAGCAGAAAAACAAGCTGGGAAGCTAACAACGCCATGGTTAGTTGTTCCAGTATTCGGCCCGTAAAAATAGACGAGTATGAAAGGCTATCTCGCTGGAAAGTTTGGGTTTAAAGTAAACTCCAGCGGTGAAGTTTTTAACTCGAAGGGAGTCCACTGCATCATCTGCAAAAAGCCGTGTTCGTACAGTGGAAGCGTAAATTCGCTTCAGTACCTCCTACGAGCGAAGCACCCCTGTACGCCGTTGCAGCGAGGACCATCCGCCAAAACGCAGACAACAACCAACGCCTTCTCATCGAGGCCCGTTTCTCTGAAAAAAGAAGCATCGCTCAAGCCCTGGCTTCTTGTCTTCGTGTCGGAGAATGTAGACAAACTTGTTTGTCTTCTGAGCTGGAGCAAACACATGTCTTTGAATCGTTAAACCATATGTATCCTCAATTCTAAATGTCTTTTGCGCAGTGTAACAGGGAGTAGAATAAGTCTTCAAAGGCAAGACGAGTTGTTGCATTCTTTTTAATATATTATTTATAAAACATCAACGCAACCAATTAATCGATTAATTAATCGATTAAAGGGTGGCGATTAATCGGGTTAAAACTTTTAATCGACGCCCAGCCCTACTAGTAGCAATGGTGCCGTGAGCAGTCAAATGTAGGGGTCTTGGACTCCTTGCACCATGGGAGCCAAATTGTCCAGGTCAAAGTCCAACATATAGCCGGGCGCAGTTGAAAGGGTTTGGGGGCAAAGAAAATACGCAGAGGTGTTCCACGTTGCAAACCCCCCCCCCCCCCCCCAGCTTTTCGGCGACGCGCCGTAGTTCGCATTTCCCTACGTTCAGAACCAAATATATTACTGAGAAAAACTGAAGGCGAGACGAAGATAAGAGCATCTGGGGACGTCGAAGAGTCAACCCCGGATTGAAAGCATTAGCGGGTACACGAAAATAATAACTGCCACTCTCCCCCTAATTAGAGCGAGCGAGAGCATCGTCTGCAACTTGCCAGCGTCTCGCGTTCGAATGCGCCTGAACAGTGAGTTGAGACAAAGGTAGCTTACCTTTGCGTCCACTTACTATCCTTCCAATAAAGCTCGACCCTCTGACATTCTTGCGCACTCCCCTATTTTCCTCTACCTCAGTTTTTCTTCGCACCATTGATGAGATCCTTCTTGCCTCCGCAATCCGAACCAGGAGGAACCATGTTACGAAAACAAACTAAAATTGTACGATGAAGATGCAATGAGTGCAAAGGTTCAAGCGAGCTGTACATGAATGGCAATAATAATCCCTGGAGAAGCAAAACAAGATGGGCAAACACAAATCTCCAAACACAGCTATAAGTGACTGGTGCACCACCAAAAAAATCCGCCTGGCCCGGGTATCGAACCCGGAGCCTTTCCCTTTCCAGTGAAGCGCTCTACCAACTGAGCTAACCAGGGGTTAGACGTCACTAGAGCAAACAGGTTTTATCAGCCACCACCCGACTAACACCAACAAGGTTGAACGGCCATCATTTTTAAGGTTATGATTAAGATGAAATCAATACAAAGGTGCAAGTCAGGAAAACTTACATTTCTGAATGCCTTTCCTGTGATTCGAGCTTCGAAGTCATAAGTAGTTCAAAAATTGGGTGCCATTCTACTCTGTGAAGGTGACACAGACGTGGCATATAATTTTGAAGAAACGCACGAACACATTTATTGCCTTGATCATCGTGACAAAAATTACGCAGGCACACGTAACGCCGGCCACCGCCGCCGACATTGTCGTTGCCGCTGCCGCCCTTGCTCTTCGTACGCGCACTGTTCTTCGAGAGTCCGGAGCATTCGCCCCCCCCCCCCCATTATGACGAGAGAAAAGAGGGGAAATTTAAAGTAGAGAACGGCAACCCAAGCTTCAAGAAGAATTCAGGGTATGGTGTTCCACCCGCCGCACGCGCGCGCCTTCCACGTATAAAATATACCAAGTAAATAACAAAAAGAAAGCGCTAACAAAGGTGCGTGCAAGATGCCCTTGGTTTTAGGCTTTTACATAAGAACACTTACTGCTGCCATAACCTCCTCTATACTGACAATGCCTGGCAGATTGCCATGAGACGCAGCCGTCGAAAGTGAAACGGTACAGAGGCACACGACGGATGAAAGGGGAGATATGTAACGGGCGCCCCGCTGCGGCGAGACGCCGAAATACACTTGTCCCGAGCGATAGAATGTCCGCTCGTGCTCCCTGCGCTCTTCGCGCTACCGCTTCTCTTCTCTTCGAGTTTGAAAAACTTGTTTCGGGTCCTTGCCTCTGCAAAAGCTGTGCGCTGAATATCAGGTTCCCCGAGAATTGCCCTCTGCTATCACATCGTTTCTCTCCAATTCTGTGACCTGCACTCATGGCTCCGTCGTCGAACTACCAGGCTTTGTGCGTAGAAACAGGCTATGCTGCTGCACACGCCGGCACGTGCGGGGTGTGGGTGCGTCGCGGTGCGTGCGTGCGAAGCGAGCGTAGATTGTTTGTTGACGCACATCAAAAATCCCCGGAACCCTAGCCATTAACACCTTCACTGTAAAAGGCAAGTCATACTGCACCAAACACTTAATGTCGTTCGCACATTGTTGCGTCAACTGCGCTGCTCTGTGTTGCGTCATGCAGCACAGCCCCTCCCCATTGGCTCGTCGTGAGGGTAGCCATAGCAACAGCTCGACGCATGCCATCTTAACGCATTCAAACGCAGATGTCTGAACCAGTGTTTCTGAGAGATTATGCTTATATGATTTACCTGCAGTCTTTGCATGAATCAATTTAGCCAATCACTACCTAATAATGATAAGGTTTCGAGCTTTTGTTAAGGTCACCTAGTAAGGTTTAGCGATATTTCTAAATGGTTGGTAGCTTTCGGGTGGAAATTTAAACATGCCTATCACAAATATAGGGACTTTGATGATTAAATCGGCATAGCTGTATGTGGGTCACCAAGCAGGCTACTATGACCGGATGACCCTTATTCCTTTAAACGGCATAGAACGCGCGATACAGCTAAAGTTAACTAGTATGAAGAAATAATGAATGCACATAATAAACTTTACTTCACCACTAAAATCCAACGTTTATTTGATATCAACCGTTTGCACACAGCTTTTTGAACGTGAAATTTAAATTTATCACACGTTCGGTGACAAGTGTTTAACACCAAGATGACAACCAAACTTCATGGCATTGCAGAGGTAAGCCACAAGAACCATACTGCTGGAGAAAATACTACAGTTTATCTTTTTGAGAGTGTCGAAAGTTATACTTTAAACACAAACGCCACCGCCACATAGCACACAAAACATGCTTCATACCAAACATCACATCTAAAACAATTTTGACATACATATAGTTTGCAAAAAAAAAAAATATATATATATATCTTAAAAAAATTCTTCGCTTCACACGTACAATAACTTTTTTTAGTATTAGAGAAAATAAAGACGTAAACATTTCTTTTGGATAATTCAATTAAAGCCATATTTCAAAAGCCTCACAACCTAAATTGAGAAAACGACGGTACCTTTGAGTGGGAGCAGTTTACGCATAGAACATCATGTGAAGAAAACATGTGCCGCACTCAATACATTTTTAGCAACTACCACTTGAATCTACGAATTAATGCCTAAATACTCTCTCCTCAAAATCGCACCAAGCATCATTACAGGTCGTAATGTTTTGGGCACGGAGTGTTTGATTGCATACCCATCCTCGTCGAACGCTTACGCCGCCCTCATTTTAATACACGCTTAGCTGTGTTCACGACGAACACTGAAGCATCTCTCTGAAGCTTTGTATTCTTGATTACTATGATCGCTTTGGTAAACGCCCCTTTATAGTACGGAGAACAGTATGAGAATTGGTAAAGGTGTGTACCAAATGGATCATGCCTTAGGTTTGTATGCATCTGACTGTAAATTCTTCACATTTTTCTTCATACATTCGAAGCTCCTATAAGAAACGGTTTCACTACTCAACTTGTTTTATTTCTTTCCACTGTTCTGTGCTAGAATATAGAAATCATATCACTTTAAAAATATTTTATTTAATGTAAGCCGAGCCCGGTACTTACATGTTGTTTTTTTACGCCTACAAAACGTTTTGCTCTAAGAAATACTATCCAATTCGCCTTTAATAGAATGCTTACCGCAGTTCCCTTCGACCTTCGACCCGACGACGAACCCTTTTCGTCGTACCTGCCATTCGCATCCTCTGTCGTGACGGCGGTTTCCCGATCACCCTCACGCCTTCTGTGCAATTTCTGCGTGCCAGTCGAACTACAGCTGCTTCGCCAATGAACACCAAAATCGAGAAGGACATTCCCACGAGCCAAGCAAGAAAAAAGGGTCTCAGGTCTCTGAGACTTAGAACCAGTTCCTCCCCGTGCATCAAGCTGCGCTCGTAAAAATAGCTTCTCTTGTATTCCGTGAATGCATAATTCCTTTCGTACAGGCCAGCCTCTACCGCTCTACTCAAGGTCGCATCGAAATCGTGGCGGTAGACAGAAGATGCCCTCATTTCCGGTCCTACAGGGTAGGAAAACACGTTGTCTTCGGTCTCGACGTAGCCTTTATCATAAAGCTCTCGTCTCAAATCCTCGCTCAGACCCGTTCGAAAGTTGAAGGTAAAGAAGGTGTCCCTCCCATCACCGGCGATCTTGATCTCTCGATATATTTTTGAATTCGACTTTCGAATGTGGAAGCATTCCCTTCCTGTCTTGATGGAACTTCCGTGTTTGGAACTCCATGCTGTTGACTTTTTTCGAGAAGATATGGAATGCATATCAAGGACGCAGAGCCGATGGCCTTTGATAAGAAGCTCCTGAAATGAAGAAAACTGAGCGACCTCTCCGTCGAGCGGAAGGTTGTTTAAAAGCGACGTCATGCGGCCCTTCAAGACAGTCGACATCACGACAAACATCAAGGCCATCACGCCGAACAGAACCCGGTACGGTTGCCTGTTCAGCAAACGGCTGTGAAGTCGAACGCTTTGTTGAAGCAATGCCGCCACCACCAGAAATATAAAGACTACTGCATTGGCATTCGGCCTTTGCGTCACCTTCGCTATGAAGCCATAGGTCAAGACCAGGAAAAGGCAAGACGCGAGAAGTCCTATCCATACCTCTTTCGAAAATGGCAAGATAAATATTGTCTCCTTGGGAACCGGATTACGCTTGCGAACATAAAAGGAATAACCAGCCGATCCAAAATGATGGAGAGCATAAAGGACGTCTGACACATCTCTATCTGGGCGATTGTTTAAACTACTTACAAACGAGCTCAGATACATATCATAAGTCGTAAAGGAATGTCTAGTGCTAATCGAAGCATTGCGGTACGCCAAGAGCATTAAAGTAACGTTAAAGCTTGGATGCTCGCAGTCGTTAGCTTTGAAACATGCAAAATGTACATAGTTCCCGTTGAGCGTTCGTCGTCGTGTTGGCAACAGCTCACTCGTGAGAGTCTGGTGTTTGGCGGCATTCCTTTCGAACTCGCTAGTCAAGAAAGTACTGCCGTTGTAGAAATCTATAAAGTAGCTGCCGCTGGCTCTACGGTAAGGGAGACAATATGGTGCTCTTGTAGACCATGAATCATCACTCGGAAAATCACAGGCGTTCTCCGCTACGACAAAAGCAGTCATAAAGTAATATAAATCGATGGTATTCAATAAGTCATTTGATTCGCATTTCCCGCATACAAAGAAAACCATATGAAAAAACAGCTGCCTAAACTTCTCGCACGGCTTTCCATTGCAAGCTTTCCAGTGCTTGTAGCCGTCAGTCCACAATATTACTGTTTCTTTTCGGGACTTGAGGAAATCGTTGAAAGCCGCAGAGTGGTCCTTGAGGCAGTCTGGGGGCACGAAAACGTTCAAGAACTTGTTCCCAGGATCGAAGGAGAGGAGAAGGTCGTTGAGGATGCCTAATAATCTACTCAAGACACTCCCCGGACTTTCATACTGGATAGTTTGAAAGCTTGCCGTTGCTGCCAGGAGCACAGCCAAAAAGATAACCCTTTCCGGAAACGAGAACATTTCTGAATGTCAGGGAGCGCTATATTTTTCTGAAGGATCTTCTCATCTTTCCTCAGAGTTGAGATGATAAGGGATATAGAAGATTGCATATATTTTCAACCGTATATTTAATGGTCGTGGGCTAGCGCCATTGTCAGTGAAGAAATGCAAATTGATCGCGATTGCGTGGACCTTCCTGGCGTCTCTAAGTGCTCTAATCTCACGCGATGCCACTCCGATTCATATTTCTGGTCAATGCAAACACATCGCGAAAGAGTAGGAACGGACGCCAAATGGACGTGCCCACCGTTCGCGAAGAGCTTCGCAACCTACTACAAAAATGCATTAATGAGACACACCGCCATGAGGATCGAATGCCGAAACAATGTTTGACACAGCTTGCTTGTTCAAAATTAAATCTTTTCGTCTCATCGCAAATCATAACGCACGCAAACTAAAACGTACTAGACAAAAAAAAATACATGGTGCTTTTTGTTGTTAGATAGTTGAATTGTAATATCTGTAAAACGCGTGTTTCTACTGAAACGCGCATATGTTAGTGTGTGAAGAAACTTGATAAAAATAATTTCTTTGTCGGAGGAGTGTTAGTGATATGCATTAACTATTTCCCAGTACTGCATCGGTAAGGGTAGACAAATAACACCCTCCAATTTCACTTTCTGTTTCACTATGTTTTCCCAGGCCTCAAACGAATAGCTGACCTTCTTTTCGGTATAACAGGAGAGGGTATTATAATATGTGCAGATACTATGATAATCTTGATATGCCTTTGATAACAAAATTAACCGATGTTGAAACTGCGACAGAGAGTTTCATAAAAACTATTTCGGGTGGAATGCGCATTTTCATTCCCGTGGGTACAGTAAAATCTTCAAAATTTCCTTTTTGGTTTTCTCCGGAACTCAGACGGCATTGTTGCAGAAAGCTTCATTACCACAGACAGTACAAGAAGAGTGGCTTATAGTATTGGTACGACAAATACAATGTGTGTAGAGCTTTACTGAAGAAATTGTATGAGCAAGATGACATGCGTAAACATTTCGGTGGACATCCACCTGCTTCGGAACGGCTCCTGCGTGTCCGGTTTGCAGCGTATCCCGCGAGGCGCTACGAACCATAAACCACGTGCATAAACAACGGCCGTTTTAAAGAAGCCAACAACACTGGTCGATTTGCAGGACGACGACAAGGACAAAAACAGTCACCCGAGAACAAGGGGGTGAGCTGGTCTTGAAACGTCGGGCTCCCCATTAATTTTTGGTTCGAGTTTTCCTTTCATTCAAGATGACATGCGCCGCAAAATGAGAGTCGAGGGAAACCTAGGGACAGATTTTTTTTTTTTTTTGGCAATTTACGAAGAAACACTCGAAAGAACCTCGACAGCATAATACTTTGAATGAAGAGGGTTGCAATTATCACTCGCCACCAGATCTCGCTATAAAGTTTTGCGAGTTTTTTAGTTCAACTTTTTCATCTAAGTCTCCCAATATTGACACTTTCCACACTACGTGGAGTTCTGGGGATGCGATGGCAGCGGAGGAAGTCGAAATTTCTGAAATAATAGATGCAGTGCGGAAACTCAAGCCAAAGCTATCTACGGGTCTCGATGCCATCCCCCGTTTTATTCTATAAGGCTTTTGTAGCATACTCGCACCTTTTTTTAAATATATTTTCGATTTGTCTTTTAAGTCTGAAACATTTTCTGCCGCATGGAAAGCCGCTGTTATTGTACCTGTATTTAAATCGGGAAGCCCAACTGATAAAAAAAAATTATAGGCCGTTGTCATTTTTGTTTAAACTGACTAAAGTTTTTGAGATGGTAGTTTGTACAAGAATGTATCGCCTTTTTTAAAACAAAATTAGTCCTGCCCAGCATGGTTTTATAAGGCGCAGATGGGCAGTAACAGATCTTGGTGAGTGTATGCAGTTTTGCGCTCCAATCATAGAAAAACAAGAGCCAAGTTGATGTAATCTAGTTAGACATGACGAAAGCTTTCTAAATGGTCAATGATAAATTGCTTTTCGTTAAGATGTCTGAATATGGAGTAAGCAAAAGGTACACAAAATGGTTTAGAAGTTATTTGTTAGGACGCTCATCCATACGTCGCTACATGTTGGGTGCCTCAGGGATCAAATCTTGGTCCCCTTTTATAGATACTTTTTTGCAACAATTTTGTTTTGACTGTATAAAGTTTTCTCAGATGTTACAGCATGCTGATGATAAAAATATCTATTCCTCAAAATTGAGACCCCTGGAGATTGCTTGCAATTACGAAGAGATATTAATGCGGTTAGTGCGTGATGTTCAAATAATTGTCTTACGTTAAAATCAAGAAAAACAAGCGTCTTCAAATTGAGCCGAAAAAACCATTGTGCATACGTATTCTTATATGTTGAACAAGTGTGAAATAGAAAGGAAATCTGAAATTCGGCATCTCGGTGTGTGATGGGATTCCACCCATCGAATTAAAGCACATGTCAATGCAGTAGTTGCTTCATCGTTGAGGATGCTTGGCAGGGTGCCAAGATTTACACGTGACTTTAAAAACTCGCGCACTGCAATATTACTGTATAACTGTTACGTCCGCTCGAGATAGAAGTTTGCATCAACCGCGTGGAATCCATTGACTTTCTCTGGAATAGAGCGCATTGAAGGAGTTCCGAGACGCATTATCTATTTAATTTACGACCGACACTTCGGTAAAAAATTTGCACTGATTATAAGTCGCTACTTTGTATATTACAAATGGCCATGCCTTGGTGAGGGAAGGCATATTCGATATTTGTTCTATTTGCATGAATTATTGAACGACGGAGTGGCTTGACCAGGTTCGCTAAGCGATATATAAACATTCACTTAATATCTCGCTCCTTAAGATATACTGAACTTTTTCGTGTTCTCAGACATTCTAACCTCTCGCCTCTCACAAGAATGATGACATTGTATAACAATTTTGAGTCACCTGAAAAAAATTTTTGTTATAAATTTTTAGCGATATTCAAAACGTAGTGGTAGGGAAATTGACATAGGGCATCTGCATTTCAATGTTGTCTTTATACTTTTGTTATTGCAGTGTTTGCATTACTTGTTTCGTTGTGAATGCATCATGGTGTACCACTGGTAAGGCGTTTAGCTGTTGGTGGGCATCCTCAACTCAAGAACAAATAAGTAAATAAATATGCAAATATGTGCGCACGCATGTCTGCAAGGGGGGGGGGGGCATACCGTGCGAAAATTTGTGTTGCACTTATTTCGATTAAAATATTAAGCATTTCAGGAGGTTCCAAATTAGATCCAAACGCGCGCCCAGTTAATTTACTGAAGTTTTTTGATAATTTTATCCGTTATTTTTTCCATGATGGCAGAGATCCCGCCTACATTTTACAATGGCCAGCAACGTTTTTTCTGTTGGATCATATTTCATTTATATATATCGAGGATGAAGAGGAAGATAATAGAGACACACACTTGATAGAAAGGTGACTTTAGTTGTTAACATTTTTAAAACGTTCTCCTTAGAAATATATTAAAACTGCTATGATTCACCGAACCCCAAAGGGTCGAGGAGGGTGCTTCACAGCTAAACGCGGTTTACAAACTTCATGCAAACCTCGCGTCTCCGGTCGTCTTCCGCCCGGTTACAGATGCATTTAATGAAGATGTCTTGGCTAAGCCACCGATTAGTGCGACGACGAAAATGATTCAACTCTTACTTAAAGTGTGCAGCACGCGACGCGTGCTACAGGCACGTGCCAGAGGCTCACGCCGTTCCTTACGACCCTGCACCAAGCAAGAGTAATTTCTACCTCTCCAATACATGACTTGCACTGTGCGCGAGCCTTCTGCAGCGCGCATTTTGAACCACAGAATTTTATTTTTTCGGCAAGAAAACATCTCAATGACCAACAGCATATAGTGCGGAGACGGCACGTTCAAGCAATCTTAAATAGTAAAAGTTTTCTCGCAAAATGCGATGTTACTCACGCTAGCAAAAGTGGACATCAAAATTGTCAAGTTGTGCCGTATATAGAGCAGTCTCGCGGTGATATGTTAGCAACTTTAGAAAATGCTAGAGCACGCATGACTGATAAAGCACAGAGTTGTAAAGTGAGTGCCCAAAACAAGTGCACATCAAGCGAATATAGCACCAGCCTCCCGGGACAGTATTTTGCCAAGTTTCGGGCTCGCGCATGCCGTTGTCCAAATGTGATTTTATTATAAATACCTCGTTTGTCCTTCGCGCAATTTATGTGTAATTAGAAATATCATTGCATGCATCTCTCTATACCTTTTTGTAGTAAGGGTTTGTGTATGAGCTTATTTAGGAGAATGCCATTTATTATTTATTTTCCCGTACACGTCGTGCAATTGCATTAGAATTCTTTTTTATGTGAGGCACTGCCCTTTTTAGAATACCCGGTGACCCGGTGTTTCACACTGCCAAATGGCGAACAAAAAAGAACGTTTCCGCAGACTCAACACCTGGGGTATTTTTGCGTATCGCCCTCCCGTGACGGTCAAAGCGGTAATGTGAACCTCATACAGTTAAATTTATACTGCGTAATAAATATATATTTAATTACAACATGCGGATGTGGCAACATAAATAAAGGACCGATTACTTCAAGATTTCTGCAACTCCAGCCCGCCACTCGCACTCTCGGGGACGTTCATTGAACCAAAGGAGAGAGGACGGCGGTGGAGACGGTGGCGGGGAGTGTCGGACAAAGGGGTGCTTTTAACGCGTGGTTTTGTTCGGTGTGTTTCTGCATCATGCAGTTTTAACGAAAAAACCCGAGTACTTCAAAATAAGAATTGATCCGTTCCGCTTCGTAACGGCGTCGCACGAAGAGACCGGAATGCCTAATTTAATCGGCGACGTTTCGTTGATCGCATACGCTGCTGATTTCGGGTCATGCGCATAGGTCGGCATTTTAAGCTGTCCTCACTCAAACTCACGATCACCATTTTTTCCTCAATCAGAACTCACGCCCACTCACGATCACGATTTATTCAAAATAGGATCATCACCCGGACTCACCCTCACGGTTCAACGCAAAACCAAAACTCACTCGCCGTCATCATCACGGTCGTCACGCTCACAGATCATCACGGTCATCACCCTCACAGGTCATCGAGAATCATCTGACTCACAGGTCATCACACTCACAGATTCTCACGGTCCTCACACTCACAGGTCATCACACTCACAGATCCTCACGGTCCTCATACTCACAGGTCATCACGGTCCTCACGGCACACACTCACAGCTCCTCACGGTCCTCACACTCAGAGGTCATCATGCTCATCACACTCACAGGTCCTCACGGTCCTCACACTCACAGCTCCTCACGGTTCTCACACTCGCAGGTCCTCGCGGTCCTCACACTCACACAGGTCCTCACGGTCCTCACACAGGTCTTCACGCTCATCACACTCACAGGTCCTCACACTCACAAGTCATCACGCTTGCCGGTTGCTTTCTTTGTGCTTTTCTTTTGTTTCTCTGAGGCCGTTGGTTTGTCTTCGCGTGAGTCGTGCGGCGGGGAAACCACCCCAATACAGTGAACTTCTGAGCCACTAATCCAATTTGAAAGAAATGTACTAGGTTAATGTTTATGCTCCGCACGTTTCTACCAAATTTCGTAAACCTGGATGAATTAAGAAAGAAACTAAATGCAAGCTGACGAAAGTGGGTGCGTTTAACTTTCGCCTGCCGACAAGGGCGGCGGAAAAACACAAACGCGCCTTCCGACAGGTTACGCAGACGTCGCAGTGATTAGAGCATCGCCTCGCTGTACATACCTCGCTCACTTCTACACAGAAAAACAATTACTACATATATCACCCCGTTTCTTTTTTTGTGCCACCCACAGGTACTTCTAAGGAAGTTTATGCAGAATGTATATATAATAAACATATGGATCGACCCAATTTTTTTTTTTGGGGGGGGGGGGGGGGTGGGAGGGGGGGGGGGGAGAACGGTTATATTAGGTAGGGTGGTTTCACGTGACGACGGTTTGAAATCTCACCATAATCCCTGTTGACAGTGGTGTCTGTCAGTCGTATGCTATTCTATGAACAGAGGCCGCGGTGGCCGAGTTTTCTCACTCGAGTTGCTTCTGCTTTTGTTGATCGACCGTGCTTGCCGGAGTAGGCTGCGATTTAGGGAGAATCATCGGCCGGCATTGTATTTCAGTCACCTCTGCCTTTATAAAATACTGTCAGCATTTATTATCTTGATACATGCAGCCGTCCTTAAATTGATTTCATTTGGATTGGTTTGACTTTGGCATGACTTAGCTTGGTTTGGTTTGGGGGATTGGGGCCGTCCCCATGTGGTTCTTTGTCGCGCTCTCGATCATGTAAGGTGCGCCACTTTTCATGTGGCAAGCCGCGTCATTCTTGACGCGCAGATTTATAATGGGCAATCAGTTCGCCGAGCAAGGTTTCATAGACAGATTGTTTCATCGACACTGCGATGTTTCATCGGCAGATCGTTTCTTCGACATTTGTTTCATCGATGTGTCATCCGAAGATCGTTTCTTCGACATTCGATGCTCGACAGAGCTTACTACTCAGCCACCATATTACTACATTTCGTCGACACTTTTTTTTTTGTTTTGTTTTACTCGTACGTCCAGACGACATTTCTCTTTCTCTCTCTTTCATCGACGCGGCGTTGGCTCCTTGACGTCATGCGTTCTTCGCGTGTTCGCAGCGCACTACGGTGTCCGCTTCGGACAGGGCAGAGGTGGCGCAAGCGCAAATGCTCCTCACTCTTTGTACGCATGCAGTGCAGTGTGCTGTGCGTGGTGTTGCCTGTGCGCTTATGTCGCTTACGTTGCTGGAGTAGTGCGTGCGGCGCGGCGGCCTTTTGCACACGTATGGCCGTTTGGGCGCGCGCTCGGCATGTCTAGTGGATATTTGTTTACGCAAGGAGCGTGCCCTATATGGGAAGCTGAGGCTCGGCGCTCGGCAGCCAGACGGTCGGACGTAATTGTTGCTTTCTGTCGTGCTTTTGGCCGCGTGCACATTTGACGCTCGCGAGGTTCTGAATCATTCCAAACTTTGTCTAAAAGGAGTTTTTCTCGACGCAGTGGTGGCTTAGTATACCACTCATTTATTGTAGCATCATGTGAGGCTTATTTGGTGCCCAGTAATGCACGCGAAATTCCAAAACTGACGTTTTGCATTCTCGTCTCGCAAGTGTTCCGAAATAGGTAGTGACGTAGAGGTTAATCTGTTGGTTTCGGTAGTCTTTAAAAGTCCAATGAACGAGGCATTTGCAATGTTATAGAGTCGGAGCATGAGGAGTTTCAGCGAACATAGGGGGCGCTCCGATCGATCCAACATGGCGGAAAAGAGGGGGATAGACTTGCGACGCCCGTAGACCGGTATCGTATAAATAAAAAAAAAAGCGTGTTGTTCTCTGTTTGTTTACGTGTGCGAGGCGATCATCGCTTCAACCAAGACCTACCGTGATGCTACAAATGAAGTGTTCAAGCCAGTCGAAGGCAAGCAATCTTGCCATAGTCAAGCTTTGTTTGCAAGTGTTCGACGTGAGCTCTCACGCTGGTGCAGCTGTCATCAAGTTGAACCGAATGTACGCGGGTCCAAAGAAAGGTAGTACATATCAGCAATGTTGGCGCGTTGAAACTATGACGCGTACTTTATCTAAAACTAAACTTATCGGTCTGCGGCTACAAACATTTTCGTTGACGTTGCTTAGATGATGTAACCATTCAGCCCTCGCATTGAGCGGTGTTGCGAACTCTTCGGTTGTTCTAGTTAATAGTGCTAAAAAGCGGTTGGATGGAAAGTCTAACAGCTACAGCATACAAGCGACGATTGAGGTCTTTATCCTGCGTTCTATGTATGGAAACATCGGTATCCTTGGTGTTATATCGCGATCAGCTGGTCGCCGATCGTCCTGTTTTTATGCATAATGTAAACAAGCCCCGGAAGCGTCAATCTCATTTCGATGTGCTTGTGCAGCCCTACAAGCCTCCTTTTGGCTCTTGTGGAAAACTTTATTGTGATAGCAATAGTCTCATCGGCCGTTCGAGTTGTATGTACCACGGTGATATCTGCTGTGCGTGATCTGCAAAATAGACAAGTCTGTATTAAATGCCAGAAGGAGAACAAAGGTAAAGCTTTTTTAACCTTTTTTTATATATTTTTTATTTTTTATTTTTACAAAAGAGGGCGAAGCTTTTGAAACAAGAGCAACCTAGGCTGATATTTGAGTGTGCTCAAGAATGAATGGCAAAAGGTGCTTATGCTAAGTGGTAGGTGTACACAGTTAATTTTCTTTTGCCTCTGCATTGTAAATTGAAAGATATGTATCAGCAGAAGACACGTGTCCTTTTGAAAATGTATTTTATTAGGGCAAAAATAGGTTTTCACACACTAACGAAGAGTTCGCAACACCATTTAATGCGAGACCTGAATGGTTACATCATCTAAACAACGTCAACGCAAATGTTTGTAGCCGCAGACCGATAAATTTAGGTTTAGATAAAGTATGCGTCATAGTTTCAGCCTCAAACGCCAAACATTGTTGATATGTACCTTTCTTGATGACAACTGCACCAACGTGAGAGAGCCCACGTCGTCGAACACTTGCGCACATATCTCTACTATGGTATGGCAAGATTTCTTGCTTGAAGTGAAGATCATCTCGCTTCGACTAGCTACGACCACCCACCGCAGCAATGCAGGCGTCAAAGGGGCGCAACGCAGTCAGTCGCTGTCACCCGACGCTGCTCATTTGGCATTCACGGCTTTCCGCCCAGGTGCTTCGTTTGTACTTGGCACCGAGTGTTATTTTCTGTGCTTGTGTCTGTGCTCAGTGGCTGGAATTGGCCTCAAGAGCAGCTCTTCAGGCTCAATAGCATTCGCCGAAGAACTTCCGAAGAAAATGCCACCCAGGAAAAAAAGCACAAAGACACAACGCACCAGCTTGGCGGACTATGCACTGGGCGCGGAAACCAGGCCCTGCGGATTATACACCAAATGCAAACTAACTAAACAAAACAAAAACATTTTTAGGCTCAAATTGGTTTCTGCGGACTATACGCCTGGACACTGCCTGTTATTATGCATTGTATATTCACTACTGTTTGTCGCGACTTGAGACTGTCTTCCTGTAATGATGCAGAGGGGTCAACTGAACCTTGAAATTAGCATATTTAAGCACATCTAGACACGATGTTCCTTGAAGCCAGATGGTCAGGGAAAAGGTGTGCTATTACCTAATTTGCCAACAGCACACCAATGGTCACGATCAAAACTCACAGAGTCAATGGGCAGTTTTCCACCGCAATATTTATCGCCGAGTAATCACCCATTTGGTCCATTAAAACCTTGAGGCTGTAGCCACGAGCACACCCTTTCTGGATCTGCAAAGCTTATGCTGCAGACATGCATCATCACATGAGCATGTTTCTTATCAATCTTAAACATAAAACGCTAGTTATGCAACGAAATTCCCATATCATCACATTTTTAGCAAACTGAATGGTCCCACCTGTTACACTTTTAGCTTTGGAAGTAAACCAGTTCACAATACCACCAGTGGCATGCATCGTGCGAAGCATTAGTGCCGCGTGTGGCAACAAAATGTCTTAACTAGGGAAGCAAACCTAATCGATCGTGTTGATTAAAGCACCTAGATACGGGAGAAATTATCAATCAATCAAAGAAGGACCCTCGAAAGGGAAGTTTTCTCGCCGAACGAACATTACTTTTTATTGGGCAATCCGCAATGGTAAGGCCGAAGACATTCACTCCGTGATCGGTACAGAAGCATTTGCTTAGTAGTCGGTCGTGCGTGATAAAAACAAAAACAAAAACAAAGGTGGATTAGAAACGCGATAGATTCGCCTTTGCACGGAGTACTTACACTTAAAATCGTGTCAACATAAAGCGACTATGGCCCGCCATGCTAGCAGCTATATTAAAATTTACCCGTGTAGTCGTCACACCCGTGCACCAACCGAAAGCGTTGCTGCAAGCCCCTCCGCCGTCAACTTTGAGTCGCTGATGAGTCTGAAGAACTGTGTTATGAGGTCCATATCCAACCACTGAGCACATACACAAGCAAAGGAAATAATACTCGGTTCCAAGTACAAGCGAAGAATCCGGGGCGGAAAGCCCTGAATGCCAAACGATCTGCGTCGGGCGACGGCGACTGACTGCGTAGTACACAGGTTGCGCTCCTTCGACGTCTGCATCGCTGCGGCGGGTGGTCCTAGCTAGTCGGAGTAGTTCGTGTCAGCTCTGTTGCTCGTACCGGAACACTAGAGCCACGTAATATTCTTGCTGCCGAAGTTTATAAGCCTACGTTCGCGGCCAACGCATTTACACAAAGCCAACGCCCAGCTAACCTATCCCCCTCTTTCTCTTTTGGCGACCGGCCGCCAGGGCGGCGACATCGTCGCTGAAACTCCTCAATCGTCTACGTCGTCTTCTTTGCCATAGGGCAGCTGACCCATTCTACGTGCGCGAGCTCTCGCTGGAAGCGTAATCCTATTTATATAGTGCTCATCCGTGTGTACTGTAGCGAATATTTGAGGCCCAACATATCGATAGTTTATTGTTATCAACCAGGAAAACGCAATATCTGTAAACACCCCCCGACAAAGAAAGAAAACGAGAGCTCGCCGTTCGCTTTGACCAACGTTGGCTTTGACCAATAGACCGATCTCACCAACTGTCTGGAGCGTGCGTAACGCAGCCATAGTTGTACTTTACAGGAGGCAGCGGTAGTGCACGAGACGGCTTGTCTCGTGCACTACCATGGCGTTTACCCTCGTGCGGCGGAAAGACCACAGTTCCCGCAATTCATTGCGACAGAGGAGGCATTGCGAAACTGGCGATGAGGTCGATCTATTATCCCAAGCCCGGTTCACAAATCTGCGTTTCGAGCGACAGAAACAACACGAACGACATGACAAAGGGGACGATTATGTTCGTATTACAGAGCGTGACAGATAATGCAATGAGCAGCTTCGTCAAGCAATCATGTGTCACGGTTGTCCCGGTGTCATGTCGTGAGTGTCGTTTCTGTCGTTCCTGTAGCTCGGAACGCAGATGTGGGAGCCGGCCTTTACGAGCCTACTTTGATGTTACGCTTGAACGTCACGGAAAATCGGTCTTCTCGCCTTTTCGAGGTGCTGCCACGGGTAGAAATACTAGCGGGGTATTAAATGATTTGTTCGGCCAGAGCCACCTGTATACTCTGTGCCTGGCAGACGGAGGGGAGAACAATAGCGGGCGCCCTGGGACGCCGTCGAAAAAGTCGCCCGCCACCGCCGCGCCCGATCGTGGGGGCGCCACCAACATTGCCGCCGTAGCAGACGACGCGAAAGCCGCAACGCGTTTAGAAGCGCTTGCAAGCCATGCCAAAATGTTTAAAACACGAGTTTAAGCTCCCTTTGAGCACACCACCCTTTCCAGCCGAGTTCTTTCCGTTTAGTTCTAAGCAAGGCTCCTGTGTAAGCTCTGCGTTTTTCCAACCGCAAAAATAAGCCAGAACGAAACGAAGTCGAAGCGTGCCGCTATCTTCGGGTGCCGTCAAGTAATCGAATTTGAAGTTAAAAAGTGAGAGCATGCAGCCCTTGCGATAGTTAATACTTGTTGAGAAAAAATACATGACAGGTCATTTTCGGAATTTTCGCGCACCAAGATCACGAAGTTTAAGCAGTGCGTATGACGCAATGGTTTTTTGAACTACGCGCATACGTCTGTAAGTGAATTGATTAAAGTAAGTATAAAATAAAAATTTATTTCGTGCATTTAGTTCCAGGAAATTAGCAGCACATTCAAGAAGTTGAAGTTGAGTGGTTTTTTTTTTTTTTTTCATAACTCGCGGAAGTGATGACAAACGGTTTCTCCGGTCATTTAGTTGCACATTCTCAAGAGATATTATAATTAATGTTGCATAATTATCAAACCCTCGGCCTTTCTGTAACCATCGGTTCTAGACAGATTCTTTGTCGCTCAGTTAGCAAGTGTTCATTCAACGCAGTAGCGCACTTCAACGACCCGCTGATCAATCTTGCCGTCTGCTACTCCATGGTAAAAATTCATTACGGGCTTGAATCATCGCGATATGTGTCATATGCCTTCCAACAATAAGAAGTGTTTCAGAATTGAATTGTAAAAAATTGGTTATCAGATATATTATTTTTGTTTTACAAGAAATTCTTGCCTCACTCTGAGTACCTATGCATTCGACCATAATAACCTGAAAAGAAACATGAGTAAACAACGGCAAAGGGGGGGGGGGGGGGGGGGGGGGGGAGAGCACAGCGTCTTGCACGAAGCCCGAGAAGCCCGGGCAATTGGCGCCTCGGAGTCGCGTCCAGCCGGCGCGCCGGCAACCCGGCCGTGGCCGTGGGGCAGGCGCCGCGGCCACCGCGCGCCTCCGTCAGCGAAGGCACACGGCACACGGCGAATTCTGCGAATCCCGATGAGCCAGTAGATTTATTGGAGTGAGACACGTGGCAGCGTCTCACAGGCGTCCATTCTAGATGCCATCTGTATCTATGCCACGCTCTAATTGGCCCACTGAGTCGTAGCTTCCACAGTCTGCTAAGTGTGCACATAGGCAACCAGCAATGCAGCTTGGCACTACACGTTGCGCCATCTAGCGACTGAAAAATAAAACAAATTGGGTAGGCCAGTACGGCCCGGGTCGCGAGGACCGGGGGCGGGCGCATTTAGAAACCACGTGTGAACGTGGCATTTTGGATCGGCGTGAGCCTTTTTGGAACTGTTTTTTCATAAAATTAAGTCTCAACTTCACGTCTCTATGACCTTTCCGGGTTCCTGTGACATCTCTCCCAGCCTAGAGTTTCCCCCAAAAATAAACGCCGCTACTGCTGCGTGAAAGACTGCCACAGTCGCGCAGGTGACCCAACCGTCAGACTTTACCGCTTCCCTTTAAGACCTTGGGAAGCGACACGGCGACAAAGTGGATTACTGGAGTGCGATGCATCAAGTATGTGAACTTTACATTAATTGTTGAAGTGAACGAAAATAGGTGCGTAGACTTGGAAAGTGGTCTGACAGACTCCTTTTGCAAAATAACGTATTTATACAAGTTGTTTTACGAGTCTCTGAGACAGCCATTTAGAGAAATACCGTAGGACAAATCGGGCCGATTGTTGCTTCGCTTTGACGTCGAGAATCAGGCGATCAGGTCTTCAAGCGAGACGCCCTACGACCTGTTCCGGCACTCGTAGTTGCAGGCGTGCATTTGGTTGCGACCGCGCGCGCCGTTCCGCACGCGCGGTCGCAACCAAAACTTTTTAAGCATGCAAGTTTTCAAATAGTGGATTTTCGTAGAACAAATTTTTGTTTGTTTCGGCTACCAAATTTAATGCTGAATCTGGTAACAAATGTGACGGCGTGCAGAAAACAGGATGAAATTTTTTTTTCCAGAAAAAGCTCATGCGAAGCGTAGATATCCTTCTCACACGCACACTTTTTTGCCTGTCGCCTTTTTACACCAGACTTGTGCACTGTTCTCTAGCACGGAGAGTTTGGTTCTAATTACCCAGATTTTATTCTCGTGTCGTGGGGGCGTCGGGAGAAGAAGAGGACGGTCGAGCGAGGCGCGAGCGGGGGCCAGCCGGCGAGGAAAGAGGAAGAGCGTGCTGCACGAGGCTGGGGCCGGGCAGGAACGATAGAGCCGTTCTGGCTGGTCCGGCTCATGTCGGTCCCCGGAGCATTCCACCAGTGAACTTCGGATCAGGACCGGCGGAAACGGCGAGCCTGGCCTTGTCGGCCTAGGCCATGACGGTCCAGGAGTGGTTCCGCAGCGAAACTCTGGCTCTGATAGCCCGGAACAGCTAGCGTGCGCAGTGCGTGGGAAGGACGATCCGCAGTCGTGAACACGGACTGCGACTGCGAGCTATGAACGACAGGTGACATCTAGGGTCGGCGGGTCCGGACTGCCGGCTCTCGAAGACGGGCAACCGGGAAGTACAGTAAACCGCGTTCGCTGCCTTCTCGTTGTGTTGTGTCACTTCCTGGGAGACGAGCGAATCACAGACCGATCGGGCGGCGATTATTATAGAGCGACCCCGCAAGTGCACGAAGACAGTTCAAACTGGTGTCCAAATGACAACTTCAAATTATGCTCTAAACACTTCGACCTATCAAGGCTCCCGATGATCTTAAAAAACCGCATACAATGAACAGGGACATGGCACGCACATGCACACGGGGACTGCTGAAATCGGGGTCGCCGCTGCTCGCCACGGCCCGACGGGCAGACTGGCCGACCCATTAACAGACACCTCCGCTTGTGACGCTGAATGCAGCACTCTCGTGGCGCCGCCTGGCCATTGCCGGCTGGCTATCATGCACTTGCGCCATCTTGCCCCAAACGACACTTAAAAGCATGATATCTCACAATTTGAAAGACCTCACTCGAAGCTTCGATCGATCATGACACCGCCGTTGTTGCACTTCCTGAGTGATGACTCATTTGCGAAAGGTACGTTAAGGTGCGCGGAAAAAATAAAATTCCGGGTGCTGATGACGATTATGCGAGTCATTTAATTTTATTGCAGCCGTGCGAACGTTATAGCTTACGAAATCATAAACTTCTGTGCCCACTGATACCAACTTGACAACAGGAGCCTTCTTGACAACAAGATCCACACGAACCTTTCCATGCCACAGAGAGAGGAACGCTAACCGTTTGGAGCGCTCCCCCAACTCCGACGTTACCGCGCCGCCTCGAGGCGCCATCAGTCCGTTGGCGTCTCGCCGCCTGCCGTGAAGCGAAGACCGAACGCCGAGTACAGACGTAAGCGAACCCCCCCCCCCCCCCCTCCTCCCCATACGCCCTCTGCCCTCTACAGCTGGTTGAGACATTGCGGAGGGCGCTGGCAAGAAGGAGCCTGCAGGAACAAGCACCTCCTTCCTCCCCCTCCTCCGCCCTCCACAGGAGCCGGCACGCTTACATGGCGAAGGAGCAGGCGAGCGACACCCAAACCAACCCTGACGGCCTGAACCCCACGCAGTAGTTGCGAAGCGAGCGTCTCCTCGCCCACTAAGACGGCCCGGGAGCTCACTTGACCAACCCGGCTAAGATAATACCAGCGCTCATCGCGACTCATCATGGCCATGGTCCTCAGGCTCACGTCATCACGCAGACTAATGCGATCACCGAACTCATATCCACCCTAAGACTCACGTCTTGATTCAGGCTCATGCTCATGAGCCTCGAAACTCACAATCACACTCAAGATACCTCAAAACTCACACTCATGAGTACTTCACTTAGCGCTCAAGCTCACACTCATACTCAAGAGTATTAAGAACTCACAATCACACTCATGATCAAACTCACGCTCATGAGTTCGCAGGGCTCACACTCGCACTCGCACTCATTAGTTCCCAGAACTCGCGATCACACTCACGATCAGACTCACGCTCATCAGTTCTCAGGAGTCGCACTCACACTCACATTCATGAGTTCACGTAACTCACGATCACACTCACACTCACACTCACAATTTTCCGAGACTCGCGGCCTCACTCACGATCACCTCAAATCTGACGGTGAGCGTGAGTGATCGTGAGTGATCGCACTCATGAGTGAGAATGCCGAGGTATGGGTCCTGCACGCGCGAAGCAAACAGCAGCGCGACCGGCGGGGTTCTGTTTCTTATTTTTTATTTTAGCCGGTATTTATTTTTTACGTTCGTGCGCTTCATCCGCGGGGTTTTTGTTTGAACGCTCTTACGCTTCGCATGCAATTATAGCCCGAGAGTTTTGATATTAGTTTTAATTACATATCGTGAATATGTGTTGTGAGTCGGCTCGAGCCATAAGTTTCGCGCATATAATAATTGCGTTCCGGTTTGAGGTTAGTAAGTAGTTCTGAATTTGCCTCCCCGGCACACCACGGCAGTGGCGGCGGCGCCGATGCAGGAAGCTGGCATCGAATCGAATAGTGCTCCATCGTTCGTAGCTTTCACGGTGCAAGACAAAAGAGCCACGAGAACCGTTTCTGTTAACATGTTAACATGCAGCATGTTGAAGCTACGAATGACACTGCGCTATTTGAGTCGAACCAGTGTTTTAGGAGATCGTTCCGATAGCCCTGACAACGATACCAGATACGATGCATGTGCAAAGGCGGCGACAGAGTACCAGTTATTGTTTTTGGAGTCGTCTGATTCTGAATGATGTACTAAAACGCATCGCACAGCGCAGTGTCATTCCTAACGTCAACAGTGTCAAGAAAATTGGTTGTCGTTGCTTTCCCTTCCACTGTGAAGGTTATGAATGACGCAGCGCTATCCGGTTCGAACCAATTCGCACACCCCTAAAATAATCTCTGAAGTGATGAGAGCCAATAAGCAAATGGAGCATTCACGGAATACAAAACTAACCCATTAATTGCGCCAACAGGTCACGTCACCCTCTTCAGCGGCACTCCGCCATCTTGGTTTATATTGGGCGAGGCATCGGCACACACGTTGCTGGGGATCCCACTTGAACTGACCGATTTCGCATAACCAGTTTGTCTCTCGCACGCCCTCACCAACTGCGACATGACGACAAGAAGCGTTGGCAAGCAAGCCGTGACGACGACGACGACCACGACGACGTCGTCCTCCCACAACGTGTCTCAGCAAGACCTCGGGGACGGCCCGTCGAACCCGGCGTCGCCTCGCTCGTCAGTCACCAACGCCGGCGGCAGCCGAGAACGCTCGCACTCGCCGCACTCCGCATCCAGAGTGTCGCGAATCCAAGAGAAGAACAACCTTGCCTACCTCAACGATCGCCTGGCTAAATACATGGACCACGTTCGTCACCTGGAGTCCGAGAACAGCAATTTAACCGAGCAGGTCAAAACGAGCCAGGAGATCCACACTTGGGAAGTGGTTAGCGTGAAGATCCTTTACGACCGCCAGCTCGCCTATGCACGCCATTCCGTCGACTTGACCGCGAACGAAAAGGCCAAACTTCAGCTGGAAGCTAAGAAGTTGCAAACAAAGGCCGAAACACTGCAAGCCATGTGAGTAGCCAGCCCATTTGGGCCGCTTTCGGTTTTTGGGACGGTTCCATGTACAGTCGGGGACAAAAGTCTTCAGGACACGCGAGCTGCGACTGGAACGCATTGCTCTGCCATCTGCCGTCGGGTCGCCTGGTTTCGAGATCACAGAAAAGCGCATGCGGGTCCTACTGCGCCTGCCAACATGTGCGCTTTCCCGCTCTTCTGCGGTGCGGCGCCTAAAGGCCCATACGCACATTCGCGTTTGAGCGCGGTGCGTTCCGTAGCGGCAAGCGGACGCGCTGCGTTGCGAAGACCGCTTGCGCCAATCTTGTACGCACAATTGTGTTGACACGCAGTCAACCGCAGTGAACAGCCAATAAGAACGCGCTATCGTCGCTAGTGGCTCACCAATAGTAAGCGAAATCCAAGGCAACATGGCGGCGCACAGCGACAGTGTCGAAGTGTTCGATCTTGGCAGGGTTGGGCAGTATCGCGATACAAATGTATCGCGATAATATTTCAGAAATACATTTCGTATCTGTATTTCTGTATCGCGATACAGTTTTTTCATCAGTATCTGTATTCCTGTATCGAAATACATTTTGAATGTTCCTTTGTATCGCGATACAATCAGAGTGAAATGTATTTCGCTACATTTCTTGAGAAATACTCCCCCCCCCCCCCCCGAAAAAACAAAACAAATCCGAACGCATTTTTTTGTTGTGTTTTTTTACTACAGAGGGCACCAGGGTCAGGGAGATGCTGGGGATTTGTTACTATGCTGACCAAGGTTCCTTCTGATACTCCAAAATATTTTTCAATGCGTCCTCTTCTCTCTTCTGAGAAGTGTTGCGTAGTCGGGGACTCGAACCAGGTGGCGTGCCAGGAGTGCAGTCAGAGCACTTTGTGCCGCAGGTTCTTCGGTAGTGATTTTTTTAGTCATTGTTTGCTGGCATCCAAAGCGCGCTGCTAACCGCCTTTCTTGCCTTAGCGTACTCAGTACACCCAGCCGGCAAAGCTGAGTCACAGTCCGTTGCAGCACGAGCCTGGCGGTGGTTGAGTTGAAATAGTAGAATGACTCACGCAGTGAAGTTCAACACATATTCGAATGCGTCTGCGGCTGCGCCCGTAATATTGCACGGCTCAGGGGTACGTCATCTGCCGACGTGAATGTGACCTGCTGTTCTGGTGATCCGAACCCAGGAAAAAGGTCAGACGTGGCCTCTCTGTGCCGACCCAGACTTCGTACACCTGCGACTCGTCTCGAGCGCGCTGTTTCTCAGAGAGCTCGCACTAGGGAGCCTTCATATGCGCTTTGCTAGGGTGATGCCATTCTTTGTAATACCACTCGCCGACAGACCAGCAGCCATCTTGGTTCTCGGCGATGATCCGTGGGGCTTATAACCCTCCCGGAAGCAAGCACATTATCTCACAAGTTCGGAGCAGCGGTGTGGAACCCACGGAAGGGGGATTAGCGTTTTCCTCCTCGGTTGGGAAAACCGATGGACACAAAAGCCACTTTCCAGCGCTCGGCGAAACAATGGAGAACCAAAATGGCGGTGGGAGAGGGACTGGGAAAGGGAAACGGGCAGTTGGCATCACCCTATGCGATGCGCACATGAAGGCACCCTAGCTCGCACCGGTGCCGGCAATATCAGGTCGCAATCCACGAGGTCTATATTCGGAGTATGCAAGACGAAACTTGAGGACTGCAATCCATGCGTTGGTAGCGGAGGGTCGGCAGGAAGCACCTTCACAACAGGGATGCCACCGTATTGCTTTTTCAACCGTAACAGAAGATAAAACATGTGTTTCAGGAGGCTTCAGGTGGTCTAGTATTCTCGAAAACTCCAAATGACACTGCCTGCGCGATCTTCAACGAGGTAACCTACAACGAAAGTACGTATTGCCCTTTCATATAGCAGCGTGGTAAAGTTTCATGTTCAAGGCCACACGTACAGTTAAAAAGTACCAGTTCATTCCAGCGTGACGTCATGTGATAAATGTTGACCGGGCGTCCTTATTGGACAGAGGCGTGGTGACGCTTTGATGTGATTTAGGATGACATAGAATTTATTTAGAGGTCGAAGTCTTTTCGCATCCCTCGTCAGACAGACAGGATGTCAGGGAAGGGACCATGGTCAGTCCTTAATGGAAAGTTTTTTCTGAGCCCATTGAAGACTCCTTGTCGTCCGAAATCACTACCTTCAAGGCAAAGTGCCAAGCCTACGCGAAAGTAATTTCAGGATCGAAAACGTCCACTTCCAACTTCAAGCTTCATCTCATTTGGCGTCTCAAACAAATTTGCAAAATGCATTGCAGTATCAGTATTTATGTATTTGTATTTCTGCTCTCCCTAAAATGTAATCCTGTATTTGTATTCCCAAATACTTTTTGCCTCTATTGAAAATGTATTTCCGATGCGTATCGCGATACACTTTTAGAGATATAGTTCAGTATCAGTATTTTAGCTACTATTTTAATGTATCCCAGTATTTGTATTTCCAAATACATTTTTGAGTATTTCTGCCCAACCCTGGATCTTGGGACAATCTCGCCGGCTTCCCCGACGTTTTGTCATGCTTGAATTATCGCAGCCTTGGAAAATAATCCCCACCGCTCCCCAAAACGAAAAAGCAAGCACTGCGACCGGCGAACCGAATACGTCTCGCCGAGTCGGCCGGGTGAGGAGAGCGAACACGTCACCCCCTCTCCTCTTTCGGCTGCTGATTGGTCGAACACACCCGAACGCACCGCAACGCTTCGGAAAGTTGAGCGAGTCTCTACTCGCTTGCGTCGCGCTACCGAGCGTTGCGGGAAGGCGCGCGTCGCTCCGCAAGCGACCGCGCCTGGCCGCAAGGACTCCGCAACGCACTCAAACGCGTTCAAACGCGAATGTGCGTATGGACCTTAATTCGTAATCGAGCGCGTGGTACCGCCTCGGAGATAGCGCTTACTGACATGGAACCTTTAAAGCAAGAAGTCACGGCAGCTCAACTGAGCGATAAGCTCAACTGGTTCTAAAGCAAGGTGCGCTGACACGGCGAATTGCGGCGCAATGCCCCAGGCGGTATCTAGAGTTTCGGAATGTGTATCAGACGCTCGTCAGCCGCCAGCGCTATCTCCAAGGGGGTACGACGCGCCCGATTCCGAGTTAGGCGCTGTGCCGCAGAAGAGTGGGAAAGCACACATGTTTGCAGACAGAGTAGGATGCGCATGCGCCTTTGTGTGATCTCGAAACCAGGCGACCCGTCGGCAGCTGGCAGAGCAATGCGTTTCAGCCGCAGCTCGCACGTCCTGGGGACTTTTGTCCCCGACTGTACGTCGGGTCGGCCATATTAGCATTGTGGGTAGGAGGAGGATCGGTTTTTCTGACCGGTCGCGTTATATATTTTTGTTTTCTTGAGGCTATTTCTAAACCATGGGACTTCGCCGAGCGGCTGTGGCTCCCGGCCGTTGTCTGGCTTCCACCGCCCAGGTTCTACGCAAACCTGGGCGGTTTGAGTGACCGCGAAATCTTTAACCGGCATCTAGAAGCCTTGGAGGCAGAGTAGAGACAAGCTAGCTTGTTGAGGCTAGACTTGAAAAGCCGCTTTTGAACCGAGTGCAGAAGCTGTATTGATTTGACAGCTTCTACCTTGAAAATAATCCGTTGTAGTCCACATACCTCGGGTAATGTCTGTGAAATCGAAATGAGTGGAAGCCTAACAGATCAACTTAAAAGTGCAGTTTTCATTGATTAATCAGTCGCCGGCTGTTTTCGCCGACCTTGACAGATAGGTGGCGGTAGTTGGACCGGATGTGGCGTCACTATCATTTTCGCCAGACCCCGTTTCAGCGTAACACGTTCGTTTTTTGTCTGTGTGTGTGTGTGTGTGTGTTCGTGTGTTTACGCAATGCGCGCAAGAGGATAGTTGTAGCTTTAGGTTTATCTCTACATTTTTATTTATTTCCATCCTCGTGTAGCAGCCACGCTTGCGAAATGGCTAGACTGGCAAGCAGTTTTGAGACGAAACTGTCCTGAGTAATATCCCTGTGTACTGGATGGAATTCCTGCTTCTTGGTTTACTGGGATAGTACAGTATACTGTACTATCCCAGTAAACCAAGAAGCAGGAATTCCATTTGAGCAGTTGAGCATATATGCTCAACTGCTCAAAAAAAAAAAAAATGCGGGAGCGGTGGCCAAAACTGATATCAGAGCTGTCTAGCGATTAAATCTATGATTCGGCAGAGAAAAAGGCGGCTCTTCCTGCGATTGTCGCCACTCCCCATACAATTATGGCATGACCTCCTCGTTTTTATTTTTGCCACTCTGCTTAGTCGCACCTACAATTTACCATGCGGGGCTACCACATCTCGGTGATCTTGCAGATTTTCTGATAAACACCATCTCCTTTAAATATCAAAAAACTTTTTTTTTTTTGCTGAGTCACGCATCGGTGATTGTTTCGAACCTGGGAGTATTACTCCAGAAAACACCACCGGCAAAAGCTGCCAGAGTGAGCCGGAAAATCACGCATGCAGTTTTTCCGGCCACTGCGCCAGCAGTTGAGTACACTGTACGTTAACTGTTAAGCGCACTGTACGTGAAACATTGCATACTGGGTGCAAAAGGGTAATAATGAAATAGGTTATCATATGGACTTCTGTCACAGCCTCATCGGCATTTTTTTGCACTATTTATTAAAAGGTATTACTTTTGTTTGCCTGTAGTGATAAGTTGTCTGCATGGGAAAGGTTGCTCCTACACCTGTCCGTGAAGCGATTATGTCTTCGATCGTTTGCTCGGCCTAGAGCCTGGCAGCCTCTTTTTGTACCAAATAAACAAGTTAAAAACCTATCTGTTTCCACTATGAAACTCAGTTTTAGGAGTGTCCGAGAAAAGTTAATTTCAGTTCTCTTTTTATTGAGTTACTGACATTTGTTTTACTCTAGTTTTGACCTTTCGAAAAGCTGCGTTTTACCAGCCTACAAACGGTGTGGATTCCTTGCCATTACTCCTCCCCTAACAAAAACAAATCTGGCAAACGCAATAAAGGGCTGCTCTTTCAATGGTATTTCAGAATTCATTTGTAATGTTCCAGATTTGTTTGCAATAAAGCATGCCAGTGTACTCCTGTTAGGATTTCTAGTTAACATTGTCATTTAAAAATATCATTCCACATAAAAAAGCTTTGCGTCTCGTGCCTAAAATTACAATGGTATTTGATTACCTAAATCCGGAAGAATAGATATGAGGGAAATCTGGACAACCCCTCTCCGAATGTTTTATGCTTTCATGTTTAGGTAACTTCTTTTACTGTTCTTCTAGTTAGTTCATAGTAAATTTTACAGCTTTCACTGGACGACTTTCTCCGAAATTGAACTGTAACGGCAGCCCCCAGGCATGCGTAATTGTAGACGGAGTTCTTTCAGTTGGGGCTCGCTGATGACTATCATTTTTAACGGGTGCATATAACTGAGTATTTTTTTTTAAATGAGTCACGATTCTGTGAAGCGAAACTGAGATAAACGGGAATAAGTGCGTATCAAACTAGCTTTGAGCCTTGAACTGGGGTCACCTATACTTCGTTTTCTTCTAGCACAACATGACTGACTTTAGACGAATACTTTTTGCAAACGATGCCCGCTTTCCAGGGTCATCTTTAACCGTGTGTTTGAAGGAATCCCCACAATGTTACGAGCAAACTCTTCTCGTAGATAGTGGGTAGGTCCTGGCACACAAACATTTCCAAACCTTCAGTCTAATTATACGCAGTCGATCGCATTCAAGGCCCGTTGACACACTTGCGCTTGACGCCGATCGACTCGATCAAGCTTACGATCGGACGTGCAGTCACGCAGCCGGCCGTAAGCCGTCGCAGAAAGCTTAAAGACCGGTCTTGCCGGAGTCAAGCGCAAGTGTGTGAACAGTTCTTCACACATATATGTGCGAAGCAGCCTTTTGGCTGACACCGTTTCCTAACGTGCATGTGTTTGCGACTTCTTTTTAATCGTCAGACTCGCCAAACGAGAGCGCGAGGGGTCCGTAGCCGAGCGACGGGTGACGTCGCTACAGTCGCAAAACGTCGACCTCCAGGAACGCCTGAACCAGGCGCTCGCACAACTCAAGGTAGGGGAGGCCTCCAAACGCTTCGTTTTTACGTCGACCGTCGTTTGTCTTCTGCGCCGTTGGCTTGCCGCGTTTTCCGACGGCTTACTTTTCGTTGTAGTGGACGGTAACTGGCGGTATGTCTCTCGTCCCTGTCGCTTCTTAAGACGGGCCTTAGATTGTGTTGAACGTTTGGAGCGACAGCCTTGCGTGGAAATCCTGCATGGACCTTGGCGGCTCGTGTTTGCGTTGGTTACATGGTTTCATGGTTGTGTAGAAAATGTCTCGGCAGACTGCAGCTGCTGGCTTGATGCAGACGCACGGAGTGAAGGGAGTAATTGGTGTGGTAACTCCCCCCCTCCGAATGAAGTAGAGCAATTAGGGTAGTAACCCCTCTCCCCTCTTCTACACCTCTACTGTGTAAGAAATGGGGGCTGCTTATAAGGTAGGGTCTTGGCGTTAGTGCTAACACACCGTCATTGCCTTAAACAGGGTATATAAACCAGGCTGCTTTTTGCAGTCATCGTTTTCAAGCGTAAGCTGTGTAACAGTATGTGCATGTATGAATATATTCCACTTTCTGAGAATATACTTTACAAAGCTATGTGTAGAGAAAGTTTCAACCGAGTTTTCTAGACTCCGGGTCGTGCAAGCATCACGATATTGAACATTCCAAGAAAGGCGAAGTCTAACTGAAACCTAAAATTATGCTTCTAAATAAAAGTACCAACCAGTTGCTGACCAGCTAGAAACGGCAGCACTTCTTGTTTTTGGTAGTGACCACAGTCTGTGTGCCATATCCTTGCCCACGGTTCAAAACTGATGCAAGGCGCTTTTTTTTTGTTGGTCCATTGTTTAGGATGCCGAGGAGGAACGTGGTGCAATGGCAAAGATGCTTGAGAAGCTCCGCAAAGAGCTTGAGGCAGAGACGCTGCGTAACGTTGAGCTGCGTAACAGGGCCATGACACTCTCCGAATTCCTGAATTTCCTGACGCCTCTCTACGAGAACGTGAGTGTTAGAATGAAAAGTTGCAGAGTAAAGGCTCTGTTATACTCCGACGTAACGCGCGCGCAAGCGGACGCTGGCCGAAGTCTGCTACGTCACGTCAGTCACGCCGCGCGCGTCAAGAATTCGACCTCTCTATACTCCGGCGGCCCTGGCGGCTTCCGCGGCGCGCGTCAGTGGGCCGCTGGCGCGGCGCATGCGCAGAATCTAACTACGGGGGCTCGTTTCCTGCGAGAGTGCGCCACCTCCGGTTCCTTTTCTTTTCGAATAGCAGACGAAACTTCTGGCGCTTCTTGAGCGCCAAGTTCGAGCGATGGCGTGGACGTACCTTGCACGACGAAAACTCGCGCTTGCACTGTTGGTGCACCACCTGCGCCGCAAGCGTAGACGGTCAATGTACATACGGTACATGTTTGACAAGCGCACGGTCAGCGGTACTTAAGCTTTCTCGTGTCGTAGACACACGGGTGAGGACGAATTCCCTCGATGAGCTTCTTGAGCTTCTCGATGAGCTCCCGTCGTCTGCTATTGCTCGTATTCGCCGCGCTTCCCGCGCGGGGGCTGCCGGGAGCCAGCGCGCGATGCATGCTAGTCTGGCGTCGCTGGCGCGGCCGGCGCGGAATACGGCGTGCTCCATTTTGGCGTCGAGGCGGTCAGGCTGCGTCGAACGCCGCTGGTCGCGTCGGTTACGCCACGACGCCGGAGTATAGAGCTTCGTGTTTTCGCCGACGTGACGTCGCCGTGACGCGCTAGCACGCGCGCACGAGTTACGTCGGAGTATAACAGAGCCTTAAGCGGGCTTCCGTAGGACGTTTCTAGAATTCCTGGCAACGGGGAACATGTAGAAAGAGGACCCCCAAATTTCTTTAAAATTTCATTGCACGTGAATTTGAAAACTTCAAACTGACGGGCAACGCATGAATTTAGTGAGTAAAGTACGCAAGAAAGTGTATTTTCAAAAGCGTGGCACGTTCGTATTTCTAATGTCAGTGATGCGATGCTTGCCATAAAATACCGTAAGGGCGCCATGCTCTCGAGAGGTGGCCTGTACCGTTTATCTAGCTAAATATTCATAGTAGAAAAATTCTATCGTCTGCACGCAGATCGCGCGGTCGATGCGATCTTGTGGTACCGGTACGTGTGGCAAGAGCATTTGTTGTGGGTTCCTCTTTTTTCGTCTGCAATCTGCGTGCACAATTTCGGTTCCCGTGATACGCGATTTTTTTTTCCGCATGTATATTGCATCGTGAATTGTGGATCTCCTGCGTCTGCAATATGCGGTGTCCTCCGTTCCCGTGGCATGAAACCTTGAATCAGTTTCCCACATTTCTTTCTGCAGTCTGCGGGTCCGACGTTGGTTTCGGTGACGGGCAAGTTTGTTGCGGGTCGGTACTGCCATCTGTCGGCCTATCCTGCAATAAAGAATTTCGCACTTTCAAATTGTAGTTATCATACAAATTGACTATATATCGAGTATCGGAAGGGGTCCTTGAAAATATCTTCGCAAGCCCTTAAAAGCCCTTGAAAACCCATGACTATTTTTCGGAGGAAGCAGATGAAACGTGTGGTAGGCGCTAAGGAGAGGAAGAGGTTTCCCTTTCCTGTCCAGCGTTCCTCCTGCTTCCCCCTCCCCCACCCTACCTTCTTGAGTTGCGACGGACTATAATAAGATAGAAAGAAGACTTAAGGCGCACCATTTTTAAGTTGCCTACATTAAAACGTTCATTTTTTTTCATATTCAAGTATGTTTGAAACATTATGCTTGCGTTTTTGCTGGAGTATTCCTCATTTGAGGTGAGATTACCACGACTCATCTGAAGGTGTGATGCTGCGCAGGTTTGGAGTTCCGATGCCGGCGCTACTCACAGCCCTCCGTCGGACCTTGTGATGCGCAACCAGCAGTGGCCCCACGGAGAGCAGATGAGCACGGCGTTGCTCAGCGCTGATGGCGAGGAGGTGAGAGTGCCTTCGGTTTTGGTTTTTTGCCACTGTAGCTGGGCTGCATAATAGGTGCAATTTTTTTGTCAAATCGCTCGTTCGGTTACACACATCGCATTGGCCTCCATCTGTTCGAAAATGGGTCAATAAAGCTTACATTACATGAAGTCATCTAGAGCTTACTTTAGAAAAGCCTATTTATTGCCCGGATGTTTCTTTTGTGTGAAAACTTGTTAAACAGCTTTTTCTATTCCCATTCATATAGTGTAAAACCCTTGATGTTTGCGAGCCTTTATTTTTCGCGATTTGTAAAATTGGCTAACTTTAATGGGTTCGAATATTTGTATTGTTTGTAGAGGCAAATTCCAGCCTTTATTAATCGCGCAATTTAATGGTCGCCAAAATGACCCCGCTGCCCAATGAACGAAAAATCGAGGCCGCGAAAATGAAGGGTTTTACAGTACAAGGAGGGAAAATAATTTTCTTGATTAAAACACTTTCATGTAAAATGTCATCGATGTGCGTAATTAAAGGATCAAAGCTGTTTTTCCATGTGAATTTTGTTATAGAGCCTTATTTTGGTGAACACGACTTGGCTTACCTCTGATTCTACACCCAGAATAACCATTTGCATGTGCTCATGCTTTGTCCTTCATCAGTCCCCATGTATTGCAAAAGTGGCTATTACAGTTGTACCTGGGCTCTATTTGCAGGGTGGGCAGCTGCACCAATTGTGCCATTTTGGTGCATTCAAAATTTCCTGGGCCTCGCGGC
This sequence comes from Ixodes scapularis, assembly GCF_016920785.2. Lineage (NCBI taxonomy): Eukaryota > Metazoa > Arthropoda > Arachnida > Ixodida > Ixodidae > Ixodes > Ixodes scapularis. The sequence continues at coordinate 72,087,058 of NW_024609837.1, forward strand.
GGCAAAACCGTGAAATTGACCAAAACCTACTCCACGGTATGCCAAAGATCACGGTGGCGCTAGATTTAGAAGAAAATCAAAATTCGGTTGACAACCTTGGTTATTCCATCGCCAGGTAGCGCAAGCCACTGCCCGATTCCTTGGTTCAGCAGTATCAGTCCATCTATCCACCCATCTGATGGACTCAATGTAAACATCCATAAATCCTACCATTTTGTCGTTGCATCACGCATCGTACAGCTGCAACGGAAAAAGAGTAGCACAAGAGACCGATGACCGGAGCGGCAAAACCACGACACGCGGCGCTATTGTTCCCGAGCTCGCCGATAGCGAGAGTGCAAGTCATGTTGCATTTTTCAATGTGGGGGTGGCCAGCAAAAAGTTGAGGGATAAGATAGCTTTCAAAATGCAGGCTTTAAAATAAGCTGCTTGCTGCCGGCCGCCCCCGCGTTGAGACATGGAACGTGACTGTCACTCTCGCTATCGGCGCGCTCGGGAACAAGAGCGCCGCGTGTTGCGATTTTGTCGCTCCCGTCGTCGGTCACTTGTGCTACTTTTTTTCCGTTGCAGCTGTACATGGTACGATGTATGGTGCATGTAGCATTATTGATCGAGAGTCGTGCCACTTTAATTTTAGTCTAAATTTGTTCCTAAAAATAAAAAAAATGAAATCTCCTTGTACAATTTGAAGTATTGCACAGTAAAGTTCTATTCAATTCTTTCCAACACTTGTAGTATAAACCTAGTTTGCCATGTCCCATCAAAGTGAAACGCTGCCAATAAAACCGCTATAGACTAAAAATAGATGTCAGCGGCTGTGCACGCGGTTTCGCATTTAGGGGGTGAGGTTTCGTATACGCGTACTCCCGGTCATACAGGTGCGGAGGTGACCTTGCAGGGCGGCTTCTTTGCTGCGGTACACGCTCGGAAATGACCCTCGAATGGTTACGGAGTTACGATGGAGAGTTAGAGAGTCTAGTTTTTATCATATTGAAGCTCTTGGCCGTATTGAAGCTGTTGGCCGCAGTCACGTTGCTTATGCACGATACGGAAGACACTGTCTGCTGCAGACATTGAGACGCACGCTCGAAGCACGTTGGCTTCACAGATATGTACGCTTCGTACGTGTCTGCAGACGATCTTTGTAGGACCCACGTGACGAGATTGTTGTACAAGGGCAAAACGTGCCTCGGACTTTGTCTGAGATCGTCCTTTTTGAGTGACGAAATATTAGTGTAACCGCAACTCTAGAGATTCTGCGACGTGTTACGGATGACAAGTTGACGCTCGCTTCCGATGCACACGCAGGTGGCCTCTGGGGAAAACCGGCGGCGTCAGTTCACGCGCCCATCCGAAAGCTCGTTCGGCGTGGGAGGGTACACGGCGGGGCGGGAGGACCTTTTCCACGAGCACGTGAGTACCCTGTCTTTTTTTAGGAGCCTTGCGATTTGTTTTGCAAATTTTCTAAAAATATTTATTTTCTCCATATCTTGTTTTCGTAAATATGATATGGCTTCTTAATTTATATAAAGGAAAAAAAGAAAATAATTGAAACAATCGGTGATCTTTTTTAGAGCGTAGATTCTGAAACTGGGTTCCGGGGACCCAGGGGTTTTCCCCAGAGTGTCCCTATGGGTTTCCAAGAGTGTCCTTATAGGTTCCCCAGAGTTTCCCTGCAAGTTCGAATCCCGGCCGGGCAGTTGCATTTTGAAAGCTTCCCCCGGCAGACAGCCGAACCCTGCCCCAGGAGACAACCGAATCCTCGGTTGTCTGCTGGGGCAGGCCAGATGCTTTTTGTTGGTACGGCACGTGACTGCATTCAAGTTTGTCAATCTCCAATTTAAGAGTTATTTCGCCAGACCCAAGCAACCGATTAATACGTGACTATGAGAAGTGTACGTATTGTTCACACTGTAATTTTGTTTACTGCTTCATTGCATTAAATGTGCACTAAATCACGCTCTGCGATAGTCTATGTATGGCGCTAACCAGTCTATTAGCTCGTAAGAAACCAAGCGTCACATTCGTGCTTGATGATTTCTCTACTAAAATCGGTATTAAAGAATGAATTTCCTGGAACTATTGCAGATACCAGAGACAGCCATCGGACGAGAAGAGGGGCTTTTTTCCTCCGACAATGCCCTCTGGTGTATGCGGCAGTTCCGAGGTAATTGACCTTTGATACCAATTTGAAGGCATCTCCTACACACGATTGTGATGTGTTTTTTTCTTAGGATGCTTAATGCGCGTATATTGAGTTTATCACAATTGACCACCGTAGTAAGTGGTTTAACGCTCCTTCAATGACAGAACCAAGAGGGGCTCCTCCAGTGTCAAATGTTTAAGCCCAGTCTTGGAGGAATAATCAAACATAACCTACAATGTTGAAATCTCGTGTTCTTGCATATTGACGTAATCACAGCGAGATATTGCTCGGGCCCAATTGCCGAGCTCGTGCTATCCGGCCGCGATAAAATTACGTGGAGGTTAGACGAGTCTGTTTGCAGGCTTTGGTTATTTTGATTTGTGCTGGCTACATTGGCAATTGTCTCCGCAACAGCGAACTTTGCACACCTCTGGCGATGGAGAGCATTCCCGAGTCTACCCAACGCCGGATGTGGCTCTTTTCTCTTCGTCGATTTTCATCAGCTTGAAGTTCGTATCGTTGAACCGGTTTAGCAGCCCCCTCAAAATTCTGATTAACGAGCTTTTACTGTAATAGAACAATCTCGCCGGACTGTTTGACTATTCCGTGTTGAGGGGACCTTAGTCTCTGGACGTATGACAGCTGCGCCGGAACTCTGTACGTGCGCAGCGTCGACACGACAGGAGCCCTCTCCTGTACTGCCGTCTGCCTCCCGCGAACTAAAGTTGTTGCGGCGTCGCGGATGTGCCGAACGCTTGGCGAGATTGTTGTGTTAAGGTTTTTGTCCTTGCTATGAAAACGCATTGGTGTTGCGAAGGCTCGTTACACGCCTTAAAATTAACGAACATTGTAGGGCCTGTTATACCCAACAGTGGTCATCAAACCAAAGTTTGCTGCAACGTTACTGATATATGGTGACTGTGCTTTTTTCTCTAAAATTATATTCTTGCGAAAGGCTAGAGTATAATGAGCGAAATTCTGCATTTCTCGGGCTATGAGTGGCTATGGGGAGCCCCAATGTTCGTGCCGCGATATAGGACATACTGAATTGCAACATTTTTAAACCTTTTTTATTGCTCTGCTTGCTTGAGAGGTTGCATTTCTTGGCACTAGGTTTTACTTTGGCCAGGGTTCTGGTGGCGTTTGGTTTCCGGTTATACAGAGTGCCCCTATCCCAAGAACTCCGAGGCACTCTAGTCGTGGCAGTCTGTCGTAGCAAAAGATTGTGTGAGATTTCTTTTTTACACGTTGACGTTTGCTTTTTTTACGGTCTCTGCAGGATACCAACGACCCCAACCACTGCTGCGTGATGTAAAGATACCAAAAAGTTATTAGAAGTGCGGAAACTTAGTGTTACATATTATTTGTTATATTCCGTTTTGTCTTTCTCTTTACTTCTCTCTTGATCCATGTTTTTTCTGACTAAAATTTTCCATCCTTTATTTCTTATTCGAACATCAAAAATTCAAGACGTCCGCGCTGTCCCAAACCTTTTTGGTGGCGTATTTATTTCCGGCGTGCTTGTTTCGCCATTCCCGTTTTCGCATTTATCACAATAGGAGAACGGAAAAAAAGTCGTATTGTGTCACCACATCAACTGTCCAAAGCATTTGTGGTAACTTGTTAACTTCACTCTCTAACCTCTTTTTTTGCGTGATTTCTTTGCTATAGATTCATAATATATGTAACCTACATCCCGTTACATTAAAGTGACCGTCTTGTTTGTAGTGTTGTGCTTGTTCGTTTAGTTTTGTGGGGAAGGGAATCCGTTAACTTGCAGTGAACCCTGCATGGTGTTTGGAATGGTTTTTCCAAACTTTTCCTGTTTTTGAGATCAAAGCCTGCAGTTTTTAAACCTTTATTGCTTTAGAAAAAGAGTGTAGTTGCAAAATTACTGCAGTAGGTATAAGGGAGGAGGAGGGGGGGCAGTTTGGTCGAGGTAAACGAGGGGAAGTTCTTTTTCGTAAAAATTTGAAAGAAATTGCACTTTTTCTTTCAAGAGGCTACATTCTTCTGCAAATTATTCTGCAGCCCTGGCAGCGGTTTGTGAAGCTCTGGCAATAATAAAAATTTTGGCCAGTTTGTTTTGAACAAGTCGACCCCGGTGTCGTACTAAGATCAAGATAAGTACCCTTTGAATCATATTTCTTCATTTGCCAGATGTACCTGTGAGGTACCTTTTTCCAAAAAAGCAGAAGGCTTTTTTTTGTATTTTTTCACATGTGCGACAGTGGTTAACTTGTTATACGACACACGCGACTTTGTCCTGCAGTTTATTAGAATGCGAGCGAGTGGTCTGGAATATTTAATTATGGTTGTTCTGGTGGTGGTTTTGCTCGGAGATGTCATCCGTTTGTTTGACCTCGCAAACAAAAAATAATTACCTTTTTTTGTCGTTATATTTGAATTTACCGTACGCTGCATCGGAGTATCATATTTATGCTTGTTGTTTAAACGGCCCAACTGAAATTGCTGCATGTGAACAGTTTGGAGCTGGCACCAGTTGTTGAATGTGTATGCTAATCAAAAGCAATGTCGCAGCTAGGAAAGGCTAACATAGGTTGTTCGGGGTTTGTCTCTAGATTTTCTTCGTCAAGGCCGCGTGGATCTTGTCGATCATTTCCCGCCACTCGTGATTTTAGCATTTGCAGTGTTCTCAGGCGTGCACACTTGTACGCAGTCGATCATGTTAATAATTGCCGAGGTAATCGCACTGCTAACACAAATACCATTTCACCTTCTCCGCGATCACGGCAGTGAGTTTACACCCTAAATACATTTTGTCGAAGTTTCTCGTTAGTTTGTGTGAACTGCTCGATGTTTTGTCCGCTAGAGTTTTCTACAAGCTTCTTAGTATAGCGAAACGGTTTAAGCCCTCAAGGGAAACCTTTTTGGACTGTTCAAGGTCCCATTTAGTTTGTCCGCCTAAAATAAAATGTGTCAAGTTTTTTTTTCTGTTTTGTCTTGGGGCAGGTGCTACGAGATATTGGACCAAATTGAATGCTGGGTTGACTGGTATGGCTCGTAGCATGGGCTGCAATCTATCATAGGTGAAACAAACTGTAGAGTAAGAGCTCACTTGTGCTGCATTTGTCTTCGTTTAGTTGTGTTGTCTTTTCCATCGCTTTTTTCCTTTGTCTTGGATCCCAGCGAACTAGTTTGTCTTAAAATATGTTTCTGGTATTGTTCCTTTTGGTGGGTAGCATTTGTTTTAACAAAGCTAAACTTATGGTGCCAGGTTTCACTGCCATGCCTACCCCTAGCCTGCACTTGAGTCTTATTTAACCGTGCAAAGATCTGCTACATCAAGTTTGTTATATACTATTATCAGAGTTTTTCAGAGTGTCCAATATTTTTACTCTCACAAAACACGTTTGCGCTTCTCGAAGAAAAACAAATCGCATAGCCGGCCCCGTCTTCGTGTCCCCGTTAGACGTTAACCGCGATTTTGCTCAAAGTGTTCGTTTTTGTGGGCATCCTTTTCAAAAGTCTTGTGGTGGTATGTGACCCTTGGAAATTATTCGATGGTCTCGAACCGTCGCCCTGAATATTTACTGTACAGAGTCGCAATTAAACGTTTGTTCATTCGTACCTTGGCTTTCTCTCTTTTTGCGGCCGACTTGCTCTGCCTGAAGAACGCGTTTTTTGCTGCTTTCAATTAGTTCTCAACTGTCGTAACAAGGTATGTGCCAAAGTGCTTACCCCCGGACATTGTATTGCATTTCTCCAAAACCATGATGTAGTTCGGAGCATGTGGGCCGTAAACCTGCATTGCATAACCCGGGGATTGTTGGTTCAATCCCCACCCATGGCCATTTCCATTTGGATGATTTTTGGTACCGGCATGCGGTCGTGTATCACCACTGTGTGTTGCAAATTGAAGATCCCAGGCTAGCAGTGGTACTGCACTGGCTAAAGCTCTTGTCTACAGCCGGGACAGCAGACGCCCATTGAGGCAGACTTAATTTTCTGCTCTCTAGACGTGCATAACATAATTTTTGAAAATGTGAGAAATCCGATTTTTTTGTGTCTTGTAATGCCAATGCCTCGTTCGGGACTTGTCAGGCCTCTTCCTTTCATGTTGCGGTAGGCCTGTTCGAATCTTCAAGAGCTCGGTATTGCTTCGAATAACGGGCTATACAGTTTGATAATTGCATCAAACATGGACAGTACTCGTCAGTTGGGCTTCGAACTGTGCGGAGGAGATTCGCACGTGACGGTAAACATCGCAATCTCGCTTCGCCGCAGCGCACCTGTGTGCTCGGGAAGAAGCAGCCTTTCAGAGAAGGACTGTGCTCGCACACGTGCCTCTACCATATGGTAAAGTTACTCGAGGAAAATCGCTCCAGTATTTATTGTAAACTGCGATGCTCTGGTAAGTCCCGTGCATTGGTGGCTGTTGATTTGTTTCTCAAATTTGGCCTTCTAAAGGTGGCTTAGTTAATTTTTTAAATCATTTATTTAATAATTTATTTAAGTATGTCCAGCTTTCGAAAACAGTTCTTCGCACGAAAGCTTCGAAATGGCAGGAGTCTTCCGAGCACGGAACACCACACTAAATAAGTGACAAACAAATTGTGCATAGGACAGGTTCATCAAAAATAATTGTCCTCTTTCTCTTAATATTCTTGAAGATGAATGGGCATATTTACTAATTCCCCAGAAATTCCTGATCACCCATTTTGTCTTAATCACGCCACAATTGTAAAACCGGAACATGAGACACGTGTATGAAACACAACCATTCGTTGACAGCTAGACAGTCCACCGTCTGTAGCTCTGTCAGAGTTTTTTTTTTTATAAGTTGATATAGATAGCGGTGTGTGAACCGATTCAGCTGTGAAAATTGCCTGGTGCCTGATAGATGAGTAGGTGTTTCTTGTAGTGATCAGTGTCAATTACGCTGTTTTCTTCTTGTTTTGATTTCTTCACTAATAAAACTTTAGTTGCGAAAACGGCCTCGTTTTGTCGTGTTCGTTGTCATCACTCCGTTTTCGTCGTTTAGGCTGTTTTTATGATGAATAATGTTTACCAACTCGCCCAATTCGCTACCTTACAGAAGACAAGTTCTTTTATAGGTAACGAGTAACAAAGGTGACAATGTCCAGCTCTGAATGTCATCGGTAGTTTGCCATAGAAGGCCACTATCACACAAAAGCAACGTATGGAAAAACTAGCACGAACGGCTGGAAAAGTCCATGTCCGTGGAAGAAAGATATCTCAATATTCTACTGGTCGTTCTATCTTGTTTTCAAATATTTACAAAAGCTCCAAAGAAAATTTCAGGAACCGCGTTGTTGCGCATGCACATTCGGATTTTTGGAATTCACAGTTTTGCTTTTTCAGTTTTAAACAGACATTATTCAGTTTTCCATTTTTTTCCTGTTTTTTAAGCTGATAAAGTTTTCAGTTAGGCTTTCGTTGCCTAAACAGTAAACCACAAAAAAACACTCACAATAAATTTTTAATTTGGGAGCAATATACCCATAAACTTCACAAATATTACAATAAATAAAATTTTTCTTTTTAAGAATCTTACAAATTACTTACAAATCGGTGAGCTTTTTCCCGTATCCTTTAAAGGGCCAGTGAGCTTTCCCCCGTATCCACCGGTTTTGCGGTGAGCTTTTCTCCGGTGAGCATTTTCTCTGGTGAGCTTTTCTCCCGTGAGCTTTTCTCTGTTTCTCTAGAATTCGCGCAAAAATAGGCAAAGCAAAAAAAAAAAAAAAAAACGATAATATTTGTTGAAAAATATTTAGAGAAAATGAGGGAAATAAAAATGGCAGAGATACATATTTCACGGCATCTCTCTTCACCGTATAGTTTGTTTTATCTTAGGTCAAGGTTCAGTCGAAGGCTCGAAAACATACAACCACAAACACACATTAAAAGCGCAAGTCACGAAACATTTTCTGCCCCTGATTCGTTTAGTCGATAAAAGCCAACGCACATGAAGATAGGCGAATGACATAATGCCGTGCTTGGACGCCTGTTGGTCACATTGGCTTGTGGCAGCGACTGCGCTTTAAAATAAGGTGAAACCATAGAGTAATATAGTAAACGTAAAGAGAGGACACTGAAGCCGATTCGCGGCCCAGATAGTAGGATTCATACCCTCCGCTACGTGGCGCTTTTCCGTAATTTGGTTAATATTAATTACAGCTTTCTCTCTGAAAAAGTATTTATTTTCTAAATTTTTATGCTTTAGAGTTTTTTAAAGTACTTAAAACGACTAAATAATGTTAATCAAATACGTCACAAAAACCACGTGATGAATGGCGCCTGCCATGGCCTGTCTGCTTGCACGTCGTCACCTCTGCTCGTCCGTGCGGTCCGTGCTTCGTTCGTCCGTGCCGTACCGTCCGTGCCGTCCGTGCCGTTCTTCTCCGTTTTATGCTACAGCGTGTTCGGTCGACTTTGCTTGAAACAAAGTGACGAATGACCGCCGCGTGCTCTCATGCTCGGCGTGAGTTTGTAGAGCTGAGCGGCTTGATATGGCTTGAGCTTCTCGTGTTTCCGTCGGGCTGCCTGGACCTAGATTTTTAAACAAAAGGTAAGTCGTTTTGCTCATTTGTCTCTCGACTGTGTTGTAAAACTGGCTTTTGAATTTGCTGAGTCTGGGTTGCCGTCCGACGCCCCTCGGGCAGAGCTTTGTTCATGCGTGTTCAAGTGCCATCAGACATCTGTGGATTGCTGTTGAGAGGACTTATGCCGTCATAGATTGAAGTTAATTCACTGACTAAAGCTGGGTCGACAGTCGTTCGCAGTGCGACGAATTCGGGGCAAGGTGTACATTGAGTCATATTGATATTTTGACATGCATTCTTTCAATGGCGCGTCGCTGCTTTGATTTATCACATAAAGTACGTGCAAAAGAAGCGAACCAGCGAACGTCGCTCAAGCGAGCTACATGACTTGTGTGTACCGCCATACGAGCTGCAGTATGCTGCAGTTACGACGACAAACACATGCATAGAATTTCGGGGGAAAAAACTGCGAGACGCAGTATCAAATTTAGATATTTAATAAAGCTCCCAAGCAGCATATATATCCTATGGACGTCCACGGGACATCCAGGATAGGACATCCATGGAACTTTCGGACACTCTGAGAATGTACGGAGGACTATTCAAACATGGTTCCCACTACATCGCTACATCACCAAATGGAGCTCGAAATTTAGGTCTATGGTTCGCTGACATTATTTTCTATGTAAGAAAGCAAAATTCAAAATATTGACGGCCAATTTACCAGAAACAGTAGAGGTAGATTAGTCTTACTTATTTTGGCCGTACCGCTGTACTATGCTTAAATTCCTGTTTTACTCTTAAGGATGACATTCGAACGTTGGGTAAAACCAGTCAGACGTCACTTGAACACTTGGTTGGAGTGCTGTGGCATGGCACTCTAGACACTGCGTTCGATTATGATGCATGAAGGTTGCGTAAACTCCACAAACTTCACAATATTTCTTTCACCCGTCTGTGTTAATACGTGTCATGGGTTTATTGTAACATTGCGTCATGGCAATATCTTGTGACATTGTTTAAATCTCCATCAGTTTATTTTTTCACCAGCCGCTATTGTGCTACGTTGAACTAAAGGAACGCGCCATTGGCTAGGCTTCAGTAGATGTTAAACTCTCCCTCCCCCGCTGGCCCAGATTATGTCCTACGGAAGTTACTGCTGCGTGGTCTGGTGTGCCAACAATGGGAAAACAAAGAAGAAGCCACATGTCAAGTTTTTTCGAATTCCACGTGACCCAAGGTACGTCTAGATTCTAAGGCAGTCCTTACAACATTTGATCGAAGCATAACATTTTGAAATGAGAACTATGGTCCGTTGCAACCTAAGAACGAAGGGCGAGGGTAAGACGGGCCGGGGAGGAGGAAGCAGACGGAACACGAAACGCTAAGGAGAGAAGGAGGTTTCCCCTTTCTTCTCCAGCGTTCCGTCTGCTCCCTCCTCCCCGGCCCGTCTTACCCTCGCCCTTCGGTCTTAGGTTGCAACAAACTATAGCAAAAACGATTTCTTCCATGTCACTTTGGTTTATGGACACCAATATCTTTCAGCATTTTAAGGTTATCTTGCCTCGGACCTAAATTGATTGCATACCCTGGTGGGTATGCAATCTGTTTGTTTAGCTGTATTGCACTGTACAGTAGCATGAAGAAGAAAAACAAACTCTTCAGAACGTGAACACTTTGCTGAGAGGTGCCATACCAGACGGCAGTGAAACATTAAAAACAATTGAGGCTCATATATTTGGAGTTTATTTGACCCTTACAGTATGTGTAACCTTGGTGGTATATACAATGTTCTGCAGGTCAAAAGCATGGCTACAGTACGCCAGACGTCCTGAGCTCCTAGGAAAGACAGCCAAGGAGCTCTATGAGGGGTATCGCCTGTGTACTGAGCATTTCACAGCCAAGGACTTTTTGGATCCTGGGAAGACAAGGCTGACCAAAACGGCTATTCCTACGGTTCGGCCGCAAATGCTTAGGCCATCTGTAACAGCCCAAGGTAACATAATCTTTATTTGCAGTCTGTACGGAGTTCTGTTATATTTTGCTTTTAGGCAGCACCAACTCTACGTCACTGATGCGAGCTGCCAGCATGCTGTCATCGATGCTTGACAGTCTCAAAAGTTTTAATCTGATTTAATTAGTTTTTATTATTAGTTTGTGCTTAAATGTTTTATCTAATTCATTTAGCATTTTTGTACATTATCCCTGTAATGTCCCTGCGCATACTGTTGCCCATAACCAATATCCGTCCCAGTTTGTTGGAAAATTGTTTTAAAGCACAAGGTCAGCTGCATTGAAATACAGTAATTTGTGTCCTGCAATCAAGAAGGGCAGTTCTGCCAGTGCAGTATGACTTCTTACAGGGCATCCTAGGTTTGTAGCATACAATAGTGATATAAATGAAAGATAAGACAGGTCAACGTTCCCCTGTTCATATCCAATTCGACAAGAGGACTCATGCCGTCTGAGTCATCTTCCTGACACTCATGTTTACAAGGTTAGCTTTAGTTGCCCATGCTGTTATGTTCTCATACATTAGCATACCGGGCCGTTAAAATTTAAGATATTCCGAGATTCCTAAGTGCCTTTTCAAGACCCGCCGGATCCTGTGTTTCGCCATTGATTAATATTGCTCGACATTAATTTTCATCACTAAGGGATTTCAATGCCCTTTCAGAGTGCTGAATATTTTCTGTTCCTTTGAAAGGTAACACTACTAACCTATCATTCGCCTGTAGCAGGAATTCTCCATCAGAAGCTTTATAAGCAGGTATTCATATCTGAGAAGCCAAAATTTTTCAGAAGAACCGGTGGCAACAACATGGCCCTGTGACGTTCCATTGGAGGGAAACAGAATGTCGCATCCCACAGCAGCTTATGGTGAGATTATTTATTTTTAATTGGCGGCTCATATCGGACAAGGAATCCCTTTTCAGAAAAGCCAATAGCGGAACCAAGCCCCGGGGATGTTCGATTGGAGGGCAGCAGAACGTCGCCTTCAACAGCTGCTCATGGTGAGATCATTTATTTTAAAACAGGGGCTCATACCTGACAAGCAAACATCTTTCAGAAGGACCGATGGTGGCACCAAGCCCCGGGAATGTTCCATTGGAGGGTAGTGGAACGTCACCTTTGGGAGCTGCTCATAGTGAGATCATTTCTTTTAAAACTGCTGCTCATATCTGACAAGCAACCGTTTTTCAGAACAACCGCTGGCGGCACCAAGCCCCGGTAATGTTCCCTTGGAGGGCAGTGGAATGTCACCTTCAACAGCTGCTCGTGGTGAGATCATTTATTTTAAAACAGGGGCTCATACCTGACAAGCAAATGTCGTTCAGAAGGGCCGATGGCGGCACCAAGCCCAGAAAAATGTTCCAATGGAAAGCAGCGGAACGTCACCCTTGGCAGCTGTTCATGGTGAGATCATTTCTTTTAAAACAGCTGCTCATAGCTGACAACCAAACATTTGTCAGAAGAACCGGTGGCGACATGTCCCTGTGACGTTCCATTGGAGGGAAGCAGAGCGTCGCATCCCACAGCAGCTTCTGGTGAGATTATTTTAAATGAGCGGCTCATATCTGACAAGGAAGCCCTTTTCAGAAAAGCCGATGGCGGAACCAAGCCCCAGGGATGTTCGATTGGAGGGCAGTGGAACGTCAACTTTGGCAGCTGCTCATGGTGAGATCATTTCTTTTAAAACAGCTGCTCATATCTGACAAGCAACCGTTTTTCAGAACAACCAATGGCGACAAGCCCCTGTGGTATTTCACTGGAGGGTACCAGCGCGTCACATTCCATAGCGGCCTGTGGTAAAATAAATCTCCTACACAAATTGGGTTTATGCAAACATTCGTATTTAACAGTGACACATTTTCCAGAGCAAATGGGGATGGCCAGCTCTCCTGGCCAGCTTTTGGACCACAGCACTCCATCTTCGTCTGTTGGCTATTCTGAATCATCTGGAACCTGTGAGTATAAATAGACTTCTCTACAGATTTAAGCACTGCAAAATTGTGTTAAGTACCTCTGCATTTAGTATGCACATTGCTTCAAATTAGGTGACATTATTTGTCACTTCATTTTCGTGCTGGCCTTAATAACTTGGAACATCACTACAGGGCTCTAGGTGACGGGGAACATAAGCTTTGAAGTGTGGCACCGTGAAATGCTCTGAAAAGGGGTGGTTTCCTAGTAATCTGTGCTTACTGTAGTAATTTGCCAATCCTGTTACATACAGTTCTCATTTTGGATGACCCTGTTGAATGTAGTGATTGACTACGCGATTATTCAATATTTGAAAGATTCATCAATTTATGTTAATACAGTTTTTGTGGTGAAATTATTGCAGCTGAAAGACTAAAAGCTAGTTTAATTTTTTTTTTTCTGATAGCAGCCATTTGTGTATAAACAGTGGTAACAGAACATGCGGAGCAAATGCCCACTCACAATTTGGAGATAATCATGAAAAACGCAGAGATGTATGCTTCTTATGCCCGAAAGCAAAATTGCAGAACAGCCAAAGGTTGGGGGGAAGGGGGGTCACCACTTTGGAGGCCCGTGCACGTGTCGAGCTTCACCTTTTACATTGGTGTGCTTGGAGAAGCAGCTGAAGCGGATGAGCATTTATGTTAGGTGGGTGGGTTTTTAAGTCTGTTTATTTCGCAAACGTTTCGAAAGTGGTGGGGGGGGGGGGGGGGGGGGAAGGGTGCACATATTGCAGCATGGGTAAGTGGTCGGTATTAGGCGGTATCGTTTCTGTCGGGTTCTACTTTAATCATTTTTGTGTAGCCTGACTTATGTGCTTTCGGTATTGTTTTGGCAGGCTCTGGTCGTTCAACACCTGCTTCCGCCAAGCTCTCAAGGAGGCCCAGGGACGTCATAAAACGCCTACAAGCAAAGGTTTCCAGTTACAGAAAGACAATATCAAGACTGCGCAAGCAACATAAGCAAATGCCTCAAACAGCTGCCGAAGCACTTGAAATGGTGCGTCCGTTTGTGACAGACGAGGTTTTCGGACTTATCTCGTCACATGTAAAATTAGGGCGCAAGGGACGAGGAAAACGGTTTCCACTGTGGCTCAAGAAGTTTGCTTTGCATCTGAACTTTCATGGCCCACAGGCATACCGTTTTCTATCGTTACATTTAACGCTTCCCACTCAGCGTTCACTGCGTAGGTGGCTGTCGAACGTAAAAATGACTCCTGGTATTATACCTGGTGTCATGTCCTCCATCGAATCTCAAACGCGGTCTTGGAATGCACGTGATCGTGTCTGCACCTTGATTTTTGATGAGATTGTTTTGAAGAAGAACTTGACATACGACCCTGCACACGACATTATCCATGGATTTACAGATGACGGTGTTGAACGAACCTCGACCATTGCAGATAGAGCCCTGGTTGTTGTGCTCTCTGGAATTTCCAGGAGGTGGGTTCAGCCCCTCGCATACACTGTTGGGCACACTTCAACACCGTCTTCTGTTATCCGGAGCCTCCTGATTTCTCTCATTCCAGAGCTTAAGACTGTTGACTTCACTGTGAAGGCCGTGGTCTGTGATCAGGGGGCTTCAAACGTAAGCTTAGCCAACCAACTTGGTGTATCTGCTGATAAGCCATTTTTTGAAGTCGACAACGAACGTGTTTACTTTATCTTTGATGTTCCGCACCTCATCAAAACAACAAGAAACAATCTCCAAGCCCACAAACTTTGCATTGGGGATGAGGTCATTGAATGGTCCCATATTGTTGAACTTTATCGTTCTACTCATGAGATGAGGTTGCGATTGGCTCCAAAACTTACTGAGAGGCACATTTTTCAAAAACCTTTGAGTAACATGAAAGTAAAGCGTGCCACACAGGTCCTGAGTGCCTCAGTCTGTCTTGCCATTCTATCCCTTGTTTATGCCAAGGAGCTTCCTGAGGCAGCCATGGCTACAGCCTATTTTTGTGATAGAATGGACAGACTTTTTGATTGTTTAAATAGCTCGCAATTCAAGAAGACGGCGCAGAAGTTGCGTCATGCAATTTTGAAAGGAGAATCTGAGATACTCGATTTCCTTCACCAACAACTCGCATGGATTTCAACATGGAAGTTCCAAAGTAGGAGGCGGCCACAAACCACCATAGGGTGGCAAGTTACAATAAGGAGTGTCCTCATGCTCTGGGATGAGCTTTCAAACAGCTATGACTTTAAATTCTTACTTACTCGACGCCTGCAGCAAGACCCACTGGAGAACATTTTTGGGGCAATAAGACAAATGCTGGGCTGCAATACAAACCCAAATGTGAATCAGTTCACCTCGGGACTGAAACACATCGGGATAAAAAAAACTGTTCAGACTCTCTAACAATGGAAATGTAGAGGATGAAAAGGCTGACCTCCTCAAGGAGTTGCCAATATTTTCGCACCATGAAAGTTCCATTGCAGACAATGTGGAATGTTTTCCAGTTGATAACTTCCCGCCACTAGAAGATATTTCTGAGCTGGCATCAGACATCAGGTCTAATATAATTGACGACTCGTGCACTTACTACGTTGGAGGCTATTTGATCAAACTTTTCCTTGAACAGACAACCCGCAGCTGTGGCTGTTCTAAGCTGCTAAAGGATGAGTCTGACAACTTGACCAGGCCTCACCAGTATTTTCTTATGCTTAAAGCATACCACGTGCCTGGGAAACTCTTCGGAAACCTAGTAGTACCATCACAGGCTGCCTTTAACTTTATTCAGAAACTAGAAAATCACTTTCTTGCCGTAATAGAGAGTGTAGCGCATGTTCGAGGAGTGTGTGCTGCCTTGTATCACACACTCTCAGAGCTGGGTGGTTTCAGCCTTTGCTCAGAGGAGTGTCACAAAAGGTTTTTAAAAATGTTTTGCCGAATACGCCTGTGTTGGCATGTTCGGTTCCTTAACCGGAACTTGGACAAAGTTCGGTTACACTCTTCGGTTGCTAGTAAGCAACTTGATAAGTTTAACTGTTAATAGCTTAATAGCGTATTAACAGAGGCGGTTGCCAAATCAAAAACAGAAATTGATTATTAATTGGGCAGTGTAGCTTGCACTCCAAACATGTGTTTTCTTTATTTCCAGGAAATGTGTATCACGGCCCCCTTACACAAATATTTATCCACTTTCTGCAGAATTTCTATAGAAAATAGTTTATAGAGGCATGGATGTTTGGAAGAAAATGTGTCCACTTCTGTACCCGTCTATATTTTTTTGGACGTTTTTTTTTCTGAAGTAATACTCCTGTCCTGAACAAATGTATTTCGGGGAATGTTTAGGGACGTTGAATCATGGTTGAATATCTATGGTTGAATCTTGTCAGATTCCGAATAGAGTTCTCATTGTTTTTTTGTTTTTTTTTTGTAATGGCTCACCCGCAGCGAGTTTCAGGCTATGCCATTTCGTGTGTTTTATATTAGCCGGTAATTTGGAATTTGTACTATCCGGTGTGTGCTTCGCCTGGTAATGATAGCGATGTCTTGTTTATTTCTGCACTTACTTACCGTGCCCGAGTCGGCGTGAAGGTGAATGGATCATTCAGCATGTTCCCTGTGGAAAGCTTTTGTAAACTTGACTCCGCTAAAAATCTATTACAAAGTGTACGATATGCCGAACTCCTTCATACTCATTTATTTTTGTGATTATCTATTTCTTATAAAACATACAGAGCTTCTGAAGTAAATAATGTACATATGAATGTGGTCCAATAAAATGTTTTCAAACCACTTACTGTTGTTGACCCCAAAACCTCCCAAAATGCTCCACCAGCCAGGAGTCAATGTGGCGATTATGTACTTCAATGTGTTCAATAAGTTGAACTTTTATTCGACACATTACACATTTTGTAAAACTTATATCGTATATTGCAAAACTTATAACATGAAAACAACACAAAAAAAAAAGAATCATTGGCTCCGGAGCCAAGGAGCTCCCGAGAGCCTAGCGAGGAGGGAGGCGAGAAGGAAAGAAAGAGAGAAAAAGAGAAGGAGAAGGGTACCAAAAAACCGAAACAAAAATGCCGAAACCGAAACTAACTTGACCGGAACCGGAACCAGATTGTGTTTAATACCGTCCGCTAAGAGCGCTAGTTGTCACTGCTCTATCTGGGCCGCTGGGGCCTATGGCAGTGTCCGCTCTTTACCTTGTGTATATTACTCTATGGTGAAACGAAGTATTGCTCGTCAACCACGATGGTTGGTTGATGCGCTGGCGGATTGATCGCCGATATCGTCTAAATGTCCAGACTATTTCGGCGATGTAAGAAGCTAAAAGTTGCGAGGAAACGTTGCTAAATTCTAGAATGGCGGCTACCGTGATAAGACAGAACCAGGGTCTTGTACCTCTGATGAGATCACCTAATTATCATGTCTGCCGCGTACCTTCGTGCCGTCTCTCACCAGCGCGCTTTTCGATGTTCACCGCATTGCACTGGAGTGCTAGGTGCAGCGGCTGACACGGGTGAGCGCCTGGGTTAGCGCGATAGGCTCAGTAATTATGATTATAATGCAACCAAATGCAAAGCAGCAAGCGAGCTGGACAAGAATGACGATAATAATCCCTGGAGAACGGGAATAAGAGGGACAAAGGACAAACGCAAAACTCCAAACACAGCTAGGTGACTGGTGCGCGACCGAAAAAACCCGCCTGGTCCGGGTACCCGGACCAGGCGGGTTTTGTGGTTACTTTTTGGCTAATTTTTGACGTAAATTCTGGCGATTTTGTAGCCAAATAAATGTCTGTGTTTACAAAGAGGCAGACAGGTCACAAATCCCTTTTAAATTAGGACGAGCTTTAGAAGAATGCTAAGGAAGACCTTGCCCTTTCTGGTCATCACAATACTGAACGAGGGGTCAACCACAACGCTAAGACGAACAAAAGCCTTAGCTTCGTAAAAATCGGTCTTTATTAGCCAATTTATTTGTTTTGCGCGTGATGTTTCGTCACCCAAGGAACTACGCATACCTAGTCTTCCTTGCATCTGTCCTCCATGCCGTAAAGCGTGTCAACAAGTTGTCTGAAAGCAATGTTGCAGACGGTGGGGCGCTCTCAGGAGCTTGAAAATCGAAACTTCCCCTCGAAGATCAGAGGAATCACCGAGAACGCTTCTTTCATTTCTTGAAACAAGTGGCAGTTCAGCGGCAACGACGGCTACCATATGGTCCGTCCGCACTTCGAAGGCAAAATTCCACCAATTCAGAAGACACAGAGAGCGCCAAGAGCCGCGCAGAAATCTTGAGACTTCCACTTCACCTTTTTGGATGTCCTTTTTATGAGCTCGAATCAGGAATCCTGCACCTGCAGTCTGTTTAAGCACCTTGGACCATACGACCCGCCTAAACTTTTGGCACGGAGCGGCCGCTTACAAATGCCTTTCTGGCGACTACCATTTTTTTTTCACCACTTAGGAGGTGCTCTCAATATCTTATCATTTCCAATATAGAACGCGGATTCCGAGCGCGTGTTCTCTCAAGTTTCGTTAATTAAGGAACCGAACAAAGGTCGACGTCCTTGTGGCCATTTTGAGACTAAAATTGGGACTGTGACTGCAAAAAAAAAAAAAAAAAAAAAAAATCCTCGACATTTGACGTGCCGATTGAAATTCTTCAGCAAATGATGTAATAGCATTTTTTCACGTTGATTGCGGGTGCACAGAGCCACATTTTTTCCTACTTTTTCTTGTTTGCACAGAGCCTAATTTTTAGATGCTTTATGACATAGTTCTTTTTAGAAATATGGTGGGGACATGATTAGTGAAAAAATAATTAAAATGTCTACATTTCGCTCTTTTTTACTTGCTTTTTGGCTACTTCTGTCCACCCCACAGCCACAATTCTGCGCTCCAGTGTTCGCATTTCATTCGAACCCAATAGTGCAGAAACATGACCATGTCGAATTGACCCCTCCAGCCCGTAGCGTCGGCTGTGTCTGTACTTAAAGACGCACTGAAATAAAATATTTTTTTTTATTTGAGACACATGTATTTTTTTATATTTTTTTCCACGTAAACATTTTTTTTGTGCAATATTTACTTTGTTAGACGCAGCTTAGGTGGAAGTAGCCAGCCCCACCCTGGAACGTAGCTATGAGTACGTTCCATTTTTAGGCTCTTATTGGTTGGAGAGATGATTTACGTGTTGATTATTTGTTGTAATTTTATGTCTCGGTGCCAAAGTAGTATTTATATGGACAATATATTATTCATCTTTGAAAAACAAATAATCTAGTTAGAGTCATGATGGCAATGCAATTAAATGCAAAGGTGCAAACGAGCTGAACAAGAATGACGAAATCAATCCCTGGTTCAATACCAGGACCGCGATGATATTTTCGGTAGCGTATCATTCACCTAGATGTGTTTGGAGAGTTGCGTCTATTCTTTGTCCCCTACTCCGGGGATTATTTTCGTCATTCTTGCCAGCTTGCTTGCAGCTTTGCATTTAATTGCATTATCATCATAACCTTAAAAATGTAAGCCGTTGATCCTTGTTGGTGCTAGACTGATGGCAGTTGATAAAACCCGTTTGCCCTACTGACGTCATGGTTAGCTCAGTTGGTAGAGCGCTCCACTGTAAATGGAGAGGTCGCTGGTTCGATACCATTATCAGGCGGGATTTTTTGGTCGCGCACCTGATTTGTGTTTGTCCTTTTTCCCCTTGTTTGCTCTACAGACGTATAACTCTTGGTTAGCTGGCTAGTGTTCGGGCTAGTGTGAGACTTCCGGACGCGATAGCGAACGGACGTGTCATGCATCGCTCCTCGCCAGCGGCGGCGGCCGTTATCGGCCGCGGTGATAACGTTGCCCCCGTTTTGAAGGAGCATCGTCTGCAGCTGCCGACATTGCCCACCGGTGAAGCGGCGAAACCCACCGTGGTCCTTCACGCTGACCTCGAAGGGAGACCGTACCGCCTCGAAGACTTCCGGGACCCGTTGAAACAGGTGGGCGTCTTGTCAGACGTGGCGGGTCTGGGAGCCTACCAGATGAGCCACGTCTGGCTGCTCAAGTTGCGGACGCCGGAGGCCAAGGCGAAGCTGCTGCAAGCCGGGAGTCTTCAGGTGAAGGGGAAGACGTGTCAGCCGGTCGACCCCAAACGGAGGGAGCTTCGCGTCAAGCTCCACTGGGTTTCCTTTGACGCGCCGGTGGACTCGATACGGCGAGCCTTCGAGCCTTTCGGGGAGGTGAAGGAGGTTTCCCGAGAGAAGTGGAAGGTCGACGGCTTCGTTGACGTCGACTCCACTACCGTCGTTATACGCCTGGCCCTCAAGGAGGGCGTCGCCCTCGAGAGCCTCCCGCACCAGCTCCGTGTCAGCGGAGGCAACGTTTTGATCGTAGTTCCCGGGCGGGCGCCAATATGTCTCCGTTGCCGTCGCACGGGGCATATTCGCCGCGACTGCCGGGCTCCCCGGTGCACAGAGTGTCGCGCCTTTGGACACGAGGCCCGGGACTGCGTCAAGACGTACGCCCGTGCGGCCTCCAGCAAGGTCACTGAGGAGTCCACGGAGCTGCTGATGAATGAGGACGAGGCTGAGTAGGCTGCGACCCCGGCTACGTCAACGGCGAGCGTAGCGACCGCTCCCGAGGGTGTCGCGGAGCCGTCCGATGTCAATGCCGCGCCGGTTGCTGGAACGGCTGGCCGGGCCGAGTCTCCGGACGTTCCGTCCGTCGAGGCGTCGAGACGTGGGAACACGGCAGCCGGCACGAGCGACGTCGCCGCCCCTGACTTGTCAGGGGAATCGCCCATGGAAGACCAGGACTCTTCGGCAAGCGGTGCAGCCTCAAAGCGGACGCGGGACGACGGAAGCGGGGTCCCTAACGTGACGAGCCAGGAAGAGCCACCCTCCAAGGCAGCGCCCCTCTGGAGAAGACGGCTCCCTGTCAAACAGAACATTCCTGTGAAGGACCAGAAAGGAGCGCAACCATCCCCCCAACCTGGCGTGGCCGGTGGCTTTCGGACGTCGAAGTCCGCACGTCGGACGGCCAACTTCTCAGAACTTAAGGTAGGCACCATACGGTCTCCCTCCCTCTGAATGGCAATACGTCTCGAGGCAGCCTTACGCGTGGCCACGATTAATGTTCGTGGCCTGTCAGCCAGGCGTAGGCAGTGCCAGTTGAGCCGTTTATTTTCTGAGACGAGCTTGATATTATTGCGTTCAAGAAACCAAAATTGAAAGCCAGGAACAGACTGACCGTATGGTGCGAATTTTTCAGAATTTTTTTAACGTTTGCGTGTCGCATGCTGTTGGGTTTTCCGCCGGCTGTTGTTTGTTTATTCGGCGGTCAATTGGAGTGGTAGAAACAGCCGTGCATTCTTGTGGTTCCGGGCGATTTGTTTACTGCGATTTTTCTTTTTCTAACGCTGATTGGCGCGTTTTCTTTGTCTACGCGCCGAATCGCGAAGGTGAACGCAAAGTGTTTTTTGAAAGCCTGAGCACGTATCCCGATTGCGAGCGGGTAATTATTTTTCTTGGTGATTTTAACTGCGTTTGTAGGCCACAAGATCGAGCGAGTCATGCTCCTGTTCGAGACGCGAGTTCCCTTTCTTTGAATGACCTTGTTTCGGAGCATTGCTTAGAGGACGTGGCGGCCTGTATGAATCAGGGAAATGTACAGTTCACGCATTTTCAAGGCCGGAGTCATGCGAGACTGGATAGGGTCTATGCCTCTCTTGATCTTTTACCTCTTTGTAGCGATTACTCTGTTAAGCACATGTCTTTCACTGATCATGCGTTAGTCATGTTTAGTCTTGGCAATAAGACAAAATCACCTAAATGGGACTGGGCACTATGGAAGCTCAACAGTAGTATTCTTACGGATGAACCTTTTAGAGGAAGGGTGAGTAAACTTTTTGAAAATTTATATGGTAACGATAATGCACTGTGGGCTGTTCGTTGGGATATTTTTAAAGAAGAAGTAAAGACGGCTGCAATCGAGAGAAGCAGCACCCTTAACTATCAGAAAAAGAAAGAAGAGGATGTTTTACGGCGTCAGTTAAACGGTTTTGTAACACTAGAGAGCGCAAATCCCGGTGAAGTTATGCGCGAAATAAAAGAATGTAAAAGTAAATTGGAACTGATCGATGTCGAGAAATACAGAGGAGCGATAGTAAGGGCACGAAGCGACAAGCTGTGGATGGGTGAAGCTCCGACGAAGCGCGCACTATGCGACGAAAAAAGTTACGCGCAACGTAACGATATCAGGGAAATCTGCTACGGAACCACGGTGACGCGTGACAAGGCGGTTATTGAAAGGGCTTTTGTGGAGCATTATCGAAATCGGTTGGGGCCAATCGCGTCAGTAGGCGACGGGTTCGATGCGGATTTTTTGTTTTTGATGCCCCAGCTAGAACAGCACGTGTGCGACAGCCTAGAGGTGCCTATCACCGTGCCGGAAATCGAAGCGGCCATCGATGAGCTGACGAGTGGAAAGACCCCAGGGCCGGATGGCCTTGGTGCCGATTTTTACAAGTCTTTTAAGCATGCGGTGGTGCCTGCGCTGTATGAGGTAGTGACCGAAGCCTATCAGAAGCAGATGTTACCACTATCTTTTCTTAGGACGTACACTGTGCTTATCCCTAAGTACAATGATTTGGTGAAACTCTTGTCAGTGGGATCTTACAGACCGATTACTTTAACAAACGTTGATTATAAAATTTATATGAAGATTTTAGCTAAAAGATTACAAAGGGTTATTAAAGTACTCGTAGGGCCTCATCAGACGTGCGGCATAAAAAGCCGTACGATTTGCACGAATATACATGTAGCTAGAAGCGTTTTAGAATGCTGCGACGCCTTTCAAGGCCGAGTAGCAATGTTGCAACTCGACTTTGAGAAAGCGTTCGATCGTGTTTCGCACCGAATACTTTTTCGTATCTTGGAACACGCCAATGTAGGGTACGTTCTGTTGGAAGGTTCGAAGATGGCTTATAAAAATTGCATTACAAGTTTAGTTGTAAATAAGAGAGTTACCGAAAGCATTGAGATACGTTGTTCAGTTAGGCAAGGTTGCCCACTTTCGCCCTTACTTTTGGCTATATTTTTAGAACCGTTTTGTTTGAGACTTCTTCGGAACGATAAAGTACGTGGTTTTAAGCTAAACACGAATGAAGTAAAAGTCCTGTCGTATGCGGATGATCTTGCGGCTCTTTGCGTGGTTCAAGAAAGTATTCGCGAAATTGTCAAAGTTGCCTCTTCTTTTTGTGCGAAAACCGGGAGTGTCATTAATTGGGACAAAACGGTAGGGTTTTGGCACGGTGATTGGGATAGAAAACCAAATGTTTTTATGAATGTTAGGTGGGAGAGTTTACCCACCAAGTATCTAGGTGTGCCGTTAGTGCATTATCGTGACAGTACTTCATACTGGAAGGAAGAGACTCAGAACGTTAGAACAAAGGCGGAAGGGTGGAGGGGGAAGGATTTGTCTATTTTCGCGCGTTCCACTGTGTGTCATGTTTTTTTGATTGCGAAGATTTGGTATGTCTTACAAGTACTCTATATGTCTCGGGCCAATGTGCAGAAGTTCCACAGAGTTCTTGCTGTTTTCATATGGAACTCAAATTGGGAGCGCTGTGCCCGCACAAATCTTTTTCGTTCAGTGCGAAGTGGCGGACTAGGGCTAGCACATTTATTTATACGGCAAATTGTTTCGAGATTTATGTTTCTTAGGGATCAAAACGACCCCTTCTTATGTGCTGTAATTCAAGTTCGCCTGCAAAGTTTTCTGCCTGAATTTGTTGTGTCATCCGGTGTTGTAATAGGCGCAAGTGTTCGTAGGTACATGAAAGAAGTTTTATGGTCTTTCCGCATGTTGAAAGTCCGTTTTTCTATGGAATATTTAGCTACAGTTTCAAGAAAAAAAATTGTATAAAGATTTAGTCGATGTTTTGTTTCCTATACCATTGTATAGATCATTATACTGTGTCGGCAGTGGTTTAGACGTACTAAAAAGAGTGAAAAGAATGCCGGTCAGGCCATGTGTTGAAACCTTTTTCTTTCAATTACATTGTGGCGTTCTTCCGGTGAAAACTTGGCTGGAGGAAAAAGGTTTATTCGTCCTTTGGTCCACCAATTGTTTATTGTGTAAAAAAGCCGAAACCGTAGAACACGTGTTTATCGAATGTTGGGACTATGTGTTCCACTGGGACATCCTCCAGCGCACCCTCAAAAAAGATTTACCTGTCAACCCACGCGGTATTCGTTGTCTCGCTGTGAAAAATGAAGATGAAATTCCGTATGATATGATTATGTTATTGAGTCTCCACAGTATGTGGAAGACGAGAATGAGTTTACGACAGGCAGACGTGAATGTTCGCACTGTGCGTGAAAACTTGATTGAAAACATTGTCTATGTAAGAGAAGTTTATCGCGCCCTCGCCAAGCCTCCAGACTGGTTACCACTGTTGGATCAGCTGGCCAGTTTTAAACGCCTTTAACCGCCACGGCCTTCGTACGGCTGAAGTGTTTTAGCCTTTCATTTTTGTGTGTATTGTAAAAGAATCTGTCCAAGCAGGCAATAAAGAAAAAAAAAAACTCTTGGTTAGCTGAGTTGGTAGAGCGCTCCACTGGAAATGGTGAGGTCCCTGGTTCGATACCAGTGTCAGACGGTTTTTTTTTTCGGTCGCGCACCAGTCATCTAGCTGCGTTTGAAGATTTGTTGTTCTTCCTCCTTGTTTCCCTCTCCAGGCCCAAAGAGCTAAGCTTTCCAGGCCCTTAAAGTTTGGCTTTTGAGCAAAATCCTCGACCGACTCACATGTGCGTTGTCTATGGTCCCCGGCTGCTTCTTTAGTCACTTGTTTCTCGCCACAATGTTTACTATAAATATATTCTATCCGAAAACAAAAGTATGAGTGCGACTGCCGTTTGCTGTAGCCGTTTGTCGCACACAAGGGGCACTCTAAATTGACGTTTTAATTGTTTTTTTTGTATGTTGGGTGATTTTCTTGCGTTCATTTAACGAACACAAAGGCCACTCTAAATTAAAGTTTTAATTGTTCTTTGTACGTCGGGTGTTTTTTGTTTGCTTGTTTGTTTCGCTGAAAATATTCTTTTGTCATAGCAGTTGCGTGTAAACAAAGGTGCTTTGTATTTTATATTTGCAGTTGTTGTGCAATTTTTTGCATATTACTTTGAGTGGAAGTACCATTTTTATTTTATTTGCATCTATTTTGCCCCAGTCTGCACGCCACTGCTGAGCAAACGAAGGGAGGCGCCTCGTCAAGCCAACAATTGGCGTTTTGCCCACCCCGTCATCTAAACTTTTTGCGCAGATGAAATAAAATTGCAATTTAATAGATACACTGCCGCAGCAACAAAATAAAAAAGCAAATATGTCGTGAGGATGCGTGCATCTGAATAATCATAGAACCTTACCTTCCTTGTAATAAAGTGACATGATAGAATTTGTTGTCATTAGCAAGGTTGATACCCTGGGCCTATCGTTGAAACTAGTACAACAGGAGGTGCAATCGCGGAAATAAGAGCTGAGACAGTCCTTCGGGCGTCTTCGGTGCATCTACATTTCTTTGAAACACATGTGGTTCGATCTAGGAACAGAACGTGAAGTTAGGGTCTCATACTTCGTACGTTTGGAGAAAGTGAGAGATAATAAGTTTTCTCGGAGTCACAGATGTAAAAAAAGGCGGGATCGGGTATTTCAACTCAAATTATCCGCGGGGGTACATGGCATCACAAGGCGAGACAACGCGGTATATGCAGAGTAATGAGAACGTGTAGCTGCACCCTGTGTATCCCGCCGTCGCCTATTAGCCCCGAGAGCGAACACAAGCGTCGCTGCGGTCGCCGCGCCCTGATTGGGTGAGGTGTACCGTGACGTCAGGGGAAGGACTCCACTTCGCGATCTCGCATCCGGCTCGCGTCCCTGCACCGGTTCCCTGGCTCGGCGGTGTGTGCCGCAAGCACTTCGAGGAGCGGGACCTCGTTTACCCGGTGCACAAGACGCTAGGTTCGGCCGATATTGACGTGCTTTCGTATATTTTATAAGCCTGCTTGTCACAATTACCTTTATAATTGGGTTACAAATCCCGAAAACAATCGGCGGAGGCAATTCGGCCGATGAACCTTATTCCCGTCCGTCCACACGACACAAGGCAATCTTGAGAGCGGTCGGTGAAGCGGAGGCGTTTGTGTTCCAGACGCTGGAATTCTGTTCCTTGCATGTTCATGATTTAGGAGAATATTACACCCCGCTTTACAGGCATTTCAAATGACATTGATATCAAGGGCCTCTGTGTGGTCGGCAAATTAGCTCGCGACCCCAACTCTCCGCGTGCCGCTCTGCATGCGCTGGTTCGCAGACGTTTTAAAAGCCTTGGTTCTGACTCTGAAGGCCTTTGCAATGCTCGTGGAACAGGATTGTTTTAGTTAAATGTAGCTTCTTCGTGAAATATTGATATGGTTCATACACGTGTGCAGGCATATTTTTTTTAAAGAGGCACAATGACTAGAAATTAGTTTGTATGGTAGCAGGAAAAACGGCCGAACTGCCCCCAGTTGCCTGTATAAGATGTATTGAACTGCCCAAAATATGCGTAACAATAGTACCGTAATTTGGAATATTTATACTTTTTCCTGACATTCTTTATTTATTCCAGCCTCGAGTATTCGGAAAATGCACCGTTTAGTTTAAATTGTCATTTCCAATTAAAAAAGACGCTGTTGTTGTCCCCAAAAGCTTCCTCAACCTACAACCTGCTACAACTGGTCTCTCTGACAACAGTGGGAAACAGGAGGAACAGCGCGCATTCGAACGGCTGTCCACTCGTAGATGCTGCACTAGTAGCAGAAAATGTGGAACCTGTGAAGGTTACAGTTTGCGTGAGAAAAGCGTCGGGTATTTTAGCTTCAGGACAATATGATTAAGCTAAAATCTTAATTTCAGAGCCCAAGGGACTAACAACGAGGTGCTTTTCATTAGGTTTGTTGAGCATTACTTGAGGGATGATATAAACATGTCTACAGATACCACCAGTGGAGTCCATTGAAATACTATACTAATCCAGCAAAGGCCAAATGCAAGCAATATATATAAATGTTCCTTCTTTCTTTACTTCTCCCCTGCACTTGGGTTGGCTCACTTGTGATTCTCTCTCCATGGCCCATAATATATTTAACATGTTGCTCGAGCAGCATGCAGCTTTTCTGCTTCGGCGATCTTGCTTAAAAACTTACACAAAAATAAAATAACTAAGTAGTATACATAACCTGCCAATTTATTCAGACCATCGGTAGCACTGATTGTGTGAGATGCAAATCTATAGTGATGGTCCAATAGTGGCCCTCTTTCTTCATTTTCATATACCAGCTGCGATTCATGCGTTGCCTGTCCTGTCAACCATGTCGGAAATGTTGGTTGAAGTTTCGTCTGCAGATATAGGCCATACCTCAATAAAGCCATATATGAAAATTTACACTTTCTACGAAAAAAACGCACAAAAAATTAAATAGAGACAAGCGCGCCGCCAGCTTACGTCGTCACAGCCTCCACAGGGCTAGCGGGGCGAGTCGGGGAGAACTTTTGTCCTCTCCATGACGTCACCCCTGTTCGCCGTAAGGGGGCGCCACGCGAACTTCTTGGGGCTAATACTCAAGGTTTAACAGCTAAGCGCCCCTAAATAAAAACAAATGCCCACACGACCTTTTTTTTTTTTCATTTCCTTTTGAATAGCTGGTTAAACTTTTATTTTCGTTTCGTTTAGTCGAGAACTCATTTCCTTTTCAGAATGTTGCATGGATGGATAAACGTGTATTGAAACCAGATAATTGGTCCGACTGCGCTGTATCTTATGGCCCCTCTTAGGGAAGTGGGGTAGTTGAAGGTAGAGCCGCTACAGTTACTGACAGGATCAGAACGGTAAAGAAGAGTTTCGGTCGTCCCACCAACGTCGCGAGCTTCTTCGCTTCGATGACGCATCGGCGTCTCGTGAGCTTCATACGTACAAGCGCAGTCAAAGCACGACGGAAGGCCACTTGCTCGTGCTGGAGCCGGAACATAACAAGGACATGTCCCGCCGTTCTCATTTTCTTAGTGACTATGGTTGGAGGGTTGTGCTGATGCCCGCCTTTTACCGAGATTATATGTGATGCTGTGGCGGGCGGAGTTTTGAATTGATTACGCGCACGTATACGAGATGGCGCCACCAATCCATTCAGCCGCGGCCGCCCCGCCGCGCCCTGGTTCGAGCACTGCCCAGGAAAGACGTACGACCACTTGGGCCACTGAGCCCTGCGCCATGTCGGGGGCTCGACCTTCCTTTGAAGTGAGTATGATAAGTTATCGCGGTGAAATACGCCAAAACAACAAGGACGAAAACAAAGGGAGAACTGGAGAGGACGCGGCGTAACTTTAGCTTTACAAAAGGCTTTGCAACGAATTTGAGTAGGGACGGTTCTCGATTCGAACTAACCGGCACTAGGGGAACCCACAGGAATACTCGCACGCAACGCCACTTACAAAGACGTGTCTTTGTCGCCCGCCGCGTAATTTCGAGGCTAAAAGCAGACGTTTCCTTCGACTTTCCCCTTCGGAAAACTTGATGACGATGTTTTGCGACAGAGACAAACTAGGATTTCGTCGTCAATGTTTGCGATACCCGCATTGACGATATTTCAATTCAATCTTTATTTAATGGGGTGAAGAGTTTTGTCCAATATCCTGGAACCGGCTACTTCAAAGCAAGTAATGTACAGTATGAATGACATATGATTTTTAAGTATAAAATCGGTACACCATGAATACTACTCTCAAATAGCATACACACAAAAATAATAATTTAACAGGGTGAGACAAGCGAGTACTCAATAAACATCAAGTTTGATAAAACAAAGTTCCGGGACTGATTTTTAGTGTAAAAAGAGAGAGCAGCACTGTTGTGCGCGCGCAGCCGTCGAAGGCAGGGACCTTCGTGTCACGCTACACCAAAAGGCGTCGCGCTGTAAACATTTGGAGCTGCGCTACACGCGTTTTTGAGACCATGTGCATGGGCACAATGGAGATTTTATCATAAACTAAAAATCAGAGCAAGAGAAAATATTCATTCTGGCTCAGACTCGGAAAATATAAAATGATTCTGCAGGCTTGTGTCAAAGGCAGTGAATTTCGCGATTTTGTTTTAAGTGGCACTCGCTCTTCAGGAACGACAGAGATCGCTAGAATACGAAGAACGGTGGGGCAATCTTATCCGACCTCCCCTTGACTGCCATCCTTGAGGTGCGAGTGCCACTGCAAACACCTCGCACACCTCACTGCATTTTGACATAAGCCTTCTCAATAACTTCACAACTTTGCGTGTTCTATTTGCCTAGTTTGACATAAAATTGATGTTCGTTCGCGCTTTGCTTTGCAGTCTAAGGAGAGATCGATATTATGCTTGTGCATGGGGTCACACAAACTCGTATAGCGCAGTTTGAAATGTTCTCAAACCGACGCCCTTTGCTATTGGGGAGGGTATCGAACAGTCACGCCCCTAGCGGAACGCTTCAACTGTGGGAATAACAAATCGAATTTTATTGTTTGTTTTAGAGCGCAGCTCTTGGGCGCCTATTTCCGGTTTGAGCGGCGCCGGCGTCGGCGTCGGCGTCGGCTTAACCGCGCGTTGCAGTAAGGGTTATTTTCCTGCTAAATTTAACGATAAAGTATACCTCCCAAACTGAGCGGGTGAAATTTTCCGCTAAATCTAGCGGAAACATGTTTCCGGTAAGTTTAGCGGGAAAATTGTCGCGACGTTATATCAACACCAAATCACTTTCGCCGCCAAATTTAGCGTCAAAATTTACAGTAAATTTCCCCGATTAATTTATCCGGGAAAGTTTCGCTCAATGTCCCGCTAACGTTATCAGGGAACATTTTAGCCAAATTTCCTGCTAAATTTAGCGGGAATATTTTCCCGCGAACCTTACTAAAGAAACTTCCGGTATATTGAGTTGGAAGTTTAGCGAAAATTTCCCGCTAAATGGGAGGGCAGCAGGCGAGGAGCAAAGGAGTGTACGGAGGGGGGGAGGGGCACACCCCCCTCCGTACCCTCCCTACCTGCTCCTCAAGAGCTGCGCTCGAATTCGGCATGACAGACGACATTACGGTAAACGTATTTAACTTTTTGATCCGAGAAATCGAATTTGACGATACGAAAGCCGCTCCTCGTGCGACCAAAGAACAGGTAAAATCGAAGCGCTCGTGCCCCGACCGAGGTGAGGTTGCATTTTAATGCAAATGAATGCAAAGGTGCAAGCGAGCTGGACAAGGAATGGACGAAAATAATCCCTGGAGAAGGGGAACAAGCTTCACCCTTCTTGCAAGCTTCACCCTTGTTGGCGTTAGACTAGTGGCAGCCCCGGTTCGATACCCGGACCAGGCGGATTTTTTCGGTCGCGCACCAGTCACCTAGTTGTGTTTGGAGACTTGTGTTTGCCTTTTTCTTTCTTGTTCATCCAGGGATTATTTTCGTCATGTCGAGGTTGCATTTCTTTGTTATGCTGGGTCAGTCCACACCCGGTTGTGAGGACAACAAGCTGAATAAAGCGCCCCCCATAGTTTGATCTCCTGCCCAATATCGAGACACGAAGGTCCATTCCTTCGACTCCTGTGCGGTCATCACTGTGCTGCCCACTCTAAATTTGGCCAAAGAAAAAAGAGTGATTGCAGAGTATGCTTAGTCCCACCCGTAATCGAGTTCGCCACTGGTCGAATATGAGACAGTCTATTAGGACGTGCTCAATGTGTTCTTTGGGAGGAACACACGTGCAGCTCGGTGTTTCCACTTGTTGAATTGGGAAAATAAAGCTGCCGGTGTACGCGACATTTAGTCGTAGGCGACGTCGCCTAGGATGGACGCGATGGACACGGGCACTGCGTGATCATTCGGTTTGGGCTCTTGACAATCAATGCCTGGACCTGTATTCGGATAGTGGCTTCTGCCCAATCGCTGCCATGGCGGGAATAGCCGAACCTTACAATGTGTGCAACAGGTCTGCCTGCCCTGTTCGCAAACACCAGAGTGAGGCGATAAGAAACATTGGCCGCATATAATCGGCTGCAGATGATATAACCTTTTTTTCCTG
The DNA here is from genome assembly GCF_016920785.2 of Ixodes scapularis. Taxonomy (NCBI): domain Eukaryota; kingdom Metazoa; phylum Arthropoda; class Arachnida; order Ixodida; family Ixodidae; genus Ixodes; species Ixodes scapularis. The sequence continues at coordinate 72,117,800 of NW_024609837.1, forward strand.
GCAGCGAGTTAAGAAGTTGAACGCTGCTTCCTTTCGTACATTTTTTTTTCTAAACAAGCCTTTGCGTGGAAAAATAATTACCGCGTGTTTTAAATGTTAATACCCCGAAGAAATAATTCTGGGCGTTATTTAGAAAAACTACTAACATAGCCCTTTTCAGCTTGTCTCGATCATATCTGAAAAACTCGGAGGCACATTGAATGTGTTGTGAATGAGCTCGACACATGCTTTGCGTTTGTGTGTGTGCGTGCGTGTGTGTGTGTGTGCGTATACAGATTAGTGTCTTTGTTTATATGTGTATGTGTATAACATAACGTGACGTGTCTTTTTAAAGCGATAACCTTATGGGCGACACTTTGCAGCGATGTTGTCCTCGTCCGTTGTCGTCGCCGTGCGCGCGAAAAATGGGAAAGCCTTTCTTCTCGACGCTCTAATAATCAAGAAGAATCAAGAATCAAGAACCATATAATAATAATAATAACAATAATAATAATAATAATAATAATAATAATAATAATAATAATAATAATAATAATAATAATAATAATGTTTTTATTCACTTTACAAATACATATAAATAATGCTGGCCTACAAAAGCAGTATTCTGCTTGTGCGAGTAGAGGAAGTCGGGACATCCCGTCCGCCGCGTGCCGCGCAATGCGAGCAAAGTGGGCAGCCTTGACGTCCCGCCAAAAAATTGCGCGTCAAAGGGAGAATTATCGCGCCGTCTGCTTGACCTTGTTTTCAAACATTACAAGCTTTATGCGAAATCCCACTTTGGCAGTATCTAGTTGCTACGCGTAATGTTGTGTGGTTTTAGAAACTTCCATTGCCCTTACCCCGCTTACTTCACGGATCACTGGTGGCAGCAGTCAGTGGCATCGGCGACGCCAACCACGACGGCTATTATAATTACCCACGTCGCACCTACGTCCTCATGTTCGTGACGGCGCGATTCCACCCGCATTGCGCTACCGTGCTACATCTATCGCTTTTGTTTCTTCGCGCAATGTGGGCGAAAAATGCGATATTTCTTTTCCAAATTTCGTATCCACTTTAAAACACTTTGTATATTGGAGACATAAACATGTGCTGCGTAGGCGTTAATTTCTATCTCTTGTCCAGTCAATAAGTTTGTGCCTACAATCGGCTGCAAAGACCCTTGATACACAAACTTTCTTCAATGTGGGTAAATGCCTTGTTGATGACTTTAAATGTGGCGCCACTAAATTAGTGGCGGTTACATAACAGCACACCATCCCTCGGTTTTCTTGTAGGCGCCGCCATTTTGGTGTCTAGTGCAGAACGAACGCTTTGGCGATCGTCGTGACACGAATATGCGAATTTTTTAGCTTTGTATATACGTTATCAGGAGTTTCAGATTACATCGCACTGCTGTCTCGCGGACTGCTTTAAGAGGCAACTCCGCTTAATTCCGAAAACTTCAGGATAATAGGCGAATTAACATTAAAAATGAAAGCCGTTTACAAATCCCTGTAACGCCGAATTGGAGCGCAGCTCTTGAGGAGGAGTAGGGAAGGGTACTGAGGGGGGTCACGTCACCTGCAGGTAGTCACGTGACCTCGGGGGGGGGGTTCACGTGATTTCGGGGGGTCACCTGACCTCGGGGGGGGGGGTCACGTGACCTCGGGGGGGGGTCACGTGACCCCCCCCCCTTGGTTACGCCGACGCCGATGCCAACGGCGACGCCGCTCAGGCTGGAAACGGGCCCCTAAGGGCTGCGCTCTAAAAGCACTAATAAAAGCCACTTTGTCATTTGCTTCGCGAGAAATTCAATATATTTTAGAGCGCAGCTCTTAGGCGCCCGTTTCCGGCTTGAGCGGCGTCGGCGTAACCGCAAGGTCACGTGACCCTCCAAGGTCACGTGACCCTCCAAAGTCACGTGACCCCCCGAATTCACGTGACCCCCAGGCCACGTGACCTCCCTCTGAGGTCACGTGACACCACAGGTCACGTGGCCCCCCAGGTCACGTGACCCCCCAGGTCACGTGACCCCGCCCCCCCGAGGTCATGTGACCCCCCCTTCCGCGCCTTCCCTCCCTCCTCAAGTGCTGCGCTCTAATTCGGCGTTACAGGAAGTTGTAGACGGCTTTCATTTTTATTAAATCTTACTTTAAACGTGAGCAGTAATCGAAACCGAACTTCGGCTCCGTCGGACAAGATTGGCCTCGGGTCGCCAGAAACATGACTGCCACGTGGACCGAGATGTCTCGTGATCCTCTGCGGAATGACGGGAAGGATCGGGGCGGGCCACCGCTCGAGCGGGCATGTGCCAGGCACAAATGTCTTCTGCACCGGACTTTTCACCACGTTTTGGTGGCTACGATATCCAACGGCATCTGCACACACTGTCGAATTAGTTTTCGCACGTAGTGCGAACGAAACTAAGAGAGGCAATCATCAGAAACCGTGAGACGACGACGGCGGTTGTGACGTGGGAGACGGCGGGACGGTCGGACGGCTCCCAAGGTGCGCGCTGCGCATGCCCGTGACGCCAATGACGTTGACACCACTGAACGCCGAGAGGAAACGTTGCTGACGTCACTTGTTACGCTTGCCCGGAGAAGTGAAAAGAAACAAAGTGGGGCAATGCTGATGACGTTTAGCTGAATGCTGGCTACGCCAACGCCGTAGCCTTGACTGCGCTTTTGACTGCGCATCGATTCGCCCGCTATTTAGCCGATTTCGGCAACTTGGCGCATTTTAAATTTTCAGGTTCATTTATGAAACAATCAAACAGAGCTAGATCGTAATGTTTGACGTGTGGCCTCGTAGAGAATGCTGAAGAGGGCTGTATTTTAGAGCGCAGCTCTTAGGGGCCCGTTTCCGGCTTGAGCGGCGTCGGCGTCGCCGTTGGCGTCGCCGTCGGCGTAACCGCGCGGTGCATCATGGGAAATGTCCCATAATGCACCGCGCGAGCCCCCCACCGGGGTCACGTGACTTCGTGGGGGGGGGGCACGTGACCCCCCGAGGTCACGTGACCCCCCGAAGTCACGTGACTCCCTTGAGGTCACGTGACCCCCTCCACGAGGTCACGTGACTCCCCTGAGGTCACGTGACCCCCTCCTCGAGGTCATGTGACCCCCCGAGGTCACGTGACCCCCCATGACGTCATCGACACTGATGACGTCACCGGCATCCACATCGTCATCGTCATCATCACGGATGACGTCATCATCAGTGATGATGACGATGACGATGCGGGTGCCAGTGACGTCATCGTCATCATCACGGATGACGATGTAGATGCCGGTGACGTCATCAGTGATGATGACGATGACGATGTGGATGCCGGTGACGTCATCAGTGATGATGACGTCATCAATGATGATGACGTCATCAGTGACGATGACGATGTGGATGCCGGTGACGTCATCAGTGATGATGACGATGGCGATGTGGATGCCGGTGACGTCATCAGTGATGATGACGATGACGATGCGGATGCCGGTGACGTCATCAGTGATGATAGCGATGACGATGTGGAATGTGGATGCCGGTGACGTCATCAGTGATGATGACGATGACGATGTGGATACCGGTGACGTCATCAGTGATGGTGACGATGACGATGTGGATGCCGGTGACGTTACCGACATCCGCATCGTCATCGTCATCATCACTGATGACGTCATCAGTGACGTCACTGATGTCACCGGCATCCGCATCGTCATCGTCATCATCACTGATGACGTCGTCAGCGACGTCACTGATGACGTCACCGACATTCGCATCGTCATCTTCATCATCACTGGTGAAGTCATCGGTGACGTCACTAATGACGTCATCGGTAGCCGCATCGTCATCGTCACTGATGACATCATCAGTGACGTCAGTGATGACATCATCGGCATTGGGGGTCACGTGACCCCCCAAAGTCACGTGACCCCCGCCCCTGGTTAGTCTTACCCCCCCCCCAGCGCCCTTCCCTCCTCCTCCTCAAGAGCTGCGCTCTAATTCGGCGTTACAGGGAGTTGTAAGCGGCTTTCACTTTTTTTTTTTTTCAAAGCTAAGATGAAGCGGAGTTGTTCTATAAAGGGGCGGTGCAAAGATTTTTGTGTTTCGCCCAAATACCACTTAAAATAAATTCTTGACGTTTATAACCAATAAAACACGCTTTAGTTTTTCTTCTCGTGCAATAGCAAAAGTTAAAAAAAAAACATAAAAAGTGAGTCGCATTGTTTTCTTTCAACTCGCCGCCACGACAAGCGGCCACATGATTTGAAGCCGATTATATGACGCCAATGTTTATCATAGCCACGCACAGGGGTTGGAAAGGCGCAGCGCACGCGCTGAGTTCCAGACATTGTTAGGGTTCGGCTTTGGTCGTCATTGAAACGATTTCGCACAACCATTTAGACAAGTGCTTATCGGGCTATTAATTGTCGCGAGCACAAATCGAATGCTCACGCGATGCTCGGGTTGAATACATAAGCCTCAGGAAAATACCTTCACAGGGTGACTATGTACCCTCACTGGGGAGTACTTGGACCTCCATAACCGTCATGAAGGTTTGCAAAGGAGGGAATAGAGTTTTTTACTACACCGTTCGGATGACTCCGTTCACGTTACCCAATACTCCGCCGCCGCCTTTGCTTATGCTTCATATCGTCATTGTGTATTGTTATCGGGCGTATCGGAGGTTTTGGAACAATCTAATAAAACTCTATTGAAACAGAACGCTTGCATTTATTTCTGAAATTACACAGCAACAAAGAAGTTTTGGGGTCGATGGCGTTGAGTCAAGTGTGCTTGGGTCCCACTAGTTCCAGTAAGCCCGTGTAAAGTGAAAAAAAACATTGACATTAAATATCGTTCTAACGCCACTTTAACCTTTCTGAAAAACGAAAAAACAAATATGACAAAAAAACAACGTTTCATGCGGGTAAAAAAAAAGCTTTAAAAAAAGCGAAAGCCGTTTACAACTCCCTGTAACACCGAATTAGAGCGCAGCTCTTGAGGAGGAGAAGGGAAGGGTACTGGGGGGGTCACGTGACCTTGGGGATCGCGTGACGATGCCGATGATGTCATCAGTGACGTCACTGATGAAATCATCAGTGACGATGAGGATGCGGACTCCGATGACGTCATCAGCGATGATGACGATGACGCTGCGGATGTCAGTGACGTCATCAGTGACGTCACTGATGACGTCATCCGCGATGATGACGATGACGATGCGGATGCCGGTGACGTCATCAGTGAGGATGACGTCATCGGGGAGGTCACGTGACCTCGGCGGGGGGTCACGTGACCCTAGGGGTGGTCACGTGACTTCGGGTGTCACGTGACCTTGGTCACGTGACCCCGGGGGAAAGTTCACTTGACTTCTGGGGGTCACGTGACCTTGGGATGACCTTGGGGGTCACGTGACCTTGGGATGACCTTGGGGGTCGCCTGACCTTGGGGTGACCTTGGTTACGCCAACGCCGACGCCGACGCCGCTCAAGCCGGGAACGGGCCCCTAAGGGCTGCGCTCTAAAACTAACAATGGATAGAAACTTTAGGAACATAGGAGCGCTTCAAGACTGTGACGAGAGTAGGAACGATACAACACAATGCGCTAACGTCAACTGTTTAATTGTCAGAAAATCAAGAATATAAATACTCTGCATCATCGCACCATTCGATCAATCCCATGCCACGCCAATACTCGCAAGAACTTCTCTTTTTCTTACAAATTGATCGACGCCGCGCTGACACATCGATCCCCGCAGTTTTTTTACCAGGTCTGCCTCTATGATTTCCCCTACCGTCTTATCTCTATGTTTTCTAATAACAGTGTATAAATCAAATTCAAGTTTGCGCCCACAGTCATGGCAGTGCATTAACAGATGAGCGCCACGCTGTCCCCTCACTTTTTGGTTGCGTTTGCGCCAATCTATCATTTAGACATCTTCCCCTCTCTCCCACCTACCTTTTGCCGAGCGTCAACGGGATCTGAAAGACAACTTCTGAGCAATCAACAAACGGGCTGCGACGCTTTTTCACGCATCCAACCGGTGATTTGCGGTAAGGATCCGTCAGTTTGCACAACTTTCCAAGTTTTTCCGGTGTGGAAAAAATAAACCCGAGCCTTTATGCTGTTTGCTGTATTTTTAAGATTGTGTGCGGTTTTGTGCATGTAGGGCATAACCCCCCCTTTCTGTTTCCTTTGGTCCATATCTTCATCTGGACTCCCTGCTACTCGTAGCTTCTTTAAAACTTTTTCTGCAACTTACACCAGGAGCGCCCCCGGAAATCCGGCAGCCACCAAGCGTTCCGACTGCTCCTTCGGACATGAAGGCAGCGCATGATGACACGATCTTCTGATGGCGTTGACAAAACACACATTTACAATTCCTCTCTTAACGAGTTTCGAATCAAGTGAACTGAACGGCAACATCGGCTTATTTGCTCTCGGTTGGTATTTCCAACACATATGTTGCTCCGAAAGGGTAAGACTGATATCTAAAAACTGTATTACGTTATTTACAGGTACCTCGTGCGTAGGCTTGATACGATCTAGGAAGTTACTAAAAACTGTTAGAAGGCTGTCCACCGCCAAGGGGAAGTGAGAAACATCATGGTTAAGAAAAACGAAATAATCGTCGACAAATCTAAAAACCTTGCTAGCATGAAAGTCATTCAGGGTGTTCCGAGAGAATTCTGTCATGATGGACTAAATATATATCGCTCGAAATTGGAACTAAACACGAGCCAATACACACCCTCGCTTCTGAACATACACAACATTGTTCCACTCAACAAAAATCGAGTTTCGATAAAATGTAAGCAATTGGAGAAAGTCATCTACAGTCATTCATGCCGAATTCTGAAACGCCACAACCCTGTATTTATCGGTGTTTTCTTCTACGCAGGTCAAGAATTTGCCATGCGGTTGGGAATAGTATAAATTATTGATGTCTACTGAGCAGGCTAGGACGCTTTTGTTTGTGCTTTTCTTTAAAAATCTATGACTTCATTCGAGCTTTTGACTAAAAGCGGGTCGTCAATACAAATAGCTCACAGTTTATCTTGCAGAAAGAGTGCTATTAATTTCTACAATGTGCCTCTCTTCGAAACTATCACTCTCAACGGACAATCAACTTTGTGTGTCTTAGCGCTGAACATCATCTGTAGGCACTCCCCTTTGGTTTTGTCAATGTTCTGTGGCAACCTGTCTAATTTTAACCTCTTGCACAATTTTTTTTCCTTCCGCCTATAGCTTAGTTAAAGACACCTGGTGACGCTGATTGAAAACTGACGAAATAGCCTCAAGGGCCTTACTCCCGAATTCGGCTCCTGTAAGCACCATAAACCCTCCTCCTTTGTCGGCGGAAATGATAGACAATCAGCGCTCTTTCAATAGTGACACCACACGCTTAACCGGAATTTCGAGCCTCGCGGGTTTGGTATTGTTTCGAGATCTTGAAGCGCTATTATGTTCTCAAAGTTTCAGTACCAACACGCCCAAGAATCCGCTCAATAGATAGAAGCATCAGAATTTGCGAAGTATCGTTACTTTGAGGGGTAGATTAATTAGTGGCTCTTGTTCTGACTAAAGTCACTGAATCATGGGAAAGTAGCGGCAAGTTCACCGTATCGACGCCATTTCGGTACATGGAATGTGCAGTTTTTTTAATCTCCACTCTTGGTGAACCGATTCAAACTCGCGGTAAGTTTTTTTTTTTTTTTTTTTTTTTTTTTTTATAAATACATTTTTTGTATAAGGAGAATTTACTATTCACACTCCGGTGCAACAAACGCACACTTTCGGCACCGGTACAGCATGCGGCATCGCTGCTTGGTGGCTTCAAAAATAGTTTCCCGTCTTTAAATACGCAAGCGCCACATTGTAAGAGATATGTTGAGATAAGCATGATTGATAATTTTATTGCGCATACAGTGCAAAAAGATGCTTATATTGGCAAAGAACGCTTCCAGTACAATGAAGCTCCATAGTGATCTTGTCTATGCTGGTTCAGAAGGACCATTTCAAGGCTTCGAATACTTGACTAGACCAAAATGGCGATGGCCACAGCAAGAGATACTGATCACCCAATCGCTTTGTGATGTTTGGCCGTCTGTATGTTATTATCTGTTCGTGTCTTGCTAGCAAGCAGGGAAGGCAGTGTCGCTACTTTCCCAGTATGCAGTGACTTAGTTCTAAAGGCTCGTTCACACAGACCCGTTTTCTTGCGTTACGTTACGAAAAGTCAGCGGGACATCTCTGCTTGATATCAAGCGTGGCTACCCATTCAAGGAGATAGCCCGGCACGGGACATTCGAGACACGAATGTTTAGGTGGCGACGAGCTACGACGGTGAGTTACCGTGGCAACTAGGGACACAAGGCTCGTCGTAACGTAACGTAAGGAGTTGAGCTCGGTTTAACTTTTCACATAGCACTGTTTTCTTACGTTACGTCTAAGTCACCAAAACATTCATATCTCCAGTGTCGCGTACCACTCTATCTTCTTGAATTGGTAGCCACGCTTAATACGAAGCACATATTTCCCGTTGACTTTTCGTAACGTAACGTAAGAAAACGGGTCTGCGTGAACGAGTCTCAACCCGTTGTATCTTAGTCGCCCTCGTAACTGAATAAGATCGAGCAAAAAACTGCACAGCGAAGGACGCAAAATGTTTCTCCATTGACTTGCGAAAGTGACGGTGCCCGATGAAATACTACATGTTCATTACCACCATTAGTATACGTAAATATTTAAACTAATGTTTCAGCCACCAGATGGCACTAAGTATCGGAAATGGCCTATTAGAGCTACAAAGATATTTCATAAACCCAGATTGAAAAACGATCTTGATCCCGACCCTAACTGTAAAACATATTCTCGTTTGTAGCGACGATCTACGCGTACGAAGCCGTACAAGGGTATCGCCAATAAACTGTCAAGCGTAAATGGTTGCTTGACAAGGGGAACACGGGTAGTCATTTTAAGCGCAACCCGAGCCCATGTCTTCGAGCTACTTCACGCTGGTCACCAAGGCATAGTCACAATGAAGGCGGCTGCTTGAGGCGACATCTGGTGGCTTGGAGTAGACAAGGACGTGGAAGCAAAGGCAAGAGCAGGCAGCATTGGTCAAGATGATCAACAACGACCACCCAAAGCACCTGTCCTGGAATATCAACGACTGCCGAAGCCGTGGGACACGCTACATTTCGACTTCGCTGCTCCCGTTGAAGACAAAATGTTACTGATAAAAGTTGATGCCTTCAGAAAATAGCAGGAAATTTATCAAATGAACAACATAAACTCCAATTTCCTAACCCAGGAGCTCCGTAACTTGTTTGTAGCATTTGGAGTACCAGGAGAAATAGTTAGTGACAACGATCCATCATTGGTATCCCAAGAAACCGAACAGTTTTTCAAGAATAACGGGATTCGTCACGACACAAGTGCCCTGTAGCTCCCGGCGACGAATGGGCAAGCGGAAAGACTGGTATACAAAACCAAGCAGGCATTGTCCAAGGACAATACGAGAAGCATGTCATGCCTACTTGCTCGTTTTCTGTTTAAACAACTCACCACGATCAGCCTTTTCACCGGTCGGTCGACCGGGAAACCACCGGCCGAGCTCATGTTTGGTCGTGAGCTGTATACCGCGATAAACAGTCAGCAACCGCAGGAAATGGAGCGATAGGAGGTAACGCCACAACCAGTCACGTCTTCTAAAAACATCGCCCTCGATCAAAGCGCGTTCATCAAAAACCTCATAGGAAAACACTTGTGGAAAAAATGAACAGTAATAAAGAAACTGGAATTTCGCTCTTGAGTCGTCAAGACGGACCAATGCACAATACGAAAGCACGAAGATCATATAAGGAGCACTGCAAAGGAATGGCCAGGACATTTGGTCACGGATCCATCTTCAGCACCAAAACCAGCAATAATAGCCCACGAGGATTACCGGCACAGTGAATCATTCCCATGGCTACCATTCCTGTGGCTGAAGCGCCATTACCAATTGAAGAACAACTGAGGCAATCAGCCTAAGGTCCATCCCGACACGCCAATGGTTCCATCAATGTCCCCCTCTAGGTCCTAACGTTCAAGACGGCGCCACTAGCGACACAGGGGGAGAAGTGTCGTGTGTAGCACCGATCTATGCGCGCCACTAACAAAGAACAACGATGCCTGGCTAGAGCGCGTCGACACGGAGCACAGACTCGTGCACTACGAGCGACCGATGATGCAAGCCAGGCGCTGATGTCTCGGGCAGAATAAGCCTAACCGCCGAATTCATAAACCTCACTCAAACTACACTCAAACTGAAGGGCCCCTCCACTTCCTCGAGGAAGGCGCGAGGGCCGGCGCTGGCCAATCGCGACGGCGGATCCGCCGTCGCGATTGGCCAGCGCCGGCCCTCGCGCCTCCCTTGAGGAAGTGGAGGGGCCCTTCAGTTTGAGTGTAGTTTGAGTGAGGTTTCTGAAATCGACGGTAAGAGTATTCGGGCTGTGGTGACCTTCACTGCGCGAATACGAAACATGTCGCGCCCCGGTTTCCTCCAGAAACGTTTTTGGGTTGGCATGGCCACGGGCCAAGAACGGCAAGAAAGTATGTCCAAACTTACACGAGGTTTTCCACCCCTACGGTATCAAGACTGGATGACTCCCAGACATCACCTCACCCCTGCACCCATCCAATCTCTCATCTCCGCAAGATAAGATGGCTCTATATTTCGCTTCCCCATAAAACCCTATTGAAAAACCTCATTTGCATGAGAAATTTCTGTGTCCAATAAACACGTATGTATCATACAAGATATATGAAAACATGTAAGAACCATATAAGAACTATAAACGTTATATAAGAACATATAAGAACCACATAAGAAACTAGTTAGAAGTTTCTCATAAGTTTCTTACATGGTTCTTATATGTTTTTATATCTGTTATATAGTCCTTAATAATTCTTATATGTTCTTATATATCTTGTATGATTCATATGCGTTTATTGGACACAAGACATTTCTCATACAAATGGCCTTTTCACTAAGGAAGGGAGGTGCAACGATATTCAATTGGAAGGTTTTTCAATTTACACGACCTCACTGGTATTAGTGGGACTCAAGGATACTCGCATGGAACGCCACGGGCCAAGAAACGCCTTTGTTGCGGTGGAAATTCAAGGACAAAAGCGAGCGTTTTCATTCAATCTCCCCTTCGCGAAACTTGATGACGTAACTGGGGGACCGTAATATCTTCCAGTGATGACATTTGAATCCGGCTCATAGATTGGACCCGGGCATTGCGTGGGAACTCGATTTAGCATCGTGATAATCGATAGCTCGAGAAGCATTCGGGTAGTGGCCCGTGTCCAACGGATGCAGCGACGACAATAGCCGAACCGTAACAATGTCTAAAACTCAGCGCGTGTCCTGTGCCTTGCCAACCCCAGCGCGTGGTTATGATCAACATTGGCGGCATACTTCAGGTCACGTGGCCGCTTGTTCCGGCTGTGAGTTGAGGGTGTGAACGTTGCTCGTTTTTCTTTAATTCTTTCTGCGACTACCAGCTCATGCTTTTGTCAAGGGCTGTGGAAGCAGGGAAAGCTCAAGGCGTCTTGGACTAAGGCCTTCTTCCTATCGCTTTCTCACAATAAAGACGTTTATTCTTTCTTTCCCTCTCTCTCTCTCTCTCGATTGCGTGTGGTGAAAAACGAACGGGTTTTTCACAAGACAATAATGTCAGGGATCCGTTCTAAGCGGTATTTACGCTAAGTTCAAAATTCGTTGCATCACCCCTAATCTGCAACCCTACCCTTCGTTAGTGTGATTCCGAATCAACACATGGCGATGGGATCGCCTTTCATTTCTGTACATAAATGCAAGGATTCGTGTGTTAGCGCTTCGATGCAGTGTGCTATTTTTCTATATCCTGAAATTGATATACCTGGTCCGCTTGTTCTTCTTCAGCGGGACCTTTCTCTGGAACGCGCACGGCAGTTCTCGTACAGGGGGGGGGGGGGGGGCAGTTGTCTACTCTCCGAGCTAACGTCTTCAGCATATGTGGTCAAGGCAAAACGCGTAAATTGTCCTGAGATAATATGGCGAGACACATACACAACAATCGACGCTTCTAGAAATATAAAATTGCCTGTGCGCCATTAGTACACCGGGAATTTTGGAGGCCAAATCCAAAATTGCAATATGATCAGATTTATATGACGGCCGGTCCTTTGTTGTGCACACGTTAGGCTGTTCACGGATTTCTAAAAAAAAACGTGATGGCGTGATGGACGTGGGTTTTTAACATTCTAGCTTGAGAAAAAATACCTCAAAAATTACGACAAATAAACTATTTTTTTGGTCAGGTGCTGGATGCTTATTTTGACCAAAACCAAATAAGACTGGAAATATAAAAAAGGCACATTCAGGTGTAGATATTGAGATTGGTAAAACCAGAGTACGACTGGTGCGGGAGTAATGGCTAGGTTAAAAATTCCCTCACAGCACTAAATGATGAAAATTAGTTTTACACGAGATGAGTTATAAATGCAGTGACTTTCCAGGCGAAGATTCTGGATCTGTGGACAGTTTTCTCACACAGTTTAAGTAATGTACCACTATAAATTTAGTTATTTTGTGAGCGCAAGCATTGATGTGTAAAAATGTGTTGTATAAAATATAGCGTAAGTGCGCACATCGCACGCTGATTAAGACTGAAACAGCACTACATTTACACTCGTTGAGCGTGTCGAAAACTAAGGGTACAAGGAAAGCTAAAGTTTGTACAGATATCCTGCTCAGGCCACAATGTTTGAATGTTTACAGTGCTTTAGTACCTTTAGATTTGTTCCTGATTTCTTGCAACAGAAAGAAGGAAATATTCTAGCTCTGGGTTGATAGAGAAACCCCACCTGCTGGCAGCTACCAATTCTTTTGGCGCCGATTGTCCGATTGTGAGTATTCACTGCATGCCAAGGGTCACGCGCTGACAACGAGTTTTTTCACGCGTGATTTCATAAAATCACAGTTGCTCTTGACGAACGACAGTAATTACCCACGCAAGCGACCCCAATTAAAATTTAGAACATTTTGTCCTGATTGTGGCACAACTGGCAAGTAGCATAGGTTTAGTTTGCAATGCATGAAATAGATTTCTCCTGGGTTACCTTGGTCTCTAACGCATTTCACACACAAAAAGAACGAGCTGAATAGCAGCGAGAAAAAAAAATGATAAGGTAGACTGTAGTCACGAGAAAAGTGAGGCATTGCACATATGAAGAAGGTAAGCCGTGTTTCGCCAAATACTTTACGCAAAAAAAAAAAATATCTTTGGTTTCACCGTGCGAGCGATGTGGAACCTACATCCGCGAGCACGCTGCCCTGAATTCCTCTTAACTAGCGCAGGTGCTCGGTAGAGCCGTTCAAAACGTGGAGCTCGTTTTTATATCTTGTGGTACGCTCAGACCTAAATTGATATTGGCGAAAAGTGCTATCGCATTTAAAAGGCAAATGCAAATAGAAATAGTATTTCATTTTCTTTCTTAAATTTGCCCAAGTGTTTTTTGTCTGTTTTTGCATTAACATGGAATTTTATTAGGTGTATAATATTTCCCAGAAGTCCGACAACTATACTCTGTTTTAACATAAGTAAGAACCGTATACTCAAAAATGTAAAAAAAAAAAAAACGCGAACAGACGAACACACGTTAAACGTAAATGTCATGGCGCATTCAAACCTAATCGTTCGTTTTTTAGACAGCTGGAGCTTCGTGCGGATACATTGTTACCCGTTGTACATTAGAAATTTAGCCAGTGCAGTACAACTGTTAGCTCGGAGTCTTTAACGTGCATCGCGCAGTAGTGATACACGATAGCACGCCAGTACGATGCAGATGGGCGATTGAACGCAGGGCCCCTGCACGTTGTGCCAACGTTACTGGAGCAAGCTCAGTTTCGCTGCTCCCCATTCTCGCCTGCGGAGGCGGGTGGCCCAGGAGGCGGTCACGGGAACAAGTGGCGCTGCAGTCGGATCTTGCTCAACGCTACTGGAGCAAGCTCAGTTTGGCAGCTCCCTATTCTCGCCTGTGGAGGCGAGTGGCCCAGGTGGCGGTCACGAGAACTAGCGACGCTGCAGTCGGATCTTACTTCCCTGTCTCGCGCGTCGTTTGCTACCACCGCGCTGAGAGCTTCCTTTTCTTTTCCTTCGCTTCTTTGGTTTTTTTTTGTTCACTTCCATGAGTATAATATAAAAAAATGATGAAGATGAAGTGTAATACACCACAGAGTTAAGATTCAGAGCAGTGTGAGAGTTATTTCTTTGAGTGTTTGAAATTAATTTTTGTGTACGTCTGTTTCCTGGCGATATGAAGTGTTAGTATGAACCACCAACTGGCCCAAGCTCAAGTACTGCTATTCAAAGTTGGCGGGCTAGACAATCCGGAAGTAAGACTCGACTGCAGCGCTGGTAGTTCTCGTGACCGCCACTCAGCTGACGTCACAGGCGGAGCTGTGAAACTGAGCTTGCTCCAGTAACGTTGATCTTGCTTCCCTGTCTCGCGCGTCGCCTGGTACTACGGCGTTCCTTTTTTTTTTCTTTTTCAGTTTCGTTTTCTTCCTTGTTTTTTAGAGCGCAGCTCTTAGGGGCCCGTTCCCGGCTTGAGCGGCGTGGCCGTCGCCGTCGGCGTCGGCGTAACCATGGTCACCCCAAGGTCACGTGACCCCCAAGGTCATCCCAAGGTCACGTGACCCCCAAGATCACCACAAGGTCACGTGACCCCTCCCCTAGGGTCACGTGGCCCACAAGGTCACGTGACACCCAGTCACGTGATTCCCCAAGTCACGTGACCCCTTCCCCGAGGTCACGTGACCCCCATTGAGGTCACGTGACACCCCCAAGGTCACGTGACCAACCCCCAGGATCACGTGACCTCCCCGATGACGTCATCGTCACTGATGACGTCACCGGCATCCGCATCGTCATCGTCATCATCACTGATGACGTCATCAGTGACGTCACTGATGACCTCACCGGCATCCGCATCGTCATCATCCCTGATGACGTCATCAGTGACGTCACTGATGACGTCACCGGTATCCGCATCGTCATCGTCATCATCACGGATGACTTCATCAGTGACGTCACTGATGACGTCACCGACATCCGCATCGTCATCGTCATCATCGCTGATGACGTCATCGGAGTCTGCATCGTCATCGTCACTGATGACGTCATCAGCGACGTCACTGATGACATCATCGGCATCGTCACGTGACCCCCCAAGGTTACGTGACCCCCCCAGGTCACTTCACCCCCCCCAGTACCCTTCCCTCCTCCTCCTCAAGAGCTGCGCTCTAATTCGGTGTTACAGGAAGTTGTTAACGGCTTTCACTTTTTTTTTACTTCCATGTGTATAATAGCAAGAATAAAATGATGAAGATGAAGTGTAATACACCAGAGAGTTGAGTGTCAGCGCAGTGTGAGAGTTCTTTTTTTGAGTGTTTGAAATTTATTTTTTGTGTGCGTCTGTTTCCATGCGCTGTGAAGTGTTAGTATGAATCACCAACTCGCCAAAGCTCAAGTATTGCTATACAAACTTGGCGGGCTAGACAACCCGCAAGTAAGACTAAGACTCGACTACAGCGCTGCTAGTTCTCGTGACCGCCACTGAGCCCGCGTCGCAGGCGGAGCTGTGAAACTGAGCTTGCTCCAGTAACGTTGGGTTCTGCAGCGTGAGCTTCGTGGATTGAATGGAGCTCGTGCTTACGCAATTCTCCTCGTGCTGTGATCTGCAGTGCACCAACAGACTCGGCCAACGATCTCCCACCGCACTTGGTTTAGCCAACGGTGGTAAAGCCACTAAATAAGCTAGGCTTATACCCCTGTCAGACGGGCTAGTTTAGTGTCACTACAAGCGAGTGCACTTCAACCCGTTGAAACACACTCCAAGGTAGCTAAACTCGTCGAGCACAACTTTGTGTCCGAAAGTTGCGGAACGCGCTTATTGGACTCTCGCGACGCTGACGTCAAGCCGAGCGAGGTGTCAATAATCCAAGCGCTCTCGGTGCTCAAATTTCCCGCGAGAGTGTAAAACACAAAGTCGTAGCGAGCTCCATCGAAGCGCGTGCGAGCAACACCGTGGTGCCAGCCGATTGAACGGCTGCACTGATGACGTCTCGCCCGAGTGTCCCTACATTCCTACGCCGCGTTAAAGTCAATGATGCGTAGATTGTTCCTAGGCGGCCAGTAAATACTCTGAACTTTCTCGTCGCAAGATCGTCGTTTGTGGAACTTATTGGTGACGACAAAGTGACGTTTCACAACTTTGGGAAGGAGTTATTTGAGGCCAAAATCCTCGCTTCGGAATCGAGGCGAAGATTGAACTTTGTGATGTTGTGGAGCAGTGCGGCGGTGAACGCGGGCGGCTTTATAGAGCTCATCTTCCGCCACTGTCAACAACGCCACCGGGGTCACCCACAGGCGGCTTGTGTAGAGACGTCGGTACTGTCTGAGAGATGAGGGAAAACGGGGGATAATAATAAAAAAAAAAAAGCCGAAGAGAGGGAAATAAAAAAATTAAAGACGTTTACAAATCTTTGTAATGCGAAATTAGAGCTCAAATCTTGAGGAGGAATAAGGAAGGGTACGGAGAGGAGGGTTATGCCCCTCCTCCTCCCCTCTTCCTCTCCTCCCCTCCTCCCCCATTCAGTTTCTCCGCTAAATTTAGCAGGGAAAAGGACATCACATGACAATCTAGGGGAGAAGTGAATTGGCGTTGAAGTCACGTAGCTGGGAATTGAATTGGTGTTGAGGTCATGTGACGTCAATTTCGCGCTAAATTTAGCGGGCCGGTTACGCCGACGGCGACGCACACGCCACGAAACCCGGAAACGGGCGCCGAAGAGCTGCGCTCTAAAGAATTAAGCTACGATCAAAACACACACACACACACACACACACACACACACACACACACACACACACACACACACACACACACACACACACACACACACACACACACACACGCACGCACGCACGCACACACACACACACACACACACAAACACACACACACACACAGACACACACACACACACACACACACACACGCACAAACAAATAGGAGTCTGAAGAAGGACCGTAGAAATTGTTCGGGAGAGAGAGAGAGAGAGGATGTGATGGTGGTGAAGATTCCTTTCCCCTAATATTTTATTATAACTCTCTGAAATGCTATGGTGGTTCGGGGCTGGGTGGGGGAGGGGAGGGCTAAATTCCCCCCTCCCCATCCTCCTGTTTCGACGACCCTGCTTAGAGGTGTTCCAATGAGCAATGACGAGGAACAGCACAGCCTGCAATTTTCGAAATAACGGTTCAAGAGATTCTGGAATTAAAACGGCTGGCGTTCCATGAACTCAAGACTGGCCATGACAGACTTTCATGCGAAAGACTCGTGCCAGGGCACGTATATAGTGTGCGGGCGCGTTCAGTGACGTCATTTTATAGTTGATACCTTTGACGATGGAGTCAGGATTATCAGTTGTGAACGACAAATTTGATGGTGCGTGTTCAAATCGACGATGTCAAGTTTAGTGTCCTTGCGTTCTTGAAGCATCACCGCCAATATTGACACCTGACATTACTTTTATTTCCTTATTTCCGTTAATAAACATACTTAATCCCAAACTGACTGATCTTCGAATGTCTACCATAAAATGATTTTATCCCGCCGATGAAGGGACAACTGCCCGGAGGCGAAATTCGCCCGAAAGTGGACAACGGTAGTCGGCTGGTTGTGACCTAGCCTAGGGTGCCTCGATGTCCTTCTGTTTAGGGTGATGCCACCCTTTGTAGTACCAGATGCCGACAGCACGCGCTCACGGGCAAACTACAAAGAAATCGACGAAAACAAAATGTCGCCATAGCACAGTCAGCGCCACAAGCGCGTGCAGGGACACGCTCTTTCACGCGCTTCTCAACAAAAAATAAAAATAAACGTGTGTGACAAAATGGCGAGACGCCACCACCCTAAGCAAAGCGCACATGAAGGCACCCTAACCTAGCCACGTCGGGCTACACTTTGGCCAGATTCGAAAGGCCGAGATAAATCAAAAGAACGGAAGGGACGCTTTTTAGTAAATTCTGCTTTATCGGCGGAAATAAGAATGATACCAGACTATCAACTTCGACGGTGTTGATTTTAAAATGCAATTCCCAAGCATCCATCGTGCTTTTTAGAGACCATCAAACATGACGGTCGCAGCTGATAATCTTTGTTGTGACGTCACACGTACGAGCCACGGTCGTCTCCGCGCTCTCTCCAGTGCTGCTCTTATTCGGTGCCTAGGGAGGCGTAGGGATGTTTCGTCCCCTCAACGAAAGACGTCACGAAGACAGACGAATCTGCGGGTTTGTGAAAAAAGAAAACTTCGCAGCAATCTTTCGGCTCCTCCCCCCACTATGTCATAACACAAAGAATATTTTTGTTGACGAGTTTAGTGACCCAAGTGTGTTGGTGCTACACGGGAAAACTTAGTGTCACTCCAAAATGATGGCAATGACGATGGGTAAGTAATGGGCACGCAAAATATTACAGTGCATACGCATTTTCTCATAAATAACTTCGTCGTCTTATTAGAAACACGTTACCACACATTGTTGTGCTAAGTCACGAGCTTTAATCCAAATTTAAATCCAACTTGATCATTACGATCAGCCATTACAAGCTAGAGATACACGTCTGCAAGCCGGTACACTGCTATCTATGCTCTGTTTCACCTTATAATGCACCCCAGGAAAGGCTACAAGCGCGAGCTCCTTGCTCAGGGCACATCTCGGCGGCACAAGCTCTCGTGCGTTAAGAGTAGCTCCCAACGCTATGAGCTCGCGCTTCTAGCCATGTCTGCGGTACATCATAAGGTGAAACTAGTGCCACTAAATAAGCTACGCTTCAGAGTAACGACACTTGGCCATATTGTGGCTTAAAATCATGGTTGCCAGTTATCTGAAGCTTTATCTGAAATCACAGGAAATGCTTTTCCGCCCTCCACAAATGTTTAAACCGTTCGCGACAAAGCAAAGCAATATTACATGACCTTCCTAACACCGAATCTAATGCTGAGGAAGTCGCACTTTTGAATCATGACGATCGGCCGTTGCGTCTGTTCTGCATACGAGCCAAAATGGCGGCGCCCACAACAATGTCGGGGAACGGAGTGCCGATACTCTAAGCGCAGCTTATTTAGTGGCTCTAGGTGAAACGGAGTATAGACCTTTTTCGCATAACCTCAAACCAGCCAGTAACTGACGTACCCTCGACCTGGTGCATTTTTGGATTGCCCGCTGACACAGGGTATGCAATCGCCAAGGGTATGGGCGAAAAGGCCTAAAAACCGACATCGTGCATGAGTTAGTTCCGAGTGCTCCTTTTTACCGTGCTGCAATTTCCGAAAATCTACGGTTGCCTGGCTACCACTGCGTGGTCGATGGATAAATAATTTTAAAAAGCATAAGAACAATAGCAGCAAGTGTGCCATGAGCACAAGAAGCTGCAGCGCGAGTGTGGCTGCAAAGTTATCGAGCTTCACATTTTCCCCAAGTATCCTTATTTATGAAGTCAGTCGATTGCGAGCTTGAATCGCGAGAGATTCGTATCAGAATCAACGTCAAGTTTAAGCTCGCGACCACTTCGTCTACGACAAGAGGACCGATTTTAATTCCCGGCGCAGGTGGTCCAATTAGGTTATCACTGCAAGCCCCATGGTATGTGAAAGGTATGAAAAAGTTTACATGCCACCACTCAAGATGGAGCTATCAAATGTCGAGAGCTTACCTGCATAGGCTACATTAAACTGCTCATATATACTTCGTTGTGGAAACTCAACCAAAACACCCCACCGTCTTCGTCCTCGTTCTCTCGAGGAGGCAAGGTGATGGCCTGGGAGTAGCCAGCTGGATTCAACCGGACAAGCTCAAACCAAGTTATTGCAGCCCACCATAGCTTCCCCCCATACCCACACCGTTGCCTACCCAGATAGCTGTGCTGCCAGAACTAGCCGGTATTTCTTTTTCTAAGCCGCTAGACGGCGTCGTCGGCGCCGCAATTCTCAAGATGGCGGCGCCGTTAAAGAAAAGGACCCAGGATTCCTGGGTTCTGCAGCGCGAGCTTTCGCTCCGCGTGATCCGAGCTGGTGTGCGCGAGCCCACTTGGCCACTCGCAAGGCGGCCACTCGCCACAACGAAACATCATGGAGTGTGTGGAGGACGAGATGGAGGGCGACATCCGCAGTGTTGGACAGTGGAAGCGCGTGGTTGGTTCACTCACAACGCCTTTTAGATGAGAGGCAGCTGGACCTGGATGCCGACGCACAGGCAAGAATGTCAAGTGACATCGATCAGCAGCTGCAGGCCAATGCCTTCACCATAGCCGCTCTCATGACCAACAACCTACCCGTGATCAGTCGAGAACGGTGGACTTTCCAGAGGAACGAACGGTGGTTCGAAGACACCTTCCCCCATTTGGGCGAGTTCCATTTCAAACAAGCCTTTCGCGTCTCTCCTGCCACCTTCAGATTCCTGGTGGAGTCTCGCAGGTGCCTCCTGGCCGTCGCTGGCCGTCGCGCAGCGGCCAAGGCTGGAAACTAGATTAGTCACTTGTTTTTCTGCAATGCACTACTTTCCTGCCAGCAGAAAACAAGAGCGCATCTAATATTACTCCTATCAAAATAATACTAATTTTACGCAGCGTTGATTTCTTCTAATATTTTTACTCCTTGAACACTGCCATCGAGATTACACACTCGGTCTACAGGAGCGAGCGTAGTGTGTTCCCCGAACTCACTTCATTGGGAGTGTGTTCTTCGGGCAGGGCTGGGGATTGAGCTGAGGATCACTGGATTCTCCAGCGCGAGCTTTCTCTCCACGTACTCCGATCTGGTGGGCGCTAGCCTACTCGGCCACCAATACCCCTTAATAAATACACGTTAAAAAAATTAGACGTTTACAATTCTCTGTAATGCCGAATTGGAGCGCAGCTCTTGAGAGGAGGGAGGAAGGGTACGAAGGGGTCGGGTATGCCAGCTGCTCCCCCTCCGTACCCTCCCATCCTCCTCTCCTATTCCCATCCCACTTACCGTAAAAAAATTGCTAAATTTCCCGCTAAATTTAGCCGGGAAATTTTCCCGCTGAATTGATGTGTGACGTCACATGACACGTCATCTGAAATTTTAAATGTGACGTCAAATGGGTAAAATATTTCCTCTAAATTTAGCGGAAAAATTTTCCGCCAAACTGAGCAAAAACTTTTACCGCAAAATTTAGCGGGAAAAGTTTACCCTCGTGAGGTCACACGTGACGACACACGTGACGTCACGTGTGACGTCATTTTCGGAAACAGCGCTTAATGCAACGCGCGGTTACGCCGACGCCGCTTAATTCAGAAAAGGGTGCCTAGGAGCTGTGCTCTAAAACAACGTTGCATTAATGAACGATTTTTATTCCAATTGGGTGATTCTAATCGATCATCTCAAGCCAAGTTAAAGAACGAAGCATATCCAACTTTGGCGTTCCGCTTCGTTCCACGGAAGTCTACGAGGAGGCCCCTACACTGCCTAATCAGATCCTAATTATCGTGTTGTCTCGAATAATTACGTGGTGAAACAAAAGTAGACTGTCATTCTCTGCTAACCAAGACAGCCATGAATGACTGACTTTGTCGTCGTCTGTTATCAATGCACCGCTGCGCTAATCTTGATTCAGGTAAGCCTAAACTCCAAGTCCATCCCACTATTTTTTTTTGCAATGCCACTCTTCTACATGTCGTCTCTTTCACGAATTTATTTTTCTTTGTAAAATAAAACTTACGCAACGCTTTTGGTTTCTGTGTTGTTATGTTCTACTGTTGAAACACTCCTACTGATTCCACGCGCTCGATCGAGCGAAGTGAGTTCGTCAAACTCACTCCAAGCCAAGTGTGTTCCTCAGGAAGGAGCCGTGTGGCACACTACAGAAATGACACTAAGGGCGAAGTGCACTCGCTTGTAGTGACACTAACCGCCGAATTCAGAAACCTCACTCAAACCACACTCAAATTGAAGGGCCCCTCCACTTCCCCGAGGAAGGCGCAAGGGCCGGCGCTGGCCAATCGCGAGGACGGATCCGCCGTCGCGATTGGCCAGCGCCGGCCCTCGCGCCTTCCTCGAGGAAGTGGAGGGGCCCTTCAGTTTGAGTGTAGTTTGAGTGAGGTTTCTGAATTCGGCGGTAAACTAGCCCGTCGGACAGGGGTATTAGCGCCGCCATTTTATCTGCTTAGTAGAAAGCAGACATAATTGCCCATCGTCATGATTCAAAACTGCGACTTCTCAGCATTAGTTACGGTGTTAGGAAGCTCACGTAATATTGCTCTGCTTTGTCACGAACTGCTTAATCTTTTGTAGAGGACGGAAAAGCGTTTCCTTTGATTTGAAATAAAACTTCAACTAACTGACATCCATGATTTTAAGCATTCAGATCACCGAGGTGATCTGAATGCTTAAAATCACCTCGGTGAGGCAGTCACCGAGGTGGTTGTGCAACAAATGATAGCCGAACGATTCCGAGGCAGAATTCTATTGCAAAAATGATTTCTGCAATTGATAAAAACATTCAATTGTTTTTGCATACGTAGCGGAATCCCACTTGGCGCCATCGCTTTCATGGCGCCCATTTCATTTGGATTGCGTGGAATTTGTGTGGACTTTGGCGTCAAGGCAGGCTCACACGTTTGAAACTGTTGCGTTCGCATGCAACCGAAACGACAGTAACGACCAAAAGGACCGCAACACCCCTGACTTATGAATCGCTTAGCGAAGCTATGGCGTTGCGTCGCTTGCCATGCTGTGTATGGCGAACACTTGTCCCTACGACTTCGCCGTCACGATCGTTTCGGTTGCATGAGGTTGCAACCGACGCAGATGTGTGAACCAGCCTTCAGGCATGCGTACTGACGTACATTAGAACGCTCACAAAAGCAACTGTAGCGCACCCGTATCCTCGGGATCGTTGTTTCGAAGTCTCTGGCCCGCTCACTGCGGGCCTCCAGGCATGCGACACCGTAACATGGGGCGCTTTTTCTATCTTTCACGTGGCGTTCCAAGAGGCACACGACGGCAAATGCACATCAAACTATTTTCGAACACGTGCCGCCATCTGTATCCTATATTAAAAACTGCAACTTGCCGTAACCCGTAATTGAAAGGAAAATGTTTGAGGTCTGATAACATTCTGCACGTCTAATATATCGATACGGAAGCTCTGAAAAATCTAAAATAAAAGGATGATTCGTAATTAACGTCTCGTAATTTTGATTAGTTGAAGCGATTCTATTTTTAAAGCACGATAAAATCAAACCATTTTAAAGTTTATTTTAATTTTTGAAATACAGATTATATCTACAGTCAATTGCTCACTTTCTAATTTATTATATCCCACCGACCGGTTACGTAAATGTTCGTAGACGATGGGACACTATAAATTGAGAAATATATTTGCTTTCAATATTAGAGACTTTGGCCTATCTGAATGATAAACTAACTAAAATTATTGCAATATACACAAATTAAAATATACTTGAAACACTGTTCTTTATTTTGACATTACCTTTGACTATAGCATCCATAGAAAAAAGTTATAAACCTTCCAAAAAGGACGAAACCGCCATGCGCGTTGGGATTGCACCTTAAATCTAGATGCAGCCAAAGACTAGGAGAGGATGGTACAATTAGACAATCAGACAGCGTCAAAAGCGCACAGTCATGGTGTTCGTCATGTTTTTTTGCGTTTTCTATTATCGCTGAACCAACCATAAACAACACTGTGGCTTGCACTTTGACGCTGAGTGATTGGTCCCATTACCGGCTAGCGTCGGGTGGTGCAGTTATCTTGGTTTACTTTTGCACTTAGTAAACGTATTTTTTTCCCTATGCAGAACTGGATTAGTGCCGCCTTTCATAAACAAATCATGTTTGCCGCAGTAAACCGCGTTCGAGTCGTTTACTTCGCTTTTTTCCCGATTGCGTTTTTTTCTTTGCGTTTGTAGATATGGCCGTACATCCAATCTCGGTGCGACAGTATCCGATGACGTTGTTATTCAAAATTTCACAAACATGCCCATTTTTCTCCCGCATTTCACTTTAGGCTTTCGTAGTACGAGACATCGTAGACAGTTTTCCTAACAACGCTCGTGGGAGTGAAGATCTCGCGTCCAATTTTAGTCCGTGACGGCAGCAGGCGCCCCTTCGACGACGAATTGCGCTTAAAACTTGAGCAATCACAAGAACTAAACCTGTACCTTACGCTCAGTTTTGTAATGAAGTAAAGGAAGAAAAAAGCTTGAAAACTGATGCGAAAAAGTAAGGGAAGGGGATTTCGTATGCGTCGTAGCGCGCTAGCCCTCGGGCTACACTTCCAAAGCAGATGCTATCCAACGAGCTCGTCGTTTTCATTGGTTTTTTTCTTGTTCTTTTTTGTTTAATTTTAAGTCTCGGCCCATATCTCTAATCCTATCGGCACCGTGCTTCACTCGCAATTTTGCAGATCGATCTAACGGACGAAGTGAAACTTTGTTTCTTTTGCTTAAATCCATGGTCCGCGGTAATTTGAGGGGGCCTGGGCTCCGGCATGGCTGAGTGTTTCAAACTTTGGTAAATTGCCTTTATTTTTTGTTCCTGTTTGCATTATTTAACTATATTTTAGTGCTAATTCTGCTATACTTCGTTTCACATACCAGAAGCGCAAGGCACTCGGCCTCCCCTCTACACCATTAAATCAACGATGATAAAACCTGTAGAAAAGCGTGACGAATGCCATGTTGGTGCGCTCTTGGCGCTCTATGGCTAATATTATCAACTCGTAGCGTCGGTTGCGCCCGGACATAAGCTCTAACAAACTATGTATTTGAAATTTCATCAAACATTTCGCTTGTTTCTTCGGAATACCCCCAAAGGCGTTTTACAATAACATAATTTAGAACGCTTTCTTTCGCGTACATTATACACCTCAAAGAGTGATACTGTCTCTGAACTGGCGCTTGAACCACCGATCGGCCAGCGATCGGCTGTCGCTGTGTAATGGCGAGTGGTTTCTTGCTCCTGTTTCAATCGGCGTTCAGTTTGTTCAACCGCGTCTCCTTCCCTTTCACCTTGCTGCGCCCGACTTATTGCGAAAAAGGCGCCGCGTTACCGAGATTTTGGTTGCACGTCCAAAGATCTCCAGGTGGTCGAAATGAATCCTCAGTCCTCCGCTGGAGCCTTCCAGATGCCCGTCGTTGGTATGGCACCCAAAACCCCCAAATTTGACTTTGACCTTGCTGCATGCGTATTTGCCGCTGGTGCGGCGCTTTGGTGGTACAGAAAGCCCACAAATAAGATCCTTCGTAGTATGTGCCGTCTGCTTTGCTGCAGCCAAGCGCGCACAGAGAAAGTCCCCGCTCCAAGAGCAATCGTCAATTGTACGCTTCGGGGGCGCACGCTCTGTCGACGGTGCAGAATATACTAATCTCATAGACATCCTGAGCAAGTGCATTTTTTCCCTTACAAGGAATGTCATACGCCACGCACGCGTCCTCGAGCCAGTGAATCAACATCTTTTGAATAGTTCATAAAAGCTGGAAAGGTTTATAATTAAATATACTGTTTACAATCATGTCAGCCTTTGCCCAGATCAGGTGTGGGGATTGCGCGTGCGCAATAAACGAAACCCGGGAGAGGGGAAGCGTCGCCCCATTGGCAGAGTACCGACAGCAGCGCCTCCGCAGTGGTCTGACCTCAGGGACGAGTTGAGTTCGTCTGTAGACACTATAGTCACTGACAGTTGGAGACATGTAAGGCGTGCTAAATTTTGGGCATTTCATTATTGCGCTGCAGTCAATTGGATTGTGGTATAGACCTGCAGCACTCAAGGTTTTTTTAGCAGCGCCCCTGGCGCCGAGCAAAATCAGATATTTTTAGGGCGCGTTTCCTTTGGGTGACGCGTCCTTTACAGAGCTGCTAGATGCTGGGACGCGCTGAAAGGCGCTTGTTTACGCGCGTAAATCGTGCATGCTGGAACGGCTGGACGCAGTCTCCCGCCGGCGTTAAATGGTCGTATCTCGTGGGCGCCAGAGAGAGGCGTTATTTTCGGTTGTTGCGTCTCGTGAATGACACAGCGCCCCCTTGCTAAGGGAAACAAGTCTACCAGTCGAAACGCAATCATGCGTTGAAGCTTTGAACATACTGAGGCGTCCTCATTTTGGGTGGCACAAGCAAGTGTAGGCGCTTCTGAAAAAATTACTATCGAAGTACACATCGCGACACTGTTAGCGCCAACACGACATCGGAGCATTTTCGAATTTCACTTTTAAATAGTAGTAGCGAGCACGAAAGTTTATTGCTTACATTACAGAACTAAATGAGCCCTTTTCGTAGCAATAACAGCTTGAATAACATCCCGTGGTTTAAAAAAAAAAAAAAAGAACAACCGCATCTCCACGTGGTGAATGATGTTGATTGGGGCGAACCTCTTGTGGCACTTGTCTGCGTAGACGCTGAGCCACAGCATGCCGAGCCTTTCGTTTGTTTTCATCCATGTCACGCTGCGGTCAAATGCTCAAATGCGTATATAACCACGTTTCATACCATACATTCTCTTTCTGACATGGATGAAAACGAAGGAAATGCTCGGCATGCTGCGGCTCAGCGTCTACGCAGACAAGCACCACCAGAGCTTCGCCCCAGTCAACATCATTCACCACGGGGAAATGCGGTTGTTGTTGTTTTGCCCTGCACGAGCACGGGAGCACGTGCTCACGTGCTCGTGACCCGACGGCGAACGGTCATACGGACATGGCTAGCCCCTAAGGAACTTCGCCCCTAAAACTGGAAAAACCGGCGATCGCTTGTTCGCGCTTAGGTGTCGCGCTGTGCACATTACTCGTTTTTTGCAAATAAAAGGAACGCGTTACCTTAACTGATAAAAAGTAAGGCACGTTACTTTTGCGTTACCTTATTGCTTATGAACTAACACGTTTTACTGTTTGAACTTTGGAGATATGAATAAAGGCCATATTTCAAGAAATCTTATGTCCATTCAGAAACTGAACGTAATTACTTTATCTTTCTTGCGGTTTCACCTAAATAAATTATCATAAAAAAAGAAAAAAAAAACAAGAAAAACAACAACTTGAAAATGTATATGATTTGGCAACAGAAAGAATAAAACAAACCCGAGTTCGCTTTATTTTTTTCTGTTGCCAGTCAATGTTACCAACACGCTCTTCAGTTAATGTATTCATAGAGCTTGGTGCCTAAAAACACAAAAAATAAGTAATTTTATTCAGTATTGGGGAGATAATGTAACGTAGTAAGGGGTAACGTAGCAATGTAACTAAGTTGCCCCTTATGCTATGTTCACAGTACGGATGCAACTCGCCAATCTTTCATAACACACGCATACCTAAGCGCATAAAGCGGAAGGTGTTCGTTCAGATCACAATTTCTTGAATAGTCTGAACGAAATCGTTCCGCCTCTTGCGCTTACGTTTGCGTGTGTTATGAAGGATCGGCACTTTGCGTCAGTAGTGTGAACATAGCATGACCCGAAATAAGCAACGTAAACACGTTATACGTTACTGCTAAAAAAAAAAAAAAGCCTGACAGGTACTTACGAAATACCGAGAAAACGTTATACGTTACCGGTGACGCCGTCACTTGAAACGCGGTACCGCAAACACTGCTACGGGCTCACCTGGTTCGCCCCGCACTACTTGTGGCACCTTCGTCAAGTTTTTTTTCTTCTTTCTGTGTAGTGCTGAAGAGCAGAAAAACGCCTTCCGACTTCAAGAATAGGCTAGATTTAAAGCCTTAAGACAGTCTAAAGTTCGAGATTCATGACTGTGATGGCCAGCGGAGCCACGCGACCACCAAATATCAAAAGCGATCTGCAGCCAGAGCGCGTGCCCGCAGAGCGCGATCGAGAGACACGAGCCCCCGATGGCGCAAGCCAGTCGTCCCCGAACGCTGATCCGCTTCTGATCAATAAACTTAAGTATTCGGGCGGTAGCCACCTAGTCTACGCGAATACCACACTGGCGACGAGGATGGGAATACCATCTTCTCCACAATGGACTTGTGCCAAGCGTACCAGCAGCTGAAGGTGACAGAGTCCACAGCAGCTGTGCTGACAATCAACACAATTAAAGGATTGTACAGAATGACACGGCTGCCATTTGGAATTTCAGCAGCGCCAGCGATCTTCCAGAGGATGATGGAGACGACACTAGCTGGCATTGAAGGTATAAGCGTCTACCTTGACGACATCATTATCAGCGGAGCAACCATAGAAGAGCATAATGAACGTCTGGACCAAGTTCTATCCAGGCTAGACAGCTGCGGTCTGAAACTCAAGAAGGAAAAATGCAAGTTTGCAGTCAGCGAGGCTACATTTCTGGGACACAGGATTGACGCCGCAGGTGTTCATACAACCGCTGACAAGGTGCAAGCGATCCTCAATGCTCCAGAGCCAACAGGAAGACAGGAACTGCAAGCCTTTTTGGGGTTGCTTGCGTTTTACGATCGCTTCCTCAAGAACAGGGCTACGGTCGCAGCCGACCTCTACAAGCTTCTTGAAAAGGACAGGCCATGGCTCTGGACGGGACAGTCACAGGGAGGCATTTCGCAAACTTAAGGAGTTGATTAAGGACTCTACCGTTCTCAAGCATTATGACGAAAATAGGCCCCTGCTGCTGTCTTGTGACGCGTCTCCGTACGGCATTGGAGCAGTACTCGCTCAGGAAGATTCCGATGGACGCGAAGCTCCAATCGCTTTTGCGTCCAGAACACTAGGAGCCGCGGAGAAAAACTATTCCCAGTTGGACTAAGAAGGGTTGGCCATCGTCTACGCTGTATGCCATTTCCATGAGTACATCGCTGGACGACAGGTCGTAATCTACACCGACCACCAACCACTTTTGGGAATACTGGGAGGCTCGAAACTCATACCGCAAGTTCTATCCCCCCGTATGACGCGATGGTGTATAAAACTTGGCGCCTACGACTATGAACTAAGGTACAGACGAGGAAAACTACATCAAAACGCAGACGCCCTCAGCCGGCTACCCCTTCCTGCTGATATCGACGAGCCCTGCACCCCAGGTGAGGTGCTGATGCTTGCAGGCTCGCCGATTCCTCTACTATCTCCAGAACGCATTGCAGCACTCACTCAACAAGACGAAGCCTTAGCTACAGTTTACAAGGCTGTACATCACGGCAGCGTAAAAGAGCTCAACGGTGATAACTGCAGGCAATACAAAAGTGTCGCCAAAGAACTCTCGACGCTCAACGGCTGCTTGACCAGAGGATCACGAGTGGTCATCCCCAGCGCAGCCAGAGCTCAGGTACTCGATTTACTGCATGCTGGTCATCGAGGCATGGTGACAATGAAGGCGGCTGCTCGTGGCTACGTCTGGTGGCCTGGAGTAGGCAAGGATATCGAGGTGAAGGCAAGGACATGCTGCATTTGCCAACAGCACCAACAGGCACCGCCCAAGGCACCTGTTCCGGAATGGCAACGACCATCGAAGCCATGGGACACTCTACACGTCGACTTCGCCGGACCCGTGGAAGGAAAAATGCTATTGATAGTTGTTGATGCCTTCAGCAAATGGCTCGAAGTTCGCCAAATGAACAACATCAACTCCGGTTCACTGATCCAAGAACTCCGAAACTTATTTGGAACATTCGGAGTACCACGTAAGATTGTCAGCGACAACGGCACATCGTTTGTATCCGCCGAGACAATTCTTACTGAATAACGGTATTCGTCACGTAACAAGTGCTCCATACCATCCGGCGACCAATGGCCAAGCAGAAAGAATGGTGTACGAAACTAAACAGGCCTTATCTAAAGACAACATGGGAAGCTTGTCGTGCCGGCTTGCCCGATTTCTGCTTAAACAACATACCACAATCAGTCTCACGACAGGAAAGACGCCGGCTGTGCTCATGTTCGGTCGAGAATTGTCAACAGCACTCACACGTCTACAACCGCAGAGAGAGCGAG
Source organism: Ixodes scapularis (assembly GCF_016920785.2). NCBI lineage: Eukaryota > Metazoa > Arthropoda > Arachnida > Ixodida > Ixodidae > Ixodes > Ixodes scapularis. The sequence continues at coordinate 72,147,839 of NW_024609837.1, forward strand.
ATGAAGAAGCGACACAACCAGTCACGTCTCCTAGGAAGATTTCGGTCAACAGCAACGTATTCATTAGAAACTTCAGAGGAACGCCGTTGTGGATACCAGGAACAGTGGTTAAAAGGCTCGGATTCCGTTCTTGGGTTGTGAAGACAAAGGATGGCACTGTACGAAGGCACGAAGATCATATCAGAAATTCCGCAGAAGACGCTTCAGGACAAGTGGTCACGATACCATCTTCAGCAAAAGGCATCAGCAACAACAGCCCACAAGCTTTACCCGCGCAGTGGACCATTCCGATGGTTGTGCAGCCAGCAACAAAAGAAGCACAAGAATTCATAGAGGTTCATCCCGATGGGCAGATGGTTCCGCCACCTACCTCTAGACCACAACGTTCAAGACGGCCTCCTGATAGATATGGCGACGGAATCTAGAGGGGGAAGGAGTGTGATGGCCAGCGGAGCCACGCGACCACCAAATATCAAAAGCGATCTGCAGCCAGAGCGCGTGCCCGCAGAGCGCGATCGAGAGACACGAGCCCCCGATGGCGCAAGCCAGTCGTCCCCGAACGCTGATCCGCTTCTGATCAATAAACCTAAGTATTCGGGCGGTAGCCACCTAGTCTACGCGAATACCACAATGACACCACCCCCAGGGTATGTCACTTATAGCCCTGTTATACCCCTGTTACACGGGGACACTTAACCGCAGTTAACCCAGCTTTAACTGCGGTTACGTGGCAGCACAGATGCCGCACTATACCCTCTGACAGCTATTTCAAAAAACGTGAAGAGGGCGCGTGCACTCTTTTGATGGGTGCTCAAGATGCTCAAGCGCACGTTCGCCCATAGCTCTGATTGCATCGCCGCAGAATGTTGTCGGTAAGTATTGTGCGCTAATTGTGGTTTAGCGTAACTGCAGTTAAGTGTGCCCGTGTAACAAGGGTATTACGGTATATACGCTTTCAGCGCGCGCCAGATCGAGCCGCCATAGCCGACCTTTTATTATCTTACCGACATGCCGAGGCACTGAAGCGGCCGTTGACCAGCCTCCAGAGAGACCTAGGCTGGGGAGAAGAAAACAGTAACACCTAAAATGGCAATAACCTGTCCTACTGTGGTAATGAAGTGCAGCGAACGGAATAAGAGGGAACAAAAACTGAAGGTCGGTTAAGGTCGGCGCCCATGCACAGCTGCCTAAAAGCGTCTATATTTGGATGGTGATTGGGAATATATGGGCCGGCTTGCTAGAATCAGCGCCTTAGCTTAGTCAATGTGAAAAAAAAGCCTGCCAAGCCTGGAGTGCGCGAGCGCTTGAGAATCGACTTCGCGCCATTCTGCTCGTGCACTAGCTTCAGCAGTGCTTTCTTTCAAGTAGTTTTAGCTGAGACGCTGATTCTACAGGGTGGCTCAAATAGCCGGCAGGCTGTTTATTTTGTCCGTTCTTTTTTTTTTATTTTGCCGTGTCTCCGGTTTACGATCGAGGCTCCTTAAATCGGCCGAAAAAAAATAGTTTCTTAGCCTCTCGTGCTACAATATTGTGCAGCGTTGCCCACAGGCGGTGCAATTTTTCTATACAATTTGCAAAGAGCGAACTTACCTGAGGAAAAAGTAAAGAAAGAAAAAGGCTTATAGCTCCTAGGGAAACGCAGCGAAGCCACCGGTCTTCGAACAATAGGGATCCCTATTGTTCGAAGACCGGTGGCTTCGCTGCATTTCCGTAGGAGTTTACCCTTTTACTTTTTTTACTTCTCATCACGTAAGTCCGCTTTTTGCAAATTTTATAAAAAATTGCACCACCTGTGGGCAACACTGCAAAGAGCGAACTTACCTGAGGAAAAAGTAAAGAAAGAAAAAGGCTTATAGCTCCTAGGGAAACGCAGCGAAGCCACCGGTCTTCGAACAATAGGGATCCCTATTGTTCGAAGACCGGTGGCTTCGCTGCGTTTCCGTAGGAGTTTACCCTTTTACTTTTTTTACTTCTCATCACGTAAGTCCGCTTTTTGCAAATTTTATAAAAAATTGCACCACCTGTGGGCAACACTGCACAATATAGTAAAGCGTTAGGTTCAGAAACCGATTTTGCGGTCGATTTAAAGATGTACAGGGGGAACAGCGCACCCGGGAAACAGTCGCTCAAGTTCACATTTACACAAAAGAAAGAGACACTTACTCAGCGCTGACTGACAACTCTCGGGTATATTTACACTTTCTCCTCTTCTATCTGTATTATAGGCTAGGCTAAGGCGGCTAGGGCCAGGGTGCGCTGTTCCCCCTCCACATCATAAGCAACGAACTCGCCCGAACCCCTGTGTTAACTATTTAAAGAGCCTGGCCGCTATTTGAGACATCCTATAGATAGGGTGCCTTCATGTGGGGTTTGCTTGGGGTGATGACATCTGGCTAAATATTTACGAAAGCCTTTTCTTTTTTTTTTTGAAGCGCGTGAAAGAGTGAAAAAGTGTGGTTTTGCACGCGCTCGTGGCACGCACTGTGCTACGGAAACATTTTGTGTTCGGCGATTTCTTTATATTTTCCCCGTGAGCGCGTGCTGTCGACATCGGGTACTACAAAGGATGGCATCTTTCCAAAGAGAAGGACATTGAGGCAAGTCGGCCCTGGAATCACGACGCATCCTTTTATTTTATTTTTTTTATTTAAAAAAAAAAGACACCAGGGGGCCGAGCGAAGCAGAAATGCTCCACATGGGCTCCTGCACTTTTTAGGCAGTTAACGCGAAAGTACCAAAATATCCCTATAATCTTCAGCGTCATTCAATTCACCAAGAAAAGCGGCACCGAAGGATACTACAGCTGTACAAGTGAGTGAATTTTTCGGCCAAATTTCCACCTTGGAAAGATCAACCTCGTATGCGGAGAGCTAAGCCTTACCAGGAATACAAGCGGTCGCCATCTTGGCTATACTCGAACACGGGGCACCCGCCGAGGGAAAGAAATAAGCGAGACCCAACCCGCTTTGCGCGCGGGCCTTCGGGCCCCGCAAGCATGATACATACGCAAATAACAAAGCAAGAAATGAACAACGAGATAGACATGGAGAACAGCGCGAGTACCAGAGCGAGCGGCACGCACATGGAGTTTGATGAAAACAGCGGCAGGACGCTGAGCCAGCCTGGCCCGTGGTACGAAGTTCTCAAAGAAAGAGAAAGCCAGAAAACAGCGAATGAGAACCGCATAAAAGGAAACAGCAATGCGAACAGCGCCCAGAATCTAAAAGAAGAGACGAGTGGGGTGACCAACCCAAAGATGCAACCGACCAACAACCAACTGCAGCAACAGCAACGCGGGGACGGAAGAACCCGCGGAGGCATCAACACGCCACCAAGGAAACGCATATTGCCACCATTACCAGAGGATGAATACAAGGTAGTATACAGACCAAGAACGGGCCTCAAGCTTTCTACGTGGTCTGATAAAAGCCTCACGCAAGGCATCGCCACAGCAGGCGGTTTTCCATTCAAAGACTTCTACTCGAATGTGACTATCCAGACGCAATGGGCTCAGAACTTGATCATCGCAAGTACCGCGGACGAGGACTACGGCATGAAGCTGAGCACGATCACCCAGATACAGCTAGGCGCGGCCTTGTACGAACTCATGCCTTACCTAAAACCGCTCCCGGGCACCGTACGAGGAGTGGTGCACGGAATAGAAGCAGGAACAACAGATGAGGAACTTAAAGAACTTATCTCAGTCAACGGCTACAGCATTCTGCACGCAAGAATGCTCGGAAAATCCAGCTCGGCGCTACTCACGTTTGAGGGACCGCACGTGCCATTCTACGTGAAAGCGGGTAGCGTGTTCACCCGATGCCGGCCCCACCGCAGATCCGTGCAGTAGTGCAGAGCCTGCGGGAATGTCGGCCATAGACAGGACGTCTGCCCCAACCCGGACACAAACAGGTGCAACCGATGCGGAGCGAAAAATCCTCAAGACAATCACAAGTGCCAGCCTAAGTGCAAGCTGTGCTACCAACCCCACGAAACGGCAAGCAAGGAATGCCAGAAACGACTCAAACCAAGTCCCCCACCGTTACACGTGAGAGGAAGGAGCAAATCGCGAAGTAAACAAGCCGCTTGGACGGGAGTTGCAAACGAGCGCCCTTTCGAGCAGCAGCAACGGACGTCATTGCCGCAGGACAGAGTGGTGAGCTGGCCCCAGCTGGGGTCCCATTCTCCCAATGCTCCAGACCCCTTTCCCCCACTGCCGGTCACGCAGCAGGATTCAAGTAAAGCACATTTCGAGCAGACCATAGACACACTTAAGAAACAGAACGCGGAGCTAATCTGGCGCTTAGAAAACAACGAAAAAAAAAAGCGAAGGCTAGGGAACAGGCCCAAGAGCAGAAACTGCAACAGTTTATAGAGCAGATGCAGAAACAGCAGCAACAACTGCCGCAAATACCGCCGCGAGCTCAGACACCTCTGCCGGAGGACCTCGAACAAAAAATGGAATATCACATGAACAAACTAGATGAGAGGATCGATCAGAAGATTGATCAGACAATGAGCCAGATGACAAAAGCAGTTGAATATAATATGAACAACCTGATGGAAACCGTGAATAGGGTCTTTGGAAACGGTCATCCAACCAGTATCCAATTGAGTACGACCCTCAACGCCAAGATTGATCGAATGGGGGAGACCCTTAATGCCCAGATGGGCAAGATGGGTGATGAGCTCAACCAACGTATTTCCGACCTTGAGAAGGAAAGAGAACAAGCCCGAAAGAAGCCGAAAACATCGCCAGGAAGGTATGCGCTGACAGAAGAAACGATCTGGGCCCGTTTGCTCGAAGCGCTAACCGCGGCTAAAGTTAGCCGCAGTACCTAGGAGGGGGATTTTTTAATCACGTGATTGGTTCGATAGGGATGCGGGGAAACATGGCGGTGCCCTTGTGAGTGAGCGCCGCTCGCTTTGGAACTAATACGTCGTTGTAGCTGCAATATCGGGCGCGTTAGTCAGCAGCGAATGGTACAGGAGGCCTTCGCTTTGCCTTACCTCACTGCTCGCAAAGCATGAGCAATGACCTCGCCGCATTTTTCTAGATTGTCTTTCAATTCTGGCCATTCTTAAGCCTAAATGAACGCGATAATTGTTGGCATGGCAACGTCTTCGGAAAGCGGATTGCCTCGACTCAAACACAAAAGCAGACAGCGTCCCAGTAAACCTTTCTCTGAATTACCCAAGCATCAAGGAGAACGCTGGAAGTGTAATTCTACGGCTCGCGCTCGCTGGCCTTCCTCTTATAAAATATTCCAAGTAAATAATCATAATAAGGCTTTGACGAACGCGCGTGCAAAACAAAATTTGTTTTAGACTTTTTGCTTTAGAACAATTACTACTGCAGACGCCAGCACGTGCAACGCGTGTAACTACACTCGGTGCTTGGGGGAACGCTGTCTGCTTTTGTCTGCTATCAATACCCGGCCGATTGAGTCAAGGCGATACACTTTCCAAAGACGTTGCCATGCCGACAATTATCGCGTTCATTTTGGGCTTAGGAATGGCCAGAATCGAAAGACAATCTAGAAAAATGCGGCGAGGTCATTGCTCGTGCTTTGCGAGCAGTGAGGTAAGGCAAAGCGAAGGCCTCCTGTACCATTCGCTGCTGACTAGCGCGCCCGATATTGCAGCTTCAACGACATATTAGTTCCAAAGCGAGCGGCACTCACTCACCGGGGCACCGCCATGTTTCCCCGCATCCCTACCGAGCCCAGTCACGTGATTTCAAAATCCCTCCCCTAGGTACTGCGGCTAACTTTAGCCGCGGTTAGTGCTTCGAGCAAACGGGCCCAGAACCCACAATGGAGAGTAAAGAGACGGGAAAGACAGACGCGGCCAAAATTCTCAAAATCTGGCAGTGGAATTGCCGATCGATTAACCGGAAAAGACAAAATCTACTACAATTTATCAACCTTCATCAACCGGATATCATCGCGCTACAAGAAACAGAAACAGACACCATAAAGTACGGGGCTACGAGACACACATAGCCAAAGGAAGAAACCGGACAGCCATCCTCACCAAGAAACACCACACAACACAACAACACCAAATCAGCCACAGAATTGAGCACACTTTGATAGAAATGATACCACAAAAGAAGACAGTACAGAGTCTATTTATCCTGAATGTTTACAGCCCGCCCTCGGACAACCTAAGGGACTTGGACAAGTTCCTGAGGGAGGTAAAGAAAGTTACCAAAGGGCAGAAGATACTCGTAGTTGGGGACTTCAACACACCGCATGTAGCGTAGGGATACCACAAAACCAACAAGAAGGGCACGGACGTGCACAACGCGGCTCAGCACCACCAACTGACGCTGTGGAACGACCCTCAGTGTCCAACCAGGATCGGAAACAGCATCTCCAGGGACACAAGCCCCGACTTAACTTTCTCGAAGGGCATACGGCAAATCGAATGAACGAGGCTGGAAGAAACCCTGGGAAGCGATCACTATATGATTCAAACCGAACTCCGACACAACAAGACTCCATTGAGAACGGGGCAAGCGAAGATCACGGACTGGACCGCGTTCCGAAAGGTGGAACACCCAGCGGACATGGACGATATTGAAGAATGGACCAGGCAAGTGATGGAAGAGGTAACCAAGCACACCAAGACGATACAACTCACTTCGGACAACCCCGAAGTTGACCCGCACTTACCCTGTCGGGCCTCTGGGAGGCCCGACAGGGCCTCCTAAAAAGATAGAAGAAACAAAAAAGAAACCGCAAGCTCAAGGTTCGCATTGCCCTGTTGACCAGGGAAGCTGAGGAGTACGCAGAGAAACTCGGAATACAAAACTGGAATCAGCTATGCGACCGGCTACAGGGTACCCTGAGCAATCGCAAAACATGGGCAATACTTAGGTCGCTGCTGGCAAAGACAGAGTCAAAGAAGGTCACGTGTCAACATATTCAACGCCTCATCCACAACTATCAGGGTTCAGAGGAAGACGTGCTCGAAGCCATCACTAAAAAATACATTGGCAACCAACAACAACAGACGACGACGATCACTCACCTGGAGTACAAGGGAAAATCCAACCCAGAGTTGGATCAACCCTTCAGCAGGGCAGAGATAGTGGCGGCGCTCAGGAACTTGACGAAAAACACGACCCCAGGAAGGGACAGAGTTAACAACAAGACGCTCCGTAACCTGGACGACAGAGCCACGGAGTGTCTCCTTAAGCACATCAATGAGAGCTGGGAGACCGGGAAGATACCGGCATGCTGGAAACACGCGGATGTGACAATGATCCCAAAACCGGGCAAACCGATCACTGTGCAGAACCTGAGACCAATATCCCTCACGTCGTGTGTGGGGAAGCTATTCGAGCACATGGTACACAACAGACTTTCCCCGTATCTCGAGGAGAACTAATTCCTCCCTAACACGATGTTTGGATTCAGACCTCTTCTATCGACCCAAGACATCCTTCTTCAACTCAAAGAGGATGTAATAGACCACCTCAGCACGCAGCAAAAGAGCGCAATTCTAGCATTGGACGTCAAAGGGGCGTTTGACAACATCTCACACAGAGCGGTGCTAGACAGCTTACAAGGGACAAACTGCGGCCAAAAGACCTACAATTTCGTCCGTGACTTTCTCACAGACCGGACAGCGACTATAGGCCTGGGAAACCTAAGGACCGAACAGATCAAGGCTCCACAAAAGGGAACCCCTCAGGGATCGGTGATCTCACCGTTGCTCTTCAATATTGCAATCAGGGGTCTACCGCCCCTTCTAAAAGACATTAAAGGTCTCAGCCATGCAATCTACGCGGACGACCTTACCATATGGACGACGTCGGGGTCGGCAGGAATACAGCAAGACGCTCTGCAAGAAGCGGTGAACAGGACCGAGAGATATCTGAAAGATTGTGGTCTCTCGTGCGCCCCGGATAAATCGCAACTTTTGGTGCTAAGAAAGAGGGGGAGAGGTCGTCCTCCACCGGAAGCACCGGACCCCGTACTAACTCTACATGAAGATGACATCCCACAAGTCGACGTGCTCCGTGTCCTGGGACTAGTATTTCAGAAGGATGGTGGAGGGATCGCCACAGTGCAAAAACTCCAAGAAACAGTCACACAAGTTACGCACCTAGTAAAACGGGTAACAAACAGAAACCACGGCCTCAAGGAGCAAGACACTTTGAGAATCATTCAAGCACTCGTCATCAGCAGAATAACGTACGGGACCCCATATCTGGGGCTCAAAAGCAGCGAGCGCGAGAAGATTAACGCACTCATTCGCAAGACATACAAACTGGCCTTGGGGCTTTCCCCAACAACCTCCACAGAGAAACTACTCCGATTGGGTATACATAACACATGGGAAGAGCTGGCAGAAGCACACGAGGTGAGCCAGGTTGAAAGACTTAAGCTCACCAGGACGGGCAGGGACACCTTAAGAAGTCTGGGCTACGCAATTGAAGACGAGTCAAGAAGTAAACAAAGGATTCCAGTACAACTAAGAGACAATATCATAGTTGCATCCATTCCTCGCAACATGCATCCAGAACACAACAAAGAACGACGAAGGGCAAGAGTGAGAGCACTGAGAAAGACCTACGAGAGAGACGATGACCGCGTGCGGTACACAGACGCAGCGAAATACAAGGGAAAGAAAGCCCACACGATTAGCGTGGTAAACAACAAGGTAGAAGAAACCGCGGCGGCTAGCGTGAGGACCCCAGACACGGACTCAGCAGAGGAGACAGCAATCGCTCTTGCGGCGAAGACAGGCAAGGAACTCCTCACGGTAATAACAGACTCACAAGCCGCCTGCAGAAATTACCAACTAGGCCGAATATCACGATTGGCCCTCGAAACGTCAAAAAAAAAAATCAAAAATCCCCCCGAAATAGTCATAGTCTGGACCCCAGGACATGAAACCCTAGCGGGTAGTCTAGCGGCGCATGCCGCTCCCCGAGAACACTCTCTCCAGGCTACCTCGCTGGGCGACCGTGCTCCAGCGGATACAGACGAGGGCGTTCCAGAAAGATACACCGACATTCTAGCGCATTACAGACTAGGGAGGAGAACCTACCCTCCCCCACACCCCACAATATCCAGAGAGGACGCCGTGACACTTAGAAAGCTACAAACTAACACTTTCCCGCACGGCACATTATTTCACGCAATGTACCCAACTCAATATGACTACGACTGTAAAAACTGTCGAGTGCCTAACACTCTCTACCATATGGTATGGGAGTGCAAGCACAACTCCTCCATACCCCCCATTTCCCGACCAACCGCGGAGCAGTGGGAGGACCAGCTGACCAGCTCAAAACCTGAGGACCAGTCCCAACTGGTGAACAGGGCCAGACTGGCAGCGCGGGACCATGGCATCCTGGACTGAGGCAGCCACCCACCTGGGGACGACCCACAAGCTTTCGTCTGCTCAAATTATAATAAAGTTTATTCCTCCTCCTCCTCCTTATTTTTTATTTTAGAACGCTTGAAACAGCGTGTCTTGGCTCACGCTCTTTGCGTCTTCTGATCTGTGCTTCGACGGCATTGTTTCATTGTACTTTTCCCGTGATGGCGTTCCGCACCAGAGCAGTCGCGCTTTTACAGTTTGACGGTTTGAGACATTCAAGTTTGTACTACCCGAAACAAGTCCTAACAAGTCCGTTTTCGCAGCTTCCTCTCTGCGACACGGGAGGCCAATAAACTTGTAGCTCTCAAGTTTCGAAACCTGACCCTGGCGAACAAAATCTGACATTTATAGGTCCCGTTTCTTTCATGCGTCGTGTTGCGTGCTTTTAAATGCACTGTTAGTTCCCCTGGACAGACGCTGAGGAACATTGGCAGACGCTAGATTACGCTTGTGGATCAATGGGACGCTAGCACGCCGCTTAATGTCTGCAAGGAATGGCGTGCCACGGACTCTAGCGGAAGCGACTCTTTTGTGGTCGCGTCTCGTGGGCACTACACTGGCCCCTGTCATAACCTCCTATATACTGACAACGCCTGGCAGATCGCCACGAGAAGCGGCCGCCGAAATGGAAAAGGTAGAACGGCAGGCAACGGGTGAGAGCAGAGCGCCGTGACTTGCGCCCCGCTGCGGCGAGACGCCAAAACACACTTCTCCCGAGCTAATAAGTGTGTTTTGGGTCCTCGCCAGTGCAAAGCTCTGCGATGACGTCCAGGTTCCCCGAGAAATGCTCTGTGCTACCAGATCCTCGCGCTCCAAATCTGCGACCGGGCACTGGCTCCGTTGTTGAACTGCCAGGCTTTGTGAGTATAGAGAAGGCTATGACCCTGGCCGTGTAATACAGCCCCATAAGAACAACCAGATGCGAATCATGAAGCAAGACGCGTAAACTGAGTCACACCAAGCCTTTTTAGGCTCATTAACTCTAGCCGTTCGTCTGGGGTCTAAAAGCTTTTACCTTCAAGCCCTCTAAAAAAATCTGGAGTGTCTGCTCTTCCGGCTGGTACTATACTTCGTTTCACCTTATGTTTAGACCACGACAAACTCTATACTAAGTATAGAGTAGGTCGCGGTTTAGACCACGGTGGAAGAAACACATTTAGGTGATGAAGAAGAAGAAAATAGATGGTGCTATGAAGAATTTTTAGGTGGGGACTCTGGCCGCTCTTCCCGCGGGGAGCCAGCGACCAGATCATGTTCGGAGCTTGTCTCGAGCCAGGAGTAGTTAGTTCCGCGCCGCCGCGGAGGGCGCAGCGGTATGCGGTCCCTCTTCGGCGGCAACGGTGTCGGTGGCGTAGCGTGCTCGTCTTTTTCGCGGTGTGGTGGTGTGGTGGTGATGTGCGAACAGTGGCTGGTCTCGTGTTTTGCTTTGGTGCTGTGTCGATCACAGGTGCCTCCGTCGTACACGAAGGTGAGTCTTAACCCGAAGAAGAAGAAGGAAGAGAACACAGATTAACGTACTCGGGCGACATGGTGGCGGCGTGGTGGCGGTGACGTACAAGAAGCGGTAAGCGAGAAAATGCGGGGTCACCACTGGGAGAAACAAACGGAGCGGTTGGTTTGGAGGGGACCTTATACTGGGGCGCTATCTATCCCCGTTTGAGAGAAGCGCGCTTGATGCGGCGAATATAATGTGGCCGCCGCGTCGGACAGAGAATCATCACCTAAATGTGCTTCTTTTACCGTGGGTACAACAAGAAGCGGTGAGCGAGGGAATGCCGGACCACCGCTGGGAGAAACAACAGGAACGGTCTGTTTGGGAGGGACTTTATACTTGGGCGCCATCTATCCCCGTGCGAGTGAAGCGCTGGGTGCGCCGCGTCAGACAGTCATCACCTAAATGTGTTTCTTCTACCGTGGTTGGTACGCAGAGGACGTTACGAGTTAATGGCTCCAATGAGACCGCTTCAACGGCGCACCATCGTGGTGTTCGTCATGCTTATAAATTTTTTATCATCGCTAAACCAATCATATAAACAAAGAAAGGCGCAGTGACTTGCGTTTTTGACGCTGTTTGATTGGTTCTATTAGCTCATAGTGTCGGCAGCGTCTGAACTTCAACTGAAGCGAAGCATAAGAAGAGACGATCGCTCTAAACTACGGAGGGTCGGCGAATGACGGGGCTTGTGATATGTTAAGAACCCCGATAACGGTCCTCGCTGTGGCACAGAGCACGGTGAATGGTCATCCGCTGTGCAAGAGGGAGCAGATTTTTTTTTTTGGAGGGGGGGGGGGGGGGGGGTTTAAGCATATTATCAGCACTCTAAACTGTTGTGTCCCTTCCGTAGAGTGCAGCGATTAGCTCTTTCAAGTCCCAAGTGCACGGCGGGAGAGCAGACGCTTCAGATGTCTTAGATTGCGGTGTTAACACTGCCCACAGTAGGTGGCTCACTTACAGAGCCGTTATCAATACTACCCAACCATCGAAGATTATAAAAGCGCCTCATATGAGTTGTGAACTCAATAGCATCATTGTCGTTCTTCCGTTTCCTTAGTTCGCATCTTTTGCTCCTCTCGGCGGGGGCTGCAACACCATGCAGAGGGCTTCTCTATGGGGCGGCATTCCTTGAAACTATGAAGTGCGGCAGCCAATGGGAATTTATTCATCAATTCGCTGCTACAGACTACAGGCTTCGCTCCCTGGGACAGGGGAATTTGGGTGCCGTTTGGCGTGGCTTCCAAAACTGATAACGCCGGATCGCTCCATAAAAGAATTAAAACTTTCGCAGTCAAAAAAGAACCCCCCTCATTTCTTTTGTTGTTGGTGAGGCAGTGGTAGCTTGTGCGCTGAAGGTGGTGTAGCGTCGAGCTAGATGCGATCGCCGCGCCGCCCTTTCTGGAGCAGCGGCCACTCCGGCACAACACCTCCGCGCCTCCCACCATGCGTAACGGAACGGAGAAGATGAGAGACTCGCGCCGAACTGTGGCTTCCTCGTGAAGCGGCCCTGGCCAGGAATTGCTCGGGAGTGAAAAAAACTAGAAAAAGCGCGCCTGCTTGGTAAAAAAAACAAGAAGAACCGGTGCTCGGTCGACTAAGGCGTGCTAGAAGTAGGAGCAGCACATTAGGTTTTCGCTTGCGTACAATCAGTCGGGACGGATGCGAGAGCTCTGTGAGCATTTGACTGACAGTCGGGTTCGATCATTGATGAGACGAACGTTGCTTGAGCCTTTGACTTACACTCGCGTTTTACTTTCACTGAAATGGGAACCAATACCGGTGAGGGGCGAGCCACATAACAGATGTTACGCTAAAAAGAGAGAAAAAGGAAACGAATACACACACGCATACAAAAAAAGGAGGTATGCTTCAGCGTCAACCCAAAGCTAGTTGTATCGTCCCTTTCCCTGTTCCGGTTTCTCTCTTTACTTCCATTGCTAACAATCGGACCTCCTGGGACTAAAGCACCGGACGGAGAAGTTCGACAACCCCCCAGGCTGGGATCGATTCAGCGGTACCATGTCATGCTGTTTTTTTTTGGCAAGCTTATGTTTTTAGCGGTCTTCTTAACTTTTGTGTTCTAACGGGATTCGTGTTCGATAGAGGAAACGGGCAGTGAACGGTGACCCATTTACAACTATCCCAAACTTTGACATGCCACTCCGGTAAGGTGATTTGTGAGTTTCCGTGCTTCTACATTATTTCTTTTCTTTCGCTTTTCGTCCTCCTCTTTGTATTTCTCTGTTTCCCATTGTTTTTATATCTTCCAATTTTTTTATTATTTCGGATTATGCCTGTCTTTTTGTCTTTGTTTTCTCAATCACTTGCACTATATTTGTTGGTCTATTCCAAAGGTGGCCAAGCTGCGGCTCACACGCACACGCACACGCACACGCACACGCACACGCACAGATGCACACGCACGCGCACACGCACACGCACACATACGCACGCGCGAGCACGCACGCACGCACTCACGCACGAACGCACGCACACACATACACATATACACATACACACATACACACACACACGCACGCATGCACGCACGCACCGATCGTATCACACTTTATTACCCTCATCATCACCTGGAACATCTGAAACTCTTCTGCACATCCACGCTCACCTAAACTCTGATTTCAGTTTCACTTTAGGCATTTAGCTGTCATATTTTCAGCAGCGCCTCTCGCGATCAAAATTGATTATTTCGAAGTCGCGTGTCGAATGCTCGCTCTTACTCTCCCTTACCTTGCTAATCCACGCTAGATGAAAAACAAGAACAAAAAACATGAACACAACAGCTGATAGCAATGTATTCTTGGTGATTCAATGAGACCCTAATCTCAGGAGTCATATACTTTTGTTGACACCGCTTTTTTTTTTTTTTGGAGGGAAGGGGTTATGAACAGGTGACCACAGACCCTAGTATTCGATCGTAACTTCTGTCTGATCAATACCTACAATGCCGCCTTTGAGGTCGCGTCCTGCAGACGCCAAAGCTTAGATTAGATAGTCGCGTCTTGCGGACGCACTCGTGCCTCCTGTCCAAATGCAACGGGGCGCGTCTCCGACTAGTGTGTTTACTGCGTCCAAAAAAGCGATTCCTCTATCTTCCACTGATGACATTATAGAAGTGTCAAACTGTCGCCGGCCGCGATCCTGGCAGTGTCACAGAAGCGGCGGTGGATGCGACAGGCGCCTGTTCTCTGCTGCAGGTCACACTCCAACTTGACAGGCCGCACAAGCTTCGGCAGCCAGGAGTTGGGACGCCGCGAAGACAGCGACGCTCACGTTCACTCATGTTTCCGCCAATATTCCTATGACCAACCACCAGGATTGCAACTTGCCCACAGTATATGACACTCAGGCTTCTGTGACGTCATTGGCAGTCCCTTCGGGACAACTTTCGACACACGGGAGGAATTGACCCTGTAAGTGAATACGTCACATGGCGTCTGGGTCCAAACAAACCGTTGCGACAGACTAATGCATGGAGACTCCACATGAGGCTAGATGTTTGCTTACAAGTAAGTAAATTATTTTTTTCATAAGAAACCTAACTGCTTGATATCTAATTATGAAGATGTCCTTATCGTCTCAGTGTCGTATTCCAACGATGAAAGCCATTTCTAAAGTATTACACTCCGCTTTGCTTTGGTACCAGACGACACGATAGAATTGCTGGCTTCTGTTACAGCGGGCGTCTTCATTGAATTGCGTCGGTAAACGAGCGACAAAAACAAATGCATCCCATGGCCGTAAATACCTTCGCAATGTGCGTTTTGTTCTTCTGTTTTTTTTTTGTACCGAAACCAAATTAAAAAAAAAAAATCTAGTCCGAAGAGGAGAACATATGAAGAGCACAATAAAAAAACATCACCAAGAGTAGATATATAAGCATAAACAAAATAACCGGATAGCGCATGGACACAGACATACTTCTCAACGCTGTTTTACCACACAAATGTAAGACTACTGCAAGTTTAAGCTAGATTTTACACTCACTACTACTTGCATGCAACTACTTTATTAATATTCTAGCAATATTATATAAATGTAGCGCCATATTTTAAAACATTATGACCGAACAGAATATGGGTTTCGCGTGCTCTCGGTTAATTTGGCCCTTTTCACATCAAGGCAACTCTCCGCCAGTGCTACATGTACTCACCATATCTTTTTTATCCAGTTATTTCGCGCTTTGAGGTTTTGCGCAGATCTGAAGAAACTGCAAGAATATTTTTCCACACGATGGTTACAACCAGGTACGAAGCACCCTCCCATAGCACGAGTCCGCAAACAAAATTTGGGATCTCAACCGATCGCCTGAAGAGCTTTTCCCACGGGTGCAATGCGATCTTTAGCGGAAGATCATCGCGATCGACGCCCGGACTTTCGATAAACCATATTTTGCATCGCACCCCACCGTGAATTCTTATGAGTGTCTGAAACTCATTATATTTCAAACAAATGCAATATCAAAATATCGTCTTCATCCACACGATTGAAACGAGAGCAGACAACATTGAAAAATACGAAAGAGATAAAAAGGACGGACAGGACAAAGATCTTTCGGGCTTTCGAAAGATGTTTGTCCTGTCCGTCCTTTTTGTGTAACTCTTTCGTATTTTTGAATCGATTACCAACGCGGTCAATCCAAGTTCAGACGGCATACTTCTTGCATTCGTCGTCTGCTGCAAACATCTTGAGGACCGGAAGTTGCAGTCGTAGATATTTAAGGAGCAAGCGATTACCGGTACACTTCTGTCAAAGCACATATTTGACGTTCTATATTTGTGATATTTTGAAGTTTAAATTCTCTTCCTGATTTTTGAATTGTCAGGTTTTCGTAGCGAATCCCAGCCAGATGTATTTATTCATAACAACGACCCTAGCAACGGTTTGTTTGAACCCATGACGTCATACTTACGGAGTCAATAGGTTGCTAACACACACTAGTCAGTGACGCCTTCCAGGGACACAATAGTTTCACGAGTAACACTTGCGGAAACTGAAACATGATTTCTAGGCCCCCTCCCCCTTCCAAGGAGACCCTCCTAGATGACAAGGCAGTGGTGCTGAGTTTCTAGCGCCCTCTAAAGAGGCAAACGTGGGGTAAGGATTGGATACGAGCGATACTTTAGCGTTCGGCTGAGACTGGACTTGAATAAACGATACACGATTCACAGCCTGGTGGTGACGTAGCGCTTGTTCCCAATCCATGCTCTACCTTTGCCTCTTCAATGTGACGTTGAAAGTTCAAATCAAATCAAAGTCAAAATGCTTTATTTTTCTCCATTTGGAGAGGGAAGACAGAGAAAAAAGCAACATAACAGTTGCTTGACAGGTCTCCATCTCCCCTCAGCAGCAGCAGAGACAGCACACAAAACAGGTAACACAAAAATATATGTTTTATGTAATTATTCGTTTGATATAAAACAAAAGCAAAACAAAAATGAAAAATCGCCGCACGTCATGCACCTACACTGACACTGAAAGCTCAACAAAAAATGAAAGCAAATATTTGTTTACCAAAGTCAAAGGTTCTATGTTTAAATCCACCAAACGATTTAAAAGACGAGGAAGAGTATTTCCCAACATCTGAATTCCATAATTTGTTCTGGAGTGCGGCACTAGCCATGTATCGTCAGTTTAACCCTCCGGCCTTGTTATCTACGAGGATTTGTTTCAAGCCATCGGTGCAATCTCAAATCAGACGACATTTTCTGAGAACTTTCCGAACCGTACAGTTCGCACCATAAGCCACCTCCACACAAACACGCAGAGTCCACGCCAACGTACATAGTGACACCCTTCTGCGGATAATCACGCACCTCCTCGACTTCACTCGAACGGAGAGGGGAGGAGGCTAGAAAAGAGGGGAAGGAAAAGAACGGCAGATAATTGTCACCACCTGTCGGAACTAATTGTTTAGCACATTTGTTTAGGCAGCAGGAAGTTAGCCAGCTCCAATGGGCGTCTTTCTTCTCCATTGTCGATGGTGAAATTTAATTAGTGCAGTACCACTGCTAGCCTTGGCTATTTAAAACGTGCAGTAGAGAGTGCATGGACACACGCCGGTACCACACTTCTCTAGATGGAAACGCTGACAAGGTCAGGGTTTGAGCCCGGAATCACCAAGTTCCACAGAACGAGCTTTCGGTCCACCTGCCGCAAGCTGTGGAGCGTAAACACACTAGGCCATCCATCCCCACCCATTATAGCTCCCCATTAATCTGTCCTCCCTCTCCTGTCTATGTTCCCAGTCGGAAATGTCCTTTCTGTCTTTCCCAATAGAGAAGGGTACCGGTGGCCGGCGAGTCCCACAACAATTGAGATGATCGAAACCGTTAGGTTGACAATCGGGCTTCGTTCCCACGGAAGTGACATCTGGAAGGCTGGTGGGGTACCTACCAGGGGTGGCAGGCACGGCTGTAATTGTTTGGATACACGTATCGACCTTCCTAGGTACTCGATTAATAAGCGAGGGTAGCATCTACCGCCATCTGCACGCTTACGCACGTCTGATAACTTGGAAAAAGTTTTCATTCGATCCGTTTCTACTAAGGGAGCTTGACTGTGTTCTAAATTTTACCCAAATGGATCCGAGTTACTCCGGCGGATCGTATCACGTGACAGCACAGATTGAAAAACGCTGGACGCGGGTAGGTTTTGGAACGCCAAGGGTACGAAGCCCTTACCGTGGAGTAAGATCGAGTAAATTTTTAACACGGCCAGAGACTGACGGCGGAGCTTGTGGCCCGTTACGTTAGAACAAGGCGACAATAGATAAAACAACAAGCCGCGTCATCTTATCTAAAGATTGTTGCAACTTGTTATCCGTTAACAGCACAAGGTGGCGGAAGCGGCATATCGATCTTCCCGCTTGCCAGACTCCTAGCCGTGTACTTTAGAGTCACTCCCAGCTTAAGAAACGTAGAGTACGGCTTATTATGTCTAGGCTTGTTGGTTTGTGATTGGTTCTTCCGCGATCTTATCTGCTGATGCCGCAATCCTAATGGATTCTAGTGATAATTAGGTGTTCGTGATTCACCACGCCCTGCATATTTTTAACGTGAAACGTTCTTTGGCTAGTTGCTCGGGAATTCGTGAAGTCCCATTTCGTGAAGAAGCGGCCTGTGACAGACACATGAGTTCAATGTCCTCACTAGATTTAGCGAGAAAATTGACGTCATATGGCCTCAACACCAATTTAGTTTCCCCGCTAGATTTAGCGGGAAAATTGACGTCGTGTGACATCAACGCCAACTCAGTTCCCCGCTAAATTTAGTAGGGAAAATGATGTCACTTGAATTCGTGTCACGTGACCTATACACAAATTTTGTTTTCACGCTAAGCTTAGCAGAAAAATTGACGCCACGTGACCTAAAAGAAATCCAGTTGACCCTCTTAATTTAGCGTAAAAATTGATGTCACGTGACCTCGTCATCAATTCACTTTCCTTGCAAAATTTAGCGTGAGAAATGACGTCACATAATTTCTTCTAGCGTGACCTATACACAAATTCAGTTTCCCCCTAAATTTAGAAGGGAAATTAACGTAACATGACCTCAACGCCAATTGAGTTTCCCCGCTAAATTTTGAGAGGAAATGATATCACATGACTGGATGTCGCGTAACATAGTAAGTTTCCGTGATCAATTTAGCGGGGATATTGACGTCACGTGATCTCATGTCACGAGACGCTTAAACGTTTCTCAGGTATGCAACATAATTGCGTAGCAATTTTTCACACAATAATTTTTTCAATATGTTAATACAGAACAACTCAACTCCCTGATGTCACACGACTGCGGTGGTGCTGCCGTCTGCACTGCGCATGGTCATGCAGACGCATCACTGGTCCTGAATTCGGTCTCTGAGCATGCGCGGTGCCCACATCTACTCTGGGCAAAGCATACTTATTTGTAAACTGTGTGCATAAACTGTTTGAATCTTCCAAAGACTGCTGGACTCTCCCCAGTACCAACGGCTGAGGTTCACCTTGGACTATCGCGCTGCTGCTGCAGCTCCTGATGCCTCTGCCGCGAGAGGTGCTGGAAGTGTGGGTGTCTCCCGACGGTCTTCCCGTTGTATACGAGAGCTGCACAAGATAATGCGCACTGCACCCCAAAGGTGTCTCTTCCCTCCTTACCTTATTTGCGCTGTGTAACTCAGCACTTCACTCCAAAGAAGACGTACAAACAAGTGAGGGAAGGTTTTAGAGCTCAGCTCTCAGGCGCAGGCGCCCTTTTCCGGATTGAGGGACGTCACCGTCGCGTTGCATTATGCAACGTTTCCCATAATGACGTCGCACGTGATGCTACGTGTGACGTCACGAGGGTCAGGGGAGGAGAAGGAGGGAGCAGGGGAGGGGAGGAGGGTGGGAGGAGGAGAGAAGGAGGAGGAGGGAAGAGGAGGGGAGGAGAAGGAGGGAGGGGAAGCAGGAGGAGGGAAGATGCCAGCTACCCGTTGTGCAGGCAAGTCATATCACCGTTCATAAATAACCGGGAGGCACTATAAAAACGTGGCGTACTCGTCATCCAAGCGGCCGTCTACATGCGTACGCTCCTGTGCTGTACCTATCGATCTCTCTGGCACGTCAGACGAAGTTAATAAATTGTGTACCGCCAAGGCCGACAACGGCTTGATCGTGGTATCTCTGTATCTCTCGCCTACGGCACTCACCGAATATTTCGTGCGAGACAAAGAACTTCATACTAGTCATGGAGGAAAACATCCCATTGGAACCAAGATATGGGCACTCGCTGCTCTGCTGTGCCATCTCGGGCGAGCACGCTTAAGACTAATGCTGAGGAAATCAAAAACGCCGAGCAGTCTTCGACAGAGCCGACAGCAAGTTGGATGACATCGAGAGTATCAACGTGCTTCGTCAAGCTTCGTCAAAGTGTTGAACCTGACGCTGTCTCATTCTCCCGCCTTGCTCGTGCTGTCCTGTTTCCTGGCACCGGCAGAAATTAGACAAAGTGGAGCTTCCAGATGTGAGAACTCTATTTCCTTTCTCCGGACAAGCGGTGAGCGAGAATACCACGATATATATATATATATATATATATATATATATATATATATAAACGAATTTGTGCAGATGAATGAACCGTACTTAATCCAATGAATTAAAGAATCCAAGTTTTCAGGAACCCGCCGAAAGCCAAAAAACGGCGGGTTCCTGAAAACTTGGATTCTTTAATTCATTGGATTAAGCACGGTTCATTCATCTGCACAAATTCGTTTATATCCTCCTCGGAGACCACGTACGATGGTGTGAAGTGCCCGTGTTGTATATATATATATATATATATATATATATATATATATATATATAATAATAATGAAAGTTTCATAGGTTTATATTAGGAGTACGATTTAGAAAGTATGAACCTTGCCGATTTGTTTAGAACTGATTCTAAGGACGAAGTTAGGTACCCTACGCCGAAGTCACCGGTGGAAACTGCGTACTCGAGCTTCGATCTAACGTGTAACTTATAAATAAAAAAACAACAACAAGGGAACAGGACTAAAATGTATCGTCAGAAAACCAAGCATGCATTTTTCATTGTTAATAATGTGCTCTATTTGAATATTCCGCGAAAGATCGGACGTTGTGTGCACCAAGGTATTTGTAACAGGACACACCTCCAAACCAATGAAATGAAATGAAAAATGTTATTTAGGTCGTAAGTAGGACGAGGGGCATTAGGACGAGACACACGCATTAATTTTCACATAGTGATATTTAGTTCTATTAGCAATGCAAGACACCAATGAGTTAATGACTTCAAGTCAGACGGCAATAATGCTTGTGAGAAGTCGATTTATGCGGAATGATGAATGAATATGCACTAAATGATAGAAGCCTCCTGCGAGCAGAAATCTCCGGGTTTTCCGGCTGTGTCCACTTCATATTCTGATAGATACAGTACTTCCTATTTCGCCCTCATCTGCTAAACGACCTTTCTTGTTGGCAGAAGGGTTTCGTCTGAGGAAATCGATAGTTGACGTGTTAGCTTCCGCGGCAATATTTGCGATATAGCTAACTTGGTTTTGTTGAACCGCATAACAGGGCTTTGTTGATATCGCTAAATTGGTTTGTTGAAACGTACTATTAGTGACTGCTCTGTGTGTGTCCAGACAGACATAAGTTAGTCAGCTCTATTGGGCGTCCGCTGTCTATCTCTCTAATATAGATGAGAAATTTCGCCAGCTCAGTACCACCGCTACTCTCTGGATTTTAACGTGCACTCTGCAGTAGAGACACACAACTGCAAGCCGGTATGATGCTCATACAGAACGAAACGGGCAGGGAAGGTGATTGAACCTAGGATGTACGGGTTCTCCAGCGCGAGCATTCACTGAACGTGCTCGGAACAGCCGTGCGCTAAAACACTAGGTCACCGACCCCTTCCCTCCCGAGTTATTAGCCGACCTTTATGAGCAGCGTAGGTGCGGCGAGTTTATTGCGAAAAGCTTTATATCTCCCTCTCACGCTCCGTTGAGTGTTCCCTTTGGGCCAAGAAACTGAGAGAGAGAGGGAGAGGAGAGCTCGTGGGGAAGTGAGGACGCCGAGCTTTGATTGGAATGATTAGTGGGTAGACCTAAAGCTAGCTGGTTTTTTCTCCACTGAACTCACTGAATGCGTTCGAATGCGAGTGACAAATGACAGGCGCTGCTTTTCTGCGTTTTAACACGTTCGACAAGTGCAGTGGAGACCAAGACGGTCAGCTTTAGGTCTACCGTGACTCTGGGTCTACCTAGAGTCACTCTATGTGGCACCGTAGCTGCCAGAGTAGCGACTCGACGCAATATTATCTAGATGCACGACGTCAGAAGCGCCGATAGTGATCTCCATTATGGGCCTGGGGGGTTGCCATGGTAATCGTGCTACTAGCGACGCCGGACGGCAGCTTTTTTTCTAGTTGATATCTCCATTCGTTCATTGAAAAGTGGTAAAAGACACTTGGCATGGCGGTGCGGCACGGGCTTCTGGGGGAACGGTGCCTGTTTATTCTGAGAAGTGAGACGATTTGCACCCGGGAACTGTCGGGCGACGACAGCAGCTAGGTATCGCATGTGCACGGACAGGGCGAGTGGTTTTCCGCTCCGCCGGGATGGCAGCCGCTTCGTGGGACGTATGTACCGTCCTTGTATTTTCGGACTTCGCCCCGATGGAACAAAATCCGATTACGCCGGCCACGACAGGACAATTGCCTTGGGACATGACTGTTGCTCGACTGCCCCAAAGTAAGCGAATAAATGCTTAGCATCATACTTCTTCAAGACCCAATCATTCATTCAATATGAGATTATCTCACCGACTGGCGAGGAGCGACGTCAACGACGGCCTTATCCTCGTTTGGGCGATGAACAGTCGATGGGGTTAAACCAAGAAGGACAGCGTGGTGGTCTCCAGAGGATTGTCAACGCCATCAAAAGAAACGGACGCCGGATATGAGGTGTTCTTGCCGACAGGCCAAGTGGTCGTCCGGAAGTTTACCGGCATGCAAAGAGTCAATATTTTTATCTGGTGTAGCACACATATCCGTGTTAAATTAATTTTTTAACTGCTTCTTCCTTAGCTCTAATCCTTAACTCAAAAGCGAACTGTGAAATAAAGCGGTCGTGACATGCTAGGGCACCGGTGCGATGACCCCAAGCTTCCACCGTGCTTTTTAAGCACACCGTAGAAGTTGGCATTCGCAAGTGATGATAAGTTCCGTCAGGGCACTCATTCGCCACGAACGCAAATTCAAATATTTGTCTACAAATTGATTGTTGAGGAGCGCATACGTCCGTGTGACGCAGTTTTCGTGTCGAATGAGAGAGCTGGGGTCGGCTGACGTCATTTCGGCCTTTGTAGCCATTGCAAAGATGATATTTCGAACCATACACAGATGATGATAACATCATAGCACTTACATTAATAAGCACAAAATGGGCCCAGCGACAAAAAAAAATATTACACTCGTAAAAAATAATTATGTCTGAAACTTGTTTACTACAACGGCGAACACACCCCTGAGCATCTAAGTTTAATAGTATGTGTTGATGCATTGTTACATCATTTCATACACGTCATTTGAGAAAACGCCAGCTTGTCACTTAAAAAAAATCAATCGAAAAAACACTGCGATCAAATGCAAGCCATTGAAACGAAAGTGCTTTATACCAAAGTCTTTAGAACTGCCAATTCGTAAAATTGTCGATTAGTACAAAAGGTTAAAGATCGCAGGCGCCTCCTCGCTAAAAGTTGCTGTGATTGTTCGGTGACCCAGGGCTGTAATAACTTGCCCTAAAGCCCTACACGCGAGGTATACCTTTCGTTTCCATTCTCAGAAATTCAAACTTTCAAAGGAAGCTAGAAAAATGCAAAAAATTGTGTCCTAATAGCTATATCGTAAATTGTTTATTAGTACAAAATGTAAAGATCGCAGGAGCTTCCTCGCTAAACGTTTTTATGATAATGCGGTTACCTGGGGCTGAAACAACTTTTCCAAGGCCCAACATGCAACGCACACATTTCGCATCGATTCTCAGACACTCCAACGTTGAAACAAAGCCAAGAGTACGCGAAATTTGCATGCTAAATGTCTTATCAATACTCGAACACATCCGGGAATCCAAGCACCGCTACGGCGATATGACCGATGCTGTCGCACAGGTGCTAATATCCAGAGCGATCTTGTACAGAAAAGGTATAAAGTCTCATTCTTTCAGATCTTCACGTTATACCTCCGTCAGAAAGCACGACGTCCGAAATTGGTAGCACGCACCGGCATATTACGACTACCGCGCACCGAACAAACTCTCATCCACCAGCTCTGGGCGCTGCCATCTTACCGGTGACATCACGGCTCTTGCGAGGTCACGGGACGAGTAGTCACTCGGTTGCTATGGGCACGGTGCCAGTAGTGCCACTAAATAAGCTACGCTTCAGAGTAACGACACTTGGCCATATTGTGTCTTAAAATCATGGTTGCCAGTTATCTGAAGCTTTATCTGAAATCACAGTAAACGCCTTTCCGCCCTCCACAAATGTTTAAACAGTTCGTAACAGAGCAAAGCAATATTGCGTGACTTTCTTAACAACGAATCTAAATCTGAGGAAGTCGCACTTTTGAATCATGACGATCGGCAGTTGCGTCTGCTCTGCATACGAGCCAAAATGGCGGCGCCCACAACAATGCCGGGGAACGGAGTGCCGATACTCTAAGCGCAGCTCATTTAGTGACTCTAGGTGCCAGCTCGGCTCGTTGCTATGGTACCGCGTGTGACCAATCGCGGTGAGAGGCGACGCCGGGAAAAGCGTGGCGCTACTCTGGCAGCTACGCTGCCACATACAGCGGCTCTAGGTCTACCCAGTGCCCGCTATTCATTCGAACCAGAAGTCGGCATACTGGCATCCCGCGCGCTCTCGTCTGCTTCTTTACCTGAATATCTCGGCACATTAGGCACGCAACGATATTGGATTAGGTTATAAACGGTGCGAGTGATAAGTGTCGATAAACAAATAGGCGTCTGCATGACGCATATCATCGACGGTGTTTCAGAACAAACCCGCCAGGACGTCTGTCTGCCGTCCATATTGTACAGCGCCTGGGGTCTGATTTTGGTCGAAGTGAGAGCAAGAGCGTTTTCGGCTGCTCATTAGACGTGGCGCTGCGGCTTGCGCGTAATAATCCAATCGGACATTTTTGACCGCTCCGCGAGTTGACGATCGGGCAATATTCTCGTGAGAGCGTCCCGCCAACGCACAAATAACAAAAGAGGTATCGTGGCATTTGAGTCGCTTTTCTAAGTCCTCCTTCATCGACCGGTGAATGTCAGCCTATGTGCGACAGCGGAACAACTTAAAGTTTGCGAATGAAGCGCAAGTTGTCAATGGCTTCGAATGTCAAAGAGCCCACAATTTCAGTGAAAATACAGAGAGTGCGCTAGCGAGCTGGTGGATGTTGATCATGATGTAGAATACCCCAGACTGTGGTAGAGGCTTCGAGAAAATAAACGCATTAGCTGAGTTTAAAACGCCCTTTTTTATCTGTCATTTTTTCCCACCAAATTCCCCTCTTTTATTACAGTCTCGTGTATTCTACAACACAGTTTCAGCCTGGGATTCGATCTCACTTCGCCGCAGCGCTCGGTTCGTAGCAGACGAACAGCATTTTTATTCCGGTCTGTTAGCAGACTACGTACGGTGTTTTCTTACGTTATTTTACGCGTGGAAAAGACGCTTCGTAGTAGACAAACCGCGTTCTTCGTTCACGTTAGCAAGCGAACTTTCTACGAACGCTAGCTTAGCTCGCTCCGCCAGAGGCAAATTAGAACTCGTCGTGACAAACTTCGAATCCCGCCTTAAGATGAAATAAAAGAAGGTTTCTGCGAGCCATCGATTGAAATTCACTGCCGTGTGCATGTCACGTGACCTTCGACCACCGGCAGGTGTACAACGACTCGTGGGACGCGTGTTCGCTTGATACACTCGCGGTGCTGAAATGGCTGCTCATACAGCGCCCGTTGCAGTCCATCGTAATGTTAAACTATGTATAGCACCGTGTCGTCCATTGAACTCGCCGCAGCTTTTTTTCGTTTCGTTCATTTTTCGAGCAGAGTAGAAACGCACGGAGAAAGGTTTGGGGTCTGACCTGAAAGCTCATGAACGCCATTTTGAAGCTACATCACGCGCTCTCGTTCGGAGGGGTTTCGTGGCACAGAGTTATCGGCTTCATTTGCATGCCCCCGGGATTTCCCGATTTATTCGGTTCACGTTTCCCGAGTGCGCCGAGAACGAGACAGGACCGCTCATTTAGGCTATTCCGCCTGCACTCGATTTGCATTAAAGCGCGCGCTTGAACACTTGCACGCACCAAACACACCAACTCGGCAAACACGAACTAATTGCCAATGGAGCTTGCGCAGTCTGAACCGTACTCCGTCTCACTCTAAATCTAACCGAAGCCAATGCTCTGCCAAAAGCAGGTCGTGTGCTTCTTGCGCAGGAGTTCCGGTGACGTCAGAATGGCGCCGTGCTCTGATTGGCTTTGATTCAAAGAATAGTGGGTAGACCTCAATGCTAGATACCTTGAGGTTTACCCACTTTTTTTTAAATCAGACGTAACGAGGGCAAAAGTTTCCCGCTAAATCTGTCGAGAAGCTTTTCGGCTAAATATAACGCATAAACATTTCCGCTGAATTTAGCGGGAAATGTTCCCCGCTGCATTTAGTGAAAACGTTTTTCCGAAAAATTTAGCGGGAAATTCAGCGCTAAATTTAGCGGGAAAATCCGTCAGCAACGGAAGACTGCTGATGAGAGAAGTTTTTAACGGTCTCACAGGTGCCAACAGCCAACGCAGCAAAGAGCAAGTACATTGACCTGCCGCAGCTGCTGAGAAACACGTCTCGTCGTTTGTCTTAGGCGATGCTGTTCTCAATAAAATGCTGATCCAAGATCTCAGTATACTCTTCCCGTTCTTGACAACCTTTTCTCCTGAACAGTTTTAACTTCGGCATGATGTTAGGGGTAGACTTCGCCTGAACCTGGCCACCAGCCCTTTATAAAACATGGTTCGCAGCATCGACCTCGTCGCCAGTTGTTATGAGTAATAAGGTATGCTCAGAAATATACGAAAGCGTCAGACGAAGAGGACGGACAGGACAAACATATTTCGACTTTCAACACATTGAGGTCTTTATTGGCAGGCTGACGAGCAACAAGCTGCCGAAGATTTGGGGAAAGGGTTAGTGGGAAAGATTAGACCAGCGATAGAGAGAGAGGGGGGGGGGGGCGTCTAGCACGTATAAGGTATGCCATCCTTGTGTTTAGTTGTTATGAGTAAAAGTATATAAGATTTATAGATCACACGAACACAAGCACTTGCGAAGCCCCATAGTTCGGAGAGTCGCCTTCGTTCTTTCCTCCTTGTAGCTCAGTCCCGTTCCACGGGCGGATACCGCCTGTTCCAGAGGGGAGGCACTCACTTGATCGAATGACGTTTTAGCGAACGCCCACCTTTCACCGAATGACGCTTTAACGAAGAGTCGGACGCCGCGAAGCAGCGTTTTCGGGTGGGCCAAATGGGTTCACATTTTTGTAATGAGCCGCCGCAGACTGTCGCCGCGAAGCGGCGTGAGCGCAGCGCGGCGGATGTGTTAACGCGCGCCCCCGTTATTCGCTAAAACGTCGATTCGCTCAAATGTCGCTGTTCGCTAAAACGTCATTCGCCCATGTGATATGGACCCGGTCCAGAGAACACCCGCAGCTCCACTGTCCCAGCGCCCTCTCTGAAAGCATGGATATCGTGCTGTCGAGATACCGGATTGGCCAAAGCAGAAGAGACGTGTTTTTCCGCGGTCTCGGTGGATTTGCGAGACGACAAATGGCCGGCAGCACCCTCTCCCAATTCAAAAGGGAAAACCTCGAGGCTTTGCTCGTTAAGCGTTCCAACAACGCAAAGGCGATCGGCACCAAGGCTATTTCATTTTCGCGGAGTAAGATACGTTTCCTAGTAAAGTGTAAAGTATTTGCAGAGCCCGGTACAAACTTCTCATAAAATCATACTCCTTACACAATTCCACTCCTGAATAAATTTAAGCGTGTCTTTACCTTTCTGATAAACCCGGAGAGCAGATAAGTGCGTCGGGTACGCAAATCATTAAAAATCAGCAAAATCTCCCGGTAACCAAGCATAACTATTTTTAAAGCACCCCTAACAGCGTTTAGTTCCACACTGAAAGCAGTCTGGTACTGATGAAAGCATATTTTGCGCAGCTACCCTTACATTGCCTCGTTGAATGGGTCTCATATTGTGGGAGACTGCGCGTGTATGACGCAGATGGAGGCACAAAAATTTATTCATGCTGCTGTTGAAAGCACGAGCACATAGGAAGCATACTTTTGCAAGAAGCCTCACATTCTCCTGTATACCACAGTTTTCTACTATAAGAAGCTGGATGGCGCCTAGCTACAGGAGGCCAGAGTGGGTTGTACAAACTATCCTTTCAACCAGAGGTCGGCACTCCGACGTCGTCACAGCTCTCATTCAATTTCGCTTTGTATAGGCCATTCCGGAAATATGTGGTACCCCCAGCGCCTGCTTTACGCATTGTGACGTTCAGATGTACGACACGTGAAATTATCTAACAAGCGAGGACGAAGTTGATGTTGCTTTAAGAGTTCGTGATTTCAGAACGCAAAGATTTCGGAAGGAAAGCAAAACAGAGCATGCACTGACCTTCTTTTCCGCTCACTTACTTTTTTTGTATGTTCTGAGATTCTAACGATAAGAAATAAAAAAATCGTGCCGCTACCAGGCTACACGAAACGTTCAAGCCCGCACGAGAGCTGCATCGGAACAGTCCCACAGTCAAGGTCTCCAAGGATTTTCTGGAAAGGTCTAATGGGTTAGCTTCGAAATCCCGAGCACACGCACCTGCCTCATTGTCATACAATATTTGTCTCAAAGGAACTTTACAGATGCATCCTTATTGCCATATAGCACAAAAAATTTGTTTAAAAAAAGACTACATATTGACTTGTAATTCCGTGTCATGTGGCACACGGCCAATTCGCATAATATGACTTCCCGAGTTTTAAAATATGAAATGATTTATCAGCAAAATTCTACGAGAAAACCACCACGAAGGACCGTTACAAAAAAACTGACCTCACGTGGCACCATGGCATCAACATGACGTCATCGCGACGTCATAATGTCGTAACGATGCTTTGATAGTGTCACGTGTCATGGAACGTTATCGTTCCCGGTCTGACGTCACAATCATGTGACATCGTTGCCTCACCTTACACGCTAACGTAACCTGACATCACCCGACCGTGACATCAGAGTTGTGTCCTCACATCCGTCTGTCCGCGCGTGACGTCATGCTCGCAGCTCATTCACAATGCATTTTGTGCTCTCCGGTTATTGTCAGACAGATCAAACTACGTATTATTTTTATTTTTGATCGATGGTGGTCAAATACCTTTAGCGTTGTTGTAACGTTTTGTGGGTCGAGGACGCGTGTGTGCGGGAATGATAACGTTTTCGTGACCAAGAGGGACACCTTGGTTATGAACTGAAGGCGGTGTCCTCCACCGATGCCAGTGGCGTGCGACGCCAAACACGCGACCTGACGTGGTGGCTTGCGGCGGTGGTGTCAAGGGAGGCCGGGCCCGGATTCGACTCGCGAAGACCGCTTTGCGCGCCGCAACATTGATTTCTTACCGATATTTCTTTAAACGAAAAACAAAAGCGACAAGCACACAAAAAAATGAAGTCGAAAGAAATTTAAAAAGTAAATAATGACATTTGTGCGCGGCATTGTGTCCTTCACCTTGAAGCTACAGTCTCTGACAAAGTGAAAACGGTCGGGAGTGTCATTCAAACGCCCAGCCTCTAGCACGCCCTCCGTACCTTCTTTTGTGCATTCGATGCATACACGCGTGCTCGAGTCGAGGTGCTGGAGGCACCGTTGCGTTGTCGAAGATAGGAAGCACGCGATGAGGCTTGGAGAACCGACGCTCCTTCCAGATGTCCTCACTTAACTATATAAGAATAAACGGTGCTTCATAAAAAAAAAAAAAAAACAGAATGTAGCGTCTTAAGTGCTTATTGCGTTGATAAACTACCGTTTCCAACGCATCCTGTGCTCCATACACCAACTCATGTTTACAAAAAGCCAGAGCGCCCCTAGCGGACGCCACCGGCGCCGCGCGTGCGCGATGGTGGGTGGGCAAGAGGCTCGCCATCGCCCATGAAGAAATCATTGGAAGGCGATGTTGTCGACGTCGGTGTGAATCCCCGTGCTCGTTTTTGGGTTAGCATTGTTGACTCTACGTCCTCCAAGCGATGTCCGACCACTTGAGCGACTTCAGCATAATTAACGAGGCTCGATACACTGCAAAACTTCGCGTGAACAATGTGACGTGCGGCGATTTAATTCACGTGGACGCCGAAAATAGGCGCTAAAGCCTGATTGGCATGATGAGATTTCGCTCGCCATTTTCAGTCGCGACGTTGCTCGGGCTGCAAAAGCGTGAACCGTAATTGAGATGGTCGACGCCGAAACTGAAAATCGCAAGTCGAATCGGACATTACCTCTCCAAGTCGGTGATGGCCACTGGTAACAATGATGAACATTTCCTTGTATCTACTGTTTACACTCAGGCTACTTAACCCAACCAACCTTCAAACTTAAAAGTGTTTTGATGCCTGCACTTCTTATCGCAATTACCGGGTCAACGTTTGGTTTACGGGCCGCTGTCGTTTGAACGAGCAGTCGACAAAAAGCAGACACGTTTGAAAGAGCAGACGACGGTTCGAACGCATGCGCAATGGAGTGTGGGCAAGAAGCACCGCGTCCCGCGTCAAAAAACCATTGGAATGTCACGTTGTCTGTGTCTGTGTGAGTCTGTGTATATTTTTCTAGTTGGAATTGTCGATTCGAAGTCCTCATTGCAATGTCTTACCTTTTTCGTCGTCTGAGCGAAATTATCAAGGCTCGTTACGCCGCTAAATTTTGCGTAAAAAGTTCGACGTGCGGCGATTCATTCGCGTGAACGCCGCAGAATGGACGCCAAAACCGTGATGCGATTCTTCTAGCTGTATGAGGTCGCGACGTCGGTCGTCCTGCAAAACTATAGACGGTAGCGGCGATGATCGACGTCGATACTGAAAATCGGAAGTGGGAACAGACCAAGTGAATCAGGCGTAACAAGTCGGTGATGGCCACTGGCAGCAATGATCAACATCTTGTATTTACTGTTTACACGGAGCGTACTTAAAAGTGTTTTGAGACCAGCAATTACTTCTTATCAAAATCACCGGGTCAAAGTTTGGTTTACGGGCAGCTTTTGCTTGAACCAGCAGATGACAGAGAGCAGACGATTTTGAAAGAGCAGAACGACAGTTCGAGCGGTCAGGCGGACGTTTGAATTTGAAAACACACTGAACCCGTCGGGCGTCAGGACAACTTGGTGATTTTCCCTCGTTCATGTTGGAACAAAACAAATACATCTGGCGACCAAATGTATCTGTGAATTCAACCCAAAATGTGGCCCGCACAAGCATTTCTAGTTCGACAGCGTCTGGTTGGCCCTTTTCATGGCCCCTATTCACGTTCTCGGACGAACCGAGCAGGCAGAAAACACACGAACACTGACCTTCAAACCTTTCCCGACTCTTTTCGTACAGCCCCCGGCGCTGCGTTTTGACGAGAATGCAGATTTTTTGTCTGGTTTCTTCCCAAAAGAACACAGGAATGCATGTCTCATACGGTACCATCCGCCCACCGCCCCAGACCGGAAGTGCGCCCGACGTGCCACCACCGCGGCGTGACGTCACAGAGTTGAGTTCGTGTATAGCTGGCACCTAGCACAGTTTACAGAAACGAGCCATTTCAGATTTTTTTATTTTGTTGTGTGTTCCTCCGGGTAATAATAACTGTCACCAAAATCACAATAGTGGTGGAAAAGGATTAGATGAGGTAGTAACCTAGGTGGTAAATTGTGATTTCCACCAGTGATGTGTAGCGGGGCCGAAGTACTGTTTATTTATTTAATTATTTATTTATTTACCCTCAGGGCCAGAGGCGTTACAGAGGGGAGTGGGTATTAAAAAGTACAACACAACACACAGCGTACAACAGAAAATATTCTACAGTAGTTATGGCTCTGTACAAAAAAAATATTGGAAACGACAGTTTTAAAACACTCCATATCGAGGATTTCGGCAATGGCTCCGGGAACGTGATTCCACATTGTTGAGGCACTAGGAATAAAAGACTCATAAAAATGTTTAGTACGACAAGAAGGAATGGCAACTTTATGACGGTAATCGATGCGTGCTGAAACGTAATGAAGTGTTGTTAGTACTCTTTCTTTTAAAATCGGTTTATTATAATATATCTTATGAAACAAGCACAGACGGAACATTTTTCTACGTTTTGAAAGAAGAGGTAATGATAGGCTAGACTTCATTGCGGTCACACTGGATGTACGATGATAATTTGAAAGGATGAAACGAGATGCGCGGTTCTGAATCGCTTCTAATTCGGAGGTAAGAGATTCTTGACCAGGATCCCAAACCGAAGCTGCATATTCCAATTTAGTACGAACTAATGTTTTATATAAAAGTAATTTTAATGAGCTGGGAGCAAGACAAAAATTTCTTTGGAGATATCGAAGCATGCGGTTGGCGTTATTTACAATATATTCAACGTGACACGACCAAGACAGATTAGCAGATATATGCACATCCAGATATTTATACGATGATACGGTTTCGAAAGAGAGATTATTTAGACGATAAGAAGCACAAGGAGTATCAAGACGGGAAACACGCATAGATTTACACTTATTAATGTTTAGTTTCATGTTCCACAAATCACACCACTCAGAAACACTGTTAATATCTGACTGAAGAAGTGAGATGTCAGAATCACTGTTAATTTCGCGATAAATGATGCAGTCAACGGCAAAGAGACTGACGGATGAACATATATTAGTGGGCAGGTCGTTAATATAAATGAGAAAAAGTAAGGGCCCCAGAACCGAGCCTTGGGGCACACCTGAGCCAACTGGAGATAAATCAGAATTGATATTGTTAGCCGTCACAAATTGGGACCGGTTAGTGAGGAAGGAGCGCAACCATGCAAGAACGTTGGTGTCCAAGTTTAGTTTAGTCAGCTTGAGAAAAAGAAGTTCGTGAGATACTTTATCGAATGCCTTTGAAAAATCGAGGAATATGCAGTCCACCAGAGATCCACGATCAAGAATGGAATGTAGATCATGTGTGAAACACAAAAGCCGAGTTTCACATGAAAATGACTTACGAAACCCATGCTGGGATGAATTGAAAAAAAGAATTGGACTCTAAGTAGTTTGCAAGATGTGACTGTTCGCGCTAACATTGTGGCGCAGTGTGCCTGTGTTCTAGTTGAGAATCGCTATCTCGTCGCCCTGAAGGTTCAACATCGCCAGCGCCGTGCGGACGTCGTATACCAGGCGTATTCCAATGTACTTGACACTACACGCAGTACGTGGTTGCGCCATCTTTATGTCTGAACCTTGTACCGCGAGGTCTAAGGTCGTTCACAAATATTGCAGCCTTTAGCGCTGGAGTTGAAAATATGTGCTCGGGCGCTGTAGCAAAGCTTCGTCGGCCCCACGATACACGAAACATTTAGGTGGTGCCACTCGCCGCTCTCGTCGGGGAGGAAGCTCGAACAGATCTTCGAAGCTAGCCTCTCATGAGGACATGTTCGTTTCAGGCCGACGCAGCGGCGCTCCGACCACAGCGAAAGAAACATGTTTCTTTCCGCTTATAAAATGAAGGGGAAGTGTATATATAATGCGGAAGATGTAGATCAGTGGTGGCCAAGCTGACTCAGCCTAAGAGCCGCAAACAAAACCACGAAACTTCCAAGAGCCGCGAAGGGGGGAGGAGGGAAAAGGGGGGGGGGGGGGCAAATTTTTGTCCAGAACAATAAACGAAACTCGAACTACTTTCAACCTATCCGAGTCAAAGCAGTCCATCTGTACGTAAGGTAGCCCACGACTACCAAACAGCAGCCTGTCTTTCGATTTAAAACGCGTTCCATTTCTTTTTTTGGGGAAGTGCTCGTGTGACTGGGAAGGTGGCCGGGGGGGGGGGGGGTAGGGAAGGGAGCCGCGAGCCGCACTTTACCACGCGAAGAGCCGCATGCCGCTCGCGAGCCGCAGCTTGGCCACCCCTGATGTAGATAGATGGTGGTGATGAGGATGATGATGAAGATGGCGTTGCGTCTCTTCTTCTTCGGAACGGGCGGGCTCGAACTGAGTTCGTGGCCCAGACTGGAGCTTTGGTGGTCTTAATGGCTCCTAATGCGCACCATTTCTCACCTGTCCTGAAGCCGTTTTTTTTGGTCGCCTCTACAGTAGGCTTGTGCAGACTGCTGGAAAGCATGTTCGACTTTTTAGCAGGCCTTTCTGCATTTCTCCCCCGTCCCGTTTTGTCTTGTTGCTGCGGTTTTGCTGTTAATATAAGGAACCTCAACACCTCAGCAAGCGTTAAGGGGGTCCGAGGATCTGATCCGTTGTCCTGTGGCCGAGTAGGCTGGAGACTCACAGATTTTGGAAGTATGTGTGCGGCCGTTTCGTCATGAACCCCGCACTTCCTGCACACACTCCTGGTCACAGTGTTCTCGAAACGCCGCTTGAAATGCAGCGTCCGGTGGGCCTCCGCTCTTCCTTCAAATAGCCGGTGACTGCCTAGACCAGTGGTCTCAAACTCATTCGAGTGCGGGGGCCAGAGAGCCCACACCGGAAAGGTCGCGGGCCAGTGTAAGACCGGGGCACGGTGTAAGATAATATTCTTCAGGTGAGGACAGCGCGCTCCCCGCGACCTGTCCGATAAAGTTCGCTCTTCACTCTCTCTCACTATGGTTTCAAGCGGCGCCGGCAGGTGACTTGTCGACCCGTGGGCACGGCAAAGACGGCTCGTGCCGCCTCATGCTCCGCACGCGCAGAGCTCCAGCGAGGTTGTCGCTCGTGCAGAAAGACCACGGTGTACCGGGGTGTCATGGCAACGAGATAATTTGTTTCGCTCTCACACAGTTTCGCCGCTTGGCCGCCGGCGACACTGTCAGCCGCGGGCACTGTGGCAACGGAATAATGCAGCCTTTCGGATGCCCGTCGAACGAACACTATTTGATTCCTCGCGCCGCGCGTTCAGCCCCGCCGTGTCCTCACCTAAAGGGTGTATCTTACACCGTGGACCGGGGGGGGGGGGGGGGGGGAGGGAGGGAGGGGGAGGGGAGAGGGTGAGGGGGTCGGTAGAAAGTTTTAAAGCGAAGAGACCTCGCTCTGATACGTTTTGTAAAATCACAGTTTTGCCGGTTGCGCCTTTTGATTTCATTTGTTTTATGAACACTCTGGGCCCTGACCTGATGTGATAACAAGAATTACAATTACAGTGTCCCGCCAACGTGCTGGCATTTTTAATGGAACAAAAGAAGCACACCGTTGTTCCCGCTGCTCAATAGACCGATCTCACTAGCCAGTTTGACTATGCCACCGCTGCCGCAATGCATCGAAGGAACTTTAAGGACGGTTCAGACACTTGCGTTTGAGTGCGTTTGACTGCGTTGCGTCGAGAACCGAAAGCGAGTCACCGGCACATCTGTGCTTCATATAAAGCATGGACTCCAATTCAAGGAATCATCATGGCACGCGATATAAGCAGCAGGGATGTCCTGGTTTCTCGCTGCCGCAACGCACTCAAACGCACTCAAACGCAAGTGTGTGAACCGGCCTTCAGTCTTTCTGCACGAGCGACAACCCCGCTGGCGCTCTGCGCGAGTGGAGCACGAGACGGCACGAGCTCTCACGTGCACGGCCGTCTGCCTCCTGCGAAATAAAGTTATGGCGGCGTCATTCATACGCCGAACGCTTAGTGAGATCGGTCCATTCGCACATGAATGAACCAAGCTCAACATGTCTCTAAAAAACAGTCGGATAATTTGAGAGTTGTTGCTTTCGAGACGATTTGTATTACAACACTGTAAACAAATGCTCGTAATTTAATGGTGAAATTTGTTTGAAGGCGAGAATCCTAACCTCGTAGCTCTATGTTTGGCAGTTGCTCCTGCTGATCGAAAGTTCGCGCAGCCGAGATCCATCCTTCAACGAATAGCTCGCACTTCCAGCCAAGTAGTGGAATCCTTGTACATTAAAAAAAAAAACTGGGAGGCAAAAAATAAAGTGAAATAAAGGGCAAATGAACACAGATAAGTATAAAATATGTTAATATGTTTAAAAAAAAGAGCTATACTTTTTGAGTGAAAATGAATCGACGAAATGGGATCACCATGGCAGAATAGGATATTTGCTGTGGCGCATGCTATCTATAGCGCCCGAGACATGGAAATCGGGACTCGTAGCCGGTTTCCTGCGGGCCGCGGCCCGCGGGCCGCGTGTTTGAGACCTCTGGCGTAGACTGTTGTCGTGCAGCCGGGTCTCCAAAGTCATGGTCTGCTTGTGTATCACGTACGCCTACAACGTCAACTTAGTTTGGGCGTCTTGGAGCCACTGCTTGGTCTCTTGGTCACGAATCATTATCAGGAACCTTTTTCAGGAACTTCTGACTCCCGCTTTTTTGCCGTCGATGCGTCCACGGGGGTAGAAAACAATTCGTGCTTGCGTGCGATCTAACAGAGGCGCTTCTGCTAAACGGTTCGCAATCCAGGTAAGTGGGTGTAAGTGAAAAGTATGATGGTCCAACAGCAGCTGTCTATATGGCGAACGCTCCCTGATTTGAGCTCTATCTATGCGTGTTCAAGATAAGCGCCAGGCGCCCCGTAGATAATCTGGACGCTCCGTGATCGGATCGAGGGTCATCACCTAAATGTTTTTCTTCCATCGTGGTCGGCCCCTTTAGTACGTCGACAGTGTCGAGAGCGTTTGAAGCATTCGCGGTTTTAGCCACTGCTCCGAAGCAGCTCTGAAGGTATAGTTTTGTCGCGGCTTGTCGCACATGGAGACAAGATGATATATTTTGTTCATCGAGACAAGATGATATCTTTGTTTCGCTCACCAGTTGATAAGAAGCCAGCTTATCACTTTAGAACGGAAATGCTCAGGCAATCAGAACGGATGCGCAACACTTATTATTACGCTGCATAGATGAGTTTTCCTACTGTCCGTGGTTATATGTTCTTCTGTTTTGTTGCTGAAAATGAGCCTTAAGGAGTACAGTTGACCTACGAGTGCTCCCGAATAAAAATGTTTCAAAAGTTCGTGAACTTGAATGATATAAGCCTTGTCTCTAATGTACCGCAAAATTGATAATGATGATTATCGAAATTACGATTAGTGCGCAGGTTAGCTGGCGGAACTTTACCATAATGATATTCACCCGAGACTTGGGCAGAAGTTGAAACATTTTTTCAGTCGAAGAAAAAGTAACAGGGATAGACAGCATTTATCCCTGTTACTTTGTCTTTGACCTGAAAAAAAAAATTCTTGATCTGCCCCTGCCTCGGGATAATACCATTGTGATGATTATATTCCCGGGTAAAAAGTTACAGTAACAGCACGAGTTTCATTCCGCCGAAATCTAGTGCGTGGTATTGCCTTTGCAGATATTTCTCCGCTTTGCTGGGCGATCTGGTTGTGAGCGAGAAATGAGCGACTACCATAAAACGCGACGAGGGAACGCTGCGCCCACAAAATCAACATTCCTTAAATAGCGAGGCCGAAGTGCCGTATTTGCTGCGTTACTTGCAAAATACAATGCGGTACGGTACCATGGCATCCGTCGCGCTGACATCACTCGACTCATCGTAGCTACAGCCTTTCCTGGTTTGGCCGTGGAGCGATTCGATGTCGTGAGCTAGAGCGTTTAGCGGATTCTGGTCTTGCGATCCGACTGCAGAGTTGCTACAGAAATAGTAATGGCCGCGAAGCGTAAAGAACATTCGCGAGTTTTAAAATAGCGTACGGAAAAGCAATGTGGAATAGCGTTGCCGCCACTGCGCGTGCGCCGGGTCCAAACCGCGCTTAGTATTGACGCATGGCGAGTCGACGACGCGATTACTTTTGCGCACGCTATGTAATCCAACGGCGTTAAGGCCCGCTTGCACAGCACCGGTTGCTTCCGTCGCGTTATGTCACTTGAGCTCACGTCTGCTGACGCACAGACTCATCTGGAAAGCCGTGCTTTGTTTCCTTCATGGAAAGGCATTCAAGGAGAAGCTCAGCACGCAATACACGAGGCACTGTCTCGTATAATTTTAACGTAACATAAAAAAAACGGAAGCAAACACTACTGTCTGATTACGTCCCTAAGCACAGTTTCTCAGTGTTGCAAAAAGTAATATTAATAAAAAAATTCGTTTGAATTCAGCGATATATCCATATGCTCGTAGTCGCAGCAAGAAAAATGAAAAATTTGCGCATTATTCCTGCGCTGCACGAAGAAGTACTTACAAGACTTGGTTGTGAAAGAAAGAAACAATACTTTTTGGCATTTGAAACAAGTACGTCTTAATTCAATAACATCTAGCTAATCCAAGATCATAATGTAATACGCCAAAAACAACAAGGACGAAAACGAAGGGAGAACTAGACAGGACGCGTCGAAACTTTCAACTGAATTCTTTATTTCGATGACAGAATTTTAAAAATATAAAAGCAGGCACACTTGGCGGAACACAAAGATATGGTGTAAAAACACACCCCCTCAAATGACAGCGTCATCGGTTCTTCAAATAGTAGAATTCTTTATCATTCAGGGATAAAGAGGGAGCGCTTACACACTAATTGTCGTGGTGGGACCTAATCAGGAAGGCTTCGTCGATTTCTCTGGCCGTTTTTGTTTTGTAATGGCTCATGACACAGGTGTCACCAAAGATCGGGCTGCACTTTCCAGAGTTGGGCCCGCATTCGCACCGATCACAGTGAACCGCTAAGTGGCCAGACGAGGACTGCCTTATCACGAACGCATGCAGGGAGTTTTCGTAAATCGTTTTTACTGTCCCGCAACACTCTCCACACCCCGCTACGATACCCAGACTTCTACAGTCAAGGCCATGGGCGCGCAGGCGCAGTAGCGGCTTCTTCTTTCCGGAGGGCTTAGCGGAGGGGAAAACGCAGTCTACGAAAACACGCTATTAATGCACCTCCCTGTCTGGCCAACGTACACCTTACCACATGACAGGGAGATTTTGTACGTGGCGCTAGTGGCGCAGTCACCGAACTTATTGACATGTCGTTTTTTGCACGACTCTACAACGGGCCTTTCGAGATGTTTTGACAAAATTATTCCTTCGGATCTAATCATCCATGTCAACCTGACTCCCACCTCGACATGCGAGGCAAGACTTTACTCGGTCGCAATTCGCCACGGCTTCAACCCGCTTGAAGTGCTGCGTCTCCTTGGGGGTGTGCTACCTTCAGCCGGTCACGGGAAAAGGATCTGCAGTATACTCCGTTCAGAGAGGTGGAAGCAAGTAAGAAGATTTCGGGATGCCTTGCGGTTGCCCTGCCACGGGTCCACGTCCTCCGAAAGAGAGGGCTGCGGAAAGTATGGTGAGCACCTGCGACTTGCTTCCAAGGTCACGGAATCCCTTAGAGATTGGCTTCGAGCGTCACTGCCGAAAAAAAAGAAAAAAAAGAGAAGATTTGATTCGCCGGACTGCGTCACCTTGTTGGGAGATGCTTCTGCACCGCCGGATGTCACCCGTGTCTCGGAAAAAGGCCCACCCTACAGCCTGGCGCCTAGGAAGAAGCCCGTGGACAAGCTTGGATTGGTGCGAATTTTGGCGGATAAGGCGGCACAGCAGGACAGGGACAGGTGCATATCTGAAGGTGTAGATGTTATTGTGCGCACATCAGGATATGGTCAAGCCGGCTTCAATTTCAGGTATGTTGTTTCACACTTCAGGAAAAATAACCTCCGCCTACTAATAGCTGACAAGGAGGGCGGCTTTGTGGTAGCGGAAGAAAAGCTGTTCAGAGACAAGTCACGTGAGGCCGTAGAAAAACACTTCAAACCTGTTAAGGATGTTTCACTGAACAGGATAAAATCAGAAACCAGAGCCTTATGCCAGAAGTTGGATTTATCCAGCTTAGGAAAGAAAGTGCTGTCGTCAAAGAATGTCAACCTGGAAGTTTCTTTCACAACTAAAACTCACAAGAGTGGGTGCCCGTCCAGGACTAAAGTTACGGAGGGGAATACGTGGCAGGTGAAAGTGAGGGGTTTTCTACGCAAACACTTGTCTGCGTTGGAGCGGGGGGATCCTGTCCTGGTCAGGAATTCTAAAGAAGTTTTAGAGTTTCTACAGAGAGGAATGCTTAAGGGGACAACATGTTTTTCAATTGACGCGCACGACCTTTTCTGTTCGGTCCCCATGAATAGCTTTTTGAGGCTGTCAGACTTTGTATTGAGAAAAATGGAGAAATCCCATTTCGCAGTGCGTGCGGTCTGTCAGTCGAAAGTCTTTTGGAGCTGTTCATCTACTACCTTAACTCCACTGTCGTTTCCTTCGAGGGAGAGCTGTTTGTGCATAAACGTTGTATCTGTATCTGTTCCGCTGTAGCACCGGTACTGTGTGATATTTTTCTTGCACATTGCGACAAGAGTATATCTGAAAAAAAAAATGCAACAGAAGGAACATGTGAAAGTTTTCGTTACGCAGACGATTATTTGGTGTGCGGGTGATCAAGCGATCGCGGTTTTTTAAAATTGTTCCCAAGCTGCGCTTTCGGCTTAAAATTCACCCACGAGACATCGATTTGTGGTCGGCTGCAGTTTTTGGATCTTGAGTTATATTTCGGTGCGGAGCATGCCTGCTGGGCGTATAAGCCCCGTTCCAAGAAAGGAATGTTGCCGTTCGGCTCGGCGTACTCCAAGTTGGTGAACAGGGGCATTGCTTCATTTTGCCAAAGGACCGCGCTAAAGACATCTTCTCCACACCGGATGAAAAACAGTTTTCCCTCTCAACTCAGCAGACTCGAAGAGGCAGCGTACCCCCCTCATGTTCTTCGAGATATTTCAGTGATTTTAGCAAAAAAGATGAAAAAGGAAAACTGCGCAGTGTGCGAAAGGTAGGTGTTGTTTTGCCTTACTTTCCCAAGATGTCCCACAATCTGAAGAAGGTGGCCCATCGCTTTGACATACCAGTCGTTTTTTCAGCACCGAATAAACTATCTTCGCTGTGTAAAATGATAAGCAGAGTGGGATAGGCATCGGATGTACCGCAAGAGTCGTGCGAAAAACGACATGTCACTAAGTTTCGCGAGTGCACCACTAGCGTCATGTACAAAATCCCCCTCTCATGTGGTAAGGTGTACGTTGGCCAGATGGGGAGGTGCATTAATGATAGGGTCAGAGAGCATGCGTTCACGATCAGACAGTCCCCGTCTGGCCACTTAGCGGTTCACTGTGACCGTTGCGAATGCACGCCCAATTCTGGAAAGTGCAGCCCCGTCTTTGGTAACACCTGTGTCTTGAGCTACTACACAAAAAAAAAAAAAAAAAAAAAAAAAAAAAAAAACGGCCAGGAAAATTTACGAAGCCTTTCTGATTAGGCCCTACCACGACAATTCTTGTGTAAGCACTCCCTCTTTGTCCCTGACTGAAAAGAATTCTACTATTTGAAGAACCAAGGACGCTGGCATTTGAGGGGGGGGGGGGGGGGGGGGGATTAGACCATATCTTAGTGTTCTGCCAAGTTTTCCTGCTTATATATTTTTAAAATTCTGTCGTCGAAATAAAGAATTCAGTTGAAAATTACGCCGCCGTCCTGTCTAGTTCTCCCTCCGTTTTCGTCCTTGTTTTGGCGTATTACACCTCGATGCAAAACCAACTAGCCCAACTAGCCATCTTAATGCAAGATGCACTTAAATATATTTTAATTCAACACATGACATGGGAAGTCAGTAACGCTCCGCGAGGGCCTTGATTTTTCGTAAAACGGTTATTGAGGGGAATACGAGTAGAGATTCGGTTAAACATGTCTTATTTAAATGTAAGTTGAGATTTCGTAATGATACCAAAACAGGCAGGTTTTGCATCCGGTTTCCTATCCCTCAGATCTGAAACACGAGCTTTCACGTAGACGTTGAGCCTAGCTCGGGTATGTCCCCACTCTGCTTGATTACACCGGAAGTTCTCCTGTACCCCCTAGGGATGATATCCAACAAGATATATTGCATCTTGCACTCGCTTTCCGGATCTCTCATGTCTACATCGACTGGACGTTTTTTTCTTTTTTTAACATTCACTTTATTTGCTTTCGGTGGAACTTCGGGAAGAACCTTACGGGACAGCCCTTTTCTCGTTCGCCAATATCTTCGTTGTTTTTCTCGGCTTCCTTTCGGATGCTCGCGGACCTAATGGTCTGGTACACGGACGATAGTTGAAAGACATGTCTGGAAACAAGCCGGTGGGCACCGGTACAAAAATAAATAAATAAAACGTTACGATCGATACAGATGGAGATCACATGCCGGACGCCTTTCACCTTTCATTGGCTATATATGTATTTCTTTATTTGCTGTGTGCACTTTAGGGGTGCACAGATTAGAGAGCTTTAGTATAGAAACCCCAACAATTTTGGTCCTCCAAGCAGTTTGGGGCTTCGCACAGCTCAT
Organism: Ixodes scapularis; assembly: GCF_016920785.2. Classification (NCBI taxonomy): domain Eukaryota; kingdom Metazoa; phylum Arthropoda; class Arachnida; order Ixodida; family Ixodidae; genus Ixodes; species Ixodes scapularis. Next base: position 72,189,883 of record NW_024609837.1, read on the forward strand.
CTGCATGCGCATTCCCTCTGCGACGCCCCAAGCAGCTTGGGAAATAAAAGGCGTTAAGGACCCTTTTCCTTAAGATTATAACTGAGTAATTCAGATATAGCTAGCCCACGATAAATTCTTTGCCTCAGTAGCCTCAATGGTGACGTCACGTCGATGATGTCAAGACTTTGCAACAGTCGACGTCCGACCATGATGCTAAAGCGTTAGAGAGTCCTAAGAGACAGTAACGGATTACTGTTTTGTTACGCGAAACTAACTTCACGTGACGCCAAGACGTCGCATGGCACTGTGACTTCACGTGACTCAATCACCTCACATAACAATGTAGCGTTATAACGGAACGCGACACCCTGACCTGAAATAATATCATGACTTGGCATCGGAACGTCACGCCACGGGACAATGATGGCACCTGACTTCACGTCATGTTAACGGGTCACGGAAACGTAATGTTACGCGACCACGCGATTTCCTCGTGGTCACATCGCATCCTGTCGTCGCAGTTGGCATTAAACGCTATGCATTTGGAGGGCTTTTGGGATATACCACAGAGCCCGGCAGTCTTTTCTTATGTTTAACGACAATCAGTTTGTGCTCACCCTGCCATTACTCTTCTTTGAGTACGTTTATCAATCAAAGCCCATCAATCAATCAAAGTCTATTTGGACATAAATGCAAAGTACAAATGTCTGCCAGGTTATCCTAAGGGGGACCGATGTGTGTGCTGACGAGCCGATCACCTCGGGTTTACACATCAGACAGCAATGTATGTCAATAAGTATAAAAAAATAATATATTACATTTATCTATATATATCTAGCACAAACAAAATGCAAATGGAGCCATCAGCTCAATTATGAAACAATGACAAGAAAACCAAAACACATACGATAAGGTTGTTTAACGTTCAAGACAGAAAAGCGATGATCACTGTCGAGTTACTTTCGGAACATTCTTATTTAATTCAATACGTCATCTACTTTGTCGGCTGACTTGGTACAAGCGTTCCTCTGGTCCTCATTATCGAAACAGCTGTCTGCAATCGGGCGTTGTACGCCATATTTCCTTTTGGCCCGTCTTCCGTTTCAGGGTTTTGCTTTCTCTAATCGCAGGCATTTGTTACAGCCAACCAGCCCATGGTTTCTTCCGCGGCGCCTGAAGACGGAACCCTTTGCTTATCGGTTGAGGCTTCATCGGAAACGGCCGCTGTCCGGGGCCCCCTCCGCCCCAGATTGTTAGGCCTCGTTTGGTGGCCGGCAAGTCGGAGCGGACTTTCCCCCCGTTCCTTCCAATTTTCTTATCGCGTTTACGACCACGGACTCGTCTCTCCAACATGGGATGTGCCCTGGTTGTCCTTACTTCCGTCCCAATAAACTTTGTGCTCTCGCACGACAGGTCGTTTTAGCTGTCCAGTAAACCTACGGGGTGTCTCCAAAGAACAAGCTAGTCTTTTTTTTTTTGATCGCTAAAATAAACTACAGATAAACGATTGTTTAGCCTCAGACCAAATGTAGCGCTAGTGATCCGCACCAGACACCAAAGTTTCAAAGAACGCACTGTTATATTTTTCAAATGTTAAAGGTGAGCTGAAGAGGTTCTTAAAGGAAACGAATTGGAGGTACATTCTAGCGTATTTTTGTCCCGTGAATTTGATTATCCCAACCATTTGACCCAAACGTATCAATGGACCGGGAAAAAAACCCAGAAAACCAAACGCGGGGTGCGACGTCATACCCAGAGGTTTCAACTCCCTTACGCTCGCTACTTATGTGGGAACCCTTGACGCGTTTTTGATTGCTCGAGTAAGGCATGCGGACGAGCGGAAATGTTGAGATCTTTGTATATATCACAATTTTCTCTTCACACCTAACGCGCCGGGAAGGATGGGGGGAGGGCTTTAGCCCTATTTTGCAAGCACTGTTGCGATTGCTCGGCGCATAAATTTGAAATATAATTTTGATTTTAGTGAACCTGGAGGCCAAGTAAAGATAATTTGAACCCTTTTTCTCAACTATAGAAAACCCTCCAGTTCCTATTTAAAAGAGTGTCCTTCAGAAATTTTCAACGGTGTCGGACGGAGCCCACGAATTCACGGGGCTGCAAGGCGCAAACTACCATGATTAGAACGCCACACGTAGCTTTTTTGTCTTCATTGGAGAGTTTTAGTAGATCGTGCCGATGAATCCGATAACGATACCCGATATTAGGGAGAGTTTTCGTAGACCGCGCTGCCCCCTCCGCTAAGCGTTCCGCAACGAAGAAGTTGCTACTGCGCCTGCGCGCCGATAGCCTTGACTGTGGAGTTCCCGCTATCGTAGCGGGTTGCGGAGGGCCTTGCGGGACGGCGAAAACGGTCTACGAAAACTCCTTAGTACTACGCGCCGAATCCTTCGAGCACGTATCGTGTATTTATTGGAGCTACCGGAACGAATCACTACAACTTTCTATTGTCCATTACCTTCGTTCGGCGCGCTGCCCTCCGCGACGCGGCGACACCCCCAAGGGGCTTTGTGCGGCCCATCACAGGGCGTGCTCAGTTTCCCAGAAAGTCCAAGTACAACCGACGTTCCGACGAGGCCATTCCAGTAGCTCCAAAAGAGTATCGTCACAGAGCTCCTCGTCTTTGCGTTTGGTGTCAAGGTATCGACCATAAAAGTACCTTTAGCTAAGGGACCTTTATTCTCTGCGGCCAATCACTTAAGGTTCTTCCGCGCGTGGCGTGCGCTCGCGACCCAAGAGCACGGGCGGATTCGCCGATAGCAAAGCGACCAATGTTAAAGGTACCTTTATGTTGACCGTATGATTGGGGTGTAAGTCATTCACGCAGAAACAGAAGCGTAGGATCGCGAAGCAATCAGTTTGAGTTATTGGCTCAGATGGCAATATAGGGCGCCCAGAGAGGACGCGAGCGAACTCGCGATGCCCGTTTAGCGCCGCCTAATTATACCTCCCTCGTACCTTATTAGCCTGCGGCGGCTGTTTTCTGTGTGGGACGGAGCATAAGCGATGCTTCTTACGGTGAATTTTATTGATCGTTTTGGATCACTAGCACAAAAAACGCGATAGACATATGCGTGAAAAAACCTGTCGGGTCTGACGTCCGAACAGTACGAACCATCGGAAAAATGGTTGCTCCAACTCGCCGCACGCGACGGTTCGAGAGACGCAACCGGTTGCTACGCGTCATTGGCGTCGTTCCGTTCAGCTGCGTCCAGTTCCGGGTATCCCTTCACCGGATGGATGGATGGATGTTAAATGATGTGTTTATAAGGGGCGGGAGCTTGCGCCACCTAGCTTAGAAACAAGAAAAAATAGCATTACTACCCTAGCCCTTCTCATTCTACCTACCACTTAGTCGTGGTTTTTCTTGTTTCAAAAGGAAGCGAAATATTTCAGTATATTGCATTAACTGCGCGTGCCCTCGAAGTTTTTACGTGAGGTTAATATTTTACTCGACACTTCCTAATCGCGATGGACCGCGTGGACCTCAGGGGCCATCCCGGCGAAGCGAGCACTGGGTACAAATTGCGTGACTCCACACCCCGCGCATTGCTGCCTCTCTCCCGTAGTTCACGTGACAACGCTCGTTGGAATGGCTTGAAGCGTCCACTCTTGTCCATCGTAAGACGATCCGGAGTACATTCGCGTCCTCGACGGTCTCCATCTGTCCTAGAAAGCCGCCTTGCTATGGATGCGCGAAATCGACAGCTCGTTTTGTGTGCGCGGAAAAACTGCATGGCGTTCTTTGCCTTCACGGCGACCACTCGAGTGACGCACCGCTTACATCCCCTTACCCTTGCCAGCACGCCCTCTCACGATCGGTGCGATCGTCACGTGACGACATAACGTTCGCGCCATCCGGGCTGCGGCCCTCCAACAGTGCCTACTGGCGTGCGGCGCATATCTGGCAAGTTGGTCGCATGCGGGCGCAGGACGCAGCCCCCTTCCGACACTCCGGTGCGATCAAACCTGCCCTATCGGACCGTCGTTCCGACAGTTGGCACGTCGGATCGGACAGTTTTAACGCGCATGTGCCTTGCGCTTTAGTCTGCTACGGAGCATGCGATCCGTGCGGAGCCACCGCACCTTCGACTCCATCAGCGGAGAAAGACCAGCCTCCGGGAGTGACCGACTGTCTTCCCGGCATTCTTCATCACGATGGGCTCTCATATCCGAAAAGCTCCCGCATGCTCCGAGCCGCCGTCGGTCACCCGCCCTTCCCGTCATGCTCGGTGAGGCAGGAAGTGACGTTCCCCCAGAGATCTGCTTCCGCTTGGCTCGGGGAAAATCCGCAGATCGCAATCTGAGCGCTCCAAAAGGAAATCCGGAGTTAGCGCTGCTCCAAAACTACGAGTGAAAGACATCCGGGTTCCTACCAAACAACCAGGGGTGAACGCGCGCTCCAAGAAAGTGGATCCCGGAGCGCGCCAGAACGACAAGTGGAATTCGCCGTTGGACAATGAAGTCGTAGTGTTGATTTCTTGACATTACTTCAAAGAAGGCCAACGCATGACACGGATTTGATTCGTGTTCGTTCACTGGGGTCACGGGTCGCAGCCAAACCCTGACGCAGCAGTCATGTCCAGCCTGCGCCTTTCGTTGACCCTTTTTTAAGCGAAAATTCACCACTATAGGTTCATTATTTATTTCGTTTTACTTAAATTCTGGCCGCCGTCAACTTTGTGAGCTGGTGCGGAGGATCACGTCACGTGATGCGAATGGACAGCTTGAGCTGGTTGTAGTGATCTGTGATAAGTGATTTTGCCACCAGACGGCGCAACGTGTGGTCTGTTTAGTATGCTTTGATGGTGAGTTTATCGGGTTGTCTTATCTTGTTGTTATGTGTGTTTATGCATCTATGATGTCACGTGACATATGTTAATAAAAGAGCCGCCGTCCGTTAGCGACGTCAGAGAACTACGGGACACCCAGCAGGCAACATGTCTTTGTCTCATTCTTCGTAAGCCCCGAACGCGCGGGGCCGCGGCTTCCTACCCGGCCACATCATGTGAGTGCTGTTAGCGTCCTCTCCTTTCGTACCGCCGTGTAGAGGAGATTACTACAAATTTTGGCGACGAGGTGGTTAACCGTAGTTCTCTCCGCGTCTCGGTGCACTGGCCGTGAGAGCCGACGCGATTTTTGTTTTTCTTCTTCGATCCATTTCGTTTCCCTTGGAACACGTTCCATGGCTAGTCAGAATGGGCCCTGACAGCTGCTTCCCTTCAGCATGCGTCTCGTGACAACGTAAGATGTGAGTTTGCACTGTTTTTGCATCGTTTCCTACAACCTTCTACAACATATATATAATGGATAATGGAACACAGCCTCCTGTAGCTGCCGGCACGTCAGCGCTCGCGCCGGTTCCATCACCGCCCGACTTCTTACCAGTTCCGGGCAAGCCCGAGCGTGCATGGCCCGCGTGGAAACGTGCTTTCTTGATGTTCCTTGAGGCGTCCGGCTTGGACAGTGTTGCGCCTAGTCGAAAAAAGGCGATCTTGTTTTCCATGCTTGGGGCTGAGGGCCAGAGAATTGTTGACGCTTTTCAGCTCGATGAGACTCCCGCTTCCGAGGAAGGCGATGTTTTTGAAGTCTTTTTGAGTGCTATCGAGAAGCACTTTGAGTTTTCTGGGTGTATCGCGCTGGAACGCCAAAAGCTTCGCGCTCGCGTCCAACGCCCGGGAGAAACCGTCTCGGAGTACTTGACCGCTCTGCGACGCCAAGGGTCTTTTTGTTCTTATGGAGACGCTTTGGAAGAGAGGCTTGCTGAGGTCTTTTTGGAGGGGTTGGACTCTAAGCGGGTCCAAGACCGCATCCTTCGAGAGTGTGTGGGGACGGGGGTACCCACTTTAACCCGTGTCGTTCAGCTCGCGCTGCAGTACGAGCAACTTGCGCGCACCACAGAAAGCTTCCACCTGCGAGCTCCCAGTGCTAGCGGTGCGGCGCCGGCAGCCGTTGAGCGCGTCTTTGCGCACGTGCCCATTGGAACGCCGGACGTCCAAGATGGAGGTCCATGGCCGGCTCCTTCCCGAAGTCGGTGGCAAGATGGCCGGTCCGGCGTCACTTCCAGTCACGTGCCCCGGACTTTACAACACCACCCACCCCAGCGTCTGCGCTACCCTCCTCCTTCAAGGCACGGAGATGAAGGAGTCGGTGTTCCCTGCAACTTCTGTGGTCGACGCGGCCACAACCGCAACGAGTGTCCAGCGTCTGGTCTGGCATGTTTTTTGTGTGGAAAGACGGGCCACTTTGCGGTGGTTTGTCGGAGTCGCCGCCCACCGTCGGCGGCCTTCGTCAGTGACCCGCGGCGAACGTCGTTCCCGAGCCGTGGCCAGGGCTCCGGCCGTTACTTCGCTGCCCGACCGTTTTCACGGAATGTGCCGTCAGGAGGTAACGATCCTGTGAACATTGTTGGGCCATCCCTGGTGCCGGGGATGCTGCCGAGCGTCCCCGTTGAGTCGGCCGAGCAATCAGCAAGAGGTGTTTATCGTCGGGATGCCTTCATGGCCGACATCAAGGTAAATACAACCCCTCTTCGTCTCCTTGTCGACACTGGCTCTTTTGTGTCCATTCTGAATGAACGAGAGTTTAATGAAGTACAACGGAGTTCCGACATTCGACTATGTCCGCCCTCGAAAACTCTTGTTCACTACATGCAAGACACTATCCCTGTGCTTGGATGCTTCACCGCTCAAGTTGTTTTTAAGGATCGTTATGCACCGTTGGAGTTTTTTGTCACCCGGACTGGACGATCGCTACTTGGCGTCGACGCCGTCCGAGCGTTGCGCATGAGATTATCAGGAGATGAAAATGATTATGTTTGTTCGCATGTTGATGCAGCTCAGGGAGGAGGAGTTCCACGGCAGTATGTGAAGTCGGCGGTCCCCCTGCAGCGACGGCCGTTCACCATCACGTCCTGCCAAAACCGCCAACCGGCCGGATCCAGAGATGCAAGGTCCCGGTCATCTTCTTTTGTACCTTCGGGTGCCAACGTGTCTACATCGTCATCGGTCTCGGAAGAGACCACTCCGAAAGTTCCCGCGGACTTTGACCACGATTCGTCGACAGCCGCGATTCCGCGACGCCATCCTGAGAGCCATGGGCTCCATCAACCACATCTTCCTGAAAACACAAGTCCTGAGAATACAAACCATGAAATCACAGCACAACTGCTACACCATGAAAATACAAATGCATCTCAAGTTTCAAGTCCTTTTCTTCCAGATCAGTCCAAGTTGCCCAAAGGCTTCGAAGAATTTGAACATCTCTTTAGTCCAGGTTTGGGTTTGGTCAAGAATTCCACCCATACTATCAAGCAGCGTTGCAACGTGCCACCGGTACAGTCCAAGCTGCGCCGTCTTCCGATGACCCTGAGGGATGCTGTCTCGGAAGAGATTTTCAGACTGGAGAGAGAAGGTGTGATCGAGAGAGTGGATGCCTCCGAGTGGGTTTCACCTATCGTCGTTGTTCGGCGGACTGACGGACGTATCCGGATGTGTGTTGACCTCCGTGCGCCAAATCAAGCGATAGTCATCGATTCTTTCCCGCTACCCCACATCGATGAACTACTGGGTTCCTTGCGTGGTGCCAGTTGCTTCTCCAAGCTGGACCTGGCGTCCGCTTACCACCAAGTTCGTCTCGACCCGGTGAGTCGTGATCTCACTGCTTTTATCACGCATGAGGGACTGTTCAGATTCAAGCGCGTTTGTTTCGGGTTGGTTTCGGCACCTGCAGCGTTTCAAAACATCATGTCAAAAATCCTGAAGGATTGCAAAGGAGTCCAGTTTTACCTTGATGATATAATAGTCTACGGTGCTACGCAGGCAGAACACGACGAGAATCTGCGTCAGGTCCTCTCTTGTATCTCCCGAGCCGGGATGAAGCTAAATCGTAAAGGTGTTTTTCGAGTTACAGAACTTTCGTTTCTGGGACACCATCTTTCCGCGGAAAGACTAGCACCCCTTTCCGCTAAGGTAGATGCAGTCCTGAATTTTGAAACCCCTACCGAACCAGCAAAGCTGAAAGCATTTCTGGGACTTGTTGAATATTACAGTAAATTTATCCCTCATTGCTCAACTGTCGTAGAGCCCATGCGTCGTCTTCTCCGTAAAGGAGTTCGCTTTCACTGGTCCCCGGAAGCCGAGGCCAGTTTCCAAAATGTAAAGGCTTCCATAAAAAGTGCTCCAATTTTGTCGATGTTTGATCCAACACTTCCTATCGTTTTGGCTACGGATGCATCTAACTATGGTCTTGTGGCTGTGTTATAACAACGGTACGGAAGTCAACTGCGTCCTGTCGCTTTCGCTTCGCGCTGGTTGACTGATGCCGAGCGGAGGTATTCAACAAGTGAAAAGGAGGCGCTGGCCTGTTTGTGGGCCTGTGAGAGGTGGCATGTGTATCTGTGGGGTCGGTCCTTTGTGATACGAACAGACCACCAAGCTCTAGTCGCCCTGCTTTCTAGCAAGGGGTCTGGGATCCGCCCTTTGAGGATCACCCGGTGGACAGCCAGACTGCTTAATTATAATTTCACTATTGAATATCAGAAGGGATCTGCGAACCTAGTTGCCGATGCTTTTTCACGGCTACCCGTTAACGACACGGAGAATGGTATGGAATTTACCGAGGAGGTCGTTTCTCTTATCACAGTCCCCATGTGCAAACTCGCATTTCAACAGGCTACGGCTAATGACACTATCCTTCCATCTGTAATCCGGTACACTACCACGTCCTGGCCGGAGGGTAATGACATCCACACCGACTTGCGACCGTTCTTTCAAGTGCGTGAGCAACTTTCACTGTATGAAGGTATCTTGTATCGTGGAGAAAGGCTCGTGCCGCCATCAACACTCCGTGACAACATCATCCATCTTGCACACGAGACACACCAAGGAATATCACGAACAACAAGACTCATACGTGAACACTATTGGTGGCCCCGCATGAACCAGGAGATCAAAACAAAAGTGGAAAATTGTACGGTGTGTCATTCGACTGATAAACCTGTAAAGGCCGCACCCGCTCCGTTGCAGCCCATAAAGTTCCCCGACCAGCCTTGGGAAAAACTTGCTGTCGATATCGTAGGCCCTATCGACAGGGCGCCACAGAGTCAACGGTTTTTCATTGTCTTCATAGATTATCATTCGAAGTGGCCTGAGGTGCAGTCTGCCGCAGCAGTAACGTCTTCAACTGTCATTTCCTTTTTGAGAAATGTGTTTGCTCATGAAGGACTTCCCTGTGAGCTTGTTACAGACAACGGGGTACAGTTTATGTCCAAAGAATTTCAAGACTTCCTTTGTGAAAATGGCATAAAACATTTGAAAACGTCCTTATATCATCCACAATGTAACGGTCAGGTGGAGAGATTTAACCGTGTTCTCAAGACGTGCCTTCAGGCAGCTATAGTTCAAGGCCGTCCTCTTATAGACGCTGTTCGAGACCATCTCGAAGCGTACCGCCGTACGGTACATCCTGCGACGGGGTTTGCCCCTTCACTTTTATTGCATGGCCGGATCCACCGGTCTAAACTAAACCTCCAAGGGATGCCTACAAGGCAGGTTCCTGATTTCGTTTTACAACAACGTGCTCTTGTTCCCGAGAGGGTTCAAAGTTATCAACAAAACATGAAGTCATATTGGGATCACCTGAAGGCTGCCAAACGGCCACAGTTCTCCGCCGGTCAAGCCGTGCGCGTGTTCAAGCCCACACATCGTGGCAAACTTCAATCAAGGTATACACAGTCGAAAAGGGTTGAAGCCCAGCTGGGATCAGCCACGTACAGGCTCGATGATGGAAGGACCTGGAATGCCAGTAAATTGACGAAGGCGTCTGCACGGCCTCGTGAGGGAGATTCCGACATCTACTCGGACGAGGAAGATTTTCGTGAACTCTCCAATAGTATTCATTCACTTCCACTTCCAAATGTCCTCGCACCATATATAGATCAAAATGATAGTATTCCACACAGTATACCTGAAAGTCATACAGTTCCTGATCCGGGGCCACTGCTCGTCCCCGGTGCTTTTGACCCTGGGCCTCCTCAATCTCCACTGGCTGGCGAGTCTGGGCCGACGCCTGGGCAACCTGGATGTTCCTGGTGGCCCGACACCGAGCCTCCGGCTGCGCTCGGAGATTCCGTGCAGCCTGCTTCCCCAGAGGAACCAAGTCCTGGCGAACCAAGTGGGGCTCCCCAGCAGGTGGAGGTACCCTGTGACCCAGTGGTTGTGCAGTGCGACCCTTCAAGCCGTGATTTTTTTTTCGTATCCCAGCCGTCAGTGACTTTGGCAACCCCATTGGCTACTAGTACTCCCCTACGACCACAACGAAAGAAACGTCTCCCAGCAAAGTTGAAAGACTATGTCATGTCTTTCATTTCTTCAGATGACTCAAATATGAAAAGTGAACAGAATTCATTTATCGACATTGTTTAACGCATAGTTGTTGTTTTGGAGACTGTTTGGAGTTCCCGTGTGGAGTGTAGTCTTCAGGTCCAAGAGCTTGTTTTTGGAGATGTCTTTCCATGTGTTTCTTATATTCCTCCAAATGTCTTCAATGAGTCTTTGTTTTGCATCCTTACATATCACTATGTCATAGCATGTAATAATGAAAATGCTTTAGGTATCCTTGGCCGAGGTAAAAAAAGATGTCCATGACAAACACAAACTCTTGACAACACCTAACCACTAACAATTACTAACATACACTACACCTGTGTCATGGACATCAAAACAGGAAAACAAAGGCAAACAAACTTCAGTCCAAATATGTAGCAACTCGAGGTAGGCTATAGGGAATCGGAGACTGTGTTTGTATCTGATGTAGAAACTGTCTATGGTTTTTGTCAGACTGTGGTGACATGGATGAAAAGAGCTACGGTACTGCTCAGCGTCGACCAGACGATCTGCCGTCTCATTGCCAGGAACGCCGCTGTGAGCCGATACCCGGTTCCATATGTTACAATTTTTTTTAACAGACAAGGGGAGAGCGTTGTCTTTATTGTGGTGAAATTTGAATTGTGTTTTGTGCTTTGTTTTCCTCCGTTTCTTTTTAAAAATTTTAAGGAGGGAAGTGTGTAGTGATCTGTGATAAGTGATTTTGCCACCAGATGGCGCAACGTGTGTTCTGTTTAGTATGCTTTGATGGTGAGTTTATCGGGTTGTCTTATCTTGTTGTTATGTGTGTTTATGCATCTATGATGTCACGTGACATATGTTAATAAAAGAGCCGCCGTCCGTTAGCGACGTCAGAGAACTACGGGACACCCAGCAGGCAACATGTCTTTGTCTCATTCTTCGTAAGCCCCGAACGCGCGGGGCCGCGGCTTCCTACCCGGCCACATCATGTGAGTGCTGTTAGCGTCCTCTCCTTTCGTACCGCCGTGTAGAGGAGATTACTACACTGGTGCTATATTTAGATGATGGTTTTCTGGTGCTCCGGACGTAAGCTTCGGCCGCCAAGTGGATATCAAACGCTCGCCCACGAGATCAAATTCAGGTAGACCCTGTGGGTATGCTTATACCGGAGCACGTGGCGAGATTTGGGTTCTTGCCAGCACGAACACTGCGTACGCATCTAGCAGGCACCTTCAAGGTCACTGTCCGGGTATGACGACGGAAGAACCTCGCGGTAAGCCGCCGGCGACGGCACCAGGTCTCGACTCAATCAAAATCGATCACACACAGAACAGCTAACAGAGAACATGTGCTCGCAAGAGCGCCGCACAAATTGCTTAAATCGTCTTCACCAGCGTGTTTGTTATTCGGTCGGTAACGTTGTCTTTTACGTGCCACGTCGCGTTCACGCAAAGCATGATCTTTACGTCCAATATGTTCCATCCTATCACATCCAAGGTGAGACCAAGCGCCCGCCGAACGGGCGATCGAAGGCGAGAAAGGGCGGGAAGCGCCCTCCCTCGGCTTCGTAAAGAACTGCGACAAGCGCGCCCATGCTCCGTTCGTTTTCTACAACACGGTACCCGCCCCGTACAACAGGCAAAATACATCTAACGTTTCAAAACGCACAACCAGTTGTTCGTCATGCTTTTGTGCGTGATCTTCCATTAATAAACTAATCATGCATCGTGAGGGCTTAGTTACTTGCACCTTTGACGTTCTTTGGTCCGATCACTTGGTAGCGTTGGCTGCTTTCGAAGTTAAGGTGAAACGAGGTAGAGTATGGGAGGTGTTGGGCTATTTTGAGGTTCGGCCGGTCATCGAAGGGAACACTGTTTCTACGTCAAGAAGGGTTGCCGGACGGTAATTGCTCTTGGAGTGGGTCGCACCGTGACATATTCCTGCACCTCATAGATAACGGAGCCGTAGTGCTGAATTGTGGGTGTTAAATAAAGAAGACCAACTCTGGGCACGCACTTGAAATATTTCACACTGCCTGGTGATTAAAAAAAAAGCAGAGGGTAAGTAAATTGGCTCAGGAGGGCGAGGAGATGAATCATACTGTTGGTTTCTAGGCTAGGTGGCGCAAGCTACCGCCCGTCATAAAGGGCACAGCTATTAGCATCCATCGTCTGCGAGTGCTGCGACACAGTTTGTTTGCGACTCGTGTGTTTGGCTTGGACTCCATTTGCAGGTTTCCAGCGTTTGTCTGGGAATCGGCCAAGACCATGCCTTGTCAAGACGATACATGGTCGGGGCAGCTCCATGCATTTCGAAGATGGGAAAATGCAGGAGTTGTTTCTAAACAGCAGGCGTCGTTTGTAAACAGAGACAACTTTCACCATTTTTTTTGCCGTCTTTATACGTGTAAAAAAACCGACAGGGACTTTCTTCTGGGTGTTCCTGGCGTGACTTTTTTCTTCGCATTTCTGTGCTTGTTTCAATCTTTCAATCCAACCAAAAATACAAAAAAAAAACGTTCATTTAATATATCTGCTGCGAAAAAACAAACTGCAAAAAAAGAAAAAAATAACAAGCGAAAGAACAACATGAATAAAACAAAAATGTTACCAACATCGTCGATATCAAACGAAGAGGAATGCTGCGAACGGAAGTTGAATCCCAGGAAAGAATGCCAAGCTTCGCTGAAACGGACAGAAATCTCGCTGCGATTGAATTCAATTTGAATTGATTGAAGCGACGTGGTTGTGTCGAAAAAGGGAGCGGGATGGGGGAGGGGGGGGGGGGGCGGATGGCCGGAGGCACGTTTGCTTATGCGTAGATTTCCTAGCTTCCCGGCTTTCCCTTATTCCGCTAGGAAAAAACCAGACAAACGTCCTCATGTTCCTGGAACGTTGTGAGGTGTGTTTTATAACGAGCAGGAAAGGCTACGAGATAATGAACCTCGTCCAATGGCGTCGTAACTATCTTTCTACACTTAAAAGAACACACAGAATTGTCCGAATTATGGGTGCATTACGGATGGTGGCATGATTTGTTATGCTTGGCTACGGGGAGCTTTGGGAGGGGAGTGGGTGGCTACATTTGCTTCCCCAGTTTATTAGAAGGATCAAAACGAGTATATCGGGAGCGCAAGTTCGTCTGCTTCTTTAGTGGGGGCTGTGGTTACGTGAGAACGCCGAGTTCTGATTGGCTGCGATTAAAGGATAATGGGTACACCTCAAGTCAGCTTGCTTTGAGGTCTACAACTATCTTTCAATCAGAGCCAATCAGAGCTGGGCGTTTTGACGTCACCGGAATTCCTGCAAAAGAAGCAGACGAACTTGCGCTGCGCATACACGCAGAGGCGGCCCTGACGTCACGCCGCCGAGATGGCACTGCTGTTGGCTGGGCGCAAAAACACTCGCTAGGTGGCTCAAGACACCGCCCAATCTAAATTGTTCATCTCTATCCACCCATCCACCCACCCACCCATTCATCGCATGCGCAGATGTTCCACTCGAATCTGGTTCCTGCGGGTGCGCACTGCCCACAAACAATGGCCTTCTGCGCGCTGCCATCTTTGTTTGCAGGGCTGTGGAACTCCTTCTGAGCATGCGCTGTAAGTATGTTGTGGCATAGCCTTCTCTATACTGACAAAGCCTCGCAAAACCGCCACGAGACGAAGCCACCGAAAGTGAAAAGGTAGAGCCAGAGCCTTTTATACTGGGAAAGTTCGGCGGTTCTTTGATCCAGCCGCCAGTCTGGCAGCACTGATCAAACAGTCTGGCAACTCTGCGCATCCGCCATGATGTGCCTTGCCGTCTAGCTTGATTGCACCTTTGCATTTAATTGCATTATAATTATAACCTTAAATTGCAAGCTTCACCCTTGTTTGGTGTAAGGCTGGTGGCGGCTGATAAAACCTGTTTGCCCTACTGACTCGAGCCGGCAGTCGGCTCGCTAGAGTCCATGGAGCGAGAGACGACGATGAAAAGGATCGTTCTGAGCTGCGCTCTGCCAGACGTTAGATGAAAAAGAAATAGGGGGGGGGGGGGGAGGGGGCTGCAGTGCCGTTGGCTGCTCGAACAACGCGAGAAAGGGGTTCAGGATGTACCGGTTCCCGCAAGGAAAAGAAAACCGCGCAAGGCACAAGATCTGGGAAACCAAACCAAGAAGGGCTGACTGGAAGCCGAGTTCTCGATTGTGCGAGATAAGTTTATGATTAACGTATGATTAACGTAACAAAATGCTTGATTTTTCGACTTTCTCCTGTGGGGTTTCTTTACGGGGGAGGTCCCTCTATACTAATAATCGCCGCCCGATCGGTATACCTTCTGCCCGTCACCCAGGGAGTTACACACTGCAACGAGAAGACAGCGAATGGGTTTACTGTACCTCTCGATTGCCCGTCGTCGAGAGCCGGTAGTCCAGGCCCGCCGACCTTTGTTGTCGCCCGTCGATCAGAGCTCACAGTCGGGATCCGTGTCCAGGCCTGCGGATCGCCTTTCCCACGCCAGCGCTGCGTAGGCTGGCTGTCCCGGGCTATCAATGCCCGAGTCTCGCTGCGGAACCACCCCGGGATCGTCATAGCCCAGGTCATATGGCCCGGGCTCGCCGTTTCCACCGGTCTTGCTCCAGACCTCGCTGGTAAACCGCTCCGGGGTTCGTTATGGGCCAGGCTAGGCAGCCCCGGCTCCGTCGTTCTTTGTCCAGATTCCAGCCTCGCTCAGCTCGCAATGTCCCGTGCCAGCTCGTGTCTTCTCCGCCGGCCGCCTGTCACGTGCTCTCTGCCTCGTCCTTCAATCTCGGCTCCCACACTCTCCCCCCCTCAAGGCCCGGACTTCGGGGGACTTCATGGGCTTCAGGGAGCCGGGGAGCTTCATGGGCGGCCGCTGTTGCTGTTGCTGGAGTGGCCACGTTGCAGCGTCCGAAAGCGGCGTAGGTGGTGGTGGCTAGCGAAGCCGGCAGACAATGCCGACCTGTCTGTCGCTCGCTGTCCCACTCACCGCGATGCAGCAGGGGGCTTGCTCTAAGCTGGTCCGGCCGACGCAGACGGACTTGCCCCGTTCCGCTTAGAGGTCACAGCGGGCTTAGAACTGCCCGCCTGAACCGTTCGTCAGGCCGAACAACTGTCAGCCACCCTGAGCACTTGGGAAAACGAATAGGCCCGTCTTCCCTCCCGGTGGGCTTCCTAAGTTACGCCGTCTATGGCCGTCTTTCCAGGAAGCTACTCTGCGCAGAACAAAGTGTTAAAACAACACACAACGAACAAATACTCTGCCGCAGATTGTGGCAGGGACCATAGTCTCCACCGCCAAATTGCTTGCCGACGGGTTCGTGTACCATGCGGCCAACTCAGCAAGTCTGCATTCCACAGCTCGCTCGTGGGTTGCCAAGAACAGGGGATTTCTTGTGTCCTACCGCAAACTCATGCTATGCGTCTTCCCCATCGCGACGACGGTAGTATCCTTTCAAGTCAGCGATGTGCACCGGGCAAGCCTCCTCGCTTGTATCTCGCCGAGAAAGCCTAGAAGTAAGACACGACGCTCGCGTCTTTATACCTCGGGTGCCCTTCTCACCTCGGAGCAAGCGATAAGGCAAAACCACTAGCTGCGTTGCTCAAAGCGTGAGTTTCCTTCAGAACAGGTAACGATGGCGTAAACCTAGTCCATCTTTTGCGCAAGCGAAGGGATCCAAAGCCTGTGGCGGGATGACCAGATACCATACCCGCAATTCCGCAACGGCTACATATACCATGTGCTACTCGATGTAAGCGTCAGCGTCCCATTCCGTCCACGTGCATACGAGCTCTAGGGACTGCTCGGTCCTCGGAGGGGGCGGTAGCTCAGCGAGCAAGCCCGCTTAAACCGTTCACGCCTCAAGGCAAGCTGGACAACTACAAGCCACCTAAATGCCTACCGCCTCGTCCCCGGCCAGGTCGTGACGCGACATAACTTATTAAAAGTCTTGCTGTCACTGCCACGACCGGCCAGAGTGAAGTCGAGAAATTATCCTATAAATCGCCTCTGCCCTTCATGGATTGTTGGAGTGACGCGAAGCAACTAGCCGTCTTGGCCCAGCGGTTACAAATCATACTGCTCCTTAACTCGCCTGCCAGCGTTCCCGGTGTCAACTGCAATTTACGCCAGTTTACCCAACACCCGCTGACAATCTCGTCCGCCAGTGTTCCCGGTGTCGACTGCAATTCCCGCAATCTTTCCGACACCCACTGACAAAAACCCATCTGCACCCCGGGCCTCGACAAGCGCTTACTGGCTCACCGCATCACTCAAGCCTAAATCCTAAATATTCAATAAGTCCTGGCTGTTTTCCCTCCTGCCAGTCGCTATCCTGCCTTCCAGCGAACCTGCCGTGCCTCTCCTCTGCCTCCGAAGACGACTTTCTTACATCTTAACCGCGCTCCTCGTGTTCCCCCCGGTTACGGCACCTTCTGCCAACCACTATTCTGGGGTACCCGCGAAAGCGCGTCCGCAACCTCGTCCTGCGAGACCTTCAAGTACTCGATTCGAGGAGACACCTGCTGAGCTCTGCTGTGAGACAAGTCGCCAAAATTCCAACATATTTGTCTCAACGGGCATCGTTAGCGTTAGTGAACAACCCGCTCAACGAATCCATGGGACTCTCTGGGGACGACTAGAAACAGAGGCATACCGAACGGGCCCCACGTTGGATGCGCCATTTTAGTGTGGGTTTCTTTTACGGAGATCCCTCTACTAATAATCCCGCTTGATCGGTATGCGCTCCGCCCGTCACCCAGGGAGTGACATACAGCAACGAGAAGACAGCGAATGGGTTTACTGTACCTCTCGATTGCCCGTCGTCGAGAGCCGGTAGTCCAGGCCCGCCGACCTTTGTTGTCGCCCGTCGATCAGAGCTCACAGTCGGGATCCGTGTCCAGGCCTGCGGATCGCCTTTCCCACGCCAGCGCTGCGTAGGCTGGCTGTCCCGGGCTATCAATGCCCGAGTCTCGCTGCGGAACCACCCCGGGATCGTCATAGCCCAGGTCATATGGCCCGGGCTCGCCGTTTCCACCGGTCTTGCTCCAGACCTCGCTGGTAAACCGCTCCGGGGTTCGTTATGGGCCAGGCTAGGCAGCCCCGGCTCCGTCGTTCTTTGTCCAGATTCCAGCCTCGCTCAGCTCGCAATGTCCCGTGCCAGCTCGTGTCTTCTCCGCCGGCCGCCTGTCACGTGCTCTCTGCCTCGTCCTTCAATCTCGGCTCCCACACTCCTTACGCCAACAAAAGCGCAAACGGCAAAACCTACACGCGTATACATCGCATGTCAATGGGGACCCGCTCGCCGGGAGGCACATAATGGCGGAAGCGGTGCCCGCTGAGTCCGCTAGACCTAGCGGGCCGTAAGCCCCTCCCACCCGCCGAACTCTCCCAGTATAAAAGGCTCTGGGTAGAGCGGCAGACAAGAGTTATGTAACGAGCGCCCCGCTGTGGCGAGACGCCGAAACTCACTTGTCCCGTGCGATGGAATGTCCGCTCGTGCTTCTCGCGTTCCTCGGGCTACAGTGGCCTAGAGAGGTGTGGTGGGCTCACGGGACGGCTCGGCCTGATGCGTTTGATGCCAACGTGGCGGTGGCGCTGTAAGCGTTTCCTCCTGAAACTTTCCACCGCGCATTGGCGAGACCTGGTCGGCTAGGCTGCTCTTACAGCTCTTATCAATCGAGGGCAGCGGGCGGACCGATCGCGGGCAGCGGGCGGGAGAAGTTTCAGGAGGAATCTATTGCTGCGCCTCCGGCGTTTTCGACATCGGCCGCTTCAGCGCAATACACGGGGGAGGTAGGGCGGTGAGCCCACTACCCAACTTCTAGGGCACTGTGCTCGGGCTACTGCTTCTTTTCTCGTCGGGTCTGAAAACCATGTTTTGGGTCTTCGCCGCTGCAAAAGCTGTGCGCTGAATACCAGACTCCCCCGAGAAATGCTCTGTGCTACCAGATCGCCACGCTCCGAATCTGCGGCCGGACACCAGGCTTTGTGAGTATAGAGGAGGCTATGGTTGTGGGGTAAATCAGCCGCTGCCCATGCGTGCATAGCTCAGTGACTAAGCCTGTTTTGGCCGGGTGATATGTGATAGGAAGATCTGTACAGGGCGTTTAATTTTAATAGTAAAAAAATTATAGAAACAAATGCCGCAAAAGGTAGACACATTCTGTCTGTGCAGTTGTGTTCTCCGGCAAGAGCCCAAGGGGACATTGTATAGAGTGCTAATTGTTGTGATCAGTTAGATAATTAACTAAATACGTTTGATTTAACTTTTTTACTACAAAGCGTACCTATAGTTTGAATTAGAAACTTGATTCGCGTTATTGAAAACCATTATACCCATGTTACACGAGCACTCGTAATCGCAGCTAACTCAGCTTTAACTGCTGTTACGCGGCACCACAGTTACCGTTCTCTACTTTGGGGCAGCTCTTTCGGAAGAATCGAAGAGCGCGCGGGCACTGCTTCGATGGGTGCTCAAGATGCTCAAGCGCAATTTCGCCCATATGGCTTTGACTGCATAGCCGCAGAATGCTGCCTGCAAGTATTGTGCGCTATCTGTGGCTTAACATGACTGCAGTTTAGTGTGCCCGTGTAACAAGGGTATAAATGAGTCAATTTTAGACAGACTTGAAGCGCGTGGTAAGCGCGGGAGTTGGCTATAGGGAGTATTCACTGGCGACCATATCTGTGTGCGCGAATTCTGAGCGTGTGCTGATGGCGAGCTTCCACAGTTATTTTGCAACGTGCATTTCGCACCATCGAACGTGCCGGTCTAGCAGCCTATTGATGTGAGCTCGTTTTGTGCATGCGCTTTAAACAGCACCCACAAATATGGTGTCCAGTGAATACTTCCTATACTTCGTCTCACCTTAGCATGGACTAACTGCGAAGGCTGTGCAAGCGCGAGCGAATAGCCTTGACCGCCTTGACTGGAGCGCTCGCGGCGCGAGCGGTCGTGCAGCCGCCAAGGCTTCATCCAAAGCAAATAGCTCGCGCTTTTAGCATGCACGGCTAAGAATCGTCCAAGCTAAGGTGAGACGAAGTATATGTTTCCACTCTTGCCTCAAGCGTGAGGCTGGGGGGGGGGGGGGGGGGGGGGGACGCGGCTGGTTGCCTTTTGGTCCGCCGTAATATCATGGGCCACGAAGGGATAATAAGATGCCCAGGACCGTCACGCCCTGCGTTTATTGAGGTGTCCGTGATCATATAGCGAGACAAAAACATCGATGTTTGTCCGTCGAAGTGTCCAGGCCGACAACACGAGAGAAACTTCGGAGACTCAATTCATCTTTCGCTAATCGGCATGTTCACAAAAATGTTTCTTCTTCTTTTTTTTTTATTTGTCTTTGGGCAGTTAGTAAGGCTCGAGCGTAATACCCCTGTGAGACGGGCTAGTTTAGTGTCACTACAAGCGAGTGCACTTTGCCCTTAGTGTCATTTCTGTAGTGTGCCACACGACTCCTTCGTGAGGAACACACTTGGCTTGGAGTGAGTTTGACGAACTCACTTCGCTCGATCGAGTACGAATATTTCAACAGTAAAACATAACAACAAAAAAACCAAAACCTGGCGTAGGTTTTATTTTATAAAGACAAAGAAATTCGTGAAGGAGACGACATGCAGAAGAATGGCATTGCGAAAAAATAGTTGGGTGGACTTGGAGTTTAGGCTGATCTGAATCATGATAGCGGAGCGCTGAGTTGATAAAAGACGACGACAAAGTCAGTTATTCATGGCTATCTTGGTTAGCAGAGAATGATAGAGCCTACTTTTGGTTTCAGCATGTAACTATTCGAGACACCACACTAAAATTATGATCTGATTAGGCAGTGTCAGGGCCTCCTCGTAGACTTCCGTGGAACGAAGCGGAACGCCAAAGTTGGATACGCTTCGTTTCTTAGCTTGGCTTGCGAAGATCGATCAGGATCATCCAATTGGTATAAAAATCGTTAATTAATGTAACGTTGTTTTAGAGCACAGATCCTAGGCACCCGTTTCTGAGTCGAGCGGCGTCAGCGTAACCGCGTGTTGCATTCCCAAAATGAGGTCACACGTGACGTCACGTGTGTCATCACGTGTGACGTCACAAGGGTAAAATTTCCCGCTAAATTTTGCGGTAAAAGTTTTTGCTATGTTTGGCGGAAATTTTTTCCTCTGAATTTAGAGAAATATTTTACCCGTGTGACGTCACGTGACGTCACACTTAAAATTTCAGATGACGCGTCAAGTGACGTCACACGTCAATTCAGCAGGAAAGAAAATCTTCCGGCTAAATTTAGCGGGAACTTTAGTGAAATTTTTACGCTAAGTGGGATGGGAACAGGAGAGGAAGATGGGAGGGTACGGAGGGGGAGCAGCTGGCATACCCTCCCCTTCGTACCCTTCCTCCCTCCTCCTCAAGAGCTGCGCTCCAATTCAGCATTACAGAGAATTGGAAACGTCTAATATTTTTCAACGTGTTTTTATTAAGGGGTATCGGTGGCCGAGTCGGCTAGCGCCCACCAGATCGGAGTACGTGGAGAGAAAGCTCGCGCTGGGGATGGAGAACCCAGTGATCCTGAGCTCGATCCCCAGCCCTGTCCGAAGAACAAAAAAATTGGGTTGTGTGTATGTTTATACAGCCTAGAACTTGGTCTGCCTCACAGGGGCGACGAGTCTCCCAGCTGTAGATGAGAAATTTAGCCAGTGCTGTACAACCGCTAGCCTGGGGTCTTTAACGTGCATCACGCAGTAGTGATACAAGACCGCACGCCGGTACGATGCTCATCCAGATCGAAACGGGCAGGGGTGGGGCTCGAACCCAGGATCCCTGGGTTATGCAGCGCGAGCTTTCGCTCCACGTGCTCTGAGCTGGTGCGCGCGAAACCTATGGTTCCTCAATGACCTTCTGGCTAGACCCAGAGCGCAAGGACATTGAGGCACTCTAGCTAGACCTAGGGTGCCTCAATGTCCCTCTGTTTAGGGTGATGCCACCCTTTGTGGTACCCGATGCCGACAGCACGCGCTCACGGGTAAAATACAAAGAAATCGACGAAAACAAAATTTCGCCGTAGCACAGTCAGCACCACGAGCGCGTGCAAGGACACGTTCTTTCACGCGCTTCTGAACAAAAAATAAAAATAAAAGTGTGAGACAAAATGACCAGATGTCTCCACCCTAAGCAAAGCGCACATGAAGGCACCCTAGCTAGACCACTCGGCCACCGATCCCCCCTCCGAAGAACACACTTCCAATGAAGTGAGTCCGGGGAGCACACTACGCTTGCTCCGGTAGACCAAGTGTGTAATCTCGATAGCAGTGTTCAAGGAGTAAAAATAATACGCTGCGTAAAATTAGTATTATTTTGATAGGAGTAATATTAGATGCGGACTTGTTTTCTGTGAACACGAAAGTAGTGCATTGTAGAAAAAGAAGCGGATAATCTAGTTTCCAGCCTTGGCCCCTGCGCGACGGCCAGCGACGGGCAGGAGGCACCTGCAAGACTCCACAAGGAATCTGAAGGTGGCAGGAGAGACGCGAAAGGCTTGCTTGAAATGGAACTCGCCCAAATGGGGCAAGGTGTCTTCGAACCACCGTTCGTTCCTCGGAACGTCCGCCGTTCTCGAATGATCACGGGCAGGTTGTCGGTCATGAGAGCGGCTATGGTGAATGCATTGGCCTGCAGCTGCTGATCGATGTCCCTTGAAACTCTTGCCTGTGCGTCGGCATCCAGATCCAGCTGCCTCTCATCTGAAAGGCGTTAGGATCTCACAGAGAAAAGTGCCCCAACCACGCGCTTCCACTGCCTAACATCGCGGATATCGCCCTCCAGCTCGTCCTCCACACACTCCATGATGTTTCGTTGTGGCGAGTGGCCGAGTGGACTCGCGCACACCAGCTCGGAGCACGCGGAGCGAAAGCTCACGCTGCACAACCCAGGAATCCTGGGTTCAATCCCTACTTTTGCTCGTTTTGATCTATACTCCGTTTCACCTTATGTTGTACCGCAGACAAGGCTAGAAGCGCAAGCTCAGAGCGTTGGGAGCTACTCTGAACGCACGAGAGCTTGTGCCGCCTTGATGTGCCCTAGAGCAAGGAGCTCGCGCTTGTAGCCATTTCTGCGGTACACCATAAGGTGAAACAGAATATAGATGAGTCTCGTACCGGCGTGCGGACGTGTATCACTGGCTTGTAATGGCTGATCGTAATAATCAAATTGGATTTAAATTTGGATTAAAGCTTCTGACTTAGCGCAACAATGTGTGGTAACGTGTTTCTAATAAGACGACGAAGTTATTTATGAAAAAATGCGTATGCACTGTAATATGTTGCGTGCCCATTACTTACCCGTCGTTATTGCCATCATTTTGGAGTGACACTAGGTTTTCCCGTGTAGCACCAACACACTTGGAGTGTGTTTCGACGGGTTGAAGTGCACTCGCTTGAAGTGACACTAAACTAGCCCGTCTGACAGGGGTATAAGACGAAACACTTTTAACAAAGATGTGCTTCACCTGTCCAACGTGTCTGTGTGCATCGTTTATTTTTACAGCGGAGCTCTTAAGGGTTTGTTTCCCCAGTGTCGTGACCGTCAGCAAGCGCATGACGACAGCAAACTCTGGACAGCTAGCGCCATCTATAAGTGAAGGCGGCAAGCAGACAACCGGTTACCGGTGGTCTGGTTGCCGCCGTCGCTTATAGGTGGCGGCAACCTTTCCAGACTTTTCACTCTCGCTTGCCGACTTGCTGCCGGTCATTACTTATTTTCCACCATATTACAGCTTCGCTGGTCTTCCTTCACCAGAGCAAAAAAGGCTGAAAGTTTTTTTTGTTCTTTTTTTTTCGCACTGTATGAGACGAGGTTGTAGGAAAATGAGGCAAACGTCTCAAGAAACAAAATTAGGGAAACATGTTAAAAACGTCAATGAACCTGAAATGAAACGACGGTTGTCTTCTTTAGTATCACTGCAGTCAATGAGGTGTTAAGCACTCGGTAGAGGCTCCTTTCCACCACGCGCATGTTGCCGTCATCCTCTGGCTTCGCATGCGCCGAAGTCTGATCTAGGACAGAAAGCTTGCGTGGGAGGTGAAACAGCTAGTACACTCTTAATCTGCGAATGACTGCAGATATTGCCGTTGTAAGCTTGTCCCAGCAGGATATTTTTAGCCCTGAAAGGTTTAGTATGCCATTACCACTCAAATATCTTTGAGTAAAATGGGTTTTTTTGGCATTTAGCTTTTTTTATTTGTGTTGCTGCTAAGTTACCTTGTTTGCCTTCTTGTTTTTTTTTTCTTTTTGTTGCAATATTGCGAATATTTTTTTCTAATGTTTTCATATTTCTATTCGATAATATTTTGTATGAGATGTTTTTCCCGCGCTATGTTTTTTTACAGCATATTTTGTGTAAATCCAACTCTGCCTGCTTTTATGTGCTCGTTATTCACGTTAGATGCATATTCCTGATAAAAGGTGCAACATTCTCTAAGCCTTCTGACTGTTTAGGGGAATCCCCTCCCGAAAGTTTAAGAAATAAAATAAATGATCATCTGAATGCGGTAAGCTTCAACTCAAATAGCTACTTACTCTTGTAAACGTGAGAGTCGTGCGGAGCAGTGTCTTGGCTGACTCTTCCGAACGTTCAGCGAAACAATACTGGAATGAGCTCTCGACCGAACGACTCTGAAAGAAAAGTAGAAGATGGCGTTTTCGGAGTAAAAGGGAGAAACGTCCATGGTCTTATTGTTTTTCACCATTAAGAGAGCATGCCGCCAAACACGGTCTCGTCTCTTTCTCTTTTTCTCCCTCTACCCTTTCCGCTTTTCAGACGGACGCGTCGAAGATTGAAGCACGTAACGCTGAGTCGCAGGATACACAATTTTACGGAGGCACAACTGGTGTACGCGAAAGCAACGAGCGACGGGGCCATTTCTGCTCATGGCGTTGGTGCCTGCACGTAGAACCATTTCGCTGAAGTGGCCCTATGCACCATTCCATTATTTACAAAAAAAAATTGGGTTGTCTATATGTTTATACAGCCTAGAACTTTGCCTCAACGGGCGACGCATCTCCCAGCTGTAGATGAGAAATTTAGCCAGTGCAGTACAACCGCCAGCCTGAGGTCTTTAAAGTGCACCACGCAGTAGTGATACACGACCGCACGCCGGTACGATGCTCATCCAGATCGAAACGGGCAGGGGTGAGGATTGAACCCAGGATCTGTGGGTTCTGCAGCGCAAGTCTGATATTTACAAGCCATCTTCCCAGCGTGCGATCTCTTCAGCCCAGCACGCGCGTGTTCGTCGCTTCGGAAAGCGAGCAAATCAGGCGCCATGCGCACGAACACTGAAAATGGAACCTGTCAGGAACACGTTTTTGAAAAGGTATATACTTCATTCACCCTTGAAGGGGCCGGGAAATGAAGGAAATCAATTCTCAGATAACTGTGGCATTGGAACCCACTAACTGTAATTATATCTGTACCGAATTTATTTGGCCAGGAACGCTATAGTTTCATGGATAAATTAGGTTTAGTGCTAGAACCCTGGTACCGCACACTGAAGAAGGCCGCCGTGCAGGGTGACGTAATTTGCCCCATCTCTCGATATATTTCAGTACTTCATAGTGTCCTTAGTGGCGGTGCGGCGCACTGCAACCATCCACTTGCATGTTCTTCCAAACTTGGTGCTCTCAGTCGTCTCGGTTTTTGGCGGCTTCGTCGGCTTCGTTTTTTCATTTCCCTACCGCGTGGAGCCTGGTTGGGCCAATGCTGTCGCCGCTGTCCTCGTCAGTCTTCTATTTTTGAAGATTCCGACGGGGCCTCATATTGATGGCTGCGATCATTACGAAGAACTGCTTGAAGCTGGTTCTTTTGGCTTTGTTCCGCTGGCGACCAGCTCCAGTGACGGCGGCGAGGGCGCCGCGGAGGACGACGATTGGATGGGCGATGACTTTGCTGAAAACGCTCAGCCGCAAGGTCCGGAATGGTGCGTGTTGCCGTTTGACAATACTCTATTTCACTATGAGTAGGAGCGACGCCGAGGCTACAAGCTATATGGGGTATTAACTGTACTGTACAAACTATATGGGGTATTGTCACGAGGAAGGCAACGCGAGGATGAACCGTTAACTGAAAATAAAGGTTTAATCGACGAACTTGTGCCGAATAAAATAAAAGACGAGCGTCGAGGCAGCAGATAAGCTGGTGGCGATTTGGCGGCGTAACTATTTGTTGTTGTAACTATTTGGCGGCGTAACTAGTGTGCGTAACTATCACGGAAGTTTTGAAAAGATAGTTCGAGGTCGCGCGCTCGGGGCGAGAATGAGCAGGCACTTTCAAGAAGAAGAAAGCAGGGTGCAACGATGAGAGTTACGTCCCGAGCAAGAATAAACGCGAAGCTTCTAAAATTCAGTCACCGAGTGTTTTTTACTGGGCGCTGCGCGCGCGCTATCCCCCTTTAAAAGCGCATCCTCCCGATAGAAAGCGAATGGAAATAAGAAATGGCTAAAACAAAAAAAAGTCGGTGAGACGAACTAAACATGCCGCGTCATAATCATAACGCGCGTAGAACGGCTTGAGTCAAACTACGTGGACCAATTCGGGTCGTGGCTGGCGGCGTTCTGATAGTCGGGTTCCGTCGGGAAACTCCTCGTGGTTCAAGTCCTAAAGGTGGCGAATGAGAGAGAAGAAGACGACGACAGCCTGGCGTCTTGCTCTCATTTCGTGTTCCGAATATTTAGCCCCGACACCTGGCTTTCGAGTTTCACCTATTGAAATATTCGTGCAGACCGTGGTTTTGAGGCTCCCAGCTCCCGTTTCACATCATATCATCGGTTGTATGTCTTATTTTTTCGGATTACCAGGGATCTACATTTCCAAGGCTTCGGTAGCCCCGTTAAGCCTTGCGTCGTCAGCGCCTGACGCCTGACTTCAGAAACCCGCCCAGCAATGGATGCCACCGAACTGGAACCGACGGCCTCGACATGTGTAGGCACGTCGGCTGCTGAAGCTACCTTCGACACCGAGTCGATGCACTACTCCGACGAATTTCACCAGGCAGAAGACCCGAACGAGGGGTGGATCACGCCCCGCAAGTCCAGGAACCAACGCACCCTGCCGCGCCAGGTAAATGAGCTCCATACGGTGGTGGTGCCAATTCCGCATAGCCTGCAACTCCAAGACATCAAACGGTACGATCTCCTCCCTTTCTTCCTGGCCGCAGCCTCCCTGCCACCTCACGCTAGTGAAGAGGTAAATATCGACGTCCGCCTCCAACAAAGAGTCATACTCCTTAAAACCGCCTTTGAAAGTTCAGCACGTCGCCTCAGCCAAACTAAACGCATTCGTGTCAGGAATCAGCTCCATGAAATCAGCCCCTACCTAGCCGCCCCGACAAATTCCTGCAAAGGGGTCATCCACGGTGTAGAAGCGGGACTCACAACCAATGACCTCATGCACTCTCTTGAAAGCTTTCAAACCACCATTATCACCGTACGCATGATGGGGGACACTGAGTCAGTCCTTATCACGTTCGAAGGAGCCAACGTCCCCCGCACCATCCTCTTTCGCCGGGCAACCTACCGGTGTCACCCACACCGCCCACGTGCCCTGAGATGTGAGAAGTGCCGTATGTACGGCCACCGGACCTTTAATTGCCCAGAGAGCCCAACATTTTGGAGATGCCCCACATGCGCCGCGCAAATACCTCACCAACAAGCCTCTCACGCTTGCTTCCCTCGGTGCTACCACTGCGGGGGTGAACACTCTTCCTTCGACTCGACTTGCCCGGTCCAGCGCCAAAAAGATGAAGCCAGCATGAAGGCGGCATACGAACATCGTGTGCATCTCCGAAAAACCCTTCCACGTAATATGCAAAAGCCCCCAGCTTACCCCGTGCAGACTGCGAACAAAAAGCAATCGGCGGCTCAACACAAGACGGAGCTGAGTTCCTCAAACTCATACCAACCACCATCCTTAAACAAGTACCATCTAGAGGCACAAGCGCAACTGAAAGCATCACTCCGCAACGCGCAAAAACCGACAGAATCGCAAACCCGTAAGGGAATGTTACCTGCAACGGCCACCTGGGGGCACGCCTCTGCGGGCTTCTCAACGACTCCGCGTTCACCGTCATCCCAGACTGAAGACTTACCACAAACAACGGTCACTTCTGCACCCTGCCGACCTAACAACATCTCAATCAAAGTCTGACATAGTCTCCCAAGAACCGAAGACCACACGAGCAAACCTCACAGAACCAGCACCATCGCCGCCATCGATAGGTGCTCCTGCTCCATCACTTACTCCCTCTCCCTGCAAGCGTTCACCTGCACTCACTTCGCTTACTCCCCCCGTCTATGATTCTCCTAACTACCAACGACACATGGAGCATGAACTCATAATGTTAAAAGAACGACTAACCCGATGTGAAGAACAAATCGCCCAACTCACAGAACGTATAGCCAACATCGAAACACTAGTGTCCAACATATTAGGCACAGTAAACCCTCTCGTATCCCGCATTGAAGAACTAACAAAGGCGGTAGCATCCCTCGAAAAAGATGTTGGTATGCTCTCTGCATCACCCATACCCATGGAAGCAACATCCCAATCTCTTAAAAGACCCCTTTCTCCTGAATCCACTGAACACCCCTGTTCCCTTCAAAGGGCACACCCTCCTGCCCCCTCCTCAGTCACGACCTCATAATGGTAGAAAATTCCCAGTTCCAAGTCATGCAGTGGAACTGCCGGAACATCAAAACAAACCGCACTCCCCTTCATCAATGGCTCCTTACCCTAGATTCTCTTCCCCGTATTCTACTACTCCAGGAGACACGCTATGCAGTTAACATACCAGGATACCGAGCTTTGCATGGCCATCCAAACGAGGCCCCTTTAGTTTCCACATTCATAAGACGGGATATCCAGTATGAACCGCTGATCATCCCTACATCTCTCAGACAAAATGTAGTGGCATGTGCTTACTATCCCTTCCCTAAACACAGACCTATATGCTTCCTCAACCTATATAATCCCCCCACAGAGCACCGCCTATTCAAATCACTTTTCGACTTTGCTGCAGAGTTGACACCTAATTACGAGGTACTCCTGGGCGGTGATTTTAATGCCCCAATGTCAGCTGGGGTTACCTATCCACACTTCGCCCAGGGCGACTTCTGCAATCGTACATTTCACAGCGCCAGTTCACTGTCTTAAATACTCCCGACATGCCAACCCGACAAGGCACACGCCAGCAACACTGTACCACCCCAGATCTCACACTATACCACGGCAGAAACTCGAGTGTCTGGGTTCATCTCAAGAGAGACTTCTAAGTGACCACTTCATTCTCTCAATATCACTCAGCATCTCTAGCCGCTCACGGAAAATATCAGTCAAAAATACAAACTGGTATAAATTTCGCAGCATCCTTGTTTCACCCGGGCAGCAATCAGGCTCTTACGAGACCTGGATATGCGCCATCAAACAAGCCCGAACACAAGCCACAAAAATAGAAAACACCACAGCTCCGGCGATACGGCCAGACCCGCATCTAGTGCGCCTCTGGAGACGTCGTAAGCGTATCTTAAGATGCATTAGCCAGCAACCCCACAATCAACAACTCGGAGAACGTTTACAACACCTAGATGCAGACATTACTACACACTGCAGCACTCTCGACATCTCGAACTGGAACAGAGTATGTGATCAGATAAACGGTACCCTCCACCAAAAGACCGCATGGCATCTCCTCCGTTCACTTCTAGGGCCTCAGCCACCTCCCGCTCCCACGCTAGACAAACACTTAGCTTTACAAGGTAGCACAGACCTTATCCAAGCCTTACAGAACCTATACATCCCTCCAGCATTGACCTCAAACTACCCCTCCTACTCGGGCCCTGAAAACCCGACTTTAGACAGCCCTTTCACACTAGCAGACTTAGACTTGGCCCTAGCAAAAAACTCACGAAAATCAGCCCCAGGAGAAGATACCATCACGTACTGCCTCCTCCGTAACCTTCCAGAAGCGAATAAAAAACAGCTCCTGACCTACATAAATGAACATTGGTCGGATGGTACATACCCAAAGGAATGGAAATCTTCTACCATTATCATGATGCCCAAACCTGGAAAACCCCCATCACTTAATAACCTCCGTCCCATTTCCTTAACCTCTTGCGTGGGCAAGACGATGGAGCGGATGGTCCTCGATCGTTTTCAAGAACATCTTGAAGCCACTGCATTCCTGCCCCACACCCAAATCGGCTTTAGTTCCCATGTTTCCACTCAAGACCTATTCCTTTTACTCCAGCACACATTCCTCTCCCCATCTTCCTGTCAGGTGCATGCGCTCGTCACAGTAGACGTTCGCAAAGCATTTGACAACATAAGTCATGATCACACACTCGCTTCAGTTCGAGAAACAGAATGCGGACAAAATTTGTATACCTACATCCAAAACTTCCTTAAGGACCGCACTGCATGCTTTCGTATAGGGGGCGAGTTGTCCCAACCACTCTCACTCACACGAGGAACACCTCAAGGGGCTGTCCTCTCCCCTACTCTTTTCAATCTGGGTATGGCCCAGCTAGCTCGCTGCCTGCAGCAGATACCCCACCTTTCCCACATATTTTATGCTGATGACCTCACCCTCTGATGCACTCACGGATCACCAGGGGAAGTTGAATCTACTCTTCAGAAAGGTCTAGACACCATAACTGCGTTCCTAACCCAAGCAGGGCTGAAACCGGCCCCAGAAAAATCGGAATTACTCCTGCTGTCTCAAACCCAGTATCAGCGCTCTGTAAACCATCTCATTTCTCTCTCTTTAGACCATCAGACCATCCCGCGAGTATCCTTATGCAAGGTCCTCGGCATCCATCTCCACGATCGATCAAATCAGGCTAACATCACTCCGGCGATAAACACGTGCCACTCGGTAACACATCTTGTCCGCAGAGTCGTGCAAAGACGTGCGGGCCTCAATGAAAAACAAGCGAGTCAATTGGTTCATGCATTGGCTCTTAGTAAAATTCTTTATTCGGTTCCATATTTCACGCTCACACGACAGCAACTTAATAAACTCAGCTCTGCATTAAGCACTCTGTACAAGGCCTCCCTTAACCTTCCAATCCATACCTCAACGCAAAGACTCTACGAGACCGGCCTATTCCTTCCCCTCTCCTCACTCCTACACCTCCATCGTGACCGACAGCTAGCCCGCCTCTCGGGGTCACATCAAGGGCGCTGGATCCTAGAACAAGCTGGACTCTCACCAATTGATTTTTACTTGCACTTACCCGCTTCGCCATTGCCCTCTAATCTGCGTTTCGCTTTTCTGCCCCGCCGCATGGCTCCGGGCCTGGACGACGGTCGCAGAGATGCTCAGGCCTTGCACCATAATCCACCATTTCAGACACAGACGGTAGCCTATACCGACGCTTCCATCTTGGACACCGGCACGGCTGCGTACGCAATCTACATACCTAAACATTCCTTACCTATTCTTCACACGTGCGGTCCATACAGCGACCCCCCGTCAATCACCACGTTAGAACTTGTCCCCATTATCCATGCCATCACATTATTCTCCCAATTGCCGCGCACGTCCGCTTACACTGTCTACTCTGATTCTATGGCTGCTATACGCTCCTTGCAACAGAGACAAATTCCTGCCGATCTTCGAGAGGACCTTGAAATGGCCCTACACTCTCTCTCCTCATCCTCGGTCACGATTCGATGGGTCCCTGGTCATGCAGGGATAGCAGGTAATGAGCTGGTACATCAGCTCGCCCGCGAATTTCACAGCCGGGCACCTGCAATCCCCTGGCTAAGCCCCCCGACCAATGACGAGGCAGCAGAGTACAAAACAACACTCAAGTTACATTACAAACAGATCCGTATATCTCATGAACTTCTACCTCGACCACATCCACGGCTTAGTGTCGCGCAGACCCACATTCTCCGTAAAATCCAGACAAACACCCTCGTCACACCTGCTCGCCTTTACCTCTTCCGCTATCGATCAGACCCTTCCTGTCCCAACTGCCCAGCTCCCTATGCCAATCAAGAACATTGTCTCCTTCATTGCCCGGTCGCCTACACCACCTCATTTCTTCCTAACCCCCCACCACCCTCCTGGAGTGCATGGTTGGCGTCGCCGCAACTGGAAGATCAGCTCGCCCTGGTACTTCAGGCGGAGGATATCTTGGGTACTTAATCTGTGCTCTTATTAAAGTGATTTTCTCTCTCTCTGGCGAATGACTCTTGTAAGGTTCAAAGAAGCGTTTTAACTATTTCTCGCTGAGGCCGCGGCGACGAATGGACGTCCACATCCACACCTTGTCTCCGGGCTTGAACTGCACTTTGCGGCGACAAAGGTTGTACCAGCCAGTGTCGGCACGTTATTGGTCTTTCATTCGAAGGCATGCTAGCTGGCGTTCCCCTTCTGCCCATTGGGTGACCAGCTGGGAGTCGTCGGTGCCGTTGTCCGTCAGGTCGTGGGGCAGCATGGCGTCGAGTATCGTTGTCACCTTCCTGCCATTCACCAGCTGAAAATATGTAATCCCAGGGGTTTCTTAAACCGCCATGTTGTACGCAAGCGTGATGTAGAGAAACACGTCGTCCAACATTTATTTTTTATTTATTTATTTATTTGAAAATACTGTCAGCCCTCTCTTGAGGGCTATTACAGGGAGAGTATCCATCGTTGTGATGACACATAAAAAAAGACGCAAGCATAAAAAATTGTCAATGTAGCAGACACTACTGTTCGAACAAGCAATGACAACAATGCACAACCTTGGCCCTCTAAACAAATAAACAAATTGAACAAATTGACCCACATAATTATTACATATTGCACACTTAAAGGACATCACTTTAAGCTCTCATTATGTTAACAGCTTTGCAAAGGAATCTTCAAAGGAGGACACGGTTTCCAAATTTACAACGTCATTGGGCAAGGAATTCCAAGCCTCAATAGTTTTTACAAAGAAAGACTGTTTAAAGGTATCTATTCGGCTTTTATAAGTTTGACATGTTTTTGTATGATTCAAACTACCTGATCGTTTTGAGCTGGATGGGAGAACGTATTTATTCGGGCTTAAATTTAGTTTGTCGTTGATCATTAAATAAAGCAATTTCAGACGTGCGACTTCTCGCCTTATGTGCAGAGGTTCTATATTACTAGCTCTGAGCATTTCCGTTGGGGATGCTGTCTGTCTGTAGTTAGAGTGAATAAAACGCGCAGCTTGTCGCTGAACCTTTTCTAGCCTATCAATGTCTTTTTTTGTATAAGCATCCCAGACGACACTACCATATTCCAAGATGGGCCTAACGTATGTTTTATAAGCAACCGTTTTGATCTCTTTAGTTGTATGTTTTAACTTGTGTCTCAAGAAACAAAGCTTTTTATATGCCGATGTGCAGACGGTGTCAATATGCTTGGTCCAGGTTAGGTCTTTAGAAAACGTGACACCAAGGTACTTAAAGGGGTATTCACACGAGGGAGAAATCCCGGGGATTTCTCCCCGGCACGCGCGCATCACGAGACGAAAACGCGAGACTTTTGCACATCGCAAAGCCTGACGTTTTTGTTGCAGGATGCGCGTGTCGGGGAGAAATCCCCGGGATTTCTCCCTCGTGTGAATACCCCTTAAAGGGGTATTCACACGAGGGAGAAATCCCGGGGATTTGTCCCCGGCACGCGCATCCCACGACGAAAACGTCAGGCTTTGCTTTTGCAAAAGCCTCGCGTTTTCATCTCGTGATGCGCGCGTGCCGGGGAGAAATCCCCGGGATTTCTCCCTCGTGTGAATACCCCTTAAAGTGCTCGACATTACTCAATTCTATGTCTCCAATGCAGTATTTAAATGGCAAAACGCTTCGCTTCTTAGTGATATGGCAATACACGGACTTTGTATAGTTTATTTTCATATCCCATTTGTCACACCATTCTTTAATGCGTTTAAGATATTCATTTAGTGAAGTTTGTTGATCGGTTGAATTAACAGCTGAGTAAATAATACAGTCATCGGCGAAGAGCCTTATATGAATGTCTGATGAAGTGTCATGTACTATGTCATTTATATATATTAAGAACAGCAATGGCCCCAAGAGAGAGCCTTGGGGCACGCCCGAGTAAACTGGAAGAACCACGTACATTGAGATCAAGTCGGCGAAGATCTTGCTAGAACGCTCCGTGAGCCCGTTGTTTTGCGAGTGGTATGCCGTGGTACGACGGTGGGCTGTGTGGCCCAGGCGAAGTATCTCTTGTGTCAGTTGCGTCGTGAACGATGAGCCTCGGTCCGTAATTAGGACTTGGGGAGCGACGTGTTGGAGGAGGATTAACTCGAAGAACTTGGCTACTTCTAGAGTGGTTCCCGACGGAGGCGCTTTTTTCTCGTAGTACCGGGTGTAAAATAAGTTGCCATAATAATCCAAAGGTTTCCCTGCGCCGGCGGCGGGAAACGCCCTAGTAAATCCATTCCAATCTGCTGTAACGGGGCAGTCGGAGGAGCGATCGGCTGCACGAGGACTGCCGGCTTCGTCGGCGGTCTCTTCCGTCGCCGGCACTCGTGACACGATCGTCTGTATAGGTGGTTAGTTTGAGGGAGTTTGGGCCCGGAATATTTTTCCCGGATTCTTGCGGGAGTCCTGCTGTAGCCAAGGTGACCAGATGTCGGATCGTCGTGGCAGGCTTGGAAGATCTCTTCTCGAAGATTACCAGGAATTATCAGGAGCCATGTCGAGTTGCTGTCCCCGAAGTTCTTTTTGTAGAGAATACCTCTCCGAACGGCAAATCTTGGCAGGACACGTGAGAAAAAGCGGGGGATCGTTACCCCTCGTCCCTCCATGTGGTCAATCAGGACGCGCAGATAAGGATTGTCCCGCTGGAGCGCTGCCATGCCGTTAACGCCCACTGCGCAAAGAAAGTAGTGGCTGTCGTTGTCGTGGTCATCTTCGGCGCAGCCGGTTGCTGACTCGACGGGTGCCCTGCACAGGGAGTCGGCGTCGCTATACTTTTGGCCTGACTTGTAGATCACAGTTACGTCGTACTCTTGCAATCACAGGCTCCATCGAGCGAGGATTCCCGATGGGTCCTTCAGGCTCGCAAACCAGCATAGCGAGTGGTGGTCGTTGATCAATAGAAATAGGCTCCCGTACAAGTACGGGCGAAATTTCGCGATGGCCCGGACGACGGCAGGACATTTTCTCTCGGTCATAAAGTAATTTCGTTCCGCGTTCGACAACGTCCCACTTGCGTAAGTGATCACGCGCTCAGTACCCTCTTGTCGTCGGACCAGTACTGCGGCGAGTCCTGTATTGCTGGCGTCCGTGTGAACGTCTCTTTCGGTTGATTTTTCGAAGTGGAAAAAAATCGGTGGCGATTGGAGTCGTCGCTTTAGCTCGTCGAATGCCTGTTGTTCTTCTCTCCATTCGAGGGTCACGGCGTCTTTTGTGAGGTGCCTGAGCGGCGCAGAAAGCGTGGCGAAACCCCAAACGAACCGCCGGTAGTACGCGCAAAGCCCAAGAAACCTTCGGAGGGGCTTCTTTTCGGTGGGCGGCTGAAATACCGCTATGGCGCGAGTCGTCTCAGGGTCAGGGCGAACACCAAAGTTGCTCACAACGTGACCTAGGAACTTCAGTTCGCCATAGGCGAATCAGTACTTTGTCGGCTTGAGGGTGGGTCCGGCGGTTCTGATTGCTTAAAGAACTGCTCGAAGGCGTCGCAAGTGGTCGACGAAGTTGGCCGAGAATACCGCGACGTCGTGGAGATAAACGAGACAGCTCTGCCATTTGTAGGCCTGCCAGTACGGTGTCTATGACACGCTGCAAAGTTGCCGGCGCCGTGCAAAGTCCGAAGGGCAACACCTTGAACTCGCACAAACCATCCGGCGTGGCGAAGGCAGTCGTCTTTTGGTCCCATTTGTCGACTTCGATCCGCCAGTAGCCACTCTCCATTTCTATGGACGAAAAGTTCCAGGATTGGCGTAGCCAGTCCAGTGTGTCGTCGATGCGAAGGAGGGGAAACACGTCTTCTTTCGTCACCGCGTTGAGCTGCCGGTAATCTATACGCAGAATCGAAGCGTTGCGTCCTTCTTTTTTACCAGTACGACTGGAAAAGTTCACGGGATGGTTGAAGATGGAATGATGTCGTCGTTGAGCATCTCCAGTACTTGTTCGTGGACAGCCTCTCTTTTATTTGGGAAGACCCGGTACTGCGGCTGACGCGCAGTGAGCGCATCGTCGTTGGTAACGATGTCATGTTTTGCGACTGTTGTTTGGCGCCCTTTCGACGTCGTCGCAAAGTAGTCGCTGAATTCCGCGATGAGGTTTCTGAGCTCTTGTCGTTCCGTGGCACTGACCATGTGGTTAACGTTGAGCAGCGGCGGCGGTGTACTGTACGATGCTGGGGGGTCGGGAGCAGGCATCAGCTTTTTGAGTTCTTCGCGAACAACGTCGCAGATGATATCGTAAAGCTCATCGACGCTGCTGCTGAGATCGGAACGGAGCGGACCGATGCCATAATTGAAACGCTGTTGAGCCGATGGCAGTGGCGCGCTCGAGCGGTTAGAGCCCGCTCGATGTTTGTTGCTTCCGCAAAAAAATCTTTGATGGTCGTTGGGGGTTGCGAATAAGTTCGCCAGAGATCTCGAACTTCAGGCCTTTCAGTGAGAAAGCGCAGCTTTTTCTCGTCGGTGGCTTGGGGGTCGGCGCGTGCACTTAGACCTAGCAAAACTTCAACAAAGCTAATTACGCTTTCGTTGGGGGCCTGAAGCCGTGTTTAAAGAAGATCCTCCGCCCCCTGCCGTCGCTGTTGACTCGTAGAGGTCCGCTTCAATTCGGCTGTGCAAATGTCCCACGACTTGAGTGAAGCCTCGTGGTTCTCGGACCAGTACCTCACAGTACCCTCCAGCGAAGAGTAGAGGTTCTTCAGGTGCTGCTCGGCAGTCCACCCGTTGTGGCGTGGCACGCGCTCGTAGTGTTTTTATCTAGTTCTCGACGTCGTCGTGGGTCTCACCGTGGAAGGGCGTCGGCGTACGAGGAGTGACGGGCAGGTAGACGACGGGGACGGCGGCAGGCGTCTG
This sequence comes from Ixodes scapularis, assembly GCF_016920785.2. Classification (NCBI taxonomy): domain Eukaryota; kingdom Metazoa; phylum Arthropoda; class Arachnida; order Ixodida; family Ixodidae; genus Ixodes; species Ixodes scapularis. Next base: position 72,226,299 of record NW_024609837.1, read on the forward strand.
CGACGATTTGCTACTTATTGTCTCCTTAGTCAACTGGTGTGCCTTCTCCGGCAGTACCCGAAATTGCGGGGACAAGCTTTGCACATGGCGGCTTCTTCGGGTCTCGGTAGTTTCCACGGACGGTCTTTTTGAGCCGGGGACTGGGCTTACTCTGCGAGGTCTCGGAGGGGTGCGTTAATAGGGTGCGGTACCGCGCACATTTTCTAGAAATGTCTAGAAGGAAGCAGATGGGAGAATGAACAGTGAACTAAAAATAAAGGTTTAATCGGCGACCTTGTGCCAAACAAAATACAAAGGTAGCGTCAAGGCACCAGAAAAGCGGGTGGCTATTTGGCGGTGCAGCAGCAAGCGACAGCGAGTGACTGGAGAAGGTCTCGTGCAGGTCCTTATCTAGTGCGCGTCGCTATTTATAAAATCTGAAAAGAAGGTTTGAGCGCCACGCGCTCAAGGCGAGAATGAACAGTCACTTTCGAGAAGAAAAATGCAGGGCGAAATGATAAATGTTACGTCCCGAGCAAGAATAAAAGCGAATCTTCTAGAATTCAGTGATCGAGCATTATTTGCTCGGCCCTGCGCGTGGCAATACTTGAGGGCGATGGTTAGAGCACATGCTCAGAACAAGCTCACAATAAAGGGTTGCTTAAAACCGGCATTATTGATGGTACGGAACGCAGGTTGCACAATAATGGACCTTTTGTAGAAATACGCGGTGCGTATGCGCGGAGTATTTGGTGCGCCTGGGTTCGAGAGTATCTAGTTCTAAACAATCCGCCGTCATGCTTTTCTCGCCTTTGCGCGCCTTGGAGACCATCGAGACTCAAGTTTTGATGTTGCGAACAAGGTGAACACGAGTCATCGTACTGACGACGCCCGTTCTAGATTACGACATGCACCGCAATCATGCCGGTGAACTGTGTAGCCTTCGGCTGTCGGAACTATTATCGCCCGGGTTGTGGAACTAGCTTTTTTTTGCTTCCCGTGTGCTAAGCTTCATCCAGTTAAGCAGGCAGCCTGGATTCGTGCCGTCAGGAGAGTTGACAAGTCCGACCCCTCGAAGAACTGGAAGCCGAGTCAGCTGTCCAGACTATGTAGCGCCCATTTTATTACAGGTATGCGAAGTGCGGCGATGATCACATCTCTTCGATTGCAGGGAAGCCGGAGTTAGACAAGGCACACCCGGACTATGTCCCTACACTGTTTATCTACTCGCGTCCACGGCCGTCAGCCCTCGGTTGGTTTCAACGCTGGTCCTCCAGATCATCAACCCAAGTGTAGTGTGCTGTAAATAATCTAGATGGCGTTTTCAGCTGCATTTGAGATGGTGCCGCGCGCCGCGTGCTTGACAGCGGCACGCGCTGATTGATGTAGATATTGTAAATAAGAACAGTCTTCACAAAAACTCCGAGCTGGTGTGACGTCTCTTCCTTTCGTCGGGGTTCCCGCCTTGGGCCCCGCACCTCGGCACCCCGCTGCCCACGCGCCGGCAATGTAAGCCTTTCCAGCATCTCTACAGGCCTTTCGGGGCGCTGTCTTTATCCTAGCTTTCCCTGTCTCTTTCCACCCATTCGTAATGGCCCCATGCGACCACTACATGGCCCCATGCGAATGGCCCCATGCGAATGGGCTACGTAATGGCCCCATGCGAAGGTTCCGATGCGAAGGCATCGGAACCTTCGCAGTTGAAGGCCTTCCTAGGTCTAGTAGAATACTACAGTAAGTTTGTCCCCCATTGTGCTACTCTGGTAGAACCAATCCGAAGGCTTCTGCGTAAGGGCGCATCTTTTGTCTGGTCGACCGACGTAGAGGCCAGTTTTCAAAGTGTCAAGTCCTGCCTTCACCAGGCTCCCCTTCTTGCAATGTTCAATCCAAATCTTCCAGTTGTCGTCTCCACAGACGCGTCCAATTACGGACTAGGTGCTGTTCTCCAGCAGCAGCATGGGAAGCAACTGAAGACTGTTGCTTTCGCTTCCCGCTCTCTCTCCCAAGCAGAGTGGAAGTACTCAGCAGGAGAGAAAGAAGCTCTCGCAATCCTCTGGGCTTGCGAGAGATGGCACGTTTATCTTTGGGGTCGACATTTCGAAATTCAGACAGATCATCAAGCCCTTGTCACACTAATGTCCACTCAAGGGACAGGTGTTCGTCCACGACGCATCAGTCGTTGGACTGCTAGACTTTTCAACTATAATTTCACAATGAAGTATCGTAAAGGCAGCGACAACGTAGTTGCCGACGCTCTGTCTCGTCTTCCGGTCCCAGATACCGAAGAAGGTACGTCTGTTGAACAAGAGGTTGTTTGAATTGTCTGTGCATGTCTCACACAGAAGGAGTTCAAGGAAGAAACTCTAAAAGATCCTGTATTACCAGTTATTATGACATACCTTTCAAACACATGGCCCTCAGAGGAAAAGTTGCCTCCAGAATTCAAGCCGTATTTCGTTGTAAGAGACCAGCTCTCAGTCACCGATGCCTTGTTGTTCCAAGGAGAGAAAATAGTGGTTCCGTCCACTCTCCGCGATCAAGTGATTGATGTAGCTCACGAAACCCATCAAGGTATCTCGCGCACCACCAGTATCATCAAGGAGCTTTACTGGTGGCCGCATTTAAGTCAACATGTCAGGACGAAAGTTCAGAACTGTTCGGTATATCAGTCGACAGACAAGCCTGCAAAGGCATCTCCAGCACCTCTTCAACCAGTTGAATTCCCCAACCGTCCATGGGTAAAACTGGGCATGGATATAGTAGGTCCCTTTGAACGAGCCCCAGCTCAAGAGAGGTTTTTCATTACACTGGTAGATTACCACAGTAAGTGGCCTGAAGTGGCACCAGCCCACAACGTCACGACTGCTACAGTCATTAAGTTTTTGAAGTCTGTCTTTGCCCGCGAGGGTTTGCCGCAAGAGATCACGACAGACAATGGTCCACAATTTATTTCAAAGGAGTTCAGCGATTTCTTGAAGACGCATGGTATCAAACATGTGAAGTCATCCCTTTACCATCCCCAAGCTAATGGACAGGTAGAGAGATTTTATAGAGTCCTTAAGTCTGTTATTCAGTTGGCTCTCGTCCAACATCGTCCGCTTTCCGAAGCCATTACAGAATATCTCGGGGTATACCGGAGTACGCGCCATGCCGCGACTGGAGAAACGCCAGCTTTTCTTTTACACGGTCGCACCCACCGGACGCGACTGCATCTTCAAGGGCGAGGGACCCCAGAGTCCGCCGTCCCTCCGCAGGTCGTTCAGGAAGAGCTTCCTGATAGAGTCAAGGCATATCAAACGAAGATGAAACAGTATTCAGATGCCCGGCGAGCAGTCAAGCACCCTGTTTTTGCTCCTGGGCAAGCAGTAAAGGTTTTCAAACCTAACATTAGAGGGAAAATGCGCAACAAATATGCCCCACCACAACATATACATGAACAAGTTGGGCCAGCCACATATAGATTAGATGATGGAACCATATGGAATGCAGACAAAATGACACGTACAACATTGAAACCACCCCAACGTCAGCCGTGGTGGCTTATGGATGATGACATATTACCTACTTCAACTAATGCGGCTCCAGCTATAAGCCTGGGCCATGTGCCACCTGAGGGTCCGGCACCTGCAACTTTGCGTGATGCGGCCCCCAGCGTCACTCCTGTGCGGGCGGCCCCTGTTGCCGTTCCTGCTTTTGCGGCCCCTGTTGCCGTTCCTGTTTTTGCGGCCCCTGCTGCCGTTCCTGCTTTTGCGGCCCCTGCTGCCGTTCCTGTTTTTGCAGCCCCTGCTGCCGTTCCTGCTTTTGCGGCCCCTGCTGCCGTTCCTGTCCATGCGGCCCCTGCTGCCGTTCCTGCCACTGCGGCCGGTCCTGTTTTTGCGGCCCCTGCCGCCGGTCCTGCCCCGACGGCCCAAGAGGTCGTCCATGTCACTGCGGCCCCTGTGGCCGCCCATGCTACTGCGGCACCCGGCCCTGGCCATATTGCTGTGGTGCCTGGTGCCTATAGTCAAGCGACCCCTGGCGCTGCCCATGATCCTGCTGTGCCAGGCGTCGTTCATCATCATACGGCTCCTGCAGCCCATGTAGCTGTGGTCCCTGGTGCTGCCCATGTACCGGTAGTACCCGGTGCCCTTCCTGTCCCCGGTGTACGCGGCGCCAGTTCCGTGGTACCCTGTACCGTGCAAGATGCGGTGGTTTTCGGTGGCCTTCCCGCCACCGCAGTCCCCGGTGCCGTTCCTGATTCCGGTCTCCAAGCGGCCTTCCGCGCTGCTGTACCAGTCCAAGCCAGCAGCCAACCACCAGTCCCGCCGGCTGCCCCGGCTGCAGTCTTCCAAGAGGCCTCCAGGCTCGCTTTCCAAGAGGGTCCTGAACCTTCCGTTCCTACAAGCGTTGCGATATTGAGCACCGCATCAAGTTCATCTCAACTGGGACTCGGGTATTGGAGCGAGCTGCCGTCATCTAGCTCCGCAACGGTCTCAGCGGAGTCCCTGCACTCCGTTGGGCCAAAGACCTCCATGCTTTCCGAGCCTTCAGTGGCTCCTGGTTTAGCAGAAGACCTGGATTCAAGTCCCGAGGCAACCCAAGAATCGACTTCTACAACAGGTGACGGTGGTGCAGACACACCACCAAGGACATATCATACTCCACCACAATCCCCATCGGACACTCCACCACAACGCCCCACGCGGCGTAGACGACTTCCCGCAAAATTTCGTGACTTTCAAGTGGATATGTACTCCAAAGACGCTCCTTAAAAACTCTGGGACTTAAGTCATAGTGGTTTGCAATTTCATAGTGTGCACTGTATTTTTATGGGATAGATGTGAACAGATAGTTATGCTTGCATTGTTTTTTGCATTTTCACATTTTCATGTGTTCAAATGTAGAAATTTTCATGTCATGGACATGGAAGTTTTGGATGAACTGCCTTAGGTATATTTTCATATTTCCATGTTATGTACATAGAGGTTATGGTCAAAGTGTTAATCTTTGTTTCAAATGACTCGTCAAACCGTGAGCTTTTTGAAAGTGTTATTTGTTACGTTTCTAAGGTCTAGTCATTCATTTCACTCGCAGAGGCGAAAGTGTTATTCGTGTTTCAAAGGACTCGCCAGTGACTTTTTTTCGTTGCAGTGAAGAGAGCACTTTTCAGTCTGACTGAAAAGTTCTCGACATAGTACAAAGTGTATCATTTATGATTGTATCTTTCCAATGTATTTCGTTATCCTTATTTTCTCCGACCACTTCACAATTATTTTTGCTTGTACTGATTGGTTGGTAAGAATTTTGTGTGTGCGTGAACTTTGTATTTTCTTTAAGGAGTAAGCTGTTTTCTTCTCTTCCCTAATAAATTATCCAACATTTATTTTTCTATTAAGGGAGGAGAAGATGTAGTGTGCTGTAAATAATCTAGATGGCGTTTTCAGCTGCATTTGAGATGGTGCCGCGCGCCGCGTGCTTGACAGCGGCACGCGCTGATTGATGTAGATATTGCAAATAAGAACAGTCTTCACAAAAACTCCGAGCTGGTGTGACGTCTCTTCCTTTCGTCGGGGTTCCCGCCTTGGGCCCCGCACCTCGGCACCCCGCTGCCCACGCGCCGGCAATGTAAGCCTTTCCAGCATCTCTACAGGATTTTCGGGGCGCTGTCTTTATCCTAGCTTTCCCTGTCTCTTTCCACCCATTCGTAATGGCCCCATGCGATTACTACATTTTGGCGACGAGCATTAACCACTACACCAAGGTGATAACATTTTGTTGGCAATCAGGTCAGCTCAACACGAAAAAACAAGGACACGAAGGAAAGAACTGGACAAAGACAACGCTGACTATCAACTAAATTTTACTTTGTCTTCTATCGGCCTAGGCCCTTTTTTTCTTTCTTTTTCTTCGTCTAACGGCAAAATAAACTCTTATAAAAATATTTTAGCCTAGTATTCAACAGGGTGTGGCAGACCGCAATCTTCTCACTTTTCTTCGATGGCCAAGGCCTCCAGCACTTCAGGCGCGAAGGAGTTCTTGTTCCTATGAAGGACGGTTATGCTGGTGAGCTCGTCATCGCACCCACAGGTCCGGCAATGAGCTGACAGTGGTCCGCGTCAAACGCGAACAAGACGTTCTCATTCCGAGACTGGTTATGTCGGTATTCTGCCAAAGTTGCCTGGTTTCCAGATGCAAACAATTGATAATGAAAAATTCAATATTTTAATTAATGATGGTCCTAAAATGAGACTTACAGCAGCCTGCAACGCTGAATTAAAGCACAGCTCTTGAGAAGGAGGAGGGGGCAAGGGTACTGAGGGGAGGGTATACCCCTCTTCCCTACTCCTCATCTTCTCATCCTCCCAGCTACTCCTCTTACCCTCCTCCCTCCTCTTCCTCCTCCTCCTCGTCCTCCTCCCTTCCTCCTCCGTCATCACCTCCTGCACATCCCCTCATCCTCCAAGCTCCTTCCTTCCTTTCCTTCTCCTTCCTCCTCCCCCTCAATCTTCCTCCTCTCCCCTTCCCTTCTCCTCTTCCCTTCACCTCCTCCTCCTCCCCTTCCCCTCCTCCTCCTCCTTCCCTTGCGTTGCATCATGGGAAATGTCCCATAATGCACCACGCGGGACCCTCGTGACGTCACACGTCTCGTCACGAGGGTCCCACGCGGTGCATTATGGGACATTTCCCATATTGCCCTGCGCGGTTAGGCCGACGGCGACGGTGACAGCGACGGCGACGCCGCTCAAGCAGGAAACGGGCGCCTAAGAGCTGCGCTCTAAAATCGAGAAACGTGTTGTGTATGCTAGGTCACCTTTGCGTGTTTCATACCACGAGTAATCGATATTGGTTAGTTTTGGTGTCCTGGCCCCTTTAAGTTGAGACTGCAGCCAATGCTAGAACTACAAGAGCACGAGATCGCAGCTTTGAAATGTTATTCAGCAGGACGAGCGCTAGCAGAAGAAAAACCCTCCACAAACCCAGGACGCTTGCAAGCTCACGCTTGCAGCTTTGGCTGTAATCTCAGCGTAATGGTGAACGAAGCCTAAACCTTTGCAAAGAAAAGGGCTTCTGGCCGGTTCCATTTTCAGTGCTCGTGTTTATGGCGCGTGATTTGCTCGCTTTTCGAAGCTATACAAACATGCGCGTGCTGGACTGAGGAGATTGCACGCTGCGGGCTGAGGACTTGTAGATATTAGAATGGTTTATTAGCGACAAGGATGTTTTGGTGGCACCTCCTATGGTTTCCTCTCGTGACGTCATTACCTTGCAAAAATCAAGTTAGATGGTGTTTTAATGAGCATGGTGGAAGCTCTAAATCATTGCGCTCTGAAAGCAACATTGCCAACACCGTCGAAATTGAAGTTCTTATATTACTCTTATTCCTGTCCCTGAGGAAACCTTTGCTGACGTCATAGTCAGTAATCGGCCAATCGTAGAAGGCCGACCACAACGACGCTTTCGTTCGTGCACGTCGCCAAAAAGTAGAACCTCGTCGACCGGCCGACCACCCAATGAACAAACTACCCTAACTTACCAAGGAAAAAAAAGTTTGTCCCTCCCCCCAGTCCTGTTTTATTCCACACTACGGTCGCAGCGATACCTGCAACACGTCTCGGCAGTCGTTGGACATCGTTTCGGTACTGGACACATCCTGCGTTTCTGACATCGTCATTAAGTGTCGAGCACCCAGTAGAATGCGACCGTAGTGTTCGCCACGCCTAAGGTTATTAAATAAGGGGTTCCTACAAGTAGCACCATTCTTTGAAGCGCCTACTGCGTGACCGTGGAGAAAGGCCTTCTGCTTAGCCCAGGAAGCGCTGCGAAATCGGACTTGTTAGGTCTTGTTGTTGGGTGGCACAAGCTTAAGCGACTCAAACTGTTACACATGTAAAAGCGTGGCTGTTCTAATGCGGAACGCGATACCGCGAAAACTACCAAGGAAAAAAAATTCTGAAGCTGTCAATGCACATGTCCAAGCAAAGACAATTAAAGCCTGAATAAAAAAAAAAAAAAAAAAAAAAAAAAAAAAAACGCCGTATTACGTGTTCTAAAGAAAAAAATAAAGCAAAAAATAAAGACGATGGGGCACCAGGTGTTCTAACGTCATCACCGATGATGATTGTGAAATTGCAGCTGTTCCCTTTGTAACCTGCGGGTGCGAATATTCACGCCCAAGCTTATGGGGTGGGGAGTTCTTAGGGTCAGGGTGAATAGACCGATCTCACCAAGCGTTCGGAGCATGCGTGAAGCCGCCATAACTTTAGTTCACGGTAGGCAGGTGGCAGTGCTGGAGAAGTCTCGTGCTCCTCATGCGCAGAGCTCCAGCGACGTAGTGGCACGTGTAAAAAGACCAAAGTTCCCTTCACGCATTGCGGGAGCGGAGGCGTACCCAAACAGGCTGGTGAAATCGGTCTATTGTGGTTAGCGTCATCGGTGATAGATCTTTCGCCACCAATTCTCTAAGCGTTTCTTAGTTTGCTTAATACCACTCCTCTAGGCCACGTTGATGCTGGCACTACCACTGGAGCTTGCTCCGGAGGGTGGATGCGGGTTTTCTGGCCTTCTCACAGAGCCCAGAACCACCTCCAGAAGTTGCATCCAACTGGAAGGTTGGGCCAACTCCTCTGCACTGGCTGGCTGTAGGCCCTCGCAATGCAGTATGAGGTGCTCTGCTAAATATTCATTCACCTGACACACTCGGCGTAGGAATAACGTCACGTTAGTGTCAAACCGCTATCTGTAGACCAGCGTTCGAAGGACACACGCACGCGTTTCAAAGAGTAGGCAGCTTCTGAAAGTGTTGTATAGATGTGTCGACCGCGCAAGACCGTTTCCGGCTGAGCTGAGCCCTCCTCATTAGACGTTTGTTGCTCTTGTATCGTCTCACGGGCGTGTAAATTCAACAATGCGATTATTATTAAGTCGGATGCTTCCATAGTCTTAGCGTTGTGGTTTGTATGCAACCGCTGGTACCACATATGTTTGTTCTCTCGCACAAACCATAGCAAAACATTGAATGTTGATTGGAGCTGTGGTTTGAAAAAATTAACCCCACTAATCGATGCCTTATAATAGATTAATCTAGTAATAATACGTTAGTTGATTTTCATTTGTCATATTGCCTGAAAGACGTAAATTCACTTTTGTTTTAACAATTTTTGCCATGTCATAAATGCCATATTGCATTCCTGTTTTAAACTTCACGTTGTAACGCCTACAGACATATTAACACGCGAGCCGTTTTGAAGTCAGGTAATTTTTAAGTTACTGGCAGTCGCCGATTGCGCCTGTCGCCGGGCACAGCCAGCCTAGTCGACTAAACCTACCGGCTTCAAGTGGCTCGCCGCTTCGACTGTTTCTCCTCGAAGGCGATCCATGTCCCTGCAATGCAGACCGATGCCCCGCAAGCGACTGCGTCGACGCTCAGGCCACCGGTTCTTCAGCTTCCGGACGCTGAAATGGCTCTTGAAGATAACGTCGCCGTGACGATGGAGGACGAGGGATGGAAGACCGTGACGAAGAAGCGCAAGCCGCCCAAGCCGGAGCAGCTACGACTGGAGAGGGTGAGTCGCCCTCCACATATCCTGACTGTCAGACCGCTCAACAAAGTAAACGTTCATGATTTGCCTAAACAGGCCATAACTCATGCTATTGAAAGTACAGCTCCGACACAAGACATTGCCCTCATGGCTATCTACCGTTACGACACTCGAGCAAACAGTATTCGAATCACCGTAAGAGATGACGCGCATGCCCAAGCTCTCCTAGGACTTTCTCGGCTAGTCAGTAAGCTTAACGGTCAATTTCAGACTTACGAGGTTCAGATAGAACGTCCACCTGCTACCAGTCCCTACGGTTGCCGGGGTGTTATCAGGGTGCGCCCCGAGCACACCTTAGAGTATCTACAACAGCACCTGCGGTGCGAGAGTGCAACCATTCTGGATATGCGAATACTGGGGAAAACAGGAATGCTCCTCCTCATTTTCGACGCTCCCGAGCTCCCACCTAGGATGGTACTTGATTTTGAGGTGGTCCATGTCTATCCGTACCGTCCCAAACTAGTCGCCTGCTACAATTGCCACGGCCTCGGCCAGATCGCACGTTTTTGCCCAGCGGAGACTGTGTGTAGGGACTGTGGACGCCGTCACCCCACCACTGAGTCATGTGACGAGGAACCATTCTGTGCCGCGTGCTGCGTACCTGGACATCTCTCCCTAAATTCTGCCTGCCCTAGCCGACTTCTCAAATCAAAGCCGCCAACCCCGCGGACCCCACCTGAAAAACGTAACGTAACATGGGCAGAAGTCAGTGGCCCGCCGCCCCCCAAGCCGGCATCCTCTCTACCTCCTGAGATTCTTCAAATGATGAATGACATGCGGCAAGAGAATAAGCGCCTCCATGAGGAAAACAAACGGCTGCATGACCAAATGGAGCAGGTGCTGGCCCACTCAAGGTCATGGGCGTCCCAACACCGGCGCCTGACGTGAACAAAGCTACACAACCAGCCCCCAGAGCCGGGTCCCGGTCTCGGGCTCACAGTCGCTCCCGCTCTCGAGGTAGATAAAACCACAGCAAGCTCTCAGTCGCACCACACAACTTCAAAACAGGCCCCTACAGTCCCTTTATTAGACGAGCACTCCAAGTATATGAGCGTGCTCAACATCATCCGGGGCGAGCGCCAAGCGGAGAATCATCGTCTCGAACCGAGTCTCCGCGATGAATTCCATACTGTTACCACTGTCCCTCAAAAAAAGATGCAAGACATGCTAGCGGAAATCAAAAAAAAATATTTTAACGATGAATGATGAGCCCAAACGACGGCGACCTTCCGAAGCGCAATAGGTTTCTCACCGATCTGTATACAATGGAATTGCCGGAGCTTTGGTCAGACAGGAGCCTTGCTACGCGAGAACATACAGCGACTACGACCTCTGGCCATTTTACTGCAGGAGACTCGAGGCAGCTGTACACTTCCTGGCTATACAGTATTCCAGAAACCATCCATCACGCACTTATACAAGGGACACTCGCAGCCGTTAGCAAAGGGCCAAGCAGCGCTCTTAATACGCGCTTACTGCACAGCTGCAGCCTTAGACTTACCAAACCTTTGCACAGTGGTGCGTGAGATCGTTGCTGCTAAAGTGCGTCCTCCTGGACAACAACCTCTCATGATTGCATCCGTCTATTATCGCCCTTTTACGGGTAAGCATGCTGACGACGACTTTGCGTGACTTAAGAGCTTGCAGGTGAACGCAAACGGGACCCCTCTTCTAATTGGCGGCGACTTCAACGCCCGCCATCAACACTGGGGGTACCCAAACGCGGACACCAGAGGTAAAACACTGGCTGACGCTATTGAACTCACAGAACTCGATATTGGGAACATCCCAGGCACCTACACGCGGATTGGCCTTCATGCTAAACAACAAGATACCTCTCCCGATCTCACGTTGTCAACAACGAAACTCATCCGTCACTGGGAGCTCGCGACTGCCACCTGGGGTAGCGATCACTTTCCAATCTTTATCACTTTGAACCGAAAGAAATTCAGAGTAAAAATCACCCGCCGGATTAAAAATTGGGAACTTTTTCGGAGTCATCTTACTACAGATTTTAACGATTTTTCGACCTTCGCCTCCGTCCTAGAGCAGACCAGAATCACGGCCTCTGAAGAGATTACTTGCGACGACACTGTTGGGCCCATAGATGCACATCTCGCCAACCTGTGGAAAAGGGCACAGTCTCTTACTATCAAGTACAGACACGGAGGCAAGTGACACAAAGACCTCATGCGCCTAAAGGACCACTATAAGGTCCTCATCCAATATCAATGCCAGCTCGAAACATCACGCTGGCAGGACACCTGCTCTAAACTCAGCCATGAACTGGGCCTACGACATCTCTGGGGCATCTTACGCTCTATGCTAGGGCGGAAGAAAGGTGCCTCTCCTCTCGATGAACTCTTTCTCCGAAACGATCCCATCGCAGTGGAAGACCAGGTTATTCGCACTTTTTTTCCGCACGCGCAAACCAACCCCCCTCCACCGCTCCCCGAAATCACCATCTCAACGCCACATGAATCTCTTGAACGGCCTTTTTCTCTCGGCGAGCTCATGGCAGCTCTCAGACAAGGGAAGGCTCGCTCAGCACCGGGGCATGACCGTATAACTTGGCTAGAACTCCGCAACCTGAGCGAAGCGGCTTTGCGTCAGCTCCTTGAAATTCTCAACGAATCCTGGGCATCTGCGCAAGTCCCAGATAGTCTTAAACTAGCTTTGATCTACCCAATCCCTAAACCCGGAAAGGACCCGTCTACACCGAGTAATTTGCGCCCCATATCCATGACTTCTACCGCTTGCAAACTTATGGAGCGAATGATCCATACCCGCATTCAACACTACCTCGAATATGTACAACCCGGCTTGCACCCGGCTCAAGCAGGTTTCCGGCCTAACATGGGGACGCACAATTGTCTGTGGCTCTTACGCCGTGTCATTAACCGCCGAAGTAGGAAAGCGCTTCCCGACTATATCTTAGCCTTAGACATGCGTAAGGCTTTTGATAATGTTTCACAGCAGGCCATACTCCAAGAATTAGAGCAGCGCTACCCAAGCCAACGTGCCCAAGACTGGATTCGCTCGTTCCTCCAACAGCGACCTATTCAACTCAATGGAAAGGCCTCGGGATGGACTCCGAAAACCTATTTCTTGGATAGGGGGGTCCCCCAGGGGTCCATCCTCGGACCTTTGCTGTTTAATCTAGCAATGACACGGGTGGCCCAGCGGCCTGAACGTGACACTGCTGCCCGGTTTACTATATATGCAGACGATGTTACAATTTGGACTGAAGCAGCGAATTACCCGGACAGTCAAACAATGCAGATCGAACCACAGGCGGCGGTCCTCAGCGTCTCGCAAACTCTCGAGGAGCTAGGTCTACAGCTATCCCCGGAAAAAACAGAACTGCTCAGTGTAGATGGCAAGCACGTGACGAACCCCGCTCACCAAATTACCCTCCACATCGGCTCGCAGGACATCCAGTCTAGAAATGGCCAGATTCGCATCCTAGGGATTCAGATCGCCAGCTGTAATAGCCCTAAAGCGTGGACTAAACATCTGCGCAAACACTGGTCCCCACTGCTACACACCATTAGACGGGTCTCCAATAAATATGGTGGAGCCCGGCAGCAATCTCGTCAAACACTGGCGCGTGCTACGGCTGTTGGCCGGATACTATACGGTACACCAGCCTACGACTGCACCCCAACCCTGCTACGAGACATAGAACGCCTGCACAGGGCCACGCTGCGCACCATCGCCGGTCTGCCCAAACACGTACGCAACGACAGGCTCTTGGCCACGGTGCCAATACCTCCCATAGATGTCATTATGGCTGAAGCACGTAGCCAATTTACCTCTAGATTAGAAAATACCTTACAAGGGCGAAGCACCCTAGCATGGGACCTTCAGCGTCACGTTGCCTGGAGCGGCCTTGATGAAGCTTCGCCGTGGGATAGCCCCGTCATCAGCCTAAAACCCATCAAAGCGATACCTACACAAAACTCCGACCTCCGTAACCGCATGGCCTACCAGCACCACAACGCTGAAAATAATGGACACATTCACATTTACACTGACGCCAGTTTTTTGGCGGACCGAGCCGGACTAGCGTGGCATTGCACACTGTTAGAAAATTCCGTCAATCTACGTGGAAAAACCGAATAGAACATGTCCCGTTTTCTGGAAATGCATACAATGTGCTGTTTGCTTTCAAAAACGGGAACTGTACCATATGCATTGAAATGTGCGATTTAGGCAATAAGTATGAGCTTATCCGTATAAATAAAAAACGCCTTACAAGACTACAGTTTATAGTCGGTTCAACTGGTATAAGCGAATTGAACGCGCCCAAAAGTGCCGGATATCCAGCCATTTCAATGGAACTCTATCAGACCGCGGAAGTACAGTGCCCGTGAGCCGTGTTACGCCGCGCGCAGGAAGACATCTCTCACCTGCGCATGCGCAAGCCGCTGCCGGCCGGCGTGGGCCCTCGAGCTGCGGAGTGCTGCTGCCCGTTCGGAAGGCGAGTTCGACGTTGTTATCGCGTCGTCAGAGGCGTTCAGCGGTGCGTAGACGGCTTTGTTTTCCAAGGTACGTATACGTTAAGTTGTTCCTAACGCAGTGCTATTTTACTATCTCTAAGGGTGTCGTATATTCCAAGTTCGGGATGCCCAGCGTGTAGCGTCTCGTCTTCCCAGCTGCATAAAGCGAGGCCTTTTATAGTTCCTAATTCGGGGCGGCATACTGCCCGACCCTACTTAGTATTGATGGTATGCTGCGCTGCGTAGTTACGCGGAAAAAAACTGGAGAAATGAAGTTAATGCAGAAAGACAGACAAAAACATGCATGAATTGGCGCAGACTAACAACTGTTTAATTTCTTTCTCTTTTCTCTCCCCCGACCCGTATTTCCAAAATTGCGGCTAAGAAAACGAATGGTTGATGTCTTGAATTTGTTGGCTTCTGAACTTGATGGTGTTTTCTGTAGCTGCCTCTTTGATATACGAACTGGATGGTGTGTTTTTGTAGCGTTTACCTGGGGCCTGATGTTTGCTCCGACAAGTTTGGTATCTTATTGAGTAGATCTATTTGTTCTTGTCGCAAAGCTAGTGATGGCTCACTGACGCACGCTCCGTGTCTACCCGAGGCCATGTGAAAAGCCTCGATTATTTCACGCTTTGTTCTGTCCTTTGACCTGGCCAAGATGGAAGCAGTGTCAAGGAGAGCTTTGCAGTTGCATTTTGAACAATGCGCTGCAAGGTTGCCAGGTGCTTGCAGTTGTCCGCATGCATGGTTGTGCTCCCTTAGTCTCTCGTTAAGGCATCTCCCAGTCTGCCCGACGTAGGATCTTCCACACGACAGTGGTATTTTGTATACCACACCTTCGACACATTCAACAAATTTGCTCCTGTGTTTCACTTGACACAGTGCCTTGCTGTTAGTCTCGTCCACTTCATTGTTGACCTTCCTGCATAATCCTTTGAGCCTGAAAGGGGCAGATAGTGACACTCTGACTTCGTACCTTGCGGCGATGTTCCTCTGCCACTCGACCGTGTGAGCGATCTTGGCAGCTTGCTAAATATGCGGTGAAATAAGGGTGGCACCTGCTTGATTCAGAGAAATAGTGCAGGCTTTTGCATCTTAGGAATAGTAACGCATTATCGTGCGATATTTTGAGTCGCCCAGTAAACTTATCCGCGCTGAGCCAGTAATCAATCATCGTCGTGGTAATACTCGTGTGCGTGCCGTGGATGCTCCGGGCGTTTTGCGTACTAAATTAATGCCATTTTTTCAGGACTGATATTTCCTAAATAACTCGAGCTTCTGATAAACAAATTTACTTCGAAATTACCCCGGTCGAGTTGAAACCTTTATTGTAATAGGTGGTATTCACTGGACGCCACATCGGAGCTCTCTGAACGCTGCGCATGCTCAGAGTGAACTCCCGCTTATGGCCTGAGGACACCCTTTTTATGTAGAGTAATGCTACATGCGCGACGTCGTGCAGCTCAACTGGAAGTGGCTGTACGCACGACGCGCGTTGATGATCTTTGATTGGACGACCCGAATCCTAACCATAGTGGCAGCAGAGCTTCGCTCTGGCAATAAAACTTACTGCAGAGCCCCTCAAACAAATATTTTCGCCCCATCATGACCTAACCAACCTCGCAATTCACGAGCTTGCTCGTGAATATGCGACCAGAGTCGCGCATTATGCATGCAGCTTCACACATTCAGGAGCATGCTCGTGAATTGTAATTGGGTTTTAAATGTCAAGTTCACTTTTTTTTTTTTAGGATGGGATTTGACTTGTTTTTATCACTTATCAAGTTCATTCACCTCAACGGAGTGCGATTTCTCCTTGTGAATTAAAGGAAAATACTGTATATATCACCGGAATAAAGCGATAAAACTCATGGATATATATGTTAACCGGAAGAAACTGAGAATCTCCTCCCCAGATAAAAACTGAAAAGGTATGCCATGTTTGAAAACAATATAATTCCCGAAGTCCTAGGTATTAATGCTCTCAAACACAGTTAAAATCATAAACGTTCGGTTCAGCGTGCCTTTATGACTAAAAAAATGACCTTTTTTCAGGCAGAAGCATCTTCGACTGCCACTGGATGGCACCAGGTGCTTCGAAGGAGTCAGCTTCCTCCCTGCCATGGAGCTGATGTACGCCACATACCTAAAGTACCCTGCTGAGCTGCTAGCAGCGTTGAAGTTCGTTTAGAGGTAACTATAGATGTGCCTTTCAGTTATGAAAATGTGCGCTGTGAATTTGCTTTGGAAAAATGTATCGTTTGGACAGTTCTATTTCATTCAGGTGGTAGAATTGTCTAGTGGATATTGCATTTCATGAAGAAATAAATAGGCGATTTTTTTGTCTGGGAAGCAGCAATAGCTGCTAAATACTTTTTGACAGCGTTAATGACATAATAGGCCGTTAGCAATAAATTATGTAGCTAATCTGTTATCGTGTCCTTGCCAACATCCTAAGCAGTTTGGCATACTTTTGAATGATGGTGTGCTCTTCAACGTATTTATGGCAAAGAAAGATATACCATTAGGTATATGTTATGTGTAGATGTGCGCACTGAGAATCGTACAATGACGAGTCCTTCTCTTCCTCTAAGCAAACGAAAAAAAAAGCGATGAACATTTAATTTGGAAACTTTGTTTGAACAGAAATAGCATACATATTAGCAGTGGTTCTCAACCATTGATGTTTGATGTTTCACGGACCCCTTGTAGAAAGGCGGAGATGATGGAGGACCCCGCTCGGGGTGAGGGGAATAGAAAGGTATAGGCTATCATGATAATGATTTAATAAATGGATATAACTAATTGCCAGTGTGAAGTAGACTTATCTCATTGACACACGCACGAGAGTACTCACCCAAAAATTGGAACGTTTCTTAACGACGTGAAGAAAGACAACTAATATTGTCGTGCTTGACTGATAAGACATGGCTTCGCGGACCCCTATAGATGCCTTCGCGACCCCCATTTGAGAAACACTGCCATATAGAAGTGGTGGCATTGTCCCAAGTCGAGAGACCCCAAAAAACGTGACATTTCGGAATATGATCTGGCTGCGATAAATACTTGGTCTGTTTTATTGTCAGCTAGTAGCTTTTCACGACGATCTCGACGCACTGCTAAAATCCTTGGCAGAGAGAGTATGCCTGTAGCGTGGCACACACACACACACGCACACACAAAATATATCAATGTACTTATTATTATAGCCCCCCCCAAAAAAAAAAAAAAAAAAAACGATTTTTGTATAGAACGAGTCAAGTGCGACGGGTCAAAGCGAGATATTTTTGAGAATGGCTGTTTTGAAAAGGGCCAGGTGAAAAGGGCGAAACGAGAGCGGACTCAAATGAGGAAGGTTGAAATGCGAAGGACGAAACGAGAAAGGACCACATGCACCAGGTCCAAGAGAGAAGATCTTTTTGAGAATGGTTGTTTTGAGAAGGGCCAAGTGAGAAGGGCGAAACGAGAACGGGCTCAAATGTTAACCTCCCTCTAATAATAACCAGAATATTCTGCTTAAGCACTTCAGGCAAGTTTTTTTGTAATATTGCATTTACTGGTACTGTGAATTCCTTTTTTTAACCGAAGTATCGTTGGGTACAACTTTACTAGACAGGCGAGCTGGTTAATATGACATTCTACAAACCGAGATGGAGGCTTCGAAGACATACGTTTCAATTGAGACGGATGTGTTCGTCCTTCTTTGTAGCCTCCGTCTCGGGTTGTAGAATGTTTTAGCGTTGTGTGCTGACACAAGATCCGAAATGTGTCCAGTTATTACTGAAAACTGATGCCAGTAAGCTGAATCGTTTTTTTTTTTGTGTGTGTGTACAATCACAATTCGTCTTGATGCAAGGATCCCACTTGGAGGCTCATGGTGTGTGCACTGACTGTCCAAATTAAGGGCGTGTCTCGGCTTGAAAGTATACGACAGACGAGGTTTTGAATTTGTCCAGATTGGATTACTAACCGATAGAGAAGTTAAAGAAGAAGCCAGGAACTCCTTAGCTTCTGTTATACACCCTCCTCTAAGAAATCCCACCCATTATTTATGTTATCTCTTTTTTCAGGCGACTTGTGGCAATGAACCCGCAGGAGGGGTCCCGGCAGTCGTCAAGAAAAGTTGCTCTGGTGCATCTGAAGGCGCAGGGAGCCCTCCAAGAGTTCTCGAAGTTCCAAAAGAAGTGGAAAGAAACTTCGGTGCTTGTTTAGATTAATCTTTCTTTTCTATTGTTAATATTACAATTTGTTGTATAGGCCAAGATGGTTCTTTTCGAGATGTAGCATGTCAGCATAATTTTTGGTCACATTTTTTTAGGAGACTGCTCACTTTGATATTTTTTTTTTATGGCTGAGCTGCCCCCCAAAATATTTGCGGCATGAACTGTGTTTTTTTTTTATTGTGTATCTGCTCTAGTCATTTAAAAGAAAAATAAATAAATATTTTTGAAGCAGCAAACTGTTCAGTCTTCTTTGCAATGGGTCCGTTGCTATGGGTTGGAACCAAAAGGACCAAGCGTGAACTTAACTTGATAACGATTTATTTACAAATGTTTATCTGCCTTTATCCCCGTCACTACATGTACAATGCTCTCTAAACTTGACGTAGCATGTGAACACTTTATCATGGCATTCCTGGCTGTTCTACTAAGTATATATGTCACAGATTCATTGTTCTGTTTTCAGGATAGTGCTCGCATTAGATACGACAGTTCAAATTTTCCATACATACAAGTTTGGGGAACATTTGCGCATTGCAGGTAATTTTATGTTGCAAAGACGTGCATCAAGTTGCGCCTGCAAACTGCCAGGACATCCCTGTCTTGCATGTCGCATATCAACTTTTTCAAGGAGGAGCTTGGCATGTGACATACAAAGCCCGGATGTACTCATGAATAGCGGCAGTAACATAAAATGGGGCGAGTACTATCACAAACAAGACTGAACTTTTTCCGTACGTACAAGAAATGTAACCTGTGTCGTTTTGGACGCATTGGAACATGTAATGTACTTCGTAAAAATGGTACATGTTCTGGCATGGCTTGCAACAGAACATGTGCTGCTGTGTGCCACGATGGTACATTTCCTGTAGCATACAGTACTTGTTCCGTGATGATGGTGTATGGAACTTGTTGTGGCTGCCCATTCAGCAACAACATGTCCCGTACTAAAGAAGTATGGAACATGTTCTGTAGTCCGGTAATACAGTACATGTTGTGGCAACAAGGTTAGCATGTATGTGTCCCATATTTTGACAGGAGTTTTTCTAACAGTGCACCTCTCGACCAGAGCTCACAGGCGCTCATACATGCACTCTACCGCAAGGCACCGCCCTGCAGGCTGAACTATTAGCAATATGGGGAGGCACCTGCTCGATTCCCAACCTCTTTGATCTTCAAAGAGAACAGACGCTAACGCGTACATACCGAATCTACACGGACTCCGTCGCAGCGCTAGAAGAACTGTCAACACCAACGACCGAAGATGCTACCGCTGTTGAAATCCGTAAACGCCTTCGGATGCTTCAAGACTTGGGCGCGGATGTTCAGATCCTCTGGACGCCAGCCCATACCGGGGTCCCAGAAGGAAACGCTGCAGCACATGCAGCCGCCACACAGGCACGTGGGAGCAACGTAACTACAACCCCACCCTCCTCACAGATCCCCTTCGCAAATCCCTATTTGACCTTGATGACGCCTCGGAGTTTTCTGCACTATCTACGCACACGTATCCGGAAAGATAGTAAGGATCGCCTCCAGAGGGCGACACCCGAAACCCTTTTCTCCCCCACCGACAAATACACGCCCGCACAAGAAGTATTTCTTAACAAAATCATGACTAACGCTGCATACACACCACATATTATTCAAAAGTGGCTCCCTATCGACCTCAATATTCCCCTAAGCTGCCCTCACTGCCAGAAGACAGCAAAAGCAGACCTCCTTCATCTTATATGGGATTGCTCCGCATTCACGACCGGCCGTGACACGATCGTACACATCCCTCATTCCGACCATGCAACCCTCGCTCAACACCTGTTCGATCAACCAGCCAATAGACACCTTCTCGCCACTTTTGGTAGCGTTAGCGGTCTGACCAGGATGGTGTAGGCTGACTTACTCTTTCCTTTCGATTGCTCCAGGATAGCCTGCATGACTTAGGTGCTGCAGAAGACACCGAAGACCAAAGACGGCGGAACTGATGCCAATTTCGAAAAAACCAGACACTCCCCCCCCCCCCTCCCTCAACCCCCTTACCCCCACAGCGGCCTTGTGCCATCCTTCCTCCCAAAGGATCAATAAATAAATAAATTATTTTAACAGTATAATCAGCCACGACGGTAATTACAAGCATGCTAAAATGGTTTGCCGTGCAAGCCCCATGCCCCCCAAAAAATAAATATGTGATAAATTTTGAAGTAGTCATTTTTTTTACTTTTTTCTGACTTTGTCGAGCACAAGATTCCGATTAAACAGCAAAAACAAAATATATCGCAATTATACCATTACTTGAATAATCTGAAGTTTAATCGGATAAACTGCCCACTCCCAATATGCGTTAGCAGAGTGCGGTGGGTAATCGGAAAGTGTCGTGAGATTCGCTAGCCCTCATCAGTAAAATAGTGTCGCTTCGGCGGATGCTGTCTGTGTCGTTGTGCGGGCCGTTTGTTGGAGTTGCAGAGTATACGTTTTAATAGAAGAATATTTAGCCAGAAATTCATAATATTAGCCTTTTGACGTCCGTGGCCTTCACCGAGAAAATTGAAGCGGGTGAACCCACACTACCGAGAAAAGCATATTATAACACACACGCTACTGCGCTGCTCGGTTACAATAGTTTGTATCACTCGCGGCGCGGATCCAATTATAGGGCAATTACTAGAAAAACACCATTTTCAATTGATGAGCATTTTTATTGATAAGCAAGGTATTTTTACGTCAACTCAGTATGGCTTTATCACTAGATGACGTACCCAACCAGCTCTGGATGACATCGATTATTTGTACCCAACATGTGAAAATAAATATGTTTGTTTTCTATTTCTTGATACTGTTAGCCATCAATTGCTTTTAAGAAAATTACCAAATTTAGGGTTTCGCGGCCCGTTGTTTTTTCTTACCAGAAAGCCTCCTATCTGATTGTACCCAACCTGCGGTGATCGGAGACTTTAAAAGCTCTCTTATTTTTTAAAGGTGGGAATCCCTCAGGCTTCTATTCTTTCACATTTGCTCTTTAATATCTTTGTGAATGACAAGGCCCATGTTATAAATGGATCCAACATTTAGCAATATGCCAACGATACCCTCCTTGCCGCGCGTCATATTGATTTCTTTGATTCGCTCAACGTACTTCAGGCCAACTCTGCGCATTTAATGGATTGGGTTACGGACAGCCTTCTAAACATTAACAGTGATAAAACAAAACTTATCTGTTTTTGAAGCCCCCTAAAAAACACCAGGGTAATGTGCAGTTCTTACTCCACGCATCAAGCTGCAATCCTTGTAATTAGGCATCTGTTGAATCAGTTGACCATGTAAAATAACTGGGCGTATATTTCAATTATGATAAGTCATGGAACTCACACATGTCTTACCTTTGTGGTAAGCTATGATCTATTGCCTGTATGCTCTTTAATACTCGAGTATTTCTGCCCATCGTTGTTTGATTTCTAATTGTTCACGCGCTTGCTTACAGTATACCCCGTTTTGGTGTAACGGTGTTTAGTAACTGTTCAGAACGGTGGCAAGATAAAATTAATATTTTATTTAAAGGTATATTAACAAGCGTTGCCTGTAATACAGATTTGTCTGGTGGTGCTGACATTTTTACAAGCTTTAAACTACCAAATGTTCGTTCTCGGTTTATTCAGACTATTGTACTTCGTTACCTTTGGAACAGCGATCTGGAAACAGCACTTATTCTATCCGCACATCGCGTCACTCCTCTCGTTTCGAAGTGAAGCTTTGTTCCACTCGATATAGCCAATGTATGTGGGAGTACTAGGTCGCGTTTTTGTTCAAAACCCTCCCGGACTGGTATTTGCCAAGTTACATATTTGAAGATGCCGAAGCAAGAACTCAAGTGCTTGGATTGGGACACTGGTTAACTTACTGCTCAGAATGTGTGTATAGACTGTTTGTGAGAAGCTAATTGTGTGCTAGCTTAAACATTACTTTTTTCATCTTGTGTCAATTCCACTTTACCTTTGTACCGGGGCAGACAGATATGTATATTTTTTAGGGTGTCACAAGCCTTTATTGGGTTTTATGTACCCGCATTCACCTCCTACTTCCCTAGTCTGAATGGGTCAATAAATATTAAACTTGATTAGTATTATTAAGAAATTATTATTGTCATTATTATCAATACTCTGTCATTTAATACACGTGAAATAAAATTATTCTTATTATTCTTATTATTATCAACATCGTCATCATCATCGACCACACCAGGCTCGAGTGTTAGGGGCGAAGCTCCTTAGGGTCCAGCCTTGTCCGTCCGTCGGGCCAGCGTCCATGCTCGCATAAAAAAATGCTTGAAAGCGATGGACTAGAAATCCCCGATGGATTTCTAGTCCATTGCCTTAACCACTCGGCCACGACTGCGAGACGGGCCTGAGATGTGATAGTAACTCAAGAGCTGGGGTTTCTGTTACGGATGAAACGTTGCATGTAGCCGCTCAACGTCTATACAGGAGAGGACGCTGTGGTAAAATGCGTATATAATCTCGTTAAACTTTGCATGCATTGGCTCAACGTTTATAAACGAAAGGGCGCTGCGGTCAAATACTCAAATGCGTATATAACCACGATTCATACCACACATTATCTTTCTGACATGAACCGTTGACTTAAGCGGTGGAGATGCGTTCCCACGGCTTCTAGCGGATCCAAGCTGATCCGCTAGAAGAACCACTGGCTCTGCATTTCACCGACCATAAAGCAGTAATGATGAAGTCGAAACGCAACCCGGAACTCAGCACTACCTATGAGCAATAAAACAAAAATCAGCACCATCAGCACTACCTATGAACAATATAATCAGTATCATCAGCACCACCAGAGCTTCGCCCCAATCAACATCATTCACCACGTAGAGATGCGGTCATTTTTTTGCTTGACTGCTTGATGTGTCTGACACACAGGCTGATGGGTATATCAAGCTGTCTGGTTTGCCCTCAAGTCCACGAGTAAGTACATCACGCTGACCTCGTGAGTTCACAATGCATATAGTGCAGCCATCAAACGCTCTGGTGGGTTTACCAGGCTGGTGTGCTGCCTACATCAGCCTGTTCGTTGAACACACCAGATGGTTTGGTGTTACACTAAAACTCTCTGAGATATTTTTTCATTAGGCAAGTACCAGGATTGGGCTTCTCTTTTGGTTTTCTATTTTTCACTGGCCACTTTGGGCATAAATTTCCAAACTGTACTTCTTTTCACCTCAAGTCTAAGCACAGTCGACGCTACGAGTTGATGGGACCATTCAGAGAGTGTCATGATGTTTTAGATGTTTCAGTACGTGTTTTACTATCACTGAACCAATAAAAAAAAAAAGGCCTAGTGACTTGCGCTTTTTGATTCTACTAGATTGGTCCCATTACCTCGTTGGGTTCGCTGCGTCTGGAATTTAGCTGACATGATGTATAGTTCTAGAGTTAGACCACTGCTCGTTCTTCGGTTGGCAGGTGGCATCTTAAACTCATGAATGGAAATTTGGAAATTATGTAAGAAACCGGAGAAAAACCGCAGAAGGACAAAACTGCCCATAAGATATAACCAGCCCCAACTCAGACAAATTTTGCTATAAGATCCTCATCTTTCATCTTGACGACATTGCTCATGCATCATGCAAGAGACTGCTGATGCATCATGCAAAGGACTCTCAACAAACACGGGTCTCCGCGATATTGGTGGTTCGAATTCCGCGTGCCAAGTTGGTCCTTGAACTTCTTGCCATGCGGCATTCGATGCACGGATCTCGCGGCGACTCGCGTTTGAATCTGTTTTGCAGACTGCCTTTTGTATTATGGTATAAGCAGTGTGACCCGGGCTTTAGCGTGTGCAACTTTGCACTCGCTTGCACTAAAACTTTGAACGCCTCATTGTTGCCCTTGCTACAACATAATGTAATGATCTGCGAGAGGACATCGTGATAATCAGTACCCAGATATTTTTAAAAATGCTGTATTATATGTCATATTTCTTTCAATTCGCCATGCTCGCAAACATAACCGCCCCTTGGTCTACACGCAGAATAATTTTTGATACTCTTGCTTTTTGGTTATGATTCCGTACATGCCAATGCTTTAACATGCACCTATTTATCCTGAATTCTTAAATCTTTCGCTTGCAAGCTGATGTTCGGCGTGAATATATTTTCTTGTATTGCCGCCCCGTCCCCGCCCATGGCCCCTCCCCTTCTTATGTAGTGCCTCCGTCAGGGCTCTTAAGGAATAATGAGAGTAAATGAGTTAATGAATACGGGCAGGTAGCCAGGATTTTGATTTGGGCGGGGGGGGGGGGGGGGGTTGTGCTGCCCATGACAAAATGTTGCATGAGGAAGAGAGGAGGAGGAGGCCCCATCAAAATAGAAAATTTCGTGGGGGGGAGGGGGAGCTATTAGACTGCGTCCCCCCCTGGCTACGTGCCTGAATGAAAAAAAAAAGTATTTGAGAAGCAGCTACCACATTAGACCAAAACCTTATTAGGGCCAAGTTTGCTGACTGTAACCGTCAGGATATGGAGTTTGGAAATGCCCAGCCCAAAGGCACTTCATGATTCCTAAAGGGACGTGTTTTTGCCGACACGTTTTGTAGTTCATTCAGGCGCTTCTGGTGATGGTCCGCCTACAGTCAAGATGCGTTCATTTGCCTGCAAAGAAATAAAGTATCGCCAAAAAAAAAAAAAAAATAGAAAAATAGGTTTAGCTGGCGCGCGATTGGCTAAAATCCATAGTTCCTCACTGCACGTAGCGAGCTCGGAGCGTGAGCGAACGGCTTCAAACGTAATGCCATAAGCACATTAAAAAGCAATCTTCGCGCTGTAGGCTTTACATGCACCGACCCGAAGCGAATAGATGGAATTTATTTAAGTATAAGGTAATGCAATTACTATTTCGCGCTACTCACGAATTTCAGACAGGCGTCTGGTGGTCTTAACACCCTAGGCTTTAAGGGCAAAAATATATGCAGGTTTAACGCCATAAAGTTCTTAAGGAGTAGCGAATGGAAGATAATTTAATACATATGGCGCTTAGCACTGGATGGAGCCCGCCCTGGCGCCTTCCTAATTTATTTACTGGAGCTGCTTTCATCCAGCCCACCGTGTCTTGCTTCCGCCAAAGATTTTGGAAAACGTTTATATATTTGAAGCTCTCAACACTACGCCACTAGGCCTATCCGAAGCATAGCCGATACTAGGGAAGTATACGGGGGGGGGGGGGGGGGGGGGCGGGCGGGGAAGCAGTTTAAGGGTTGTTGCAGCTTATCAGCTATCCGCCGCATGCCGTGTTAATCAAATACTACAAAAAAGACAAGGTTCGCTCCTTTCTCTTGCCAATGTCATCGATATCGTAGATCTACCCAGCGCCGCCTACGTTGCGTCAAGATGGCCGTCATACGTGTCTCGAAGCGTCTCACAAAGAACGCGACGCTCGCAAGAAGCCTCACCAAGATGAAGTCTCGTCGATCTTCCACCCGCTGTGTATTCCAGTCGGAGCCAATCAGACGTCAGTGTTCTCTTACGTCACCGCAACCCTCTGCTCAAGAAGCAGACGACCTTTCCTCTCCGCATTTGATTTGTCGTGACGAGTACGTGTATGTGGACGTGTACGAGTTCTTCCGCTTTTTGCGCACCTTGGGCGTTCGTCTATACCCGCCAAATGGGTCCATCTAAATTTCCTGGGTACTCCTTTTTACGAGTAGCGACAACCCATGCAAAGAGACAAGGCATAATCCGGTGCAACAAAATGGCATCATTCAGTTCAGTGTTTTACTGTGCACCGTCATTCGCTTACCAGAACCTGCCCCGTCACGCAGTCGGCGCTTCAAAAGAATGTCGCTACTTGTAGGAAGCTCTTTTCTGGGAACTTTGGCCAACCTGCTTTGATTTTCGACCGACCTTAAGTGACAACTGCGCCCCTTTGGTTGTCCTTCATCGCGCGTTCCCTGTGCGCTTCCTATATTGCCCTCATGATGCCGCCAACGTCCTTGAGTCCTGATGCGGCAAAAATGCGTTTTGGAACACTTTTTCTTCGTATACTACGTTTTTGGAGAGTATGTATATTTTTTTGCGAGTGAGTATAGGGGTTTATTACTTTAGAATGATGTCGGGTTAAGACAGAGAAAAGCAATAGAGGGTAGGGGAAAGGTGGGCGAGACCAACAAGAAGAACAATAACAAAACAAAAAGATAAAAAAACAACAGGATGAATGCGTGGAGTACACAAGATTTGTTTCCTTGGACATAGAGCTCGCTCGGGAAATAAATTTACTGGCAGGGGCAAAGAAATGCTCGGGATGGCGAGCGACGCGGTCTTTGAGTTGGCACGCACTGAGCATTCGTTGATGGATAACGTGTCGGTAGCAATGTCGCAAGAACGCCCCCGGCTGTCTTGAGTCAAGAGCCCCGCGTTATATATATATATATATATATATATATATATATATATATATATATATATATATATATATATATATATATATATATTGTATATATTTTTAGGCAGGTGTCTTTACTCTTTCTTTCTATTGAATCTCCCTTCTCGTTCCCCCCGCATCCCCGACACAGACATATACGCGAGCCTGCAAAAAAAAAAAAAAAGTGTGTTTCTTTAGCAGAGTAGAAGACGCCTCGGGGCATAAGATACAGAAAGGGGACTGAAGGAAGTTGGGGAACTAAGGCTACGACGCTATCGTAAGTGCACTTTTTTTTTTTACTGTGGGCACAGGAAGTGCTGTATTTCTGCTTTAGTTTGAGTGTTCACAAGACTACAAGAGGAGTGGAACCCTAACCCATGTCGTAAGGGCTGTCGTACGCGTTTCTCTACGAGCGCTCAGTTTCTGCGTTCACATTTGGTGAGATTTTCGAATATGCTGGATGAAAAGATGCGTTTACTTGGGTTTCAACCCTCCACTATTTTGAACAAACAAAGGAGTAGATTATGAAAATGCGGGGAGAGCACGCTCTTACCCTTTACAGCGTGTTCCACCGCGCACGGCTGAGCGCCGCAGAAAAGCCTGAAACTGAAAACACATTACTGCAGCATCTTCTTTTTTTTTGCTCGATTTTATCAGCTAGTGATTTGTTTTTCATAGCGACGCACATAAGAAAAGAAAGAAAGAGGGCTTAGTTCAACTTATATTTATGACGTGTTAGATAATCTCTTTCAACTTTTCATTTTAAAAGGGAATCTAAGAAGCGTGTTCCGTTAAACGCAGGAGGCCGGCATCTGGGCGGAACGACGTAAATGATGAAAAGCTCCTGTGACAGAAAAAAAGCAAGCGAAACAACTACATAACACTTTTAAACATTTTATTAGATAATAAATAAAAAAAAAAACTAACTTTGCCCTTTCCAAAATAAAAAAAAAAGCGAAATGTGAAGCTAGCGATGCAGCTATCTTTGCGGGTAATTGACTGCCGTGCTCCGAAAACCAGTAAAGAATGAGACGGTGTTGAGTAAAAGAATATTTTTTTTACAGTTTCCTTTTTATGTGCTGGCAAAAGAGCTAATGGAAATAATGCATGTATGTTAATGATTAAGAGTTACACAGTGTCTAGCGGCTAATGAAGAGTGACCACTTTCATTTTCCAGACCTTCACTTTACTTTTTGTGACGGCCATCTTCAAGCCTGTTCTGACGGCTCTTTGCGAAGCTTTGCGATTTTTTTTTTTTAAGAAATGTTCCCGTTTTTTTTTGTTAAGTCGGATATACGGTAGATTGACTACCCTTAGGCGCATGACCTGCTCTTGAAGAAACACACTAGATGTCACCGATATCAGATATCTTCTTTTTACGCATTTCCATCCCCCCCAAAAATTGTGCTTGCGTTGTGTTTTTTAAGTTTAAGTGCACACGTTTGGTGGTTGATTTTAAGATAAGATATATGTAGAAATAAATAAATAAATACGTAAATATATATATATATATATATATATATATATATATATAACGGGCATGGTGGCGGGAGGCCGAAGGCGTGGGTATAAAACTGAGAAGAAAAAAACCCTTAGTGAAAAACAGCAACAACGGACGATTTAATCTTCGACGTTTCGGCCGGAGTCCGGCCTTCGTCAGGAAGCTTCCTGACGAAGGCCGGACTCCGGCCGAAACGTCGAAGATTAAATCGTCCGTTGTTGCTGTTTTCACTAAGGGTTTTTTTCTTCTCAGTTTTATATATATATATATATATCTATGTATAATTTTACTTTTCTGCCGAACAAGGAGACGCTCAATAACGGCCAAGAATCAAAGGACACCGCGTGAATGATAGTACTTAGATTGCGGATAGACCTGACAAAAAGCGACCTCCGCAGAAGCAATGCGCAAGTGAAACGTACGTCATTCCCAATGTCCGTGCGCATCTGGCATATCTTTCGTGTAATCATAATCTCAGCTTCGTCATTGGGTGGGATACTGGTATCGCTGTGATTTGTTGACTCGTGCTTTGAAGAAAAGGGAACTCGCAGGACACTGTTTAGCGTACAGACGACTGCATTTTTTTAAAGTGGTAAACGCAGAGCTTTAGTATTGCGTAAGGAGCAAACGCAAGCCCTCTGCTTTTCCGTTAGCGCTCCGTACTCCACGCTACGCATCTGTGTCGTCGCCATCCGCCGATTAAAGAACGCATCTCGGTCTCCGCGCACGCACATTCTGCAATACGCAATGCTAACGCAAACGTAAACGTTCCGCTCGTTCGTACGCGCAACACGAAAAAATCGCAGATATTTCGTTTTGAAATTAAATAATATCTAAAATTGTTTTATTCAGGCAAACATCTAGGAAGGTAGACAAAAAGGCGACGTATATTGCCTGACTGGGCTTAATTCTCCTGTACAGTTCAGCAGCACAGCAGGCGAATAAGAAAAAAATCAAAACGTCACTGAATATAAATTT
Source organism: Ixodes scapularis (assembly GCF_016920785.2). Lineage (NCBI taxonomy): Eukaryota > Metazoa > Arthropoda > Arachnida > Ixodida > Ixodidae > Ixodes > Ixodes scapularis. The sequence goes on from NW_024609837.1 coordinate 72,255,479, forward strand.
TGAGATGTAAAATGTACGTAATATTGAACAAAATAATACAATTTTATACTTTTACAAATATGCACAGTAATAAGACACACATAATACCATTTCTCACATGACAATTTAATTTAAACATACGATCCTCAAGCTAAAAAGGTGGTTTTCGAAATGCTTTGTTATGTGTGTATTGTTTTGAGCTATACATTTTTGACATTATTTGTGGGTTGGTGTTCAATAGCTGTGCCATTTGATGAGATATTCTTCGTCTACCATAGTTTGTTCATGCTCTTGATTGGTTGTATATTCTATAACAATCGGCTGTTTTCTTATTTTGTTTGTTTTGTGTCTATTTTTCTTGCACAATATGCTAATAATTATATTTAATATTACGCCCTCAGCTTTTATTTAGTGTGAATTAGACCAATAACGAAGATGAAGATTCTTCACACCTGTTTGTTTTTTCCCTTCTTTTAAAATCCGGGTAATGGTTATCGCAGGTAGCTTGTATACCCTAAAATAGATTGTACATCGTGTCCCCCTGAAGACATCTAGCGTTTTTTGACGACAAAAGAAATGTACACACCGCCGGTTTCTGAGTGTCCGCTCAAATGTAGCTCTAGTGGTACGCACTGCCCACCTCTCAGTGTCCACCCAAATGTAGCGCTAGCGGGAAGCACCGCCAAATTCTGAGTGTCCGCCCAAATGTAGTGCTAGCGGTACGCGCCGCCGAACTCTCGGGGTTCACCCTGATGTAGCGCTAGCGGTACGTACATCCGAACTCTGAGTGTCCACCAAAATGTAGCGCTAAACTCTTAGTGTCTGCCCAAATGTAGTTCTAGTGGTACGCACCGGCGAACCCTGAGTGTCTGCCCAAATGTAGCGCTAACGGTACGCATCGCCGTACTCTCAGTGTCCGCCGAAATGTAGCGCTAGAAGTATGCACCGCCGACCTATCAGTGTCCGCCCAACTGTAGTTCTATTGGTACGCACCGCCGAAATCTGTGTCCACCCAAATGGTGCGCTAGCAGGACGCGCCGCCGAGCCCTTAGTGTCCTCCCAAATACAGCGCTAAAGATACCGTCGAACCCTGAGTGTCCGCCCAAATGTAGCGCTATCGGTACGCACCGCTGAAATCTCAGTGTCCACTCAAATGGTGTGCTAGCGGGACGCGCCGCCGAGCTCTGAGTGTCCTCCCAAATGTAGCGCTAGAGGTACTTGCCACCGAACTCTCATTGTCCACCCCAATGTAGCGCTATCGGTACGCACCGCCTGAATCTCAGTGTCCACGTAAATGGTGCGCTAGCGGGGAGCTCCACCGAACTCTGAGCGTCCGCCCAACTGTAGCGGTAGCAATACTCACCGCTGAAATTTGAGTGTCCGTTCAAATGTAGCGCTAGCGGTACGCACCCCCGAACTGCGAGTGTCCGCCCAAATGTAGTGCTAGCAGTACGGACAAGGTGCCAAAATTGAGCAGCTGACTGTGTTCTGCTTCAAAAGTTTTAAGTGAATTTCTAAAACTTACATTGGGATAACCGGGTTCGTTTCCTGTTGACTGTGCCATTGAGCTTCATGTATTTGTGGGCCTCGTCGGCTCCCATTTTTCGAATAGAAATTTTCGAAAATAGCTTATTAACTTCTGAATAAGATAAGGGCTCGCTCTGGGACTTGCTCATCTGCTCCGGACGAGCAGTGTAAGATTTGGGCGGAGATTTAGCATTGGGCAATGCATAGTTTATTTTTAAAAATAACCAAACACTAAATCATATCTTTCTTCTTTTTTTGAAGGAGGGGGGGGGGGGGGTGGGGGAGGGAGGGGGCACCTTGTACTTTGTTACAAATTCTCCCGAAACTATTGCCGCACGCCATTCATTTTTTTCGTTTACGTGAACCCGAAAACGACGATAACGAGGCATATCCCACAATGTCAACTCGTCTGCTGTTTAACATTTTGCCATTCTGGGGAACAATACATGCCTGGTTGATCAATAGTTCGCCACCCAGTGAAGATGCTCAGTCACTTTACCATTGTCTCGCAAAATTTAGTTCCGGAAAATATATTCCCCAATTGAAAATTTTCACAAATGAGAGGAATATTCCACTACGTCTTTCCTTCGCAGAGGTTACGCTCCGTTTCATTACAAGAGGGACACTAAACTACTTCCTGCGATACTCTGCTCTTCCTCTTCCGACGGCGCCATCTAGTGTTGATTGTTTTACACCGATTATAATAGAAAAATTGGCCACGCATTAATGCAACGTGTTTTTTTTTTGGTCTTTTTATGAGGCTTGGAGCCCATATGATGAGGATATGATCATAAATTGTCTATCTCATAACGTTGTTTTGTGGCCCTTTAAGTCCGACCGGAGTCAATAAACCAATCAAATGGAGCGAACTAATCAGCGCCAAAAGCACATAGAAATTGCTCCCATTGTCCTTGTGCGCCTGCTGTCACTGACTGAACAAAAAGGCGCTTACTAAATGCGCAGCGATCCTGCGCTTTTCTTAGTGCGCGACTGGTTTAGACTGGGATAACAAATATACAAAGACATCGGGTACCTTGACGATGCGCTTTTGATGCCCTCTTATTGGCGTCATCGTATTGTGGCGTCGGTTCCCGTCGAAACTTGTAGTGAAATGGAGAATTCAACAAGCCTTTGAAAAAAGCACTTTGCTTTCAAATTGTATTGTTATTCTACCCGGCGTTGCACAACAGCTAGTTTGTTTTTGCGTCTTGTGCGATAAGTCTCACATGTCGTTTGCCATTTCGACCGACACCACGACGGCCCCCTTTGTGTTGCTGCTCTCGGAATACAAACTGAGCTTGTCAAGGAATGAGAGAAGCCAGTGTTCTTTTCAGTGGTATATTAATTAACCCTGCTAACTTCTGAAGTAAGGATTCGAAACGATGTCTGCGTATCTTGGCACGTTGTTGCGTGAATATTGTTCTGTCATATTATAAACACTCCAGAAAGTACAATACGGCTACACTAAAAGAGCGAAAAATTTAAGTAAACCAAGAATTTGACGAAAATAAGACCAATAAACACCGAAGTTGCACTTACAAATAAATTGCCAGAAAGACACTGAGGATTCCACTAGACATTAGCAACAGAGCCACGAAGCAGTAGCTATTAAAGTAGCCCAGCAGACACCAATGGTTCGAATGGCGCCTGCTGCAACAGTAATATTTAGTTTTAGTTTTTTTTTTTTTTGGCACACGAAGAATAATCTTGGCAATAAAAAAAAGCTACGACTAGGGTTTTACGCTATTACGCGTATCGTCATTAATCATATTACGACCATTAGATTTGTCTCTAGAGACTCACTCTGCCGTACTTGCATAACTACAGCGACCGTGTCACGTAAATTTCACATAGTGACAACTCACTGCTGGCTCCCCATCAGCGCCGACACTCTCGAGGTCGTTAAGTTTGACCTGACAATGAAACACGTGACCATTATCCTACCTCCTCATACTCCCATTTCTTTTTAAAGCATGAAATATTTTTAACGCTACCTCCAATCCCAAATTTTCGTCTGTCCGGATCTCTCCGTCCGCCCGCCCGTCTGCGAATTTCCCTCTAAATTTAGCGGGGAAATCGATTTCACGAGTCCTATACATGAATCCAATTCTTCCGCTGAATAGAAAGGAAAAATTAATGCAGCATGACCTGACGTCACGGGACTTTCAGACCAATTTAGGTTCCCCGTTAAATATAGCGAAAAAAAGAAGGACGCCATGGGGCCTAAACATCAATTCTGTTTCCCCGCTAAAGTTGGCGGAAACGTGGCGTAACAGGGAGTCACCTGACGTCACGTTACCTATACACCATGGGGAGATTTACGGAACGTGACCTATACGTCAACTCAGCTTCTCCGCTAAAATTAGCGGGGAAAATCAGGACTTGTGGCCAAAACACAAAGTCCGTTTAACCACTAAATTTAGTAGGAAGAAAATGTACGTCAAGTGGCACATCACTTCCCTCACCAATTACCCCACCGATTCCGAATAATGCATTTCGTGAATAACAGGACCTTGAAGGTGAACCTCGCTGCCAATTTAGATTTATTTTTCTTCCCCCTTATCCCCGGACAAAAATCTAAGTACATTTGCGCTACCGCGTAAGGTGTGTCACAGCGACGGCGGTTCGGCGCTTGTGTAATTGACTGTCATTGCTGGCGCAGTTGTCGTTTTCGCGCCGCTTCCTAAGCACAATTCTGAAGATTTCAACGCCATTTTGGCTTTTGTACTTTATTCCGGTCCCGTGCTTCGTCCAAACTTTGTCTAGGGCTAGCGTTTTCAGCGCACCATAACTGAAAATCGCGTTCTTCCGACCCGCTACGAACTTTCTCACGCTTAGCCGTACGGCGTGAAGTTCATCTGCTCAGATGGTCTTCTGCGTTCCCGGCCCGGTCTCCCGCACGCGTGCTGGAGATCGTCGCGTTGATACTTAAGTGCCATGAGACGCCGCACATTTATCGAAAATAGAAAGCAATATAATGCTCACCGCTTTAAGTATACTAAATTTTTTGCTGTTGCTAGCTCAGTAGCAAGGAAATACAGAAAGAAAACGTCGATATCTCAGTGAACAGAGCGGCTGATAGAGGAAACGATTGCTGTCATCCTTAGGTCGCTGGTTCGATTCTGAATTAAATGGATGATTTTGTTTTATTATACACTCAGGGGTGGTGGCGGCAACTTGAAGATGTCATGTCATTGATGACGCGACACGGAGCTTTCGCGAAAGACGACCATGAACTTTCTCAGGGAGGGTCCCACTAGCATCTGTCGCTGTAAAATGAAATAATTTGGTGCAACAACTTCTACACTACTTAATAAAAAAAAAATAACTCACGCAGAAACTATTGGTTAAGGACCGATGCGCCTGTCGATCTGCACATCAAACTTTTTTTGCTTACTGTGACTCCTTTCACGCTAACACCTACTACCCTCTGTGGATACAGCACTGATTTTAGTACATATCAGGGTGAGACGGAGACAATGAAATCCGGTGTTTCGGCGAGCATAAAACGACGCATGTCATAGAGCTGAAACTCAGTGAGAATGCGACGCTAGTGGAGAGGATAAAATTCGAAAATTAAATCACACTAAATAAAAAAAAATATATTAATAATGAGCGGATTTTTAACTAAGAAGACTAATTTTCATCATTCCAACATTTGAGATTGTGCGCGCCGATGACAATTGTTTCAGTGAAAACAAAATTAGTTGTCAAATAGCAAGACATTATTGTTTTCTTTCTTGCTGGTAAGTATTTTCAAGGACATAATTGCTACACGGGCCCGCAGTACGAAATTGAAATGGGAAGCATATTAGGCTTTCGTGGACATCGGCTCACAGAGAAGTTGGGTTTTCATTTTGTATCTTTTGATTCTGGTTAATGTCATGTGCTCAAACTTTCTCAATATAACACCACCACTGACTTCACATTCTGAACGAATTTCAGCTTTCTGGCATGCGAAGTTTATTTAGGCGGACCGAGAAACCCGGCATCAATTTCTCGATCGCACCGGGTAGATTCTGCCCTCGTGTTTATGCCCCGGTATGCACAGAATAGAAAGCCTCTCCTGAGAGATCCTGGGAAAGTTCAGCTAGCGTTCTAAGCTACTTCCGCTGCTGGTTACATTCAGATGGAACTCCCATCGCCCTCCCTCTTTTACATTTTGGTGTAGTCGCTCTTCTCAAGAATTATGCGTGTGTGTTCGTACGCGTTTGTTTCATTCACCAGTGACTCGTTAAAATCACGATTAAAAGTAACACTTTAATTTAAAGAGACTTGAAGGAACTTTGCTGCTATCACCTGTTTATATTTTTTCGATCTTCCGCTATAATCAATGTTTTTGTTTGTGTATTTAATTTACCTCTAAAACTGTTTGTTTCGAACGGCTTCGTTTTTATGTTCTAGTGAATATTTTTTCCCCGAGCTTTTATAGTTATTTTTACTGATGCACGCTTTCAATATCCAATAAGAGCATAGATAGAAATGAGAGTGGAACTTTTTCTTTTCCTTTGGCCAAGTTGTATTTTGATAGGAGTTTGCGCTATGGTTCGCCATATCAGCAATAAAAGTACAGTTAACGTCTCATGTGCTTTATATTAAAAAAAATAAATAAAGCAGCGGTTGTTCAGGGCGTTCCTTCTCTCATCCTCCCCGGCCAGCCAGTACTTCCATGCAGCACATGGAGCCAGCTATCGACCAACACAATGTTTACAAACAAGACCTCGTTTGCCCACACAGGGTGTGGGGTCTCTGCGCGGGCTCAGAAACTAGATTCGCGCGAGGCGAAACATCTGCGCATGCCCAGTATCGACAGCAGCGCCACCACAGTGGTGTGACGTCAGAGAGTTGACTTGGTGTGTACTCCGTTTCACACTAAATCCGGCAGCTGTCATTGCTACGAATCGACGGAACCGATCACTCAGCGCCAACAGCTCATCGCCACGGCGCTGGCCGTCTTTGGGGGTTGGCTATAGCCTCTCACCGGGTAAATCAATCAAGCACTGTAAATGCGTCGTGGTTGTGCAATATTTATTTGCGTGTGATCAGTTTTGCCAGTGATTGCAAGCGCAAAGAGACGAGCGCCGTGAAGACCATTTTTTGTGCTGCGTAATTTATTCCATTGGGTCGTAGCGTTGGTAGTGGTGGGACTTGACTTGAGATGGCTTGTACTTGTTCTAGTATATTTAAATGTTCCATCAATCGGCTTTGTGAATTTTAACAACAACAACAAAAAAGTGTAAACTATAAAAAGTTCAACATAAAATCCTTACTACATCTATACTCTATGTCGCAATAGACCTGCTACTCTCAAGTTTTCAGCAGCACCCATGGTGATCGAAATCGGAGATTTTAACGCGATAGGGTCAGGGAGGTCGTGCCCCATGAAAGCCGGCCAACGTCGGAGGCGTCGTGGTGGAAAAATCTTGATTGGTCAATAGGGTAATTACGTAATAGTCGCATTACCTCCGTACGGGAATTTTAAACAACCCACCACTCTCATTCGAAACGTGACGTCACGCGAGGAATGAAAGTGATTAAAAGACATAACGTGCCATGCAAATTAGAGGCCACCGCGTGTCTCAAGTGATTTCATTAAATAAAGATACTAATTTGCCCTATGAAAAAATTTCAAGATTATGTTAGGTGGGATTTAAACCCGTGACCTCTCGGTTGAGAGCCAGACACGCTACTGACAGGTCTGTGTCCGCTGTTTTTTTTTTTTTTTTCTTTATAGGACACAAAAATTGCAGCATAAAATGCAATGTCAGTATTGCCACTAATCACCCAAACACCTTTTGGGTGATTTTTTGATTGCATGGAACAAATGCGCCCAGTCGGGTGCAGTGTCGGCAGACCTACAGTACACAGACTCGAGTTGAGAGACAACTTCAATGAAGTGTCTACGTACAGGTTGGATATGCGGGTCGACATGTCGGAACTCCAGTCGCGTTTTCCACAAACTGAATAAGCGAAAAACATGAATAGGTCATAAGTGACAGTGTTGTCTTTCTCGACTGGCAGGTAACGAATTGTCACGCTGGTTATGCACATATATTTTTTCAATGCTCGTTGCAGAATGTCCCAAAAAAAGACCGCGTCCCAACAGTAGATGAAAATATGTTCAATAGTTTCGGGCGTCTTGCACGCCACAAATATTCCCTTCTCCGTGAGCCAAGGTTTAGCCGGCAATGTGCCACTGTGCAGCTTAAAAAATAAAAACTTAACAGCTGGTAGGGCGCGTGTTTTCTTCACTCGACATTAGCGCAGCTTGTCCTGGACACAGGCTGTAAAGTGAACGATATAAAAACGCAGGGGAAAAAAAGCTCCACCAGGTCGCGAGCTAGCCTTTTTTTCGTGACATCGCCAAGGTGATGCAATGAAAACCGCGCTTGTAAAAACATGGTAGCATCTCTTACTTCTTTCAAAAACCCGAAAAGACTTCGAGGCTCAGTACAGTCGCTAGTGAGCAACATAGCAGTTAGGGAGTTCGCCAGTTTCACCTGGATTGCTGTGTGCAAAAAAGGGTGATTCTGGGCACGTAGGAAAACAAATCTCGAATCCAGCTGTCTCACAAAGAGATGCGTGAGTCCCAGTCAACCTGACTTGACACGACGAAAAAGGTTGACCCTCCGCATTCTTTTTCAGCCAGATTTCCAAATGAAAGTTGCGAATACCCTTTAAAATTTCTGGATGTTGGTACGCCCACAAGCGAGAACTTGCAGCACATAACAAAGTTTCGCAACCAGAAAAATGTTCCAGACTGTGACCCGATCAAATATAGATAAATCAACATTAGCCCAGGTTGACACCTTTGTTTTTAAAACTGTTGCCATTTCAGTTCCCCAATACGGTGTACTAGTCCTATAATGTTGCAGCGGTACTCCGAGATAGGTGAAGGCAGTACTACTCCAGCTTATTCCTGCATATGTAGGCCCAATCCCCATGCCAGAATCTACAGCATTTCTGCCAGTTTACAATAGCTCCTATCGCTTCCTTTGTAACCTCTACCATTTCGGTTGCACTCCTGTTGCCAGTGCACAAAACGGCAACGTCGTCAGCGTATGCCAAAACTTTAATCCCTACCATGTTTAAAGTGTATCCTGTAATAGTTTTACTTACCTGCGGTCTTAAACAGAAGGGTTCTAAGTACAAGGAAAACAAAAGGGGCGACAAGGGACAGCCCTGTCTCACAAATGACAACACCGGTATACTTTTTGATACATTGTTGCTTCGCACAAGCCTACTAGTACATCCTGTGTACGCCATAATTACGCCTTTCGTGATAACATCCCCCACATTGACATGTGAATGAATCCTTTTTAGCACGTCATGTCGCACACGATCAAATGCTTTTTCAAAGTCGAGTTGAATTATGGCCACTCGGCCGTCCTCCTCTGAAAATTCTAATAGGCTTCTCGCAACGTGATTGTTAGTTTGTATTGATCGTCCTTTTATACCGCAGGTTTGATGGACGCCGATAAGACTGCATGTAACGCTTTGAAGTATGCGCGTGAGGCCTTTCGTGAATATTTTATAATCTATGTTACATAACGTAATCGGTCTGTAACCTGTAACGCTACGTTTCTTGACTGTGTCATCCGACTTGGGAATCAAGACTTTGTGGGCTTCAGCAAATCAGCGCGGCAGTTTCTGATTATCGTATGCCTCTCTAGAAATAAAAAGTAATAAAGGGCTAATATGTTTTAAAAAAATTGGTAGAACTCCGCGCAAAGACCGCCAGGACCCGGTGTTTTTTTGCCGTGCTAACGAGTCGATTGCTTGTTCAACTTCATTTGTGGTTATACTTCCTTCCAGTCATGTTTTCATCTCATCAGTTAGTTAAAGCATACACACACAAAAAAAAAAAAAATTCGTATAATTTTGAAAAAAAAAAAAAAACTTTTGGAGGCGACTTTTTGCCAAATAGTTGCCCATAATATTTGACAAAGGCGCTCTCAATAACATCGTTATCATTACTGATCTCCCAATTATATTCTATTTCATAAATTTCTTTAGACACTGCATACCTTTTTTCGTCAGCCAAGGCTCCTTGGTCAGTCGCTCTCCTAAAAGAACCTTATCGAACTGTGAGCGTACAACTGCCCCTTTATATTTGTCTTGGTACAACTTTTCTAATTCTGACTTTACAAATCGTATATCCTCCATTCCAGCGCCAGGATTTGCACTCTCTGCTTGGTAAAGGGCCTGAAAGCTTTTGCAGTTGACGTTCGCGAGCTCTAAGCTGACACTTAATATTGCAAGACCTTTCAATTGCGGCAAATTTAACATTTTCTTTAAAAATGTCCCAAGATTTATTTAGGCCGATGTCTGTTTCCCCCACCTCTTTTAGGAGCTCGGATACAATAGCCACAAATTGTTCATATTTTAGAAGTGCGGTGTTGATTTTCCAAAGCCTCCAGTTGAATTTAGAGTTCGTGTTTTGTTTGTTCCATAGATGAACATTTACAAGACAGCGATCGGTGAAAAATATCGGTTTAAATCGATATCCGTGTACTTGCCGTACAAGGTCAACGGAGACATAAATGCGGTCCAGCCGGGCGCATGATGAGGCTTGAAAATGAGTGTATCAATATTCATTCCTTGCTCCGTTCACGGTGCCTACGTCATCGAGCCCACATGAGTCGACGATATCTTTTAGGAGGGCCCCACCACTATCGCTTCTCGTCGGTCGCGAGGCTCTATCGTGTTCATCGCAGACACAGTTAAAGTCGCCCATTAGAGCCACAAACTTATCGCATTCCACATAATCGCGCAAGAATCTAAAGAAACTGTTCTCGTTCCCGCACGTTGTCAAGTGCATCACACATAATAGCCGCCACTGGTCACCCGACACTAAAATCACAGCAGATGAAATGACCGGACTCGTCTGTAATTACATGGAGGTTTGATAGTTTCACAGACCTTTTTAGAAACAGAAAACATCTTCCCGAAAAGCCCACGGTGTGACTCACGCACACTTCGTATAGTAAATGAAAGGGTTTCAGGGCTTCAGCAATGTCGTTATCTGCACCCATTTGCGCCTCTTGCACTGCAAGGAAATCTAGTTGCTCATCGGATAAAACACGTTGCAACTGATACTGTTTTCTTCTCGAATTTATTGCCCGAACATTGAAGTTTGCAAAACTGAGAGCTATGCTAATTTTGTTGCAATCAACCCAGCCCCGAAAAGATAGCAGGTATTGAACAAATGAATCGCACATGGCATGAACTAAACTGCAATTACTGTCCGTCTTACTTGCATTGTGACACAAGTTTCAGGAGCTACGGCTGCTACACCGTTTACCCCGGGTTCCTAAATGTTTGACAAACCGATGGAAGTTCATGTCTGTCGTGGTAACGGACCCTCTTGGCCATCGCCGTCCGCCACCTATCTTGCACCGTCGCCTGAAGACTCGTCGGTTGTCCGCCCTCCTGCGTTGCTGGTGATTCCATAGTAGGCTTTGCAGAGCCGTTTAAAGCTTCCATGTCGTCAGCGGTGTCGTCTTCGTTTTCTTTGTCCTCGAAGGCCTCCGACACTGCTTGTGAGCGTCATCTTTTGGACTAGGTTCAAGGGGCAACAAGCGGCGTGCTGGCTCGCTGCCTGTTGGTTGATCGACAGCCGTTACCGTTGGCGATTCCGCGGCGAACGATGCCTGCACTTGCGCCGTCTCGGCTGAGAGGCTCGAGGCTTTCAGGAGCTCCACCTGCCACTTCTTCAGCTTCTGCCTGGTCTATGACGTGCTCTGCCATGTCGCCCTCTTTTACGGAGTGCGCCGCGTCTGTGTACGTCCTCACACAATCCTCCCTGTTGTGCTCAAAGCGTCGGCAGCTCTCGCAGCGAGGAACACGGCATTCCTTACGATTATAGCCTGTCCTTCGGCAATGAAGACAGAGTGGCGCTCTTCCTGATGCCAGGACTAGGACAGTGCATCCGGGCAGTCGAAGTGGCTACGGCAGGTATTCAGTGGTCACGCCGTCCTTTAGCGTTAACCTCAATGTCTTTGTGGCCGACTGCACCCCCTCGAACCCGCTGACACGCCACGGCTTCCTTACTACATCTTCAACCTTGCCAAACATCTCTAGGGCTTTTTTAACGTTTTCATCTGGCAGATGAGAAGGTATCCAATGAAACTTGAGCCTCACCTCAGATTTGTTCAGATCAATCACCAGACAGCACCTGCCCTTGACCTCTAAGGTTTGAGCGTTCACCAACCTTTGCTTGGCAGAGAGTGACTTGAGGGTCACCATTCATACGTGGTTCATTTGGTAAGAACCACACGCCTCGATGTCTCCAAGCACTCCGGCGTTCTTTGGCCCGTTCTTAAAATCCTCGATGCGGTAGGGACGTGCACCATGATCCCCAACTTTGTTAACTGTAAGTTTGCTTTTTTGTAATCGAAAGGTACAGTAGCGAGAAGGATTACACACCAGTTGAGCTACTTCTGTAGAAATGTGTGGAAATGGTTTTTTTCATTTTTTTATTATGCAAAGAAAGGTTTATATTGAATAGTGCAGTATCCTTCCTAGCTGCGACACTGTAAAAAGAATAGATATGTCGTATGTTTTTTTTTTTTTATGCTGCAAAAACTATAAATGACGCAGTGCTATTCCATACTAAGCGCTCTTCGCAAACTCATAGTTTTGGATTCCCGAATGCCAGCTGAACGGCTGGACATTTTCAAAGTACGGGACCTTGATGGAAAGCACCACCCTTTACACGTAACTACAGCCAAGACGCATGGCGAAGCAAGACTTGCACCGCGAAGCTAGCCGACGTCGCAAAGAATACATACCTGTTTCTTTCGGCCAGGGGGCGCTGTAGTGTTCACGAGACGCGACCGCGAAAGAGGAGCCTCCGCTAGCGTCTGCGCGACACGACCATTTAATTCTAATGCAAAGTTGCGTCTTAGCGTCCCACCACGCACGATTCATGGCCGTAAACCAGCGTCTCTCCGCGTCGCTCGGCGTTTGTCCACGGGCACTAAAGGCACTGTCAGACTTCGACGTCGAGCGTAGTAAACACGGCATAGCGCAACCGACACCGCTACTAGATGGTCGCAAACATCGAGCTCCTGCTCGCCGGTCAATGAAATAGGCACGTTCTGCGCTACGCTACACTCTAAAAAATGCGTGCGCGTCTACTTACCCGCAAAACCCTCGAAGAGACGACCTCCGCGATCTGCAAAATAGGTAAGCAAATGATAAAGCGGAACATCTGTTTCGACCTCAAAATTAAGTCTGCGCTGTGGCATTAAGATATGCAGGCATGACGCTTTGCACTGCGTAATGCTACAGCGCAGACTTCAATTTTAGGTCTAAACGGATATTCCGCCTCATCATTCGCTGAGCTGATTTCGTAGGTCGCAGAGATTGACTCATGAAGTGTCTTGCGCGTAAGTAGTCGTGCAAGCATTTCTTAGAGTGTACATTCGCTGCACTCAACATCGGAGTGTAACAGGGCCTTAACAGAGGGCGTTTGAAAGGACGCAATGCGACGCACAACGAAAATGCGGCCTCAAAGCTAAGAGGACGCTTAAAGTGACCATAAAGGCAATTTAATTTGTTTTTTAAAGACGGTGTTTTTGAGCGCATTGATGTCTTCGCATGCCACTCAACTTATTTTAAACATTGTGATTTTTATTTTTTGTGTCTGCAAATAAATTTGAGAAACCGAAACAAACATTCAGATTTCTTTCCGTTTTTGCCTCTGGAAAGAGAAGGGACGTCGAGGAGCACTGTCGGTATCGGTAGGATTAAGAGGACATAAAGCGCGGTTCCCGTGGTTGGTTCTAGCGTATGAGGCTCTCTGAAGGAAACCTCAAAGAAATGGGCGACAACAACGCACTAGCAAGCGAGTTTGAGCTCCCCTTCAGCGACCTCACGGCGACTGAACAGGAGATGCTGCTCAGGACGCAGAACTCAGGATTGGCGCATTACGAGAGCTCCCCAGGCCTGCCACCGACTCCTCGGTCGTCGCCTCAGAGTGACCCTCCGCCCTCCTTAACGACTCCGCCGCGACGCCGTTTTGGGTTTACAATGCGCAGCCAACTACAGCGAATAAACGCGGCATGATTGAAGAGACGCAAGTTCGCAAAGCGAAATAAGGGTCAAAACGAAGCCGAGCTGGTGAGCAATCATAATTAAGAAATAAAACCTTGAGACAAGGAAACCAAAAAGGGGCATGCACACCACCGTCTCAAAACCAGCACAGCACACAGCTGTCATTTACTTCCACAAGTATTCTTCTTTGTCCTCCTCCATTAAAATTATACATATACAACATTGTGTGCGCCGCCGTTAGAACATGCGATACGACAAGGAAGAAGACTTAGTTTGTGTGCTCGAGAATCTCTAAGTGTAGTTAAAGCTCATTCATATATTAAAAGTAGCGCAAGGTGCGTCGATACACCAGGCACGTGCAACGTGCAGCCTTTGGGAAGATTATGGCGGCACAGCACAGCAACGAGCTAGATTTCAGACGCCATGTTCCTCCGAGAAATGGCGCGCGGCACGTGCCTCGTGCGTTTCCAAAACAATGAATGGCGTCACTTTTCTCATCATAGAGGCGCTTGAAGTTTAGTGAGTACCAAAGAGTCAAAATTCAAGTCAAATTAGTCGTTAGTTGTTTATACAGCAGGAGGTCAGTCTGCCAGAGCATGGCGACATTGTTACCTACAGTAGATAAGCAATTTAAGCAGTAGAGTACGACTGCTAGCCTGCACTCTTAGAAAAAAGGGTCAGTATAGTCCTCCCCAAAGGGTGGAACGCTCTTGACACATATGTTCCTTCAGAAAAGGAGAAACTTTCGTCCCTTTAAGCAGGGGAGCAAAAGTTCCTCCGTCGACTGCATCTCATAATGGCGGCCACGAATCGAGCAAATGGAGCTCGATAAGGCTTAACGAGAAGACTAAGTCTATTGTACGAAACGAGAGGAGCAGCAAATAAAAACGTAACACGAGCTTTCCGCGAACTGTATTTATTTTCGAAGTTTCTTTACCCCTGCAGGTAAAGAAACTTATGTTTCGAAAGCATGCAGTCACTCTGTCTTCTTTTCATCAGCACTGCGATGTTCAACGGAGAAAACCGGCACCCAGTTCGCGAACTTTATGTCTTACCTTTGCTATTCCTCGAGCCACAATTCCTTCTTCAACCGTTGCGTCAACCGCACATCACGGAGGAGTGAAGATCGTTCGCCCGCAAAACCAAAAGCCGCTCTGAAAAAAAAAAGCAAATCCGAAGCAACCTCTTGGCTTACCTCAGCACGGTAACACGAAATTATTAGCGTAGCCGCGTAGCGTAAAAGGATGTAAAATCGCTTGCCACCAGATGGCAGGGTCAAGAAGAGTAATCGCAAGTAGCTGGGCTAGGTGGCGCTAGGTACCGCCCAATTCATGTTTTACAAAAAATATTTTCATTTTCTTACGCCAAATTGCGTTTCCTTTTCTTCGGGAATCTCTAACACATGTAGACACGTTACGCACACTACAAGCATCAGGTGAACATATATTCAGCATCGCACATACAAACATCAATAATACAGCAAACTACCCCGATCACTACTCCCGACCAAAAAAAAAAAAAAAAATTGGCTTGCTCTTTATGTTTATACAGCCTTGATGGAGATGCGCCTCAACGGGTAATCGGTCTCTTAGCTGTAGATGAGAAATTTAGCCAGTGCGGTACAACCGCTAACCTGGGATTTTTAACGTGCATCACGCAGTAGTGATCACACGAACGCGTGCCGGTACGAAACTCATCCAGATCGAAACGGGCGGGGGCGGCGGGGATCGAACCCAGGAGGTTCCCAGCGCAAGCTTTCGCTCCACGCTCCGAGCTGAGACGCGTTAGCCCACTCGGCCACTTCCTCCCTTTACTCCCGACCCCTGCGTTTCCGTCTTTTATACTCGTCGTTTTGAACGTACGGAATTTTTCGGTGACTCCCTAAGCAATAAAAAATATTCCGAACACGTTCATTTTTTTCCAGCAATGTCATACATCTGAGACTATTTTTAATGGCTCAGGGGATGAATCTCTTATTAAAAAGAAAACGCTCGATCATGCCGTAATTATTTGAAAGCCAATAAATCGAGCCGCTCCAATGTGGTTCCAAGCCATGAGTTTGTTTTCCCGCACGGCCCTTCGTAGACAAGATTTATATTGTAGTGTTTGTTTTTCTATTTGTGCTGTTCACGCACGGCTGCAATAGCCATCTTGAATTAATCTTTGTAGAGCGGATATTCACTCAACTAGAAGTGATGCTTCACGGGCAGAGAAATCGCTTTTCGGTCAACTTGAATGCAGTCAAAGCCGCGACTTGTGGCAACTGTTAAGTGTACGGAGCTACGCCGTTGCGAGCTCGAAAACTTCTAGCGCTCATCCCAGCGCGCCACTTGGAGGGCAGTTTCTACAGGAACCGTAATATATTTAAACAGTAAAATAAAGGATAGCGTTTTTTTCGATTTTACCTGTCTTTTTTTTATGCTAAACTTCCATTGTAAATATACGTACTTTCCGTCATACTTTCGTACTGTTCAGTCTTTTCCCCAGAGCGCAATTGCTCTCGGAGACCGACAGTCACATTGGCCACTGTACGATAGGAGCTTACCGTCCAGACCAGCGTTCCAACATGACTATTCACACGTCGATCGACTGCACCTAATCCCTCAAGTGGTTTTAAACTCTTTAATGTAAAGCGGAATGTCGTCCTGCGACACCCCGCCCCCTCCGATCACGGCCCGACCAGTAGCATCAATGCCCGACAGTTTACGTCATCTCATCTTGTTGTTACACAACTGATACGCGAACACACGGTCACATCGGCGATAATTCCAGTCTTCTCTTCACAACCCACAACACTGCCATCACGATGTCGCTGACACGCAGAAATACAGAACCACGTTGACGATGTTGCTGACACGCAGAAATGCAGAATCACGTTGAACGCCGGTTGGTACTCGGCACGGGAGAACACAACCGAACTCAGCACGGAAGGCACCGGCAGCCGGCAGGAAAACCAGCCTGCCTTGGACGCAGTTCCCGCGATTTCCATAACGTCGAAAATGTCGACACAGTTCCTCGTGGTTTCGCTGCTGTAGTTCCGTCAGGTTCCGCGTGTGTCCCGCAAATCGGAGACGGCCGTCTTACCCAGTGTATGTAGCGCTGCTGGCACTGCTCCGGAACTTCGCTGTTTTCTAGCGGCTTCGTTAGCTCGTTTGATAAAATTAGTGGTAAAAACGTCAATGCAACCGAAATGTTCTGCACGGTTGGACTAGAAGACGTAATTACAGGCGGCCTTCGCTGCCGCGGAAGCTCAATCAATTCAACATCAATTTATTAAACAACGTGCGCGATGTGCTCGAAAAACGAAACCGAAAGACGATGAGTCGGGAGGGCGAAAGCTTTCTCCGGTCTGCCTGGAGAAGGAGGAAAACGCCTCAGTGAATAATAAGGACTTTAATTTTCCTTTCATCTGTCTGGGTTTGTTTATGTGTGTTTTGATTAAAAAAAAAAAAAAAAACTTTACGCAAAAAAAAAAAAAAAAAAAAAAAAACGTTTTTTCGGGGATCGATCCTTTGACCATTTTGTCAGTAGCGCTATAGTTTACCCCTGCGCCAACTGAACAGGGAGGAACTCGCCTTCCTCCTTTCATCTGAACTGCCGTTCCTCCCTTTCTCTGGGCAACTTCTCCGCAACAAGAAAAAACAGTCGCTGTTGCTACCTTTCTCCTCCTTTTTTTTTCAGAGTGTGGGGTCTCTAACGTGCACCACGCAGTAGTGATACACGGCCGCACGCCGATATGATGTTCATCCAGATCCGAACGGGAAAGGGTGGGGACTAAACCCAGGATCCCTGGGTTCTGCAGCGCGAGCTTCCGTGCTCCGAGCAGGTGTGCGCTAGCCCACTCCGCCACCACGGCGTAAGATAATAGGGAGTATTCACTGGGCGCCATATTTGTGAATGCTGTTTAGAGCGCATGCTCAGAACAAGCTCACATATATAGGCTGCTAAGACCGGCACTCTTGGTGGTGGGGAATGCACGTTGCAAAAGAACTGTGGAAGCTCGCCATTAGCACGCGCACAGCATTCGCGCACACAGCGATGGCCCCCAGTGAATACTCCCTATACTCTTCAGGTGAGGACAGCGCGCTCCTCGCGCAGTGCAGATGAAGTTCGCTTTTCACTTTCTCTCTTTCTCTCGCTCACTATGGTTTAAAGCGGCGCCGGCAGATGACTCGTCAACCCGTGGGCACGGCAAAGACGGCTCGTGTCGCCTCATGCTGCACACGCGCAGAGCTCCAGCGAGGTTGTCGCTCGTGCAGAAAGACCACGGTGTACCGGGGTGTCATGGCAACGGGATAATTTTTTTCGCTCTCACACAGTTTCGCCTTTTGGCCGCCGGCGACACTGTCAGCCGCGGGCACGGTGGCCACGGAATAATGCAGCCTTTCGGATGCCCGTCGAACCAACACTATCTGATTCCTCGCGCCGCGCGTTCAGCCCCGCCGTGTCCTCACCTAAAGAGTTTATCTTACACCGTGTCCGCCACCGATCCCCCTGTGAGTGCCCATACTGTTGAATGTGTATAATTTGGACAGAGGATGACAAAAGAAGACTTGTGGAAGTAAATGACAGCTGTATGCTGTGCTGGGTTTAAGACGATGATCGCCTTTAAGAGCGGAAACCGACACCATTATCGAGCTCCGTTCGCAAAGCCTTTTCATAGAAACCCGCGCTCGTTCCCAAGCCGTGCAACTGCATGTGCATGGTCTAGTCGGAAGCGTCACGTGTCTCGTGACGTCACTGAACGTCATGTGTGACGTTATATCACGTGACGCGTAGCGTCACAAGTGGCTATGACGTCGTGACCTCATCGACCCGCTAAATTTAGTAGAAAACGTTCCGCTAAATTTGACGCGAAAATTTTTCGCTAGCTTTGTCTGGAAAAGTTTTCACTAAATTTGGCGGTAAAATTTTCCGCTATATTTCGCGGGACCATTTTCCGATTTATTTGGCGGGTAAACTGATCGGGTCAATATGGTCAAGTCATCACAGCCACGTCTGACGTCACACGTGGCTGCGCGTTTTTGATTACAAGATTTTTTGTTCCACCAACGCCGCCCGCCGGATTTCCTGCGAACAAAACTTTTAATAAAAATCGCGTTAAAAAAAAGTCTACGCACAGCTTGCCCGTCTCTTCCCCTTTTCGGCCAACAGCAACCTCAGCTCCACTTCATATCTAAAAAAAAAAAGGACTAGATAAGAAAAGCGTGTTGCGAGAGCGGAATCTTCAGTTGAATAGGCTGAGCCTCGGACCTTTCGCAAGACGTTCTTCAAATGAGGACGAAGTGGCAAGGCGTGGCGGAAGTATCCCCTCCCCCTACCCTCCCCGCTTTCCAATAGGCGAAAAAGACATTATATGCGCTAGAAGGTTATGGACACCCGAAACACTGCTCTCGAAGTGAGACGCGTGCACCTCACCACCGTCAAGACGAATCTGCCTTCGTTTCAGACGAGAACGTCGGTCGATAGGAGTTATCAATGGAAAGAAAACTACTTCGTAGCTACAATTTCCCCTCTTTTGTGTTGATACTTTCTTTACTTCGGAAGGTTCGCGCGGATACGGTAAGCTTCTCATTTTCACGTTGATGATGATCCTGATGTTTATTTTGTGACCAAAAACACAGTCAAGATTTTGACATTGGTGCACAGCAAACATCAAATAGAAATACATTTTCAAAAACTTGATGAGCCATTCCATTCTTTGAAGGTGGATTACCAGCAAAGCTGTTTAGCACACGACACAGACCAGCCCCGAGGATTTGGAGGAAACTAGACACGTGCGACTGGAACGCTACCCGGCGGAAAGTAGACACGCGCTGCAGGACCGCCACCCCGGAAGAGCGGAAGCAAAGAAAACTAGGCACGCAAGCGCTTGGAACGACGACGTAGACATGAACGACGCGGGTCGCACAGCGGAAAATCTTTGAGAAGCCTTGATTATCTACGTGAAAGTCTACTGATCTTGAAAATGGCACCTACTGATAACTTAATCGATTGAATAGTCCTATTGCTGAATTTTCCAAGCATCAAGGAGAATGTAGGGAATGGTGTTCCTCGCGCCGCACGTGCCGACGTCTGCAGCAGTACCTGCTCTAAAGCAAAGGCTTAAAACAAATGGCATCTTGCACACGCATTCGTCAAAGCTTTAATTTGGTTATTTACTTCGAATTTTTTATACACAGAAGGCTTGCGCGTGCGGCGCGTGCGGTGGTGCGTGCGTAAAGTTTTTAGTGCCCGCACACGAAACATCCACGGAAACCTAGCCGTAAACAGCTTCGATGTAAAAGAATATTATGCAAAGACATGAAACCGACATACATAGTCTATGAGGAAGCCTAAGTAATTTTATCCGATTACAGCTACGTTCCCCTATTCAAAGATGAAAATAAGGCATAGAAAAGAATTCGCGCTGAACAATGGCTATCGGAGGTATTCACTGAACGCCATCGTTGAGGGCGATGTTTAGAGCACATGCTCAGAAGGAGCTAACATTAATAGTCTGCTAAGACTGGCAACCTTGATGGTGCTAAATGCACGCTCCAAAAGGACTGCGGAAGCTCGCCGTCAGCACGCGCTCAGCACCAGCGCACACGGATGTGGCCGCCAGTGAATACTCCCCCTTCCAATTAATCTCAGTTCTACGTAATGGTCACCCTTCGGATGACTTCTCATGATAAAAAATATTTTTTTCGCATCGCGAAGCCCTACGAAGTGGACGTTTGAGGTTAGGTTAGTCTGGAGTTTTTAACTACTGACTAAACTTGGAGCTAAGAAGTAGTGTTTGCGTGTTTTACATCTCGTTTCGGGATCACAAATAAATGCGAAAGTCAAACCCCGGCGTCCGCCGTTTTGCTCAGGCATTCGAACGCGCTCGACAAGTACAGTGGTGACCAAGCTCTTGGTCTGCCCACCAAGCATTCGAACCAGAGCTCAGCGTTATCGCGAGCTCTATTCTATCTCTCAGATTCTTGGCAGATAAGGCGCGCAAATTGTACACTGGTAATCCCTCTCACTGCCTGCATAGCATTGCTGCATTGCCTCAAATTTTACTAGTCGAACAAAGAAAAAGCCGACACAACATTATTATTTTTTATAAAATGGTTCTTTAGAATCTGGTTTTCTTAAGGGTTTCTTTTTTTAGTCTTTTTAGAAGCTTTTCCTAGGTTTAGGCTTTCCTTGAACGCTGCACGTTTCCTTTCTCTAAGCCACTATAGATAAAAGCTACGTCGTGATGTAAGCGTGACTATTATATATATATATTCTTCTACTCGCTAGGCGCTCTACACGAAGCACGCCCTCGGCGCATTCGCGTGCCAGTAAAATTAATTTTATTCATCGCTCATGTGTAATCTAGGCGGTATTCACTGGACTCCATCATTGGTAGATTCAACTGTGGTGGCCATTTAACGCAGTTCAATAGGCGTAATTATACGAACTGCGTGTTTAGTTGGTTCTAGTATATTTAAGAAGAAACCTTATTTAATGTGAACCACCGTTCCAAGCCTGAAAGTTTGAGATATTTTTACGGCGGAAAAACTCACTTCAACTTACATGAGCCCCGAATATTGTTCGTTAAAGTTCATACATAAAAGCAAAAAGCGAGAAAGCAAAAAAAGAAAAAAAAAAAAAAAGAGCGAGAGATGGAGAGGGCAGAAACCGAGAAAAAAAAAAGCGGGAGGTAGGGAGAGCAGAAAGCGAGGTGTCATACTTCGATCCATGTTTGTCTAGTGTGCGATCTCTAGTGATGGAAGTAACGTGTTATACATTTGACGGCGTTCTCGGTAACACATTTTTTTTTGTAACGTAGTAATGTTTTCGTTACACATTCAAAACAGTAACGGGTAACGTAGGTACGTTACATGTTACATCATGAAATTAAAAAAAAGAGTATCGATTACAATTTGTAGTCTTTTTAGACGTCAAGTTATATAAATTCTTGAACTTATTCCAGGTATCTTCAAAATATTACCTCCATTATCTAAGTCGATTGCATTATAGTTCCCAGCATGATGGATTCGTTTCCTTCGATATTTTGTGTTCTGGTAGTATTAACTGGCGTCTTTGCCGCTGTTGAAAATTTATTCTCTTGATAAAGAAACAATGCCGTTTCTTTGCCGAATTTTTAATTTTATTGTTTCGTCTGAAGGGCGCATTCGATCCTGCTTTTTTGTAGCTCCCGTCTTACGCGCGTATATCTTTAGAAAGGCCTGACATTCAGGGCCTTTATACTTGCCTCTGCTTATTTGTTCCTGTTGAACCCTATACACTCTGAAGTTGCGTCTTTATTGTTCAGTAAACTTTGTTTTTAAATTGTCTCTTTTCGCAACTTTATCTGCACTTGGTATTTCTATAAAACCTTAGATGTTCTCATTTTTCTAAATTTTTTTACAGCCTCTTTTTTTCCCGGCAGACTGTTGTGTCGCAGCCTTTTGTACGGAGCTTAGTATGTAGGGGCTTCTACAATTTCTCTTTGTTATGGAAGTTCGGTTGTTTCTTGCGAATTTCTGGCTCTGAGATTGAAATAGGATCAAGATGTAGTCTTTCTTTGTCCCTCGTTTTTGTGCTTTCGGTTTTTGCCACTCATTTATGCTTTCGGGTTTGTTGCTAAAGCAACCCCGGAAAACTCAAATTTTTATATCTTCCTGCCTATTTCCTTCTTCCCTCTTTCTGTTTCCCTCTTCCTTCAATGCGCGTCATCGACATTTCTTATGGACCTTTAGCTCTCAAGATTTGAGCAGCGAGCCTGGCGATCAAAAAATAACAGTCGTAAGTCGCGTTTTGGTTGAGCGTCATCACGCCTCTTAGCGTTGACATAAAACAAGAATTATAAAAAAATCTGGAAGGAAATCAATATATGTTCTTGTGGGACGCTCAAGATCAATCTTCACAGTCCATTCGTTGATTTACATAATTTATTAGTCCTTTCAAATGCCCCGTTAGCGCGAGTATAGACGGACGCTGACAGACGTGCATGATGAGGCGCTAGAAAGCCGCGTGATTCCAGGGCTAAACGGTCGCGTGTCGCAGACGCTAGCGGAGGCTACAGTGTCTCTTTTGTGGTCGCGTCTTGGGAAATTTACAGAGCCCCCCCCCCCGGGCCGAAGGAAAGAGGCCTACCCAGCGTTATTCGTTGGAAAGCGAACCGCAACGTTCTATTCCACGTTATCATTGGAGACGCTGAGGTAAAACCGCGCCTCTGGATTAAAAACTTCTTCTCCCCGCGTCGGTCGTCTGCTACTCCGCTTTCGCAGATGGCGAGGACTGTGGTAGCTCTGCAGCTTAACCACTCCCTTAGCGTCTCAAAACACGCGGTAAAATTACAGACCTGCATGTCGAGCACTTGATTTGCCGATGCCTGTTTTCAAAATCTATATAACGCTTGGATCATTCCTATGCAAAAATGAAATCGAAACCTTTTTTTGCTGTTCAACCCAATGCGCTGCTACACAGACGTGTACAGCATGGTCACTTGTGTCAAGGTCAGTCTTTCCTCGGTTGGGCCAGTGCGTAGCTTTCCCACTTTTGTTAGCTTCGTGACTAATGGAAATAGAAATGCACTAGCCAAATTTGGTAATCACAATCATAACACATTGCCACTACAGTAGTCTATAAACTTGTAGCTCTCAAGTTTCGAGCAGCGCCCCTGGGTGGCAAAATTGAATATTTTTAGGTTGCGTTCCGTTGTACGTCGTGTTGCGTCTTTTCAAACTCTCGGTTAGCGCATATGAACAGACACTGAGGGACGCTGATAGTCACAAGTTTACGGTCCTGGCTCGTGCATGGTGGGGTGCTAGGACGTCACTTAACGTCAGCATTAAATGATCGCGTCTCGCAGACGCTACCGGAGGCACCACTTTAATGGTCGCGTCTCGTGGCCTCTACAGAGCTCCCTGGCCGAGACAAAAAGGCCTATTAAAAATGTTTGTAAGGCCCACCATAATTGTTAGGTGTTTTGAGGACTCCTTTAAATTTTATTAACGGTTTCAGAGTACCGTCATAGCTTTCTCAGATGTCAGCCGGGTTTGTCAGAATATTCTCGGGTCAGCACGTGACCCTTAAGGATCTCACTAAAACGTTTTGTGAAGACGGTCAGCGTTTTTTCCTGAAGTGTACGTAACCCTTCAAGATAGTACTAAAGGGTCTGATTTTAAAGGGTCTGACTTTAAAGGGGCTGCGGAGCAAAGCAAGATATTTCCCGGAAGGGCAGATGGCCTTTCAAGATTACACTAATGGGTCTGTGGAGAGAACATGTTTCGCTTCAAGATCACTCTAAAAGGTGTGTGAAGCCCGTCAATATCTTTATCGGGAGAACAGATGATCCTTAAAGGTTATTCCGAAGGGTCTAGAAAAAGTCTACAGCTGGCTAGTTTGTATCGGGCGTTCGCACCAAACGGCCACTAAATGTTGGCCTCTCGCCGAACGCGTGAGATCAATCGCATACAGTAACTTCAGCCGAGCAGTGTGAAGACACTTAAGGAGGCCTCTCAGTTTATCATTGCCCCAGGGTCATTCCATGCCAAAGGAGACGGCAATTTTCGTTATATTTTGGATATGCTTGAAAAAAATAAGACGAATAAAGACATGTTTGAAAGTAAGGATGGCTAAGTTTGAGGGCTAATTACGTTTATTTTTGCTGACGTCATGCTGCAAAGTGCGGGGAATCGGAGAAAACCTCCTGCTCTTAAAAATATTGCTGAAAAAAAAGCTATTTTTACCACATACTTTTACGTTTTCATGCAATCGACCACTAATATATTCTATCTTACCTTGAAAGGAAAACACCTTATGCCGCCATTTTGGGTCCAGACAGGCACTCCAAATCTAAGCAAAGTTTTAAGATTTCTAAATTTTTTTAGTCAACTTAAAATTAAAATTTGACTAATAAACTTTTTTACTTCTTTTTCTGAACCTTATGCTCGACTAAGTTGCATTACAATTATAAAAAAGCATTCGTAGAGTTTTTATTTAAATGATGAATATGTCACTTTCTTCAAAAACGGCCATATAGAGGGTAAAAAAAAAGCCCTGTGGGCAACGGTGCTCGCATTTCCTGAAATAGCCGAACGGTTAACCGACCCTCTTTGTTCAACATATCAAGAAATTAGAAAAGTACTTTTTGTTATTTCGGAGAAATTATTTTTTAAATATGAGTCACAACGGCATCACCCCCAGGCGTCCACCTCGGCGCCAACGCACACCGCCGTATGGTACGGTCGAGTGAAATACTGCACGGGGAACTTAAGTTCGTTAATTATATTTGTATAGCTAACGCTCAGAAATTTGACATTATGACATGTCTATTTATAATGACTAAAAAGTGCATAATTTGTTTTGCTCTAGACATTATGTCCGGGGGCGCGGGGAACTTAATTTCGTTAATTATGTTTGTTTAGCTAACACTAAGAATCTTGACATTATGACATGTCTATCTATAGTGACTAGAAAGTGCATAAGTTGTTTCGCTCTAAACACTATGTCCGGGTGCGCTTGCAAGTTGAATAGCGACAACTCGAAATATTGCTTGGGATACTTTTTATCAAAGCCGAAACGAAGCACATTTGTAGCTCACCGACATTTCGTTTTCTTATGTACATGAATGTAATATATAGTTCAGAAATACTCTGACATTTAGAATATCAGTGTTTCATTGACTTTCAGTTCACCTCATAGTGCTGCAATGTCTTTAGCGTCGTACGGAGAACTCTTCGTGCACGTTTGATGTGGACGTTATTTTTGGCGACCACATGCCCGTGTCCTATAGGCGCCACATAACGTTATTGACGTGTGCTTGGTATGGCTTTTGCTTGCTCATGGCGGTTGCTGAGTTTTTGTCTCAGCTGTGACGACCCTACCCGGAACCCATATGACGTTCACAGTTTTAATTGAAGCCTTCGACCATTCATAACGATCTTGTGCTGTGATGATATGACTGTCAAATCGCCTTTGAAGGCTAGCTTTGCTAGCCAGACTTTTAGAGCGCAGCTCTTAGGGGCCCGTTTCCAGCCTGAGCGGCGTCGGCGTCGGCGTAACCGGGGGGGGGGGGTCACGTGACCCCCCCCCCCCCCGAGGTCACGTGAGCCCCCCTTCGAGGTCACGTGACCTCCCCCTCGAGGTCCCCCCTCCCGAGGTCACGTGACCCCCCTCCACCGAGATCACGTGACCCCCCCGGGGTCACGTGACTACCCGCAGGTGACGTGACCCCCTCAGTACCCTTCCCTATTCCTCCTCAAGAGCTGCGCTCCCATTCGGCGTTACAGGGATTTGCAAACGGCTTTCATTTTTTTTATAGTGCCGCTTAAGCCATCGCAATGGCTTTTTCCATGAGATGTGGCGAAAAAGTACCACGTCGCCTCCAGCTCCAAATCTTCCTTGTGAAAGCAGAGGTTGAGGAGGTTTTTCCTGTTCTTATACTGAGAAGCAGCGCCATCCGTAAAATAATGAACTTTTGCGAGGTCTCCTTTTTGTTTTTTGAGTTCATGCAGAAAGTGGTGTTGAAATGCATGCACTGCCGCGTTGTCATGTTGAAGGGAGTCGGACACAACCACGAAGAAATGAGTAATGTAAGAGTCAATTCCGTCCTTTATGCTTAGAGTGTAAGAAACAACAGGATGAAGTGTAGCTTGCGTGCTGCTTCAATGGAAGGACTGCGCAGCGTCCTGAACGATGAAGTTGTAGTTCTCTGCAAAGTCCATGATGACAATTGCCTCGGTTGGTGAAAGTGTCGATTTCAGAAACGTAAGATGATTTGACTGAACTTTGCTCACATACTGATGACGTTTCAAGTTCTCCAGCTTTTCGAGGAGTTCTCTCACTACTTCTGTGGTACTCGATACAACTGTTATGAGCAGGCACTTCTCCGAGTGAACCCACCGCTTGTACTTTATTTCGTCGTCTTCGGGAGTCTCGCCTTAGAGAAAAGTTTTCAGCGGTTCCGGTCCTGGGCATCTCGAGCAGGTGTTCATCATGCAGCTCTCTTCTTCGATTGAACAAACGGTTAAAGCAATAACCTCGCCAGAGGTTTCTTTTATTCCTAGTGCATGGAGCACAAGCTTGACGTTTTGATGGTACTCGCACACACAAACAGAGTGTGTGCCAGCTGAGCCTGCTAACACACACCAGGGGGGACGCAGGGACGCAAAGGTTGAAAAAGAGGCTGGCAGGTCTGGATTTTCCTCATTCCATTGAATGAAAGCTTCCTTTAGATTCAACAAAATAAGCCGCTTTTGATTTTCTTTCCGGACGTTTTTCAGCCAAGGAAAACAATACGATATCCTGTCATCTTGGTAAAAGGCTTCAATTGAGGTTTTCACTTCGGAGGGCAGTGGGCGATTTTTTTGTGGATCGGGTTTTTTGAGAATTCCTCTCGTGTCTCGGAGTCGTCTGGCAGATCGAACTATCTTCTTGCCGCAACCAAAAGACCACTAGTTTCGAATATGGTCCAAGGTGGCGGGCATAGTGCTAGAATTAACAGCCTCTCTTGTCTGGACTTCGAGCTTTCAAATTGTTTTCGAAGGTTACCAACGAAAGACTTATAATTGCGCAGCGATGATTTGTAATCTCCAGGAATTTTAGTCAGTGACATATTCGGATAGGCACTGGCACTGGCATCCACGGAGGAATTTGAATCTGGATTTCTGCACTTGGATGGCTTAGGGCTCTCGCGGCCCTTTGTGGGACGCTTTCTGCTTCCCGAGGCCTCTGTTATGGGGCTGTAAGGTGCATCCGCAACATCCTCTCCGGATGACATTGTAGCTGCTCTGTCGCTGTCGAGCTCAGATGCTTCTTACAGATTTGCACACTTCATATAACATTTGGGACATAACCTGTCACCAGAAACTAAGCCGAGAGATATCAGCCTTTGTGCCAGAGTGTTAGAAATAACAGAAGTTCCGCGGCAATGTCTTCTGTGCTCCGCGAAGGGGTACATGCACAGCTTGGAAGTGGTGTGGGTCGTGTACTTAGAAAAGTACATGTAAAAATGGTGTGCACATATGTCCGTGACAGTAGACTTGAGTTTTTTTCCACGAAGACAAATAACATCCTACTGTGCTCGTGGGAAGCCTGAAAACAGGTTGACCCACGTTGTTCGTACGTAGTGTTTGAGATGGCAACTTCCTGGGCCAAATGAACAATCCGCTGCGGAATCAACGGAACTGCAATTAAAGAAAATGTTGGCATATGTAAACACACTGCTCTAAAATGAGCCTCTTTTCTAATGCACTATCAGTTATGACATTTTTTTTCTGGGCAACTCTAGTCCTACATGTTTACAGCGGTGCTGTTCCGAGGCATAAATAGGGTACAGATGTCACTCAGATAAGACCTCAATATACCAGAAAGGGCAAGCGAATACTCATATTTAGGGGTTTTCGATAGGAGCACAACTCGGAAATTTTGTTTTATATAGGGTAGACATACATTTTACAAGCGGTAAACACGCAACATGCTTCTGTTATGTCATAACCTTCGCATGTCCGTTGGTCTGAATATCCGCTTTCAATGTCATGCATCTTCCAATGTTTCACACTCTGTTTTTCAGTTGCACTATGTATTTGCACCGCAATACCTTTTCGTTGAAGAGGAAGCCAAATCACCGTTATCGCTCGGCATCGTTGACGATCTCTTATGTCCCCTATTTCATTTTTTACAAGCGAGCGCAGTATGACCAAAAAGTGAGGATGCGCCGTCTGCTAACCAGTCCTGATGAACCCTCTGCATTCACAAACTCGGTTAGCAGACGACGCCTTTGTCTCCCGTCACCTGAGCACATGCAAAGTGGAATTAAAACTTTCAAATTAGCGTGCCAAAAGAATATTATTACGTGGTAGGTAAAATAACACCCACATCCATCGTGCAGGAAGAGTTTTGCATGCGAATTTAAAGACATCGCAGCAGACGGATCATGCCGGTGACGTTCCAGACATGAGCATTGTTCTAGCCTATGTAATGATCTGAAAACTAGTGAAACACTGATATTCTAAATGTGATATAGTATTTCTGGACTTTATTTTATATTTATTTACATAAGAAGAAACCAAAACGCCGGTGAGCTACACGTGTGCTTTGTCTTGCCTTTGATAAAAAGCATCCCGAACAGTATTTCGAGTTGTCGCTATTCAACGTACAAGCGCACACGGATATATTGTTTAGAGAAAAAAAAATATATATATAGATGAGCTTTCGAGTCACTATAAATGGACATGCCATAATGTCAAGATCCTCAGACTTAGCTATACAAACATAACGAAATTAAATACCCCCTGCAGTGTTTCACTCGACCGTACCAGACGGCGGTGTGCGTTGCCGTCGAGGTGGACGGACGCCTGGAGGCGATGCCGTTCTGCCTCATATTTAAAAAATAATTTCTCCAAAATACCAAAAAGCATTTGTCTAATTTTTTTATATGTTGAAAAGAGGGGGTCGGTTAACCTTTCGGCTATTTCAGAAAATACGAGCACCGTTGCCCACATGGCTTTTTTTACCCTCTATATGGCCGTTTTTGAAGAAAGTGACATATTAATCATTTAAATAAAAACTCTACGAATAATGTTTTTTTTTATAATTGTAAGGCAACCTAGTCGAGCATAAGGTTCAGAAAAAGAAGTCAAAAAAGTTTCTTAGTCAAATTTTAATTTCAATTTGACTATAAAAATCAAGAAATCTTAAAAATTTGCTTAGATTTGGAGTGCCTGTCTGAACCCAAAATGGTGGCATGAGGTGTTTTCCTCTCAAGGTAAGATAGAATATATTAGTGGTCGATTGCATGCAAACGTAGAAGTATGTGGTAAGAATAGCTATTTTCAGCAATTTTTTTAAGTGCAGGAGGTTTTCTCCGATTCCCCGCACTTTGCAGCATGACGTCAGCAAAAATAAACGTAATTCAGCCCTCAAACCTAGCCATCCTTACTTTCAAACGTGTCTTTATTAATATTATTTATTCACGCATATCCAAAATACGACAAAAATCGCCGTCTCCTTTGGCATGGAATGACCCCCCAGCAACAAAAGCAGGGAGGCCACCGTGATCGTGATTAGTAATGATTACGCATTCAACTGGGGCAGGTGTTTGAGTCATGTTACGGTTTTTCGCTAAGTTTTGATACTACTTTGATACTCTTAGATACTTTTGATACTAGAAAAAAGGGGACCAAAAGCAGGTAACAGACCCCGTTTACCACCCTCCTCCCGTCCAAAGGGGAAGCGCTCCGCTTGTTACCTCCTCAGGCGCAGCAGGCGCTAGGAATGCGGTGCTACAAGGTGAAGTTCGCCGCGAAGGAGCACCAACGAGGGAAGTATTACCTCCCAGAGGGTGCACCTGTTTGGGGCACTGCCTGAGCCTGGGCGCTGTGATTGGCTGTGGGAAGGCGCAAGCGAGTTCGCTAATTGGTCTCCTTGTATGACACGTGATTCTTCACGCATGCGTAGGAGAGCGCCCGTCCGGTGCCGAGCGCCTTCCCCGCCGACGCTCCCGGTCATAACGGTCTTTCTTCTCGAACGTTCGACGGAGACGTCCCAGCGCAGGAACGTTCTTTATGGTTCTGTTCGGCTCAGTCTCTTCTTACGAAGTCACCGAGAGCGCTGCACTGACTTCAGTCGAAGATTCAAGTCGTGTGCACCGTATGTAGGTAAGGAAATGTTCTGCGCGGGCGGTAGTTGGCGTCGGTTATGACCGCCCCGGGAAGGTGACCCCCCTCTTCCTTAGACAAAGGGTTGGCGGACATGTTGGCACGCTTGAAGGCGTCGAGCGTTCGATAAAATAAGTGTGTGGCGCGAACGCAGACACGGTTTAGACCATCGAAGCTCATAAAGAGCAAGAACTAGAATGACTGTCACTTGCACTAGCGCATACATATAAGATTAACATACGCCAGTGGCGTAGCAGGGAGCTTTTCCCGGTGTATGTGTGTGCGGGTGGAGGAAGGGGGAGAGCGCCGGCCCGGCGAGCCTGGAGCCGGGCGACAAGACGCCTTTTGAATCGAGGGTCGCCTACGTTTAAGGCGTGAGGGGGTTGGAGGTTTTCTCTTTTTGGGGCCGTTGGTGTGTCGCGTCGGACGTTAAATTGGGGATCTGATCAAATATTTGCATATCTCATAAAGTCGTTGTTGTCTTTTTTTTTTTCGCAGAGCAGTAGTTGATCAGGCATTTATTGGCGGCACAGGCCAACCGGCGCAATTAATTCTCAACGTCGTTGATATTTGTAAAAGTCAGTGTTAAACACTAATTTTTAATATCAACGTTTTTTTAATTTAACGAGGTTTAATAAATACTGAACTGTGGTTAAAAGTGCTAAAAAGACGTACAAAAGGTAGAAGAAAAACACGGGTGCTACTCACGACTGTATTGGGAAAGAAGGATGGAAGTACATTTATATATATATCCGATACACTTATCGTCACCCAGGCTACACATGCGCGAGATACAAGAGCATAAACCCGTTTACATATATTTATCCAAAAAAACGAATCTCAGCATTATACAATGCTATTGACGTATTGCTGACGCACTGGGGTCCCCTCTTCTTGATACAATATTTCTCTTGCAGATATATATATAGATATATATATAGATATATGCACTTCTATCTTCCTTTCCCAATACAGTTGTGAGTAGCGCCCGTGCTTTTCTTTTATCTTGTGTGCGTCTTTTTAGCGCTTTTAGCTATGGTTCAATACAGTCAACACAAACTAACCCAACAAGAAGTTATTTTATAGTATAACAAATAGTTTAGTAAAATGTCACATTACCTTGAAATACCGAATATAAATTCCTGAGCTAATTATTTGTGCGCTTTACAAACATTAATAGTTGTATATTACGAAATGAGGTAATGACGTTGTTATCGGCAGCGAGACTAGCAATCTAGTCTTGGCATTTTCTTTGCGTGTGATCAGGCATTTCTAAAACTCTGATCATTGATTAGGCGAGTAGATATAATTCAAGTTTGCACTATTTGAAGTTGATTGAATATATTTCTTTCGTCCTGCGGCAACGTTGTAGGGTGATTTCGTCGAGGGTACGGGATACCTGCTACCTTGGTCTCATTTCGTGACAGTTCTTAATACTGTTTAGTGCAGGTGAGCGTAGTCCGATATTTTATTTTGATTTTCTCGTTCCCTTTGTGCACTTGAAATGGGGCTCTTGATTTTTATGTTGATTTTGTGTGTCTGCGATTTGTTCATTTCCGAGAGAAAATTGAGGGTATACTTCGAGTAAATAAATTAGAGTAAAACACACGAGGCGCTTGAGTAGGTCTTTTTCGGTGTTCTTTTTTTGTGTTTTCGTCCTTGTGTACTGTTCTTCTCATGTCTAAATAAAACATACATTCAATTCTAAATTTTAATCTGGTAAATTACTTCAGCAAAAAAAAAAAAATAGATATTTGCCGAAGTTCGACATTTGGTAATTAGAAATTATTTGTGCACTTCGCAAACAATAATAGTAGTATATTACTAAATAAAGTCATTAAGTTATTGCCGGCAGAGAGACTAGCAAGTATATTGTTGTCTTGGCATTTTTTTTGCGTGTGATCAGGCATATTTAAAGGCTGATCATTCAGTAGGCGAGTCAGATGGTTCAAGTTTGCATTATTTGAAGTTGATTGAATATATTTCTTTTCTACTACGTCAACGTTGTAGGGTGATTTCGTCGAGGGTACTGGATGCCTGCTACCTTCGACGCAACTGCAGGTAAGCGTAGTCAGATCTATTATTTTGATATTCTTGTTCGGATTTGGGTGCTTGAAATGAGTTTCTTTATGTTTATATTTTCTTTGTGTGTGTGGTGTTTGTTCATTTTCCAGAGGAAATTGAGGGTATACTTCGAGTAAATAAATTAGAGTAAGACATACAAGGCACTTGAATGTGTCTTTTTCGGTAAGTTCTTTTTCTGTGTTTTTGCCCTTGCGCGCTGTTCTTCTCATGTCTAAATAAAACATACATTCAATTTTAATCTGGCAGAGCACTTCGGCAAACATATTTGCATATTTGCCGAAGTTCGGCAGTTAGGGCTGGCGGTCATGGGGTTCTGCTGTGGAGCTGAGTAGCTAATGTGGTGTAGCGCTCTGTGGTGTATGTTCTTCCTCTGTCCCTGTCTTAAAGCGCAGTCATGTTTTTTCACGTATAATACCAACTCGTCCAACAATCAGCACTTCTACATACTACCCTGCTACAGTAGTTGTACCCCTTTGACTAAGATTTGTTAGTCACCTAAGTAAATCGGGGTGACAAATTTAAATATGAGCAGTGAATACAAAGTGCTTACTAATCTACGATTGCCCCCCTCCATGTGATAATTTTAGCCAGTGGTGGTTAGTCAACAGTTAAACTGGTCACGTCTGGTATTTATGGTTGATGCTTTATAATGATGGAATCAGTGGCCCATCAAATGCTCCAAATGCGTCTTAGAAAAATCTAATATTTCTTTACAGTTTCTTTAAATTGGGGATGATGTTTCAACTTCCTATCACGTGATTTCTACATTTTTGTTTGTTCCAGGCAGGCAGTGCAATCTACTCGGTGGCTGTCAGCGCAAGCCTAATTAATCCTGAGGTTCGCCCAGCTATGTGGCAGTGGAAGGATACCTCGAAGCCGCGTCGCCTGCTGAAGCAGTCCTGGTTGCATTCTGCCTCTACTTCATCTTTAGCTACGAGTACTATCACCAGTTGAGGCGCAGATTAATTGCACTAGAGTACTTAATCGATCTGAAACACTAAAATCTGGAGTCACGTGCAACACATTGCTTTCAAACCTAAAACAAATGCCAAAAAGTATTTTATTTTTCATTGCCTTTTTATGCAGGTTTAGGAATTTTTTGATGTCATTTGTTTAGTGCTTTTTTTTGTCTGCATTGAGGCAGGATGGTTGATTCTGAGATTTACAGAAGGTCAATGATACTGCTTTATAGTGACATTTTTGTAATTTCCGAAATCACAGCTTTTTGCTTTGTGCAGCATTGACGTACTTAACTTATTTCAGTCTACTTCATACTTGGTGCCTTAAAGCATTCAAGGGTTGTGGTTCCATCTTCACAGTGATTTGTGCTTGCAAGGTTTAAATACAAGATGGTCAAAACCGATCTTCGCGATCCATTTGAAGTGCGTAGATCCCTTTCGCCCTCGCGGTAGTTTGTTGCAGCTCATTAGCAGCAGGATATACGAGCCCTTTCTTCTTTCCACATGAGAAGAGCAAATCTCGGGGTCTGCTTTCCTCTACTCCAGTGTTCATTACAGTACTCTGGATAGGACGGGCATAGTGTACCGCTGTCCTTGAGTTGCAACACACTAGTCATTGCTAGTCATGTCTTGGTTTGTATTGCTTTTGCAATATGTGTGATACAGAATCTATGTTATATCACAGTGCGTTCATTTTGATTCTGGTTTGTACAAGACTCAGTCATTTTAGTTGACCCCGGTGAAGCTTCACACCTCCAAGCAGTGTTCCAAGCACTCATTGTTATTCTCCGGGTCGACACTGATTGTTTATGTACTTTTTTTGTGATAATTTTATCGACTGCCGCGAAGTAGAGCCCCGAAAGTGTTGTTCCAGATGCCTTTATTGCGCTTAGTGGTTTCATCTCAGAACGTTTATAATATGTCTAGTCATGCCATTGATTTTTATGCCATTTTGTTTGTGACAGCCACAATAAAACATTGTCATTTACTTTCAGAACTAGGCCGTCTTCATCTATTATAAGGCCCACCCTTGAAGCATGTACTATCACACCCACAAAGGGCCATAGTACCTTTCTTCAGGGGTAGATATGATTCCATCAAGTGCACATTTAACCTGTAATAAAGTGGTGAACTGGGCCAGTTGGTTGCTGTTATACATGATGGGGAAAACAGCTCGGAAAGCGCGGACTACGAAGAACGAACACTACAGGACAGCACTGTCCTGTCGTGTTTGTTCTTTGTAATCCGCGTTTTCTGAGCTGTTTTCCTCAATGTGTAGATTTAACCCCAAAGTGGATCATAGTTCCCTCCAAAAGGAGGTAAAAGCAGCGCCCTGAATTACGTCGTCTTACCTCTCAAAAGGGTTGAAATCCCCCCAATGGAGGTAAAGGCTGACCCTAAAAGGGTGCACTTTTATCACCAAAAGGAACTAAGGTTACCTCCAAAAGAAGGTAATGTTGCACCCTAACCCAGGGGGTAAGTTTGCACCCTCGTTGAAGGGGGTAATGTTACCTCCAAAAGGGGCTGCCCTGTGGGCAAGTCGGCTACCCCCTTAAGGGGGGTACTACAGTACCCTTTTTTTTAAAAGTGTATATCAAGCTTCATATATGAAACAAACTTGCAATGACGTCTTCTACAACTACAATGCCGACTGATGTTTCACACTCACTTGCTGTAACCATGCTTCGTTTTGCCTTAGGCTGCATGCATTGTCGTCATGCGAGGTTCGCAGGCTAAACAGATAGGCGTCTAGAAGATTGAGGGCCCAAGTAAGTCTCAAACGTCTGAAGGTATAAAGGCCCGATAAATGTGAAGGGCTAAGGAGGTGGAGAGCTGGGAAGGTTTTATAGAAGGATTATTTTTTCAGGGCACGTATACCACTAGTACAAATAAACACAGCTGCATTGTTACTGCGACAATTATTTCTAATTAACTTTTGGCTGAAATCTAAAGGAACGATTTCTTTTTTCACTTGTACAAGCGTGCCAGCGAAATGTAACATGTCAAGCTTCTAGCCAATAAAAAATTGAAGCCATCATCACGTAAATAGCACTTGCTCCTGCTAAAACCGCGAGGAAAGAAGCACCCACGTACTTCATTTCACAAATAGATTGCAATGATCTTAAAGACAAATATGTGCGGGATTTTAGTAGTGCTATATACAATACCGGCAGTAGAAATCGCTCAACCAGAGTGCACTATAAAGAACTGGCCACGCGTCTATTCCATTAAAGTGTTAACCAACCCAACGCTAACAAACGATCTAACTTTCACAACTGACCCTTGACCACCGTTCATGTTCAGGGACCTGTCTTAGTGAAAAGAGAAGTGTCAGCGTACATTCCCTTTACGAGTCATCGCCGCAACCTTGAAGCGACACCAGAAGTAGGGCAAGGGGTATAGCGTGCCTTTAAGCAACAATCTCTGTGACGAGCAAGGTAGTGCAGCCGGCTGATACCAGACGTTACCGAGACACGTCGGATGTGCCCTGGAAGCAGACATAGTACTGCGGACGTCTTCAAGGTGTTACATAAACCTTGACAGCTTAAGAAACAAAGGGCGCTGCTTTTTATGTTTCGGCCCCTAAGTTTATGGTTCGCTCTTCGGCTTTTCTTATCGGTTTATGCTGCAATCGAATTGACTGCAGAGCGTTACTAAGATGCTCAAATTTCACCTCGCCCCGCGAATCTCATGTTGTCAATGACTATACGGCGAGCAAGTGTTCGAAAACGCGTGTTTGACGCATCGATACGCACGAAGGGCGACGCCAATAAAAAGACTTAAGCGAGAATGCACAGGCAACGCGCTCTGCCGAGGCAACTTATGCACCGTCATTGTTTGCGGTCGGGAAAAGATGAAAACTCGTGGACGCACCTGGCGGGTGAACGAGCGCACGAGGTTTGAAAAGAGCAGATGAACTTTCACTCCATATAATATCTCACAAACGTCTTGTGAATGATTCACAGAATACCTGTGTCACTTGGCATGTCTATTATATATTTTCTGTACAATCCTTTCTTTTCGCTCTCTCGCATTTTTGTAATCTGTATCTGCGTTTGTAATGAATGTTTGCAACCGTGTCGCCATTATCAATCGTGCACTGACACCCACTTCCACGTGTCCACGAGTTGCGCCGATATTTCACGATGCGCCCTTGGTGCAGCGGCTGACACTTCTTCGTCATTGCTTTTCCCTTCCAGCGACGCAGCGAATTGATCGTCGCCGGTCGTGAACTGTTCCGTGATTTACGCTGGCGGTTGCGATGTGCACCGGGCCACGTTCCCGGAAGCGGACACTAAATCATGGCGTTTCATTCAATCTCGCCGGTTCTGGGCTGGTGTCACAAAGAAACCTTTAACAAATGAAGGGCCGGACCTGTCGTCTGATTTTCATGGCAGCAAGAAAAGCAGAAAAAGGCTGGCTGTCTCTGGAGGCGTCCGATACAAATCCGAGGGCAGACTCATTCATTCGGTCCTGTCCCTTGTTCTCCGCTGCTTTTGTGCAAGCTGGTTGGAGCAATACTACCAAGAAGACAAGACATCCGCGTGACGTCCTAATTAGTGGCCTCCCAACCCGTTCCAAGCGGCAAAGACGCTGAAACTTGACGAGACGTAGCAACGCGACAGATCTGTCCGTCGACACCGATGGTGTTCCCGATAGGCTTAGTAGAATTCTTTTACAAATTTTCGGTGGGTATGTGATAACGAATCGTTTCTTTGCCGCTCGAGCAACCTTTTCTGGCCAGGAATGACAGCTGGTCGGCTAGAGATCAGAGTCGTCCCTACTACTATGGTTTGTTTTCAAGCGCTATCCGGGCGTAATCAACTTTGTATACGAAGCGTATACATGGAGTGCAATAAAACTTTTAGAAAAAAGTGTTTTTCTGTGGTGAATGTTTATCATACTATGCATTATAAATGCAGGTTTCTACCGAAAACACTGTTACTCCTATTGCCAGGGAGTTAAACGAAAAAAAAGTCGCCTGGTTGACGTCGCATACTCACAGGTGGCACAACATATAAACAAAAACTTGAAGGCCTCTTTGAGATGAACGCCCGAAAGCAGGTCCAGGAGATACAAGCTTGTGGGATATCACCTCTTAACAGCAGCGTCAACCAGCCGGTTTCTTCCATTCTTCCTCCCTTGCGATCGGAATAATAAGAAAAACATTTGGCTTCAATTTTTTTCTTAAATCCAGCACTCATAAATCTTTAGTGGGATAAATGCGCCACCTAAAACACCTTTGTGAAGAGTTTAATTGCATTAATTTTATTGAGTTATTCATCCACATCTCGAATAAAAATGTCCGAGGTAAATTATCTTACTCACTCATAATTCAAAATTAACACTTCTGTTGCCCCGCTGTACCATATAAACCAACTTGATTTCTTAACAGCATGGTGCGTTATGCAGCGACGCTATAGACCGACACGCTGTTTACAAACAAGCCCGCATTTGCCCACACCAGGTGTGGGCACTGCGCAAGCGCAGAAACCAGATTCGCATGAGGTGAAGCTTCTGCGCATGCGCCGTGGCAACAACAGCGCCACCGCAGGAGCGTAACGTCAGAGCCGCCGGTTGGTCTATAGGGTTTGTATAACAGTAGTGAATGACGATTTTAACAGATTCTTCGAAATAGTCAACGGCACGACAAGTCCGAGCTACCTGACATTTGCAGAATAGGTCGCTGGTTTCGTATTTTTGTCGTACTAATTCTTCAAAAGTTTTTTTTTTTTGAAGAACAATTAAGCATTTAAAGTTTTATTTTAAAGTTTATGTCAGTTCGTCACCAGACAAATTATTTTTGATTGCACTGGAAGGCTTTCTGTGAAAAGTTGTTCTTGTAATTTTTTTGTATTATTGTTTTTGCTTTTGCATTCCCGAATGTTCTTGCGTATTTATTACATTCTATTGTACTTGCATGTGTGTAACGTTTTGTGCAGTAGAGCGCAATATCACCTTCTGCCACAGCCAGTGAAAGAATGTTAGCAGTATTGATAAATAAATAAATGAAAGCTCGTGGCGATAAACTAAATACCCTCATCAAATATGTAAAGTAGGGGACGGGTTTTGGATAGAAAGGGATTGTTTTCCTTTTTTTAGCTTGGCTTCTTGCTCACGGACAGAATGTTTTGTGTAGTTCGCTTTGATTTGTGTTTGTTGTGGTGTTCGTCTGTAGTGGGAATTTTAATTCTGATTGTGGAAAAGTACAACGGGTTTAGGCGCGTGTCGTGTTATCAGTGTACTTTCCTGAGTACCAAGTGTTCCTGAGATTACATTATCTCGCAAATTTTTGGGCTACTCCAACTTTTTGCAAGCATGGTTAGGATATCATGACAATGGAAGCACAAATAACGCACATGTATTTCCGAAACACTCTTTGATAATCATATATTTTTTAAATATTCATTATTATTCATTTGTGTCAAGGGATGACCGGATTTTAAGTATTATTTTTGTTTAATTAATGTTTTCTTTTGATATCAATAAATTATGTTGCTTTCCTTATTATTTTTAACGTAATGTAGAAAGTACAGTGATTGCATTTTTCATCTCATAATTGAACTAAAATGACACTCGCCCTTTTCACTAGACTGTGTAAAGTCTCAGAAGGAAACTCTTTTAGACAATTGGTGCATCGGCTCATGATTACGGCTCTGCGCGTGTTCATCGGCGAGCGCGGTTCACCCATTCTCCAGAACCGTTTGACCCAATTAAAGAGGGGTATAAAGGTATATATAAATTTTAACCTGTTTGTGTTCAAGAATGTGCAAATCACTTTAGATGGCAGTCTATATATGGATTTGTGAGTTTAAGGATACCGTGTGTTTCGACCCCTAATCTTCTCTTTTGGAAATAGCTTTTCGAATGTTCAGTGTACTTAAGGTACTTTATTAGGTCGTGCAGTTGAGTTCAATATTAGACGACAGC
The DNA here is from genome assembly GCF_016920785.2 of Ixodes scapularis. Classification (NCBI taxonomy): domain Eukaryota; kingdom Metazoa; phylum Arthropoda; class Arachnida; order Ixodida; family Ixodidae; genus Ixodes; species Ixodes scapularis. Next base: position 72,294,645 of record NW_024609837.1, read on the forward strand.
TTACTCCCATGGGTTTACTTATATACTTAGCATCAGCTTGCTTCCCGGCTTGTGGCATTGGTTTACTCTCAATACGTCCATCAGCTTATTTTTATTAAGCATCTGTTTCATAGTTTGCATCTTCATCGTATTAGAAATAAATTTCGTTTAATATTAGGCTCTTTAATTTACTCCCTCATTGAGCGTCGGCTTATTTTATATTGCGCATATTTACAACAACATTTGCTCAAATTTTACTTTTTTTGTGAGATATCCTTTTACTAATATACTAGACTTCTCGTTAAAGCGACTCAGTTCACTGCCACATTGGGCTAGTGTATACACTCATATTGGGCCTCGCTCTACAGAGCTAATTCGAAAAAAATGAAACCCGGTTTTTCGGCGACCCTAATAAAACTACGCATCGCAGAATGCTGAAACCTGGTAAGAATGTGACACCAGCGGGGGTGATAAAATGCAAATGTTTGGACATAGGACGCTGCCTGAATCAAAATACACAAAATAAAAACAAAATTTCTCTGAGCCGACGTCTACCTAAGCCTAATATTCATCAAAGGAGAATTTGAGATTGTGGCCGCCTACAGGAATCGTTTCATTAAAAATATTCGTAAGCACGAAAAAAAAAACAATATCATCTTTCTAACTAACACTTTATTTACGAAAATGAATGCTACGGGCGCCCACAGCCTCAAGTTTCGACTTGATGAATATTAGGCTCAGGCGCACGTCTGCGCATGCATACATTTGGTTTTTCTTTCGTATCTTCTCGTCCAAGGAACATCACGTGCTCAATTTTTCGTATTTTATCACCATCGCTAACGTCACATTCTCACCGAGCTTCAGCTTTCTGCGATGCGCACTTTTTTATGCGTGCCAAAAAACGAGTTGAGGTATAGCTAGTTAATACATTGACGCAAAAGAAAAGGTCAGCCAGAACGTCAGAAAAGAAACACAAAGGAGAAACAGACATACACGCCGCTGATTATCAACTGTGAATTTATACTTCTTCATCACCTTAACCCAAATTCGTTTGCCTTATTTTATCCTGCACATAAAATAATGCCAATAAATTAAATTAACTTATGAACCATTCCATATTTACTTCTCATCCCACCTCATATAACTCCAGGAAATCCTCATTTTTTTTTAATTCCCTCACGGGGACGTGCCAAATCGCAACATTGGTCTGTATATGTTTATGCAGCCTGAAGTTAGTCTGCCTCAACGGGCGACCTGTCTCACAAAGGTAGAGGAGAAATTTAGCCAGTGGTGCACGATGCCAGAATCCAAGCAATCTTTAGGTACCTAGATGACTTCCTGATCCTGTGCGCCTTAAACATCAAGAACAAAAAAACAGAAAAAAACTAATGCAGAAGCACTTTCGTGGGAAGCTTCCAAAATGTTGCCCCGACTTGGTCTTCACTTATGAACTACCCGTTAACAAGTCCATTAAGTTCCTAGACCTCGCAATTGAGTTTAAAGAAGGACATGTGTGCTGGAGGTACGAACCCCGCTCGAGCAAAGGTTTTCTTCTATTTGAATCTGGCCACTAAAAAAACATCAAAGTGTTGCCAATACGACTCTTGTTCCGCACTTTGCAGCCATGCCATCCTCAAACTGAAGCAAGTTTTCAAAAACAGATCACCCGGTTACGCGACTATGGGTTCCCCATTGTCCTCCTAGGAGGCGCGTGTGAAACCATATGCTTGAAATCTTCACGGAAATCACCAAGTACTGAACGACATAAGCAGGCACCATGATAGAACAGCGCAGTAGTCCCTGACATCCGCGGTGTCACCCACAAACTCAAGAACATCAACGAGCGACAGGCAGTCTAGGTCGTGTACTGTGTACCAAACAAAGTTATCTCCATGTACCGCAGGGTAAGTCAGGCTAAAAACAGCCGTACAACCTTCAACACCACACACTGACGCAACACGCCGCGTGCCAAGCTAGTGTTGTGTACCAGATTACAATGGCCTGCGGAAAATCCTACATTGGGCGAAAGGCTGAGCCGGTAAAGGACATGACGGATGGGCATCTTTCTGCCCATTGCCAAATGTGCGGGTGCAGTCCAAGATTTAATAATATTTGTATTTTTAAAAGAAAAAAAAATGCCTTTGCGCGTAGTATTCTAGAGGCCAGGGCCATTGCGGAAAGCGTCGATGGATGTCACGGTAAGCAGAAAAAAAAAGTTTTGGCGATGTGGCACATCCTTGTTAGGGTAAATAAAAGAAATGAAATGGTCGTGGAGTTAGGGGGGCGGGGTGAGAGGGAAATCTGTAAAATGCCTTAAGTTATTTTAATACATTGGCATTATTGTATGGGCAGAATCAAAAGAAGTAAAGGAAAAGGAATGGGGTTTAAGCTGATGAAGACGTATAAAGTCACAGTTGATGGCGTGTATATGTCTGTTTCGTCTCTATGCGTTTCTGTTCCTAACGTTATAGCTGACCTTTTTTTTTTGCCCCCAAAAAACCTGCCTTTTTTGTCAATCAAACCCTGTAAATCTATACTCCTTATTTTTTTGTGTCGTATGCTTGTGTACGCTTGTTCTCGCAGTCTTCAGTCGGAACACTCAGGGTCTTGACCCGGAGTTGAGACACCCGAGATATCGCATTACAAAAGGCGATTGAGCCCCAATCAAAGCCTGCTGTCTGCACTGTGAATGCCCCCGAGAAACTCGTCTTTTGTTCTCCGTGGTGACAGTCCACATGTAGTTGCACTCTTATCTTTAACGTCCTATTCCAATGCTGGTCTCGTGTTCCCAGAGAAGATTGTCCACCTTAATCACCCCAAGACAAGACTGCACGGTACTTTGACCTGCCTTGTCTTTCGGAATATATTCCACTTTCGTTCTTATTATTCTTATTGTGCTTGTTTGTTGTAGCCGTTATTTGCTTTAGCCCTTACATTATTGTGCATTACTGCACCATTGATTGTTCCTTGCCGAATAAAAACGGCATGTGCGTCTTTCGAACGCCCGGCCTTTAGCACGCGCTACAAGCCTTCCGTCGTGCTTTGGCTGCTGCGTGCACGCGCTGAAGACCCCTAAGCCGCCAAAGCATTGCTGAAGGCAAAGAACTCGCGCTAGAGGTGGTGCAACTGACGCTCCTTCTGCCGTTCTCACCTTGTGAGTTACTATAGTAACAATAATTGAGCGCCAGAACCTAGTCCTACCAGACACATAATTAAGCAAATTTTGACATAACACATTTGTTTCACAACGATACTAAGAATTTTTTTTTTAAATGTGAATTGAATTACAATTATACAGGATTATTGGTCATCTTCGGGATCAAATAAAACTGCAGAATACGAGTAAATATCTTAGATTCATCTATAAAACCACTGACCGATAATGCTGCCTCTTATAACCGAGGAAAGCTAGCTGAAAAAGAAATATATTTATATTAGTGTAAGATGATTAATCGGTTGAGTCGTTTTCGTGTGTGCTTGCACGAAAATTGTTCTTTGTTTATTGATGTTCTTATTTTTAGTGCTTTTATATCAAAAGTAAATATTACATAATACAATAAATGCTTCGAAATAACTTTTACTTGTGTTGGGGATGGGGTAACACGGGATCTAAAAATGAATACACCGTTCCAAAACATACAAATAAAAAGTATGGAGGTCTAGCATTGCCAACATCAAAATGCACTTACCACCGCAATACAAATTCGGAGTTTCTACTCTAAGGTCTGAAGCAAGACAAACGGCCACGCTAACCCGATTACCCGCATTCCTTTTCTGGTCGCGAATGTGGTGTGAAAAGAAGAGACGTTCGAAAGCAGCGACATACGCAACGAAACAAAACGCGCTTCTTTTCGTTTTTTTTTTTTTTGGAAAAGTGTTTTCTTAAGCATTGCACGGCTCCACGGTGGGAGAGGCAACTAGATCATTGCAGGATCACCTAGGGCTGATCTGACGCAGCGAACACCCGTTCGTTCAACAAAAGCTCAGTGACCGTGACTTTCGTGTCCACCGCCTTCGGAGCATAGAGACTACTTGTTTTAGCAGAACATAAAGACAAAATTGCGATCAAAATAAGTGTATTCGTTACAATAGACCCTTTCCAAAAGGCGGCGCCATAACTTGTCCACCATCGCTTAATCGCAAACTCTCAGCTCCCATTAGGCACGATTATGACGTCAGCGTTCGGCGAGACCTCGGACCCAATCACGCGCTTCGTGTCCAAGCAATGGCGACTGACAATGTTGCTTGATGGAGTTTTGAAGAGGGTCTATTCTGGGGAGTAATTGAATTCTAACCGAAAAGCTTCTTGGCGAGATGCTGCAATTAAAGAGCAACAATTTGTTCATGAGACAAAAAAAGAAAGGTTTCAAAACGCGTTAATTTTTACATCGTTTATTGCTTGTCGCATAGTGAAATACATATTAGATTATTGCCACACTATGCTTAAGATGCTCGGTAGTAATACTGAAGCTGCCACATTGAACGATTTTGTCAGTGTTTTATGGGAATTGTTTGGATTGCGATGTGCAAGTCCCTTTTTATAAGAATCCAACATCGACCAAGAAGTTATTGAGACAATTGGTATATTAGCGCAATAAATTATACATTGAGGGCTTACAAATATGGAAATAAAAAAATACCGTAAAAATAACCCGAATGATTTTTGGTTCTTTTTGAAGTTTGGTTTATATGTATGAAACAGTGAGAAAAACCTCGTCGTTGTATCAAAGCCACGAGGCGTGAAAGTTTGTTGTATTTAAAACATCAAAATATTTCGCTTTAAACTAGGGATTGAGCTTCTTCAGAAATTCCGAAAATGGGATAAGTCTCGTACATTGAGGTCAAACGAGTTTGTCTAGTTGGGGAATGGGGCGGCATGTCCAATATACGACACCTCTTTGCAGTATTTATGCCCCCGTTCAGCTCTAAAATATTTGCGAGCGGGCTCGCCTAAGACGCGCTTTACTTAAACCAGGGCCCGTGTACACGTTCTCCGAAATAAGGACGACCAAACACAACCCAGTGAAGATAAATGGGGATAAAGAGATGGGGATTATAAGGATATAACTGGGAGATAAAATATGACTCCAAGGTTTTGAAGCAGCGCCCGAGTATACAGGGAAGCGCTGCTGGCGAGCGCTACGTAATTTTAGAGGGATGAAAGTTACGGTGGATCGGTCGGTATGACGTTTAGGGAATCAAGCGGGGGAAAAAAAGGGAAAATGTTTAACGACCGGGATTGCGGGAGGGAACACTAGGGAGGGGGTTCACCCATCTAATAAAACGGCGCATCAAACGGAAGTGGAAGGGAGGCGAATGATGACTGAGAAGGGAGGGGACAATGGACGCATGGGGATTTAGGGAAAAGCCCGCCTCTTAAGTCAATCATTCGGGTCACTCGATAGCTTGCTCCCCATTTTGAAGATCGGTCGTATCTTCTGCTTGTGGCCGTTATGTTGTGGATCCTTAGCAGGGACCCCTCTATCTCGATGTTCAATCATGTGGAGGCGTATTTTACTTCAGCGAAGATGGAACAACTGGCTAAAAAAAAGTCGGTCGATATCGGCTGGTTAAGATTAGAGCTAGACGTAGGGAGAAACAAGCGCTGGGAGAAAAATAAACAAAGGGACAAGAGAGAAAATACAGGCATTTGTTCTTTTTCTTGGAGACAAAAAAGTGGAGGGTGGGTTCAAACAATTATAAATGGTGATGTATATAGTAATATAATGCAGGAGTTCATTTCTTATTTATGACGTTATTTTGTACAGTCTTCCTATATTCAATCTCACACGTGCTTTGCCTTTATAATTTGTTATCCTATTCTACATTGCCATTGTATAACATCTCTGCATGTCTCATATCCGGAGGGATTTTTTTTTCTTCTACGAGTTTGGTTGCAGTCAACGCGAGTAATTGCTCTGCAGAGAGAACCGTCAGCATGTTTCTATAAATAGATCACAAAAGAAAATGCGGAAAAGAGAAAACGCAGAAAAAAAAAATTAGGAAAAGGATAAAAGGAAAAAAGGGAAGATGGGTAGGAAAGCAAAAGGCTTTTTCTAAAGGATACGGACAAAGAAAGACATTAGGAGATATAGAAGCGCTTCTAAAGAAAAAATATAAAGGTAGTGAAAGAGGTACGTAAAAGAAGGAAAGAAAATATATAGTGTAAGCGATTTCGTAAACTCTTTTAAAATATTCAGATAGCAAGCGGAAAAGTACAAATAGGAAGCGTATTAGTGCTATTGCACCTTCGTTGAATTTGGCGGAATGTTTATAAGCCAGGCGACTTTTGAAAAGACGTGACATTAAAAACGCCATAAGAAGCCGCAGAGATTGTTTACCCGAGTGCACGACTTATCTTAAAACTGCCCTTAGACTTCGGTTGTCGGGATTACTCTGAATTTGTAATCTCTCTTGTTACACTCAGCCTTAATTTTTTTTGTCTATCTTTTGCTCTCTTTTTTTTTAATTCCTCTTTCCTTTCCATTGTCTCCGTCAAAAACACCTTTATGAGTGCAGGGTCATAAAACGAATGGAATGGAAAAAGGTTCGCAAAATATTATTATTAATAATAATAGTTTATTTTGGATACACTTGTGTCAAAAAGGCTGAGGGAAAAAAAGAAAAAAAAGGAAGACAAATACTTTGAGCGTGGCCATCATCCATTTTAATCAACAGGCGAAGGAAACAAAATATAAATAAAAACACACCTGACAATGACCACTAAAATATGTTATGGTTACTCGGGTTTAATTCCTTCATGAAATCAGACGCGAAAAATTGCCGCTACCATCGTTTTACATGCAATTCGCCCAAACCGACAACACCGACAAGGTACAAAGCAGTAGGGCCAAACTCAATACGTCACTTGATGAGGGCCAGCTCTGGGTGCATACTGGGTCCGAGTGCCACGTCAGTGTTCGTTTGCAATTCGCGTTCAATGAGTCATAATGCAACAGTCATCGGAACGCTGACATGGCAGTCGTGCCCAATATGTTGTTCGCCTCGGCCGTCAACAGGCGCCGTAGAATGCACAGCACTGTCGGTTTCTTAAGAATAAAATTGTTGTTACAAAACATATTTTATATACATAATTCAAACATATTTTTGTTGTTTTTCTGGCTATTGTAATAATTTCCTAATGTCACTTCAATTACTGTATAACTTAGTTTTCGTGTGCGCGTTTTTTATTTTATTCATCCATTGTACAAACTGTTTGCTCGCCAACTGCCTATATGCCGGACGACAAGTCAAGCTTAATTTTAAAGCTGTTTGCTTCTTTCCATTGTAAAAACAAAACAAAAATAAACCATCTTATTTAGGTCGCGCTGACGCGAAAGACTCAGCGAGGAATCTGTGTTATTAAATGACACTCTCCTCGTGTCAGTACTCCGTGGTAGTTAACGCTACGTCAGGTAAATAATCAAGCTGAAGCTCGGTAGTCTCCCTCTGTCGACACGTTTGCCAAATTTATACTCTGTTTCCCCTCAAGGTTGGATCACACAGCATCCGTTGCTTGCGTTGAGTTATGTTCCGCATGCTTACGTCTGCTTACGTCGAGAGTCAACCTGACATCTGAGATTCGGATGAAGCGTGGCGGCCAGTTGCAGGAGTCGCCTTGCACGCGATTTTCGAGTGACTTCTAAATAGGATTTTGTGTTTTCAGAATTTATTTCTCCTGTACTTGGGAGGATGATTTCAGGAATATATTTTAATGTGAAAGGGTGGAGGTTTATTGGAGTTTAGTTTTGTTAGATTCCAATTCCTATAAATTCTGAGTTTATTTTACTGTGTTCTTAACTTTAAAAAAATAAGAAAAAAAAAAGAAATAAAGTTTTGCCACCATGCAACCGATGTCCTCAAGGAACCTTGAAGAACTAAAAGGAAAACGTCTTTTGTCAGTAGTTCTAGATTTCAAAAGGACACTGAAGTGGCATCTCCTAAGGACCACTGACCTTGTAGTCCCATAAAATTTATTTGTAAAACAGTTTTTCTTCTATTATTATTTTGTCGTTGTGACCTCGAAATATGAAGTTTTTCATATAAATCTGAATTGACCAAAAATTTACCAGCAAGTGTTTTTCGGGTTTATTTGAATATGTCCGAAAACGCGGAACCCTACTTATAACGTAACATATGAAAACGTAAACCAACTCTCCTGTGTGAATGGTAATTTACGATTGATGGCAGAAGACGCCCCGAACCATCCAAGTCAGTCCGTAACCTTCTTGAAGGCATGACTGCCACGTAACCGTCATGAAGATCACAGAAACACGCGGCGAGCATGGGCACTTGAAAACGTTCACAGCGTTGGATAGGCTAGGACAGCTTGTTACGCCTGCTGCGTTTCCATCGTAACGGGAAACAAAGCACAAAATACTTCGCTTCCTCACTCACCCTTTCTTGTTGCTACGGAACTTTTACTTTCTCTTGTTCTCTTTAGTCTGCCATTCTTTACCACGTGATCATAACTCTTGGATGTCACGGCTTTCCTCGGGAGTCAGAAGGAGGGGAGAGCTCGCTCTCGCGTGGGCCGAGTCCTCGTAAAGAGGTGGTGAATGCTTACCGTCGCAACAATTTCTTTCGGTCTATCGCAGCGCCTCCTCCATTCTTCGCGCTTCTTGGTCACAGCTGAGAGGTTCTTTGTCCCGCTGTAATACCCTTTTGCGAGAGCCTTCGATGGCGGTGGGAAGGTTGCATTCATTCAGAGAGGTCCACGGCTCGCCGTTGACGCCGTGGCCGGTCCAAGCTCAGACCCGATGGGGGCTCTGACCGAGGGACCGCCTTCGTGGGGAGCGAGTCAAGCGTAAGCGTGGAACCCCAGGCTCCGGAGGCTTTAGGAAAGGGGGGGGGGGGGGGGGGCGTACTCTTTGGCTTTAAAGATTGGCTTGGATTCTGGATCTGATTGCGTGGATCAGTTAATGCTGCCTGGCTTCATTTTGCTGTGTTGGGGTGACAGCTTCTTTATTAGTAGCGAGGTCTCTGGTCTGTAGCTTTTGTTGGGACGTCTCTGGTTCTTTATTTCCGTGCATTGCCTTCCAACCGGTTATACTTCATTTCAGCTTAAGTCCAAACGCCGCCGACGCCATGAGCTAATGGGACCAATCAAACAGCGTCAAAAGCGCAAGTCATTGGATCGTTGCTGTTATGATTTGTTAAGCGATAAAATGCACGTTTAGAGACATGACGCTCTGATTGGTTCCACCAGTTAGTAGCATCGGCTGCGTCTGTACTTAAGGTGAAACGAAATATAGATTGAGTCGGTTAGATACCATACCAGTTATCGCCTTCTGCGTGGTGGCATTTTTAACTACCGGGCTGTGTAACAAGCGTCGACCATGTGCACTAGATGTATTAGGAAAAATACCGTACGCCGCGCGTGCTTCCACAGCCCAATGACTCGGCACTTTTCGCCCGCGTGATAATCGCTGGAAGGATGCATAGATGTCACTTCTTAGCTCCTAGTTTCCCTCTTCCTGGGTTTTAAGCTTTAAAATAAAACGGCGGAGGCTTATGTTGGATACGCGTTGCTAGTTTCTTCGCTTTTCATGGCTTGCAGTGATTTTAGTTGGGTTCGCGTTGACGTCTTGGGGTGGCTAGAGATAGAGATCGTAAATGATCGTGGCAAAAGGTGAGATTGGGGTGCGAGCTACGAGCCCGCCTGATCAACGAGCCGTCTTTCTTTCATCACCATGACAGGGCTCTCTACTCTCCACGCATGGGTATGGGCCGGAGCGTGAGCACGTGGCGAATAGACAGGTATGAAGAGCTGTTCAAACAGGAAACTTCAGAACGCATGAAGCTACAAGCTATAGACCCTTTCAGGCAACATTTCATGGGCGCCGCCATCTTGCCGTCACGTGACCCTGCCGCCATAGCCGCCCTTCAGTTTCTCGCCGTTCCTCCGCGATGTGTACTGCACCGGCCACTACCGGAGCTTTGTTTTCGCGTTCTTTTACGTTCCGCGTTGAAATCGTGTGTTTTCTTTAGGTCTTTTTGATATTTCGGGCTTTCATTTAATCATTGTGTTGATAGTTAGTTTACAAGTTGTTCCTGTGGATCACGTGAATCTATTTTTGCTTTTCGTAGTCACTTTGAGCACAGTCGTGCCATATGTATTGTTTTTAGATTCTTCAACTATTCAAATGTTACTTTTGTGTGTGTTTATGTGTGTATGTTTTTTGTAACTAATTAATTTACCACATCGCCGCTGTGTGCCAAATTGTGTGGGGGCCGAGGGCTAGTCAAGCTGCTTGATGCAGCTTTTTTCCTCGGTCTCCATCCGTCATTGTATGTGATGGAAAATAAACAATTTATTATTATATTATTATTATTATTATTTGATATCTATATTTCAACATAGCTCTTGTATTTTTTTATTTACGAAATGGAATCGGAAAGCGAATGGATCGACGATACAAGATTATGGCTTCAGAGACGATGTAAGTTCATCCCATTTTAACGTTTTTCTCGCTAATAAAGCCTTGCGACATAAAAAAGTAAGCTCCCTAAATGTTTTCAAAAACAAGCAGACGTGATTTCATAAGGGAAAACCCATAGACAAGGTAATAAGGAACGTAACTTCCTTAAATTTTGCAAAATGAGATACGTAACTTCCCCGAATTTCGCGAAATAAGGGACGCACGTTCCCTAAATTTTGCGAACATTAGCCTGACAGCCGAGCTAAAATACAAAACAGATGAATGAACACCCAGCCCCTCTGAAAATATGTTGCCTAATCCGCGTCTCCGGATGTTATCAGTAGGATCAAGATGTTTTTAAATATGCTTGGGAAAAGAGCGTGTTGGTTCAAGTGATGGATGAAGAAAGAATAAACAATTCAAACTGGGACAAGCATGCCTATATGGTATGTTACGCGAGTTGTGAACCCGCGAATTGAGGGGGTACCGACCCGCGTTTGACGTCTGTGCAGGTGGCAGGAGACGTCGAAGTTGGAAAAGGGTGAAACGGTGTAAAAGACAAAAACAAATAAGCACAAAGAGCTTTCTCCTGCCCGGAAGAAGAAGAAAAACACTATGCAAGGCGACGGAGAGCCTACTCGGCGTGGTGTTGACTTGGCGCTGTCTGAGTGTATAGCCTGAGTGTATAGCTTCACAGAAGAAAAATTTCCGGGCGGCTATCAGTTCGAAAGTCTTTGTTATCCAGCTTAGCCAGCCGGCAAGCAAATTCTAGAGTTGTCATTTGGACACCAGTTTGAGTTGTCTTTCCTACTTGTAGGGTCGCTCTATAATAATCGCCGCCCGATCGGCATGTGCTTCGCTCGTGTCCGAGGGAGTGACACAACACAACGAGAAGATAGCAAATCAGTTTACTATACTTCCCAGTTGTCCGTCTTCGAGAGCCGGCACTGCGGCCCGCCGACCCGGGGTTGTCGCCCGTCATTCAGAGCTCGAGGTCGCAGTCCATGTCCAGGCCCGCGGATCGTCTTTCGCACGCCAGCGCTGCGTAGGCTAGCGGTTCCGGGCTATCACAGCCCGAGTCTCGCTGCGGAACCAGTTCGGGATCGTCATGGACTAGGCCGTTATGGCCAAGGCTCGCCGTTTCCGCCGGTCCTGATCCAAACCTCGCCGCTGTAACGCTCCGGAAATCGCCATGAGCCAGACCAGCTAGAACGGCTCCATCGTTCTTGCGCGGCCCCAGCCTGATGCAGCACGCTCTTGCTGTTCCCTCGCGCTTGCCCCTGATTAGAAAATGTGGGTTCAAGCAGTTCAAGAACGCCATAGCTAACATTGTATAAATAAGAGTCAATTTACTGTACTAATAACCACTGCATTTTTTAACTTTATACTTATACATTGTACCCACTCCCCTCTCTAATGCCTTTGGCCCTGAGGGTATCTGAAATAAATAAATAAATTAGAAAAATGCTCCGCATGCTAGAGAACAGTACGCATATTGCAATGGCTGTACTCTGATAAGCAAGCCTGGTGTAAAAAGGTGACAGGCAACAAAGTGCACATGTGAGAAGGATATTTACGCCTCACATGAGCTTTTTCTAAAGAAAAACTTACGCATCCTGTTTTCTGCATGCCTTCAAATTTGTTACCAGACTCAGCATTAAATTTGATTGCCGAAACAAACAAAACTTTATGTGCTACGAAAATCCACTATTTGAGAACTCGCAGGTTTTGAAAGTTTTGGTTACGACCGCGCGTGTGCCAAACGGCTATGCACACATACAACTACGACTGCCGGGACGGGCCAACGGGCCTCTCGCGTCTTGAAGGCTTGATCGCCTGATTCTCGACATCAGCGAAGCAACAATCGGCCCGATTTTTTCTACCATAATTCCCTATGTGGTGGCTAAGTGACTTGTAAAACTGCTTGTATCAAATTGTTATTTTGTCAAGTAGTCTACAGAACGAGTTCGTCAGACCACTTTCCAAGGCTGCACATTTATTTTCGTTTACTTCAATAGCAACAATTACTGTAGAATTCACTTAATTGATGCGTCGCACTGCAGTGATTCACTTCTGTCGCCGTGTCGCTTCCCAAGATCTCGAGGGAAAGCGGTATAGTCTGACGCTTGAGTCGCCTTCGTGACTGCGACAGTCTTTCACGGAGCAGTAGCGAGATTTATTTCTTGGAGGAACCCTAGGAATAGGCGAGATGTCACAGGAACACGCTGAGGTCATAGAGACGTGAAACGGGGACTTACCTTTAAGAAAAACGGTTCCCAAAAAGGCTGGTGCTGATCCAAAATGCCACATTCACGCGTGGTTTCTAAAGGCGCCTGCGTGCAGTCCCTGCGATCCGGGCTGTCATGGCCCACCCAGTGTTTTACTTTGCAGCCGCTAGATGGCGCAACGTGTAGTGCCAAATTGCATTGCCGGTTAATATTTGGGCCACTTTAGATGAGGGCTGGAGTGAAGAGGAGAGATTCGTATTATCGAGATTCTGCTGTGTTTGCCTGCCCCCCCCCCCCCCCCCACCCCCCCCCCCCCTCGCACAGACAGAGTGTCGTTGCCCAAGACGGCTCTGACTGTATGTTGCAAAACTTAATTTCGTTTCGATCTGTATAAAAGCCGAAATTAACTTACTGACAGGTTTACAGTGCTGGTGGGCCCAAATATAATTATGTATTTGCAATCTAAACTGCTGATAATGTAGTTGCAGGCAGTGAAAATCTGAATCTAGTGAAGCAAGTCAATTGTTCAGGAGAAGCTCTGCCCAGTACTGTTATGCACATGCTTCAGGTCCCTCCATTGTTGATAAAATAGTGTTTCACCCTCTCTGCACACAGGAGCAGAAGAATCAAAAGTCGCTTTTTTGGCGGCAGGGCGACACGGTCGTACCACTATAGCCAGACTTTTAACTCAACAAGGGGTTGATGACAGAACAGGGCGACTTCATTCTATGACTTCTTTATGCAGCGTAGCACGATACACTCATTGCTTACTTGACATGCGAGTAGTTGCAACGACCAGAGTTGGTAAGATTACCAGTATCCCACGTGAATAAATACTATCTTAAAGGCTTGATTTCAAAAGGTAGTCTTCATGTATATATTGCATAAAGTAGCCTGGCTGTGGCAACACCATAGCAACAACACAACTTTAATGGTAGTGACCACAGCCCTTTTGTCACCTCACTAAAAGTACCGCAAGGAAGAGCTGACATTACCTCCACAAGTTTGCGTCGTCAAAAATCATAAATCAAGTTAAAGCGATTGGCTGGTGGTCTGAAAATCCTAAAACAAGTGAAAGCGATTTGCTAATGGAGTGAAATTACGAAAAGTTTTGAGGGCATGCATTGCTGAAATCTCACCCTATTAGCAACTGTAGCATACATTTGTTTTGGGCATATGTATGCTTCCTGCAATTACCACAACAAAGAAATGGGGTTGAATGTTTTGACTAACATAGCTCCTTAGAATAGGGCTATATTGACGTTGTGAAATAATATTGTGCTTTATTTGTAATGCATCGCACGTCATTTTGGATATGTTGTGTGGCTATCTTTTTCTTTATTAAGCTACAGTATATCTTAAGCGTATAAGCAAATCAAGACCTTGATGTTACTCGTCTTTCTAACCTTCAATTTGCTCTCCTATGTGCTGCTGTCGCTGCTCCACCTGGAGAGGCCTGGCCTCCTTGTGGCCACCTCTCTTTGCTGTCCGGGATGGTGAGGTACATACCTGAGCCTTTAAAGGCATTTTGTTTGTCGTTTTCACTTCATTGACTTATCCATGAGAACAGACTAACGGCAGAAAAAAACAAGGACACAGACAGGCAGGCACGCAAAGAGGCAAACACAGGTACTGACTTAAGGTGACCTAAAGACATTTCTAAGATCGTCTGTTCTTGGTGACAGCTCATTCGACGGGCTCTAAGCATCCTAAATATCGAAAAATTATGCTCGTTCGATTCCTATTTTCCAACTAAAATAAAGAAAAAAAAATAGAAATAAAAAAAGATAGTTCACGTCCTGCCATAGGACGAGAAGGTGAACTATCTTCGAAAAAGTGTTTATGCAGATTAGAGTGACATCAGTGCTATCTGATAGGCGTGTCCCACAAATTACAGTTTAGCAGTGCCATTTGGCACTGCTAAACTGTAATTGGAAATGGCTTCGCTAGTGAAGACTAGCAAAGAAGACAGAGGTGAGACATATTGATGCCTATTTCTGAACACAGAAAGGGAAGGTAGTGAGCTATGGTGATGGCACACTCATTCCTGTTTTCTCTATCATGTTTTGTCATGGAGTGGAGCCAAAGGTGTTCTTTTCACATCGCTCGGCTACCCGAGACTGCACATATTTGTACAAAGCATGGGAGTGCAGAGCAGTATACTTCCTTCGTACTCTTCGATGTTGAATTTAAAAATTGCCATATGGTTCATTAAAGGGTACCTAATGTATCATATATGTCAAAGCTTTTCATGGACCGTTTTTTTATATCATGATTAGTATTTGATGTATACAGCAATAATGGACCTTCTTTTCTAATGCATATTCATAAGTCAAAATTCCATCTCTTAAAGGGGCGTTCGGGGGCTTTATAAGATGGTCTATATATGGCCGTAACACATTCTATGTGCTCTGAGCATCCCAAACATTTAAAGTTACAATCACGTGCAGCTTATTTCACTAATAAAAAAGTGTTAAAAATAGTGAATCTCAGACGTACAAAGGGCGCCACTGAACCCGGCCGAATGGAGGCGAACAACGAAAGGGGCTCATCAGATAATCACAAGCGATGGTTTCATGTCCGGACAAGCAGCCGACCAGTCCTGCCCATCTGCACGGGAAGCCCTCGCTTACAATTGACTGACGAGTGACTCTTGCCGTTCCACCCTATTCGCCTTGATTCGGTTCAACCACATTCGCCATCTTTGATCACATTTTCAATAGTGAAATAAGCCACACATGATTGTAAGTTTTGAACTTTTGGGATGGTTAGAGCACATAGGTTGAGTTAGGAACATAAATAAGCCATCCTGGAATACTAGAGAATGCCCCTTTATTTTATTTTATTTTTTTATTTATATATACGTACAATTCAGCATTTCAGTGAAACAAAGCAGGAACATGATTGCAGACGAATGTGGAGAGCCCATTTGTGTTGCCTGTATTTCTCCACTTTTTGTGCATCGCTTGACAATGTTACTCACAGCAAATTCATCTTGGATCTGGCATCAAAATGCGAGAGGCAGCATTTACACACGCCGCGGAAAAGGCTGCCACCCCTGGCCGCTTTCTCAGAATGGTCAGCCGATCACTATGGGAGCCTGCGGAGCTCTTCGACAGAAGTGTGACAGGTCAAGCCTGCAGGGTCTCCTCTAGGAGGGTGTGGTAGGAAAGAAGCCGCTAACACACGAAAAAATGGACATTCTGACAGGTGGGTATTTCTGATCAACCTGGAAGGACACAGAATCTGTTGTGGCTGTGCTGTGCTTGGATCTGCACATAGTGTGTGTATATTGCGAGTAATAATTTACTAGGATTTGAGATATTTTTATGAACCTTATATTTATTTTGCATTGTGCAGCACACATGTACATTCAGAAGCCCTGTGTGGTCAGACAAGGTGAATGCGGGCAGACCAGGAGAAATGCCGCATGGCGTGCAGCGCTCTCTTTGCACACTGGTAGCGAGGCCACGATGTTCGATCTACAGTCAAACCCGATAATATCAAACCTGATTAATTCAAACTGTTTGCAAATAGACTGGTAGCTGCAATAAAAATGCATAGCGAAAAATTCAATTACATCAAACGAAAATTGCGGCGTCTCCCCATAGGTCGATCTTCCAAGAGCGCTGTTTAGCTTTGCAAGCTGGCTTTTCCCCTCGATGGGGGAAAACCAGCTTGCAGAGAAAGCTGGCTTTTTTTCTTTTGGGCGGCCACGTCGACCGCCCAGGAGAAAAGAAAAGAAAAATCTTTTTTATGAGGCAGAGGGTGAGCCGGAAAACGAAGAAGCGGCCACTAAATAGCTGCGTTGAGCGTCCCTCATGACGCACAGATGCCCCTTCGAGAGTAAACTACTTTTCCGAATGTGGCGTGCTTGTTCGTTGTTAAATTTATTAAAACCTTTATAAAAGATTGCCCGCTATATCGAAGTGGTAGACGGTTTTTTGAGAGTTCGATCTAGTCGGGTTTGACTGTATTATGTTGCCCGCAGGTAGGAGAAAGCAGTTTGAACGTGGGAGGGCGGGCCGAGTGATAAATTGACTGATTATCAGGCTGGACACGACAGAACTTCCTTGTCTACTGTTGTAATTTTATTACTTTAAGGTTTTTTATGAATAACTGCTCGTGTATTTTTATGCACTGTAGGTTTCACCATGCAATACCAACTTGCACAAGCCATCATCTTAGCCATCCAGATGTGCTGGCAAAAACGACATGGAAGAAAAGAGTCATGGACAGCCCTGTCTGCAAGGGAATGTGTGCGAGTGTTGCGTGTTGGGAAAAATAAAATAATAAGTTTCATTCTCTTTGTCTTTGTAGTTTTGTTTCATGGCAAAATGAACACCTAAACCTTCGAAAAATTGGTATTCTTTTTGCACAATTTGCTAGCTGTTGTCATCAGCAGCCCTTTCTGCATCTAAATTATACCGTGCATGCATGACCAGGTCACCCCAGAAGACACTAGATCGGCCGGCTCAGATCAAAACACACTTGACAGGGTCACGTCAAGACATCAGAACACGCCAAGACACCAGAACACGCCAAGACACTAGAACACGCCAAGACACTAGAACACGCCAAGACACTAGATCACGCCAAGACACTAGAAGATGTCAAGACCCGTGTCTGAATTTCCGCTCTGGTGTAAACGTCAGAACCTCACCAGACCCGAATGGTGGATTTTTCAATAGGGCACATATCTATTGAAATGCGAACTGCAGCCAAAATACTAAAACACTATACTCTGTCTGTCTGAAAAACTTTATTACAGGTGTATCAGGAAGGTAGTTTGAGGTGGCCCGGCGGGGGCCTCATCTCACAAACACTAGGTTGGCTCCTTTAGGTTAGGTTATCATGTCCTTCAATATATTCCATTTCATTATAAAAATTAAATTGAATTTCTATCTCTGGGGCGTGCTTTGTTGCAATGTACAAGAGTTGTGTGGTGAAGTAGGCAGCATAAAAACACCCTGTATTCGGCGGGAACTTTTCTTGGCAATGCAGTGAAGAGGAGGAAAGCCCGCGCACAGCTTTATTCGGCGCTCAAAATGGGACAGGGAACGCGTGCCTGTACCCTCCAGCATTGACAAGAAAAGTTGTCGGCCAGTATGGGTGTTTTTATGGTGCCTACTTCACCACACAACACTTGTGCATTGCAACAAAGCACACCCCAGAGGTAATACTTGTATTTAATTTTAAAAATGAAATGGAATATATTAGGACATGATTACCTAACGATTGTTAGCTTCTACGATACTGCACAACATGTGGTAACATGTGTTCCGAAAGGGCCATGGCATATATGATGTGGCAAAGTACACAGCACCAAAGGGCGAATATGATTCTGGTACCTTTGTCGTTCTAGGTATAGAGATGAATGCTGACTTCATTATTGTACCATTCAAGATGGTTTTATACATTAGCATATTCACCACACTCGTCCCTTTGACTGGAGGCTTGTAGGTATGAGTAAAATACTGCTACTATAGGTTTGACTTGTGCTTCATTGAACTTTGTAGGCACAGTTTGGCACTTATGCGTGTTGTATCTAGGAGACCTGGGCTGGTCGTGGCCGCCTCGTCTGATGATGAGGACTTACGTGCTTGGGGTACCTCGCGTGGGTCATGGTGTAGTCCAAAGCTGGGACCCGCCAGTGAAGGAAACGACGTCTGTCTCAGTCGGGCTCAGAACAAGATTGCTTCGTCTTTCTCTTTATCTCATATCCATGCACAGGATGGGCGGCTGATATCATGAGCTCACCGCCCACACACGCGATACAGTGAATTTTAATCACAACAATGCCGTCATCTATTAGATAACAATATTTGTCATGTGATTCTAAGCTCAGTATAAACCTAATTTTCACTTTTTAGCATTCACATATTTCCTAGTTCAAATAAACTAATGAATTGTCCTGACAGTTGCTGACTACTGTGTTGAAAATGCAAACAAAACACCTATGGTATTCCTAACATTATTTTGCTAAGTGGTTAGGGAACCATTAGCAGCTACAGGAGGAGAGTGAGACAAACAACTGATAGCCTAGAGACAAGCAAACCACCAGCAATTGGTGAAGCACAGAAAAAAACTGAAGTAAGCACTTACAATGTTGACAATCTAGAACTCCACCCCAGTTGCTTCCTGTTTTTCCTTAAAGTTCCTATATCCTGTGACAAACTTGTCAATATGCAAAGTAGGCAGTTGTTTATGGCAGCAGTTTTTGCGCAATCGGGTGGGTGCCCGATTTTGGAAAGTGGCTCTAGGCAAGTATGTGATTGAGATATACTGTTATGTTAGGACGTCAATGATTGAGACCAGAACCATAGCCATTCGATAAGCGTTGTGCCCCGAGATCCTACCTCGATCTCTCGAGCTCCCCCAACACTTCTTCTTTATTTACGAGTGCGTATGTCAGGAACATCACTTCCCCCCCTTTAATTAATTTAATTAAACAACCACTAAAGGTAGTTACTGGTTTGCAAAACGCTTTGGTGGGTGTCGGATTCGTGTAGGATACCGCCCCTCTTTGAGATGTTCATCAGTCACGTCTCCCGTTACGTCGCTCGAACCCGACCTGGTTGTGGGAGTCTGCGTCTCGATGTCCTCGGCCTCGACAATGACCGCTGACGCTCCAGGGTTAGGACGCGTTTGTTGGTTGTTGGCCACTGAAGTCTCTTCCGATGATGTCGGGACACACACCGGTTTTACATAGGAGTACTGTCTAGTGACTGTTTTCGTTGAGGCTGAGGCAGCTGATCCTGATGGCGTCTCCATATTTTGCCGGGGGACACCTGTACCTGAAAGGATACGTGTCCTGTTTGAGAAACGACAGTACCACGCGTCCACTTTGACGATCCTCGATAGTTCCTCGGGTAGACATCATCACCCTCTGTCAGCATGCAATCGTGTTCCGGCCTCGTTCTTTGTTGTTTGAACTGAGACCTCGCCACTATGTCCGAAATGGTGGGCTTCAGAAGATCTAGTCTGGTTCGCAGCTTTCTCCGCATCAAAGAGTCTTCGCCGGAGACTCTTTGGTTGTTGGATGAGTCGTGTTTCTGTTGGATAGAAGAAACCTTGAAACCTTGGTGTCAATAGACGCCCCAGACGTTGTCTTCTTTAAGTGCCCTACTGAAAAAATCCATTTGGCGCCTGTATGAAAAAAAAAACGGGTCCATACCGGTAACAGTTTAGCCATACCGGTCACCGGTTTGCCAAAGGGGTCGCCCGAATGGCTCAAAGGGGTCCCCCGTATGAGCCATAACGGTCACCTATTTGGGCAAACGGGTCACTCGTCGGGGCAAATGGGCGACTCGTTTGGGCAAAGTTGTCGCACGTTTGCTCAAACCGGTGAACATGTTGCACAAGCGAGTGACCAATCACTGTCAAACTGTACCGGTTTAATCACACGGCCCTCGGGAGCCCGTTTGATATTGAACGTACAGATCGGCGGCCTGGGCACGCCTAGCTGTTTGAGCCGTGGCAGCCAATGTTTCCGGAAGGCTGGGAGCGCCGGTTCATTGATTTCAGATCGTCTGCGAAATGCACGTAATTGTATTCATATTTTAAGCGGGCTGATGTGTGCTTATACTGCAACTAAAACTAACACTTTTTTTTTCGTTTTTTACGTAAACGCGCGACGTTGGTGAGCCGATATTTTTGACAGAACTTTAAAACTTTGTCCGTCTTTTTTGCCTCAATTTTCTTATTCAGCTCGAATCTCTCGCAGAAGACGAAACCGCATGAAAGAATGTACTTCTAGAGTCCGTTTCACTCCATTTTAAGACGCGGCGAAGGTAGCGCGAACACGTTCCTGCAAGAACATCGAGCATTGCGAGAGCACGCCCGCCGTTGCAGCAGTCAAATTACGAGCTTGTGCTGGGTGCTTTTTTGGCTCGGGCACAAGCCGAGCTCATGGCCAACGCCATTTCCAGCGTGCGTGCTGAAATGCGCGCGTTTCGCCTGCTTTCCAAGGCTGCAAACGCGACGTGCAGTGGCAACTCCAAGAGAGAAAAAAAGCGCGTGAACAGCGGTCCGTGCACCCTCTCCCCTAGCATTGACTGCATTGCCACAAAAAGTGAACCGCAAGTTTTTTTATTTTTTTTTCATTTTTATATAGAATGCATGAGGAGAGGGTTGCCAGGGAGGGGGGTGGGGTGTTTCGGTGTCTTGCTCCTTGAACTCGCCGTCGCCCCCTTCCTCCTCTCTAGTCGGCTCTGTCACGTGACCAGAGAGAGTGTAGGGCACGCTTCATGCTGATAAGCATAGCCAGATCCGGCTGCGCGCATGTTGACAGTCACTTGTTTCTTTGTCTGCTTGTTTTCCGTTGCAACTTCGTTTGTCCTGCCTGCTTCGATCTGCCGCCTTTACCTGCGGTCTTATAAGAATGTCTCTCGACAACGTATGGGATGTGCTCCAAATGTTCGAAAAGTCCTACGCGCATATCGGCAACAAGTGATTCTTCAAAAAAGTCAGGAATTTTTGCGGTATGGCTGGGTTCGGCGAATGGCAGCTTGTGCGCCGCATCTAGTTGAAACTAGAACAAGCCTTCCTTCTCGTTTTTGTGTTTGTGTGGTTGTCCTGCTTTGACCGTGACGACAAATATCACGGATTACATCTTTCAAGTCCGCTATTATTATGGTAAGTGCACTGCAAAATACGTGTTGGCAAAGATTGACCGCTCTTCTACGTGTACTCTTCCAGGTTATCCGTAGAATTGTGCAGCGCCTATTTATGCGGCAGCCGGGAGAATAATTTCACCGAAAGTCTAGCTGTATAGTCTAGAATTACCTCGGTTCTTGTTTGCTTTGCAATCTTCTCAGTTGTATAAAAGCTTAAAGTGCATCGTACATTTCACAGATCGCTTGCACGTTTTTACTTGTCGTCAGAAGAGGAAATAAACTTCGAGGAGAATTGAAAACAATCCTTTGTGTCTGTTTTCCTGTTCATTTGCAAGCACCTACGCGAGCGCATTTGTTCTACGTGTTTTCTCCACGTTATAAATACGTTTATGAGTTTCGGGACGTCTTAAATAAGTCTAAAATAACCAACCTCCCAGACGATACCCATTTAGGGCTAAAGAATCCGAATGGCACGTTCAAACGTGTGGTCACGTGCCAGGTCGAACGGGCACCCTATCAAGCGGACACCTGTATAAAACGGGCATCCGTATCAAATTGGTACCGTTTCAAACGGGTACCGTTTCAAACGGGTACCCGTATCCCATAATCACGTTTGATTCAAACGGATCGACAGGTTTGATTCAAACGAATCGACCAGTTTAAATTTCAAATGGATTTTTTCAGTAGGGTGGTTCTTCATGGTCTGGATGAATCGTTCTGCCAATCCGTTAGTCGACGGGTGATACGTTGCAGACGTAATGTGCACAATAACGTTTGTCTTGACAAAGGTCTTGAACTCTTGAGACACGAACTGTGGCCCATTGTCTGATACCACGCTGACAGGCAGTCCAAAGCGTGCGAAGCAATGGTGCAGGCATTTTATCACGGCTTCGGACATCGTTGAGTTCAGTACGAATACCTCTGGCCATTTAGAATGTGCATCGACTAGCACGAAGAACATCTTCATGAATGGCCCAGCCAGGTCTATATGGACTCTTTCCCACGGGTCTGTTGGCCAACTCCACTGGTGTAATGGTGCCTGTGTTGGGTTATTTCGTTGCACTTGACACTGCTTACAGGTTCCCACTTCGTCCTCAATGTCTTTGTCGATGGTGGTCCACCACACATAGCTTCTAGCTATTTCATTTAAAACTTCCCTACTGAAAAAAAAACATTTGAAATTCAAACAGGTCGACCCGTTTCCATCAAACGGGTGCAAACTTGTCGACCCGTTTGGATCAAACGTGATTATGGGACACGGGTAGCCGTTTGAAACGGTACCCGTTCGATACAGGTGCCCGTTTGATACGGGTGCCCGTTCAACCTTGCACGTGACCACACGTTTGAACGTGCCATTCGAATCGGGAAATTATGCGCTAGCCCTAAATGGGGATCGTCTGGTAGGTTGGTTATCTTAAACTTATTTAAGACGTTCCGAAACTCATAAACCTATTTATAACATGGAGGAAACACGTAGAACAAATGTGCTCACGTAGGTGCTTGCAAATGAACAAGAAAACAGACACAAAAGATTGTTTTCAATTCTCAAAGTTTATTCCGTCTTCTGTAGACAAGTACAAACGTGCTAGCGATCTGTAAAATGTGAGAGGCACTCTAAGCTTTTATACAACTGAGAAGATAGCAAAGCAAACAAGAACCGAGGTAATTCTAGGCTATGGAGGTAGACTTTCGGGAAATTATTCGCCCGGCTGCCGCGAGAATAGTGGCTGCATAATTACATAGATAATCTGGAAAGAACAACGGTCAGTCGTTGCCAAGAAGTAGGTTGCAGTGCACTTACCATAAAAATAGCGGACTTGAAAGATGTAATCCGTGATATTTGTCGACGGTTCAAAGCAGGACAACCACACAAACACAAACGAGAGGGAACGGCTCCTTGGAAGTTTCAACACGATGTGGCGCACAAGCTGTCATTTGCCGAACCCAACCAAACCGCAAGAATTCCTGACTTCTTTGAAGAATCGCTTGTTGCTGATATAGACGTAGGACTTTTCGAACACTGATAGCTTTGGTGCACATCCAATACGTTTTCGAGAGACATCCTAATAAGACCGCAGGGTTAGACGACAGATCGAAGCAGGTGGACGAGCGAAGTTGGAACTGGATCCGGATCTTGATGCTTATCACCGTGTAGCTGGCGCGTTACTGTGGGTCATGTGACAGGGGTGACAAGAGAGGAGGGAGGCGAGGTCAAGGCGCCGGGACCACCGGTACAGCCCCTCTCCCTCTCCCCAGGCATTCCAGTGAGATGTGTTTCTGTAGCCTCAAAAAACATACGCGCGCGCATTTTAGTACCTTTGTACCGTGGAAATGGCGGCGGGGCTGCCAGAAGCTCGGCTTGCGCTCGAGCGAAGGAAGTACTCAGCGCGAGATCGTAGTTTGACTGCTGCAACGGCGGGCGCGCTCTCGCAATGCTCGATGTTCTTGCAGCCGCGTGTACGCGTGCTACCTTCGCTGCGTCTTGAATTAAAGTGAAACGGAGTCTAGACGTACATTCTTTAACGCGGTCGCGTCGTCTGCGAGAGAGATTCGAGCTGAATAAGTAAATTGAGGCAACAAAGATGGACAAAGTTCTAAAGTTCTGTGAAAAATATCGGCTCAGCAACGTCGCGCGTTTACGTAAAACAACAAAAAAAGAAAGGTGTTGGTTTTAGTTGCAGTATAAGCCAACATCAGCGTAATTGAAAGATAAATATAATTACTTGCATTACGCGGACGATCTGAAATCGATGAACCGGCGCTCCCAGCCTTCTGGAAACATTGGCTTCCACGGCTGAAACGCTAGGCGTGACCACGCCGCCGATCTGTACGTTCAATATCAAACGGGCTCCGGAGAGCCGTTTGATTAAACCGGTACAGTTTGCAACATGGTCACCGGTTTGAGCAAACGTGCGACAAGTTTGCCCAAACGAGTCGCCCATTTGCCCAGACGAGCGACCCATTTGCCCAGAGGAGCGACCCGTTTGCCAAAAGAGTGACCAGTTTGTCCAAATAGGTGACCGTTATGGCTCATACGGGGGACCCCTTTGAGCCATACGGGCGACCCCTTTGACAAACTGGTGACCGGTATGGTTAAACTGTTACCGGTATGAACCCGTTCGTTTTCATATGGGTGCCAAATGGTTTTTTTCAGTAGGGTTAAAAGCTTCACCCTTTGAACCTGGACATTCTGGTCACCTTAATTGCCATCTGCGTCTGTCAAGCGAGAACCTTTGGGTACTGCATACGAGTACAAATGTTGCCTCCTGAGGTCAAGGCCCTATTTGGAGATTTCGTACCATCCGTAGGCCATGGCAAAAAGATCTGCAAAATCCTTCAAGCCGAATGGCATCGACAGACACGGCACTACCGAAACTGCCTGTTCTTACAACTGCGTGAGAACAGGAACCATCCTTCGGAAGAAGAATATGGCGCGACTACGTCTCCCTAACAGAAAACATGACTGAACATCTCTGGAGACTCACTCTATGGCATCTCCGCATCAACACACCAAAGAAAGAAACGGCTTCGAGTAACCCAGTGCGCACAATAGGCGACATCCATATACCGGACTATGTGCAGCATGTTCTCAGCCTAGACCCAAAGTTCGCGGTGGAGCCTAAGAAGACGAAACCAGAGCTACTTTCCATCGTCAGGTCAGCGCTGTGTAAGTGGTTTTTTCTTTTGTGTGCATGAAACCTTAGAGTGCTTGTTTTGAGGGTGCGCTGTTTCGATGTCTATTTCCTTTGTTCGAACTATACCGAAGTGATCGCTGTGCAGTTCTTTAAGAACTCTCTCTTGCAAAGTTAGGGGAACAATTACCCGTAGGCCCCACATTAGGCAGCCTTGATGAACCAATAGTTCCAACCGACGTGGGAAGAATGGTATCATTTTTTCTGCGCATTTTTCACTTCGCCAGCCCTTGAGCACCTTCTCCAAAACTTGGCTTAGGAGAGGATCATGGGACGTAGCCTTTGCAATATCTGTGCTCTTCACTGGGAAGTTGCTGAAATAGTCGCAGTAGGAGACGTAGGTTTCATCTACGACGAATTCGTCTGAAGTCTTTGCAGCTTGCGGGAGTCTTGAAAGGCAATCGGCGTTGGCGTTCTCCTTAGACAAATGATAAACGATGTTGTATCGATGTCCTGCCAGTCTGCAAGCCCATCTCTGAAGGCGTGCTGCCGTCATCGTCGGAACTCCATTCGTAGGTCCCAAAATCTTTTGAAGTGGAGCATGGTCGGTTATTTATTTATTTTATTTATTTATTTATTAGAGTACCTACATCGCCTAGAAGGCATTACAGTAGCGGGGGCACAAAAATAACATGCAAAATATACATCGTTATACACGAAAAAAAGAAGAAAACACTACTACACTTATAAAGACTAAATCATATGAAAATTTAAACAATTGATTGAATTTTCTCAAAGAACAGCTCTGGCATCAAAGTTTCTACAATGTCATGAGGAAGCTTATTCCAATCCTCAACAGACCGTGGAAAAAAAGAGAATTTAAAAACATCAGTTCTGCACTTATATGGACGGATGTTTTTTGAATTGTCAATCTTTAAAGACATATAAGCAGGTTCTAGAAGATGTGTTGATTTACATATACCAGTAATATTGTGGAAGATGTTATGCAGAAGTTTTAGACGAAGGCACTGACGTCTGTGCCTCAGCGGCCTCCAGTCCAGCGATGACTTCAGTTCAGTTACACTTGTCCTGAAATCATAATTTCCCGTAACAAACCTTGCAGCACGGTTCTGTATTTTTTCAATCTGCTCCTCCAAGTTGAACCTATAGGGGTCCCAGATTGTACACGCATAATCAAGAACTGATCTAACAAGTGAAAAATATAAGTTTTCTTTCAGTGACGAGGAGGCCAATCTAAAATTACGTTTAATGAATCCTAGCGATCGACTAGCCTTGGCGGTTATATGGTCAACATGTTTATTCCAACTTAAATTTGACGAAAAAATAACTCCTAAATATTTAGTTTCATTTAAAAGGATGAGGGGCAATCCACCAATGGTGTATGAAGGAGGGAAGAAATTCGCTTTTCTTGTGAACCTGATATAGACACATTTCGATACATTCAAAGACATACGCCATTGAAAACACCAAGCTTCAATCCTGTCCAAATCACTTTGAAGAGCAAGGGCGTCAGCATTACATGAAACATCTGCGTACAAAACGCAATCATCGGCAAATAATCTTATTTTAGAAGAAACTTTTTCGACCAGATCGTTAATGAAAATTAAAAACAGGAGAGGTCCGAGTACCGATCCCTGTGGGACACCAGATGTAACTTGGACTGACGGGGACCGAATCTCATTAATTACTACAGACTGTATCCTGTAGCTTAAGTAGTCACCTATCCAACAAAAAATTTTGGAATCAATGTTTAGTTTCCGAAGCTTAAACATGAGGAGAGCATGTGGAACCACATCAAAGGCCTTATTAAAATCTAAAAATATGCAGTCGACCTGTTTTGCCCTATCGAATGACAATGCCAAGTCATGATAGAATTCAGTTAACTGAGTAGTGCAGGATAAACCAGAACGGAAGCCATGCTGAGCTGGAGTAAAAAAATTAATTTGGGCAAGGTGACTCATGAAACTGGTGTAAATCACGTGTTCCATGACTTTACAAGATTCACTCGTAAAAGAGATTGGCCTGTAATGAACGACTAGATTTTTGGGACCAGACTTGTGAATCGGGACAACATTTGCAGTTTTCCAGTCATGTGGTAATACACCAGTCTCCAAAGACACTGTAAATATAATGGTCAAGTAACGGGAGATAACATCAGCACAGGACTTCAAAACAGTGTTCGGGATATCATCGGGACCAGACGCCGAACCTTGCTTTATTTTGGTTAAAAGCTTAAAAATACCATGCACTTCAAAATAAATTTCAGACATGCGAACCACAGGATTAACCGTTACTTCGGAATGATCATAATCACACGTAATGACATCCGAAAATACAGACCTAAAGTAGTTATTAAAAGTGACAGCCTTTAAGTTGTCATCGGTGACAATGTCACCACTGACACTCAAAGGTGGGACGCCCACGGTATCCTTACGATTTGATCGAATGAACTTCCATAACTCCTTCGGGTTCTGTTTAAGCTTAGTATTTAGCGTCGCGAAGTAATTTGCTCGGGACGAAGTTATCGCATGCTTGAGGGCAGCTCCTATCTCAATTAATTTTCTGTAAGATGCAGAGTCATGGCGTGTGCAGTATTGTTTCAGGGCACGTTTATTTTTATTTGTTAAGTTGCGCAAGTCAGAATTAAGCCATGGTTTGTCACGACGTCGCTTGGACGAAAGAATTCTAGATGGAACGAAAGTTTCAACAAGGGTTGATAATCTCGTTTTAAAAATGTTCCACAATAAATGCACGTCCCCCGATACGCTTAATTCTTCGAAAGCCGGAAAATATGAACTTAGGTTATTCGATAGGCCAGTATAATCACCCCTATCGAATAAGTACACTTTCTTAGGACGAAACGAAAAATCATGTTTAAAAGAACAAGCCAAATTAGCGACCACAGCCACATGGTCACTAATTCCAGGAATGACTGTTACAGCTGTAATAGCCGAATCGTAATTACTGAAAAGAAGGTCTAGAAGACTCGAGCGGCTGGGAGAAATTCTCGTGGGCTCGTTAACAAACTGTTTAAGATTGTAGTCGTTAATGAGATTAATAAATGCTGCGTAT
The DNA here is from genome assembly GCF_016920785.2 of Ixodes scapularis. Classification (NCBI taxonomy): domain Eukaryota; kingdom Metazoa; phylum Arthropoda; class Arachnida; order Ixodida; family Ixodidae; genus Ixodes; species Ixodes scapularis. Next base: position 72,322,616 of record NW_024609837.1, read on the forward strand.
ATACCAGAAGAGCTAGCAGTTAAAGGCCGGTGATCTATCCATTGGATTTCAGGTAAATTAAAGTCGCCACCAATAACAGCAAAACCGTCTTCGACCACTGACAAAGCATTATACAAAGAAAAAACTGGGCTAGCATCACTTGCTGGCGGCCTATAGAAACAGCCTACGGAAAGGTAGTTGCCATTTTCAAGGTAGACGCGGCACCAAACCGTTTCACAAGATAAGCCATTGAAATCAATCTTGCAGCTTTTTAAACTTTCATGAATAAGCAAAAAGACACCACCACCTGAAACTTTCCTGTCTTTACGATACACTGTGAAATGCACTGGAAAAACTTCCGAATCGGATATTTCATTTCATTTCATTTATTTATCCTTAAGGGCCCGGGTGGGGCATTACATAAGGGGGGAGTAGACGAGAACTAAAATACACTTTGACACTTCAAAACGACAAAAATAGGAAAACGAGAGAGTCAAAATAACAATAGTAAAAAACACAAAGTACTGATATGGTTTAGTCGGGAATGGTTAGTGGTTGTGTAAAGAGACTTCCTGGCGAAACCTTATTGGGTCAGTAATGACTACAATGTCGTCGGGAAGGGAGTTCCAGATGGCTATTGCATGAGGGAAAAAGGAAGTGTTGAAGGCAAGCGTTTTGCCTGCAATACGCTTGATGCATTGACTGTGATTAAGGCGTGATGATACTCGGTCTGGAGGAGCAAGAGGGGGTGGTATGGAAGTATGGATAGTTATAGTAGAACTTATGCAATAAACATAACCGAGAGTTCAATCTTCGACTGGACAGTAAGGGTAGTTCTAGAGTTTCTTTAAGTTGGGTCACACTGATGTCATGAGTATAAGCTGATGCGATGAATCGGGCTGCGCGGGTTTGTATGCGTTCCAGGTTATCAGAGAGGTAAGCTTGAGAAGGGTGCCAGATGGATGACGCATATTCAAGCTTTGGTCGAACGAATGTTATGTATGCAAGTTTCTTAAGGTGACTGGGCGCGGACTTTAAATTACGTTTCAGGTATCCAAGTGTGCGTGATGCCTCAGCTATAATGTTATCGACATGCAGAACCCAAGAAAGCGTTGAGGTTAAATTTACTCCTAAGTACTTATAAGAAGTTGAAGTATTAATTGGGGTGCCGCCGAGTGAATATAAATACGTATCTGTTGATTTTCTCCGGGTAAATGAAACTACTTTACACTTGTCCAGGTTGAGAGGCATCAGCCATTGTTCACACCAGGTATTAATTTGTGTTAGGTCGTCCTGCAATATGAGATGATCTGAATCATTTGTGAGTGGGCGATATATCACGCAATCATCGGCGAATAGCCTAATTTTCGAAAGGATGTCATGAGGAAGGTTGTTTATGTATATTAAGAATAGTAGTGGGGAGAGTCCTGCACCCTGGGGAACTCCCGATGATACTTTACCAAGGGGTGATTTGTGATTATTAGCCAATGTGAACTGAACTCTTGAGGTGAGAAAATACTGAATCCAAGCGATGATAGTCGAATCAATACCAAGAACTGAAAGCTTGGTGAGTAGATGACGATGCGGAACACGGTCGAAGGCCTTCGCGAAGTCGAGAGATATTACATCTGTTTGGTAATTATTATTCATGTTAACAAGAAGGTCATGAGTAAACTCTGCAAGTTGGGTCTCACACGAGAGACCTTTACGGAAACCGTGCTTATAGACTGATCAAGCGAAGATTCCGTCCCAATAACAATGCTAGCACCAGTGACCAAGATTAGAGCAGCAAGATCGTCAGTTTTGTTTCTAATACTTCTACAATTTACATTTAGAACGATAAGATTAGTAAGAGGTGCGACTACATTCTGACGAGGCCTTTTTGATTGTTAGGCAGCAGTATTTTTTACGGACCTAGTGACTGCATCAACGTAAAAGGATTGGTCACCAATATGTAAGTGGTTATACTTGAGTTGAAATCTGCAATTTTTTGACTTTGCAAATTCTAGAAGAATTTTGCGTTCACTTCGAATTTTAGGTGAAAAATCAGCGCTAAGTGAGAATGGAGTGTTCTTTAGCCTCGATCCAAGGGACAAAATATCTTGTTTTTGCTTAAATGATAAGAATTTCGCAATGAGAGGCCTGTTACGATTCGCTCTGAAAGCTCCCAGCCTATGCGCACGTTCCAAGCACGAAGAAATAATTTCAACTCCTTGAACTTCCTGGCAAAGGGAGACAACTTTAGCCTCCGAGGCGGTCCAGGTTTCGCCAGGGGAGTCAGTTAATCCATAAAAAAATCAAATTCGCCCTCCTTGATTGACTTTCGAGGTTATCACACTGCGACTATAGACTCTTAATTTACGCGGCCATATGGCTTGTGGAGATATTAAGGTGATCCATATCAACCCGCAACTGTGGTAGCGAAGCCAAATTGACTTCGACAGCCGTAAGTCTGTTCGATAATTCTCCTATTTTTTCGCCTAATCAATTCTGGTCATTTTTTATTGTCTTTAACTCATTAAGAAGCTCTGTTTGACCCGCCTGTAGTTGAGGAAGAATAGCCAGACTCTGCAACATAAGCTGTTCCTGAGCTTCCGTGAGGACACCCGGGTTAGATTCAACGTCCCCAGCAAGCAATAGTAACAACTTGGCACAATCAAACAAAAAACAAAACACACTGCTTGGGCACAGCAGCAGGACAAGGCATCTATCATCAGATCGAAACATAGAGACGTTGTATTTACTAACCTGCATAGACAGAAGAAGTGGATTAAGTGACATCCTGTTGGCGGCCCTGCCACTGTGCCCACTGAAGACGTCCGCCGACGGTCGTTTCTTTATATGCTCCCAAAATACTGTAGATGATGATGATGATGCCAAGGCCCGGCCTGACGCGTCGATGCAAGGGACGGTAAACTCCGAAAAGGGAGACGCTTCTTTGTAGATAAACCGATTCCAGGTGTTGGCCCAATCTTGCAGACATGACGAAGAGGTTCGATTGCCGTTGACGAGCTTGTAGTGCTGACCGGTCGTGGAAGGGATACCAAGAAGCAGCAACAGCTGCATAGACAGAAGAAGTGGATTAAGTGACATCCTGTTGGCGGCCCTGCCACTGTGCCCACTATTAGTGTAAAGGGGTACCCATACAGATAGTAATGGAACTTTTTTACACCAAAAACAATGGGAAGGGCCTTTTTTTTAAGCTTCGAGTAGTTCTTTTCATGCGTAGACAGTGTTCGTGAGACGAACGATACGGGTCCTTCTGTCCCGTCTTTCATGATGTGGGACAACACCGCTGTTACGCCGTACGCTGAGGCGTCGCATGCCAACACAATCGGAAGAGTTGGGTCAAAGTAAATCAGCACTGGTGCTGACGTCACCTTCTCTTTCAGAGTCTTGAAGGCCTTTCTACATTCTTTGTTCCAACTCCACTGGACATCCTTGTGCAGCAGGAGGTTCAGAGGACTCAAGATGGTTGCCAAGTTTGGGATGAACTTGCCATAGTAGTTAGCTAACCCCAAAAAGGAGCGCAACTCTGCTTCGTTCTTTGGCTCGGGTGCATCTCGTAGAGCAGCCACCTTGCCATCCAGTATCCGTAGTCCCTCGCTGCTGATGACATGGCCTAGGTAGGACACCTCCTTTTTGAAAAACTCGCACTTCTCCTTTTGAAGTCGGATGCCATTCTTTTTGAGGCGTATGAGAACCTCTTTAAGGTTCTTCAGGTGCTCCGCTTTTGATCTTCCTGTTAACAGGATATCGTCAATGTAACAGGTGGTGTGCGTCAGGCCTAGTAGTACCTGATCTATCGTTCGTTGAAATATTGCTGGAGCTGGGGCTACGCCAAAAGGAAGCCTGTTGACTTGAAAAATCCCCAAAAGCGTGTTCAAGGTTAAATATTTCTTCGAGTCTTTGTGAATTTGAACTTGTAAGCACGCTTTGGCTAGGTCAAGTTTAGTGAATAACTGCCCTCCCGCCAGCGATGCAAACAGCTCTTCGATTCTGGGCAAAGGATAACTGTCCACATCAATCACGGGATTCATGGTGGACTTGTAATCCCCGCAGATCCGGATCTCGCCGTTTTTCTTGACAACTGGGACAATTGGAGATGCAAACTCATTTGTTTCTACCGAAGTAACGATGCCTCTTTCTTGTAGAGCCACCAGTTCCTTGGCCACAGCATCCCTCAATGCGTGTGATACTGGCCTCGCCTTTTGAAATGGTGGAGACATTCCGTGTTTCAGTTTGAGTTCTGCTTCAACCCCTTTTACGCATCGCAGCTCATCTGAGAATATTTCCTTATATTCATTCATCAGACCTTCAATCTCTTGTCTTCCTATATCTTCCGAACAGTGTATTGCTTTGATGTTTGCCCAGTCCAACTTCGTGACTCTTAGCCAGTCACGTCCAAGAAGAGGTGGTCCCTTGAAATCGACCACTTGGATCTTCAGGTTGGACTCCTTCTCTTCATGCATCACCGTCACTTGTACTTCCCCTAGCGGCTTAATCTACGCTCCGTTAAATGCCTTTAAGACGAAATTACTTCGTTGCTTTTTGAGGTGCGAAAACTTAGCCTGCTACTCTTGTAATGGCAAAACAGATACTGCTGCTCCTGTGTCTTATTTCCATTCTCAAAGGAATTTTACTGACCGATAGCGTTATTTCTAACGGATGATTTCGCGCGCTTCTTATATCATGAATTTCTATCTCTTCGATAGTATCTTCCAGAGTTACAGTCTTCATCTTTTTCTTTTCGTTACGCTTACTGAAGAGTTTAGGCGCTTGTCCTTGCCACTGTAAAGCTGAGCCTTTACAAACTCTTTGCAGGTGCCCTACTTTTCCGCATCTTCTGCATTCCAGGCCCTTCCAGCGCCAATTGACCGACTCGTGATTCTTGTAACCACGTTGTGAACCTTCTTTTTCTAAAGGTTTGCTTCCCACCTCAAGAGCTTCCGCGCTGGACGACCCTGAGCCGTGTAGATCTTTCGCACTGGAGGATGCGGCTTGCATTGCTACCGCCATTTCAAGCGCTCTCTTGAAAGTCAAATCCTCTTCTGAAAGCAGCCTTTTTTGTATGCTGTCATTGCATAAGCCACATACAAAGCGGTCTTGCAAAGTTTCACTCAGCGCTGTTCCAAATTCGCAGGTTTGAGCCAACGTTTTCAGTGCTGCGACATACTCAAGGATGGTTTCGCTGTCCTTCTGGTCCCTGTTGTGAAAGAGGAAGCGTTCAGCAATCACAATTGGTTTCGGTGACAGATGCGCCCTGAGTATCTCGACAAGTTCCAAATAGGTCTTACTTGATGGGGCTTCCAACGCTACGAGGCTCTTGAGTAGCGCATAGGTCCTTCCGCCGATGATGCTCAGGAATGCCGCCACTCGTCTCGGTTCCTTCACGTCATTGGCGATGAAGAATTGGCCGATTCTTTCGGCATACATTGGCCACTCCCCTTCCGCTTCATCGAAGGGTTCGATGCTTCCAAGCGTTGACATGGCCCTTGTCGTAGCGCTGAGCGGCTTCCTTGAAGTCAGTCCTAGACGGAGTAACTCGTCGCCAGTTTGTTATGTTAGGACGTCAATGATTGAGACCAGAACCATAGCCATTCCATAAGCGGTGTGCCCCGAGATCCTGCCTCGATCTCTCGAGCTCCCCCAACACTTCTTCCTTATTTACGAGTGCGTATGTCAGGAATATCACATATACGAAACCCCAAGTAATCAAAGGAACACAACCCCCGAAGAAAAACCCAGAGAATGGAGGAGCCACTGACCAATGATTCCTAGAAGATATTGATACTAGACGCCTTCATAAAGAGAATTGGCGACTTCATCCAGACTTATGTGTTTTGTGTTCCTCTCCTTATCTGTATGGTACTGCACCAACAAGCAATTTTCATTATGCTTGAAATGCATCGAAAATTAGCTTATTACAATCAAGTCCAAACTTCTGCACTTCTCATTGTTAGACCGCATTGTAGACCGTTGTCACTTCACCCTCATACAAGTTGTTACAAAAGGAAGTATTGGTAACCGCCATCAAAAATACCCTAGAACTGGGGTGAAATAATCCGTGCGCATGCATGTTTATGTGAGCGTAGGGGGAGGCGGGCACTTTTAGACTGCCTAGAGTGGCAAAGTTTTAAGTCCACCTTTTCCTCTTTGCAAATATGAGACTAGCCCAACTTGCACTTCTGGACCTTTAATTACAAAATGAGGTTAGGAACAGTGACACCAGTGCAAATGATGTACCACACTACGTGCACAAATGAATTGTAGGAGAATATAACTGTAGAAGCTGCCCCATTATACATGAGTACAATCAAATGTATTACTTAAAATGGTAGCTGTGAAATTAATAACATAACTAAAGGTAAAAATGAGTCTCTACAATAGAGAGCGTCGACTTGTTGACCAGGAAACGTGTCAAAGAATGGTGCCGCTCATGAGACCCATTCAGCATTTTGAAGCCATGCCTAGGAGCAGTTAGGCTCGTCGCAAACACACAGTCGATGAGAATGGTCTTACCCCCGAATTCATAGATGTGACTTCAACTGAAGCCGAACTTCGACTTGCTCAAGTCCGCCTCAACACCAAGTTCGACTTGAAAACGCTCAAGCTGGCTTTTACGTTTCATAGACGCTCCCGCGAACTTCCTTCGTCAAGTACCGTTCAAGTCGCGAGCGCTCGCGCTGCTTCCCGCCTGGGAGCGAGATTAGGTTGCAATTTTTCTCTTAAAAAGGGTTTCAAACGTCAAAAAGAAGTTGCTTCTTAAAATTTTTTTCATAGCATGTCTTTACGAAACGCAAATCGTGAAAGATGCTGTTTAGCAGGTTTTGAAACTAACGTTGTACGCGTTTTCTAGACAAATGTGCTTTTCCGTCTAGCAACGTTGGCTCATTTGAGCGATGGCTCCTGGCCTGTTTCTTTTCGTTTTGCTCGTTGGCGTCCCTCGCCTGTGGACATATTTGGCGTCAAGTGAGTTTCGACGTCTCCTTCATTATGAAAACTCGGGAGAAGCTTGAACTAGGATTCACTGAAGACGAGAAACAAATGCTTATCTGGGTTCAACAAGCATGAAAAGGTATTCGAGTGAGTGCCTGACTCCGGTGCCGCGTCCACACGCCTCAACGAGAAAGTTTAAAATCCTCATAGGATCTTCCTACGGGACTCTAGTAACGAAAAAGCGCTTGGAACTCCCGATGCGGAAGGTAAAGGACTGTGAATTGAAGCGGTGCTCAAAGTAGGTAAGTGTTCTACAACATTTCCTTACTCCAAACCATGCGGCGTAGTACTCTCGGATATGTAAACTGTAAACTACGCGGCCTGGCCTAAGCGCTCTTTCGGCTGTTTTAAACGTTATTTTGTGTTGCTTACATGTTTCTACGAAGGCTTGTGTTAATGGGCGCCACTACTTAAAGCGTTGGGCGCGGTGCCTGTGCTTTCGGTGATCGAAACCAGGAAGTAGCTACCGGGCATCATAGTTTTCGCAGCTATGTTTACCTCGTCGGGCTTTCGCGGGCAAAAACTCTGGCCCAGAACATGTTGTGCATGAGGCAGTGGAACTGTCACTGATGTTTGGTGTGCAGAGGCAGGGTTGTTAACCTTCTGTAATCAAAAAGCTCTCTTTAAAATTTTAGTTTTTTTCTAATTTCTATTTGATTATTTCGGCTGTTAATAGTCTCGACGCTGCCACTCTCTCATTTGTGACAGCCGTGGATTGAAGTCGAACCATTTTATACGGTTTGCAGAAGTCTCTTCCCTAAAGATGAAGTCCAGGAGCAGGAGTAGCACCTTGGGAAATATTAGCTTTGTGGTTACATCTTGTATATTTCATGTAAGTGCCTTACATAAGCTTTTCTTTTTTTTTAGGAAGGGAACTGCTTTTTCAGCCAGTGAATGCGGTCTGGGCTGGACCTAATTTCCAGGCAAGTAAATGAGCATGGTCATGTTGTGCCCCCTGTGCACAGTGAGTGCCCCCTGTCCACAACGAGTCAGTGTGCTGCTGCAGCCAATGGTGCACTGGTAGGAAGGGGAACCGTCTGTTGAGCAGGAGAAAGATGAAGTAACGAGGACATGAGTAAAGCGCTCAAGCTGTTGAATGCAGCTGCATGCTGTGGTTTCGTAAAAGGGCACTTTAGGGCTTAGGCGACTTCCTGTTAGATTTCTATCAAGCATTACAGGTCGGTACCCATTGTCTTCTCATAAATGAGTGACTATGATGCCTGGGAGCACCACATCAATGTCAGCAATGCTGCAAACGAGTGGACTAACAGCAGAAAGCATCTCTTCCCGCTGACGTGACTGCAGAAATTTGCTTTTATGGCCTGCCGTCGTCTGGATGTGAAAGGCCGCTCATCGCTCTTCAGCCTGTGCGACCATGTCTCAGAGCTGCAGTTGCTTCACTGATTGAAAAGTTGTGGCTGCCCAATTCTGCATACGACACACTGTTCCAGAGATTGGTATGACATGTTTCAGTACGGCCAGACATTCTACTTGTTCATAAAAACATATGCCGGACTGTTTCAAGACAACTGTGACACCCTGATCGTTTGTCGAGTTCAGTGACAACCATCAGTTCGTCGCTGTACTCTTCAGTGCCGTGTTTATTTGGCTGCTTGAACATCTTTGGCTACGGCAGTAAATGCTCGCACCACTGTAATTGTTTAGTAGGAAGTCATTTAGGACCCGAGCCGTTTTTGTTACGACCATGGCCCTCCTCTCGTGTCCTCGTCACATTGTTTTTCTTCTGCGCCACACAACCATGAAGCTTGTGACACACTAGTTTGCATTCACAAGCTTACGACTCGCACAACGTCTAAGCTTGGAAATATATAAGCAACCTGAGAAAGCTGTTTAGTGACTATGAAAATTTGCATAAACTAGAAAACCTGATGACTGAATTAAGGTGGTTAGTTGGGCGAGTTGGGAATCATAGAACATGGTTAAAATTGTGCACAAATAGAAAGGAACAGAAGAGAGAGAAGAGACAAGCACAAACTCACAATTCAATGTATTGAAAGAAGAAAAAAGAACAGCCTGTAGTAACAGCTCGAGCCGAGGCCGGTGTGGCCTCGGCTCGAGCTGTTGCTACAGGCTGTTCTTTTTTCTTCCTTCAATACATCGAATTGCGAGTTTGTGCTTGTCTCTTCTCTCTCCTCTGTTCCTTTCTATTTGTGCACAATTTTAAACTGATGACTGAAATGCACTCATTGTGGACCACCGGGAGATAAATTGTTCACCAGGACAGTTGTTTCCTAGATATAAGCACAAGCTTGCACTCCTTCTATTTTCCTCAACTGCCAAATGTATGTGCAGCATTTGGTGTAGGCTATACGAGGTTGGTCAGAATGATTTTGTTTCTATAATTTAGCATCTCAGCTATCTGTAAACAAAACTTGGAGTCTTTCAGGGCCTCTAGATGTGCAGGGCCACATCCAGAAAATTATTTTGTGTTTGCCCGTCAGAGCCGCATGTTGGGATATGTATCTAAATAAGCAGCTCTGGTCTGTATGTTTGTTTGTCAACAGCTTGAGCCATTCCCTTTTTGCAGGTTTTATGTCGGTAGTGTTTCATGATTACAAGACAAACAAGGAGGCTAATGCACAGGTTGCAGCCATTAAAATTCTTTTATTTCGGAAGTGGGACAGCAATATTGAGGCTCATACATTTCTAAGTGTGCAGCGAGTAATGAAACGTAAACAAAGGAAGCAAGCCGTTGCACCATATTTTTAGCACAGGGTTCACATTAGTTCTAAACACAATCAAGAAAAGAAAACGGGTATTTTCACTGGGGAAAGAAACATGCAGGACACAGCATTCACAAGGCATGCCACTTAGAAATGCAAGAATCAAAGAGAAAATAACTTGTAAAATAATGAAAAAAGCATGATCCCATAATAAATGAGAAGATCACAAAAATGCAAACAAGACAAGGATGGAGGGAGGTGCGCATATGAATAGGATGGTCGCTTTGCATACCTTCCTTCATCTTTATCTTATTTCGACTGTTCTAGGTTTAGGTCATTATGCCCAAGCAAAGCATAAATGACATCATATTTGTGATAAACATCATATACATAAACATCAGTTAAACAAAGCATTTCAGTTAGGGATTATATGAATGATTGTGATTAATGAACTGTGGCTCACTATGTGCTCAAAAGTTTGAAAATGTGCACACCGTGCAACATACGTATTATCCCCATTTCATTGGTGCCACGAGGAAGGGGGGTCCTATGCAGTACCACTCTGAATTTAGCCTGCTTGTTTTTCCACCCCTTTCAGGTGGCAGTTGCACTGATCTTCCCAACATTGCCCCCTGGCTGGCATGACTGGCAGAGCAGCAAGGATGGCTCATTCTCCCTAGGTTACGTGATGCTGTGCACGGAGTGACCATTTCAACTACCCGACGAGTATGGTGCCTGGAGCGAGTCTTCGACTGGTGTGTTTAGCCTCCTTTACTGCCCATACATCAAAAGTGGTCACGAAGAGGCAACGAATGACGTCACAGAAGTCGAAGTGTCACGCTATTGCATGTTGCGATCCTGGCGGTTGGCCATTGAAAAGTTAAAGAGCAGCCGCGGGTACCACGAGGCGAACGTAAATTTCGCTGTTGTCACGGCGTCCCAACCACCGGCTGCTGGAGCTTCAGTGGACTGTCGAACTGGAGAGTGACCTGCAGCAGAGCAGGCGTCTGCCACATCAACCACCGCCGCTGGGAGGATTGCGACCGGCGACAGTATGACACTTGTATGACGCACCGGGCAGAAATTGAGGGACCACTTCTTTGGACACTCTAGACACACTAGTCGGAGATGCATTCCAGGCACCATACCTATACAGTACCAGTCTGGCTTCAGACTGCTTGTTTTTCTACCCCTTTCAGCTGGCAGTCGCACTGATCTTCTCAACATTGTCCCCTGGCTGGTATGACTGGCAGAGCAGCAAGGATAGCTCGTTTTCCCTAGGTTACGTGATGCTGCGCACATAGTGATGATTTCAACTACCCAACGAGGCATAGGGATTGTCTTTTTCTTTCAGCAGTGTTGCGAGTCTTTATTTGGGCGGTGTTGTACCTGAATGAGTTAATAAATGTTACGAGTCAGAGAGACAATATATGTTTTCAAGAATTTGACAAATTATCATCCCAACATCTTCATTATGGAGGTTGCATGCAGATAATATGTGCAAGGGTGTGAAGTTTAGTGCGAGTGAACAATCATAAAAAAGGTCAACTCACTTTGTCTCGCCTTTATTGCAGTGGAAGAATTGTGATGCATTTTTTTCTTCACGAGGCAATAATATTTTGATTGTGGAGTGGGCACAAAAGTGTTGTGCCCGCGAATCGAGCTTGGTGCAAACCTGTGCATAGTAATAAATCTTTTAGAGCAAAAAAAAAAAAATTAAACCGGTGGCTATTGTTTCATTAGATATTGTTTCGGGGAAAGTTGGTAAACACTCCTCAGCATAGTACTAAACAATGCTTTCGACACATCCACTTGTCAAATGTTGCAGAAATCTTAAGAAAAGAAGATATGCCTTCTTTCAGCAAAGCCTTTCGACAAACTTTAAGCGAGATGTAATTCGAGAAGTATAATTTTTTTTTGTGGTGAACAGCTACTGAACAAATACAGTAGTGAAACAACACATCAAAACTGGTTAAAAAGAATTTGTTGAAATGTGTCGCATCTGTAAATGGATTCGAGTGAGTTTTCAGCAGCTATATGACCAATTTTGTTCTAAGCAGCCATTTAATCCTTCAGAGATCACTTGAGAAGTTGAAATGCATGGCAACACCAAACTAGAAAGCATTCCTGATTTTTCGTATTTATTTTACTGAAGCAGGGGGCAAGTACATACTACACGTCATTTTTTTAAAACAAGTAATCCAGCACAAACAACAAAAGTGGGAATAACTGCTGCAATAAAGTGGATATTTGGGGCAGTTGGTTCATTGCAAACAAAAAGCGCCGAATAAATGCAGGGACACAGACGAAGGGAAACAGGACAAGGCGCCTTGTCCTGTTTCTCTTTTTCTGTGTCCTTGTATTTTTTCGGCGCTTTTTGTTTTTAACAACTGCTAGCATGCATACGGGGAACGTTACATATTAGGGGTCAAGCGCTTGCATCAGCAAACGTGCGTGCGCACCACACATGCTTGCTCAGGTCCTTCGCGCCAGAAGCTCTGGAGACTTGTTTATTTTCGGTAAGCGGGGGAACCCACCTGATAGTTTATGCAGGCAACTGCTTTGAAGTTCTCATAAATGCCCGCATAATCGCCACCGGGGCCCGGGCTCTTGATACACGCGTGCGTGAACCCGGTTACTCGAAGGAGGTGGATGATTTTGGGGGGCGCCGGGGAAGTGGACGAGTCCGAGCAGTCCGAGCAACAGATGCCTTACGGTGAGACGCGTCACTCTCCCGATTGCGCCTCACGCCGTCTGTTGTGAAATGTTGACAGCTAGAAACATCTTGTCAGCAAAAGTCGCAGCGTGACGAGCAACTGTAGCTTGGGTATCAGCGGCAGCCGCCTGTTGTCGCCGTTCGGATCAGGCCGTCAAGTCGCGGCCGAGCAGCTCCCGCGCCGTTGCCGTTCGTCGTCGCATATCCCAGTGGGATGCATTCAATCACGGAGGAATGGCCGCTTCTCTCGGCGAAAAATACCCATCACCGAGGGCAACACCGCAATTACAGGACACAAATATTGAACACGGCGATCCCATATGCGACATCACATCAGCAAGCCGCCATGTTGAAATGACTACGAAGTCGCGTTCAAGATAGGTTCAACCCAGTCTTGAAATTTGGGCACTTCAAGTTCGCTTCAAGCTCCGTTCAAGATCGGTTCAAGTTAAGGTGCGTTTATGAAGCGCGCTTGCTCGTCGCAAGACGGACTTGAGCAAGTTGAAGCTCGACTTCAGAGCAAGTCACATCTATGAATTCGGGGGTTAGTACCGCTCTTATCATAGCCTGCAAGGCGACTGTCGGTTGGCACGGCTAGGAAAACACGCCAATGCCTTACAGCCTCAGATCCAGAGGGAGTACTGCTTCGATCAGTTCAAGCACCATTTTATGAAGAACTGCTGTTGCCACTATACCGGAAAGTGCAGTGACCAGTCGTCCGGTTAAACTTGAAATAAAAAAAAAGCATTTCTGTACATCGTATTGCCCTTCCATGTGGTAAATATGTCTATGCATGACTTTTGTGATAGACACAGCCACTGGTGTAAGAGGAATTATTTTCGGGGGGGGAGGGGGGCGGGGCTCTGTTACATTTTTCCGTATAGTATTCAATGTACTGTACTATTCACGGGTGCAGGCACGGCCGCCCCCAACCTTCGGGCGGTAGTCCTTCAATGTTTTTCTTGCTTTACCAACAACAAAAAAAAAAAATTGATGATTTCAGGGAGGGAGAGGTGGGGCGGGTTTGACCTTTCAAACTACCCCCCTGCCTGCGCCACAGCACACAGCATTTTAAGCATACAAAATGTGAGCGCATAGTTGAAGGGATGTTGAACAAAACTTTAATGCATGTGTAGTCACAGCATGCAGCTGTTCAAAGGGGGTCTTAACCACCAACATAAAGGTGCGAACATGAGCCCTGTCTTTCCTCCCTTTAGCAATCATCTGGTGCCGCAACTAGTGTCATGATGTCATGTAAGCAAGCGAAGCCTTCATCTCACAGGAAACTACCAAACCTGATCTCTTTCAACATCTCCCTTAAAAGACCATTTTTTAAAAACAATGCCCCTATCCATTGATTTTGACACCGTACCAGAATGCTTTCGATAAACAGCTGGTGGACCAACTTTTTTTTTGCACACTGCACCTGCCGCAGCTAAGGTCGACATGTTCTACCATTGGTGACTGCATAGAAAGGGGTGTGCAGTCAACCACAGAAATGCCACCTTAAAATGGCTTGATTGTGTGGTAATGGAACTACGTATATTTTGTTTTAGTGACGGGGAAATAATATATAACTACGAATAGATCGAAACGATTCTACTGGTGGATCCCTTGATGATCATATAAACTGACAATTTTTTAACACGCAAAGGTCGTACAGTACTGTTTTTTTTATTACTGCTGATAAAGAACCAGAAGCTCGTTTGCGAGTGATAATAGGGAGATCTGGAGTTCATACAAATAGACGGCGGCAGTCTTCGAAGTACAAAACTCCCACTAGTACATCACATCGTGCCGATGAGAATGGTCGTCTCTTTGCATCACCTGCCCCAGCCTGCCCCAATACAGCGCTGAAGAAATCTCGCATTGTAGTCGCTACGATTTGTCGTCGCCACGAATAAAATATATAAAGGCAACAATTCCTAAAAAGCGCGATCACCAGAAAAGTTTCGGTTATGGAACGATAAAATTTTCTTAAAGGGGCACTGACACATCAAAATCATATTTTTTTTTTATTATCCGAAACGATTGAAAACGATGCCGGGACATTACCCTCAAAATTTGAGATTTGGGAATTCAGTATTCGTGAAGTAAAAAAACAATTTCCAAATGCCGAATTCGAAGTTCCCGCGCGATCGGCGCCGGTGCCTTGACGTCAAAAATCGCGGAGACCTGAGAGTCGACTTCCTTTCACCACTCCCTGCTGTTGCCATGGCGACCCAAAGCGAGGAGGAAAGGAGCGAGCGCCCGGCGTTGCGGCGGACCGGTTTTGAGCGGTGTCGCCTGTTTTCCGTTGGAGGATACAAATCCAGGAGACGGCACCACAACGAACTCCCGATTTTTGGTATTTCAAAAAGAATTGCCGTAGTGCGTTCGCAATTGCGTTAAAAAACATGTTTTAGGATTGCCGTAATTAAATGTTATAGAGATGTCGCCTACAAAGCTTCTAAATTTCCTGATTTTTGACGTCACCTATCAAAAGAAGCGAGGAGGCGAGACGCGGGAAAATCAAACGCCAAAAATAAAAAGGCGCGCGCGCGCGCGAAAAAATTTTTTTTCGCGATGCGTTTTTTTTTTTGCGTGTCTATGACTGCAACTTGCATCGTTTTAGACAATAAAAATAAATACGACCTTTGGGGTGTCAGTGCCCCTTTAAGCCAAGATTCTACTCGCGAGACAAGGAAAATTCACTGAAGATTGTCTCGAAACTCAGAAAACGAAAGAAATTGAATTTTCGCTATTTTATCATTTAAAAGCGCCACAGTCTGATGCAAACGGCAGAAGTGTCGACAATCAGCTGATCGCCGAGATCATGTACTGTCAATATTCAACGCGCTGATCGGATTGACGGATATGCGTTGCGAGCAGATAAACAAGGTGGTAAATAGCAACAGCTTACAGTTATGCGAAATTAAGTAAGTACATACGAATAAGCTCGTTGACAGAACAACCAACGGGAAGACAGATGTGAGACCTACAGCTCCGTACGTATCTTGGTTAGGGCTAACCCGCACTGAGAGTGGAAAGCCAACTTGAAAACAACGGTCAATACGCACTTTACGCGACAATATTTTGCATCCTTATCACAATCGAAGGTCATTCTGTCGAGTCTCTCACGCTGTTGCATCCTAAAACACCTTGTACAACCAATTTCGTCCACCGCGTCGACCGCCACAAACCAGCCGCCTTGTTTTAAATCCAGGATTAAGAAACAACCAAAAGCAAAGCGCCCAATGTTGAGCACTTACGATAAGCGTAGTTTAGTGCTAGGTTTAGCGATAAGCGATTTTGGTGCAACCGAACGAAACCAAAACTTAGCTTAGGTTCCCGGCCGAGCTCCGCATTGAGCTAAGCGATGTTCGTGCAACCGGACCTCAGTGTTGCCGCCGATATTTGGCTAAGGAGCTTCTACGATCGACAACACCAGCAGCGCAATATAAACTAACGCAGTTTTTTCAAACAAGCCCACTTTGCCCACACCAGGTGTGGACAGTGCGCGTGCGCGGAAAACAAATTCGCGTGGTGGAAAGCGTCTGCGCATGCGCAGTACCAACACCAGCGCTACTGCAGTGGTGGGATGTCAGTGAGTTCAGTTGGTCTATAAATACTCCTTTAATACCAAATTGCAACAGCGCCACTTTCAACGCAATCTTCCACGCAAATGATGCTGCAATCTGTCGCACCATTTCATGTCTACTTATCGTCACGTACTCATCCGCGTCTATGCCAGCGTCATTTATGGATGCACTTCTAGTTCAGTTTGAAAGACCCGGATTAAGGGGAAGGCTTCTTGAAACACGGTGTGTGCGGTGTCACGGTATTTTCGTTTAAATCTTGTCACTTTTTAGCTTACCGGACTCGATTGCTTGGGTTTTGTTTCTACATCAAGTCCATGGTTCGATTTGTCATCAGTAGTCGAGGCGTACAGCATGGAGAATTGGGGACAACCTGTAATCAGGTTGTTCCTGGAGCCGACAGCAATTTGTTTTCCTCGCTACGTCTAACCCTTTGCGAAATGTGACGCAACTCGAACTGAGGTCTAAAATCGAAAATCGAATTCGCAACGCAACACATATTTCATTGATATATATATCTCCGCCACCTTTCTTGCTAGCTCTTGCTGTACACCGCTGTTTTTTGCGCCGCCATGACGTAAACCAAATAAGCCGCTGTCTTTCATTCTTTTAAAGCAGGAACGCCTCGTTAAGTTACCATGCCCGGAACTGATCTCCGACTGGTGCGTTTAACGTGTCTTCCAAACATGAATCTAAAGCGGTCCCAAAAGGGCAACAAATAACGTCACAAAAACTGGTGTGTTATGCTGTCAAACGTCACGATCGTGGTGGTTGTTCGTAGAAGTTCCGGCGAAGAAACACGAGCAAACACGAGTGTCTCTGTCGTCATGGCGTCCCACTCCTGAACGCCGAAGCTTCCGTGGTATTTCAAGCTGGAAAAGGACTTCCAACAGAGCAGGCGTCTCTGTACTTACACTGGTGCAGCTGTAACACTCCGAGGATTGCAGTTGGCGACATCAAGACGTATCGTTGACGTCATAGGCAAAAATCGATGGACCACTTTTTTGGACGCGGTAAACACACCAATTGGAGACCCGTTCCAGGCATTATAGTAAAATTGTCAGTCGTGCATAAGCAGGCTGAGGGAAAAGTAGGCAAGAATGGGTTGAATAGGGGTGTAGAAAAGGTGTATTTCGGACGCAAAACCCCGGAAAAGTCGAATGTGCAGGCATGTAACAAGCAAGAGCTTTGTATTTCTGGCAGACTATGTGGCTATTGTTTTGAGAAATTTTACGTACATCTAGAGTTTCTTTTAGAGTCTGACATTGTCATACACAAGAATGAGAACAATTTTTGTTTGATGTTCTCATCGGCATTGAGTGTGTTTCACGGAACTCTGACCAAACCGCTCCTGAGCGAAACCCTCGTTGTACAAAAAAAAAGTGTTGATGTAACATTGGTTTTCTATAAATGGCCTTTTAAGAAAAATTAACGTTCGGTATAATTAATTTAATAATTATTTCTGACCAATTACATTACAATTGGTAAATTTTAGGCTATTTTGTACTTATAAATTTTATGGGCAATCGAAAAACGCCTAATGGACGCACATTATAAAATATAAAGTACGTGCAGGGGCACTTTTGAGCCGTTCTGAAAACATACTAAAATTGTACGCGTTTTTAAATTTTGGTCTGGTGTCAAACTGCTTCTCCGTGTCAGGGGGTCTTGCTCCCTCGTGGCCAGAGCGCAAAACTAACGTGCACCTCCGCACTTTATTTGTACGGCGGTGCTAAACCCAAAACATATTCTTGCAGTGTCGTTCGAACAGCACAGCGTTTTAGTACGCCGGCTCTAGCCACACCTCTTGCTCATCTACGACAGCGCCGATTCTAGCAATTTCGTACCAAAGCCGGAAACGCATTATATGGCAGTGTTTTTGAGATGACGTATGAACCAACCATGCCAAACGTTAGTCAGCTTGTGAGGTGTGACTATTAAAATTTCCTGATAAGAAATCAGAGCCAAATTTCCTTTAAAAACATAAAAAAAAAAATTTAAGAACTAGAAATAAAAAACGCGACTCACTTTATTTATTTGACAGCGCTCGAAGGCAGCTTACATGGCTCTTTTATAAGTACATAATATATAAACCTATTAGTACAAGGGTGATAGCAAATATCTTGCTCCTTGCAAATATTGTATTGTTTTTTGAAGTCCTTAAGTCAGATTAAAATGTTGTATATTTATAAGCCATTGCGCTTTTGTAGAACACTCTCTCAGATAATCTCGCAATATTTATTCGAAATTAAAATTTCAGTCCCGTTTTCGGCGAAATACAGAAATCTTAGGATTATCTCTAAAAATTTACGACTCAAACGCGAAAAAATCTAGAAAACCTCACTATGTTTAGACATCCATTTGTGATTGTTTTTATAATACTTTAAGGTAAAATTATTGCACTAAATATTTATTATTTATGTTGTACATCGATTATAACGTTGGTGTAACGTGCGGCTATTATGTTTTCACCACGTCTAAAGCAAATTACGGAATAGTGGTAAGTTCGAAATTACACCCTGCCTGACACTATATTGAAGTCGAAATAAAAAATATAGTATTCTACTTGTGAAAGATGCGCTTGTTTTGTTTATTTGGCGTATCTGAAATGTGTGTTGTAGAAAACAGGCTTGTACAACATACTCGTAGAAAGTATTTGTGTTAAGTAGGTGAGTACCAGGTTGTAAAGTAACTGGGTAATGCACTAAATACTCGAAAGCAGCAAATAATTGCACTCAAGATACTCTTAAGTTATAATTTATTCCTCGATTTACTGTTCAACAACCAAATACAAAAGAAACAAACAATAAATAACAAGGAAACGCCATTACCAAACCGCTTTATCTGTTCGCAGAAAAAGCTGTTTATTTTTCGATATTTCCGTCCGACAACTTGTCTTTTGTTTTGAACACATGTTCACCGACGCTAAACAGGCACTCCACGGATCCCCTCGCAGGTTAGAATGCAAAGCATACGTTGCACTTGGAGGTTCTTCTGTGTTTCTCCAAAACACTATAAAATTTCCAGCAATTGCTAAAATGGCAGAACGAAAGCCGTTCCAAGGCTCGCACGCTCCATTGCATCCAGGTCTAGGCTCTAGAGTCTTCAGGCTAATGCAAAGCACGTGTACGAAACCCGTTCAAGAAATGACAGAGACATAATCTAATAAAAGCTCTTCCTATGCACGTTGGGCATAGTCCATGTTAAGTTGGAGTATCATTGTGCGTAGTTTTCTTGTTTCCTCTTGTCTGCAAAATCGAGCCTCTGCTGAGGGAAATGTGCTTTTGAGGATTAAAAGGTTAAAAGGCGTGAACAAACAGGACGAAAAAAGACACACGTACGACACGGACAGGCGCCAACTTCACATTGATTTATTGAAACACAAATCATCGTCAAATTCAATCCAAATCGCCTAAACACATGCAACTGATAAATCTCTTATCGCTCATTACACACATCCTTCAAGGAACACAAGTTACTTGGTTAACAGATTAAGAGATGGCATGCTTACGCATCTGTCAGCCACTCTCTGTATACAAAAAAGCTTCGATGAGCTCTCTTTCCGTCTTCTCATTCTCTTTCTTGATATACCATGTGCGCTCTAACAAGGGTTCGCACCCACATCGTTTACAGTGCTCCGCAAGATTCCCACCCGAATTCTTGCTTACGCCAAGCTTGTGTTCGCGCGCTCTTTCATTTAAGCATCGGCCGGCCTGACCGATGTAAACTTGGCCGCAACTAAAAGGAATCCGATAAACCACATAGTCACGCATTCGGTGTATTACCTTGTTACATTTTTTTGAGCACACTACAAACTTTCGTTGAAGCTGCTAGGAATATATATATATATATATATATATATATATATATATATATATATATATATATATATATATATATACTGCACCCCCGAAAAGAAGCCAACGCCGTATAAATCTTCGATCCGTCCTGCACTAAAATATTCTGACAAATTCACATTAACAATCAGATGGAGGGGTCTAAAACAACTCTTAGGTTTATTTATAGTTGGTATGTAAAGGAATCACGTGTTTCAGTGTTGCAACCTACGTCGAAACTGCCTGAGTTGCCATTCCGAAGTGAAGTAAGGCGCTCAAAATATTACATGGCTTAATACATAGCAAAACTTCTTTACAGATTGGTGTCTATGTTCAGCACAACGGGAGCTGTGACAAAAGGCAGAAGCACAAGAAATTGATTCCTTAGTTTATTTGCAGGAGTGAAGCTTTAAAATATTCCTTTTACTGCGTATCGTTTGCGAATGAAACAAGTTGCCCCGGAGTGTGACAGAAATTCGCTACATTTTCTAGTGCAATAGGTGACCTTTTCTTAGTTAGAATGCCCTACAAGGACGAAATTGTTTACTCGTATCACTAGATGTTTGTGCGTATTTATTTGCTTTGTTGACATTCTTTATTGTTCCGCCTACATCTTGCGATAGACCTCATTGTCAGATAACGAACTACGGCTTATCGATCGAAGAAGAGCAGTTTATGTTGCTGCCGATGAGTGGTGTAACAATATGTTAGCTTTTAACGGTGTGTATATTTGTTTCCTTAATGTTTTCTTTTGTTGTTGACATCTGCATGGTAGTATATACTAGGTTACAACGGAAATAAGGTTGTTGATTTGTAAGATTATTTATTTATTTACACATGCTGCGACAACTATGAGGTCATTGCAAGAGTGATACAAATGCAGAAACAAAATAAGAACCAAACAATAAAATATGCTCTTGAACTTAACAAAAATGAAAAGCGATTACGTTATGTATTAGTGAAAATACATAGGAAGATTCGCCCTAATAAAGTTACTAAAGGGAAGAGTACGTATTTGCCCACCAAAATTATTTAAAATTTCAACAAGACTTGGAAAAACCAATATTTAAAGCAGTTGGTATCAGACTGAAATGGAACAATATTTAATGAATGAGATCGTCTGGTGCATGTACTAGGAGAAATTGAAATATATTTACATCGCTCAATTTCACAGTTATCAATAACAATTCCGTATAACATTTTAATTCTATCAATTGTTCGCCTTTTAGACAAAGGGTCCAGCCCCAGAAATAAAAAAAAAGACGAGGAGAAAGAAAAAAGTTACAGTCCCAAATATTCAAAATAAACCTTACAGCCTTGACATGTATAGATTCAATAAGAGTAATGTCTTTCTTAAAATAAGATTCCCAAACAGATCCATACTTCAAAGCGCTGGTTGTCTGTCTATCTTCCTTGTTTGTGTCTCATTGCGCTTTTTAAACATTTCAGTGAATCCTTCACTTATTTCGGGAGCAAAAATATGCAATATTAAATTCTCCAGTGTGTATGTCGTTTGTTCGTTAACACATATTCCAAAGTTATTGTAAATCATTTTTTTTGTGCCTCGGATACACTAGCGGATGCACACAACGCGTCGTACGGATATTGAGCACATTTGAAAGTGTATTTTTGACAAAATGTATTACACCACCTTTGTTTCAGCAAAGTGTGTTCTTGTGTTTGTATTTTCAAATACTTTTTTATATGCAGCAAATAAAATTCGTGATACGTATTACGATACATTTTTATAAATGAATTACAGTATCAGTATTTTAGCGTCTTTTCCATGTATCCAAATTTCTGTATGTCCAAAAAGTTTTAAAAGTACTGCTGCCCAACCCCGTACGAAGAAGAAACGATGGAAAAACTGCTTTTCTACGAATTTTGAGTGACGGGTTAATCTTCTATAATTTTCTAGAGTGAGAATATGAACGTCTGGTCTAGTCTGGGACACACAAAAGAGAGCTCCAGTGAGAGGGGAGTTCCATCTCCCCATCTTCTCTTGTGGTGGCAGGAGGAGAGCTAACGGGATGAAATCAGGTGCAACTTTCAAGGCATGTATACGAACAGCTGGCAACTTCCTGTGAAGTATGCACCACCCCATAAAGGGGCTTTTTCAGGTGAAGCCACCCGACCATTGTGCAGAGCACTCGAGTGCCTTAGGCAACAACGCCAATCTTTAAACAGGGTTTTCTTTTAATTCAAAATACCCCCCACAAGCTAAATATGGCATAGCGCAATTAGTACAAAAATAAAATAAAGAAATGTATGATAAAAACGTATAACATTGCCTTTCTCACATCAAGCACTTTGAAAGACATTTGTTAAGCCCAACATAAATATTTCAGTTCCGAGATTGCAAAGCAAATAACCCACGTTCCTTTCTGAAAACAAAACAACGTTTTAAGCGTAACATTGAACAAATTTATTTAACATGATAAAATACGAATAAGACTAATTTTTATAGAGCATACTCGTCGGTACATGATCTCATAAAAATCATTTTTTTATCCAAAGACAGCGACTGAAAATTCACGGTGGTGTGGGTTTATCTCACCTTTATATATCTTTCACTTGAACAGTTTGACAGAAGAAGACCGGTATCTGCATAAGGACTCCGAAGTTCCATTTCTATTGGCAGAAGACGTCCAGGTTGTCACATGTAAAAGCAGGCCGACCTGGTATTTCAGAAACATTCACACAAAAGGAAAAAACAGTTCAAACACGCTATGAACACTAGTAAGGAAAAAGAAAGGAAAACATTAATGGAATAATCTTTGCAGTCAAAGGAACAAGGTGATTTTATTAAGCAAAATTATGACCTCGGCTAAAATGGCAATTACCAAAAAAAAAAGAAATAAACCAAGCAAACAAATCATAAATCAAACGTGCATTGAGGGCGAAGAAGGAAATTCAATAGAAGGCGGCGAAAATGACGTGTTTAAACTGAAGATGTCCAAACCACCTGTCCTCTTTTATGCTACATTATTGGGGTAAAAGGAACACCCGAATGAATGAGATATAATTATTTTGTTTTCAGCTGCCTTCACTCCCTTTCGTGCAAGTATGTGTGATTGAAATTTCATTGCTTTTAGTCTTCCGCGCTAGGTCAGTCAAATAATAGACGTTTTGCAAATCTCCGCAAGCATCAAGAAGCATTTCGAAATTGTAGATACCCGCGTTTCATATGCTCGCCTTACCTGTATAAATAACTTTAAATATATGACCAAAAAGAAGGCGTTGATGAACTTGCGTGCAAAGTACCATTGATTTCCAGTTTTCTTCTTCTTTTCTATGAACGTTTGCATCGTATTTCCACTGGGGGTTCACCCGGTCGCTGGAGATACGATACACATTTACGCGCATTTGATAGTGAAACCAATCAGATCCGCCTGACGGTCGCGATTCGAACGCCATTGTGAATGCAGCCCTACCACCTCAGATGCCGGGACGTGCAGCGCGTGTAAATACACTCGCGAACGCTCCTTGGTGTTTGGGTAATAAACACAATTACATTGCAAAACTAACTTAAAACTGTGGTAGAAAAAAGCTGCCGTAAAGTTGTAAATACCGCAATGCAATGTTCCAAGGCAAACAAAAGTAAAATGCAATGGTACTAGACGCAAGACAGTCTTTTTTTTTTTTCCTCATAGGTACATAATATGGATCTAAAAGTGTCTAAAGAACAAAGAAACTGTACGTTTCGAGCACGTATATAATTCTTTTGCAGTTTTGTTTTCTTTGAAAAGACATTTTCTCGGACTTGCAATTAACTTGAATGCTCTACAGAAGTTACGGTATCTTAAATACTTATTTTGAGTAAGTTGGTATTTTACCAATACTTTTGAATTAGAGTTTTTAAATACATCCTGAAAGCAAAACGAACTCACTTTGAAAGTTACTCTCAAGTTGCTGCTCAATTTATAGACGCGTGAGCAAGCTCACTTTCATGTCTAGATAACACGCATGGCGCACGCGCAAAGATTCACGCATTCAGAGGGCGGAGGTGATGAAGCGGAGATTCTGCATGGCGGCCGTCACTCAAGTTTGTCGCCCGGTGCTTACCGTAATGACAACACACTGCACCAGACAGAAACAACGTGATCTCTACGAAGACGAGCCAACCCGAGAAGCGTCGAAAGCAATAAAACTTTGGTTGGTGCTAGTTGGTTCAAATCGATTAAAAGGTTAAAAAGTGCAAACAAACAGGCCGAAAAAAGGCCCACGTACGACACGGACAGATGCCAACTTCCGACTGATGTATTGAAATACGAATCATCGTCAAACTCGATCCCAATCGCCTAAACACATGCAACTGGTAAAAATTATTATCGCTCATTACACACATCATTCGAGAAACACATTTTCTTTGGTTAACAGATGAAAGGATGGCATGCTGACGCCTCTGTCAGCCGTTTTGTGTATACAAAAAGCTTCGATGAGTTCTTTTTACATCTTCTCATTATCTTTCTTGATAAACTTTGTGGGATCTAACAAAGGTTCGCAGCCACATCGTTTGCAGTACTCCGCGAGATGCCCACTCAAACTTTTGCGTACGGCAAGGTTCTGTTCGCGCGCCCTTTCATTAAAGCATCGGCCGGCCTGACCGATGTAAACTTGGCCTCAACTAAAAGGGATCTCATAAACCACTTTAGTCACGCATTCGGTGTATCTTGTTACATGTTTCTTTTTGAGCACACTACAAACTTTCGTGTTGTCATTGAGGAGCATATCTTTGAAAGTTTGCACGGGGCTGAGAAGACTACGTTAACCCTGTGTCTAATAGCCATCTTTTTTTTAAATTGTGGGACACTCTGGTGCAAATATGATATCACCTGCACTGGCATCTTGTCTGTCTTATCACGAAATTTGTCAACACCCTCTCGTTTAATTTTCTGTAGGAGCCTTTCACGCACACTTTTCACACTTATCACTAAGCTCTCCGGGTAACCGGCCCTCGTCAAGCGCGCAACCTGCTGATCAAAGCTGACCGGCATTAAAGGTTGGCAGCTTCTTGTAATGGCTGTGTAAAGGCAGGTGGATGATATCCTCCCGTTCTACAAGCTTTGAGTGGGCACTGCTAAAAGAAAGGAGGCCCTCCCTATTTCGTGCATAATAACTCAAGCAAACAAGTGATCATAAGTACAATTAGTGCTGGAGTTATACTCCACGAACTAAGAAAAGCGTTTCTCTCAACAATGACCACTCAAAGCTTGTAAAACGGAAAGCACCGGACGACAAACTTGAGTGACGGCGGCCATGCTGAATCTCCGCTTCATCACCTCTGCCCTCTGAATGCGTGAATCTTCGCGCCACGTGTGTCGACTAGACTTGAAAGTGAGATTGCTCACGCGCCTATAAATTGAGCAGGAACTTGAGAGTAACTTTGAAAGTAAGTTCGTCTTGCTTTCAGGACGTATTCAAGTTAGAGTAGCCAAAGCTCAAATTCAAGAGTATTCGTAAAATATCAACTTAGTCAAAAAAGTATTTAAGATACCATAACTTCAGTAGAGAAGTCAAGTTAATTGCAAATCTGAGAAAATGTCTTTACAAAAGAAACGAAATTGCGAAATAATTAAATACGTGCTCGAAACGTGCATTTTGTTGGTTCTTTAAAAACGTTCAAATCCATATATAGTACCTATGAGAAAAAAAGACAGTCTTACGTTTAGTAGCATTGCATTTTACTTTTGTTTGCTTTGGAACATTGCATTGCGGTATTTACAACTTTACGACAGCTTTTTTCTGCCACAGTTTTAAGTTAGTTTGGCAATCGCAATGTAATTCTGCTTATTACCCAAACACCAAAGAGCGTTCGCGAGTGTATTTACACGCGCTGCAAGTGCTGGCATTTGAGGCGGTAAGGCTGCATTCACAATGGCATTCGAATCGCGACCGTGAGCCGGGTCTGCTTGGTTTCATTATCAAATGCGCGTAAATTCGTATTGTATCTCTAGCAACCGGCTGAACCCCCAGTGGAAATACGATGCAAACGTCCATAAAAAGAAAAGAAGAAAACTATAAATCAATGGTACTTTGCACGCAAGTTCACCAACGTCTTTTTTTTTTGTTTTATTGCCGCGAGCGCAGCTGACCGAATAGGCAGAGCGCCCGTGGCCTAGCATTCAGCGCCCGGTAGTCGAAGAGTGCGGACGCGCGATGGCTCGCTCTGATAGCGAGGTGATAACGGCCGACGCCGGCCGCGGTGACAGGCATTTTTGCATCCCTGCCGACTACCGGATCGTGCTGCCGACGTTGCCGGTTGGAGACAAAGGAAAAAATCAAGTCTACCTTCACTGCGATGTGAACGCCAGGCCTATAAGGATCGTCGACTTCAAGGAGCCTTTGGAAAAAGCGGACCTTCGTAAGGATATAGCAGGGCTAGATGTGTGCCAAATGGGACACGTGTGGCTCTGTAGCCTAAAAAGTGCGGCAGTGAAAGAACGACTGCTACAGCTTGGCCGGCTCACGGTGAAGGGAAAGCTGTGCGTCTCCGTAGACCCCAACTGGCAGGAAGTTCGGGCCAAGTTACATTGGGTCCCGTTCGACGTATCCAACGACACTCTCCGGAAGGCACTGGAAGAGTACGGCACAGTTCACGAGGTGACTAAAGAGAAGTGGCGAGTGGAAGGCTTTGAAGACATCGAGTCGACCACCAGGATCGCTAAACTGACACTCAAGGAAGGCAAGACGCCGGAGAACCTACCTCATCAGCTAAGGCTTCAGGGGGGCACGATCCTCGTTGTCGTACCCGAGCGGGCGCCGTTATGCCTGCGGTGCCGAAGGCAAGGACATATACGACGCGATTGCCGTGTACTATCGTGGACACTGTTAGCTATAACACGGCAGCGGCGGCCGTCCCGTGCCTCCAGCGCCCCATAGCAGGCGCCGTCCGAAACTCCGCTCATGCGCCGTGCGGCGGACTCGCTCTTCCCTTTTGCGAGCACACCCTCGCTTTACCGTCTGCTAGGCGCAGAGCAGGCGATGCTACAGTGCTGCTCGTCTGGTACCCTTGCTATAGCGAACTGGTCTCAAACTCATTTTCATCGGCGATTTGTATTGGGGCAGATTGCAGAGTCATTAGGGCATAACCCCTGTTTAAGGTTTTTTTTTTTGCTTTGTCAGAAACAGCATTTTTACCGATGTGCGTTCGCAAATCAGTAGGAGCGCAGCAGGTGTGATACAGAAATAGACTGTTATACTCCATTTCACCTTAAGTCCAACCGCAGCGTACGCTTCAAA
Source organism: Ixodes scapularis (assembly GCF_016920785.2). Taxonomy (NCBI): domain Eukaryota; kingdom Metazoa; phylum Arthropoda; class Arachnida; order Ixodida; family Ixodidae; genus Ixodes; species Ixodes scapularis. The sequence goes on from NW_024609837.1 coordinate 72,349,650, forward strand.
ACGACAGAGCCAACCAAATAGCGGCAAAGGTGCAACGTCACGGAGTGCATCCCCGGAACACCCCATAAAGTGCAAAAAGTGCTTTTGTCGCTGCTTGGTGGGTCACATCGTCTCGTAGCGTCCGCAGCACTTAGACCTAAAGTGAAACGGATGATAACTGCAAGTTTGTCTCATAAAAAAATTTAATCTACCGTGATGTTACATTTAGTATACGATGATTATCCTTAGCCAGCGGAGTCAGGGAATCAACCGTGGGCACCTCACACGTGGTGGTTCGCTGACCCATGTTCAGCGAAAATTGGCGAGCGCTGTGGCGTCGTCTGCTCTGTGCCTATAGCAGACGACAAAGCGAGGGTGTGCTTGCAGGCGGGAAGAGCGAGTACGCCACACGACGCAGGCGCGGAGTTTCGGACGGCGCCTGCTATGGGGCGCTGGGGGTACGAGGCGGCCGCCGCTGCCGTGTTATAGCTAACAGTGTCCACGATAGTACCTCGGTGCGGGCATTGCCGTGGCTTCGGACATGTGGCCCAAGACTGTGCACGCGCCTACGCGAGTGCTGTAGTCAGCCGAGCGAGCGACGAGGGATGCGACCTCATCATGGATGAAGCGGAAGCAGAGGAGGCCGCAACACCGTCGACGCCATTTGAAAGGACACAGCAAGACAAGGCGACAGTCGAAGGTCAAGACAACAAGAGAGCGGAGGTGACAGTCCGAGACGAAAAGCGCATGGTGACGGCTCCTGAAGCCAACGAAAACGAGAAGCAGGCGACAACGCCCGGAAAACCTTCACCGGATGAAGTGGCGGTGACGGCGATGGGGAGCACCGGCACCGAGTCGGCAGCCATCGAGTGTGAGCCAGCCATGGAACTGGATCCCTCAAAGGTGAAACGGCGACTGGCCGACGAGTCTCCGAAAAACGGCGCACCGGTACAGCAGTGGTCTGAGGGGGAGTTTCAGCTGATAGGTAAAAAAGGTCGCTACGTCAGCAAACTGCGGTCCTCGTCGCTGACCCGCGACGGGGGTCTGTCGCAGTGAGTAGGGACCCTGGTATAATATGACGCAAAGGGTAACCGCCGGAAGCTGGGTCTGACACAATTAAAAACGGCACAACTAGCGTCTGGTCTGTGCATAGGGACCCTTAACGTTAGGGGACTCGCGGCACGCCGCCGACAGTGCCAGCTGAGTCGCCTTCTCTTAGAGAAGGACCTAGACGTTTTGGCGGTTCAGGAGACGAAGGTTGAAAGTGAGAGTCAGACCGAGTTCCTGGTAAAACCGTTTACGTCGAGGTATAATGTCTGCGTCAGCGATGCTGTAGGTAGATCTGGAGGATGTTGTCTCTTCTTGAGGAGAGCTGCTGGGCTCATCGAAGAGAACGTTGTATCGTGTGAATCGGGAAGGCTTGTTCTCTGCGATTTTGTTTTCCTAAATAAAAAGTGGAGGGTTATGTGCATTTATGCGCCAAACGTGGAGAGTGAGCGACGCGCCTTTTTTGAATATATCGACAGATTTGTAATTAGTGACCGATTTACGATACTGCTGGGAGACTTTAATTGTGTTTGTATGCCAGAAGACCGGACAAATCAAAGACGAAATAGTGATAGGTCCAGCGAAGTTGTAAATCAGTTGATTCAAGATAAGGGGCTCGAAGACCTGGCACCCTGCATAACACCGGGACATCGGGTCCTTTACACGCACCACCAAGGCAGAGGTCATGCCAGGCTTGACAGGGTATATGTTTCAGCGGATTTAGTACCCCAATGTAACGATTTCGCGGTCAGTCATGTCTCGTTTAGCGATCACAGTTTGGTGAGTTTTACCTTGGGTCAGCGTAAAAAACAAACTAGCTTTTCGTGGGAGTTGTGGAAGTTAAACGCAAAGCTCCTCGAGGACCAAGAATTGATAGGGAAAATCGAAACTAAGCTAGGCAGACTAGAAGACGTTTCGGAAAATAGCATATGTGAGGAATGGGAGCTATTTAAACAGCAAATGAAGATTGACGCGATTGAACGAGCAACTAACATAAAGCGGGAAGTGCGAAGGGTAGAAAACGGTCTTCGACAGGATTTACAAAGTCTTTATGTAGAGGAAGAGAGAACGCCAGGAGCCTTCAAAGACGACATAAGCACTATCAAGGCTAAGCTTGAAAAAATAGATGAAGACAGATGTAAAGGGGCAATCGTTCGTGCCCGTGCGATGAACTTGATTGTCGGGGAAACGCCCACAAAACGGGCACTTGCGTTAAAAAAAAAGTATGCTAGCGGGAACCGGATTGAAGAAATAGAGTACAGAGGCGCAGTAACTCGAGATCAGGACAGTATTCAGCATGCTTTTGTGGAGTTGTATACACACTTGTTTGAAAAGAAAATACCAAAAGAAAAGGGGTTTGATACGGAATTTTTGCCAAGTCAGCCAAAGCTTGATAGCGATACTACGACGTTTTTAGAAGATCCGATTAGTTTATCAGAGGTCGAAAAAGCGATAGATGACCTAAGCGTAGGCAAGTCACCGGGACCGGATGGTTTGAGCACGGCCTTCTATAAGAAGTTTAAACAGCGAATTGCACCGGTTCTACATAGGGTTTTTGCTCAGTCCTATCAGAAAAAAGAATTACCACTTTCTTTCTTGTGCACGCACACGGTCTTGATACCTAAGTGTAGTGACGCCGATAAGCTCCGTAGTACTAGTAATTACAGACCAATTACCCTGGCCAACGTTGACTATAAAGTGCTAATGAAGGTTTTAGCCAGTAGATTGCAGCATGTTATATGGAAAATCGTAGGGCCGCACCAAACCTGTGGGATAAAGGGTCGTAGTATTGGCACAAACATACACATTACTCGAAGTGTTCTAGAGGTCTGTGACGCGGAATATCGGAAAGCAGCTATACTTCAGGTAGATCTTGAAAAAGCATTTGATTGGGTGTGCCATGATGTTCTGTTTACCATTTTACAACATGTGGGAGTTGGATCTGTGCTGCTGGAGGGGGTAAGGATGGCATATGTAAACTGCAAAACTAAACTAGTAATTAATAAAACAGTTAGTGCGGGGATTAACGTCCGCTCTTCAGTACGGCAGGGATGTCCCTTATCACCCTTGCTTTTCGCAATCTACCTAGAGCCCTTTTGCCGCTGTGTCATTCAATCTCAAGACATTAGGGGTTTTACACTACGGGAATGTGACATTTAAATATTGGCATACGCAGACGATGTTGCCATTTTTTGTTCGGACCCTCAAAGTGTGTTACAAGCTGTTGAATTGACCAAAAGGTTTTGTGAGGTCACTGGCTGCGCGGTGAATTGGTCAAAGTGCGTAGGGTTATGGCATGGTGAGTGGACGACTGCTCCAGTTGTTTTTGGGAATGTTCACTGGTCACGGACGCCATCAAAGTACCTAGGTGTTCCTCTCGAACATTACCGTGAGCCCACAGATTACTGGCGAAAAGAAATAGCTAAACTTAAGGCCACTGCCGAGAGGTGCGTACGGAGGGATTTATCCATTTTTGCGAGAACGACTGTGTGCAATGTGTTTCTTCTGTCCAAACTGTGGCATGTCCTCCAAGTGCTACAGTGTTCGAGAATCAACATTCAGCGGATTCGCCGTGTATTTGCAGTGTTTATTTGGGCATCCCAATGGGAGCGAAATCGCCGTACCAATCTTTTTTTTAAGCTCAAAGCGGGGGGTGTCGGACTGTGCTACGTATTTGTCCGACAACTCGTCTCACGCTTTATGTTTATCCGTGACCAGCGTGATCCTTTTCTTCGAACCGTTATTCAGACAAGACTGTTTGACGTTTTACCGGGATTTGTTGTTTCGTCCTGCCGGGTACGTTGCGGACCTCTGTCGGGTTTTTTGCGCGAAGTTGTATCTGCCTGCCGTTTTCTGTTCGTTCGTTTTTCTATGAACTATTTGTCTAGTGTATCACGCAAACATTTGACGCGTGACCTAGTGGCTACGTTGTTGCCCATGCCAACGTATAGGGCCATAGGCCCTGGAGCCCCAGGAGATGATGTGTTACAGCGAGTCAAGAACGCCATTACCAGCGGCGGTTAAAACTTTCTTTTTTAAATTACACAGCGAAACGTTGCCAGTAAAGACTTTTTTGGAGGCTAAGGGCATGAACCTCTACTGGTCGGTAAATTGTATTTTGTGCAAACAACCGGAGAGCATCGAGCATGTCTTTTTGGGATGCTGGGATGCTCTTCTTTTTTGGGACGTGCTTCAGCGCACCATAAAGAAAGAGCTCCCCCTGTCACCTCAAGGAATCCGGTTCCTACCAATAGAACGTGAACCTGTGCCCTACGACATAATCATGCTCCTGGGGCTCCACGGCATATGGAAGAGCAGATTGGCGGTGCGGCATGCTGATGTTGACGCACGCAACCCCCGAGAGTACTTCATTGAAACTACCAAATGGTTAAGAGAATGTTAAATATAAATACTGATGTGGAATGGTTACCAGTTCTGGACGATTTGGCCGTGCTTAAAACCTTTTAAATTAGTCATCGCAACGACCTTCAGCCAAGCCTGGCTGATAGGCTTTTAACCCCTCCATGTTAATTAATTTCTGCAGTTTTCGGGGCACCTTATTTTTATCAATATGTGGATCATATGTAACATAACAATTAAAAAAAAAAGCGCCCGTGGTCTAGCGGTTATTGCGCTTGCCTTCCACGCAGGAGGCCAGGGTTCGATTCCTGGCAACGGCTACATACTTTTGTTGACACTAAAATGTGATGTTCTGGTAAATTCGAGAAGAAGTCTTGCTGATTCGAGGTTAGAATGTTCTACGCGCCGAACCTTTCACGCCGAATGCTCCAGAAGCCCACGCGTGTACACGTTGCTCCACTTGGCAAGCCGGTGTCAGTTTGGCCCCAGCGTTCGACTCTGCTTTCACGCCGATTTCGACGCTCTGCTTTCATCTCTTCCCTTTTTATTTTTGGGCCCAATTTCGCCACATTAAACGTTTAGTTTCTTCAGTTATTATTGCCTCAGCACTTGTCACCCGTGAATACATATTTGAAGTTATTTATACAGGTAAGGCAAGCATTTGAAACGCGGGTATCTACATTCCCGAAATGCTTCTTCTTGATGCTTGCGGAGATTTGCAAGACGTCTATTACTTGAGTGAGCTACCGCGGAAGACAAAAAACAATGAAAATGCAGATACACTTATTTGCACGAAAAAGAGTTAAGGCTGCTGAAAACAAAGCAAATGTATCTCATTCATACGGGTGTTCCTTTTTCCCCCAATAATGTGGCATAAAAAAGGGCAGGTGGTCTGGACATATCCAGTTTAAATGCGTCATTTTCGCCACCTTCTATTGAATTAACTTCTTCACCCTCAGTGCACCTTTGATTTATGTTTTATTGCTGCCGAGTTTGCGCGGTGGCTGTTGTGTGCTAGGTTTGCTTCTTCTTTTTTTAATTGGAATTTTTGCCAAGGTCATATCTTCGCTTAAGAAAATCATTTTGTTTTTTTACTACAAAAATTATACCATTTATGTTTTCTTCTCTTCTTTTTACTCAGTAGTGTTCATGGCGTGTTTGAACTGCTTTTTCCTTTTGTGTGAACGTTTCTGAAATACCAGGTCAGCCTGCTTTATCACTTAATCACCTGGTCGTCTTCTGCCAATAGAAAGGGAACTTTGGATTCCTTACGCAGATACCGGTCTTCTTCTGTCAAACTGTTCAAATGAAAAGTATATAAAAATAAGATAAACTCACACCACCGTAAATTTTCTGTCGCTGTCTTCGGATATACAAATGGATTTCATCAAATCACGCACCGACGAGTACGCTCTATAAAAATTAGCCTTATTCTTATTTTATTATGTTTAATAATGTTGTTCAATATTACGCCTAAAACATCGTTTTATTTTCAGAAGAGAACGTGGGTTATTTGCTTTGCAGTCTCGAAACTGAAATATTTATGTTGGGCTTATCACATGGATTTCAAACTTCTTGATGTGAGAAAGACAATGTTATACGTTTTTATCATACATTTTTTTTTATTTTTATTTTTGTGATAATTGCGCTATGCCGTATTTAGCTTGTGGGAGTATTTTGACGTAAAAGAAAACCCTGTTTAAAGATCGGCGTTGTTGCACAACGCGCTCGAGTGCTCTGCGCAAAGGTCGAGTGGCTTTACCTCAAAAAGACGCTTTATGCGGTGGTGCATGCTTCACAGGAGGTTGCCAGCTGTTCGTATACATGCCTTGCAAGCTGCACTTGATGTCATCCCGTCAGCTCTCCTGCCGCCACAGGAGAAGATGGGAAGATAGAACTCCCATCTCACTGGAGCTCTCTTTTGTGTGTCCCAGACTAGTCCAGACGTCCCTATTTTCACTCTAGGAAATTATAGAAGATTAAACCGTCACTCAAAATTCGCACCAAAGCCGTTTTCCCAACCTTTTTTTTTCTTCGTACGGGGTTGGGCAGCAATACTTGTAAAAACTTTTTGAAATACAGATATTTGGATATATGGCAAAAACGCTAAAATACAGATACAGGAATTCATTTATAAAAAGGTATCGTGATACGATTCACGAATTTTACTTCCTGCATATAAAGAGGTATTTGAAAATACAAACACACTTTGCTGAAACAAAGGTGGTGTAATACATTTTGTCAACAATACACTTTCAGATGTGCTCAATATCCGGGACCCGTTGTGTGCATCTGCTAGTGTATCCGAGGCACAAAAAAAGAAAAAAAAAGATTTACAATATTTTGGATTATGTGTTAACAAACGACATACTCACTGGAGAATTTAAAATTGCATATTTTTGCGCCCGAAATGAATGAAGGATTCACTGAAATGTTTAAAAAGCGCTACGGGACACAAACAAGGAAGACAGACAGACATACAGTGCTATGGAGTATGGATCTGTTTGAGATTTTTATTTTAATAAAGACATTACTCTCATTGAATCTATCCAGATCCAGGCTGTGGGGTTTATTTTGAATGGGTGGGACCGTAATTTCTCTCCCTCTTCGGCTTTTTGCTCTCTGGGACTGGAGCCTTTGTCTAGAAGGCAAACAATTGATAGAATTAAATTGTTATACAGAATTGTTATTGAGAACTGTGGAATTGAGCGAAGTAAATATATTTCGTTCTCTACTAGTATATGCACGAGACGATCTCATTCATTAAATGATGTTCCATTTCAGCCTGATACTAACTGCTTTAAAATATTCGTTCTTCTACGTAGTATTGAAATTTTAAATAATTTTGATGGGCAACTACGTACTCTTCTCTGTACTAACTTTATCAGCGCGGATCTGGCTATATATTTTCACTAATACATGATGTAATCGCTTTTCATTTTTGTTAGGTTCAAGAGCATATTGTATTGTTTGGCTCCTATTTTGTTTCTGCATTTGTATCACTCTTGCAGTTACCTCATAGTTTTCGCAGTATGTGTAAATAAATAAATAATATTACAACTCAACAACCTTATTTCCGTAGTAACCTAGTATATGCCACCAGTGTCAACAGCAACAAAAAATATTAAGGTAACAAAGATACGCATCGTTAAAAGGCTAACATATTGTTACATCACTCATCCGCAGCAACATAAACTGCTCTTCTTTGGTCAATAAACCATAGTTCTTTATCTGACAATGACGCAGAGGAAGCGCTCACACAGAGCAGTTTTAATCTACTAATTTATCGGGCATCAAGTATCTCCGGTGTAATCTTGTTTCTGTTTTTATTTAGTACGTTACAGTCATTGGAGGTGGCAGCACAACAGCAATTCCTGCAGTGCAGATCAAAATTCCCTGATATTTATTTATTTATTTTGGGGATTCTGCCGGCCAACGTATGAGGTCTATCGCAAGATGTAGGCAGAAAAATAAAAGAGGTCTACAAAGCAAATAAATACGCATAAACATCTAGTAATACGAGTAAACTGTTTGGTTCTTGTAGTGTGCATTCTAACTAAGAAAAGTTAATCAATTGCAGTAGAAAATGTAGCAAATTTCTTTCACACTCCGGGACAACTCGTTTCATTGGCAAACGATACGCAGTAAAAGGAATATTTTAAAACTTAATTCCTGCAAAGAAACTTAGGAATCAATTTCTTGTGCTTCTGCCTTTTGTCACAGCTCCCGTTGTGCTGAAGAAGGACATCAATCTTTAAACAAGTTTTGCTATCTATTATTTCATGTAATAATTTTGAGCGTATTACTTAGGAATGGCAACGCAGGCAGTTCTGACGCAGCTTACAACACTGAAATACGTGATTCTTTTACATACCAATTATAAATGAACCTAAGAGTTGTTTTAACCCCCTACATCTGGTTGTTAATGTAAATTTGTCAGAATATTATAGTGCAGGACGAATCGGAGATTTATACGACGTTAGCTTCTTTTCAGGGGTGCAGTGTACATATAGATACAGATATATATGTATAGATATATATACACCCATATGGGTGATTTCAACTCAACTCAGGCACGGATTTAGAGTCGAATTTTTAATTCTGACGAAAAGATATATGTTTTGCAGCAATTCCTATAATAAGAGTAGAGGCAAACGGTAATTTCGTCGGATATTTTGTTCTCAAGTTATAAACCGTTGAAGCGGCCACGGTGGAAACTGACGTTTTTCCAGCTTACCGGAGGTGCCATATTTCACTCCATTTTTTCCCTACTTTTTACGCTACATCAACATAACTTTTTGGGAACACTCTAGACATAGGCTTTTTCACGCTAATTAAGCGTTTAGGTCATAACCTTCTTAATGATTTTTTCTTAGTTGTCAAACCGCCTCTCTGCGACGATATTTGACGACGTTCAGCAAGCTGTGCTGTGTGACCTAATGAACACATATTTATGATTTTATATCACCGTAAAGCTCCAATTGAGCTATTTTGTTTTATCATTTCAATATTTGCCTATAAGTATATAATGCGCTACATGTGCCTGAAAAACTAAAATTTCGAAAAACTGGAAGTTTAGAGACGATTTTCTGAAAAAGCCACACTTTTTACTTCTGTTATTTTTATTCAAAGTTAGTTAATATAGCAGTCTATCAGAAACTACCAACAGAAATTGTAGCATATGGTTTGTAAGGCCACTATTAAGACTCGAATCTCGTGCTATGAGCGTTTTGAACGGGACTTGCACAGGCGCTCTGCTGAGCAGTATTTTGGCCTATGTAAGGTTTTCTATTTATCGTTAGCAGTTACCTCAATATCCAGCCATAAGCATTAGTAAAATTTGAAGTAGTGTACTTAAAAAAAGTTACTTCAAAGTCCGTATCCACAAGTGCGTACACAGCGCTTACTTCTTCCCAGTACGGGGGAATGCAGATCGTTAGAGAATTCCTCTAAGGCCTTTTGCTTTCTTCTTTGATTTTGAAATAGCGAACTTGACATGTAATTGTCATAATTTCTTATATCAAACAGATATGCAGTGCGTATACGTATGCAGGATTTAGTATCTGACGCTTAGGAAGTACGGTTCATTTTGTGCGCGTACGGACTCTTTCGTAAGATAACAAGCATTTCGTAGCGTGTAAGGCTTCAAATGTTTTCGTCCTGCGTTTAGGTTTCATTTCTATTTTCAGTGATTCAATCCGGGTTACTTAGACTTTTTTCTCTTGACTTAAGTATGTCCAGGAGTCTAGACGTTACGTATCTTCTCCATCAATACATAGGGCGAAGCTTGCGAATCACGCCATTGCCAAATAAATAAATATTTTTAGGATAAATATTGTTGTTTCACTGGCTTTTATGTTCAAACATTGAGGTAAGTACTAACATTAAATAGAAAACCTTACATAGGTCAAACTTCTGCTCAGCTGAACGTCTATGCGAAGTCCCGTTCAAAACTATATATGTATATAACTTGCAAGGTGGCGGGAGGCCGAAGGCGTGGCTATATAACTGAAAAGAAAAAAAACCTTGGTGAAAACAGCAACAACGGACGATTTATTCTTCGATGTTTCGGCCGGAGTCCGGCCTTCGTCAGGAAGAAGAGGAAGGCCGGACTTGGCCGAAACGTCAAAGAATAAATCGTCCGTTGTTGCTGTTTTCACCAAGGGTTTTTTCTTCTGTTATATACCGTATATACCGTATTCACTCGAGTATTAGCCGCACTGTTTATGAAAATATCCTGAGGGTTTGCTTTTCCGTGGAGCACGCGGATTGCCAATCACCGCAATCGACTGCATGATTCCAGCGGTTTACAGGGCAGAGATACCGTCTTCGCGCCAAAATACCATCTGTGAAGATTGCATTTGTATGGAGAATCGTGTTCTCAATCAAGTTATTTGCGACGTTATTTATGCGCAGCGCGATGATTGGCTGTATATGTGTTCTGCGGGAAAATAGACGCAAGGGCCTTGTTCATAAATAGTGCGGCTATTACTCGAGTAAATACGGAAGATATATTCGGAGTCTCTAATGTATTGCATTTTTATTGTAGTTGGGATGGGATTTTGCGTAATCATAATGTCACCCGGATGCTATTTTGTGTCATAAGAATACACAGCTTGGTTGTTTTTCTCTAACAGTAAAATGTATCTTGGTATGTATCTGAATGTTGACTATACCTGTTTATTTATAGCATTATAAGGGAAGATCAACCTCATGTTCAATAACTTTTTTACATATTGCTTTCTGTAATTTGTTACCGGTGTCAAAGTGGAGGTCTCCTTTAAATTAAAATGGCCCCTCTAGTGTTTTTTTTTCTATTTTGCCCCAAAACGATAATTACCTGATCTTGGCTCATCAACCGGTACATAAAGGTAAGGTAAATATATTAGAGTAAAGAATGCCTTGCAATAAAATGAACTGACGACTAAAATGACCGTATCAATAAACACTCAACATTGTTTTTTTCTAATTATGAAGGTTTGTCTGCTTTTTTACCTCTGTATAATGCGGATAATAAACGAACTGAAACTGAAACGTTAACTAATCTGCGATTAAGGCATTTTTAGAAAGGGATGTGCTTTAGCCGCTACAGCACTTCATCACGTCCTTGTAACGACTTCAAGCGACAAGCCATTCTTTATGTTGATGCAACTGCCTAAACTTGATCTTCAACATAAACAAGGACAAGAATGGTAATAATAATGTTTACAATGCAAAAACAAGCCTTGTGTGACACTGAATTACAAATACGCACTAACAAAAACCGCACATACAAAATGATGGAGCAATGTCAATCTCCCCCCTTCTTGTGACTTTCCCTGCTTTTGCTTTAATCTATCGTTTTTTTATACCCATCAATGTGTTTCTTTCAATACCTAGATCTCGTTCTCACTCTCGCGTTGTCCATCATTCCATCATTCTTTTCTCCCTCTCTGTCAGTTACTTTCTCAGTCTTGATTTCCCTCTGAATGATGGGATGCTACCAGATGTACCCTTAATAACGAATGGTAGCTTGCGCCACTAGGCCTTATTTCTTTCTTTTCCTTTCTTTCATTTATCACTCCTTATTGCCCTCTTTTTTCTCCCCTATATATTTTTCCTTCCTCCTTCCTCCCCACGATCTCTCGTCCCTCCAGCTCACCGAACCTATCAGACAAACCAGAACGCAGTAGTCAAGCAATCATCCCCAGAATGAGCGTACCGCAAAGATTGCATTGACAAACCACCTTCGCCAGCAATAAAGTCAGCCGCAAACAGTCCCAGATACTGCAACTTCTCTGCGGGAAAAGAAAAAAAAAAGTGCGTCGCCGTGACCCCGATTTTTGTGTTGCCGTACGACCGCGGCCTGGTGTAGCCTGTGATGCAATCGGTAATATGTGAACTGCGCAGACCTTCGTTTGCGTGATGAATAGGGAACGAAGATTACTCGAAATGTTTTGTGACAGATACGTCTAATAAAAATCTTTTCTTAATGAGCTGTTCCTAAATTGTTTCAGCTTCTTCGGAGAGCAAGTCGCCTGCTTCTTGCGCTGGGGTTGCGGTGATGTCAGAACGACGCCGAGTTGTGATTGGCTTTAATTGGAAGGACGGACGGTAGACCTGAATGCTAGATTCCTTGAGGTCTACCGGCTAAATTTGTTTTAATTAGCCAACAGAAGCTCGGCGTTCTGACGTCTAGCAACCCTTGTGCATGAAGCAGACAAAATTGCGCTGCGCATTAGAAGAGAAATCGATTACGTCTTATGATTGCGACCGGGGCAACCATAGCGACCGCGGCCAACCGAAACTTTTCACTTGCCCCTTCATATTTGAAACTAGCCCTGTACAAAACGCTTGTACGCGCTAAATTACAATATGCGTCTTCTATCTGGGACCCCGGTCATTCCAAACTAACTAACGCCCTGGCATCAGTTCAGAATTGCTCTGCTCGTTTTATTCTTAGAAAATTTTATCGCACCGCAAGTGTGAGTTCCATGGAAACTAGCCTATCGTTGCGTAACCTCAATTTACGTCGCAAAATGGTTCGCTTATGTCTCTTTTATATGATATACCATACCAAATCATTGCTTCACAACCGACTGCTGAATCATCCGTCTTATATTTCGTCCCGCAGAAATCATATGTATAAAGTAGACATTCTAAAATGTAACACTAATGCACTCAGAGAGCCATTCATTCCGAAAACTTCATTGGATTGGAACCAACTCTCCGCATCTATAGCAATAATTGTCCCTGACCACGTATTTAGAACTGCCATAAATAATCTATACTGCTCAGAGTGAGTTGCAAAGTGTATTAGTGCCACTAACCCCCACTCCGCTCTGTAATGCCGATGGCCTTGAGGGTATTTAAATAAATAAATAAATAGGTCGGAGAAGCACACAGTTATACATTGCCGTAATAGCCGATTGGTATTGATTGGTATCGGCTCTTGTTTTCTTTTTTTTGTAGCCGTATACTGTTTTCTTTTTTAGGGGGCTTCCGTGTTTCACTAGGACCCTAATATCAATGTTAAGTGGGCACCATTCACCGCAGTTAAGTCGCCCTTAACTGCATATACGCTGCACCCCATTTACCACATTATACTCTCGCAGAGCTAATTCAGAAAAAAATGAAGAGTGCGCTTGCGTGTGCGCAGCTTTGATGGGCGCTCAAGATGTGGAAGCTCACGTGGCCCCATAGCTTGGAATGCAGAGCCACAGAAGGTAGTCCAAGAGTGTAGTGGGGTAACTGTGGCTTAGCGTAAGTGCAGTTAAGCGTGCCCCCTTGTAGCTACTCTATAAATCACAACTCGCTACCATTATTTCTGTAACTTCCATAACACGAAGATGAAAAAAAAAAGTCTCAACGACTTTCATGGAGTGGAAGAGGAAGAGAGCGATAGAAGGAATGCGCGTGATTGAGTCTGATTTCATTTTTCGCTTTTGAATGGCATTCATGCTAGTGTAACCAGTAATGGGCAGAGCTGGCAATAATGTAATTACTGTATTGAAATTACAGTAATTTAATTACTTCTTCCAGTAATTAGTAATGTAATTCATTACTTTTTGTAGCAGGTAATTTAGTAATGTAATGAATTACTCCAGCGACGGTAATTGTAATTAAATTACCTAATTACTTTTTCGCACCAGGCATATTTTTTGTGTCCACAATACAGAAGAGCGCTTTTCTTTTTATTTTACTTTTTCTTTTTCCTCTACACCTTTCCAAAAAACGCTCTTTGGCCGCCGCTATGTTGCTGATGCTAATGCGGCTGGTGCGACTCTCGCGCCCGCTATCAGCTAGACATTTTCTGCCACTCTCTTGAACTGTGAAAACCCGCTGAGCGCGATTCTCTACCTATGTTTTGCGGATTTGCAGTCGACGTTTTCTGGCCCCTCTTGAAAGTTTCCGCTTACTTTTTCTGATGCATACTGCGCACCCTCTCTGTGTTATCTTCCACTGTGAGAAATAGGGCTGGTAAGTGCCTTTCATTTGAGCTTTTCTGCTCGACATTCTCGGGAAACGAAGGAGGGGAAGTAGGTCGAACCAAGGCCCCTGGTGGAACGGCCCTCGACGCGATTTTGAGAACAATGACAAGTAGAGATAATCCGCGTAGGGTCCTCAGTCATTTCCAAAAATAGTTGTCCGGGTTGGAGTGGGAAACGGATCAGTCGCGTGCGTTCCTCTGTCCATCGGCAAACATGCAACAGAGAGTTCTAGCTGTGTGCCATGAACTGTGTAAATAATGTAAATAAAGTTATCTGTAAAAGGAAGTTATCAATAGCTCCTTTATATTTAAAAGTATTCAAAAGTAATGCAAAAGTAATGCCATTACTTTTAAAAGTAATTTGTAATGGTAATTAATTACTTTCTGGCTGTGGTAATTTGTAATGTAGTTTAATTACATTTCAGCAATTTTCAGCAAAGTAATTAGTAATGTAATTTAATTACAAAATATGAGTAATTTGGCCAGCTCTGGTAATGGGGACCCCTTATTTCCTAAAATCGAAATTTCCCAACTTTGATTGAGGAGAATGAAACGGAGACGAGGAGCGCGTGATTTGTCGCGAAGCCATTTGATATGCGTCGGCGGCAGGCACAAAATCGTGGACCAGACATGCACCCAATCACAGCCGTCTATGAAGGAAGCCAGTTCAGAGCGCTGTATGACCTCTCAGTTTTGAAAGAAACTCTTACTGACTGTTTCTGTTGCGCACATTCCGCAACACGCATTCCACATGACGTTGGTGGAAAGGGGGGGGGGGGAGGGAACGGGGCAGGCTTTGTCTTCTATACTTCGTTTCACTTTCAGCCCAGACGCACCCAATGCTACGGCCTGATGGTGCCAATCAGGCAGCCCCACAAGCGAAACATCGGGATGTTTGTCATGTTTCTGTACTATCGGGGAAAAATGAAATGCGAACAGAGGAGCGCGTGGCTCGCGGTACAGGCTGCGCCGCCTGGAAGTGAACCTAGGGGCGAGGGTGCGTGGCCTACTTCGACGTGTTCACGCCCCTCGGTTGGCGCTCTCCCAGCTTCAGCAGTGCGCCTCTCAGTGCGCTGAAAGCTGTTACCGCTATCTTTGCCGGCGAATGCGGCGAGCTTCTTTGCACCGCACGCGCTGAGCCAGCAAAGATAGCGGTGATAGCTTTCAACGCACTGAGAGGCGCACTGCCGAAGCTGGGGAAGCGCCAACCGAGGGGCGTGAACACGTCGAAGTAGGCCACGCACCCTCGCCCCTAGGTTCACTTTCAGGCGGCGCAGCCTGTACCGCGAGCCACGCGCTCCTCTGTTCGCATTTCATTTTCCCCCGATAGTACCTGTTCTATCATCGCTGAATCAATCATAAAGAGATAAGACCCAGTGACTTGCGGGTTTTACGCTGCTTGATTTTTTCCCTTAGCTCGTAGTGTCAGCTGCATCTGGACTTAAGCTGAAACGGTGAATTGGTGGTATTGGCTGGGGGCTCCAGGTATTGAGGTGTCTCCACGCATAAAAGACTGAGAGCGAAAAGGTGAAAGGCACTGATCACATGAGTGACGGAGGTACGTCACAACTGTCTCTCATCATCTTTGGCAGGTAGCAAAGAGTTCCTCGTTCGTTAGTAATTTACAAGTTATCACCAATTAAAGAAATATATATAATAACGTAAGACCCGTTCACGGTGGCAGACGCCACAATTTTTCATGTCTGCATGGGTTTCGTGGGTTTTTTTTCCTCCATAATATAAAAATAAAAAATGTTTATATATTTGAAACTGGAT
The DNA here is from genome assembly GCF_016920785.2 of Ixodes scapularis. NCBI lineage: Eukaryota > Metazoa > Arthropoda > Arachnida > Ixodida > Ixodidae > Ixodes > Ixodes scapularis. Next base: position 72,365,281 of record NW_024609837.1, read on the forward strand.
AACGGCAAGCTATGACACTTTTGCTTTCGGTTTGGACAGTTCAGGCTGCAATTCGGTGGGTATTCACCTTTCGCCAATGCGTAATTTATTATATCAATATTAAAAAAGCGCGTTTTTTAAATTTTTTTTTTTTAGGGGGAGCTTGGTTGAGATTATACGACGCTTCTCCCTAGCGATCACCATCGTCTTTTGGTGGGTCGTGCGGATGATGGTTGGCCGTTTGGCAATTGTGTCGTAACTGCCGCGGTAATAGGTGCTTCCGCCGAGACCACGCTCGAATTGCAGTCGGGTACTGACGTCGCTGCATTCTCCCAACCCGGACATGGAGGTATATGGTTGCGCAGTGAAATGGTGCCAGGGGTAATCATAGAACATAGCTTTATTTGAAGAAAACACATTTCTGAATGTACAATAGCGAGCCGGTGAAAGCCGCAAGGGCTTGTGGACCTGGCTTGGCAAATGGAGACAAAAAAAAAAAAGATTGTAGCAAGGTACGTTTCAAACAAATGGAAAGAGTTATTTGACCTTCAAAATTTACACATTCTCGGAATCACAAGGTCAACTTGTAGGGCTAGAACAAAAACACATCTTTGGTACACATCCAAAAGAAAAAAAAAAAGCTTCACCTCACAGCTCCAAATTCAATAATGCTTTCCTGAGCTTCTGCCTAAAATTTACGGACTGAAAGGATTCCGGTGGGGTGTTAAATATTTGTGGAACGTAATGCACTCTCGTGCGCTCACCATATTTGTTCTGACCCGCGGCATTTGAAACCGAAGCGATGGCCTCGTAGCTCGCTGGGCAATGTGGGCCGTAATAAAACTTGAATTCCAGAAATGGCGAAGCACGGCAGTTTTCCTAAAATGACCCCAAAAAGAGAACGGGCGGAGCTCTTGAAATATACACGCGCTTGAGACATCTGGCCTGTTAAACAAAGCACTTTTCAGAATAACTCTGAGCAAAGAGTCAATTCTTGCACGCCAGAAGAGCGAGCACCCCATAAAGATAGTAACACCGTATCGAAAATAGCTGCGAGCCAAAGCATGTGTTACCATCTTTCGCCCAGAAAAAGGCAGAAACATTTTAATACTTACAGTCAACATGCAACGCTTCTTAATGTTTTTACAAAAAATACGTCATATCTGTGAATCAGGACAAATAACTGCCGAAATATATTCCTAGGTATTTAACTGTCTTCACAGACGAAATAGTTTCGCAATCGCACGATGTGCATTTGGAAGTGTGCAGCGCTACCGGGACGAAAAGATCGGCATGGTTTAGCGGGTGCCTAAAACAGGCTAGTTTCGTTTTCGACACATTCACTTTACTTGTATTTGCATGAAAGCAGCCCATTGTAGAGATAAAATAATTTTTAAGATCTTGAATGGCAACATGATAATCCGGATGATCCGACACTAAAAGCGTGTCATCGACGTATTGAAAAATTTTACATCTCGAAATAACAGCGGGGACATCGTTCACATATAAATCATAGAGTAATGGCGATAGAACAGGGCCTTGCGGGACTCCAGCAGTTAAAAAGGCCTCCCTGTTCTTCCGATTTTTAAACGCCACCACTTGGGATCGACCTGAAACTTAGTCTTCTAGGAGTGACAAAAACGGAGCTCTGAACCCCAGTCTGTACAGTTAAGAACAGAGGCCGTCATGACTTATGCTGTCGAATGCTTTCGAGACATCCAAGAACACTGCACACGTAAACACACTGTTATCGAAACCAGTATTCAGGAAATCTCTAAAATCTTCCAGTAATGCCTGAGTACCCCGCTCTGCAACAAAACCATACTAACGGTCATAAAGTAAGTCGAACCGACGGTGTTTAGTGGATGTCATAACCGCCGTTCTCAAGCGCTGCGTCGAAAATGCGTTCCGGTTAAACTTGTGCTTGTGACAATCATTGCTAGGCTTTGTAACATTTGTTAAAGCAATTTCTTTTTATTTTGACGTGAACATTTTTTTGGCTAGTTGTTCCGGATTTCGGGAAACCACATTTTGTGAGTTAATTTTTTTTTTGAAGCCGTGGCCTGTGACACCCCATAATGCAACGCGCACAGTGCTGCATTATAAGACGTCACAGGCCCACACACCAATTCAGTTTCTCCGCAAAATTTAGGGGGAAGTTGAAATAGTGTATAGTTCGCATTGCATCTGGACTATCTGACATCACTTTCCCCGCCAAACATAGCGGGACAAAATGACGCCACGTGACTTGATATCACGTTATGCTAGACCGTTTCATGTATGCAGTCCAATTTCCCAGCAGACTTTTCTTTTAGATGACACGTCAAAATTGGTGCGTTTTCTTTCGAGCTGGCACCAGCTGGAAACGTTATTTAAAATGTTCTCGTGACGCAGCAGGCAGCATAGTCAGTACCAACTTAAGAAACACACGGAGTTGCAGGCCGTCATCGCCCAGACGCTGAGATTGCTGCATCAACCGGCACGCACCCCCAAAAAAAAACAAAAAAACTAGCGAAGCAAGAAAGATCAACATAATAAGACAGGACACTTAAAACATCCGTGAGTGTTATGCATATCCGCGACAGGTACGCTTCCTTCACTCTAAATTTTCATTACAGCCGACGCCAGGATTCCGCGGAGGAAAATCGAGTAGTGCCAAAAGTGATTGAAAACGTGGACTGTCACCAGCTAAACCAGTCACGCACAAAAGAAGGCGTTTGTGGTTGGACTTAAAGCGAGACGGAGTATAGAGCAGTCTCTGTTTTTTTGTCGATCGCGCGGAAGCTTTTCATAGGAAGCTGTCGTCCGTTACACTACCACACATTTATTGCACACTCATAAACCCCTTTCGAAACACTGTCCACTGTTGGCAGCTGTGGAACCCCTGCACAATGACAAACTAACTCCTCAAGCTCAAGGCACACTGAAAAAAAACGGTAACCGAACAAAAGCTCACCGGACAAAAGCTCACCGGACAGAAGCTCACCGGACAAACGCTCACCCGTTTTTTCACAGACCTGGACAAAAGCTAGCCTCATTTTTTATAACGACCCGGGCGAAACACGGGCTGGGTTAAAATGCGAATGGGATAAACATTGCACCATTTTTAGGAGAACTGGTACCCCATCCCATGCAAAGGTGTGGACAGATAAGCCACAACAGGCAGAGAAGCAACGATTTGGTACCAAATTTTTGGTCATCTCAACTAAGTGGAGCTGATAAGATCAAGCTTGCTTGACTCAAGGTATGCCGGAGCACCCTTGTGCCACGCCCAAGAAACTTCGTGAACTGAAGTTTTTGAATGCGAAGAGTCACTGAAGAAGCGACGTCACCCATCGGTGACCTCGCTTTTTCATTGTTGTCATGTCACGCTAAAGGCGCACACAAAGGTTAGGCACAGTGTTACTTCATCACTAATGAATGAGTTTTTGGGGTTTTCAAGGTAATATTTGAAGTGAATGTTTAAGAAAATTAAATTGTTTCCGTAATTTTGCGTCGTAAATGTATTTGAACTCAAGAATTATCTCTGGGTGATGTGAAAGGGAAACTGAAGCAAAGCAACTCAATGCTTATACAAACCATCGAATTGTGAATTACAAAAAAAAACACTATATTTTGAAGAAACGGGAATTGGGCCTTTTGGACGAATACAAAACGGCTGACCTCTTAAGAAAGCTGCGGGACTTTGGATAGGCTGGCGTTCCTTCCACCACAGCTTGTGTCCGAAGGACTAACCTACATCAGGGGAAAGTCTACCGGCAACATCGGCAACCTGATGGACTACGTTGACTTCACGTATGTCAAAGACCCCTTCCGTGATACTTCTGCTCCTCATGCGGCGGCATCCAAAGCGAATTCTTTCTTTTGTCTGACTGTGCGCCGAAGACGACCAGAGTTTTCCCGGAACGGTGAAATATGTACGACGCCAGTCTTTAAAGGCCAGACAAATAACGGAAAACGGAACAAATGGTTCCTAAATAAATGGTCCCGGAATTAATGGTCCCGAGACTCATTGTCCCGGAACTAATGGTCCCAAGTACAAACTAGGAAAAAATGGCCCCTGATAAATATCGCCAATGTGGCTTCTGCGTTTTCGAATAAATCCGATGAAATCTGATAACACTCGCCAAATTTCGAGGCTACCGGTCGCACGAACTTGACCGGTTTTCACATTTTACTGGGAAGCTCAGAAATGTTTTGCGCTAGGGAAACCTAATAAAGGCATCGAGCTCGGCTCTTTGTGTCTGCTACTACCACGCGTCATGACGAGATGAAAATAAATTCGAGTTTCATGGCTTTAACAGTATGACTAGGAGAGGAGGCACTCACTTAGTCGAATGACGTCTCAGCGAACGCCTACGTTTCACCAATGTCACTTTAGGGATTAGTCGGCCGCCGCGAAGCGGCGTTTACGGGTGGGCCAAGTGGGTTCACATTTTTGTAATGAGCCACCGCAGACCGTCGCCGCGAAGCGGTGTAAGCGCAGCGCGGGGGGGGGGGGGGGGGGGGGGGCGGGGGGTTGGTTCATCGATCATCGATTCGCCCAAATGTCGCTGTTCGCTAAAACGTCATTCGCTCATGTCATATGGACCCGAGTAAGGGTACCAATTTTTCGTTTAAAGAAGTGAAAGCCGTTCACAACTCCCTGTAACACCGAATTAGAGCGCAGCTCTTGAGGAGGAGGAGGGAAGGGTACTGGGGGGTGAAGTGACCTCGGGGGGGTCACGTGACCTTGGGGGGTCACGTGACGATGCCGATGATGAAATCAGTGACGTCACTGATGACATCAGTGACGTCACTGATGACGTCATCAGTAGCGATGACGATGCGGACTCCAATGACGTCATCAGCGATGATGACGATGACGATGCGGATGTCGGTGACGTCATCAGTGACGTCACTGTGATGATGACGATGCGGATGCCGGTGACGTAATCAGTGACGTTGACGTCATCGGGGAGGTCACGTGACTTTGGCGGGGTCACGTGACCCTGGGGGTGGTCACGTGACCTGGGGGTGTCACGTGACTTCGGGGGGGGGGGGGGGGGGGTCACGTGACCTCGGGGGGTCACGTGACTTCAGGGGGGTCACGTGACTTTGGGTGTCACGTGGCCCTGGGGGAGGGGTCACGTGACCTCTGGGGGTCACGTGACCTTGGGGGTCACGTGACCTTGGGGGGTCAAGTGATCTTGGGATGACCTTGGTTACGCCGACGCCGACGGCGACGCCGACGCCGCTCAAGCCGGGAACGGGCCCCTAAGAGCTGTGCTCTAAAAAGCCCACTGACATCATTAATCTAAAGCCGCTTATATAAAACTATTAATATGAAACTATTAATAAACTATCCCGTAGGAAGCGAACTAAAACGAATAACCCATGGATGACAAGGGAGATTTTACAAATCAAAAGGAAAGCCAATAGGCTAAGCAGAAAACGCGGAAACAAAATAGAATTGACTGCCTTACGTCATAAATTCAGAGCATTTATTAAGCATTCCAAGTATGGGTATTTCAACGTTAAAATGTCGAACTTCGTTCGTAACGATCTCCAGAAGTTTTGGAGGCATATATCGGGTTCCAGACACTCAGTTAACAAGATCATTCAACATGGGAGGGAATTCGTTGATAATAGTTCAGTCGCGAAGATATTTAACGACTACTTTGCCTCTGTGTACACCACAAGTGACAGCTTCGTTCCTGAGTTCTTGATTAAACTCGCTCACGTACCAGACATACAACTATCAGAGGAGGGAATCTTCTCTGCGTTACTAAGTTTGAATACAGAAAAGTCTTGCGGTCCAGACAAAATTCCTAATGTGTTTTCAAAAAGGTACGCTGAGTGGTGTTCTAAAATTCTTTTTCTAATTTATAGCAGATCGCTAGAGAGAGGGGTGGTACCTAATCAGTTGAAAGTGGCAAAAGTTATACCCATTCATAAGAAAGGAGATAAACATGACGCATCGAATTATATGCCCGTTTCCTTGCTCTGCTCGTGCAGCAAGGTTCTAGAGCATTTTTTATTTAGTCATCTGATGTCACATTTTGAATCGAATAATTTTTTATCAGAGAGCCAGCATGGTTTCCGGCGTGGCTACTCTACGGTAACTCAGCTCCTTTACATAGTAAATGAACTTGGAAAAGTCGTTGACAAGGGGGGGCAAATGGATGTAGTATTCCTAGATTTCGTCAAGGCTTTTGATCGCGTGTCACACAGCAAACTACTTATCAAGCTAAGAGTGATTCTAGGAAACGATAATCTCTTGCGATGGTTGGATTCATACTTGAGCAACCGTCATCAGTTCGTTGAAGTAGGTGGGGCTTGTTCCCCAATTGTATCAGTTATCTCGGGCGTTCCGCAAGGATCGGTGCTGGGCCCGCTGCTCTTTCTTGTTTTTCTAAACGATTTGTCGGTTGATGAGCGTACACACTGCCGGTTTTTTGCAGATGACTGTGTGCTTTTTACTGAAATAGCTTCAAGCAATGACCAACTTAATTTAAACAAGTGCCTGTGTTCAATTTCTCAATGGTGTAACGAATGGCAAATGTTGCTAAACAGCTCGAAAAGTGTACAAATGAGAGTAACGCGCAAGAGGTCACCCTTAGAATTTAACTACTGTATTCAAAACTTCCCTTTACAAGTTGTACATGAATTCAAATACTTAGGTATCATTATCTCCTCGAACCTCAGTTGGAATAGCCACATATCCTGGACTGCTCAGAAGGCATCAGCAAAGCTATGGTCATTGAAGAGGCGGCTGAAGCACTGTACCCCTGAAACCAAGCTAGCAATCTACACGACCGTAATACGACCTGTCTTTGAATACGCGGATGTTGTTTGGGACCCTGCGACTAAACTTAATATTGATCGACTCGAGGGGGTACAGAAGAAAGCCCTGCGGTTCATTTACAACGAGTACAGAAGAATGAGTTCTATCACTAACTTGTACAATAGGTCGAAAATTGAGCTTCTTTCAACCCGGCGCAAAATAATCGTCTAAAGCTTTTTTTATACCATTGTACATGACTCATCTCGCCTTTCATTCGACAGATTTTTGCAATTTAACACATCCCGTCAGACACGACACAAGCACTCCAACACAATTGTGGTACCTTACAGCAGAACCCAATGTTTAAAAAACTACTTTTTCGTACGAACCATTAACGAATGAAACAATCTTCCTGCCAACATTACCAATGTCTCGTCCTTTCAGGAATTCGCCTCATCACTACAGCGTTATTTCTTAGGTGTGCAGTCCTAGATGTTTTTCCTTTTACTAGCGTGCAATGCGGTTTTCTTCTTGTGTGTTGCCCTGTGTGCCCTCTCCTGCCTTGGTTGCCAAATGGCAGCCGGCAGTACGTCTAAATAAATAAATAAATAAAAAAACTCCCGTACTATCGTGTATAATGTGACTAAATTATCAGTTAGGAGAAAACTGTTGGACAGTATTCATTTCGAAAATGTTTTGACGATTTTGAATAAACTTAAGTTCAATACCCGTCCACTTTCTTCAAAGTAACCGGCCTCGACATATAGACGAGATCCTTCATTCCACCAGGAAATCACTGATTGCATAACGGATGAAGTATATTGCATGGTATATCTTAGTTTCAAAACTATGTTCTTACGGGATAATTTTTTCCTACCTTGGACTTGGCACCACTAGTTCCGGGACCACTCGTTCCGGGACTATTTGTTCCTACACCCTCGAACAACACCTGCGAAGGATGGAATTCAGGGATCCAGAAGCTTGTCGGCCACGCCCATCCAGGCGTCTGGAGGCTAAATGAATGGCTACGGCAAGATCAGGCGCCCTTTGCCACGGCACTGAGACAAGCCCGAAGAGGTAAGCCCTCCAGTGAAGCGGGTGCGAAAAACCACTCCGCACCTGCAGAATGGTCTTAAAAATATTTGCGAGGGGTTTCAGGTACACCCAGATCTAGCAAGACAGCGGGAGGTAGTAGGGAACCACATTCGCTTCTTACAAATCGATAAATAAGCTTGTTTCCACTCTAATCAACAAACCATGCGCCTGTCAGATTTAATTTATCATAACATTTAATGTCGTACGCATGCACATAAGTTGTCCGCACTCGTGTTAAGACCAACATGCAATTTTCTCCTGGTGAGCTTTTGCTCGGGTCCGTGAAAAATTAGGTGAGCTTCTGTCCGGTGAGCCTTTGTCTGGTGAGCTTCTTTCCAGTGAGCCTTTGTCCGGTGAGCTTTAATCAGGGATTCAAAAAAAAAAATACACACACAACAAAATGGTGATGAGCGCAGTGACGTCACACTTTCGACGCTGTGTGATTGGATCGACGACTTGTAGTGTTGGCCGAGCTCCAACATTCGCGATCTTATAGAAAGACTTGCTCGGTCTTCGATGCAGTTATTTCGCCATTGTACTGTGGTTCCGAACTTATAATAATTGGCACGTGATTATCGAAAGGGGTCTATACCGCCCTCAGCGTCGCAATAAAGATTACACCGAAAACACACAAAAAAGTTGTGTTTCTCTGAGGTATGCAAATGGACAGCCCTATCTGATTAACGTGGGCGTTGTTGTGGTAGGATGTCGGAAAACGCAGAGAAAATTGGACATCCCGGTACGACCTTAGAAACAGCAAGAATAACAGCAACAAAAAAAAAGAAGAGAAACTAAACTTTAATGGCTGGTTCCGTTTCTCGATTTTAGTGTCGTCAAGGCTATTCGGTCTTTCCGGAAATCGAGACTGGCAATCGGCTCCTCAAGAGCACTTTCCTTATCTGCCACTTCCCTTTCTTGGGGGCAAGGGGAATCATGCTGAAGCGAAGGCTGCATTTATCGACGGCGCTATAAATTTCCTTGCTTCGCACCGGAGGCGGCTTCTATTAAGTGCGCGCTTGTTTTAGCAAACCGAGACTACCGAACCCGCTTAGAATTGTCACTTTCAGATCGGTTTCTTTTCTTTTCCTCGTATGGTCTCGAGCTTTTGGTTTCTCTCTCACTTCAACTTAATCTTATATCCGCGTTTTTGTTTAGACTGCTTATTTTTACTTTTATTTGTTTAGTGCGTTTCGCCCTGTTTTCCATGCAGCCGAATTGGAAGGCAAAATTGTTCCTCCTTGACTGCATATTTTACACAAAGATTGAAAATTGTGTACATCAAGACGGCATAGAGTGGCAAAAGTTCGAACTATGTTTGGCGTTTCGAAGAAGAGGGCTCTAGGACAATTTGTCGAAAGCCCTTTCATTCGTGAACGAACTGGTAGACGGACGATTCGTCGATTGGGGTGATTCTCACTAGGCGAATTCGTCGAACGGGAAACTTGTCAAAGCGGTCCGTTCGCGTAAAAAAATACTCGTCGAAAAAACTACAGCAATGTTGCAGTGATGTGCTTTTAAACCTAGAAGGAAATCAGCTCACGATTCGCCGGCTTGCAAATGAAATCATGATTAGCGTCGTTGGGAAAAAGAGCAAAAATTTACAAACATAAACTGCTTCCTCGGTGTAGCCTCTTTGTAAATTCGTGACAAAATGATGTCGCTAAGAAATTATGTTGGTCAAAAGAATATTGCAAGGAAGCTTTGTCCAGTTCCGTACAAATTTCGTCTTTAGGAAGTTGTAGAAAGAAGAACTGCGAAAACAGGTTTTATTATCTTCTTGCGATAATCGTGCCCTTGAGGTTGTTAGCGAATGTAGGCTTGCAGACATTTCTTTGCTGACAAATCCAGTACACCGTGGTGGCTGTAGCGACAGCCAGGTGGTGTGGGCTGTAGGCGTATCACAAGTGAACATATCACCATCCAGGATCAGAAGATTAGCCCTTCGCTTGATCTTCCCAAGTTTCATTATGATCGAGTCCAGTAAACATCTTCACGCGGAGTCTGACTTCTATAATTTTAAACGACCCGAATTTGTACGATTCACTACCAAACCCTTGTAAATTAGGAGAACTAAATTTGTAATCTTTTATTTCGTGCAAACAGTGTCCTGTTGTTGACCCCCAGCGTCCCCGGGTAACATCTAGACACCTTGTGCAACTCATTTCGACCGTTCCACCTAGGTCGACGAACGGGCACTTTCGTCCAATTCTCCGTCCTGCGAACTGGCCTATGGCGAATTGCCCTATTCGACAAATTGTCCGTCTTCGAGTTGTTTGCAGACCAATGGGCTTTTGAGGAATTGACCTCCTCCATAACTCAGGCGAGTCTGGAGTATTTATTTATTTATTCTTATTTTCAGTGACAAACCACCAGCTTAAGGCCTCCTTAGTGGTGCACCTATCAATGAGTCAATGAGTAGAAAAAGGTTAAACAGCATGAAAGCGAAACGTTAGGAAAAAACAATAGCCTCAACACACTTTCGAAATTTGCTCTTTTCATCAAAAATATCAAGGCTAGCATTCACACAAATCTGTTCTAAATGGTTATAAGCCGGGAGTAGGTAGGGGTGGTAGCATAACTTCTAATTCGGACAGCCAACGAAGTTCAAGATTTTGCCGCTGCGTGAGGAAGCACCGAGCGTGCGCATCACTCTTCTTGGAAAAGTTCTATTAATTTGTTGCGTCCAGCGGCTTCGGCGGCAGAAGCAGGCTGGCCAAGGTAATTTATCTTCGCTCACTTTGGTGTTCTTCGACTTCTTCTATCACGGCGCCATCGCCTCCAGGCCTACTTATGAGCATTTCATTTTCTGTCGTGCTCCGCTACAAAACAAACATCCAAGTATGATATAGGAAGCTCCAGCCTAAAATACTTCTCTCGGGACCACATCATTAAGTCTATACCTTGTTTGAGCTTAGGTCCAAGCGTGACCGATGTTATAAGCCGAAGGGCCAATCTAACGGCGAAAAAGGCGCACCGTCATGGCGTTCTCTTCGCAGTTGATAGGACTAACTGTGTTCGCCGTTTTTCTGTGCGTGCTCCTCCGCTGGGTTGTCCTATTAAGAGCGGAGAACGCCGCGACGTTGCGCTTTTCGCGCTCTTTGATTTGACCTTCGGCTCATAACAACGGCCACGCTCGGACCTAAGCTGAAACCAAGTATAGTCTGAAGTAAATTTGTGTTTGCACATATCCCATATACGATAAGATTGCTTCTGCGTTCTACCTACGGAGGACATCAAGTCCCATGTATATTTTATGGACGTTCACGGGAACATATGTGTCCCTGGATTGTTATGCGTTGAAACACTTAGATTTTGTACGAAATATAATCCAAGTATTTAGCATACATTTAACTCAAGGTCTCCGTTATGTTTGTTTGCTTGTTTTTGTGGTAAAATATCGTGGAGTATGTACAATATCTGTGTACTTTTTGTATAGAAATAACGCAGAACATACAAGCGTGCCGGCGAACTTTAAATATCTTGAAAACAAGACAAAATACAGAAACTTATGAACAAAAATTATCTTCTGTATGTGTGTTATTGCCCACTTTTTTATTCTTAAGCATAAACTTTTCAAGACGTTGGTACTTTCACAGTGCGCTTATGGTGCCTGTCCTTTCCCTTTGACTGTCTCGCATACATTGACGCGATAACCCGTGTTTCCTACTGTTTTGTTTTTTGTTTTAGTTGTTGTCTCTCGCTATGTCCCTCCTCGTCTTGATCGCTTTGGCGTCGCAATATCTCCATTTTCCCTGTTATATCCCATCTTTCCTACCTACCTCGACAATGCGGGTAGCAATCTGCTGCTAGCAAGTGCAACCTAAAGAACAGAACCTAAATCCTGTAGCATAAAGAACTGACATCAGCCCCCCTCTTCAAAGCGAGCCTCGATCCACCGCCGGGATTAAGCCTCAGCCTCAGGACCGAAACTAGGCTACAAACAAACACCGATTGCGAGGTAATTCCAGACGCTCCGACAGGCGGCGCTGATCAGATTGAATGAATGGTGGCTCAGTTCCTATTTATTATGGTCTGCTTACTGAATCAAAGATCTTCCTGCAACGTGAATTTTGTTGTAGGCAGTCTGAGAAAGGGTGGGACCAAGGGAGTAGGTAAAAAAAAAAAAGTAGACATGCCAAAGCAAAGAAGGGACTCCGGTACAAAGAGATTGCTGAAATAAATCCCCTTCGCGTAATAACTACATGACATGCAGCTCGTACAGGTAATAAATGGCGGAGGGAAAGAGAAGGCCAGCTGCATAAAATTGCAAAAGAGCGATTTTTTAAAATAAAAGCAAACAGTAAAAAACAATATAAAAAGTACAAATAAAAAACGGATAAAAGCATGATCGCTAAAACTAGAATAAATTAGAAGAAAAAGTGGACAGAAAAAACGCTTCATGTTAAACAATAGGCATATTGTAGGTTGAAAGAAGAGGTACGTAGAAGCTATGTTCTCTCGGCTCATATTTCTTACTCTACCGTTGACTTACATACGAAAGCGCAATTCTACTCCACACTGTCGCATCTTGAGAAGGTCAAGGCACCAAGAATAAAAAAGTAGTACGATAACTTTTTATGCAACTTTTTTTTTCATCCAGTTTCACATATTTTAGTTGCCTGGTAATGTCAGAAGCGTAATTAAACCTGACACAAGCACATCCCTGACACAGCTAAAGTAACCGGCCAGTAGCCAGTGGCCGGTTAGCCTGAGGAAAGCACTTGTTATACCCCCTCCTGGATTTTCTTCTATTTTCTACTTAGCATATTTGGGTGTGCCGAACGCTGCACTGTTAAAGCTGCGATGCAGTTGTCGTTTGTTTTCTATTTTTTTATTAAAAATCTGTCATTAAAAATTATATTCTAGCAAAAAGGATTTGTTTTTGGAATTAACCTAAGCCATAAACTTTAATGCTTACCAAAACGCTTTCAAAGTAAATCTACAAGAAAAACAAAAGCATAGTGTTGTCTTTATTATTGCATCAAACCCAGAGAAAACTAGCGGAAAACAAACAGCGCAAGGACAAGGACAGAGTAGAAGGCGGTAGACACACACAGCGCTGTGTGTGTCTACCGCCTTCTACTCTGTCCTTGTCCTTGCGCTGTTTGTTTTCCGCTAATATGAATGACCAACTAGCCCAATCGTCAACACTAGAGAAAACATAACGTGGCGCGCGTGTTTTTTTCTTTTTTTTTAATTGTGGGAAGACAACGCCGTCTTTAAAAATTTCAAATGAAGTTTCAAATAATTAGCAACAATGATTTTAGGCACCAACATCCTTGCGGCATCCCGCACTGCCGGGTAATATTCACAAAAAAGCAGAGGGGATGCAAACTGGCTTAGATGTGCGACTGGAGGAACAATACGTTTGGTTTCGAGGATGGGTGGCGCAAGCTTCCACGCGTTGCGAAGGGTACAGCCATCAGCATTCACTTATCCATCCATTCACCGATGGCTGAAATGTCTTTACTTTGAAGTGGAACATATTTAGTGACTTCAGTGTGACCATTCGTCTTCTGGCAGCTGGCCGACATTTTACCGTGGACATATGTTTGCGCGACTGACGGTTCGGCAAGAGGGGTTATATAAAAAAAGGCTCGTTGACGTTATGTTGTACTGCATTTTAGTATAATTTATTTGTATCAGTAACCTTCTCTTTTTTGTAAATTCATTTTGCAGTAACATCGTATTTCTTTGCGTTGTGAATCTGTCAAAAAGGGAGGACAGCTGGAATGCATTTGAAATTTAAATTACGTACTTGGTTCGATTAAAATATTTGAATTGGCTTTCTGCGGTTAGCGATAGGTAGTGACAACACGCTGTCCACGGGTTTACAGTACTGAACAAAGTAATGTCATCGTGCCATTTGTGTGTGTGTTTTTAAATCAGAAACATTAGGTAAGATATGTGGCTCTTATTCAAAGCGATGAGATGTTAGCAGTTTTTGTAAACATCCTCTTTTGAGGTAGGCAAATTAAGGTAACGCGTAGGTGTATTTCTAAGTATTTATAGGCAATGCGTAAACTATGCAAATAAAAACTCGAAATTGTCATTTTGAGGATGTCAGTAACTTATACATTTTCTACTCAGACCATCTGACAACCAACAATCTGAAAAGAGGATATTAGTTGCGTACTAGTTTGCCTGAAGCCACGAACAAACTATAAATATTATTCTATTGTTACGAGCTGTCCGTGTTAGATTTGACATTCTGGATAGAATGACTCATCGTTTGCTGTTTTATCTTCGGTTATTTAGCAAAGTGCTATTCGTGTAATACTATTCGAGTGGCAAAAGAAAAGTATTTCTATATTTGGAGTAATTTCATTTTCAAAACAAACGTTTCCGTCAGCTGAACAGTGACATTGATTATAGATATTAACAAAAATTACCGATTTCCGGTAAATGACAATATTGTATTTCCTACCTCTGTTTTTTTATTTACAGAAACGTTTGTTTTACTTTTCTTTTAAAATTAAAATTGGACTGTGCAAGAGCATACGCAGAAATATTTGCGCGCGCTTCCCGACCTGTATTTTTCGAATGTCGATCTCATCGAGAACACCTTTGTTTGTTCATTTCCTGAGGCTCCAGCGTCTATGGGACACGTAGACTAACGTACAGATTAATTAAGTTCTGACAGATTCCCCAAGCGTGGCCCCATTAGCATACCGGAGATGATTACCGCAATGGAATTTAAATGACTCTTCCCTGGAACCTGGATGCGGTCAAAGGTACACGCCACGCTGCGTGAACACGCAGTGTCAAAAAGGTTTGTAGGTAGTCGTTTTCTTCTTTTGTGTCACAAGGTTTTGAGGAAAGCGACTTAAGTGAAGACGGATTATAAAGTATTCGAAATAGTTGAAGGAATTAGCTACGCTTAATCAAAATACAAACAAAAAAATTCAGGGAATGAAGGACAAAAGAAAAATTGCCGGTCCTCAATGTGTTTGGGAAATAAACAATGCCGGCAGGCGGGGCACTTTATTTTCTGCTGCGACAATACAACCCAATAAAAGGAGGCCCGCTCATGACGTCATCACCCGTGGGTCTCCTACTTGTACCAAATATGCTAAAGCTGGACGAGAAACACCGGGAAAACGGCATACACGTCTTTCTTGGCGTCGTCTCGGGCTAGCGTCCCGCTCATTGCGAGACGCTGCTCGATGCGTTGGCGTCCATGCTCAAGTAAGCCAGACAATGCTGCAGGGGGAAATTCACAAAGCAAATTACCGTCAATTTTAGCGACGAGCCATTTTTGCGCTCAATTGAAGGGGAAAAAATCAATCACCTGAATGTAGTGGGATCATTTTTGCCTCCACTAAATTCCGCGGATTGACACGATCTTACACTAGACATACACAGGGACCTCCGGGTAAAACATAGAACAACGACGGCTGTCACCATAAAAACAAACAAAAAAAAAAACGAATAGGTGGAAGCATTAGCTCCTACAACCACTCTATAATTCTCGTTTTTTTTCTGTTTTTTTTTAATTTGTTTTGTCATATACACGAACGTATTGTAGGAGCTGTTGGCAATTGTGCAAGCGCAAGAAGACGACGTTTTGAAGAGCGATGCGCCTTTGCGTGCTCAGTTTATCAACAAATTGCTTTGCGTATGTTTATACAGCTCGAAGTTAGTCTGCCTCAGTGGGCGTCTGGTGTCTCAGCTGTAGATGAGCAATTTAGCCAATGCGGTAGAACCGCCTACCTGGGGTCTGTAACGTGCCCCACGCAGTAGTGATACACGACCGCACGCCGGTACGATGCTCATCCAGATCGAAACAGGCAGGGGTGGGGATTGAACCCAGGATCCCTGGGTTCTGCAGCGCGAGCTGTCGCTCCACGTGCTCCGAGCTGGTGTGCGCTAGCCTACTCGGCCACCAATTCCCCCGTTTGTCAGCCACACGGGACGTAAGAAACGTGATTTGGTGTTCACTGTTCATTTTGACACGAGGTTTAAAAGAATAAGACAGATATGTTATACTTCGTTTCACCTTAGTTCCGAGCGTGGTAGATGTTATGAACCGAAGGGCCAATCAAACAGCGCAAAACTGCGTTTGATAGGACTAGCCGGCGGAGGAGCGCGCACAGAGAGACGGCGAATACCCGGCTGGTCCTATAAGTTGCAGAGAGCACGCCATGGACGTTGTGCCTATTTCGCTGTTTGATTGGCCCTTCGGCTCATAACATCGGCCGCGCTCGGGCCTAAGCTGAAACGAAGCATAGTTTGTGGGCAAGCGCCTTTCAGGCGGCTATTAACGAGGAAGAAATGTTGAGTCACCGGACTGCGGAATCTTACGCTGCGTTTAAGATTCTGCAGGAAATAGTGGCTACGCATGAACGTCCCATGTTCTACATGATACACAATTAGGTGGTTGTCATTATTTTTTTACGTCTTCCGTCATCGTTAAACATATTATGCGCAGAAAAGGTTTAGTGACATGCTCTGTTTACGCTCCTTGATTGGTACCCGTCAGCGCGTAGCGTCGATTGAGTCTCGACTTAATCTGAAACAAGGAATAGCATGGCAGCGCGCAGGAGGCAAGTATTGCAATGGTTGAATGTTGCAACCCTTTACTTAAAATTATTTCGTTTATCACTTAGGCCCAGAAAAGTGACGGGGGTGGCACGAATGCGTGTATGAATGGGTGAGTAAGGCGAAGCCCTTTGAATTGGGCCCGGCTGGGGAAGAGGAGGAGAGTTGTGTTTTCTAGCTAGCTTGTCCGTTCAGAGTGGCAGCGCGGCTGACTTGTGTTGAAAGCACCCGGTGGCCAAGAGAAGCAAGATTGTGTCGTTCTTGGCGCAACACGATTGGACACAGGCGCCTCGAGATTGGGTCCAAGGCAACTGACCGTGGAACTTGTAACTGTTACTCTGATGCTCAGCCAGAAATTAAGTGTCCAATTGAATTAGAGTTTCATGATGCCACAGATTATTGTTTAACAAGTAGAGACTGCCATTACAGATGACACAGAATATGACGCTTGCGTAAATGTGCTCAAGACTTGCAGATATTTTGATTTTCTCCGCCGTCAATAACATTTTTTTAAGCCTGTATCATCATGCCGGTAATTGCAGCGCCGAGCCCAACTTCGTGTTATGAAACTTACGCGGAGCGCAATCTCGTCTGCTTCTTTCTAGGGGTTTTGGTTACGTCAGAACGCGGAGCTCTGATTGGCTCTGACTGAGCCAAGTCAAATCAAATCAAGTTTTATTTGGTGTCACATCTCGTTACATCACAAGAGGAAACTTGGGACAAAAAGCTGCTGGGTAGCAGCTTGACGACGGTCCCTGCCCCCGTGCAGTTCGGAACAGTAGTAAAGCAAGCAGCCTTGCCATCTATCCACTATCCTTCCATCAGAGCCAATCAGTGCTCGATGTTCGGACGCACGGATGAGCAAAATACATGCAAATATGTATCGAAATACGAATACAAATTACTTCGTCGAAAATGTATTTAATTACAAATCTAATTACATTTCCAAAAAAGCATTTATATACAAGATACAAATACAACCAAATGTATTTGGTCTCCTCCAAATACTTTTCCAAATACATTCCTCAAAATTTGCGTCAGCGACTTCAGGGCACACGCAACGGGTTTCTTGGTATCTTATTTTAATTTTGCTTCGCACACTCGGGAATCAGTGTGCGAGGCTCTAGTAACGTAATAAAAATATAATCACAAAAAAATGTAATCAGCTTGGACGCAATAGGTGAAAAAAGTACAGAGCTTCATGCAGCTTTTTTTGTCGATTACACACTGCTATAGACCAACAAAGAACCTAGACGACCAAGACATGCAGCACTAGCAAGAGAATTGTTTTATTGTTGCAACTCGCACCAGTTACGAAAATCTGGACGACCCGCGCATTTAGAACATTGCAGGCAAAAATATGAATGGAAGTCAGGCTGGAAAGTGTCGCAAGTTGTCACAGGTACTTATTTAGCCAGTCTGCCTGCGAACGTCGATTTCGTCACTATTCTTGCCCTGGACTAGCACCGTAATCACAAAGTCACTGAAGGCTTGTGCTTGATTGAGAGAGACTGCATTCGGTGCAGAACGTAGTTTTCTTCCTGCTCTGGACAGTGCCTTTAAAAGAAAGCCGGAGGAGAATAAGAAAAAAAGCCCATGGCCGTATAAAGGATGGAGACTATATCTTTCAAGCACATGCATAAAAAACAGAATTATCGTGACAATAAATTTGAGGGATGCATTTTCGCCCACAAAATTGTACTTAATTACAATTGTATTTTAAATACCCACGTTTTAGCATTTAAATACACACGTCAAATACATTACCCAATTTGTGGTTAAATACAAATGCAAAATACACAAAGTATTTGAAATACGTATTTCAAATACTTGTATTTGAAATACTGCCCATTCCTGTTCTGACGTCTCCACAACCCCTACAAAGAAACAGAAGAACTTGCCCACCGTGAAAGCATTAATTGTTTCTTCTCAGCTAGGATTTTCACGGATTCACAACTGCGGTGCCCTAGTAAGTGTTAAAAAATAAAACATTGCCACAAAAAAAAAACGGATTCAATTTTCTAAACAGCATTCAAAACGAAATTTAAATACATGAGCACTTAACACAGTAAAACGTCGCTTTTATCTCTCCACGCCGCTTTATGGTGTTGACGAAACATACGTGACTGTCACACATTTTTGTTTTTCCTCACGTATATTTTCTCGCATATTTCTGGTTGAAATGTTTTATTATTTTTCCTCCCGCACACCAGATACGAAACCCACGTGTCTGGGAACGACAGGAAACAGAAAACTTCTATACTATTTGCAAGGCAATCGGTGTTCTGAGTTTCCTACACCAAAAGCTGGGAGTGAAGAAAGAAGAAAACGGAAGGAACTGCTTGTAACCATCCAACACGAATGTTTTGCATGCAACATGCAAACAGTTGACTAAGCACTCGCATTCAATCTGCTCCCACGCTAGATTCTGGTATGTGACAGAATATCAGGACTACTACTGTTGGGGTACTCCCTACTTGAGAAGAGGAGGAGGTGATTTAAAGTGTCTAGGAAGGAGGAAAAGAAACGAAACGGGCAGTAAGCGAGCCGAGGGCAATGGGAAAGGCGCTGAGACGTTTAGTAGGTGCAGCCACTAATTTTAACTAAACACGCCCAATGACGGGACGATCACCCTCAGTAGAGCTACTAATAATAATATTAATAATATTTTCATTTACTTTACCTATACATATGAATAATCCTGGCCTACAAAAGCAGTACGCTGATTGTGCGTTGGATCAGTCAATCTAGCGAAATATATATCAATGCAGCAAGATAGGAAACTAGAAC
This sequence comes from Ixodes scapularis, assembly GCF_016920785.2. Lineage (NCBI taxonomy): Eukaryota > Metazoa > Arthropoda > Arachnida > Ixodida > Ixodidae > Ixodes > Ixodes scapularis. The sequence continues at coordinate 72,384,452 of NW_024609837.1, forward strand.
GAGTATAATGTGGCCAACAATAATCAAAACAGAGCCCGAGTTCGGCACAAAACAAAATTAACACAACCAATAAGAATCATTATGCGGCAGGTGTACATGGACCAAAGAAAAGCAGTGTTCATGGAGGTAATGAAAGGCACCAATTTGTTTTGCACTTTTATGGAACTTATTTTTATTAAAGGCTCAGTGAGCTCAATAAATAAGGTGGGAATATAGTAAGTTCTACATCTTTTTTCATATCGTGTGTAAATTCTGAGGGTTTTAAACCTTTCTTTACACCTTAGGTCCCTAGGCTTGTCCACTAGAACCTTGAACGTAGAATCATAGAACAAATTTATAAACGTAAAATATCTATGAACATTTTTAAAAATAATATTTGGAGCTCCTTTGCCTTATCTTTCAACTCTAATGTTCCGTAGGGAGTTCCGTATGTAATTTATTTCACCATGTGTTCTAAAATTCTGTCAATTGTATTCGTCTTGTATTTAGAACAGTGCCCATATAAAGTGATTCCATACCGTAAAATAGATTCAGATAACGATCTATACACCAGTAGTCTTATCTTTACGCTGCACAAGCTTCTAATCCTGTTCAGATATGGTGAAACGGCACGTAGACTTTTAGTCACAAATTACACATGTTGGTTCCATGATAAATGTTCGTTCGCGTATAATCCTAGATATCTGACAGAGTTACTCTATGGCAAAGGTTTACAAGTGCATAGTTATTACGGTGTCGAATGAAGGAAAAATTTAGGTGACATATTAACACGTTTGTGAGAATTTCGGAAACACAGTTGCTTAGTTTTGGTAAAATTAACTGAAATGGCATTTGAGTTTAACCAACTTATTAGTGCATCTATATCTCTTTGGAAGACTAAAACAACGCCATCGTAATTTTCCTAGAAACAAACTAGCACCGTATCGTCAGCATACTGAAATAGCTCACCTTGCAGTGGTAGAACACACAAATAATTTATGTAAACATTAAATAAAATTGGTCCCAGAGTGCTTGCTACCTTGTGGTACACCACATTCGACTTTAGTTTTACTGGTTATATTATTCATGGTTTTAACCATTTATAGTCTGTTGTTGAAGTAGGTCTGAAAACAGTGATAAAACTGTCCACTGCAACCTAACCTGAATAAATTTCAAGTAACAGAGAATGATCACTGTCATCAAAAGCCTTCGATAAATCTGTAAGAAGTGCTGGGGCTATTTTATTATTTTCTAGTGCTTCGTTAAAACAGTCAAAAAATGTTTTAACCGTGTAATAATATTTTTTGCAGTCGAAAACCATATTGCGTACTAGAAAATAGATTACATTTGCCGCGAAAACTGGTCATTGTAAGTTTCACCGATTTTGCGATTATATGAGCGGATACAGGTAGAATGGAAATCGGTGTGTACCTCATTTCAATTTCTGTTTTTTACCCTTTTTATACAATGAACCTAAAATATATATCTCCAATCCCTTAGGGATTCTTCCGGTATAAAAAGTGTCATTAATTATTTACACTGAAATGTGTTTTAATTTATCAAAATTGTACCCAATATCTCGTTATCTAATATTATAAAATCCTGGTGTTTTAGTTATTGGCATTGCATTTATAATCCTCGAAATTTCGCTCTTTGTAATCTGAGGTAAGTACGCCTAACTAGAGCATCTGACCTGTGGAGTGACAGGATTGTGACCAATCAGTGAAATATGAATATTTATATTTCTTACGGAGTCAACAATACACTTATTAAATGATTCCGATCACGTTGAATATATTGAATATCTAATCCAGGAAAACCTTTCTGAATTGTATGATCCACGCTATTTTTAGATGTTCTACCAATTAATTGGTTTACTAGGTTTCATGTCTTTTTTATGTTCCTTGTCGAGAAGGTCAAATGATTTAAGGAATGTTTTCCCTTTTCTGGACGTATTTTTGCTGTCACTTTATTGCGCATTGCACGAAATTTATTTCTTAGTTCTGTGTTCTCGGGATTTTGCTTACATCTGCTCCAAACCTCTTCATTTTGATCACACAATTCTATTGTTTTCCCGTTTATTCAAACATTCTCAGGTGTTTTTTCCTTCGAATTTATTCTTTAGTACCCGAAGGAAAATTCCATCAATGTAACCCTGTTTGGCAGTCAATGTTTTCTAGTGGACCGCTGACTGTGCCTGACTGTACGTCAAGCATGTCTGTTTGGACAACAAGTTACTCTGACCGACAGTCAAACTCCAGTCAGACCCCGCTTGTCGGCTTTCTGATGGTTTCCTGGTGGCAGGCGGCCGCCGCGAAATGCCATCGGGATGTCCTGGTGGTGATTCTGACTGTACATCGATTGTCTCTGACTGTACGTCAGAAAGCTTTGACGTGCAGACAGACGTACGGTCAAAGGACGTAAAGTTCGTTCGGATACCACTATTTCGTCAAATCTATGAATACGAAAAGTAATCTATGCACGAGAAAACTATCTTGGGACGTGAGCACATAAAACCGCTGACGTTAGAGATAGGACACGCAACCGACCGACAACCTTGATCAGAAGCCCGCCGAAGCGCCGAACACGACACTTCGCACTTCGCTTCGCCCATAGAGGCTTCGCCGAGCTTTCATGAACGATCGCTCTCGACTCGTTTTGTTTGCCCGCTCGCTCCAACCTGTCGATCCTGCCCGGGCTCTACAATGTCTTATGTTTTAGTAGAATTTCTACTCGACAAGACCCAGCCTGTTGTGAGTTCCGACGATGTAAGGGACTTTAGCGGTGTAGTTGAAGACGACAGGGTGTACCAGGTCTACTGGGCCGGTGATGCGCGAACAAAAGGATCGTTCTACGACGCGAAAGTACTCTACATGGCAGGTGAGTAGAACTGAAGTACGGCGAGTGATGTACGAGTGCTTTGCATAACATGCTGACGGCTTAACTGCATTTGCAGCCAAAGCATTTCCTATAAAACGAAGAGTCAAATCGAGTTTGTCTAACGGTGGCGTAGCATAGCAGACTACAAAATTTTCATGAAGGTCCTGGCTAGACGATTGCAAAATGTTATAAAAAGTCTCGTCGGGCCGCACCAGACATGCGGTATTAAAGGCCGCACCATTTTTACGAATATTCACGTTGCCAGGAGTGTCCTTGAATGCTGTGACACCTTTGAACGCCGAGTAGCGATGTTACAGCTAGACCTGGAGAAGGCATTTGATCGCGTGTCACATGAGGTTCTTTTTCGGATTCTAGAGCATGCGAATGTAGGTTCTGTAATTCTAGATGGTTTAAAAATGGCATACGCCGGGTGTACAACATCGCTAATAGTCAACAAAAATCTGAGTGCCGGTGTGAACGTTAATTCTTCTGTAAGGCAAGGTTGTCCCCTGTCTCCCTTGCTCTTTGCGATCTATTTGGAACCTTTTTGTTTGAAAATAATCAACAGTGAAAACATACATGGCTTCACGTTACAGTCATGTGAAGTGAAGGTTCTCTCGTATGCAGACGATGTGGCTGTCTTTTGTGTTGACCGTGAAAGCGTGCGTGAAGCCATTAGTGTTGCCTCCTCCTTTTGCAAAAATACGGGCAGTGTAATTAATTGGGGTAAATGTGCAGGTTTCTGGCACGGCAGCTGGGACACAACGCCTCATATCTTTCTGAATGTTCAGTGGACGTCCTTGCCCGTGAAATATCTTGGTGTGCCACTCGAGCACTACAGAGATAGCACCCAAATGTGGAACGAAGCGACGGAGAGAGTGAGAGAAAAAGCGGAGAATTGGAAGGGCAGGGACTTGTCGATGTTTGCGCGTGCTACAGTATGTAATTTATTTTTAGTAGCAAAAGTGTGGTATATACTGCAGGTTATCGCTATGTCGCGCCTCAACGTACAAAAGTTGCACAGAGTTTTTGCAATCTTTATCTGGGGTTCAGTCTGGGAGCGCTCTACTCGTACAAATTTGTTTCGCGCTGTTCAAAGTGGTGGCCTGGGATTGTCCCACCTGTTTATTCGGCAGATTGTGTCTAGGTTTATGTTTTTACGTGACCAAAGTGATGTATTCTTACGTACTGTGCTGCAAGTGCGATTACAAAATGCGTTGCCGGAATTTGTTGTTTCGTCCAGTAACCTATTGTGCCCTAGTGTTCAAGGCTTTATGCGGGAAGTTGTTCTTTCATTTCAAATGCTAAAGGTACGTTTTTCTTTAGATTACCTCAGTTCAGTCACTCGGAAAAGACTATATAAAGATTTAGTGGATGTTTTGTTACCAGTGCCCCTCTACAGGTCATTGTACTGCGAGGGCGATGGGCAGGATGTTCTAAAGAGAGTTAAAAAAATGCCAGTTAAGCCATCCGTGAAGTCTTTTTTCTTTCAATTGCATAGTGGCGTCCTGCCAGTCAAGCCTTGGCTGAAGGAAAAAGGCATTTTTGTACAGTGGTCTATAAACTGCATCCTATGTAAAAAACCTGAGTCGATTGAACACGTCTTCATAGAATGTTGGGACGCCGTATTCCACTGGGACGTTCTTCAGCGTACGCTGAAGAAAGACCTTCCTCTAACTGCACAAGGCATCCGCTTTTTACCTGTCGAGAACGAGAATGGTGTCCCTTACGACATGTTCATGCTTCTCGGCCTCCATAGTCTATGGAAGACAAGAATGAGTGTACGACATGCGGACGTTAATGCGCGCCCCGCAAGAGAAAACTTTATAGAAAGTGTAGCATATATCCGGGAAGTTTATCGAGCAATGTCTGAACCTCCTGATTGGTTGCCAATTCTGAATGAATTAGTGTGTCTGAAAAGATTTTAACGCAATAGTGTTAGCCCCAAAGTGGCTGACATGTTTCCTCTTTGTGAGCATTCTTCAAGTGTACGTGTGTGCGTGTGTTTTGTCGCCAAAATGTAAACAGGAAATAAAGAAAAAAAAAAAAAAAAAAGGTGGCGTAGCATAGCGGTTAAGCTGTCCGATTTGTACGCATGTGGTCGCGGGATCGGTGGTGGTGCTTTTTTTTTTTTTTTCTCGAACATTTTGTTTTATCGAGGCATTTGGCGATATTTATGAGTGCGTATAGCTTTACTCTTATATAAATGCTGCCCTTGTTGATGAAATTCCCTTGGCAGTGGCAGTCAGACGTCATCTGATGGACCATCAGATGACGTCTGATGGTCCATCACGTTCCACCAACGCTGATGACTGGCAGTCAGTGTCCCAAATTACGTAACTTGATGGAATTTTCAATATGGTATCCCTGGAATAAATATCCTGAAACATGTCCATTAGTTTATCTTAAACTACAATGTGATCGAACTCACATAAAAAAAATTCCAGTCGAACCTTTGCATTAAGTTATAGATTTTTTTAGTAACTGTTATTAAATAGCACCCCTTTTCCGGATATAAAATTTGAGCAGTACTTTTGCTTAATATTGAGAGTACAGTAATGTAATAATCAACTACCTTTTGCTTAATGACCCCAGATATTGTTTTTAAATTACTAATTCTTATAACTATGTGGTTAATACATGATTTGGTACTTTCGTCACCGTAATATTCCTCCCTCGTGTATTTTTAAATTATATTTTTTAGACCAAAAAAAGCGAGGGAATCAAGATAACGAAGTTAGCCCTATTTATTCTTATTTAGAGCATCAATATTGAAGTTTCCTGCCTGAACTAGGTACTTGTGCAATTGAATTTTTGTAAGGATTGGTCCAATTCATCACAAAATATAGGTATATTTGAACTGGGTGGGCTGTATACAGCACATACAACGTAAGAACGATTCACTTAGTGAACAATAGCAGCACACACTTCTGCTTGTACAAATGAAACATCAATTTTTTCTGATAAGCATTGGTCATTAACGTACACCATAATTCCTCCTCCTTTGCTTTGTTCTCGGCACAAACAGAAAAAATGAAATCTTGGCAAGGAAAATGTAGTGCAACCTGATTCATCAGCATTGACCTCACTCAAGATAAGGACGTCCAAACTTGGTAGTCGCGAGGTTAAAAGTAACATTAACTGACCCGAATGTCTGTAAATACTTTTCAAATTTACATAAATTAAACTTAGTTTTGGTTCAGCGTTACTTACTTCCGCCATAGAACTTTTTGTATATGCGTCCCACTCACGGAACGATTAAAAAACGATTGTATGATTACCTGATTTTGATTAAGTCTCGTACACTCTCAATCTGAATCACAGCCGCTCCCTCCTTCTGTCTTACAAATACATTTTTCCGTTCTTCATTCAAGTATACATGTACCCTTTTTTCTTAGCATTGATGGACCGCTACATACCTTTCAGCACTCGAGTCAAGTTTTCATTTCTATAAATGTTCTCATTTCTAAGAGTACTTCTTTTTCTCACCCGCAAGTCCCTTTTACGCCTCTCAGTGAATCTTACCAAGATAGGCGTGATTCTTCTTTACCTTTTAGCCGGTGGGAAGCCCCGATGTCATTCGGAGTCAGTGGCGCTAGGTCCAGCTTGGTTGCCACTCTGTTAATTACTCTCATATCTGTATTTGGTTGTTGAACTATACCATGGATTTCAATATTCTGGTGTCTAGGGTACAGCTCTGCATCGTCGATAGCTTTCCTCAGCTCCACAAACTCTTCATCCCTTTGTAAAATTCTTCCCTCTAGTTCACCAATTTTTCGCTGTAGTTCATTTATTATTTTGTCGTGGTTATCCAAATAAAGAATCAATTCGTCATGCCCTGTTCTTTGATCATTCATTACTGCCTCGATTTCTGCTATTGTTTTACTCTGATTTTTTTATTTTCAAAATCATCGGGTTGGTCCTCGCAGTCTGCGCCTCGAGAGACCTCTCAATGCAAGACATCCTATTAAGGACGGAGGTCAACTTTGCACTGATAGGTTCATTTTGTTTGACAGTTTGAGTAACCTTTCTGGTCTTTCCTCAATTGGGGTCAGCTGTGACGCCCCTTGGGATACCTCGGGAGCCGCAGACTGTTGTTTGGAATACAACTTGCCTGGTCTTCCGTCATTTGGGGTCAGCTGTGACGCCGCTTGGGATACCTCGGGAGCCGCAGTCTGTCGTTTGGAATACAACTTGCAGGTGTTACATTGCCACTCAGATATTTCTGCGTCGTTCATTGACTTCATTACATTTTTTGTCAGTCCAGAACACTCGCCCATGTGGTAATAATTTGCGCATACAAAATTCAGTCTGACCGTATTGATCACTTCCATCATTATCTGAAAGAGGATATATGTGCCGTACTAATGGCGGCCTTCAGTTTATTGATGAAGGAACATGTTGAAGATACTGCAAAGCTGAGGATTTGAGGCCTATACATTCGAGGCGTTAGCACGTTCCGAAGCAGGAATTGAATGCAAGGACTGCGTTAGCGTTCATTTCTATAGCTCGGGCCCCAGTCGATCTGTTAGTAGCCCAGAATTCACTTGAAAGCCCCTTGATGTACAGATCTTTATCAAGGCGCCTGAGTTGCCGTTTCGTTCTGACTGGTTGCCTCTTCGTGGCCATCGACACTGAAAGAGATAATCGAGAAAGAACTGTACAGTGACGAGTACATTCTCGTTTGCCATTGACTTGCGAAAGTGACGGTGCCCGATAAAATACTGCAAGCTACAGGTTCATTGCCGCCATTAGTGCGGCAAACGTTAAACAGCCATTTCCGCCAAAGGTGGCACTACATTACGGAAAGGGTCTATTGCACGTAATAACGCTCTATTATATGGAAATGCATATACGCCTCGTCACCGCGATACGCATTTTGATACGTAAAGACGTCGAAACCTGTGATAATGGAAATACATCAAAGAAAAATGCGCCCTCTCCCGCTCGAGTCGTGTGACCCGTCACTGCTTTACATATAAAAAAAGCAGCAGCTGCCGAGCAGAGCATTTCATTGTTTTCTGCAGATTCTATGGTAACGCCACGCATAGTAAGGACTTCCAAATAGCAACGCGCCTATGACGAGCCATCGGTCATGTATAGATTTAACTTTAGCAAAGTATCTCACCAAAGTTGTAATGGAGCCCGTTTAGATCATAGTGATCACAAAGAAATCAACACTACCATTTCACAATGATGTATATATACAGTAAATAAACATTTGATGAAGTGATTTTGTGTTCATTTGGTGAATTATTTGTGGTGGTGCACTACAGCTTCGCTGGCCAGCCACTTTCACAGAGTGGAATGGCTTCAAATTTTTATTTACAGCGATAGCTGTTATAGGTTTTCCCACCAATGCAAATGACGTCCGTTATTTTTGATGTTGTAGTAGCTGGAGTTGTCCTAGTAGTAGTTCTTGATGTTGTGGTTGGCAATGTAGGGTATTCGTCGTCAATGCATCAAATCCTTCAAAAAGAACCCCTCCCGCCCTCAGGAATCAAACAAGGGTTCGCTGCGAGCGAAGCGGACGTGTTACCACTAAGCCACGCCATAACTTCTTTTTTTTTTTATTTTAAATTGCCGGCGTGGACAAGTACAAAACAAATATATCGCACTGTTAAACGCGCTTTGAGGAGACCCCAACGCGGAGTCATAAAATTTAAAATTTGTTCAAGGTATCAAATAAGTTGAGAATTGACACCCAATCAGGCACACATTCTAATCATGATGTAGAAAACCCGAGACTGGTAAAAGCAGGGAAACTTGGTCGAAGAAGAAAGACAGGGGAAGAGAACTTCTCAAAGTTTGAGACGTTCTTTTCCCCTGTATTTCTTCTTCGACCAAGTTTCCCTGCTTTTACCACAGTCTTGGGTTTTTTACTTCATGATCAACATCCACCAGCTCGCCTGCGCACACACTGTTTTTTCTTTGACACATTCTAAACTGGCGTATGCAAATTTTAGTCCGCAGACAGATTCCATGAAGTATATACGTACAGATTGGGCCTCACTACCGGCATGTCTCACAGCCATTCTACTTCGCCATGTGGCATGCAGCCCCAGGAGCATGAATTGGCAGGAGTTTCTACGTCTCTTTCCAGATGAAAAATTCTTATGCCGTATAGGGTTAAAGACAAATGTTTTTTAATAGTTCGCTGGAGGAGGTCCCAGAACAAGAAAACCATCCCAGCAGTTAATAAAAACAAGTTCAATAGTTTCAGGCGTTTTGCACAAAAACAGTCAACGCCGCACGGAACGGAAATTTGGTTTTTATCCAGGCAAGTTTTATCAGGGAGTGTATAGGTGTGTAACAAAAAATACAAAAAAAAGAAAGAAAACGGTTTTAATGGAAGGTGCAACGATCATATCTTTAACTTTAGACAGCGCATTACGTTCTAGGCCTGCCTAGAACATGGAAGGATTCAACCGTACAAGAAAAACATTGATTAAAACTTGTTAGTATAGTTTGTTCATGCTACAGAATAAAAGTTTTTTGCGCGACACAAAGGACAATCACAAGAGTAGACACGGAGCAGCGCAACTTTCAACTAGTTTATTCGTGCCCGATTAACCGCTGCCATTCAAAAAGATTGGCAGCGATATTTACCATCGAAGTCCTCTGACGCATGAATACATTAAAGGATTCGAATTTTCGATTTCACCGCTAAATTTAGTGGTGAGCCTATGTTTGTTCACGTGTCGTCATCTAACGTGATATCAATTTTCCCGCCAAATTTAGTAAGGAATTTGAATTCGTGAATAAGTCACGTGACGCCATGTCACTTGACATCAAGTTCCCAACAAACTTTCACCGAAAATCGGAATTGGTGGAAAGGTCACATGACATGAATTTTCCCGCGACATTTGGCGGGGAAACTGAATTGGTGTATAGGTCACGCAACATCAATATTCCCGTCAAATTTAGCGGGGAAGCTGGATTGCTGTATTGGTCATGTGACATATATTTTCCCGCCATATTTAACGGGGAAATTGAAGTGGTATGTAGGGTCACGTGAAATCAATTTCGCTCCAAATTTAGCGGGGAAACTGAATGGGAGAATAGGTCACGTGCCATCAATTTTCCCGCCAAATTTAATGGGGAAACTGAACTGGTGCATGAAGTAGCGTAGAAGACGAGAAAGACTTGAGACGTAGGAGCCTGCTGGGCTCACGTGAATTACGATATTCGGATCCTGGTGCGTAGGAAGAACGGTCTTCGCAGTGCGGTTCTCGGGCCCAAAAGTAAAGTGCCTTTATCCTGCCATATGGGTCAGTGTCCACTCCGCTACAGTGTACAGGTCACGTGACACCTATTTTCCCGTCAGATTTAGCGGGGAAACTGAATTCTTGTGTATTTCACGTGATGTCAATTCACCCGGCAAATTTAGCTGGGAAATTGAATTGGTGTTTACATCTTGGGACATAAATTTTCCTGCAAAATATGGCGTGGAAACTAAATTAGTGTATAGGTCACTTCTATGCAGGTTATATCAGTACGAGTTGCGGCAGTGATAATAGACCAAACCTTATTCTCCTTAGGTACGCCGAATGGTCAGCTAAGTTCCTGCACTTGATTTACTGTCACTGCACAGGCACAGGACCCGACGAATGGAAAAGTGTCAGAGTACTACCTATATTTAAATAAGGCGACGGTCGCTGTATTTATTTATTTATTTGTTTAAATGCCTTAAGAACCCTGACTCAGGGTATTACATATGCGAGTAGGTTAAAAAAATAGCCAGGTTAACATTTGGCGGAAAGAATCAATGTCTTGAACAGAGACGATAGCTTCGGCCAAGCGGTTCCAGTCCACAGATATCGCCGGCAGGGATGGGCAAAATACATGCAAATATGTATCGAAATACAAATACAAAACATAAATGTATTTAATTACAAATATAATTACAATTCTAAAAAACATTTAAGTACAAGATACAAATACAACCAAATGTATTTGGTCTCCTCCAAATACTTTTCAAAATACATTCCTCAAAATTTGCGTCAGCGACTTCACGGCACCTGCAACGGGTTTCTGGGTATCTCATTTTAATTTTGCATCGCACACTCGGGAGTTAGTGTGCGAGGCTCTAGTAAAGTAATAGAAATATAATCACAAAAAATTTAATCAGCTTGGACGTAATAGGTGAAAAAAATACAGAGCTTCAAGCAGTTTTTTTTTTTTTTCGATTACATTTTGGTATAGACCGACAAAGACCCGAGACGACCAAGACGCGCAGCCCTAGCTAGAGAATTTTTTATTGTTGGAACTCGCACCAGTTACGAAAATCTGGACGACCCGCGCATTTAGAATGTTCCAGGCAAAAATATAGATTGAAATCAGGCTGGAAAGCACCACAAGTTTTCACAGGCACTTATTTAGCCAGTCTGCCTGTGAACGGCGATTTCGTCATTATTCTTGCCCTGGACTAGCCCCGTAATTACAAAGTGACTAAACGCCTGTGCTTCATTGAGAGACACTGCATTTGGTGCAGAATGTAGTTTTCTTCCTGCTCTGGACAGTGCCAAAAAATTTGAGGGACGCATTTTCGCCCACAAAATTGTATTTAATTACAATTGCATTTGAAATACCCACGTTTTAGTATTTAAATACACACGTCAAATACATTACCCAATTTGTAATTAAACACTAATGCAAAATACACAAAGTATTCGAAATACTGCCCATTTCTGGTCGTCGGGAAAAACGATTTAAGGATTGCTGTATTCTGAGTGAAAGGAAGGCCAACTTCTGCTTTGTTATCAATGCGGGGTGGTATGCGAGGAGGTGGCAAGATGAATGAATTTTGAACCTGAGGAAAGCCTGAGGAAAAGAAATGACATTGTATATTACAGAACTACTTCTTTTTTGACAACGTCTAGTAAAGTACCTAAACACTTAATTTTAGAGCGCAGCTCTCAGGCGCCCATTTCCGTATTTCGCGACATCGGCGTCGGCGTCGCCGTAGCCGTCGGTGTCGTCGTAACCGTGCTAAATTTAGCGAGAAAATTGACGTCACGAGACCTCCCAACACCAGTTCAATTCCTCACTAAATTTAGCGGGGAATTGAATTGCTGTTGAGGTCATGTGACATCAATTTTCCCGTTAGCTCTAGCGGAGAAAGTGAATTTGTGCGTAGTTGACATGACACTAAAATATGAGATGTTATTTTCCCCGCTAAATTCAGCGGGGAAATTGAATTGGTGTTGAGGTCACGTGGCGTCATTTTTTCACCTAAATATATGTGGGAAGCTGGTAGGAGGAGTGGGTATGGAGGAGGAGGAGGGGAGGGTACGCAGGAGGAGGAGGAGGGGAGGGGATGGAGGAGGAGGGAAAGGTACGAAGGAGGAGGAGGGGAGGGTATGGAGGAAGAGGGAAAGGTAGGAGAGAGTGGAATGAAATTAAGGGGGAGGAGGAGGAAAGGAGGAAGAGGAGGATAGGAGAAGGGGAAACGAGGACGAGGACAGGAGGAGGGGAGAGGACGAGGAGAACAGAGGATGACGGGAGGAGGAGGAGGATAGCAGGAGAGGGTACCGAGGAGGAGCATATCCTCCCCTCCGTAACCTCCCCTCCTCCTGTTCAAAAGCTGCGCTCTAATTTCGCGTTACAGAGATTTGTAAACGCCTAATTTTTTTTTTTTTGCATCTGATTGTATCTTCGAGAATCGTAAATTGTTTTGGGATGAACAGCATAGGTTCAGACGAAGGATGTCCACAGTAACTCAATACACTTGTTGCAAAACTTACTGCGCCACGACGGTAGGGAATTTCGGGAACCCTCGGTGCAGATCACGCGCTTTCTCCTTGCGCCTCTGCGACTGCGCTCATGTCCGTGCAGTACCGCCAGCAGCCGTTGCACCCATCCGCCATCCCGCCGACCCGCCGAGTCGCACGCCGTTAGCGGCGTAAGGGCATCGCGACAGGTGAACTTATTTGAATACGTTATTCGATGTAACTTACCTTCACGTATTGAAGTGTCACCGAATCCACTTATTTTCCACCGCAACCACGCAGCTTTCGACCAGGTTCGACAAAGCGTTGGTGCAGCAGACGACAGAGGCGCTACAAAGGAAAGGGATGAGGAAGGGGCGGCCGTAGGCTCATCGCTCGCCCGATTTGGCTGCTCGAAAGTTGTTGCCGCGTAACCTGCGCCTGCTGGTGTATGCCACGTGGTCACGTGGCAGCGGGAGGAGAGGTGTACTGAGAATCCCCATTATTAGTCGTTGCGCGGCGCGCGTGGGCTTTTGAGATTTTGGCAAAGGGTCTATTAGGTCACACGATACACGAAATTGCGGCTACCATTGATTCAAGCCTGGAAAAATATTTCTAGATTTCGCGAAAGCTTTTGATCGCGTTTCCCATCTAAAACTGTCACACAAGTTGCATTGTGTTATCACTAACGAGAACTTATTACGTCGGCTCGGTTCTTATCTAACCAATAGACAGCAGTATGTAAGTGTTGATGGTGTTTTCTCGCCTGAATCATCTGTCTTATTGGGTGTGCTTCAAGGATCGTTCCTTGGGCCACTCTTGTTTCTGACAGTTATCAATGACTTGAAAATAGATAGTCCGTCCGTTCAATGGCGCTTTTTTGGCGGCGATTGTTTTTTTCTTTCTAGTGTAATGAGTCTGCCAGAGCAGGAATTCCTTAATTACTGCCTCTCGTCAATTCATTAGTTATGCACTGCCGAGGATCTTTCTCGGTTAAAAATTAAATAGGCGGAGCAGTAAATGTCGTACTGTTTAATCGGTCGTTCTCATACTTCAAGTTATCGGAAAAAAAAACCTGCCGGCCTCGTCGTCGTCTTATATGTATCCTGTAGTTTCCACTTCATCCTTCTTGATTTTCCACATCTTCCCGAGACGGAGAAGCGTGAAGAAGCTCAAGGAGATATAGCTTTTGAACTGGCTTTGAAAGACATTTCCGTGTTGGTCCCTGACGGTGCACGCTCGAACGTGACCATCTTGACCTTTGACGGTGTCTGCAACTTTTACCAGTTTCCAAAAATACCATGGACAGCTCTTTTCTTCAAGAAGTACCACGTCACCTACATCCAGGTTCATGGACTTGATATTGGAATAGTGATGAGCAGATCGTGGTCCCAAGATGTATTTTTTTCTCCACCTGGTCCAAAAATGGTACGCCGCCTGTTGTCGGCATCGAAGCTTTTGAATTGCTTGCCGTTTTGTGTGGGGCGTTAGAATATCGTCTGTGCAGTTCATTTCTGGTAAGACAGTCACATTTTGTCCAACCAGAAAGGGAGCCGGACAAAGAGGTGTTCATTCCTCAACGCCTGAGCTGACGTATGTTAAATCTCTCGAATTAACAATAGCCTCCACTTCAGAAAAGACGGTTGACTGCTCTTCAAAGCCCAGGGTGCATCTTCCTAAGGCTTTCCTGAATGCTGTCTTTACTGAGAGCATCAGACGTTCCTACCCCCCTGCCCCACCACGGATATCTTTCAACAATAACTTTCCAACGTGTTCTGTGTTGAGCAAAGTAGGAAGTGAAGTCTGGGTGGTTCAGGGTTTTTAGGATGTTCCTCAAGTCATTTGATGCCTTCTTAAATGCCTTATCATTGTCGGTGAATATCCTGCTGGGTACTCTTCTACGCGAAATAAAACGCCGAAATGCCAAAAGAAAGGGGTCAGTTGAAAGATTAGATCATAATTTCAGATGAACCGCTCTTGTTGTGGCCCAGGTGAACAAGACTGTATAAGTCTCAGAATCGTTCATCGTTCCGTTCCGGTTTTTCGCATAGAGTTTTCCTGCAAATTGCATTTCCGTTATTTTGAAAGGTTTTATTTCGTCCATTCTATCGGCTGGAAGTGGTGCGAATTGCACCTGACTTGGTTTAGTGCTGAACCTACGACACTTCGACATGTACGAATTATCTCCTTGGTTAACTGCCGTGCTCGAGGCACCCAGAATCGTTGTCTCAAAACAGTCATCGTACTAGTCACACCTTCATGAAGCAGCTGTTTATGAGCATTCAGGACAATCAGTTCTGTAAAATGCTTGTCATTCGGCAGAGTTGTAAAATGTTTCACTGCACTTGCTGCGTGCAGCTAATGTAGCCTTCCTGTTACCCTGAATATACGATGTTCGTCCAGAAAGTGGTGAAGATCAGCCAGGAATTAACCTTTTTTTTCACTTGACGGTCTCTGGTCAGTAAGCTGACTTCCCTTTCGAACTTTTCGTTTCGAACTTGCCTTATTAAAGATTGTTCCGTCGTGGCATAATCAGCAGCTTTCAAGTGCCTTTCTTTTCTTTGCTGATTTTCGCTTCTGCAGTTGCTAACAAACCTGATAACAAGCTCTCCAAAGCTGGAGTCTTAAAGTGCGGGTGGCGCCTCACCGCATCAAGTGGCGAGCAACCGTTCGAAAAAGGAAACGAAGAAAAAAAAAATGCGGGGGCGAGGGGAAGCATTCTCGCAGCGACCGGCGATACAGCGCAGTAAACGTTTGTGGTTGTGGTAGAGCCGTGGGGCGCCAATTTCGGAATGTTCTAATAAATTGAGATAGATGGCACTGGTGGGCAGAGGGTGGCTGCGTCGCCCCATGACACTGGAGTTCCGTTGATGTCCGAAGCAGCTAAGGATTACTTACAAATAAATCAATAGCTGTCTGACTAGTTTTACGGCGCTTCTTTAGCTCTGATCCTGATTGGCTATGCAATGTCGGTTTTGTTTTTATTCTAGTTTATGTAAAATGCAAATAACAAAAACAAAAATACAGAAAGTACAGAGCTAGAAGCTACCTGCGTCAGCGGGCTTCAGCCGCTCGTATGAAAGCCAAACGGCTATCAATTTTTTAGAGCGCAGCTTTTAGGCGTCGGTTTCCGGCTTGAGCGGCGTCGGCGTCGGCGTCGACGTCGCCGTCGCCGTCGGCGTAACCGCGCGGTGCATTATGGGTAAATTTCCCCGCTAAATCTAGCGGAAAAATTTCCCCGCTAAATCTAGCGGAAAAATTTTCCCGCTAAATCTAGCGGAAAAGATTTCCCCGCTAAATCTAGAGGAAAAATTTCCCCGCTAAATCTAGCGGAAAAGATTTCCCCGCTAAATCTAGCAGAAAAAATTTCCCCGCTAAATCTAGCGGAAAAATTTCCCCGCTAAATCTAGCGGAAAAAATTTCCCCGCTACATCTAGCGGAAATATTTTTTTCACGTGACCCGGGGGCTCACGTGACCTGGGGAGTCACGTGACACCCCGAGGTCACATGACCCCTTCCCGAGGTCACGTGACCTCTGAGGGGGGCACGTGATTGCCCCCACGTGACCCCACCAAGGTCACGTGCCCTTGGGGGGGGGGGGGTCACGTTACCCCCCTCCCAGGACACGTGGCCCTCAGTACCCTTCCCTCCTCCTCCTCAAGAGTGAGTGGTAAACGGCTTTCACTTTTTTGAACAGTCAGTTAAAAATTGATTTGGTTATTTTGGTTTTATTTGTTCATGTTACGTCCTGGTGTCAGTTCTTTTTTTAATTTATTGGTTTACATTGCCCACCAACAGCCAGAGCTGCGCACTGTATCCGGTTTCGTCTGGGGAAATTGAAACTTCGTGCATGTTCTTATTTTGTTTTCCGTTCTGGCTAGCACGGTGAGCCCGCCAACTGCAAGCTTTGTCTTCAGTTTTGCTCCTTGTTTGGTTTTGACCTGCCTACCGACTTGGTCCCTGACCACGTAGCTGTCTTTTGCAGTAACAATTACATGATTGTATCCCTGGGGGCGACATCAAATAATTTTTTCTCATTTGCATCTTTCTGTAATGTACTACTGTGCTCAATTCATGGCTTTGCTTCTTTATCTTTTCAGCCTCGTTTTTTTTGTTACTTTAGCACGCTTAGAGTTTCATTGCTTTAACACTAAGGTGTTTTTTTTTGTCGTCTTCTTTACCTCGCGCTGCTTAACACTGCAGTGGGACTCAGTATAAATCGCTTGGATGGTTTAAAAGACATTTCAACATTTTGTTCGATCTATATGTCTTAGGGGACGCGGTGATGGCGGCTACATGATTTTTTTTTTCACAGAAAGCTTTCAGAGATAATTAATTGCTTTTACTATACAATCAACAACTTATTAAACAAAACAATAATAATATAAACAAATATTTTGTCTGTGTTTGTGACAATAAGAGGTGGAATACATACAGGTTTGAACGTTTTATCTCTCAGCTATAGTGCACCGTACAGTAGACGGATCCCATCGGCGTGGTTAATGAACAGGCCACCATCTTTCCGATTCCTTTGAGCAGCAGCAGATTTCGTCGTACGCCTGAACGCTTCATATGTTAATGACATTTTACATATTATGTACCTACAACTCGACCGAACAACGAAACGAAATTAAAACAAAGAAATGAAAAATAAGTCAAGGTTAAACATGAGTACTGTAAAGCAAGAATGCAAAGAAATATATTCCTGACCACTCTTGCGGTCACATGTTTTGAACATAAAATGAATGCCCCGCAATGCCACTGAAATGTGTTGCTGGTGTCAAGCATGGGGCATTGCAAAGATATATTCCGAGAACAGTTTTTGCCATAATTATCACTAAAAGATAGTTACCTTCAGTGTCTCATCAGACGAACCGAAAAAGCACGTCCCTTGTCCCTGAAAATTATTGAACAATAAAATGTATATATTAAACATAAACAAAAAAAAAATTGTTCTCAGAGTAATCTGTAATAAACCAATGTTCCAACTATTCCACAGGTGTAGGTCGCGCCACAAGCCTCGAAAAAAAAAAAAACGATTAAGACCGGTGGCCTTTATTTAAAATACCACCCTCAGCTTTCCCCTATCTCAGACAGTAACACAAAACGCGAGCATCGAATTTGATGCAAGCGCATTCAAGCATCCGCATTTCTGCAGGGAATGCACGTCTCCCCGTGCACCGAATTGAAGAGAGTGGGAGGGGTGGGGGCCACACATTCGACGGATCCCTTTCATACCCCCTGCGGCCATGGAGCGACAAGGAGGACCGGTCGATGTGCTATTCGAAGAATTGGCTTCGAGATCAATGGCTGCTGAAGATGCTGCTGTCTTGACGTCCCGCAGCCCCGCCCCGCTCCTTTCATACATTCTCGGCCAGGATACTATTCGTGGTGCTCGGATGGAGTACAATGCCAGTGGACGTCGATATTTATTACCATTAAGCTAAATCTAATAAAACGCCATGTCACCCTTGTAAATAAAAAATAGAAAGAACGAAAAAAACAAAAAAACACGAGGGTTGCTGCCGCAAAAGAAGCGCAACCATATAACGTCCCTGGGAGCGGCAAGACTTACGCTGACGCTCGTCGCGTAGTTGCACTCAAAAACACACAAAATGGCGAATCGTGATAGGAGAGCTTGGGATAAAAAATAAATACGCACATAAGAGGTTCTGATCAATTTTTCCAGGATTAGCCTCACATACACCCTAGTTTTAAGCATCTGTCAGATTGGGCATACATCATACAAAATACAGGACGTACGGCGCAGACATGATGAGAGAAGTATATGCGGACACGCCTCATCCACCCATGTTGAAAGCATGTTTTTTTTCACTATACATATCTATGCTGAGCGTTGTACGTAATCTTTTACAAGTACGTCACGGCTCCGTTGCAAATCGTTAACACCGCCCCCCCCCCCCCCCCCCCCAAGACAAAAGAAAAAGGTGATAATATTGGCATTTTTCAGCTCCACATCAGCTTGTTTGCAGCGCCAAGCCCCTGAATCTTTCTTTTACTGCAAAGTCTAACAGCGAAGTCAATAGATCAACGTGGGTATTTCTTAAAAATACGAGGGAAGTGTGGGCAAGCTATATTCGTTTTTTTTTTCTAGCCCCTTCAATTTGTTTTTGTGATTAATTTTTTTTGCGATCGAAGACGAGGAGATGAGGACTCCAAGTGATTGCGTGCCTATTCGAGAAGCTCGAGGCAATAAGTGCGCAAAGAAGAATTAACAATCTCTCCCTCGGTTATAGTGACTACGATCATTTTCATTTTGTCACAACGGGAGGCTTTGCCCCGTCCACCCTAAAAAACCCTAAAACGATGTGACAATCAGCGAAGACGATTAATGCTCCAAGCGTCCTCGCCTGTTGCTACTCGAAAGGTAAAAAAAAAAAAAAAAGATTACACTTTTTTTTTTTTTAAGAGAAAGCTAGAAGTGTTTTAAGAACACTTCTAGCTTTCTCTTAAAAAAAAAAAAAAAACAGTGTAATCTTTTTTTTTTTTTTTTGGAGGTTGGGGGGGGGGGGGGGGGGGGGGGACTGGGAGCGTGGGAGTGAGTGGGAGGTTTTTTTTATTTCTTTTGTACTCCAGCGCCTAGGGCTGGCCCGCTTGATTTGTGAATTCTACATATGTTATCTGCATTTCAGTCATCCTTTTTGTGCATCATATTTATGGAAGCAATATGGAGATACTAATGCTTTATTTTTTTCTGGTTTCACTTTAGCAGGACACATCTTGCGTCAAACATAATTTTTTTAATAAAAAAAAGAAAAAAAAAAAAAGTGGTAGCTGAGGTAGGCCAGAGATTCCGGGCTTTAGGAGGGAGTGAAACTCGCGAGTGGCGTGGTGTTCTCTGAATTTCGCTGCCCGTGGCCTCAGCGAACGTTTATCCCGAGAACATTAGAGTAGTCTACAGCCGGCCCGTCTTTGTACATTTGTTAACGGTATCAGGAAATGTACGGTGCGCCCCAAACTTAACGCTGCCACAAGATGGTCCGGAATCTTTACTTTTAAAGATATTCCTGAGCCTAGCAATCAAACTAGTTGGTGAAGATTCGCGTCCCCGATGAAAACCCAACCAGGGGAAGGTATTCCACCAGCTGCAGCGATCAATTTATCTTTCTGTAGCATGCAATAGATCAATATTTTCGAAACTAAATGGCGGCGTTAAGTTTGAGTGGCACTGTACTTACGGCAAACGTGAGCTTAAATTGCCTTGTTTTAACAGACGTGCCAATTGTTTGTGTACCACTGTTGTTTTTTTTTTTAATTTTTATTACTTATTGAGTAAGCTTCATTCTGTTATTCGCCAACGTCTCAGCCGAGGCTCGACCTATTCAGAGCCAAAGGCAGAAGAAAGTAGATGTATGTCTAATGTGGTTCGCTGACACCTGGCAATATTTGCCGGTATAGGTAGATGCATATATAAATCATATCTTACTTAATGTCTGGCCAGTTGTGTGACGACTCCTACAGCTCCGCAATTTCGACAGTCTCAGGCACTAGCTGGGTCGGCGAAGCTGCTGTCTTTTCAAGGTAAATAGCCCTTCCATCGCTTGGCTGGCGAAGCACATTGCAGTCCATCAAGCAAACGCGAAGCACAGTACGGCACTCCCAGCAGTCGACATCTTTACGGTAAAATCAAGCAGGATGTCCGACAAGACTTCCGAGTACCAGATATTGCTAAAAAAAACAGACTAATGGCTAAAAAAAAAAAAAAAAAAAAAAAAAAAAAACGTAAATAACCGCGTTCCCCGTGTCCCTCACATTTAGGACAGTAATGCTGAAATTAACCTCACGAAGGTGACGAAGGACTTTTTGGTGTAACAGTCGCGTTCTTTTATACAAGGGTAATTGTAATTTTAATTATTTAACAATTAGCCTCGAGTAATTGCAAAAGTAATTTCTTACTTTTTTTTATAACATCTACAAGTCTGTGCATACTTCGAAGATAGATGTATGCAGACAGTTCTTTTATGATCAATGAGATAGCAACGTCATAAATGGAAGAAACACGACTCAGACGGTGTCTTCAGACTGTTGTTCGCATGAATTGATGAAATATGCTCATTGGAGACATCAACATAAGCGGTAAATTTTGATGCCCACCAGTAACCTTTTTTGTGGAAAACAAATGTGCCGATATCGTCTTCGCCAAATCACTGTCATCCAATGCACTCAACTAGTTCAAAATACAGCCAGGGGAATGACGCAGGCGATATGGTTGGCAAACAAGATATTGATGTCAAAATAAATCCATCCTCGCTGCATTGTTTTTTTTTTTCTTCTTTTTTTGCCCGTCTTATGTCTGAAACTACGGTACTATACATCGTTTCACTTTAAGCTCAAACGCGGTCGACGCTACGTGCTGATGATGCCGACGAGACAACCTGAAAAGTTCACCATCATGGGGTTCGTCATGTTTCTTTTGTTGCGTGTTCTATCATCGTTCAAAGAATCATAAACGTAAAATCGCTAGTGACTTGCGTTTCGGACACAGCTGAAACGGTCCCAATACGTTGTCATGTTGGCTCCGTTTGGACTTCAGCTGAAATGAAGTATATACGAGTAACGCCGCCACTGGTAACTAGTAATGTTATTCGGTTACGAGTTAAAGGTGTCCTAAACGTGCTTTTCTTTTCTCTGGTTCTAACTTTCAGTCAAACATACCCCTGCTTTAGGATGCGGGTGTAAGCAATAAAATGTGCGGTTATTTTCCGTTTCACGGTCAATTCACTCGCATACTCCAACACAGTGTTTCCAAACAAGCCCGCTTCGCTCGCACCAGGTGCGGGAACAGCGCGAGCGCAGATGTTAAATTCGGGAGGAGTGAAGCGTCTGCGCCTGCGCAGTACCGACAGCAGTTCTACCGCAGTGGCGAGATGTCAGTGAGCTGAGTTGGTCTATAAGATGCTACGATCCGGTGGAGCATGCTAAATATCTCCAAAAATGCACCGTCACGGCGCTGGACGCCATTGCGCGTTTTCTCCTACCGGTTAAACCTAGGCGGAGCGAAAATTCGTCTGCTTCTTTTGAAGGAGTAGTGATGACGTCAGAATGCCGAGCTCTGATCGGCTCTGATTGAAGGAAAGTGGGTAGACTTCAAAGCAAGCTGTCTTGAGGCCCACCCACTAACCTTCACTCAAGGGAAATCAGCGATCGTCATTATGACGTCACCACGACCCATGCAAAAGAACTAGACGAGCTTGTGCTCCGCATTAGCCAGAAACAGAAAAAGAAACACCAGATCGTGGGGCATTTACAGTACGTGATAAGTTTAGCCGGAAATGGAAAACGCCTAAAAGCGACCAGCACCATGACGATGCTCCTTTGCAGCTATTTGATCGCCTCGATAGGATCGTTGCGTCAACAACGGTCGGACCTCGAGTGAAACAAAGTATAGATGTTTTCCGTTTCCTTTCGCTCTTAGTCACGTGGGTTCCATATCTGGTATGCCGGACGAAAAAATAATAAGAAATTTAAACCTGGAATGTACGAGAAATTATAGGTGAGGCAAAACAAGAATGTGTGACAATTACACCTTTCTTTTGAACACCTTCCAGCTGCGTGGAGAGATCAAAACGATGTTTAACCCTATACCAGAAGTGACGACATTCAAGATGGCTGCGCCCTTATGGAATAGATGTATTTATAGAAAGTTAGCGATAGCCCCGCGGGAGGAACAACCGGCTTTCGTTGCAAATCTGCTATAATATTTACAACAATCGACCGAAGTTACTTGTTCAATACGGCAGAGCAATGTGCAGCTGACCGCGCGGTCGGGATCGGCTCAGAGCGTTTTCGAAATTAATCAATAGTGGGGACCTCGAGTTGTTTTGTAACAAACAACCCCCCCTCCCCCCCCCCCCCCCCCCCTAGTGACGCACATACCAAAGTGGCATTTTCATTTATTGTTTTCGTTTTTGCCCCCGGCCTTGACCGCTTGCGTCCCAACTTAGCGGTGTTTTCGAGATACGCCGTCCAAGATAATTTCGGTCTTTTTACACCGAAGCGAAGTTCCAAAGCGAGCCAACTAGCACCGTGTTCAATTGCACGTTTTACAAAAAAAGAAGAAATATACGTCTTTTGCTTATTTTGGAAATAACAGATAATTAAATTTCACAGTTTACCAAAGGCACAAAGCGACAAAAAAGAGGAACAAAACATAAGAGAAAATACTTTCTGCAGCACCTTTGACGACGTGCATCAAATTGGTGTCGTAAACACTATCGATCGCGCACGTATACTGCTCTTTGCCGGCATTACGAGCATTCGCTTTTTGTTTACTCTCTGCTCCGTGGTGTAATTTGCTACCTCTGAGCAGTTTATTGAAATAAAATTTGGCAACCGCGTTCCCGTTTGTACACGCAAAACATCAATCAACCTAAATTCCCTTCAACCACCGATTGTTTTCGCAGTGCGCTAGGAAACAAAAGCAAACGACAGAAAACGAAATACTGAAAAGAAATTATTTCGCGACCCCCGGAGGCACCCTCATCGATATTTTTTTGTTGTTTTATACTTTTTGAGTTTTTTTTGTTTTTTTATATTCTCGAAATCCAGAAAGAACTCACCTACGTGATGATGGCATGCACTGCTATTTTGAGCTGCTCAGGTAATGTATCGATGACAGCTATCTTTCACTTGTAGTTCTTGAGCGGATCTGATATCCGAGTTTTTTGTGCTGTTCATGTCTGGGTGCATGTCTGAATGTGAACACGCGAGTGTGTGCGTGTGCAGCCGTATGGTGTACAAGGGCGCACGTGCCTGTAATTTTATACAGGGTGTTCTTTTTTCTTTAGGCTTTGCAGATTGTTAAAGTCGTCAAAGATAAAAAAAAAGTGCTGTTTATGCCACTAAGGGCCGGTTGCACCAACGCCGCTTGGCGCAAAGCGGAGCTCAGCCGTGAACCTAAGCTAAGTTTCGGTTTCGTTCGGTTGCACCAAAATCGCTTATCGCTAAACCTAGCACTAAACTGCGCTTATCGTAAGCGATCAACATTGGGCGCTTTGCTTTTGGTTGTTTTTTAATCCTGGATTTAAAACATGGCGGCTTGTTTGTGGCGGTTGAGGCAGTGGACGAAATTGGTTGTACTAAGTGTTTTAGGCTACAACAGCGTGAGAGACTCGACAGAATGACCTTCGATTGTGACAAGGATGCAAAATATTGTCGAGTGAAGTGTTTATCAACCCCTGTTTTCAAGTTGGCTCTCCACTTTCAGTGCGTGTTAGCCCTAACCGAGATACGTACGGAGCTGTGGGGCTCACGTCTGTCTTCCCGTTGGTTATTCTGTAAACGAGCTTATTCGTATGTACTTCTACTGATTTTCGCGTAACTGTAACGTATTGTTATTTATCACCTTGTTTATTTCTACTTGCAACGTATATCCTTCAATCCGATTAGCGCGTTGAATAGTGGCAGTACATGATCTCGGCGATCAGCTGATTGTCGACACTTCTGCCGTTTGCATCAAATTGCGGCCTTTTAAATTACAAAACAGCGAAAAGTCAATTCCTATCGTTTTCTGAGTTTCGAGACAATCTTCGGTGAATTTTTCTTGTGTCGCGAGTAGAATCTTGGCTTCAAAAAACTGTATCGTTCCATAACCATAACTTTTCTGGTGATCGCGTTTTTTAGGAATATTTTGCTTTATATCTTTCATTCGTGGCGACGACAACTTCTATTCGTGGCGACGACAACTCGACGACTTCTGTTCGACGATTTCCGGGCATTTTCTCAGCTGCCGTGGCGAGTTCGTCACTGTTTTGAACTTCATCGGTCTCAGGCATGACTTGATTTTAGTAGTCATCTTACCTGCCTACTTATTCTCGATGATGTTTTGTCTTCAGCGATGTAGCGAGTAGAGCGTCCTTCTCGCGTTCGGTGAGATTCGGGCCCCCGATGGCTCCTTTATTTCAAAATGTGAGCACGAAAACTACTGTCACTGTCCAAATATTCTGTTATCGACCGATATTAAACACACAATCACAGATGTGAAGAGCATTACTGTTTATTTAAAGCGTTGACTCCTGCTTTTGAAAGTTAAGCGAAAAAATGATTGAATTTGGAGACCTTTAATTCCTTACTCACCGAAGTAATCCAGCGAAAAGCAGACGCCGACTAAAGCAGGTTTTTTGTTTACATCTCGAGATTCCTCACCGCCAACCGTATTTGTCCCTCTGAACGTTCCCTAGTTCGCTTTGTTTGTCCCTACATTCCCTAGGCAAATCCAGCGTTTAGCTAGGGGCGCGTCTGTAAAGCCGGTTTAACGTTGGTGCAACCGGAATTTAAACCCGTGCTTATCCGAGCTCGGTTTAGGACGCTAAGCCGACTTAGGAAATAGCCGCTTTGGGCTAAGGTAAGCGACGTTGGTGCAACCGGCCCAAGGTTTCAGGGCCACACTCTTAAACAAAATGATGTCGTCCTACACCCTTTTGTCCCATATAATACACCCCAAAACTTCATTTTGACGAACAGCGCCCTATAGTCGAACAGACGGCCTCAAATTTTACGAGGGGCTTGAGAACGGTGCGATATAAATTATTAAATAGCTAAAGTACGTATCAAAGACCACATAAAGAAAACGCCGAGTTTTGACAGTAGGGCCAAGAAAACCCCGATTATTTTTTTTTTGTAGTCAGTAACACTTACATTAGCTATTTTAAAACGTTGTAACACATGGCTATCAAGCCCCTTGCGAAAGTTAGTACCGTCAGATCGATGTCAGTGCGCTGTACGGCGAACTAAAGTTTTTGGGGAGTATTTTATTGGACAAAGGATGTAAGAATACACCCTTTTTAAAGTGTAGGGGGACATATTATACAGGAGTAATCGCCACAAGAAGTCAAGTAATGACTGAATAGTATCAATTATCTTTTTAACGAGTAAAGTAACCATAGGTTCTAATTTAAAACATGCTTAGCTTCACCAAAAACGACTATATCAGTCAATTTTAGAAACAAATAAAGGCCTAAGGTCCTAAGCTGATCACGTGACCTGGTTCCAACTTTTCATCTTTGTTGTTGTCTATGTTCGTATGATGTTTAGGTTTTGCCTCATCGAATAATGTTGCTCAATAAATACTTACAGTATGAATAAAACGTACAAAAAAAACTAAGTTTTTTTTTTTTTTTTTTTGTAATATACGATGGTCGGACGCTGGTGTATAATCATTCAGCCATGTAACTGCAAGTCTGCAATCACTGATGCCAGGAAGCACGACGTCTACTCGCAAGTATTTGAATCCTGCCTAGTTTGAATTATAAAAACGGTGATGATAACTTCGACGTTTTTATTGTATTGCTACTCCAGTGGTGGAAAGAGAACATGGTGATTAGTTCTCGCTTAGACCTGGGTGACATGCCCTGTGTAAGTTTCCGCACAAGCACTTACGGAGACGTGAACGCATATCATCGCTAAGACACAAAATTATTTCAAGAATAACGAAAGAAAACAAATGGGCAGGTTGCTTCCTTGTTTAAGCACACTCCTCGAACTGGCAGCGCATTCAATCATAGAATCGGTTAGATGTTTTAAATTCATACATTAAACATCGTCAATTCTCTCTATACCTTTCTCTCCTAGTACCTCTTCTCTAAATAAGGAGCGACAAGCCTGCATACAAAGCAGAGCTGTAAACAGTCTATTTTTTTTTTTTTGCCGAATGCACGCTCACGTTCAGTCCAAGACAAACCCAAATTGGCATAAAAAATGATAGATGGAAACGCCTTTTCGGGTCACTAGGCTTTAGTTTTCTAGTAGCGAATTTTTTTCTTCCGATTCGCGAATTTATTTTGTAAGAATAAATGGGGCGATGGTGATAAATAGCGCGTACACTTGCAGCGATTGATCGTTTCATGCTAATTCCGGTCGATTGATAGACGCCATGAGTAATGTGAAACCGATGCCACGCACGTGTGCTGTCACCAAACGTTTCCTTTTGTAAACAGTACAAAGGCCATGACCCAAAGAGCGTCACAGAATAAAAAAGAACAAGCCTTTCTACAACGATCATTTATAAACATCACTTTGTATGTAGCTGGCAGTTTTTCTAGTAATGTTGCCAGCTGACAAAGGCTATTCAAGTGCATAATGTTCTCTTAGTCGTGGTACGAGTAGCAGCTGTAGTAGTACATGGGATGGGGGTAGTGTAGTAGTACTAGTAGTAGTAGCAGTAGTACTACTACTAGTGGTATTCATAATACTAGTATTATTATTAGCACTAGCACTACTATTACAAGTACTTGCCTATCACTAGTAGTAGTGGTAGTGGTAGTAGTAGTAGAAGTACTACTAGTAGTTACAGTACTTAATTGCGGTAGTGATACTGGTAGTGATTGTGGTAGCAGCACAAGTGATCGTAGTAGTTATGCAGACTGCCACAATACAGTGCTATTTTTTGTTGCCCACCAATAAGATCTCGCGTCATTATTTTTTACAGATCAAACATTAATTCGTTTGCCGAAATATTGCTAGTACTGAAGGACAAAAAGGGGAGGTTTGGAATGGGTACTGGGAACCACGAGGTTCGGGTTGAGATTACAAGTACTGTGTGCTGAAACAACTGCAAGTACGTCGGACAAGCGGTAACACGCAAACATGTCGCTTTGAGACGAAGGAGGAACAAATAAAAAGGAAGGTTTACTACAAAAAAAAAGTTGTTCACTATTTGTTAGTTTTAGACTCTTTAGAACTAGGTTCTTCTTCGTTGTGTTCGCTTTCTAATTTCAGGTTTAAGTTATGCTTTGCAATGAATGCGATGCCGAGGGCTATCGCCTGCAACGCTGAATCCGCTAATCCTGTCTCATGAGGCCTTGCATTGGGCCGCCATATAGACCTTTTCCGCAAAGGCGCCGCCATCTTGAATTGTCGTCACTTCCAGTATGGGCGAAAACATTGTTTTGCCGTCGCCACGCCAATGGAAGGCATTTAGGACATAAACGTAACCGTCACACATTCTCGTTTTTCCTCCCCTCTATTTTTTTACTATTTGCAGGTTGAAACGTTCCGATATTTTTTCGTCGCCCATACCGGATATGCCTACTTGGCGATCGGGGGCGAGAGTAAGCGGAAAAGGTCTATAGCTTGCCCATGGTGTTGATTCAAATTCTATTCGGAAAGTAAGTCGTCTGCTCCTCGCGTAGAAGTTGCGATGACGTCAGAACGACGTGGAGCTCTTAGTGGCTGACTGAAAAAAATAGTGGTTAGACCTCAAAGCATCTACCGTTGAGGTTTACCCACTATTCTTTTAATCGAGGCCAATCAGTGCTCGGCGTGTCTTTGAATTCACCACAACTCCTGCGCAAGAAGAAAACGACCTGCTCTCCGCATAGACCCTGACGGCATTAAAACGTCGGGGAGGCCGTTTAGTTGTCCCGACTCTAGCGCGAGCTTCCCAACTTCGATGAAGCTTCGGAGTTTCATGAGCCTCGGGCGTGCAGGCTCAGGCGAAGCACCACAAAAGGCAACGAGCGCGAGCTCGAAGCCGATCTCATGCTGTGAGTGAATATAGTTGCTTG
This sequence comes from Ixodes scapularis, assembly GCF_016920785.2. NCBI lineage: Eukaryota > Metazoa > Arthropoda > Arachnida > Ixodida > Ixodidae > Ixodes > Ixodes scapularis. The sequence goes on from NW_024609837.1 coordinate 72,412,545, forward strand.
TAGGGAACGTAATTAATATTGTTACCTCAGCACCATGGTGGCTCATCCGAGCTTCTTTCATTTCCCTCGAGAGCAGCCCGAACTGAAGCTTTTTCTCTCTCCTTAATTTGACAGTTGCGGAAACGGAAGATGCTTTCACTTTACCGGGCTTCCGCTAACTTCGACGTTAAAATTAGGAACCGTCCTTATCAATCAGGCAAAATGCGCTACTTGTTTCTGGCAAAGAATAAGCAAGACTGGAAAAAGGCATGTTTCCTTCGACAAACGAACTACAAATAACGTTCGCGAACTCTTAAGTTACACTCTGTGAAAAAGAAAAGAAAAGAACTTATTTAAATTTTTCCCCCATTACGATAAAACCAAGAAGGCAGCGGAGAATGGTAATCATAGAAGGCTGATATTGTTTTGTTGGTGGACAAGAACCGCTGTTTCAGCAATACCACTGAGAAGAAGACCGGAGTCTCGCCGCATTACTAGTAATCTACGTGGATTATAGAGCCTTTCCAACGGCTTGATCAAGGTCACGTGGCGTCTGGGCCGTCTTTCCAATACAAGCTGAGGGAAGGTGACGAAAGCATATCACCTTCAAGCGTCTCCGTCTTTCAACCCGCTTTGCTCCTCGAGCAAGACACCGCTGCGCAAGCGCACTTGCAACCAATCGGCGCTGAAGGCCTCTGCCATTAAAATGCAAATGACCTCCATAATTTAAGTTGCTCCTTATCTTAAATCTAGACACTCTAATAATTACTGAACACCCGACCTGCCCCAAGCAAGAAGCACGCAGAGACTTGACGAGAGTGCGCGGCCAAACGCCAGACGCTTGCATCTTGGTGTCGCCTGGTGCCATGCGGGGCGAAAGTTTGGGTTGTAATGATGGTAGAACACCGAGCTCTGATTGGTTTTAATTGGAAGGATAGAGGGTGTGTAGGATATCAAGGCTGCTAGCGTTGAGGTCTACCAAGCTTGCATCAAAATGCCTCAAGCTAGCATTTTAATCCTAGCTTGAGGCCGCTGGCATTTCAATTCCAACTGCCTTGAGGTCTACCCACTGTCCTTCCAATCGGAGCCAATCAGAGCTCAGCGTTGTGACGTCTCCGCAAACCCTGCGAAAGAAGCAGACGAACTTGCGCTCCGCATAGTTACAAATACTTTATAAAACGAAGGGCTTGACTCATCATGATACTGCTTCTGGCTTCGGAACTCGTTCTTTTGGCATTGTTATCTGATGGTGTCGTAAACTCATTGGCCGCAAAGCGATAATAGGACACTATGAATCGCCATGCTGCGCATATCTTGAGCTGTCATTGGCCAGATAGACGCTGCATGACGCGCACCTGGTGAATTAAACGCAAGTTGAGCGGCACACTGTGCATGGATTGGTGATGCATTTGGACGACGAAAGGTTCAATCCTTGCCCTCAAGGTGGTGTTAATTCGACACACGACAGCATGTAAACTAACGCCTTTAAGACGCTTGAGACGGCCTCCAAAAATCTGTTTCTCAACGTATCTCCCAATAATATACTACGATATACTACAGATGGGCGAGCAGGTGGTGAAGGTTTGGAGTGAGAAAATTAAGAAATAAACTCACCATATTAAAAAAAATCATTTCTGTCTAATTAATATTGCCACTTTGCAGACGAAGCACAACTAGTGAGATGTGCTGCCGACAGGTGGCTTACGTTGAGTCGAGGTGGATCGATTCGAGTTATGATAGCAGACGATCTTGAAAAAGAACCAAAATCGGCCGGCGCTTCCTCGACGCAGCGTACGCCATCTGTATAGGCAATACTTCTTAATACACGTACATCGACAGCAAAGCAACAACATAAAGGACAGAAGGAGCGGTTGGCAGGGATAATTAAACTTGACTTTGTATGTCTTTTCTCGTTTTCTTCCTCAAGATTAACAAGTTAAACTGTAAAAAAAAAAAGTTTTTTTTTTTTTGTATAGAACTAGATTAGTTTTTTTGTTGCTTGATATTTTCACTGTGAACTTCCACTACCTCCTTGCACCTGAGTAGAAAATTGTAGCGCGAAAAGTTCAGAAACCGATTTTTGCAGGCCGTTTATTTTTGCCTCAGAAGCGTTTGTTTACTTGCTGGATAGTGACCGACAGATGTGAAAGGCGGGGAGAGGTTTCAGTTGTCCCGTCTCGAAAGCGCGCTCGTTATTTTCGAAAACGCTTCGTAGTCCCGTGAGCGCATACAAGTGCAGCCACAGTACGGCGAAACGCATCGGGCTCGTGCGAGGGACCGTCCGTTTGGAAGAGACATTCCACTGCTCTTCCCACCTTTTCGGAGGACGACAGTCAGACGAATCCCGAAGAGCCTCATCTTACAGGACATACATACAGCAAGAACTTTTCGTGCAGATGTCAAATACACGCGGCTAGATATCTCTTTACACTCAAAACACTGACAACTGCTCAGAAAAAAAAAAATTATATATATATATATACGAAAACTTTACTTCAGATGTCTTCCCAGGTTGCTGAAATGTTGTTTTCGTAAAATTCGCGTCAAGGAGTTTATAGGCATCTGTCCGCCCATTTTAACGGTCCTAGACGCCTGGGTTCGGTTATGATTCAGCCGGTGGCCTGCGCCACCCAGAAAGTGCTGTTCATAGAGACGGCGCAGAGATCTCTGATCATTTCTTTTTTGTGCGAGTTTCGAAACCCATAATAGTCAGATACTTGAATCTCATTCGTTGCACAAAAAACAGTGTAAGGCGCACGTGCCGCTCGGGTTCAGTGCACTGGAGAAAAGAAGAACGTTTCAGCAGGCAAAAAAAAAAATGAAAGCCGTTTAAAACTCCCTGTAACACCGAATTGGAGCGCAGCTCTTCAGGAGGAGGAGGGAAGGGTACTGGGGGTTACCTGTTCTCGGGGGGGGGGGGGGGGGGGGGGGGGGGAGGGGGGTAATGGGACCTTGGGGGGTCACGGGACCCCCAGAAAAATTTTTCCGCTAGATTTAGCGGGAAAATTTTTCCGCTAGATTTAGCGGGGAAATTTTTCCGCTAGGTTTGACGGGAAAAATTTTCCGCTAGACTTAGCGGGGAATTTTTTCCGCTAAATCTAGCGGGGAAAATTTTTACGCTAGATTTAGCGGAGAAATTTTTCCGCTAGATTTAGCGGGGAAATTTGCCCATAATGCACCGCGCGGTCACGCCGACGGCGACGCCGACGCCGCTCAAGCCGGAAACGGGCCCCTAAGAGCTGCGCTCTAAAACAAAGAAGGAAGCTGCATCAGCCAAAAACGCCGTGGGTATATACCCTTATGGCTGATACACTAATGAAGAGGAGGTGAGTAGGCCTCGAAATGGTGGTTTCCCAAATAGAGCTTGGTTGAACGCCCACTTTTTTTTTTAATTATATGAATATAGGTACTGTTCTCGCCGTAATGTTTACACCTCTAGCCATAAAATTATTTGGTAGTAATCGTGGCCGCAGTTCGGTTATCGCGTGGACGTTATGTGGCAACGCGTGTTAATCATACCGACAGAAGCGCCGGACGAAGCAATACCATCTACAAAGGGGGTTCCTGAGCACCGACCGAGCGTAAAGAGAACTCGTATTTATAAGCCAATGAATGCACTGCAATACATCTTCGAGTAAAGCTGTCTGTATGTGGTGTATTTGTTATACTCCGACTTTGTAGAGGTGAATATCTACTGAAAACATTCAAGCAGAACACAGCAACATTGGTAGCGACCTTAACTTTTAAAGTTCAATAATTCGTGAAATGCATTATATGGATATGGCGAGAGAATTGGTGTGTCGCGTGAAGTATATTTTCCCGCTGAATTTAGCGGTGAAACTGAAAGGTTGAATACGTCAGGTGCCATTCACTTCTTGAGACCCATCAAGTTTACCCCGCTGAAATTAGCGGGCGAATTTAACGTCGCCTGAAGTATACAACCTTTCAGTTTTCAGGGTCTCAAGAAGTGAATGTCTCCGCTAAATTTAGCGGGTAACTGAATTGCTCATAGCTCTGGCGACGTAAATTTTTCGCTATATTTAGCGCCGAAACCGAATTTATATTTTGGCCACGAGATGTAAATTTTACCGCTAAATTTAGAGTGGAAACTGATTTGACGTACAGGTTACGTCGCGTCAATATGTCCGAGGCATGTAGGTTACGTGACGCCACATTCCCCCCTAAATTTAGCGGAAAATACACGAGCGGATGAACGAACGAACAGACGGACGGACGGACACAATTTTGGGATAGGGGCTAGCAATAGAAAGACTTTCATGCTTAAAAATATATATACACACACACACACACGCACACGCACACACACACACACACATATATGTATATATATATATATATATATATATATATATATATATATATATATATATATATATATATATATATATATATATATATATATTGCCATTTTTAAGCACGGGGAGGAAAACGGACACAGGGTTTGCTACACACAGGTGAAAACAATATGAAACAAAAAGCTTGAAATACCGTTTGATATCCGCATCCGAAATCAGATCCTAATGTCCAAGCGCGTATGTTACTATCGGTGACAAGCAGCGGCAACCAGGCGATTTGTTTCTCTTTTCCTCCTCGACCATAAAAAAAAAAACGTTATTAGTTTAATTTTTTTATAGTCTTGCCACATAATAATATTGATTATAATAAATCCATCACCTAAATACTCCTTTATGATATCTTTAATGTCCTTGATTGGTTTATTTATATGAATTGTATTAATCCCGAATTCGACCCAGATGCACCCTGCAGAAGAATAGGCCTTCGTTTTCCTCCAAAGTCAACGCTAAGACACAGAGTTTGTCCCTGCGTGTTAGCTCTCTGACAGGGCGATTTGCAACGTTGAGGGAGTACACTTTTTTAGTGTGTATTGTCAGTTGCTCCTTTATTGAGCTACCGTTGCAATGAAGTACCCGGTGCTCTGCTTCAAAAAGAGGCCCATTACTTTCCCACAAGAGTTTGACTTTAGAGTACAGAATTTCGTTACCCAGCACAAAAGTATCGACGTGTTATTTCAACTAAAGTCTTACAATGATGATATGATAACGAAACTGCTAAACTGCTACATTTTTCTGAAAATCCGCGTTAGTTGGTTCCAGTGTTGCGGATGATATTCGCTACCCTGTTTCCGAATGAACGTGTTACTTCTCAAAATTGTTTGAAGGGTTTTAGAATAACGTTACACTGCGGCCTTCATTATTAAAACGTTTGAAATTTTCCTAACTTGTGGCACTGACAAACTTGCGCCGCACTGCGGTCTTCGCAATCCCGGTTTTTTCTTCTTCTTTTTGTCTGTCTTCTCAAAACCATGCTGAGCAAACAATCTCCGCTCTCCTTCGCCTCTCGTGCTTCCTCGTTGCGCGTTGAGAAATCTCGAGAGTACACCGCTTCCGGAATGCCCGACTTCGTTTGCCTAATGGAACCCTTTTGATGAGGTTTCAAGTCGCAGTCTGTTTTCTAACTGTTCGCGTAATGCTCGTTTGTAATGAATCCGCCGTCCGCAGTAATTTTAGTTAGTTGCGACTGTTCCCAACACGGTAGTGAAGTCAGGGTTTTAAAATGCACTCGCTGTCGATCGAAATCAAGGAAGACATTAGCAAACACTGTTTAAATTAGGGAAGACGTGAGAAGCACTTTGGAAATGGCTTAGCAATACATCTGAAATCACGGAGCAGGCTAGCAATCTTTTGAAAATGCATTAGCGGCGTTTTCAACTCGCAAAAGTGGGTATATACGTGTTTATGTTACACGCTGTTTGTACTGCAACGTGCAATCGACGACCGCCCACGCCAGCCTTCTTAACATTCCAGCCTAGATATCAGAGAGTCAACACGGGTGGCGTTGGCTAAGAATCGCACAGGTTAGCTTGGAGGCTCAAAAGCATTCAAAGAGAGCATGCCATGCTGTACTCTGTTTCATTCTGCAGAGCGCTAGCAACAGCAGGAATACATTCTAACACAGATGCAAGTACTGAAAGGGACAAGAAGTGGCGCATTGCTTAAAGACAACAAACTCCTTGATGTTTATATCTTCATGCTGCTTGGTACGACTCCATAAGATTGCAGCTCCGACTGAGCTTCGACTGCGAATAAAACTAGGTATCAGAGGGCCGGGACAGCTCGTACTTTTTAAGACCTCTTGTCCGGTTCGCTGGTGAAAGCGGATTTTTTCCCCTGCGGTTAAAATAGCCGCAAGAGGCATTTTAAGGTCAAGGGACCGTATCCATGCGGATAAGATACTAAAAGTACCTAGCGTTACAGACAAACGGCTGTCGTAGTCACTCCTCACTTCGATTATTCGTGTCCAATTTAGCGCAAAGAAAGAAAGTAAATAAGTTTGAACTGTAAATTAAATTGATCGTATTCGTGTACTTTTGGAGCGGCATGTAAATCTATTTTTTTGAAAGAGGTCGTACTAAGCGGTAATGAAGAAAAAAAAAAGAACACACGCACACGTTAGGCAAGGTTTGCGTCTGCTGAGTGGTACCGCTGGAACTGTATCCTCGTATTTATCTCAAGTACCATGAAAAAAAAAAAAAAAAAAAAAAAAAACGCCCAGCACATTGCAGTGTCTTACTACTTTTCCCTTTCATGTCTTTAAGGGGAAAATTCGGGGCTTTAAGGTGTAAACAAAGAAATAACAAAGTAGATAAATAAATAAATAAATAAATAAATAAATAAATAAATAAATAAATAAATAAATTGTGTAGCTAAATCTTCGATTAGCTTTGTGTTATACAAAGACGCACACGTTTTAAACTCAGGGTTTTGTCTCTTCCTTCGACAACCAATTCGCTTAAGGACTACTTCGAGCAGCGCAAGAATATTGCGCCAAACTTGTCCTTGGTGTGACAAAGAGTATAGTAAGCATTGTAAGCAGTGATAAAGTGCAGACGAGCTGGTAATTAAACGACATCTTGCAAACCCTGAGATGGGGAACGATAATGTACTTTCTCTCCTAATGGAGCCGGTCACACTGGCTCAATATCCCTCTTGCGGATGTCTTACCCACTGTATTGAACCGTGGCTAAAAGTGCTAAAAAGACGTACGCAAGATAGAAGACAAACACGGGCGCTACTCACAACTGTATTGGGAAAGGAACGGGTTTATGCTCTTGCATCTCGCGCATGTGTAGCCTGGGTGACGATAAGTGTATCATATATATATATATATATGTATATATATATGTACTTCCATCTTCCTTTTTTTAATACAGTTGTGAGTAGCGCCCGTGTTCGTCTTCTATCTTGTGTACGTCTTTTTAGCAATTTTAACCATGGTTCAATACAGTCAACACCAACTAGCCCAACAAGTTCTTTTACAGTGTTACCCACCTTGGGTGATACACGCATTCACCAGAAAACTGGCACTGGTACAATGCTACCTAGATAAGCAAGGCCTTGACACTTCGTGAGGAGCTCAGAGCACGCGGAGCGAAAGGTCGCTTTGCAGAATCCAAAATTTATGGTTTGTGCGACCCATATAAATGCATTCTACATGAGTGTACGCTCAAGTTGAGGCACACAATGTCGTGAAGTCTTGCGTGAAGTGCTGTGTAAGTTCCTCGGTGTCAGCCGCAGAGCGTGCTTTTGCGGAAGCACGTTTTAGAAGCATTCTTTATTCAGAAGAACGATATGGCAATTTATATTGGCGGTAGCTAGTTGTGAAAGGCAGTATACTGTATCAGCGTAATAGAGTTGGATTGAACAGGAAACTGTATTTAGCTCGGTATTCTTGTAATATTCAAGTCTTACACTCTGGTAATTATCTGACATAAGCTCACGCTTTAAACATCTCTACTAAGAACCAAGCATGAACGCGATGCCCACGGCTTATTCTTTCGCTGCAAAAAGCACTCGAATTCTGTTTTCCTTAAAGGGACCATGAAGGCAGTTTCGAAGTTTTATTCGACGACTGAAAGGGATGTCAGGCGCGTCTCAGATACTGTTGACCAAGTTCTAGCCCGAACAGAAGTTTGGGTGCCGCACCAAGTGAGCAAACATGCGCGGTAATAATAGCGCCGGGAACGATGCCTGAGACCCCACCGAGGCGGCGGCAGAAAGGTGAACTAAAGTGCCCCGTCGAAGCGTGACGACAACGATCTCCTCGTCTGGCGATTGGTTCAAACGATAGTCGCGCTCTTGGTTTCAATTTCGGTGGTGAGGTGTGATGAAAATTTTTTATTCGAACGTTGGATAATCTTTTGAAGTTGTAGTTGGGAATTAATAGGTTTTAGATCGTGTATAAAAGCATAATTTGAAGCGATCCCTCCGTTTGTCACTGGTTGAACGCATCCCGCACTGCTACCTCGGGCGCGTAACAAGCATCGAGCAGCCATGGACAAAAAAAAAAAAAAAAAAAGAAAAAGGTACGAGCGCCGGGGGCGGCGGATTTTTGGTTTTGGTTTCGTGCGTCGTCTCGTGTTCGCTTTGCGAACTGGTGTCTCACCATTCATGCCGCGTCTATGTGCAGTAGTAGGTTGCGCGAAAGGTCGGCTAAAGACGTGCGGTCGGTCGGGCGACGTTAGTTTGCATGAACTGCCGACCGATGCAGCAATGCGCAGCATTTGGTTGCGCGCCGTCGTCTTGAGTAGAGCTGCGGACAGCGGTGTCAGGATTTGTTCGTTGCATTTCCTACCAGAAGACTTCGAGCAGCATGTTCACGTCAACCGGAGTCCGGGTAAAAGTGGGGCGGGGAGTCGCTCTGGAGACGGCGACCGAGGAGTTGGTGGTAGGTCTGGGGCGCCCTCGGAAAGCGCCAATCTAGAGTTCTGTGTCCTTAGCAGCATCTCCCGTTCAGTCGGCGTGAGGTCGCTGAACGGGAGCTCAAACTCGTTTGCGAGCGCGGCGTTGTCGTCCATTTCTTCCAGGTTTTCTTCATAGACCGCCGTGCACTAGAGCGAACCACGGGAACCACACTGAGTGTGCACTAAATCCTACCAATGCCGACAGTGCTCCCTGACGTCACTTCTCTTTCCAGAGGCAAAAAAGGGAAGAAATCTGAATGTTTGTTTCGGTTTCGCAAATTTATTTGCAGGTACAGAAATAAGAGTGACAACGGTCTAGAAAAAATTGTGTGGCATGCCAGGACCCCAATGCTTCCGAAAAAACCTTCTTTTAAAAAAAAAATTAAATTGCCTTCATGGTCCCTTTAACTGCGGTAATTGAAGGCTAACTAGCGCTGTGGTCAGCGCTGATACAATATGCTTCGTTTAGGCTTAAGTCTAGAGGCAGACGATGCTAAAAGGAGATGGCTTTAATCAAGCAGCCTCAAAAGGCCAAGTCACGAGGCTTTTTTTTTTTTTTTGGATGATTGATTTAGCGATGGTAGAACAAGCACAAAATCATAATGAACACAACGCTGGAGCGTTTTTGTCGCTCTCTGAATGACTTCATGACCTTTTTATTATTCAAAACGATTGCAAACGATTCCGGGACGTTACCGTCAAAATTCAAAAGTTGGGAATTCAGTATTTGTGAAGTAAAAAAACAATTTCCAAATGCCGAACTTGAAGTTCCCGGGATTCGCGCCGGTCCGTTGACGTCAAATATTGCGGAGTCCTGAGAGTCCACTTACTTTCACAACTCCGTGCTGTTGCCATCGCGATCCAAAGTGAGGAGGAAAGGAGCGAGCACCGGCAGACCGAGAAAAAAAAAAAAAAACGGTTTTGAGCGGTGTCGCCTGTTTTTCGAGGGAGGATACAAATTTAGGAGGTGAGGAGGTACCACAAAGAACTCCGATTTTTGGTATTTCAAAAAGAAGGACCCTAGTGTGTTCGCAATTGCGTTAAAAACATGTTTTACGATCGCCGTTATTAAATGTTATAGAAATGTCGCCTACAAAGCTTATAAATTTTATGATTTTTGACGTCACGAATCAAAAGAAGCGAGGAGGCGAGGAGCGGTAGAGGAAAACGTCAAAAATAAAAAGGCGCGTGCGCGCGTGGGAAAATGTTTTTTCGCGATGCGTTTTTTTTTTTTTTTTGCGTGTCCATGACTACAATTTGCATCGTTTTAGACAATGAAGAAAAAGTACGACTCTTGTGTTGTCAGTGCCGTTATAAGGTGAAACGAAGCATGGCTATGTGGCGCAAGCTACCACCCCATTCGGCTCCATCTTATAGCTCTTCATCCATCTATCAGAGGCGTGTGCTTGCTACTTCAGCTAGCGGGGGAAACACGCACCAGATGCACTAAATTCTAGACTGGTGGCGGCTAAATCCCCTTTCGCGAAATGGTGCATACGGCCAATGTAGAATATTATGAGAATTCCCACGAGAGACTTCCTGTTTCCAGCTGGAAGAGGAAATTGCACCTGCTGTTTCTAATTGGAAGAGATAAATGCACACAAGCTCGTGTTTCCGGTGTAAAACCACTGCGGGCGCGCTGGCTGTCGAAAGAAGATTAGGGTGAAACTGCATATCAAAATATACTTTTTATAAGGGGCGCGACACGTCCGGCATGCGGTACTTAAGGCACCTTATGCTCAGGTGCTCTCTTTCCTGGCGATATCTTCAACATGCTTCATTGTCAACTCGGGCGCCTCGTCATGGAATGCAGTGAAAGCAGAACGGTCCTGGCTGCAGAATGAATCTTCACTATCCTCTGGTCAGTAAATTCAGCTGACGATCGCTATTGAGCACTTCCATTTTGTCAACCATCAAGGGGCGCTTCTGTTTCCGTCTTGGGGTCGTCATCGACCACTTCCACGCTGGTGCGCGACACGTCCGGCATGCTGCACTCACGGGGCGTTGTATTTGGGGTTAGTTACGTTAAATGTGCCTATTGCTTGCGTTCTAATAACCTCTTTCTGCTAATAGCGTCCAGTACCTCCGACAAAACGGGCTTACTAACTTCGGACTTGTACGCTAAGCTCGGCGAAGAGCTTCTATGCACTTTTCCTGAGTTATTGTGGCGGAGTTTTGCACTACTGTTGATGGGTGGTAGTAATCAAATTGCGGTCCCATGTCAAAAGCGCAGGAGGAGCAGCTTACGGAAGTTCTTACCAATGTTCAAAAGTTGGACATCGATCAAGCGACAATGCTGAACACTATTAAAAGCCTTGAGGTCAACCAAAAAAACAAACAAAAACACTGATGTGTCGCTTAAATTTATAGACCACGAAGTTTCAGCGTTAGAAACTAATCATTCATCGACGAGATAAAAGGGTACACAGCTAGTGAACGAGGCGCACCGAGACGACGTCGCGCCACATCTTCAAGATAAAGTCTACAATTTAGAAAACTAGTCGCGTAGAGACGTTATTTTTTTCGGTATCAATAGAGACTGGCGAACGCAAAACATGGGTGGATTCGGAGAAAATGATGACGGAGTTTGTGAATCTACTAGACTTGGTTTAAAAGTTGATAGCATTTTCAGGGCACACCGAGTTGCCTCTTTTTCAAGTGATAAGAGGAGGCCGATAATAGCAAATATTTTTAGATAAAAAACTGAAAGCCGTTTAATATTTCCTGTAACGCCGGATTGGAGCGCAGCTCGTGAGGAGGAGGATGGAAGTGTACTGAGGGATAGGTGACTCCCTGAGTTCACGTGACCTCAGGGGGGAGTCACGTGACCTCAAGGAAGGGGGGGGGGGGGTGACGTGAAGGTAACTCTCGTGACCCTCGTGAGAGTATTTTCGTGATCCTCGTGAAGGTTACGAGGGTTACTCTCACAAGGGTTACGAGGGTAACGCTCGCGACCCTCGTAAGGGTAACCCTCGTGATCCTCGTGAGGGTAACCCCCGTAAACCTCGTCAGAGTAACCCTCTTAACCCTCACGAGGGTGAACCTCTTGACGTCATTATGGTAAACTTTCCATAATGCAACGTGCGGTTACGCCGACGGCGGCGGCGACGCGGGTCAAGCCGGAAAAGGCCGCCTAAGAGCTGCGCTCTAAAAGAAATTGAAAGTGTTTTTACAAGCGGTTTATACTAAATGGCAACTGTGTGTAGTGTAAACAATGATTATTCGGAGGTGGTTTGGACCAAACGTCAAATAATGCTCCAATTATTTTTAGAATGTGAAGAGAGCTGTTGACAATGGACGCTTGCGTTTTGATCACTTTTTTGTGAACGAAGTAGTGCATGTTTGGGAGTGTAATGCTGGATCCCCTGTCTCACTGATTACAGCCGGAAATGCCGAAGCATGACGTATTAATTTTCCGCCAACGCCAAATTGCTTCGCCTAGATACCTGTTGGGCGTAATTCCTCAGATTGTTAACCCTCACGTACCCACTGCTCCTTGTGTCTTACAGAAATAAAATCCTTAAAATTATTTTACATCAATATTCGAAACGTGCTATCAAAACGCCATTATACCTCCTCTTTGAAAGTCTTGCTCTCCTGGTATCGTTGATCTCGCTTAAACGTGCTTAAACAACGACGTGACTAACTCAGCTGTTTCTGAGAGCATGTCTTCTTTTAATATTTTTGTCACGATGAAGAGCAACGTAGGTGTGTCGAGTTAATGTTTGCTGTTAGGAAAAATTGACTTTCTACAGATAGTGGACACTTGAAAGTGAACATTCAAGAGAAATCTCTCTGGTTGGGTTAATTAATTAATTAACCTCTGGATGGTTTAATTAATTATTAATTTATTGTTGGGTTAATGAATAAACTTTAAATAATTGCGCGCACTGGTTTTGAAAGCATATGGCTGTCTTTAATAAACAAATAAAAACACATTTACAAATGTGGGTTTCGGAGTCGCTTACATTCCACCAAACTTCAGGGGGGTCTTGTTTTTTCATTTCCCGATGCTATACCCTATCTTCACGGTTTCCTGGTTGCTATTTATTACCTTAAAAATTTTAATCGCCCGTCTTTTGGCTGGACACATAATCATCTTTGTAACTCTGCTGAACGTTGAACTCGTATTGACGCTTGCCTCGACTTCAACCGCACGCAGCTTGTGAAAGTGCCCACACGGTCCACTGCCTCTTTTTCAAACAATCTTGACTGAATGCTCACTCCTCGACCTCACCAGTTTGACCCAACCACAACATTACCAGGCTTATCTGACCAAGACGTTTTGATCACTAAATTTAAATCACCAGTTCCTATTAAAACTACAGGGTGAAACAAGAAGACGGTAGGCTTTTTAAATCGACCGGAAAATTCGGTTTCTTAACCTATCGCGCTACGACTTTGTGCAGCGTTGCCCACAGATGGTGCATTTTTTTTGTAAAATTTGCAAAGAGCGAACTTACCTGAGGAAAAAGTAAAGAAAGAAAAAGGCTTAGCTCCTATGGAAACTCAGCGACGCCACCGGTCTTCAAACAACACGGCGCCGTTTCGCACGGGGCACAAGAGATGGCGCAACGAACGCCGCCAACGAACGAGCATACGGCGCCGAGAGCCGGCGTATTTAGCAGACGAGGAACTGCAGTTCCTCGTTGTTACCGCGCCTGTTTTTGTTTCTGCGACTGTCGCCGCCTGCGGAACGCGCGTCGCTTTTGAGTCGAAAAGATTGTCTGCTAAAGACGCTGGCTCTCGGCGCCGTATGCTCGTTCGTTGGCGGCGTTCGTTGCGCCATCTCTTGTGCCCAGTGCGAAACGGCGCCGTGTTGTTTGAAGACCGGTGGCGTCGCTGAGTTTCCATAGGAGCTAAGCCTTTTTCTTTCTTTACTTTTTCCTCAGGTAAGTTCGCTCTTTGCAAATTTTACAAAAAAAATGCACCATCTGTGGGCAACGCTGCACAAAGTCATAGCGCGATAGGTTAAGAAACCGAATTTTCCGGTCAATTTAAAGAGCCTACCGTCTCCTTGTTTCACCCAGTATTGTTCGGAAACCAATTAAAACCTGTTGCCGGGCTGATTATTATTCGATTAACAGGGAGTTAGCCCATTTCTTTGATGCAAATTTGTGCCTGATTTTGAGTGTCGCAGCGTTCAAGAAAACTGGGAGCTATGCAAAATAAAATTAGTGCTCTAGTAGATAAATATATTCCTTACGTTCTCATCAAGACGTATAATTTCTCTCCGTGGTACACCTTTAGCCCGGAAGACCTTGAAATGAGAATGAAAACGACTTTTTAGACGCGCTAAAAGAAGTACATAATGATTAAAACCTGAGACTGTGATTTGAAAAACGGAACACTCGTGAAGGAGGAAGAAAAAATGAGAGACGGTTCACAGTTCTTAGTAATGCCGAATTCGAGCGCAGCTCTTGAGGAGGAGGAGGGGAGGGTACGGAGGGGTGGGTATGCCCCTCCTTCCCTCCGTACCCTCCCACCCTCCTCTCTTGCTTTGCTCCCATTTAGTGAAACATTTTCTCCAAGTTTCCCGCTAAATTTAGAGAAAATTTCATTTCTAAATGTAGCGTGATAAAATGTTCTGCTACATTTGACTAGGAATTCTTTCCGCTAAATTTAGCGGAAAAATTTCCAGCTAAATTTAGCGGAATTTATCGGGTAAATTTTAGCACTAAATTAAGCGGGAAAACATTTCCACTAGATTTAGCGGAACATTTTTCCTCTGTATTGACGTCTGACGTCACGTGACACGTGACGTTAAAATTCACGTGTGACGTCAATATTAAAAACGTCCCGCTAACTTTATCAAAAAAAAAAAAAAAATTCCCGCCGAATTTAGCGAAACATTTTCCTGCAAAATTTAGCGTGAAAAATTTACCCTCATGACGTCAATATGGGAAACGTCCCATAATGCAACGTGCGGCTACGCCAACGCCAACGCCGCTCAACCCGAAAACGGGCGCCTAAGAGCTGCGCTCTAAAAGGGACAGACAACGTCTCTGTACCTTTTTCTTCCTCCTTCACAAGTGTTCCGTTTTTTAAACCACCAGTCTCAGACTTCCATCATAATGTATAACTTCTCACACCAGTTCGCCTGCGCATATAAAGAGCGCTCTTGTTTACTTCATCGTCCTTGTATTTTTGCTCTTTTTTAGTTGATCATGAACCAACTGGCCCTAACTGCTACCTTAATGATATTCCAATTACCGGCCTCGGTTGGCCCTCCGCACGCGCGGGCACAAGGGGGTGCCAACTAGAGCGGTGGCAAGCGGCAGGCGCAGCGTGGAGTCCCTGGAGCGGCGGCTGGGAACGATCACGTGATTAGTGACGTAGGCCATGCCGTCATCGGGAGCTTTTTTAGGGCAGACAACCGCGTACTTCCCCGGGGAAGTTCCCGCTAACATCTGTCCCTGTAAAACAAAGTTGTGGCGTATACATAATAGAGTGCTCGTCCGGGTCTTCGCTCCCTTTCGCCAACCTTTTATGACCTACTTTCCAAGGATTTATCTTTCACGACTGAGGGTAGTTAACCTACACGACTCTTTCCGCTACTTCATAACGCGTATACCACACAACCTTCCGCACAACGGCCTGCGCAAATCGGCTGGCCCAGAAAAACCGCTCGATGGCGCTGCGGGTGCGCTTACAACGCGTCGGGATCTGGAGCCGCTGCAAGGTTGAAGTGAGCCTTAATCTATAATCCATTAAGCTAATTATCGCCGGCCTTGAAGGTTGGCAAGCTTGCGGGATCTATCTCAGGTTAATTAATTCGTGCGTGCCCGAACGTGGCATGCAGACGCTAATGCGCGCGGCGACAAACGCACCAAGATTTCGTTTAAATAATTGATCGTCGAAGTGCGACGTTAGGTAGAGCCCGCTTTCCTTTACGGGCTTGTTCATGCACTGGCCTATTTTTTTAAAATTTTTCTAAACTAAATTAAAATAAGCGAGACCAGTGTTTATAAAAAAAAATGGAAAATAAAGAAAATATTGAAATGTATGCATAGCTTGTCCGTGACGTCACCCCACCGTTTAGGCGGTCGTTCATACTGGTTCCTATATTTAAAAGCATTGGCTATGCAAATCTTGTGCCGCAAAAGATACGCGCCCAGCAGCAAGGCCATCACAATGACTGCTGATGGAACTACGGGGAAAGCGAAGTATATAAAGTGAATTTATTTCCGTTAGTTCTGAATTTGAATACAACGTGCATTAAAACATATATCACGCGGAAGAATATATTTTTTTTAAATCTTATCTTTTTTTTTTTTTTTGACCATATTACTTCAAAACAAGAGCATTGGTATACTGAGGACGATCGTGCCGTTTAAAAACAAGCAACTCTGCACACCGGGAAAGCGCAGTGACCCGTGTTTCCAATTTGCAAAGCAACTGCGCAAATGAACAGCTCAAGCTCGTTCCACTCAAACACGAAGAATGTGGTTGTCTCAAACTACACTTTTCGCTTGAAACGTGCTCTGTCTCGTCATGGGGAGGGTGAGAAATATAGAAATTGGTGATGCCGAAAAGTGAAGCCGCCGAATAACTCGATGCTGATTGGCTGTGGCAGGCGATGACGTCACAAGCCCCAGCTCGATGCTAATTGGCTGGTTCAGCTAGGACGTAATGCGCGAGGCCGCGTTCACTCGACGCTGATCGGCTGGTGATTGCGGAATGACTCGCAAGTGTCGCTTGTCGCCTTTATGTATTGGCGATCAGCGACTAAACCGATCGCGCACAGCGAATGTGCCGCGATCCTGCGCTTCTTGGTTTTGCCGGTTACGGCAAACCCCCAATGACAACGAGCGCCCTAACAAGGCGCTTTTGAGGCTGCTTGTTTAGCCGCCATCAAATCGTAGCGTCCACAGTGGTCGGACTTTGACATAAGACGAAGTATGGGATATAAGATCATTTTTTCTGCTGTAGTCCAGGATACGACAGTGTCAATGAATTGCCTGTTTTATTTTATGCTAAGCTTGCGTGTGCCATTTTTACTGTTTTATTAATTTTTGTAGGCATTGATACGGGGTAGCCAGCTGCTGCGAAGTGGATACCAACGTTGCGATTCATTTTCACATATATATAAACAAGGACACATTAGTAACATGTGTCAGCAGACATTTGTGGCGAAATATGCGCATTGTTATCCTCACTTTCTTTACCTCATCTGGGAAAGTACTACTTCCATTTTCCATTTATTTATATCTTGAAATATATTATTTTATAAACTGTCTAATTAACGTATTCCATTTTTTCAAGACGGTTATATAAGATTTCTCGAGGTTGCGTGATCAATGGTGCAAGGTTGAATAGTGTCTCTGAGTATACTTAATTGGAAGTACCATTCACAATTTCTTCAATTCGAAAAAGTCATATAGAGCAGCTAAAGCAAGTAAAATGTTATATTTTAGATGCCGAAATTTTAGCAGCGCGTCCCGAGATGTCAAAGAAACACTAGGTTTTTTTTTTATTGAGGTTTATTTTGCATTACCCTTGTGTCATATGTGATCGATCCCTATCATGACTATTTAAATAATAATCTAGAAAAAAATAGAATCAGGCCGTATACTTTGTTCCTAACAACTATGACACTTATGCCGTGGTCACACTACTTGTACATCATTCAAAAGACAGTCTTCATTAGTGACGGAACGAATCTTTATCCGAAACGAGATTTGGAGCCGAACCTGAAGATTCGGAAAGATTCGGAAGAGTAGCCGAATCTCAAGCGATCGGAAAATTTCGGAAAGATTCTGAGCGTTTCCATGGTTGCCAGATCACGTTGATGAGTGTTCTAACTTTTCGTGATATTAAATTCACTCAATTCTACAAAGTGCACAAAATAACGTCGTAATATAATATCATAGTAACAAACACAATTTTCCGCTTTGTTTATATTATTTTGGATGTTTTTCAAGAACTGTATTGTGGAAAAATTGGTTTGGGTTCCGGATTACGACCAAGACAGGCATGCTTGGTGCACATGGAAATACCAGCGCATGTTTTCATCGCCGCAAGATATCGATACCGTACGTGCTGTTCGGTACAGACATATATCGTGCCCATAATTGCGGTGATAGTGGTACACACCACACAAGTGAGTATGTACGATTCGATTATCTCCAACGTGTGTAATCTGAAACTCCCTGCGCACACTATTACAGTTTCCTGTACTGCATTTGTACCTTTCTTGTTAATAATATCTGATTTAGCTACAGTGTTTGTTTCCAAATAAAGTTGCGTTGGTCACACCTGTGTTTTGTTTCTTTTTCAGGAAATGCAACGCGTAACGTTTCACGGCCGACTTACTGCCGAAGACGGAGAAACGCCATCGGTGCCGGTACGGGGTCGAAGTTGGAACGAGCAACATTCATCTCGCTCTCGTGCCTTACAGGTACAGGCTTAAGCAGCTCTAGAGAAGGAGAGGAATCATTGCCTTGCCTGAATATATTTCTCGTGCGTTGCGCCACATTATAAACAGCATTTCGCTACATTTTACCTATCACCGCGAAACCGCACAGGTACAGAGACCGTGCATTGGTTAGGCCTACGCCAACCACACCGATCAGCTCAGCTGGACCTGGGCGGTGCAAGGGTTTAGAATGACAGTACAGTACATACCATACGTTGGAATAGACAAGACTAAATCTGGTTATATCCAGTAACAGTACCTGAAAAAACACAACTGACCGCATTCGCGAGGTTTACGACAAGGTTCACGCTGCCGTCCGCAACCCGCGACGAATCTCTGAATCTGCCGAATATTCGTCGCGGGAAGTTCGGACATTTCCGAATCTGTCCGAATACGAATCTCCGGTGATTCGTCCCATCACTAGTCGTCATACAGATTCGAAACGATGGTCACCACGAGATCCCTGCTTCGAACGCCGCATAGCAACGGCTTCCAGCAGGAACTTGGCAAGCGGCATTCGAACCACGAATATATCGCGGTGACTGATGTCTGCAGTCTTTCTTTTTGTGTGATGTATAAGCAATGTGACCCCGGTTTTATGCGAGCATGACAGTACTAAAGGCCCCTGTGCGAAGGGAAATGCTTGAAATTAGGAGAAAAAAAAAACAACTAAGACTTAATTTTTTTATTGCATATTTTACAATAATACTGGATTAAAAAAGAACGATCCGTTTTTAACCCTTTTTACGTTTCTTGAACTTTCTTCTCATCGAGATAATTCCAAAATGTTGATGCATGTCGTTATACCAAGAGTCTTTTGCAATACATGTTTTATTAGGACTTACAGAAAACAACCTTTCGGAACAGATTGCGTGCATTGATGAAATCGATCTTATGCCAACGTCAATTTCCGTATTTTACCCCGCCGTACGGGTTGAAATGTCAGGATGTATGTAGAAGGCGCTCCATTCTAACATGAAGGTGCCGCGCAGAGCCCTTAGTAAGATGGTCCATTCCTTCTTTGTTTTCGTTCCCAGTTATTTCAGTGCCTGTTATGCCACAATTTTTGTTCTTTGTTTTCGCCGTCATAACTTCCTTTCCCCATCTTCAGATTTTCACCCTCCCTCTCTCACACCTTACAGTTTTCTCATCCCTTTAACCTTTTTTGTTCTCGTCTGGCTTTCTATCGTCTTTCACCATCATTCATCTAATTAAACAACTTGACGACATATTGTTACGAATTACAAATGATGAGGCGGAGAATAACTGGGGAAACTAAACGTTTGAGTGCAGGCCAACTTGTCTCCAAAGAAACAATAGATGAACGTTAGCGTCGTAGGCGTGGATGTCGATGAAACAGCAGGATCGAGCGCTGGGGCGAGACTGACTCCGGCTCGCCACGCGTAGTCCCTTATGTTGACGCGTGGACTTTTGGAACAATCGGAGCAGAAAGTTCGGCGCGTAGAACATTCTAATCTCGAATAAGCAACAGGGTTCTCGAATTTACCAGAACGCTATATTACCGAAACCACAAAAAGGCCTATCCGCGGCCAGGCATCAAACCTCGGCGTTTGTCATGGGAGGCAAGCATGAGAACCGTTAGGCCACGGCCGCGCTGCTTACTTCGCCAGCTGCGCGCGCGGCCTTACTCCCTCCTTTAAGAAATGTATCACCCCGATGCCACAGAAAACAAAACAAGAGAAAGCATATAAAAAGAACGGTAAACTATAGAGCTTTCTGGAACAGGTAAGGTGCACAATCCTACCAAGCGTAGAATCACATGAATCGAAAGACGTGAACCACCCGGGGTCGTGGTCGGCGTCGAGATGATGCGTGCGTTCGGTCGGGCACCACTTAGTAGTCGAGATCTCCCAGGCTTCGAAGAACTGTGTATGGCCCAAAGTAGCGCTTCAAAAGCATTTCTCTGAAGTCACGACGTCGTATCGGTGTCCACATTCACACCCGGTCCGGGGCTGGAAGTGAACGTCCAGACAACGAAGGTTGTAGCTGCCAACGTCGACACGTTGCTTGTCTTAGATCCAAACTTGGGCGAGCTAACAGACTTCTGCTCGTTGCGCAACCACTTGGACGTCGCGTCCTCCTTTGGCAGCAGGCGTGCGAGGTAGATGACGTAAAGCATTTTCATTACCGTGCGACCATGCACCAAGCGAAACCTTCGGGCTCGTGAGTCGAGTCGACAGCGTCATAAAAAAGACAGACCTGATTCGGAAGGTTGCTTCAGACTTTCCGAAGCTCTTCGAGGGCCTCGGCTGTACAAACAACCCTTACAAGATGGTCCTGAAGAACGGCTCTTTGCCTGAGCCTGTTATTAAGCCGGCGCGAAGAGTACCGCACATGCTGAAGGAACCACTCAAGAGAGAGCTGGACAGAATGGAAGCCGCCGGGGTCATCACCAAAATGAGCGAACCCACTGACTGGGTAAGTCCACTGGTAATTGTCCGTAAAAAGGATGGCAAAATCAGAGTATGCATGGACCCAAGGCACATAAATGAGTGCCTCAAGAAAGAGCATTACCAGATTCCAAAAATAGAGGACATTAAGGCAGACTTGAAAAACGCAAACAGTTTTTTCACAGCTAGATGCCAACCCAGGATGTCATCAAATTCCCCTGGACGACGAAACCTCAAACATTTGCACGTTAGGTACGCCCTTTGGGCGCTATTGTTTCAAACGAATGCCGTTCGGCGTCGCCTTGGTACCCGAAGTTTTCAAATAATAATGTCACAGGTCTTTGAAGATTTACCAGCTGTACAAGTCTACATAGACGACAATATCATCTGGGGGGCCACGAAAGCCGAGCACGAGGCACGACTCCGTACAGCTCTACGTGCGTCCAGTCGTGCAGGACTCACCTTGAACGCGGAAAAAAGGAGGTTTGGCGTGAGGGAGGTGGTTTTCCTAGGAGACAGGATCAGTGCAATTGGCATACCGAAAAGGAAACACGCACCGGAAACCTGGTGGAACAGAGAATTTAGGGCGATCATAGCAAGGCGACAAGAGGCGTCAGGGGAACACAGACGAGCAATGAAAAGGGAGGACACGCCCACTGAAGTAGCATTAAGATTGTATACATTTCAGGAAAGAAAACAAGAGGCATATTCTTTGATTCAGGCCAAATTTGTTAGGTCTGGAGGCCAGTATAGATGATGGAGGTAAACCAAAATGATAGTGTGACGAATGAAAATTGACGAGGAGACAAAAACTAAAGCAAATTGAACGTTTTATGGGGCAAACTTGTGCCCAAAACAAAATATCACAAGGCTAGTGTCGCAGGCGTCGGTGGCAGTGAAACAGCAGAACCGAACGCTGGGGCGAGACTCACTCCGGGTCGCCATGCGGAGCACCTTTTGTACCAGCCTGGGTTTCTGAAACATTTGGTGTAGAAAGTTCGGCGCTTAGAGCATACTTAACTCGATCAAACGAGACGCTTCTCAAACATATGTGAACGCCAAGTTAAAACAATAAATAAGAGAACATTCCGCTTCATGGAATCGAACCTGTATCCTCCGCGTGACAGCCAAGCACGGTAACTATTCGACCACATACGTGTTCGCTCGGCGACGTGCGTGGCAATAGGAATCCAGCTGAAGATTTTTGGTAGCGCGTTACGTACATAGAAGGAAAGCAAAAAAGTTTTATTGTTCATTGACCACACATAACGGAGTAAGGGCAGAGGGCGAGGAGGCAAGGAAATTTGTTAGACGAACAATGGAGGCAACTTGCGCAGTACTTGAACCGAACGAGATTGAACACAACACAAAGAGCGACATGGCACAAGACGGTAACACTAAAGAAACCACTAAAACTACCACTGGGGAAGGGGACAAAGCAGAACGTAAAGTACCGGTTGGAACGGCGACACGGCCAGATGTCATAGGAATGAGACTAGTCAAGACACTAGGAACAAAAAACGAATTAAAATGAAGACAGCAACTGATCAATTAATGATGGAGGGAGAGGTATCCGATGATTGGAAACCGAGCAGAATGAAATTACTATATAAAGGCAAGCAAAATAAGGATATCACAACATCATACCCACCAATAATAGTAACTTTGGTACTGTTCAGGCTAGCGATGCAGGTAGTAAAAGAAGAATGGAAGAATGAGCAGAATGCATTTTAGGTGAGCTACAAAATGGGTTCCGAAGCGGTAGAAGATTGGATGATAAATTATTCATCAACAATCAGTGTGTAGAGCTGGCACAGACACAAAAAACAACATTATAGACATCATTTGTAGATTTGAAATGGGCGTAGGACTATGCGAGTATGGAAAAACTCTGGGTAAATCTGAGTGGGTATGATTTAGATGCTCATTGAATTGCTTCTAAAAGTAGTATAAACACATAATCAGGTTAATATAAAATGCGCAGTAAAAATTTAAAAACATAAACGACAGAAACAAAAAGAGGACTCAAGCAGGGGTATCCCCGTCGCCTCTTCTTTTTAAGATATACTTGAGTACAATGGACAATAAATGAGAAAAGTGCAATTTAGCCTTTGATGTGCCAAATATGAAGAGAGGGGAAAAAGTGGATCAAGTTATACCTGAAATGTTCTAGGCAGACGACATTGTACTGTGAGCAGAGAGCCGGGATAGGTTACGTAAGCTGATTAAGCTCTGTGGAGACTTCCCGGGCCAGAAATTCAGTAGCGACAAGTCCGGAATAATGTTTTGTTACTAAGCCGTTTTAACAGAACACATACATAAGTGTAAATACCTCGGAGTATAAATGAATGAGCCAAAACTATACTTAGAAGAACAGAAAGAAAATATGCTAAAAGGTAGAAAAAGGAATGCAGCAATTATCAATCAAAGACCAGTGTGGAATTACAAGACATATGGAGTTGTTAGGGGAATATGGAAAGGAGTTAGGCTCCTGGGTTGTCTTTTGGCATTTTCATTATTTATTTCAAAATACTGCCAATCCTTGTAGGGGTCATAGCAGGCGATTAGAGTACAAGAGAAACACCAATATAAAATTTGAAGTAACCAAGAGTACACAAAATTATCCCGCCAAATTTAGCAAAACAATTTCACGCAAAATTTGGCGGGAAAGTTATACCCTCTTGTCATCACACGTGACTTCACGTCTGACGTCAAACTTTACGTCACGAAGGTAAAATTTTCTCCACTAAATTTAGCGGGAAAATTTCCCCCAAACTTTAGGGGGAAATTCCTCCACTATAATTCCCCCGCCAAATTTAGCGGAAAGCTTTTCCTTAAAAGTAAACATTTCGGCAGAACTCCGAAATGTGCACTTTTCGGATTGTGGTGTCGGCGCTTTTTCGACGAGCCCTCACGGTCTGCTCGACAAAGGAGTCACTAAAGATGGAAGTCAATAGTATAAAAATAGACGTCGAAGAAACAACTACCCCACAAAATCCTTCAACAAGATATACAAAAAACGTTGTCACCCTTCTACATCCAAGAACAAAAACACCTCCAGCCACATGTGCGTCCCACGTACCTCCATGGCCCGAGCGAGGTCCTAGTTCGCGTTCTGAGACCATACAGCATAACAGTTACACATAAACCCGTCTCAATTTTAGGCCATTGTCTTCCTCTTCCGAAGAATCTTCTCCCAAAAGCAAAAACTCAAGGCCTGATTTACAAAATTTCTTGTGCTGAATGGGACGCCTCTTATGTGGGGGAAGCAAAGAACTTTCCCGAACGTCTGCGCAGACATAAGTATGACATAAAGAAGAAAGACAGCCAAGGCAACGCGCTGGCGAAACATGCTCAGAAGATCGGTCACGTCATCAGGTTTGACAGCAGTTCCATCCTCGATAAAGAAAGAAATTGGAGAAACCGTCTCTTACTAGAATCTTGGCACATACAAAGTACTGCCCACAATCTGAACCGATCCACCGGAACGCTATCAAGGAGCTATATCCACGGGCTACGATGCGCCACACACAAAAACAGAAGAAGAAAACAATGCAAAGAGAGAGTAGAAGAAAACAGCGACAGATTGCTACCTTTGGGCCCGCATGCAGTCACCCGAGATCAAGGAGCCGAGCCGGCTTTGAAACGTCGGGCACATTGAAGATATTGGTTAGAGTCTACAAAGTACCCTGTCTTAAAGCTTTTCCCACTGAGTTTAACGAAAAATTGCACGCAAAATTTAGCGAGAAAACTGTTCCCTCTTGACGTCACGTGTGACGTCATCATGAGGAACGCCTTATAATGACGTTTCTCGTAATGCAACGCGCAGTTACGCCGACGGTAACGGCATCGCCGCTCAAGCTTGAAACGGGCTTCTGAAGGCACGACCACATTGGCGTCGCGGAGGCCTGCGGCGCGACAGTCGGCGCTGCCGGTTGCCGACCAAAACCAGTTTTCGGCTTCAGCGGCGCGACGTACGGCGCCGCAGAGCCAACCGCTCCTTGCGCGGTTCAGAGCTCGCCGCCGCTCGCCTCAGAAGAGAGGAGCCAATGGAAGGTGACGTCGCGATGTCATGGCAACGCTCAAACCGGTCCTCCGCGTTCTTTCACGTTCCGAAGGACTTGTTTCGTGTCGTCTGCTATCCCTATTTCCCCCCAATGCCTTCCGCAACGGAGCGGTTCCTTGAAACTGTGCGGCTGTTTCCCTTTTTATATGACAGGACGCAGCCAAACTACCTGAATAATGACGCTAAGAACAACCGCTGGGAAATTATAGGAGAGGAATTCGGAATTATAACTGAGTTTCTCCGTGGCATTTGTTGCATGTCGTCTGTTTTGTGGCGGATGTCGTGTTGATTTGGTGACACTTTCGAAAGTAGCCTTCATCTCTGGCGCGCCACCGGGGCAGCAAAGAACTGACCTGTCCTTCAGTGTTTCGGTAGAACTAACTCGGCCGGACCCAAAACCTGCGCCTCGTTCCCTTCAGAGCGCGGCGACGTCGCAAGATCAACGAGCAGGCTAGGAGTGTCACATTCACGCTGATCACCAGGTCATCATGGACTCCTACCATGTAGGCAGAGAGTGCAGTTTCGATGCTGATATATGCAAAAGATGAGAACCGAGACGGAAGAATCTAACGAAGAGCAGACGACGAAAGAGCGGGATATCCGACGGGAAGCGCGGTCGCGAGATCCAGCGCTGTCACGTGACGCCCGCAAAACGGAGGCCAATGCGGACTCCTCGCGTTGGGACGCCGCCCGGCGGCGCCGTTCACGCTAGTATGGTCAGGCCTTTAAGAGCTGCTCTCTATAGACCAGTGTCCGCGCCAATTCCAGGGCGCCGCCATGTTTATCTACGCTCGCGCCACCACGCGGAAAGAACTGGCAGGCAGAAAGGGGGGCTGCGTTGGCGGCGTTGCTTTGGGTAGCTGGATGCGGCAGGCTGTCCGAATGCACCGACACATCGTGAAAGCTGTCTTCACCAGAAGCCTCTGCGGCCCGTTCTTCAACAGGCAAGATGTCGTCAACATTCGAGAACCCATCTCTATCAAGGAAAATAAGGGAAAACCTTTCTTGTCTTAGATGTTCTCGGTGTCTGCTGACCCTTGACATCCGCGTTTCAGTCCGGGTTCATTGCGTAGTAAATATTTCGCTACCGCTTTCTTGTAGCTTTCAAATGCTTGATTGTTGGCTTCTTGTATACATTACATTCGTGGCACGTTTGAGACCGATTTTCGCGATCTGCTTGCCTTTCTGCGGCAGCGCGGCTCTGCCGAGCCGAAATAAGTGAGAGGCGTTCACTTGATCGAACGCCGCTTTAGCGAATGAAAACGAGACGACGACGTTCCATCGAATGACTAGCGAATGGGTCTAGTTATATAGACAGATCGGATTAGCTTTCTTTTGTAATGTGGCGCCTTGTCTGCCGCTGCGAAGCGGCGTAAACGAGGGCTCCAAGTATGTTAGCACGCCCCCCCCACACACACACACACAAACACACACTGCGAGCGTCTGGGTTCGAAACTATTGCCAGTTCTAAAGGATGGTACTTACTTGAAGTGGGAGCTGGAATTCTACGAGGTACCAGGAGACACTTACTATCGGGCAACGAAGCACGGTGCCTGTGGGGGCGGAGTCTAGGAACGCTACTGATTAATATTGTGACAGGCTATCAGTTATGATAGCAGACGAAACTTCGACTCGTTTGTTCAGAAGTTCGCGGTGATATTTTATTAGCCCTCGTTACAGCACACCAAGGATCTTAGGCAGTGAAATTCACATCACGCAGGCTCGTCCGTCGTAGTCAAATGAGCGCAGTCGACGATGAGGTGTAATGAGCTACTAAGCTTCACAAGGAAAATGCGCGTGAGAAAGAGTTTTGAGGAAGTCCAAAACACTGATCCAGCAGACGCACGTACGTACGTTTACTCCGGACTTCATGAACCCGACGGCGCAAGATCAAAGAGCACCGCCGCCATCGCCACCCGGTTTTCTCTGCACCTTGCGCGACGACGGCACTGCAACGGAGGGCACTCGCCTCGGCGTTAACAATCCGTGAAATAGATTAATTTCCCACTCTTGAAGCCATTCCAAATGATAAATGAAAATACCTCGGCGTTGTTGAACATCTGACGACACAACCAACACAACCATACTGCTGGCTGCGTGAGCCTGACACAACTGTGCCGAGCGCCTGCTCGGCACCGTTGTTGCTCGTGAAGGCCTGCTTATTTGTAGTTGAGACGATGATTCCACATCTTTCGTGGAGCTTGCAATAACTTCGAAGGGCAGGGGAACCTTCTCAAGAGGACGTTGAAGACACTCAACACCGGAGCCACCAAAGCAATCGCACAAACCGTCGCCATGTTTGCTTCTTCTTCGTCACTCGCGGCGCGGTCAACTCGTCGCGAGATGTTTTCTGGCTCGGCTAGATGAAAACCAACAGCGGCAAAGTGGCGTATGGACACACGGCTCTCACATTACGGGCACTATACTCACATACCGCGGTAAACAGGACCGATGCCGGCGAAACGGCAGTCGGCACACCAGCGAAGAAGCCCTCAACGGGAACCGGCGGCGCAGGCCGACGCAGCCCCCCCTCCCCGTGAGCGTCTGGGTTCGAGATTATTGTTCGCTTTTGCTCCTTGCGGTCGAGGCTAAAAAGAGCACTTCCGGACAAAGGTCTCTAAACGTCGCGCGTCTTTTTCGAAAAATAAATAACATATCAACTCATAGATTCACAAATAAGTTGGTTTGTAATGGCGCCAATAAAACAATAAATACTTGTATAACTAACGAATTGTGTATCTAGTTTTTTCCAGTCTCTTATATTAGAAGAAAAAAACGAATATCTGAAAATTTTATTATTAAAGAAATACTCAACGAGTGTATTGCTGTGGTTGTTTCCAGTGGTTCTTACTTCTGAACGCTTTGCATTGTCGTTTCGTCAATATTATATGAGTCATTTAAGAGAAGGTACAAAAAATAAAATCTACCAAGTTTTGCTCGATCAGAAATGGACAGCAGTCCGGTTTTTTTTATTAGCTCTTTTGGCGAATCATAACGACCGTATTTGTAAGGATATTGATCTTCCAGCTTTTCCCTGAACATTTTAAATAATACTTACATTATTTTTGTGTGAAAAAACCAGCTTATATTCGCACATTCTAGTACAAAACGCACGAAGAAAGTGTATGCTAAAAGCTTGATATCACGCGTAGAACATTTTAACTTTCTCTTTAGAAAAAATTATTTTCAAAATCCCTTTATTTGATACATATTCAGCATGTGTGTTCCAGTTCAAATCAGACGTTATTATGACGCGAAGGTACTTATAAACAGACACTTCGCGTAAATTCACAACACTAATATTCTAAGGAAGCTCAAAAACATTTTTTTTTCTTCTTCGTCAAGCACATATGTATACATTTTTGTTTAAAGTTAACGCCATTCGCCAGCTGTCACACCAGCCGGCCACCTTCTTTAAAAAAAAATTAATAAAATTTAATCATGTTGACCTTTAATCTCGCGATAAATAGCGCGATCATCGGCAAATATAAGTCTATTTGCTGATGATCGCGCTATTTATAGTCGTATATTTGCTTTGATGCCATCTTCGGTATTATGCATAAAATCTGAGGTCTAGCCGAGCTTAGAGATCCCGTAGACGAGCGTGGGCTGACCGGCTCTGGGGGCGCATAGAAAAGCATGAGATGAAGGAGCGCAGGGAGACATGGGCTCTATAACGTTCGAAGAGAGACCATCAGTTAGTTCAAATTTGAACAAAAGCTGTGTACAATGGAAACTATGCGATAGTTGAGAAATGTATATAAGCATCTATATATGAAAAGTCTGAACACTTAATGAATAAACCGAACACGAAAAATGAAATTCAAATACCATCAGTCAAGTGCTGAACACAGCAGACAACATCTGTAAGAAAGGAAGTGAAAGAAGCCGGGAGAAAAATGTGGGAAGAGAGAACGCAGGAAAAATCCGCTTTAACTATGTATGCGGGACGGAAACAGGAAATGAGGATAGAACATGATCATTCACGGAGAGCTCGTTGTTATTTAAGGCTTGACCATGACTATTGAGGACTAGGACATATAGGAAAAAGTATGAAGAAATGAATACGCGATGTGCCGCGTGCCAAGCTGAAGACCAGAGAGTAGATGATGGGGTGTTGAAATGCACAGGGCTCGATCCCGCCCTGGCCGAAGGGGCGACGAATTTGGCCGCAGGGCTGGGGTTCGCTGACGAGAATGGACGAATGGATGATAAGGTAATTTTAATAACGACGAGGAGATTAAAAGATTGGTAGAAATTGTCTAGGGAGAACTCAATGACGAGCAAATGACTAACACAGCTGGGGACAGGCGGGACACAGGAAAATTGGTACTCCATCCCTCCTGGCTCCGACCCAAAGTGTCAACGCTGTCACCCTGTGGGCCTGGTGCTGGGATAACGCTGACTAGGCTTGACCAGATTAAAATTGGGAACTCCCTCGCCGAGGGGAAGAGGTGAGGGGTGATGTTTTGAGGTTTTTTTGCCTGATTCCCCAGAGGTCATCCTAGTAAAATCCCACACCGCCTGGTGATATTTACTAAATTGTGGAGGAAAAGCAAATTGGCTTAGGATTAGAAGGACGTAGAGAGGAGTCATACTTTTGGTTTTTAGTTTATAGGCTAGGTTCCGTAAGCTACCGCCCGATATAAATAGTATACCCCCCCTTTAAAAAAATCCGCCAAAAGCGAAAATCCGCTGAACGAATCCAAAGACATTGGGCTGCCGATGCCATGGTGAAGGACTCCGTTGCGGCCCGTACAGTTGTTTACTCTCTGGTATCCTTGCGTTTACCAGGATGCTTTCTCCTCTGTATGACTGCAGATGGCGTTTTCCCTATCACGTTTTGGACAAACGACAATTCCCAACTCCCAGACTTTAAAGACGACGAAGTACGTCACTTCTCCAAGAGCCTATCGGAGTCAGAGCGGTATTTCGAAAGAAGTTACAACTTCCTGTTTTAGCTGTTTGTGCTCAAGTACGTAGACCCACACGATCCATCGTTAGTACACGGTCATCACGGGTTTTATGTGCGACAAAGATTGTGTACAATAAATAACACAAGAAGAAGAAAACCTAAAGTTCAAGTAGAGATTGTTTCAATATAAATTTTCGACTCTAATATCACCTACAAAAACCAAGGACTCTACGTATCAAGTAGAGAATTACTTCGGATGCATATTTTACCGGTCGGATTTACGCATTAATTTTTTGTCCCAATTTTCAGTAAAAAAGCCTATGCTTTAAATGGGTCAGTTTTTTATTTTATTTTTATCGTACTTGAAGAAATTTTAATGTTTAAATGGGACGTTTAACATACGTATTTGAGGTAAGATGTGTAAGATGTGACTTTAGTGCGCACCAAACTTGAGTATGCAGGCTCTATCTGGAACCCTGGCGTATCCCTAGCATCATCCATTGAATCCATTCAAAATTTCTCCGCACGTTTTATACTTTCTAACTATCACCGTACAGCCAGCATCACCTCCATGAAAGCGTCTCTACATTTGATCCAACCTCTGCTTTCGTAGAAAAATAGCTCGCCTCTGCTTATTTCACGAAATGTATTTTTCTAACCCAGCACTTCGAACCTCATTATTTTCAGAACCATCAAACATATCGCCGCGCATCGATCATCCTCTAAAAGTAGGAATCCCCTACTGCGTCACCTCCACCTTTTATGCCTCCTTCCTACCCCTGACCTCCGTCGACTGGAATCGCCTTCCCGCGTCCGTAGTTTTACTCACTGACGCTGCTGAATTTAAAACCGCCATAACTGATGTTCTTAATAATGTTACATAGCGATTCTGTACCTTGTGCTTTGTTTTGTGCGTTTTGTTTTCATTGTTAACTTTATTGATGTATAATTCCACTGCCCTTTGTAATGCCTTCGGGCTCTGAGTGTATAATAAATTTAATGAAATGAGACTAGTAAAATATGTATTCGAGGTATGTTTCAACCTGATCGTTGGGCCCCTTATTTTTGAGTGTCTCAAGATAAAATTACAAGCTACAATTAATGGCCCGTCCAAAATCATCGACAGAGTGTATCAAGTTGAAACTTGCCTCGAATACGTATTTTCCTTGCCCCATTTACAAAATAAAAACACGTCTCTACTTTAAGTACAGGACAAATAAAGATAAAATACTTACCTTTTTGGGAGATTTCTGTTGTTTTTGTTGTTTTTTGTGCTCAAAATAAAGCCTTAAAATTTTAAGGCGAAATTCGTCCAGTGTATTCCAGATAAGTTTCTACTTGATACGTAGACTCTCTGATATTTGAGGGCAATTTTCGAGCCGAAGCTTTATTTTGAAACACCCTGTAGTTTAGAGCAGCAGGTTTGTCGTGAAACAGAAGTTGCAAGCGCATCCATGTTGCTTTGCATAAAGCATGGGCTGCAGATGTGTGTACGCGCTACAAGCAAGTTATAGCGTGAGGTCGCATGGATTCGTACGTACGCGACACATAATTTACGCGCGCAAGCTGGAAGAACCGCGAGCTCCCGCGTACGAAAAGCAACGCGCTCGCGAAGCTGTCATGTCCACAAGCGGTACCACGAGCAGCATTTTATTTGTATTCGACGCTTTGATTTCCTAAAATGAGCTGAAACTTAGAAACTCTAAATCCAAGTGCGACAAAGTGAGATTAAAAGCACCGGACGCAAATGCCAAAGGAGCGTTAGGTGAGAACGGCTTATTTTCCGTTTCTGCACTGGAACAGGCAAAAGTAAGCGCTGCTATGCCGCTGAATATTCACGCCCGGCCGCTGCCCGTCAACCGAAATGCCAGACATGTCTAGACTCCCAGTCCTCTTACAAAGGGGCGCGCAGCAGTGCGTTAGCATCGTATTCGTGGCCATGGAACTGACGCAGTCAGACTAGCGTCTACGGCCAATGCAGCGTATACAACGGCGCTATCTTGCAACACGGCGGCTGGCGTTGGTTGCCGTTGCGTACGACAGATGGCGCTTTTTTATCTGCTGGGTCTACAGCCGTAATTATCGATCTATTTGGCAGGGAGCGCGTGATACGATCCGAGTTCTTGCCGAGCGCTGAAGCAGACCTCATGTCCAATATATGCTCAGAGTACGTAATCAAGTAATGGCGAGCAAGCGAAGGCGCGGACTTTTTAAAAGGCTCTATTGACTAGAGCATTCATGTTGCTAATTGCTAATCTCAAAACATTGTGGATGTGTTCCTGGGTCATTCGTGAACGCAAGTTGGATTTTATGCGCTTCATTACTCAAATATTCTGCTCGCAGACATATGTACTCCCGAGAATTGTAATCATGGTGTCTTCGAATTTTTTTAGATGCATGAAGCCAGAGCCTGACAGGTCAGCATAAAACGTAACAAGATCGTTTGCTGCAAATGAGTGCTTCAATCCATTATCTGTTTGCAGATTGGCAAGCTCCAACTGGTAACACTAAGATGTCTAAGATCTGCATTGAATGGATTTTGAAATAACAAAATACCGCTCCAATGCATCGTGAAGTCCCGGTTCCTAATTGCAAACTTACGTTTAAATTTTCATGACATTTTGCAGAGTCCTTCCGTGGAAAGCGGTGTGGCTGACTTGCCTAAAAGCAAATCCTGCAGCAAGAAATATTTTAATAATTATACTTCAAGCCTGCTTTTGAAAGGGATTGAGTTTCATCTCTAAATCTATCCCGTCTGCAAGCATCCGGGACCCGAGTTTTCCCTTCCCTTGTAATTTCACATTCAGGTCATTTAGGTGTTGAGAAACTTCAGACAGGAATGCTAAGTCCCACACTCAATCTAGATCAGCAAGTTTATTCAGAGTTTTCCAACATCCGCGAAGAAAAGCTGAGATCTCTTCACGAAGCTAAAAAAAATTGACGAAACATTTCCCGTGCTGAGCCACCGAGCTCTTACATCTTAGAAAACATCCTCATACTCAGCCTCTGTTTCTGACAGGAGCTGTTGAAATCCACGATGGTTCATGTCATGACTGCGAATTAAATTGACACTAGGAACGACTACGTTCATCACAGATTCCAAGCGCACCACTTTGAAACGCAGTGATTGTTGGTGGATATAACAATGACAATAAATAGCACCGACCCCCAGGCGTGCTATTTCAGACTTAATGCGCTAGACAACTAACAGCCGCTCTATAGCCAATCACATTTCTTGCGCCATCAGTCATTAGGCTTTTGAGATCTTCCCATTGTAGCACCAACGTTTTCAGACACTCGCATACCTTTAGAAAAATTACTTCTGTCGTTGTGCCTTTCGGTCTTTGAAGAGCAGCTAACACTTCGGTCACTTTGAACCTGGTTTCCATTCCCCGCACAAGGATGAGCAACTCACCAATAAAAAATACGTCATTGCTTTCGTCAAGCGCCAAAGAGAAGCTCTGAAAAGCTCTGGATTCATGCTTCAAAGTACACAGCGACTGTTCATCCATGTCTTCAACTCTCCTGGAGAGAGTGCGGGCCGAGAAAATAGGCTTCTTGAACGCATTGTTCTCATCCGGACAAAGATCATCAGCCACTGCATAGCCTCCTATGGCCACTGTCAACGAGCTCCTTTTAACAATGTACCGGTCTGTAAAAGGCTGCCCCCTCCCTGAGGTTAACTCGGATATCGAGTAGCTGGCCTGAACCAGGGCCACTTTCCTCTCGGCGTTCTTATTGAAGACGTCTTGCTGCATGCTCAGGCTAATCTTTCGAACCTTTCGGCTCTTGCTCTAGACATCAGGGAGTCGTATTTAATTCGATGTTTAGACTGGTAGTGCTGACGAAAGCTGTATTCTTTAAATACTGAAAGTGTTTTTTAGCAGTCCAGG
Source organism: Ixodes scapularis (assembly GCF_016920785.2). Taxonomy (NCBI): domain Eukaryota; kingdom Metazoa; phylum Arthropoda; class Arachnida; order Ixodida; family Ixodidae; genus Ixodes; species Ixodes scapularis. Next base: position 72,446,009 of record NW_024609837.1, read on the forward strand.
TATAACTCTTATTCCTCAGTTTTAACAAATAAATATTAATTTGTCCACTGATCTTTCCGGCAATCCAAGTCTATTTTTGCTCTTTGCCACGTTTAGGCTGTGACGTGGTGCGGACGAACAGTCTGAAACAATAGAAGGTAATCCTGTTAAAAAGGCAAATTAAAAAAAAAAAAGGTTATGTGGACAAACATAATTTTTAAACTTACATTTCAAGTTGTCGATTACGACCTTGCGACGGCCGCACTGCCCGAACAGAGTGTTCTATAAAGTCCAAGGAAAGTGCGCATCATCTGACCAACAATGGCTTTGTTCCGATTGGTCGTGTTGCAAGCACCCAATCAAAACGAGCCCCGCGAGTGACAGTCACAAAGAGTGTTCTAAAGCCATCTGTTTCAGTTTTGGGCCAGCCAAGTTCGTAGTGAATCCCACTTTTGTGCAACGATACTTGTAAAGATGTTAGAGTTTTCGCAAATTGTTTCCGCTCTCCGGAAACGTTCTCCGCAAGCCGCTACTCGAGTACAAAATTAATGAACTTTTATGTGGTACTGCTTCACCTGTCGTGCGTATATATGCTTGCTTTTCCCGAGTAAAACTAGCTGAAAGTTAGCGCTTGTCATGTTTATTTCTTGTCCTTGTTTGTTTTTTTTTTGCGCTATTTTATATGTTCAACCCGCTACTGAACCGCGACTCTGCAGAGAAGGCTAGCACCGCGCATGTGCATCAGTGGCGTCTTCGTTCCGGAGACCGTAGCGGATCTAGAAAAAGGGTCTACAAAAGCTCCTTGCTATCTACAACAGAGTAAGGGCGCCAGACTATGCCAGCGGGCTGCGCCCTTTGTTCTCCTCTAACCTCAGTGAAGGTTAAAAGAGCGGGGCAAAGATATAAAACGCACAAGCGCGGGGAAGGGGTCCGCGGGCGTCGTATTGGCGGCGGCATGAAACCCCCTCACTGGCCGCAGTTTGCCGACCCCCGGCCAAGAATAAAGTAGAGCCTTCCACGAAAGCAAGAATGGGCAAAGTAAAAATGCTGGGTAATCCGGCTTTAACCGCTCATTCACACTGGAATCGGACCCCCGTTCGCAAAGCGGTTACGAACGCGGTTGTATAAAGATCCACTACAATTGCACCCGCACTCGATGACATCAAGTGCGCGTGCAATTGTACTGGATCTTTATACAACCGCGTTCGCAACCGCTTTGCGAACGGGGGTCCGATTCCAGTGTGAATGAGCGGTTAACCTCGCTTGTGGCGGATTGAGCCGCATGCGCTCCATACTCTGCCACGCACGCGCCAATATAGGCAGTATTCGCGACTCCACTCATTTTCCGATATGGCGGTTATAGTGAGGGTCGGAGATGCGTGCCGCTGTTGAGCCTGTCTAGTGTGCTGGCTTCACTGAGCCACACAAATTATTTATGGGAATACGAGGAAACTAGGCTGTTATGGGCGCAGGCCACCTCTTTAGCCTGAAAACAAGAACGGTGTTTAGCGTAATTTTTACGCAAAGATGCGCAATGTAATTCTGGAGCGAAACCGGAACTAATCTCTATTTTGGATTTAATTTCTCGGTATAGGTTTTAATCTCTAATTCTTTCATACCTCAAGATGTGTCTCACATCGTAATTATTCAGTTAAAGAACCGAAACTTTATTTTGTGACATACATGCTGATATTTGTAGTTGTTGAAAAATCAGTGCTGATATTTGTGCGTTCTCGCTGCCTTTTCTTGCTTAGATAATTGTCATGGGAAATAATGGACTGCAGGCCTTTTAATGAGTTCTTGGGTATTTAGATCATTAATTGGTTTAACATTATTCCCAGAACAAGAATAAAAGAATAATTCCAATTTTTACAATATGTCCGCAAACCGTATAAATTAATATACGCTGTTCTCACTGCAACAACCCAAAGACGGAATCCGAGTCAGACAGCTGAAGTGTGTGTGTGTGTTTTTTATAGCAACTCGTGACGCATAGGACTTTATATTAAATCCAGTGTTTAACTGTTTGTCTATCTTGATAACGATGTCAGAGTTTTTCATATGCTACAAAGAAAACAAAATTATATCTTTCTGGAAAAACTATTATGGTTAAATGGCGTATTTTCGTGGTCTTGGCGTTAACTGGGGGCATGCATTGCCGCGATTGGTATTAATAATAATATTAAAATTCAAATATTGTAATACGTAATTTTTTCAAGCGTTGCTTATGATCTAATTTCAAACGCGCGAACGACTATCACAACCAAAAGTGTGATAATTATCATAACTGGTGCCGGTTGCAGCCTTTTTAGTTACCAAGTAATAAAATAAAAATAGTCCAAAGTAAATGAAAACCTTTTAGGAAATGTGAGAAATCCATGTGAAATTACATTAATTGTGGCTAAAGTGTATTTTTCTATCAAAGTCGCGGCTTTCGACAATCGGCACTACGTAAGTCGCGGCAATATCCTTCCAGACAAAATGGAAAAAAAAAAATATTTTTTGTAATTACAAATTTTTTTATAACATTTAGTTACTTTCACTTTTACGCTCCGTCGTTTTCCGAATCTCAGCCTTTCCAGTTCGAAGAAACGCCTTCTTGCTTGCACGTCTGCTTACTGCAGCACGTTTCGTTGACGTTGGAGGTCGGTGAAACAGTAGTAAGTTTAGTATTGCGTATACGAGCGAACGCAAGTGCTGTGCGTTTGCGTTAGCTTTGCGTGTTCCACACTGCGCGTGCGCGGAGCCCAAAATTGCGGTTTTAAATAGCGCATGGTGATGAGGCGCACGAACAGCGTGGGGCATGCAACTCTAACGCAAACGCACACCGCTTGCGTTTGCTTCTATGCGCAATACTAAAACTCTCCAGTAAAGTACAATCCCATACCGGCTGCAGCACTACGTTGGGACAGTGAAAAGTGTTGTTTGCGTTCGGAAATGACATTTCGGCAGCCATAATCTCGAGCAGTTCCGCCGTGCCCGCTGAGCAGGAGGACAGGGGGACCTTCACTACAGCGCTTCCCTTTTCCGCCACGCGAGGGCGAGCGTCAAGCTGGAGAAGACGAATTGAGCCCCTCACCCCCCCCCCCCCCCCCCCACACACACACACACAAGCTCACATTGCTTGCTGTTACTTTTCACTTAAAAAAAGAAAAAGAAAAAGCCCGTTTATTGTCGAGACTCTTTGAGCAACAGAAAGAAACAAGAGCAAGGGCGAATCAAAGTAAGAGTAGAAAACCCAAAACAGCAGGCGTTTTGTTGGTAATATCACAATAACAAAAGCATAGAGGCCGTGCCACATTTAAAAATTCCGCTTCCATTCCTTAACCAGATTTGTGCTAAAAAAAGTATAGCCAGTGTTGCGTTTGGCCGAGCAGGACTCCAGGCCACGCCGAGAAGACGACACCGGGATCAGGGCCAGACGGACCTTTTAATCCAGGCAAGCTTGCTTACAGACGAAAACCGGAGAACATACCGGCGGCGGCGCGACCGACTTTTATCGGCTGCTGCCAAGAACAAATGAAAAGAAAAAGGACGATGTCGAAGATATCGCTTTTGGCGCGGCGGCTATCAACAATCGCGCGTTCCTGCTGCACTCATGCGTGACAACGCAACACCAGCAATATATTATAGAAGTATTTACAACGCGAAGACAAGGAAAGGCGGAATAAAGTATAGAGCCAATTGGTCGTTGACAAATAATACAAATAGTAATCGCAGTTTTAATAAAAACTGCAAAAAAAAAAAAAAAAGAATGAGGAACAATTCCCACGTTACAACGACAAAGTAGGAGTAAGATTTCAAAAAGAAGGCTGGCTTTATTGCTCGCTTCCGACTGCTAGACTAACTCGGACAGAGACTAATTAATTTGCTGCCTTTCATCCCTAAAAACCAAATTAAGAAATATGTACACGAGAGGAGCAAAATCGGCAGATAGCAGCGCCAACTGCACGACATACCTCACTTTGTCCCCTTTTGAGATGGACAAGAAAAGGTCTACAGACCAGGTGCACCAATCAATCATCATGAACGTGTTTTGTCATCGTGGTATTCCAATAGATCATCTAATGAAGTGCTGACAACGTAGTGATCTAAGTTAGATACTCTACTTATTCAGCCAATCAAGGGCTAAAAACAAATAAGAAAGTGAAAGCCGTTTACAACTCCCTGTAACGCCGAATCGGAGTGCAGCTCTTGAGGAGGAGGGAAGGGTACTGAGGGGAGGGTAGACCCCTCCTCCTCCTCATCCTTCTCCTCCTCCTCCCCTCATTCTTTAATATGCTCCGGGGGGTCACCTGACCTCGGGGGAGGGGGGGTCACTTGACCTCGAGGAGCGGGGTCACATGACCTTGGGGGTCACGTGGGGGCCACCGCGGGGGTCACGTGAGCTTGAGGTGACCGTGAGATGGGTCACGTGACCTCGGGGTGATTCACGTGACCTGAGGGTGAGGGGTCACGTGACCTTGGGGTGACCTGGGGGTCGCGAGACCTTGTGGTGACCTTGGGAGGGGTCACGTGACCTTGGGGTGACCTTGGTTACGCCGACGGCGACGGCGACGCCGCTCAAACCGGAAACAGGCGCCTAAGAGCTGCGCTCTAAAGGCGGCAGCTATTTATATATATATATATAGAGAGAGTGTTTTTTAAGGGGTATTTACACGAGAAAACAATCCCGGGGATTTCTTCCTGGCGCGTTCATCGTACGACGAAAACATCATACTTTTGCGATGCGGCGAATGCGGCGCTGGGATGTCAGCTAGGCGGCGGGTTAGGGAGGGATGCTCGGGCGGCACAAAGAATCCTGGTTTGGCGTCGGATCAGTTTGTGTTCACTAATATTCTTTCGTTAAAATATTTGCTGTGAAATGTGGAGCTCGCTGAATTCGTCTGCGGTGTTGTCAAGCGTGGAAACCGCTCAATTGGACTGCATACGCTGGCATCCCTCCCCCTTCGGCGCCTCCTCGGAGTGATCGACGAAACTGACGATGAAATGGCTCCTGCTGTCGACGTCACGCCCACCCCTGCGCGGATTTCTTCCTCGAGTAAATTCCTCTTTAAGGACTGTCGGCCCAAATAACATTGAAATCATGTATATTAGGGTCGTAAAATCCGCTTTATTTTTTGCGTTTGTTTTTAGAGCGCAGCTCTTTGTCGCCCGTTTCCAGCTTGTGCGGCGTCGGCGTCGACGTCGTCGTCGCCGTCGGTGTAACCGCGAGGTGTATTATAGGAAATGTCCCATAATGCACCGCGCGCGACCCTCGTGACGTCAGGTGTGGCGTCACGAGGGTCCCGCGCGGTGCGTTATGGGACATTTCCCATGATGCAACGCGCGGGGTGGAGAAGGAGAGATAGGAGGAAGAGGGGGAGGAGGAGGGGGAGGAGGAGGGGGAGGGGAGTCGAGGAGGAGGACGAGGGGAGGTGGAGAGAGAGGGAGGGGAGGACGAGGGAGGAGGGGGAGGAGGAAGAGGAGTTTGAAGAATGAGGGAAGGAGGAGGTGAAGGAGGAGGCGGAGGAGCGGAGAAGAAGTAGGAGGGAGGATGAGGAGATGCGGAGGAGGAAGGAGGGGTATACCTTCCGCTCAGTACCCTTACCTCCTCCTCCTCAAGAACTGCACTCTAATTCGGCGTTACAGGGTGTTGTAAACGGCTTTCATTTTTCGTACCCACCAAAATGCGGGAACGGTTTTGATATGGACGAATCGAAAGAAATTTATACTTGGTTTTAGTCATAAAGGTGTACGAAAACGAAACTCTTATTTCTTTGCTTAGCCAGAACCTACGTTGTGACCAGTGTTTTAGACGTTACTGAAAAAGAGTAACAAAACACGTTAGTCGTACCTTGCAAAATAATGTTAAAGCGTTACCGCCCTACGTTGCCACAATATAAAAGAAACGTTTTACCGTTACCGATGAACAGGAACGCACGTTACTTTTGCGTGACTTTGTTTAAATATGAATTAATACGTTTCACTGTTTTGAGGTTACAGACCATCTAAGCGCCATGTTTCAAGAAATATTATGTTCATGCCGGAACTGAACATAATTACCTTATCTTCTTTTACGGTTTCACTTAAATACTCACGAAAAAAAAAGCAAACAAAAAAGTGCGACACTTAAACATTAGATAACTTGGGGCCAAGAAACACACAAAAAAATATTGAAATGTAATTTGTTGAGTCTTGGGCACAAAAAGTAACCTGTAACGTAAATACGTTACATGTTACTCGAAAATGTAGCGAAAGTTCGTTACCCGTTACTGTTTTTAAAATGGAACGAGTGCGTACCTTACTTGTTTACCGAGAAAACGTAACGCAATGCCGGTAACGCCGTTACTTGTAACGCGTTACCGCCAGCACCGTGTCAGCACCTCAGAAATCCCAGTCTTTCGCTCGTAAACGCACGAAAACTAATTTTAAAATTAATTAAAATATGTCTTTCTTAATGCCACCTGGTAGTTTGGAGGCCGATAGAGTTATGACGTTGAACTCCTCTCACCTCAGCGCCACTCACGGAAGTACAGCGCAAACGTATGGACAACTCGGGTTTGAACAGAATCGTGAAGATTGGCGTAGAAATCCATAGTGCTTCCGCCACGCACTTTCAACACCATCGAGACCGCCGTTCATCCTTTATTCAGGAGTATCCCCGGATTGCCACAAAGGTGTAAATGCAGGCGGGTTACAAAAGTTAAACAAAAAACAAAAAAACTTTAGTTGTATAGTACACTTGTTTCTCCGACAGCTTGTTCTACTGTGAGATGGTCTTGACAAAAAAAAAAAAGAAGTCGTGTCCGTATTCGTTCTGGCACGGTATTCTATTTCTGTTATTTTAAACAATAACGGTGCGACTGGAAAGGTAGCATTTTTTTAAATAGAGCGTTTTCGTTAATGTACAGTCTGCAATTAATTATTGCAAATAAAAATTGAGGTGTCAATTTGATTCGTCAGGTTAAGAGCAAGTCCCAATTTAATTATTCTTTAATGTCAGTACAACCATCCGTTTGTCCGTTTCGTTAAAAACAAACCTTGTAAGCACAAGATAGGTAGGAGCTTGATCTGACGATGCAGGGACCTCTGCCGAGCCAACCATACCACCCCCCCCCCCTCCTTCCCAAGTTTCCCATGGTTGCGCTGTGAATAACGCCATCAAATATAATACCCAGTAAATATCTTATATACATAGCTTGCAGGTGTCGCCATTGCTGGGTACTGACGGTTATTTCTGCTTGCTAGTTCCCTCGAGCTCCTACTTCTGCAATGTGAAACTAACACGGTGAACTAAACGCTCACGGTCATGTCGGTATAAAATACCGTCATGGCCGCAAATGACAATACGGGCAAGCTATGTATAGGCCAGTTATGTATAGGCCATAGGGCGTTCAGTCCTCGGATATTACTACTAGGCGAGATTGTCACGCGTAAACGCCACAAAGCGGCAATGATCACCATTACAAGACCCTTGATCGTGCAGAGGCCCTTAACGTCACAAGCGCGATACGCAATGCCCTTCTCGATGGCCGAGTTTGAAGCAGCGAGAGGTAGAGAGCTCGCGGCCACGTCATTTCATTTCCGTACCCCTTTAAGGTGAAACGGAGCCTAAACGCACTAGCTCCCAATTTCGTACTGCCACCACACGCCGTTCTGATTCTAAGCTGGAGGAAAGTGTGAATTGTCATAGTGTCGCGTCGGACAGCGCAATACCTCTCCAACAAAAGCTAACTGCACCGCGACATTTACAAAGGGCGTCAGTAAAAACATACCCTGCAAGGATAATCAAAGCGCACACGTTACTGCTTTTGAAACTGGCAAACACTCTAGCGGCCACCGCACGAAAAACACACGCCGAAAAATGTTTTCATAGATTTTTTTCGGGTATCAACAGTACGAGGCCTAAAAAAGCTGCGAAAACAAGTAGAACTTCAGGATGCCGACGTTTTCAGGATCCGACGCGCGCGTCGGGATCTCTGATTCTATATTTTGCCCTCCATTTGTAGTTCGCAGATAACCCCCCAGATGGCGCTCGCTACTCAACAAACGGTCCTTTTATGAATGTCACGAAGGCTCTGATAGTGTTTCTGAGAAATACAGATTTTACGGGACCACTATCTACGTGTCTGAAAACACTTTTGTGGGATCTTGAACATCCATGCAATTAGCATAATTATTTTTATTACAAACTTCGCTCCAACTTTCCTACTGATCACCATGCTAGTATTAACGCACTCTTATCTCCAGTACTAAGTAGTCAGCCAAAAGCTACGTTCAGGCTCACCTTTCCATTCTTCCTTCATATATCTATATATATATATGTATTTCTATCTATGCAGCCCATATCAATGCCCTGCCGCAAAAGCGAACATGCCAGGGAAATCAATCCTGTTTTAACCAAATGAAAAATAAAAAAAATAAAAATATACGCGAGATACAACAGTATAAAATAAAAAAAAGATACCTCAATTCAAAATGAAATAGAAACACACATATTGCACAGTTCCATAGGGCGTAAGACCTTCCATGAAATACATTTTAAAAAGTTTAATAAAGTATTTTATGAATGACTCTGTTTCTGGTCTAGTTAATCATTCTGCTGTAACTCAAAGATAACCTCACTTAAAGAATACAAGAACCTCACGTATTTCCGTGAGCTGTCAAATGTTTTATCATGATTCATAAACAAGTATTTCGATTTACGCATTGATTGAAAATAGCAGATGAGGCAGTATAGGTACTTCCGGGGCGCATAGTAGGTTTTAATTAGGGTTCCGTGTTTTCGGTATATACGGATAAATACCGATAATCAACCCCGAAGGCGGTTTTTTAATCAATCAACACCGAATTTCAGCTGCGAAAACAAATGGCAGCTTTGCTGAAAGAATATTCTAGCCAGCTTTCTTTTCTCGTTGACCCGGAACACAGCCCCACTAAACTGTCCTTTCTTTTGAAACCATGTTTATTGCCCCGCTCCCTTCCCTCATCTTTTCAGCACAACGGTTTTCAAATCTTTTGTCCTGGCATAGGTTTCCTGGTAGATAGGGGAAAGGAGGAAAGGCGAAGAGGGGCGGGGGAAGGGGGGAGGGCAATAGGGTCCACGGATTGTGTCCTCTTTTCCTGGGCGTGCGCGGAAGGCCAACACCAGTCCACTTCGTAGTCACTGCTCGGACGGGTTTCGCGTGCCCACTAGTATGGATAGAAAGCGGAAAGCGATTGAGGACTACGTCCAAGAGTTTGACGTTTTCGAGGTTTTGTGTGAAGGTGCGAAGAAGCTCCTTGTTTGCAAGTGCTGCCGGCTGAGCATTTCTGATGACCCTCATCATGTCAGTAATCGTCTGAACGAGCATTTGAAATCTTCTTGACATCGACAGTTGAAGAACCCCCGGGCAGAACCAGGTATGTCCTACTCATGTCAAATATATCCACTCGCCATATCTTAATCCAGTTGCGCGAATGACTAACTGGTCACAAGTGTGACCTAAATTTTTAAAGATAGTAATGTATCTTTAACTAATGGATTTTCGTGCTCTTATTCAATTGATCCAGGATCGCCAGCTCAAATGACAGTTGCCCAGTCAATCATCAGGTTTGCGGAAAAACGTAAGAATGGCGAGGACATCGCCACAGCCAGTCTTGTCAAAAGCTTCTTTTGATTTTCTTTCCATCCCCGTTTCAAGCGCGAACGTGGAGCGTGCGATTCTGGACTACGTTTCCTCAGCCGCAAGAACGTGCTCCGACGACTGACAAGTCTCTGACAATGCACATGTAATTTTTTTTTTTTAAATAAGTTTAAGTTTTGATATTATGTTTCTGAAATTTCTGTTATTTCCATATGTATGCGCATTGTGTTACGTGTTTTGTGTGTTCACAATAAACGTGTGTAATCTGAGGAGTGCCGTGGTTTTTCTAGTAATTATGCAATCGCTTTGCAACACCAGCCCCGATGATCATCGATTTGCTTCTAGCGTTGAAATTAAACACCGATTCCAAGAGAAAAAATAAACACCGATATATAACCCCCGAATCTGAAGAAAATTACATACCGAAAACGCGGAAGTCTAGTTATGGCGACAGCAATGCAACGTGTATTTGTGTTGTGCAAAGTTCCCAGCGCGTATAACAATGTCTTAATCTACATTTCCATGTTCTGAGCATGGAATAATTAAGCTATTCTGAAATTGAACTCAGACGTAAGAGATGAGATACACTGCACTTAAAAGTGTACTAAGTAAAACCACTATATACTGCACGAAACTCCTTCCACGGTAATACAACTTCTATGACATCGGTCACTGCGTACATGAGGTGGCACGTTTTGGTGGGATCGACATTTCTGGCAGAAGTTATTCAGCTTTGCGCAGGAGCAGTGTCGTACCCGAGGACGCCATCGGAGGGGCGACTATTGCTAGTTGAAAACTTTTCCCAATACCCCGCCGGGACGTCGTGCAATACCGACGGCCATGGCAATTTTTGGCAAGCCCCTCGGGGCTAACTCTATTCAATACAAAATCAGAATTTGTTCTGTCCACGGGATTAATGTTAGTGTTTGTTTGTGAGGTTTCGTATTTTTCTCCGCAAGGTGATAATTAATTTTATAAGAATGTCTTCACCAAGAAACATCGTGGTGGAGCGAAACTACTTGCTGCAGAGATTTCGGAAAGTTCCGGAAGAACGGAACAACGTCGGTGTGTTTCGGAGCGTTGCCGTAGTGACCAGAAAACATTATTGAGCGTTGAAGCTTTTTATAAAAAAAAATCTAATAAATTTAATAAACAACATTAAAGAAATAAACATTTAAATATGTATCCCTAAATAAACGTTATAAGCTTGTTCAGTTAAATTTGAGATACGGAGAAATAAAATAATGAACAACACGACACAAAATGTTGAGATTTTTTGTGGCTGGTCAAACTGGTTTCGATTTCACTATTTCCATAGTCACGTCGTCACGTGAACAAAACAAAGCGGGAAGGTAGGTGAAACCCATTATAACAAATCGTAACGCTCGTTTTTATCGCATTAATAGATTTACTGCCAAATTTCCCAAACTTGAAGGAAAATGCAGGAAATGGTGTTCCACGCACCGCACACGCACGCTTGCCCCGTATAAAAGATTCGAAGTAAATGCTGTAAACGACTTAATTTTCGCGGGCTAAAATTTTCGCGAATTGGACAAAAGCTGAAAATTTGAAATTGTTCGCGGGGTCTAATTTTCGCGAATCGAGTGTAGCTTCCGTGGAGTTCACTTATTGCCCGAATTGTTCGCGGGACTTAATTTTCGTGAATTGTAGGCCATTCGCGAAATTCACAAAAAGTAGGACCCCGCGAAAATTTAGTCGTTTACAGTAATCAAAATAAAGCGTTGACAAACGCGGGTGCAAGATGCGATTTGTTTTAGGCTCTTGCTTTAGAACAGTTACTACTGCAGACGCCAGCGCGTGCGGCGTGTGGAACACCATTCCCTGAAATCTCCTTGATGCTTGGGTACTTTAGCGATAGGTCTATAGGGAGTGTTCACTGGACGTCATATTTGTGGGTGCTGTTTAGAGCGCATGCTCAGAACGAGCTCACATCAATAGGCTGCTAAGACCGGCACTCTTGATGGTGCGGAATGCACGTTGCAAAAGAACTGGAAGCTTCCCATCAGCACGCACTCAGCATTTGGGCACACAGCTATGGCTGCCAATGAATATTCCCTATAGGGGGTTTTCGTAAATCGTTTCCGCCGTCCCGCAATGCTCTCCGCAACCCGCTATGAAATTCGGCTTTCTTTAGTGAAGGTTAGCGGCGCGCACGCGCAGTAGGCGGCCTTTTCGTTAAGGATAGCTTAGCGGAGGCAGGTATGCTGTTTACCAAAACTGGTGTTCGTTCCAAGCACCGGGAACGTTGCGGTTTACGTTGGCCAAACACAGGTGACGTGCGGAAGGGACGGTGTTGGAAGATCTCCTACATCATGCAATCGAGGATATTCTCTCGTGCTGCGAAGCTCCTGTACTGTATACGCGTAGCATGTTTATAAGAAAGAAACATTGTAGGTCTAGGTATACAGTTGGTAGCAACGAACTTGATAAGTGCACCACCAACGGAGGTACTTGCGTACGTGCGACTATTTTTCGCAGCAGCACAGGCTGCAAAGAAATGGCGGTGACAAACCTTCGCGGACCTAAAGCTATTTGTACTGTACAAATTAACGAGGTTGAAACAAGCAATAACAATGTTACTGCAAGAGATCTGTGTAGATAAGCATGATTGATAATTTGATTGCATACATTGTATCAAAGGCAATAATATGGGCAAGGAACGCCTCCAGTACAGTGACGCTTCATAGCAATATTGGCGCGGCTGGTTCAGAACCACCCTTTGAAAGATTTGGAAGGACCGAAATGGCGATTGTCAGGACATCCGGTATCACTCAACCAGTCACCTTGAGAGCGCTTTGTTGTCTTTGTCTTGGTATCAGTTTGACTCCTGCTAGAAGTCAAGGAAGGCAATTGCGCTACTCTCCCATGATCTAGTGACTTTATTGTAACCGTAGTCCTAATACTAATTTTGTGATAAGATAAATGTTTGTTCAAATTTTTTTCTTATGAATTGTGATTTGCTAGCGAAGTCTAATTTGCCAGCACAATAATGTCAACTTAAGCCATACTTAGGGTGGAAACGCGGCTAGTTAGTGCGTTCTACGAAAATAACTGGAAAATACTTAGGGAAATCAGTTCCGGACACAGTCTAATTACAAATAGTTTGCTCTAAGCGTAAAATATTACAATTGCAAGCGCACAAAAAGTAATAAATTACAACAACTTTGCTCTAAAACTACTCATAATGGAACAGCGCGAATTATTGCAAGGACAGGAGAAGGAACTGGACAGGACGAGCGCTGACTAACAACTGAAAGGTTTATTCTCAGGAAACCACGAAGAAAAACACATAACACGACTCTCTAATCACGATGGAAGTGCGCATGCGCCTCACAAAATTGGGTGCTATCAGTTACACAATGTTACATGCGTCATCCCCGATCTAAAAATTCGACCTCATTGTCCAGCAAAATTAAGGAAGCCTGACTCACGGAGGCTGACCCCTCCTTCTTTATTCTATGAGCTTCAACAATCTCTCGAGCTTTTTGGTCTCGGTGTTTATACAAAACAACGGCTTTTTCCAGTAACGGGGTGCAGGCGCAGTCCCTGCAGTGTAACGCCAAGTGGGAGCTTGCCGTACCTGTTAAAGAACTACGGTGTTCCCGGAGGCGAATGTTGAGGCACCGCCCCGTTTGTCCGATGTATACCTTCCCGCAGGTGAAGGTATACATCCAGTCCAGTTCCTTCTCCTGTCCTTGCAATAATTCGCGCTGTTCCATTATGAATCCATACCAACTCGCCCAGTTATCCTGTTTACTAAGTCTAAAACTACGTAAGTCACAAGTGCACAAAAGGTAATTCATTGCAGTAATGCATTACTTGCAAAAAAATACTTCACTCACTTCGCGATTACTTTGCTTAGGGCCGGTTGCACCAACGCCGCTTAGCGCAAAGCGGAGCTTAGCCGGGAACCTAAGCTAAGTTTCGGTTTCGTTCGGTTGCACCAAAATCACTTATCGCTAAACCTAGCACTAAACTACGCTTAACTTAAGCGCTCAACATTGGGCGCTTTGCTTTTGGTTATTTCTTAATCCTGCATTTAAAACATGGCGGCTGGTTTGTCGCGGTCGACGCGGTGGACGACATTGGTTGTGCAAAGTGCTTTAGGCTACATCAGCGTGAAAGTTTCGACAGAATGACCTTCGATTGTGACAAGGATGCAAAATATTGTCGCGTGAAGTGTTTATCGACCCCTGTTTTCAAGTCGGCTCTCCACTCTCAGGGCGTGTTAGCCCTAACCGAGATACGTACGGAGCTGTGGGGCTCACGTCTGTCTTCCCGTTGGTTCTTCTGTCAACGAGCTTATTCGTATGTACTTACTAATTTTCGCATAACCGTAACGTATTGTTATTACCTTGTTTATTTACACTTGCAGCGCGTATCCTTCAATTCGATCAGCGCGTTGAATAGTGGCAGTACATGATCTCGGCGATCAGCTGATTGTCGACACCTCTGCCGTTCGCATTAGATTGCGGCGCTTTTAAGTAATAAAACAACGAAAATTCAATTTCTTTCGTTTTCTGAGTTTTGAGACAATCTTCATTGAATTTTCCTAATCTCGCGAGTAGGATCTTGGCTTCAGAAAACTGTGTCGTTCCATAACCGTAACTTTTTTGGTTATCGCGATTTTTTAGGAATATTTTGCTTTATATCTTTCATTCGTGGCGACGACAAATCGTAACGACTACTATGCTAGATTCGTTCATTGCTGTATCGGGTAGGCTGGGGCAGGCGATGCGAAGAGACGACCGTTCTTATCGGCACAATGTAATGTACTAGTGGGAGTTTTTTTTTTTTTTTTTTTTCTTCATCTGAACTTGACAGTGTGAAACTGAAGTCCGTTTGAGGCTGCAGCGGATGTTCAACGACGGTACAGTGCAGTTCTGTCACCTTGCTGATAGCAACGAGTACCGTCGATGCAAGGTCTCGTGACCTGACCTCTCGACGACTTCTCCTCGACGACTTCCGGGCATTTTCGCAGCTGCCGTGACGAGTTCGTCACTGTTTTGAACTTCATCGGTCTCAGGCTTGACTTGATTTTAGTAGTCATCTTACCTGCCTACTTATATCGATGATGTTTTTTCTTCAGCGATGTAGCGAGTAGAGTGTCCTCGCGTTCGGTGAGATTTGGGGCCCCCGATGGCTCCTTCACCTCAAAATGTGAGCACGAAAACTACTACCACTGTCAAAATATCCTGTTATCAACCGATATTAAACACACAATCACAGATGTAAAGAGAATTCGTGTTTATTTGAAGCTTTGACTTCTGTTATTGAATGTTAAACGAAAAAATGATTGAATTTGGAGACCTTTAATTTGTTACTCACCGAAGAAATACAGCGAAAAGCAGACGCCGTCAACTACTACGGCAGTTTTTTTTTTTTGTTTACATCACGTGATTCCTCTCCGCCAATCGTATTCGTCCCTCTGAGCGTTCCCTAGTTCGCTCTGTTTGTCCCTAGAGTCCCTACGCAAATCCGGCGTTTAGCTAGGGGCGCGTCTGTAAAGCCGGCTTAACGTTGGTGCAACCGGAATTTAAACCCGTGCTTACCTGAGCTCGGTTTAGGGCGCTAAGCCGGCTTAGGGAAGTGCCGCTTTGGGTTAAGGTAAGCGGCGTTGGTGCAACCGGCCCTTAGAGAGGTAGACTTGAGTTATGCCTATTTGTCCATCTCTTTCCTGACCACCGAGAATTTCGCAAACGACCTTTTACATTCCTACAGAGTGTGCCCTCGCTTCTGCTACTTCAATGGGAGCTCAGTTCCGAGTAGATATGACGTAGTTTTATTATTTTGCAACACCATCTAAAGATTTGGAGTTATTTTACGGGTTGTACCTTAAAGTAGACGTGGTCTATAAAAGTGCATAGGCCCCGAAAAAACATATAACAAAACCTCAATTAGCCCGAAAATGGCTGACAAGAGTCCTGAGAAGAGAAGCAATGTTCTCATCACAGTCACGTCATTCGGGGTAGAGCCCTGCACGGGCCCGGGCCAGCCCGAAAGCCCGAGCCCTGCCCAGCCCGCGGACCGGGCTCGCTCCGGGCAGCACGTACAGGGTGTCACAAAAGAAAATTTACACGGTCTTTTTTACCGCAAAAATAAACTAGGCATCGCCAAACGCTCATTCTCCGCTGATAGGTACAGCTAGAGGTCACAACCAGATGCCAAAGTTTCAGCCCGATCCGATCGAAAGTTATAAGTTATTTTCTGAAAATTTGAATGGGAAAATCGAGCCCATTTTTGCCCGTTTTCGGATTCTGATGCCATAGAGCCCCATGTGTTTGAAAACTCCGTAGGCCGCCATTTTCCGATTGGACTTTTCAGAAAATCACTTATAACTTTAGATTAAGTTATCAGATCGGGCTGAAGCTTTGGCATCTGGTTGTGACCTCTAGCTCTACCTTTGGGCAGAGAATGAGCGTTTTGCGATGCCTAGTTTATTTTTGCAGTAAAAAAGACCGTGTGAATTTTCTTTTGTGACATCCTGTATTTTCTCGGGCCCGGGCCGGGCTCGGGCTTGAACAAAAAGGTTTTCGGGCCGCATCGGCCCGGGCCGGCCCGGGCTGTGCCTGGGCAGTCGTGTGCCGTAAATTCTCGTTTAGAACAAAGGGTTTGCTCATTCATCCTTTAGGTGCATTGAAAACAAAAATGCGAAGTGCAAAGTCACTATACAGCACCGTTAACAATAACAAAAAGGCGTCTTGCAGTTAAAAAGCCTTCAAGCGGATAAAAGAAAACATATAGACTCCACCAGCAAAGTGGCAAAGTGCGGGCAAGAAAACGAGGGCACTCCGGTCGCAGGGTAAAGCGCCGTTCACACTCTTGTGACCGAGTAAGACTGAGAGAGACCAGACCGCTTTTTAAGCCTTTTTCGACTTCTTAGGACCGGATGCGATGCAGCGGAGCTGGTCCTAAGAGATCGCAAGAGGCTTAAAAACCGGTCTGGTCTCTCTCGGTCTGAGTCGGTCACAAGAGTGTGAACGGGCCTTAAAACATAATAGTATTTCTATGTTTTTGAAAAAAAACAAACAAAAAAGACAAAACGGGATCTCGACTTTGTACTTTCTGCGGGGGCCTTAATATGCTACCGAAGACAAGGTAACGTACCCTAGATAATTTTTTGGTTTTGTTTATGCAGCCTTTTGGATGCACCAGCGAGGTTGTGATTGTCTCCTCTTTTCTTCGAAAAACTTTCCGGGTTCGAAATGACCATTAGAATCGACCTCTGTTCTGCCCGTGTTACCAACCGTCCAATAAGAAATAGACGCTTGACTAGTCCATCATTCCAGATAAACTTTCCTTGCATTACCATTTATTTTCTATACTTCCACTTTCTGTCCCGGTTGCAGCAATGGAAGATGGTGCGCCGATATCGACAATCGGCGAGCTTGGCATCACCGGCGCTCTACCAACCTGTGGAGAAGACAAACTTTGAGAGCTCTGTATGGGAGAAATTTCTCGCTGCCGCGGACTCTAGAACGTCGGTTCCCAAAGGACATGTTCAGTGTCGTTCTTTCAAAGACCGGGATGTCTAATGTGAGTCGTCACAAGCAAGGTTTCATCGAACAGCGCAAGTATTTCTTCTTTCTTTATCACCTCAATGCCCTGAACCTCCCGTGCCCGCGGACGTAAAAGAGAAAGTGACAATCACGTGCGCGAAAGATATCTATGCTAAAGTCCGTCTGCTCTCAGTTCCAGGAGATAGAAGCTCCGCTCAAGTCCAGGAATAAAGGTTAGTGATAGAAAACGTGAACAAGAGAACACTCAACGAGTTAATGGAGTTCCTGCAACAATTCAAAGATGCTAGAGACGCACTCGAGGAGGAAAAATTTCCAGCACTTCCGCTGTTTGTGCTTTACGCTTCCGCGTTGAAGAGCCATCTTGAACATGTTCCGGTGCCTGCAATAGAGGCAGTGGAAATCAGGAAGATCAAGGTCCGTGCTCATCATTTCCTGGACATGAAGCTGAAAATGTCTCTCTTTCGCAGGACCGACATATTTCTGTGGCCTCAGTTCCGCCAACTCCGTATGTTGCCAGAGGACAAGCGCCTTGAAGTCTACGCGCACGTCAAAAAGCTACTTGCCCGTGTCACTGAAGCTATGTTCTAAGATGAAGATGAGACTGACGATGATGTTCGATATCCCGCCTCGAAAAGAAGGTGCCTGGGTTTGTTTCAAGACTGTTGTTGACGCGGAGGATGACAAGGTAGCCACCGACGTATCGGAGGAGTATCTGCACGGCAAGAAGTACTTCTCGTGCTCGGGAGTGTTTGAGCTTTGCGACTTCTGGAGAGCGGACGAGAGGAAATTCCCAAGGAATTCCGACGGCGACGCCGACGGCGCTCAAGCCGGAGACGGGCGCCTAAGAGCTGCGCTCTCAAACAAAAATGGAGCTATTTTGTGTGTCATAATGTGTAGAAAAGAAATAAATAAATGTGCGTACTTACCTTACTCACCTCGAAGTTGTTCTTTTCGACTCTTCACAAGGTCTTGCAGTTTACCAAGGGACAGAGCTATAGAGCTTGTGCGTCGCTCCCTTTATTTTGTGGCCCACGCACATTTACAGTGCTAGCAAGAACACAAGTTCCCTGACGGACCAATCGTGTGACACATTTTGCCAGGACCCACAAGCACATTTACCGATACTGCTCAAAGTCACTTTTGGACCACTGTTTTGAAAGGAAAAAAAGAAAACGCGAAAAACGACGGCCTACCAGGGGGAATACGGAGACACCGCGCTTCCGCCTTGCACTTGGCTGCACCGACTTTTTTTCGCATTGTTTATAATTCGACTTTGCCAAAGATATGTCTCTGTATTACTCGTGCTTTCTCCCCGTTTCTTTCGTGCCGTTTGTCATTGGATGTAAGTAGTGATTTATTGCACATTGGCCCAACCAATTGACTGCGATTTAGTTAAAATTAAAAAAAGGGTTAGCGTTGTGTTTGTCGAGTATTTCCCGAACTATTATCTAAGTCTTTAATATCCATCAAGAGTAGAACATAAAAAAAAAAAAACCTGCAAACAGCAAATAAATAATGCCACGCTGGGACCATTTTGTCCGGATTGCCAGTTGGGAGCATTTTGCCCGGGACTATATTTTCCGGAACCATTTTGTCCGGGACCATTTTGACCGGGACCATTTTGACCGGATCCCGACGTTTGAAACGCGCAAAATCGAAGCCGTTGGCGTGAAGGTGCTGTCGCGCGCTTTGTTGTTGAAACGTTCAATTCAGAATTCATTATCCATTCTGCCCTCACTCATAGCACAGCCAAAAAAAAAAAAAAAAAAACTTGACGCATTGATAAGTACATGCTTCCGTCACCAAGGAACGAACTGCAAAGCTAACGTGTAATACGAAACGTGGAGGCCGGCGGCACTGACGGAAATTTGTATAACAGAAAAACATTTCCTCGAACAGTATACATTCACGTTAATAAATTATTTAGAAGGTATACAGTGAATATGGAAATGTTATGTTTTAACAAATGCCCTAATGTTCTGTGGAGTGCTTCCGAACATTTCTACTCTTTCTTTTCTTTCTATACCGCCCTATTTATCTATCCATTCTTCCCCTCTTATTTTGTTCTTCTAAATCATATAACATCGAGATAAAACGCGGACATACAAAAAAAAGGAAATCTTTAGGTCTTGGTCTACTTATTGCATCCGCGTAAATTTGAGCTTTAAAATCGTTAAGTGGTTGGTATCTACAACGCAAATGGTCAGCTGTTCAATTTGAGCATTTTTTTCGTCTAAGGTCATCACAAATTTATTACGCGCACAAGAAAACTAAACTCCCAGACGCGGTACGAAAAATCTCCTAAAAATACATAAAAAAATAGCACACAAAAAATATTAAAAAGGCGCATATCCAAACAAATGCCAATGCACAACACATGCAGACGAATGTCCAACACGCACATGTACCCACAAAGTTCAGGCGTTTGCGCTCTGTCCATTCCTGTGTACTAGAAACACAAGCATCACACGTATCGGGATCGTACACTCCGTTTTTGTCGAGACAAATCAAGCGTACTACACAAACACAAGTTCCATATACGGATAAATCATGCTGGCAAGATTAACGCGTTCCAATTCATACTTCTATCAACCACTGGTGCGCATCAACGCAACATGAACACAGAGTAACACATACAAATAAACTAAAACCGGATGCGGATGCGTACGTGTAAACAAGTCCCCAACACACACAACAAAACAACAACAGACGACCAATAAAAAAACAACTCATTTTAACCGGAAGAAAAATGCCGGCTCCTACTACGCACAAAACAGATTCATGTATACAAATGCAGACTTGCACACGAGATGAAACAAACGTCTGCGCACAAGTAAAGAAGCCCAACGTCACGCATCGCGTAGCAAAGAGCATCCCGGTCAAGGCTCTCGTATTCAACGGAGCGTGTGAACTCGGGGTTCAACGACATTTCCCTCCTTTTCCAATGCTTCTTTTTGCGACGGCACGTATTCAAGAGTGCTTTCGAAATCCCTGTATTGATCCCCATTTCTCTCTCTTTCGCCCTCCGCACCTCTCAAGCCTTTAAACCTTTAGATGGTGGAGAAAGTCGAGAGGGTACACATTCACGGTTTCTCAGAAGATAGGAGTGATCTAAAGACATCTCCTTTTTGATTTTACCCCCGGAAAGAGGGAATGAAAGGAGGGGAGGGGGGGGGTACCTAATGATTCGGCTGAGGTGTTAATTTCGCTGAAGGCTCAATTGGGCTAAAATGCTCCATTCGTCCGGAGGCTCTAATTCAACTGAATGCTCAGTTTGGCTTAAATGTCCAATTTCGGCTGGAGTCATGCCTTACAGCCGAATCGAGGTGTTTGGGATAAACTCTTCGTCTCAGTCGGACTGAAGATTGAACAAAACTGACGCAATCATGAGAATTGACGATTCTACTTCAACCGAAATGAGCCTTTCAGCCAAATTGAGTCTTCAGCCGAATGGACACTTCAGCGAATCGAAATGACACCGGACGAGTGAAGGGGGGGAGGGCTCTTTCTAAGCCCCGTAAGTGATGACAGCTCCAACGCTGGATTCAATCGTGCGAAAACCAGGGTTTGCCGTCAGTTGTGGGGAACCCTTTGTAATCAGATCGGAAATTGGTGATAAGGTCCTTCAGGGTCTCTCTTACGGTTCCTCTCTATGACGTCACGATTGTAACTGTCAGCTACCAAGGACGGTCTCATTAGTGCGTGTAAAAGGCATGGTGGAAGCTTTGAGTCACTGCGCTCTTAAACCAGACACCGTCAAAGGTGACTGTCTGACATTTTTTTTTTTTTTTCGTCGATGAAAGAAGAATTACACCCAATTCACACGGCAGCGTAAAGGTACCTTTATTACAAGTACCTGCTGTAAAGGGGAGCTGGAGATCATAATCACATGGCGGATAAAGGCCCCTTTTGCTAAGGGAGGTCCTGTGTTAAGCGGAGTTTGCCAAGCTCCCACCTTTACAGCTACAGGGAGTAAGCCTTGGACCCACGAACTAAAAATAAACTTCACAGATATACAAATATATCTTGTTTAATCCGTTATGACGAATTGAATATATATAAGTAGCAAATTATAGAATGATTGTGAACAGAAATGTTATGGAATAATACATTAACGAACAACGCATGCTCTAGGTAGCTGGTAGCAGCGGCGGCACGTGGAAAATAATGTCTTCTGCG
Organism: Ixodes scapularis; assembly: GCF_016920785.2. Taxonomy (NCBI): domain Eukaryota; kingdom Metazoa; phylum Arthropoda; class Arachnida; order Ixodida; family Ixodidae; genus Ixodes; species Ixodes scapularis. Next base: position 72,467,316 of record NW_024609837.1, read on the forward strand.
AACACGAACGCGATGGACCACTGCGAGCTTTTTTTCGAAGCAGTAGACGAGTCGCCTGATTCTCCCGCCCAGGACTTCAGTGAAAACGTTGCGGAAAAATGGAGCTGCTAAACAGAAAAAGGTCGCCAACCTTGCAATGGAAACTCGTAAATGCAATGATTTAGAGCCAGTGTGGCCAGACGGCTCGGATTTTTTAATGGAAGACTCATTTAAGTGCGCCCTTAGACTTAGAAAAAAAAAATAGGAGCTGCAAAAGCAAACACACATTATATTTAGGTCTTAAATGTGGTATTTCACACACAATGATCGAAAACTGAGCGTGAAACCGATTTCGAAGAATAATTCTTTACCACATGCTCCTCTCACAGTTTAGCAGAAATGCAATCGGCATCAACTTAAAGTGCTCCGTTTATTGATCGTGTGATCAAGAACGCCGTTTCCTAAAGGTACCTCCAACTAAGGGATCTAAGCTAAAAGTACCTTTACGCTGCCGTGTGCATTGGGTATTATTCCTAGTCAAGACGTAAGAGGGAGGGTTTTTCCAATCGCGTGAGGTCGTGTTCGTCGCCGAAATCAAAGACAGCTGCTTAGGATGAATTTTGACTTGTATGTTTATGCACAATGATTTCTAAACTTAACGCCGCTACGTGATGGTTCGTTTTTGACACTTTCTTATAGTGTCCGGGGCATACAGGTCGAACAACTATTTACGTTTTGAATCAACGATCCCAACAGAGTCTGAGGACGACACGCCATTGGCTCTTGTGGCCAATATTGCTTAGAGTGGCCCGCTGTAGGTCAGAATTCGGGTATCTGAGTGGCAGCGGTAAAAGTGCAATTACCCCTTAAAATTTGTATTTTTTTGTGGTCTACAATGATTAAAAATGTTTTCATATACTCCCCAAAAAAGTCTCAACGCCAAAAAAAAAAAGAAAAAAAAATACAGGAGAAAGATTTCGCGGAGCGCGCGCGCGCTTTTAATATTTTGTTGATTTTCTTTCCCGCTGGCAACTTCTCACTTATTTTTTTTTGAGAATGGCGTAATGGACACAAACCTTGAGAGGCTTCGTAAGCGTTCTAAACGACTGGGTTCGGCTCCTTGCTGCACGTCTAACCGGGAACAGGAGGATACCGAAGACGTCGTTACCGAGTAGTCAGCACTTTCGAATGCGGCACAACTGGGCAGCCTGTTACGTCACGCAGCAGTGGCGCGACATGGCCCGTCACATCGCTCACAGAAGTTCCGTACGCTTCGTGCAAGACCTCGAAGCATTTAGAAGTGTTTTAAACTGCCCCAAAAGCACCAACTAAGGTTCGAAATTCAAAAGTAAAGCATCGTGCGCTCAGTGCCGCGATCGGCTTGGCGTAGAGGGGGCGCGCGCGTGTCTCGTGAACTTCGCGAGGATCACGGAGAGGGGGAAGACTACGACACTTCCTGTATGTATACCGGAGAAAAAATCGACGAAAGCACGGCTGCGGACTTGACGTCGCTCTCATTCGCGGGGGCTTCAAATTCGTATTTTAGAACTCTTTGTTTTCTTCACCAAATACGCAGTTGCCCGTCTTCAAATTTTGAAGGTGATGTCTACGTGGTATTCAGTCATTTGGTACAATAATAAAAAAAAATATATATATATATATATCTATATGGAAGCTCTTAGTGCCCCTTTAAACTTGAATATCGCACATGATGAAAAGCCCCGTGACCGTTGAAGTGTTTCAAACCCATGATCCATTCGTTGAGCAATTCATTCCCTCATTCATTTATTCCTTGTTTTAATACTCATTAATTATAAACGAAAATTGCGTTTACCCAAAGGAGGATGTACACACTGCACATTCGCAGGGACTCATTTTTTGTGCCATTCGAAAGGAGTGCGTATTCGCATTGCTCACAGCAAACTTCATGTCACGCAGTACCGAAAGTGTATCGTCACGTTGCTCTTCGCCATTGTGCGTTACCTATCACCGGTCAAATCAGTTACGAACAAACAAAAGCGCAGGGTCACGGTGAAATCATTGTAGGTCATTGGTTTCTCTGGTTATAATAACCGCCCAAGGACGACACTCTACTAGTGCTGCTTGATAGGCAACATCGAATCGTAGCTTCCGCTGCGGTCAGAATTAGTGTAAAACTAAGAAAAACCGAAAAAAAAAGAAGAGAAGGGAGGAAAAAAAGAGTGGGAGAGATAAAGAGAAAGAGAGGTAGGCGTAACCAAAACAAAATGTTTTATCACACGCTAGAAATAAAAGTCGGCCGAGCGTTGAGCAGTCGTCATTTTTTTGCGGTCTAAAAATTGTGCGTGCAAGGCGCGGGAACGTCCCGATGGACCCGCCAAAGCTTGTTGACAATCTAGAACGCAGTTTTCTAGCGAGTGGCTCGGATGTGGACACAAAGCGGGTGCTGTAGCTTCGCCGTTGCTCTAAATGTCGATTACTTCATGATCCCACTGCGGTGTCCCGACATGGACACTGCGAAACAGGATTGGCGCGCACACGAGATCGGTCTAGGTTCTCATTTCACTCACACGCAGGGTTTCCACAAGTACTCACTTTTACCATTTAGATTGTAACCCCGTGAAACAATTCTCTAACACACGAGTCGTTTTTATTGTATCATATTATTCCTGAGCCGCGGTCACCCTGTTCACGCACCCTACAAAATACAGTCTCCAGTGAACACCGTATCTTTTGTATAAAGTACGAACGGCACGACTGCTACATTACTGGTGGACAAAGGATCGCTAAAGAGAAGCTTAGTATCTTAGCTCGTATAAACGTTCCAACGAACCGAGAAGTCGAACCAGCAACGATCTTATCAAAACGTCAAGGAAAGGGGAGGCGGAAGCGATAGTCAAATATTCCCAGACGAAAATAAAACATACAAAAAAAGAAAAAACGAAATTACGGGAGAGAAAGAGAACCGATCTCTAGCTTCCAAATCCCCACGGGTTCGGCTGCCTCGTTTTGTCGAATCAAACGCCCACAGAATAGATCATGCCTCCACAGCGCAGCAAGATAAATGTGCATTGCCACCGATTAATCCAGCCTCCACTCCTCCTCGATTCCCAAGCCTCCTAAGAAAGCCAACTGGCAAATGAAAAAAGTGTTTTTGCGGAGTCGATTTTCACCTCCGCTTTACGTGGAAGGGGTATTGCTTCGACGGCATCTGCATCAAAAAGCGGCGCGAGGCAGGCACGCTAACCCGGACTAACATGCTCTTTTGTTTTTCCGCGTTTTTTTTTTTAAATTTATTTTCGCATCTTATTTTGATTGTGTCTGCTGAGGCTCTCGTCCCGACAATGCCCGTGGGATTCACATAACCCGTCGTTTAGCTTCACCATATAAATCGTTTTAGTGTTAGAAAACGTAAATGCCAAGCGAAAGATGAAACGTAGTGTATAGCAAAAAGTGCTTGCCATCTTTCCAAGGGAAAGAGGCGCACCAAATAAACCACCATAAAAGAATGCAGCTACTAACCACTTTTTTACCTTGAAATGTTTTTTTGTAGCTAGGTTTCCGGCTTTTGGTGAAGCCCAGACAAAAGTGAAGCCTAGATAAAAGCGTGGCCGCGAGGCTCGACAATGATTGGTTGAAGGGCGGGAGAGGAGAAGTGAAGTGCTCGACGCTGCTTGGGTAACGGGAAGGTCATGTGACAAGAGGGTGGAGGAGTTTTTTTCTTCTCGAAGTTGTATGATGTACTGATAGCTTTGGTAAGGTTAAATAAATGACAATTTTTGTAGTATAGTCAGATACAACTTAAGGCCAGGCTGAGGGAAACGAAGGCTGGCAAGGAGGAAACAGGCCGGACGCTGAAGAACGGAAAGGAAAACCTCTCCTCCTTCCTACGTTCTATCGGCTTCCTCCTCACCAGCCTCCGTTTCCCTCGCCGTGCTCCTAATTTGTATCTGAGTATAGTGTTAACTGTCAATTTCGGCAGTAGTAGCGCAAAAGCCAACTATTTTCAATGACTGAAAGGGACATTTCAGTGCCATTTAAATAATAAAAAAGCTTCACTCCGCACGGCTTCGTTTCTTCTGCAAGGCTGCGCGGTTACAGTTTCGCCACAGGAAGGACCACGCGGTTGTAACATTTTCACCCTTGAAATTGCCCATGATGTGAGCTGAAAAGAAAGAAGATTCTTCAATCTGCTCTGATAATATAATTCAAATAAACCAGGGAACTTCTACTTTATAAATACTCATGGCACTATTCCACTGATGTTCGCAAAAATTACATCCCGAAAGCGGCCATGTGGGCCTCCGCATTGGGGAGGACAAACAGCCTCCCCTTACAGGCCAATCAGGTAACAAACCTACAATGAGCACAAAACGAGAGGCAATGATTGTTCTAAGATTTATTTATACTTTATGCAGTTGCTGCATAGGACAAGGTGCAAAAGGTAAATTCCAGACCAGGGGTTCTCGAACAATATATATCTTGAACACGCGTTTCTCTTGGGGGATATCATGGCCGGCTTGCTGAAACAAGCGTCTCAGCTGAGTCTGGATGAAAGAATGCGAAACCGAGGCTAGCACAAGTGCAAAGTGCAAGACTCGGTTTAGACCCAGGCACCCGTGAGCTTTAGGCTTGACAGGCTTTCTTTCATTCTGTCTCAGGTAAGACAGTGATTCGAGCAAGCCATGAAGAACTTTGCTCTCAGCATTGCGACGATAAAACAGTGCAGAGGTTTATACACCTTATAAGAAATAACAATTAAAGGAGCGCTGAATACATTTTTGAGACCATTTTTTCAGAATATAGTGGTGCAGTTAAAATACATTCAATGTTGCAGATGACAAAATTGCTTACAATGCATGTGACAAATAAGAATAAGTGAATCCGTTTTTTCCTTGCCTTCTTCCACAGAAGTAACATGCCTGCTTCCCAGCCACACTAATGTGAAAACAGACGATCTGTCATGTCCCCCAAGTACCCCTGTGGGGTCACATACGACAAAACACCATAGATGAGGAAAGGAATAAGAGGTCCGGACCTTTCGGGCGACACCGCTGGCTACGTGTCTGGTGTTTGGACGAGCCGAAATAAATCATATCACATCATATCACAGTCGACGGCCCAGCATTCACCTTCAAATCGAAGACGGGTGTACACCAGTCATTGCAGAATTGTTACTCAGTATATTCCAAAGCTTTCAACTTCTGATACCTTTGCTGGCTGCACATTCACATTCTGTTACTCTTAAGTACACAAGTCATCAAAAGGCATTTATTGGGAAGCCTTTAAAAAACCGAAGACATCCAAACGTATTCAAATCTAACATACCAGTTCTGATAAGCCTCCCTGGTGCGCTGGGGGTGCTGTGACAACCGGCTGCTGCAGGGCTCTCACGAGACGAGGAGGCTGTGGCAGAAAGAAACAATTGACATAAATGCTGAGCAGCAGGCATGCTGGAATATGACTGCTGACTACCATTATCCCACAAAAGTGTCTTCTACTGCAAAATGCACAAGCCACATGCAGAAGCAAATCTGTAATTCAGCACCAAGCACAACTCCCTCCTCAGCACCAACGCAGGGTACGGAACACGACAGGTCATGTTGCGAGACATCCCCCCCAGAAAAACAATACGTCAAGCAGACTGATCTGCAAACTGGAGGTTGCTACGCACCATCAGCTGCACACGTGCTGTTTCTGGGCTCTTTTATAGTTACCATTATGTGAGAATGTTGAGGCATCTGGCAATATTATTTGACTGGACAAAGAACACAGGGCGATATAGTTGAGGCAACGACAGCATGTGTAGTTCGTAGAAACACATGGAGGTGAGCGACAGTGGAGTGCTGCCAAACACGAAGAAACAAGTTTGGTCGTAAAGCTGGGCAATGGCACGCTCGTCCTCATACCATCTGTCATTGCTGCTTTAGCTTTTCGCGTCGAGGCACAACCACCAGTATATTTCGGTCATTACGCAGTCATTTCAGCTTTCATTATCCAAAACAGGAGACAACCCCTAACATGCCCAAGGGCCAAGGATAAAAAGAAGCAACCTACAGACCTTTGTGTAAATGTGATAAAAAAAAAAGTTTTAAAATACAAAAACAGGCCTTCAGCTTAAAACCTATGGAATAAAAATTGAAGCTTCCATGAACAGACAGACACCAAACCTGGTTTTTCAGAAAAATTATCAATCAAATAACATCTTACACTAAGAGCCAAAACATAGAAGTCTTATTGAACACATTTCCATGTTTTAATATTGTTATTGATTTTTTCAGCTTAAACTTGTGGTCATTTCCTTCGTTCAAAGCTCTTTCAGTAGAGAACTATAAGAATGGCACACAATTATTCCATAAAACTTTTCACGCTTATAGATGCAGATTCTTATCTTTCTGAAGCGTTTACGACAAAACCCTGCATTAACGACCGGTTCAACTTAGCATAAACATTGAAGAAAAATAAGGATCTGCCTTTAGCTAAGTCAAAATACATAACCTAATGTAAAAGTTTGTGCCCTTATGAAACACTACTGAAATGGTTTTTACTCAATTACTCAATTTCTAAGTGAGAGATAAAAAAAGGAAATAAACTGTTTCTCTCTACCTGCACCACCTGACGGTATAACAGGTTTGATCCAATATAATATAAAAAATGAGGGCCGTAATTGACCGAACGTTTCTTTAGTCCTTAAAACCAATTAAAAAGAAAAACAGGGAGACAGCTGAACGTTGGCATTGGAACGAACTTGGAGATTCTTGCGAGCAATTATGAGTATTTGTGTTTCGTTTTTTTTCCTTTGGTATTAAGTTATTAATTGTTGTTCCGCTTGGTCCTGCCTCTTGTCTTCTGTGTTAATGACGAGAAAGAAGTTGTCTTTTTTAAAATTTTTGTACTGGAATATATAAGAAAATGAATTGGAAACCATTTTAAAATTTTATTCTCTTTTAATGATTTTCTTTTTAAAATTAGTTATGTATTTCTAAGTATCTTGGCGTTCTCATGTATGTTTTCATTTTATTTATTATTTGTCTGTCGCCTTAATTATTTTTTTGAGGGAGGGGGGGAGTGGGAGGAGGGAGCAGAGGGCATTAGTTTTTCGTTGTTTTTGGTTTTTTTAATGATTGTATTTTACAGCAAGAAATTGTTATTATAGCTATACATACCCTGGTATTTCCCTATTTACATACTTACATTTTCCCCCGAAGGAGAAGGATCACACTTATAAAACTTCATGTTTGCATCCTGTATTCTTTTCATGTGTTGCTATTAATCTTTTTTTTTTTCTGAGATTGGAAGGAATGAGGTTATGTCTTAAAACAGACACTAAATATTTAGTCGTTTTCATCAGCATAACTTTTCTTTTCGTACGTTGTTAGTTGTTGGTGATCGGTCTTGAGGGGCTGCAATAAGAGATCAACCTCTTTCCTTTTTCACTGTCTGTCTTGGTTGTCCGTTCCTGAACACTGTTGCTTTGAGAATGACCACAAGTGTATACTTTAAGAATCAATAACAATGATGAAACATAGAAATCTGTTGAATGCCTTCCCTGAGTTTCGGCATCGAGTGGACGCAGTTGCTTGGCCTATATTTATTTTAGAGACAGGTGTGATGCCTGTCTGTCTTTGAAAGCGATGTTATGCATGATCATTTTTACTTCCTAGGTTGAAAGCCCAAGAGCATTCCCTGTTGTTTGTTTAATCACATCTACCCAGACGTTAGTATGTTGCTCCTTTGCGTTTACTGTCCTTGCGTATATTAGGGGTTGTGAACAGTATAACGCTGTATGGTCCAGGAAGAAATTCCCTTTGTAGAGTGCTGGTAAGCAGAACAGAAATTGTAAAGTGTGTCTTCGTGTCTTCCCCTGTTTCCTCTTTTGGGTCTCCCATTAATTTTTTGTTCATTAGAACTCCGCTGTGTGTGACACTTCTCTGCGATTTTTTTTCATCCTTCAAAGAACCCGTCTTGAATAATCTAATCTTGTTTCGGCCTGTATTTGCTAGCTTGCACCAGGCACGTATTCAGGCTGGGGGGAGGGGGAGGGGCATGCCCCCCCCCCCCCCCCTATGAAGTTTTTCATTTTTCAGGGGCCTCCTCTCCCCCATCCCCCTGATATAGCATCTTGTCATGGGTGCTGCCGAATCAAAATCCTGGCTACGGGCCTAGCTTCCATGTGTTTTTTTGTTTGTTAATTACTGTAGTATTCAACTGTAAGCACAGTGTTAATGCAGACGAAAAAAGAATAGCGGCACACTTTTGTTGGCTAGAGCTGATGGGACCAGTTGGTAGACAATTATAAAAAGAAATTGTGATGAATATGGGAAAAGAGGATATGAACACAACAAAGCGCTCTGCTCATCTGCTCCTTCTTGTCTGTGCGATTCCCATTCTTTGTTTTTGACAATAATACATTTTTAATGATTTTGTGTTGTGTATCTTCCGTATGGGGGTTCACTGTAACGACCCACCTGCCATTGCATTCACTTTGGGGGCAGCTCCCCCTTCCTTATGGTGCCATCGTTGAGGAAGTGCAGGGAGGGCGTCACTCTAACTCTTGTGGAGCAGTTCTACAAGTTCCGATAGGTTGCAAGCTGCCAGCCAAACTGAGTCACGCCTGCCAGCCCTGCGGGAAACGTCAATTACACTCTTTTAGATGTAGGCACCAACGTTTTGGATGTACCTGAAAAAAGCTCTAACAGAGGGGAAACGCAATAATTGGTCCTTTTTGAATGCAAATTCTTTTGCTGAGAACATGCATAAACGTTTACGCCATTGTGCATTCGGTGGTGCGGCTTAATTTATAATGAGAATTTTTTTATATAACTTCGAGCTTTTAGAGAAACGATTCAATATAATAGGTCGGACCTAAATGGTTGCTATAAACTCTCCTATACATTTACACATTACCTGATATTATAAAAGCACCAGAGCAGGGTAGGGCTGTACTGCATCAATTACAAATTAGAACCAATTAAGAGTTGGCATTTATTTATTACTATTGGCTATTATTCTTTGACAGAAAGAATAAATGGGCGAGTTGGTACGTTGGTAGTCTCTCAACTCCATCGAATATTCAGGTTATTTTCGCATTTTTTCATGCTTTTTCTTTTTCTGACTGCTCTGCTGTTTGTAGCGGCGAAACCACTAAAAAACGTGACATCCAAAATCACTTTATTTACATCCCACAATCGTAAACTTAAAAAGCGTGCCGCTCCGGCATACGCAAAGAGACCGCGCGTCTCTACGGCACAGGCACCAGCATAGGCAAGAAATCATGCTGCTCCCCTTAGCGAAAACTAGGTTACTTTAAGTATACTTTACGGTCTTTTAAGATACTCATTCTCAAGAAGTATACTAAAATTGTCCTTAAAGGATGCTAGCCAGAAGTAGGCTTGTACTATTAGTGTCCTTTCTTAGTATGCTTGAAGTAAGTACAGTAATAGTATACTTTTAGTAAACTAGCTAAGACCTAAGTAGCTTCTAAGTTCATGCGAAGCGTCTTACTAGTAGCCTGCCCTGGGTATCTTTTAGTGCACTAGAAGAACGTTATGGAAGTAAGCTGGAAGGATCTTGTAAGTATTCGTGCAGTGACTTATCAGTTGCCTCTCTAAGGTTACTTTTAGTGAACGAAAAGTTTACTATGGAAGTGCGCTGAAAGGATAATCGGAGCATGCACCGAGTATGCTTAGCTGCGCTCACCATGAAATGAGGACAACATTGGGCTTCGTCGCTGTGTCTGTGTCATGAAATGGCGTCAGCAGCTCGCGTTGTTTCGAGCGCTGTGGCGTTTCAGTGTTGTACGTGAGCCCTCTGATCAAGTTCTCAGCGTTCCGGTGGCAGGCGTGACCGACTACGTCTGCGATTGCACCGTCCCAGAATGAGTGTAGTGACCATTATAAGTTGCGCACACGCTGTGGACGCGTAGCTTCCCGGCGTGGCGATCAAGAAATGAGCCGCCTGGAAACGACAACAATAGTTGCGTTGACGCAGTGGTTACCCCTCACAAGAGCGCAAGAAAAACTGTGAAAGGTACGTTCAGTTGATATCTTCAGGAATATGAAAGGTAGCCGCTGCAGTCTCAGCGTAGTTGTCGTTTCCAGTCCGTTCTGGTTACACGGACGCGGTGAGCAGCCTGCAACAGCGAGTGAGATACGCTATTACCGTTTGATCCACCAGCTTCGGGAGGCTGATATCACATCGCAACCCGCAAAAGTCAGGAGCTTGGCGGATGAATCCGAACACCGCGTACAAAGAAAGTGATTGCTTGGTGACAATCAACAAATATGCGAGCATGACCGACTACGTCTGTGATTCCATCGTTTAATCATCAGTGCTACGTGTTATTTGCCCCACCAACATCGACGAGCAATCTTCTGTCGTCGATAGTTCTCAGTCGGATTATAAAGCAGTGCAGTTTGTGTAGTGGCGCACCGGGTCGCGAAATCGATGCTCCTGAGTTTCGTCGACGCAGAAAAAACAAGCTTCATCGTGTCTGCGTCTGAGAGCTCCGCGTGGTTTCATTGCAGTGTTAAAATTCGAATGATTTGGGGTCTGTTGCTGTCGTGACGCGTTTGAGTTCTTGGTATTTCTATCAGTCATGAGCGTGACCGAGCACGTTCGCAAATACGTCGCTTTTTAGACTTAAGCTAGGTGGCGCAAGCTACCGCCCGTTACAAAGTGCGTTGCAAGGTGCCGCAGTAGTATCCATACCCATACAATCATCCAGATGGTGCCGGATTGATCAGCCGTCAGTTTTGTTGTCTTTAAATAAACCAGTTTTTTTTTATGAACGTTCGATGATGTTACTTCGAAAACTTTAGCATTCAGAAGTGGGATTACCGCTGAGCCTTCCCGGAACAGTGGTGGCTGCGACAGCCACGTTCACGCCGACGAACGTGAGTCTTCTTCGCGGGCGGTGGTGCGCGTCCATTGTTTCCGCCACCGAGGAGAGGCCGTTCAGTGTTCCCGTTGACTCGACGAGAAAGCAGAGCCATGGCCGCGGACCGTGAGCTCGTACGGACCCTAGCGTCGCAACCGGGCTTCGCATCGCTGACCGCGATGCCAGACTTGACGGCGTCCATTCCCGCCTTCTCTGACTCGTCGTCGGCAGCGAGCGCCATGAAGTGCGCGGGACTGGGAGGCGCATATCAACACGGTGGCGGCGCAGCGCAGTCCGGGTGGAGCGATGAAATAACGCTCGCTGTTGCTTCATCGAAGGTGAGCGGGACGGCTTGAGTGGCATCCAACGACCGGGAAGCGACTGGAAACTTGGTCGAAATGGGCTGAAGAACTACAGATGGTGTTCCCCGATGATGACGATTCGCACTCTACTGATGCTCCGGCGGACACAGACCGGGTGAGTCCGTCGCTGATTATTTTTTCGACAAGAGCTTCTTCTGCTCGAAGTGTGACGTCAAGGAAATGAGTTTACAATGGCGCAGCTTATAATTGCGGAACTTCGGAACATGAACCACGCTGTGATCCTGCGGCTTCAACAGCGACGTTCGCAACGTCTTTCGAAATTGTGCAAAAACTTGCTGATTTTTTTTCTTGAAATCACTCGTTGCAGAACAAGCAGCCCACAAGAAAAAAAAAGACACTGTGGAGGACAAGCTTCTCAAAAAGCTTCGCCAGGAGCTGAGAGGTCACAGGGTATGTATAACAACATTTTTGTTAGAAAGTGTTAGCTTTATGGAGAGCACATCAGATTTATATAATGTTGCCATTTTGGTGCTTGGTTAGATATATTTTAATCAATGTCATTATTTTTTTTTCAAGTGTACTTATCAATTATTCATTCATGCGAACTGCAAGCTGTTCAGAATGCTGAAGTAATTGGAGACTACATATACTGTTTCAGTAACCTTTGCACTGTGAGGGCAGATGACATATGATGTTATTTTCCTCAGCATTAGAAGAAGTTGGTGGGCAACGGGAATGCAACTTTGCGGGTCAGTCAGAGGTCACTTCTGGGAAGCAGTTGCTTAGGACTTCCAATGTTATACTTTGTTGTACAACTCTGATAATCTATCATTACTGCTTATATTTTCTGTTTATAGCTCCGTGCATCTTCTGGGGATCCTGAGGACGTTGCATCACAAGCTCGAGGACCTGTCTTCGCTGTACCTGCCCTGGCCTGTGCTGAAGAGGCCTCTGCTAGGTCCAAGGAGGCCCGGATAAGGGAGGGCGAGACCTGGGCCAACAATGACGAGACCAGGGCCAGTGAGCCTCAGACCGGGGCTGAAGCCAGGGCTAATAAGGTCAAAGCCTGGGCAAGCGAGGCCGAAACCAGGGCAGGGCCACCGAGGCTGAAGCCAGCATGGAGCAGGTTGAGACCAGGACCGACCTGACTGGGGGACGCTGAGGCTAGGGCGGCCGAGGCCAGAGCACAGGAGGTCGAGGTTGTAACGTAGCGTCCTCTGCATCCGGATGTAAGGTGAAACAGTATAACCTATTTGTCCAGGCCTAACTGCTCGATGTCGCAAATTTGCAACCTAAAAGATTTTTTGCTTAGAAGTTCATTTGCACCAAAAATAACTTTAGTGATCGATTACATATACACATTTGCAGGTACGTCCCCTGGGCGCCGCCATCTTCCTAGCTGGAGAGCGCGTGAGCTGCGCCATAACCTAATTACGATGCTTGAGAAGAAGACGTAGTCAGATTATGGCGCGGCCCACAGTGTACCTAAGTACACCCCAGTAAGCTAGATGGCGGCGCCCATAGGCCATACTTATAAAGATGTATACAAAGCAAAAAAATAATGTTTAAAACATTTTTCTTATCTACACTTTGCTTTAATTCCCTGCGTTAAATGGTCAACAAGCTTCTTCATATCCCAAAATGAGTACTACTGCTGCTAGCATTCTTTGTGATTCCGTAACTTTTTTTAGTTAAACTGAATGCTGATACAGGAGAGACCTTTTCAAAATCAGGGTAGGCAATATCTGTGATGGTAAAGCACTGAATCGTGATGAGAGAGCTGACCCTGCTTGGGTTTGGAGTTTGACTGTCTCTATGTTTACACACAGTGTCAATTTTCATGCCTCAATTTGCTGTTCTCCTTACAGGAATAGCTTGTGCATTTCTCTTTAAAGTTGCAGCTGTACATAGGTGAAATGGGGCCACTCAAAGTATGATATAGAGTGGCAGCAGCATTCTTACTCGATTTGGGAGCGGTTCGTGAAGCGGCGTGTTGACAGTGAGTGCCCGTGTCGAAAGCAGTGAAATATGCACAAAAATACTGAATGTGCACTAGGAGAGAAATTTTGAAAATAAAATTGACAGCCACTGAACTGAGCTGACTAAGATCAGGGAATGAGATTTGAGGGGTATTGGGGTGGCGAAGCAGTCTGAAGGGAGAGCAATATTTCTAGTGCAAGTTAAAGGGCTCGGATAATTTCACGAATGGTTTCTTTATGGTGAGTATACACATGTCCAGCATGGGATTTCAGGCTTGGATTTCACAGCTTCATGCTTTCCCACCATTCATATTAAAAGTTTGAAGTCTAGGAGCAAGTTTGGTGTAGTGTTTGCTTTAATCATGTGCACTTTTAATTTTCCTTAATGTTAAACCAGGTGTCACATGTGTGTAACTTCAAAGCGCCTGTGATTTCAGTGTTGACTGTTGAACCAGTAATTTTCTTATAATTTGCTGCTTCCTACCGGCAGGTGTGCCACCCCTTGCTGCGGCTATGGAGACTCGTGAAGTGGCAGGCCCTGTGGTTCAAGAGGATATTATGTAGAATATGGTATGTAACAATTTTTTTTCTTCACATCGCAGTTAAAGGTGTGAATCTTTTATCTTGTCTTTTTCCTAACCGTAATGGCTCATTCACACGAAATTTTGACGCTGGGCGTCAAAATTTGATCAGATTATTTTGATGCTCAAACCACAATCGCAGACTTTTGACGCTGGGTGTCAGAACTTATTGGAATATCCTGTGGCAAGCGGATCGATCAAAGACCTTTTTGATCTTTTTTTTTCTTTTTTGCTGGAGAAAACTTTTTAATTAGAACAAAAGGCAGGAATTCTATTGCCATATGTCACACCAGGGAATGTCAGCTTATGTGCAACGAGAAAATGAATTTCGGCGACGTTAGGATGTCTCGTGCAAGGCTCTGTCACATGCCTCCTCAGCTTGCAATGGCCTTGCCGCTTGCCTTCCTTGTCTTGCTCGGCCTTTTCTGTCCTCAGCTACATTTGGTTTGCGACAGCACACTGCCTTTTGGTGCCAGGGTAGGTACATGCAGCTTTTAAAAAAGGTCTATTGCATCCTTTGTGATATAGCAGACGTTCACAAATCATTTTAAATCTCGTTTAGCAGACGATACATCAATGTCTTTTTTGTTGTGTTTTTGTCGGTGATTGACACTTCATGGCAGGCGAAACCAACACAATTTAGACGAACTTGAGGTTTTAGCACCGATTTTCCATGTAACCTAAAAGGAGTCAGTGTGAAGCGCGGATTGAACACGAGTGTCATGTCAGCCTTGACTGCCCATTCGGTGAGAACACGAGTCGCACCTGATTGATGATGCTTCACTAATTATTAATCTTAAATCTGTGCTCTGCTCGGTCCCCCTTTTGGTCGCAGAAAATCCAGTGCGTTGACTTCCCAAACTCTTCTTTTTCTCGCACTGACAGGCAACATATTTGCAAACAGTCTTTTAGCTCCTTCACTCTCGCCAAGACGAAAATCAGACCCCGTGCTGTGGACAGCTTTCGTTCGGTGCTCGCATATTTCTTGGTTGTCACTGAGCAATGAGCATAGGTAACTACTCAAAGTAATGCATGGTGTTTGTCAGAAGTTGACCTCCTAACTTCCTCCGCCGACGCACACTGGCACGGCAGGGTTGTACTAAGGAAACTGATTTCCCAGATACATCATATGGGAACGGCAGGGAGTAGTAAGCCTCAACATTATAACTTACAGTGCGACTAGGACAAAGACAGACAGAGGAGAAAACACAGGACAAGCGCTGAACTAGCAACTGATTCTATTGAAAAGAAAATACATATGATGCTGCTGCTGCTCAGGCAGGCATGCCCCTCCGTGGCCCTGGCGCTTCTTCTTTTACTCAGCACGATACCAGCCAAATTATCCGAGATCCGAAAAGCCGATCTCGCCCTTCATCAAAGTCACTGTGGGCTGGCTCACACACAGAGATCCGTTTTGTGTTATGTAGTATGTCTCCATCATTTCTCGGGGTAGTTTTTGGTTTTGTCGGAACATCACTGTCGTGTTGTTAAAAAAGGGTTGGCATCCGCAATCCCGGCACTGCATCGCGAGATGTCTGTGAGCGGTTCCTTTCGTAGAACTGTGGTGTTCTTGTAGTCTTATCTTGAGGCAACGCCCAGTTTGTCCTTTGTAGGCACGCCCGCAGGAAAACGGGATCTTATAGACCACACCTTTTATGCAGGCGACAAACTGCATTCCGTGTTTGATGCTGCTGCGGCTGAGATGTAGGATCGTCATTTCTCGCACGTTTGTTGACTGTGGAGCACACAGAGCCGAGATTGTGGCAGGCGGAAAAATCAACATTCACATTGTATCTCGAGGCAGCTTTCTTGAGTCCGTGGGAAAGGCGGTGGATGTATGGTATGACTGAAGTTTTCCTTTTCTCTTTCTGCTCGAGGTCACATTGCTCGATCTCTGGATCTGTTTTAAGGTATTTCACGATTTTTTCCCAAGTTGAACTAATGACCGAATTAAGATACCCCAAATCCTTGAGCCGTTGAATTTTGGAAATGAAGCGGGAGCTCCATTTGTGGATGCATGTGCTTGTTAAAGCTGTCCTCAGACAGGGAAATGCGATGCCTTGTTTGACGAGTTTAGAGTGGGCTGACTGAAAGTTTAGAAGAGCCTTTGCTGTTCTGGGACTGTAACACCAGCAAACATGATCATCCCCCTCTTTGATGCGGAGATCCAGGAACTCAATAAGGTTTTTTTTTGGGGCTTCATAGGTGAATCGAAGTCCTTGCCTTTTTTTCGTGAAGATCTTCAGCACATCGTCAAGCTTCTGATGGAAATTAGCCCTCTCAACGAACACCAAATAATCGTCTACGTACCTAAACACTTTTTTGGTGTTTTTCTCCAAGCAAGGTTCCAGATCCCGATGGATCTTGCTTAGGAAGATGTTACTGAGCACAGAGGCTACCCTCGACCCTATGCATACTCCGGACTTCTGTATGTACACCTTGTCCTGCCATCCGATGAATGTAGACTTCAGCCCACTCCAAACTCGTCACACAAGGCATCGCATTTTCCTGTCTGAGGACAGCTTTAACAAGCACATGCATCCACAAATTGAGTTCCAGCTTCATGTCCCAAATTCAGCGGTTCAAGGATTCGGGGTATCCGAATTCGGTCATTACTTCAGCTTGCGAAAAAATCGTGAAATACCTTAAAACAGATCCAGAGATCGAGCAATGTGACCTCGAGCAGAAAGAGAAAAGGAAAACTTCAGTCATACCGTACATCCACCGTCTTTCCCACGGACTCAAGAAAGCTGCCACGAGATACAATGTGAATGTTGTTTTTTCCGCCCGCCACAAGCTTAGATCTGTGTGCTCCACAGTCAACAAACGTGCGAGAAATAACGATCCTACATCTCACAGCCGCTGCAGCATCAAACACGGAATGCAGTTTGTCGCCTGCATAAAAGGTGTGGTCTACAAGATCCCGTTTTCCTGCGGGCGTGCCTACATAGGACAAACTGGGAGTTGCCTCAACATAAGACTACGAGAACACCACAGTTCTATGAAAGAAACCGCTCACACACACCTCACAATGCATTGCCGGGATTGTGGATGCCAACCCCTTTTGAACAACACGACAGTGATGTTCCGACACAACCAGAAACTACCCCGAGAAATGATGCAGACGTACTACATAACACAAAACGGATCCTTGTGTGTGAGCCAGCCCACAGTGACTTTGATGAAGAGCGAGATCGGCTTTTTGTATCTCGGATAATTCGGCTGGTATCGTGTTGAGTGAAAGAAAAAGCGCCAGGACCACGGAGGGGCATGCCTGGACGAGCAGCAGCATCATCATATGTATTTCCTTTTCAATCGAATCAGTTGCTCGTTAAGCGCTTGGCCTGTGTTTTCTCCTCTGTCTCTCTTTGTCCTAGTCGCACTGTAAGTTATAATGATCTCTACCGTAAACTCGCCCAATTGTCTATTCTGCTAATCCTGAACAGTTCGGTCTTTTTTTGGTGACCAAATTCGGTCGGCAGCAAGACTGCTTTTTAAAAGTGTGAACGAACCATATGTTCTAGCAAAAAATGTGCCTATTAGAGAGGTTCAAATATTAGAACCATAGCTATACTTACTGACCTTATAATGTGAGGCCTAAGTTTCCACATTCCACCAGGATGTGCGAAGAGGTAATCATTGGAATCTATGGAAGAAGCTTAGCAATGTTGAGGCATAGAAAGGTAATGGTTCTTCAAACAGCGCTAACTGTATTGTTGGTTTCATTTCTGAATTGTTTTGTGTTGTCTCTGTTTCTGTCGTGTCCTTAAATCTCAGTGATTTGCTTTGTTCGTGGTTTGCAAGGTTTCAGCAGACCCGTCCTCTTTTTTAAAAGGTTCTTTTTTTTAATTAGATGCTGTATATGGGGTGTCTGTTCATGCAGGCTTAGGCCATCCCAACAATGTCAGGACTTCTTTCTGCTGATCATTTTCATAACCTAAATATAATTCTGTTAGAACCCAGGGAACAATTTTTGCAACAGATATATCCCTCATTGCCTCTACGCACGCCTTCTAAATTCTGGGAACTGGATGAAAATAGTGTATTAGGTTCACCACTATCTTTCGATGATTTTCCGAGCGATGCTGCCACACTCCACGAATGCGGCCAGTGGAAGTTCTCATTCAGCCACTGTAGGGCGCGCAGCATTCAATCGGTTGAGGCGTTTTCAAAGCTGAAGGATATAGTGGTGCCTCGATTATGTGACTTTCAGGAGACTGCGCGACAACATTGGATAATCCAAAAAACAACAGTTACGGGACAAAGACATGCAGAACTTCCAAACAGCCTTTAAGCTGATAATCTGCTGGAACCTGAAGAAGCTAGAACCCTCATGCAACTATGAATGTAACCTAGAAATTGTGTAATAGAGGTGCCAATCAATCTTTATTATCACATTGGAACTTCAAAAGAAATCAGTGAGTTTCTGCTGACTCGTCCAGTTGTGCATAAACCGGGGACGCATAATTGGAATTTTACTGTATCCACTGTGGGACACATTTCATTCTCGATCGCATAATGTGTAGAAGTTTCTTAAAAATTTCTGGGCGTTGCCTTTAAGGACTAGCATTTTCAAAATAAAAACAAACAAACAGGAAACTGCTTTAATAAACGACGCAGATCAAGCCTGGAATGTGCTCGACAGCGGATGTTTTCTTCAGCTTCGATAATACTTCCCCAGTCGACTGCTGCATGCTGCAAGATTGCCAATTCAGAACTTCCGGATGCTGCAATCACAGAGTGAAGCGTAATTATAGTTGGAGGCACCTACTACAGTCCATGTGCATGTTCTCTTAAAGGGACACTCGCATGGCTGTTAGGGATATAGCTAATAGTAATCAATAATATTGATTACTATTAGCCTTGGCACACTCGCAACTGTTGTTTATTTGGAAAGACAATTTACTATATAGGCCCCTTCGGCCAGCCTAGTCATCATCACTTCGTGCGAAGCATTTTTGTTTAATAGTGCGATTGATGCCTCACTTACAGACTCTTTTCCTTTTTCCTAAATATCATATTTCTCATGCATTTCTCTGCTTGTTTTGTCATTGTATCTGGCAAGAATCTTAACATCGTGCAACACCAAGGAACAGGGGCATCTACTGCAGTGAATGGCGAGGTGGCCAGACAGGCTAGCTCACGTGGCAGCCACGTGCTCATGGGCACGTTCATTCATGCTTCCACAAATTTATTCTTGTGTTTTATGCTGCAAGGCTCAGATGGCTGCTCTATGTTGTTGATTCTGTGGCAGAGCCGAGCCATCTTATTGGATGCCAAGGACACCACAGGAATGCGGTGGCGCTGACCGACTTCCCTTAATTGTGTGAAACTGAGGGTATGGTATCACAGCTGGTCTTACATTGGACCTCTCATGAGTGGGTTTGTTTATCCAGAAGCAAGCTACCTGCAGATGTGTATAATTCAGGTCGCCAAAAGCTTGTTAAATAAAGTTGAGGCATAAACAAACCTGCTCGTGAGAGGCCCAATGTGAGACCAGATGTGGTACCATACTTACACTCATACCTGCCAACTCTTCCGAATTTTTCGTAAAATGTACAAATTGGGACTAATTTTACGATTTTACAAATCTTGCTTCAAATCTTATAAAAAAAATTTTTTTTATTTTTTTTGTTGTTGTTTCTGTAACTCCGTTGTTGGTGGTATCTTGTATTGCCACAAGAGGGCGATAGGTACCGTCCACAGCAGCGTCCTGGTTTTTACTATCCGTCTATCCGGTGGCCACGAATCAAAAACCAATCCAAAGCTCAAAGCCTTTGTTCGTGTGTTCGGCGGTGCACAGGTGCAAGTTGGTTCGGCGTGTTCAGACGTTTTGGGGCCTCGTTGTTTCGGCCAGTTTCGAGGCGAAAAGCATGGCGTCTGTGTTTGTTGCACGTGTAACTGTAACATTTGCCTGGTCACTGTGGCTTCGCGGCGCAATGCCGAACTCG
This sequence comes from Ixodes scapularis, assembly GCF_016920785.2. Lineage (NCBI taxonomy): Eukaryota > Metazoa > Arthropoda > Arachnida > Ixodida > Ixodidae > Ixodes > Ixodes scapularis. Next base: position 72,486,987 of record NW_024609837.1, read on the forward strand.
AAACCTCAAAAGAGGTACTTTCAGGTGTTCCTGAAGTCCTACACGTCGAAATTTCCGTGCTTCATGCCTCCCAAAAAGCAAGAGAAGTTTGGATTGTGTAGCACGTACACGTGTGATGTAAGCGTTTCGCATGCTGGCCAGGCTGACATTAAGCTGCACATCGCTTCGCGTACCCCCCCCCCCCCCCCCCCCCCGGCCGCAGCCGCGCGACTTCCCCCCCCCGGCCGCAGCCGCGCGACTTCCCCCCCCCCCCGGCCGCAGCCGCGCGACTTTTACGAATTTGAAATTCCACAGGTTGGCAGGTATGTACACTCAGTGTCACACAATTCAAGGAAGTCGGTCAGCGGTACCGCACTACTGTGATGTCTTCGGCACACAATAGGATGGCTTGGCTCTGCCACAGAATCAACAGGCCCAAGCCCCGCCGTCTTAGCCTTGCAGCATAAAACACAAGGATAAAATTGCTGGGTGTGTTTTGGGCGTTGTGTATCAGATACCAATATTGTGAGGGGCAGTGTATATGGGCCAGATGTGGAAATGACCCTGCCCGTGAGCATGTGGCTGCCACGCCAGCCAGCCTGTCTGGCCACCTCGCCATTCACTGCAGCAGATGCCTCTGTTCCCCGGTATTGCATTATGTTAAGATTCTCGCAAATACAATGACAGAACAAGCAGAGAACTGCATGAAGCATATGAAATTTGGGAAAAAGGAAAAAAGCGTGTGAGTGAGGCATCAATCGCCCTATTAAACAAAAATGCTTTGCGCCAATGTGATGGTGACTAGCCTGACCAGTGGACTTTATATAGTAAATGTTCAAACTAGCGTTATTACCCTCTTTACTATTAGCTAGCTCTCTTCATCAAACACTTCCTTACCACCAGCATGTCACGGCCATTCGTGCACATGCGCCCATCTAAAAGGCATTCATATGGATGTAATGACCGTATTTGGTTCTATTTTTATGTTTCAGATAACCTTTGGAGACATTGCGCTTCCTGAAGCGCAGTTGAAGCATGTCGACACGAAGCAGCCATCCATTTACGTTCAGGAACTCGCGGTCATGGTATTTGGAACTGAGGCCCTGACAAACTGCTGCCTTACGGGGTCGGCAATGAAGGGAAAGCTTCCTAAAAAGGGAGTTAAGGACTTGATAGGTGAGTAAATTGCCGTAAAGAGGAAATGGCAAGGCACTATTGCAATCAAACTTAACAGGAACAAATACTAAGTTTACTCTTGACATATATTGGACTTAAATCTTGGACAAAAGCTCACCAGACAGAAGCTCACCGGTCAAAAGCTCACCACGTGAAAATTTCATGTTGGTCTTAACACGAGTGCAGACAACTTAGGTGCATGCGTGCGACACTAAAACACAACCATGAATTAAATCTGATAGGCACATGGTTTGTTGATTAGACTGGAAACAAGTTTATCGATTGGTTAGAAGGAAATGCAGTCCCGTACAGGCTGTTTCCAGCAGTCTTGGTAGATCTCGGTGTACCTGGAGCCCCTTGCAAATATTTTCCAGACGGTTGTGGCATACCTTGAGTCAACCCAGATTGATCTTATCAGCTTCAGCTCCACTCATTTTGGTGACCTAAATTGTTGTCCCAAATCGTTGCTTCTGTGCCTGTTATGGCTTACCTGTCGACACCGTTGCATGAGATGGGGTACCACTTCTTCTAAAAATAGTGCAATGTCCATTGCGTCCGCACTTTGGCCCAGCTCGTGACTCACCGGGTAGCCAAAAAAAAGGGGGTGAGCTATTGTGTGGGTCTACGAAAAAAACGGGTGAGCTTCTGTCCGGTGAGCTTTTGTCTGGTCACCATTGGACTTGTGTCTCGGTACTCATGGATGGTTGTTTCTTTTTGGCTTATGTTGGGGGAGGTATTTGTCTTTTTGTGTCATTACGTCTTGCGCTACACCTCTGGTTTGCAATAATGTGCCCCAGTTCTAGCATACTTTAATTTTTGCCTAGATTATAATTAGGGTGTGTACTTTCCGGTGTTTATTTGTAAGGAAAATCGGCGGATGTTTTTCGGTGTTTATTTATTTTCAAAACACCGGCGTATTTCGGTGGAAAGTCTCACTACAAGGCTAAAATCGGTGATTATCGGTGGAAAAAAATGCGATTGATCACAGACAGAGAGTTCCAGTTTTATTCACATATTTCATACACTTCTTTTTTAGGAAGCATCTATTTCTCATACTTGGTTATTATAGTAGATGCAAGCCTACTTTGAGAGGCTTGCATCCGTCATGGCAGCAGGTTCCTTGCGGTTCACAACCCACAATTATGAAAACGCACGCTCCTGTATGACACGGACGTTGGCAGTGTCTTCCAGGAACCACAGCGACCTCTGAATACGTGGCTTGCACCGACATCACTTGGCCAGACACAATGGGGAAAGGGCACGAGAGAGCCTACCCTCCACCACGTTAATTTTTCCACAAAAGGGGGCCATGGGAGACACAATAGGGGAAAGGTGTGAGAGCTTAGCTTCCACCGCGTTCACTAGACGCTTTTGACCCCCAGAAAGGAGGGCGGACTGATGCTACCTGCAAGCCATGTATAAACACTGGAAGGATGCAGGATCCACGAGATAACACGTTTGACGAACCTCGACGGGGAAAAGGTTTCGCTAGGTCGGAATCATGCCACGACCGGTGTTTTTCGGTTTTAACCAGAACGAAAAAATCCAACCACCGGTGTTTTTCGGTTTTAACCGATTTTATATTTTCGTCACCGACGGATGTTTATCGGTGTTTTTCGGTTAAAACCGGAAAATACACACCCTAATTATAATTCACTCTGATGTTCCTTCTGCTTAATTTTGATCGTCGATTTATATCAGCGATTAAACTTAACGAAACTTCAGTATTGTTTACTTTTGTGTACAATTTTCTGAAGATAGCTGACTGTTTACCCCAGCTTTAGGCTGCTGAATCTTTCAAAAACTTTCAGCTTGTTCAGTTGTTTTTAAAGTAATTGTTTGGTACAGTATGGCCTCAGTTGGTTTTATATCAGTAAACCCTGAATTATAATATAAAATAGATGTCAGAATCAAAATTAAAAAAATGTGGTCATCTATGTGTTTAAAATTATTGTCTAGCTACGCTATCTCCGACTTTCTAGCCAAATATCCTGAGGCACTGGTTCTCGAACAGGGTTCCTAGTACAGTATACTGAGGGTTCTTTCAGCACCTGAACTTCCTCGATCGTTCCTACACCATTGTCATACACTCAATTGCAACAATGCCAAGAGTGGAAGGGGCTCCTCGGCTAACAATAACATTAGTAAATTTTTGTTCGCTGATGTCAGAAAGTTTGAGAGTCCCTGTCACAAAGAATGTTATGTTTGCAGGCTTTTAAAGGGGTTTTGAAATAGTCTTCAGACTTCGGCCAAGTAAGTGTGGCAGTATCTCACCATCGCATGTGCAGTGAAGATCAGAAAACAATTTTTTCCAAGGTGCACTAGTTTTATTAAAAAAATAAATAGACTTAAGCTTGGGGGGCCCCTCAACTTTTAGAGTCCTTTCCAGGTCACGTGCGTGTGACATGAATTGGGGGCCAAATGAGTGAATGACAACTTTTAGAAAAACCTGCGGGTTGAGCAGATACCTGCTCAACCCGCAAACTCGACCACTATTGGCGCCAAGCCAGTAGTTCCTGTGGCCACCATAAGCTGCATGATGAAAAATTGACCCTTTTTTCCTTTCTGATTACGCAGTGCACTCGCGACATTTTGAGGGATCACGGTGTGTTTTCTCGTACTTGTGATAAGGTAAAAGAAATAAAAGTAACGAGCTCCAGACTGTTTCCACAGTAAACTTGTTTCATGATCCCTTTAATGCATTGCAAATTGACGAAGTGCCTTGTTTTACATTATTTCACAGCAGCAATATTTCACAGTTGCCAATAAACATAGTCATTGGTCCCCGTGCTCAATATATTTAAATGATTAACTTTTTGTTGTTGGTTTCTTTTTGCGAAATTTTCTAAAATTATGTGGACCTGAAGTATAATTTTAAGTAGTATTAAGTAAATATGGAGTCTTAAGGCAAGTTCCTTAATTGTCTATTGTCTTCTCTTTTCAGCTTTTGTTACTGCCAATTCCCTGGAGAAACTCGGAAGTCCGTGAAAGAATACCTGTAAAGGAAGTGCAGCAATGCTTCCTACACTCAAAACAAAGCCTCCAACGCACAGAAGAAAACTGCAGAATGAAAAAAAAAAAAAATTAGCTTTCATTTTTATTCATTTTGTGCATTGGCTTTTTTTTTTCTTAAATCTGATTAGCGATTAATTTAGATTTTATTTAACAAGTGCATTAACTTTTTTCATTCATTTTACTTCAGTCATGTAGGTGATGTTACTTCAGTCATGGTAGATGATAAATATTGTAGGTTTTATATTAACAGGTGCAATACTATTTTTGCTCGTTTTTCTTCAGCATGATAGTTTGTAATTATTTTTTTCTTCTAATAAGAGCTTGTTTATAAAGCTTTAAGTGCATCTGTGATATTTGTAAGCCACTAAAAGTATTACGTTTTTTGTTCCATCGTAAGTGTTTGTTGTAGGCAACATGTGTTCATTCTATTGAAAAAAATGTTTGTTTAATAAAAAGTTCTTACTTTAATTTGTCATCACTTTGAACTCGTCTACATTAAAGCCTGTAACATAATGCATTTCAGTTTCGATAAGTGCAAACCACTGCAATTGCTAAATCAATATAATTTTCTACTTTTCTTATCTGGAATTGGTCAGGAATAAATTGGTGAAATGCTTTAAAAGTTCTATTAAGTGTACCCCCGATTATATTTGAAAGCCTGCTTCCAAGTTTAATCCGGGGTACAATTTATAGTACTAAAGGCCTGCATAAAAGCATACTAAAATTCTGCTCAGAAGTGTACTAGAAGAAGTATCCTAAAAGGATGGCGAAATGTTACTTCTGAAGTGTGTAAGAAGTGTACTAAAATGCCTCTTACAGGCATGCTTAGAAGTATCCTAAAAGTATAGCGAAATGTTACTTTTGAAGTGCGTAAGAAGTATACTAAAATGCCTCTTACAGGTATGCTTAGAAGTATACTAAAAGTATGGCGAAATGCTACTTTGAAGTGCGTCAGAAGTATACTAAAAACCGGCCAATTTAGAGCATCAAGCATACTTCTGGAAGTGCAAATAAAGTATACTCTAAGAGCCCCGGTTTTTCGCTAAGGGTCGCTCTTGTAACATTTTTCTCGCTCCCGCTTTATGAAACTAATTGGTGGTTAGAGGCTGTTGGGACCACACGTAAGGACTAGCATGACTTGTGATTGCTTGAACTACAGTCAGACTGCACTTGAACGCTCCGCAAAAGCGTCGTCGGACGAAAGTCGTAGAACGGCGCCCAGAACAGTCTTTCGCTCACGCCGCTCGCGTATCTTTCTCACTCTGCGGAGCGAGTCATTGGTTTTGGAGAAGGTACGCTCTTTTCAAATACCGAAATAACACCGGCCAGAAACATTGTTAGAATCCAGTATGACTTAGCAAGCACATGGTACACAACAAAGTTTGAAACAGCGGCGCACTTCGCAGTAACAAAACAACATTGCTCACCGGTGCTCGCAGGAATAGTCGATCATGGGCTGTCCGCAACTTGCGTTGGTAAGAAGCTGCTCCTCCCAGCTCTCAGTCACCGCTTGCTATTCTTGAACACGGTATTCGTAAGGAAGATATCTAAAATATCCGCTAAAACGGCTAGAACGTAAAAAGGATGCGATTCTCGAAGCCTGCGGAACCCGAACAGCCAGTGTCCACGGTTGCCAAACGGACGCTGATTACAATAGCGATGGTCTTCCGCAGTCTTCAAAAGGCTCTTGTTTATTTGCTTTGAAAACAAAGCTAAGCAATTAATATTATATTACTAATAGTAATGTCACTACAATGTTGTAAAATATTAACAAAAAGTTTGTCCATCTTAGGCTTTATCTGAACTTTAGGTTTTCTTTTTCAGTGTAAAACCGAAACTATATTAATCAGCGTTTCGTTCATCGTATACGCTTCCGTGCGCGTGTGCGTTCAAGCGCCCATGTTCGTATTCGCGTGTGGATGCGTCCGCGTGCTTGTTTGTGCCTGCGTTTGTGCTTGTGCGTGCGTGTGCGTCTGCATGCGTGCGTGCGTTTGCGCCGGTGCATGCGCGGTTACGCGCGTGCGTGTATGTGTGTGTGTGTCGACGCGCGCGCAATCATATCTCTTTGTACGTTTTATTGAACCACGCCAGAAAGAAGACCAATTGGAAGTCCCTGGAGACTGCAATAAACACTAAATGATAAATGATTTTATTATTATTATTATTTAAATATGCCATCGCGAAGTCCAGAGGTTCTTCCTTAGCTCTGCAGTAAACTCCAGTTGATTGATTGATTGAGCTTTATTTTTGCCGGTCGTGATTTGAGACAGATGCCAATCGGCCACCTCCTCAAATAGGGCGAAGATCCGTCGCTCTTCTAAATATCGCGCTTCGAACGTACCTCAAGAAGTCCGACGCCTTGATTGTCTCGATTTCAGCAGTTTGATTACCAATATGGTCAGTTCAATTACAGTATGTACCGTTTGAAAGTTTGCCACAACCCGTTCAAATAATATATATTTTGAATATGTTAAGACGACGATTTTCGCACGTATAGCAGGCGACATAAAACTTATGTAATTTTCAATTGAAAACTTTTACACTTAAAGTGGAAAGCTCAAGATTATACTGTTTTAGACATAGGAGAGACTCGTAAGAGTCCAAGTCTTTAAGAAAGTTGTGAATACTGAAAAAAACGAACGCTTCCTTCTTTCCTGGTGCGTTTCTCCGCAACTCGCCACATAAGTAAAACGAAATCGCAAATTAATTAAAAAAAATAAAACAATATTGCGACGAGTTTAGGTGGAAGAAGCTTTTAGTGTCTGGAACAAATTTAGGCTGAACAGGTGATCAGCCTGCTTTAAATGCACGTTTTCCATCTAACAAATAAAAAATCAATTATAGATAGAAGAAAAAGCGTTCCACTTAAACCCGTTTGATCCGCTAAAAAATTGCCAAGAGTTAGTCAAAATCAGGGGAACGCCAGCCATGTGAGGAACTTAACTTGTTTACAGGGAGTGCGCTACTTCTAGAATCCTAAGCAATACTAATGGCGCGCCTAAATTATACTTGAAGTGTCAGCGGTTGCTTTGAGCGTACTTTGTGTAGGCTAGTAGTTATATGATGTAAATATACTTGGCAAGTATACTAGGATAATGGAACGACCCCGGCTTGCAATATACTACTACTCTACTTTTTGTAATATTCGATTACACTCCCTACCTTATAGTATACTAGAAGTATGTTGAGTGTACTTTTATTACGCTCTTTTTCGCTAAGGGTATATAGCTACTCAAAAGCTGAATTCTGGGCTATGTATAGGTACATATTGTATTTCCCAATTTATTGTAGACGTATGTGGTAAGTGCTTTGATCCTGGTTGCGAAAAAGTGTTCAACTTTTCGATACAATGTGGTATCTTTCCAGATAAATAGAAATATTTGACAGTCATCCCGATTTTTAAGTCAGGGGATTTTTGTGATGCTAGCAATTATCGTCCAGTACCTATTCTCAATGGATTTGGAAAGGTGTTTGAAGAGGTGGTTTACAGACGTTTATATAACTATTTTAAATGTAAGTTCTTGTACAGAACTGTTTCGTCACAGGCAGATCCGTTGAGACTAGTTTATGCACTTTCTTTAATCTCGCTTTGTTAGTTGTTTAAAATCGGTGTCAAGTAGACACAATACATCTGGATATGTCCAAGGACTTTGATAAGGACAATCATGAGCTGTTACTGCTGAAGCTCAGGGACCCTTCCCTCTGTCGAGAGTACATTACCTGGTTTAGGAGTTATCTTTATAAAATACAGAACTGTCTAAGGAAAATTGGTTTCTTGTCTCGTCCTTTCATTTTCATGTCAGGAGTACCCTATGACTCTAACATTGGCCCTTTTTGTTTCTTGTTTGTGTAAATGTTTTGGCATCGTTCGTAAAACACTCTCAAGTACTTATGTTTCCAGATGGCGTAAAGTTGTTTCGGCAGGCCACCTCTATCACTGACTGTACCTTGCTGCAGCACGACCTTTCTTCAGTGCTAGAATGGTGCAGTTCTAACAATATTTTTTTTGATCCCCACAAAACAAAAGTTATGTCCCGATCGAGTGCGCAGCAATTTATCGAATGTGTACATTCTAGAAAATCAAATTATCAGTCGGACCACGCAGATACGGTACCCAGATGTTCTTGTGGACGATCACCTCTTTTTCCTTTCCGATGCAAGTTTGATTATTAGCCAGTATTTACGTACACTCAGAATCATTGCTCGTTGAACAAAAACATTTAGCAGTATTCATTCTCATTTAAGACTAAACAGTACCAATCTGCTTTAGAATATAGGATTTGCATTTGTAGCGTGTCACTTCATCTTTACCGAGAACACCCTTTCTGGGTGTTCTCTGCCGAATGCTTTTAATGTTTACTTATTTAGCATAGCAGATGACGTTGCGGTGTTGAAAAATAAGCTTGGTCCCTGTAGTTATATCATGCGTTATAATACAGTCTTTCTTTTTACATCCAATAGATAAAAAATCGGTCCGTGCTGTTTCAAAAAACTTTAAAAAATTGCAAGAGTCACGACGTTTATGGCTGTGGCATTAAAGTAATCAAGTCTGATATTGACATAATGGCGCCTGTATTAAGTTTAGCGTATATATTTACCGTGTCTCTTTTAACTGGTTGTTTCCAAACGCCATGAAGGTTGCAAAAGTTGTGCTCTTATTTAAAAGCGGCGATAAGAACATTTTATAAAAGTTTAGACCGATTTCTCGATTATAATTTTTTCTGAAGGTCTTGAAAAAATAATGCACCAAAGACTTCCTTGTTATCTGGAAAAACAACACATATGTGCTCTCCGGTTTTCGACACGGTTTTCAAAACAAACGTCCAAATAAAAGAGAACTGCTGACGCCAGAAAAATATATATTAAAATATATCAAGGATAAAGAGCTGATTCTAAGGGTGTATGTTGGCTTTTCTAAGGCTTTTGAATTATTTAATCATTACATATTATTAAAAAGCTAAACCACTATGGTATCGGAAGAACTGACTTAAACGTTTGAATTATAATTGGAATATCGAACGCAGTTTGTTAGCATAACTAATTACAATTCTGCTACCAATATAGTTGTCACTAGAGTCCCCAGGGGTGTGTACTTGGGCCGCTGTTGTTTATAATATATATAAATGATATCAAACAATGCGCAACAAGCATTACGTTTATTTCATATGCGGATAATATAAACCTTTTAATTAAACTCCAAACAACTTTTGAGATTTAAAGGACGGCGGCAGTTGTTCTCGAAAATCTACACTAATGGACGCAAGTTAATGGGCTAAAAATAAACACATACAAAACTGATGTCGTACTGTTTGGGCCACGGAATTGTAAAATTTTGTGCCTATAAATGTCACGATGAATTCATCTTTCTTTACTTATTGCAAAATTTGTTAAAATTATTCTTGGTATGCGGACGCAAAAGGAGACAAGGGACACACAAAAACATGTCAGACACTCTGTCCGTGTCTAACGTGTTTTTGGGTGTCCCTTGTCTTATTTTGCGTTTGCAGACCAAGATGTTTAACCAACACGCTCTCCTAACTCTATCTATGTTAAAGTTCTCGGTGTCAATTTTTTTAGTCACTTTCTTAGACTGAACACATTGAGTATACCCACCGAAACATTTGCGAACCGATAGGAATTATATCTAACGCTCAATTTATGTTTCCAGCGCGAGTGAAGTTGTTCTCGAACTATCTACACACATTACGTGTAGCGTTAACTGATTTGGGAATCAACAACTAAACAAAACTTAACAACACTGCTTCTAACACAGAAGAAAGTATTTCGCATAATAGAAAAAAAGATTTTTTTTTGTTTTTCTGATAAGCTTTTTCGAAAATTTTGAGTTGTGACGATTAATCATTTATACAACTATCGCTTGCAGGGAGTCTACGATACGGTAAGAAAGAAAAATATTAATTTTTTTTTTTACCGTATTCTCGGGCTTCGTGAGAACCAACCAGATGTATGGAACGAAACATAGAGAGAACACTTGTGTCACTACTCCCCGTACTACTTATAATTAACCTCTTAAAGATATAGACTACCGTCGCTTTTAAATGAGCTCCAAAGTGAAAATATTGACATTACTAAAAAAAATCAAATTGTGTATGCTACGTGATATGTAATGAAAAACAGAGTTATAAAGACTTTTTTGCAGCTAACCGATTCAATAGGCTGTAGTATCTTGTTTTTTCTTGTGTTGTCTAAAATATTTCTGGCGTTTTTCTTCCTCACGGGATAGGGCCTCGTCTATCGTTCGTAGTTCAAAAGACCGCTCAAATACACTTGCTCGCGATTGTGTCATATTCGTTGTGTGCACATACCGTCAAACAGGGTATACAGTAAATTATTCAGGAATTCAGTTTGACCGAGTTCTATAAACTCTTCCGTTTTCCTTCGAGTCCAGCCACCTGGTCGGCGCATCGGGTTAAAAGACGAAGGGGAGACAAAGCGTGAATGGGTGAGGGATAAGCTTTTATCCTAAATGCATTCTATTCGCGTGGCGACGGGAAACCTATGTTTTCGCCCATACCGCAAGTGTCGATATTCAAAACGGTGGCACCCTTGTGGAAAAGGTGCTATAATAGGCCCTTTCAGTGCTTATAATCATCAACAGCTGCTTGCGACCCCAGCGACTTCCAGTAGCTTTGTTTTTTGCGAGCCTATCGAGTTTGCTGATGGCACCAGGGTTACGAAACAAAATTTCTACACTGACAACACTGTTAGAAATTTGGCGAGGGCCTTCGGCTGTACGATTTCGCGTCTTAGAGAAGACATGTTGGTTGAGAAGAATATTCAAAAATTTTGAACAGATCTCGCGCTTCTTGGATCGTTTCGCGTTCACCCGATGAACAGACCGCTCTGAACAGATAGTTTAGTTACGCCGCGGATGCCGGCTTGGATCATGAGAACTGTAGCCATGACCACCCCGCTGAAGCATTGCGGGCGCCGAGTGTGACGATGGGGGCGGAACAAACGACGAGGAAGACGACACAGTTGAACGCTGTGATCACTTGAATAATAAAAAATGAAAAAGACTGCAAGACCATACAAGACCATATCATAAGAAGAAGAGGACCACAGGAGGAGAGTGAACGCGAGACACGCTCGAGTTCACAGTCGAGGAAGATTACGGACGGGCGCCAACAGGCCCATGGGGACCTTGAACCTGTACACCCTGGACCGCCGCCGTTAGCCAAGCGGCAGCAAACCTCCGCCTATACCGACCCAGCCTGCCAGGCTCCAGAGCCAACGCACCGTCAACGAGGCGTTTTCTCTGTAACAACGCCGTGTGAGCCGTAAGCGAAGTCGGCGGGCTGATCTTTGCACATATTTTAATGACTCTTAAAACTTGCTCTCCTATTCTCTGTGACATTTATTTTTGCTTTTTTTAGCCTGTAAATGACATTTTTCTTCTTACAATCACCGCTCCGGAATTCTGAGTCCCTCCCTTTCATTTTCATCGCACCGAGCGCGAGACGGGACGGGACGGTCCATCTCGTGCACTGGCGCCTGTCCCCTGTGAGCTGCAGAGCTTATACCTCTTACGCGAGAACCTTTAACCGCGGTTAACTCAGTTTAAACTGCTGTTACGCGGCACCACAGTTGCCGCACAATAATCTCGGACAGCTATCTCAGAGGAAATGAAGAGTGCGCATGCACTGCTTTGATAGGTGCTCAAGGTGCCCAAGCGCAGGTTCCCATGGCTTTGGCTGCATAGCCGCATAATGGTGTCCGCAAATATTGTGCGCTAACTGTGGCTTAGCGTAGCTGCGGTTAAGTGTGCCCTCTAAGAAATTTATTAGTGAGATCGGTTTATTGGTGATTATGTTTAATCGATGTTTCAGGCTGCGGTCTTACTTAAAGTGGGCTTTGTTCATTGTTTTTATAAACCGCAAGTTCGCTGGGATGTGATATATAGGAGCATCACCTGGCGGCGTTTGTAAAGAACTGGGTGTATTCAGTGTTCCGTCACTTACTGTGAAAAATAAAAGAAACGCGGCTTTTTTATGTTGTTGGCAATGAGGTTTTAGATCGCCCTAACTTTCCAACTCTGTCTTTGCAAAAATGTTCTTCTACTAGCCTGCCCGCAATAGCACTCCAGGCTAGAACGTAATGGCACACCAAAACTACATAAATAACATTAAAAAAAAGTCGAGGTCTACTTAAAGAAACTGACACATTAACAATTGCTAGGAGCGCAATTTATGGCGTGATTGCCGCAAGCCTATGTTGATCTTTCTGGCGGCATTGCTGCTGCAATTCCCACCGAAGTTCTTCTCCAGATCAAAAATAGAGGATCGACGTTAGTTTCGAGTCTCAAACGTCAAAGCGGAAAAACAAAATCTTAGAATTTCGACGCAAGAACAAATAAAAACCATCTCCCAAACTCTCAAAAGCGTGCTGGTGAAAGCAATCAAAGAAATAGTTCAGTCTAAAAGAGATGGAACCCTTTAAGATGAAGTACATACAAGAGTAATGTTTCCTATTGACACACATTACGATGTCTAAAATATCATTTGTTCTACAAGAATAACTTTGGGAAGTCGATTATTTAAACTGCAATGCTTGAAACGGTGCCTGGGAAGATAAATAAACACACTAATAGCCATTAAAATTGCTTTTAATTTCTTGTTTGGTTATACTCAAGCAACACGTGTAAAGATTGAGTACCGAATCTCCTCAGAGATGTCGCTGTACGTAAGAAAAAAAAAAAAAAAAAAAAACGCTTCGGTGCAACAATTATTATAAATGAATCCCAACTAGTAAAGAGATAAAAATCCAGACATCAATTGTATCTTTTCGTAAATGCTATTGCATATTTCTGCACAAGTATTTAGCACTATTTATTGCCTACAGAAGCCTGATTGTGCCGTGTGCGCCGCGATAAATATGGATCTGAGCGCCGCTTCGTGTGGCCCGCACTAGTACCAGTGCCGCCTGTCGAACTCACCGTAGGAATGAAGGCACTTTAGGGACGAGGCATATCGCCTCCGACGATACTTAAGCCAATCTGGACTTCCCGATTGCCCGCTGGCGATGAACAAACGGCGAAATAGCGAAACAGGTAGCCAATGACCGGGAGCCGTTTTTCCTAGCAAAGTACCGTATCAAAAATAGATTTTGATTTTTTGTTTCTTTTGTGAGGCTAACGTTTAAAGTATTTGCTCCACGTGCGTTTTGGCAGGGCAAAGGGCAGGGCAAAAGGCAAAAAGCGTAAGCGATATCTTTTTGGTTTTCTGAGGTTGCAAAAGCGACGCATTACACAACATAAATAAAAATTACCTTTATTACAGCAAGTTGAGCGTCACTCCTAGTTATTTTCACGCAATAATCGCTCCACTACAGGTGGTGGAGGCCACGGTTGCCGCAGGCAGACGACCCGTAAGAGACGGGTGCCGCAATGAACGCGGAAGACTACTTGTGTGTACCCTAACAAGCATTTAAGCTTCGCCAAAAATCCCACAGGGGGCATTGCTAGTCCTGCGGGCAACGTACAGCGGCGTTCTCACTCACATTGATCCTAATGTTACCAAGTGACTTCTTCGAGAAAACAAAAACAACAACAAAAAAACCAGCATGTTTTTTGTTAACGTAAAAAAATCACGCATTGGAGGAATGTGAGAACATGGCATTGCCTTAATCAAAAGATAAAATAATAATACCTAGATTGTTATACTACAGCGAGTAAACTAACGCTTCTAAGGCACTTAAGGCGGCCCGCTAAAATCAGCTGATTAACGTACCGCGCTGCCATTTACTACAGAGGTGGAACCACGTGGTGGAAGCACGAAGGAAAATGCAAAAAAAAAAAAAGATCTTACATTGTTAAAAAAAACGAGATATTTTTCGGGTGCTCTGCTTTGGCATTCACAGACGACGTCGTCACCCGGCTTGCCTCGTTAAATCTGCCGGCGACAGATGTCGGAAGCGTCGAGCGCTCCACCGCCGAGTTTAGCAGCTGCTCTTCATCCATTTTTTACTATGCCGACGTGCGCATCTGCGTGTGTGCTAGACGTTTCCGACATCTGTCGGCGGCAGATTTAACGAGGCAAGCTAAATCATGGCATTCCCTGCGAATGCCGCAGCAATTAGCCAGAAACTGGTTTTTCCTGTTTTTGTTTTGTTTGAACCAAACAAGCTTACAGACCCGTTCACACTCTTGGAACCGAGTACGACCGAGAGAGACAAGACCGGTTTTTTAAGCCTCTTGCGATCTCTTAGGACCAGCTCCGCTGCATCGGATCCGGTCCTAAGAAGTCGCAAAAGGCTTAAAAACCGGTCTGGTCTCTAATGCCCGTTCACACTCTTGCTACCGAATACAACCGAGAGGGACCAGACCGGTTTTTAAGCCTCTTGCGACTTCTTAGGACCAGCTGCGCTGCATCGCATCCGGTCCTAAGAGTTCGCAAATGCTTAAAAACCAGTCTGGTCTCTCTCGGTCGAAGTCGGTCGCAAGAGTGTGAACGGTCCTTTATTCGTTCACATTTTTGCCCCATGCTTCCACCACGTGATTGCACCTATGTAATAAATCTCAGCGCGATACGCTTGTAAACCGATTTTGCCGGGCCGTCTGAAGTGCCTCAAAAGCGTTCGTTCACATGCTGTATGAGCTCACCTCCAACTAAGCCTATCATCGTTCAAACAAGAACTGACATTCTGGACGCATGTGACAATTATGTATTTGAAAAATGCTTGGCAGCAAGAAAGACATTTTTTTTAAATTTTTTGTTGAACTTTTGTTTTCACTGAAATACCTCATAAAGTTATCCACAAAGTCATTTCATGTTTTAATAATATCAGGCTTGGGTGGAGGACAGCTCAAAGAAAAATATGTCTTTCCCTTTCATTTGTAACGTCATGTTCTCCCAACCACAAACAACACATTATCCTGAAGTTTCAACTTCCAACGATGCGTGGTTAACTTACGTTCGTTGAAAAACGAATTTTTCCCCCGAAGGTAATCTAGTATGTCACTTGCTTTTTAAACTGATATCGCCTCCTTTCTCCCGTTCGGTTGGCCCTTAACATCAAGTACAATATTGGGAAGTCCCAATTCAGCCGTACCACTTGATGACGATACCGGGAAGCTAGGGATGGCCGTACGTGGCGGCTACAGACTGTCTCTCCCCATAATAACCTTTAAGCTCCTTTTACACTCCATACTTAGTTTCCCTTCGGTCATAATTCACTTTTAAAGAAGCAGTATATATGTTGTTGATCGCAGCGAAAAAGGTATATAAATTCTCAGTTTACTTCTTTTTAGCGAGGTCTTGCTTACGTTGGTGTTTTTGCTCAATCTTTTTAGAGGTTGATGAAACAAGTTCACGAAGAAAACATTTCATTAAAAAAAAACACAAAAGACATCAGACGGAAAGAAGAAAACGCAATTTAGGTACCGCGTTAAAAGTCATCCCTTCTTCCAGGTTCCTTTTCTTTCTACGCCACCTACAGCATAAAATTACAAATGATTGATTTATTTAGGTAATAACACAGTATATTACAAAAAAGAGTGGTTAACAAAGTGACACAAGAAAACCGCGAAACCGTGTAATAGCTGTAAAATATTTTTTTCCGGAACAAAAAAAAAAAAAAAAAGTTAAGAAGAAACGTCATCCAAGCATAAAAATTTAAGGCTAACACAAAAACACCTAATGACAAAAAAACGAGCGTTGAAATGTATCGACGAAGCATGATTTATGTTTGAGTCCCAGAGGCAGGGCGGAAGACGTTATTTTATTCCAATATTCGGCTCTCATTCTAATATTGACTTATGCGAAAGCATCTGCGTAAGAAACGAAAGTGATTGATGAAGGCCGTCTTTGAAAAATGTCCTATCTCTGGCCCCCTTTCTCTTTTTCTGGAAGTGGGGAGGGGGGGCTAAAAAAAAATTGCGAACGCAAAAAAAAAAAAAAAAATTGTGAAAAAAAAAAGAAAACATTTCGGCCGAAGGGGTTTATCTTTGCTGGTTGAATGAGGGAGGGAGAGAGAAAAGTAAAGCAATTTTTGTTTAGCCACATAAAGCACAGTTGCGACGACGAAGACTTCAAAACAAAAACAAATCTGGTAGTTTTCAACCTGCCGCGTTCAAAGACCCCTGAAACAGGGTCCAATCGCTACGACAACGGTATCTAAAGCGTTGTTCTAGCGAGTACATCACTGAAACTGCTCACGTAATTGTCTTTAAGTGGTTACATCTATCATATTTAAACTGGATAAGCCTAGGTTTTAGAAGAAAACAAAATAAGCCTCATAAAACTCTGTTTTTTTTTATTTGCACACAAAGGAAAACATCGAAACTCATCTGATAGACGCCACTATTCACAGATGGCGTAACACAAGCCCTCATCAGGTGGATATGCGGTTGGGTATTCCTCTTAAAGACGCTTTTACATCGTTTATTTATGTCTCGCAGCATCTCTGAGTAGTAGCTTCAACCAGAGAGTTTTTGAGAATTTTCCTTCTTGTGCACAGAAAGAAAAAAAAAAACAGTTTCCCCCCTTTTTTTCAAATCCTCCATTTTTCCCTAATTTTTATTTCCAAACCTTGCACTCATGAATTTAAAGTTAAACTAACCACCTAAAGACACCCTTATAAAACGTTTCGTTGCACTGATCTCATGGGTTTGTATATAATTTTTCTTTGTTTGTTTACGACCCGTGTAGCGCTCGCAAACAGACTTGCCCACGCCAGGTGGGGACACAGCGCATCCGCGACATAAAAATTCGCCCGAGGCGAAGCATTTGCGCATGCGCCGTGCCGACAGCAGCACACCGCAGCGGTGCGATGGCAGAGACGTGTGTTTGTCTATAGACCTCTCCTGAGGCAGTCTCGAACGAAGCTATTTACAGCGCGCGTCCCTGGTTTTGAGAGTGTACGTCACTGTTGCCTGGCTGGGCTGTGGAGTTTCTCGTCAGTGGGCTGTGGCAGCCTGCATAGGCGCACTTCCACACGCTGGTGGACGCTAAAATGCATCATTCCATTTATTATTTTCTGTTCAATGGTGAATAGAAGTTCTCATGGCTTTTAACAATGCACTGTACTATTCTTAGGAACAAAAACAAAGAAATAAAAGTTTTTTTGGTAAGTCTGTGCGCGACAGAACAAATGCAACTGGAATGTTTATTTCATATTATATTGATCTTTTTACGTCACCATACACTCAACCGTGTCGATCTACAACTGTAGAAAATATTTGACCCCACAGGATAGCCGAACTGCATGGATATTCCCCGCTCACAGCATAAAATTGAACGTGTCTCATCAATCGAACAACATATATTGTACGTACCCTACGGTGCCGCGTTATCCTAACAAGATTTGAGAAAGGCCTAAAATAACACAGGATATCCAATATAAAGTGTTAACGACAGTCACTTCACGACGATCAGACGGAACCCGACGTGTTTTGGGGCACATGTAGAAGAGAGCTGCTTTTTCGCACAGCTTCAAAGCAAATGAGCGAACGTGTCTATTCCGTCCCCACACCCCGGACCCGACCCTATCAGCTATACCAGGAAGGTTTTTTTGGAGATTATCTCGACGGAAATAATCCCCCAAGAGCATCAAACTGCCCGTGTCGCGGGCTGCTTGGCGTTCGCTCTGTTCGTTCGTTCCCTGCGAAGGCCGGGCAGGCTACGAGCCCTGGTATTCCCTGGTTCTCACAATGAAAGACACACAAATGGTAAGCATCCTAAAGAGGCAAATAAAGTAAAAGCTTCCAAGAAAAGCCGGCGAACTCCGAAGGCACAATGCAGGCGGGGAGTCACGCTGACCGGGTTTCCACAGCTCAGGCGGGCAGCAGATATTTCTGGCTGATAGGGGTCGTTCGATTTGCAAAATGGCGGCGGCCAGAGTGCTCTTTTCTCAAAGGTCTATACACGTTTGCAAGTCCAGCATCAGGGCGCTGCCATCTTGCTTGACTGGGGTCCGCTTGGGCGGGTCATAATCCGATTATGAAGCCTTGCTAAGGCGTCATAATCGGATTATGGCCGCGTCCAAGAGCACACCCCACTGAGGAAGATGGCGGCGCCCTGAGACCGGACTTGCAAACGTCCATAGATATCGACGAACACGCGTCTTTGACGTGCGTTTGTCTACCGGATGTTTAGCGTAAACATTCAAAAAGCGTAAAAATATAGAGAAGTTGAGAATAAAAAAAAAAAAAAAACACAATCCCAAATAAAATGCTAGCTACGGTGGATATGAGACATAAAAAAGAAAACATACTTATTAGCAAAATAATTACCTAAAATTTACTAAATATTTAATTGGGGAAAATACACATATGGTTGCAATAATCACTTACTGAGCGTCATCAAAAGAAAACTTGCCAACTCATGTTTGATATATATAAGACGTGTACAGCATTTTACAGCGATCCAAAGGACCGGCTAATCAGTACGTGTTTCTAAATTTTGGTTCCCGATCGGCGCGCAACATGTTCGCCAGCGGTCCGCAACCCCCTCCCCTCACCCTCCCCCCCGTGGCCGGCGTTCGAAGCTGCCACCTCGCCTCTTTCGTAGGATGGAAGGAAGTACGGAGCAGGTGCGTTGCGCGCTTCGGCCACCAGAGAGCAGGACCGCTGGCGCAAAGATACGTTCGGGTAGCAAACCAAAACCTAAAAACTACTTTACATTTAGTGATTTTTTTTTTTTCGGAACTCTATAAATTGCGGCACCTAATTTATATTTTCTGAAATTTTATAATTTAGTGGTCTTCAATTATGCTTAGCAGGTCTGTATCGGGTACCATGTGTTTACATTAACTAATAGGAAAGTTAATTCTGAAATCTTAGTTGATAGTATGCTTTTCCTACCCGTCATGTCCGCTGTCCCTGACAGCTTGTTCCCGGAACAAGTTTATTTTTTTCCTAAACTACGCTATTTTTAGTCATTTTTGAGTTTTGCTGAAATACCCGGTGTATTCATGATTCACGCGTAATTTTTGTAGTCTTCGCGTTTTTATAAAAAAAGTGTCAAAATGTTTACACAATCATGCCTACTGATCAAATGGAGATATAATTTACAAGAACCACTAGGAGACAACGCTTGGCACGGCCAGGATATAAACTCCAGGTCCCTTCATTACCGGTGATATATGCTAACCTGCAGAGTCTGACACATTTCTTATTTCGGTGGAATTCTATATTTTATTTTCACCACATTCGCAGGGTTAATTCATCCTCATACTTTGAGTAAAATATTTTCGATTCTAGACAGCCGCCCGGACTAAAATTTATATCGTCTATTATAAACTAGAAAATCAGCAACGTGAAATACGTATGATAATAAAAGACGTCCACAAAAAACAGCATATTTTTTTTTTTAGCTGCATTGATTGGAATTTTGATGCTGCAGAGAACCCAATATGAAAAGTGTTGCCATAATTATTTTGTTTTGGTTTTTCCAGGTGTTGTACTTATTTTTTTCCGTGGGACTGCCCTTTCTGTTGAGAAAAGGCTAAAGAGAAACCCTGCCCTAGGTTCATATTATATTTCACCTTTCCATTGAATGTAGAGGGTTTAATGGTCATGGTGCAACCAATGCAGTATTACCACTAAAAGGGCTGACTTTATTTATATTAATCTTATGTATAAATCAACTTTTGTTAATAAAAACACGGACTAACTGTTCGTAAGCCGTTCAACATTAAGGGTTCAAAAATAGTGTTTTTATTTTTGATTTTGAGATTTTTATTTTATCTTAGTTAAACCTTCAATAGTCCCAGCTATACAAGTTATCATTCACCAAGAGAGAACCCCTTTCCTTTTTTCTTTCGTTACTAAAGATTACAAAAGTTTAAATATAAATCATTGCTTATAAGGAAAAAAATTATAGTAATAATTGAAGAAGCACTACACAAAATACAGTACGTGTAAATGAAAATATTGATATTGGTAATAATGAGAGCATTATTCACCATATAATGATGGGGGCCGCGGAGGGGATAAACAATACTGTCCAAGGAGCTTGACCTGTCCTCAGCCTGATGCACCCTTTATATACATGCTGTGTCTTTTCTCATCTCTAGCAAGTCGTGGTAAGAAATTTATACCCCCATAACGCGTCCAAGGGAAAGTTAAACGGAACATTGAATACTCTGCAGAATCCACCAGACTTTCAAGCTTTCGAGAGCCTGCGGAAGTGTCGTTGACCCTTTATAACATAAACGAAACACACTTCTTCCCCTTTCACACCAGGTTCTTGAAACCAGGCAGGTGAGAAGGGGCGAACTCTTGATCGCCGAACCGCAAAAATATTGACCCGCAGGGTTTTCCAGCCATTTGCGTAGAAAATTGCGTGCCGTCGAGCGAATGAAATAAATGGCCGCCCGAGGGCGCGAACTGCGCCAGAGTGGCGTAGTACTGTGCCCAGATTTGAGAGTGTTTCCAAGCTCCTCGATTGGAGTCACGCGGTTTATGAGCCGCGTTTGTAATACAGGCTGCGACGAGGAGGCGAAAGCGTTCACCGTCAGTAAGCGTCTCCCACCTTTGCTAAGCCTTACCGACCGCTTTGCTCCTCGCCAGTAAGAGACGGACGCATACTGAAGTTCACCTTATCTCCGCAGGAAGTGTGAGCTATTCAATTGAAGATAATCCGCACGGGTTCAATTTCTAGATCTCTAAACTCTAGGAGCAACAGAGGTCCTCGGATATTAGAGTTCATGAACAGAAGATGAAAAACGGGCGTTTGTTTGGTGAAGAGAACGAAATAAAGATCAACATGAAAAAAAAAAAACGAAAAAAAAAAACCTTGGGTTTTTGCGAACTGTATGTGAAGCAGGCAATGAATATTGCCGCGGGCGCAGCTGACCAAGTAGGCAGCGCTCCGTGGCCTAACAGTAATCGCACTTGTCTTCTACGCAGAAGGTCAGGGGTTCGGTTCCTGGCCTCGTCTACATATTTTAGTGATGCTGTAATGTTATTTTCTGGTAAATTCGAGAATCGTCTTGCTGATTCGAGGATAGAAGTCCTACACACCGAACCTTCTACGCCGCATGTTACAGAAGCCCACGCGGGTACAAAAGGGGCTCCGCGTGGCAAGCCGGGGGAGTTTTCGCCTCAGCGTTCGATCCTGCTGCTTCGCCGCCTTCGACGCCTGCGACGCTCTGTTGTTATCTTTCTTCTACCTTTTATTTCTGGGCACAAGTTCGCCCACATTAAACGTTCAGTTTACTCAGTCATTCGCCGCCTCATCACTTGTTATTCGTGTCATTTTGATGCAGGTGCCGGGTAACGCCTGTCCCTGCAGCGTACCTCTCCGAGGGCCCGCAGTGCAAGTCCGACAGCAAGCCCACAACGACCCGACGAAGACGTTACCAAGACCCGATTAAGTGGCCGCATTCAAGGCCTACATCCGGAATTTGGACTATTGCCACCCAGGACCGAGCAGTCAAACAGGCCGACGATGAACAACCAGTCGCCGCAGACCTCGACCGCTCCATCCGTCGTCTTTATGCCTGTCGCCCCACGCAATCCGACGCCATTCCATGGTGAGGCCCATGAGGTTGTGGAGTACTGGCTTCAACATTATGAACCCATAGCCCGTCATAACGGTTGGACTACGGAACAGCGCCTACAAAATCTCTACTTCTCCTATGAGAAAACTGCAAGAAACTGGTTCGAGAACAATGAGGATTCGCTGACGTCGTGGGACACCTGCGTCACCGAGCTGAAGCGGACATTCATGAATCAGCATCGTCGGCGGCGGGCCGAAGATCTTCTCCAGGTGAGGTTCCAAGCCCCCAACGAAAGCGTCACGAGCTTTGTGGAAGATGTTCTGCGGCTGAGTACCCGTGGAGACCCTCAAGCCACCGAGGAGAAAATACTGCGCGTTTTGATGCGGGGAGTGAGGGAAAACATCTTCGGCGATCTTGTCCGGAGCCCTCGGAAAACAGTTGAAGGTTTCTTCACCGGGGCGACGGAAATCGAACGTGCCCTTCAATCACGGAGCTCCCACTGCCAGCGACTTCCCGGCGTCGCTGCACTCTCACCTTCTAGCTGCAACAGCCCGGATCTCCGCGAGATCATCCGGGACGTCGTGCGGGAGGAAATTCAGAAGCTTTTACCTGCCGCCGCAAGCTCTGCTTCGCCCTCAATCGCCGAGATTGTCCGGGAAGACGTTCATCAGGCGCTGCAGCCAGAAGTTCTCGTTGGCGCCACTCCCGAACCGCCCACGCTGAGTAAAGCCGCAGCACCCGACGACCACCGCCCCCAGCTGACCAGTATACGGCGCCACCCCAACGTGAGCCTCCAGCGCCGCAGTATTCTAGACGCCACGAAGATCGGGCGCACGTCCGCCCAGAACAAGCTGCGCCGCGAAAGACCGACGTGTGGAGGACAGCCGATCGACGCCCGTTGTGCTATCACTGCGGGGAAGCCGACCACATCTACCGACGATGCCCCTACCTCCAGCTGGGCCTACGAGGGTTTGTGCCCAACGACCCTCGACCACGTCTAGGAGAGCGGCCTCGAGACATCGAGGACTACCTCTGCCGCTCTTCATCTCTTGAGTCGTCTCCCCGCCGAGGATTCCGTTCACCGTCTCCCCGACGCTCGCCATAGCCCGTCCGCCGGTCTCGCCGAGACAGCCTGTAACCCATCGCTTCCCGTCGTGAAAACTAGGCGCGGCAATGTCGGGAGGTGGTGTTGCCGAAGACGAACGATGCCAAGATCCTCCAAGATCGTCGGAGCACTCCCACTCTAACGCCGCAACGCCCCGAAACGACGTTTCTGCAACGGTGTCAAATAACCTCAACGTTATCATCGACGGCCACGACGCGACGGCGCTCGTCGACACCGGAGCAGACTACTCCGTTTTGAGTGGGAGACTCCCTCGTCGCCTTCGGAAAGTTACGATGTCGTGGGATGGACCGCAGATACGAACAGCCGGCAAGCATGTGATCACACCTGTCGGCAGGTGCACTGCTCACGTTGAGATCCACGGTGAAACCTGCCCTGTGAAGTTCGTCGTTCTGCAAGACTACTCGAGGGACGTCATTCTCAGAATGGACTTCTTGTGTGAATACGGCTCCATCATCGACCTTACGGAGAACAAGCTGACGCTTCGGAAACCTGTCCCATCGGCAGAAGACCCCAAAGCAACGTTAGCTGCAGTGCGAGTTCTCACCAGCCACGTCAACCTGCCCCGCTGTCGAGTGTCTTTGTGCCCGTCGGGACCAAAGAAGCCACCTGCGGTGTAGCACTGGTGGAAGGAAGCGTCCAACTGCTCCTCGGACGAGGGATCGGCATTGCAAGAGGTGTAACCGAGCTCCAGGACGGGCGTACAATAGTAGCTCTTGTCACCAACTTCCGGCAAGAGTCGCAGCACCTTACAAAGGGTACAGCTGTGCGCTACGTCCGAGGAAATTCGGGACTCAGCCGAAATCGCCGTTACCTCGAAAGACACCTCTCTGACGCAGCATAAGAGAACCACGCCGTCAGAGATCGACATCGACCCAACCCTTTCTCTTCCCCACCGACGACAGCTGACTGACCTCCTCGCCGAGTTCACTGAGTGTTTTTCCACGTCATCAAAGGTGCGTCAGACGACGGTTGCGAAGCTTCGCATAGTTACTGATGACGACGCACTTCCTGTGTATCGGCCACCATACCGAGTCTCTGTGAAAGAAAGGGAAGCCATCCAGAAGCAAGTTCAGGAAAGGCTTGATGACGACATCGTACAGCCCTCAAACAGTCCGTGGGCTTCCCTAGTAGTCTCGGGGAAGAAGAAAGATGGAACACTGAGGTTTTGCGTGGACTATCACCGGTGGAACGCAGTAACAAAAAAGGACGTCTATCGGCTGCCCCGTATCGACGACACGCTGGACCGGCTGCGCCACGCCCGATATTTTTCGGCGATGGACCTGAAGAGGGGGTACTGGCAGATTGAGGTCGACGAACAAGATCGCGAGAAGACGGCCTTCGTCACGCCGGACGGACTGTATGAATTTAAAGTAATGCCGTTCGGACTGTGCACAGCGCCAGCCACCTTCCAGCGCGTTATGGACACCGTCCTTTCCAGCTTGAAATGGCAGAGCTTTCTGGTCTACCTTGACGACGTTGTGGTATTCGTGAGCGAATTCGACGAGCACCTGAGACGCCTGCGAGCCGTGCTACGGGCGTTCAAGGCTGCTGGGTTGACCCTCAAGCCTTCCAAGTGTCGGTTCGCCTATGAAAAAGACACAAATGTCTTTTTTACTGGTGTGACTAAAGAATACAAAGAAAATACTTGCAATGCCTACCTCATTAATTTATCGAATTGGTTACGAGTAAATAGATTGAAGCTAAACACAAGTAAGACAAAATACATAATCTTCATAACTGTTAGTAAGCGAGACAACAGCTCTATTAACATTATATTTGAAAACACCGTTATAGAACAAGTTGCAGGGCAAAAGTTCTTGGGGGTCTGGTTTAGCGAAGAGCTCACGTGGTTTACACACGTAAATAGAATGAAGGCAGAGCTGTCTCGAGTTGTTGGTATTATATATAAAATGCAAAATTTGATACCCAATTGGCTTAAAATGACGTTGTATTATTCTCTCTTTTATTCTAAGATCAGTTATGGTATGTTGGTTTGGGGTACGACCACTGCATCTAACCACAACAAACTAATCATCCTTCAAAAAAAAAATTCTTCGTATTTGCGAAAATTACAGAGGAAATGTCAGAAATTTGAGCACTCAACCACTTTTTGTTAAATATAATATATTGAAGGCAGACCAGATATATCACATTAAATTATTTCAATGGATCTACAAAAAAACACCTCTATTTGACACAGGCACCTCCTTCTAGTGCCTACACATTACGAGACCTGAAACGTAGGATCCCAAGCATACGAACAAATTATGGCAGGCAAAGTTTATCGTACATAAGTACTAAATTGTTAAATTGCCCTGGCATTGACGTTAATTTCAGTTCCCCTTTTCCGAAGTTCAAAAGAGACTGCAGAGGAGCTCTGGTTTGCAGTGATATCGTATTTTCATCTATTTAAGGCATGCATATCTATTTATATTTATTTTCAATGAAGCGTAACGTATACAAAACATTGAAATTCTCAAGTTTGGCTTTGTAGCGTGATTTTTGGTTTTGATTTAGCTTGTTTCCGCTTTCTTTTATAAATCCTTGTTTATAAATGTTTAGTAGATATGTAGAAAAACCGGTGTCTATTGTTGTCTTTATTTTTATTTTTATTTTATTTTACTTCTGGGTTATGATAAGCACATCGCCCCGCATTGTTCAAGCTGTGCCGCTTGTGTAGTTGTTTGAGTTGAGTCACTATATTTCATGTGTTTTCATATATTTCTACAATAATTGTTTCTATTTGTTTTTATGACGATGGCTGTCTTGTTATTTATTATCACTATGACTTCTTTGAAATGCTATTTCCGCTGTATGAACTGTAGGGGGCAGAGGCGCTGTCAGGCATCATGCCTTTATCTCTGCCCCCTCTGCGGATTGAAATCCGGAAAACAAATAAAGAAAAGAAAATCAGCTGAAATTTTAGGGCCACGTCGTGAGTGCTCAGGGAGTAAGCTCTGATCCTGCAAAGATGTCGGCTGTCTCAGAATTCCTCAAACCATCAGACAAAACGGCCGTCCGAAGATTCCTTGGGCTGTGCGCCTACTACAGACGTTTGGTTCGTGACTTCGCACAGATTTCTGCACCGCTGACGCATCTTACGAAGGACGACGTACAGCTCCAGTGGGGACAGGAGCAAGAACAAGCGTTCGACGAACTCAAGCGAAGGCTCCAGTCGCCGCCTATCCTCGGGCACTTTGATCAGTCGGCGGAGACAGAAATCCAGACGGACGCCAGAAATACCGGTCTCGGTGCGGTGCTCGTTCAGCGACAAGAAGGGGCAGAGCGTGTAATCGCTTACTCAAGCCGGGCGCTGTCTAAGGCAGAAAAAAAATTATTCAACGACCGACAAAGTATGTCTTGCTGTCGTCTGGGTGATAACCAAGTTCCGCCCATACCTGTACAGCATCCCGTTCCGCGTTGTAACGGACCACCACGCTCCCTGTTGGCTCGCCGATCTCAAGGACCCGTCAGGACGCCTCGCTCGCTGGAGCCTTCGGCTGCAAGAATTCGATGTGACCATTGTGCAGAAGTCTGGCCGCAAGTATAATGACGCCGATTGTTTGTCTATGCCCCAGTCCAATATCCTCCCGACAGCACCGACGACGGTGCCGTCGGCACCGACGACGGTGCCGACGACGGTGCGGCGATGACGCCCGTTTTCTCGGAGCAATTACAGATACCGACATGGGAGCACTTCAACAAGACGGCCCCGAACTTCGCGCCGTGATCGACCACCTCGGAGGTCAAGGAAGTTCCGTTCCGCGATTCTTGGCCCGAGACTTGTCGAGCTTCGTTCTGTGGCGAGGCGTGCTCTACCAGAAGAACTTCGGAACCAGCAACCCTGCCTAGCTGTTGGTTGTCCCTGCCAGCCTGCGAGAAGATATTTTTCAAGCTTGCCACGACGACCCGACGGCTGGACACCTAGGCTACAGCATGACACTCGCCCGGATTTGTGTCAAGTACTATTGGCCGAGACTCCCGAAAACCGTCCATTTGTTTACACGGTCGTGCCATGAGTGCCAACGACGTAAGAAGCCTCCGACGAAGCCAGCAGGACTCCTGCAGCCGATATCTGCCCCGACTACGCCCTTCCAACAGGTCGGAATGGATTTACTTGGGCCATTCCCAGCATCGACGCAAGGAAACCGTTGGATTTTCGTCGCGACCGATTATCTCACACGATACCCCGAGACGAAAGCCCTTCCGTCGGGAACAGCGGTGGAAGGCGCCAAGTTTTTTGTCGGATCTATTCTCCTTCGACATGGCGCCCCCCAAGTCTTGATAGCCGACCAAGGGTCATCGTTCTTGGCTCAGCTGATGCAAGAGGTCTTTCGGCTCAGCCACACCAGCCATCGTCGGACCACCGTGTACCATCCGCAGACCAACGGTTTAACGGAGCGGCTCAACATGACGATCGCCGACATGATCTTTATGTACGTCGACGTAGAGTACAAGACGTGCTCTACGTGCTCTACGACGTTCGCCTACAACACCGCAGCTCAAGAAACAACCGGTTTTACACCATTCGAGCCGGTGCATGGCAGAACAGTGACGGCCATGCTGGACGCGACGCTGCCCCATGAGCCAGTGGATGAGGGATGCGACGATGGCCACGCGTTCAGTTAGAGAGCAGAAGAGGCACGCCAACTAGCCCGCCTTCGAATCCACTGTCAACAGCGTGTCGACGCTCGCCGGTACAACCTTCGTCGACACGCCGTCCACTTCCAGCCCGGAGACAGAGTGCGGGTGTGGACGCCGATTCGTCGTCGCGGTCTCAGCGAAAAACTGTTGAAGCGCTACTTTGGGCCTTACAAGATCATCCGACGCCTCGGAGATCTAAACTACGAAGTTCTTCCCGACGGAACACGACCATCAACAAGACGTCAGCCGCGACCCGAGATGGTGCACGTCGTTCAGCTGAAGCCGTATTACGGACGATAGAACTTTCCACCGCTGCGGAGGAGTGAACTGTGAGTTTTGAGCTGTGAACTGTGAACTGTGAAGTGTGGCTCGCGATTCTACCATCCTTTAGTTGTGGATTTCTTTTGTTTTTTTCGTTTTGTGTTGCATCAAGACGATGCACTTTTTTTAATAGGGGGGACTAATGCCGCGGGCGCAGCTGACCAACTAGCCAGCGCGCCCATGGCCTAACGGTTATCGCGCTTGCCTTCTACGCAAAAGGCCAGGGCTCGATTCCTGGCCGCGTCTACACATTTTTCATGATGCTGTAATGTGATGTTCTAGTAAATTCGAGAACCGTCTTGCTGATTCGAGGTTAGAAGTTTTACACACCGAACCTTCTACGCCGCATGTTCCAGAAGCCCACGCGGGTACAAAAGGGGCTCCGCGTGGCAAGCCGGGGAAGGTTTCGCCTCGGCGTTCGATCCTGCTGCTTCGCCGCCTCCGACGCCAGAGACGCACTGTTGTTATCTTTCTTCTTCCTTTTATTTTTGGGCACAAGTTCGCCCACATTCAACGTTCAGTTTGCTCAGTCATTCGCCGCCTCATCACTTGCCATTCGTCACAATATTTCAATAAATAAATGAATGAAGTTTGGAAGCCTCTAACGGAATTATTGTTCTCTTCGAGCGTCCCTTGAGGGCAACAGGAATGACTAATACGCCCCTTCAAGATGAAATTGTTGTTGCTGAACGGCATTCGTACAGAATGATTATCCCCAAGTTCAAAAGCGATTTTGTGTTTACATGAGTCGTAAACAACTAAGATGACAAACCTGATTAGCGATGTCACCTATTACCCTCAACATAACGTCACTGAGGCTTTGTCTGAAGTCTTACACCAGTCAATGCGGCTTTGTCGCGTCACATCACCACGCAGAGAGAGCAACGCTGGACAGGGACAGGTGTCCGAATGGAAAGGTTTGAAACCATTCCGCTGGAGTGAGATCGACTAAATTTAAAGATGCCCCCTTGGCATACAGTTATCGAGAAGCAGCCAAAGCTGGAGCTCGGAAATACCAAGGGGTATTTCCGACGCTGGAGCTCGGAAATACCTAGGGGTTTTGCAAAATGCTCACCGCTTGCTCTATTGTCAAAAATGATTAGAGAGTGTTTTATGTCCAAATAGAGGCATACGTACTGTAACATTTGTAACAGTATATTTTTATCTGAACGCACACATCATTGCTGCCAGTTTCTATGGTGCAATGAATACACACTCTTGTACAGTTTCGCAATGCACAAACAGCCCGTGAATAAATGATACGGGTGAGTCGGGCTACCGAAACAATGATATCGCCAACAGAAAATGAACAGATGCGAGAAACAGTGCTAGAGAGGCTGAAACTATGCACGCTGTAGTTCATACGCGTTTGCGTTCGTATGTTATACATATTTCTAGGGGAACGAAACAACGTCCGATAACTGGCTTGGCCGTGGATATGGCTCACAAATAAATTGTTGAGACCGAATTCAAACACTCGCAGCGTTCTGTAAAGCGTACTTTTTTGCAGCGAGAGTGAATGTGTGGTGAAGCCAATCAATGAAAGTACAGAGCAGTGGAACGCCTATTGTCATGCTGACACAGCACAAAAAAAGAAGAAAAAAAAAGCCTTTCCTTTAAGAAACCGTTGTTTCAAGAAATAGGTATAGCGTAATATAAATACAAAATACACACAAAAATTAAAAATAAACCTCAAAGGAAAACATACGATGAAGCCTTTCCCCTTGACTTGGGGTTACATTGAAATTTTGAGGCGCAACTCGAAACTCTAACCCCCCCCCCCCCCCCCACCATTTAAAAAAAAAAAACAAAAAAAAAACGAAATTCGGGTTTTTTTTTTTGGAAAACACCAAAGGTTAACAGTAATTTTAAACTTCACACGATAAAATCAAACAAATCAAACAGAGCTTGGTATGATAGCACGTCACATTCAGTCTGTGATTGAATAAAGTAAAGGGAACTATTGAAAGCGCTCGCTGAAGCGAATGCCATGGCGGATATGGCTTTGTTTTGTGTCATTGCTATGTTTATTTTAAAAAAAAATCAAACTTTTCGACAGAAAGAAACAAGAGTAGCTGTGTAACTGTCCCCCAACCGCCGGAACAAAAGACATAGGGCGACAACACTCAAACACGGCCATGTAAGAAAGACAGCACTTAAAACAACTAGAAAGGAAGTAAAGAAGCAAGCATATTTTAATGCAAGTCTGACGGCGCATTCTCGAAACAAGGAAAAAAAAACAAAAAAAAAAAAAAGAAACAGCGAATAATGCATTAAGAGTGCGTATTAGGAACAAACAAAAAATAATATATGAACGAGAGGTTTCTCGTAGTTGGACATAAATGCGAGGGCTCCTACGATCTGGTTTCGGTACTTCGAAATACAACAAAAATGAAAAGGGGAACAAAAGAAAGCTGACACTCTGTATAACACCGCAGACATGCAGGAGGATATTCAAGCGACGAAAGACATCTCTCAAAGGAGCGTCGAAGGAGAGAAACAAATTCAGCGTGAGGCGTACAGAAAGGCCGCATTTGAGTGGGAGGTTTGCCGTACCTTTTCTTTTTTCTAAGCCAGTTTTATTAAAAAGAAGAAAAAAATAAAATTTTATAAGACACTTTCTGCTGCCTCCTTACTTTGTCGCCTCATTGTTTGGCTTTTGTATTGAGTCCCAATTTCTTTCGTGCCGCCCTTCAAACCTCTTCGCAAACGTGAAGTAAAAGAAATACCGACAGAAATGGTCTGGTAGCCGACTCGTCGCTCAAAGGCTAATTCAAGCAGGGCCGCGAGGGTTCGACGAGGGAAACTGAGTCGTCGGGACAAAGACTCTTTGTAACAGCAGTCCAAAGAGCGGATCGCAGACGTTGAAGCCGGGAAAAGGCATGCAATATATAAAGCAAACGGGAAACTGAACAGGCCGTTTTGGAACAACGTTTCTCAATGAACTAAAAGAACACTTTTTTTTTTTGCATTTTTGCTGCACGAGTAAGCGATTTCCGTATTTGAAGTGATTAGCATTACCATTGTCTAAGCTCAGTCGGGATGTTAATGAGGAGACACAAACTTAGGAGTACGTAAAACCCCGGTCTGTGATGTTATTACTTGTGCAAGGTGTTTCACGTAAGATTGACACTTTATTTTTAAAGAAAACTTAAAAAAGAGAAAAATTTTGGGGGGAGAACGTTGTCCATGGCTGTAAACCTAAGGACAAAAGTGTAAAGTGCTCATTAAAAAAGTAATTAACAAGGAAGTCACTAATTAACTTATTAGTCTTCTACTTGGGCTAGTCTGACTTAATTAGATATTTGAAACCCGCTGTATACTAAAGCTTTAGCAGTTGAGAGACCTCAGACAAGAAGTTAAGCTTCGGGGTTTTGCGTGGCATATTTTGGCAATCACGGCAGCGGGAAATCGAAACTAACTTTGAATAAAAAGCGCCCCAGGAGCGGAAACAATTTAGCTACACAAGAGGAGACCAAGTGTGACACGTGATGACACGCCAGTTGCTGTGAACACGTGACCAAAAGCTTGATCTAGACCACAAGGGTATTATAATGTATGCTATAGGTTCAACTGGCGCTAGTGTCTATGCGACTTCCCTGACGCGAATTGAAGCAGACAGCAACCAGTCTACTTTTGCGGTGCTCTTGTGCATTCCTATGGGAAAACGCGCGTGCATTTTGTCTCTTCGCCGTAAAACAACACTGAACGCTTGCGTTATTTGGGTCGTGCCGTATAGTATATACCTTGATTAACATTCTAAAAGTGTAATTGCTTTAGTTAGCGCACTTTTCTTCAGCGGTGAGCGATGTTTAACTTCGCTACATTTCAGTCCGAAAAATATATTCCGCAGCAGGTGTGTAAAAACAAGCGACGATGCAAAGCAAAATAACAACCGAAAGAAATATAGAGTAGTGTTCAAGGCTCGCCAGCATCCCGGTGACGCTTATATATTGCTAATAAGCCAGTCCTCTCACTATATGAAAATGATCCCTTCGTGCATGAGCGGATAAAGACATTCAAAACGTGAACAATAAAGTACCTGCCGGGCACCTTGAGGCATGCATGCCGACACATGTTCTCAAAGATTTCGAGCGTGCGGGAGATATTATAAACGTAGAACAAGCATCTTCCGCGCTGAGCAGAGAAAATTAAGTGGTACTTACTTAAAATCGGAATATATTACGTGGCCTTCAATTTATTTTGATCGTGCATGCACTGGTAGTTACTGATGCAGTGCGCCGACGTCGTGTTTGCGCTAACAGTGTCCGACAGTGCACATAAATACACCTACGAAGCCGTTTTAGCACCGTTTTTAATGCAACGAATTTGAAAGAAAAACGCGGTAACTGACCAATTATTTTATTTGCGTGACTGAGAAATGTTACAACGCGCCTAGTACGCACAAATTATTCGTGATATTCGCTCTTATAATCGAGCGCAGAGAGAAAATGCACTCGTTTTTTCCAAAAGAAATGCATTACCGCATGTCAATTTCGAATTGGTTGCTCTCTGCTTCAATTTGCGTCAGCACACTAGCGCCACTTGAACCTCTAGCGTACATTATAATAACTCTATGATCTAGACCCCTGCTCTCTCCAGCCGGTACAAAACTGGAAGATTCTGCGTGCGTCTCTCACATGCGAAAAAGGGCGCTTTTGTTTTTTTTTAACAACTTTTTACACCGAGGAAACAGGCATCCCTGGATTTCCGATAAGTTTTGGTCCTAGTGCCTAATCGGCTTGCGGAAGGAGGATGTGGGCCAATTTGGGATTGGACCAATGCTTTTGTTCATGTGTTCACAGTAACTCACCCGTCACCACGAGTCACAAGTTGACGCCTCATTGTCAGCGAAACGGATTCCGCTCCTGGCACGCTATTTTCTAAATTATTTTCGATTTTCCGCTGGTCTGTATGACAACATATATCACGAAATAACTCGAAGTATACAATTTTGTTTTATTTCTCATCTTTCTTGGCTTCAGTAAACAACGAATTGTAGACTTCTAATTAAAACATGCTAGCTCAAACAGAAGGTTTAAAAGGTAATTATAGCTTTTTTTATTTAGCTATCTCATCGACACTTTACACATTCGTATTTAAGTACACTGCCGTGGACAACGTGATCCTGAAGAAACAGTGTGTTTATTTCAAGTTTCTTTTTGTTTCAAGTACCGTCACTCTTACGTGAAAAACCCTGTATAGTGCATATTTTAGTAATAACACTTTTTTTTGCATAAACAGGTATGAACATCATTTAAAATGCCCACCTGTGCATGTATTAATAACAAACTCACTGCGTAGGCGATATGTTTATGAAAGAGCCTTCAAGAGGTATCTAGATTTCAAACAAAAGATATATTCGAGTATTTCCCTTCTATCTGTTCATGGGAAAAGGTGATAATCTTTGTATGTGAAGAAAATGCCTACTCGCAATAGGTAATATACTATTCAGCCACTAGACAATGCAAACATCTATAATGAGGACCTTCGTGGCATACATTTGTAGGGAGGTTTTTAAGTTCAAATGATCTTACATATCGATGTAGAAAATAGGCAATAGCACGAAAAACATTTAGAACAGATGACGCAGGAAAGGAAAAGGTACGCAATAAAATAAGCAAACGACAAATTAAGTAGACAATACAGCATAATTTATATGCAGGTGTTGAAAACAGACATAAGATACAAAGTTCATAGCCAACGAAGTTACCAACGCACAAAGCAGAAGACGCGGAGCGTACACAACATACAAAGCAATAAACTTACGAAGAAGACAAAAAAAAAGTCAACGTTTGTACACAAAAAAGAGCAGCACGCGTGTATTCTTGCTTTGAAGACGGCTCGAACAGTTGTGCTCAAGCCGCTCCCGCGAGACTTGCGGTGGCAAAAACAAAATCCTTCTTAGCTCCTGTGCAAAGACATCTCATTTGTTTACTTTCTTTATCAAGTAAATCTGCTTTGTCTACAGACCGCTTTACTGAAAGAGGGCGAGAGAGGAGAGAGGAAAGGGCTACCGGCGCTTCCCCCTTGCTGGTGCGTTAGAAAGAGAGAAAGTCGGATAAGAGGCTTCGCTGGTGTTGGGTGCATGCATTCCCCGAACTTCGCTCGCGCTTTATTCTCTGTTTTAAACTCCCAAACCTAATTAGAGCCATGGGCTTGAATGGCGACAGTCTCTGTCATTGGGACACCATTGCTCGGTTATAGGGTGCACGAATAACGATAGAAAGCGTCCAATATTGTCCGAAGACGTATGTAGCTTACACGGAATCCCTCAAACGCGACTGCAATTTCTATAAGCTCCTTCGGTTTCCACATGACGCCGATATCCGGCGGCAGTTGATTGCGTCTCTAAACCGAAAAGGCTTTTCCCCAACACCATCCTCTAGACTGTGCTCGTACCATTTTGTGTTACGAGCGCACCGAACACTGTACCGCCGATGAACATGGGGTGCGCTAGCAAGGTGTGTGCAATTTTTCTCGTGTCAATTGCTGTTTCAGCTTGTAACTTTTGGCAACTGAAATTATCTTAATATTAATATTTTGAAGTGGTGACACAGACCCGATTGTGTCATCTACAACATTTAGTTGAAGG
Source organism: Ixodes scapularis (assembly GCF_016920785.2). Classification (NCBI taxonomy): domain Eukaryota; kingdom Metazoa; phylum Arthropoda; class Arachnida; order Ixodida; family Ixodidae; genus Ixodes; species Ixodes scapularis. Next base: position 72,521,306 of record NW_024609837.1, read on the forward strand.
TTCATTTCCGTCGCCGAGTGCGGCTGGAAATTGTAAAAAAGTTAGCTCTATCAGTTTTACATGAATCGCGATCTGCTGCGCGATGCCAGAAGGCCATTATATATGTTCACCGTTGCATTGCGACTAGATTCTTCGTATCTTAAAACGTAGTACGTAATGTAGCTGGGAAGACATTTTTAATCTCTCCTGCTGAAAGTCGAAGCATGTTCATGTATTGATTTTAAACCGTTGAATCATTGATCGACTCGCTCCGGTAATAGATCCATCTCGAATTTGCTGTATCCAGTTCTCGAGAAAAGACACGTTCGCTGACACGGGATCCTAAAATAAAATGTTTATAAACACCTTGAAGCCGGAATGAGCTTCCTTCCATCGTTCCTGAAATATTTTTATGCTGCTTGTCCTTGTACATATTATATTTTATTGTTGTGGACGACACGAAACGTCAAAAACATTCTCGGTGTACTGCATCTAAAACGACAAAACACTTGAAGTATAATTCCATCGCTCTCAAATGATGCAATATTTGGAGTACTCGCTTCCGATTTCGATCGGTGGCGCGTTGAGTGCCGCACTGCTGGCGCCGCCGCACTGGCGAATATCATAATGCAGGGCAAGAAGCGTTCTTAATTAGTTCAAAAACGCCATTCGCGGGACACAAGAACACAAAACTAGTCCTAAATTAGATACCCAGACCTTTCGAGCTCACAACTAGCACACCCATCGCGGAATCGGCGCCCAGAAGAGCACTTTCGCGAACGCTTCTAACCACTCATCATGGCCGTGGAACCTAACGCTCGGTAAATGGCGCTACAGTATTGAGCAGCCTTCGATCGTTCCACGATAAAACGGTAGGACGTTTTATCGTGGAACGATCGAAGGCTGCTCACTCCGGCTTGAAGATGTTTATAAACGTTTTATTTGAGGATCCCGTGTCGACGAGTGTGTCTTTTGCCGAGAACTGGGAACAGCAAATTCGAGAGGGGTCTATTACAGGAGCGAGTCGATCAATGATTCAACGGTTTAAAATCAATGCATGAACATGCTTCAACTTTCAGCTAGAGAAATTGAAGGCTTCTGTCCAGCTACATTATGTACTAATTTTGAAAATACGAAGAATCTAGTCGCAATGCGTAGGTAAACATAGGTTAATGGCCTTTTGGTATCGCGCAGGAGATCGCGATTCAGGAAAACCGATAGAACTAACTTTTTGACAATTTTCAGCCACGCTCGGCGCCAGAAATGAACCGTGAACTATGTGTTGTAGAGGATAAAATCGGGTCAATGTCACCACTTCAAAATATCAATATTAAGATAAATTCAGTTACCGAATGCTACAAGCTGAAACAGCAATTATCACGAGAAAACTTGCACACACCTTGCGAGCGTACCCCATGTTCATCGGTGGTACAGCGTTTTGTGCGCGCTCAATTTACAAAATGTTACGAGCACAGTCAAGAGGATGGCGTTGGGGAAAAGTCTTCTCGGTTTACGGACGCATCCCACTTCCGCCGGAGATCGGGGTCATGTGGAAACCGATGGAGCTTAAAGACATTGCAGTCGCACGTGCCGGATATCGTGGAATCTACATAGGTCCTCGGATAGTATTGGACGCCTTCTGTCGTTATTCGTGCATCCCATGACCAAGCAATGGTGTCCCGATGACCGGGAGACTGTCGCCATCGAAGCCCGTGGCTCTAATTAGATTTGCGAGTTTAAAACAGAGAAGAACGCGCGAACGAAGTTCGGGCAGTGCATGCACGCAACACCGGCGCAGCCTCTTATCCGGGACTTTCTCTCTTTCTACCGCTTCAGCAGGGAGGAAGGCACTGGTAGCCTTTTCCCCTCTTTTTTCTAGCTCTCACAATGGAGCTACCCACGATAAAACGGTCTATAAACTAATGAAAAAAATAACACCGAAGAACAAAAACAAATAACAAATAAGGGAAGATATTTACATGGATGCATGTCATGAAAAGAAACAAATCACTACTTATTTGTTTTTAAATTCGATTTACTTGTTTATATTTTGCTTCTTACAATTGCCTGCAGAAGAAGTTAAAAGACATACCAGCCAGTCCAGGACTAAAAAAACACCACGACGCCACGGAAAAAAAAAAAGTTTACGTATTTATTATATTAAAAGGCAAATTCTCAATATATATTTCCAAAAAAAAAAACATTAAATAAGGAAAGATATTACCGAAGTCCCTGAAATCACTCGATAGAGTTCCGTGAGTTTTAGACACTACAGTTATAGAATCTCAGGAAAAGGCGTGTCCCGTGGATTTTATTATCGCACGGTAACAAATCACACTAAGCATTATTTGATAAGAATGCCGACGAATAAATTAGGAAGCAAGAAGCGTGAACATCATTAGGCATGCCCGTCGTTCCTTGACTTCTCTCTTACTATAGTAAAGAGCGAAGCCTTGTAAAAAAAAAAAAAAGATAAGAGTAAAAAAAGGAAATCCTCATCCTGACCGCGACACGACCTCGGTCTGATCGACGTCGGCGTAGTGCAGGGCACAGCAAGACGGGTTCCGGCAAGGGCCGAAGGGACGGCACCGTACAGCGCGTGACTCGGGAACCAAAATCGTCCGAATTAGGACCCAGCCAAGCGCGTCCATCCGGCAGCTTCCCGAATTTCACTGCACCAAGGATCGGGACACCGTACCCAGTGCGCACCGAACCACCCATCCGTTAGGAAACGAAATGGCGGCCCGGGAAAACCTTCTCTCGTACTTTTTTTTTCTTCCCCAACTTTGCTCGACAAATTGTTGTTAACCAAAGAATTCGTCCGCGGGAAGGACTTTTTCACACATGTTCCCTTACCTTTGAATATATTTTAGAGGTATCAATTGTTCTTTAAGAATTATATTTTTTAGACAGCCTTACGATATTGGTGTTCGCTGAAGTACGAGTGCTCACCCGCTTTTTATTTCAAGAAAGATGCCGTTCTCGACTATCCTTGATGAATTTCGTCTACGGAGCTCCTTCTCTCAAACTTTACCTTATGTGTGAGACTCTGAAACTGTCACATTTTCATGATGTAGAAAATACGAGACTGTGGTAAAAGCAGGGAAAGAGTTTGAGACGTTTTTTTCCACTGTCTTTCTTCTTCGAACAAGTTTCCCTGCTTTTACCACAGTCTCGGGTTTTCTACATCATGATCAACATCCACCAGCTCACCAGCGCACTCCCTGTTTTGTCACCTTTTTGACGGTTCTTTCAGAAGGACTCTCTTGACTGTACATTATTAAATGTTTTTTTGTTCTTCCATTGGAAACACCCTTGTTGAACTTGTTTTCTTAAGGCAGCATATTCAAAATCCATGTCTTCTCGCTCGTTTGTTCTCTCCATAAAGCTTTCTCCTTAACTTTACATTTTCCTTCCATGCAGCCCTCGTTTCAAATTTGTCTGTCCTTTGCTCTGGTGCACATCAAAAAGAAGCACAGCAAAAACAGGTAAAACAAAAAAACAAAAAAAAACACGCGAAGGTGGCCCAAGGGGAACCATAATATCCTGCCTTCTTGACAGAAGCGACTCCCCACACCATTTGCTCAGATTACGACGGAGTATCTCCATATTCGTCCATTTTCGGTCACTATGTATGAATCGACTATAACGATTTCTAATGAAGACCCTTGGACTTGTTTATAACAATTGGTGGAATCGTGCAATACTTTTTTTTGGCTGTGTTAAATGTTATTAATGTGAGAGCACTAACTATGCCATGGAGCGGAACCAACCGCGTCTGTAACAGCAAAAAAAAAACGCCAAAGAAATGTTAATTTTTTGATTGGTTGGACAAAACGGCTCCTAGATAGCCATTGGCGGCCGCTTCATGACAGCGCGCGCTCGGCAGCCGCTCTCGTGTCAGGCGTTGCCGGAGGGAAAGGGGGGGGGGGGGCTGCGGCCGCTTCATGAGAGCGTGCGCTCGGCCGCCGCACTTGTGTCAGGTGTTGCCAGGGGGGGAGGCTGCGGCCGCTTCTGCTCCTCTCGGCACCGAGGAATGTGGTGGCGCCTGAGGCATCTATATCGTCGGCAGCCGCAACCTCGGCAGTAGCGAAACGCGGCCGTCCACGCCAGTACACTGTAGACGAACTAAGGGAGCGGAAGAATGACAGTCATGATTTCGCATTTAAAACTCATAAAAATACTCAGGTGTCCTCGACACTTTTTTTTTGCCAGTTAGGCCGTGTAATGTGCTGTAATTTCGTATCAGTGACATTAATTTCACGAGTTCGGTCAGTGCGTGCAACATTGAAAGAAGGGTTTTTATGGGTAACGATCTCTTTGTTGCCTTATGACTACCCGTGCACGGGACATCATGCTCTCATGCAAGTCATTCACCAATTTTGTCGGTAGTAGCTCCTAGCCAATCCCACTAGCCTTACACATTGGGCTTGTATTTCGTTGATAATAAAAATTTGACCACGAAATGTAGGTTTGAAAACTTTACTTCACATGGAAAAATCGTAACTTACGATTTTATGATCACGAAATTTCTATATGAAGCATTTAATTATAATTTACAGGCATTCAATAACAACTATAAACCCACACTGTACAGTTCTAGACTATACGCTTTAACATGAGGAGTTTTGAAAATACAGTAGAGGATCTTGAAGTAGTTTTGCACCCTCTGAGTTTGGAATTTAATGCAATAGCACTCACGGAAACATGGTTCACAAAATAGGACATACCACCGCAACTGAAAAAAAAGGTGGCGGTATAGCCCTTAATCTAAAATACCACTTCCAGTGTCAAGTAATTAATAATTTAACCAGAATAGATGAGGATGTTGAAAGTTTGTTTGTTAACATATCGAACGTAGTAGTGGCTGCTTTGTACAAACCGCCATCTGGCCATATATTTGAATTTATGACATTTCTAGATAGTGCACTATGTTATCTTGGAACTCTAAAAACGTCATTTTTTTATTCTCGGAGATATAAACATAGATACGATTTCTGACGATCTACATGCGACAGACTTCCCCGATGTTACACAACAGCCTGCCTGTAGCAATGTAATAACACCACCAACCTGGGTGACCGCAGACACTGCAATGTCTCTTCACGTCTGTATTACAAAAATTGATACCAGTCAGACTACGGCTGGTGCCCTTTTGTACGATATTGGTGGCCATTTGCCTGTCTTCCATTTAGGATCTCCTTTAGGTAAGGAAAAAAAAGACGATTGTACAGGCATCTTTTGTCATCGGACCATTAATGAGTAAACGCTAAGTAATTTCGGCGTCCTTATATAGCAAGACAACTGGGATTACCTTTACAAAGGGCATGACGCTTTCGATGCCTATAAAAGCTTCGTGGCTATATTTAAACACTGCTATAGTGCAGCTTTTCCTTTGCGGTAAAGTAAAACGGGACATAAAAAATGAGAAAACCATGAATAACTGGGAACCTATACCAAAGGATAAATGGAAAAAAATATAATGCTTTTATTCAGTGCTGTGATCACCCTATTTTGACTGAATAAAAGAAAATACAGAAACAAACTAAACTCCTATATAAAAAGGCAAAATTTGATTACCATCAAAATAAATTTCTGCATATTCGCAATGATCTTAAGAAAGTATGGGACATGACAAACAACTTAACGAATCAAAAGCAAGCCCATTCTAGTGTGGAAGATAGATAGATAATGTAAACGTCACTGGGAAAGAACTAGCGGATGAAATGAATTGGCACCTCGTTAACATATGAACTTATGCAGGGAAAAATGCAGATATGAAGAAATGCGTGCTGGGAAAAAAAACCGACTCTAATCAATCATGGAAATCGACAGAATCATTAAAAATTTAAGAAAAGGATTTTGCCGCTGGGATGACTAAATAAAAGCTTTAGCAATTAAGCACACCTTGAGCATCATTGGCCCTATTTTATTCGATCTAATAGATGTCACACTGGTGTCTCGCGAATTTCTCGATGAGTTAAAAATAATCAAAGTTATTCTCGTGTGACCATCATAAATATTCATAGCCCTATTTCAGTCCTACCAGATTTTCGAAGATCTTCGATAGGGTTATCAATGATAGGCTAATCAGTCATTTTTTTCAGAAGCATCAGGTAACACAGGCTCAATATTGATTTCAGAAAAAAAAGTCTGCAGAACTAGCACTGACTGAAATTAAAAAAATAAAATTCTTGAAAATATTGAAAATAAGTTGTAGACACTTGGCCTATTCCTAGTTCTTGCGAAAAGCTTTTGGTACTGTGCAATACAGTATTTTACAAGAGAAGCTTAAAATTTGCGGAGTTCGAGGAGTCGCATTATAACTAATCAAATCCTATCTTACAAATCGCTATCAACATGCTTATATCAATCATCTAGTAAAATGAAAATACAAAACGGCGTTCCTCAGGGTTCTATCCTGGGGCCTCTGTTTTTCCTTGTATATATTAATGATATAACCAAAATACCAGGCTCTCCTCAGCCAATAATGTATGCGGACGACACAATTGTTTTTTTCTCTGGTTTTACAAAAGAGTGTTTAGAAAATTCTGGAAATGACTACCTCTTGAACTTGTAAAATTGGCTACAAATCTGTCGTTTAAGTTTAAATACAAGGAAAACTAAGTATATATATATTTTCAACCAGTAAATAAACGAGATTGCAGCTTCATCAATATAACATTTGATGAAACCTTACTAGACCAAGTAACGGATACAAGTTTTGGGGGTATATGGTTTTCCGAGGACCTATCGTGGAATACTTATGCTAATAAACTTAAAATTGAATTATCTCGAGTTACTGCTAGCTTATATAAAATTCAAAATTTACTGCCTACCTGGTTAAAACGAACGTTATATTATTCAATAATTCGCTCTAAAATTAGTTACGGCAGCTTGATCTGTAGAACAACAGCTGCGAAATATAATAAAATAATTGTATTACAAAAGAGAATACTGAACATATGTGAAAAATGTAGAGGTGATAAAAGAAACGTAAGCGCGCAGCCACTCTTTGTAAAATATAATAAGCTTTAAGCAGACCAGGTTTACAACTTTAAACAGTTACAATGGATGCATAAGGATGAACTGTACACCAACCCAACAAATATCGTGAGCGCATACACGCTTCGAGATGCAAAGATAAGAATGCCCACTATAAGCAAAAGTATGGTCGACAAACTTTAACTTTAGAAATAATTTAAATTTTAAGCAATCAAGATATGAACATAGACTATAATACAATTTTCTATAAATTCAAAAGTAAATGGGGAACGCTTCTGGTGGCTGGTACTATTAAATTTTCATTGTGAAGTTATTTTTTCTTTCTCTTTTCTGGTTTCCGAAATTATCTTAAGCGCCGTTCACACTCTTGCGACCGAGTAAGACCGAGAGCGACCAGACCGGTTTTGAAGCCTTTTTTTTTACTTCTTAGGACCGGATGCGCTCCAGCGGAGATGGTCCTAAGGGATCGCAAGAGGCTTAAAAACCGGTCTGGTCTCTCTCGGTCTTACTTGGTTGCAAGAGTGTAAACGGGCCTTTATTCATGATCTTTATGTGTAGAAATTTAGACCATCTTTTTTTCTCGGTCAAAGTTCTGTACTAGTGACCTACCTGAATGTACATTTAATGACGTTATTAAAATGATGTGTGACGCTTGTGGTTTTACTATTTCAGCCTATTGCCTGTGTATAATCTAATGTTTACAGTGCTTTGTTATTGAGAGTTCGTTTTGCCTGGCATGTGTGATCCTGTGATTGCGGCTTTCAGAGTGTGTATTTTAGTTCTGCTTTGTTGATTGGCTGTTTTATTTTTCGCTCCAACCTTATTTGCCACGGGTGAACTGTTGGGGGGACAGAAACTCCGTCAGGCAGCTGTGCCTTTATCTTTGTCCCCCACGCGGGAAAATATAAAAAAAGGCTTCATATATTAACAACCGCATTTGCCTTCAACACAGGAACCATTGCAGCGCACTATAAAACGACCACAAAATGTTTTAGTAATACGTTTCCACTTCGCTTTTTTTCGCTCTAGAAAAAAGGGTAGCAAGAAAACATGTGGTGAAGTAGGTGAAAGACCACCGTAAGCAGAAAACTCTGTGTTGATTCATGGGTACCATATTTAAACGTTCAGACTCTGATTCCGGATACGTCTTACGGAACTTTCTATGCATGTCTCAGACATCGGTGAGTAGTTCTGAAAACTCGAATAGCACCTTGGTATCAATTGTACGCATCTCAACGGGTCTACAGTTCCATGTGAAGACAAACTAGACAGGTACCTTTTGGTACAGTTTGCGATATCGATAGCAAGGGTACGACACCTTCGTTCTTTTTCAGTTCATGAAGGGTTTAATTTTCGCCGGATAAGTTGGTGTCCCAAATTATCACTTTTGCAGCACACTAATTGTTTTGATTGAAGAGAAGGACACAACAGCGACAGTTCCTGGCTCGCATTACCAGTTTGGTGTAGGGAGCACTTGATGCTAATTGTGAACACTTTGGTACCGATATGTAACCGGTTAATTTCGGTAAGATGTGCCATGCGCGGAAACGCATGTTACTAGAAATGTCCATCTTTTTGTATTCTTTCAGTTTGTGTTGACAAGGTGAAATTGATTTTGTTGCGAAAGGCTGCATCCGCTTAGCAAAAAACAGGTTGATGTTACGAATTTTACGTTTCCCACCTAGTCCCTTGCATTGATGTTCAAGTCAAATGTATTTGGTCTAACTGCTTGGTGAAAATTAGTTTTCAGCAGGCGTGGCTCTGGATTATGCCCGTAATGCGTGCGGGTACTGAGCTTTTTGAAAGATTCGTATAGGCACTGGCCTGATTCCTTGTTTGAACGCTGGTTGGACATTCGTTATTTTTTGACAGCGACTACTCTCAAAAAAGATAAAACACTTCTTGAAGAAAAACGAGTTAGAGGTAATATTTGACGTAATTTTTACCTGTGAATTTTAATATATCGTTTGTTTCCCCGAAGATGTAACTAAACGCGAGAAAGCACGAAAAACCTGCGACTAGTTGTGACGTCATACTAGGACCTTTCTGCAGCCAAGCGCGTGTCGCCCTTGTGGTCAGCGCGTGCAATTTAAATATGTCCCGTTATCTTTTTTGTTCGGAATGACGCACGTCATGATGTCTCTTTCTGACCTTTTCGAAAATAGCGAGAGTGCGCGTACATAGCTTTGACAGGCGCTGAAGATGCGCGAGAGCAGGAATTCCAAAAACTCCTAATATGACGTCACGCCCCGGGAAGTGACGTCATATTAGTGGTACTTTCAGTGGTACTTTCAGAATTAATTTCTGCAGCCTCCCTGTACCAAACTGAAAAATAATCTTGATATTTGTGATCCTGGAGGCCAAATGAAGACGATTTAGGTGCTTTATCCTCAAATACGAACCCCATTAAGTTTTCCTTTAAAACTGCCAAAGACGGTTTCCATACAATGCGTGTTTAAAAAAAAGATGCCCAAAACCTTTTGTTTAGGATAGGCGTGCTTTGCACACGCTTGCATGCCCAAATCAAATTTTTTAAATAATCTTTAAAACAGAAATTCCAGGTAGAAGGTTTGTCACGGATATAACTACACATACATACATCGAGCATTAGGATGCGATTCAAGTGCCGATACGAAGTCTGTGGGTAAAAAGTATCGGGATAGATAACGTGCAATTACAGAGTTTCTGGGAACTAAGTTTGCGGATACCGTTCGGGTAAACACACACACACACAGAAAAAAGATAATTACGGTGTTGCACCGTCCTTTAGGCTCTCCGGAGCTCGGCATTTTAGAAACGTTAATTAAATGAAAATGATACGCAATATGAAAGTTCTAAAAAAGAAGTCACAGAGAACAAATGCGAGAAAGATAAATATAAACCCCTTAGAATCGAAGCATTCAACAATAAACGAGAAACAACGGTGTAGGGATACACAAAAATGGCTATAATAAATACGCAAACTTTTTTTTAAACGCAGAAACAAACCAAGGGAACAAAGATGTAAAACCCACGATCAGATAGGATCAAAAACAATCTTTCCCAAGCAGTTCGACCGCTTGTTCGAGACATCGACATTACCGGCCTTGATTACGCCGCACACTAGGTTATACCGCAATACAATCAGCAGCCGTCCTTTCCCAACGCAATTCAATCTTTCGACACACCAATTATTTTCCCCATGTACTCGTCTCCTTTTTCGTCCCCAATGGGGAATTCCGCGTATAACCACATAGTCCAGTTCCATGGCGCGCTACTGTCTAAAGCCCGAAAAGCGCTTGTGGGCGCCCAATTTCGCTTGAAATCGCTCCCCCGTGGCTTTCTTTGGCCAGCTTGTCGACTCCATCCCCAAACGATCTCCCCATTCTCCCCACGGTGTACGCCAGTCCAGCTCCCCCGAATTCCCAACTGTCTCGTCCAGAGGCCAACCACACTGCAAGAGACAGCCGGAAACCCTAGTCGCTTCCTAGATGGGAGGGTCATCGTCACGACGTTTATAATTTTTGTTTCTGTCGGATATTTTGAGGGGGAATAAAAAATAAAGGATGTCGGTTTTCGTGAAGGCTCGGTGTTCGTTCGGCTAATGATGTCGCGGTGAGCTAACGACGTTTCCCCGCAGAACTTTCATCGAATGACCCGTTGCCCTTGACGTCTTTTTTATTGAGCTTTTCCTAAGTGTGTTTTCCCCCGGAGTTTCTCTCTCTTTCCATCTTCGGTGCAAATCTAGTTCCACCACCTGGCTCTTTTTCGTGTGATCCATTTGTCCTTTTAACGTAGTATACAATATACGGCTGCCCCCCCCCCTCCCCTCTCTAAATTAAGGTCTATGAACGTACCTTGAGCAGGAACCTTCACCTTTTTAGCTAAATTTAGCAGAAAAATTTGCCAGGAGTGTATTCTACATATAGCATATTCTTGACTGAAGTCCGCTCCCGGTGTATGGTTCCCAGGGTCAAATTTCGGTAAAAAAATTAAAGTGTTTAATTGTATAGTCCACACCTGGTTCAGAGTCTGCCTTTGTTTGTACTTATTCGGCACTTTGTGCCTAGGCCGTATCTAAACAAATCTCATACAACACACACTTTGAAAAATATCTGCCTTATTAGCTCATAAAAATGCTTGCATCATACGTAAATATCCATAAACAGACCTTGGCCATCACAAAACACATCATGCCTCGCCATAGTGAACAATCTAGAAAAACAATACCTTGCATGGTTCGAATTTGCAGATGGTCCAGACCGCGTAAAATCTTAACTTTTTAGCACCTACAGTGCGCGGACTAGTGATTTGGGATTTCTGAATGGAACCAAATTTCTTGAGTTCTATGGTTTTTACATTCGCTGCACGCCATTCTTTTCTTTTGGTTGATTTCAAAATGAATTGCATACATAATTTAATTACAGCAGAAGAAAATCGCTCATCACTAGAAGCAGGAAATGCCGTTTATGATCGTTCGTGTTCAATCATTGAGTCGTCGAGAAAAAATAATCGCGTACGCTTTTCGGATATTTTCAAACAAACCGACGTAAACTTAATTAGTTTAATTTTATGAAAAACATAAGACATCGCTTCTCAGCTCAGAGTCCGATCAAACGTATGCACAGACGTCTTAAATCATATAAACCACGAGTAAAACAAATACAGAAACGATCAGAAGAAAGGACGACAAGAAATCTATCTTAAATATTTCTATCGTAAGATAAATTTCCTATAAGTGAACTGAGTACATAGAAATTGCGCTTACGTCATTCGCTTATTTTTATTATAAATTAATTGACGTATTTTTCGGATTTTTTATGTTTTTAAATTTTACAAACAAGTTCCTCAAAATATGATCACAATTCTTTGGTAAATATGTGCACCTATATTGTCACGAATGACAAATGATGAGGCACAGAATAACTGAAGAAACTAAACGTTTAATGGGCGAACTTGTGCCCAAAACAAAAGTAAACAGGAGACAACAATAGAGCGTCACGGGCGTCGATGGCGGCGTAACAGCAGGGCAGCAGGACCGTACGCTGCCCTTACAAAAAATTTATATCTGGCCAGATCTAAAGCTTCTGGATATGGCCATATACAGAATTGGCCGCATATAACCTGATATGGTATATCTGTCAGATATAGTCTGATATCCTTGGCCAGATATGGAAACGCCAGATCTGGCTAAGAATGGAAATTCCAGATCTGGCAAGGCATATCAAAAGGACACAAGCCTGAAATCAGCATTTTGTATATGTTTATTGTCTACGATTTTCCAAGTGCCCCGGCCCGCAATGAAAGAATTATGGGAACGGTGCTCCCTAGTGATCGCTAATTTTGACCAATTCCATCTTTACACAGTTTCGGGTGTAATTCGTAGTCACCCTTAACAAGCATCCCAAAGGCTCAAGGACCTGTCATATCACTTTACACATTTCTCGTCAACGGCTGCGTTTATGATACTGTGCATGCGACGCACCTTTCAACCTGGCTGAGCAGCAGAAATCTCTTTCGATATTATCATTCTCGTGATTGTTATTTTAGCAGGAATTACTTAAAAGCCAAGAAATCACAACAACCAAAACCGGGATTAAGCTCGGATTCAGCGGGGCTGTTTATAAAATTTGTAGCGTTTCTAACTTAATATCAGCGTCTTTGAAGCTGTACATGTCATGACAGGTGGGTTCTATAGGACGCTTGTTCACGGTGACTCCGAATTACACACAAAACTGTGTAATCATAAAATTGGTCGAAATTTCCGATCACTGGGCAGCTGAAGGAACACAGTCCCCATAATTCCTCGAGTACGGGTCGAGGCGCTTGGGGGATTTAGCAAATTGTCTGCTCGGGCGTAATGTTAACACTTCAAAATATTTAAGCTACATTAAAATCCTCGTGAAAATTAGCACTAATAATCCCAAACTTAAGCTTGCCAAAGCCGAAGTTTGGGATTATTTGTGCTAATATTTAGCTCGCGAATAATGAGTTATTCACAATTTGATAACAAAGCACTTTTTTTAAACTTTTTTAAACGTTTTTATATATTAAAAACCGGCCACCAGTTAAAGCTGTATATACGCCTGATAACGAAGTATATACCTCAAATAAGGCTGTATATATGTCCGATGAGTCTTTGTATACGTCAGATTAGGCTGTATATATTCCAGATAAGGCTTTATATTCCACAGATAAGGCTGTATATAGGCCAGATAAGGATTATATACTCCAGGTAAGGTTGTATATTATATGTAATCATATAATCTTTGACATCGCCAAATATTCCCCAGATATAAGATTTCAAGACGGGTGAAGGCGAGAGTGGCTCCGGCGTGCCACGCCAAGCCCCCTATGTACACGCGTGGGCTTCTGGAACAATCAGCGTAGAAGATTCGGGGTGTAGAACATTCTAACCTCGAATCAGCAACACGGTTCTCGTATTTACCAGAAAATCACATTAGAGTCAACAAAAATGCGTATCTGCGGCCAGGAATCGAACCCTGGCCTTCTGCGCGGAAGGACAGCGCGATAACCGTTAGGCCACGGCCGCGTTGACTGCTCGGCCAGCTGCGCGCGCGGCAATATATGGTTAGCGGACTAATACGTCAGGCTAGTGCGTTATACATCGGGAACATGCTATTTTGAACTACTGCAATTGGGCATAAGAGGAGTGATATTGTTTATACAAAAATATTTTGTAATATTGCCGCGCGCAGGGCTGAGAAAGCAACGCTCGATCACGAACCTCTAGAAAGTTCTCGTTTATTCTTGTTCCACACGTAACTTCTATCGTTTATCCCTGCTTTTGTTGTTCCAGAAAGTGCGTGTTCATTCTCGCCCCGAGCGCGCTACGCTCGAACCTTCTCCGCCGAATCTTCGAGATAGTGACTCACCCTAGATAAGATGCCCCCCGCGACCTTGTCGAGTCAGTTTTCGCCTCAGCGTTCGATCTTGCTGCTTCGCCGCCTTCGACGCCCGCGACGCTCTGTTGTTATCTTTTTTTCTCCTTTTAATTTTCGGGCACAAGTTCGCCCGATTAAACGTTAAGTTTACTCCGTTATTCGCCGCCTCATCACTTGTCCTTCGTGACAATATAAAATTGCAACAAGTTTTGACATTAATTTTAAATAAACGTAGCGACGTAACTTCTTCGCTTCATTACCACACAGCAAACACTGCCCCCCAACTAAATTTTTATTCTAACGATCTACGAGGTGTGGATGTCAAATTACAAGTCCCGGTATTCTGCTGGAGGCATACTTTTAACAGTAGCGGTTACATGTGATGTGAGTGGCAAGATTCCGGAATAAAATGGTATAAGCTTGGCTGAGCCGCGCAAGCCGGAAGTAGGCGAGACAAGCCACGAGGAGAACAAGACGAGTCACCGTGGCCCATGTAAAAAGCTAGCAGGGCATCAATCTAAAATGTTTGTGAAAGCAAATAAATCGCCTAGTGCGCGTCTAGAACTGCTTTAAAGGGTGTACGGTATTAGGGAGTTTTTGTATATCGTTTTCGCCGTCCCGCAATGCTCTCCGCAACCCGCTACGATACCCGAAACTCCACAGTCAAGGCTATCGCCGCGCAGCCGCAGTAGCGGCTTCTTCATTGCGAAGGGCTTAGCGGAAAGAGAAACGCGGCCTACAAAAACTCCCTAATATTTTTATGTCTGGTGTACGAATGTCTGACTGGCACAAACGGTTTCACAAAAAATAGAACGTTGGAGACGACTGCCACGTTAAAAATCGAGCAAAAAGTTACGCAAATTCGTCAAATGTTTAACAACAATAGCCGATTAAGGCTAATTCAATTAATATTAGATTCGGCGCTCCTTGACAAAGAGTGAATACTACAATTTCACACGAACATATAAATTTTACACGACATGCGCAACATCTATGCCCCAGTAGAGCACAAAATCTTCAGTGGGGAGAGAAAGATGAGCGGAGACACTTTGGCATGGACTTCATCGGTCGACTCTCAGAAGAACCTGATTTCTTGAAAAATAATTGTCAGATGTGACGAGATGTATATTTTTTAGCACTTCCCCAGAACTCAGAGGAGATCGATGCACTGCAAACCTCCCACAACATTAAGAATAAAACAATTGGCAGCGACCATTAGAAAGGCAGTATTGGAAAGGCATCGCTTAAATTTCGTTAAAATACATTAAGGAAAACCTCGTTTCCAGGGTGAGGAAGAGCCTATATCTTTATACACTTAGCGAAAAACAACGTCTAGGATAAATCTCACGACATCAATTTTCCTTTCCAAATTTAGCGGGGAAATTGAATTGTTGTATTGGTTATATGCCGACAATGTTCCCACCACATATTAAGCAGGAAAACAGTATTGGTGCAAAGGTCACGCGGTAGGGTGAGCGTATATTTTCCCTCTACATTTAGTGGCCGAACAAAGTTATCGCAGTGTCATTTAACGTCAGGTCACGTGACATAAAATTTCGGCTAAATTCAGCAAAAAAACTGAATTAGGGTTCAGGTCACGTGTCGCCAAGTTCCCTGCTAAATTTAGCGGGAAATGCACGGATGGAGAGAGGGAGCGACATAATTTTTGGATTGTGTGTGCGTGTGTGTGTGAAAGGGGGGGGGGCTGTTATTAAAAAAGCATTCCATCCCTTTAAACTTCGAAGAGCTGTGCACCAAGAATGGGAAGGAACAGCGAAGCTACTGAACAGGTTGGCGCATGATGACCTCTAGCAGATTTGATCATTGGAAGTTAGTATGAAACCGTGTACAGATCGGGAAGGTATAACAATTAAGTTGTAAGTTTGTATAAATAAACCGCACTTTTGCCACCAACGTCGATATTTAATAGTCCTATATCCTACACGTCACCGGCTCGGTTTCTTTAAGCACCAACGAACGGAGATCAAAAGCTACCAGACCGTGGTTCTTCACTACCCAACGCACAACAAACGAACAAAAGTGCGCTATCTTTTGACATGCTCAAAGTAATTTCGGATATAGGATAGACGCCATCGATAATTCGTATTAGCGTTGGTACTTCGAAGTTTCATCTAAGCTCGGATCCCACGATGAATAAAAAGGTAAGGTCGGCTTTCTTAAATAACGAAATATGTTTTCAACTCAAACTTTAGAAACACACTAGGAATGCCGACTAAGTCGTTATAGGAGCCGTTAGAAACCGACAGTGTAAAGGTAATGCGAGGAATTCAATATCTTCATAGACGAAGAGGAAATTTGCCTATCTGTGGGTGGTCTCTGCTGCGGTTAATGATTGTGGAAGAATCAATAAGGTGGGATGTCATTAGAAGTAAATCGAATATGTACTTCTGGCTCACTGTGTCCAACTGGCTTTACGTGAAAAAAAAGAATGTAGCTATAGAAAGAATAATGTCGATGGTTGGAAGAAAAAGGTACAGAACCAAGAAAAATGTATGCGATTAAACGTTTGTAGCAGAATCTATTTGCTCACACCTGATACAATTGTCATACGTTGACACTTCTTGAGATTTCTAAATATAGGTGCAATTGTTTATCTGCTGAGAATAGATTGTGTTCTGTGTTCGATTAGGCTGGAGGAAGTTTGTCAGCCCCAAAGGGCGTCCTGTGTATCTGCTGTCGATGAGAAATTTAGCAAATGCAGTAGCGCACTTGAGTGCGCGCTCGTTATTGAATTGGAAGCAGTAAGCATAAAAACCGCGATAACAAGTGTTAGGTGGTTTCTAGGCAAGAAAGTAAAAACTAAAGCGGCGTCAAATCTACGTATATTAAGGTGCATCAACTATTGCGAATATTGCTGCGGGGACTGTTCGTGCTGTGAATAATGCTTCACTCCCAGCAAGAACCCATTCGCAGCCCAAAGTGAAAAACCGAAACAAATCGAAAATAAAATAACTAAGTGAATAATAATAAAAAGAAAAAGGTAAAATTTCAATCCTTACTCCGTGCTTTTTTTTTTTCTTCTTCTTCTTTTCAGTTCGACGAGTGTTATGGCAGCAAATCAGGAAGAACGCGCGGTGTTAAAGTGGCGCCAATGTATAGGTTTCGAACGTTTTTTGGTTGGCATGAGTTGCTTACGTCAAAGGCAGTAAAAACTACAGCTACCTTATTTTTTTCAACTTTTTAGTTTTGGAAGTTCCCGACGCTGTTATTTTCGTGATTTTTTTATAGGTTCACTTAGTTCATTTTCTGGTTTCAAGATTATAAGAGCGCCCGCATTACCAATATCATTATCATCATCATTATTATATTTCTTTCCGAACGCCAATGATGATTATGATGCATTCATAGTGTAGCTCAAATAGTCTTTGGCGGGAATGATCTAAATATTGACGCTTTTAGCGTTCGCTTCGGGTTAGGCCAGTTTTGTTACTCTTAGTTACATTCACGTAAGAAAACAATTACATGAATTCAGTTTCAAGTGGATACTTTTTTCTAGCAGAGAAAATACCTTAATAGCAACGCTCGCTGGTTTATGGGAAGTTTGCGTTTGTTTCTAATGACTCCCAACTCGTGAGAAAGCAGCCGTCATGCAAACGTTACGGACGTTTTGCAGAATAGCGAGTGATTTCTTTCAGAAACGAGGTGGAACTGAAAGAAGACATGAATGTCAACGACCACTCATTCCTCGAACCTGTTTGCTATCGCACCCCCCCCCCCCCCCCGTGAAAATCGAGCCCATTCTTAGGTGCCTATCTTTCAATTGCAGCACTACTTGCCATATCATCTCACTACCCGTTAGGTCGCCGGGAGGAGGAGCAAGGTCTATGAGACCGACAATAAAACTTCTTCCCGAGCCTCTTCCAATTAAAAAAATGGTGAGACACTTAGATGAGGGCACAAAGCAGTGAAAAAAAAAAAACACGAAAAACTAAAGCTATCTTTTTCCATAATTAGTCGCGCCGAACGCACTTAGTCAACCACGCTGCACCAAATGACAGACAGCTAGACGTGCGTACACTCATGCATGCCAAAAAGGCAGAAATCACACAAAAACAAACGGGTGTTGAAAAAAAAATAAACACGCAGGCGTACTTCCAACAAATGTTCCGGAACAAAATTCCCCAAAGATACAGACAGACTAACAAGAGAAAGCGAAACGCGAAGAACAGTCGCGGACATTCTAAATATCTAAACTCCTATCCCCTTAGAAAAAGGAAAAGAACGACAAATCGTGTAGGACTTTTCGCCTCGTAAAAACGCAAGACAGCGTTTAAAAAAAGTAATGTATTTGTTCTGTTATTTTTTTTTATTTATTTAAAGGATGACAATCTAATTTCGAAAGCGCGCGCGCATTTGGATACAGCGAAAGGCGAGGGGGGGGGGGGGGGGAGAGGGGGGGAGAAAGAGAGGGAGAGTGAAATAGAAAGCTTCGCCTTCCTCACTTTGCCCAATCCAAATCCAAAACCAAAGCCAATAAAACATTCCGAAAAAAGAAGCACCTCAGAATCAAGCGAAGGCGAAGTCTAAATCTCCAGGCGCCACGCCCGCTACTGCCCGCACTGGATCGTTAAAATGCGAACTTCCCGGAACAATAATTTCTCCCAATGAGAACAGGGGGAAGCGAAAAAGATACCAAGTAAAAAAAAAAAAATGTTAGGCGGTATCCAAGCGACAAAAAAAAAAGCGTAACACCTGTATTTTTTTTTTTTTGGGGGGGGGGGGGGGGGGTGTGGAAGGTTGTTTCTCATTTGCTATTTCCATTATTTAGATCCTAAATCGGGAGCAGTTAGCACTCAGGTTCTGTTTACTGAATCTCTTTCGCTTAGGTGTGTTTCTTTCTTTTATTCTTTTACCAACTTTATTTCCCCCTTCTCTAGTTTTTGCATAGCCCGCAAGGAGCTTCTTCCCGATTGCGTTCGTGGCGAGGAGGTATGCGGAACACGCGCCAAGAGGCAAATTACTGAGCAGCGTATGGGAGTGCAAAAACGGTTCATCTTCTCATCGGCTCGGTGTTTGAGCTCAGGTTAGAAAAACAAGTGAAGTAGAAAAAAGGGGATGCTAAAACATATTCCACAATTAATAATGCAAGTCTCACAAAAAAAAAAAAAAAAAAAAAGCTTTGGGTGCTTTCAAGTAAGACGAGCTCGCGTTGTGATATTAGGGAGTATACAGCAAAATAAGGAAGATGGGGAGAGAGGAAAAGCCAAATGAAGATGGAACTAGGGAGAGACGGGAAGAAAAAGTGCAGCATGAGTAGTTGAAATAAAAGGTGAAACGAAAACGATTTTAAATGTCCGCGAAGAAACAGTGTGGGATATTAGCAAACGATATTTCCAGCGCATGTTTATGGGTAATAATAAAAAGTATATTATAAGTGTTTGCCTTACGTTAGAAGAAAACGTTTTCTAGATATAAAAGTAGAAATTAAATTATAAAAGCGTTAAGTAAAAATATGATCATAAATGGAGATTTGAAAGCAAATTAGAGAGGTTTGTGGAAAAACACACATCTGGGACGAATAAGAAAGTAAGAGGAAGAATAAATTGAATTTGTTTTAAGTCAAATAGAAATTTTCATTGCAAAAGAGGAGTTCTGAATTAAAACAAACAGCCACATATCGAAACATACACGGGTTTAGTCAAAAACTAGATAAGAAAAAGAAATTATCAAGCGACATGTAGTAGAAACAATAGTACACTCTTAGACGTATGTGATAACAAAGTTTGTAAACAAGGTGTAATGGCACTAAGTGATACTGCAGTAATTTAGTCTGCAGGTATTTTTCAACAACGTTAGTTGTTATCGCTCATTTGTGTTAGGTTGGTATTTAGGACTGAAGTATATTTTCACGTTTGCAGTATTTATAGGTAGTTCAGCTCAGCAACCTAAAAAGCGGTTATTCCTCATTGGTGGACAAAAGGCTGACGGTATTAGGCTGAACATGCTGAAAAATATTCAAATTGGATGTCATACAACCAACAAGGGTGACCCGCATTACACTTTGCGATGACACAAATTATTAATATATGCAGGAAAATCGTAGTACAGAGCGGAAATCTAGAGTGCCGTAAGTGTAATATTTGATAGAATAAGGAAGCGTAGTCCGCAAATGATATCGAAGGCACCACCTGGTATTCAGGTTAATTTTACATACGAGGCGCGTTTCGAAACCATATGACATTGAAGCCATTGATATCACACTATTCAATTGTCTCACTCTCTCTGAGCACGTCTAAGCTCCTGAGTGTAACAAATCATGTCAAGTTCTCAAAACTGCAATGCGTTATTGAGGATGATCGGCACCGAATACTGTTTGCATTGGGGTAATGTATCTAGAGAAACTAACGGCATAAATACACGAGGCAAAAGCGACGCCTTCCGGCAGTCAAAATACCGAGTATTTTAAGGATGATTTAGGGAAGACGGTTCAAGGTGTGAAAAGGAAAACTGGGAATACGAAGCAAACAATAAAGTTGTATTGAAAAAGGGCTGGTGATAACGAAATTTGATATCAGGCAAATGCAACGCGAACCGCTAGTTTGATTAGGAGTCGACATAAAATGGCAAATAATTAAAAAGCAAAATTGATGAACAAGAGACCTACAAAGACAGGAAGGTAAAGATGTCGTGTCCTTGACTGATGTGTCTTCGTTGGGCTTACACCAACGCGCATCCCACGAACGCAGAGAACAGGCGAACGCGCACGCCGCTGGTGCAGCTCGAGTTACGTTCAAGGGTTGCTTTCGCCCTGTAATGGAAGATTAGCATCCGCTTCATCCGCTTGCTTCCCACACTGAGAACGTGCCCCTCGGGGGATTGGTGCTCGTGAAAGCACCGAACACTCGAGGCTTGGAGGGGCCCGGAGACAGGCGCACGGCGCGCCCTTCTTCCATGTATTTTTTGGCAAATATAATATTGCCTCAATGTATGTATGCTAACTGACAACATAACGTTGAACATAACATTGGCGACGAGGAGATGGATCCGAACCTACGAAACCTGACTTCTACGGTTGGACACCGGGCCGCAAGTCATGATGACGGATTGGACAATCGAAGTCTTTACGGGCGACTTCTGGTCTTCCTGGAGCGAGCGGCTGAGATACTACTTTGTGACCAACTCGATGATCGATCCGGTGAAGAAACGTGCACTTTTACTAACCTTGTGTGGCGCGGAGACATTCGAGACCGTCCGTGCTCTAGTTGCACAAAGGACGCCAGGAGATGTCAGTTTTGAAGAACTGGTCTCAACCCTGACAACGCACTCGATCCTCGACCGTCTAAACTCTACAGTCGCTACGAATTCTAGCGTTGAGATCTACAGCAAGACGAGTCCATTAGCAGCTACATCGCGGCACTAAAGAAACTTGTAGCCGACTGCAATTTTTGAATAGTTACAACAACGACCCCGACTGCCGTTTTGACAACGAGTTCGTCCGGTCAAGCAGCCAGGACCACGGCCGTACGCGCCAGTAAACTGCCACCAGACGTCATGTTACGTGACAGGTTTGTCTGTGGAGTAAAGGACGAGTTCCTGCAGCTGCGACTGTTTGCAGAAGAGGGTCTCACTTTCGAGAAGGCTTTCGAGCTTGCAACCAAAGTCGACATCGCTTCAAAACAGCAACATAGTATCAAGCATAAGGCTCACCTCACCCTAGTTCTCAAAACATTGAAGGGGAAAGCTGAAAACTACAGTCGAGCGTCCGCTCGACCTTGTTTTTGATGTGAAGGCCAGCCCATTCCTCCGACTTGCAGATTCCGCAACGAGGAGTGGCGATACTGTCACAAGCGTAGACACATCGAGGAAGCCTCCATCACGAAGAGAAAGCAAGGCAAAAGTACAAGCCAGAAAAGCAGTCAGCACAACGTGGACTTCACTCCGCCAGCAGTCGATCGACTTAATGAGGAATATGGAGATCTTTTCTATGAGCTCAACAGGGTGACACCGTTTGGACCGTGTCCAAAATTGCTAGTGACATTGAAGATCGTTGGCAAATCCCTAGAATTTGAAGTGGATTCCGGTGCCTCGTGTACCCCGATCAGCGAGGACACATACTGCAAAGTGTGGGCCCGTAACTCTCCTCAGCCCCTCAAGGACAACCTGCACTTGCGCACCTGGTCTGGAGAAGGCCTGCAACTTTCAGCTTCAACGCAAGTGTCCGTTCGCTACAAGAGCAAATACCTCTTGCTGCCACTTCTCATCATGAAAGGGGCTGGATGCAACCTTCTTGGCAGAAATTGATTTCAAGCGCTTGGGATTCGCGTATGTGGCATGAACCAAATGCAGCCAACTTCAGCAGTAGTCATGACGCCGGAGATACAAGAGGTCCTCGAGAAACACAGACAGATTTCCGACGATGATATCTCCGGCTACAAAGGACAACCGGTTGACTTGGATTTGATCGAGGGAGCAGTTCCGAAACCCTGCAAGGCCCGCTCTGTTCCGCTAGCGCTTCGTGCAGTAGTATCGACGGAACTTGATCGCCTGTAAAGTCAAGGCATCATTGAATCAGTTCGGCACGGGAACTGGGCTACCCCACTTGAGCTGTAGTGCGCAAGAAAGATGGCACAATCCGACTTTGCGGAGACTACCGTTCTACTGTGAACGCAGCTTCAAAGAAAGCCTCGTACCCACTGCCCACGACAAGTAAAGTGATGACAAACCTCCGGCGAGGAACATTTTTCTCCACTCTGGATTCGTACCAGGCCTATCAACAGTTGAGACTCACCGAAGCAGCTGCCAATGTCCTGACCAACAACACGATCAAGTGCTTATAAAAGGTAATTCGCTTGCCTTTTGAAACTCCCGCTACTCCAGCAATCTTTCAACGCGTCATGGAGACCACACTGCCTGGTCTTCCCGGTGTGAGCGTCTACTTAGATGACATCACCGTAAGTGGGAAGGGCACACGTGAACACGCAGAGCGCCTGAAACAGGTACTTTCCAGGCTATACGAGGCAGGATTGCCACTCAAACAAGAAAAGTGCAAGTTTGGGGTTAGCGAGGTCAAATTCCTGGATCATCTCATCAACGCATCTTGCGTTCTCACCACACAGGAGAACGTCTAGGCAATTCTTGAAGCACCAGAGCCTAAAGACAAATCGTCTTTACAACCGTTTTTAGGGCTCTTTGCTTTCTATGATCGCTTTCTCAAGAACCGAACGACCGTCACTTCGGTCTTGTACAAACTTCTTGAAAAAACCGTTCCGTGGAAATGGGAGGACAAGCACAGCGAAGCGTTCAGGAGGCTTAAGAGTTTGATTGGAGAATCAAACGTCTTGCCACATTACGATGAAAGCAAACCCCTCTTGCTGTCCTGCGATGCATCTCCAATGGTGTGCGAGCTGTGTTTGCTCAGAAAGACGCTCAGGGGCGAGAAGCGCCAATTGCATTTGCTTTACGGACACTGGGCACATCTGTGAAAAAAAGTGAAAGCTGCTTACAACTCCCTGTAACGCCGAATTAGAGCGCAGCTCTTGAGGAGGAGGAGGGAAGGGCACTGGGGGGGGGGGGGTTAAACTAACCAGGGGGGTCACGTGACCTTGGGGGTCACGTGACCCCCAATGCCGATGATGTCATCACTGACGTCACTGATGACGTCATCAGTGACGATGACGATGCGGGTACCGATGACGTCATTAGTGACGTCACTGATGACTTCACCAGTGATGATGACGATGACGATGCGAATGTCGGTGACGTCATCATGACGTCGCTGATGACGTCATCAGTGATGATTACGATGACGATGCGGATGTCGGTAACGTCATCAGTGATGATGACGATGACGATGCGGATGCCGGTGACGTCATCAGTGATGATGACGATGACGATGCGGATGCCGGTGACGTCATCAGTGACGATGACGATGACGATGTGGATGCCGGTGACGACATCAGTGACGTCACTGATGACGTCATCAGTGATGATGACGATGACGATGCGGATGCCGGTGACGTCATCAGTGATGATGACGATGACGATGTGGATGCCGGTGACGTCATCAGTGATGATGGCGATGACGATGTGGATGCCGGTGACGTCATCAGTGATGATGACGTCATCAGTGATGATGACGATGACGATGTGGATGCCGGTGACGTCATCAGTGACGCTGACGTCATTGGGGGGTCACGCGACATCGGCGGGGGTCACGTGACCTCAGGGGAGTCACGTGACTTCGGGGGGTCACGTGACCCCGGTGGGGGGCTCGCGCGGTGCGTTATGGGACATTTCCCATGATGCACCGGGGTCACGTGACCTCGGGGGGGTCACGAGCCCCCACGAGGTCACGTGACCCCGGTGGGGGGCTCGCGCGGTGCATTATGGGACATTTCCCATGATGCACCGCGCGGTTACGCCGACGCCGACGCCGACGGCGACGCCGACGCCGCTCAAGCCGGAAACGGGCCCCTAAGAGCTGCGCTCTGAAACTACTGCCAGCTAGACAAAGAAGGATTGACGATAATTTAGGGAGTGACTCATTTCCATCAGTACATCTCTGGAAGGCGTGTCACCATATTGGCCGATCACCAACCACTCATTGGTATTCTAGGAGACAACAAGCCGGTACTCTTGGTACTGTCACCAAGAAGGACACGCTGGTGCGTCACGCTGCTGTGTATGACTACGATTTGGTATACAGACAAGGTCAACATCGTCAAAATGCTGACGCTCTCAGCATGCTACCACTACTGTCAAATGAGGATGAACGTCGTCTACCCGGAAATGTACTAATGTTGGCATACAACCCTGTACGCAACTGCCGTTACAGCGAATTGCAGAGCTTTCGCAACAGGACCCAGTGTTGTTGCAGATTTACAAGGCTGTCCAACAAGGTACACTCCACAAGTCAAAAGGGGATAAATTTACCCTTTACTCCCGGATATTCATAGAATTATCAACACAGCAAGGTTGCCTACTTCGTGGTTCCAAGGTTATCATCCCCAGAGCAGCACAACCATAAAGTTTGACCCTTGTACAAGCCGGCGACAGAGGCATTGTTGCTATGAAAGCATGCGATGGCGGGTACTTCTGGTGGCCCGGAATGGACAAAGACTTCGAACACACGGGAAACACTTGCGCTCTGTGTGAACAACACCAGCGAGCGCCACCGAGCACACCTTCTCCAGAGTGGCGTCGAGCAACAGGACCCTGGGAAGTAATTCACCTGGACTTCGCTGGACCACTTGAAGAAAGGATGTTGTTGATTGTGGTTGACTCCTAGAGCAAGTGGCTCGAAGTACGCCAAATGACGAACATACAGTCGTCATCATTATTTCAAGAACTGCGCTACAGAAGGTCGTAACAGACTGCGGGACTTCTTTTGTTTCGCAGGAAACGCAGCAGTTTTTTTAAGAACAACGGGATTAAACACGTCACTAGCGC
The DNA here is from genome assembly GCF_016920785.2 of Ixodes scapularis. NCBI lineage: Eukaryota > Metazoa > Arthropoda > Arachnida > Ixodida > Ixodidae > Ixodes > Ixodes scapularis. The sequence goes on from NW_024609837.1 coordinate 72,546,583, forward strand.
CCCGTACCATCCAGCCAGAAACGGCCAAGCAGAGAAGAAAGTGTACGAGACGAAACAGGCACTGACCAAGGGTCAGTCTGGAACTCTGGAATATAGGCTCTCATGGTTCCTGCTGAAGTAGTACACCACGGTCAGTTCAGTAACGAACAAGACCCCAGCAATGTTGATGTTTGGCCGAAAACTGCCAACCGCAATAGCTCGCTTGAATCCTAGTGACCAGCAAGGCGAAGAACCTAAGCAGCGTTCGAAGATTTCACGAGGCACTGCAATTGACTGTACTGTCTTCGTGAGAACCTTTTCAGGTAAACCATCCTGGATACCTGGAATCGTGCACAGAAGGGCTTGGTAATCGTTCATGGCTCGTAAAAACCAACTGCGAAGTACTTAGGCGCCACGCTGACCACATCCGAAAAAGTGAGGCGGCAATAACCGAACAGGAATGCTGCTTGCCATCTACGCCAACAGCGTCATTGGTCATACCAATGGCAGACGAGGCAGCCGGAAGACAACCCAGCGCGAGCAGCGCAGCAACCGACCACAACACAACAGGGCCACCTGCGACACTTTTGGCACCTAGACCGCAACAACACACGCGACCCCCTAATCGGCATGGAGCAGCCGTCTAAAGAGGAAGCAAGGTGTTGTGTCTGTAAGGGATGTGTCTGTGTTGGGCCTACACTAACGCGCATCTCAAGAACGCGGAGATTGGACGAACGCGCACACAGCTGGTGCAGCTCGGGTTACGTTTAAGGGTTGTTTTCGGGCTATGATGCAAGAATAGCATCCTCTTCATTCGCTTCCCTCCCCTACCGAGAAAGTGCTGCTCGGGGGATTGGCGCTCGTGAGAGCACCGGACACTCGAGGCTTGAAACGGCCCGGAGAAAGGCGCATGGCGCGTCCTTCTTCTATGTGTTTTCTGGCAAATATAATATTGCCTAACCTTATGTTAAACATAACACACAAAAAAAAAGAAGCTAGGGAAAGTATGGATAGGTGGTTATCATCAACACTAAGAGGACAAAGGAAACGGGTTGGGAGGACAAAATTGGGGAAAAAAAGCTGGAGGAACGCAGAAAAAGTAGTCGGAAAGTGAAAAAAATATTAGTTTATGGAATAAAACAAAACGAATTAAAAAAAAAAACGAGGAGTCAAGGAAAGGGGTTTGTGAGCCTCGTAGGTGAATGCGTGGTGCGTGAAAGCTGGTTCGCTCAATTATTCCAAATCTGTTTCTTTCCTATTGCTCCAGAAGACGAGGAGGAATAAACTTTATTATGACGAGCCTTAGGTGCTGAGATCTGAACACCCGCTTGGTGGGGGGTTTCCTCTAGTCCGGGTTACTCTGGCCTGTGCTGACCACTCCGGCCCTCTCCACCAGGCTACGCTGGGAGGAGAGGTCGGGGCTAATCAGCCGTGCCGCCCAATGTTCGTATGTGGGTTGGGGATTACGAGTGAGGGATGGGGTTAGTTGACTCAAGTAACACCTTCGACCTCTCCCACACTAGATGGTATAGCGTGCCAGGGAGGGGGCAGTATTTACAAGAAGCGGGGTAGAGTGTAGGGTACATGGCATGGAGTAGGGTCTTGGGGAGGGAGTGGGGGGGGTAAGAGTTAGTGTGTAGTCGTCGAAAGATGGTAGCTTTGTCTCTGGATAGTTGCGGGTGGGGTGCTGGATATTGTTGGCGCCCGTGCCGGTAGTGGGCGAGTATATCGGCGTATTTTTGAAGAGGCGTAAGCCTCAGGTTGTCTTGAAGTCTGCTCGCTCTTGGGTAGCGGCCCGGTGTGTGTGGACGCGTGCAGCGGCGTGTGCCGCGTCGTTTCCTTTAAGAGATTCGTGTCCAGGGTACCAGACAATGTGCATTTCTGGAAGCTGCTTTCCTTGTTGTAGGATAGCCAATGCTGCTTGTGATATCCGTCCGATGAGGAAGTTGCGGCATGCAGCTTGGGAGTCGGTGAGTGTAGTTAGATATGCTTCGCCAGGGGTGGCGGCTATGGCGATAGCAACTTCTTCGGCTGTTTTACAGATGCCGTAAGGGCCGTGACTGCTGTTAGTTCTTTTCCGTTGGCGTCGGTCACACTGGCAGCGTGGGAAGATTTGTGGGGGTATGGAGATGCGTCAGCATAGCGAGCGAAGGGAAATGGTAGTACTGTGCACGGATGGCTCGGGCCTTGCTGCTCGTCGTGCCTTGTATGACTGGTGCATGTTGAGTGCGAATGGTACCACTTTGATAGATTGTCGTATTTCTAGGGGAATGCGTGTCTTCTGATCTTGCTCTTGTGAGGTCGAATATCCTAGACGGCGGAGCGTGGCTCTACCCGTGGAGGTGAGCTGGAGGCGTGTATGTTGTGACATTTAATGAGCTTCTTAGATTTTTTCCCGCGTTAGGGACGCCTAGTTGTAGTATTTTTTCTGTTGACGTTTTGGGGGATATACCAGTGCGGTTTTGTAGGCTTGCAGTATCGCAGTGTTAAGTTTGACTTGTTCGGAGGGTTTTAGGGCTAAATACGGAGTACCATATACTACCCCGCTGATGAGGATAGATTGTATGAGGCGAACAGTATCCGTTTCTTGGACGCCAAATCTTTGGTGAGAGACGCGTTGGATGAGGTGCACGAATTTTGTGAGAGTACGTTGCAGGGAAAGGATCGTTTGGGCACCCGATTTGTCTTGGGGTATGGTGAGCCCCAGAATTTGGAGGTGGGGTACGTTGGGGACGGGTTGACTATTGATGCTGAGTTCCGGATCTGGTATTGAGTTGGCGCGTTGTTTAGGTATTCGTTTGCATTGTGTAAGTAAGGTGGATTTTTCGGGGGCACATTTCAGCTCCCGTGCTCGCAGGTATTGCTGTGCTACTTGGATGGCAGTTTGGAAGGCGTCTTGTTGGTCACCTATGTAGCCCGTAGGTGTCTAGAGTCCGAAGTCATCCGCATATATGGCGTGTCGGAGGCTGGGGATCATTTGTAGTAGAGGAAGTAGGTCCTTCATGCCGATGTTGAAGAGTAGTGGAGATATCACTGATCCTTGTGGGGTTCCTTTAGGTATAGTTTGGAAAATGTCGGAACGGAAGTGTCCGATACCCACTGTTGCGGTGCGATTGGTTAAGAAGGAGATAATGTTGGCAGCAGTTAGTGGAGGCGAGATCTTAAGGGATTGCTTGGTAGGTTATGTTGGAAAATCCTCCTTTGATGTCTAGCGCTGGGATTGAGAATTTGTGGTGATTAGTTACTTTGTCTAAGATGTCTTCTTTCAGTTGAATAAGAACATCTTGGTTGAGATGTGGACGGAATCCATACATTGTTTCCGGGAAGGAACTGTTTTCTTCGATGTGGGGTGAAAGTCGGTTGTGGACCATATGTTATAGAAGGTTTCCCACACAGGGTGTCAGGGAGACGGGTCGTAGATTTTTGGGGATTAGGAGTTTCCCCGGTTTAGGTATGAGAGTTATATCCGCGTGCTTCCATTTGGGAGGGCGGGGTAGATAACGAGCTTTCCAGTGATTGTTGATGTATTGTAGTAGGCTTTAAAGGGCTCTTGGGTCGAGGTTTCGAACTAGTTTTCTTGGAATTATGTCTTTTTCCGGGGGGGGGGGGGGGGGGTGTTTATTGTGAGGTTGTGAACTGCGGCTTCGATTTCGGTGGTGGAGAAAGGTTCATCTAGTTCGGGATGGGGGGTACCAGTGTATGGTGGGAGAACTTGCGGTAGGTTTGATAATCGGTTGCTTCGAGGAATTGTTTTAGTTCTTGTATGAGGTCTTGCTCAGTGCCTGGGTGGTTGTGTATGAGTTTTCGAAGTTTGTGCTCCGTATTTGATTTTGATTCTTTGGTTCCCATGAGGAAGCGGAGCAGATGCCAGGTGCGACGGGTTTTCAGTGTTCCCTGGAGTTTATTGCAGAATTCAGGCCATTTTTGGTGGGCTTAATTAGCAGGCATGGATTTCTGCTTCGAGCGTTAGTTTGGCGATGCGGATCCGCAGCTTACAGTTTGTTTTGCGTGCTTTCCATCGTGTAGGGAGTCCGTTTCAGTCGTCCCAGAAATGGAGGAGATGAGCATCAATCGCTGGTTTGTTTTGAGTTAGCGATGATTCTTTGGTGTGTTTGGCGACTTCGGTGAGGAGCCGGGTGGTCCATTCTTTTCTATATTGCCTATTGGGTCGGTGGGGAAGTTTTCTCGAAATTGTTTTCCAGTTGGTTAGTCGGGCCGTGCCAATTCGCTGCTGACTGTTTTTGCGGTGGGGGATTTGGAGTTAAATGGTGTAGTGGTTGCTACCTAAGGTTTCTTTCAGGCAGGACCACGTGGTGTTTGTGATGTTATAGGTGAACATGAGATTTGGGGAGGTGTCTCTTGAAAAGCTGTTTCCGACAAGGGGAAGGGGGGGGGTTACGGGGGAGTATTGCAGAAACGGAGATTATTTTGTTGTACGGCTTCTTGCAGTTGAGTGCCCTTTCGGTTGTTATTGAGATAGCCCCGGGCTGTGTGTGGAGCGTTGAAGTCTCCGAGGAAAACGAGTTTGTGACCTTTGGTGCATTGTCGTACGTGGTTCAGTAGGCGGTCTATTTCAGAAAGGGGTGAGGTGGGGGAGTTGTATATATTTAGAATATAGAGGCTGGTATGGGTCTTCTTGTGGGGCAGCAGTTCGATGAATTCGTAGTCTATTGTGGTGGGGAGGTTATGTTGTTGGGCCGTTTGGGTAGTTTGGACGAGGATGGCCGTTCTGGTTGTGATGTCTGTGGTGTATGATGTGTATGTGGTTGGTGTCAGTTTCTTGTAGGGAAATAACGGCAGGTAAGCGCTGCTGTGTAAGTGGAAGGATTGAGCCTTGTTTTCTTCGGTACCTCCACAGTTTCATTGCCACAGGAGTAGCGAGGGCGTATGCGCTGAGTCGTCTTTAGGTGGACTGGAAAGTGTCATCGTCAGATATGATAGTGTGGGTCGTGTTGTCGGGGTCTTGGGGCGCGTCACGGTGCTTGGGTTTTTCGTGGGTTTTGAGTTTGGTTCCTTCAATGTCTTGGAAGCGCCGTTCTAGGGCAGCAAAACGGGACTTAATCTGGTTGCCCATGTCATGTATAAGGCGTTCTAGGTGTCCTCTGTCCGAGGTAGTGGGACTGGGGCCATGTGTGTTTGCGGGCATTGCGGGAAGGGGTGTTAGGGGTGCAGAGGAGGCACGTGATGACGTTCGGAGTTCCATTGGGAATACTAGCTGCTCAATGCGTTGTTCTAGGGTTGCGTGCGTTTTTCAGTAGCTTCCAGTTGTCGGCGTAGGAGCGCGTTCTCTTCGAGGGTGTGGATGCGGGGGTCGGGAACCGAGTTAGGGGGTGGGGTGGGGTGTGGGGGCAGGAGGGGGGGGGGGGTAATTGGTCAAGAGTAGTGAGTGGGGGGGGGGGGCAACAACAGCTGACCAGCTCACCTGGTGTTGGGTTGAGCGTTGAAGGTGTTGCTTCTGTGGTTGTTGAGGCGTTGACTTAGTTTTGGAGTTGAGTGGGTTGTGGAAGGTCTGCTGCTTGCGAAATGCACGTCCTCGGACACGCAAGGGTGGAGGCGATGGGCGGATTGTTTCGCGATAGTCCTTGCAGGCCATGGGGTGATCCAGGCCGCAGAGTTGGCACGTGGGTGCGCAGTCATGGTCAGGAGTGGAGTTTTTGGTGTGGCACTGGGCACATACAAGCATATCAGTGGTAGGACAAATGTCCCGCCTGTGTCAAGGCCACTACACAAAGAGCACCATTGTACAGTTTGTCGATACGGGCGGCATCGTTTGAAGAGGCCCTAGGCTTTGATGTAAAACGGCACATCCGGTCCTTCGAAATCTACAACTGCAGAGGTGATGGCGCTTAGCGTTCGTGCATGCAATATACTGGGTCTATTGCGTGCGAGAATTTAGGGTAGTTGTTCCGTGGTGGTGCCCTGGTCCAATTCGTGAATCACACCACGGACCGTACCTGGAAGTGACTTTAGATATGGTAGGACTTAGTGCGTTGTTGTGCCCAGTGGCAGCGTGGTGATTTCACTGAGTGCCATGGAACAGTTTTCGTCGGGCGATCTTGCCACAATGACATTTTGCAATGCTTGGGGTTTCAATGTCACATAGGCGTTGAACACGTGGTTGGGGATCTTACTTGCCTGTTGAACGCTTTGGGTCACCTGCCGGTCGTTCCAAGCAGCTGCGCGGAGTCCTGCGCGAGGTCGGTAGATGACTTTATAATCTGTATCAGGGAGTCGAGGCGCCGGTGTGGTTCGGGGAGAGGTCGGCTGAGTGCGGGGCGCAGGAAGCGGGGGTGTGGTTGCTGCTTTGTATGAAGTTGCAACACTCTCGTAGTATTTGCTGCCAGGGGCTGAGGGGCGGGATTGTGCGTCCGCTGAGCGCGTCGAATACCATCGGGTTTTCCGTAGCCGTGGACTTGTCGGCGGGTGCGGGCGGTGTGGTAGTGCGCCGGAAGCAGAGCGGCAGCTGAGGCTTGGTTGTGGGTCGGAAGCACCGGCGAGGAGGTGGCGGCGGCAGCCATTTGGGCGGGCGGGGGTAGGCCCGGCGGTGGCTGCCGGCTTGGTTGGTTCTTCAAAGGGCGATTTTAGTCGAATAAGGGGTCCGAGGTCAACGTGGTTGGTGTCAACGTGACGGGCGTGGTTGTAGAAAGCCGTTAATAACTATTTAAGGGTGATAAGTGCACTTGGGCAGTCATGAACTGTTGAAAAAGCGGGAGCTCGTGCAAGGAACATGTGAACTGCGTGGCCCTCTGGCCCTCTCGTTAGAAGAAAAAAAAACTAAGCAAAACTTCCGGACCATGTTTCTTTTTATCTCTTTACCAGACCACCGGTTTCGCGAATATAAAATAAAATTGTTTTTGTATTGTCGTTGTATTTTAAAGATTGGCTTTGTGTCGCGACTTGCACGCACTTACACGCATACGAATGTGTAAATATTTAATTAACCTACGTCTATTTTTCCACAGACCTTGATGTCAATATTCACACGGAAAGAGCTGGTGTGCGAAAATTCATGCTTGAACAGGATCTTCTCAGCAGCTGAAAACTATATCTATAAATAATAAAACAAAACAAAATATTCATTTTTGCAAAATCAAAAACACAAAAGGTTTTAGACATACCGATCGTTGAGCAACGCCTCAATCCAGACATTTTTTCAAATTATATGTCACAGTTTTATTTTATGTCCTTTTCTGTATTCAAACTTTTTTATGTTACTAATAATTAGCCGATTTTATTTGCAGTTCGCCACGGAAATATAGGCTAAAGCAATATTGCTGGTAATACTGTAAATTATTTTATTTTTCAAGGTATGAAACATTAAGATCTCCTCTCAGACTTTACATCTGAAGACAAAATTGAGATCGAGGACAGTTTCATTGGTGTTGGAAATATCGTTGAGTTCAATACTAAAAGAGAAAAAAGCGCCACAAAATCCAAGTTCCTTTGTGTCCGTCGCCCTACATACGCTCTAAAACGGACTGTAATCTCAATACAAAATGATCACAAATCACCCTTCTTGCGCGGTAATTGTTCGACATTCTCAATTTTCTTAAATCGACTACAACTTCTTCTCGCGAGCTTGTTTATTTAAGATCTAACTTGTTATTTCCATCGGTTATTTACTGTCCACATTAAAATTTCGTTTTCACGTAGTGAAATCAACGGAACAAATACCTACTCTGTCTGCAATAAGAAATCTGCGTAGAGAATGAAAAATCTCAATATTCCTTCGGTAGCAAACCCTCATGATGTAAGTGGAAGCATAATCACAACAATATGATCGACTCTATTTATACCAAAAAAAAACAAAAAAACAACAAAACAACAACGCCTCAACCTCTTTTTTTTTCTAATGTCTTGCGGCATCTAATGAGTGGAGCTTATTTTTTCATATTTTTGTTTCAGCTGAGGGATATGGGTGCGCCACCGGGATCTACTACCCTTTTCCGATTTAGATTTATACTTGTATTGAAATAAAAAAGTTAAAGATTTTCCCGAACGAAGTAAACCAAAGCTATTATTCCAGCGACAGTCTCTTGAAATGCATTCAGCATTGCAGATTTAATACGTCTTCGAATTTCTTGTCTACAAGGTTTTTAATATTTATCAATTTGAAATGACAATAAACGTTTTTTTAATTGTTATATTTTAGGTTCGTTTTCTTTTATAATTCTCTCGAAACTGGAGTTATTTTTCCGACACATTCATGTTTATTTTCTTGCGTATATCTATAACGATGAATAGAAAGCTAGCCCAACTTTCCACCTTGATGTAAAAATAAGTGCCCACTATGATACCATACTCCATTATCGATTATCCTAATGTAGTCGAATGACCTCTGCCACCGAAATCATGCAGTGGCGCAAACAAATTTTCAGTTGGAGCTAAGGGCTTTCTAAACGTGGCCAGGTGCAAGACATTCGCATCGGAGGGCGCAATACTTTAGGGGCTCCAGAATGAGATCAAAAGGAATTCACGAATATTTTCAAATATATACGACAAGGGACAAAAAATAGGTTGCTCGAGATAGCGACGGTTTCAACGGCACGCGGAATTTCTGTACTGCGTTCTGACTTCACAGTGCTTTTTGCTCGGTACGAATTATTCTCTGTTACAGAAGCTTAGAAATATCTCAATTCAAACAAAGCAATCAAGAATTTTAATTTCTTTGTTGTGAGTTGCGAAATGGGGGCGTTCCAATGGCGTTGAATGGATTGATAAGAGCGTGAAGCTAAACCCTTCAAACTGGGCGGCGATTTGCGCCACCTAGAAAGTGTTTATGCGACAATAATTAACATCTATCTACTTCTACAAATCTTTAAAGTAATCGTATTAATGGCGATCGTTTGTATGACCACTACTGCCTTACGTCTTCAAAACTTTTTAAAATATCTTCTTTTTTTCCCCCTGGCTTTATGTAGTGAATATTATGCAGTGTGAATCGCTATTAAGCAAAACGCTGATGTGCAATAATTAGAAGCGTACTTTTCTCTCAAATTTGAAAATAATTTGAAGAATACATGTGGGTATTTTACATCTTGGAGACGTTTTCGTTCTTTATAACAAGTTGTTTGTATTACCAGATATTGACTCCTAAATTCTGAAAACACGACCGCATAATGTGGCTGCCCGAGTGAGAGCGAGCATCGCTTTAGCTCGGCCTGTGCGCGCGTACTCTCAATGCGTCGGTCGATATTCGGGTCCACGTTCGTGACCAAATAAGGGTGTGGTGGAAGCAGCGGAATTTAAACGGTGCATACGGTGCCTAGAGTCATTCACCGCGAATATCCCGTGCGTGTGGTGAATAAAAATAAAAAATTTTCACACTTTAATCAGGTCAGAAGTTTACCGGTGTTTATTCTTTTCCGATATCGGTGTGTTTCGTTGATTTGTTTCGGGCAAAGGTTAAAGCGGTGATTATCGGTGAAAACAAATCACTATAAACTAAGTGTAGAGGTTTAAGCGGGAAAGTGTCGGAAAAACGATCCGAGCTAAACAACTTTTTCCAGAAATCTTATATTTTTTTTTTGTAATAACGAATTTTTGATGTTCGGCATCGACAGATTATAATTGGTGCTCCCCGGTTGAAATGCGAGAGCTCTGCGACCTAAATATGATTAACTACCCCGAGCTCGTCAGCGCTCTCACTCTTTTTTCGTAAAGTCTGGAGTGCAGCCGCTCGTTCCGTCTTAAGAAAAATATCTACTCGTAAAACAACTTTGTAGGGTCTTTGGCCCGTTCGTAGTTTGCCCCCTAAAAGGGTTCTTTTGAGCACCCCTCTTCCCCCCGCCCCTCAGGAAAAAAGGAAAAAAGAAAAAAAGGAAACGTTTTTTTTGAAAACCTATATGGGGTTAATTTCATCGCCCAGTTGCCTGTCTAGTGCACCAGGATGAGATAATTAAAAAAAAAAAAAAAAAAACTTGAACGTATAAAACAGCGAGGAAGAAGGCGAGAACAGGACATCTTTCAAGTAGCCACAACATGTTGTTGCTAATTGAACTGAGATGTCCTGTTCCCGTCCTCGTCCTCTCTGTTTTATATTTTCAAGCTTTGTATCTATTAACCAACACTCTCGTTTTCAATTGTAATGTTAATAGTTCTTGAGGCGAAGAACCGTTCTTCCCGAGCTGGTAGAGGTGTTTAGAGAGTAAAAAAAAAAAAATTCAAAAACAAATTATTTTAGAGAGCACATTGTCAACACGTCGTAAAGAAGACAAGGCGTAAGCTGCATATATGACGACAAGCATTACCAACGAGCCGATCTGTTCATTCTTGCAACCGTGTATGACGCACGTTTGCTTTATGCATACGTATGCTACCAAAATATGCCTAAAGAAAGTTTCTGTATCCCCTGTGTAATAGGAGAGTCATACAAGAAATAGACACGACTCAGACTGTGTCAGCGGACGTCTTTTATTTGAACGATGCACAAGGTGTGCATCCGTCACTTCAGCCTGGCTCGTCGTTTTATTACGTGGACTTGGGTTCTCTTTAGTGTCCCTTCACGCGATTCCTGTCATTTAAAGTTTCCCCTTTTATTATGCTTCTTTCTATATGTAATACTCAGGATCCAGCAACGTTGGAACGTTTATTCCCTTTAGAAGGGGGTACCGCTCGCCAGCAGCTCTATCTCTATAGACCCTTTCAGGCAGAATTTCATGGGCGCCGCCATCTTGACGTCACGTGACCCTGCCGCCATAGCCGCCCTTTAGTTTCTGGCCGTTCCTCCACGTTGTGCGCTGCACCGGCCCCTACCGGAGCTTTGTTTTCGCGTTCTTTTACGGTCCGCGTTGAAATCATGTGTTTTCTTTAGGTCTTTTCGATATTTCGGGCTTTCATTTAATCATCTGATATCTATATTTCAACATAGATCTTATATTATCTTATTTATGAAATGGAATCGGACAGCGAATGGATCGACGATACAGGATTATGGCTTCAGAGACCATGTAAGTTCATCCTATTCTAACGTTTTTCTCACTAATAAAGGGCATTCAACACCATTGCGACATATGCAAATTTCAACTGACGCAAAAAGGCAATCCAGTCGTGCTTCTCGTTGCATGTGCGCGCTCGTTTCCGGAAAGCCGACCCGCATGTAAGCGATTTTGCGTGCGACGAGACGAGCGACGGCGACAACGACGGGAGTCAGCGACGAAGATTTCTCACTGTCGCCTGTTGCATCGCTCGGTTTTTTTGGGACCTCTAGAAAACGTCGCCCACCGTCTTGGTCGCTTGCTCGCGTCGCTTCCATGCGGTTCGCCTCGTCGCGCGACTGCCCGAGCGAGAGCGAAGCGGGTCGCCTTCGCTTGTCTCGTTGCTCGCCGAATCGCTTGCACGCGGTTTATAATTAATATCGAGGCGCCAATGGTTCAATGCTGTGTGCATGGAAGTTGAGTATAAACCGCATGTAAGCGATTTGGCGAGCGACCAGATACGCGACGGCGACCCACTTCGCTGTCGCTCAGTCAGTCGCGCGACGAGGCAAACCGCATGGAAGCGACGGAGCAAGCGACCGAGACGGTGAGCGACGTTTTCTAGAAATCCCAAAACCGAGCGATGCGACGAACGACGGTGAGAAATCTCCGTCGCTCGTCCCGTCGCACGCTAAATCGCTTACATGCGGGTCGGCTTTACGGAAACGAGCGCGCGCATGCAGCGAGAAGCACGACTGCGATAGCCTTACTGCGTCAGTTGCGATTTACATATGTCGCAATAGTATTGACTGCCCTTTATTAGCGACAAAAACGTAAGAAGGTATGAACTTACATGATAATCTTGTATCGTCGACCCATTCGCTGTCCGATTCCATTTCATAAATAAGAAAATACAAGAGCTATGTCAAAATATAAATATCAAATGAATAAATGAAAGTCCTAAATATCGAAGAGACCCAAACGAAATACAAGATTTCAACGCGGAACGTAAAAGAACGCGAAAACGAAGCTCTGATAGTGGCCTGTGCAGCACACAACTCGTAGCAACGGCGGGAAACTGAAGGTCGGCTATGGCGGCCCGGAAAGCGCGCGAAGGGCGCGCCGACTGGTGGCAGCTCGAGATCCTGACTCGCTGAAAGCGTCTATATAAGCTAGCGTCACTTCAAACCTTGGGCGGGGGCCCTTTTTTATGTCATTTTAGGTTGCTATATTCCCCATTTCTGGATCCACATTTAACCCCATAACGTAGTTTATAGAGGTCCGTATCTCAGGTGACGTTTATTTTAAAAAAAATCGCATAAAATATAAAAAGGCGCGTTTCACAATTGTCTGCGTTAGAGGTTTATAGAGCAGAGCGCGGGTGTAAATACGTAGTTTTAGAATAACGTACGCAATATTAGCGCACGCTAGCGCTAAATTTAGCGCTTGTATAGCGCACGCGACGTGAGAAAGTTTTAGAATAGCGTTTCTCCGTCGCGACGCAAAAGCCCTACCATCTCGCACTGGCGACGGCACCAAGATACAGTCACAATTTTTATTTCACACACAAAATGCTGTAACTTAAAAAAAAACAATTTGTTTTCTGGTCCAAAGTACCATTTTAGATTTGTTTAAACATAAGAATGCGACGCGAGCAGTTGACCGGTCGTGTCCGCTTGCGTCGCCTCGGCAAGAGAGGTCTCATGTACTGACCTTCGCACATTGTACCTTCGCCGAGAAATGTTCGCTCGTCACAAGCATCAAGTTGCCGGTGATCGTTGCCAAACCGAGTGCAATGTCGTCCCGTATTGAAAATCGCAGTCGCGAGGATGCCGCCGACGTCGCACTCACGACGCCGCCAAAGCAGCCGCCGCGCGCCGACATCATCCTGGAAGCCGCCATTTTTTTTAATCTGTGCTCGTCTCGACTTTAGCCAACTTCTCATCACGAATCCTCCTTGGAGAAGCGCAAAGACTCTTTGCGTACGCACGCCATTTCCGAGAAATAGCGCACGCTAAAGTTGCGAACGCTAAGCGCAAATCCTGGTTTGCGTTCGGAGCATGCGCAGTAGTGACGACGCTATTCTTTGCGTGCGCAAAGCTTTAGCGTGCGCTATTCTAAAACTCCCTAATATCGCAGAGCTGGTGGAAAGTGGACGTGCCGTCCCTTTTCCCTGAACGCATAGAATTCCCTGACCTCAAATTTCCGTTAAGCTCATTTTAGGGGTTTTAGCGGTGAAAAAAGAATCATTTCACGAATTCAACGAATCAGGGAACTTTACTGCATTGTTCAATAAATGTAAGATCAAAATTGCAAAACAAAAGAAAAAAAAACACGTTTTTTGCTTTTGCATAAATAGGAACGTTCGATAACTCCGGTTTCTTTCTTTTTATTTTTATGAGGGGAGGCGTATATATTTGTTTTCCACCAAACCCAATTGGAGATCAACAGCTTCCAATCAAAAGGGATCACGATTTTCATCGAAAAATATTAAAAAAGCGCAGATATTTTTTCTGTTACAGGGTATCTTAAGAATAGCGCGAAAATATTTTGATACCAGTCTTAGCATGCAAAAAGCGGAAAAAAGAACAGTAAAAAATATTAAGTGTTTATTGATAATGACAATTACAAAAAAATAGTGGTGTAAGTGTTTTTTTTTCTGCGCCATGGTGGAATGCTTGGCAATTTGGCAATTTGGCAATTCGGCACCATTTGTCGAGCAAAAGAAACGTTTAAAAACATGCTGTAAATGGAATCACAACACTGCACTTCTCTGAATAGTTTGTTTTATATTTTAACCTGAATAATAAATTTGAGCGAATAAACCACTTGTGGGGACATTAGAGTGTCACTAAGAGCTCTCTTTCAATTAACAACAACACCCTTATTACAGCGTTGTTCGGTGATGCTCGCTATGACGGCCCTTCTCGATTTAGGAGGAGAGAGAGAAACAAACAAAAAAATAACCAATGGGATCATATATAAAATTGGAAAAGAAAATACGACAAGAACAAAATAACCAAATACACTCGTTTTCATTCCAATCAAGGCCTGTTCCCATACGCATCTCGGTGCCCAGCCGACGCAAAGTCAACGCTAAACACCAGTGCTGACACGATGCGGACTTATCGCTGCAGCGTGTATGTTTGTGTTAGCGAGGAAAGGCAGGGCCACATGCAGTGAACGCAGACGCAGCATGATATACAGCAATACGATGTTGCGGCATCCACGCATTGGCGCATGCTCAGTGCCGACGGTAGCACCAACGTAGTCTCATGACGTCTGACATTTGAGTTGGTCTATAGAGCCATGTTAGTGCAGTGTCTTCAGCCCTCGCCTTACCGGACTTTATTATAGCCTTCATATTGTGAAAAAAAAAGAATCTAGTTCTACCATATCCAAGCTTCATAGATCTAAAGACCCAGTGTAGACTACCGTCACAGGGTTACCGTTCAACGGAGAGGCTCGCTGTAGCAACTCGGCACTGGACTCCCCTGCGGTAATCCAGTTAGCTGTCCCGCCGAGCCGAAGTGTACTGAGGAAAATGCGCAGCACCGAGCGCACTTTCGACGACGGCTGGCGGCGCAGACGGTGGCGTCGCCTTTGAATGTGTACTTCGTTCGCTCGGAATATGCGGCACAAGAGGAATCCAGATGATCGGATTAACGTAGCAGTGGATATTAGTGCAAAGTCTCGCAGCAAAGCCTCGAGATGTTATTTCCGTGGTAAGGGCACTTCAAAGTTTGAGGTGCAAAATCTCGGTTTTTTTGTGGGATGTTTTCTGGAAGGAGGCTTTCGGGTTTTTAGAAGTTGCTGCCATATCTTTCTTATCCCACGTACACATGAAATGTTACTTTAAAACATGTCTTTTATATTGAAAAAAAAATGTTCCACTTCAGACAGGATATAGTAGAGAGTACCGACTGCTACGTAGTTTGGGGCCGAAAGCTCGCCTTTTTCGGTGCATGTATTCCGCCATTTATTGTTTTCGGTTTTTTATTTTGCTATATATTGACAGATGTTTTCGAGTAGATATATATATATATATGATGTACTTTGGTAATTTTTTTTTCGGCCGGCCTCTAAAAACGGTGACTGTTGGGGAAAATACTTTTAAGACCTGAAGTCAAAGTAGGGAGGGTTTAGTCACAGACAGTCCTGGTTGAAACAGACATCTCAATAAAACTTTCTTTTGTTTTTCTATTCGATGCTATATTTTGTGTCTGATACCGACGGAGGTTTTTCGGGGTCTTTCGGTTAAAACAAGATAGCCTTCGGGCCTATTTATAGGTTTTCCTCCTACTCACTCTGCTTTTCTGAGCGACATTACCAAGATGTCAAACGAAGTCACGTGCTCGTGCAAATAGATTTCGTAACGTCGGGTCACTATAAAAGCGATGTAATCTTCATGTAAATCAAGATTTACCGAATTAAGCTTTGCAGACTAGCATGCTACCATGCAAATTTCAAGTTTAGGTTGAGCCCAGAGTATTCAACCCAAAGACATATGAATGAAAGTGCCAGACTTTCAATAAAGCATACCGACAAGGCAACACAGTACATCAAATTAAAGTAAAATCACAAGAACACACAAAAAAGACAGCGGTGCAAAAACAGAAAGGGTACTTGGAAAATGATTTGACGTGGACAGAAAGAAAAAAAAACAACAATTAACATTTCAATGAAGACAAATTACAGGCCGCTTGTTGAAACTGAGCCGAAGACAATAGCTAAGGCCGCAGGAGACCAAGCCGTCGAAAAAGGAGGTAATTAAGAACGAAACATACGTCAGGTAACACAAGGGATGCTCAACCGAAATCTGGATTTCACAAAACACGGCGGCAGAAGCGTGCAACGGGATGCTACGAACACCAAAACATCACTCATACAGCGATATCTCATACGGATGACCGTATTTTTCAAAACAAAAAAGGAGGCGCACTTGACAGGTATATTGACGTCTTGTTTCTCCGAGGAGAGTTGAGAAGGAGAGGAAACGGCCTCGCGTCTTCTCCTCCTCGCCGCCTTGAGGGGGCGAAGCGAAGAGAGCAGGAACCGAGATATGTTGACGTCATACGACTCGTTGGAACTCGTTCAATCTAGACCTCTTTTTCCAAAAATATGGCCGTCCTTTCGAGATATCGCCTGGTGAAGTGGTGTTGTAAAGATTGTAGCTTCCTGGGCCTCCCGGTCCTGCATTGTTTTCTGAAATCCAAGTTTCGGTTCACCATTCCTTAATATCACGCGGACTAAAAATCTATTTTATAAAACAAATTGAAAAAGAACGCTGAAAAGGAACTTCATCAAAATTTCTGTTCAATCAAGAACAAGGCAGAAATTCAAAATTGAAATTGTTTAAATCATGATTTTAATCGAGCCAGTTATACTAAGATGATTTAATCAAACCGTTCTCGGAAAATGCGTGCCAAAGTATTTTTTTTATTTATAGGTTATGTATCAGGTGATGATTTATATGTGGATTTGTTTGTATTTAAATCAAATACACACCAAATAAGAAAGATTTATGTCAGGCTAAACACTGGCAAGAAGCAGTGCTCTCCCGAGCAAATGGAGCGTTGAGTATTCTTTCTGCTTTCCATTTCGTTCGTTATTGACGTAAAGCAAATCAAATGTGAAAAAGAAAGCAAATAGAGCTATTCAAGTAACAAAAGAAATGAAATTGTTTTGTCCTAAATTGTCACGTTTTCATCTATAAAAGGCACTATATTAAACTACTTTATACTTATACTACTTCTGTCTTCCGCATTATCATGAGTGATCGGACGGGCTGGTGAGTCTATCCGCCATGTTTAAAAAATAAATGTTGAGATAAAGAATTTATATTTTAGTGCTACACTGATTTAACTAAAAAATCTGATTTAAATCGAATGAACATGATTTGATTATTTGTATGATTTATTTCAAACGAGCTATTGTTACACCATGATAAGGAACAAAAAAAAAAGAGATATCTTAAAAGAGCACCAAGCATAAAATAAAGGGAGACATTAAAAATAAAACAGCTAAAAGAATTTCTTTTCACCATATAAAAGGGGAAAGAACATATGGGTGAAACTGGGTGCACACTGCATAGACCCTATCACGCAGATGTGCATGGGCGCCGCCATACTCGACCTTCAGTTTTTGTTTCCTCTTATCCGGTTCACTTCACTTCATCATTACCACAGCAGGACAGATTATTGCCACTTTAAGTGCTCTTGTGCCCTTGTACCCAGCACAGGCTTTTGTGGAGGCACGCTAACACCCGCTTCAGCGGCTTCGCATGTCGGTAAGACTGGAGAAGATTGGCGATGCCGGATCTAAACTTGCGCGTTTTGTAGAGTAAGCTACACTGGCCGAGGTTGAGCAGTTTCGCGTGACCCTCATAATGTCGCGCGCTCATTATGGGTGCTCATTATGCGTGCTCAGTATGCGGATAAATACAAAAATGTTCCAAAAGCCGGGTAAATTCATGATTGAAAAGGTTTACTCCGACTTAACATAACAAATTAATAACGAAAGGTACAGACGTTTTGCCACCCATGCAGGTGGCATCTTCAGTATACACTGACATAAATGAGGTGAGGTTGACAAGTCTACTTATCACACACGTCCCCGTAAACGTCCGGCAGGGGGCACGTTTGGTGTTGCACACCGACGCGTCACGACAAATGAACCAGGACTCGACGAATTTTCCTTGCCCCCACCTTTGTTCTCGGGCCAGCGTCGTCGCATTGTCCAGGTCGAAACTGTGTCCTGTCGTCCAGAAATGTTCGACAAGTTCCGTCTTGGACCACGTGGCATGGGTGGCCTTGGCAACGTCCCTTTTGTGTTCTTTCAATCTCGTTGCCCTCTTTCTGCTCATTTCGCCTATGTAGGTCGCGTCACAATCCCCGCACTGCACTTTGTATACGACTCCGCTCTGACCGTCTGCAGAGGTACGGTCCTTCCGGTTCGGGAACACATTCGCCAAGGTATAACGTGGTTTAAAAACAAATCGAACACCCAGCGGGTGCAAAGCCTTCCGAACAGCATCTGACACGCCCTGGACATAGGGAATAGATACAATATATGGTGCCCGCACTCGTGACTCACTCCCCCTTCCCCTCTGCATTTGCCCCTGCGTATCGTTAATAAACGTCCAGGGATAATGGCGCCGCTCTAACGCACCAACCACATTTTCTACTTCTTGCAACCGTAGCTGCTTGTTAGAGCACACCGCATCACAACGTGATAAAAAGGTTCTTACAACGGACCGCTTGTGTACGGTCGGGTTATGCCAGTCAAAGGACAACAAATTTCCGGTGTCACACTGCTTATGGTAAACCGTCGTTTCCACGCTGCCATTACTGGCCCGGCGTAGTGCCTGTGCACGAACTGCTTATGCGAACTGCCTGTGCGATCTTGAACAAGGTTACATACGACGAAATTAGGTACGCATTGTCCATTCATAGCAGCGTGGGTAAAGTTTCATGTTGAAGGCCACACAGATAAAAGAACACCAGTCCATCCCACCGTGACGTCATGTGATAACTGTAGCAGGGGCGCCCTTATTGGACAGGAGCGTGGTGACGTTTTGATTGGATTTATGGTGACATGGAATTTATTTAGAGGTCGCACTCTTTTCCCATTATCCGTCAGACAGACAGGATGTCGGGGAAGTGACTGCGATCAATCCTTGATGAAGCGTTTTTTGAGCCCATAAATATACCTTAGATTTTATGTCATCTTGTGTGAGGCTTCAATCTAATGTTTTATATTTTTTTCAGCTTTCTTGTTTGCTGCTAATTGCTCCAACTGAGGTGGCCTTTGCTCGCTGTGTCAAAATACTCTGCCGAACAGAATAATTTCTTTTGTTGAAAACAGTATTTGAATTACCGAAATGCGCCAATGTACCTGTGGGCTAATTTGTAACACTTCTGCCTTAGTTGTCACAGGCCGTCCAATCGATATATACGTCGGCTATGCGGAGCGTAACTTCATCTGCTTCTTGCACGCGGGTTACAATGATGCCAATACGCAGGCCTCTGATTAACTAACCTCCATAATTAGCCCCCTACCCCTATTATTATTTTTACTCAGTGAATTTAATTTACGAGGAGTTTTGTTACACGACATAAAATCATAAAAAACGATGAGATCGGGTAACATTTTTTGCAAAATTACCAAAATTAATGAGGTTCGACGCTCTTTTTTTGCAGGCGTTTTTTGCTACGTATGACCGCGCAAACTTCCGTTCAAACGAGAGGAGAAACATTGCGTACCGTAGCACCGCTTCTTGTGACCAATTAGAAAATAAAAGTGCTGGATTTTTATTTTTAAGTTATTTTTGCAGTTCAACCGATCCCCTGTTATATGCTGAATTTGAAAGGAAGGAGGGGCCTCGGTAACTTTCCAACATTGTGAATTCTGCACACATTCCTCATTCAACGAAGTTTGGCATCAACAAGCTCGGAAGGACCAGCCAAAACCAGGTGACCGGAATAAATCTTTCGGGTAGCCAGAGACGGCTTGTGTTTGTAATCAGAAAATGGATCTATAGGGCCATATGTTTTGGCTTGCAGATTGCACTTTAGAAAAATCTGTCCACCTTTTTTTTGCCAGAGTGCTTAGAGGTACGGGAGGAAGTAACTAAATCTACTGCTACCACTTTGGAATTCAATTGCGGACGCCCCTTGGTCAGATTGATCGCAAGAGCGCATGCGTTGAGCAGGCTCGGGGGGGGGGGGGGGGGGGGGGAGCGGACAGAAAGGGGGAGACGCCTGTGGTCGACAAACTCTTGCGTCCCTTCCTCGCCGCTGGTATTGCAAATCTGTCCCCGACCGAGCAATTGGAAACACTCTGCAATCAAGACACGCTGTTTCTTTTTATGTTACAGACCTTGGTGTTTACTTATTTCAAAGTCTGTAGAGTCTAGACTGTTATGTGGCAACAGTTTTATATTCGACCAAAAATAACGTTGAAAAAAGCATATTTTTCAAGCTTCGAATTGAAGGAGTCATGACCCCGTGTCAGGAGCGAAAGTTCTGCTCTTTAACCATCGCAACTTTTGATTGCAGACTGTTACTTCTTTCATATTTGCAGAAATCTAATCTAAATTGACCTAACTTATCGTAGCATAATCTGAAAATATTTAACCTTGATTGACCTTACCCACGTCAGTCTAACCTAAACTAACATAACCCAGTCGCAATATCAGGAAAAAACACATATGTTGCAGCAAGCGAAACTGCTATTTGCAGCTTACATTGGGTTAGGTTTGTGTTGCACACCCGTAATGACTATACCTCGTTTCACCGTAGCTTGTGAAAGAACGAACTCTAAGACCCCCGCGTGCCAAACAGAGCGAGGGAACTGAAGCCCGTGAAAGCCCTTACGAACGGAACATGAGAGAGAGACTGACCCGAGCAGTCGGAATAACGGGGAAGGAGAAACTCCCCTCTTACGAGAACCATTTGTTTTCTGTTTTTTTTCTCTCAGACGCCGCTTTTTTCTTATTGGAATATTGTCCTTTTTCACTCAAAATTCGTACAAAACCGTCTTCCTTCTCTCCCAAGCGTGGCCTCGACAGCACTGAGTGGAACTACTGACATAAAGTATAGTCACCTGTGTCCCTCTAACCTGCTGATTGGCTCACTGGGGCTATAGCCTTAACCGTTTTCTAAGCGCTAAAAAACAAAGAAAACAGGCAGAACGTTGCAGCAAGGATTGAAGTCGACCGGCATACAATCCTCATCCACTACCAGCCTCACGCCATGTATTTTCTAACGGACGCCGACCAACCGGTCTCCAGACGTTTCCCTCCCAACTGTCGTCATTCTTGCGGTTCCATTAATTTCGAGAGTTTTGGAGCAGGACTCCGAAGACACGAACAGCGAAAGAAGATATAGGTGAACGAGAAAAGGGCGTCTCAGGGAGCTCTTTCGAAAGTGCCTTACCCCCGGATAAGAATCACAAACCAAAACAAATGTAAAAATATTGCGCTTTGTTTTACCATACAATGAACTGGGGAGTTGGAACAAAGGGGAAGGAAAGACCCCCTCCTACGAGAACCATTTTTTTTTCGTCTCGGACGAGCCATCAAAGCCAATAGAATACTGTGTGAGTGTCACGTGACCTTTAGGAGGGAGCTCAGGAACACGCAGTGCACGTTGTCACATGATATGTTCGCAGCATTTAATTGGCTGAGATGAATCGCAGGGTCCGCAGCGGTCCATCGAATGGTGAAACGGCGTCAAGTCATCAGAACGAAGTAGACCGGAAGGCTCGAGAGCAAGTTAAATATGTACCGTACCTCGTTGAGTATCATTGCCTGAAAGTAATAAAAGTATTTAAGATCTTACAAGGTAACCTGAAAAAAAAAACGGTCCGCGTTGGAATTTACCTGAAAACGGAAGATTGTTTCCGACATGAGAATTCGGGAAACCGATTGAAACTCCACCCCAGATATTGGGGTGGAGTTTCAATCGCCCCCTCTTGGCAGATTATGGTAGCGCTCCCATAGAACCCCATGTATTTCATAAACAAATATGCCAAAACGCCGAAACGTTACGCGGCGAACAACTTGCCATACTACTAACCTGTTATATCATATACCGCTATCTTGGTGTCAAAATGTCAAGATGATGACATGTAAACTGGAGGCTCCTCAGTCGAATGAACTTTTAGATATATTGCCACTAAGGATAATAGCCAAGGTAATCGAAGGGGGGGGGATTGGTGGCCGAGTGGGCTAGCGCACAACAGCCTAGCACGTGGAGCGAAAGCTCCACGTGCTCTAAGCTGTTCCGATGATCCATGAGCCCATGAGCCCATGATCCCTGGGTTGTGCGCTGCACATCCCAGGGATCATGGGCTCAATCCCCACCCTTGCCAGTTTCGATCTGGATGAGCATCGTACCGGCGTGTGGTCGTGTATCACCACTGCGTGGTGTACGTTAAAGATCCCAGGCTTGGGTTTGTACTGCACAGGCTAAATATCTCATCTGTAACTGGGAGACAAGTCGCCCGTTGAGGCAGACTAAGTTCTAGGCTCTATATAAACATACACATACCAAAATAAGAAAAAAGGTAATCGAGATGTACAGTTTAATCTTGGGCATGAAAAAATCGTTATGATTGAATAAATCAAATAGGATCCCTCTCCAATGTTACGGCAAATTCTCTGGTAACTAAGCAGTGTATTACATCTGTATAAAAATATATGTTGAGAAACAACGAAATTTAAACGAACACAGTTTAAAAACACAAAACTATATAAGATTTCCGATTCGACTGCAGGAAACCAAAAGAATTGATGATGTGGTGAGCACATTTCGTTTTTTTTCTCAAAATTATTTTCTTGGTTTCCTGAGAACAATTTGCCGAATAAGGTGGATTCATTCTTGTTTAGACGTTCACGATCGTTTTCAGTAATCTGCTACTGACGTAAATAAGCTAGAATACAAAAACCAATTTCTGTATTAGGATAATATAAAATTGTAAAAAGGTTGCAAAATCTGTTCACTCATTAATATAGTTATGTGATTAAACAGTGACTTTTTTAAATAAACGAATAAACGATTTATGAGAGGATTGTCTTTCTGTGAACTTAACACTCACATGCCAAAATTAATATTTGGGCACGTACCAAAGCTTCATATTAAATGAATTATCTCAATTGCCCTAAATAAAAACCGAAAAAAATTGGGAAAAGGGCTCGTTCAAATATCCGACTTGATATCACATTCCCCGAAAAGAGCTGAAGCTCAAGAGTGTGCGATGGCACAGGCCTGTATTCAGCGGCCTTAAAGTTTGTATTTCGTCACCATTTAAAAATTCAACCAAGCTCAAAACTTTCCTGAAGGAGGCGCGGGTGCCCGAATTTGATATTAGGAACGAATATCTAAAAATAGTGGAACCATGTCCACTTCTATACAAGCATCCTCAAAAATGGCCCATTTTAGTGGATTTGTCATAGCAGCAGTTTGTAGTAAAAAACCTTAAATTGTGTATTCCGTTACCATTTAACTCGGCCGACCTCAAAAGGTTTCTGGATAAGGCGCGAATGTCCGGATTTCAAATGATGACCAAATGCGCAAAAGCAGCAGAAACATTTCCACTTTGAAGCTGGTTTTCTCAAGAAGGATTCATTTTAGAGCATTTGCCATAACACAAGGATGGCTCGATGACTCTGCACATTATATTACTCTTTTAGCTGGAAACTGAGTTGTCCTCAAAAAGTTTCCTGGCGGGGCGCGGATGCCCAAATTTCGAATGATGTACCAATTCCTAAAAACAGACGAACCATCCCCCTTTTGGGAGGGGTTTACTAAAAAGAACTCACTTTGGATTACTTTCCATATTAGCAGGATAAGCTCGAGGGGTCTAAATTTTATATTTTGTCTTTGTCTGAGAACTTGATTGCTTGATTGTCTTTAAATAGTTCCCTGGTAAGCCCCGAATGCAGAAATTAAAACAAAAAAGGCAAAAAAAAACACACACACAAAAAAAGCCGAACCATCTCTACTTTGAGACTGGTTTTCTCAGAAAGGATTTATTTTTAAGTATTTGCCGTAGTACGTTTGAGGGCTCTACATTTTATAAAGCTAATAATAATAATAATACCAACAATATTTTTTTCCGGGCTGACGAACAGCTTTATACTTTATACGGTGCTGCACACAAAGCAAACTAAAACACAGTACTATGACAAGTATTAATACACACGTTAAAATAAAATTATAAACAATAGATAACACAAATAAAGAGGGATAAACAAAACCCGCTTTATAATAGGTAGTTCTAAAACATCCACCGTCGCAGATGAAAGATATACGTGTAAGAACAAAGTAGTATGTCAAGATGGCCCCTAAGAATTGCTAATTTTAATTTTCGATAAAGAAAACAAAATACATAAAAGATGGATACAAAGTTAGCAAATCCCTGCGGACCCTTGACGGAGTGTAAAAGTTAAAAAAAGCAACAAATCAATTGAATTCACTTCCCCGTGTACAACACTGTGAAGTAATATAAAATATTTGTTTTGCCTCCGCATGGCAAGTTTTCGCAACGCGAATCAAAGTAACGTTTTGTAATCCTAAAAAAATCTCCTTCCAATAAAACAGTGGTAAAAATTATATTAAACCTTTTTTGTATATTTTCGTCTGCAACAGCCTGTGTTAATGTTAATAAATTCCAAATTATTCAGCCGAATTCTAATCTCGCACTCATTAGTGTCTTCAACAAGTGTAGTAAGCAACGGGGCGTAGAAAACTGGCGACGCAATTGTGAAATCATCCCTAGTACTCTAAGTGATGCATTAATGGTTAAAGATATGTAAATATTAAAGGGTGGTGAACTATCGATGGGTACACCGAGATCCCTGATAAAAGAAAGCGGAGAAATCTTGGCCCCTTCCAGATTAGCCGTAACCGGCTTCGGCAGACCTGACATTTTGTACTGTTGATTTTGATCAATAAAGACTGTTATTATTATTATTATTTTATTATATAAAATTTAAATTATATTGCGCTTTTTGGATAGCAAATATATACATATTTATATATATATATATATATACATTTTTGTTTACGTGTCACGTGGTTTATTGTGCACCATTCAGAAACACGTTCTATATCAGTCTGGAGAAGGGAGCCATCAGAAAATAACTTTACACTTATAAAAACGTTCAGCCTTTCCACTCTCGTGAAGAAGGAAGACAAGCGGAGCTGTACGCGATACACTACCGCAACGCGCACGCGGCCGTTTTTCGTTTCTTCCAGTGCGACACGCCGCCGATCGTGGATACGTCTCGGGCGAACCGGAGTCGGTCGCACACGGTGCACGTGACGCCAAACGGGTAATCCACGAACTCCCTCCGGAACCTCGCCGTCGCGCCCGGGAACTGTTCAGCCGGCGTGGAGAGCAGTCGTCGCCGGGCCTCGCGCTTGCGCTTGGCCTCCGTGGCACGATCGTCGTCCGTAGCGTTGGCCCGCCGGCGCCCTTTACATTGCTGGTTCTGTTCTCTGCGGAGGCTTTCCAGGCGAGCGGTGTGCTCTTCTTTGGCAAGGGAATCTGAAGCGGCGAATGCAGTGGAAGTCGAGGCAACAGCGGCTTTGCGGAGGATACGGACCCATTCGCGCTGCTGCGTACGTCGCCGCTCCTTCCGCAGCCAGTCTTCTTTCCCGAAAGGGCGCGCGGCCGACCCATTCTAAGTCCAAACCGAAACTAATAAGAGCGTAGGAAACAGCGCGCAAAACAGACGAGGACGAAGAAACACACGTGACGAGCGCTGCGCTTGTTACGTGTACTTCTTTTCTGTCGTCGTCTGTTTTTCGCACTGTTTCCTACGATGAATTCCCACCAACGCGCCCAACTATCCATTCTTCTATGATAGCTGTAGAGTTCCTGTATAGGCTCTCTACGGGAGCCTATACAGAAACTCTAGACAGTTGGAAAGGTAATTGCCGCTATCTACGAGCGACGGCGGCGACCAGACTGGTTATGTGCTTGTCGCCGTCGCTTATAGACGGCGGTAGCTGTCCAGGTAGGTTCGTGTCGACAGTCGTTTGATACCGGACACGATCCTGGGGAATCTAGCCCTTAACAGCTCCGCTGTAACAAGTTTACGATCATCAGCAAACAAAATAATTTTGGCATCGGTAACACACGAAGAAATATCATTTGTATACAAAAGGAGCAAAGGAACAAAAGGGGTCCTAGGATGAATCTTCGGGGTACACAAGAACTTGACACGAACTCTTCTAAATAGCTATTAGAAATGCGAAGAGCTAAAGGCGAAATCTGCATTTCTCTTTTAGATGAAAACTGGGTTGTCCTCAAAAAGTTCCCTGGCGAGTCCCGGTTTTCCAAATTTTAAACTATGAACCAATGCCTAAAAACAGCCCAACCATCCCCACCTTGAGACCGGGTTTCTCAAATATGATTTGTTTTTGAGTATTTCTCATAGTACTAGGACCTACTCAATGGCTCTACATTTTATATTTCGTCTTAAGTTGTGGACTGATCTGTCCTCCGAAATTGCCCTGGCGGTGTGCGAGTGCCCAAATATCAAAATATGAACGAATCCATAAAATTAGAGGTGGAAGCTTAAGCTTTACCTTTAAGAGTGTAAGAAAATAGTTAAACATATTATCTCCCGCTCGGGCCCAAGCCGTGCAAGCGTGCCTGTGTTTCCTGATTCCACTTCCGGAATTTAAGCGTATCGGTGGTATTATTATGAGCTCCGTCGGAGCGGTGCAAATTGCCATGTCAGGCAACGGTACTTCTGTTTCCAACGATACCCAGAAATGCAATGTTATACTGCCCCAGCTGCTATCAGGTACTGTCACATTGAACTCTGTTTTTTCACCATTATGATGTCTCCGGGCGTCCCTACAAAGTACATCATTTCTGAGAAGAATGGCAGAGGTTGGGAGCGCTTAGGGAAGTTAAGCGATATAAGCCTACCAGATCAACCATCTTTACATGCTGACCCTGAAGTCGCCGGCAGCGAAGCAGCTTTAAGTGAAAGACATCAAGCTGGAAGTGAAGAAGACGTGTCTGGTGATTAACCCATAAAAAAACGACGTCCGCTTAAAGCTGCATCGGCTGCCTTTCTACGGGACAGACGAAGCAGCCAGGAAATGCTCTCCAGCCTCCAGACAAAGTGCTTGAGGTTGCGAGGGAAAGCTGGCGCACGGACGAATTTTCGGGCGTGCAGACGACTAACCGGTCGGTGACAATGTCACAGAAAGAAGGCGTCACCTTTAAAAGACTGCCGCGTCAGCTGCTAGTCCTGGGAAGCAGCGTGCTAGTAGTTGTGCCCGGCCGGCCGCCACTCTGCCTGTGCCGTAAAAAGACAGGGCACATTCTAAAAGACTGTCGTCTAGCGCGCTGCAACACTTGTCATGGTTTTGGGAACGTGGACGAAGATTGCCCGCGAGCGTACGCAGCTGCTCTCCAGACCTCGACGTTAGAGGACACCTCGAAAATGCAAATGAACGAGGCAGAAGTAGAGGCGACAGCAGGAAGCGAAGCAGCCAATCTCCCCAGAAACCTGTTGACGATAACAACGAGGTCAAAATGGGTGAATCAGGTTGCCAACCGACAAAACGATCGCTTGGAGGGATTCCGCCATGAGGTCACATAGAAGAAGAGCGCAAGCTGCAGCTTGCGCTTTCTTTTGTTTCTAATAATTTTTATATGCATCTTACCAATAAATTTATTTCTACCAGAGACCAGATATAACTATTTTTACAAACCGTTATTCAAGTGAGGTTACGTGGCGGCCTTCCTGGGTTTATTGCTTCGTCAAGCGAGGACCTAGGTGACTGTGTAGACGGGTATGTTAAAGAGGTTGTTAGTTCTTAATGATTTTCAGCCAGGCGTTTCTCAAAAATTGTGTTGTGTGTATGATCATACAGCCTAGAACTTGGTCTGCCTCAACAGACAACGAGTCTCCCAGCTGTAGATGAGAAATTTAGCCAGTGCAGTACAACCGCTAGCCTGGTGTCTAAGGTGCAACACGCAGTAGTGATACACGACCGTACGCCGGTACGATGCTCATCCGGATTGAAACGGACAGGGGAGGGAATTGAACCCAGAATGCTTGGTTCTGCAGCGCGAGCTTTCGCTTCCCGTGCTCTGAGCTTAAGTAAAGCCCTGAGTAAAGTTTACCGCTGCGCTGGTAAACTTTAACTCCTTGAACTCTAATGTGCAGTGGCAATCTTAGGCAGAACTCTCCGCGCACAATTTGAGCGAAATATACTGTTGATCCTACGCAAACTTCTCAGCACTTATTCTAACTCTAGTTTATTAGCCAAACACAGCACTACAAGATCTGGTGCTATTCAGCGAGGTGCTGAAGTCGCATCGGTCTTTTTGAAGATTACCTTTCGCCCCCCGTGGCAGTCCAAATGTCGTGCAGTGGCGACCTTGTGAAGAGGCGCTTGGAGACCATATGTGTGGAGCATATATAGTCATCAAACAGATATACACTACGTACACTTGCAATGTACGCAAAGTTTCAAAAATAAAACTAATAATTCCCTGGTAGCTTAATTTGGCGGGAGCAACACTTGCGAAGAATGAGAGGTGAATAGGATTATGGTAGCAGAGGACGACGAAGCGAATGGATGGTAAATCTTGTAACATATCTTTTTTTTAATTCGAATTATAGAACTATTTAGTGCTGGAGAAGGTGGCTGTTTAATAACTTTCTCCGGACGTAAAGAGTTTTAAAAGATTAATAATAGTTTTGACGAGAAAGTGTGGCTTTTTTGTGTATCGCAAGTCTGAGTGACAGAAAATTTTCCGCTTACCGAACATTTTGGCAGCTGCTCACTTTTTTATTATTTATATGTCTAGATACATTTTTCGGTCTATCCACATTTGTTTTGCCTTTATTATATTCCTGTTTACCACACAATCACATTTGCATCGAAAACTTTCATTCGTCTTTGCAAAAGAGTTGTAAGTTGGGCGAGTTGGTAGGATGACATGATGAATAGAACCGCGCACACAAAGACAAGGACAGAGAAAAGGAACATGCACGACGCACAGCGATTGTGTGTCGTGCATGTTCCTTTTCTCTGTCCTTGTCTTTGCGTGCGCTGTTTTGTTCATCATTTCATTCCCCTGTTAGAACACTAATTTATTAGCGCAATGAAATGAATCAGCCGCGCCACCCCAGCTGACGCTAGCACTCTATTGGAAATCCCCTGCTCTAACTACAGTTCTCTATCACTTCTTTTATTTCCACCTGTTTCTGCCCCTTCGACCACGTTTAACGGACACTTGTTTATAGGTGATCAATAAGGTAGAGAGAAACAGACCTCCCTGAACCCAATTCCATGCTCCGAAACTACCCTCCCCCCTTCCTCCCCACCCCTCACTACTTCGTGCCCCAACCACCATAACGTGCGCCAAGCATTGCACGCCATCGATAATGAAGAAGGCCACCGATTTCAGACACAAACACCGCAGGCTCGGTCACGAACGCTCCATTATTCCGACACTCACGCATGGCTGATGGGGTGGATTTTCCATTCGTGCTCGCCCTAGAACAACAGCGGCGTCACAACCAAAAGCACAAACGCAAAAAGCACGTTACAGACATCGACCGATAAAAAACAACAACAAAAGAAACATATACAGGGTGTTTTACTAAACGTGGGCCACATTAGAAAAAAAACATCTGGTGCACGCTACGGGCCTCCAACCAACGCAGTATTTTTCAGTCTTATTGAGCAAGTCAAGGAATGTGCAGGGAGATATAGTAGCTTTTTGCACAGGCACGCTATAATCGCCCCAGGTGGCGCTGGCTGCCTCTCGGAAAGAAGGGTATAGTCGCTATCATACCTTTATTCATTCCTCGGTCGAACATGGATTGCACAAAAAGGAATTCTGAATAATCTTGATATTTTGCTTTCTTTCTGTAGTTATTGCGCCGTGACCCTCGTCGCTTAACAATATAGAATCAAATACCATGCGGCGCACGCTAAAATTCGAAGTCAGCAGTTCGCACTGCATTAACCGAATTGCCCACTTGCAGCCGAGATACCAGACGCAATTTCATGGTGCACGAAACTCTTTCGGTCTGTACATCGAAAAACGACAACTTCCACTCGAGACGGCTCTGAAGCACAGAAATGAGTTCCACCGTAATTCTGCAAAAAGCAAAAACAAAAAACAAAAAACAAAATTCTATTATATAAAAACATTTTGGCTTTTAGAAACTTTATAAAATGTTTTCAAGGAAATGACCAAAAAAAGTGCGAATTTTCGGCAGCCTTTCTTCGTCGCTATGATTAAGACAAGCTAAGAAATTGTAGATTCTTAAGCGGTTTAAAAATGGACGCCAACGTCACCAGGATACTTAGGCGGTGCAATTGCGGAGCTTCCTACTTAAACAATGTAATAAACAAGCGGAAAAAAAAAGAACTGAAAACGAAACGTGTGCCATTTGAAAGGGCTGTGTTAGCGCCTCCTAGAAGACACGGTCATGCGAATGACGTGTTCGCTAGTGAATTTCCTACTTTCTGCGAGCGGAAAGCACGCCGAAGTCCGACGAGCAAGCTGACAGACGCTACCGTCTTGGCGTGGCCGCATGAGGGTGTCGCGCTCGTTCTGAGACGCTGCATGGCGCGCTGTCGGGGATGCTGATGCAAGTTAGGTGACGCTGAGCGGATTCACTAGTGACGACGTCTTCGGTGCCAAGGCCAGGAGTGCGCCACTCTTTTCCACTCTAGCGCCTCGTGCGTTTGGCGGGGCATTCAGAGCGCCACTGGTTCCCCCGGCCTAAAGTCACTTTGCCCCCTCAACCTATCGTCCCACTCGTATCTCCGATATCTTTATTTTTTTTATTTTTTTCGGTTGCGGCCTTTGTCACGCACGTTCGATCGCTCTACTGTTGAAGGACGTCTGCTACCGCGGAGCCATGACGATTCAATCGAGGTGTTGACCTAAGAGACCCTTTTTAAAAGTTCGTCATGTAACATGGGCGGTCGCCGTTCCTCGGGCGTGAGGCGCGTGATTCAATGCGAGTCGCCGCCGAGCGCCGACGAGGTAGTAGGTTTTTGTACGTGCTGAGCAGATTTAGCATTGAACACTTGCGCAACCTTCGTGTCTGATACATCCTCCGGACAGCGTTACTAGATTAGCTCAGTTACAGATTGCCCATAGACGCTGCTTGCACGAGCAGTATCCCCCTCGCCCACCCCCAAGGCTCTCCTCCCGTCGTTGTATGCGGCACCGTTTTGGGGGCATGACTGCTAGGGTAACTGCAGTGTATTCTATGAAATGCGTATGCTCCCAAGCACGCCGTCTAGATGGCGTTTTACTTTATTCTATGGAACGCACAGTTTTGAAGCAAAATTCTAGAAGGCGCTCTAAACGAGAGGAGGCGGACTGAAAATAGTGAGGGAACTACTCCCTTTACTTGTTTTTTTATTTACACATTTATTTGTTTATTTGTTTAGTTACATTACCCTCAGCTGCAGAACTCCCTCTTGAGCGGGCGTCCCACAAATGAAGTAAACCAGTAACGTTGGCTCAGAGTACGTGTCAAAGCGATGGCGGAAAGGCAATTCGAAAAGGCTTTATTCGTCCGAGTTTGAATCCCCACGAATAGAGTTTACAAGCAGGGAAGAAAGACAACAAGGATAACTGCAGTCTGTGGCTTGGTTGAAGTAAGACAAACAAAGCGTAGTCGAAGCTAGCGGATAAGTCAAGTCAACCGCCACCAAAGACGCAGAATTGTACATGTTCCTTCAATACAGAAAATAAAGCTCGTTCTTTCTTCTTTCTTACAATTGGAACGAGTTCTTGTTGCAAGTTCGAGTGGTTTGAAAGGAACGCCTTGCCGTTATATTTTTAACATTGGAACGTGTCATTAAAATAACGTCATATTTGCGTATAATAATACATTATCATGCTTGATAATTCGTAGATAAAATAAATCAAACGAGTGAAAATATCCACATCGAACAACGTGTCCAGTCGCCACGATTACATTTGTTCCAGTTTCTTTTTTTTTTTTTTTTGTTATGTTTTTTTTTTGTTTCGGGACCATATTTTGGGCATTTGCCCGTTTCTTAAAATCAAAGGTTGAAATAGACGATAATAAAACTTAAAAACGCACTAGACTCCCCTCAAATTGTAAATAAACTGACTCTCGCCATTCCCTCGAAGGCGGAACGAGTTATTTTCGAGGAGGAATGAAAGAACTATACCGTTCCAGTTCCGCCTATGCAAGATGAAACGGCAGCGTTCTTGTATTCTTCTTAAAAGGAACGCGTGCTAGAAACGTCGTTCCTTGGAACCCCGTACCGTACAACACTGCAAGGACGTTTCGTCAAGACCTCCATTTTGTTTTGTTGTGCCATCAATTGCTAAGCCAGTAAAGCAGATTCGGTGGCCCGTGACCTCAAAGATTTTAGTCTGTGCGTTCGTGCTTGCATGTCTCCAAGCATTTGAGCACACCCCAGATGATTCTGAGACGTCCGCCGAAAGGACAGAGCATGCAGTGTACCGGCCTAGAACGCAATGAGCAATTGGCGTCGAGCCGCTGCAACTGGGTGCATCCAGCGTCGCTCTCATTGAATTCCTAACCACGTGAGGTACTCGCTCCCTACTGAGGGTCCGCGTCCGGAAATTTGTTATTCCACGTGATGTACCACAAACTACTTATACTGGCCTTGGTTGACGCTAGGCAAACATAAAAATTGGAACCCGCTTGGTAGAGATGAATGACAAATTGCGAAAATCCTTAATCAAAATCAACTAGGGACATATTAAAACGGTCAAGCTGGGGAAAAAAAAAGTCCTCTCCTATCTCGCTCTTCTATCAACGAGGTAGAGTGGGAGCGATTCAGCACTTCTCCTACAAATGCGTCGCTGCCACCGCCACCACAAATAAGTGAGGTCGGTTTCTCATCAGAAACTTCCAAACGGACTTGGAGTTCTGTTCAGCGCGAAACCCTTCGCCAATGTTGAAAACCGGTTGATAATTGAAAGTTACATACAGCGCACAACTGTCCAAACAGCACGTGGTGGGTCGCTCAGTAACAACTTTAATCGAATCGACTCGGGTAAACCTGCGCCGCTGCTACACTAAAGTGTCTTTTTTTTAGCTTGTTTAGGTGGGTGTCTGTTCGTTTTTCTTTCTTTTTAACGTTATCTTAGGCAGTTTTCTCCCGATGCTGAAACCGCTGTGAAACCCCGGTGGTACTAAGACACCACCCCTCCGCAGAGGAAACAAGGCCACAAACGGATGTGAACCTCATCAATTTAAATAAACATACGTGAAGAAAAAATATCCCTGCAACATATGCGTGAAAGAAAAGAAACTATGTGCGTGTCAATCTCTTCCCTCTCCTTTTCTATTTTCTTCTTCAGCAATAAAAACATGTCTGAGCGTGTGTCCGTGAAATCTACTCCTGCATACTAATCCAGTCAATGCAAAGGTTCACGCTTTTGTCTCAATAGTTAAATCTAGCTTTCCTTTCTGTCCTTCTTTCCTCGCTCCACCTCGATCACTCGCTTCTTTCGCCGGCCAACACCTCCACAACTACTAGGCCTCGTTCTCGATTTTCTACGCCCCCTTTCAGAGGCCCGAGCGGAGAGCCCATTAGGCTCTAGTGCTGATTTAGCTTTCGGAAGAGACTCGGGTTTAATCGGCAACGAGGGAAGTTTCAGCCAGCAAGAGTTCGAGCAGGACGCTTGAATCAGTACTTATAAATCGCTTGTATGTAGAAACATTTAAGTTGTCATATATTGCTTTAAATTTCTTGTGATGATCTGGAAATAACACTAATAAGTTGGTAGTTTACCCCACAAAAGGAAGTATTTAGTACGGTCGAGCGTGATCCTTTCTTGCATACGTTTGTAGAAATGTTTAAAAAATAGAGTGTTATGAAAACATTGTCACAAATGAAGAGTTAATGAAGCAAAGAATAACTGAGGACACTAAACGTTTAATCGGGCGAACTTGTGCCCACAGCAAAAGGAAAATATAACAACAGAGCGTCGCGGGCGTCGAAGTCGGCGAGACAGCAGGACCGAACGCTGAGGCGAAACTGACTGCTGCGTGCCACGGGGAGCACCTTTTGCAGCCGCGTTGTTCTCTGGAACATTCGGCCTAGAACGTTCGGCGCGTAGAACATTCGTAATTCCAATAGACAAGAAAGTTCTCGAATTACCGAGAGCGCCAAGTAGAAAGAATAAATAAAAGAACATACCGCTGCCTGGAATTGAACTCCGATCTTCCGCGCTACAGCCAAGCACGGTAACCATTCGGCCACATAC
The DNA here is from genome assembly GCF_016920785.2 of Ixodes scapularis. Classification (NCBI taxonomy): domain Eukaryota; kingdom Metazoa; phylum Arthropoda; class Arachnida; order Ixodida; family Ixodidae; genus Ixodes; species Ixodes scapularis. The sequence goes on from NW_024609837.1 coordinate 72,580,266, forward strand.
GCGTTTATTTATTGACTATTGTGACATGTAACACAACAAATGATTCAAAATGGTAAAATCGTATACACACGCACAAAATATATGTGCGTGTATACATTTTAATAGGCCACGTACGCGCTCGGTCAGCGACGCGCGTGGCAATATAAAGTATATACTGCATCGTTTGATGGCAGTATAATATACTGCGATAAAACACATTGATTGTTTTTGTATTGTCAGGTTTGGTAAGAATAAATCCTTCGTACGTAACTCTGCAATGTGAAAATTGGTATGTTCCAACCCCGCGCACGAATTATGGCTTAGCGGTTTTTTTTTTTAAGTATGCATTGATCGACATAACACTCAAATGATCAGAAAGTATAAATATAAGTATTACTAAGATATTAACTTGTGTGCTGCGTGATATTCTACTAGAGGCTGTCAAATAAACATTCCCGGTGTGTTTTCTTTGGTGACCTTATTTTTTTATTTTTCATTGCATGCAGTTTTTTTATGCATGCCGGGTTGTAGACTAACATATTATCTTGTATCTGCTTGTACAATAAAAACTGTAGCAAGGCTTGAAAGTTGACCTTTGCAAATGTTTAGTTTGAAAATATTTCTGGTGCTTTCTGACTTAGGGGGAAAAGCCTCGTCAAGCTTCAAATTTGCAAATGCTTTGCCATTGTCTCTACTCCCGTTTATAAAGCAAACAAAATAAAAATATTTTTTTTTATGATTATTTGTTACTATAGAAACAGAAATGAAAATAATTAATTCAAAATAATGGGTCATTCAGTCTTTGGAATGAGTCCTCATTCCCTATAACTAAGGGATATTTCCGTTCCCAGTTCTTGTGGTGCAGTAATTGCCAAAACCTTTTTTACGGTTTTGTTTTAAAATTCACGGTAGGTAGGATACAAGGAAACTTGTCTTTTGAGCTCACATAGGTGATGAACTTATGGCTTACTTAGCACGTGAGTTGTCAAATCTCGATAAAGTGGGATCAGTATTCACACGTTGGGCACCGCGGAAGTCGTTTATTTTATATAGCGTATAAAGTCTTCAATGCGTAACTAAGCCAATGTTTGTCGGTATTAAAACAAAATTTCGAACGTGGTGCGTTCGAAATCATTCGAAATGGTGTTTATTCGAATCTCTCGAGTTTTTTAATCGAAAAACGCTCTAACCTTGTGGTGTGTGTTTCGACTGCCTTAGCGTAAAGTTGCGTGAACTTCACTTTATATATTGAGGAGTTTCAGCGACGGTGTCACCGCCCTGGCGGCCGGTCGCCGAAAGAGAACGAGGGGGATAGGTTCGCTGGGCGTTGGCATTGTGTAAATGCGTTGGCCGCGAACGTAGGCTTATAAACTTCGGCAGCAAGAATATTACGCGGCTCTAGTGTTCCGGTACGAGCAACAGAGATGACACGAACTGCTACGACGAGCTACGACCACCCGCCGCAGCGATGCAGGCGTCGAAGGAGCGCAACCTGTGTACTACGCAGTCAGTCGCCGTCGCCCGACGCAGGTCCTTTGGCATTCAGGACTTTCCCTCCCGGGTTCTTCGCTTGCACTTGGAACCGAGTATTATTCCCTGTGCTTCTGTATGTGCTCAGTGGCTGGATGTGGACCTCATAGAGCAGAGTTCTTCAGACTCGACAGCTACTCAAAGTTGACGGCGGAGGGGCTTGCAGCAACGCTTTCGGTTGGTGCACGGGTGCGACGACTACACGGATAAATTTTAAGATTGCTGCTAGCAAGGTGGGCCATAGTCGCTTTATGTTGACACGATTTTGAGTGTAAATACTCCGTGCAAAGGCGAATCTATCGCGTTTCTAATCCACCTTTGTTTTTATTGTTGTTTTTGCGCTCGCACGACCGATTGAAAATGCTTCTGTACCAAACACGGAGTGAATGTCTTCGGCCTACATTGCAAAACGCCCAATAAAAAGTCATATTCGTTCAGCGAGCAAACTTCCCTTTCGAGTGACCTTCTTTGATTGGTGATTTCGCCCGTACTTGAGTGCTTTAATCAACACGATTGATGAAGTTTGCTTCCCTAGTTAGGACATTTTTTGTGCCACATGCGGCACTAATGCTTGGCACGATGTATTCTACTGGTGGTATTGTGAATTGGTTTACTTCCAAAGCTAACAGTATGACAGGTGGGACCATTCAATTTGCTAAAAATGTGATATGGGAATGTCGTTGCATAACTAGCGTTTTACGTTTAAGATTGATAAGAAACATGCTCATGTGATGACGCACGTCTACAGCATAAGCTTTGCAGATCCAGAATGGATGTGCTACAGGCTCAAGACTTGTAATGGACCAAATTGGTGATTACATGGCAATAAATATTGTGGAAAACTGCCCATTGACTCGGCGAGTTTTGATCGTGACCATTGGCGTGCTGTTGGCAAATTAAAGGGACATTGCATCTAGATGTGCTTAAATATCTTTATTTCAAGGTTCAGTGGACCCCTCTGCATCATTACAGGAAGGCACTCTCAACCCACAACAAACAGCAGTGAATATACAATGCATAATAACAGGCACCAGTGTCCAGGCGTATAGTCCGCAGAATCCAATATGAGCCTAAAAATGTTTTTGTTTTGTTTAGATAGTTTGCATTTGGTGTATAATTCGCAGGGCCCGATTTCCGGGCCCAGTGCATAGTCCGCCAAGCTGGTGCGTTGCGTCTTTGTGCTTTTTTTCCTGGGTGGCATTTTCTTCAGAAGTTCTTCGGCGAACGCTATTGAGCCTGAAGAACTGCTCTTGAGGCCCATATCCAGCCACTGAGCACACACAAGCACAGAAAATAACACTCGGTGCCAAGTACAAACGAAGCACCTGGGCGGAAAGCCGTGAATGCCAAACGAGCAGCGTCCGGTGACGGCGACTGACTGCATTGCGCCCCTTCGGTGCCTGGATCGCTGCGGTGGGTGGTCGTAGCTAGTCGTAGCAAGATGATCTTCGCTTCAAGCAAGAAATCTTGCCATACCATAGTCAAGATATGTGTGCAAGTGTTTGACGACGTGGGCTCTCTCACGTTGGTGCAGTTGTCATCAAGAAAGGTACATAACAATGTTGAGTGTTTGAGGCTGAAACTATGACGCATACTTATCTAAACCTAAATTTATCGGTCTGTGGCTACAAACATTTTCGTTGACGTTGCTTAGATCATGTAACTATTCATGCCTCAAATTAAATGGTGTTTCGAACTCTTCGGTTGTGTATGAAAACCTATTTGCTCTAATAAAATACATTTTGAAAAGGACACACGTCTTCTGCTGATACATATCTTCCAATTTACAATGCAGAAGCAAACAGAAAATCAACTGCCTACATCTACCACTTGGCATAAGCACCTTTCGCAATTCATTCTTGAGCACACTCAAATATCAGCTAAGGTTGCTCTTGTTTTAGAAGCTTTGCCCTATTCTGTACAAAGAAAACAGTTAAAAAAGCTTTACCTTCGTTCTCCTCCTCGCATTTAATACAGACTTGTTTGTCAGCAGATCACACACAGCAGATATCACCGTGGCACATGCAACTCGAATGACCGATGAGACTATTGCTATTACAAAAAAGCTTTCCACAAGAGCCAAAATGAGGCTTGTAGGGGTGCACAAGCACATGGAAATGAGATTGGCGCTTCCGGGGCTTGTTTACATTATGCGTAAAAACAGGACGATCGGCGACCAGCTGATCGCAATATAACACCAAGGATACCGATGTTTCGATACATAGAACGCAGGATAAAGACCTCTATCGTCCCTTGTATGCTGTAGTTGTCATACTTTCCATCCAACCGCTTTTTAGCACAATTAACTAGAACAACCGAAAAGTTCGCAACACCTTCTAAAGCGAGGCCTGAATGGTTACATCATCTAAGCCACGTCAACGAAAATGTTCGTAGCCGCAGACCGATAAGTTTAGTTTGAGATAAAGTACGCGTCATAGTTTGAACGCGCGAACATTGTTGATATGTACCTTTCTTTGGACCCGCGTACATTCGGTTCAACTTGATGACAGCTGCACCAGCGTGAGAGCTCACGTCGAACACTTGCACACATATCCTGACTATGGCAAGATTTCTTGCCTTCGACTGGCTTGAACACTTCATCTGTAGCATCACGGTAGGTCTTGGTTGAAATGATGATCGTCTCGCACACGGCAACAAACAGAGAACGACACGCTTTGTTCTATTTATACGCTACCGGTCTACGGGCGTCGCAAATCTATCCCCCTCTTGTCCGCCATGTTGGATCTATCGGAGCGCCCCCTATATTCGCTGAAACTCCTCAATACCGCGGCTTCCTAGTCGATAGCTTCCTAAATACTGATGAGCCCGAGAGGTCAGCACCTATACACTAGGTCGCCCGGCAGGCGTAACACAGGGAGGGGAAAAAAGAGACCAGATACAAGCATTAGGAATGGCGCAATAGCCATTGTGCAAAACTGAGCGTCCTCTGCAGTGAGCAGTTTGACGAGGATGCTCAAACCTCCCTCAGCGAATTCAAATTGCGGCACAGTCGGACGTGCAATGGAGATTTTTAAGCAACACGGAAGTATCACCTATATTCGTCGCCCTTTTTTCCCCTTTTTTGTGGCCATATTTTGATTTTTTTTCTCTGCCACGACTAGCAGCCGGCTGTAGTAGTGAACTCATAGGCTAAGTTAGTATACAGAGTGGTTCACGTGAGTGTGACAAGGATTCCTACAATTAGTGTATTCCAGGTAAAAATCTATCTTTTTCGGGACCGTATTACTTGGGGTGGCGGACGTTCGACAATGTGCGATACTTATTAGTTAGTTCGATTATTTATTGAAAACGAGTTGTTAACTTTTTAATTAGTGAAAACAGACAGATGGTTCCAAATATAAGCTTGCTCAGGGTCATCGAAAACCACTAAATCTGTAATTTTGAGAAAGACTTTGAGCGCGTGAGAAGCGTAGTAGTGCACTAAGTTACCACTCGTGGAGCAGGTACAAGGCTAGTGGTTGCGGTAAGGCTCCCGAGTGATTATTCCCTCTCTTATCAGAGCCCCAGCCTTGTGCCCGCTCTACGGGTGGTAACTTTAGGGCTCTACTACGCTTTTCAATCGCTCAAAGTATTTCTGAAAATTACTGATTTAGTGATTTTCGATGACCCTCAGCAAGTTTATTTTCGGAACCATCTGTCTATTTTCACTAATTAAAAAGTGTATTCGCACTTTCAATTAATTAGCGAACTAACGAATAAGTATCGCTCTTTGTCTGACGTCCGTAACCCGGAGTAACGCGGTTCCGAAAAAACTGTCCTTTAACCTCGAATACACACATTTTAGGAATTTTTCCCACTGTTACGTGAAACACCCTGTATATAGAAGGCCATGGCGAAAGTGGATCCCGGGCCGAGCAACCCTGGCATAAGGCACCCTTGAGACGAGATGGAGCGACCTAGAATGACCCGGAAAGTGGCTGCCAATTACTTGTCGAACATCGATCGATGAAGTGGTTTCCCCGGGGACAGTAGAAAAATGACAGAAGAAAGAAAACAACAAAAATTGCGAGGACAAAAGACGCCAAGATTTCCTGCGGAGCCGTGGAAACCACGGTCACGCAAGAAAGATTTCATTTCATTTCGTTTATTATACCCTCAGTGCCCGAAGGCATTAGAGAGGGGGAGAGAAACAGGAAGGTTAATGCAAATAACATAATACATATTAGACACACTCAGTAATAAAGTAATTAGCAATTATATTTTTGGAGAGCTCAGAGTCCGTGATAACGGCAATCGACCGGAGAAGGTGGTTACACTCCTGGGATGTACGGGGAACGAAAGATGAATAAAACGTGGTCGTGACAGAGTTAGGAATGCCCACCTTATGTTGATGATGAAGACGGGAGGAAACATAGACAGGCCGAGCAATTATTTTGTCGCGCAGGAAAGAATTATGGTGATACATTTTATGGAATAGGGAAAGACGAGAAATTTTACGACGTAGTGATACAGGAAGTAATGCGAGAGTTTTTTTCATAGAGGTGACGCTAGCAGTGCGCTGATAGTTTGAGAGGATGAAACGAGCGGATCTGTTCTGAACGGCTTCCAGTGTAGATACGAGAGTGACTAGTCCGGGTTCCCAGACAGAAGCTGCATATTCTAACTTGGGACGAATTAAAACTTTGTAAAGAGTTAATTTCAGTGAGACAGGGGCTAATGAAACATTTCGCTTGATGTAACCTAACATGCGGTTAGCGTTAGCTGAAATATGCTGAATATATGTTGTCCATGAAAGGTTAGAAGCTATATATACGCCTAAATATTTGTACGAAGATACAGGTTCTAGATTAGCATTATTAAGGAAATAGTTACGACAGTCATGAGACCGGCGAGACACACGCATGACCTTGCATTTTTTAGTGTTAAGCTTCATGGACCATGAGTCAGAGCAACAGTAAATAGCATTAATGTCTGATTGGAGTATACAGGTGTCATTATGATCGAGAATCTCACGGTCAAGTACACAGTCGTCAGCTAACAGAGACAAGGATGAAGAGACATAAGTGGGGAGGTCGTTAATATAAATTAAGAATAGCAACGGTCCTAAGACTGTCCCTTGCGGAACCCCTGACGCAACTTTGACAAAAGATTTGTTACTGTTATTAATAGTGACAAATTGAGACCGTTGAGTTAGAAAAGACTGTATGCATGCGAGAACGTTATTGTCTATGTTAAGTTTGGAGCGTTTTAGAAGCAGAAGATTATGTGAAACTTTGTCAAATGCTTTGGCAAAATCCAGAAAAATGCAGTCCGCCTGGGATCCTCGGTCCAGAATGTGATGTAGGTCATTCGTGAAAGATGGTAGTTGGGTCTCGCATGAAAATGTTTTTCGAAAACCGTGTTGGGCATTGTTGAAGAAGTTTTTAGAGTCTAAGAGGTTGACGAGGTGAGAAAAAATGATATGTTCAAGAAGTTCGCAAGGAATGCTGGTTATTGATATCGAACGATAATTAAGAGGGGAATGTTTATTTCCAGCCTTGTGAATAGGTACTACCTTCCCTACCTTCCAGTCTGATGGGAGAACAGCGTCTTGTATAGATTATTAAAATAATTTTGTTAAAATAATTGAGAAGTATTGTTTAGTGTTTATTTAAAAACGTGGAGTTAATACCGTCCACTCCTGCTGAAGATGACAGTTTGAGTTTATCTATGATACGAGCGACACCAATGCAATCAAGAAAAAGAGGATCAATGGGCAAGTAATCGGCACTCTCTAGCAAAGGGAAATCGTGCATGTTATCAGCAGAGAATGAATCTGCAAAGGTACTCCTTAATAAATTTAAACACTCATCGCTGGCTATACAATCATCATTTGCGGTTTTTATTGTGATAGATCAGTGGTTCTCAAATGGGGGTCCGCGGACCCTTTGGGGTCCGCGAAGGCATTAGAGGGGTCCGCGAAGCCCTGCCTCATCAGTCGAGCTCGGCGATAAAAGTTGTCTTTTTTCTGGTCGAGAAGAAATGTTTCAGTTTTCGCGCAAGTTTTCTCGTGTGTATGTCAATAAGAGAGGTTTACTTCACACTAGCCCTTAGTTATATCCATTTATTAAGTCATTATTATATTTAACGTACACCTTTCCTTTTCTCTCACCACGAACCGGGTCCTCCATCATCTCCGCCGATCTACAAGGGGTCCGCGAAGCATCGATGGTTGAGAACCACTCTGATAGATGACTGCGTCTTTTGTTTAAGATATTCCAGAACTGTTTAGGATTGTGGATCAACATTGCGGGTAGGCTATGTGTCACGAATTCTAGTTTGGCGTTATCAATGGCTTTTTTGTACACTTCAGCAGCAGTACGATAACGTAACCGACGGTGCTCGCACTTAGATAATTTTTGCGGCGCGAAATAGACGCTTTTTTATTTGTTTGATAAGCGTTTTAGGGCTCTGGTGAACCAGGGTGGCTGAGAGTTTTCGATAACTGCCCTTAAGGCAATGTACTGATCTGTTAGTTTATTAACATAGGTTTTGAGAAGGTTCCAGTTTTCTTCTACTGAACGACTCGAGAAGAGTGATAAATATCCATCGAGGAAAATTGCAAGGTCAAGATTAATTTTATTAAAGCCAACTTTGGCGTAATCTCAAATTTTCTTTACATTAGTTTATGGTTTTGGTACTGCTGCTTTTACATTGAAATGCAAAATGGAATGATCACTAAGCCCTGGAAGATAGGAGATGGGGTAAACGAGTTCAGGATGAGCTGCGAGAACAAGATCCAATACGTTTGCCGTCAATGGAGTCACTCTGGTTGGTCGAGTAACTAATTGCGTGAAACAAAAATCTAAACAGAGGCTGACAAAATCCTTGCATTCGGATGAGGCAGATGAGAGAGTGCCTGTTGTTGGGGCATTACCTGTCCACACAATATCAGGATAATTAAAATCTCCCAACATAAATATTGACGAACTGGGAAAGCAAATGACGACCAGATTTATGGAGTCCTGCAAAGGTTTAATGAAAGTAATGAGCATGGGGGGGGGGGGGAGGGGGGGGGGGAGGGCGGCCTATAGCAAACTCCCATGAATTACTTCATGTGAGTTTATTTCGAGATTGTTGGAGCTAGAAAATAGAAAAAGAAAATATCCCCTTCGCGAGGCAGCGTATTATTGCCGAAAGCATTAACTCACCTGTTATTCTCGAGGATGACCACTTCACGCAGATCCAGAACGGCAGTCCAAATACCAACGGCGGGGGACTACTAAAGCAGCGAATAACAAAACAACTTGTGCTAACGATGTTTTTTTAGACGTTTGAAGGGACGACCTCTCGGACTTGCCATTCTACCGCTTGAAGGAAAACAAGATAGAGAAATAGAAATCTAAGGCAGAAACTTATTTACTGGACTTTCTGGGGTGAAACAAAACAAACAGTCGGTTCCTCTAGTCTGGGGTTTTAATCACCTTTTACTTCCTCAGGAAAAAAAAAAACAGCAAAAAAGCCAGTACAAGCTTTCATATGTAAAACGGACAACTATTCGTGCAGACTGTTTCATGGCCTTTGAGATTGTCGGTGCACGAAGCTTTCCATGGCCGATTCATACATCGGGGAAGGGCCATAACCCAATAAAATTATACATGTTGGGAAAAACAGCTCAGAAAGCATGGACTACGAAGAGGAACAAATACGACAGGACAATGATGTTTGTTTGTTCCACTTCGTGTTTGTTCCTCTTCGTAGTCCGTGTTTTCTGAGCTCTTTTCCCCATCATGTATAACGTCAAACAACTGACCCAGTTCTCCACCAATAACATTACTCCTGCTAAAATGATAACCGTGCTAAAACATAGCCGCGGGTTGCTGGCTTGAGCCTCACACACTATCAGCTGTTCAGCAATATTCCTCTGGGTATGTAGCAAACTTGCTTGGAGACGTGCTTGACTTGTGTACTTAGATAATTTTATCTTTATATCTGCAGCCAACACCGTGTCTTTCGTATGATGTATGAAGAATGTGACTGCTGCAGTCACAACGCCACTGGGGGGACGGGTCAGAAATCCACGAATGATGACGTCATGTGCTCCCCTTTTTTTAGCGAGCTAGGGCAACGCTTTTATGATAACAAGGCCGTAGTGCCGGATCATTACGTCACCAACGAGAGGCCAACGCGGGGGGCATGGATTGAGCGCGAGTGCTGCGTCAGGGTTCAACCGGTATACTGGTGTTCAGTAAGTGAGAACAGGAGCCCCCCTTCCATCCGAACTCGGAGTCAAGACTGGGTGTGCAGTCTCTAGCCGGCTCTCAAATCCTTACTTGACGCAGAAAATCCAGGATACGACCTCGCTCTCTAAAGCCGCGGCTGCACGGCTTATACACATCCAACAGAAGACACGGCGTTCGCTGCCGACATTAGAAGACAGTGTCTACAGACTGTTTTTGCAAGTTGTATAAGTAGTGTGACCGCACCTTAAGAGGAGTTGCTTAGAGGCACCGTCTTTGTGCTTGCTTGATCGGGTGCCGAGTCCTTGTTTTGAAGAATGTACCTTCACTTGTTGAAGCGCTGCAGAATGGTATCGATCCTCTTAGACGGTGAGTAGTACGGAACGACCGGCGGAGAACTTTATACATCGGCAATCTCGGAGGCCACGACGGCAAACAAAGGGAAACACGAAACTGATGCCAGGTGGCGTCAGCTGTTTCCCGATTCACGACAAACGCTCGTTGGTACATTCGTCCAACTTTTAGGATAATTTTATTGTGGTTCACGCGACACCGTAGACAACTTCACGCACCGCTAGAGTGCGAACGTATGTACAATCGGTGGCAAGTAACGTTTACCCGTATGGCTATCTCATACTTTCAGCCGACTTTGTAATGCGAGAACGATAACATATTTCGGAAACTCGTGGATAATCAGATGAACTTTCTTTGGTGAACTCGCCATTTTCGTTATTTTTTTTTTCATAAAAAGGACGACTGAAATCACCAGTCTGCTCGGGAGTCAGAAACTGCATACTAATCAAGTGTATCATGATACCAAGCAAACAAGCTAGCAAAAAAAAAGGAAAACGTTTAAGAAACATTTTGGTTGGCAGCGCCATTAAACGTATGATACAAGATAGCATTGAACAAACGGTTATGGCTTGTTCGTGGAAATATGAAACGCCGCTATTTTGTTTTGTGAGTACAAGAAAATGCTGCGTCGCGTTCATGTACGCAGAATGCAAGATAAAAAAAAACACAAATTGTGCGATTTCAATTGCGGTCTCGCGCAACTATGAGCTTATTCACATTCGTGACCTGTGATGACACTGTAGTGCAAAACGAAGTTGTTTACCAGCACTGTTTGTCCGATGTTTGTCGCTATAGCAGGACAAGCTTACGAGAGTTTTCCAACATACACAAACACTCCCACATGCACATCAGCGAAACATGCAGACATTAAAGTATTAAATACAATTATTTTTCGTAATAAATATAGAAGTAGTAAATTATTTGAACAGGCCTCTACACCTGTCATAGTTTAGCCATTTCTTATTGGGAGTAAATCCTAATTAATTCCTAACCTACCCAGCATGGGCAGTGAACCTGAGTGTTATTGGTAATGATAGTGATTATTCTAACTAATGAATCTTTACACTTCAGGTATAATTTATATCACGTCCTCGAAGTCGTTCACACTTCCTCACAGTCGAAACGAAAGCTTTCCTTCTTGCGAGCAGAACATACATTTAACAATGAGTGAACAGTATTTAAAATGTTTACCATTTCAAACACCTTGCTGTTTCAAAAAAATACCCGAAGAAACTTTGAACACAGTTAACTTCGTCCAACTTACACTCTTCTATATGTCATTTCTCTATATCCATTGTGGGGGTAATTAAGCGAATGAAGCCACTTTGTGAAGTGAATGCTCCCATTTGAAAACACCAAACCCCAGGACTTGTTAATGAGGGAAGAGCTTCAGCTTGCTACAAATGAGCCTGGACAGAAGTTATTTAAACCAGTATGAAGGAAAACCTTGAAGTGTGCACAATGCGCCCAAATACTGCAAGACACTTGTGAGAAGTGTGCACAATGCGCGCAACTGTTAAAAGTAAAGCATGAACAGCGACCGCAGCACTGGTCGAAACTGTCTATCGGTGAAACTGATGGAAATTTGGAGTAGTTTTGGAATGCTTTTTTTTTCTACTTTCTTGGGCGTGCAAGCGCGCGCTCGCATCTATTGCACTAAAAGTGCGAGCATTAAGTGCTCCTCGATCGCTCTGAATCCACCAAGGAAATTTCACGTGAAGGTGGAGCAGCCGAAAGGAACAGCACCTGACACTGCCACCAAAGGCCAGCAGGTGCCGCAACTGGTTTCTTCTGGTGCTACTCGAGTGTTAATTTTAACAGTTGTACGCACAGTACATCTATATTTAAGCCATCATATTGGACTGCTGGATTGAACGTTGGAATATTGAAAACTTCCGGTGGCAGGCATACCAGATTCCTTGTACACTTCTAGAAACGTCCCATAGAAATAACCGTGGCTGACGAACACAAGAAGGAGGCGATAAATCAGTTCGGAAACAGTATTTTTTCACATATTTACAAATATACAGAAAAAATATTTTATTTGTGACACTTGATCAACATATCAAACTTCTCGAAGAAACTACCCATGCAAAACACCGTAAACACATGTCGTTTCTTGGAGGCGAAACAGTATTCACGCTGCGATGAAAAGACAACACACATAGCCACAAGGTTTGATGTTCGCTACACCGTGCTTGGAGGAACAAAAGACTAAACATGAAGTTTAATATACTGATGTGGAGGCGACGAATTTTTTTGTCGACTTGGTTTCTTGCCTGTGCTGTTTTGTTTAGTTGGGCGTAGTGGAACCTCCGCCGAGTTTTCTTATAAATCATTATGTTACATTTTGGAACAGTGTTTTTAACGCACGTCGGACTCACACCTTTAAGAACCGGAATGTGCTGTTTAGCATCACCGAGAGTACATGTGAAGCTATGTTGAAATTTTTAGTTGAAATTTATTTTATAATCTGTGTCGAGTTACAATGTTAGCTTAGCAATTTTTTCGCAGTTCCGAATAAAAAAGAAAAGAGGGAACATTTGTCTTATTGAGTGAAACACTTTTTGACATCTTTCTTGATATTTAAAAAAAATAGGGACTATCGAATTAGGTCCTACTATTATGATATACCAAAATAAAACGGTTCACAAATATACCGCATTCTTTCCCGTGTGAACACATTCTTCATCAGATACCAAGAATCACACAGTGTGGAGAGACCGCTCACTGCCTCAAGCGCATATCTGAAATTCTTTTGTCAGCGTTTCGTGCCAGCGCCAGTACATTTACTTTTTGTTCACTTCAAACACAGATGACGCTACGACTAGACTCATTTACATCGATGATCTCGGCAAATTGAGTTAACCTATAATAAAATGTTGACCAGAGTGGACTCAAACTCTTGGTGCACAGCATTGTGACCAGCAGATAATGATATCAATCATTTAACACACAGGACATCTTGTCCCCGAAGAAACATTCTGTCCACCAGGGTGTGCTGAGGCCAGTAGACTTGACTCAAGGGGTCTTCGGTAGGCGTGTGTGATTTTCAAAGATTGTTGTTACCTCGAGGCCTGTACAGTCCTTCAGAGCTTCACTGTGTCCTCAAGACACTGTATCGTACAATATATATATAAATATTACATGGCATGTCAGATTTTACGGTATTCTGTATAGTTCTTGATGGCCGGAGGAGCCAGAGACACACCACAAGGTCCAGGAGACTTTGCCGAAACCACAAGCTCTTATCGATAACCCGCATAGCCTGTGCATGTCTGGAACACTCCCTGACCTACAGCGAACCTTAAGTAGAACTCCAGCAAGTGCAACCAGGAGCCTTGTTCCATGGCTACAGTGAAGAATGACTGGCAGGCGTGGTCAAGCGGGGCTTTTCCATACCAGTTCATCTGCGTGGGTCAAAAAGCATCTGAGTAAGATTTCAACTGCAGCCAGATATAAGCATATTGGTCAGGGCAGTTCGTGCCTGCACAATAAAGCACACGTCTGCGTGGGAATTTATGTATTTGGGTTTTTATAGCACTTAACTGTGTGCTCCACAATAATTATTGGGAAGAGTTTCGAGCTAAGCAATAACTTTTATATAACGTTTTTTAATGAATCGCGAATGTAGGATTAAATCGAATTATACAAGCTTTTATATAAACAAGTATAATGGATGACAAGGTACTTAAAGCAAACAATACAAAGTAGACACTACAAATAATCTAACGATTTCATGAAGTTGCGTACGCTTGTTAGGAGTACGGTGCCTGAAAAGCGTCGTTAACTTTCTTGTATTGAAAACCATAGTGTTCATTTACTACAGTCGCAAAATTAAAAAAAATATATATATATATATATATATATATATAAATAGAGCGTTTGGGAACGGTTACAGAATGTCACAATCCTGGCGGTTGGTGGTCGAAGCGGTTGCTGTGAAGCCTCTGTCGTCGCGGCATGCCAACTCTAAGACGATTAAGTTTGCGTGGGCTGGTCGGCTGCAGAAAAAGGCACAGTAGAACAAGGGTCTGTCCTATCTGCAATTTGTGCTGAGCAACCGCCGGGATCGTGGCGTTTCAGAGTATTAATAATGTCACGTCCCACGTTGGGAAATTGGGCGAACAAAATAGAGCCGAGGTTAACACACCAGCCGCACTCACGTTCCAGGCATCAAAGCGTGACCGCTGCCGAAGCATCACGTTCAGACAACGAGTACAACAAAATTAAAACAAGAAGACGGAAGTAAAGTTTAACTAGGTTTGATGACAGGAAAGATATCAAGCGCTAGGGGGAAAACACTGACCGTGCCGGCCGCTCCAAGTGTTCCGGAGATAGCTGCCAGCTGTGCATTTTGTTATTTACCTGCGTCGACAAAAACTCGGCGTCAATGTTTACGCTTGGTACACAACCTACTCCATTTACTGTACCAGAACGAGTTCGGAATAGGATGACAGTCAGACTGTCGCTGAAAAGTAGACACACTTTTTTTTATCCGGGCTGACAAAAGAATCTCAGATTAGTACATGTGATTATATACAGAGTGGTCACGAAATACGCTTATTATGACCTTATGTTTTTGGTATAGTGCAGGGCGGCATGGGTATGGTTGTAGTTCTATTAGAGACTTTAGGTTTTTTGGGGGCGGATGTACATTCGTTGATATCGTTTTGAATTGTTCAAGTGCTCAGTGCCCGCTGAACATATTCGTTTTTGTTTACAAATCTCGAGATCTCCGTTGGAATATCTACATTCACACAAGCAACAGAGTAGTTTTCGGCGCTCAGCTTTTAGCACCAGTGTGAAACATCAATAGACCCGAGTTGAACCCAGGTTTGAATCCTGCGACTGTAGCTTTACAGTTTAAATGCATTTCCGAAGGGGCCGGACTCGACCGTACACACCTGCAAGTAAATTAGGTTTTGGTAAAAATATTTAGCGTGCCCAGCACCGCCGAACCTAAGCCTCTTAAAGAGGCACTAATATTTTAAAAAAAGCTTCTTTTTCAAGTGTTTTTACAAACACATATGTCACAAAAGAAACTTTTCCCCCAAAAAATATTTATTTTCAGACAGTGTTTGAGTTGCAAGACATATTTTGAGTCAAGAACGATTCTCATATTTCTGCACTTGGAACCAAAATGCAAGCACCTTTCGGAATCGCTCTTACAGACGCGGAATTTCACAAAACATAGATTTTTAAGTTTCTGAATTGCAGACGCATGCCACAAAATACTCCCCCTTGTGCAAAAAAGAAAAAAAAATTGCGCAATATTTGTTTTGGGAAACTAATTTGGAATCAGGAGCGATTTCGAAATGTCCTTCTATTTTGGCACGTCGTTCTGAAATAGGTGTACACGGTAGAAGTTCAGGAAGTTCCTGAGAAACGAGAACCGTGTTTATCTGCCCGAGTAAATAAACCCTGCATCGCACGAAACTCAAACACCGTGTCAATTAGACTCTAGCTGCTCGGTAGAACGCGAAAATTGGAGAACATGACGTTACCTAAATAAAGAAAGAAAGATGATTGGGAAAAACTAAATGTCCATCTATGAGCCGACGTCCACCTAAGCCTAATATTGCCAAAACAGAACTCGACATCGTCGACGCTTGAGATTAATATCAGTGGAAAATCACTTGTCCTAAGAAAGAGGATATTGTTTTGTTCCTTGCTCTCAAGTTGTTTTCACTGAAATAGATGTTGAGGCGCCCACAGTGGCATTTTTCGTTTTGACAATATTAGACATAGGTGGACGTCCGCGCGTAAAAAAATTTAGTTTTACCTAATTATCTTTTATTCCAGGTGATATCTGGTTGCCGAACTTGTGCGTTCTATCCCAACCGCTAGCGTCACATTGTTGGAGTAGTTTGATCTTTTTTTTACGATATATACTTTATTTACCCAGACTGAAAGACGAGGTTTTCTTTTCTCGGGAACTCCCTGTGCTTCGCGATACTCGAAATGAGTCTCGCAACCTGAACACTACTTAAAACAATTGTTGTTGCTGTTGTTTATGGTCAGTGAAATATTTTTTTCATAACGTGCTCTATCCATGGGCTTTACAGAAACCTTTTTGTTTGGTTTAGTGTATTTTTAGTGAAACGCTGGCTGCCCCCTAAAGCCGCGGACACACTGGGATTACATCAAAGGACAGTCTGTTCGTACTGTCTTAGGTGTTTTTGTTTTTTTATATGACGCTACTGTCACACTGGTCATACAAACACTGTGTGCAGACATTTTCGAAGCACGCATGGATGTATGAAGCCAACCCGCTTAATTCGAATCTGCTTCAGGCATGTCCTCAGAAATTCCTGTCACCAGGCCTGCAGCGGACAGCCTGTGGTTTGTTTAATATATGATGTGTGACTGCAACTTAATGCTTCCATGAGATTTCATTGCAAATATATCACGGAATTCCACACCAATTTGCAATTTGTTTTGAATCATGCATTCATGATTCAAAACATATTGCAAATTGTTTGCTTCCATCTTGCCCGTCATTACGGGCAAGATGGAAGAAGGCTACCTACTACAATCAAATATATGCTCACAGGACACAAGGGGCCAAGGTGTGGCGGCGACCTCAGCGCCGTCACCTGTGCGGCGGCGCCGACATCCGACACGACGCCGTCAGAGACACCAGCGTGCAGGCGAACAGCGCCCTCCAGGAGCTCCCGGCAGGGCCCACGTCCGAGGTGAGGGCCATGCCCCCGGCGTCGTTTTGGACTGCCGCTAGTCGCCGATGGCTCTCCAGGACGTGCACCAGCACCCAGGTGGCGTTGGCGTTGGCCGGGTTGCACGTGTAGTTGCCGGAGTCCGCGGCCTGGACGGCCGGCAGCAGGAGCCTGGACACGGCCGAGCCGTTGCGGCCCTTGGCGACCACGACGCGGCCGCCGCGCTCGAAGTTCACCAGGCGGCCCTGGTGGTACCAGAAGACGAACGCCGGGGCCTCTGGGCTTTCGCTGATGCTGCACGTCAGGTTCAGTGCGGATCCGGCTTCCACGTGCAGATCCGGACCTCCCACGATCCGAGCCTTGGGCACTTCGGGGAGGGGAGAGGGGAGGGATTGAGAGACAACAAAGGGCATTTGTTCATTTGCATGTGTGTGTACACCCGCATTCCCGTTGGTAAAAAGTAAAACGCTTAAGTTATACTAAATTTGTACTTCTATGAAACGCATTTAGAGAGGTATACTGAAACAATATTTCTACTTCATTTAAAGTATAATTAACATACGGGCTTTTTCGGCTTTATAGATATATGTTTAAAAAACAGCCGTGATAGCTAGACTATAATACAGTTTGTGCAGGTGACGTTTACGGCCGCGGGGCCGTAATATAGGGGCTAATTGTCAAGACAAGCCAAATAGTTAACTAAACTTTTTAAGTACCCTTTTTTAATTACTGATAATAAACATATAACTTCCATGGGAAACTTGCTGGAGTGTCATCAAAAACACATAAGTAACTAAATTTTGATAAACATTTTGGACGCGTGGAAAGCACGGTTGTGCGCAAATAGGGTGCTTTAACAAACCGTGTTGCTCGTACCACACTATGCATCATTTAAGCTTAAGTCCAGACACAGGCGATTCTACAAGCTCGCGCATGTGGCCCTGAGCAGTGCTTGCAATGCACGAGCGCGCGTGCTTGACAGGGACGCGTAAAGCAGGGACCTCGCTCTTGAAGCTTGTACTACGCTGACACTTAAAGAGAAACGGAATGCAGTGGAGCCTTTGAAGCATGCTTTTAAGCACGCTTCCAGCGGTCGCTGTATCCTCCGAGCGCGCGCTGAAAAGCATGCTTCAAAGGCTTCAGTAGTGAGCTGCGTGGAACAGAGTAAAGGTCTGCTAAAACACCTTAATATTTCTCTTCACGAAACAGGTGCAATAAAGGCTGTCTAAAAACGTGCATGATAAGAGACGGAACACCCGCGGGGACGCGTTGCCAGACCACTAGCCCTGTGCCTGTTGGACGAGTGATAACTTTAGCCCACCACCGCGCTTTCCACACGCCCAAATCTATCAAAAGTGTAGTAATTTAGTGGCTTTCAATGACGCGAATTAAATGTCAGATTAGAACCATATTTCCGCCTCCAAAAAGTAAAAAACAAAAGTTAATCAACAACTTTTAGTTAATTAACCAACTTACGCGGCAAATTTTGCCCTTTATCGTGTCCTCCTTTCCGTATAGCTCACTTACACCGACCACACTTGTGTTGCTTTCACGGCTTTTCTACAATAAAGTATGTAAACCCCCAAGATATCACCTTGTACACACCTCTGGTGTGCACACATTCGTTACCGTACTACGTCGAAGAGTGGACCGTACCGCCAAAATATGGAGCGCACCAAAATATTAAGGAAACTTCAGATACTAAAAGTATGGTCCTTTTCAACGCTTATAACCCTGGCAAAAAATGCTGAGTGAAAGAGCTGTAAAAGAACTAGCGGCGCCGGATATACCGCAGAGAAGGGAAACAGCCCATGCTCACGAGGCGTTCCACGGGCCAGCTAGCAGAGATGGCAGGGGGCAGGAGGTGATCGTGGAAAGGTTTATGCTATGCGGAGGGCAAGGTCGTTCGCCTCTTGCGCAGGGGGTTGCGTTGACGTCACAACGCCGAGCTCTGATAGTGTCTGATTGGAAGGACAGTGCGTGCACCTCAGGGCGTCCCTAATCGATGTCTACCCACTGTCTTTCCAATCGGCGCCAAACAGAGCTTGGCGTTCTGACGTTACCGCAACCCCTGCGCATGAAGCAAACGCGAAAAGCAGCTGAAGAAGCGAGGGGAGTGCCACGTCCCGAGCATCTCATAATCGCCCCTGGATACATGGTATATGTTCCGGCTTCTCTCCTTCACCTCCCTTCAGCCAGATGGCATTGCTTCTGCTTCAGTTGCAAGCAACTCCGACTCGTATAAAGACATAGTTGGTGTTTTAAAAGGTTTGGACATAGCAACATTGTTTCCATCGTAAAAATACAATTACCGCAACGGTGAAAGTGCAAATTCAAACCCACCCAATTTATTAGTCATACCCGCCATTGATAAGAATGTTGTGCGATACCTTAAGTATCTTTCGACCTAGGCGAAGCATGTCAGACTAAAGCTTGAAGAAAACTAGAAGAAAAAATAAACGCATCAGTTTACCTTCACGTTTTAACCGAATAGAGTAGCTGGTTATTAGTAACGGTGTAGTTCCAGCATTAGTTCAAACCCTGAGATTGAAAATAAAATAATAGTATAAGACCTTTATTTATACTGACTTGGTCTGTGAGGACAGTGTCGGAGCAACAGAACAGCCTGGCAGGCGTAAAAAAAGGATGAAGCGAAATCCGACTTGCACAGCGACACGGAAAGAGCAGCAGAAATACTGGGAAGCAGGGCGTCGTTCGCATTGAGGTGTGGAGCGATGACCCGCATCCGCCGCTTAAAGGCCGCCGTACAGTTCGCGCTTTCCACTTTTTCTGCGTTTCCTCCTCCCCTGCCCTCCTTTCCTTCCTTCACCCCCCCCCCCCCCTGTTTACCGCCCTTCCCCGAGGGGACAACACGGAGAATGGATTAGGAGACGCCTCCGTTAATCCGGCCTAACCCGCCGAAGAGGGGGCCTGCTCCTTGACCAAAAATTATTTCGCCGCTCAAAAAAAAAAAAAAAAAAAAAAAAAACCGCCGCGGGCAGCGGCCGAATGCGCTTTGCCGGATGCGCAACGCTCCGTCCGCCTTGAACAAGCTTGTATGCATTGGACTAATACCCCTGTCAGACGGCAGCTAAAATGGCATTTACGCCAAATGACATTCAGGTTTTCAAATGACATTCACGATGGGACCTGCCAGACGACAACTAAAATGACATTTAAGTGATGTCTATTACAATTACGATCGCAAATTCGTCGCGTGCACATATAACACGTTTTCGTCAATAAACAATTTTAACACGGCAAAACACTTGTTTTTGTGTGTTTTGTCTGCTGAAACAAGAAAATATAACAAAAAACTGGGATAGAAAGTTCCGCTCACTAGTTTCTGACGAAAAAATAAAGCGAAGCGTGGGGCGAAATCCATTAGCCAACCTAACGTTGTCATAAGCCGATCCGTAAGCCGAGCCTCTTGCGCTCCGCCACTACAGCTGACAGCTTGCTCGCACAGTTCTTTCGTTAATTTCGGTAGTGCTTGCTTGCTCTGGCTGTCCCTCACGCTCGATCTTCGGCTGCCGTGTTCACTTCTACGTTTGCGAGGGATCTTGGATGCCGTATTGCGCTTCCGCCGTCACTATCACGGCGGCATGGATTGATCTTGGTTCGAGCGTCTCCGGCTGTTGAGAAGGCCGTCCATCATCTTCATCGTAGACGCATTCCGCGAGCTTCGGTTTGAAGACAGGCTACCGTACCTACTAACGTACTGCGTCTTCAAGCAGGCGTTTGGCTGATGTCGGCGACGTGATCAGGCACCTTGTGAATGTGTGTCGGTGTTACATAGAGTGCTTGGTTCGCCAGGTGACTTGCGTGCACCTAACCAACCCATTGACAAAGTGAGTCGGCACTGCAAAGCTATACTGTCCTGCGGAGGACAGAACCATCGCCAACTTGCTCGTCGTGAGGCAAACCACTGCCAAGTGATCGCACCCCTCCGACGCGACTGGCCGAAGATCTTGAGCGCCGCCGCGACCGCTGAACGGTTAAACACACACGGGATAACCGAACTGCCCCAGGACTCCCTCAGGTCATAGGGAATCGCTGTAGGAATGCCACCTGGGACATCAAGTTTCAGCACCAGCGGCTACCAAAGCACAATAAATATAGTAAGTACCCTTTTTTGCGAAAA
The DNA here is from genome assembly GCF_016920785.2 of Ixodes scapularis. Lineage (NCBI taxonomy): Eukaryota > Metazoa > Arthropoda > Arachnida > Ixodida > Ixodidae > Ixodes > Ixodes scapularis. Next base: position 72,601,130 of record NW_024609837.1, read on the forward strand.
CCAAGAAAAAAAAGAAAAAATGTTTGAACTAGTAGAAATAATATCCCTACATGTTTTTTTAGCTCTTAGAAAATGAGGCAATCTTGTTTCAAACTCACAAAATTAAAAAGATAAAAAAAATTCACTTGTCTTCCTTTTACTGAATGTCACTAAAAAATTAACTGATATAGCTCCTGTCAGCATTCTAAAGTTATTCGTTAACTCGTTTTAATGTGAATAAAACAACTGGATTGATCATCTTCCCAATTGTGCATCTTTGATGAGGTGAAAATGACTGAATAACTGTTTCTAAATACGAGACAAGAGTGCCAGCTTCTAGCACTGTAAATACTATGTTTAGAAGCTATAGACTGTTTGCCATTCTGTGAAGTTCCCAAGAAATGTTCCAAGCTAGCTGTGTGGTGAAATTTTGACTGCTCTGCTTGCCCATTGAATCTACAATTTTGAGAATAATATGTCTAAGGTGTAAGATATTTTATGCCTAGAGGACTGATGCATCTGTTGCAACGTTTCTATCCAACTACAGTGATTCCTCTGGCTCTCCTAGACCACTGCTACCAGTTCCAGTATCTCAATGTTGGGATGCTGAGGCAATTTCGTGACCATCTTCCAGAGGTTGGCACTGGCTAGCACTCGGGAAGCAGTGACGCCCCAGGCACATATGGCCACAGTCAATGGGACCGCCGTGTCCCCACGGATCCTGTGTAACCACGTGTTCCTGATAGCATCCAACATGCTCGAACCTCGCCCAACCCAGGACATCATCTTGCAGGGAACGGCACGTCGATCAGTCAATTCCGTACATGCGACGACCCTCCCAGACTTCTCAGCATCATTCCCAACTTCTTGTAGTGATGGATAAATTTCAGCCTACTACTGACTTGGAGAATTAGAGTGGATACAGGGGCTATGGTTTCATTTACTTCATGCGCAAGTGAAGCTGAAGCTATGAGCATGAGCATGTTGCCCTGAACGATGCTAACACTACATGACCGTGCATGCTTGGTAGCGACATTGAAAGCCTGGATCTTGCACTTAAAATGAAACGAAATCTTGCGTCGTGAGTGTTGTGTGTGCATCTGGCATCATCGGCGAGTCGGCAGAAGTCAAGCCAAGGCGAGTCAAGCTGGTTTTACCGAGCCGTTTGTCATTCTGGGGACTCGTCGTAAACCACGTGTCTCTTGTCTAACTCCTCTTTTCTGCACGGCCAAGTCGGCCGCCTGAATAAAGCTTTGGGCAACAACGAGAATGAAGAAATTCAAACTCCGAGGCACGCAACCACACTTTTTTGAGCAACGACAGCTTCGTGGCAACTTGGCAACGACGAGACAATATGGCGAAAAAAGACGAGCCTAACGTTGTCATCAAAGGGCGGCTGAGACATCTCGAAGAGTTCGACCCAAAACGATTGAAACATGGCCCCTGTACCAGGAGCGACTAAACGTTTTCTTCATTATACTCAACATCGTCGAGGAGTCCCCAATATGCGCAGTCCCGTGTAGCGTTTGTGGACCGACAATCTACTCCGTCGTATGCTCGTTGTGTGTGCCAGTGGACTCCCTATGCGGACATTGTGTTGGAGCTCACCGCCCACTTCACACCGTGCCTGTCAGTGATTGTTCAGTGCTTTGCGTTTCATAAGTGCAGCCAACAGCCTGGAGAAAGCATCTCGAATTTGGTCCCCGCCCCACGCTGCTTCTCCGAACACTGCAACTTTGGTGAGACCTTGTCAGCCATGCTATGGGACCGTCTGGTGTGTGGTGTCCTGGACAAAAGGGTGCAGCGTCGTCCCCTGGGCAAACCAGTGCTGGAGCTCAAAAAGGCGTTTGAGGCTGCAGATCCTTTGCCTTTGTAGGATTTGCAGCAACGACATTGATTTCCGTCAACAGCTTAAAGGGGCACTCAAGTGGATTCTGAGATTGTCTATTTATTGGCATAACTCAATCTATGGGCTTTAAGCATTCTAAAAAACCCAAGATAGCATTCAAGGGCAGCCGATTTTCATAGTAAAAATCCAATTAAAGATTATGGCACGCCACCTTTTCTGTGCCGTAGCGCAGAACACCAGGGGGTGCCACCGGACGGGAAGGCAGCATGGGAGGGCACGCGACAGCCAGTCACAAGTGACGGCTTCTCGGCAGACTGATTTTTCAAAGGCGCACATGTTTGAAAATTTAGTGTGCCGGGAAGCCATTATTCGTAATTGGCTGTCATGTGCCCTCCCCTGTTGCCTTCCCGTCCGATGGCACCCTCTGGCGTTCTGCGCCACAGCGCAGAAAGGAGGGCATGCCGCAATTTTTAATAGAATTTTAAATAGCGAGATTGACCGCCCTTGTATGTAATTTCGGGTTTCTTAGGATGCTTAGAGTCCATAGATTGAGTTATGACATAAAATAGACGATCTCAGAATCCACCTGAGTGCCCCTTTAAGACGATGACCGCCTTCTTTATTGAAAGTAGCTACCCACTCAGCGTTCTGTGCAATGCGAGCAGTCGCGTCTCTAACATTTCGCGACACAACGCTCTATTTCTCCAACCAAGATCTAAACCACCGTGCAACACCCTCATCATCACGTTCCATCCCTCCATACCCAGGCTCAGCAGACTAATCATCGAGACCACTTTCCACCTGGTTGACTCTACAGTTATCTCTAAAGCACCCGCCCTAACGTCCTATCGAAGCACAGCTTACGATCCCTTCCAGTATGCAGCAACCACTCCGAAACCCCCTCATCTTCACGTTCCATCCCCCCATACCCAGGCTCGGCAAACTAATCATGGAGACCACTTCCCACCTCATAGACCCTACAGTTATTTCTAAAGCACCCACCCTAACTTCCTATCGACAGCCCATCTTACGATCCCTTTAGTATGCAGCAACCACTCCGAAACCCCCTCATCTTTACGTTCCGTCCCTCCATACCCAGGCTCGGCAAACTAATCATGGAAACTACTTCCCACCTCGAAGACTCTACAGTTATTTCTAAAGCACCCGCCCTAACTTCCTATCGAAGCACAACTTACGATCCCTTCCAGTATGCAGCAACCACTCTGAAACCCCCTCATCTTTACGTTCCATCCCCCCATACCCAGGCTCGGCAAACTAATCATGGAGACCACTTCCCACCTCATAGACTCCACAGTTATTCCTAAAGCACCCACCCTAACTTCCTATCGAAGCACAACTTACGATCCCTTCCAGTATGCAGCAATCACTCCGAAACCCCCTCATCTTTACGTTCCATCCCTCCGTACCCAGGCTCGGCAAACTAATCATGGAAACCACTTCCCACCTTATTGACTGTACAGTTATTTCTAAAGCACCCGGCCTCACTTCCTATCGACAGCCTAACTTACGATCCCTTCCAGTATGCAGCAACCATTCCGAAACCCCCTCATCTTTACGTTCCATCCCTCCGTACCCAGGCTCGGCAAACTAATCATGGAAACCACTTCACGCCTCGAAGACTCTACAGTTATTTCTAAAGCACCCGCCCTAACTTCCTATCGACAGCCCAAGTTATGATCCCTTCCAGTATGCAGCAACCAGACCACAAAGCCTCAGACTTTGCTCCCTGGTACCACGCCGTGCGGCACTCCGATATGTCTTGCGTGCAAACACACCGGCCCTCCTTACAACCTGCCAATGAGAATTCTTCCGGCCCTTCAAAAGTGTCACAAATATTAGATAATGCTGCTCTCCAGCTAGTGAAGGCACATCTAAGATATCATAATGACCACTGTGCCCAGTTACGCCAAACGCTCACCGTCGCTAAGGCTCCTCAAGTCCCTTGACTCACCTTTCGATTCACACTCATGCAAACTTGTTGACAAAATTCTGGAAGTCAACTCATACCTCTATGCCGATGGTCTCACCTGTAAATCAAGGAAACTATACACTCTCTTGCCCCGAAATGATGAGGCTGCCGTCCAACGCATTGATGATGTCGCCATACTAGACGATTTACCCCTCACTGACCCTGAACACGTTATCTTATCGAAGGGCCCATCCTTCGTTCCTGCATTTCAAAGCTGACCTTACCCTTTTTTGTTTTTACATGTGGACAGCAAACAATTCTTCTGATGCCTACTTTTAGATGCCCACTTCGCCCAGCATCCGTCTAACTTTAATCGCACCATGTTCGACACCATTAACCCAAAGACTACTATCCGGACCCTGCTTCCCGCCAAACACCCTGAAACTGACAGTTCAATCAAAGCATGTTGTAGCATTCTTGCCAACTCCTCTAGCAAACTAATCTCTGAATACCGCAACGCAACCCCACAAGAAGTTACCGCTCTAAACTCCCTTCGAAACCGCACTAACCTCGTAACCAAGCCAGCCAATAAGGGTGGAAACGTGGTGGCCTGCACTCTGTAACGCCTACCCCTCCCTCAAGTTTACCTCACTGATATCGAAATGCGCTGTCAACTTCCTAGACTTAAAAGTCACTAGTGACGGTCACAGGTTCCACACCTTTGTGCACTATAAACCCACTGACAGCCATAGCTACCTTCTTTACTCCTTGATCCATCCTAGATCCCATATCAACTCTATTCCCTTCTCACAATTCCTTTGCCTCCATAAGATTTGCAGCAACGAAATCGATTTTCGTCTTTAAGACGATGACCGCCTTCTTTACTGAACGTAGTTACCCACTCGACCTTCTGCGCAATGCGAGCAGTTGCTTCTCCAACATTTCGTGGCACTGCTACTGCGACTCGCATCTTCCGAGTGCTCTAGTGGGGCATGTCGGGCTGCTTCAACGAGCCGAAACAGCTTCTATGGCTATGTGGCCTTTTCGTTTTCATACTTGTCAGCTCAGCTGCACATTACTGTTTGTGCCGGCCCTTACACCACTGCTTCGTCGGCCTGTTCTGGTACTTGTGGCATCATCACTGACATCGCCACTAGTCTAAGGTATCTTGGGGTCAATACCAGTGACAGCCTTGATGCTGGCTATTGGACTGTCATCGTCAGCCTCACACAATTATTTTATTGCTGCTTTTCTAGAAGGTACCTCACCCAGGTTGCTTTCTGCGATACTTTTACACTGCACGTCTGAAAACAAGTGAAGAGAATGTCACAAAAGTGGCCATGACTGCAAGAAACTGCCACTTATTTAGAGACAGTGATCCCGGGAACTTGTAGATTCCTTTGTAATGTAGCCAGCTCACTACTTTGCCTACTTCTATGGTGGCCCCCAGCAGCAGATGTTTTCTGGAACACGTAAATATCTCGAGTAGCAACTGTGCAGCAACTGTATTCAATGTATATATGCAATGCATTATTAAACAATTTTTAGGATGTTTTGGAATAAAATTGAGCACGTATCATGTAAACACACGTAACATATTTCGCTTTGAAACAGTATGGGATTATCCAACATCAAAGAAAGCTAGAAATAGAAACATTGAGAGACTGACTTCACGCAGCATTTCTTTTTATTTCTTTTTGGAGGATGTCAATGGGAATGTAAAAGCCGGTCAAAAGTCAGGGTGACGAATACCTACACTACGTTTATTAGAACAGGGCATTTACAAGATTTGTATCACTTAAAGAAAAGTAAACTCTTTTTGTCGTATTGCATTCTTCCCAGAATCTCTACTTCGCGGCAGCCAAGTAAAGATTCAGCCAACTTCGCAAGCTGTTGCCAGAGAAACAAACGCGAAATTTAAAGCGCTGCTAGGCGAAGTCAGCTAGTATGAACCACGACCAAGCCGGCCGTGCAATGAACTCGTTCGAGGTACGCAGTACTCGTTCGAGGTACGCAGTGCTGCGACGACCCACACACACAAAACGAATACTAGGCGGCCGTCCGCTCCGATAATTGTTTCGCGTGCTCCTGTTGGTTATGCCCACCGTCAAAGTTATATCTTACCCAAAAATGTTCCTTGAGGTTTCGGTATTGTGATGGAGTGCGACGTATATCTTGAGGAAACGGAGGGCATCTCAAATCGCCCGTAGGCCGGTGCAGAACCCGCCGTTCCGCTTCTGCTACCGAAGACCATTCGAGGCGCTCGTCTCGCATAGTTTGAGTACCGACGTCTCGCGGGACAGGTCGCCTTTTTTTGTCGGCAGGCGCTATTTCCGACATCGTAAAAACGCGTAAATGAGGAGCACATCGCAAGTGTAACCAACAACCGAGAGCGACCGAGGCGCGCACGCAACAGGTTCAGCGGTTCAGAGCCATTAGGCCTACTGGATAACTGGAGTCGTGAGTATGTTAAACAATTAGGAACGTAAAGTGCGTGCGAAATACGCGTTAAAGAAATTATTTTCGTAATTAAAACGATGTAAAAATTGTTTCCGTAATATATGCCTTCTTTTTTTAAAACAATCCCGTAATATGTGTCGAGCGCTGCCATCGAGAGTACGCTTTGCGAGCCGTAAATGAGTTTGGGGAACTCTGTTTACCCGAAATGGCATTTAGGTTAAATGCCATTTGAGTTGCCGTGTGGCAGTGCCTAAATGACATTTACACTGAATGTCATTTGGTGTAAATGCCATTTTAGCTGCCGTCTGACAGGGGTATAACATTTTTCGCAGCGCGGCAGGTTTAGTGTAGGTCCTATCATATGGTCCTGCAAGACTTCCCTGTCCGCCACAAGCTAGCCAATAATTCAAGAACATAACGACGGCAGCGTATTCAAACAGTGTAAAATAAAATGTATATAATATTTATAAGAACACCGTTGTCTTCACTGCTTGGCTTTCAAATTTTTAGCGTTGCCAATAATCGTAATCATACAATTTTTATGATTGAAGACCCCTCGTCGTGCATCGACCCCAAGATTACGCTTACGTGAAACATGATTCTGCGCGGAAGCGGCTCGAGTCACCGTAAACTTTTTTTTTTTTTTCAACGTGGATTTTGCTTTTTAATTTAGCTGAAATACCACTGGCAGAACACGAATCGCATACTTGGAAGGTATATACCGTCTGAAAACTCATATAGCTGGTTGAGTGAATGCAATACTATCGCATTTGTTGAAGCTTGATTTGTTGATTCGAACTTCAACAAATCACACGCACCCATTCTCCCTATTCCTGTTTACCCAGTCATAGCCGTTCCCTCACGATGCAATACGTGTACAAGTAACTGCAGTTTATGCATTGTTGATGTTGCACAGCCGTGATCGCACGGTTTTTAGAAGCGCTATAGAACGAGCACAAGCGTCGAATTTCGGTACTCTGATTGATTTCTGTCTTCCCGCCGTGACGCCACACGAGAAAAGCGATTTCGTTTTGTCTGTGAAATCAGGAACACAGAAATCAAGCTATAATCCCGGTGATAAAACAAAGCGAAATGGATCTCTGTAGCCAATACCCAACCGTTTGCGAGGTGACTAGGCGAAAGCATATATTACTTCCTTCCCTTTACCCTCTGCACACCGCCAGAGAGAGTCATACAAACTCCTTAGAGCTATTGCCAACACGATTGCGTTTGCAAGCCGGTAGTTTGACTCGGCTGGGATTCGTCCCTTTCATAGCTCTCTATGAAACCAGAAAGGTAGATACTTTTCTACATAGGGTGGGTTTGCCCGGGGCCTCCAGTTATTTACGGCCAAAATCACACTGGAGGCGCTTCAGCAATGTTCACTCTGGTCGACACACGTGCACTGTAAAAATGCCAGTCGTCTACTCTTTCTGAAAAGATACTTGACGAGCCAATCTTAGAGACCGACAGATAACGAGGCCGAAATTATGCTTATACCTCAAAAAAATTATAACACAAATTTGGCCTCGTCATTCCCAAACTGGTTGCCGGACGAAATTCTCTATGCGTATTGCAAGAAAGGGTTGGTAATAGTAACATAAGATACGTACGGCAGAATTCCCTTCCATAAATAAAATTATTTGGCTAACGCCAAAGTAACGCGAAATTGGTGCAAAGAGTTGTGCGAAAGGGAGCGTAAACCGAAAAAAAGGAAAAAAAAAAAAAAAAAGACAGAAGAATAGGAGAAATACTAAAAAAAAATCTCTGGTGACGTGGCCAAAAAAATTTCCGTTCATGTGATTTTTATTGTCACGTGACCGAACAAAAAAAATTAGCGAAATGAAAAAAAAAAGAAAACGAGAAAAAAACCATCCCCTGCCCGGTTTCGAATCTAGGCAGTCTTGATCGTGAAACTAGCGCGCTATTCGTTGCGCCTAGTTGCGCCAACATAACATTTTCCTTCTTTCTTTATTGCAAGTTGCGCCAACATAACTCTGCCTGTAATGCTCACGCATTCTCACATCATAGGAGAAAGCTTAGGTGCCTTCGTAGTTTTTCATGTATGTGTTATTTTTATTTGTGTCAAGAGTTCACGTTCCAGAATGCTTTTAGAGTTTTGGAGCAAAACGAGTTTCTTAATCTGAGTCACCTTCTAGAGCCAGTAGGCCGCACTGGGTCCTCCGGCTAATCAAGCTGCTATTTTCAAATTCTCTGACGTGCCCGTCCTCGAATCCGAGGTCGCCGTTTGACAAGCTTATCTTCCACCTGCTAGCCGGAACCCCCAGCAAAGCGCACATGAAGGCTCCCTACCCACGGCAGCTTTGTTCCGTCCCCACTCCCTCTCGAGAGGATGGCTCGCCCCGAGGCTAATCCCATTCTCTAGACGCCCTTTCCACCCAACGCTGGCCCATTCCCTCCCCGTCTCCAGCTTCGGTAGAGAAGGTTGTTCCCTGCAGAACGTCCCGTTTGTACAGCGGCCTTTAAAGGGATGCTGAACCGAAATTTGAATTTCCCAGAACACGCAGAAAAAGCGTGCAACGGGATGCTGCAAACACCAAAACATCACTCATACAGCAATATCTCGAACGGATGACCGCATTTTTCAAAAAAGGAGAGGCATTTGGCCGGAATGTTGACGTTATGTTTCTCCGAGAAGGAGAGGGAACGGCCTCGCGTTTTCTCCGCCTCACGGCCTTGAGGGAGTGAAGCGAAGAGAGGAGGAAACACGGTATATTGACGTCACGCGCCTCGTCGGCCTGGTATCAATCTCGACCTCTTTTTCCAAAAATACGGCCGTCCATTCGAGATATCGTTTTGCAAGTAGTATTGTAGGGATTGTCGCGTCCCGCCTACATCTCCAGCTTTGTTTTCTTGAAATCCAAATTTCAGTTCACCATCCCTTTAAAGCAGCCACGCAGCGGCTGCTTTAAGCGGCCTGTTCGGACACTTTTCAACCATTGGTTGAGAAAGGTGTGTAATACAACACGAACGAGTCGGTTTGGACACGACTATTTCGTTTCCCAACCGACTCTTCAATGTATTTTTTAATGTTTGTGGCACCAAAGAAAACACGAATAAAACAACTGATGGGCTACTTACCAACCACCTTGAGGGCAACCACTTGCCTCTTCGGGGGATCTGAGTTGAGCAGGCACTCGTAGAGTCCTGCATCCTTCAGCTGTGCGTCTCTCACCTGCAGCGCCCAGCTGTTCGAGTACTGCACGTGCACGGTGCTGAAGCGCTCGTCCCAGGTGTAGCGAATCAGCCCCACTGTCAGCAAGTGGAAGTCGCGTAGCCGAATCCACGAGACCTGCACATGCCCACATGACGTCATTCATCAAAAACGTTGCAGTCATCGATAAGTATACAAAAAAAAGACCTCCATCACACAACGTTTGACTGAAAAGTTAAACTTTGCAAGAAAACGTTTTCTGTGAATCGCCATCCACAAAATATTTTGCCACCGCCTTTCAGGTAATACCGGGTACGTTGTGCTTTGCCCATCCTCCCGGATCTTCGTCTAAATAAAATTTTTTTTTTTTTTTTTTAATTTAAATTAAAACTGAAATCATTTTTTTTTTTGTGCGGAAAGTGATCGGGGCCACATGCCAGATTTTTTAAACCAACTTTTTTTTTGTCCAACCTAAAGGTTTGAGCAATTTTTCAAACTTTTCGATGGTAAAATGAGACGATTTCTGCTAAATATACATGGTAGAAAATGGTGTCTACTACAAACAACGGGACTCATATTATGAACAAGACATATCGAAAGTCGGCTATAAATATTAAATCAAATAAAAAAAAGCTCTGAAACCTTTGCATATGGTCCTGACCCCTAGCGTAGTTTTTGGGCGAAGAATGGACATTCAAAGACGCGCAGTTTATTTCTGCTCAAAAAAGAAACAAGGTTAAATTTCCTCCCAGACACTAGGTACGTGGAATATAAAGTGATGGTGCATTTGACTTCTTGGGGTCCTTGAAAATTTCGACATTTTATCTGAATCCTCAGAGCTAGATTTGAGCCGTGAAATTAAAATTACGGCAGTGAACGTACTATTTAATGTAGTGATGAAAGACTACAAATCGCTTGTCCCTGCCGACGTTGTCTATGCACCATCGAGTTGGGATGAAATGCGAACAGTGAGGGAACTCCGAGCCCACTAACGGCGCAGCTTCCAAGCTTTTGTTTTGTTGGGCGAGGTTCGAACACATCAGAGTAGGTCGAACAACAGCGTAGCGCCCTATTCCGACGTGTTTGAACCTCGCGGACTACAGCACAGACGTGGAGGTTGCGCCGGTAGTGGGCTCGAAGTTCCGTCACTGTTCGCAATTCATTTGAACCCGATGGAACACTCTTGCGTGGACTCCGAAGACGACGACGAACTTTCCTCGCATCTCTATCCGAACGGTTAACGATGGGCACCATAATTTACCGCTTACGCTGGCGCCCCTAGTGAGCCCTTCCAAACCACACTGCTAAGTTTGGTGACAGGTGTTCACCAATATAAAAATAAATATTAAATCGGCGATCGCTCGTTCGCGCTCACTGTGTCCTTGCCGCTTTGTCCTTCACTCGATCGAACAATCCCCCTCAATTATTCATAAGATGGATGGGATACGTTTCGCTTACAGACGCAACTGCGAATATTAAAGAAACGTCAGCCAATATCCCGTTCAGATGGCCCACATATAGAGGTACCATTGACGTGAGTTCCTTTACAATCACGACGAATCATGCCCGTGTTTTTGGGTCGCGAGCACATGCCACGTGCGGAGGATCGTGAACTGATCCGCGGCGGACCTTGAAGGTCCCTCAGCTAAGAGTGCCTTTCTGGTCGTGTGAATGGGGTATAAGACTGTAAGGGCTTACCGCGTTTCCTTTCCTTTCACGTCCTCGGTGATTTGCTAAGACTATATTACATTAGAAAGTTTTAGGAAACAGTTTTTTGCACTTTCGATATGGTGCGATGGGCCACCGGTTCGAACTGTTCATATGCGAGTCTTCTGTGGTATAGGGGCATGGGCAGTACGTACCGGAGTGCCCATTGTACCGTATCGGAATTGCAAAAACGGTTCCCTAAAACTCTCTATTAAGTACGACCACAGCCAGTGCTACGACCCGTTGGACCCGATGAAGCAGAGCCAAAAGTGTACCGTCATGGCGTCCGTCGCGTTTTTTGTGCATTTGATGCCACCGACGAAAGCGTCTTTTTTTCTGCATTTCAATTTTTTTTCCGCATTGAAATTGCGATTTTACTGTAGGGCCAAGTGTTCTGCATATTTGTGTTATCCTTTAGGTAATACGATTCGTACCTTTACAGTCCTGTCATCTATCTAAATATATCGTCGTGTGACGAATATATGTTCTTTATTTGCTATCTTTGGTAGTGTGATTAATTGATGCTGTGCTTCTTGTTTTTTGTTATCAATGTTAAAAGCCTGAAAACTAAATATTACCACTTTATGTCGCCGTGTTCCAATTGTAAAGCTGCAGAGGCCTTGTCAAGTCAAACTTCTGACTTTTTTTGCCCCTGCAGCCTGCATCAGTTTCTGACGCGAAGTAAATGAATATTTGATTAATGAGGTCGATTACAATATAGTTTTATATTTACTTTTATTTTATTTGAGAAGTTTTGAGGGGTTCCGCTACACTTCATTAAGCCTAACTTGTACCCCTCCAATACCCCAGCCGCCTTGTCGCGATTCTGGAGTCCACCGACAACACGTAACTAAACCGTAGTGCTGATATTTCGGCGTCTCCTTGCAGAGGCCAAGCCGGGGCAGAAATTGCATACAAGTGCTGTGTCTGCGCCGTGCAGAGACCCGTGTTTAGTGAGTACGTGTACCCAGCGGAAGACTGTCCACAGTGTAAAATATATATATATATATATATATATATATATATATATATATATATATATATATATATATATATATATCAGTGTGTCGAACCGAAAAAAATACGAGTTCGGTTACGGTTCAAGTTCAGGTAAATTTATTTTGTTCCGGATCAGTTCCGGTTCGATTAATTCGATCCGGGAACCGGTTCGCGAACCGGTTCGGGGCGTTGAACCGGTTCGCGAACCGGTTCGGAAACTATAAATGACAAATTGCAACATCAAAATAAATTACAAATAAAACATCGTACAAGTAAGTACAGACAAACGGCGTGTTTGTGAGAGAAAAAAAAGAGGAGGGTGCACACCCCAAAGGAGTACGGGTCACGGCAAACGTACGTAGAATTCGATTTGCTCTGGCGCGTTTATTCATGAATAATACGGACACTGATGAAAACAAATGAAAAGTAGTCGAAACTAGTAGTGCATAACGTTTATAAAAGCCTGTAGCCAATGCAAGCGGCAAACAACGACTGTCTGATGACAGGGCTGTCTGTCACGGGCGCTAACTCCAGCGTCTGCTGAGCGTTGGTTTGAGCGCACGCGCCCGCCTGAGTCCCATGACTACGCTGGGCAGGCGACGGAAGCAACAGAAGCTCGGCAGATCCTTTGTCAAATTCGAAAGTGCGCGCAGCTTCGCTTCTCCGCGAGCGACTAGGGTTTGTATCCCTGTTTTTTTTTCCCTGCATTTATCGAGTTTCCGGTACGAAAAAATACGGCATGTAAATCTTGACACTTTATAGCTCGATATACTCTGACCGGCAGTTGGGGCAGCGAAGAGTAGATATAATTCATGAATGATCATTTCAACTGTAAATAAAATTTCTTTCTCTCCCTCAAACATTATCAAACTCCACAGCCTTTTCTTTTCTCATTCCAATGGAAGCAAGCTTCAAGAACTCGCGCGTTCTAAAAACGTGTTATGAAATGAGCACACAGCAGCATTTAGGATTTACGAGATTGTAGAAAAATAAAATCCCGTGACGCGATTTTTTTTTTTTTTTTTTGCACAGCCTTTAATTTTTTTTTTTCCGTGCAAGCCGCGACCAGCGCAATAGGCTGGTTCCTATGTCAAGATTTATGGATGCATCGTTTGTCAAGATTCATGGATGCAGCGTTTATATTCCTAAGACTGGGTGGAGAAGAAAAATATGTAAGCGAGGTGTGTGTCAGTTGACGGCACTTAAAAAACAAATGGCATTGATAGCACATTCATTGTCAACAGCGCGTGGCCGAACCGTTTTGACTTAAGCCGGTAACCGTTATTTTTTTTTCCGGTTCAGTTCCGGTTCGGGTTCATCGCGATAACAATATAACGCTTCGGGTTCGGGTTCAGTTCCGGAAAAAATACCGGTTCGGTTCTGGTTTTCGGTTCGGTTCGGTTCCGGTTCGACACCCTGATAAATATATATATATATATATATATATATATGGGTGGGGACACACAGCAGGGCGATCGACCAGACAAAGTCTTATTGACGCGCACCCCAGTAGCCTCCGAGAACAATGTCTCCGTCGTCTAGACTACGAAAATAACAAAACAAAACAAAAAAAGAAGCAAACAAAACAAAAATTCGTCTCGTTCTCATTTTACACCGGCGCGGGCTCTTTCCACTCTGAGTGTCTGCTCCGCCTTTGAAAGACGCTCTCTTGAAAAATGCACGATAGATCCCTCCGGTTTTACGCATTCGTTTAACTGTTATTTAGGCCGTTGAAGCACAGAAGTAGGCTTAATGACGAGGCAGTGTCTAAGCAACACGTGTAGCGCAAGTGGAATGTTCTACACGACGTGGGGGGCCCAGAAAACGTTCTCAATAGCAAGTCCCTTCCATATAGAAGCATGGGAATATGGTCTCTGGTTAGGCTGCCATTAGCCTCATATCGAGGAGCCGTCTGCTGGCACCACTTGCAGCAGGGGCGAGGAGAGGGCTTTATCTGGCAGCTGCGACGGGCCTGGTTTCCACACCTAAATATATCATGTCACTGACAGATCGCTTGTGTTCAGGTGAGTTAGGAAATCCAGCAAGACAGTTATTTTCTTTTCGAGGATGTGTTTTAGTCCATTGGCATTGTCCTCCACTCGAGGGTTTCGGATTTCGTTCAGCAGGAGAATATTTCAAGCTGGAGGGATAGATTTTGGGACTTCTGGGTGGCGGCAACTCGATCGATGCGTGTGTTACAGTGAATATAAATCTTACATTAGGCGGTAGCTTGCGCCATCTAGCCATCGATCTCGATGACGATTCATCGAATGATTGATCGACCTGTTCTTCCGCAACAGTAGATAATAAAGGAATGGCGAAAGTAGTAGTCAAACGCCACCTCTCATCCTCTTTTCAATTCGGTATCGAAGAGACGCGCTTTCTTATAGATAGTCCGGACGCTCAAATGCGCGTGCGTTAGTTCAGACATCGGTGTCGTCTGCTGTTCGCGGCTCTAGTGAACCTAGATTCCAGAGTGTTTGCAGCTGCTAGATCTGTATCACGTGGTGTACGGGTCGCGTTTTCAATACGATCTGCAAGGAGGGCAGAAAAGAGACGCTGGCAGACGTCCCGTCTGCCAGCGTCTCTGCCTCTCCGCCGCTTTCCTCTTCGCCAAGCGACGACACAACGCATGCGCAGTTGGGACCAATCCGCTCACAAGTATTGCTTCAAAACAGTTCTATTCCGTGTTTCGTGCACGTTTGGTGCTACTGTGGTTGGTAACCGCTCATGACGAATCCGCCAGTAATTTCCAATAACCCTAAATGCTTTGAGTTGTTCCCTTTCTTAAAGTTATTCTTTACACGCGGCTCCAGAGTACGGGACTTCAGCCAGCACTAAAGAGATAAATTTTAGAAAAGGGCAACTCGTGCCTGACGAAACGTGAGGCAAAATGTTCCGCGGCTTAGTAGCAAACATGTAAAACACAGGGACTGGGACCAAACGCAAGAGGTTGCTGGTACCAGTAGACTCCTTACAAGTTCGAAGCGATGCTACCGGCTTAGTGACGCACAAAGCATCTTGAGAAGCCAACGGTGACAGCGTCGGCTTCAATTTGCCTACTTGGTTTCAGGACATCCCGTGAAGGACAAATAAAGTGCACGCATTTTCGAACATCTCACTTTTCCCTAAATTTATAGTACTGTAGGTGTCACCTGCAAATACAAATACAATGTTGGGAAACGTTCGCTGGTGGCTCCCAATGTACCAGAGTTTTCGCGCTGGTAAACAAAACAAGAATAAAAAGACGTTTACTGGGCCGATCACCCAGATCCATCGTCTGAATGTCTTAGGCTTCATAAATGATCCGTGACACGCGAGGATCATGCTGACCTCTGGAGTTGTAGTCAGGCTGCCAGAAAGGTGCGGGACGTACTCCTACTTCTCTCGAAAAGTCAGGTCTTTACGGCTGCGGGAAGTCCGTGTTTCAACGGGGGCTCTCACGAAGGTGAATGGGTGCAACAGGTGAGAGGCGACTTTATTTTCATGCAGTGCTGAAGAGCACTACGTCATCAATGCGGCGATCGAAATTGAAACCGTACCACTCTTTTCGGTGGCTAGGGTGCAGTACACCCTACCATGGCCAAAGATTCCCCATAATGCAACGCGAGCAGTGTTGCCTGCAGGGATTTTTGGAACTAGTGTACTAAGTTTCAAATGGAAAGAAAAACTGCGAGTAGTATTTAAGTAACTTTGTATAAACGCCGCGCCCAACTTTAGTTTTGTCCGGCGGTGTCACTTGCGCCAGCGAAAAGCTGTAAAACGCGATCTCTTTCCCCCATTACACATTTTCTTGATAACGATTGTGGAATTTTTGTCTTCTAGCGCATAACGTGTTATATGAATGAGTTCTAATCGCTTCTGGTTCTCACTCCAGTGACGAAAGAAGAAAACCCGAGAGCCAGTCAAACCCTGACGCAGTGCCCGTCTATTCACTGATTGGGCGCGAGAGCCAGCCGCGCGTCTTGCTCCGGTAGATGCGAGTTACTCCCGCGCGATCACGTGATCGAACACAGAGATCCCAGTAACGCCCTCTACTCCTAGCACGTATTCAACGAGCGAGCTATCCCTCCAGGATTTCAGCTTTGCAGCCGATCGCGCGCGCTCCTTCTTTTTTTTTTTTTCTCGTCTGTTTCCATATTTCTGCACTTTGGTGAGCTTTCTGAATAGGGCAGTTGACAAGGGAGCCGCATCGCGGCGCGAGCGTTTCCTCTTCTCCCTTCCGCTATGTCTGGCTTTCGGCGTTATGGTACCGGAGTTGCCCGCTGGCGTCAGAAACAGCGGCGCTGCGATCGCACCTAGCTCAATGCTGCGCCGGATTTTGTGTCCCCACTTACTTTACCACGATAGTAGGGAAAATGTATATTTCACCTGATACTACTTTTCAGCGGCTGTTGTAAAGCAAAAAAACAAACAAAAAAAAACAAAAAAACGAGAAAATATTGCAATGTACATCATGTTTGTCGCCTGCAACTGTGTTTCATGTATATGTAGAACTTCAATTTTTGGTTCCGATGGCTTAGACCCAAACACTGCTAAAAATACTTAAATGTCTTTGTCTGTCGTTTATTTCCACACCAAAATGTTATAATTTGAAAGGCCCACTCTTTTGTTTAATATAAATTGCCAGTCATTAATTCTAACAAGACCATCCGTCCTTAAATATGCGTGCGCAAGGCGGCTGAGGAAGAGGGCTGCTGTTGCTTGCATTAATTAGCAAGATTGCGCCTGTTTAAAAAACCTTAAG
The DNA here is from genome assembly GCF_016920785.2 of Ixodes scapularis. NCBI lineage: Eukaryota > Metazoa > Arthropoda > Arachnida > Ixodida > Ixodidae > Ixodes > Ixodes scapularis. The sequence continues at coordinate 72,617,976 of NW_024609837.1, forward strand.
ATTGTTCCCATCCACTGGCGCCTCCTCTACAACATACGAAAAAAAAAGCCATTTGTCCCTTAAAAATCCTGAAAAAACAAAAAGCAAAAAAACTTGGCACCATTACCGTGTCCGTCGCTTCTGAGACACCGGCTGTATGCAACTTTGATGTATTTTTCAAGTCTCCACAGCAACTCCCGCGGAGAAGAGACGGAAGACATTTGGAACGTTAAAGAATTATACGTCCTTAATAAAACAACATAAACAGAAAAAGAAAAAGTTACGTTAAGAAGCAGTACACCAGAAGGAATCAGTACAAAGAGGCTAGAAAGAATCTTACACAAGCAGCGCAAGAACTAGCGTACTTAAGAAAATGTTTTCTACCCTCATAATAAGTGATAGTCCGAATAGACGTGTTCTAAACAAGAAGGAATTTTGGTAACTGTTCTACCCTGCTCATGAGTTATGATTTTAGAAATCATTAGTCAGAAAGACACCTACGCGGTAAGGAATGAAGGCACTTCAGTGATTTTATTTCTTACAAAACACGCACAGAACGTAACTGAAAGGAACTTACAATTCGCCGGCTCTGCTTCTGAAACGAACATAAAAACAAAACAAAACAAACAGTTTGTTTCACAAAAAAAAGTACAATGTTAAACTTTAGAGGCATACTGTAGTCTTGGCTGATGCAAAAAAAAATAATTAAAGAGAAATTATGGCTGTAAGTTACGAAAGTGCTGTTCACAAGGCGAGGTGTGTTTTGCGTTCCGACGTACGCACACCCGAGGCAAGCGTTCTCCAACTCTGTACCTTTAAAACAGTGTATTTTTCACACAAATGAGAACAAAAACGAGCAGCCATTAAATTAATAGCCTTCAAAGATATAGCAAAATTAGTCTAATACTTAACGGCTGTTTCCAAAATGCAAATTCAAATGCCTTTGGCGTTTGGAGGCCTCCAAAGGAAACCAGGCAACGAAGCCATTCTTCTTATCAAATAGCTTCACCGGCCACCATACCTGGGAGCTTACAAAATCTCCGCCCGACGCGTGCTTTATACACGGAAATAATATTCGTGTCTCATATACTTTGCGAACGTGAAAGAACGTTTAACGCGGAATGACATCACTACAATGCATTGTAATAACGATGCGAAAACACCGGCCCAGTTACTAAAAAAAAAAAAAAAAAAGACCGGTGACACAAGACACAAAACGGGGGACAGAAAAATAACGTATTAAACTAAAGTAAAAGCATATATTCGAAATCAGTTTTGTTTTTATGGACCATTCCAATATATTTTTTGTACTCGCTGCCGTTCGTTCTTGCTAGGTTTTGATATGCGCCCTGCGGATGTGCGTCAGCCCTCTTGTGCGGAATATCAAGCGCCGCAAAAACGTCCACATCTTAACGACTGGTCATTTCCTTGTCAGCGTGAGAAGCGCAGGAAAGATAGCAAAGACTCTTCGCTATTATCCGGACTACAACCGTCATCCCGACACTCCGTGGCAAGTTGACAGGTCCCGTCCCAGTCTCACACCCTCGCCACCATCGACAAATGAAAAAAAGGGATGACATAGAACACAGACACAACAAAAAAACAAGCCCCCGCATGCACAGACACACATAAACATAACAGAAACGCACAGACGATCCTGGCATGAGCAAACACAAACGCATCCAAAAGAACACACGAAATATGATCATTCACGCGCTGCTCCTTTTCACTTCTCTTCTTACAGATACCTTTTTGTACAGAAGGTCACATTAAAAAGAAGCTGAGCAATGGACTCGATAAATTGTGCGCAGCAAAAAAGTGGTCTAGCGAGGACGTGTGCGGACATGCAAAGTCACCGGCACCGGCGCTTCTGGTCGCCGCGGCTACAAGAGTTGTTTCCGTCGCACTGCAGCGCAAGCCTACGAACATCATCCACGTTTGATGATCGTGGCGGCGGTGGCCGCTTCGAAACTCAACTCGAACATTTCGTTTTTACTCATATCTTGTGAACCGGGAATAACACCCTTGTGCCGTATTAGTTCCACGCGTGTAGACGTTTCTCCCCCTTCCCCAGAAAGGATTCACTATTATAATCACTTGGTCACAGCCGACGATCGTTTCATAAAATGAATATGTGTCTTCACTCGCTCGCGTCTCACTTCCCGACAGAGAAAATGAAGACGTAAAGGCTGGACTTCGTGGACGAAAGCTGGATCGGTCGAAGAGTTTGTTAATTCATTAACCCCAGCTCGGACCATCTGGATAGAAGGCTGCAGCCGCAGTATTCAAAGATCGTGGGTTCAATCGACACCCCTGCCCGTTTCGGTGTGGATGAGCATCGTACCGCCGTGCGTGAAATGGATTGATTGATTGATTGATTGATTGACTGGGTTGCATGTTACAAGATCTGATAAAGCCAAAATGCGCCAGTGCAATGACCATTGTTTTAGCAAGGGTATGTAAGAAGAGCTATAGAGCTGACGATGCGATAAACTAAGAACACAAATTTGTATAAATGTATGCGTGACAGACACGATTTCAGAGTGTGAATTAAAAGCATAGTTGGTGTATAATGCCGATGTCCATAAGAAAAATAAACACACAAGTATGCGGAATCAGCGGCTTATCACCCAGTAAAATGACAAAGTGACGTGTAATATGTTTTCATATGATTGCGAGATATGTCAGAGATTCTGGGTTATAGGTGGAGCACTCAAGTAGGATATGAAAGACAGATAGACGAACGCTGCAGTGCTCATACTCAAGGGCATTCTCTCCACGCAAAAGGTCTCCATGGCTGAGACGCGTATGACCAGTCCGTAGCCACCCTGCATAGGACCACCTTATAGAAACGTTCCCGATTCCTGGCACTCTTTCATTCACTTAGAAAAAGCTTTACGACATGCAATTTGTTGTGTGTCTTATTGTTCCACTCCTATTGCCATTTTGCTTGAATGCGATACCTCAAAGCATTGTGGTAGTCTTTATGCGGTATTCTGTGGATACATACTGTTCTTTTATTAGCAGAACTCGCTGCACCATCGGCCTCTTCATTTCCCGGGATGCCGACTTGACTTGTCATCCAACAGACATTTATCTCCACGTTTTTGTAGAACGCAGAAATAGTCTTATTCTGTAATTTAAGAAGAAGTGGGTTCGTGGAGGACGTTAGTGATATAAGTAAACCTAAACAGCTTAGAAAGTCTGTGTGAAAAACCGAGTGGTGACAGTTTTTTTAGTTACATAATCGACAGCTAAAAACATACCATAGAGCTCTGCTGTTATTATGGTAGCTCTACAGTTAATCCTCTTGATCTGTTTCAGAGATGACCCTACAATAGCGCAGTCAATAAACGAGTCGGTTGTAGTCCCTTCTTTATGTAGGCTTGTGTACTGTTCATTCAGAGTTTGAAGCTGAATAAACATTTGCCTCGTGACTCGATTGGAAATCTCTTTTTGGATGCTTTGTCAATGTAAAATCGCAATTGATATGATGAGCCCACAGGGATATAGCGGCTGACCACTAAAGCACTTGAGGCTTTGAATTTAACCCTACAAAACCAGCTGAACATCTATTCGTTATTGCGAAAAGAAAAGAACAGATGGCGTATTTTGGAATGTTGTCTTAAGTGGGATTTTATCAAGGTTATCTTGAATAGGGCGTTTAGAGAGTGAGCGAACTTTGATAGAATACGTAACGCCCAGTGGCTAAAAGCAGCCCCTGATGGTGGATGGGGTCCAACATATTTAGGAATTATGCACGGGATGAGCCATACACAATGCTACCTTAATCAAATCGATAACGAACAATATCACAATAAATCCGAAATCGACAGCGTCTATCCGAACCCCACGATACGCGCGACAAAACTTTAAGCGCATTCAGTTAGTTCAGACATTTCAGTTTTAAGTTCTTAATGAGTGGAAAAGTCAATTTTGAGTTTACTACCATACATAAAAACGTTCGTTCACTTTTTTGTTGCAAATGGTATACATACCATACATATTTAGGATAGGTTCTTGTTAAATTTCACGCCGGCGAGAGAAATACAAGCAGGCTGTTTTTGTTTTTTTTGTGCGTTCCGGTGAAAATTTGAAATATTTTGTATTAGCCCATTTTTGTAAATTGTTGATTTCAAACTGGATAAGACGTTCGCAGATTGATTGATGAATTGCGGGACGAAACAGAAATTTGAATCTCATCTACGTATATGAAATATTGCAAAGGAAGGAGGTATTGTACGGGCAATTGAGTTTGTCTTTACAATTAAAAAAGTCACACTAAGAGCCTCTCCCTGGGGGACTCCATTTTTTTTTTTTTTTGCAAAGAACTTTCTGGAAGAGGCTGCCCCCAATCTTACGTAAAAAATTCGACGTTGCAAATAATTCCGAAGAGCACCTAGCGTTCGGCCTCGCACACCAAGCCTGAAAATTTTTTTAAAAATTCCAAAACGTCAGGCAAAATGCCACGACGATTCTTCCGTCCTATGCGAGGAGTATTAGAACATGTCAAACTAAATTTTATTGCCAATTTTATTTCGAGGTTCGCTTTTCTTTGTAGATGTATCCTTCCGCCTGCTTGTAGTATATGGGTGGCCGAGTGTAAGGACTCAAAACTCGAGTGGGCTCTGTCCTCCTCGGATTCAGGCGTGTTCTCGTTCATTGGTTCATCTGGCGGTCCCTTAACAATCTCTGGTCCCAGCGGCTTTTTATTTTATCTTTTTTTATTTAGAAGATACTACAGTTCATTGAACGCCCAAGTAGCAGTGGGGTACAACATGCATTCACACATAAAACAAGAAACAAATAACACAACAATAACAGGTTTACAACATTCAGCTAGTAATTATAAAGGATAAAAACCGGGCGATATTTTTTAATTGAAACAGATTTTTTTAGAAGCGTCTTTACTGCTACGTGAATGCCGTTTTCGTTACATGGTTTCTTAGCTCGGCGGGCATTCGAGGGGCAAACAACCGTCACTGTCTGGTGAGCAATTAACTAAAAATTGTTAATTATCGTTTTATTTAGTGGAAATAGTCGTATGGGTCTAAGTAGAAATTTGCTGAGCGTCGTCCTAAACCCCTAATAACTATTTTTTAATAGACTTTGAGTGCGTGAGAAGCGCAGTAGTGCGCTAAAGTTGCCAGTCGTGGAGCTGGTACAACTCTGGGGCTAGATAAGAAACGGGAAAATTTTGTGGGCGCCTTATCGCAACCTCTAGCCTTGTACCTGCTTCACGAAAGGTATAACTTTACTGCAATACTAGGCTTCTCGAGCGCTGCAAGTCTTTATAAAAATGATTGATATAGTGGTTTCCAAAAACGCTCAGCAAGTTTCTTACTGGAACCATAAGCCAATTCTCACTCATTACTTACTTATTAATTACTTAGCCGTCTTATCGCAAAGATTAGCCAACCACATAATGCCCCTCTGTGTGTCTAACTCACTTATATATATATTGTGGCGTGGGAAGCACAATCATCAGTGCGCGGGACTGCGCGCCGCTGGGGCTGGGACACGAGACTCGGGTAGCGCGTGCTGATATAGATCTCGACCAGGAAACAACCAGCATTTGTCTTCTTCTTGAAGCGACCAAAAACACCCTCACAATCTGGTGGAGGTGCGGAGTTTTCCCTCCCATACTGCAGAGGAAAGTACGATCGGCTGAATTCCGCTCCCATTTGACCAACCTGGAGCTACGAACTCGGACACTACCCCCAGCACAAGGTATGTCGACAACATCTCCTGTCATGACGTCCACTTCTTCATCACTGCTCACGGTACCAACCACCTCCCCGCCTACCCTCACCCCGGCAATACAAACCCCACTCACATCGACCATCGGGGCAACGGGAACTCTCGGATCAACTCCTCCTCATCTGATGGGCATTCCACCGCAGCCACCGCTGCTCTACATGTCCTCTCGCCAACGAGACCCCCGTGTGTTTTCTGGCATCGGCGACGAAGATGTCGAAGAATGGGTGGATTTCTACTCAAGGGTAAGCCTCCACAACAAGTGGGACGACCACACTAAATTGGCCAACGTTGTTTTCTATCTCAGCGACGTCACCAAGACATGGTTCCTTAATTATGAATCCGATATCACATCATGGGAGGCATTTTCATCTCGTGTTCACGAGGTCTTCGGACGCCCTGAGGACCGTAAGGCCGCTGCGCGCAGGCGCTTGACTGTCCGAGCCCAGCTTCCGACTGAAGGATACACTTCCTACATTGAAAATATTCTTACCCTGTGCCGCAAAGTCGACCCTGCTATGCCTGAAGTAGACCGTGTGCGCCATGTTTTAAAAGGCATTGCCGAAGAAGCAGTTCACCTTTTTGTACTGCAGCCTCCCACTGACGTCAATTCCATCCGATCTCTCTGTCAATCATTAGAGGCAGCACGACGGCAAAGTATCTCCACCACCGATACGTTGCCGGCATCCAAGGCAGCTATTTCTCCCTTGCCTCAAGGCGATCTGCTCCACAACACTATCCGAACCATCATCCGAGAGGAACTCGCACGATATTTTGGACCCCTCCCAACCCTCAACACCTCTCCCACCGCGGAACTGCGTACCATTATTAGAGATGAACTTACGCAGGTTGCCCGTCCTTCCATTGCTACACCTGTGTCATTCACCCCACAACCACCCGCCTACGAAGAGAATCGGCAGCCGCCGCTAGCACCCACTCCAAACCAAGCTTCATCACATATCCCACAAGTCGCAGCTTTTAACTCCTCTAATTACGAACGTCCCTCATCATTCAGGACGTACACGACACCAAATAGCCGCCCAATGTGTTTTTATTGCGGCATTCCTGGGCAAGTAGCACGATTTTGTCGACGTCGTCAGGCTGATGAAAATGCCACATGGCAAAGCAGACCAAGCTATGAAAGACACTACAACTCCCAGCCCTCTCAAACATGGCCGAAGAGATACTACTTCAACAGAAATTACAACGACGAACACCAGCGCCCAGACTCACCTCCACGCTACGAAAGCCGACACTCACCGTCTCCTCGTCGTAGACATCGGTCAATCTCGCCAATGATCCCCGCACGCCACCGATCGTCTTCTCGTCCGGAAATCTAATCCTTGCAGTTTCCGGAGGTAAAACTGCAAGCACTCAATTCCAATATAACCCTCCTCGTTCCCCCACAAACCTCATCGACATTACAATCAATAATCATCATTTTACTGCACTTGTGGATACCGGTGCGGCAGTATCTGTTATGCACATCGACGTATGCAACCAACTACGCAAAGTAAAAACTCCTTTGAGAAACTCTTTCCTACGCAACGCTGGAAGCGAGCTGATTCCAGCCTCCGCCATTTGCATAGCCACCATAATCATCCAAGACCGCCTCTACATTGTAGAATTCATAGTTCAGCCAAAATGTACGTACGACATTATTCTTGGTTGCGACTTTCTTCAATCTGCACATGCGATCATTGATTACAGAACTTTAGAATTATCGACAGGCGCAGATACGTACGCTCACGCGGTTCATTCAGAACAAGACAACAAGCAACGCCTCATCGAAGATATAGAACTTCTGCCCCACCAAATGTCGTTGCTTTACTTGAAGACACCCCCTCACTTGACAGGAGATATTCTCCTGGCACCACACCACGAAGTCCTTTTGGGAAAGGGAATAATTGTGCCCTATACACTCGCCACTGTTTCTTCGAGGCGTGTTACGCTCGCCGCCACCAACACGACTAATCAACGCGTACTTTTACCAGTCAGCTTTTCTCTTGCAAATGCTGAGTCTACTCAGAATGCAAACATCGCCACGCTCAATGAACAGGAAGCTGCAACGTCGGCTAAAACGCTTTTCTCGCCATTTACATTAAACCTACTTTGGAACACAATTGATTCATCGCTATCCAGTGTAGAACAACACCAGCTATTTACTGTATTGAACAAATACAGAAGTATATTTGACAACTCATCCCCTTCTCTCGGAAAAACCAATCTCGTAGAACACCGCATTGAAACCGGAGACTCCGCAACTATCCGACACCGACCATACCGCGTTTCTCTCAGCGAGCGTAAAATAATTCAAGAACACGTTGACGAGATGCTTCAAAAAGGTGTTGTACGACATTCGTCAAGTCCATGGTCATCACCTGTAGTTTTAGTCCGAAAAAAAGACGGGTCGGTACGTTTTTGCATTGACTACCGCCGTCTAAACAAAGTTACCCGCCGGGACGTTTATCCGTTTCCACGCATTGATGACGCCCTGGATTCCTTACAAGGTTCCTTATACTTCTCATCACTTGACTTACGATCGGGATATTGGCAAATCACAATGGCCGAGAAAGACAAAAAGAAAACTGCCTTCACGACGCCAGATGGACTTTACGAATTTAATGTAATGCCTTTCGGACTTTCTAACGCACCCGCCACATTTGAAAGAATGATAGATGCAGTTCTTCGCGGCATGAAATGGAAGACCTGTTTGTGCTATTTAGACGGCATTATTGTGTTTTCTGCTACGTTCCACGATCACTTGCTTCGACTACCCCAAGTTTTGTCGCGCCTTACTAATGCGGGTCTTCAGCTCAATACCAAGAAATGTAACTTTGGTGCCAAAAAAGTAAAAGTTCTCGGCCACATCGTCAGCGAGGCAGGTGTTAGCCCAGACCCTGAAAAAATTCGTGCGGTTACCCATTTCCCTTGCCCCACAAACGTGAGAGAACTGAGAAGCTTCCTAGGCCTGGCTTCCTATTTCCGTCGTTTCGTCCGAGCATTTGCAACAATCGCAGCTCCGTTGCATCGGCTGCTTTAAACAGACGTGCCATTTGTACGGACCGAACCTTGCTCAACTGCGTTTACTTTTCTTCAAGCCATACTCACATCACCGCCTGTTTTGTGCTTTTTCGATCCCACGGCCGCTACAGCCCTCCACACAGACGCAAGTGGACACGGATTAGGAGCTGTGCTGGTGCAGCAGCAAAATAACTCATCTCTAGAACAGGTCATTGCATATGCCAGTCGAACCCTAACGAAACCAGAAACCAATTACTCAACTACTGAACGAGAATGTCTTGCCGTAGTGTGGGCAATAAACAAATTTAGACCTTACCTATACGGCCGCCACTTCAAGGTAGTAACCGATCACCACGCTCTCTGCTGGCGTTCGTCCATCAAGAACGTCTCCGGCCGTCTTGGACGCTGGGTACTTCGTCTTCAGGAATATGACTTCGCAGTAATACATAAATCAGGGCGTAAACACAACGATGCTGATGCACTTTCACGCTGCCCTGTTCCACCGAGCACTATGCACGACGCACAAGTGTCGACCACCGTCCCACCTTCGATTCTCCATTTCGTCTCACAACTTTCTCTCCGCCCAACATTTTGACCCCTTGATACGACCAATACTTCAACACCTCAATGGAACCTTCCCCTCTACTAAACAGAGATTTATTAAGAAGACTCAAAACTTCTGTCTAATTGACGGTCATCTCTATCGCCGGAATTACATGCCCGAAGGTTGGCGCTGGTTACTGGCTGTTCCATCCGAATTCCGTAGCGAAACCCTTCATCATTTTCATGACGACCTCACCGCAGGACATCTTGGTCTTTTCAAGAACTACGCTCGCATCCGCAACCGTTTCTTCTGGCCCGGTATGTACCGCACCATTTGCAAATATGTCCGTTCCTGCCCACAGTGTCAACGCTACAAGCGTTCATCATCGGCACCAACTGGTCTCCTGCAACCGCTAACTCCACCGCCCAAACCTTTCGACGTACTGGGCGTGGACCTCCTTGGCCCTCTTCCCCAGTCCACCAGAGGGAACCGTTGGATCCTCGTAGCCATCGATCACACCACTCGATTCGTGGAAACGGCAGCCCTTCCCGATGCAAGTGCCGAGTGCGTTGCACGATTCCTTCTGCACCACATCATCCTACGACATGGCGCCCCCCAGGTCCTAATCACAGACCGGGGACACTCCTTTCTGGCACAAACAGTCGAAGCTCTCCTCCAAGCATGCAAGGTGGACCATCGCACGACATCGCCTTACCATCCACAAACAAACGGCCTCACCGAGCGCTTTAATCACACCCTAACAAAAATGATTTCGATGTATATCAATTCGGACCATTCCAACTGGGACACTATTCTTCCCTTTGTTACGTTCGCCTACAACACGGCAGTTCAGAGAACGACTGGATTTTCCCCATTTTATTTGCTTTACGGCCGTGACCCATCCTCAACCCTCGACACAATCCTACCTTATCCTAACGAACATCCCGACAACGACCTCATGACCCAATTCACGTCCAGTTCCGAAGCTTCTCGTCAGCTTGCACGATCTCGCACACTGCAACACCAAGACGGATCAAAACGTCGTTACGACGCCCAACACCGTGACGTACACTATCTTCCAGGTGACCTCGTTTTAATCTTCTTCCCGTTCCGTCAAACTGGTCGCTACGAAAAATTTCTCCCAAAGTTCAAGGGCCCATACAAAGTCATTCGTCAGACCTTCCCGGTCAACTACCTAGTCGAGCCTGTCAACCCACCATCTGATCGTCGAACCACCGGTCGACACATCGTACATGTTGGCCACCTCAAGATGTTTTATCAGCGTCTCCCTCCCTCCTGATCTCTTACGGCCAGGATGGCCTTTTCTTCGAAGGGGGCATTTGTGGCGTGGGAAGCACAATCATCAGTGCGCGGGACTGCGCGCCGCTGGGGCTGGGACACGAGACTCGGGTAGCGCGTGCTGATATAGATATCGACCAGAAAACAACCGGCATTTGTCTTCTTCTTGAAGCGACCAAAAACACCCTCACAATATATATATATATATATATATATATATATATATATATATATATATATATATATAACGGGCATGGTGGCGGGGGGCCGAACGCCTGGGTATAGAAGAAGAAAATATCCCTTAGTGAAAACAGCAACAACGGACGATTTAATCTTCGGCGTTTCGGACTCCGGCCGAAACGCCGAAGATTAAATCGTCCGTTGTTGCTGTCTTCTTCCTGACGAAGGCCGGACTCCGGCCGAAACGTTGAAGATTAAATCGTCCGTTGTTGCCGTTTTCACTAAGGGTTCTTTTCTTCTTCTATATATATAGGGTGCCTCAATGTCCTTCTGTTTAGGGTGATGCCACCCTTTGTAGTACCCGATGCCGAGAGCACGAGCTCACGGGGAAAATACAAAGAAATCAACAAAAACAAAATGTCGCCATAATACAGTCAACGCCACAAACGCGTGCAGGGCCATGCTGTTTCACGCGCTTCTGAACAAAAAATAAAAATAGACGTGTGGGACAAAATGGCGAGATGCCACCACCCTAAGCAAAGCGCACATGAAGGCACCCTATATATATATATATATACAGGGTGTTTCACGAAAGGTTCAATACTGCAAAAACTACGCATTGTACCAAAAAAGGGTTGTGCCATTTTGGTCCTAGACCAGGGGCCTATTTAGGAAAATTATTAAGGTTTGAGATAATTAAGTTGATAATGATTTTAGCGTAATTAACTTTTTTTTAAATATTGAGTTTAAGGGCATGGTTTCAATAAGAATATTGCTGAGTATCTTCGCAAAACACTAAATCAACAAATTGAAGAACGATAAAAGGCACGCGCGGTATTTTACGGCTTTCCAAAAACCGCACAATTTCGACGGGTTCTTTTAAGTTTCGGTTTGCAATCGGAGCGCATCTCGGCCCCTTCGTCGGGAATACGGGTGGCGGCGTGTGGCGCGGACATGATGGTAAAGTTATCTTCGGACACGCATTAATCATGTTCGAAGCGCGTTTGCCTGATACATTTGTGTGCATAGAACATGTCTGTAGACATTTGTTGTATGACTAGGGTTCCGTATTTTCGGAGAAATCCGAAAAAAAATCCGAAAAAAGACACTCACCGGCAAATCTTCCGGTGATACAGATTTATTCGAAAAACACAGAATTTCTAGGTCAGAATGAAAAAAAAAATCAAAAGCAAAAAGACTATGTTTTACAAACAAACTTTGTAAGAGCACCGGGTCAGTCGTCCAGGGTATGCCATTTCAGTTTTTTTCAAAATCTAGAACTACTGACAAAAGGGATTTGCTTCTTAGCTCATCAAGATTTATTCAGGAGAACGGGTCATGGTACGCAAGCTTTATTTATGTAGTTTTTTTTTGTTTTTTTTTAAGATGAGAACTTGCTAAAACAGACTCAGGATCTTGAAGGATTAGCAATCTCGCAAAAGTAAACTCTAATAAGTCCGGAATTTTCGGCGAAAACTACACTCTGTTAAACAACCTTCGAAATTCACGAGAAATAAACTCCGAAAACACGGAATCAAATGTATGGCTAATGTGACTTACACTGTGTAGAAACACAAATAAGACAGTGTCCGTGGACTCTCGTTTATAGGATGTAATAACCGAGTGATCGCAGCTTTATAAACTCGAGCAGGCACACCAAAGCGCAAGATCACGATGCAAACCCAGCGCTTGCTTCGATTAACCGATTGTTGCAGACGCACAACCGGTTGACAGACGCCGTGGCGGCGAATGTCTGAGCAATATTTCGTTTGTTTCATTGACTCGTAGCTTCGGCTGCGCTTGAAGGCGAAACGGGGATTAAAAGCCGTTGTAGACAGCAAAACCAAAATGCTCGTCGTATTCTTCGCTCCTATAGACCTTTTTTTTGCAAGGGCCCCGCCATCTTAAAATGTAGTATGGGTGATAGCATTGTTTTGCCATCTCTCCGCCGATCGAATCCATTTAGCATATGAGCGAAACCGTTACCCATTTTCGTTTTGACTCCCTTTTTTTACTGCTTGCAGGTTGAAATGTTTTATTATTTTTTCGTCGCCCATATACTGGACTTGTCTACTAGGTGTCTGGAGACGAGAGTAAGCGAAAAAAGGTCTCTAGCCGTTTCCAGCGCTTATCACATAAGCAAAAAATGCTGAGTCACTGGGCGTTAAAAGTATGCGTGCCGTCAGAACGCGGTTTAGTGCCCAGTAGACAAAAATGAAAGCGCCCGGAAAGCGATCATTGGCAAACTCTATGCTCTATTTCACTGGTTTGGCCTGTGATAGCAAACGCACAAAAAGGGCAAGCGCCACGACGATACACTTTTAGCTCTCCTTCATTGAATCTATAGAATCGTAGCGTTTGCTGCTGTCAGGACTCATTGGGAGACGGAGTATAGACCAACACAACTCACTGACGTCACTCCACTGCAGAGGCGCTGCTGTCAGTACTGCGCATGCGCAAACACTTCACTTTTTCCGAATTTTGTTTTTGCACAGGCGCAGTGCCCACACCGGGTGAGGGCAAATCGGGCTTGTTTCGCAGACACCGTGCTGGTCCATAGATTCATTCCATCAGGCTATTTTCTAATTTTTTTCCGCACAATACCTTTTTATAGATTCGGGAAGTTCATCCACAATATTCATTTCTGTACTTAATAACCAGCGTACGTTGTGAAGCTGCCTTGCACACACAATGAGCATAAAATGTAGCAAACCAGCTTAGCAACGCAGATTGACATCTTTTCTTTTTCTATACTTAGTCAGTAATGTATACCGCAAGATGTCGCATAAAAGGCCGCCCGCTAAAACCTTACAAACGGGCTGTGGATCTGCACACTGCGCGGGCAGCTCGGGCCTCTGCATGAACGAAGCGGTCATTAATCTAAAAACCATTAAGCTAATTATCGCCGGCCTTATAGGTCGGCACGCTTGAGGGACCTTCGCCAAAGTCAATTAATTTGCGCTTGGACCTACGTGGCCTGCCGTATGCGGCAGTGCGTGGCAATAAACGCATTAATTATGATGTCGTCGATGCTATATTGAGCGTCGAAGCGCAGCGTCCGGCAGAGCACGCAGAAAACTTTGACGGGACTGTTCACGGACTACCGCGTGTTTCGTGCGCCGAAGCAAGCCTTTGACGGTGCGCAACTGCGGCGGCGCTGCGTTCGGCATTGCGCATGCAAGGTGCAGAGTCTACACCTTGTGTGGTCAAACATAGGCGTGTTTGTAAACAGCGTGGTGGCGTAATATTGCCGAACGAAATATTATCAAAAGACCCCATGAAAGACGTGCCTTTTTGTTTTGTGCAGTTGTTTAGAAAACGGGGAAAGTTACTCAACCTTGATGCCTGTCTGGTATCCGCTGTAAATGAAAATTTTAGACCACCGCTAGCATGGTGTCTTTCACGTTTACTACAAGGAAAAAGCAACAATCGAAATATTAAAATCTGTGCGTTACTGTTCATTTTTTTTTTGTGTCATTTAATTTATGTACCACTGTTTTACCTACAACACGCTTACTTTGTGTCTTGGTCGATGTTGACCGTAATATCGATTAATATCAATCATTTTTTTTTTCAAATTATACTGACTTTTATGAACCCGGTTTTAACGGCATGTGGTGTGTGTTAAAAAGTTAAAGAAACTTGTAAGAACGCAGAAATTTTGTTCAAAGTTAAAAGCAGTTTCTAAAAACGCAGGTGATTTGAAAGAGTAAAATAAATTAATGAATGCTACGGTATAGCTACATGCAGGATCTTAGATCTAGGTGTAATTCGCACAAGTAGAATATTTTGCTTTTCTTATTACCGCATAGAACGACAGGCACGCATTTAAATTGCTTTACTGAAGTAACCTGAATGGTCAGTGGAGTAACTTCGAGTCTTATCAATCTATGTAAACGTCACAACTCATTGCCCTACCTTACACTTAGGCAATTGATGTTTAACTACTTATAAAATACCTTGTAAGTTATCTAGACTTTTGATCTTTGAACGTGAAACGACTAAAAAATTTTAGCTGTATTTATAGCTTGATTTAGTGCTCTAATTACCAAAAGTTTTGTATATGCCTTTCAGGTCCTGAAACAATAAAGACCCAGACATACAATATGACCTCTTGAGAGCACCGTATACTTATGTACGGTCGTGTGCTTTCAAAGGCTGCCTGCAATACGCGGAAGAACGTTGTCACTTCATTTCGTTATCTAGAAAAAAACACACCAATATGCTTCGAAACGGCAGTAATACGAGTATTCCAGAAATATGAAAAAAAAACGTAAATATATTTACGAAGTGATATCGCACCACATTTCAGAGCGAATCCTCCCTAACGCTCCGCTTCAATCTTGACCCCTCCTTTTCGTACTATTACCCACATCGACATTGTCCACCAAAACATGGCGGCCAGCTAGCAGACGACGAACCTCAAACAGAAAGTCCGCGCACACAGCACTGGCGACAGTACTTTCGTGTCGCAACAAAGAAGACCGTTGCCAAGCTTTCGGGCTAATCCAGCCATTCAAACGTCGGAAGCAATCCACGTGACCGCGCTTCGCCTATCGCAGTGCCATGCTGCACGTCCACCTGATACGTTCCCAGCCCTTCATTGGCTGCTTGCTAATATGCCATCGGCTGCGGTCCACGTCGAGGCATACCAAGGATGTAGAGAAGCCGCCGCACTCATCGATTGGTCCTCCATTATGCATGGGATGCATTTCGCCATGGCCGCCATCTTCCTGCCCCCACTCTCTCTCTTACAGCAAAGCCAAATCAAAGACAAAACCAAGTCAAGCGCAAGCCAAGTAGGGCCCAAATCGCAGACGGAGCCCCATATAAAAAAATTAAAAAAAAGGTATAAGGGTAAGTACGCTCACGATGTTTTCGCGGAACGTGAACTGGGCCCACAAAATATTTTGGATTTCGAGTAGGGGCATCTTAAAGGATGTAGGACCCGACCGAAAACTGGAAAAGCGTAGGAGCAAAGGGCAAGAGCAAAAACAATAGAACTGTAGTCAGACTTGTTGCGCGCTCGTCATTTGAAAAATATAATGGATTACAATTACGAACTACCGAGCCTCAAATGTAATTGAATACCGTTACAAATTACTTTCGCTGAAAAGTAACGGATTACTTTACACGTTTCGTTCCAAATTACTTTCGCGTTACTTCTTCCGTACACTTATCCAGAAAACAAGAAAACAATTTTGATATTTTTCAAAAATGTTCCGCAGCACTACTTTTCATTTCTCATTCGCCCGTATTATGGTAGTCATTGTAAAAATAAAATATTGTATTTAAGAGAAAGACTGTACGTGCACTCCGTTCAAGTGTAAGCTGACAAGCTACCGAAAGCTGCAACCACACCCGCCACCCCCGCTAGCTTAAGGCCACCAGAAATGATCCCTTCAGTTGTGCAGACAAAGCTAGCGGTGCGCATGCTCAGTAGCAGCGTCTACCTCCGCTACGAGATACGGAGCTAAAGGAGCAATGTACGAAATATTTTTTTTTATTTTTTTTATTTTTTTGATTCGGGGGTTTCGCCTGTTTTTCGGAAGAAAAGAAAAACTTGGTTCTGACGTTACAATGTATAGCCAATGCAGAATGCAGGTGTCCCAGCCTACTTTCATGTCTTTCCGTCGATTAGAGTTTGTTGTTCTTGCTGATAACAATGTGTGTGTTTTTGGCAAGCAAAGTATGCACTGTAACTTTAGGTTTTCTTTCTCCTTAATGCACTGAATGTTGAACCTCTCATTAAGAGATTTCCAGGGAGACGACGGACACTCTATGACCAAAAATTCGACAAGTCAGAGATAAAAAACGGCAGTTACGGGTTATCGATCGTTCATCGGTTTTCACTTTCATACCAATCTTCGTGGAGGCCAGGGGAGGGTAGGGCACAAAAGCGTAAAAAGCGGTGGCCATTGGTCTCACAAAACAATAGAGGATGACACCACTCTTACGCGTTCTCGCCCTCTCTGTCAGCAATCCTTAGATGGCTGACAGAGAGAGAGTTTTTTTTATTTTGTTGATGTTTTCTATTTTGTTGAACTTCCTCTCTTTTTGCTGCTGAATGTTCTGCTCTTATTGCTCCAGTTACTGTGTTACGCTCATTTTTTTTTTTAAAGTAACGAGTAATTAAAGTAATCCGTTACTAATATTTTGTGACGAAATTACATTTCATATTACTTAAAAAAAGGAACGTGGCAATTACAAAATTACTTGAAAAAGTAACGGATTACTTCGCAAGTCTGATTGTAGTATATAACAATGAGAAAAAGAAGTCTGCCAGGCTATTTCTGTTGTCTATAGTTGTTCCTTTGTTTTTTTCTTGGTTAATGAATAACGAGTTTAGATGTAAAAGAAAAAAGAAACGCCATAAAACTAAAGAACGCGAATATAGGTCTGAGGTGGAGTGTTTAAATTACATTCGTCCTACAGTACGCAGTGTGGCGATTATAACATCGTCCCGACATGCCCTGCATGGTGCTGAACGTCGTGCTGGGAGACACCTCACACCACGCATTTTACGCGAGTTTTAGGTCTCCGAGGGCCGGGGTGTTTAATCCGCTAAAAAGATGCATTAACCCGTCTCCAATATTATGCTAATTACTAAAAGGGCATAGTGGCGCTCGTACGGGAATAATGGCTATATTCTACGTCCAGCTTCAAATCATCCAGGCTGCTCTCGCCGGCTTGCCGTTGCAACACCGTGACACGAGGAATCGCTCCGTCACTGCTTCGCTATCTGGTCTGCGGGGCATCAACGATATCACTTCTGTCGTCAGCTTCGGGCAGGACGACACCCACCATCACCTCGGCGTCGACGAAAGAGTCAAAGTTACATCAACAACAAGCGTGCCGCATGAGGCTACAAAAGGACGGACTGGCCGGTCTTTCATCAGAGGGCATGGCAGCGCTCGTACGGCCACAATGGCTACACCGCTGATATTCTACGTGCAGGTCAGTAATTGTCACTCTCTGCATATTAAACGAACAAACAATACTTGCCTTATTTTGCTGTCGTGACCACGGACGTGCTTAACCTTGTTTCTTGAGTGTGTTTCTGCCGCACGCGACTTATTGTTGAACGGAGACATTGAGCCCAATTCATACACAAAATGTAATTATGAGCTACCTTAGTTAAAATAAAAATAACGAAAAGCAATTTGAAGATGAATTTGACAGCTTATCTAAGAAAATAAACCAAATTGAAATATCGGTTCTAGAAACAAACAGAAAGAAAAAAAAACAGAAGGTTCAAATTGAGAACATTGAAAGACAGTTTAAAACGATCGACGAACATCTAAACGAATGCCAGAAAAATATCGTTGAGCTAGAAGATCGAAGCCGCTGAAATAACCTCAAGGTTTTTGATATCCCCGAGGTTCAAAGAGAAATAAACGACTTCTTAAGATCCAAAGTAATTGATGGCGTGTTTAAAGATAAACTTGGCATTCAGGTGGCAACTGTAGAGTGTGTACATCGCGTGGGAATAAAAACTAACAAAAATCGACCCGCTGTGGTTAAGTTTTTTGAGTATGCAGAAAAGGAAGGGGTGCGCAAACAACGCAAATACCTAAAGGGGACAAAAATAACGTGAGAAAACAATTATTCCTGGCAAACCATCCAAAAGCGCAGAAACATATGGGAAGCCAGTAAGAGTAACCAAGATAATGGAGAAACCGTGTTTCTAATTCTTGACAAAATAAAAATAGCTAGTCAGGTCTTTCAATGGGATAACAATGCAGGTCGAATGTGCGCTGAAATGTTTCGACCATCTCGTCGAAATCCTAAAAGGTGACGCCAAGCACAACTTGATCAGCGACCACAAAAAACGTTACGACTTCTGAGTTGCAATGCACAAAGTATTGTTAGTAAAGTAGACGCATTGAAAACAATCTTGCTAACTCATGATTTCCATGTCGTTACTATCACAGAAACATGGCTTATTAGCGGTGTCAGTGATAGTGAAGTTCTGCTACCGCCTTAGAAGAGGATTTGGGAAGGTAGGGGATCTGGAGGTGGTGGATGGCGATGATTGTGAAAGGATTCGGTCGATATGACGTCACTGGATAGTGCTATCACCAAAGAAGCGTTGTGGTGTAAGATAAATGTTGACCAAAATGTGTTTTTGATTGGTGTTGTATAAAGGCCCCCGCGTACCGACTCGAAGTTCTTGAAAGAATTGTACCACAACATGACTGCGGGCTACATTGAGAAAACAAAAATCCTCCTGACTGGAGATTTTAATCGCCCTGATATTGACTGGGCAAAGAAAAAACCTGGGAAAAATGAAGTTGGGTCCACCGAAAGTTTTTAGACATTGTACTTAAGTTTAATCTCAAGCAGTTAGTGAGCACCCCGACTAGAATAACAAATACGAGTCAGTCACTTCTGGACTTATATTTGTTAGTAACGTAGTGGGGACTGATGAAGTACAGATGGGATGTCAGATTATAAAATACTGTGTCTCGATTTAAAGACTTTAAAAACTATGCAAAAAATGCTCGTCAGGAATATATCGCCAAAGATTTTCCAAATGCTAATGATGTGTCCATTCTTGAATATTTAGATGAATACTTTGACGATATTAGTCGGTTAGGTGACGCTTTTGATATATGGAGAAAATTCAAGCATATTAATTGTTTCTTATTGTACACGTTACTTTGTTCCGCCAAGGAGCGTGAGAGCAAGGCGACACAATCCGTGGGTAGCGAGAGAAGTGTTACAGATGAAGCGAAAGGTTAAGCGGAAAAGGAAAAATAAAAACGAAAATTGTATTGGAAATTGCAACCTTGAGACAACAATTGAAGGATCTTGTCGCCCAAGCTAGAGAAGATTATTGTGGAAACGTACTCTCTCGCTCCTTGCTGGAATCACCGCAAACGTTCTGGCGTTTTAGAGCGCAGCTCTTAGGGGCCCATTCCCGACTTGAGCGGCGTCGCCGTCGGCGTAACCAAGGTCATTCCAAGGTCGCTTGACCCCCCAAGGTCATCCCAAGGTCACGCGACCCCAAGGTCACGTGACACCCAAGGTCACGTGACTCCCCAAGGTCACGTGAGACCCGAAGTCACGTGGCAACCCATGTCACGTGACCCCCGGGGTCACGTGACCCCCGATGACGTCATCAGTGGCGTCACTGATGACGTCACCGGCATCCGCATCGTCAGCGTCATCATCACTGATGACGTCATCAGTGACGTCACTGATGACGTCACCGCCATCCGCATCGTCATAGTCAACATCACTGATGACGTCACCGGCATCCGCATCGTCATCGTCATCATCAGTGATGACGTCACCGACATCCGCATCGTCATCGTCATCATCGCTGATGACGTCATCAGTGACGTCACTGATGACGTCACCGGCACTCGCATCATCGTCATCATCTCTGATGACGTCACCGGCATCCGCATCGTCATTGTCATCATCACTGATGACGTCATCGGTATCCGCATCGTCATCGTTACTGATGACGTCATCGGCATCGTCATCGTCACGTAACCCCCCTAGGTCACGTGACCCCCACCCGAGGTCACTTGACCCCCCCCCCCCCCAGTACCCTTCCCTCCTCCTCCTCAAGAGCTGCGCTCTAATTCGGCGTTAGAGCGTTACCGCGCTCTAATTCGGCGTTTAACGGCTTTCACTTTTTCCTCGTCCAATGGGGAAGAAATATCTCAAGTGAAGGTAAACGATCAGGTTGTAACGTGTCCTAGTACAATTACAGATGAATTTATTAAGTACTTTTAGTCAGTTTTTACTGCGTGATGTGACCAGCCGGGAGACCAAATCAGTGGCTCGGATTAATCCCGTATGTCTGATCTGGTTCTTACAGAAAGAGTGGTATTCAACTTGCTTTTAAATATTATCATTAAAAAGCTTCTGGGCCAAATAAAATTTCCAATGAGTTTTTGAAAAGATGCGCCGAGTGGGCCTCTCGATATCTCGTCATAATCTTCCAGTCCTTGCTCCAACTGTCCTGGTTACCGGCAGATTCGTTGTGCGGCAAAATAGTACCTATTCACAAATCAGGGGACAAAATGACCGTTCGGAATGACCGTTTCTTATCCTCAGCATCGACGTCTTGTAAACCTTTGTAATAAATTATTTCAAAACATATCACTGAATACTTGGAACACAATAACTTAATATAGGAACATCAGCACGGCTTCAGAAAAGAACTAGCGACGGTAACACAATTGATTGAGTGTGTGCACGAGTTTTCATGAATAGTAAATGAGCGCGTTCAAGTAGATGTTTTGTTTATGGAATTTTCCAAGGCGTTCGATCGCGTGCCTTATAAAAAATTAATCGAGGAACTTTATTACCTGGGGCTGAATAAGAATATAATGATGTGGATCAGGCCATATTTAAATAACAAAACACAGAATGTCTGCTGTAACGATGCATGTCC
Source organism: Ixodes scapularis (assembly GCF_016920785.2). Taxonomy (NCBI): domain Eukaryota; kingdom Metazoa; phylum Arthropoda; class Arachnida; order Ixodida; family Ixodidae; genus Ixodes; species Ixodes scapularis. Next base: position 72,639,173 of record NW_024609837.1, read on the forward strand.
TGTTCCGCTAGCTGTTTATTCTTTGGTGCCACAGGGGTCCGTATCAGGTCTACTTTTGTTCTTGTTATATATGAACGATATAGAAAATATATATATCTCCTGCCATTCAAGTAAAACTATTCGCAGATGATTGCATGCTGTTCGTTAATGTGTGTACGATTCCGGACCAGGAATTACTTAACGCTTCTCTAGAAAAACTTAATTCATGGTGTGAAAGATGGAGCGTGGTGATCAATTTTAACAAAACGGTTTTTTGCAGCCCTACAAGTAAGAAAAACAAAGTTAGAATTTCGATATACCATTGGAGGCATTCCACTGAGTACGGTAACCGAATTTAAGTATCTAGGCGTTGTATTTTTCAGTATAATGGGATGGAACAACGATGCGGACTACGTTTGTGCAAAAGCCTACACAAAGCTAGTACTCTTAAGAATAAAACTTATTCATGCTATCAGTGACGTGCGGCTACTTGCTTATAAGTGCTATGTTCGTTCGGTATTAGAATACGCAAACTCGGTATGGGACCCATATAAGAAAAATTAGAATTCTCAAATAGAAAGAATAGAAAATCGGGCTCTAATATTTATTTTTTCCACATACAACCACAGAGATTCTGTTTCAGCACTGAAACAAATGGCACAACTTGATTTTTGGCTAAGGGAAGACAAATTGCAAGACTAAAACAACTATTTTGTATTGCAAACGAAATTTTGAAGATTGATCCTCAGTTGTACCTGCGGCCTTCAACATCGCGCTCCCAGAGAACCACTAATATCAAGGCGATTGCTCCTTACCAATATAAAAATGGTGTTTTCAAGCAGTCCTTTTTTTAGAACAATTATTAAATGGGACGCTCTGTCCAACGAAGCTTTCAGCTGCCATGATCTTAAGTCATTCGAGTTGGCATTACGCGAGTGTTTGCCTGACTAGTGTAATCATGTATCGCATGTTGAATATGTATTTAAAAGTGCACAGGAGGCAATTATTTTGCCTGTGCTAGTGTAATGATACGTCCGAGTGTTGGAATGTGTTAGTTTTGAGTGTACCCCTTGTTTTTCTTAATGGGTTCAAGCGATAAAAAAGATTTTCTTTCACTGTCAACATTAACGTTTTAACAATCCCGGTTACCGGAAACTTATTTATTGAAGGTTCCCCGAGGAGCGTTAGAAATGTCGAGGCGATTGCTCTTGCCTCATGTCTTCTCGAGATTCGCATCACGGGACGTTGCCGCTGGTAACCCCTAGTGGATCTGGCAGCCTTTTTCCGCAAACTGCCAGGGTCCAGGCCGTCCCGTATCGCTTGAACATCAGATTTTAGCTGGTTTACATTAATATTGTCGAGGTGATGACCAAGAAATTAAAGCTCGGACACACCAATCTCACTTTTTTATGCCTTATCCCAATACCATATTCGTATAACCGTTAAATTATTGTATCAATATCGTGTTTCACATTTTTCTGGAATGTGGCTGAAGACAAGAATGTCGCCCAAGTAGGCGCAGACAAGAACGTCGTCCAGGTAGACGCTCACATAAGCTGAAAGACAAAGCGCTGAACTGTTCTGCGCAGCATTGCGAAAGCCGAAATGCATTCGCAAGAATGCGAAGAATCCGAAGATGCAATGATGGCTGTCTTGGGGATCTCAGAGGTGTCTACTGAAATTTGGTGATAGGCTTTGAGAAAATCCACCGGGTAAAAACATTGTTCAACCTTGCGGGCCTTCTACCTCCGATTTCCTCGAAACCCGTCACCGGATGAGTATGACACTACAATACTTCGCTCTCGGCAAAAGGGTTTATTACTCACTTATTGCCTGGGGGGTTTCGGGATCGGAGAACGGTCATCAGCGAGGCCGGGGAGTCTGCTGCGACTGCAGCTGCTCCAGGCACGTAGCCAAGATTTTGTTTCGGGGGGGGGGGGGGGGGGGGGGGGCCGCCCATGACAAAATGCTGTATGAGGGAGAGGAGGTTCCTGCAAAATGTAAGATTTCGGGGGAGCCCGGGCCCCATGCCCCCCCCCCCCCCCCCCTGGCTACGTGCCTGAGCTGCTCCATGTCCCAGCGGCCGTCGTCCACACCGCGTCATGGGACTTCATCGTCCAGGGTCGATCTTCTGTCCGTCGGTTGAGTCCGCAGCTTAAAGTCTTGCCCGCAATCTCCCCGTGCCATCCGAGCTCGCCTCCGTGACTCATTGACCCCCAAGTCGGCAGCAAGAGAGACCCCCCTTGGTCTCGCTTCCCCTTTTAAGACCTTCTCCAGCCTTGTCCCTCCGACCGTCCTATCGGCCACCTTGCCGCAAGCCGGCCATCCGGTGTCAGCACTGGGTGAGGGGGTGCTTGCCACGTCCCTCCCGGATGGCTGCGAACATTCCCCGACAGGACGGCAGCGGGAAGCGGTCATGGGAAACGGGGGAACGCCCCGACAGGACGGCGGAGGAAAGCAAGAAGGTCACGGGGAACGGGGAACTGGGAGAGGGCCTCCACAACTTGCAATAGCACCACTATAATCATTATTATGAGGGATGGCGTAGCGGCCCGGGGTTGTGGCCTTGTTAAGAGCCATATACTGCAAAACCCTCAATGTTCACGATCCCCTAATTTTCGCGAAACGCAAAATTCGAGAAGCTTAGTGGGCGCGAATATTTCTATTGTCTGTAGAGGCGAATTCAAGCCTTTAAAATTCGAGAAATTTAATGGTCTGAAATATAGCCCGCTGTCCGATTCACGAAAAATCAGGGCCGCAAAAATAACAGATTTTACAGTAATCTCCACATGGCCTTCAGCCTACTGTCTTCTTTTTGGGGACAATGTGTAATGAATATGCCCAGTTGATGGCATGCCAGACTTAGTTCAACCACATGATCAAAATCGTTCTTGGCCATCTTTTAGCGGTCCTTAGCAAGACGGCATTGGCAGGGAGTATACGGAGGGGACCAGTTGTCTTGATACATGTTGTGACGGGGTGAATGACGGGGGGTTCAGTTAGAGATGGTCGCATGAGGGTAAATATTTTGAATGAAAATCATGCCATAGAGACTCAGAGGTGATCGTTGGAACGAATGGACTGTGTCGAGGTTCTTCTACATAGAATCCATGGATTCTGAGTCGTGTTTCGGCGTTGATAAGCTCCTTATGTTGGATCTCCACAATAAGTTTGAAGAACCGAAAGAAGTCTGCGACAATAATAGGACGAATGACCAAGGCAATGAAGAATATTCATCGAAAGGTACGACGGAGTCCGATATCCGCGTGAGCGACCTCTCCCCAAAGGCTGGCAAGAAGGAATCGCTTTTCGCTTGAAGTGAGAAACAGGTTTAACGGTGTCAGCAATCCTCTGGGATTGGGAGAATTACGGAAACAGATTTTTGTGTTTTTCTCCTGGATGAAGAAAAGACGGCTCGCTTCGGATACCACGGCATTGGCAGTGCGTGATTCCAGAGTTTCCCTGGAGGACACAAGAAGGAATTAAATAGTGGGCAAATTCACCGAATTGTTGGTGATACCGGAATAGCCAACTGGCCTCGGCGGGGGAAGATCTGCTTGCCCGAGGACGGAGGTTTGGTCATCTTCGAACGCAACGTTAAAAACAAGATTCCGTAAAACACCTGTGAGAAAAGTCGGTACACTATTTCTGAGAGCTAAAATACGACATCCCTGATTTTCGTGAAACGGTCACCCATTGTCTGGCACGATGCTGATTCGGTTGAATGGATAGCCCAGATAGTGCGTGCTTTTACCTCCATAATATTATCGGCTATGTGAACCAAAGACGCAGTGGGTGTTGTACTTGAGGCATACAAAATTATGCCCATGTTGTTCAGGAAAATTTAAAAAAAAAAAGACATTCCCCGAAAAATTTAATCTTCGAGTGCGTTTGATTTGTCGTCGAGTAGTTGATTCGTCCGTCGTAAAAGCTGTGTCGGTTTGGGATCTCCCAACTTTTCGGCAGCCAAGAGCTGTCGAAGGCGGTGTTTATCGGGCGTTGTGTTGCGGCGAATAAGTTCGTCCTTGAGGTTATCGTATGCGTCGTCGGAAGGGGCACAAAGAATGTCACGGACAACCGCGGCGGTAGTTTGTAATAGTGTGGACACCACAAAGTCGAAACGGCACCACTGTGAGGACATTCAGTTTGCACGGAATGGGAAATAGACGTGCATAAATCAGTTTCTTTTTTGTCGCAGTCCTAAAATAATTTTAACTTAAAGCCTGCGGCAGAAATGAGTCTGGCCTGCAATGGAGAGTCCTCGGCGCGGAAAGTGGCGGGCAGTTCCGACTCGGAGGAGGTAATTTTTTTTGTCAGCGGGGCAGTAGCGTTTAGGAGATGGTAGGGGTTCTTGTCCGGGTCACCACATGTAGTGAGGAAGAAAGGTTATATGCCTTTGTCAGCAATAACCTTTTAATTATCCCGGTTACACGGAACTCAATTAGTTAAGTTTGCCACAAGGAAGGCTTGAAATCCCGTTTTGTTTGCCTATGGCTCGTGTCTCCTTGGAACTGGCATCACGTTACACAGGCGCTGGTCGCTTCTGACGGTTCTGGCAGTTCTTTTGCCACCACCTACACAGGGTTTTTCTTCCGCATCTTAATTTTGTCCCATTTTTTCGTCCTTTGTTACTTTATATTCTGTTCTCCAATGTGAAAAGCAAACGAGGGCGGCACGTCGTAAACAGCGCGATATCCAAGCAAAGTTTTTAAGGAAAAGTAAAAAAAAAACTGACACAAGAAAAACAATGGCAAAGTGTGAGCTGCCTCTAAGGTGCCTCCAGGCGCTCAACCAATCAATGACGGGAGTAAACGAAAAAAAAAGGCTAGAGATGCGTAATTCAATATATTCTCGATGATAACGGACCCATTGATTGCACGAAGTTAAAAAAAAAAAAACTAAAACGAGTAAAAACGAACAGAAAACCATCTTAACCAAACTGAGAACAAAAAGACTCAAAAGTCGTTCAAAGTTTACATCGGTATATCCACCATCTCTTGTATGCACAACACCAATGTCTATAATAAAAAATACTACACTCTTGTAACAAACAAGTGCTGTAAGGATCGACGAGGGCTCCGTGGGTGGGCGGTTAGCACCAGGGAGACTTGGCTGGTGGGAAAGCGTTGGCGTAAACACTTCATGTGGCGGGCGACCTCGAGAGACAGGCTTATACTTCACGACCGGAGGTTCGGAAAGCGCGTTTTCTGCCGAGAGAATCGGAGCGTGCGTTTCGGGCCGGGAGAACGCGGTGGCTCCGGCCGGCACCGTTTACACAACGCGTTTACATCGGTGTAGTCTTTATCGCCCGTGTGTGGGTTGTCACAGCAGTACGGTAAAGTCAGACCGCGCCTGGCAGAATGAATGACGGGATGGTTCACTTAGTCGGCACTATCCACACTGAGTCGGGTGTCTGTTCGCCTTGCAAGAAATAGTTTTGTTCGCATCCGAGCACCCCCCTCCCGACATTTGGCCGTGAGATATACGCAAACTGCGGGTTCTCTCGTGGGAAATAAGCAATTGCCACATGGCGGGAAAGTGAGACGATTGATTGTCACCTTTTTGCCAGTGGGGAAACGCCTGCCCAGACTTGTACGTAACGCGTTACAAGTAATTGATTACTTGTAATCAATTACAGTTAAGTGTAATTTTGTAACGCTTCAATTACATTTGTCAAGCTGTAACGCTCGGAGTAATTCAATTACTTTTTTTCTGTAATCAATTACAAAATCAATTACACAATTACCAATTACATTTTTCATTCCACAATTTTTTTTTCTCACAAAAATCAACATAGTCACTCAGCCATGGAGCAAAAATGATTGACATTTTTTTAACATCTAAAAAAAAAAAAAACTAGGATTAGTCGGCAAATCCTTTTTTTTTTTTTTTTGCGCCACAACTCTTCTACAAGCGCGCCACCAGCCTTGGCTGGGGAGTTCCGGATCTCGTTGCAGATTGCTGATAAAGTCGACGGGAAGCGGGAACTCGCTATTGACTTTTTAGTAGGCTTTGTTCCTTAGGTCGACGCGTCAGCTACACGACAAGGTCCGGGTCTGAAAACAAAAAAGGGAACAATAACCAAACAAAATTGTGTACGCAATATTTTACTGTGTATTTGTGTATTTCTGTCATCGCAATAAGAAGTAACGTGAAAGTAACGTGAAAAGTAATCAATTACTTTGCAGTAATTGTTCAATTACTTCTGGGAGGCAGTAATCAGTAACGGTAATCGGTTAATTTTTTGACTGTAGTAATTGTACTTGTAATCAGTTACTTTTTTTCAGTAACGTGTACAAGTCTGCGCCTGCCTGACGACGCGTCGAGGATTCGCCGGTCCACTAAGAGGGGATGGACCAACGAGTGACTTGCAGGGGAAACGCAGCAAGTGAGTTTAGTTCGTGCTGGAGCTCGAGAGCTAACGCTCCGGAATCAAGCCCGGTGGTGGGATTACGAGGGACATTTGTCCCCGTAATCCGGACGTAATCCAACGAGCCAGCCAACTCCCGATCTTGGATAAGCCCCGTACAAGGGAAGTTACTATTTCGCAGTTTTGTTTCTCTTTGTATTTTCATTCGCTACAAAATTATTCAATTGTGTGTTAAAAAGTAATTAACAAGTTCAATTGAATTAGTCGTCGATGGCCAATGGAAGCAACTTCAACTCCGGCAAGACCAGCCAAACTTCCCACAAACGAAGTCCGTCACCCCATCCGGTGCATTATTAGGTTGGGAATTACGCGACGCTCTGTCATTAGGCTATATCTTGGACACCTTTCCTCCTTAGCTAGTACTGTCATTTAACACTAGCTGAGACTGCACCACAGTCTCAGGTGTTAAATGATATGATTAGCTATCCCCAGCTCGCCTGCGCACTTTCAGTGTTTCCTCTTTAGCATGTCCTTCTTTTTAACCACATAATAATTCAAGCCAGCTCCGCCTAAAACGAGATATTAGAGGCAATGATGGGTACCAGCGAAAGATATGTGCTTAGGTCGCATGACTATTCAACTTGAAAAGCCTTCAGATGGTTATTTTTTAAATAGTTGTTCTTTTTCATTGCTTCCTTTGATCACTTGAATATTTGGGAGTCCTTACGATTACTCCATATGAAAACTTTCGTTAAATTAACACACGTAGCTGGAGGAATCTAGGTACCGAGACTATATTTTTTATGTGCCTCCTCATCTCGTTGCACGAAATCGACATAATGGGCGAAGCTATAAAATTTTCTCAACCATAATGTTAGTAACAAAACAAATAAAACCAATAGCTCTTCGAATTAAGCAAACAAGTGTAACACCCTAACCCCAAGTAACTTATCTGGTTACCCTGAAGCCTCGATCACAATGCCAACACATGATACAGAGGACAGCATGCAGGCACTGACCGGTGTTTGTCCTTCTTCGTATGAAAATCGTGTCCCCATTAGTCATGAAAAGAACATTGCCTGCAGATATGTTCAAACCATACATATGCATGAAGCAAACATGACACAAAGAGCATGAGGGATGTCAGCACATCATTTTGCCATCATGTCTGCAGTGCTTACCGTGCCTTTTGTGTGATATATGGGCTGGGCGACTGCGGCTTTGGAGCAACAAATAAAACTGTTAAAAAAATTCTCAGGTGTCTAACAAATACACGCTGTTTCACGAAAATTTTATCAATTCATTCTTGAGAAAACAAAATGCGAATCTCACAAGAAAGAAACTGATGTCATAGTGGTAGCTAGAAGCGGCTTATTTAGGAAACTTAATAACGTTCGCAATATTTGCGTCAAAAATTACTTCATTAGTTAATACGGAAACCGAAGACAGCTTTATTGGGTACTTTAAAAATGACGTAAGCTGGTAGTTTTGGTAGTTTCACCCTATACGTGTGCGCTCGCGCAGCCGAGATGTTTTAATAAGACAAGCGCATCTTGCTAATGCCCTCAACTACCATAATCAAACACAACCTCTCATGGTTCCAGACGACAATTTCGGGAAGGGCCTATGTACTGTGTTTGCTTTCTTGTGTGCATCTTGCCCGCGACGACAACGCTGCATCGTAGTGGCCATTGACAGACGTGGTACATCGGATGTTATTATTTGTAACATGCAAACTGTGGTAGTTCCTTGAGTAATGTGTGTCTTACTGTTCAGTGATTCCCCCCTTAAACATAGCGGACGCTCCCATAAACGCTTTTTTTGTCTGATACCGCGCGAGGCCACCTCCTCCACCAGCTGACCGGCGCTCTTGCTCGGTGTTTCCAAGAAGACCTGCTCGGTGGCACTGGCTGAGTAGGGTCAACCTCACGACGTGTGTCGCAGTCCATAAAGTCGCTGGTAACACGGTAGACGTACTCGCTCCTTAAACTGCTCTTGGTTGAAAAGCCTGTTCTCGCACTGCTCACACATTAAACAAAAGTCACGGTGTTTTTTGCGGACATAATGACAGAATCATGTGTGGACCAGGGTGTCGAACCGATCCCGAACCCGAACCAAAAAACAGATCAAAACCGTTTTTTTTTTTACCGAACCGGTACAAAACCGAAACCGAAATCGAACGCTTCATATTGAACCCGAACCGAAACGAAACCGCTATCTGATGTGGCGGTTACCGGTTCAAAGAAAGCGATTCAGGGCCAACTGTGTCAATATTTGGTCTTAATGGGAAAAGTTGCGGGCGTAGTCTTTTTCTTATATTGCGCAGACTAATCTTACATACTGTCAAATATTTTTAGATTTCGGTTTTATTGCATAAGTAATAAAAAATACGTCATCATCAAAAGCAGAGGCACAAAGAGACCGCGTGGTCACCGAGCTCGCTCAGTTCCCGCCTCTACTTAGGCACCTGGAGAGTTTCAAGTTTACTTTGTTGGATTAACCCTGGCGGCGGGGTAGCGGTGGCGGCGACTTCAAAGCACCGCTTGGCCACTTGGCGAAGAAATGTCCAAGTGTTTGAGAGCATTGTGCAACTCTAGGCACGGAGGCCTAGAGTCCGCGAATGTTTGATTTGAAGAAGGACCGAAGTTGTAGTCGATGAGCCTTTTATCCAATCCAGCACCAAGAGCGCACCACGTGACCTTCCCTTGAGTGCAGCGACATGCTGACGGAAGCTGGGACCGTGCTGCATTGTCAGTATAGCTTGTAGGGTCGCCTGTGGTTCATTTCAGTGAAAAAAATCTAGTCTTCAAAATGTTTAAAATGTTACCTTAGAAAAAACAAAAAAACATGGGTGGTTAGAGGCAACGTTATTTTGCGATGATTCGCTGACGCGCCGCGCCTTGGAAGGAGGCAGGTTGGAGGGGGGGGGGGGGGAGAGAAATGTTTCTTTGTAGATTTTTTTGTATGTTAGTCAGACTAGCAAGACCAGCTTGTCGCATGTTCAACCATTTTCTCATTTTTGTTTGAAGTCTTTTTTGATCTTCATCAACTGAGCGTTCGAGAAACGTAACTCGCTGTGGTGGCATTACCGTAAGATTGTTCGTTGGCTGACAGTTTCAAATGTGAGTACTCTTATAATATTATCACGCACTTAACGTTAGTATACCATGATATGTAACTGGTTCTAAGTCCCTCAGACCAGGTCATTTGCATAGAGCGTTGTTTGCGATAAAAATTCAAAGTGACAAGACAAAGCACCACCCCGAGATTTTTAGAACAGGGTTGTTCCGCCGGAACACGAGACGGTGCCAAGATATAGTCACATTTCATTATACGTGCCTGCTCACGGGCTCGCTCGTTGACACATCGGCCAGCCTGGCCGATGTATACACGACCACAGCTTAACGGGATTCGATAAACTACCCCAACTGCGCACTCGGCGTCCCTGTTTCTGTGTTCTTCGGCACATTTGTTTCCTCTAGTTCCCTGTCGGCCAGTCTCGGGCATAGCTGCGACATCTTACTGGGCGCCGAAAACAGGTAGCATGTATAAAAAACATGTTTATGCAGAGAAAACCAAACAAAGACATATACAGGGAAAGCAATTCAGCTAGATACCTTTTTCCTGATTACAAAATCACAACCCAGCGTGTGATCTTCACCGCCCACCACGTGCGTGTTTGTCGCTTCGGAAAGCGAGCAAAGCACTCGCTACAGGCCCAAACACTAAAGATGGCACCGGCCAGAAGCTCTTTTGTGGAAAGGTCTGTAGACCCATTCCGAAAATACGCCCTCTTCTGGCGGAATTCGAAACACTGCGCAGCTGCGTGTGCAATACACACCATAAAAGTGAAAAGTCTATCGCTTATATATAGTTCACTTAAGAACAGTATTATACAAGTAATAGCCTTGCGATATTATCACAGATGACAATTCGTGACAAAATGGTGTCTTTTGCGCACGTCAATGTGCAGGGTTTTCAGATCTGCCTAAAGAGGGAGTAATTTTGGGATGGGTCTATAGCAAGTAAATTGTGCTCACTAAAAGCTGCAAGAAGTGCTCGGTCAATATTCAAAGGTCGATATAAAAACCGGTTCGAACCGGTTGGCGCTTATTAAAACCGGTAACCGGAGTAATATTATATGCGCTACCTTAAACTGAAACCGAACCGGAACAAAATACAATGCTGCTGAACCCCGAACCCGAACCAAACCGAAATAATGATCGCTTCGACACCCTGGTCTGGACACACCCGAAGTATCTTCGAAACATGTTCGCTTTATACATATGTGTGCTCCGAGCATGCTTCCAGACAGTTCTTGTGCGGCCAAAGGGATAGAACACTCAAGAAAAAAATAACACGCTTCACACAGTGCACACAGATTGTCTTGTCGTATTAGCAGTGTAACCACAACTTGAGCAATGTAACAGCAGCAAAAAAACAGAACCAGCGAGGTGTAACGCTTTGTTATATACCGTTATGCACAATACCCAATTCAAAAGCAAATGTGAGAAATCAACTGAAACTAAAAAAGAAGACAAAACATTAAAGACGCTGAGTGCCTTCGCGATGAAACACAAACGCACAAAAAAAAAAGAGAGGTTTGTACATTTTGCAGCATCAGAAATATCTGCCGCCTTACGTTTATTTTAAAGCAAAGGCACTCGAATCCAATTATCAACTCAGAATATGGGCGAAAACATACTAGTGATATTAGAAATAAAATTACAAGTAGAACATAGAAAAAATGCTAACTCGAATTATTCTCCTCTCATTCGTTTGCCGGTACTGCTATTGGAAAGCGCTGATGCGGACAACAACAAAAAAAAAATAAAGAAATAATCAAAAATACTTAATAAAGAAGCAGTTTTAAGGAACTTGGGGAAGGAACAAACTGTCAATTACCACAAAAAAAAATTATTTCGGCACAAAATAAGAAAAGTTTGAAAAAACGCATATCTACTAAAAGCGCAGCTACGACGACAGCAAAACGAAAGTGAGAAAGGGATAAAAAGAAGAAAAGACAAAGAAAAAAAAATCCTTTCTTCACCGTGCGTTCCCGGCTCTTAAATTAACTCCGGCAGAGACTAATTGATTTTTTCTGGCGCACAGCTTAGGCCCAATTCGGACACGTGTTCCTGAGAGAGGAGGAAGCTCGACAGCTGGCTGTATCTACAGCAGGACCGATTACACTTTGGTCGAGGCTGAGACGAAGCAGATAGAAGGATACAGGGCCAGCTGCCCATGGAGCATTGCGAAAGCGTTTAGTAGTGTTGACGATTAGGCTAGTTGGTCATTCATATTATGCAACGGCGCCTGCAGATGACTCTAGGAACACGTGTAGTCCTCCTCTTTTGTTTCTTTTCTTGGCTTTTGGGCCGGGCAAATTGTGTATTTATACAGGTTGTCAGTGCCAATAAAGCTCAGTTGTAAGTCAGCGCTGTGTGTGTCTACCGCCTTCTACTCTGTCCTTGTCCTTGCGCTGTTTGTTTTCCGCTAATATGAATGACCAACTAGCCCAATCGTCAACACTACTGAACTTCATTTCTAATACAACGGGCCCTATTCAGTGTTTATCCGTGGACCCGAGTGTCCTGGTGGCTATAACTGCTGGCGCTGTATGCCGTTCCCGGGTGCTGGCTTTTTCCATTCGTCACCGAATCCTGCCACTGGATGTCCTGATATTGTTCGGTGGTTGCCAACCCTCGCCTGGCCATGGAATGAGGATATGCAAGATCCTACGCACCGAGTGCCAGCGGCAGATACGGCTGTATCGTGAGTGCCTACACCTACGTCTTCGTGCGGGTGACCGTTCGTCCTGCGGTGGATCACGGTGGCGGGAGCTCTCACGTACCATCGACAGAACGGCTGACTTCCTCTGGCAGCAAACACTGCCTCTTCTTCGAGCGAGCATCCCTGGGAGGCGTCCTGCGGCTACGCAGAACAAGGTCCACAAGTTGGGTGACGTCCGCCTTCCAAAACAAGTGGAACAAGTGCTGAGTCACGGCCCCAAGTTCGCCGTCGAGCCGAGAAAGTCGCCCCCAGAGCTGTTGTCTCTGGTAAGGCAAGTGTCGGGACGAGCTGCGGAGTCTGAGGCGGACAGGTGCATTGCGGGTGTAGACGTATTGCTGCACTGCAGGCCGTCTGGTAGCAGGGTCCCTGTGCGGTCCACAGTCGCTTACCTAAAGGATAACGCCCTGTCCTTGTTACCTGCTGATAAGGAGGGGGGCTTTGTAGTACTACCCAAAGGCATGCTCAACTCGAAAGCTTTAGACGCTATAGAGGCCACTTTTGTACGCAGGAATGACGTGTCCCTAGCAAAAGTAAAAATTGAAGCACGTAAACTTTGCAAACGGCTGAGTTTAGATAAACTAGCCCTAGCGGTCGATAGGGGCAGAGGCCTGAATCTGTATCTGTTTTTTTCAGCTAAAACGCACAAAGCCAACTGTCCGCTACGCGTTATAGTATCGGAATTTGGAACGTGGCAGAAGTCGGTGGCCATGTTTTTACAAACGAAATTGAACATTTTAGTTATTGACGACCCGTTTCAGGTAAAAAACTCGGAGCAGATAATAGACTTCCTTAAACAATGCCCTGACCAATGCCTCTCAGCATGTTCCGTAGACATTAAGGACTTATACTACTCGATTCCACACACGGAGCTTTTAATGTGCGTCGAAGAGTGTGTTGACAACCACGGGTGTGTAGCGTTTCAAAATGAATGTGGTCTGGGGGTAAGAGACTTCTTGGAGCTTTTAACCTTTTATCTAAAGTCGACGTTTACAACTTGGAATGGAGAAACTTTCATTCAGAAAAACGGCATATGCATCGGTTCCTGTTTAGCTCCCGTGTTGAGCAACATTTGTCTTGCATTTTATGACAGAATGTTATCTAATAGACTTGAAGGCTCTAGGGTAAAAAAGGTTTTTAGGTTTGTAGATGACTACTTAGTGCTTGTTGACTGTGACTCAGACCAATTTGCTGGCGAAATTTCTGAGGTTTTGTCCACTTTTAGTAAATGCTTGGAACCACTGGTTATCACGCACGAATTACCAGTAAACGGTTCCATAAGATTTTTAGACCTTAGGCTGCAGTGTCTCCCCACACACACCTGCTGGCTTTATGAACCAAGGAGTAATAAACCCCTCCTGTCGTTTTCGTCTGCCCACTCTAAACTGGTAAAAAGGGGAATCATCAACATTTGCTTTAAGAACGCCCTTAATAAATCCTGCTTTCACTTAGTCAAGGATAGCTTTAAGAATCAAGTAGCGAGGCTCACGGCCGCGGGCTACCCGTTGCGCCTCTTAATGGCAGTCGCGGAAACTCTACTAAAGAGAAGACGGATTGAGAATGCTGAACAAGTTAACAGGAAAAACAGAAACATCACAGTACTACCGTACCTACACAAAATATCCCATAATCTGAAAAAAGTGGGACGCCGAGCTGGTGTTCACGTGGTCTTTTCGGCTCCAGACAAGCTATCTATGATGTGCAAAAGAGTGAACTCTCATGTAGTAGAGAGACAGGTGTGCGCCAAGAAACACCAAAGCCAGTTTGTTACATGCGTTGCGGGTGTTGTCTACTCTATTCCCCTGTCCTGTGGCCGGAGATACATAGGGCAGACAGGACGTTGTCTTAATCAGCGTTTAAGAGAGCATCGTTATAATGTGTCTCAGGTTGTGTCAGGGCACCTTGGGTGCATTGCCGCGATTGCGGATGTACTCCGTTTTTTGAACGATGCACGGTCATCAGAAAACAAAAAGATAAACTGACACGTGAGATTATAGAAGCCCGCGCCATTGGACAATCGGGCTCTGAGTGTGTTAGTGCCCCGTCACTTGGCTTGACGGAAAAGGAGTGTATTATTCTACTCAGATCGGAGAGCAACGGCGCCTGCAGATGACTCTAGGAACACGTGTAGTCCTCCTCTTGTGTTTCTTTTCTTGGCTTTTGGGCCGGGCAAATTGTGTATTTATACAGGTTGTCAGTGCCAATAAAGCTCAGTTGTAAGTCAGCGCTGTGTGTGTCTACCGCCTTCTACTCTGCCCTTGTCCTTGCGCTGTTTGTTTTCCGCTAATACGAAAGCGTTTCGTCATTGTGGTCTTACGAGAGACCGCCTAATCCCGTGCTGAAAATGCACTTACCTTTTTCCAAGCTTTGAGTGGTTTATGAAATCTTTGGGCGAAAATCAGCCACCACGCTGCGGTTTAGTGGCGCTGTTGCGCTAAAATTTCGGTTTCGTTATAAAATAAAGACGAAACACATTGTTAATTATCTTTTATAATTGAGTTTGTTTATGTTTCCGTTAAAATGGAGACTAAGGTTCGAGTATATTTTTTCAAAAATAATTTCGGCGTAATTTTGCACCTTAAGGATATGGGGAGAATACAGGATTTTACGGTTTGTTTTTGAACGTCTAGTAGGGTACCTATTTATAGTTTTTATTGTTGTTTTCGAAGCTCGATAAACCGGATATTTTTGTACACCTGTATTTGTCTTTATACGGTTTGTTCTGACGTTTTGTAGTATCATAGGCACACTGAGGAAGGACTCTGTTACTTTTTTAAGTAATTCTCTACATTCGACGTTACTCTTTAGAGTCAGTAATTTGTAATGTAATTTTATTACAAAATATTAGTAACGAATAAAATATTTCTAGTTACTTCCTAAAAATATCAATATAATACAAAATCTGGAGCATCGTGAGCGAATTCAGCAGAGTAATAATAGCAAAATCAACACTATATAAAACAATGCCAAGAGGAGAATAACTGCAAAGAAAACATGGTTATATTTGTATGACCGGTCACTAGAACCACTCGACAGACGTGCAAGGCGTACACAAATATTCGAAAACCAAATACCAAAAAGACAACGCCGAATTGGCAGTGCCTTCTTGATCTCCTAGCTGAGGCAGACGCTGCTACTGGGCATGCGCACCAATGGCTTTGTCTGCAAAATTTCAGGGATCATTTCGGCCGCCGTAAACTTGAGGAATGGTCGGTGTGGTGGCAGCTTTCGCTGCTTTGTCAGCTTACAAATAAAACGAGTGAACCTACATTATTTCTCCTCAATGCAATATTCCATTTTTACAAGGACTGCCATAATGCGGAGTATGAGGAATGGAACGGTAGTATTGCAGAACATTTTTGAAAACATAAAAAATTGTTTATATGGTTGTCTTGATAAGTGTGCTGGAAAAGTAACGTTAAAGTAATTTCTAACCGAACGAGTAAAGTAATGCGTCAGTTTTCATCAAACTTAATTCGTAACGGTAATTAATTCCATTTGAGGCTTGGTAATTCGTAATTGTAGTTCATAACATTTTTTAAGTAACAGGCACACGTCTCCATATGTAGGGACTTCTCTTCCTTTATTCAAGGCTTGGGACATTCATATAACGCATGACTCTATAAACATGTTGGACAGATAAAGTGTACTCGCCTTAGACACGCATGTACACTACATGCTACACCCAGGTGGATTACAGACAGAGGTGCATTACAAATATTTGTACACCATACACGTGCACTGCACAACTCCGCGGAAACCCGACATCGACATAATTCCTTGAAGTAAATGTAAGGGCGCACACGATCTGCTTTAGATTGAAAGTGACATAAACCGCGAGTCTGCGCCCGAGCAGGGTATGAGAAGCGTCAACATTTACGGCTGATGTTGGTGTCACGTACAAACAAAGTCCGCCACCAAAGTGGGTTTTTTACTAGACCTTCAATCTTAAAAAAAAAAAAAAAAAAACGACTCGAGGCAGGTGTTTTGTGCTTACTGTGTGGCTCTGCATAAAGCTGACATAGAAGTGCACCGCAGAAAGCAAATGCCTTTCATTCAGACGTGAGCAAAACACACTGGCAAAAAAATGTGAAAAAAAATTCAAACAACCCGTGAACGCTGATACAAATCAAACCACCAAGGCAAATCAGCTCACACATTTTTCACCATAGCAATCCCGGATCCTCAAACAAATACCGGCCGGAGACATTACTGGAAAACGAAAGGTAGAAACATGACGAACATTCAGTCAAAATAGAAGTGCGAGCTTCTCCAATACACCAAACACACGCTCGCACACACACACACGCACACACAAGCTACATCGAACAAACGTAAACACATGCCAAGATGCTTCTTATCGTGTTTCGCGTTGCAATAAGCGTGAGTCCCGTTAAAGGCCACTCACGAAACGTATCAAGCTAAGGTTCAAAGACATTTCCTTCTACTTCCGAAGACTTTTTTTAAGGCTGCACGTATTCATGTCGTATTTTGATATGCCTTCGGTGATCCCCATTTCCTCTGCCCCTTAATTCTTATTTCATTTATGTAGCACAGGGACACAGAAAGTGAAGAGTGTACATAGATGAGCGGCTTCAAGGAGATCAGAATCATTCAAACACCTACTGCTAGCAATGCAATAACACTGGATATTCATCGTCATTGATAGGAGCCCAGCGGAGGTCACAAGCATTACTGCGCTTCTGCGTGTTGCGCGTCTATATATTTTTTTTTTCTGCTATCTGTAGTTTTTAAAACGTTCGACAACATTCGGGGACAATTTGGACAACATGATCAGATGCGAGTGTACAGCTTCAATTGGAGAGCTCAAAGTGCGCGTGCACACGTGCACAAACAGCTTTGACCGCGTAGCCGCAAAACGTCCTCCCGAGTTGGCTCGAAAGGCAAAAGCGCAGAAATGAATGCGCCCTGAGGCGATTTTATAGAAAGGTGCAAGGTCCCTGACAAAATAAGAAGGCAGGGCGATTGTTTCAATGTCTCGCTCCCAGCGCGTGCTCCCAGCTTTAAATCAGGGAAAATACAGGTTAGAACCGAGTGCTGAAGTATCAATCGAGTCCAATATCACATAAGAACTGTGATAGTTGCAAAGAGCGGAATTAGCTATTGACTTTCAGTCGGCCTACCTCCCCTGCCGACTTGCTGTATGCAACTTCATACATCGAAATATTTTTATGCTCTAACGCCACCGACCAGCAGACAAAACCGGTGCCATAATAAGATTTTTTGGCCACTCATAAATTCGCTTGCATTGTATCAGCTGTCAATTAAGGCTGGTCTGTCACTCGCTTAGCGAATCTTAGTTTTGACCACTTATAGAGGACTTCTACGTTCTCTTTTGAACTAATCACCATAATGCAGCTCTTTAGTAAAACCGTGAAGTATAATCCCCAACAACAAGCGAACAATAGCCTTTGAGGGTGACACTTTTACTAGTAAAAGAAGCGTAAGAAAATTACAATATTAAATTTTTCGCTTATAAGGAAAAAGAACTGAATTACAAAGTGCCACGAACAAATAAATCATTTCCGGTCATTTAACAAAACGTAACGCGCCTCGGGGAACTCTTGCGTGAGATAACGAATCCATGATATATTTTCGAGCTTATCACGCTTGTTTTTTTGATGCAAGTTTCTGCGAGTCGCCCAAGCAATCGGATAAACCAGAGTGAATTTTCAAGGTTCTATAAATTTGCAGACTAATTTTTAAGAAAGTCTTCTCTACATAAGACTCAATGAGGTGTTTAAAGATGATCGGTGGTTTTCGCTCACCATTCGGTCTGCAACAGAGTCCATGACGCAATGCAGGTACACCGTCTGTCCCAGTTGAGTGGTGACATTGCGGACGTCAGGACTTGTGAGGAGGTGTTCGTACTCGCCGGGGCTCAGACCCCGGGCCAGACTGCCGCTCGGTAGAAGCAGAGTTTGACTAGGGGCGCGACTTGAACTTTTGGCCGGCACCGGTACTTTTCGGACCACATCACCTGCTGGTAGCAAGACAGAAACAAAGAGAAGGAAAGAAAGGAGGAAGACATGAGTGCCTATCGGGTGTAAGAACAGAGAGAACTCAAGAAAGCTCTGCTGTGTAGACGCTTTCAGAGTTAGCAGGAGAGATAAAAAAAAAAATCATAACCCTCACAAGCAAAACAAAATAGCAAAGTGACCGTTTCGTGTTCACCATCTCTGTAATAAACAAAGTGCAAGTGCTATCAAAGAATATCACCTGGAATACAAGAAGAGCCCCTTCCCCGAAAAGGTAGTTACTATCTGATCTACTCAATTCTACGAGCGCGTCTTGTAACGTCTTATAACGAACGGAACCTTTGCTCCCAGTGACGTAACAAAAGAGGCGTTTGTTGAGCTTCAACATGTTTTCCACTTGGGGCAAGCATGTTGAATCCCGAGCCGATTTTCAAAGGGTTCGGACCTCTGAACAGTGGCGGAACAACCTGTACCGCCGGAAACTCAAGTCTAGTGTTGCATAACATGGTGGCGAATTTGCATTAGTAACATTCATATTCACAACTTTCAGCGATGGTGGTACGGGTGTTAGAAACGCGTTCCCTATCCGCTGGATGATTGGCCTCCAGATGAAGGTGCTTGCTTACAACTTCCTGACGTGGATGTCTGAGGCAATGCTTTTATATCGCACGAATTTTACAAGATTACACTTCCATAAGCGTCTCATACCCAACCCCGTACTGCTCTTCTACGACACTCATTCGGGTGACTGCCATTTCTGCAGAAATTTGTGTGCACCCCATACACCATGATAGTTGCGAACTGCTTCTACTTTGGCTGTGTCCATTTTATCCCCTAGTGTGCAGGGGTTTCGCACCCTTTAAAATAAAACACACTTTCGAAAGGGCTCTATATGTGCCTTACGCTTGCCTCTGATGGGCAACGTAAAAGTATAAAATACCCCGGTAGTATTGCCTAGTCCAGGTGTGTGCGACACGCGAAAATAGTGGAAAAGCCAAGTCCAGATTTGTTTATCACAGGTTCAACCCAAAGCGGCGCCATGGTCCCTTACCCACATTCACCAAACGCTCACTATGACGTTTTAAGAAGGGTCGAGCGCGATTTCATCGAGAATAACTTTTTATTGGCAGGTAGTCAATTTTAATAGTGCTGATTTGGAACGAGCGTCGAATGCTTGTTTCTACCGCGCAATCTTCATGCGCAGTAGACCCTTTTTAGAAGTTCATCAGGTACGATTGTCGGGGCAGAAATCTCTAGATGGCGCGTAATTAGGAAAATGGTCTATCGTACTCGTTGTTTGCAAACGGTGACAAGTAAACTCGTCGTTTGCAACTGATGATGAGAATGAAGGATCACAAAGACTGAGAAAAATAGTGGCCGTAAAGTAAAGGGCAAAGGGCAAGCTGTATGGCGACATACCATTTCCCTCGACGTTACGTCGAGGGCAATGGTACGTCACCATACAGCTTGCCGTGAGGTTATGGGTCGTAACATGATGGGTCACCTGACATCAACATACAACTTGCCGTGACGTCATGGGTCGTAGCATGATGGGCCATGCGTCATTCTAGTACCACCCCTCATTTATCATCTTATGACAAGAATACAGGATGACCAGCACCGCGGAAAATCTTTTCTGCGACATCATGCATCACGCAACGTTGAGGATCACTTAGCGTCACTAACTGGTCGCGACGTCATAGGCCGTAACATGATACATCACATGGTTTACACTAACTCGTAGCTAGCAACTTATGACAAGTAGCCAATATCATAACCGCCAATAAAAACCTGCCTGTGAAGTCAAGGGTCACGTGACGTCATGGGTCACGTGACGTCAGGGGCCACGCGACGTCCGGGGTCACGTGTCATCAACATCCAAATACCGCGACGTCCGTGTTTTTTGCGGTGTTTAGTCCTCTAGGTCAGAATGAAACAACCAGTCCAATCCTAAATTTTAATGCATATCTACGAGCCTTCGTTTTAAAATTTATATTGCCAGCTGAACATGAAGGAAGAACACATAGATAAATAGAAAAAATGCAACCACTCCGCTGGTACAGGCAACTTGAAAGAACAAAATTGGCAGCAACCTTTACCTTTAAAGGCTTACAATGCATGAAATGCATGACAGGGAATTGGGGAGAGAATTGGTGCGTCCCGTGAGGTATATTTCCCCAATACATTTAGCGGAGAAACTGAATAGTTGCATAGGCCACGTGATGTCGATTTTCCCCGTTAAATTCAGCGGAGAAATTGGATTGGTGTCTAGGTCACGCTACGTAAAGTGTCCCGCTAAATTAACCGGGTCACTTAATTTCTGTATAAGTCACGTGACGTCGGTTTCCCGCTAAGTTTAACGGGGAAAATGAATTGATGTTTTGACCAAAAACGTAAATTTTCCCGTTGAATTCAGGGGGAAAACTAAGTTGACGTATTGTTCACGTGCCGTCGACTTCCCCGAGGTGTATACGTCAGGTGATGTCTGGTAACGTCACGTGAGGCCAGTTTCCCGCCACATTTAGCGGGAAACCTGATTTGGTTTATAGGCTGTGACGTTACTTTTTTTTGCGAAAGTTAGCGTGAAAACTGAATTGGTCTGTATATCCGGCGACTTCATGTCATGGGACATCAATTTTTCCACTAAATTAAGCTGAAAAAATAAATTCGTGTATAGGTCTCGTGATATCAATTTCACTGCTAAATTTAGAGGAAACGGACACACAAAATTTTGGGATTCCAAGTAAAGTTAAAAAGCCATTAATGTTTTAAAATTTGTGACGGCTCTAATCTGAGCAAGTTGCTTCACTGCTTGCTTATTGTGCCAGGTGAAAATTACGAAAGTACACATAAAGACAAAGAAAGTTTTCCTTTCTCTATGAGTTCTTCCGGCATGTTCAGCTAGCACCATAAACAAGTAACGAACCATTTTCCTCAGCTTAAATCCGTCACATATCCACGAACACTGAAGCTTGCACGGGCCAAAAGCACGGTGTTCAAATGGTCTTATTAACTATACCGACACTGAGCAGCAGGTTTTCTTGCGATGCAATCTAGAAGTAACAAAAATGTGCGCCGGAGAAAGAACAGGTACCAATGAAAATTAGGAGTGATTGTTCCTAAAACGGGCCCGCTTTGTCATTAAAGTTTTCAAAGAAGCATTTGCCCGCTGTAAATATAACTTCTGAAATCAGTGTAAAGGACACAAAGAATAAAATCGCCACGTCTAGAGATTCCTTCAAATACGATGAAGGCGCGATACCACTAATACGCAGTTCCTACGCCACTGCGCTACCCGCGTTCCTATGACGCAAAGGGGGAAAAGAGGAAAGTGTTAGCGCAACGGCCACTGCACCCCCCCCCCCCCCCCTTTCAATCCCACACTCCTCTCGGCGGAACACGATTGGTCGCATGCGCTATGGCTTCAAATTAACACTTGCGCTCCGTTGCTGGCATTCACACCGATGGTCCGGATACGGTGCGACCAACAACAACAGGAGCGAGGGAGCTTAGTGTGGGGTTCTCATGGAAAGTTCTTACTTCAATAGCCATTACAAAAACGAATATAGCCATGACGCCTTAAAACGCGGTCTCTCGCCCTTACTTGTACGATACTGTACAATTTTATTACGAGTAATAAAATTACTCGTTACGAGTGCCGTACACGTTTGGGTTTATCGAAATCGGTAAATGAAGAAGATTTGTAGTTCATGAATCGGGTGATTTTAATCTAATATTGGACACCACTGAATACCAATTTCTAAACCAACTTCTTAATCTACGGATGTTGGTAAATTAATAACATAAGTAGTTTATAATTCGGTGATTCTAACCCGAAAATGGACAGCACAGGGGACACAATTTTAAGGCGACTGGAAAATCTATCGTTTGGGTAGTAATAGGAAAAGTTACGGTAATTTTTTCAAGTAGCGGCCAATTACTTATCTTTCTATGTAATGAAGTCTAACTGGATACATATTTTGCGAAACGCAATTAAAATTGTAATTGATTATTTTTTTCGAGTAACGCGTACAAGCTAGACTCTTCTCGCCTCGTTTAGAAGAAACGGCAAACACAGCGACCCTCTTCGGGCCTCGTCGACGCAAAATATCGCAGTCCACAAAATCTACCCACACTCAATGAGGAACGGAAGCCAGCCATGCCTCCCCTCCAATCCAGAGTTGGAAAGCGGTAACGTCCTCCAAACACCGTCAATCACGGAACGCCATTTGACCTGCCAGCCGCCCCTCCTCTGATCCCGGGTGGCGAGAACACTCCAGCGTCATTAGCCCACAGCATTCCGAGCTGCGGTCGTGCCGGGGACACCTATTAGCACGTCCGTGACGACGGTAGCCACAAACGACGCACTATCTCCAGCACGATCCACCAATCGATGACCGCTAACGCTTACTGATCTCTACTGTAGTAGGCTGGATCGCGAGTCAGCAGCCCGTCGGTGGCACCGCCGGCGGTCATTGCTTGAAACCGTGTGTGTTACACGGAAGCCTACGGGAGAAACACACAAAAGTAGGAATATTGGAACTTCTGCGCGGAGCTCAAAAGCGAGTATTTTATGATTTGCTGCGATTATTATATCGGGTGTTTGGTGAGCGAATCAGTATTTGTCGAGCGTTCGAACGCCCATTAGAAATCTAACATGCCGGAGCACCGACGGCTAAGCTGGCAAGCTTGCTCTCGTCGTGGAGTGAGCAAAGAAACTTGTCGTCCTTAAGGCCGTCCTCGGGGAAGCCCAGAAGCTGATGAAAGCCGAAAAAGTTCCATGTTGACGGCGACTTTCTGGGAGTGAGCGAATACCGCGTAGCAAAACCTTCAATCTTGTCGTCTGCTAAACCCAACTCATCGAAACCCCCACCGACTCCGAGGTAACTCTAGGTAACTTTTGTCTCATTGAGCTGCACTACATTTTTCGCCCGGTGGAGTCTTTCTCGACCATCAAATATTTATTTATAAGAACCGTGAGGGTTGTCAGTTTTAATATTTGCGCACAAGCTATTTCATAGGCTTCCCGAAAGGAATCCAAAAAGTTGCAGTGCCGTCAACAACTTAGAAATGGAGGAAGCGGCACTTTTTCTCGATTTTTCCAGAGTCCCGTGGATTGGCTGGTGTCAAGGGATGGCAGCCGGCGGCTCCACTGGACACAAGCAAGTCGGGCCTCGATTCGCGATCCAGAGTACTACAATAGAGATCAGAGTGAACGCTCAATAGGAGCATCCCGCTCAGCCAGCTATAAGCCAGCGAGCCAGTCAAGCCGAGTCTAGCCAAGTCAGTGTAAGTTTGGCTAAGTCATGCTGAGTCGATTCAAGCCGAATCGAGCTGTTGATGTACAAAACCGACGGGAGCCGTGACAGTTCAGTTTGGTGCTTTTTGATTGGCTACGTCGGATAGTGCCGTTGGCTACGGTAAGACCTATTGCGAAGCATAGTATAGTGAAAAGAGCAATCGCGTTAGGCTTTTCGGTTTTACCCTGCTGGAGTCGGTAAAGAGGGTTGAGTTTCTCTTGCGATTGGCCGGAGAAATCTAGAAAAAGCTCAACAAATGACGAGGACTTCTTATGGGGTGTGTAGACCAGCCAAGTTCTGCGGTCATCTCCGATATCTTGCGGACCGTCGGGATCTGATGAGCAAGCTGCAATTGGCGTCGACCAAGAGATTGCTGATACCCATGCAGGTCACGTTGCCCTGGTGCGACAATAGAGAGACTGAGGCCTCGGGGTTGAGTTCCATTTTGTTCTCCTCGTAACGGAGGTCTATTATATAGAGCGTGAGTCGGCTTTTTTTTATTTTATTATTATAAGTATGACCTGTCAATGCCACTATGGTAGAAGAATTGTAAAGAGGATAATTGGGCAGGGGTGCTCTGCTTTGTTTTGCCGTCTTGATAAAGTGGAGGGAAGGCACGTTGAAGGGAAGGACAGCTTAAGAACGAGAGAGTGTGAAGAACAAAATAAAGCAAGTTTAAGTGAGGGAGGGAGACAAATAATTTAAAGGAATTTGGAACAGAGTTTTATTTGACATCACATTGGAAATAAAAAAATCCCAGAAGAAAGGAACGCCATAGCGTGGCTTGTAAGAAGTTCCTTCTGCTCACGTAAATTTTGTATAAATTAATACATGATAAGATTGGATTGAAGTTCGAAGATTGTCTTGTGTACAATCTCAGTCGAGTCACACGGCAGAAGCATGACAATCTTCTTCGAGAGTTTCAATGCAGAGAAGACATTTTTAACCACTCTTTCGTTCCGAGAACTGTCCGAGACTGGAATGGCCTGCCTCACAACATTACAGGCAGTGTCACCTTCGACTCATTTGTCAGCGCTTTTGATGAAGTTTTAAATCCATTTGACTAATCAGTTGACAAGTGTTACCTCTGTTTATTGGGAAGCGTTTGTACTATATGCCTTTTACTTTTTCTCAACTATGTTTTTGAAGCCATGTACAACTAGAGCTGTGCTGTTGATATGTCACCTATGTACTCACATGCCTTGGCCAACAAAAGTAGGCCGGCATTATTATTCAAATAAATAAAAAAATAGAAGAACCGGAGAAATAAAAAAATATCATCGCAAAACAAATGTTGGGTTATGACTCATGAGCAACAATATCGACTAGAATAGAATAGAATATCGACTAGAATAGATGTACAGCATAAAAAAGACAAGGAAATTAAACAAATATTTAGGAAAGGCGAAAAGAGCAGTACAATATGTGGCACACCTTAAAAACGAAAAGATGTTCGAGATAAGAAGTGATGAAAAGAAAGAAAAAAAATTCATAAAGAAAGGAGGAAAGGAAGTGGTAATGATAGATATATACTATGAAACTAGTGGGGAAAGGAAAGAGAGGCAGAAAAAAATAGCATACGAAAAAAATAGTAGAGAGAGCTCAGTCAAAAAAATGAACAAAAGTATATAAAGAAAAAATTGAAAAAAAATTGCAAAGAGCAAACAACGCTAAGGTTGTGTTTTATGCGCGTTTTTTTTTTTTCTTTTTTTGCATGTGTTTGTAATTGTGCATCGCGCATACATGCCGGACAGAAACATAAGTAATCCATAGGTGAATATAAATACATATTTCTTTTGGTTTTTAAAAATGTATCACCCCATGAATATTCTTCAAACCTGGCCAGAATTTTAAAATCCCAAGAGCCGCGCTGCGGGAAGTCACTACAAGCAGAAGACAAATGGCCACGACGGCTATACCACATCCCTTTTCCGTAGTTGGCTTAAGCGGATTTAACTACTTAGTGCTAACTCGGTTACTACTCGTCTATTATAAATGCCACTACAGAGAAAAGAAATCCCGAAAATTATCTCACCCGAGACAAGCTCACCGGAGAAAAACTCACCAGAGAAAAGCTCACGGTAAAAACCGGTAAATGCAAAAAAAATCTCACCGATTTTTTTTTTTTTTCATATAGGAGAATGGTTGGTCCTGCGTAGTATATATGAATGTATTATCATTAAAATTCGTCATCTTTGTAATAAAGAAAATCTTCTTTTTTGTAATATTTATTAAGCTTATTCGGTATATTGCTCGCAGATTAATAACTGCGGGCGAGTTTGCTTTTTTTTGTGTGTGTTTCTTTTGTGGTGTATTTTTGAGGCAGCGAAAGCCTGACTGAAAAGATTATGAACTTGAAGAACAGAAAAAAGTTGGAAAGCTTAATAATGTCTGCTCAGAACCTAAAAAGCAAAACTGTAAACTCCGAAAATCCAGAAGTGCATGTGCAACAACGCGGTGCAGGAAATTTTCCTTGAAGCCTTTGTTAAACAGACTTTTGAAAAGAGGATAGGACGGTCAGTAGGATATCGAGGTTTCTTTCTCCGAAGGTCATGCAAGTTTTTCAGCCGTTCGTACTGGTGGTTTCACAACTTGCCTTAGTGTTATAGTGCCCTTGTACGGCGAGCCACCCATGACTTCAGAGCTGCACACTGTCAGTGTTGTTACTCGTGACCTGTATAACAACTAGTCTTCTATTGGTAGCGAACTGGGCGAGTTGGTAAATGTTGTACACGATGAGAACCGCTCAAACGACGAAGACGGAGTGAATACAACAAACACGACGGAACAAAGTTCTTTTCGCAATTAGTATTTTATTAATTAAAATAACGAAAAAAAAAAGAAACGTAGCCGACACTGATTACATCCACAAACACCTACTTATCTATCAGACACCACACAATCTTCGTAGCTGAAACGGTTCACACACCGCTATTCCTATTACCTAGAAAAAAACAAAAAAACCTCTTTATCTGACAGAGCTACCGACGGCGCACTGTCAAGCTGTCAATAAATTGTTGTCTTTTTCACGGGTGTCCGATGTTTTGATTTTACACTTGCGGCGTCATTAATATACAAAATGGGCGATTGCTGATTCCTGAGGAATTAGTAAATATGCCCTGTGAACGTCAAGAATATTGCAGAAAAGGGGACAATTATTTTTAACGAAGTGACAAATTGTAATTCTGTTAAATTGCCATAATTTCTAATTGTTAATTTTCTAATTGTTAATTGTTAAATTGCTTTGAGGATTGTGACGCACAATCCTCAAAGCAAAGAAAAAGTTTAAAAAATCGGTGAGCTTTTCTCCGCATTCACTCAAAGGCCGGTGAAATTTTCTCTCTATCTGCCGGTTTTTCGGTGAGCTTTTCTCCGGTGAACTTTTTCGGTGAGCTTTTCTCCGCCACCCCAAAAAAGACGGGTGTAGCTGTAATATAAAAATTCCCTATGAAGTTCACCAGGGGGACAAGGAATTTTGAGTACAATATTTATTCCTACATCAAGAACTTGCTTGCGCGATTATTCAACTATTTTTTTGTGGATTAAATGATGTTACAAAAATCTAGGGCAAGAAAAAAATGCTAGGCTGGTAAACAAAATTTAATCTAGTTACCGCTTTCGAAATTTGCGGGACTTGCCAACCCTCTGAACCAACCACAATATATACGGAAAAAGGTATATTAAACATTCCAATAGCATAGGGATGGGCGAATGTTAGGTTATTAGGAATATCCAATCGGAATTCTTTCCTATTCGGCATTCGCTTCGAATCGAAATTAAGTATTCGACAATATCGAATTATTCGACAATATTGAATTATTCGACCTTTCTAAATACGGTCAAACCCGAGCATATCGAATCCGCTCACATCGAATTATTCTTTATATCGAACAAGTTTTGTGCACAATAATGTTAAAGCGATGATATATAGCAAAAACTACGGTTGCATCGAACAAAAATAGCAGCCGCTACCAATATATCAAACTGCCAAGAGCGCCGTTTCGCTCTGTAAGCTGGCTTTCCCCAATGTGGTGGCCGTATTGGGGGAAAGCCAGCTTGCAACGCACGCTGTTTTTTTTGTTTTTTTTTCTTTTTGGGCAGTTGCACCGATTGCCCGGAAGAAAAGAAAATATATCTTTTGCAGAGAGAGCGGAGAGAGCGTGCTCCATAATCCGCCACAAGATCTTGAACTATGCAGATAAGGCTGGCGGCGCGCACGCGCAGCTGCGGCGTTTTCTTGACGGATACCGTAGCGGAGGGGAGGAGAAAAACGGTCTACTATAATCCCCTATTTTTCTTCTAAATTAACGCGGCCACCCAGAAAAAAAAAAAGTCATCTTGCTTTGCTAGTTGGCTTCCCCCCACGCGCCCACGTGTTTGAGGGGAAAGCCAACTTGCAGAGCAAAACGGTGCTCAGCAGGAGAAGGTGCTCCCATTGGACGTGCTCCGTGCCCTCGGCATAGTTCGGCGCGAGTGCGCGAATATAGAAGGCAGCGGCCTCAGTATTTGGGAGTCCGTCGATAGCGTAGAAAATATCGTTATCACGGATGCAATGGAGAAAAAGCAGCAGAAGATGCAAGACTGCTTTATTGTGTAATATTTCAGCAGAAAGTGGATTCTTGAGAGTCAAATTCATTAAAACTTTTATATCGAATTACCCGCCATATCGAACTGGTAGTCGTTTTTTCGCTAGTTCGATATAAACGGGTTTCACTTACTCTGGCTTGGATTTACGGCAAGGTGGCGCAAGCTTCCGACCGTTTCGACTGTTTCGTGCTACCGAACTCAATACACTTGAAATTAACAATTACAGAATATCTAATACCAAATAAGTGCAAATATCAAGCTATAGTTTAAAAATATCTTTTTTTATATCGTATCGTACAGGAAAAAAATACATATCGTATTTTTTGCCTGTACTATTCGAACTATTCGATTCTAAATTATTCTACCAAAATCACCATTCGCTTCGAATTCGAGTCGGACCCAAAATCCTCTGTTCGCCCATGCCTACAATAGTATTAAAACGCAGAAAAATACTCACAAAAACGTAGAGTGTCCAGAGCATGACGCCGAATTATAACTTCAAGGTAACACTTTTTTATGACGTTCTACGAACGAAGCAGGAACGCCTAACCGACGCAATCCTTGGTGACTGAAAAAAAGGTTAATATTGACCGGAAATAATCATGGAACGGCGCACACGAAACATTATTGATCGTAACGTTGGAGATCAGGTTGTAAGGGAAAAAAAATCTTCTTGTGCTTCAATATTCGACTCTCATTTTAAAACCCAGTCTCAAGAAAGCATTAGCATAACAAAAGAATCTGATTGATGAACGCTCTCTTTCTAGACGTGCCCGATATGACCAACTCTTCTTTTTTATTTTTTTAAGGGTAAAAGCGTAGGAAGAGGAAGGCAAAATCTGCGTATAAAAGTTCAAAAAGGGTGTCTTGAAGAGAAAGGTTTTTTTTGTTTTTTTTGGTTAAAAGTAATTCGATTGAACGCCAAAATTGTGCAAATATTACCCCAGCACTATTTTTATCGTTAGTATTGGGTGAACACGTGACAGCGACATGCATCCCAGAAGCCAGAACCACCTGGAGGCTCGTGACTTCGAAAGTCTGGAGGTCCCCCTTATCTTCAGAAGCTACCTCAAAGAACTGGAATCATACCCCTGGAATTGAGCGCTCTGTTTCCGGAATCACCTAGATGTCACTGGCAGCAGTGTGGAGCGTTCATTGTCGGTGCGTTGTAACTAACAAGGTTTACTCAAGCAGACAGTACTAGAAAAGAGAGTGGTGTTACCGAACAAAGACTCTCATAACAAACTTTAAAGACGCACTCTGCCGTGAATTTGTTTGTAGAAGTGTTAAAATCATCGCCTTAATAGAGTGCGTTTACGGCTGAACTTTCCTATAAGGCGGCTTTGCAAAAGTTCTAACGACTTCCGGTAGGCGGGCTTCCGCAATATTGTTGAACAACGTCCGCACGTTTTAATATTGGTTGGCACGCCACGTCTTAATTACCCGCGTCGTTTTTTTTTTTTCTTGTTTTTTTTTGCGATGGTGAAAAGCACGAGCATGGCAGGTGATTTCAGAGCTCAGTAAGCACGTCCTGGAAGGTACCTAAACCGCGTAATCTTGGGTCGAACGTAACGGCGTTCCAAGGAACGCCGTCGCTGGAACGCGTTCTTTTTTAAGGGGAGCGAACTAACTCTAGGTTTCATCTTGCGTCTATTAAACTAGAACGGGAATAAAATAGTAAGCGTGCAGGCGAGCTGGTGAATGTTAACCATGTTGAATAAACCTCAGACTGGGGCAAAAATGAACATAAAAGCCGAAGGAAGGGAACTTTCTGTTCCTTCGACTTTTATGTTCATTTCTGCCCCAGTCTGAGGTTCATTCAACATGGTAGAACGGGGACTCGTTAGGTTTCCGAGGAAACGGCGACGAGAACGGCGTTTCTTTCTTTTTTATTCTTTAATTTGAAAATTTAGCAATTTTACCCGTATTAGCACGCATTTTTTTTTATTCGCGACTATTTGTGCCCCAGATTCCAAGTTAAGGGGAAGTGTCGAGGGGATAGTAAAAAAACAAACAACTGGAACAAATGTGACCATGGCGACTCGAGACATCGTTCGATATGTGGATATTTTCGCTTGCTCCCTTTATATCATCCACGGATTATCCACCACAATATTTCATTGTGTACGCAAATGTAACATTAATGTAACCAGACCATCTAACCTTCAAAAAAAATTAATATGAAGGCGTTCATTTCAACCCGCTGGAACTTGTAACTGTAACTCTTTCCGAGATTGAGAAAAACTAGCAACGAGCTTTAGTTCTTGTTTTGGAGGAACGTGTAGAATAAAGGCATAATCCCGTTCATATCCTGCTCTATTTTCGTTCAGAGTCTCTCCGATGGGATATATTAAGAAAATTTTGGGCGCCGACGGGTGGACATTTCAATCGCCGGATCGCCTTTAATCAATTAGCGATATGTAAAATTTCGACTATAAGCTGGTGCTGCATTATGCTACCGACTACACTGGCTGGTGCCATCGGTAAATACGAGAAAGACGCTCGAGCGAACTGGAAAACACAGCCTCCGCGCAAAAAAAGGTGTAGGTCGAAAGGCCATCCACATGACGTCCTACCAGATTTCGGGTCGGGAGTACGTCACGTGGAACAGCTTTTATTGTCCCATATAAAATCTCGGATTTGCGTGATTGTTATTTTGGGTAAAGAACGTAAAAAAGGGAACAGACTGATTGCTGGTAAACGTCTTGCTTATTCGCTAGTATTTTTATTGATTCCAGCGATATCATCATGCGAATGCCTGCTTCCAAGCATACCTGTAACTTGATGCCATGCCGTCTATAAGGGAACTTTGTTTTTTGACACGGAACACGTTTATGTTAAAAATAAGTTTTTTTTTTTTTACTTCCATACATAATAAACGTAATTCATTTCCTTTTTGCGCTCGTTAACGAACGTAAAAAAAGCGATTCATACTCCCCTTTAAGTAAGCACAAAATTCCGCTGAATCCACCAAACACGTATTTGTCCAGCACTTGCTCAACTTCGAGCGGACATGTGCGACTATATCGTCGGTAAAAATGTTTATATCATGACTCGAATCTCTCCTGGTGTTCGGAAAACATATACTAGACGAATAAATCAATTCATTGTCTCGATTTACAAACAAGAAAACAAAATGTGTTCGCGATCACCACGACAACTGAAGACAATCATACGTGAAAACATACGCAGCAGAGGCTGGCAATACTTTAACAATAGCGTAGCATATTTTTTCTCTGCCTAGAGGCGAATGAAGTTTCGGGAATTACAGAATGCCGCAAAGCTTTTTTGACCAGGTTTAGTTTGTATTAAGATCAACTGGCGTGCTTGTTGGTTAAACATGACGTGAAAAAGAGCCCCTTCTTCTCTTCCTAATCATTTCCGCTTTTTCGCATCGTGTTTAGTTCAGAACTTACTCAGTAGGATGCAGACATGTACATGTTATTCGAAAAAAGTAATTAAGTTAGGCTACTGAGCATTGACCTCAAAAGTATTTTAAGTATAGTAGAAATTACTCAAATGTAAAGTAATTGAGAAAATTACTAATTACCGTCAAAAAGTAGCCAATTACTTTTGAAGTTATTTTTTATGTTTTTATGGTAAAAAGAAAGTACATAGGTTTTGGTTCGTTGGCGAAATCGTGCTGCCCAAATATGACTCGAATGTTTTTTTCAAAGAAATGCTTTGATAGCTGGTTCTGCTTCTGCGAGCCTAATTGTTTTGTACTTTCCCGTTTGTTTGGTCAATAATGTACTGAAAATGTGTCATTTCTATTTTGAGGTTTAGCACTGCCTGAGCTTGATTTTTAGACAGTTTTTTCTTGTTTACAGTGTTCCATAAAGTACATCTAAAAAGTACTTCAAGTAAAGCACAATGTAAATGAGAGGTTATGTACTTCAAGTAAAGTAGTAAGTACACCGGGTGCAATGTACTTGAAGTAACGTATATAAATACAGTATATTTCAAGGTAAAGTACGAGCACATTAAACACAATCATTCATGATGCCCTTCCATTCCCTATATAGTGTTTTTTTTAACTTGTACGGCATTCAACGCACTCCGCGTTACGCATACGCACTCCGCGTTCAACATTATTTGTCTAACGGAGACGTGGCTTTTGGACGAAATTTCAAGCAATAGCTATTTTCCTTTTTGCTCTACAGTCCATCCAAGGGACAGAGATTACGCGGTGGCTGCTCAAAAGTTTGGCGGTGGTGTGATAGTTGCAGTGGACAGTTATACGTCTAACTGCAGACGATACGACCTTGAAACGTATGCGGAATGTGTTTGGGTAGAACTTGTTGCTGCCGATGGCTTTAACTATTTAATAGGTAATTTTTATGTTCCTCCTCTTTCGGATGCAACTGCTTTCGTCGATCATTTTGAAAGACTTGAGAAGCATATTAACTTTTCGAAGTTTCGCGTTCACCTGTGCGGGGATTTCAATCTCCCCGGCGTAGATTGGGAGTCTGGAAAAATTAACTCAGGTAATTCAGAAAATATCAAAAAAATATCTTGTTTCATGTACTTCGCTCGTCTTAAAGGGCTTACTGAATTCAACGGGCTAGAAAATGTTGCCGGAAATGTTCTACATCCATTCTTTTCACATTGCCCTATTGACAATTTGAGTTTAGTAAGTGATACTCTTGTTAGCCCTGATGTTTTTCACCCACCTTTTAGTTCTTTTTCCCGAAGACCGCGTGTCTGTCAAAGTTCCTCTAGCTACTCGTACTCCACTGGCGATTACCTAAGCTTATATAATTTTTTTCAGGGATGTAACTGGTCGACAATTCTAAACGAAAAATGTATTGACTAGAGAGTGCATATTTTTTTGCTTTAAACTGTATGTCCGGGTGCTCTCGCAAGTTGAATAGCGACAACTCGAAATATTGTTTGGGATACTTTTTATCAAAGCCGAAACAAAGCACATTTGCAGCTCACCGGCGTTTTTGTTTCTTCTTATGTAAATAAATAAAAAATAATCCAGAAATACTATATCACATTTAGAATATCAGTGTTTCATTAGCTTTCAGTTCATGTCATAGGCTAGAACACTGCGGCACGTCTGGAACGCCACCGGTGTGAACCGTCTGCTGCGACGTCTTTATATGCGCTTGCAAAACTCTTCCTGCATGATGGATGTCGGTGTTATTTTAGCTACCACGTAATAATATTCCTTTGGCACACTAATTTGAAGGCTTTACTTTCACTTTGCATGTGCTTAGGTGACGGGAGGCAAAGCTGTCGTCTGCTAACCGAGTTTGTGGATGCAGATGGTTCGTCAGAATTGGTTAGCAGACGGCGCGTCTTCACTTTTCGGTCATGCTGCTCTTGCTTGTAAAAAAACAAAATAATGGATGCGGGAGATCGTCAACGATGCCGAGCGATAACGGTGATTGGGCTTCCTCTTTAAGGAAAAGGTATTGTGGTGCAAATACATAGTGCTACTGAAAAACAGAGAGTGAAACATTGGATGAAGCAGAATATTAAAAGTGGATATTCACTCCATTGGCTATTCTAAGGTTATAACGGAACAGAAGCATGTTGCATGTTTACCACTTGTAAAATATATGTCTCCCCTATATCAAAAAAAGAAAAAAAACGTTCGTGCTGTGTGCTCTATCGAAAACCCCTAGATATGAGTATTCGCTTGCCCTTTCTGGTATATTGAAGTTCTATCTGAGTGACATCTGTATATAGTATTTCTGGACTATATGTTACATTCATGTGCATAAGAAAAAGAAATGTCGTTGAGCTACAAATGTGCTGTGTTTCGGCTTTGATACAAAATATCCCAAACAATATTTCGACTGGTCGCTATTCAACTTGCGAGCGCACCCGGACATAATGATTAGAGCAAAAAAATAATATGCACTTTCTAGTCACTATAAACAGACATGTCATAATCTCAAGATTCTTAGCGTTAGCTATAGAAATATAATTAACGAAATTAAGTTCCACGTGCAGTGTTTCACTCGGCCGTACCAGACGACGGCGTGCGTTGCCGACGAGGTTGACGCCTGGCGGCGATGTTGTTCTGCCTTATATTTAAAAAATAATTTCTCCAAAATAACAAAAAGTACTTTTCCAATTTTTTTATATGTTGAACAGAAGGGGATGGTTAACCTTTCGGCTTTTTCAGAAAATGCGAGCACCGTTGCCCACATGGCTTTTTTTACTCTCTATATGGCCGTTTTTGAAGAAAGTGACATATTCACCATTTAATTAAAAACTGTCAAAGTATCTTTTTTATAAGTCTAATGCAACCTAGTTTAGCATAAGGTTCAGAAAAATAAGTGAAATAAGTTTCTTAGTTAAACTTTAATTTCAAGTTGACTAAAACAAAATCAAGAAATCTTTAAAATGTGCTTCGGTTTGGAGTGCCTGTCTGGACCCAAAATGGCGGCGCAAGGTGTTTTACTTTCAAGGTAAGGTAGAATACCTTAGTGATCGATTGCATGCAAACTTAAAATTATGTGGTAAAAATAGCTTTTTTTTTAGCAACTTTTCGAAATATAGAAGGTTTTCTCCGATTCCCCACATTTTGGAGCATGACGTCAGCGAAAATAAACGTAATTCAACCCTGTAACTTAGCCATCCTTACTTTCAAACGTGTTTTTATTCATATTACTTTTTTCAAGCATATCCAAAATATGACAAAAATTCCCGTCTCCTTTGGCATGGAATGACCCAGTTGGGGGAAGGGGAGAAATGAAAGACAAAAAATACGCGCCAGGCCACAAAACAAAAATACAAAAAGCATTGCAACAACAGTGGGCAGTGAACAACAACAAAAAAATAACAGAAAAAAAAAAGATTGCAAAGATATCAGCACACTCCATTCCTTTTCCGATTGTGAGGTTGTTTGCTGAAGACCCCAATATTACCGGCCTTGATTGTGCCGCGCACCAATTACAACCACGATAGAATTCGTTCACCCGACAACAGCCCGCAGAATTCAATCTTTCGGTACACTTCTTGTTCTGATTTTTCCCGTTTCCCTTCTTACTCCCCTCCCTCTCTCTCTTCCCATCGCCACACGTGTGTTTGTTCCGGGCTACCACGGGACACGGTGTTCTCGCGTCTTATGCCATCGAGCCCAAACAACGCTTTCGAAACCCGCCCACTTGTTCTCGCTATTACCCCCGCGTGGCTTTCATTTACGAGTTTGTCGATTTCATCCCCCAACTGTCCCCGACCCTAACCCACCTTCTTACATGACGTAGACCTATTCACCTTTCATTCTCGGTCGTCTTCCCTAAAGGCGAATGATGCTCCTACGCTCCGTTCAACTTAAAGCTAACAGTGCGGTTGAAGCTACGTACTCGTCGGACCAATCAAAAGCCTCCCTTTCATCACCTGACTGTGCTCTCTGGTCATGAAAACACGTGACGAAACGGGGACTAAATACAAGAGAAACCAGTACGTGGCTTTCATTTCACATTAAGCTTAGGGCCGAACAGAGTGTAACTTTATTCGCCCTTAAGCTGACACTGCGGTGGGCGCTATTTGCTCGTCGGAATAATCAATCATATCTTTTTGATCATTCGACCCCAATTTCTTAACGTGTGTGTGGGCGGGAGTATGATCACGTTGGAAACAAATAGACGTAGCACTGGCCCAATGAGCACGCAGCTTCTACAGTACTGTCAGCTTAGTTCTGAAGGAAGTGTAGAGATTTCCAGGACCGCAAGCCCCTCCTGATTATATGAAACACGGTGACTTGGCGTTTGTTTCTTATTTTTGTTACTATTGTTCATGTGAGGATGAAAAGAAAAAGGAGCTGCTTCGGGGAAGGTTCTGCGTAGATCAAGCTAATGATGTCTTGATGAACTGATTAGGGTTTACCGCAAACTGTTTTTTCGAATAGCTCTTTGTCCTCCATGTTCATGGTATTGTTGGGTTATTTGATGCGCTTTTAGAAGTATTCATGTGTGTATTTATTTTAAAGCGGCCGCCGTTATTCGCGAGGTTCCTGCAGGGTCATTGTGGCTCCTGCAGGGTCATTGTTGGTTCCTGTAGGGTCATTTTTAGCTGTGAAATGTATCCGCGACACCTAGAAGAAGAATGTATTCGGTACAGTGAGAAATTCAGTTCACTACACGTAGAGGATAGTGTTTACCGCTAAAGTTACGTGGTTACGTAACATCGTGACGTCACGTGACACCTTAGTTCAACACGAAAGGAAAGTTGTCCAAAACGAAAAGTAACTACGTCCGTTAGGGTCACGTCAACCCTGAGAAGAGTCGGTAAGCGAGTTCGGTCGCTACCAAGAACTTTTGTTTGATGGCAATATGTCATATAAAAAAACCATCTGCAGACATCTGATATGTGTCTAATTTATGATAGTCTCGTCAGATTGGGAATGCACAAATTGTCTTTAGACATGATCGAAGCACACATATCTATGAAGTAAACATGCTCCGAAATGCTTGAAGAGCGTCCGGAGATAAATTTGTCATCAAGGGAACACCGGGTCTTTCTTTATTATACATGAGCAGACGGAATGTGGGAGGACCGGACAGGCCGTAAGAATTCCAACGTGAAATAAATACAATCAAACTCGTTAACACAAACGAAGCGATAAGAAGAGAAAAGGCAATAGCTAGCGTTAGGACCTGATTCGACGCGGTTGTAAAGTACGGTGGAGAAATGACACGGCAGAGCCAACGAGAGAAATACCGAAGATAAAGGCGCAGCAACAGCACCGTTACAAATACTGGCTCCGCTGCGAATAAAAAGTTCCGTACCAGACAAAAAAAATATAAAACGTGCAGAGAAAAGATAAAATATAATTCGAAGACAAGCAAGCGAAGCGAGTTGAAACATAAAGGAGACACATAAATAATCAATGCGCACCCTGTATTCTTTCTATTTTGGTCGAACGGGCGTCTGGGTCATAACCCAAAGGAAACGCGCTCTGCGAAAGTGGGACTCATTTACAGGTTTCGAACGATTTCTCGGGTCAGACTTTGCCGTGATCGAGAGCAACAAAAACATCAGCCCTCTCTTTTCTTTTCGTTTATGGCTAGTGGAGGTGCAATACGCAGTTAGATTATTTGATCCGAAAACGTTTCCTTTTTTCGATACTTTCACTCTCTCTCTCTCTGTGTCTTTCTCTGCACATGTGTGTTTGTCTATGTGCGAGGGTGCGTGTATGCGTTTTCCTGTCTGCGCGCGGGCGCGCATGTTTGTGTTTGTGTGTGTGTATGCGCGTGTGTGCGCGTGCGTGTGAAATAGCGTGAGCGTGTCTGTTTGCCTGTGCAAGTGAGCGAATGCGCGCCCGCTCACTTATATACGTGCGTTCACGTATACCTGTGCGTACGTGTCCTTGAGAGAGTGTATGAGCATGTATGTCAGTCCCTGTGTCAGTATGTGTGTATGTGAGTTTATGCGCGTTTTTGTGTAACTCTGCACCTGCATTCTAAGGTGTGCGAGTTTTGCCTCTGCGTTTTACATTTGTATAGCCCAGTGTTCATTTTTGTGTTTACCCTGTACTTGTGTACGTTAGTCTGTTTCAGATACCTGTGCTAGCGCGCAGTTATTTTATGTGTATGCAGGTGAGCTGGTGTATGCGTATTTTGTAGCCACTTATTTGTTTGTTTATCTCTCCGCGTTTGTGTTTCTGTATTATTCTTTAGCTAATTATTATCGTTATTCTCTTTTTCCAATACTAATATTGTTGCATATGAAACGTCAATCGCCACAGTGTTTGCGAGTCAAAGCGCAAACACTGACGAAACATTTCAACGGGAAAATGGCGGCCGACGGAGTTTTCAAATACATGGGGCTCTATTGCACCAGAAACCGAAAACAGGTGAAAATGGGCTCTATTTTGCCATTAAAATTTTCAGAAAATCACTTATAACTTTTGAATAAAATATCGGATCGGGTTGAAACTTTGGCATCTGGTTGTGACCTCTAGCGCTACCTTTGGGTGGATAATAAGCATTCATCAATGCCTAGTTTATTTCATAGAGTTATTATAATGTACGCTAGAGGCTCAAGTGGCGCTAGTGTGCTGACGCAAATTGAAGCAGACAGCAACCAGTCGAAAATTGACTTCCGGTAATGCATTTCTATGGGAAAAGGTGAGTGCATTTTCTCTCTGCGCTCGATCATAAGAGCAAATATCCTGAATAATTCGTACGTACTA
Source organism: Ixodes scapularis (assembly GCF_016920785.2). Taxonomy (NCBI): domain Eukaryota; kingdom Metazoa; phylum Arthropoda; class Arachnida; order Ixodida; family Ixodidae; genus Ixodes; species Ixodes scapularis. Next base: position 72,677,354 of record NW_024609837.1, read on the forward strand.
GGTAACTTGGAACATTTCTCAGTTAGGCCGACGAAATAATTGGTCACTTACGGCGTTTTTCTTTCAAATTCGTCGCATTAAAAATGGTGCTAAAACGGCTTCGTACATGTATTTATGTGCACTGTCGGACACTCTTAGCGCGAACACGACGTCGGCGCTTTTCAGCTTGAGGGATATACGTGCCAAACGAACGAAGAACATCTGAAAATAGAGGGAGACGGCAAGAACTACGCAGTAACACTGGATCAGTAACTACCCGCGCATGTACAATCAAAATAAATTGAAGGCCACGTAATATATTTCGATTTTAAATAAGTAAGTACCCGCTTTATATACGCCTCGCAAGTGGGCTCATTTTCGTCTTCTGCGCACGAGAAAGAAAGTAGCGGTGACGTCAGAACGCCGAGCCCTGATTGGCTGATCGCGACCCCCTACCTGAGCGTCGTCTGCTCCTTTGCAACCTCGTCTGCTCGCAACGTCGTCTGCGTCTGTCTTACCTTTCGTGCGACTTCGCCTTTCAGAGAGGGCAGACGAAAGAACTCGAGCGGTACGTTGTTTTTGTCTAAAAACTAGCAGACGCGCATCAAGGAGGGAAGTTTAAAGGAGTCACTGGCGAGGTGTCCCGAGGCGCCGAGGTTTGTTTGGTAAGAACCGAGAGTGCGTGTTAGTGTCCGCAAGTTCCTCCCCCCCCCCCCTCCAAATACTTTTTCCCTCCTTTCGTGTGCGGCGAGACCCCTCATTCTTTAACGGCGTCGGCGTGTTGGCGCAGTTAACGTCGTCTGCTTTACGTCTGCTAGTCAAAGAGATGGCTGCTTTACCTTTCCTGCGTCTGTCGGAGATTCACCGCTTTTTCACCGGCGAGAGTCACCGTTGCCTCGGGAAACAACGAGATAACAAGAGGAAGAAATTGACCTCTTAATCTAAAATTGATATCAGCGATCAAAGTATAATGCGGGAAGGGTTCACAAGAGGTCGCGCGGGCATATTCCATTCAGCACAACAGCCGATCGTGGGCAGATGGTCGCCGAGTCGCGGAGTGCCTGCTATGCCTAACTGCCGTGCTCGCTTGGTCGCGTTCGGTGGAATCGTGGCCGATGGAGCTTTTCCCGGGTGTTCGTGGATCCAGCGTTCTTGTTCGTCGTGGTCCGTTTCAAGTACTTTTTGCTTTTTTCTCTCTGCTTGAAGTCGGAACGCGTGAGAAGCGCACGTAGAAAAATAAACGTCCGTGGGTCGTCGCGACCGCGACGCTGTCGGCCATGCTGATTTGATCGTAAGAAGTGCGTAAGACAGCTTCGGAGCGGTCGTAGGATTTCGTCGTAACCTGCGCAAAGCCTACGAAAATTTCGTTTCGTGAATACGAATTCGTTCTTAAGTTATGTCTTACGCACATTTTTGGCGTAAGATCGTCTCGTGAATCTGGCCTCTGCACTTCCGAAAGTCGCAGGAAAGAGACAGACGCAGACGACGTTGGGAGCAGACGACGTTCCAAAGGAGCAGACGACGCTCAGATAGGGGGTCGCGATCAGCCAATCAGGGCTCGGCGTTCTGACGTCACCGCTACCCCCTGCGCAAGGAGCAGACGAACTTGCCCTCCGCATTATTTCTCCTCTGTGCAAACTTCTACGTTCAAAATACTCCAGCGCGATCGAAATCTTTGAGAACAAGTGCAAGATAAAAGCTGCCCGGCTGAGAAAACAATACGAGGAGTCACCTTTCATAGCCGACGTGCTTTATTATTTACGTTTTGAATGTTTTTATCCGCTCATGCGCGACGGGGTCATTTCCATGTAGTTACAAGACTCGCATATTAGCAATATATAAGCGTCACCGGAATGCTGGCGAGCCTTGAACTCACTCTATATTCCTTTCGATTGTAATTTTGCTTTGAATCGTCGTTTGTTTTTACATACGTGCTGCGGAACGCACGTTTGGGATTGAAATGTAGCGAAATTAAACATCGTTCAACAATGAAGAAAAATGCGCTAACTAAAGTAATTACACTTTTACAATGCTAATTTAGGTACATACTATTCGGTACGACCCAAATAACCTAAGTGTTCCGTGTTATTTTCCGGCGAAGAGACAAAATGCACGCGCGTTTTCCCATAGGAATGCACGGGGGCACCGCAAAAGTAGACTGCATGGTTGCTGTCTGCTTCAATTTGCGTCACGGAAGTCGCATAGACACGAGCGCCAGCTTAACCCCTAGCGTACATTATAATACCTCTATGGTTTATTTTTACAATAAAAAAAAATAAACTGTAAATTTTTTTACACCGTATATATGTTCTGCAAACGGTGAACCAATCGTAAACAAATAGGCCTAGTGATATGCGCTTTTGAGGTTTCTCGATTGGTTCCATTACCTAGTAGAGTCGGCCCCGTCCTGACTATAACCTCGAACGAATTATATACATTTGCAAGTACTGCCTTTTAGCGCCGCCATCTTGGTACTGGTATGGGTAGATTGCCCGATAGTGAAGCATCGCTGAAGCGTTCCCACAGCCTCAGCAATGCGTGAATTTCAGACGATCTACCCACAGCAGCAGCAATATGGCCAACGCTCAGAGGGCGTATTCGCAAACGTCTATATTTTAAGGTGCGTATTTTCGGCATCAATTTGATGTCCAGGGAACGTGCCGTTGACGTCACGGACGTCAAAATTATACTTTTTTTTGTAATTTTGACATTAGCACGTTTTATAATTATTTGTTTATTTCTTAAAGCTTTTTTCTCGTTCCGCATGTAACTGCGGCCCCAGATACCTCCTAATATAGGCTCCTCGCCTTGTGTGGTGTCGCAACTCTTTCCGAGTTGAATAAATATATTAATATTATTGTTGTTATTATTATTATTATGTTGGATGCCACTGACTGCATTTTGAAACGTCGGTCGGTCGGCGTGTATTTGCGCGGTCGGGTGCTGGGCGGCTCGGCGCTGTCCTCGCTGGTATGTGTTGTCGACGTGCCGCCTGTGCTCGTCACGGTCTGTTGCGTATCAATTACCGACATCCAGGAACATTTGTGATAGGGCCACGTCAGGCAGAGTTAATCTGCCTTTTGTCCTGTTACCCTTGATCTAGTGTCTAAATGAAATCAATTCAATTCAATTCAATTTAATTCAATCAATGTAAGCGTTTTCCGACTTCGTTCGCCGGTGTCGTCCGTCACTCCTGTTGCAAATGAAGATTACGTGTACCGAAAGCGGCAGAGCCCAGCCGCAGTAATTTTTTACGCATTTTTCTGGAGCTGTATTTGTGCGCAATAGGACGGATTATCAACCTTGCATAGAATACCTGCCAAGGCCGTGTGAGCCGCAAGCGGGTAGCTTTGACTAAAACCGTGGCTGGCCACTTGACGCAAAAATGCAAGGTAACGCACGACAGTGCCAAAAACGCGAGCTAGTTGCATTGGATCAAGTGGCACGAGCGCTCCTACAGCGGGTGCTCCAGTCATGCCAATCAAGGCAACTCGCTCGCCGCTTGCACGGCATTCGCAGCTATTCTATGCAAGGCTGATAATCCGTCGTATTGCACACAGATACAGCTCCAGAAAAAATGCGTACCAAATTACTGCGGCAGGGCTGTGTCGCCTCCGGTACACGTAATATTCATTTGCAACAGGAGTGACGGACGGGACAGGGCGAAGTTTTAAAATGGAGAGCATTTACCTTGATGTTCCTGGGAACGCGACGAGTACACGCGGCACGTCGGCAACACATTCCAGCGCGGACACCGCCGAGCCGCCGAGCAGCCGACCGCACACACGCCGAGCGACCGACATTTCAAAATGCAGTCAGCGGCATCCAAAATAATTCGTGTTGTCGACGTCAAAATAACAATTAATACTATTGTGACGTGCAAGCTGTCAAAATAAAATCTGTCGTTATTTTGACATCTGTGACGTCACTGACCCCGCCCCCTGGACATCAAATCGGTGCCGATTTGATGTCCAGGGGGCGTTAGTTACTGATGAGGATTTCCATCCATGACGCGGCCATGTGCAGAAGTGTTCCGTCACTAGCCCTGGTTAGTGATGAGATAAATTTTATCAGAAAGGCGGGTAAATAAGTGTAGCGGCGCCTGTCGGCTTGATGGTAAGATGACGTGTTATCGGGTCGATTGCCTTGTGTATTTATCTCGTTTCAGGTTTACTTGCTGAATGGCGCAGAAGTGAAAATTCAGTTGTAAGTCAGCGCTGTGTCTGTGTGTTGCCTTTTACTGGTCCTTCGTCTTTTTGCGTGGTTTTAAATTATTCAATATGACCATCAACCTACTCGCCCAACTTTACACCATGTTGCGGTACCGAAAATACACAGCCATATGTCTATACGATTGGATCTATAAACTGAGTAACATAATCTAGTCAAGATGAAACGTATTAGGCAGGGGGGGGGGAATAAAACATTTATTTGCGCACAGGTAAGGTTTATTAAACAACTCGTGAAATTCTTACCACAGCCGACGCTACGAGGCGATGGATCTAATTAATCAGCGCCAAAAGTGCAATGTTACAAAGCTTTTTTTTTTTTTTTTTTTTTTGGTGGGGAAGGGGGGGGGGGGGGGGGGGGGGGGGCGGGCGGTTTGCTATTACCGGCTAAACGAAAAAACCCAAGCTAAAAGACAGCCTATGGCAATGCCAAAAACAGCCGATTTTGTTTTAAAAAAATGCCACTCCGCTTTGTGTTTTGGACTCTTGAATATATTCGTACAAACGTTCAAAATGGAATCTTCTTTTAAAACGGTGCATTCTAAATTTTATATGTACGGGCATTCCCGAACAACAAAAAGGGAAAAAAGGGTGCGTAGGGCGTTGATAAAAAAAGTGTAGCCTTTCTCACTTGCTCAAATCCGATGAAATAAAAAAAGAAGAGACACAATAACACATCTCTGCGTCAGGCTCAAGCCAAGCCGATTTCCAAACTTCGAGGCGTCTGGCGCGCCACAACCCGCTTTGCCTCGTTAGCTATGCAAACTTCGCGGAACAACTGCCCAAAATTAAGATTAGAAACCAAAAGAACAAAAGAAATCGTCATTACTAACACACAAGCTAACACAAAAAACTACGCAGAAACATTCAAAGTTGAACATTGACTGCAACATTTTTTTTTTGTGTGTGTTTCTTTCTTTTTTGCTATCGTTATTCAGCCCTAAATTGAAAGCAGCTACAATTCAGGGTTCTCTTAACCGAATTGCTCCTTCCAATAATATTTTTTTAAAACTACTTTCGCGTTTCAGGTTGCTTTCTTCAATTTTTTTCTTTATAACTCGCAACGAGTTTTATTTTTTGTGGTATTTTTTGTGCCGTAGCGTTTTTTTGCGGGAGGAGCGCAAATATATAAATTGCCGAGGAGCCTAGGAAGCGTGAGAACTGACCTCGTTCGCATCGGCTGTTTGTGAATAAGTTCCTTTAAAAAAAATAATAATCGTGCAGAACATCCCTTAATGCATATTAGTTTCACACTGGACCTGGAGAAAGGAGATTCATAAATGTGTGTCTCGCTTAGCATCAGCGTGTTCACCGCTTGGGGACGGCCGGTGGTCCACTAAAGGTGACGTCATAAGCGGGCCGGGTCTCCAAGGTGCTGCTGTTGTGAGGCGCTGCAATACGCACTGGCAGCGATGCTTACGCAAGCATTTCGGCGCTGCGTAGTACCATTAGTGATGATGCTGGGGGAGGGAGGGAAGGGTGGCAAGCTTTTGTGTTTTAGGTGGTATTGGGCTAGGAGACATTAAAAGAGGTGGCAGCGTTCGTTCAAACATAAATGCCCGCTCCCAGGAATCAGCAGCGTAGCCAACGTGCGCCCAGCTCCCTGATAAGCCCCACGGGCCGTTGCTCGACAGGACCATGACAGGCGGTAGTGTACTCGTGAGACATGTTAAGAACGGAGTAGGTGCTCCGCCCTCCGCACGAGTTTTCTGTATGTCATGGTACTTTGTACAACGCTCATCCGAAGCAAAAAGTGCGTGCTAGAGGTTCAGCTTCTGGTGGGTCCTTAGCCCCTCAGCGATCATAGTCCGCTCGAATATTTGGACACTCGCCTCGCCGACCGGACCAGTACCGTGGAAACAAAATTGGAGCCCACAAATCACCTGCGATCACCACGACATCTCCTCTGTACTAAAGTCACTAGGTCGTGGGAAAGTGGCGCCTTTGCCTTTTTTTTTGCCTGCTAGCCGGACACAAAGAGATACTAACATCCAGACAACCAAACCTCGCAAGGTGACTGGCTGATCGGGCCTCATTACCATGGTAATTGCCGTTTTAGTCCATTCAAAACTTCGAAAGGGTCATTCTGAGTCAGTCGCGCCAAGATCGATAGGAAGCATTATCGCAGGTAAAGCGTTCCTCAAAACATAAGTGTCTTTGGCACTGTGCATATAATCTACCTTTCCATCATTCGAATCTCCACAGATCTCATACAATGGTATTGTTGTTCTCCGGCATTTCAACACAGGGAATGTATTTTTCAATGCGGCTAAGCACTGACGTCGCATGTGGTAACTGTGCAAAAACTATGTGCGATTTTTTTTTGCATGCAGCATGTAGCACTTGGAACAGGCTCTTCCATTAACCTCGCAGCTACCACCATTTAGGGCGTATTATTTTTTTCGTAGTTATTATGGCGGTTTACACTTCATTCTGAGTTAAAGGAGCAATGCAGCGATTTTTGTACTTTGCACAAGTACCGCTTAGAACTAATCCCCAACGTTAATGACCTATCAACCATCCGTTCGTTTTACACCACACGCTATTGAAGTCGAATAAAAAATTAAATAAAAACGAGCAGCGTTCACTCCCTCTACTCGCAACCAGAACAAGCGGCGACGTGATCTGGAGCCGGTTATATGCCGTCAATGTTTACCATAGCCACTGGCTGGGGTTGGCAAGGCACAGAACACGCGCCGAGTTCCAGACCAGGGTGTAAGATAGACAGGTGGGGAAACGAGAGCCAAATGAGCGACAGGATTGTGTCCCCCTCGGTTTTCTCTTTTTCTGTGGCGCCATCTATGTGGAGCACCGCGAACTCTCACTCCGGTGGGCGACCGGTGGCGATTGGCTAAACTGACGGAGATAGTTTCTCGTAGATTTTCAATGGAGGATTGTCGTGCTCTCCGTTTATTTTGCGCACTCTCCCATAGAGTTCCACGCAAATTCGATTCCGACTTTTTTTCCTGTCGCCGCAGCGCCATCTGTCGCAAATCGACTCCGATTTGCGACAGATCGCCCGCAAGCAGACCAGTACACAATCCGGACCCGGGGCTGCAGTAGGCTACTATGGGCCGTTTCCCCACCTGTCTATCTTACACCCTGTTCCAGACATTGTTATGGGTCGGCCATTGTCGTCATTGCAGCGATTGGACACGGGCCACGACCCGAATGCTCGTCGAGCTATCAATCATCAGGAGCCCTAAATCGGGTGCTCACGCAATGCTCGAGTCCCGTCTATGAGCCACATTCAATTATCATAACCAAGAAATATCGCGACCCCCCCCCCCCCCCCCCCCCCCCCCGGTCCGCTACGTGATTAAGTTATTTCAAAGGAGAGATTGTAAGGAAACGTTCGGTTTCCTCCTTGAAATTGAACCGCAAATGTCAGTGGAGTGGCGTGCGAGTATACTTGGGTCCGACTAGGGCCAATAAGCTCGTGTAAAGTAAAAAAAAGATAAAAACATCTAAAGCGAATATAGTTGCACAATCACATTAAGTTCGACCGCATTTAACGCTGCGAACCGATGCATCCAATCATACATCCGCGCCGTCTTTGTGCGTGTGCTGTCATCTGCTAGACCAATCACGATCAGTGAGTGCGGCATGATCCTGCGCTTTGTTCTGTGTGTGATTGGTTCAGCTGGTGGTAGGTAGCGTTGGCTACGGTTGAATTCAAAGTGAAACGACGTTTAACAGGGGAGATTTGATTACGGTATACGGCCAGAGCGGTCTCACAAATTTATGTTCATAAAGCGGCGGCTTAATCTGTATGCTGAAAGCAGCGCTACCCTGTTATAGGCGAATTAAAGCAGTTTATCACACTCTGCAGAGGTATTTTGAAGCCGTAAGTAAAAATACGACTCTGAAAATTTCTCAATATCTTGTGTGTTTTATTTAGAAACCAATTTGAAATCAATTACACATCCTTTGCCGTTGTGGCGCTGCAGACAGCTTACCGAAGGTACCATGGAGATAGGGACACCCTTGGCATGAAGCGTGGCACCGCTCTCGGCTGCTGAGTAAAGCAAACGATGCCCGCACTTCCCCATGTACCCCACCCAAACTCTGTGGACTGTCTCATCTAAACTTACTTTTATTTATTTCTTTCTCTTGTTGTTCCTGAGGAATCAATGTCCGAATGGGGTAGCGCACACCAGCTCGAAGCATGTCGAGCGAAAGCTCTGCGCTGGAGAGTCCAGGGATTCTGGGCTCAATCCCCACCCCGGTTTGGTCTGGATGAGCATTGTACCGGCGCGCGGTCGTGTATCACTACTGCTTGGTTCATTAAAGACGCCAGGCTATAGCGCTTGAAGTGCGCAGGTTAAATTGCTCAAATACAAATGAGACGCCACACCCCCATTGATGCTAATATGCCTTTCCGCTGTCTAAACGTACACAAATCACAATTACGATTTCCACTTTTCCTCTTCGATTACGCGTTCCCGGTTATATTGTGCCAACGATCCCTGCGCTCCCCAAGTTATCGAAGTCTTAAAATATCCCAATCCTTTCAACCCCCACCCCTTCCTCCCCTCTGCTACAAAAAAAGAAAAAAAAAATTCTCGGCCTTTTACGGTGTTTTCTTAATTTGTTGTTTTTTGAGCAAACTTTTCTCCACCTCTGCCAAGAAACAAGTGATGAAGTATAATCCTGAAACATCCATCGTGTGTCAGTGCTGCGCGGCGCGAACTCCTGCTCTCGAAACGGACGCTGGCGACAAAGGCACGCCCGGATTTCAACAGATTTCAAGTTGTGCCCCTTGCCCCAAAACGATTTCTTCCCAACAAAATAAACCAGTCACGCAATCCTGTTTTCCCGCTGCAATCCATCAGACCACTGCAATAAGCCCGCGTCTCCCCAGATCAAGGTTGGTGACAGCCGAAACAAGCTTTCGCCCCGCCACGTGAAAACGATCTTCGCGCGAAGACAAAATAATGACCAGCGGAGATAAAAACAATTTTCTGCTCCTTTGGCATTTTCCAAAGGCGTTCTAAATGCGACGTATCTATAGGAGCAGAGGAGGAGCACCTGTTTGCACTCCTCCTTTTAAAGGCACAGTGAGGAGGCCAATGAAGGGAGCAGGGGAAGCGTTTTGCAAAGATATAAAGTAGTCACAGTGCCACGTAACATGGTCAAGTCAAGTTGCGTCATGGTGTGACGTGATCTCTTACTGTCACATGACGTCATGAAGCCACGTTATGTCGTGGTTTCAAGTGACGTCATGAAGCGGCATCGTGAAATCATCGAGGCCACATGACTGGGGCAAAAAAATCCCTCGGGGCAACCCTTAAACGTTATATATTAAAATATTATTGGTGATTTTAACTACGTGTTATTGGACATACTTTCACGCCTGGTGGCTTTCACAGCCGCTAGGCGCTGTGAAAAATTGATTCATTCAAGAAAGCTGGCGAGCGAACCTGCTGCGACAGCTTTCCATTCTAGCCGCTAGTTGGCGCCGATTTCGCAGAAGTCGTAAAGAGCCAGTTCAAATAAGTCTGCTTTTTTCCAGGGTATTGAACCGAACCCGAACCGTGAACTGATAACCGGAAAAAGACCGTTATTTTCGCACGAACCGGCGTTGAACCGGAACGAAATAATATTTTTCGCTCCGGAGCGGAACCGATATGTTTTCCATGCGGTTTTCGGTTCATACGTGAAGTCAGGTCGCGCAAAAAGTGCGCGGCGAAAAACACAGTAGCCCCAAAAATATAAACCAAAAATGTAAAGACGAAAAATTCTGTATTCGCGCAAACCAGGGAAAGCCGTGCGCTGGTTAAGAGCCTACGTGTCCAATGTGTTATGTCCCTGATCAGAAAGCTAGGATTCAAGAAACCAGTGCTTGATTGTCGAACGCGGTGGATGTCCACGCTGCACTTGCTCACCAGGCTACTTGAACTAGGAGGCTTCGCTGGAGGGTTGCTCTGAAAAGAAGAAAGCTCCTGGTCGACTGAAGACGTATGGGCGGAAGTTGAAATGCTCGCAGTATCGCTTCGCCCGGCAGAAGTGGCGACGAAGACATTGCAGGAGGAACAGATCACTGTAGGATGTTTCTACGGAGCATGGCTGACATATTCCATGGACACTTCAAATATATCCTCGCCGTTAGCAAAAGCCTTCGTCTAGTCAATGAAAAAGATGGAGCGACAACTTCTTGAAACGGATGTTTCTGTGGAGCAGTGTACATGGATCCCCGCTACCGCCTTCTTCTGCCCCCTGAGCAAAACTACCGGGCCACGTTGCATTTGACAAAGACTTGGAGGCGGATCACAGCTCTGCAATGCGAGCAAGATTCTACCCTGTCTTCTGAAAACTGTGGCGGCTTCAGAACATCCGGAAGACACACCGGAACTGCTCCTCAAGGAAAGAAAGGCTGAGGCTGGCGTGCACATCGCTGTACCAGTAGCCCACTTAATAGCTCTTGTCCTGTATACTTCTTGTCTTTTTTGTGTTATTTTATATGTTTAACTAAGGTGTACCACTTGATATGGCATTGCTCCTGGAAATGCTAGACAAGGAGCGGAGGCTTTCAAGGCACGCTAACGTGTTACAGTTTTGGAAGGAATGACGGGAACGCCATCCAGAACTCTGAGGATTGGAGCAAGTAGCCCTGGGAGTGCCTGCTGCCCAAGTCAGCGTGAAACGAGCCTTTTCTGCACTGAAGTTCATTCTATCGTCTCAAAGGTACCGTCTTTCCCCGGATATGCTTGACGACGTCCTGCTTCTTAGGTTCGTTGCCTGACAATGAACTGCGCTTTTAGCTACGTTCCGAAATGCCCCAGCACTAGCGGGTTGGATCCACACAGTAATGTTAGCCTTTGCTTTTTATATGTAACACTTGTATAAAACATGCATAGTTTATCTTTTGGGATAAAAGATAAACTATGCATGCAAACAAGCTGTCGTAAAATTTTTTTTGTAGCATATGAGTACGAACCGGTTCGAACCGGTTTGAACCTTTACTTTTTCACTCCGGAGTTGAACCGGAGCTGAACCGCTTTCCCTGAACCGGAACGAAAAACATTTCGGTTCGACACCCTGCTTTATTTCAAGAAGAAAATTGTCCCGTATGAAGGGGCGTTAACAAATTCCCCTGGACGAAATGCTGTTGTCCAAAAACTTGTTGAATTCAGCAGCACTAGAAGTGTCCCCTCGTGAGGATTAATGTGATACGGAACAACAATCCGGCCCCGCAGCACGGAGTTCGTTGTCCCGTTGCCTGGAAACTCCAATTTCCAAAAAGATTATCTCTGCTTTTTTTCTCTCTCTTTTTGAAAAGGCGAATTTAAGATTTTTTTTTTTTTATCTACAACAACGCGCCTTCGCACAAATCGTGCCTCTAAGAACAAGCTCGTTATTTGTTTGTCGCTTCCAGTTATCGACAATACTGATTTCGGCGAGAGCTTCCGCCGGATTTATTTGTTGTTGCGGCTCGAAAAGGATTGGGCCCAAACAGAAGTTTCTATAACAACAAGTTATTTTCCTGGAGTGGATAACTTTATCTGAGAAGCGTGGAAAGGAAAAAGAGAATAAAGTAAAGAAGAGACAAAGAAAGATGTTAAAAAAATCTCCTATCTTGGAGATGCCGTCGAAGGCACTAAAGGTTCGATAGCATCCCCTGTTTTTTTATTGTTCTTTTAAGCGTTTTTTATTGCGATTAAACGAAGACATGATCTCCACTAAATTCAGCGGGGAAATATTAACTTCACGTTACTTGTCACTGTGGCGTCATGTGACAGTGTGGCATCACGTAACACATGATAGCCTGGTGTAAGGTGAAAGCATTACATCACATGACATTGTGACTACATACTGTGCAACCAACTCTAAGACGAAAAAGCAGTAGATTGTTAGGGACGATGTGTTTATAAACAGAAAATGAGAATACCCTTCGCCGACTCACTCGGAGATAAAATAAATCAAGATAAAAAGAAAAAGCTCAGTATATTTTTTTGTTCGTGCACAGCACCAGTTGAGACATGGAAATGGTTGACTCTAAAATATAACTATGGTGTCTACAATGAATTGTGTACCCCTGAACGGGGAGAGCTGGAGTCGCCATTTTAAAAGACAGTGTGTTTCCATACAGAGCTCATTCAAATACGGCTGTAACAGTCCTCACTCGGAATACACTGCCGTTGTAGCCCATTCTCATCATACAAAGGCCTTTAGCTTGAACTTCTGCAACATCAGCAGCCATTGTAGTGGTTTTGACGATGAGCGAATGTGTTCTAGACAGATGGGATTTAACTGTGGCAAATTTCAAGGCTCGGTTCTTTTCCTGTCAAAATTGAGAGCAACGAACTTGGCAAAGTCAAGGTTGGCGCGTTCGCAGACGACCGGTTAGCGAGGCTCTTCATTTGTGGTGCCATCTTTCGATAGGCGCGGCGAACAGATCACAAACAGATCAAAACGTACATGGTCTACTATCAGTTCAAGTAGCAGCAGGGTGTAAAATAAGACTCAAGACGATTTAAATCGTGGTTTACATTAGACCGGTTTTACTATATTAAATAAATCAAAACGTTTCAGCAAAAATAATCAAAATATTTTTATTTTTTTTATTTACTGTTGGTCTATTATCTGATGTTCGGTATGTGGATTTGCATTATACTTAAATCAAAGAATCACCGAGCAAAAAATATTTATACGAGGTAAGTACGCGATCACAAAGCAGCGGCCTTCTGAGCGAACCGGAACGGCGAGCTTTCTATCTACCATTCCCTTCTATCGTCAGTTAGGTAACGTCCTTTCGCAAGTAAATAAGGACGCGAAAGAAACAAAAGAGTCGAACAGGTCATTCTTCCGGTTCAGTCCGGGCTCTGATTCAGTAGCTTTGCATTTTGATCCGGTTTGGTTCCGTTTCAGTTACGAATTCGTAATACCGTTGCGGTTACCGCTTCCACCAAGCTCGACCCGCTTCAAACCGGTTCTTAACAGAACAATTCTATAGCTCCCAGTTGGTAAGAAAGTTTAACACTTACTAACACTGCGTCATTTCTGAAAAAAACAAAACATTTATTATCAAAAGCCTCGCTGAAAAAAACGAGGATAGCATAAAAAATATATGCTGAATTTCGTTTTGTGAACTTGACCTTATAGTGCACACACCGTTCTACTCCAAGTACGTGCTCTTACGGGCACTCAGAAACAATACCCAAGTACGATACTCACGTGCGAAGTCAATCAGCCGGCACTCACTGTGACACCGTGACTGTAGCACGCACCGTACTCGCAATTGCACTAGCCAACACGACCGCCCGAACGCCTTTCTGGAACGACCGAGTTCAAAAGGTGGAAGACGGCGAAGAGCGTTCTGAATATAATTAAAATACGAAAGGAGAAACAAACCTACTGGCAAGATACTCTCTTTGACACACACACACACACACACACACACACACACACACACACACACACGCACGCACACACACACACACACACGCACACACACACACACACACACACACACACACACACACACACACACACACACACACACACAATCCTCAAGCAGCGCCAATCCCCAAGAGCAGCTGGGGGTGCTCTGGGCGATTGGAGTCATGACGAAAGACGCCGCAGTGATGATTCGGTCGGTCGCGGTCATCGAGGCTTCGCCTTTTGTCACCTCCAGACTTTACCACCGCGGAACAAACACGCCGACCGCAGACGATTTTTTTTTTTTATTATGTTGTTCATGTTCGTTTTCTCTCTCCTCGAGACGTATTGCTTCGCAGCAAAAATACATATGACACACACCCAGACAAACACAAAAATATCTATCTTTAGCCGCTTAGCATATTCAAATATACTCTATTTCCCCTTATAATGTTCCATTATGGACGCTACGAGTGGCCCGCGCCAATCCATAGCTCGTAGCTTGTCACGTGACTTCGCGCTCCCCGCATCGCGCGCGCCCAATCGGAAGAGCACGTGATACCCTCCTAGCTATGGACGCCAAGGCATGCTGCACATACGCATAAAATATTTGTTGTTTGTTTGAATATTATTGAGTTGTCTGTACGTCGTCGAGCCTAAAGTGCGCCGCTGACCCTCCCGTCGCAAATATTGACTTCGCGCCTCCACCCGCAAGAAAAAGGCTTACATATTATTACGCCGAGCTGTGTTTTTGATGAACCAAGAAACTTTCTTCACTCAAAGAGCGAAGTAATGGGTTAAGATTGAAATTCTTTCACATCATACATTACGGACCGACTGGTATTGAAAGAAGTCTACATTTTTTTAATCACACTATGCATCTGCAAGACCGGATGATTTCAATAAAACCAACGAATTTCCTTACACTATTGACTATTTTTATTATCATTTTTTTGTTCAAACCATTAAAGAGTGGAATACACTTATGGAAGAAATTGTATATCTTACTGATAATGAACTCTTTTATGATAAAGTGCAAATTCGCATTGGCGATTAAGAATCTCTGTTTCATTGTTATTTTTGTTTATATATTGCATGAAAATTTAATGTTATTGCATGATGTTTCCTGTAATCCCTTCGATCATGCCTAGCGGCGCTGCAGATATTTTTGTAAAAAGCAATAAGATTACAATTTCGTTCCGGTACGACTTCAATATTAAATGCTTGATTTCGGGTACTGTTTTGCTCCGGCTTCGGTTCTGGATCGGGTTCGGTTCGGGAATTTGAAAGAAACTAACACCAGAAAAGTAATGTCCTATCGCAAGAAAAAAAAAACAAAAAAAAACAAGGACTTTTCGTTGACGTATAACTATGAAACTGCGTTTGTTCTTCGATATGGTGGGGTTTAGTCAATAAAAAGTTGGTAATACCTGTCCTTTAAATTTACAGTAATTATATTTTCTAGTTAATTTTAGTATTTGTACGAACCGATTAATTAAGCTGTCATGTCTTAAATGCATGATTTTAGGGGTACAGTGATTTAAATCAAAGCAGTCGGATTTATAGCAAATAAATGTTATTTATACATTTTTCCAAAATAATATTCTCTTCCACTCAGGGTACAACTCAAAAATTTAGATGTGACGACGCCCCCCCCCCCCCCCCCCCTTTCGCCCTGTATCCTTTCTAAGTAAAATGAAAAAAACAAACACCTTAGTAGTGTTTGCGCTAATAGGGTCGAGCGTGTACATATCAGAAGCTGCAGAGTGGCTACTATCTCCAACTCATGCAGCACGACGGATTGTGTTTCGCCACACCACTTCAAATGAGAGCCAACTCGCAAGCACACAAGCTTCAAAAAGTAGAATGGCCACCGTGGATGGAAAACGCTTCGTTTGGGAAACCAGTATGGCAACCATAAGCAAGCATTAACAAGGCTTGATTATTGTGCGTCCTACACACCACTAGCAAGATGGTGGCGCCCAGAGGCCGTAGTTGGAAAAGTGTGTATACGAAAAAAACCGAGGGCAAGTAGGAAATTAGAGCGCTCTAGAACCTCGGAGCACCGAGCTCTTGTTTGAATGATTGGTCGCCTGTCGCAAAAAGCTAGCTGCCTTTTTCTTACAGAGTGTTCGAAGGTGTTCGAACGGCGAACGCCAGTGTCCATCGTTTGGCGTACACACTTTCATGTCCACCTCTCCCTCAGTTTCTATCTGTATAGTCACGCCGATACCCGAAGCGAAGAACAAATAATGGATGCAGTCAAGCCAGAAGCCAAACCGAGCCACGCCGAAAGCCTAAGAACAAATAACCGATCCCATGCAATCGAACCAGAAGCCAAGCAAAGCCCCGACAAAACGCGAAGCAAAGAACCAGTAACCGATCCATAACACTGAGTCAGAAGCCAAGCCACTTTCGTAATCCAAATGTTCTCACGTCCCCCTCCGCTGGTTTTTCAAGCCGGGAGCCTCGCACTTTCGCTTCACTCGATCCGCAAACCTGACCCTAGGCCAGAGCTTCCATTGGTCGGCACCACTACGGTTACAAAGACGGGCTTCCGAGTTCCTTCGAACGGATATCCAGTCTTCCCTCCCCCAGCGCAGCCATTCCGAGGGGCACCTCAATGGCACAAAGAAGCTTTCAGCTGTGACGAAGAAGCGCCAGTGGTAGAAGGGAGAAAGACTTCGATCGATATGAGCAAATCCCCGAGAAGGAGGGTCGGCCTCCAATGGCCAGTCTTTTGACTGGACGCGGTGCACGCGTCCGATCAAAGCCGCGGTACCAAAGTGTTATGCCGTTGTCACAATGTTAATACATCATACAAAAGTCAGACTGCAGAGACTGTCTGAGGGGCCTTTTTTTGTATGCCGCTGCTTTCAAATTGGTATTAAAAAAAAACTGTCTGTTGGTATGTTCAAAGCCTACATATGTATGAAGCACGCATGCTTCAAACGTTATTGATGTGTGTAAGCAGATCATTTTCTCATCATCTCTGCAGCGATCATTGTGTCATTTGTAAGATGTCCAAGCGGTCAGACTGCGGCATTAAGGTCACATGCAGAGGAACTGAATCAAACGATTAGTCTAGCGGCACTCCATGTGTTGCCTTTCTTATCGGCGCCGTCAATTTAACGCTTAGTACAGGTAAGGCGCACTTAGTGAACGTTACGATGCAAAAATGCAACATTCTTGGAGGTTCTGGAGAGAAACAAAAAAAGCGTGTTTTGCCATATTTGATTAAGCTTGCATGGTGTAACTTGCAGCAGTGATTTTAAGCATGAAGACGGCTAGGTGGCGCAAGCTACCGCCCGTTATGCAAGGTGCAGCCATCAGCGTCCGCCCATAACCCCTAAAGTGTCGTTATTCCTGTAACGACACTTTAGCTGTACTAAATAATCGAATTATACCCTCGCAACTACTTTCTAACAAATGTATTCAAATGGTTGCAAATTTACTTCAAAACGTCACCGATTACAAGTACTTTGATTACTTTGACTTCATGGATTACTTGCAATGAATACCGCACAATTTCGGCCGGAAAGCAGACGGACCGGTGTTTCTTACGCTATGAAATCTGGTGCATCTAATTCCATGAAAAAGACTCGAAAGAGTCAATCGCTTCATTCTGCGGAAGGGGCTCGACAAATGACACTCAGCGTTATTATTCGCTTGCTTACGTTATACTTGTCGTCACAGAGCAGACTGTTTTTTTTTTGTGTGTGTTTTTTTTGTGTGCATATGTTTTCAGGGGCTTCCTTTACCAAACTCCGCCATAGATTCTTTCCGTGATTGGTACTCCTGAGTACCTGGCGAGAAAGTACACGCACTACACTTTGTAGAATGCTGATTGCATATTTCTATGTAATACACCACAACGCGTAACTCAGTGAGGTTTTTATTTTTATTTTGCGCATATTCATCAGAGTAGATGGAGACAACTAGTTGTTGTAAAAATGTCAATTGAAATATTTTTCATTATTTCTCTAATCTAAGCTTTCGCAATATTTTAAATTTTTTTTAAGATCAGCAGATCAAACATTTTCATACTCATTGAATATGTATCTCTGCTAAAAAACATTGAAGATATCCTTTCACCTTTTATACGCTGGATTGAGCGAAATTCATTGTGTTATCGACTTGTGTTTTTTTTTTTTTTTTGCCTTGTCGTTTTCGTTTTGTAATGCTTCACTCTCCTCGTCAAGATATCGTCACAACTTTATTCTGCCAAGAACACTGCCACGCTGTATAAGCTTAAAATAAGCTTTCAAATTTCAGCCTAAATCCTTGGTCGTCCATTGAGGCGCTGCTAACCATGAAAGGTCAACCAACCGGCGTACAAAAGGGCGATACTTTCTTATGCACGCACAGTTGGACTCACCAAGACCTATCCGACGCGCCTCCGATGTCTCAACTACGTCTTTGCCCAAAGGCTGCCCAACCGAGCGGACCCGACACAGCTTACGTAAGATCAGAGGCTAACAAGGGAGCGAACGCAATGAATGAGGTTGCGCTAGGATTTGTCCAAGACGCCTCCAGAGACACTAGCGTTCGACAGCTTTACTTGTTTCCATGGAAAGCAGACGACAGGTCGGGTCCTCCATTTGTAAGTGCTGTCTAGGTGACACGAAACCCGGCATTTAGAAATTAAATGGAATGCCAATGGCTACACTGATGCAGTATCTCTTTCCAGGGACGTGGCCAGTAACTCTTTCAGCCTCGCTTTTTTGTTTCACAGTTCTCGGAACCTCACGTAAATTATGGGGAGGAGTCCGTGTTTTCAGAGTCTATTTTTCGTCCCATTCGGAAGGTGTTTTCAGGAGTGTATTTTATTTCGAAAATTCAATGTTCATATACATTTCTTTTTTGTTTTTCTCTTCATATTTTTTGAAATTCGGAGCTTAATTTCGCGTGTTTCCTAAGAAAAATAAATAAATAACATCTCCGTGTAAACGTATGTAAAAAAAAAAAAACAAAAAAACACGCTAGTATCAAATAATATTTCTTTAGCTGAATTTGGTGTTGGTGTCAATGTCATTGGCAATACTAATTTGTCCCATGGCAGACGTTGCACACATCTGTGGCTTCGATAGACGTCGATTCCTTAAAAACAAACTCCTGGAAGTAGTCGCTGGAAAGCACGTATTCATCCCATCCTATTCCATGCTACCTCCCGGCCGCGCGAGGTGTAGTGGTAAAGGATGTAATAGAGAAGTTTCAACTGCCCCACTTTACAATCTTATGTAATCTCTATGGTCCATAGATTTCACTGTTACAAAAACACATCTCCTTCCTCTTAAAACACAAATAGCGTGGCTTTTGTTGTGACCCGAAAGTAGAAAGACATGTCCTGATTCTTGACGAGATAAGCGGTAAGACCCCTTTTGTCAATGATCCGAGTTTTGAAATATAACTCTGGTGGCATTTTCCCGGGATCATTGACCCTGTGCACCGATCAAACGCAATTGTAAAATACCGTCATTATTTAGTCCATTATTTTTTCGGTGTTTATCAGAAAAATCCGAATTTACCAAAAGTTTACCGGAGGATGTTTTTCGAAGTTTTTTAGGATTTATTCAAAAACAAGGAGCCCTAGTTTTGGGCCTGTTCGTGATTCGCACCGATCAAGTGGACATGTCGCTGGAGGGAGAAAACGACTAGGACTTGTCCTGCGTTACACCGCGGCTATATCGTGAAATATTCAAGCACTTCGCGTTCTCGTGGAGATAGATGCATGAGTGAACGAATGTGAATGGCGGCAAGACCGTAAATATTTACTTCGGACACAGGGTTATAATATACAAACAAACGACGAGGCTGGAAATATGAATAATTAAGTATAAAGACCTGACATGTGCGACTGATTTCTCAATTCTAAAAATGATTGTCACTGGCGGTTGAGGCATCGGTCAACAATAACGCTTAAAAAGGAACCACGAACCAACAAGCATGAACACAACAAAGTCTGACTTGTTTTGCTAATGCTTCTTGGTTCGTGAGAAAAAGTTTCGAAAGAAAAGTTTGAAGAATTTTGAGCACGATTCGAACCCAGGGCCCTTCGGTTGCGAGCCAGACACGCTACTGACTAGGCTAAGCAGCGCACTTTTTTTTTCTTTATTTCCTGAATTATACAACACGAAAAATGACATCAATAAAGGGCTAAAAGAGCCACCCTGGTCGATAATAGAAAAGAAAATTAAAAATCCTTAATGGTCGCCAGCTCTTCAAGAACGGGCAACCACCCAGGGGACGGTTGTTGCATTTTCATCACTTCCTGCAGGTGACACACCGTTTCTACAAAGTACTTGTACACTGGGCGGACGTTGATATCGGCATGGCGCACCGCAAGACGTCACTGCCAAATACTGTGCAGGCCTAAAAGCATCATAAGATCATAAGGCACCGTGCCCTTTCCATCTACAGACAGGTATCGAATGCCGTGAGGCGATAGGGGTAAGTCCTTTTTTAGCGTTCTCTGCAGAACATCCCAAAAGAACACCGCGTCCCAGCAGTCGATAAATACGTGTTCTGTTGTCTCGGGCTGCTTACAGAGGACGCAGTGCTTTGACCATGCTGTTGGTACGCATTTAGCGATAAGCCATGTTTTAACGGACAGGGTTTTACTGTGCAACTTAAAGAAGAAAGTTTTCACGTTCGCGGGAACAACCATCTTTTCAACTCTTTTTAAAACGTCTAATCCCGGGCCTGTACTCTATATGGACCGGTACAACGGGACAGGAAATAACAAATCAATCAAATCTCTTGACAAACGTTTACGCGAAACCTCAGCGAGATACTCCAATGAGAAACGCGTCGCTAAAAAGCGGTACGCACCGATGACTTCCTTGAAATAGCCGTATGCACCAGAAAAAACAATCATCACACGACGCAACTACAAACTCTGGTAAAACATTGTATAGCCTTAACTGAATAACAGTCCTAAGAAAAGGGTCTTTCTGGTCACGAAGAAAAAGAAATCTGTTGACCAGTTGTCTTATGAACATGTGTGTGAGGCCTAGCCCTCCGTCTTTCACCCGACGAAAAATATTGGTTCGACACATTCTTTCCCAGGAGGAACTCCAGGCAAAAACAGCAAAAACCCGATGCATACGCTGTATGTTATTTCGCGAACAATGTATCACCTGTAGTACGTACCACAGCTTTGCTGCTAGAAAGGTGTTACAGATAGTTGCGCGAGCAAAAATAGACATGGCACTTCCTCTCCACTTCTCAGTCCTTGCACGCAAAGTTTCCGTTTCCTCGCGCCAAAACTGATCGCTGGAGCGGTAGTACTCTAACGGTACGCCGAGATAGCGCATCGGCGTGACAGACCATTCATTGCGCTCAAAAACCGGAGGCGTGGAGGGCCAGTCGCCGTGCCAGAAACCCAGACACTTCTGCCAGTTGACAGAACTACACGTGTTTTCACAAAACGTCACAGTTAATTCTACGGCTTTTTTAACACTCTCTTTATCCGAACAAAAAACGGCCACGTCGTCTGCGTAGGACACGAACCGAACTTCACTGGCCTGTAATTTGAAGTCACATATTTCGTTAGTACGTATGACGCTTAAACAAAAGGGTTCTAGATAAATATAAAAAAAAAGCAGTGGTGAAAGTGGACAGCCTTGCCGCACTGAAGAAAAAAGGGGAACGCGGTCACTGACCCGCTTGTTAACAATAAGTCTGGTGGCGCAGTTCTGGTACGCCATACGCAGACCTTCAGTCAAAATAGAGCCTACGTTTACATGCTCTAAAATAGAATACGTTTACATGCTCTAAAATAGAAAAAAAGTATTTCATGGGACACTCTATCAAATGCTTTTTCGAAATCAATTTGCAGTACCGCCACTCTGCGCTCCATAGCATCGCAACACTCTAAAATGCTGCGTGCCACATGGACGTTGGTTACAATGCTTCTCCCCCTAATGCCGCATGTTTGATGCGGGCCAACAATTTTAGCTATTACAGACTGTAAACATTCCGCCAAAACTTTCATTAAAATTTTATAGTCAACATTAGTCAACGTTATAGGTCGATAAGAACTGACTAGACGGAGTTTCGCGGGGTCATCACTTTTCGGAATGAAAACGGTATGTGTGCTTAAAAAAGATGGTGGCAAAAAGCCGAGGTGATAAGCCTCGCGGGTAACACCGAGCAAAAAAGGAGCAACGTCCTCTTTAAACGCTTTATAAAAGACCCCTCCCAAACCATCCGGGCCGGGCGATTTACCTTGTTGCAAATTATCAATAGCTCTTTCGATTTCACTTAACTCAATCGGTTGTTCTAATCGTTCCGTAAGTTCATTCTCAAGTGTTGGCATAAGTGGCAAAAAAATACTATTAAACTCCGTTTTCTGCGGGGTGCGATACTTGAAAAGTTGGGTATAATAGCCGACAAAAGCGCGTTCTATAACGTTCCTTAGCGGCACACAGCATAAACGAAACGATGCAGTGGTCGCTAAACAACACGGGCTCTATTGTGTACTTCTTACACGCCCTGACGAGATCAAGTGAAACGTGGGCCCTATCCAAGCGGGCATGACTGGCCCCTTGGAAGTGGATAAAACCAGTGTTGTACACGTTCCTCAAAAAAAGGAACGAAAACTCGTTCCTCGTTCCTTCCGATTTTCGGAACGCGTTCCCGTTACAAGTTCCATATGTGAAAAAGGAACTCGTTCCCGTTACACTTTAAAAAATGGAACGTATCGTTACATATACGTTACAGGGTGATTTCAGATAAGATCGACCAAAGGGTGGCTGGTCGACATTTTTAAATCAACTGATTTTTTTATATGACATTGTCTAGTGTCTGGTATAAACGAATCCACACTTAGTTTTGACCAGAAAAAAAATTTGGAGACAAGAAAAATCGTAAGGCAGGGAGAGGTGGACAGTTGCAATAACGCGCACTGATGGAGGGGGCAAGTTTGAAAGTGAATAATTAAAACAATAAAATTAGGAGAATTTTAAAACTTTTTACAAACAAACTATGGGTACAACTTGTCTGTAATATAAAGTAATAATATTTATTAAAAATTTATTTAGTTTTCTACAAATTGCCAAACATGCCTGCTCGAACTACAAATGGCAAACTTTGGAAATCTGTATCTCATGAAATAATTTAATCATTATTACATAACTTGCAGACATTATTTTACTAATATATGGCTATTATCGAAAAAATAAATAAGGTATCTGAGTGACACAATAGTTACAATATATTTAGGCAAACATGGGAAAAAAATCAAACAAAGAAAAATTCCAATGCGAATAAAAAAAAAACACCACCTTCGATTTTTTTTAAATTTGGGTACCCTGTTATACTCTATTTCGGCATTCATTTCTATAAAAAACATGTTGCATCATTGCACTGTGAAAGAAGAAACAACTCCCCAAAGTAGGGTCCTTTTTCAAAGCCTACACTTAGCAGTGTCCTATACAAGAAGTGACTCTGAGTTCCAGTTTCACGAAAATTGCACAAATCTTTTATATACATTTATTCAGATGAGGTCATTGATAAAAAGAGCGATCGGTCACACAGTAAAAGGGAGGAGAAACTATATACAGCATTTTACATAAGCGTGCAAAGTGGTATCATATTAGAGACTAATGATTTGAGAAAAGATGATGCAGTGTGAAGTTGTACCTTCCGGTATATTTTACATCTAGAGTAAAATAAATAACTTTACTTCCACACACAAAAACAAAGATATAATAGTAAGATATTTAGGTTGGCTGTGTATTTACGATTACAAACAATTTCAGGTGACGGATGCCATACTGCCTGACTGGAGCAGCTTCGATGCTCTCGGTGTATGAATGAATCGTGGCAAGCCGATATATTTTATCCTGCTCGAGGATAACATTTTGGGATTTTTTTTATAGTGATCAGATAAAAATTATTAGTAACCACCAACAAAAACAGTAGGTTAAATACCCCGTGAAGAAAAATGTGATAAATAAGATGTCCCTGCATTCAAAATGAGCAGTCCTTGGGAAATCAAATTCGGCACTTTACACTAAGGTTTTTGTAGGGATCGCTTGAGAATTTTGTCGTTTCCTGGAAACTCAGTGAATCGACCTTCAACCGTTCGGATGGGGGCACCCCGACGGCTCGCCCCGAGCATAGGGGGATGAGCGGCTTGAGCCCTTTTTAATCTTTAGCCCGGGAAGGAGACAGACATTCTTGCCTGTCGCCGCGAGGTAGTGGCATCCTCCCCGGCTTTGTCGTCACGGCGCGTTCCCAGTGACGGCTTGTGCAGTCGGGGGACTGCTACAATGAGGTTTTAGCGATGAGGGGCGCCGGTCTGGGTCCACTTGGACTCTATTACGCTTTACTCGCTAGGCTCGAAGGTCACGGCGCTAATTTGTTTTGACGCAGCGAAGTGGGGGGTGTTTTCCCCGTAAAGCGGTAAAGTATCGCCCCGATTGGAGAGTTCCCATAGGGGTTTGGCATTGTTTCTCTTCTTAGAAAAGGGAAATAACGAGTTCGGTGGCCTTTCTGTGATTGGTGGAGGATCCGCTGGCACTGGGGCCAATAGAATTGTATAATCGTCCTGATTGGACAGGCCCTGTGTCAGCGGGGAGTTTTCTCGTCCGCGCTGGCGAGGAAACGTTGAGTTTGAACAAGCCCGCGCGCGGAGCAAGTTATCTCCCGCGGTCCGCCGGTCCGCGTAGCTTTGTCGCGAGCGACGAGCAGTTTCTTTGAGCCTCACCGTGCGCGGTGAGCACTTTGCGCCGAGGCGCGGTTTTTTTGGTATTTCTACTGCCGTGCGCGGACAGTAGGGTTCTGTAACCAAGTTGGCTGTTGTCGTTTGAATACATTTATTTTTATCAATCGTTGGTCGCGACTTTGAGTGTCTTTCCTCGAGGCTCCGCCACCACCAACAGGCACCGAAGCGACCATCCAGCGCGGCTGTCCACGATCGCCCGGCCCTGACCTACAACTTCTAGGAAGGACCGGGACCAAACAACCTGGTGACCCTCAGAGAGGAGCACATTCTTTACTGTTTTCCTCGCTGTACCCATTTAATAAAGTTGCTTCCAAGCAGATCCGACTGTCCGTGCTACATATACGTCACAGGTCCCTTCTGTTGATGACTTGCTGAGCCGCCACGCGTGCCAAGACTGAATGCCAGGGAAGGCGCGCACCGTCAGCCACACTTCTTTTTTTTGTTTACGATACCGAACAACCTCATTTTCGTCCAGATATACAAGATGCACGCCTTTCAGTTTCTTTGATAGAACGCTCACCATTGTCCTGGCCGTCTGAATTGCGCTTACTGAACGTTCTCTCAGGTTGTTCAGCGTGGCCTGGTGCTTCACGAGTCCGCCAACTCTGTCACATGCATTTTTCCCATGTCCAGATGCAGAAAATAACCACTGGGCTTGTGGGCAATCGTCCTTTGCAAATTGGTGAAGCTGGTAGCGATTCTTGAAATGACTGGCGGCGCCGTCACTTACGTACGTCACGTACGAGTATACCGCAACGTTGTCTTTAACCCACTCCTTCACTTTTTCTAGAGCCAAGCAAGCGTGAGCGGCGTCGTGACACAGGTCCTCACTGATGATGGCAAAGCTGTTTGTAGATTTTCTTGTCGTCACTACACATGTAAATATCGAAACTTGTTTTTTTTTTCCAGTGATATGCTTGCACTTCGTCAGGAAGCACGATGGTTAAGTTTTCAGCAAAGTCAAAATGAAAGACAATGCTCCCGCGTTGCATGCACTGTTTTTCATCGTAGATCGCTTTACCTTGCGTTTGCCGGATATGGTTGTGAAGTACCCAACTTCCAACCGTCACTTGGATGACTTTTAGGAAAGTCTCAGGTTCCAAAGTTTTTTTCACAAGGTCGCCGGACTCCCATGTTGCAAGCACAATCTCTTCATCCTCCGTGATATCAAGTTCCTGGAGTGTAAGAAACTGGCCTTTTGGGCAGTGATCACAGTCTCCTTGAAGGCACAGTTCTGTTGCTGGGTCGCACAGAAATGCCGAGTTCATTTCACCAGTGTTGAATGTTGAGCCTGTAACGTTCTCTAGAGCGGCAATACAAAGATAATAATTGGCGCAGCGCACACAAACGCACACTTCCTGGTGTGGAATACATTGGACCCATCTAGGGCGCAACGAATAAAATTTCGCTAGCCCAACGCCGGAATCGGGATGCTTGTCTTTGTATATACGGAAGGCCTCTCGTATTGAGCGTGTCATGAAGCGATTTGGCATGAACGTTTTCTCTCCTTGAGCATGACAGAGATGACGTCCTTCTGGTTGGGACTTTGGCGCGAACATTGTAGCTCGTCTTTCGTGAAGTACTCTAGGGCAGCAGACAGGTTCTCAGGGCTCACCTTGCACCTCGTGTAAGGATCCGGCTCATACCACACGCCATGCTTTTTCTTGAGTTTTCGGGATTTACTGATGAGGTACATTGAGACCTGTGGAATCATCTTTTGAACCTCATTCTTCGTCAGTGTTGACGGCAGGAGTGTAAGCAGTTGACAACGTTCCCGGAGAGAGGTGGCGGTTTCAAAGGCCTGCCGAAAGTTGTCCACCCACTCAGTGCATGTGGAGCATGTTGGTTCGGACGACCCCGATGGTGCGTCCCTGTCGTACGCAATACGTAGCCTTGAGCGTATATTCTTGACAACAACCTGCTCCAGTTCTGTCTGCTTTCTCTTGACATAGGCAGGCCTGTCCCGACTTCTTACGACGCTTGGTTGTCTCAGCGGCGACACATCTGTAGGTAGTATGCTGCGATTTAGATCTTCAATTGCTTCTTCAGCTGGCACAAATATGTCAGGGCACTGCTCTGAGCTTCGCATCGAGATCTCCTTAGTGATGTGCATGAAGCAATGGTAGCACAGGTAGTCCGTCGCACTCACTTTGGTGGAACAGTCAGGCGGAAGAATTTGCTTCAACGAGTTTAGGTCCAACTCGCCAACACTTCGAAAATTCCGCTGCTTTGGTATAGTCTTTTTGTGTTTGCAAAAGTAATCTGCACAAAACACTCGTTCGGAGCTCCAGGACGTCTTCATAATGTATACATAAATAATAGAAATTAAACCCCAACTGATGGCATATAATTGCCAAGTGAAAGAACTACTGGGTGCACAAGTGACAAGTCCGAGGCTGAGGAGCTCACTCACTGCAAACGTACATTTGAAAAGAGAGGTCACAACTGAGGCTGTCGGCAAAGCTTGATCCACGTCAAAGGAAGAAAGAGGGAAAGTCTCCAGACAAAAAATTGTGGTCAGCGGCCTTCGAAAAAGACTTTCCGCAATCGCACTGTCGTCCCTCCACGCGCTGATATGAAAGCACCCGAGCTTCTACCACGTGGTTCATGACACAGCCTGAGCCATGTCGGCGACCAGTTCACGAGGGGTTGGCGGTGGGGTTACGTTGATGGTCACTCGGATTAACCGTTGCTGTACTGAGCTACCGCCTGCAGTGCCTTATCGCCGGCTGGTGTCAACAACGAGAACACACACACCCTGTCTACACCAAAACTACAAGCGTTCACCGCACACGCGTCGCCGCCGCTTTTAAGCTTTTGTGAAATTGCTTTCTTTTGCCGCGGAGAACCGCCTTATCTTTACTACGCGCCTGAAATCCTTCCAGGCGGGCGTACACAGTATCAAGCGTTTCGAGAAATGCCCGTGGAGTAGAACTATGGGAAAATTCGGAGCCCGCGATGTCGATATCGTCGCCGTTGTGTTAGTACGCCGTCGCGTACTGCAGTCCCCCGTTGGGGGAGGGGGGGGGGGGGCGGTCTTACTACGATAACATGGCGACAGCGTTTACACTCTATGTATTTACGCGAGGCTCGAGTATTTTGGGATAATGCTGCCGGTTGGTGTGCCCCTTTGTGCCTGATATTATCGCCCGTGACGCCAGCGAGTGAGATGGCGACAGGCATGACTGCTCAGTAAACAGGCGTCGGCGGCCATGTTTTGCTGGTTGAAGCGAACCCCCTTGTCCTTGACAGCGAGCGGGGAAATGCGAAAAAAAGATTGTATCGGCCGTTTTGCCAGAACTAGCGACGAGTGTCGTCTGCGGTTTCCGGCAGCTATTTTGCCATAATCGTGAGCTTAGCGAGGAAATGATTTTTGCTAGCCACAGAACACTACCACGCAGAAAGGGAATGCTTGAACATGTTTTTGTTCTGGATATACATCAGGGATATATATGAGAGAGAGAGAGAGAGAGAGAGATGAAGGTAGAGCGGAAGAGGGAATAGCATATAGTGTCGCAGGAGAATAAAGTAAACAAAGTTCCTAGTGGCCAATGGCTGCATGATCTTTTCTCGGATCACTAGTCCGTAATATGATACCTCTTTGTACACAGTAGTTTCTCCTTAATTTAAGTGTTTGAACGATTTCTTTAGTTATCATTGGCCTCATCTGAATAAAAATATATAAAAGATGTGTGTTGGTTTCATGAAACTGGAACTCAGAGTCAGTTCTTGTATAAAACACTGCTAAGTGTAGGCTTTGAAAAAGGACCCTACTTTGGGGAGTTGTATCTTCTTTCTCAATAAAATGATGCAACATGTTTTTAATGGAAATGAATGCCGAAATAGAGTATAACGTTATACTCTATTTCGGTAACCTGTACAGGTTACCTAAATTTAAAAAAAATCGAGGGTGGTGTTTTTTTTTATTCGCATCGGAATTTTTCTTTGTTTGATTTTTTTTCCATGTTTGACTAAATATATCCTAACTATTGTATCACACAGATACCTTAGTTATTTTTAAATATTAGCTATATATTAGTAGAATAATATCTGTAAATTATATCATAATGATTAAATTATTTCATGAGATACAGACCTCCAAAGTTTGCCATTTGTCGTTCGAGCAGGCATGTTTGTCAATTTTTAGAAAAATAAATAAATTTTAAATAAATATGATTACTTTATATTACAAGCAAGCTATACCCATAGTTTGCGCCTAAAACGTATTAGAGTTCTCCTAATGTTATCGCTTTAGTTATTCACTCTCAAACGGGCCCCCTCCATCAGTGCGCGTTAATACAACTGTCCACCACCTCATGCCTTACGATTTTTCCTGTCCCCAAGTATTTTTTCTAGTCAAAACTAAGTTTGGATTCGTTCATACCAGACACTAGACAATAACATATAAAAACATCAGTTGATTTGACAATGTCGACTAGCCATCCTTTGGTCGATCTTATCTGAAATCACCCTACATTTGTATTTTTCGCTAATTACTATATTTAGTTAAATCAAGCAGAGTTTTATTTTTTTTATTTATCCCATTAATAGTCAGCATACGAGTTCGTATGTCGTGATGGAAGGGCACCAGGAGAAGGAAACACGCGGAAGCAGGGTTTCATTTGTTGATATATTCATGTTAAAAATCTCAGCTATTAACCATGTCCATGTTTGTAGTGGATAATTCAGACGAGCCAAATGTACTTTTAGCGAGATTGCACGAGCGTTTTACAACAGCCTCACACGTTTCAATTCAACAGAGTCCCCTGTTAGAAGTTAACAACAGTTACTTCTCGATGTTGCTCTCCGTAAGACGAGCAAGTGAAGGAGAGGGTAGGGCTTTCGGAAAGTCAGTCTTGAAAGCTATAAATACTTCGTTGTGAAGGTTGGATTTGTTGTTCAGTTTGAAGGTGGAGGACAAGAGAAGGAATAAAGTTTTTTTTTTTTTGTGTGCATCTTTTAAGTAAATAATGTTCGGGATACAAGGGTGAGTCCGATATATAGCAATCTCTGATCTTGTTGTAATTGGAGGTCTCGTTATTGAAGTTAAAAAATGGCTGTAGTCCGAATAAGATTTCTGGGTGTATGAGGATTCGTGGAACCAAAGAAAGTAGCTGAGTTTGAAACAACCCTCTTTCTTTGTCTTCTCCTACGACTAAAAGTTTAGCTTTTTGTACCGCAGTTTCAGGCACTCAAAAAAGTATCAATACCCACCAGCTCTCCTGCACCCGAAACTCTTAGCAAGCGAGGACCACACTAAATAATCTATAAGATTAGTAGCCAAAAAGTTAAAGAGATCCTGCACCTCGTAAAGGCATTGTTTTTGTACTTTCATATTTTCCCTGTTAGAAATAAATTAAAAATCACCCCACTGGACGAAAAAAAAGGAACGCCGTTACTTTTTCCGTTCCAGTAAAAATGTAACGCGTTCCCGTTCCAGTTCCAGCGATGCAAAATGGAACGGCGGCGTTTCTTCGTTCCTCCTAAAAGGAACGCGTTCCAGGAACGCCGTTCCTTGGAACGCCGTTCCGTAGAACACTGGGTAAAACGCATACCTGACGCTCCTGACACGGAGTGACCAACGTCTTCCATCCCGTACTGCTCGACCATGTCGCTTAAAAACATTGTGCTCGCGTCTCTATACCGAATATTGTTAGAACGGTCCTGCGGTGCACACACGCAGTTAAAGTCGCCGAGAAAAATAACTAGTCTGTCGGTTTGTACATACTGTTCCAGATGCTCAAAAAACATTAAGTGCTCGTTCGTTCTGGTGGGTGCATAAACGCACGGGACTCGAAACTTATAGCTAGAACTAAGAAAATCACACATTACAAATCGACCAGACTCACAGCTAACCACTTGTTCAACGGTCCCTAAAGACTTCTTAATAACAAAAGACACCCGCCCGAATTCCCAACGGCGTAGCTTACGCAAACGTTGTATCGTGCCTCAAAAATTCGCACCATGCTTTCAGTCTGGGCCTCACTTTCCATCTTCGTCTCTTGCACCGCAACAATATCTATATCTTTCTCGATAAGCAAGCGGTTTACTTGATATTGGCGGCGTCGGGCACATAAGCCCCGCACGTTTAACGTGCCCACACGCAGGGACCTTGCGAGTTGCGTTAGAGGGCGAGAGGAGGCAAGACGGAAAACACGGTGCTTACAAGAAGCGGCATGTGTTGCCTCGACGAGACAGCGTTCGATTGTAATTTAACCGCGTAGTGACGACACATACCCGGAGCACTTGTGGTAATGTCTATCTTCTCCGACACCGTTCCATCCCTCCCACGAGCAGCCGCGCCCGCAGTCCCCGTCCACCAAGCCATTTGATCCTGCCCCCCATCCTTCGTCGACCTGACTTCTATTCCCTCCGTCGTTGGTCGTCGGAAAGAACTAGTGATTTCGCTACACGACTCTTTTTGCTGTCAGGGGTGTTCCAAAGCCTTGTATTGGTGTCTTGTTCTGTGACAACTTCTTGCGAGGTGACAGTGAGTCTCGGAGTCGCTTGGGGGCTGCCCATCGGTCGTGTCTTCGTCCAAGTCTTTGGTCGCCGTGCCGTCAGAACCGCCGTCACCTGCGCCTTTCGGTTCGCGTGGTGCGGGGTGGGTGACATCTGTTTTTGTGGTAGTTGGGTTCATGCTGTCCGCGGCCATCGCTCCTGGTTCACTTGGCGTACCTTCCGTCGCGTATCGTGGAGCCGCGGTAACAGGAGGGCTGGTGCTCGCAGGGGCAGGGGACCCACCGTTGTCGGGAGGTGAAGGCAGGTGCGGCGAAAAGCCTCCTACCGCTTCCTCTGCCTCCGCGACGTCCATGAGGAAGTCGGAGTGGTCGTCTTCGCTTCGGTCACGCGCCATGGTTGCGTACGTCTTGACGCAGTCCTTTGCGTCGTGGCCGTAGCGGTGGCAGTCGGAGCAGCGAGGAATGCGGCAATCTCGGCGAATATGACCCTTACGCCGGCAGCGGAGACAGAGCGGGGCTCGTCCTGGCACCACGACGAACACCTTACATCCTTCCAGACGGAGCTCATGGGGGAGGCTGTCGACAGTGTTGCCTTCCTGGAGGGTCAGGCACACGATCCGGGTGTTTGACTCGGCCGCCTCAAACCCTTTCTCCCGGAATCGCTCTCTGGTGACGTCGGCGGCTTTGCCGTAGCGCTCCAGCTCTTTCTTCACAAGGACGTTGGGAACGTCGTATGGGATCCAGTGCAGCTTATGTGTCACCGCCAAGCTCGCTGGGTCAATGACGAGGTAGCGGCCCCCCTTCACAGTCAGTTCTTTCGCATCAACCAGCCTTTGCTTTGCTGTCAGCGAGTGCAGCCTCAGCAACCACACGTGGTTCATTTGATGGGGCCCGGCAGCCGCCAGGTCCCTCATCACATACAGCCGTTGCAACTTTTGACGGAAATCTCGCATCTTGTACGGACGTCCTTTCACATCACAGTGCAGGAAGACTGCGTTGGTCACAACGTATCCGTTTGGCAGCGGAGGCAAGATAACCTGGTAATCGTCGGGCGATCCAGAAACAGATATACCGCGGCCTGACGCGGCCGTTTTCACCGCTCCTACGGAGCACATGATAACACGTCCGTCGCGCTCGGCAGCCGGAAGTGGAATGGCTACGCAGTGCACGCTTGTCGCATTACATTCTTAAAGGTGAATCTTAAGCGTCCTCCACGTTTTAGAGTCGACATACCAGTTGCACTTGGCAGGTCTGTATGCCTAATTATACATATTTTCAGCCTCGTGGTTTGTTCGTCTTTTCCATCCTTGTGTTTGATGTAAATATTTCCAACTATTCTTTCATTTCTGAACCTGTCAATGAAATGCGTTTTTTTACACCTCTCAATGACCATACATAAATGTTTCACATACATAGGCCGGGTCATTGAGAGAGACACTATGAACCATGACATGTATTTTCATATCACGCCAGGCTGGTGGCGCTTGCTGTGGAACGAAGTGTCCGCAGACGCTTCGATGGACAGAAACAAAAAAGTCTTAG
Source organism: Ixodes scapularis (assembly GCF_016920785.2). Lineage (NCBI taxonomy): Eukaryota > Metazoa > Arthropoda > Arachnida > Ixodida > Ixodidae > Ixodes > Ixodes scapularis. The sequence continues at coordinate 72,709,678 of NW_024609837.1, forward strand.
TGGGTGCGAAGTGTACACATCGTTCGTGAGGAATGTGTTTTCGTTAATACTGGATTTGTGTAAACTCCGGGTAAAAACTTCCGCTCATCGTTGAGGAAAGAAATACGAGCGTATTTTTTATTATATTTTTTCGTTATTTTCTGCGCCACAAATTTATGTTAAAGAGCTAAGCTTTCACACTTTTACACTTGGCACTTTGACAGCTCAGCACATAACTCCTGAGATTATTGGGTCGTTTCAACTGTCCCTTATTTAGCAGAAATAGCCGGTATTTATATAGCGACTTGCTTAAAACGGCCTGCAGATGTGATCGAACATATATCGGAGTGTTGTTTGCACACGTGAAGAAAACTTCTCAGGTTTTTGTTTCAGTGAAAATCCACCAGACATCCTCAACCGAATTTACGACGCCCACCAATTTCAGCTATCATGTCGTTCCAAACTTTATCCTGCTCGTTTTGTTGTGTATTATTTAACGCAAAAACAAATAATATGCCAGAAAATACCGTGACGTTACACTGACGGCATGGCAATAACGCAGTAGTTTACCAGACAACGTTCACGAAAATGACGTCTTGTAGAAACGCGGTTCTCCAACCTCATTGCGGAAAGATCCGACCATATTGCGTGATCTCAGTGCTTGACGTGTATAGCCAGGCATCGCCGTTATTGGAGCATGGCGTGCGCAAGTTAATCAAGCTCGAAGAACTTCACATCGAACACTCCTAAAAGGTTAAACGGAACAACGGCGCTCTTACGCGCTTGGAAAATGTAAACTTCTCTTTACCCACTTAAGCGCCCAGCTTCCCCTGTAATGTAAATAAAGGCACTTGTTGTGCTTTACCACTTCAAAACGGTTACCGTCGTGCGAAAAAAAATGGAGATCACCCGGCATTCTCACGTGTACTTAAAACACTACTGTGACTATATTCGACAATAATATCAACTGTCCAATCGAGGTCACATGGTTTATGGGCTGCGTTTGGAATACAAGCTATAATGAGCATGGATCGTTCGAAAACGTAATCACGAACCCCCCCCCCCCCCCCCCCCCCCCAATAAAATATGCGTGCCTCGCGAAACAAAACAAATGCTACTCATCGGTTGAGGTGCTAACTCTTTTTTGAATCTGGAATCTCTAGGAAACACTCAATTCGATCGACATATTTGAAGCGAAAGAGAAGACGACGAATCGCACACCACAGATTAAGGTTGTTATACTGAACATAACGCGGAGCGTAAGTTCGACTGTTTCCTGCACAGGGGTGCGACGATGTCAGAACGACACCTGGCTCTTATTGGCTAACCGAAAGAATTACTGGGTAGACCTCGAGGTATCTAGCAGTGATGTCTACCCACCATTTTACCAATCAAAGCCAATCACAGCTCTGCGTCGTTTAGACGTGACCGCGACCCCTGCGCAAGAACCAGACAACTTGCTTACCATATAGGCTCATTCGACTCATCTGCACCAGCGTGCGCCGGCGCAGAAAAGTGGTTCTGGGTAGAAACGAGCGGGGTAGTGTAGTTTAGGTTGTGTATTGAGATATTCTGCGCTCGTCACTCGAATACGACGGTGTGCACCGAGGGCAGCAGGGGCAGGTAAATCGAATGTAGCCGAGTCTGTCACATCTAAAACAAAAAAAAAAAAAAATACAGGTTCTTCGAACGTGAAGTTACGTTTAACACAAATAAAACTGTTTGCTGCGGCAAAATGGTTGCACAAATTTTCGCGAATTCCTAGATTTTCTTCACGTTATCTGAATAAAGCCCATTACATACCGATTTACATAGTGCGATTCTGCTAGCGAATTCGCAGCTGCGGCGTCGGTCACAGCAGCTTCCCCCGACGCTTTCTTTGCCGCGCGATAGACGTCGAAGCTGTGATGTCACAAGCAGTACCGCATCGCATGGATCAGGCTTAACGTTTTTTGTATTCAGGAAATGGGTACGCCGGCGATATGAAGGTGACCGGCGGACCGTCGACCGGTCCGTGCTATCAGCGCGATGACGCGGCTGGCGTGGCGGCTCGCTTTCTTAACTCGCGCTTCGCCGAGAATAGGCGCTTGGATTGAGCGTTGTTCTCAACGCTGCTGGTACTCCCCGCAGAAAGCGCGAGGATTGAGGAAGGAGCTTTTCAGATGCTATCGGTAGACAAAGTGATTTAGTAGTTTTTTTGTGATATCTGCTAAACCGGAAGGCTGCGGAACAAATCAAAAAGTAACTTGCACTTTTCGCTTCTAAAAAAGAAGTGTTATTAGCGTTCGCAGTTATAGAGTTCGCTCATGAATCAAGAAAGCGGTTGAGTCACTGAAAAACCATGTCGAACAACGTCCATTCTAGCTAGTTCACGTGCAATGTGCAAATCATTTGCCGGCAATGACGTGAGCGCGGCGCCCACAAAAAGCGATGCTGAAATCGAAACCGACTTCCACGCTTTCTGCAGAGAGTAGCAGCAGATCTGAAAACAGCGCTCGATCTAAGCGCTTAATCTCGGCGAAGCCCGCGATTACAAAGCGAGCCGCCACGGCAGCCGCGTCGTGGCTCTGATAGCACGGACCGGTCGACGGTCTGGCATTCACCTTCATATCGCAGGCGAAAGTACATCATTGAGGACGTTCATAATGGTGCAGTTATTTTTGTCGTGTTGCAATGAAAACTGCAGTCGCACTGTCGATGCCGCTCGTGTGATCAAAACAAAGTCGCATAGACAGAAGGTTAAGCACGACTTTTCTCCAGGAGCTTTTTCATGCGCGACACAAAATATGGCAGCCATTTTTTCGCACACGTTTTTTCATGTGGAGACGATGTAACCCGTTTCAAGTAGATAAACTGTACGAGAAAACTCGCAGCAATTTTCTGTCTCGTTTGGCAAAAATCGCGTAAACAGAAACGCGCACTTCAACTCGTGTTTACGGGATTGCTTTTTTTTTTTTTTCAGGAGGGTCGGTGTCTTTGTAGGACGACGGAAATCGCATATTGATTGTACAAAAATCGCACCATGTGAGACGAGCTTAAGACGGCCTACAGTGGTTGACGATGGCCCGGTTCAGACGTCTAGACTCACCAAATCTTCGGCGGCATTTGTAACTTCCACCGCCATCGTCGTACAAGTCGGACAGAGGTAATGAGCTGCTTAATTTGACCGGGTGTTTTGTGACGATAGGGGAGCAAAGCCGCCACCGCCGCCGCCGTCTGATGAAGCGTAGTAGGCGACTAGAGGTGTGGCGATGGAGTACCCGTGTAGCGCGTCGAGAAAGTCGCGCTGTAACTTCGTTGCACTTCGCTGCCCATTACCCGGTCAATCGTTCTGCTCTATACGTGAAAAGGAGAGGGGGAATTTGTGAATGGAAGAAAGAGGGTAAGAGAAGCAGACTTGTACGGTACACGTGACAAGCAATGAAGTTATTCGTGACCGATTCTTTTTTGGAGTATTTTGGTAATAATTTGAAAACATTTATTAGTAATCACAATAGTAATTTGACTACTTTGGAAGTACTGAAATTACTTGTAACGGTTATTGGATCCCCCCGCCCCCCTTCATAATGGTGCCTTTAGTTCGTGAAAGTTTCCTGCAAAGGAATGCTCCCTTGAACCAAATTTCCGACAGGAGCATGGTTTGCCGAATTTGGTAAAATGGCAAATATTAAAAAAAAAACTACAAACTACAAAAAAAAAACAGATGCGAACATAAGCCCATATAAGAAGACAGAATTAAAACAAAACGAGAAACAATAAATAATAATGATTGGACAAACGAGGAGGCAAATGAGAGCACTTGTTTGAAACTGGAAACAAAATGATAACAACAAAAAAGTTATACAGAATAAAAAAAAAACAAAAAAAAACGCGGTGGTGAACAAAGAAAAAAATAGAAAAGCGAGAAATGATGTGGTCAGAATTAAGCGTTCTTGAAAATTGCTGCCTCGGGAGGTATATATACAAGAAATTCGCATGAACGCAGCAAGAGCAAGGGCGACCACTTCACTCGACGCACAGCCTCCCCGGTCGAGCAATCGCCACAATAATGGCACTCATTCCTACAAATAGCCCTGCCACTGGAATTTAAAAACAAGATGGGAAAAACATTCTGTATTAAATGGAAATAAGCAGAATAAAAAAAATCGTTTACTCGCTTTCAAGCGAGTTTACATTGATAAGCGTGGTAGCAGCACATTCAAGCAGGACACCAGTAGAAACTTTAGAAGCCTCATATCAGTAGAACATTTAAAATTTTTTATCAATAAGTAATTTCGAAGCATGGTAAACGCAGTGTCTTGTTTGATAGGAAGAGTAAATTTCGAAGCATAATCCAAATGTTTTCGCATGATAGCGATACCAATATAGCAAAGCGTGATAATAGTCCCATTATAGCCTAGTGTTATGCAATTAGGAAAGTTTAAAGCATGACACCAGTAGGTGTCATGCTTCAAACTTCAACTACAGTAGGAAATTTCGGAGCGCGATACCAGGTTTTGTAGCATGATAATGGTACCAGTATAATCTAAGATTATATTATTAGAAACGTTCGAAACATGATAGCAGTAAGTAATGTCGAAGTCTAGTACTCTTATAGTATGACATAGGGGTTTCCAAACATTTTGGCTAAGGTGCCAGATTAAGGGTCGTTCGCAGTGTCTAGGGCGAAACATAAATAAGCCCATAAAATTGAAGGAATAATATGTAAATAGAACTATATAATAAGCATTTAAATACACAAATTATTAACTAGCGCACACATTTCAAAAGGTTAGAATGATAAATATATACACATGCTTTAATTTTAAACTAATTGCCTTGCTAAAACGACATTTCAGAATGAGTGTGATCATAAAACTGACACGACATAAATGAAAGCGCAGAGGAGCTTTGGCATATCCACACGGGACAGAATACTAATGAGATCGTTCGATCTGATGATGACATTATGCGATAGTTATGACACACCGCACTAGGCACACTGCACACGAGAATGCAAATGAATGTTAACATTGCTACACAAACATAATAAAACATGAGTCTAGGAAAAGTGACGCTGGTGATGACGATGCTCAGCAAATAATGTTCCGAAAAACCCGCGCCCTGATACGGTTTTCTCAAACACGTCCCGACATCTTCGTTGCCCCTTTTAATGCGCGTTCAGCCGCCGTATTTTTGGCTTCTAATGTGCATTACGTGCGCTTATTTTTCCATCGGTAGAAGCGAGCCGCGGGCCGGGAGGCATTGAAAAAACAGTGCTACCGGGGCCATCCGCGGGTCGGTCGGGAACTCCTACCCGGGGCGCATCTGACCATCGGGCCGAGGTTTGGGGACCCCCGGTCTAGCATAATGGCAGTAGGGATTTTAAAGCATGCTACCCGCGAAGTGTTATTTTTTAACGCTAGTCTTAAATCTATTCATTATTTTAGGCCACTCAACTATCTGGAATATGAGTGTTAAAGGGACACTGACATGCCAGAATAATTTTTTGCTATTATCCAAAACGATCGAAAACGATGCCTAGACATTAGTCTCAAACTTCTAAGCTTGGGAACTCAGTATTTATCAAGTAAAGAAACAATTTCAAAGCCGAATTCGAAGTTCCCGCGCGATCCGCGCCAGTGCAGTGACGTCACAGATTGAGTCGTCCTGTACCTCGACTTTCTCTGGCGACTCCGAACTGTCCCGACCGAAAGCGTCGTGCTCTCCAGCGTCCCGCGATCAACTGCGCATCTCCGTGCATGCCGCCCATCTCTGTGAGCAGACGACTCTTCACTTTCGGGCTTGAAGTTTTTTTAGGACCCTTTCAGCGGCTTTAAATTCTTTGAAACGGTGTGAAGTCGAAGAGGACGCGCAGTTGACTTTTGTAGAGTGACGTGAAGGGTCATGTGGCGCCGGTGCTGCGTGAAAGGGTGTCCCGACGGAGTCACAACCGAAACCACGGTGCACAGGCACCAAAGCAAGTTGTTTTGACCGTTTGACGATTTCCTTCCGAGGTCTAAGAGGTCGTCCGGCACCGAAAAAAAAAACTTTGTGCGATTCTTCCACCCCCCATTTTCGTCAGTGCTACGTGTTCCGAGGGCCGCCATGTTTTCTGAAGTAGAATAAAAGGGCAGGAGATGAAACCAGTTCCCTGCTCCGATTTTCAATATTTCAAAAAAAGGTGCGTTGTGCGTTCGCAATTGCGTTACGAAACCTTTTTACGAATGCTGTTAATACATATTATAAAGCTGTCGCCTACAAGGCTGCCAAATTTCATGTTCAATTACGTCCACAACTAAGAAAGCAAAGATGTGAGAAGAAGAGAAGAGCGCAGACAACAGAAAGGCTCGCGTGTGTCGGAAAATTGTTTTTTTTTTTTTTTTTTTTTTTGCGTCGTGCTAATATTTTTACGTGTCCATGACTCCAACTTCCCTCGTTTTAGACAACAAAACAAATTCGACCTTTGTAGTGTCAGAGGCCCTTTAAGTTTAATTTCGCCACCTAGGTTATCTGTTGTTGCCATTTAAAGCGGGCAGTTTTTTGTATAAGATGCCTAAGATATTTTAAATAGGCTTACTTAGGAACGATGTTTTTTTTTCCAGAACTGTAAGCTTTGTAAAGTTGTAACTGATTTGCATTTTGCTTCACTTGACTTTTTCGTGGTCCAGGTTTGCGTGGATATTCGAGTTTTCATCTCAACGTTTTACGCAAGAAAGTTCGCGTCGAAACAGAATACATGTAAAAAAATAACACTAGGGCTTCAAATTTACATTGAAGAGATCAAAAAGGCATAAATGCACGACAAAAAAAAAATAGTATTCTAAAGCGAATTGCGAGAGTGCGGTGAAACCAAGCTTCGGACAAAAGCTTCGAGCATTAAAGAAAGTTTGTGCAACAAGCAAGACAAGTACGTAATAAAAAGAAATTCTCGAAACGCGAAACAAGTTTCAAAGCCAAAAAAAAATCAATTGGAAAAAAAGAAAAAGAAAACAAAACGTGCTCATACATAAAAAAAAAAAATTATCACCACGCGTTCGGTTCAACGAGCAACAAAGGAAAAAGAAGCACACGTCGAAAATTAAAAAAAAAACCGAGAAAGTAGGTGCAAAAAAAAATTCTTGCGCGAGTGTCTTTGTGAAAATACATGCGCGTAAACTGGATCAATGACCTACAAGAAAGCAGGGTCAATAAAGGGCCTGAGGAAAATCAAGCAAGCCTGAAAAGGAGACAAGATTACGTCTTTGGAGATTTGTGGAGGGCCTCAAAAAGTATCAAAATTGCACACGTCGATAACCGGGCCTTTGAAGTATCGAAACTATGAAGGCAACGGAAACGAAGCAATAGAGCTGAGGATATTCGAACCCAATTTTCCCTACTTTGAATTCGTTTATTTTTTCAGCATGTTGTTGGGGGTCCTCAGAAAAAAACGTTGTCACATACAGCTTGAGGGTGCAACAGCAACGTTTCATCGAAAACAAATAAGAAAAGCTATTAAAAAAAGAACTTTGTCATTTTTACAGACAGTATGAAAAAAAAAAAACAAGTGGACAGTGATGCAAAGCGTGCATTAACATAGTTCAAAATAGACAATGAAATGCACAAACAATCAAGCACATAAGACGTCAAGAAAAATAATTGCAGGTAACCACTATAGCTCAGACTTTTTATAGCTAAGTGGATTCACGTAACAAAAAACAAAGAGGTAATATAATAAGAGGAATTGCAATTCTATCTGCTTTACACACACACACACAAAAAACTTGTTGAATTCCTTACCAGGAAAATTGTCAATATTGTTTTGTTTCTTATATTTATTTAGTAAAAATGGCACTGCATATGTTAGCGACTGCAAAAAGTACTGTTTGCTGGCGAGGTATTAGCCACCGCTCAAAGCTGCGAGTGCGAGGGTCACTTGTATTTCTCGTTAAGTGAGATATATATTTAAAAAAAAAAGCTTTAAAATTTTCACTTGCAAAAAAAAAAAAAATAAAGTAAACGATACTTATAAATATTTTCCCCCTTAATATATTATAACACGTGAAGAACGGTTCAATTGAATGTAACCGTGGCACATTAGCATTGTGTCTAAGCGCTCTTTTTTGTGACGTAAAAGTTATGTGAATATTTTTATGTTGTTGTAGCTAATACTACGTGCGATATATATATATAGAGTGAGAGTGAGAAAAAACGTATCACAGGATGAAGAAAAGTATATACGAATAATATGTTTTAAAAACTCCAACAACCTCCTCAACTGCGTTGTCTGACGTATATATATAGATATATATATATAGGGGGTGTTTCAGAGGACGGATGCCAAATCGCTCCTGAGAAAACTACTCATCGCAACGTAAAAAGGCCTGTGGGATTTTGGTCCTGGGACAGGAGCCAATTTAGGAAAATTATTAAAGTCCGGGATAATTAGGTTGGTTATTATATTTCCGTAATTAACTTTTTTAATATTGTGTTTAAGGGCATGGTTTATATTAGAAAATTGCTCAGCATCATCGAAAAACACCACGTCAACAAATCGCAGAACGATAGAAGGCACTCGAAGAATTTTACGGCTTTCTGAAAAACCGCACAAATCCGACGAGATTTTAAGTTTCGGTTTGCTATCGGAGCTCATCTCGGCGGTACCGCGCCCCGTGGAGAGATAGTACAACCAGCCTCTGCTGCGTCGCGCGATAACAGCCCAGCAGAGGTTGGTTTGCACTAACTATATATATATATATATATATATATATATATATATATATATATCGCAAATTTTTGGCGCAAAGTATGCTGGTACAGCGCAACAAAAATATGCTTAAGCAGCGCAACAGAGGCACTTTTTTCTGAGATATTAATGGTACGGTACCAAACTCGTTCTGCGCTGGTGCATTTAGCGTCCCGTCCATAGAGCAGAAGTGGTCCCCTCGTGGTTACAAATGACGCCAGAGAAGTCGGAGTGTCATGACGTCGGATGCCTAGATGTTAGTGGTTGGAGCTCAAAGTCCCAAACAAAAAATTACACGAGGACACTAAAACCGTTTACGGGTAGGAAGGCAAAAGCATTTGTACACCCAGCGCAATCCTACAAGCAGTGCCCACGTCTTCCTTTCTCACACGGTGCTCCGGCGTTGACATCACGCTCCCCCACTGCGCAGCCGCGGCGAACCCCGCCGCCTTCACGACGGCTTCCGTGACGAAGAATATGCGTAGCTGGGGTTTTCTTTGTGTCTTATTTCTTAGGCCCGTCCGCTTTGACCTTCATCGGCGTGTAGGCACGGCATCCCCCCCCCCCCCCCCCCGCCATCACGGCTTCCGTGACGAAGCATCAACGTTGCTCTGCTTTCCTTTTCGCTTTATTTCTGAGGCGCCCGCTTGATGACGTGTTTTTATGACCATCTTTCGGGGACAACGCCGCTGCCTTTTGGCGTAATAGGACAAGTATGGCTTTCGCCTGAAAGTACGAGTAAACGCGAGCGGCGCTGCCGTAGGTCCGGGGTTGCAACTTCTGAGGGCCGAAGCTTCGGCACACTGTCAAGCTGGACCGCTACCTGCAGCGGAGCAGGCGCCAGCCCTCTTACACAACCGTAGATGATACACCGCCGGGATCCCGGCCGGCGACAGCACGATTCTCGCAAGCAGCACGGAATTCGGCCAAGCATTGGCCAACGGCTGGCGATGGTCTTTTGGCCAATCGCCAAAGAGTGGCCAAAGAGCGCCGGTCAATGTTTGGCCGTTGGCTGATGGCCGGTGGCCATTGGCCAATGGCCAGAGCAAGGCGAGTCATCAGCCAATGGCTGGCCGCTGTCTGGCCACTGGACCAAGGACAATTTCCAGCCATTGAAAAATGATTGGCCAAGTCTGTGCTGCTTGGACTTATACGACGTCATCAATTAAAAAAAGGACCGCATTTTAAGAGGCGTTCAACACGCCGGTTGGAGTCGCGATCCAGGCCTGATAACTTAGTAACAATAGTAGGTTTTGCAGTTCTGGTGACCAGTGTCCTCATAAAGGTGAGCGGCTCATTCCCTGTAGATCCTTGGTGACATGTCTCAAGCCGTAGTCACAATGATAACACATCCTACAAGTAAAGGTCTGCAGAAATTATCCGAGGCGTGTTCCTTTCTTGTACCACGGTCCTGTTACATTGGTCATACAAAAACTGCATGTCTGCAGCTTTTTTCGAAGCCTATCTAAAGCAAAAGGGATTCGAACGCGCTTGAAACGTATCCGCGGATAATTTATTCCTCATGCCTCTCTTCGGTCTTTGTTAAGATGTATCAGCAGTGTGACTAAGGCTGAATTAAAAATATCAGTTTCTGCAGTGTCAACATGAACGCCTCGAATATGTGGGTGCTTCTATTTGCAAAAGGCCAAGTTGGCGGCTTTCAGATTTGATTCAAATTAGATCAGACGGCTTATTCCTCTACATACTAAAGTTCTTTGCGCTGTACGAAACTCTCTAGGAACAGAAAACGTCAAAGAAGTCCTTAATTTAGTATGATATTGAAGCATATAGACATACGCTATCTTTCACAAATGGTGCAACTTTGAGATCATCTTGACATATTTCCGCTGCCGCTAGAAATATATCTACACAAAAAAGTAAACTCAGAAGCATGAAACTCGTTTTTTGCTTATGCAAACATCTCTCGAAGGAACTGAAGTCACGTGAAAACAGCCAGGAGTATCTCTAAGGCCGCGCACACATTCATCTCTTTTAGAAACGGCTGTTGTCTTTCTCTCCCCCCCCCCCCGACTGTCTTTTTGACAGTCGGGGGGGGGGGGGGTGGGAGGAGAGAGAAAGATGTGGGAGGGGGGGGGGGGGGGGGGCGGGGCGGGGGGGGGGGGGTGTGTACAGCCGTTACGCATTGCAACTTCGTCCTCATTCTAAGACCGCCTTGCGAAAGGATCTAGTCTAGGCGGGTTTCACGAACGACGCCGTTCCCTTTAGTTCATTCTTCGTTCCTAGTTCTTTTTTTTCCGCGATAGAATGTCGAGAATGTAAACATGAACGCCTAGAATAGGGAGGAAGGGTGAAAGGATACATGCGAGATCTGTGCGAATTTCTGCTTTTCGTTCGGTACCTAACCTAACTGATATAAAGCGTTGTCTCCACTGACACAAGGTCTATCTCGCAAACGGCACCTCTGCGAGGAGAATTCCAGACAGGTTGGGCAACTCCCATTGAAAAAGAGATGAGAAAAAAAGCATGCAGACGTAGTTGTTATTCTCGTGAATATCAGCTTGTTTATGTGTCGTTTTATAACATCCTATGACAAAGGGATGCATCGTTTAGAAATACTAACATTAAAGAGGTACCACAAAGTTCACCATGCCGTCATCTTATTCGAAAGTTTAAGTGATAGTCTCAACTTTTCAATGGGAAAACGAGGACAATTCAATATAGCTGACACCATTCACCTACCTGTATTCATGAGCTTCTTCGGCCGCTATGTCTAAATTGAAAGTTAAAAAAAAATATCAGAGACAACTTTTGAATAAATTAATGGTTAGTTCTAAAATATTGGCATTTGGTCTGGACCGCTAGCAATACCTTTGGACATCAATTGAACGCAGGCAATGCATAGTATTTTTTTTTTCTTTCAGTGAAAGAAAAAAGTTTTTTTTTTATTTGTTAAAGATATATCGCACATTGTTGTTTGTTGAAACAACGTTACGTGCTTGAGTTGCATTTTGTTAGACAGTCATCTTCTTCGTCCAAAATCTTGCACCCTCACGCCAGCAGGCGCAACTAAAAATGTCGGGACCTGTAAAGAACTAATGTGGGCATTTGAGCTAGAAATTACTTCTAGACTGGCCCACCTTAATGAACAAGTAGCGAACGCAGCGAGCGAATGATGTGAGTTTCATTATACGAAAGCTGAACTCATCAAAACATACTTCATAAGTGTCTGAACACAAAATGGCTATAGACCCTTAACTCTCGAAATAAATTTGACCCAGGGCTAACACTAAAAGGGTGTGAGAGTAATGCCTTCTGAATGTCGATGAACACCCCAACGAATAGAATTCTGGCTGTCCGACCAGCAGCATATGGATAGTTTTGTACGAGCACCAAGTTTACAAGCCATAAGCACCGCATGCAGTTTCTACATGGAAAGACACAACAAATAAAACTAAAAAAGTCACGCACGATGGAGGATTCGTAACCCGGGTGACCGTTCTAGCGCCATGTGTACTTAGAAAAATCAAAGGTTGTCTTCCACTGGCTGTCGCCCCCGCAATCACGAATCGGACAGGCATGCTACTTAGTTCTTGTTAATTACTTTTATGAAGCATATTATACCAAAACATAGAATGAACCTCCAAGAAATAAAACATTGTCTGAGCCAATAACTATTCAAGATGATCGCAATAACAATTACCTCTGTTAAAGCGGCTGTCAGTGGGACTAAAATTCGTCAGAGAAAAAGGGTGTGCAATGCAACAGCAATCCATTCTCTAATTGAAAAGTGCATATTTCTGATAATGAGAATTCTGCAGTGGTATGTTACTTAGTTTATAAGTCTCTGGAATAGCGTTCTTCCCCCCTTAGAGGTATGCAGCTTTTGATTTAGTGATACATAAACTACAAGATGCACTTTTAAGTTGTAAGTCAGTTATATGCCAGCCTCATAAATCACACATACGTCGCACTCACAAGTCCCGAAATGCACTTTTAGAGCGACATTTAGGTCGCGCGACATATTTGAACTTAGAACAATTAAGAAACACGCTTCAATTTTTGGACGTTGACCCCTAAATACTGGGTGTTCCAGACAAAGTTGTAGGTTCTTTTTTATTTATTCTTTACGCAAAAATAAACTACGCAACGCTGAACGCTCATTTTCCGCCTAAATGTAGTACTCGCAGTCCCAATCAGATTCCGAACGCATGAGAACTACCCACTCTTTTATTAAAAATAAATATTTTTTTTATTTCCTGACATTTTCCACGGAAAAATGGCGACCGACGTAACTCTTCAATACAAGAAGCTGAATTGGGGCTAGTGACCGAAAATGAGAGAAAACGGGCCCCATTTGCCCGTTAAAAATGTATTAGAACGTCACTTATTACTTTTGAATGACATGATGACGGTGATTCTTGAAACTTGAGCATTTGTATAAAGACCGCCAGTGCGACACGTTGGCGGGGAATGGGCGTTCGGCCATTTGTATTTCATTTTTGCACAAAAAATAATCCTGTTTTTTTTTTTTGTTTTTTTTTTTGTTAAGCAGACATTTTGTGGAAGCAGTTGTGTGGCGATATTGCTCCGAACACAAAATTAGTCTCCCGAAGAAAATATTGCGCTACACCCTTTTCGTTCTGGGAAAACATTACTTTGTGACATATGTACCTAGTACGTGTCCTATAGAGACATCACAAAATATTTTTGGACGCTTAGTGAATCTTCAAGAGAAGGTCGGGTAAAAACGGCAAAAGCGACCATAATCCGGCTCACTTTTAATGAAGCAGCAACAAAAGCGCATCGTCAAACTCTCCCATCGTCGTTGTGCGTTTGCAATCCCCGACTAAAGCAATCACGTACAATGAATGCCTCGAAATCATGTGCCTTTGAGTGTGCGTGTGTGTATGTGTGTGTGTGTGACTGGTTTAGACTGTGAGAGCGAACCCAAAGACAACGCGCGCCTTTATAATAAACTTTTGGCGCCGCTGGGTTCCCTGCACCGAATCGCAACGTCGGCAGCGGTCGGTACCAAAAGTGAAACGGAGTATAATTCCCAGCTTTGGCGACAATGGAGAAATAACTGGAGGAGTAGAGCGGAAACTAATCGGGAGAGGTCGCCTTCGTTATCGTCTCTTGCCTCTATTAGAGCGCAGCTCTTAAGCGCCCGTTTCCCGCTTGAGCGGCGTCGCCGTCGCCGTCGGCGTAACCGTAAGGTCACGTGACCCCCCCCCCCCTACGTCACGTGACCCCCCGAGGTCACGTGCACCCCCTCCTCGAGGTCACGTGACCCCCCCCCCCCCCTAACACGCGACCCTCACTACCCTTCGCTCCTCCTCCTCAAGAGCTGCGTTCCAATTCGGCGTTACAGGGAGTTGTAAACGGCTTTCATTTGTGTGTGTGTGTGTGCCGTCACCAGCTCTCATATTTATTTTTTTTTGACCCGAGGGTGGGTTGCAAAAAGAGAATATATATAAAAAAATGTTGAACAATAATTTTGCAATCTGGCCTAAATTAACCGTTTACTAAACTTCAGTAGCGGTAATGCGAAAGCCACTCGCAAGTTTTCCTAATAAAGGAATGGTTCGGTACAGCTGTGTTGATCTCGAACACATCTCCTAGCAAACAGAGCCATACAAATTTTGAAGAACAAACAAATCACAATCGTAACAAAATGAACACAAAGAAACTCCGCCAAACAAACACGCGTCAAATAATTAAGGAGAACAAATTGACGCAACGAAAAATATGAAAGAAGACCAGGGTGTGATCGCGTCGAATTCTCTTCAGGACTCGTCAAAAAGCAGAGTTTTTCAGTGGTACAAAACTTCGGAATTTTTTGATTTAGGAAACACACACGTAAATAGGAACACGCACGCACAAACACACCACATTCAAAATCAAATCACAAAAACAAACACGTTTACGCATACATAGACACATACACTCTCCTAAAGACGACAGAATACAGCAAGAAGAAAAGGCATCACCGATGTTGAGAGCTCTCTCCAAAAGCAATGAGCAATAGAAGGATCTTGAGGCGAGCTTGCCTGGAGACGCCTGGTTCTCTCAGGGGAGTCTGTCAATGCTGCACGTATCGGGACGTCAAAGCAAAGTAAAGAAACATCCAGCGAGAATCAATGGATTGTCCAGAGTCGATTGTCGGGGTTTCGCCAGCGAGAACATGATGAGACGTAAGATAAGATAAATTAAAGCGGGGCGCTGTCTGGTATTTTGGTTTTGATTCGCGCGTGTCGGCTGGGGGGTCTTGCGAAACAGCGCGTTTTATTGCTGGCCTTTTTTTTTCTGTAGAACGTTAATTTATTTGTGCTTTCTGGTACTAACGTCTCTGCCTTTACATCTCCTTTTGCTTCAGTAGCACGACGATGTTCCCCGTCTACCTTTACTCTTGGGAATTTCGTGTATGATATTTTAGGCCTGGCATAATAAGTTTGTATTTCATATTGATTGCCAAAATGAAATGTTACTAATGGATAGCGTTGTACACATGGCATTGCATTGACGCGGACCTGAAAACCTTACAAGAGCCAAGGCGAATTCATTGTTGCGTGTGCATATTTCTCTCGTCGTTAATGACGAGCTTGGAATAAAGAGAAGTATTTCAATTATTTTTGTTTCTAGGTCCACTTGCCATTCTTACGGAAAAACAATTATATATATATATAATTGTAATAACGACGCAATCAAGTTCTTTTTACACTATTAAGTATTGCTGGGAATGAATTAAAACAATACGTTTCCGATATCGCTAATTTTCCATTCTTTTTTTATGTTATTGCTGCAAAATCAGTATCTGGAATATTGCTTTTGATTGCAGACGCGTGACGAACTTGAAATAAAGTAACACGATTAATAACAAAAAAGAAAGAAAGAAAGAGACGGAAAAATAGAGAACTGCGAAAGAATCCAAGCAGAACAAATTGGAAAATAAACTAAAATTGAATTGAATTGAAATTAGAAGACCCTTTAGGGGTCAGTCCAAACATTGAACACCCTGGAGCCATGAGGAAGGTCCCACGTAAAAGTCCAGTGTAGTGTGCAACTGGCGTCATTACATTAATCACCGTCCAAAGGTGTTGCGAGTGGTCATTGAACAGATGGTCTCTATAGACGAAGTAGACTTCTTCCAACACTTCCCAGGTAGCACGCCAGAGGAATGCCCAACTTGGGCAAAGGTCTGGCAAAACATCAGGGCCCAACTTTGGCGCAGTTAGGTTTTTGCACCATGGCACTCATCAGTGCCAAAGTACGGTGCCTAACTATAGCCTTAGTTGGGCGATCCTAGGGCATGCCAAAGTTTGGCTCTTCTCTGGTACGCCAGAGGAGTGCCAAAGTTGGTGCCATACTTGAGCCATAACTGCCATAGTAAATCCTAATTTCGGAATGCGGGGCATGCCAAGGTTTGGCGTTTCTCTGGTCCGCCAGAGGAGCGCCAAAGTTGGTGCCATACTTCAGCCATAACTGCCAGAGCAACGCCTAATTTTGGTATTCGGGACGTGCCAAGGTTCGGCGTTTCTCCGGTCCGCCAGAGGAGCGCCAAAGTTGGTGCCATACTTCAGCCATAGCTGCCAGAGTAACGCCTAATTTCGGTATTTGGGACGTGCCAAAGTTTGGCTTATCTCGGGTCCGCCAGAGGAGCGCCAAAGTTGGTGCCAGACTTGAGCCACAACTCCCATAGCAAATCCTAATCTGGGAATTCGGGGCATGCCAAGGTTTGGCGTTTCTCTGGTCCGCCAGAGGAGCGCCAAAGTTGGTGCCATACTTCAGCCATAGCTGCCAGAGCAACGCCTAATTTCGGTATTTGGAACGTGCCAAGGTTTGGCGTTTTTCTGGTCCGCCAGAGGAGCGCCAAAGTTGGTGCCATACTTGAGCCATAACTACCAAAGCAACGCCTAATTTCGGTATTTCAGCCTCGCCGAGTTTGGCTTTTCCCTGGACCGCCACAGTTGTGCCAAAGTAAATTCCAGACTTGAGCCATAACTGCCGCAGTAAATCTTCATTTGTCGATTCGGGGCATGCCGAAGTTTGGCTTTTCTCTGGCTACCCACTGAAGTGCCAAATTAGTGCCAAAAGTGGCAAAGAAAGCCGAGAGGCCAGCCCAAGTTTCGAATATCTCTGGTGTGTCACAGAAGTGCTCTTTCACGCGTCCCAGAAGAGAAATAAATTAAATAAGCGTTGGAAACACGATGGTAAGATGTCATCACCTCCGTTCCCAAGCAGCACGGCAATACTTTGCAGTATCGAGCCAGTGCCCGCCGAAAGTCGGTTCCAATATCGCTCAACTGTCCAGTTTTGCACCACCGTTTGATACCCGGAAGGTATTGCCGTACAGCTGTCTCGCCCCGGCCTAGCGTTCGCGCAATATTGTGCGAAAACTCTACGATGCTTGTGCTTCGTATTGGCTGAACGTCGTGCAAGTATGTGTACGTTGCATGTCATTTGTTGCGTATCCAATCACTTATACGGACAAACAAATTTTTTTTCGATCGCTCCCAGAAGTTTATTAAACAACTATCATTGCACACAATGTATTCTCAACATATTTACAAAGGTCAGACTTCTCTGTAAAACGAAAAGCAAATTATAAAATACAATTAACACTGTCCTCATGCCAAGCAAAACTCATCACACAAAAACCGCGGAGATTGAGAGGAAAGCAGGACGACTATCAGAATCATGCTTGCAGTGCACTTACTATAAAAGAGCGATATCATGTAATCCTTGATAGATGCATTATCCAACTCAGGCACCCCACAAACACATTCGAGGATTCGAGGACTGACGTCTCGTCGTCGGCGAAGAGCAGTTTTTGTCGAAGCGTGTCCAACAAACACATCACAAGTATTCCACGAACTCCGGTGCAAAAAATGGCTGTTACCGAAAAATTGGCATGGACGTATTCCGACCGTTTACGACGAAAAAACACAGCCGCGTCTGCAACGCACGAAAGCAACAGAACACTGAAGAGCAGTTCGAAAACCGGACCTACGTGGCCCGCTTATTTCTATAACTAGGCAAACGGCGAAAACGACAGCCCCAGAGATCCCATCAGCGTGACAGAGAAAGTCACCTGAAAAATTTTCGTCCGAACGTTTCTGTCCTACGCGTCCTACGTGGAAAGGTCACGCTGGGTCACGCGTTTCGCTTCACCCTTTTGATTTGCTTAAAGCGGCTGTCGCGCCCGCTGACAACCACACGAAGACACAAAAGCAGGTGGGGAGGATTTGCAAAACGCGAGGTCGAAGGGGAATCAACAACGCATAAAAGGAAAGGCCGCTTCTGCCGGTGACCTTGTCGCCTTGCCTAGTCTGTCAGCGTTCGGCTTCCATTGAGGGCCTCAGAAAGATAATCTCCTTTCTTGAGAGCGAAATGGACGGGGTGGTTATGTTTTTCGGGCTTGTCGCCATCCGATAGGCCTCCATTATTTCTGTCCTCACTCGCTCGCAGTGGCCTCCCATGGCTGTCGTGCCGGTGAAATTAGGAGCGCAAAAATACTCCAGAAGCCGGGCGAAGACATGATAAATGTAATAACAAAAACGGCTTGACATAACAAAAATAACAATTTAATTAAACGTTTCGCCTCCCATGCGGGAGGCATCTTCAGTAGAGCGCAGAGCAAGTGAGAGTCGCACAAAAAAGTTCGGCTATTTAGGCATAAAGTTTCTGTACACGTCCGGCAGGGGGCCCCGGTTCTTCTTTACCAGCGACGAATCACTTCCGCGTTTGTCGTTCTGGATGAACCAAGATTCCAGCAGCTTCCTTGGTCCCCACCTTTTATCCCTCGCCTTGTCAAAGTCAAATTGGTGTCGTCCTGACGTCCATGTATGGTCGACGAGTTCGGACTTGAAGCGGGTGGCGTTCGTGGAATTGGCGACATCCAGTGCGTGTTCTTTTAGTCTTGTTTTTCTTTTTCGTTCCGTCTCTCCAATGTAGGAAGCGTCACATTCCTTGCACTGCACCTGGTTGATCACGACCCTTTCTGCCTCTGGCGGGGTCGGGTCTTTTGGCTTGGAGAGAACATTGCCAATTGTTCTGTAGAGTTTGTATACAGTTCGTACTCCCAACGGCCTAAGGGCGCGTCCCAATGCCTCCGAAACACCCTTAACGTACGGGATGCACACGACGTCACGTGTTCGTTCGGCTCGATCCGGGCGCCGACGGGACATTTGTTTTTTAACGCGATTGATAAACCGGTCGGGATAGTTACGTTTCTTCAAAGCCTCCCGCACATGGCTAAGTTATTGATCGCTAAGTGTTGAGTTAGATGGGACTGTTTCTGAACGATGAAGGCAACGATCTTACAACTGAGCTTTTGTGTTGAGTAGGGTGATGAGAGTGGTAGTCAAGAAAGTTTAGTCTGTCACATGGTTTACCATATACGGATGTCTCCATCTTAAAGAAAGATTCACTAGTTCTATGGACACGTACAAATAAAAACGGCAAGGTACTATCGGTTTCATGTTCGCAGGTGAACTGAATTGAGGGGTGGACACTATTCAAATTCCGGTGAAAATCGGTTACGTTCTCTCTGTTAACTATTACAAAAGTGTCATCGACATAGCGACGGTAGAACTTCACGGGGAAATCAATGCCAGACATTACCTTTTCCTCAACATATTCCATGACGAGATTCGAGACGGTTACGGAAACTGGACTTCCCATAGGGCATCCGCTGACCTGATGATATATGTCCCCATTAAAACTAAAATTACACTGGTTGAGACAAAAACGCAAAAGGAGTATAACGTCATCAACAAGGAGGGTTGTGCGAGTGGACAACGACTGGTCTGCCAACAACCGGTCACGGGCGACATCAACCGCCAGGGCGTTGGGGATATTCGTAAATAATGAAATCACATCAAAGGATACCATAGCATCGTGCGGTAGCAGGGTCTGAGCGCGTATAAGTTCAACAAAGTCACGGGAATTCCGGACGCTAAACTCATTGTTTCCCGTAAGAGGGCTCAGAATCATAACCAGATATTTGGAAAGGCTGTAAGTGGATGAAGCAATAACATATACAATCGGGCGTAGGGGGTAACCCGGTTTGTGAATTTCGGGGAGTCCATACATCTTGGGTGTCGCGGCGTCAAAGGAGAAGAGACGACGGTATAGGTTGTCACTGATGCGTCCTTTCTTTTTCAGCTCTCGAAGGTGGTCAACTAACTCTCTTCCGGACTTAGCAGCGGGATCTCTGGACAGCCTCACGAAATAGCGACTGTCATTTATAACTTCATACATCTTCTTCATGTAGTCATCCCTATCAAGCACAACGGTTCCTTTTCCTTTGTCGGCCTTTAAAATCATGATGCAGCTGTCTGACTTCAACTTATTAAAAGCAATGCGTTCTTGTTGATCTAAATTTGACCTGGCCGGTTTCGCATTGTTCAAAACACTGACAACGCGGCTTCTCGCGAGATTTACCCCTGTGACATCGTGCACACGTCTGAGTTTCTCTTCAATTTCAATTATGAAGTCACGTTTTGGAACGTACCGTGCAGCAAGGGCATAGCCCAGTCCTTTGGATAGCAGAAATCGCAAGCCAGGGTTGGTAATAGTAACATAAGGTACGTACGGCAGAATTTTCTGCCATAAATAAAATGATTTGGCTAACGCCAATTTAATGCAAAATAGGTGCAAAGAGTTTTGCGATAGGAAGCGTAAACCGAAAAAAAGGAAAATATAAGAAAGAAAGACTGAAGGAAAGGAGAAATAAGAAAAAAAATCTCTGGTGACGTGGCCAAAAAAAATTCCGTTCATGTGATTTTTCTTGTCACGTGACCAAACAAAAAAAAAATAAACGAAATAAAAAAAGATTACGAGAAAAAAAAACCAGCCCGGTTTCGAAGCTAGGCCCTCTTGATCGTGAAACTAGCGCGCTGTACGAAGCGCCAACATAACTTTTTTTTTTCTTTCTTTATTTCAAGTTGCGCCAACATAACTCTGCCTGTAATGCTCACGCATTCTCCCATCATAGGAGAAAGCTTAGTTGCCTTCGTAGTTTTTCATGCATGTGTTATTTTTATTTGTGGCGAGAGTTCACGTCCAGAATGCTTTTAGAGTTTTCGAGCAAAACGAGTTTTCTTCATCCGAGTTACCTTCTAGAACCAGTAGACCGCACTGGGTCGTCCGGCCAATCAAGCAACTTTTTTCAAATTCTCTAACGTGCCCGTCCTCGGATCCGAGGTCGCCGTTTGACAAGCTTAACTTTCTTCCACCTTTTAGCCGGAACCCCCACGGCAGCTTTGTTCCGTCCCCACTCCCCCTCGAGAGGATGGCTCGCCCCGAGGCTAATCCCATTCTTTAGACGCTCCTTCCACCCAACGATGGCCCTTTCCCTCCCCGTCCCCCCGCTTCGGGAGAGAAGGTTCTTCTCTGTAGAACGTCCCTTTTGTGCAGCGGCCTTTAAAGACCGACGACCAGTTCGCGCTTTCCAATTTTCTGCTGTTTCCTCCTCTCTCCTGTTTTACCCTGTCCCTCGCTGCCTGTTTCCTCCTCTCCCATGGTGAGGAGGATGTTCTGCCTTGCAGAATCTCGAGTCTGGTCGTTGGCCTTTAAAGCTCAGATTGTCCTGTCTGTATCGTCCCTTTTGTGTCTCGACTTTTAATGTTTAAAAAGTATCAACACGCTAAAATAGTACAATTTCCGGGTTTTTATTTTCATTCCCCAAGTGGTGATGCGGGAGCCGCGCCACAGAGCCCCGGTCGTTTCCGCTCTTTGTTATCGCTAGGATTTGACAGTGCTCAATCACAATGCAAGACAAGCACAGAGCCACGCTCGCTTTTGCAATGCGCCGCCTAATAATGATATCTCTTGTGGAAACGTGCGCACATCGGTCTTGCGCAGTGTTAGCTCAATGGCAGCACTTTCTGTAAAGGCGGATTCACACCGGGGATGTAAGCAGTCGCGAGATCCAACTAAATCGCATCGAAAAAAAAAAGGAATAAAAGTAATTAGTTGGTCAATTTGGCGTGCGCGATGAGCGAGTCCAACGCCTTCGTTGGCGAGTCGCTGCTCTAAAACTCTCGCTCCGAACGCCGTTGGTTGGCTCGGCCTCTCCGCGACTAGAGTGCATCGTAAAAAGTCGGGTCAGCAAGCGACTCCTCAAAACCCGTCACATTTTGCCCGCGATGGTCGCTTTTGCGATGAAAGTTATGGCGCGACCAGATCTCATCGCCGGTGTGAACGCGCCATAATGTCGAACCAGTCTCACGGCGCGTCCCGATATTGGCTTGTGTACCTACGCGCGAGTGCGACATCTGGCACAATTTGCGTTTGCAAAGCCTGCTCCAGCCGCGTCAAAGCATTCAGCCAACCTTTGGACTGCAGAAATCAAGAGACACCCAAAATAAGATAAAGTTGCCAGCCGAATAAAACTTGATTTCTATTTAATTAAGATGAAGACCACCTGCGTACATCAAATACCTCATCAGCCGAACTCCAAGGCAGTAAGCCTAGTTCTGGCACTTGTTTGGCAACTTTGGCCCGCAGCTGCCAGATCACAGCCAAACTATCGGGAAGCGAAGCCTAACTTGGGCGCTCGTTTGGCGACTTGGGCCCAAAGATGCCAGATCTCAACCGAACTACAAGGTAGTAAGCCTAACTCTGGTACATTTGTGGCGATTTTGGCT
The DNA here is from genome assembly GCF_016920785.2 of Ixodes scapularis. Lineage (NCBI taxonomy): Eukaryota > Metazoa > Arthropoda > Arachnida > Ixodida > Ixodidae > Ixodes > Ixodes scapularis. Next base: position 72,731,974 of record NW_024609837.1, read on the forward strand.
CGAATGTGCCAGGTGACAGCCGAACTGTCAAAAAGTGAAGCCTAACTTTGGCATTAGTTTGGCAATTTTGGCCCGAAAATGCCAAAGCTCTGCCGAACTACAAGGTAGTAAGCCTAACTCTGGCACATCTGTGGCGATTTTGGCCCGAATGTGCGAGGTGACAGCCGAACTATCAAAAAGTGAAGCCTAACTTTGGCATTAGTTTGGCGATTTCGGCCCAAAAATGCCAAAGATCTGCTGAACTACCGGGCAGTAAGCCTAAATTTGGCATTTTTTAGGCGATTTAGGCCCGAAGATGCCAGACGACAGCCGATTTACCCGGCAGCGAAGCCTAAGTTTGGCACTTGTTCTGCGAATTAGGGCCAAGATACCCAAACTGTTGCCAAAGGAGGTCAGGTTTGGCACTACTTTGGCTTTTTCGGGCTTTTTAATGCCCTAAACTGCCAGATGCAAGCCAAGTTTTGGCCGAGAACTCGGTGCTGCCCGGGTTGGTACGCAACAAGGCAGTAGCGCTCGAGTTTCTATGCCAGCTACTGGTGTACAGCGGAGAGCACAAATTCGGTAACTGTAATTCGGTAATTTCAACTACGCCGCGTATTTGCAAACGGTGGGCGATACGCGGCGTGGCAACACCGCTCGCGCCGGATTGGCTGATCCTCGGTAAGGACGCTGTCTCGTCACACATAGCAACGGGGGGCTCATTCACGTGCACCAGTGATACACACGCGCAACGTTGCCGCTATGAGTCGTGAACGGAAGGGAGGGGGGTGGGAGGGGGGGGGGAGAGAGGCGGGGGCAGGGGGAGAGGGGGCAGAAAGGGTGAGCGCGCAGGCCTGCCGACCTGCACGCTCGTTGCTATGTGTGTCGACGCAGCGTCGTCTTCAATCCGGCGCGAGCGGTGTTGCCATGCCGCGTGTCGCCCGCCGATTACAAATACGTCGCTCCGCGAGCGTTCGGCTTGAACTTGTATTTCCAATGAGTTCGAACTGAACGCTGCATGACTCGGCACTCTTGTTGAATCGGTGCCGTGCAGTTTCCTCTTTTAGTGAGTTACGAAAATTCTGAACTAAGACTTTCTTATATAGAAGCTCTTGGATACGAACTTCTCAAGATGTTGCTCTGCTCTCATTCGATAAAAACAAATTGCGTGACGTCATAGGCAAAACGCGTAACCAGATTACGCTGTTCCCTTCTCTCAAAGCTGCGACGACTTGTTACAACAATCGCCCTTCAGTGCCTTCATTTTCTTTGGCGGGGTGAGAAAAAGAAATATAATGAATTGAGCACAGAACATAAAAGCATAACAGATATACCTCGGCTGAAAGGTGAAAAAGATTAGATGTTCTATAAAACAAGCAGGGGCAAAAAAAAAAATTGCACATACAGAGGAAGGAACAAAATTTTATTCATTGCGCTTAAAATGTTTGTTTTTGATAAAAATCTGAAAATATAGTAACATTTTCCTTCTGTGATATTCCTTATGTTTGCCGTCCTAGATTTGTCTCAAAAACCACACGCATGACGAACAAAATGTATTATTGTTGAAGTTCCCTCTACGTTATGCCTACCAATCTAAAATCACCAATATATTTTTTTCTGTCTTTGCGCATGTAAGACTGAAACCTCGAAGTTCAGACTAATATTTTAACAACGTAGCAGCAGGACCTTAGCTAGGCCGAACAACAAAAAAGCTCGGTTACTTGAAAAGACAAAATACATGGTGTTGCTCGTATAAAAAAAAAATACCTATGGAATGTGTGCATTCACGTACTCAAAAAAAGAAAAAAATATATATTTTGGTGTGTAGCCTATTTGTTTCAGTATAAACAGAATACTACTTGTATTTAAGCGAGTTGATGAGCATCTGTAAAGGAAGTGTTTATGATGCCGGGGTCCGCAGGCTCTTCCGTTCTGCACAGTGAAAAGATACAGCATGCGCGAAGTGTTGACACATCTAAACGGGAAAAAGTACAAAAAGTGAAGAAGAGTGTGTTTGCTTTTGTTCTCAAGGACGCGGCGACAAAAGTGCCTGGCTGTGGCAATTGAATTAGCCCCGGCGGCTTTCGTGTATCGGACGATTATGCGATGAACTCAGCTGAAATGTAAGCCTTTCACTTAAAGAAGTCATTGGAATGTGTTTTAACGTCAGTTGAGCTGATAAGCTAGTATGTTTTCAATGCCTGCGAACTTGTACCAGTGGAAGCGTTTAGGGAAAAATTTCTGCAGAAAAATTAGTTGAGTTTCGCAAAAAGTCATTGTGTGTGTGTGTGTGTGTGTGTGCGTGTGTTTTATTAGAGAGTGGAAGATTAGATTGCTCCAATGGGCTTGTAAGGTTTCTGCTGTCGTTAAGAATTATGACCAGCGTACTATCGATGCTAGCCTCAAATGTTTAACACGCATCGCGCAGTAGTGATTACGCTACCACAGGCCGGTATAATGCTCATGCAGATGGAAATAGGCTGGGGTAGGAAGTAACAGCTTTATTTTAATTATAAGCAAAATATATTATAACATAGAGGTGTTTTGCGATTATAAGTCAAGGGTTCCTTTTGCAACATAAGGGGTTGTTTTCGAATCTACCATGTTTTCTTAATTTTGTGGATTAATATTTCAACTATAAATAAATTTATAATATCTATGCGGGTTAAATGTGCTTTCAAGTTGACTCTAAAACTATTAATGTCGGAAACAAAATTTTTTTGGAGTGCAGGCAAATGTTTAGAAGGAATATCTCATCATCTATAGAAAACATTAATAAATATTTTTACGACGTGCAAATCAATATGTGAAGCCTAATGTGTTTAAAACAAACTTTTCAATATAGGTCTAGAAAATCTTTCAGTGATCTTTTGTTTTATTACTTGGTAACTACACGTTGTGCACTGAACTTCAATGGTTGGAAAAATTACTAATAATAGGTTAATCTCAAAAGTAATTCCAACATTATAGTATTTAAATCTTTTAAGTATCTAGCCATGCGTTTAATATACTATTTTGTTCAGCAGTGTTTTCTCTATCGTTTTTTTCTTAAACAAAGATAGGCGAGTTATAGTTATCTCGAGGACTATAACCTGCCGATGGTGAACATGCAAGATTCGAAATTGCGAGATTCAAGATTTTTAACGCAGTAGGCGCGGCATGAAGAAAAAGATCCCAAGATTGATTTGACAAATCTTTCGAGCCTGGGTTTTAGTGTACAGGAGAGGGGAAGAAATGGAAATGGGGTTATCGAGGCTTAGGATTCTTCTTTCCCGTTGCCTCGAACATCGCCTTTGTAACCCGAGTCTTCCGTTCTATTTTTCACCCCAGGATATATTCAGCGACCTCTCGGGACACGCAGGCGAAAACTCGGTGTCATCCCAATCGAACGGTGATTTCGATCTCACGGGGCGCAACCTAAATCCTGGAGAAATAAAAATAAGAAAAACTGCTTTGTATAAAAAACAAATGCGATAAATAAAAATTGAAAAAAAGCGTTCGATTCTTTTCTTTTTTGCGAACTTATTTGCTGGAACGCGAAAGTTACGAAAGAAGTATTTCATCGAAAAATAACGAGAGATATAGACGCGGAGAGTTTTGGGAAAAATTCGAAATCCCCAAAAACGAATCAACAACTTTTTCTTTTTTCTAATTTACGGTATGTAAACTTTATTGGTCACGTCTGCTTGCGTTTCGGGTAAAATTAGAGCCACGCAAAAATCATAAAACGCTCAATCAGAACAAAAAAATGACTTCCCCAAAAAAATATATATATAAAAGATAAAGACGCGCGAGGTGTGATGAGTCTCTCGGATCTCATTATCGCACCGCAGTGAATAAAATTGCGGCATTAGGAGATAAGAATTTGGAGGAACCAATCACAAAGCAAGGAGCGTGAATTAAGATAAAAAGCCAGGCTCAGCCTTGCTTAAGCTCTCAGTTATAAAAAAAATGAAACATTATGCACCATAATTATTTCTTTCTCCTCACTTTATCCTCTTTGGCGCCTTAATTTTTGAGTAATTTCCTTTTATTTCCGGTGAAGGCAATAATTTACTTTCGCCCAACACTTGGCACAATAAATAAAAAACCTAAAAACCTATCTTACTCTTACTGAAAAATACATTAAAAATGGGCCACTATAATGTCACTACATGTACAAACTACAGAATTATTTTTTTTCACCGAGGAATAATATCAGGATATATTTATTAGGCTTAACCGTCGATTACAATATTACGCCATTCATAGCCAACCTTTAATCAATTCATTAATCGATTATACGGTCTTGTTTATAGCCATGCATAATACTTCTTAAAGTCAAAATTACAGATATATTTTCCGTTCGCTGAATGCCTGATAAACGGCACAATATACAATCCCGATTATGAATCAACTTCAATACGTGGTTGAGAATATTTCAAAAGAAACTCACTGTCACAGATTATTATTTCAGCGGGATGAGGCGAAGGGGGTTCTTTGATATTTTCCGGCAAAAGCTGACTTTTTTTATTGTTCAGAATAGCCTCCGCTGCGCTAAACCGACACCTGTAACCTTCTGCACCTCTCTGTACTCAGAAACCCCGCCCTTGTAGCTTACCTTAGGTTACAATTTCACCAAAAGTTTGCCCTTCATATAGGTGTACTCGACCATTCCTTCGTGGTGAAATAATATATTGTTCTTGCTTTTGGTTCGTCAAAGTTTTTACAGATTAACCGGTTAAAATAATTAATCGTGATTAAAGCATTAATTGATTAATCTGTCGGTTAATCGATCATATGACCAGCCCCAATTATTATGCACGTCCGCTAATGCTGCGGTCCTTCCGCGGCCAATTTGCGACGTGTTTTCAGAAAACCAATAATAAACTTTGAAGGATAATAGTTATACGCAGAAACAATGTCATTTTATTGCTCGCCTCGATTCCGGGATTTCATTTTATTGGTTAATTTTAGGCTCATGTTCTGTACGCCGCCATGCTTTTATGTGCAATTGAAATTTTGTTGGCTTCGAAACAGCCATTTATGTCTCAGCGATTGTGACGTCATTATTCCTAACATTTTCAAATCCCTTAATGTTTTATTGCTTAGCATTTGTGATAGCCAGAATTACCTTGAATTGTGAGTGGAACAGTAAAAAATGTGCATCAATAACAAAAAAGCGTTCGCCAATATGATAAAAGCTGAAAAGGGGTACATGATGGGGAAAACAGCTCAGAAAACACGGACTACGAAGAGGAACAAACACGACAGGACAATGCTGTACTCGCAACTGAAGAATTTTAATAAAGGAAACAAAGACAGAGAAACCATACACAGTATCTTAAAAGATGGCACAAAAACAAAGGAGCACTCTCGCCAACCGTGTTTTTGTGCAATCTTTTAAGATACTGCGTATGGTTTTTCTGTCTTTGTTTCCTTTATTAAAATTCTTCAGTTGCGAGTACAGCATTGTCCTGTCCAGAGTGTCGAACCGAAATTTTTATCGGTTCGGTTCCGGTTCGGGTTCACGGCTTTCGGTTCAGTTCCGGTTCAGTTCCGGGGACCAAAAAATAACGGTTCAAACCGGTTCGAACCGGTTTGAACCGCTAAATTGAGAATATATTTTTCGCGTTGTTCTGGCAAGATAATAGATTTTTCACGGCGGGGATTTACGCCGTGAAACGATTAATTATATAGTTTCTTCGATCGTCCGTGCAATTTACTTTTGTTTTTAGGTACCATAAATATTAAATTCACTTCTTTAATTTCGACGCCAGAGTAGAAAAAATCTACATTAACATACATAACGTCGTGTTCATACGACTCCACATCCATTTGTTTACCAGTAATATATATTTTACCTGAATCAAAATGTTTAAGTACAAGAGTAAAGAGTTGAGGTGGTTGGTGCATACCTATAAATAGATCAGCTTCAAATTTAGAACTATACTGTGTTTTAATGTGCTTTCTTCGTGTTTAAGTAAAATTCTAAAGTTCAAGGTGATCTATTTACACGGTATAAAATGTTGTCACAAAGTGTGGTATTTCGCCTAAAATACCCGTGGTTAGTACAACTTTGTGTCGCAGTGTTAAAAAAGAAATCGTGATTGTGTCCTTGAACTGAGGAATTAATTACATTACATAAAATTATGAAATGAGCACCTCGTGCTCATGCTAATTATGAAATAAAGTTTACGAAATACACTTCACAATATATATGTATATGATGACGACACAACTGAGCTAAAAACAATGAAATTTTCAGAATGTAACAAAAGTTTTAGGATAATTCCTTTCAGTCTTTTTTTTTTTATAGAAACACCGAGTGGCAATTCAAATGCTTGTTGTTCTAACCAAACATTGTTTACACTCAGCACCGCATGCATGCCACTAATCATCCAGCAAGAAGTAATCGTAGTTGTTCACTCTAATCTATACGCACCTTCGCACTCAGATCAAATCTGGCCCCAAATAGCGCTTGCCCAAGTGAACATTTTCTTATGCAGAATAATACCCCTGTCAGACGGGCACGTTAAATGACATTTAAGCAAAATGACATTACAGCTTGGCCAATCCGCGTGTTTAATTAGCCGCGCTGCGCGTGCACGCGCCACGTGCACAACCAGCATCACGAGCTGATTCGCCGAGCTGTGAATGACATTCGATCAAAATAACATTTACTTTGCCGTCTGACAGGGGTATAAGCTGGCATAGCCTGGCTGTTGAGGTTTGTTCTTGACATGATGCCGGTCAATTTAATTTGCAAATGAGCATCACCTTTGCTAACTGATGATTTTAACTCGATAGCGTTAAGGAGCTCATGTCCCAGAAAAGCCGATGTCGGTGGCGTGACTGAAAAATCCTTATTGGTCGATAGGTTCATGACGTCAGAGCTACATACCCTCGCGCAAGAATTTCAAGGAACCCACAATGCTCACGTGAAACGTGACATCACGCGTGGAATGAGAGTGATTAAAACATGACATGTAATGCGAATTAAAGGTCGCCGTATGTTTCAAATGACTTCACTTTTGAAAGTAATTGTTTTGCCTCAAAGAAAAAAAAATGAAGAATGTTAGGCGGGATTCGAACCCACGACCCTTTAGTTGCGAGTTAGACGCTTTTCACTAGGAACGGCGCGAGCATCTGGCACGACAAAAAGGTGCTTTTTGGTAGGAGCGTTTTTGCAAGCAAAGTAGTTTCCGGAGTCACGCTTTTTGATCTGCGCCAAAGATGCAGGGAAGAGGAATTTTTACAACACAGTATGTTTTTAAAACTCCCCCCTTCCCCCCTCCCTCCCCCCTCCCCCCCCCCAACACACACACGCACGCACTTCTTTATATAGCGGAGCTGTTAAGGGCTAGTTTCCCCAGTGTAGTGTCCGTCAGCAAACAAATGATGACACTTAACTCTGGACAGCTACCGCCGTCTATAAACGACGACGGCAACCAGACAACCGGCTTGCCGGTTGTCTGGTTGCCGCCGTTGCGCATAAATGGCGGCAACCTCTCCAGCCTTTCCACTCTGGCTTGCCGACTTGCGGCCGGCCATTACTTCATTTACACCATAGTACAGCTATGGTGCCTGGAACGTGTCTCCGAATGGTGTGCTTACCGCGCCCAAAAAAGTGGTCCCTCGATTTCCGCCTGATGACGTAATAGAAGTGTCATGCTGTCGCCGGTCGCGACCCTGGTGGTGTCTCAGCAGCTGTGGTGGATATGGCAGACGCCTGTTCTGCAGCAGGTCGCTCCCCACTGTGACAGTCCGCGGAAGCTACAGCAGCCGAAAGCCTTTGCCTCCTTCGTTGGTGTGTGTTCATTCGACAATTTTATTTGACACTTGTTAACCGCAACCCTTCATTGCTTTTACTTTGCACCCCGTGAAGTTTAGATGGGTTATAAAACGACATCGGGTTGGAATGTTCATGACTTTTCCGAGGCGTACTGGTTCTCTGGCCCAAGTATACTCGCATAGGCCGCTACTAATTCAGAAGCCTCTTTGTCGCGGTGAAATTGCGAGGATCAAATGCGACTATTTCTTTTAGTCTTGCCTTCCCAAAGATTGATGTCGCAATTGTAGGATCAAAACCAGCCGCCTGACGACAGTCGAGCGCGGCTCATGGATTGGACAGGAGGACTGCGTGAGCACCGTACATCGGCTCGTAACAATCAATGTCTTGGCAGACACTTGGGTAGTGGCTCGTGTCCAACCACTGCGGTGATGAGAATAGCCGAATTCTAAAGCCTGGTTCAGACAGTTGCGTTTGACTGCGCTTGACTACGTTGCAGCTGCTAGAAACCAGGACATCCCTGCTGCTTAAATCGCGTGCCAAGATGATTCCTTGGATTGGATTCCACGCCTCATTCGAAGCACAGATGTGCCGGTGACTCGCTTTCTGTTCTCGACGCAACGCAGTCAAACGCACTTAAACGCAAGTGTATGAACCGGCCATAACAATGCCTGGAGCTGAGCATGCGTTTTGTTCCTTTTAAACCCCAGCGCGACGGTATGATTAACGTTGGCGGCATAAGATAGGCTCAGGCCACATGGCCGCTTCTGGCTCCGAGTTGGGGGGATGAACGATGCTCATGTTTCTCGAATTTTTTGACGACTGTCATTGCCTAGAAAAATATGAAAGCCAAGTTCAAGCAGTTATTAACGTTAGGAAGTGATCCTGAGTAGTATTTAGTGATGTATAGAAATATTTTTATAGCTCCTGTAAGCAAAGTACAGAGGGAGTCGAAACTTGGGCAATAACTTGAGAACGACGCTCGTGTGAGATTTACAGCGACTGCCAACGTTCGGCTGCCTCTCCGAGGTCACTAAAATATCCTTTTTTTTTAGTATTCCTTCCGTACACACGTGTAGTACTATGTAACGTCATATTAATAAGTCGCATTTAGTAATTTCAGTACTTCTATTCTTGGGAACATCTTTCGGATGCAGTTCTGCAACAACGAAAAAATATTTGGGTGCCTCAATAATGTGAGATGGGTCTTGCAACATTTTTTCTTGTACTTTCAATAAATAGTGTTAAGAAATAACACCCAAAGTTGATACCTTGCGGAAACATCCATTAGTTTTCCCCTAATAGGAGATGCAGAAAAAATAAAGGAAAGAGACAGCTGTCGATATCTCAACTTGCAATTTAAACAAGCGGCCTTGTTTTAAACAAGCGGCCTGATACCGCCAGTGTTCATCACAGTCATGCTCTAGGCGGCTAGGGTTTGGAAACCAAAAGCTTGGGCTGAGCTTCAGATATTGTTAGAGTTGGGCTATTATCATATGTATTTGACATAGCCGTTACCCGCATATTTGGCGATGCTGATTGTCATGAACCCGAGCACTCGACTAGGGGTTATGAAAATCGCTTACGTCTCGGTGTCACGTGATTCTCGGTGCGAAATCGTGATGTCATGTTACGTCATGCTGTCAACAATGTTAATACATCTATACTCCGCGACAACTTTTCTTGGCAATGCAGTGGAAGGTACGCCCCGCGCCCCCTCTCCTATTTTGAGTGTACGCAGGATCTCCTCCTCTCCCCGGAAATGGGGGAGGAGGAGAGCCTGCGTACACTCGAATTGGGAGAGGGGACGCGGGCCTGTACCTTCCACTGCATTGCCAAGAAAAGTTGTCGCGGAGTATAGTGACTTCCTTCAATTAAATCGAGCCGACGCAGTGAGTCACGCGACGTCACGAGGTCACGTGACAACATGTATTGATACCATGACGTCACGTGACAACGTGACACATGGTTAATTATAGTGCCATGAAACCCACAATTTACCATACTTTTCAATTCTGTATATGACGATTTGATCCATTGATAGAAATACAGCCGCCAATTTTTTATTCCCATATGTTCATTTTGTGATACTAACAAAAAAGAAAAAAATATATTCCCTTGAACCGTTTTGAACCGGTTACCGTTATATTTTTTTTCGGTTTGGTTCCGGTTCAGTTACAAGATGGCAGCAAAGATTTCGGTTCGGTTCAGTTCCGGTTCAGCTAAAAATAACGGTTCTGTTCTGGTTTTCGGTTCGGTTCGGTTCCGGTTCGACACCCTGGTCCTGTCGTGTTTGTTCCTCTTCGTAGTCCGTGTTTTCTGAGCTGTTTTCCCCACCATGTATAACGTCAAACAACTGGCCCAGTTCTCCACCTTATTACTGAAAAGGGAGTTTATCGATTTTTAATTGAAACATGTCAGTACAAGGTGGGCAACTGATTGGAAGAGTAGTACATCTGGAAGTAATTACTACTGCATCCAAAATAAAAATTACCGTTACCATTAGGTTTACCCTTTTAATCCCCTAAGGCTGTGCTACTAAAAAAAAATTTCGTTTTAGTTTGATAGTTTTGCAAGCAAAAATGTAAGAAATATAAATCAATCGTTAGCAAAGATCCACCAAACTCTTGAAAAAAAGCTCAGTTGTTCTGCAGACTTACATTTCCGCTACGTTATTTCTTTAACGAAATAAATTGCTATCAGAAATATGATGCTACAGCAATGCTCAAGCCCATCAAGATTTCTGCCCTCGGCTGTGCCAGCGATAAATAGGCAAGGCAGTAAACAATCATTCTCAAAGGCCAACAACCTTGGAGTTGCAGCCATCGAGGCTGGAAAGCTTACAAAAGGACGTTTGCTACCTCCTAGGTAAGAGAACTGCACTATTTGTTTCTTTTTTAAGTAGTGTTCTCTTGGCCGCAAGTCCCACACTCTGTGCCGTCGTTTTGTTATTGCACTGTGCTCGCCGGCATGGGCATCTCACTTGCTGCCTGTCGTGCTCCCATCAGACGCTTTTTCCGATGCCATACTGAGAAGGGAAGACATCATTTGTTATTACCTAGCATGCGTTTGTCCGTGCCACGTATCCGGGTTGTCTTCCTGGCGGTGACTGCGTGTTCTCTGCTGATTCTTGCGGGAGATGTCGAGACCAATCCTGGTCCAAACGATAAACTAGAAAAACTTCAGTCACCCCTCGACAAGCTTGTGTAGAATAGAGAGAGCTGCCAGAAAGAAAATACGGAAAAGCAAAACGCCCTCACTTCTTGCATTTCGAACCTAACAGAGGGGGTAACGGTACTGGAAATTAAAGTGGTTGACCAATCGAGTTGGCAGGATGACGTCAGCTCAATGAAACGGGATGTTGTTTCAATCGTAAATAATCTCGGTGCAGTGGTAGGCCACGTGGATGCTTTAGATAACCGCTTGCGTCGAACTAGTTTAATCTTCAAGGAATTGCCTGAGGAACGGGGCGAAACATGGGATTGAACAGAACAGATCGTGACTGAAATCGTAAAGACTTTCTTGAAATTTTTCGCGGGCGGAAATTGAAGGAGCACACCGCATCGGCAAAAACAAGATGGTTTCAATCGTTTGATTGTCGTAAAGTTTCAGAACTATGAGGAAAAAAACAGGATATACTGAGTAAAGCCCCAAGCTTAAAAAATGTTCACTCCCCGAAAGTGTCGATTGAAGAGGGGTTCTCTCCATATATTCAGGAAGCACGAAAAAAGCTAAGGGACTTCGCAAAACCGCATCCAGAAGCGCAAAAAAAAGTTCGCTTCACTTTCGACAAACTGTTTATTGATGACACCTGATATATTTATGATCCCAGCCTGAATAAAGTATATAACTACAAAGCGCTCCTTTCGGAGCTGTGCACTCAGGTGAAAATAAACGCAAATGACGGTCTAGCCGTAAGAGTAAAGAAAGCCCCTTAAGTTTCTCATGGCCAATTTTAGAAGTCTATTATATAAGCAGGGTGAGCTTGACAATGCCATTCAGGTATATTGTCTTCGCGTTATTCTTGGTACGGAGACGTGACTTTCAAATATTTTTACTAATGAAGAACTTTCAATACACAGTGTTTTTAACATCCACAGGAAAGACAGGCCTTTGTCTAGGGGAGGTGGTGTTCTGATGGCAATTCAGAAATGTTTCTCCTCTGTAGTTGTCGAATTGGAAACTGATATAAAGCATGCTTTGTTCGGGTTAAGATTACGTTCCTTCATGCTTTAATAGGAGCGTGCTATAGACCTCCAAACGCGGATGCTGTGTTCATTCAAGATTTGTATAAAGTTACGGATTTTGTTACATTAAGCTACCCTCAGTGTCCTATATTTCTTGGGGGGGGACTTTACTTATCCTGGTATTAATTGGATTGATTGTGTTCCTAATAGTAGCTGCAGAAATATTTCTCAGTGTAGAGACTTCATTGACATTCGTAAATCTTGCTCACTCGATCAGGCTGTATTAGTTCCAACGCGGAAACTTTCAATTCTTGATTTGTTTTTACCATCAATTCCTAGCCAAATACTATCTGTGAACCTTGTAGACGCTGTAAGTGACCATAGAATTGTCATGATAGATGCGGATACCTATGTTCACGAAAAAAGACTCGAAAATAAGTTGATTTTTTATTACTCCAGAGCAAACTCTTCAGCGATTGCATCAACATTAGAGACTTTTCTACTTGATTTTCAGGTTTCGTTTGGCCTCAAATTAGTTGAAGATAATTGTATTCTGATCAAGGCATAGCTTTTGGAAACTATGGACCTCTTTTTGCCTAGAATAAGAATAGCATCAAACTCCCACAAGCCTTGGTTTACTAAGGATCTAAAAACCCTACTTAATACTAAGAAACGACTTTACTCTAGAGCAAGAAGTCCAAACAGTACTGACTCATGGGCAAAATATTCCAACCATTTCAAACTTTATTAGCAAGCAGTAGAAAACTCCAAAAAACGTTTCTTTGGTGGTACACTCAAAGAAATATTGAGTTCTAATCCTAGAAAAGTCTGGTCAATCATCAGTCCTCCTAAAAGATACTCCGCTTTACGTGGGCTTACCGACGAACATAGTAACTTGATGTCTGATCTTGAAAGTGCGATCTCGTTCAATGAATAATTTGGCAAGGTTTTTAACGAAGATTAATTTCCTTCGCCTGTAAATATTATTAGTTATAACAACACATTTATAGATCAAATAAACGTTGAGTCCAACGGGATTAGCAACCTCATCCTCAACCTCACTTACTCTTCTAATCCAGGAGCTCATGGTATTACGCCTAAACTACAAAAGCTTACTCTGCCATATTACAATGATTTGTTCCAGCTTTTGTTTCAACAGAGTTTGGATCATGGATTATTACCTAAAGACTGGAAACACGCGAAGGTTATTCCGGTCTTTAAGTCTGGAGGCGTTTCGCTTGCTAATAACTACCGTCCCATTGCTCTAACAAGCATACCCTGCAAACTTCTGGAACAGATGATCTACGCCCACATCGCTATTACCTTTTAGATATTAATTTCTTTTTCCCGAACCAGCCCGGTTTCTGAAAGGAAGGATCTTGTGAAACTCAACTTTTTGAATTTATTACCGATATACATGAGAACATTCACTCACGGGTGAAGACGGACGCTATTTTCGTCGATTTCACAAAGGCGTTTGACCAAGTCCCGCACCAACGACTACTACAAAAAATTGAAACTTTAAACATTCACCAGTATTTGGGTTACTGTATCAGGGAATTTCTCTCTTTGAGAACTTAATCCGTTTCAGTATTAACTTCTCTCAAAACGATATTTCGGTGAAATCTGGAGTTTCTCAGGGATCGGTCCTTGATCCGCTGCTTTTCTTAATTTATGTAAATAATCTTCCCAACTCCATTTTTTTTTAAAAGTAGACTTTTCGCGGATAATTCCGTAATATATAGGCGCATTGTCTCAACAGACGACAGCCTCACCCTACAGCGTGATCTAGATTCTCTATCATCATGGTGTGAGTAATGGCAGATGACCATCGATATCTCGAAAGCTAAAATTATTTACATTTTCTGCGAAAAAAACGACGATTAACAACAACTAAGAAATGAGCGGCTGTAGTCTTGAAAAGGTTACAAATTATAAATACCTCGGTGTAACACTAACTGAATATGTAGATTGGAAAATGCATATCGATTCTATCGTTATTAGAGCAAATCGTACCTCGGGTTATTTTAGATAGAACTTGCATATGGCATCCTCTGATGTACGTTTGCTGGCCTACAAGTCTTTTATCTGTTCAACGGTCGAATATGCTGAAATAATTTGGAATCCCTGGCAAGACTACTTAATTAATAAACTCAAATATGTGCAAAAGAGAGCCGTTTGTTTTATTTTTAGAGACTATTCTTTATCGTCAAGCGTGACAGCTCTCAAATCCGAAGCTTGCCTTACATAACTATGCTCAAGGCGCAAAGTATCACACCTCTCATTTCTCCACCGAGTTTTCTAACATAATCCGGATCTTAAAAATAGGATTCTACTACCCCCAACGAAATGTTTTTTCGACTCGACCACCAGCAGAAAATCAGGTTGCCATCAAGTCGCACAAATTTGTATTCCGTGTCTCCTTTGAACCAAGCTATTGGCCAGTGAAATAACCTAACTGAAAGTGTGGTGTGCAGTCCTGGTTGCGTTTTATTTAGAAACTCTTGCGAAGAATTAAATGGTTAAACTTGTCTGTATACATGCTATTTGAATGAGTAGATATCTTCTACTTTTTAGTTTTGTGTAATCCCAATTTTTCTAATGTATTTTATGTATTACAAATGTGTTTCGCACTCCTGAGCACTCCTGTCTGCGTTCTATTTAGAAATGCTTGCGAAGAACTATTTTGCTAATTTTGTTTGTATACATGCAATGAGTAGTTACCCTTTACTCTTTATAGTTTTGTGTAATCCCAGTTTTTGATTTTTTGATTCTTACGTATTTTGTGTAATACAATGTGTTTGCACTTTTTCTCCCCCTCATGTAGTGCCCTCGGGCGATTTGAGGAAATTAAATTTAAAAAAAAAACCTACGAACCCCCTCTTCCCCCCGTCTACACACACACACACACACAAAGAAAAACAAAATGCCAATAACAATGACCCAGAAACGTCGGAACTATATTGAATACATCTGTCGTCACTACTGCACCCTCGCTGCAAGCCACCGTTCCTTTCGATCAAATCTATAGTCCTGATACACACGGCAAAACATTGGCGAAAAGTGACAAAGAAACCAACCAACCAATAATTCATCCTTGGTCAAAACTCATCGGTGGCTCCGAATATAAAATTAAACTACAAACATGCTTGAGAAAATAAAAAAAGGAGGGGAGGGGGGGGGGGGGGTTGTGCGGAGGATTCTTACCCTCAGCCCAGAAACAACCGATTACGTAGGCATATTGACATGGAAGACACGGAGTAAATAAAACCCTGAATCATCTGCTTCCGTTATCGATCGCGTCGTGTTTGATAAGCTCGTATCTATGATACCGGTTGATTCATTGCACACTCTGTCACTGATATACCCGCCCAGTTTTCCTTCTCATTCTTTCAGATCAATCTCGACGCAAACCAAACCCTCTCAGAAGTTAATAGAAAATGCACCGAGAACTACTGCACCAATCTTGAAACAAAACTAAATAGAACAAAAAAAAGTGACGCTAAGCAACACAAAAAACACGCTACACTAAGAGGACTAGCGAGACACGTCGAGATGCATATGCTAGATGGGCGTTAGTCCAAACAAAAAACATTTAAGTTCCTGGTTTGTGTTTTTGTGGTTTTCGTCTAGAAGCTCATGGTTTAAAGGGATACTGAATCGAAACTTCAAATATACAGGAAACACCTAGAGGTAATTCAAATGGAATCAGATAAACCTGTAACTGATAATCGCATAGTCATATTTCAAGCGGATGGCTGTATTTTTCGTTCTAAATGCCTGGATTTCGGCGAGCGCTTCAAAATCAGCCGTCGAAGAGTGCGATGCATCTCGGGAGATCCGGTGCGGTCTTGACGTCATCATGCCTCGGAGGGCCGAGCGTACCGTAGTTATGAGTCTTGCCACTTGGTGGCGTCAGCGTGTTACCATCTCGCATAGTCGAAGTACCCGAGGGCTGTAGCATATTGCGGAGCCGGCGGAGCGGCTTCGAGCGAATTTTCGCCGACCAACGCGACAAGAGCGGTGGGTAGATGACATTAATAAGGACAAAGATGCCGCCACGCCGCTACATCATCAGGCCATGATGGCCGAGAAGCGATTCTTCCTAGAGTCATATTTGTACGACCCATCTGTCTTGTCTTCGTCGTCCGCAGCAGGTAACAGAGCTTACTTACAAAACGATCATACAGCAAAACCTAAGAAAAGTCCCGTATTCACGAAGCGAGATTATCGCAAGTTTTTCGCACGCTACGATGAGATCCTACGACCACGCCTACGATAGCTACAAAGCCTTAAGCACTTTTTGTGATCAAATTTACATCGCCGGACACATCGCACGCTTATGTCGTCGCGACGACCAACATGCATTTCTATGTGCTCTCCGTGCTCGTCCCAACGAGAGAAAAGAAGAAAAAAAAGTAATTGAAACTGAACGCCGCTGCGAAGACAAACGCAAGAACCACGGATACCTGAAAAAGCTACAACGACAAGGACCCACCAACCAAGCGACCACCGGAGACGCTAGGCTTAGCAAAACACTTTGACGATCCGGGGCAAGACCATCTGCACACTACCGGCTGGCTTGATGAATGGAATACGCCCACGCCACCTTTGTGGACCCTCCTCGTATGAATAGTTTCATCCCTGACCTCGAATTTGGGGTAAGAAGGTCAGTCTTTCCCCTCGTCGTCCCTAGCTTGTTTTCAGATGCAGCGGTGACGAACGATCTCGTCGAAAAAGGATACACTCCTATAAATTCTATCTCCTTTTTTTTTGTGTGTTATAGGGCTCAAATGAACGCCATATGAATTGCATTCGCAATATGGGTACGTACACTTTTGCTTAGATGTCCATTTCATTCCGACATGATACGCCAACACATGTCGAGTTAGAACAGTTTTTGGGAGTGACTCAGTGCCTGTCCAATCTTTCTCAGCCGAGCGTCTCGTCAGCATCGAGTTGCGTATGTCTAGATGCCCAGCGGTTCATAAAATCGGTTGTAAAAGACCGTTCCCGAAGCGGTTACCAAAAACGCAACTAGCGCGGTTCTGCTCCCAGTGCAAACAGGTATTTACGTGGACCTTGCTGACACTCTTTTACTTCAAACGAATCTTCCTGGACGTTGGCTCTCTCCCGCATCCCCGAAAAGCGCCGCAGAGATTTGTTTAGATGCGCGCCGCTTTGCAGAGCCGTACGGGCAGTCTCCTTTTAGCAACGATGGTAGTTGTGTTGACTTCTTAGCGATCGAGTTCGTTGTCAGTTGCGGTCGACGAAGCCGGCTATCTTGTGATCAGGAAAGGTGGGCATGCGGGCCCGTTTAAACAGACATTTGGTAGCGTGAATATTACATCGCACGTACACAATCTCCAAACCACCTCAAAGAAGCGTTGCAGGAAAGACCACCCGATACTAAAACGAACGGTGGCCAACTCTGCAGTTGCTTTCTTCACCAAAGCGCCTCGGTACTACGTTCAGACCTAAGTAATGCCTATGAGTGACCGTACTTCCTGTTGTGGCGCTGCTCTTACGGGCATGTTGTCGTCACGACATTCCATCGAAGCTTCACAGACATCCACAAGGTTGTTTTTGGTTATCGTTTTATTCAGTTTAAAATTCGTTTTTTTTTTTTGCGTTATCCTACAGAATATTGGTATTGGTGAAGTCATATTTTAACCCTCTTTATGTTCAAGCAAAGAGATGGGGTCTAGAATTTGGTTTCCGTACCCCTTTAACGACAAAGTGACGCGAATAAGAGTAAATTGAGGCTGTTGTACTTTCCTCTAGTGATCTGATATATTTGGTTTGGTGTGACCCCCGATCTTTCAACGAAAGGCGTTAAAAAAAAGGCTATTACCAAACAATGCTTGAGTATATCTCGAACATCAATCCCTCACCCTCGTCCACAAGCTTCTTTCAAACCATCATTATTTCTACAGCCGAGCTGTTAAGTGCTAGTTTCCCCAGCATTGTGCCCGTCAGCAAATAACTGATGACACGAAACGGTGGATAGCTACCGCCATCTATAAGCGACGGCGGCAACCATACTACCGGCTTCCGGGTTGTCTGGTTGCCGCCGTCGCTCATAGATGGCTTCAGCTGTCTAGCCTTTCAACTTTGGATTGCCGACTTGATGCTGGCCATTACTTCATTTCCGCCAAAGTACAGTTTCGCTGGTCTTCCTTCTTCACCAGAGTAGAAAGGCTGAAAGTTTTTTAAATTAATTTTTACAATACTATTTCATCATCATTGGACGCAGCGCCGCCGCCCTTTATGGTGTGGGCTACTTGCCTTTATGAGTTGCCCCGGCTCCCCTCAGCCGAAATAAATATCTATCTTTCTCTCCCTCTATCAGAAATTTACAAATGAAGAATTCATTGTTCCACTTAACAACACAGACTATATGTCTCAGTAGAAATTGGCACGAGAATGTCGTAGCAGTTGGAACAGGTACACAGTTTTATTTATTTATTTATTTTTTTGCGAAAGCGGAACGTCGGAAATAAAAAATCAAAAGTCCCACACATCTTTCCAGTTTTCTAGGTATGAGGAGCATGAGGATTATGAGGAGCTGTTTATTATTTACAGTAATCAATACTTTACTTGGTATTTTGGCTAGTAAGAAACCTACCTGAATATAAAATCCTGACTACCCGAATATACCTGAATAAAGAAATTACAGTGAAAGTGACTGAATATCTATTTCTGGGTTTCCGAAATCCAGGTAAACAAAATATTTGATGATGAATATCATTAACATATTTTTCTCTACATCCTACGTCAAGAAATATCTGCGGCGTTGGGATGTAGGGGCGCAGTATGTGGCTTCAGGAAGCGTCCTTGCACTAGCAGTAATGTAAATAAGGTACGGGTTTAAAGTGCCACATACAGTGCTCATCAACCTTATACAGAACACACGAATTGTGTGCTTTTTAATGGCTACACTATCCTCGAGGAAGTTGAACAATTGCTTATTCACGTAGCAGTTCCGGATGACCTGTTAAGTTCCACGTCACGAAACCTTACCTCGGCTGCCTCCAGGATAGCTCTGCCATGGGAAGATACAGGGTTTATATTTCCTATAAATTTGGTGAGCAATGAACTCTTGTTTTGCCAGTTACACATTCCCAATGGGCAATGCCCATCGTGCTAGTGATAAAAAAAATGAGTCAGTGAGAATTTACAGACACTGTGGTGTCGCGTTTTGATAGAAGACGACTAAGGGAAAGAAATTAACATGGCATCAGGACAAGAAGCTACCAATGATGCGCTGGGTCATTAACGACCATCAACACAGACTCCTGAAAGTTAGAAGAAATCCTGTCTGTAACTTCGAACAGTAGTCTTTTACGAAAATCAAGACCGGTACTTCGCCCCACCTGAATATTCATCTCCTAGTCCACCGGAGAAGAGTTCTTGTCAAAACAGACGACCCACGCGTGCGCTGATGTCGTCCGAACCATCGCGGCTTGTGGCTCGAAGCCACAGGACCGACCAGACTCCAGAGGAGTAGGAGCCGATAAATGACAAAACGACAAGCAACCGAGCAGCCGCCAGAGCCACCGCAGCTACCGTTGCTATGTTTACCATGCGGCGGAAGACCCGGATTGAGTATTTTAAACCGAAACCGAATCGCAATCACATGTCGCCATGTAAATAACGAGAGGGTGACCAAAAAATTTTTTTTTATAATTTTCAATTTGTTGTTTGAACATTAAATGAAGTTGAATATCTGTTTTACTTCATATTTTTATTACAATGACCGTTTTCTGGCCTCTTTTTTCCACTCAGTGTCCTATGGTCGTTTCAGAATCATCAAAATATATTAATTTATTTATTTATGCCAAATGCCCTCAGGGCCTGAGGGCATTGCAGAGGAGAGTCGGTTACAAACATTCAAAGATCGAAAACAACTATTTTACTTCTTTACTTTCAGGATAGTTAATGAGTTTTGTCAATTGTTTTTCAAGGGACCCCGGCGAATCTTTACAGAGTGTAGCTTTTTTCATTCTGTGTGGCTTTGGGATGTTGCCGTTTTTGCACATGAATTTCTACACTGATATAGTTTTATTGTTGAGAGTTCAAGATATAAATAAACGAACTTGGATCAGATCTTTTTTTCTAATGCATTTCGTCGAGGTTGGGCCGTACAAATTTAAAAGACCAAGAATTCGGTCCGCTTTTTTTACCTTCGGCGTATATGTGTCCCTCTGCGGACCACAAAACCGCTTTTGACGTCAACCTTCATAGCTTTTATTTTATAGGACGCAAATACAACGACATTTTAAGGGCTGGTTCGTCACCTAGCCCTGTTTTCTTGCGTTATGTCACGTCACAACACTTTACGCCTGCTTACATCACAAGTCACCGGGACATCTGTGTTTTATATTAAGCATAACTACCACTAAAAAATATAAGATAACCTGGCACGTAACATTTTAGACACATATAATGCAGTGATCTAAGATGCAAAAGACAGTCTGCATACAATTTCGAACGCGATTCACATCTAGATCCCCGTTTCGAATGCCGCATGGCAAAGAGTTCAATGGGAAGCTTGGCACGCGACATTCCAACCATGTATATTGTGGTGATTTATGTTTACAGGCTGTTTTTTGTATAATATATAAGCAGTGCAACCCCAGCTTTATACGTAACGCAATAAAACGCAACGCCGCTCTGCGAACCAGCCTTAACTGAACATAAAATATCTTACTGAAAGGACTAAGCGAACCTCACAAATGTTTTTCTTTTTTTAATGCAAAAGCAAGACTGCAAAAAACGTAATGCAGTTACTGAGAAGCTAAAACAAGAGGGTTTGACCACGTACCCGAGGCAATAGTAACTGGCAGGGCTAGACCGGCACGGCATTCCTTTCAAATACTCGCACTTCAGTATTCGCCCATTGGCTTTCGCCGTATCTTGGCTGCGCTTTTACGGTGGAAACTGACAATAAACAGAAGGGTTCTCGAGAATAAGTTCGAAGCTCGTGCAGGAGATGGGACGACCGAACGTCCTTACCGCCGTTCTCATCCCTTGAGTGAATGTAGCGCATTTTCCTCATTACTGCAGCCCTGTTATGCTACCAGGAGACGTGGCTTCGTCTTGCAGCTCTATTCGCACGATGTCTAGTGGGAAGGAGACTTCAAACAAAGGCAGGCGCTCACGCAAGGTGTTCTGAAAACGTTGGGGGCACTTTGTGGGAGCACTTAGTTTTGCCATGAGTACAGTGTTCTAGAGGGTGTAGTGGCAAGAACGGCGCCCGCTTACAATGAAGCGCGTGAAGACGGTCGATGTAGATACCGCCAGTGGCGCTGGAGTTCTGTGCCCTAGGAGAATTAATGGCACGCGTGCGATGAACGAAGAAGACGACGAGGGTGACGCGGTAGGCTTCTCCAAAATGTAGCACCGTAGAGCTTTTTTCGCAGCTATTACGCCTGCAGCCCAAGTGATAGCGTTGCTAAAAGATGTGTCAGTACTGGGAGGAGGGGGGGGGGGGGGGGGAGTCGATTTTTATTAAATAATCTCCCTCAAAACACGGAAATATTTCAAGTAGAGGATGGCACACACTCTAGAGGCATTAGTCCAAAGGCAGAACTACAATATACTATACTTCGTTTCACCTTATGTTTTGCTGCAGCGAAGGCTAGAAGCGCGAGCTCATAGCGTTGGCAGCTGCTCTTAATTCACGAGAGCGTGTGCCGCCGAGATGTGCCCCAGAGCAAGGAGCTCGCGCTTGTAGCCTTTCCTGCGGTACATCATAAGGTGAAACAGAGTATACAGAACAACATTCGCAGTTGTTTCGCACCGCGAAAAGCTCCAGTCAAACCACAGTAGTAAGCGCCTAACAGCGCTGATGATGGGGCTGACGGGGGCGCGCTCCTAGGGCACAGAGCAGCAGCGCCATGGTGTCGTCTACGCGCAAAATCTTCACAAAGTGGCCGCCGCTCTTGCTACTACAACCCCCTCTAGAACACTGTACCATGAGTGCGAGCGAAGCCATTTCGAAGAGCACGAGCATGTTCTCACGAATAACGGTTTCGCTTCACGAGCGCGCGTGCGCGCAAGACTTTTGAGCGCGTAGCGCTTTCAGTTCCTTCTTCACTCGTGCTTACACTGAGATGAACGTGTAACACCAAGTTGTTCCGGTGGTTGCAGAACCCAAGCATCCTGGGTTCAATCCCCACACCTGCCCATTTCGGTCTGGATGAGCACCGTACGGCCGTGCGGTAGTGTATCACTACTGCGACATGCACGTAAAATACACCAGGATTGCAGTTGTACTGCACTAAAGATATGTCTCATCTACAGTCGGTAACAATGTCGCTATTTTCTGGCGGTCTAACATCCCGCTGCATCAACAATTAAGGACTTACTATTTTTTAAGTTTCGGTAGTGCCCTCTTAAGCAACGTTCCCGCGGCTAATACATTATCAGTAAGACAGTGCTCAAATAGTTTTTGAGGTCTCTTTCTTTCTTGTATGGCGGTCCTGTTACACTCATGATAAAACATTATCTACACGCAAGTTCGAAGCATGCATATGTAGGAAACAAAGGTAGTTCGAACTTGCACGAGGCGCGTAAGCAGATGCATATATCTGCATGCCTGCGACGAGCACCTTGTATATTGTGCGATGTTTGGACAGTGAGACGTCGGCTTAATGGTTTTGGGAGGGCTGCAACCACGGCAAAAAAGATTTAAATATAGAGCGAAGTGAAATATATTATTACATATAAAATATTATATACAGTATATATTGCACGAACTGTTCCGAAACTTGCGGACTGCATTACCTTCCACCAACAACTTTTCGAAACCCAGAGACAAGCGTAGCAGCCTCGTAAGCGCGCTTGCGAGAGCTTCAATATTTAAGTGCTCAGCGCAATCCCGGTCCGACCAAAACAGGGCAGTCAAAATTAATGAAGTACCGCAGCATATAATAGGGTGTCGCGACTGGCGCGTTTAAAATCACCCAACTCTTTGGTTTAGCTTCCGCTCCACTTTTATTTCCTTCTCACCGTGCGCCAGAGAATCTGCCTGCATATTTAATTACTCGTATCCCCTTAAGCCTACGAAGTTCTAACCACTACAGCCGCAGCACACTGCCCGTGCATTATATAGAAGACATGACATTCGCTGCGGACATACCAGCAAACGTACCTCCGGGAAACCCCCAAGCCTATTTGAGGCATGTGTGTTTTGTATATACACGTGCTTCGCAGATGTTCGGGGACCATTTTTGTGCGCAATCAGCGCAAAGAGCGAGGACCGGAAGTACTTAGGGCTGTTTGAGCTGTTTGTGTCCAGCGTGTTTTACCGACAAGCCGACGAATTCGTTTTGTGACAGTTTTTGTACAATCAATGTGACGGGATCGGCATAAAATCAAGGAACACAGGTCAGATAGTTTGTGCAGACCGTCTTACGTATGTTTCGAGAGAAGTGTGTCCCCGGTTTAAAACAACGAGGGTCTAACCATCAAAGTCACAGTCTGAGCTAACCAGGAGTTATGCTTCAGTAGAGCGAACCCGTTTGCTCTACTGACGCCTAAGTCCTTGTTAGCTCAGTTGGTAGAGCGCTCCACTGGAAATGGAGATGTACCTCGTTCGATTCGAGGACCAAGATATGTCCCCCTTGTTACCCTTTTCCGGAGATTATTACCGCCATTCTTGTCCGGCTTGCCTGCAGTTTTGCTTTAATTGCATTATAATCATGTCCTTTCTTTGGCAATGTGAAAAAATCGTGATAAAATAAAAAAAAGCACGTGTGAGACAGTCTCTACAGACTCTCTTTTACTCGGTTCATAAGAAGTGTGACTGTTGCTATAGGCCTGCAAGGTTCTAACCCCTAAAAGCGCAGCTGAAACGCTTCAGCAGTGCGAGATCGTAATCACTTTTAACTATTGTTATATTCATTTCATTTATTCGTGTCGTGTCGGGTAATAAAGGCTCAAACACACGTACAATAGAAATCGACCGAAAGACAGAGTGAAATTCGGAAAACGCGAAACATGATTCACTATGTGTTCGCGAAACGAGCGTATTTATTACCAGAAAACCGTATATATGGACTCGCTAATGGCATTGGCGGAGAAAATATGATAGAGATGATGAGATTAAAATGCGCGGGCATGTCAGAACGCCAAATTCCAATACACCGATCCCAAGAAAGCGTTCTGCGTATGCGTGACGCCGCCATAACTTTAGCCATAGCCTCCTCTGTACTCACAAATCCTGGCAGTTCGACGACTAAGCCATAGAGTGCCCAGTCGCAGATCTTGAGCCCGAGGATCTGGTAGCACAGAGCCTTTCTCGGGCACTTGGTGGTTAGCGCACAACTTTTGCAGCTGCGAGGACCCGAAACGGTTTTCAAACTCGAAGAAAACAGAAGCAGTAGCGCGAGCGAAGCGAGAAGCACGAGCGGACATTCCATCGCTCGGGAAATGCGCATTTCTGCGTCTTGCCGCAGCGGGGCGCCCGTCACATGGCTCCCCACTCATGCGTTGACTGCCGCTCTACCTTTTCAATTTCGGCGCCCGCGTCTCGGGCGATCTGCCAGACTCCATCAGTATAGACGCTTTACACACGCGCCAAATTACAGCCGCCATTGCTCACCTTCTCTTGTCTTACCGAGATGCCGAGCAACTGAAACGGTAGTTGAAGATCCTCTACAAAGGCAGAGGCTTTAGAAAAGGGCACAGTTGAATCTAATGTCGCAATAACCTAGCGTGCTATGGTAAAGATGAAGTGGAATAAACGAAATAAGAGGAAACAAAAACTGAAGGTCAGTTATGGCGGCGTCCATGCACAGCTGCTGCAAAGCGTCTATAGACCTTTCCAGCGGCAGTCTCGAACGAAGCGATTTACAGCGCGCGTCCCTGGTTTTGAGAGTGTACGTCAGTGTTGCCCGACTGCGCTGAGCTGTGGAGTTTCTCGTCAGTGGGCTATGGCAGCCTGCGTAGGCGCGATTCCGGACGCTGGTAGCGGCTGAATTGCCGCGTTTTCTTTTTTTATTTTGTGTTCTGTGGCGAACATAATTTATAGAGGTCTTTAAGGAAGCAGTGCTCTATTTTTGGGAACAAAAACAAAGAAATGAAAGCTGTTTTGGTGAGTCCGTGCGCGACAGAACAAATGCAACTGGAATGTTTGTTTCATTTTATCTTCATCGTTTTACGGCACCGCACACTCTGCCGTGTTAATCTACATAGATCAAAAATATTTGACCACACAGGATATCTGAACTGCATGGATATTCTCCGCCCACAACATGAAATTCAATGAGTCTCATCAATCGAACAACATATATTGTACGTACCCCATAATGCCGCGTTATCCGAACAGGATTTGAGAAAGGTCTCAAATAACACAGCTTATCCAATATACAGTGTCGACGATGGTCACTTCACGACAATCGGACGGAATCCGGCGTGTTATAGGGAACATGTAGAAGAGAGCAGCGTTGTTGCACAGCTTCAAAGGAAATGAATGAACGTGTCTCTTCTGTCCCCATACCCCGGACCCGACCCTATCAGCTATTTTTTGCGAAGACCCGGAACACAGCCTGGGAGGCTTTTTGGAGATTATCTCCACGAAAATAATCCTCCAAGAACGTAGAACTGCCTGCGTAGCGGGCTGCTTGACGTTCGCTCTCTTCGTTCGTTTCCTGCGAAGGCCGAACAGGCTACCAGCCCTGGTATTCTCTGGTTCTCACAGTAAAAGATAACATACAAAAGGTAAGCATCGTAAACGGGCGAATAAAGTAAAAACTTCCAAGAAAAACCGGCGAACTCCGAATGCACAATGCAGGTGGGGAGTCACGCTGACCGGGTTTCCACAGCTCAGGCGGGTGCCAGACATTTCTGGCTGATAGGGGTCGCTCGATTCGCAAAATGGTGGCGGCCAGAGCGCTCTTTTTGCAAAGGTCTATTAGCCCCGAGAGCGAACACAAGCGTCGCTGCGGTCGCCGCGCCCTGATTGGGTGAGGTGTACCGTGACGTCAGGGCGAGTACCCCGCTCCGCGATCTCGCATCGGGTCGCTTCCCAGCACCGGTTCCATGGTTTGGCGTTGTGTGCCGCAAGCTCTTCGAGGAGCCGGACTTCGTTTACCCGGTGTACAAGACCTTGAGTTAGGCCGATATTAACGTGCTTCCGTACATTTTAGAAGCCTGCTTGTCCCTTTTACCTTTAAAATTGGGTTACGAATCCCGAAAACTATCGGCGGAGGCAATTACGCCGATGAACCTCCCCGTCCGTCCAAACGACACAAGGAAATCTTGAGAGGGGTCGGTGAAGCGGTGACGCAAGTGTTTCAGACGCTGGAATTCTGTTCCTTGCAAGTTCATGATTTAGGACGATATTACATCCCGCTTTCAAGGCATCTGAAGCGGCCTTTATATCATGGGCCTTTCGGTGGTCGGCAAATTAGCTCACGACCCGGACTCTGCGCTGCCACTCTGCATGCGCTGGTTCGCAGATGTTTTAAAGGCCCTGCGTCTGATGATCTTTGAAGTGCTCGTGGAACAGGGTTGTTTTACATAAATGTAGCTTCTTCCTGAATTAATTATATAGTTTATACGCGTATGCAGGCATATTTCTTAGAGGATTCACAATTACTGGAAATTAGCTTGTATGGTAGCAGCAAAAACGGCCGAATTTCCCCCAGTTGCCTCTATGATATGTAATAAACTGCCCAAAATATGCACAGCAATAGTGCCGTAATTTGGAATGTTTATACTTTTTCCTGACATTCTTTATTCCAGCCTTTGGTATTCGGAAAATGCACCGTTTAGTCTGAATTGTCATTTTCATTTAAGAGTCTCTGCCGCAGGTCCCCAAAAGCTTCCTCAGCCTCCAAACTCCCTGCAACTGGACTCTCTGACAACAGAGGAATACAGGAGTAAAAGCAAGCATTCGAACGTTTGTCCAGTGGTAGATGCAGCACTGGTAGCAAAAAATGTGGAACCTGTGAAGGGCGACAGTCTGCGTGAGAAAAGCTTCTGGAACTTTAGCTTCAGGACAATTCGATTTAAGTAAAATCTCAATTTTAGGGCTTAATGGTCTAATAACGAGCTAGACACCTTAACTTACGTTTGTTATATATTACTTGAGGATTGATGTAAACAAGTCCACAGATACCACCCGTGTAGTCCATTGAAATACTATCCGAATCCAGCAAAGGTCAAGTGCGAGCAATGTATATAATAAATGTTCCTTGTTTGTTTTTTTACTTTGCCCCTGCACTTGGGCTGTCTTACTTGTGATTCTCTCCCCATGGCCGAGACTGTATTTAGCACGTTGCTCGAGCAGCATGCAGCTTTCCTGCTTCGGCGATCTTGTTTAAAGACAGAGATACAAAAAAATAGTCTACATAATCTGCCAATTCATTCGGACCATCAGCAGCGTTCATTGTGCGAGATGTAAGTCTGTAGTGATGCCCCTGCAATTGTGGCCATATTCCTTTATTTTCACATACCAGCTGTGGTTCATGCGTTGCCTGGCCTGTCAGCCATGCTTAAAATGTTCGTTGAAGTTTCGCCTGTAGCTACAGGCGTTACCTCAGTAAAGGCATATATAAAAATTTACACTTCCTACGAAAAACACGCCGAAAAAAATTAAATAGAAACAAGCGCGCCGACAGCTAGCGTCGTCACAGCCTCCACAGGGCGAGCGGGGCGAGTCGGGGAAAAATTCTCTCCTCGCCGTGACGTCACCCCGGTTCGCCGTAAGGGGGCGCCAGGCGAACTTCTCGGGGCTAATAGAGCAAGCTATGCTTTAGTCCACTAAAGGCAGGCGGCAGTGCACGAGACTATTCGTGTTCTGCACGCGCAGAACTCCAGCGAGGTTGTGCACTCGCAGAAAACGTTTAGCCTGGTTCCGACAGTTGCGTTTGACTGCATTTGATGCGTTGCGGCTGCGAGAAACCAGGACATCCCTGCAGCTTAAATCGCGTGCCAAGATGATTCCTTCAATCGGATTCTACGCTTCATACAACGCACAGATGTGCCAGTGACTCGCTTTCGGTTCTCGACGCAGCACAGTCAAACACACTCAAACGCAAATGTCTGAACCGGCCTTAAAGTTTTCTCGATGCATCGCGGCAGCGGTGGCTTGGTCATACTGGCTGGTGAAATTAGTCTATAGGAAGAATGAGTGTGTAACGGCAAAGGGTGGCTGTGGTTGCCTCTACCCGTTTTTTTTTTTTTTTTTTTTTTTTTTTTTGGCGCGTACGATTGGCGATCGCGTTCGAACACGTTTGGCGTTCGACGTTCGGTGCTCGGCATTCGAACACGAAGAACTGCGTGAGAAGCACACGACGCTCTCGTTCGCTCCAAGCTTGTACGCTACTCATTGCAAGTAAGCAAATCACTTGCGGTCGATTACTTTTCGAAGTAGTTTTGATGTCATTTTAATCCGATTTTCTTAGAAATTAATTGCAATAGTAATTTTATTACCTTATGGAAGTACTAAAAATGTCTGAAACTAACTATTTTTCATTCCCCTTCTTATGGTCCTCTTTGCTTGCACAAGTTGCCTACAAAAGAATCCTCGAACCGAACCTTCGAAACGAGAAAGGTTTACGACAATTTGTGGATCTCGAGAACATAAGTAGATTGCAATTTGGCGATACTAATGCAATAGTAGACTGTACAAGAAACCCATTTCACACCGGGGGAAAGATCGGGTAATTTGAAAATCGTAAGTAATTAGAAAAGTAACGCTTACTTTTTCAAGTAACGTCCAATTGCCTTTCTTCTCAAGTGATCGAGTAATCTAACTGATTGCTTTAAATTAAGAGTGATTGCAATCGTAACCAGTTAATTTTTATATCTGCGTGTACACGTCTTGTGCGCTGCGAGTCGAGGGAGACAGAGGGCAGAGAGCAGACAGGTACGCAAGTCCTTACTAGTAATCAAATTACTTATAATCTATTACTTTTTAAAACATATGTTGCAGTCGTCTGATTACGTTTATTAGGAAGTAATCACCAGAGTAATTTTATTACTTTTGTCAGTATTAACATTATATGTAATCTGTAGTAAACGTGTAAGCTGGACGAGTTTATTCGTAATCGCTGCTATTTACTCTTTCTTCTTCCTTGTGACCTCAATGGTTTTCCAACATTTTTCTACCAACGTCTTCTTGAACCAAAATTACGGCAAGAGGACGGTCTTCCGATATTGGTCTATACATAACATGAGTAGTTTGCATAATTTTCTGATTCTAACTCAGTCATTGACAGCATGGAAGACTCGTCTTCAAACAGGCAGCCAAATCCGTCTATTTGAAAATCGGAAGCAATTGGGAATGCAGCAGTTACTTTTTCAAGCAGCGTTCAATTACTTTTCT
The DNA here is from genome assembly GCF_016920785.2 of Ixodes scapularis. NCBI lineage: Eukaryota > Metazoa > Arthropoda > Arachnida > Ixodida > Ixodidae > Ixodes > Ixodes scapularis. Next base: position 72,761,252 of record NW_024609837.1, read on the forward strand.
TGAGTAGTTTATTAGTTTAACTGAATACTTTTTATGCAAGAGTGACTTTAACTGTAGCGATTACATTTCTTTATTAACTTATTCAAGACTGGGGCAAAGACAAAGCTTTAGCGTCTGTGCCCACGAATACTTCAAAAGAAAGCGCGTCACGACGCTCTTCCATTTCCCCTTCTCCCTCACTCTTTTTCTGTATATTTGTAATTTCCGCACCCCAACTACCCTCTTGTGGTTCCATTTGTGGAAAATGGTGTGGAACCATATTTTCATGCTACACCTTCATACGCTCGCTTTATTTTCTTTGGTTGGTTTTTCGCACGTGCGTTCGCGCCCAGTAGGGCAACTGTAGTAGTTCTGTACTTAAAAGAAAAGAAAATAAGAAATTGTTTTTATATGACCTCTAGGATCACGACTATCAAAATTATATTTCGGATTGATGTGCCAACTTTAACCACAATAGTGCTTTGAGAATAGCGCTTAAGCCCCGCATTGTTCTCGGCGCGTTCGGTGAGAGGAGGGAGTCGTGACGTCATGCAGAGATCTCAACGTTTCTGCGCTTTCCGCAAGCCTTACTCGAGCAATCAAAAGCGCTGCTCACGTTCCGTCAAAAGCGGCACCCGGAAGGCAATTGGAACTCCTGGGTATGACGTCACACACTGCGTTTCCTTTCTTTTTTTCTTTTTTATTTTTCGTCCAGATATACGTTTGGGCCAAAGGCTTGTGATAATCGAATTTACGGGACAGAAATACAGAATCATTCACGTCTATTTTATCTTTATTTTTTCAAGAACCTATTTAACTTTCCTTTAATGCCTACAGCGGGAAGATGACGTTTGAATGAATGTCGTCCTGATGTCGCGTCTTGAAGACTACGGCACAGGGTTTCGTCATAGACTCGGGAAACTGCTTAAAAGAGAAAATAATGCTTCTGAAGCGTAAAACTCCGTATTTTTATTTTCGTATGAAATTCATCTACATAATCACCAAGATAATGTAGTCGTGGGTACATCATAGAATGCCCACTGCGGTAAAAGAAAGATAAAATGAAATGTCCATAAAACGTAGCTGATAGGAATCGTACATTTTGAAGATTTTAAGTTTACAAGCTCAATAAAGAGTAGTTTGGCACAACCACATTTGCCACAAAACATGTGCTGACCACTTGCAAATACAGGTAAGTGCATTATTTAACGGAGCCTTCTGGCACTTTCCTTTGTCAGCACAGAAAACAGTGAAAGTTTAAGAAATGCACACCTTGACCCAATTATGAGAAATACGGCGAATAGTTAACACCAGGAAAAAGTGTCACTTCAATATTTTTATTTATTTATCTCAACGCTCGCACAAACAAGTTTGAAAAAGAGATAGCACTCTTCAGCCACACTTCCCAACTCTCGCTCTGCGCTATTTCTTCGAAGGAACGAGCGGTACAGCGGAACACGCAGCAGTCCTCCGGGGAGCAATTACCATCTACCTCAAGTGACCAGACCTCGCACGCTTTCCCCGAAAATGCCCCCCCCCCCCCCCCCCTAGCAGACAGCAGCCCACTTCTAAGCCTAACGTAATGCGGCGGGAACCACTACATCACACAAAAGAAATCAACGAAAACAAAGCAAGTGCGCTCCGTTTCTACCAGAGCAGCATTTTCCCGCGTTCTTCCCCTGAAACCAAGCAGCACGAACCATAAGGAGAACATCAGGACTCCGTCTTACGCTCTCAACCTAGAACTGACCGCAGTGGACGGTACGAGCTGTCTGAGCCAATGAAAAGGCGTGTGAAAATCACGTGATCTTTGGGAAGGGGGAGGCAAGGACGCGCAGACCACGTAGTAACTTTACACCTTCAGAACGCTGGATTGGTTAGGATGGCTAGGATAGCGACCGTGGCGGTCCATCGTTAAGTGAAACGGAGTAGTGTTTCGAGCGAAGATGACTCAGCAAAAAACAAGTAATGGGTAGACATCAGCGCAGCGCGAAGTGTATGTGGTCGTCTGCTGCCTGGCACTCGACGCTAGGTCGGGTGGGAGAATGCTTGCTGACCCAGCCGATGTCCCGGAAGGAACCAAAAACATACGCCACCGCCGTTGATGGCGATTATAACTTCCGGGTGGAAAGGTTGCTTGGTTGGTTTGTCGGCTGGTCCCAGAGGTGCGAGTACGTCGGGTTATTTCGCCCAAATGGTTCTGCGTGCAGGCGGAGCGGTAAGGGGTCGAGAAAGGCGTCGTTGATTGTTGCTTTCGCGTTTGCCGAGCGTGCGTTTGTGAACGTGCCGATACAGCAGCTCAGCGTTCCGTGCTTCAATCAACACGGCCTTCTCCAGCGAGAAATAAAAAAAGAGGGAAGTCAAGAGGGTTTACTGAGAGGTACGTTTCAGTAATGGGGTGAGGGAAACCTGGCGAAGAAAAGCCGTGAAGGTCGTTTTTTGCTGGACTTTAGGAATAGTGACAAAAATACTCCTCTTCACAGTTTACTCTAAAAGAAAGATTTATGCAGTTTGTAGATTTATTCGTTTAAGTTATTCTTCATTTTGAGTGTTGGGCTTTTAATTCGAATCAAATAGCAAAGTGTCACCCTCAGCTTTGATGCTGTAAAAAGCGACCATATTTTCTGCAGTTTTTATTTTTTTTCACTATACTATATACGGTAGTTTATGAATGACACAGTGCTATTGGATTTGAACTACTATGCGCACATACATAATATTAATATATCGTCACATTATAGCTGTAGAGTAGTCTTATAACTTCCATCAAAGTAACAATTTCGCTACAGCCTTTTCCTTAGTTACGTTTAGGTCATTTCCAAACGGAGTTGTATCCCACTACAACGACAGGCCAAACACTGACACTGACACGTCGGACATTTAGAGTACACCTCTCCTGACACCTTTTGTAGTGTACACGGAAGCGTCAAAGGATGGACAAAAACGAACATGTTCGCGAACGCGCTGCTCACCGGGAGATTATAGCCGGGCCTCTTTACTGCCGATGTCACACTTTCCACACATTCTACAAAAGACAGCGTGTTCGCCGAAGACACGGCGACGAAATTGAAGGCGGACACGTTTCCATTCCGTTCGAAGCTAATGTTTTCTTCGAAGATAAGTATGCTTGGAACACTTGTGTAGTCGGTTTTTGTAGGTCCGAATGGGCGGAACAGTCATACTAGGAAGAAACAGACCTCAGGTAGTGTCTTTAAAATGTATATTTTGTACGGTATATTCGTAGTGTGACCGTGGCTTATAACGAACTTGATTTGACGAAGGACAAACGAAATGCATTTTTTTCAACAAGTATTGGTGTTTGTCGTGCTAGTGGGACCGGGTTCCATTTGAACCGCCAAAAAGGTTAAGCTTAGAATATCGGCACTCAATTTTCTGACAATCAACTTTTGTGCCTAGTACAAAAAAAAAAAGAAATGCGACCTTGCTCGGGCGAAAGAGTTTTGCTTTGTCGCGAACGCTTTAAGGTTTCTGAAGAAGGGAAAAGCATGACTGTCCATTCTACTTAAAGCTCCAGATTAGTGGACACCATGACGTTAGAAGCACCAAGGTTGATGAAGTGGAGTTACTATAAAGCATCGCGTATTTAGTAACAATAGGCACAATGTTTCTCTTTGATCTTCAAAATATTCCCAAAAAGTTGACAGCTTTTTTCTTTACAGCAAAACTAAATTACGCATCACTGAACGCTTATTTTCCACCCAAATGTAGCCCTATAGCGGCTCGAACTAGATTGAAAAGTTTCGGAACTAATCGTTATCTCATTTCAAGGGTGTAAGCGATTTTCCGAAAATATTCGATAGGGTAATGACGGTCGATAAAGTTCGTCAATACATGCAGCCAAATGGCGCAATTTACCGAAGACAGGTGAAAACGAAAATATTTTTGTTTCATTTAAATTAAAATAAAAATCACTTTTAACTTTTTATTGAGATCACAGTTAGATCTGAAACTCTGGCATCTAATTCGAACAGCTAGCGCCAACTTTGGGCGGAGAATGAGCGTTCGGAAATGCGTAGTGTATTTGCACGGTTAAAAAATACAATGCATATTTAGGTAAGACACGCTGTACTTCGTTTTATTTTCTACTTATATTTTGCAAGTGCCTAGGCTTATGACCTGATGCGTCACTAACTTATGCCTGCTACGAGATTACAGTCAACCCTCCCCCACTACCAACACACGAACACACACCCTCGAATCTTGCCGAGAAAATAAGTGCTCACCGATCTTCAATCACGTGAAATGGTGCACCAGTACTCACCTCCAGAAGGACTTCGTAGCCTTTGTGTCGCCGGCATATTCGCTGAAAAGAATCAAACAAAAATTGAGTAAATTCAGAACGCCCAGCGCTTTGACTTTAGTATGCGCTGTTTATGGTAAATTTACATCGCTCCTAAATAAACTAGGCCGAGTGTAAAAATTAAAAAAAAAAGCCTCATGTTAATGCGTGGAGCCATAATGTTTTTGGTTAGCCATTTGATGCTCAGTTTGGCTCAGGAGCAACAAGACCATAACGATTTCTTTTCTACCACGCTACATGCCCCTCAAAACATTTAACGCTCTCTGTCGCAAGAAGGATCATCTGCATTTAACACTGAAAGATCGAAATGCATCTTTAAAAGAGTTAACTCGTCCTTCAAAGCCAAAGACGTTAATAATGTGATATGACGGCGATCAGAACTGGCCTCAAACTAACAAGGAAAAGAGCCCGAATGTTGCGAATCGAGTAGTACACTTTTACTTACTTTGCGACATTCGAAATGTTCATGTGCCTTCTCACAGGTCATAACGTCTCTTAGCCTTTCAACGTTAAGTAGTGCTAAAAACGTCCATTGATTCTCACGATGAACGTTTAATATATCTGTTTAGAAAAAAACAAAAAAAAAGGTTAATAATCTTTTTTTTTTACCTTCTGAGTCTAGATGTTTGTTTGTTTGTTCTAAAACCATGCCATGGTTTGTAAGTCTCTAGTATTTTCAAGTAAAGTTTTGGACATCAAAGGAAAGCTCACTTCGCGAGCTTTTTCATCTAGTGTTGCTTTACGGCAAAGGGGGCCGCTGCTAGCGCTTTGAATGAACAATGCACCCAGAAGATTGTAGACATCGCGCGTGTGTCCTAATTCTTCTAGTGGCCGACAGTCACGGATTTTTTGCAGGCACCGCGACTTCGAAAGAAACAACAAGGCTCGTGTTTCTGACGTCATCCAGAAGAACAAAAGCACATGCGCAAAAGCCAACTTCCAAAAATAAAAAAACGCGTTCTGTGCAGACGCAGTGCTCACGCTTGTGCGGAACAGCGCGCATGTTAATAAACACTGAGATGCGTAAAACAGTACGCAGAGAATAGAGGAGTGTAGTGACGTAACCAAGTTTCTTAAGTAAAGTTGTCATGCTGCACGGGTGGAAAAAAAGCATAGGCGCATATTTTCCAATTTGAATATACAGGATGCCCCAAAAACAAATTTGCACTCTTGTTTTTTTACAGCAAAAAAAAAAAAAATAATTACGCGTTTCCCAACGATAAGTCTCTGCCCAAGTGAAGTGCTAGGGGCCTAAAATTAGATGCCAAAGTTTTAAAACACCCTGTTATCCTATTCAAGAAGATATAAGTCGCATTTGTTTTTATATATTTAATGGGAAAATGGTGCCGGCGGAGCTTCAAAGACACGGAGCTGAATGGTGCCAGTTACCGGAAAAGGGGGCTGAAAACGTGCTCTATTTTCCCAATGAAACTTTCGGAAAATAGTTTATAACTTTTGTTTAAGATAATTATGTTATTCCCGAAGCTTTAGCGTCTGGAGCGGACCGCAAGCACAACGTTTGAGCGCCGAATGAGCGTTGGGCGATGCCTTGTTCATTTTTGCAATGACAGAAACACTCTAAGTGCTTTTGGGGGGACGCCCCGTAGGCTGTTAAATAGCATCAATAAGATGGCACGTTTGCGTGATTCGTGTCTGTCTCAAGCTGTCCAGTTTTTATGTTAACTGAGAGCATATAAAACGCAGGTCGTTATAAGCTCTGAGCGGTTCATTATCGCTCCGTAGCAAATGATATCATGGTGTTTAGCCGAAATAGCACCGAGGAATTAATCACAAAGCAAAATGGGCAAACATAATAATGTGAATAGTTGAGGTAGTTGGGGTTTGTTTTACTTGATCAGGAAATAATCAGGTTTCCTGATGATTAAACGCCCCGATCATCAGATTGTCAATCATCAGACTCAGAATACACAATGAGCCACGCCGTGTGTTTCTTGAAGTGTCAGTTACTGTAGATAAGAATACGGCTTCCGGCAATGATAATGCCAAGAAGTGAACTTGGTGACGGAGGTGTGTTACGGCTTCTAAAAGTCTTGATCGAACTAAAGTATTAGGCCCAGACGGGATCTCACCGTGAATAGTAAAACATTGTGCTGACGCAATTGCCCCATACCTGTTGATATGATATTTATAAGTCGTTCAATGATGCTTCTTTACCAGACGACTGGAAAGTGGCACTCGTGGTTCCTGTGCACAAGGAAGGGCCCAGAAGGGAAATTACAAATTATAGGCCAATTTCACTAACGTCTATACGTTGTAAGTTACTTCAACATGTTTTATAATCTAACATAATAAATAACCTTATCTTTCATAATTTTTTCTTTGAGTCACAAGACGGGCTTCAACAGACCGAACCCGTCACAGGACGGGCTCGGTCAGTTGTGTATGCATTCATGCATTACGCAACTGACTAAGCTGAATTATTATTTCGTTACGAATGTTGACGGAGACGAAAAATTGACTGTGTGATCTTATATTATAAAAAAAAAAACACGTGACAAAGTGTCACACTCACTGTCATTACACAAATTAGAGCTCCTAAACTTAGGAACTGCCATAATTATATGGATAAAAATATATCTATCCTCAAGTTGTCAGTGTGGTATTTTGAATGATGAAAATTCTAATTTTATGAGCTTACACCTGGCGTTCCGCAAGGCTCTGTTTTGGGACCGTTGTTACCATTGATATTAGATAATGATTGCATTGGTGTTCTCAATTCGAAAGTACGCTTGTTGGTAGATGATTGTGTCGTTTACACATGTATAACAGACGATAAGAGTCCCACTCGGTTGCAGACTGACCTGAATTGAATAGAGCAATGGGGCGAAAAGTGGAAAATGGAGCTCAATGTTAAAAAAATGTGTCCATGTTAGTTTTACCCGCAAAACCAAGACGAAAACTGAAACTTATTATACGTTGATTGAGGAAGTTGTACCCGAGAACCAAGCAGTTAAAAATCTAGGTGTCACACTATCAGCTGACTGCACTTTCGACGTTCACAATGAGGATGTTGTGATGATGGCCGGCCGAGCACTTCGATATTTGAATCGAAATTAAAAAAAAAAAGCTCCCTAAATCAATCCAGGAGCTCGCCTACCTTAACGCTGTAGGACCCGTTTTTGGGGTACGCCTGCCCCGTCAGGGACCCTTCTCAGGAAAACTATGTTGTTGCACTACAGCGAAGACAGAATCGTGCAGCTGGATTCGTCCTGACGCGGTACGACCGTTTTGAAAGTGACACCAACATCATTAAAGAGTTAGAATGGTATCCATTGGCACAACGACCAAAACATTTGCTCCTGACGTTTCTATACAGTATTTATTATAATACAACAGGCATTAACAGCTCATACTACTTATTACCTCCAAATCACATATTAAAAAAAAAGATCAGATACATAAAATACGGGAACTTCACCAAAACATAATTGGGCAAAAATTCGTTTTTTTTTTTAAATCTATTACGTGCTGGAATGCCTTGTCATGTGAAATTGTTTGTGCCGCAAATTTTGAAATGTTTTTCTCGTGTTTCTTCGCCCCCTGCAATAATTTCTCATGGCGCTGCAGGAGCACCGTGAACAAAAGAATAAAGAAAGCGGCGATTGAGCTCCCCGTGTGAGCGGCCGTGCACAGATTTCGGCAATTTCATTGGCGCACGCGCGTTTTTTTTTTCAAGCTGATACGCAAGATAGCTGGCAGCGGCGTTCTGCCCGCCTCGAGTCGGCAGCGAGCGTACCAGCAAGTAAAGACCGACAGGCCGTTTGCAAGAGAAGTTGACGTTTGGCGCCCACACTTGGTGTGGCCACTGCGCATGCGCGGAAACCAGATTCGCTCGAATAGCAAAACGTCTGCTCATGCTCAGTGCCGACAACAGCGCCACAATGGCGGTGTAACGTCAGAGCCATTTTTTTGGTCTATAGACTATTCCGGATATCGTCTCCAGTACGGTTTACCATCCTCGCCCCTGGTCTGAGCGAAACGCTTTTCGAACGATAGTGCTCTTCTATATATTATCACCTAACTGCGCGTGCGTGTAGAGCCAAGCGATTCGGTTCATTTCGCGTGACGATACGCGCTGCAAAGGTGTATAGATTACGATATTTTCAGTCAGGCTGCCCCCCCCCCCCCCCCCACATCAGTAGACCTTTGCGCATGCTCAGTATTGTTCGTCTGATGCAACGTTACTGGCAAAAAAATGAAAGCCGTTTACAACTCCCTGTAACGCCGCATTAGAGCGCAACTCTTGAGGAGGGGAAGGTACGGAGAGGAGGCTCTGCCCCTCCTCCTCTCCTGCTCGCCTTCCATTTAGGGGATATTTTTCCGCTAGATTTAGCGGGGACATTTTCCCACTAGATCTAGCGGGGAACTTTTTCCGCTAGATTTAGCGGAGAAATTTTCCCGCCAGATTTAGAGGGAAAATTTTTTCCGACAAAATTAGCGGAGATTTTTTTTGCTAGATTTAAAGGGAAATTTGTTTCCGCTAAGTTTAGCGGGGAAATTTTTCCGCTAGATTTAGCGGGGATATTTTTCCGCTAAATTTAGAGGGGAGTTTTTCCTTTAAATTTGCGGATAACTTCTTTCGCTAGATTTTGCGGAGAAATTTTTGCCGCTAGAATTAACTGGGAAAATTTTTCGCTAAATTTAGCGGTGAAATTTACGCATAATGCACCGCGCGGTTGCGCCGGCGGCGACGGCGACGCCGCTCTAGGCGGAAACGGGCGCCTAAGAGGTGCGCTCTAAAATAATGGTTTACAAGTACAAAAACTCTTTGCTAAAAGTAATCATTTAGACTATGTTATTACTTGAGAAGAAAAGATTGGACGTTACTTCAAAAGCTAACCGTCACCGCACAAGTGTGGAAGTGTGATGAGCGTGAACAAGCATCACTTCCACGTTTACGAAGGAAGGAGTTTAATTTCTTCATTGTCTCTTCTTTTAGGAATTTCCTCGACGTTACACTTTCTGTAATGTCACTCCTGCTTCGTCCCCTGTCCGCGTGAGGTGTTCCTTTGACTGCTAATTCCCGGGGCGCTTTCACAAAAAAGCAACATAAAAACCTGCTTTTAAAAGTGTCTTCAAAGTTCAAAGAGTTTCTCGAGCAGCTCTTTCCGCGGAACAATGGCGCATTTCGGCCACGTGCGGGTACGCTTCGCCGAAACAAGGGGCTAATGGCAACTGCCGCTCCCCGACATAGCAGACGGCGATGATGAGAACGGTGTTCTCCCGTTGACAACACCATTACACATCCTTTCACTTTAAGTTCAACCATGGCCGACGCTAGGCGGTGCGCAAGATCGTCTGCTTCAATTTGCTGGAGTAGGATAGTGGTGAGACCACAAAGCAAGCTGCCTTGAGGTCTACCGACTATCCTTCGATCAGAGCCAATCAGAAGTCGGCGTTCTGACGTCACCACAACCCCTGGAAAAGAAGCAGACGAACTTGCGCTCCGGATACGATAGGACGAAGTCAATCAAGAAGCACCAAAAGTAAATCGCCATGGCGGTAGTCGTCTTTGTGCGTCCGCAATGATCAGTGTGATCAATCGCACGCAGAAACGAATGCATAATTGCGCCACATTCACAGCGCGCAATTGGTTCAGTCGTCTATAGCAAACGAACAAAGATGACCGGCGTCGTGCCAATCACATTTACTACTGCGTGATTGGCTCAATCGGATTGTAGCGTTAGCTGCGCGCGGTCGGACCTAACCTGAAAAGGATGTACAGAATAACTTTAGTCAATGACACGGCGATGATGGCAGAGAGGCGCTTGAGTTGTCCAGCCTGCAGCGCGAGCGTCCTGCCGTCGACAACTCTTGAATGCGGCGTCTCGTGCACATTGATCGAGCGCCAAAATGGCTGCCATAGGGTGGCGGAAGGCGTGGAGCACGCGCTGAAGGCAGGGCGTATCAAAAGACACGCCACACCCTTTTCATTCTGCCAGTGGCACTAAGTTGAGACATACGCCATTTGATACGCGGACCTGTCGCGTCGATTACAGCGACGGCCTATTTTCGGACGGTCACAAACAAGCGGTTTTCTTTTAATAACCTACGCGTTAGCTCCGCTAAGCCTCATTCACGTATCGCCATTTCTTTTTTCACTTGCGACGTTGCTTGTTTAGATTATGGTTAGACCGAAACATAATATGCGCGCCGCGTCAGTGTACACGACGTTTCGCTTGCACATTGTGCATGCGGACATTGCCTTTTTCGGAGATAATTGTAGTATATATTTGTCGTTTGCTGTAATCCTGTTGTTCGTCGTCGTGCAATGCTGTCTGATTTTCTACGGGAAAGCGAACTCATGGTCATTATCTTCTTAGATTGTGTAGCGGCGATACATACATGAGGTTGTGTGCATACGTCTTCAGACAAGTGCCTCAATCTCACACCACATAGGAAACAGGGTATTGCGAAGAAAATCGTCACGGCTTACAACGTTAAGCCGTGACGGGTTTTATTTTATCTAATTTAGGCAATACAGAGGAAGGCATTACAGAGGAAGAGAGCAACGAGAAGGTTGAAGAAGTAAATAAAATACATATTAGACACACTCAACAAGATGGTTAGTAATGGCACTTTTAAAGAGCCCCGAGTCCGCAATGATGGCCACTGACCCGAGAAGGTGGTTCCATTTCTGGAATGTACGCGAAACGAAAGGTGAATGCAGGGTTGTCGTGAGTGAATTTGATATGCTCTCCTTATGTTGATAATTTACAGTCTAGGAAATGCCTGCTCGTCTACTTACCCGTAAAACACTCGAAGAGCCAATCTCTGCGATCTACGAAATCAGCTCAGCCAGGAATGAGACGGAACGTCTGTTTAGACCTCAAAAGGAAGTTTGCGCTGGGGCATTACGCAATGCAAGGATGACGCTTTGCATTGCGTAATGCCACAGCGCAGAATTCATTTTTAGGTCTAAACAGATGTTCCGCCTCATCATTCGCTGAGCTGATTTCGTAGGTCGCAGGAATTAGCTCATTAAGTGTTTTGCGCGTAAGTATATTCGCAGGCATTTCTTAGAGTGTAGACGAAAGGAAACGTAAAAAGGATGGGCAATTAGTTCCTAGCTTAGGAGAGAGTTATGATGAAAAGATTTATAAAATCAAGAAGGACAAACAATGTTCCGAAGCAGAGATAAACGTGGCAATGATAGATTTTTCTTTTCGTAGAGGTGACGCTAGCAGTACGATGGTAGTTCATGCGAATAAAACGACCGGATTTGTTCTCAATGGCATTCAATGCAGGTACGAGAATGGCTTGATCAGAATCTCAGACGAATATTCCATATTCTAACTTAAGGAAAAATAAATATTCGTAAAACTTTACATTAACCCGAAGGCATAAACAGAATAAAGGCGAGAGATAACATATATCTGCTCATTTCGCTTATGTATACATACAAACGACACTTGTCCTATAAGGGTACCCGTAATTCGCGGGAATCGTACAAATATTTTTATTTTGTTTTCCGGCACACAGTTGACCAGGCTCTAAGTATAGAAACGCAAATGGGCATTTACACTATCGACATTGGGACAGCATACTTTTTTCTCTTATTTGTCTTCGCGTCGAATCCCCGAAACGACCCGATAAATGACGCCGCCACTTCAATTAAAAATGGCCGCTAAAGGGTTCTCGCACTTGGGGCGCCCCTAATAGTTAATTCTGTTTCGTTGATCGATACGTGGAGTGCCCGATTTATCTCGGAAAATTGGGGTGTCCACGTTTAACTTTTGCCACGTATATATATTTTTTTATTAGATGTACTGGTTGGTGGCAGATCTTGTCGCATTCGTTTTTAGAACGGCCGTGTCTTGGCGTTTATAGTTTTCGACCAAACCTAACAGACAGCTAAGACGTTCGGTCTTCGAATTGCCGTGAAAAAGCATTGGATATTTATTAACAGTAAGTTCTATGGTGCCTCGAACGTCTCTTTGATTTGTTTGCTTACCGCGTCCTAAGAAATGGTCGCTCGATTTTCGTCTGATGACGTCATCAAAATGTGATGGCGTCGCTGGCCGCGGCCCTGGCGGTGTCACAGCAAGAGTAGTGGATGTGGCAGACGCCTGTTCTGCTGGAAGTCGCCCTCCCATGTGACAGTCCACGGAAGCTTCGGCAGCCAGGAAAAGGGAAGCCGCGACGGCAGCGTCACTCGCCTTCGCTCGTGCTTTTTTGACGTGACTTCTCCGGCCAACCACCAGGATCGCGACATCCGAAAGCATGACACACCGCCTCTATGACGTCATTTGTTGCCAGTTCAGGACCGCTTTTGATGCATGAGCGGAATAGGAAGCTGGAAGCAACAGACCGGAGACGCACTGCACCGCAGCTCCAACGAACGTACACATTGCTAAGAAAACACAGAAAGAGAGAGAGCCAATGTGATAGCAGAAGTCAAAGAAAAGCTAGCAGACAAATGAGACGAGATACAATAACCGTTGATCTCTTCTTTTTACTTACGATGCTAAAATAACTAGTGAACGATATGGTAATTAAAGATAAAGATCAGATATAAAATGAAAAATTTGCGGCGACCTTTGCGTTCAGATATCTACAGTGCATGAAATGCGTTATAGTTCGAGCCCTGGATATCTTCGGATTATTCGGGGATAATCCACTGATATCCGCAGTAAACTGGCGGGTGTGGATAAAAATGAATCAGATTCACCCGATTGTGGATCGGATGCGGATATCCGCGGGTCTGGTTCTAGAAATAATGGAAACAGCGCGCAAACGACAAGGACGGGAGGAAAAGGAGTACACAGGACGAGCGCTGACTCCTGTACTCCTTTTCCTCCCGTCCTTGTCGTTTGCGCGCTGTTTCCATTATTTCTAAGCATGAACCAACTCGCCCACATCGCTACTCTGAGTCTGGTTCTACATTTTTGCCGAGGCGGTTCATAAACGTGCGCGACCGCTCAGTGAAAAGTGAGTAAGTGAGTGGTATTATGAAGTGAATCATCGAACGGATTGTGGAAGCCAACAACTTTGTTAGATAAAAGCTTTAAATCGAGGAGAAAATAGTTTTTTACATCAAGAAAGATATGACTCTCACCGGAGATTACTCTATAACGTTCTATCTCGCCAAAAAAGCTGCCTCTAGAAAAAGTAAGGAATGCACGAGCATCAGTCGTCCCGGCAAAGCGTGATTTTGTTTGGCAGGGAGAAAGCAGAAAACGTCCCTTGGTCAAAGAAAACCCAAAGCGTACCACCCACAAGAAAGTAGAAGAAGCCGCATGTGGCTTCTTCGCCTGTGAGTAGATCGAGGAGACTGAAATCGATCCTCTAGAGTGGTGGAACTTGTGCCAGCACGAGTTTTCGCACGGCATTTTTGTTGCGCAGTTTGTGCATGCCATTTCAGCATCCAGCGCAGCAACAGGGACAGATATCTCATTAGCCGGTATTAATTTAAGAGAGGCGAACCAGTGCGAATACGTCCACGTTGACGATATGCTGTTTCTTCTAACAACAACCTCTACAAGTGAAACGTTGCGTGTGTGTGCGTTTTCTTTTTCTCGACAGTTGGCACTGAGTTGTTTTGAAGTATATGGTTGCCAACATGCACTTGAAAGTTCGAGTTTAAAGCTGAAATCGATACCAGGTGTTGCCAACATTGAATACCTCACCACTAACTACTAGTACTACAACGTTGAATATTGTGATACGTTCCCAGGGGTGTACTCATGCCTCACCACATAAACACGGGTACTTTGCTGTGGGGTGTGAGCGCCTATCCTCTTTCACTTTTTTATTGTTTGGCCTAAATAAAGTGACACAAACTTAATAATCTATCGTTTATTAATTTTCATGTTCATAATTTAGCTGTCTGTTTGAAGTGGGTTTTATAAAACAAAACAGAAAAATAAAGATTAAAATGTCTTTCCTTTTGAGCGCATCTCCTTGACAGGGTGTCAGTACCATGAACTCGCAAGACGATTTCAGAACTGCGAGCATCTTTCTAGCGATACGAAGTGTCTCTGGAAGGATGATCGCTTATTTCATAGATACAATCAAATAGAATATGTTAAAATGACCGTCATCGTGTTTTGACAGGAAAAGTTCTTCGTACAAAGGTAAGCAGAGGGCTTATAGAATACTATCCAAAGTTTTTTTTTTATGCTTGATTTTATGATGTAAAATTAATGTGCCGAACGAAGGTGGGACTCGGTTTCGAATTTTGCAGATGCGGTTCGAATGCGGATATAAAGTCTGCGGATGCAGATGGGATGCGGTTGATCAAACTGTTATCCATGCAGGGCTCTAATATAGGCAATTGTTGACGAAATTAGTGTCAGGTCACGTATACGCTAAATTCAGCAGGGAAACTGATATGTTTTAGCGTCGAGACGTGAATTTCCCTGCTAAATTTAGAGGGGACGAACGGGCAACATTTTGGGACTCCGGGTAGCGTTAAAAAGCATTTCATGCTTTAAACGAAGTGCCAGCAGACCAAACTTTGTGTATTTTGGTTGTTTGCATGCGTGCGATAAATCCATCTGTGCTATCTCTATAGGCGAATCTCTCTCCCCGTTTGTATTTTTGGCGCCTTTGAAGATATTGACTCTACCGAAGCAGGAGAGAGTGACTGTACCGTCTGACTCGGACATGTTCCACATGAAAAGCTCTGAAACAATAACGAAACTGCATTACTTTTTCCTGATTGTAACAAACAACCGAATGGTTGCATCGTCACCAAAACGTGCCGAATGTTACAAATAACGCGGTAACTGTGACGCGTTATTTAAAAGCCTACTTTCTAAATTTGTGGCTTTAATAGGTCTGCAACATCGAATCATTTTTAGGACTGGATCTCGATTAAAAAGTTTCACCATCTTAATCTCTAATTGTAATCGACTAATGCATAAATGGATTATCTCAAATTTGCAGATGAAATATTCAGAAGCTGCAATTCCCGAGTACTCCGACAACATATACTGAATGACCCTCAAAATATGTGCCTATATCAGCAATATGACCATCTGGACTCAACTGATCGGATGCACGCTGCATAGCAAATCTCTCGAATCAAGCCCCTTTCCTTTTGAAGACTTTCTATTAATCTCCTTACGGCTCCTATTCCAACGCGTCCAGCATCAGCAATCAGTCGCCGAGCGCTCGATCAAATCTAGCCTCGGGGATCGTCCAAGTGCTCTTTCACGTTCAGGCTGCGACTTTTCCATCTGTCGGTTCGGAGCTCGAGCACGACAATCCATTGAAGATAATCTCTTTCCCTTACTCATAATCTCCTGCAGCCTCCACGCAGGGAATGCTAATCGGATTAGCGGGATCCGAGTTCACGTCTGTCTCTAGAAAGCTTTGGATGTCAAGTAACGCTATGGTCATAAAAAAAAGGGTTGTGTATTCTACACCCTCACGGGTTTCGGATCATCCTCGATCGAATTACTGTCCTATGCGTGTGTTTGGCTCAAGCTTGTATTTTGTTGTTTTATGTTGTTGTTGTTGTTACTTGTTGCTATCAAATGCACGGTGACACTTATGAGGTCAAGGTGATTATTTGTTTAATGACGCGTCAACGTCCAGTGGAGAGGCAAATCACTGCGTGGCTTGCGGCGTATATATATATATATTTTTTAATCTTTACTACTAGTTTGTGTGGCCAGTTATTTGTGAGCGCCAGCCGGGGCACATGAAGTTGCTTGTATCTCTTAAGTTCGGGCAGCGCCTCATGCGCGAAAATTGAATATTTTTCGGTCGTGTTTTGGTTTACAACGCAATTTCGTGCTGATCGCGGTCGCTAAGGTGAAGAAGTTCATTGGTGAATAGGAATTTCCAAAGGGAAATAACGAGAAAAAAAAAAGACAAGAAAATCATCATTATCGTTTTCATAGGACGCTAAAAGCGGGAAGTGTATTTTTATTTAATGTACTTATACTTCTGCTAGTTCTTTCAGAAGCTCCGTTACCACCCGTAGACGGATGTTGACAAACGCTTGTAAACGACTGTGGGTCCTGCGTGATCAGACACTGCAGAACCGATTTATGCTCAATGCAAGCATTAAGGCTGGTTCACTCATCTGCGTCAGTTGCGTTCGCATGCAGCCGAAACGATCGTAACGAAGTCACCGGGACAAGTGTTCGCCGCATATAGCACGGCAAACGATGCTAGGGGTAGCTTCGCGAAGCAATCCACGAGTCATGATTGATGCGGTACTTTGGTCGTCACGGTCGTTTCTGTTGCATACGAACGTAACCGACCATAGCAGATGTGTGAACCAGCCTTAGCATGATCGCGTCTTATAGACGCGCTCGCACCCACTGGCCTAGACAAACAGGCCTGTACGGGTCGAAACCGTAGGAGAGAAGGACACAAGAGCGCGCGAGGTCGTCAGAATACCGAGCTCTGGTTGAAATAATTAGTGGGTGTACGCGAAGCCAGCTGCATTTTTTTCCTTCTCAACCCTCGACAGTATTCGAGCACCGAACGCCGGCGTCCAGTCTTTGGGTTCGAGCAGTGACTAGAGAAAAAGACAGTAGGTTTAGCGTGTACCCAGAAATAATTCTAGTCAGAACTTGGCACTCCGAGATCCCCGCGCTCTTTCATCGCCTCCTCTCCCTGAGTTTCTCTCCGCACAGGGCGATATTGTCTGCGGCTATGTATTCTCGGGCAATTTTTAAAAGGGAAATACTCAATCTGACACTGCCCCTAATTAAAGTTAGACCCGCTCATCCTTCTTTGCCTTGTCGATTCTTATACATTCCTTCACGCATGAACGCCTCAGGGGCTTCTTCGAGTCCGTGAATGGAAGGACGCCCCTTTCGAAAGTCGTCCAGCGTGGCGGCCCTGACACCAGACCCGATGGCTAACAAAGCGAATAGATGACGCGTTGCTAGCTGACGAGAGGCGTATCAAGTAACAAAGAGCTCGTCAAGCTGAACATGCAGCTTTGTCTCCCAGCGCCCACCATTCGCAACTTTCACGACCTATAGGGGGCGCACTAATGCCTATCAAAATGACTGTCATCTGGTTGATTGTCGTAGAACAGCGGTACGAGGCTCGGTCTGCGACGCGAGAGTAATTTTAGTTTTGCTATATACGCGCAGTATTAGGGCCTTAGTTTATTTTTTCACGTGAGGAAGGTGTTGGCAAGCATTTTTGTTGTGAAGCCGATCATCCAGGAGCTAGGGAGCGCGATTCTCACACCGCGGTACCACAATCGCTGAAAGTTGCGAATCGTAAACAAATGGTAACTAAACATTGAATTACAATTAAAATAATGCTGTACAAATTACAATTTTGCAGTCCTTCCCTTATACAAGATTCCCTAAATTTCAAAGAAATGGGGTTTGAATAACGGCACTCTATACGCCTCGCAAGTGGGCTCATTTTCGTCTTCTGCGCATGAGAAAGGAAGTAGCGGTGACGTCAGAATGCCGAGCCCTGATTGGCTGACCGCGACCCCCTATCTGAGCGTCATCTGCTCGCAACGTCGTCTGCGTCTGTCTTACCTCTCCTGCGAATTTCGGAAGTGCAGGTCTTTACGAGCGAGCTCGACTTCGTCTTTTAGAGAGGGCATGCGAAATAACTCGAGCGGCACGTTGTTTTTGTCTAACAACGAGCAGACGCGCATCAAGGAGAGAAATCAAAGGACTCACTGGCGAGGTGTCCCAAGGCGCCGAGGTTTGTTTGCTAAGAACCGAGAGGTGAGCGTGTCTGCAAGTTCCCTCCCAAATACTTTTTCCCTTTTTTCGCGTGCGGCGAGACCCCTCATTCTTTAACGGCGTCGGCGGGTTGGCGCAGTTAACGTCGTCTGCTTTACGTCTGCTAGTCAAAGCGATAACTGCTTTACCTTTCCTGCGTCTGTCGGAGATTCACCGCTTTTTCACCGGCGAGAGTCACCGTTGCCTCGGGAAACAAGGAGATAACAAGAGGAAGAAATTGACCTCTTAATCTAAAATTGAGATCAGCGATCAAAGTATAATACGGGAAGGGTTCACAAGGGTCGCGCGGGCATATTCCATTCAGCACGCCAGCCGGTCGTGGGCAGACGGTCGCCGAGTCGCGGAGTGCCTGCTAGGCCTAACTGCCGTACTCGCTTGGTCGTGTTCGGTGAAATCGTGTCCGTTGGAGCTTTTCCCGGGTGTTTGTGGATCCAGCATTCTTATTCGTCGTGGTCTCTTTCAAGTACTTTTTACCTTTTTCTTGCTTCTTGAAGTCGGGACGCGTGAGAAGCGCACGTAGAAAAATAAACGTCCGTGGGTCGTCGCGACCGCGACGCTGTCGGCCATGCTGATTCGATCGTAAGAAGTGCGTATACAGCTTCGGAGCTGTCGTAAGATTTCGTCGTAACCTGCGCAAAACTTACGAAAATTTCGTTTCGTGAATACGAATTTTTTCTTGAGTTTTGTCTTACGCACATTTTTGGCGTAAGATTGTTTCGTGAATCTGACCGAAAGTCGCAGGAAAGGTAAGACAGACGCAGACGACGTTGCGAGCAGACGACGTTGCAAAGGAGCAGACGACGCTCAGATAGGGAGGCGCGATCAGCCAATCAGGGCTCGGCGTTCTGACGTCACCGCTACCCCCTGCGCAAGAAGCAGACGAACTTGCCCTCCGCATTGCTACGAAGGCTGATCGTAGTTCATTTAGTTCGTCATGTGTCTAATTAAATTTATTTTGTTTTTCACTGCAATATATCTTGAGGGACAGATATTTAGTTGAACTGATACTTATCCAGGTTTTCTTTTGTACTCTGCTATTGTAATTTCTTTGTTCATATTGTTATATATATCCTTATTCCTCCCACAACGCACTGCTCGTTTTTGTTTTTTGTTTGTTTTTGTTTAGGTAGAAAGCTTCCGGTCACCATCTTTTTCATAGCAGATATTTCTCTGGTGACCGTCCCGACAACATTTGGAGCAAATATTTTCAATTTTGTATATGAATTTAGAATCATATATAAAATGAGAAATCATTCGGACAACCGGTTTGACATACCCGTGTGAGTGAGTCTTATATCCACTAAGAGCTGAGAAAAATAAAATATAGTCCGTCACTCATTATTTAAATACTTCCCTCTTCGTGGTTCGTTCTTCCCCGGTTGAAAATTGTTATTTGTATGAGAAATTTGTCGTGTCCAATAAACACATATGAATCGTAAAGATATAAAAGAACATATAAGAACCATATAAGAACTATTTAAGAACTATTTCAGATATATAAGAACATACAAGCAACATATAAGAAACCTTTGATAAGTTTATTATGTTTTTATATGGTTCTCATATGGTTCTTATATGTTGTTGTATAGCTTGTATGATACATATATGTTTATTGGACACGAGAAATTTCTCATATAAATGACTTTTTTCATTAGGGTCTGCGTTCGTACTGTCCACTGCCCGAATCTCATCGCCTGCAGAACAATAATAGGGAGCACCCAATAAAAAGGAACCGTGTTTTTCTGCCCGGATAAATAAACTATACATCGCAGAAAGATCAAACTCGGTGAGAATGTGAAGCTAGCTGTTTGGGATAGAACGCGAACGTTTGAGAACATGACGTTACCTGAATCATAAGATAATTCATAAAAGACGAATTTTGTATACGAGCCGACGTCCACCTAAGCCTAGTATGGTCAAAATAGGAAATGATATTGCGAACGCTTGCGGGATTCTTATCTGTAAAAAAACACTTGTCAAAAATAGTATATTGTTTTCTTCCTATCTTACGAATTCGTTTCACTGAATTAAGTGCTAGAGGGGCCCACGATTTCTTATCTTTTGTTTGACATGATTAGGCTTAGCTGTACTTCGGCTCATATAGAAATTTTGTTTTTCTCAATTATGTTTTATTCCAGGGGAAGTCGTGTGTTCTCAAACTCCCGCGTTCTATCACAACTGACAGCGTCACATTCTCACAGGCTTTGAGTTTTCTGCGATGCATAGTTGATTTAAACGGTCAAAAAAGCGCCTATTTTTTTAGGCACTCCTGTATATATGTATTCGATGTCACAAAAAAAAAATGGAATTTTGCGCACTATTCACGTGTTGCGCGAAGTAGGCATTACAATATTTGCAAATCGGAAAACGAAACCATGCTTTTGGAGTTTCAAAAACGTGTACGTCTTGATAAAATACCCTAATCATAATCTAAGATCCACTTACATGTGTTTTAATTCAACACATCAATGAAGTAATTAGCAAACTTTCGAGAGGAGCCGTCTGTTTAGTGTGGTTCTTGATCTGACTACGAGTATAGGATGAACGGGATTCCCCACGTCCGGCGCGACAATAGAACCAGTCGATCGTCGGCCTATCACTTTTGACACTCTTGACCTTATTCTCGCAAGTGTTTTCTACGCAAATGGTGGGCAAAAGGAAAGCGATATCATGGGAAACAAATTTCTGAAAAATCTTCGATTGCAGAGATGCATGCACACCGGGTGTCAGGAATGAAAGCGAACCGTGTTTCCTCACCTCACAAATAAACTACGATCTGCTGAGCTTTCAGTCTCTGCACAAACACTTCACTAGCAGTTGGAATTATAATGCCAGACGTTTAGAACATACTGTCATAGTGTTCATAACTCAGATGCCATTTCTCTAAATATTAAATTAAGCAAATGGATCCGATTCCGGTGTAGCGGACGCCATTTATTTTCAAGTTTTCCTGGGCTGCGTTAGTCGCTCTATTCTCGGTGAAAATTTTCGAACATCTTATAAGTTTTAAAATTCGAGCACTTTACTATCATACCTCTGCCAATAATATAGAGACATTAGACAAAAAAAGCGCCGAACAACAAAACACGGAGCTAGTAGTGTGAACGTATAACAAGGTACGTCTTCATTGCTTAGACAGTTAGCGTGTAACGAATGTGACAGCCCACTGATCCTAGCCCTGATCTATGTGAGAAACTTTGAAGCTGCCCGTAAAGGTAAAAAAAAAAAGAAGCGCAACGTTACTTTTGAAAATTTCTAGTACCTGCCGCATTCTTGTTGAGACGTTTCTAGCGTTTCGTCACAAGCGCTTCTGGGCAAAAATGTTCTTCCCAATACTCTTTTCCCGAAAACTCCCTTCATTACACCCTTGCATTTCAGTAGACAATTCATTAACTTCGTGTGAAATAACGGGGGTCCCCACAAATGAAGTACCCATCGACGCATTCCGGAACCGCCAGTCATCGCACCCTGCATTATCACGGCGCCACCCTCATCGAACTTCTCCCGATCATCCAGTCTTCACAGTGTGGTCTCTAAGAGCCTCATAGTTAATTTTATTAAATTAACAGAAGATGCATTAAACCGTACGCTGTCAGCCAAGCACGGTTCGCGAATTGGGCGCCCCGTCGCGTCCTTTTTATTCGATCAGCCAATCAAGAGTTTCCTCACGGCAACACTTAAACAGGCGAACCAATAACCTTCAACGTGAAGTTCGACGAAGCACCCTTTTGAGCACGCGTGTCCAAGGGTCGTGGTCTAGCCTCTTCTCAAGTTCGAACGAGCTTTAGGACACATAGAGAAGACATCGAACGTCGAGAATGAGTAAGAAATTGATAAGGCCGATAGATAAGGAAGGGAGAGACATCTCCCTTCCCCTCCGAGACGCATGCTCCTCGTTTTTTTTTTTTTTTTTTTCTTTCTCTCTGTTGCCAGCCATAATTATTATCCCAAGATAGTAGGTGGAATTTCCATCCTTAGTTTGATCAGAACTCAAATGTGCTGTTTAAGGCCAAAAGACAGGCAGACTACAAGCGAAATCTCATCTTTGAATCTGGTTGGATTACCCGCGAAGAACAAACTTAAAAGAAAGCGCTCTTTGCCATGACGTTGAGTGTTTTGCGTTTCTTGATCAGGGGCATCGGCTCAAAGATTCTGCTCCGCCCTGGTGACATAGATATTCCTCGTCTCTCTCCATTCTCGTCCCTCGCCGTGCGCACTTTCTTTTTCTCCAGTTCTTGCTCTCCCGCACCCGCCCGCCAAGTCTGTCTGTTTCCCTCCTCGGGAGGGAGACGGCGGATGTGTATCATCACTGCACCTCCCTGATAAGGAGTTTGCCGTCCTGTTCCGGGAGTCGGATGATATGTACAGTACAAATAATGTATGTTATTATTTAATAAACAATCCTGCTCGGTGCTGTTAAATTCTCTGTCCATGTCTTTCAGGCGCTCATTCAAATGTCACAGGATGTCGCTACTTTTCCTTTTAGATCAGTTTTGAGAAGTGACAGCCCTTTCTTTAGGGTGGCCCACTCTTACCGAAGTCCACTAAAGGACGGCAAGGCACGCTCGCCGGAAACGCTTCCCCCCACCTCCCCCCGCCGCTATATGGCCGCGGGATGCACCTTGATCGTTTATGTGCAGGGTCAGGTCGGCACTCACTGCCTTGTCGGTTGTTCGAGCTGATGGACGAATTGGCGAAACGATCAGCGTCGGCATCGCGAGGGGTGTTTTCTCGGAGGTGTTTTCGGCACGCAACCATCGGATGTCCGATACCCTAGCAAGATGAAATCGCAGCAATTCACGCAACGCAGGTGTTTTGAGGTACGCAAATGTCATTTGTTCGTTGCATTAATACTTCCCACTTTCCGGTCACTTTACAGAAAGGCAAAACTAAGTACGTGAAAATATTTTCGTTATTGTGACGACTTATAACTTCGGTAACAATGAATTACTGCAGATAATAATTTCACTAACCGTAAAATTAAGTTGGTTATACTTCTCGAGTAACTTATACTTTATTTACTCGGAGTTGCATTAAACCATTATGCTGAAAAACACAAGTAACTTTAATTTTTCTCACCGTCAAATCAACGTGTTGTAACAGCCTTAAACTCTGTTGTGAACAGGTCTAACTCGTGACCAACAACAACGCTTTGAAGGACAACTAGTGGAGGGGAAATTCATCGGATGGGTAATTTTGTTAAAGGAAGACTAGTTGCCTATTCGCGACTCCAGCAGAAGGGACGCCACCAAGCGGGGAAACCGGGAACCAGCCGGTCCAGGTCGCTCCGTGCCCCTCCGCGTCTCTGGTGGCTTTCGCGGAGACGTGTTGTCGGCGCGGTGGCGAACAATGTAATTTGACGAAGGTCCGAATATTTCTTAAGTTTGCCTGAGTGATAATTAGTGTGATGAAGCCTCAGTAGATTGTTTTCTTCTATTACGTGTTTGAAAGCCCGTTTACTCGACAACACATGGTCGCGTGCTTTCGATTTCTTGGGTGGGGAGGAATCGCGGAAAAACGTTTTGATTTGTTGTCTGCCTCGAATCACATTCAAAGTTACGATTGCTTGGTAGCTAATAAGTGGTTTCTTTATAAGGATGTAGGACAGTGGACTGAGGACGACAGACGAGGCATTTCACTGGAGGGAACATCAATGTTGCAGTAAAGTGAATGGGAAGGTTCGATAGCTGCTTTTCTTGACTTTGGTTGTGTTCGGTTAGCTTCAAGTTTGAGCCACCCACGCCGGTCGGTGCGTTGGCTATTCATCTTGGCTGCTTGTCGCCGAAAAAGCCTCTGGACCACACTGAAGGAGTTGGGCTGATTTCGCAATTACTCGATTCAGGAAAACCTGCTCGCTGCAAATAATGAATGAGGGAAATTATCTGTTTTCAAAAGGTGGGGGACAAATCTAGATGCTGTCACGGCATTTTGACCTATCGCGCCTTCATTTATATTACGATGACGTCGAAGCCAGCAACAATATACGTCTACATTGGCCAGGTTGACCGGCCAAAAAAATACTAATTTTCTCCGTTCATGATTCGAAGCAAAGTTCAATGCAGAAAGGTTCTGCGTGAACCTTCGATGAAGACTCTTCAGTTTGTCTCCGTGCTGCCGGCTATAGAACCATTTGGCTAAGTTTAAGTAGTATCCCTCTGTCTGTCAATTATACTTTTATTCAGCAGCTCACCTAATAGCTAGTCAACTAAGCTCATATTTCAACCCGAAGAATATACTAATATCCCTTTAGTGGGACATAGTACGTAATATAATACATAACACGCTCGTCAAAATAACTTCTCGATTGCTACTAAAACCTGAATTAAAATACGAGTGTCAGCTGCTTAGTGGGGCGCCGGCGGGTTAACATGGTCCTTGCCTCAAGAAGCGCTTGCTTAATTTTTGCAATTTTCTTGCAGGCTGTGTTGTTTAACGAGCAGACGACTGGAGCTGTTTCTTAAATGCGGATACGCGCAAAAGCTCGATTTCGCGGACAGATAAGTCGCATGGTCGAGGCAAGCGAGTTAGCTGAAAAGTTACTCTCTGTGGAACAATTCTGTAGCTATCGCCGCTTTCCTTAGATGATCGAAACTGATTAGTATATTACCGTCTCTCCGGAGCCCATAGTTTCGGTTTTGAGCGAAATCTCCGAAACGAAAGTTTGACATAAAAAGAACGAAAAACACCGGCAAAACAAAACTATGCTTTGCAAGTTTATCTGCACCGGCTACACTTAACCGTCTCAGTTGAAATACGTATACAATTGGGCTTTAAACAAAAGACAATTTGTTAAATTGAACGCGCCACCTGTTCAGGCGGCCCGGCCGAGCCGACGCGACCTGGACTCAGCCGCCATGTTTGTTTGGTAGTGGCGCCCCCTATAGGTCGCTGGAGTCGCCAATATCTCCTGCATCATTTCGGCCAATTCGACAAATTGCCTTTCGACAGGCCTCCTTTCAGGGCTGTGTTAAACTGAGAGAAAACTTGCCAAATTCTTTTCCGCGCTGGAAACTTCGACTTTGGTCAACAAACTCGGAGTGCACTTCAAAGTAAATGGCATATTTTAAAAAGAATCAAGATAATATAACAAATATTTTCGAGTTGCAGTGCCTTTAATGCATCTAACACATTAACTTTGATCAAAGTAAGAGACACTAGCTTGGTTTCTTTTATATTTTTAGTACATTTCGCAACTTCAACTTTTGAGACAAAGTCAGAGCTGCTGAAGTGGAAGTTGAGACAGTTCCGAATTTTAGACAAAATACGATCCTGTTTTTCTGAGAAGAGAAAACCTTGTTTTTGGGCCCGCGTAGGTAAACTGTGCATCGCAGAAAGTTAGAACTCTCTTGAGAATGTGACGCTAGTGGTAGGGCTAGAATGTGAAAATTTTAGAGCATGA
This sequence comes from Ixodes scapularis, assembly GCF_016920785.2. Lineage (NCBI taxonomy): Eukaryota > Metazoa > Arthropoda > Arachnida > Ixodida > Ixodidae > Ixodes > Ixodes scapularis. The sequence continues at coordinate 72,786,654 of NW_024609837.1, forward strand.
TGTTATCTAGATCAAAATGTAGCTGAGGGAGACAAAATATTTATATGAGCTGCCGTTCACTTAAGCCTAATTTTGTCAAAACAAAAACAGATTGTGGGAGCATGACGGATTTCAGCAGTTTAAGACACTTTTCATCTTTCAGAAAGAACGAAAATACTGTTTTGCTCTTTGTTTAACTGAATTTGATGCTAAAGTCCCCCACAATATCATTTCCTGTTTGGAAAATATTAGGCTTAGACGAACAAACGTCGGCCCCGAAAATTTTTGTATTTGTGAGAAATTTTTTGACAACTGAGAAATCAATCTTATCAGCGCGGTTTTCTATAGCAACGCGTGGGCGTGTACTGGCAGCTACGCTTCAAGAATTAGTCCGGCCACCTTCCATAGAAAACGCGTCTGGGTGCACATCTCACAAACCTTGACACGCCTTAAAAAGTCGTGACAATCAAACGATCTCCATACGCCAGCAATACCTTTGAGGCATCCACAGGCTCTACATGCAAACGTCGGTAAAAGCCAACGCTCACTGGCTCTAAATCTAATTAATGACGCGCATATATACATATATTTTAAGATGCGCCGTTGGCATATCGCTGACAGCATCGTGCAGAATGTTTTTGTAGTCTTTTGAAATACCCTTTTTGGAATACATATATTCTTGTGGCCAAATCGGATATTTCTTTACTTGTCTCCTTGCTCAGACCGCTTAAAGGGTCAAGCACCTCCAGATGTGAGGGATAAGTGACAAAGAAAAGAAAAACGATTATCCAGAAAGAGGAAACCGAAAAAACGCGCATAAATTCTGCTAATTTTTTTCATTCTTTTTTTTTTACCTCAAGATTTTGATGATTATCCGTTTAAATTTATGTATAAAGTGTCCCTAAAACACATTTTACCTTTCTAAAAAAAAGACAGTGAAAAGAAAAATTGCGCGAATAGCGAAGTATGTATGGCGAATTAATAATAAAAAAAAAAATTATCTGTGTGAGTCCACTCACATGCTACATGTTCTCAGCCATAAGTAATTGTATCTTTTTAGCTCGACGATAGCATGTGAAACCAACATAGTCTATTTCACATTTCATACCACATCTATCTCTGAAATCTTGTGTGACAACCAGGTATTTTTGTTTTATTTTCACTGGAAAATATGTGGTTCTGTATGATGTCATATACTCCAAAACAAATATGGTGTTCTAATGTTAATTTTATTCGTAAGTTTTTTTCTATAACGCATGACTTAGTATTATTAATATTGCAATATTAATAATCAATCTACACGACACTTCGTGACAAATAGCACGATTTGAAGATTGATTCACTAAAAAATAAACCATAAGCAAATTGTTACCATTATTTCTATCCTATATGCTCGCGGCACAGTTTTTCTTTCATTTTTTAGAAAAGAACAAAAGTTTTGAAATTTCGTCTAGTTTGAGCATTATAAAGAATCTGATTTTGAAATGTAGATATCCATTCAGCCGCTGCTCGTCGTGAGCTGCAAACCCTAGTATGAAAACTGCGGTGCTTAGAACGCACCTATGATTGGTATGTTTTTCGTTCTTTTTTTTCCTCGTCTTCAAAGGGGTCTTTGATATTCGCCTGATGGCGTCATCGAGGTGTCATACCGTTGTGTGTCGCCATCCTGGAGGCACACAACGGTAGTGGATGTGGCAGACGCCTGTCCTGCTGCAGGTTGCTCTCCACTGCGACAGTTCAGAGAGAGTTCAGCAGATATATAGACCTTTCCAAAAAGAGCGCTTTGGCCGCCGCCATTTTGCGAAGCGAGCGACCCCTATCAGCCAGAAATTTCCGCCACCCGCCTGAGCTGTGGAAACCCGGTCAGCGTGACTCCCCACCTGCATTGTGCATTCGGAGTTCGCCGGCTTTTCTTGGAAGTTTTTACTTTATTCGCCTGTTTAGGATGCTTACCCTTTGTATGTTATCTTCCACTGTGAGAACCAGGGAATACCAGGGCTCGTAGCCCGCTCGGCCTTCGCAGGAAACGAACGAACGGAGCGAACGTCAAGCAGCCCGCGACGCAGGCAGTTCGACGTTCTTGGAGGATTATTTCTGTTGAGATAATCTCCAAAAAGCCTTCCAGGCTGTGTTCCGGGTCTTCGCAAAAACCAGCTGATAGGGTCGGGTCCGGGGTGTGGCGACACAATAAGCACGTTCGTTCATTTGCTTTGAAGCTGTGCAAAAAGGAGCTCTCTTCTACATGTTCCCCAAAACACGCCAGATTCCGTCCGATCGTCGTGAAGTGACTATCTTCGACACTGTATATTGGACATGCTGTGTTATTTGAGACCTTTCTCAAATCTTGTTCGGATAACGCGGCGCCGAGGGGTACGTACAATATATTTTTTGTTCGATTGATGAGATTCATTGAATTTTATGTTGTGGGCGGGGAATATCCCTGCAGTACGGATATCCTGTGTGGTCAAATATTTTGACCTTTATAGATTGACACGGCTGAATTAACGGTGCCGTAAAACGATGAACATAAAATGAAACAAACATTCCAGTTGCATTTGTTCTGTCGCGCACGGACTCACCAAAACAGCTTTCATTTTTTTGTTTTTGTTCCCAAAAATAGAGAACTGCTTTCTTAAAGACCTCTATAAATTATGCTCGCCACAGAACACAATATAAAAAAGAAAACGCGGCAATTCAGCCGCCACCAGCGTCCGGAATTGCGCCCAACGCAGGCTGCCACAGCCTACTGACGAGAAACTCCACAGCTCAGCGCAGTCGGGCAACACTGACGTACACTCTCAAAACCAGGGACACGCGCTGTAAATCGCTTCGTTCGAGACTGCCGCTGGAAAGGTCTATAGGTGCTGTCTATGCAATAAACTAATGCATATGTGTATCTATGTATCCATGTATGCATGTATGAATATTCGCGACTCCAACTAACTATAGGTGGCGCCACTCATTTTCCAAGATGGCGGGTTTAGTGAGGGTTAGAGATGCGTGCCGCTATTGAGTCTGTCTAGTGTGCTGGCTTCACTGAGCGGCATAAATTATTTCTGGCAATACGAGGAAGCTAATGTTTAATGAGCGCAGGTCACCTCTTTAACCTGAAAACAAGAACGGTGTTTAGTGTATTATTTACGGAAGGATGCGCGTTTTGATTTTGGAGCGAAACCGAAACTTTTCTCTATTTTGAATTTAATTTCTCGATATAGGTCCTAATTTCGAATTCTTTCATGACTCAAGATGTGTTTCACATTGTAATTATTTACTTGGAAAAGTTGTTCGCGGAAACTTTATTTTGTGACATACTGTTCGATCCAGGCTGCTATTTGTAGTTGTTCATAAAATCAGTGCTGGTATCTGTGCGTTCTCGCTGCCTTTTTCTCGCTCCGATAATTGTCATGGGAAATCATGACAATTATCCCAGCACAAGAATAAGAGAATAATTCCAATTTTTACAATATGTCCACGAAACGCATAAACTAATAAACGCTGCTCTCACTGCAACAACCCGAAGACGGAATCCGAGTCAGAAAGCTGAAGTGTGTGTGTGTTTTTTTATAGCACCGTGTGACGCGTAGGACTTCATATCACATCCAGCGTTTGACTGTTTGTCGATCTTGATAACTATGTCAGAGTTTTTCATATGTTGAAAAGAAAACAGAATTATACCTTTCTGGAAAGACTATTATGGTTAAATAGCAAATTCTCGTGATCTTGGCGTTAATTGGAAGCATACATTGCCGCGATTTGCGTTAATAATAGTAATATTAAAATTCACATATTTGAATAAGTAATAGACCATTTGCAGTCCTCCCAAGCGCCCCGGCGCGCGCGCGAGGAATCTTGGGATCGGTGTTCTGTCGGCCCCCGTCGTCTGGCTGCTCTCCGTTGGAATCGCATCACCTCGCTCTAGACATACTTTTCATCTTCGTTGTTTATACTTAATAATCCTCTTTTTTATCTACTCCAGTGTATTTTTCTTGTTCATAAGTGTATCTATTTCGTTCAGCGCTTTGTATTTCTTCTGTATATTACGTGTTTTTGTGCATATTCCATCGTTTTCGACGCGGCCGTCGACGGACACCACGCCGCTTCGTTCGCCGCTCCCGGGGTGAGTACTGACTGTTGCCGTTACGCTCTATCCCGCTCCTAGGCCGTTCATTTAACTCGTGTGCGGTCGCAAGAGAGCAGTTTCGAACATCACTACAAATGTCACCGCTGTAAGCAGAGAAATAAAGTAGTCATCACGAAGCGAAGGCCGACATGCCTTCGCTTCGTGATGCGCTCGCCCTGTGAAATGTGAGCGTGGGATATCGAGTACTGCTTGCGTGCTCAACATTCGGGACGGTGCTTTGTCGTTGCGATCTTTTTGCCCTTCGGACGCTTGCGAAGCTGTACCAGCGGTCGGCGTGCCTCGGCAGCGCTCGTCAACAACCGTCCGCGCGGCGTCACTTTTCTCGCGTTCGCTGACCGTCCGCGAGCGCCGGTGATTCATCGTCGCGGCTGGTATGCGTATGTAGTACATCGCATAGCTTCACAATCGCTCTTAACAGCGGTTGTGAGTTGAGCGGGCCCTTAGCAAGCGAGTTATGTCAGCAACTGCAACTTTGAAACTGATGGTCACTTCACTTATTTATTTCACTATTCGAGATGTCAGCTGAATGTAGTATCTTCTTAGGTCACCCTCAGAAGCCACATGACGGGCGGTACAACCTGCTGTGTACCGGGCTGTGCCCACACCACTCTCACTGCCAAGCATGTGTCCTGGAATCGCTTTCCGAAGAACAGCCATCTACGCAACATTTGGGTACAGCGAATCAACAGGAAAGGTATTTACCATATTTTTTTACTTGTTATCTACACTTTCCTGACAATGATCAGGAAGGTACAGTGTGTGTACTGTCCGACGTGGCCCAAGTCATTTTACCCATATGTACAACATACCTGCGAAACACATTTTTTTTAAAAATAAAAATAGCATTCATTATTTTTGACCTATAAGTGCAACATACGACTGAAACAAAAAAGACAATCTCAAAGAATCCCAGATGTTGCATGTGCCCTTTTCACTCTCTTGGCCACTTCCACCTGCACCGACATACCAATATTTGATTGCATCGCAGGAATGTCGCTTCATCTCACTACCCTACAGCTAAAGCAAAGATACTCTCACAGTGCTTCTATCATTTTCAGCGTGCATCCACTCCAGGTTTGTTAGGCATAAACTATGTGCTTGTTCTTAGTGCCCGCTGCACAATGGTACTGGAAGTGTTTAGAAGGCGGTGGGGTGACGATGGGGGAGGAGGAGAACTGAATTCTACCCCCTTGCCCGGATAGTTTACTGACGCCCCTGTTCAGACGCCACGGCTGCTGCATCCATTCTTACCACTGAGATTGAGTTGCACTTGCTCCAAAGTTGAATGGGTGAATCTTAATATGGTGCTAACTGCTTCTTTTGCATGCAGGTACCACTGGACGGTTCTCTCTGTGGACGCCAACCTCTGACAGCAGAATATGCGGCGCTCATTTTAACGAAACTGGGAGAAAGAAGTACGAGGACAAAGCTCCCCGGTTTTTTCCAACCAGGACATTTCCGAAGTGTATGTTATTTGCCTATTTTTGTTTCTTTCTGCAATAGTTGTTTTTCCCTGCTTATATTCTTGCTTGTGATCACTGTATACATGGGTCGTTTCTCACGTGAGCTACGTCACTGCTGGTGGCGTCTGGTGATTTGTGGACAGCGGTGCTACCCAGTGAGCATGGCGAAATACGTGACCTACGGAAGCAATCATCGCTCTCATAGAAAAAGACGGAGCTTCAAGCAATCGTAATGTCAGATTTTGTAGAGCTGCAGACATAATAACAATGTTTTGTCTGAATACATGAGATCTCTCAACGGCTAGACGACGCAAATGGACTGCAATCGAAAAGAGGTTTTGCGACGTGCGGTTAAGTAGCATCAAGGATATCACTGAAACTGAAAAAGTATAACATTCTCGTCCGTCATTAAATTTGCAGTGGGAATAGGTGGCATATAAACCTACTGACTGCCTTTTTCAAGGATTTGGCTTGGCTTAGCTAGCTTGCTGCTCAAGGCACCAGGGGATGTCGCTCTGCTGCCTTCATCTCTGATGGCCCCAAATGACAGCTTTTAATCCAGCTCTCTCGTTGTGGAAAGTAGTGAAGGCTCTGCATGTTTCCTGTCGTACATTGAAGTGCCAGCTCATCTCGACTCTAAATAACAGCAGTGTGTTTGAACGGTACCAGACGATGCTTCTTTATATTTCCGACTGCTCTATCTGACACAGTCGGTCACAATGCAAGAGGACTTCAGCGAGCTGGAAAACACTCTCTTAGCACATAGAAAAACATAGGAGAAAATGTACCAACATGAATTCTAGAAATATTTTGAGCGAAAACTGACGTCAGGTGCAAGGACTCTATAATTACTGTCCACCGTGTTTGCTTGACTAGGCAGCTTCCTAGTGACCATTCAAGCAGATAGAGTTGGACATGCCTTGTCAGGAGTTTGCGGTCGTAATATGCTTGAGCCAACTGCTTTGTAAGAAGTTGCAGCTGTGCATATCGTTCGTGTCACAAATGGAAACACATATGAATGCGGAAATATAATTATGTTTAATAAAGGGCCCTTTAGGCAAGTATGGACAGCCTAAGATGGCACCGAATATAGTCGATTTCACAGTAACATGGCAGGTGGCAGACTCTATAACCCCTGTGAACTGATTGAAGTGTTGAAGTCAAATGTATGTGACAGCTCTTTACTAGAGAAGTGTACTCTGATTGGCTCGCTTGGGACAAACCTTTTGTTGTGTGCCAAACTATGTTGAATAAGGATATAAACTTTGTTCCCTTCTTTTATACGCCGGTGGCTGTTGAATGCACTTCGTCTCAGAAAGAACTGCAACAATCGCTATTTGGCTACAACATTCCAGACCAGCTACCAAAGGGTAGAAACAGTGACCGCTATTGATCCAGCTGAGCTCTTGGTTGTTTGACATGTTATGTGCTCCGTACAGTGTAAGCTGTGCCCTGTGCTAGACAGAATTCCAGCCGGTATGTAATGCTTATAAAATAATTGCGTGAACAATTGCCTTATCCTTGCCTGCAGATGTTGCGGCCTGCCCAAAGGTCCCAAACATGATCTGCGCAAGGAAGCGCCATGCGCTGCAGCCGCTGCCGGCCTACTTTCTGTCGGACCTTGACCTGGCACAGACCGTGACCCTGCCTGCTAGCCAGGAGCCAGCACAACCCGGCAGCCCCTTGGCCTCCGCTGGTGCCCCTGACACTGATGATGTAATAGCTAGCGGTAAGCTCCTAACATTGAGCATCAGTGTTGCTCGTCTGTTTATTTGGCATCCCTGTCAACTGTGCAGCAGTCCCGATAGGTGCATGGAACACTTACATGCAGTACGTCGAACTTTACAAACTGTACTAACTCAGTCACCGCTGGCTATAGCACGCAAGTTGTGGCCGTTCCATACTCGCAGCACCATATGGCACGGTGCACTCTAAGATACCGCACATGCAAGGTACCCGCGGAGTTGTTCTTTCAGATTGCGGTCACACCCTCACTTCATTGTCTGCCAGGTACAAAGGAGATGCTGCCACAGCCCTGCTTGCATGTTATTTGCCTCAAGATCCAGATTGAAAAGTGGGGACACATGCTTTTGTTTATCCATTGTTTCCTACAAGACAAGCGGCGATTCTCTGGCGTCCACAAAAAAACCATCCCCACTTTTGTTATGGAGCACGGGCAAGGCTATGCATGCTCTTAGAATTCGCAGTTGACTCCAATGCATGCGCACGAACGCTGCACCGGAGCCTCTCAGGGCTTCGAGTTAGCGTCCGCAGCATTCTCCGTGCTCCAAGTAAGTGTAGAACAAAGCTTAGTTCCGCATTTCCCCGCAGCACCCCTGACGATCGGATCTCAAGGCGAATAGCCAGCATTCCCATTATAGCTCCTTCGTGTGGAACAGAGCAGCATTAAAGAGGTCATAAACCGACTCAGTTACTTCTGCTAAATGCTGCTGTCGCACAATAAAGCTTGAGAACAAGCAATATTCTGCTCTTCCTCACAGCCAGGTAAAATAATCACATGATTACTGTTAGGGGTTAGCTGCTACTGTTGGTGCAGTGATTAGACACAAGCCCAAGCCCCAATAGTTACCATGGCATTGATTGTAACCAAATAGTCAGGTGCTCACTCAGTGCTTGGGTCCAGTTCATAAGCCGTCTGTATTCAAGTGTCGTCACCCTGGTGTGAACCCTAGGCTTTCTCAACATTGTGATTTCTGACTGTAAATTAGCCTTCTATTCCTCAGAATATAACCTTGGCAGGGGAGCCTCTGGTTTGTGGTATATAGATTATTATATAGATTATATTTGTGCTACAGACGTCAGTATGCTTGTATGAGGTGCAGAACATCCAAATGCATATCGTTTCTTGGCCCCTTTAACATGTGATGCTTTTTTTGTATGGCACATGATATGCTATTTGGCAGAGCCAAGGCAATTACAAGGAGAAAGCCTAGTTTTTTGTTTTGATATTTGACTGCAAAAATGATGTGATATTTATTTTGCTATCTCCCCATCTGGCAGACCACCAGTACAGCATCACAGGATGTATCGATCAAGCCCTGCGTGATCGCATCAGGCAGCTAGAGGAGCTCGCTTCTGCAAACGAGAAACTGCGCAAGGACAACGACCGTCTACAGAAAGAAAATGAAGCTCTGCGGAAGAAAGTAGCCCATCTTGAGGAGATGTATGACAAAGCAGAGGAGGTCATCGATGCTACAATCCCCTTTCAGAACTTCACGCTCACAGCCGTGCAACAGGACCCAAAGAAACTGGCCTTCTACACGGGATTCGACTCCCTGGAGAGATTTCTCGCCTTTTACAAGTTTGTTCAGGCAGGTTATGAAGCTCACAAGGAAAGTCAAGGTCCGCAGAGAAGGTCACCTTATCTATCCATGGATGATCAGCTGCTGCTCGTGTTGTCCCGCCTGAGGGTGGGACTTTTGGAGCAGGACCTTGCATACCGGTTTCGTATCCACATCAGCACAGTCAGCCGGGTGTGGACATTCTGGATTGGTTACCTAGCGGACTACCTTGCTCAACTCAACTACTGGCCGTCGCGACAGGTTGTGAACAAGCACATGCCGGAGTGCTTCATCGAGGCGTATCCATCGACGAGAGTCATTCTGGATTGCACGGAAATCTTCATCGAGACACCTAGCGACTTCAGGGTGCAGAGTGATACCTACTCAAGCTACAAGTGCCACAACACTGCCAAGGGACTGCTGGGCATCACCCCCAATGGGTTCGTGTCGTTCGTGAGCGACCTTGCCCCTGGCCGCGTCTCTGACAAAGCCCTGACCGCATGTTCCGGGCTATGCAACCTTCTTGAGCCCGGAGACTCTGTCATGGCGGACAGAGGCTTTTTGATCACTGAAGAGGTCGAAGCTGCAGGGGCTAACCTGAACATTCCACCTTTCCTTGGGGGAAGGCTACAGCTCTCCCTGGAGGACGAAGCGAAAACTAGGGCGATTGCGAAGGTCCGGATCCACGTGGAACGAGTGATTGGACAAATGAAGTGTTTTCGAATCTTGAGGGGTACTTTCCCAAACAGTATGAGCAAGAGCCTGGACTCTATCTGGAAGGTCTGTGCTTTGCTGTGCAATTTCACGAGAGAGCCACTGCTCAGTCGAAGCTAGAGCTGCAGTCTTGTGGCTTCGTAGATGGTCGTGGAGAAAAAAGAGGCCATATCTCTCTATCTAGCTCACTTCAGCTCCGGCAACTTTTTGTGCCCACACGCCCTCATGACCCATGACGACCATTAGCACCGACTACGGCCCTCGGGACTTTCCTCTACCCAACGAAATGGACTCACAACCCACCGAGGCCACGCTGGCTTCTCCCGCTGTCTGAAGCTTACCGCTCAATGCACCACCCACAGCCGGTGCAACCACTCCTGCCGTCACGTCGCTTCTTGATGCACCACTTGTTGCCGCGTGAATTCAACCTGCGGTCTTTACTCAGAATCCATTCTCCATCCTCGGCGACGATGATCCCGAAAGCAAGTTGTCGCCCCTCAACAACAGTTGCCACATCCGCACTGCCGCCAATGAAACGAAGCGTGCTCGTGGCATTTTTTTCTTCGGCGCCGCTGCGACTAAGCTTACCACCTCACCCCGGTGCATCCAACGTGACTCGAACCCTGACTCGTTCCCCCTGGAGGACGGATGGCATCCTGTCTCTCGCCGACGTAAGGCGGCCCCGCCCGCGGCGCCTCCAGCAGCATCGTTCTGCAGTGAGTTCTCCCACACTGTCATTCTACGGCCGGCCAAACCATGCCGCATCATGGACGGGGTCTTTCTTGCCATTGACTCTGCAGTTGCTGCACAGATAGACCTCAGGTCTCCTACACCATTGCAGCCCCCTACCAAGTGAGGTACCTCGACTGCAGTAATCAACTTGCAGTTGATGCTGCTTTGTCTCAAGTGTGCGATGCATTCCTCAATGTAACATACATCCCGATCGGCACTCTGCAGGTCTCCGTGCAAGGCTACGAGGCCATTCGCCGTGGCCAGGTTCGCGGATTCATAAAAAAAGTCTGGCGACCTGGATTCTGCGTCCTAAAAAACCTTCATTGCCGGAAATCTGCTATCCTCCAGGCCGGTCCTCTCACAAACTCTGGGTCGGCACTCATTACATTCGACGGCACCAGCCTCGCGTTGCCCAGTGCCCCAACAGCACCCAAGCCAACGGCACAACACAGCGTCGTCAGTTGCCTTCATCAACATCCAAAGAGAAGCCGGCGTCACCACCAGTGACGCCTGAAACTAGCTCCTGCTCAGCAAGCTGTGCTGTTATCTGCGCCCAAAGCCCTCATCGCAGCACCGAGGTCTGCGAAGCAGAAGACTGACTCCCGCCCGGTGCTCGCCACAAAACTCCTAACGCCGGCACACAACATCACCGCCGACCTCACACAAGTCCCAACATCAGAACCGCCTCGGACCACCTTCGCAGAATCAGCGAGAGCTGTCAACAGCACTAGTGAGACGCCTGCCCTACTTCCGTCAGGGTCAGACTTTACTGGCTTGCAACAACAAATCACCCTTTTCACAAAACAAATGCTGGCAGCCACGCAGCGAATTCCGACGATGCAAAACTCGCTGTTTACTCTCGTGGATACCTGCACCCGTGCAGTAATCGGGCGCCTCGCGATGCAGGGCATCATTCCGTTCGGCGGCCCCCCACTATCACCACGCAAACATGGTTAGCGCCCCCAGGATTGTTCAGTGGAACTGTTGCTCGCTTAAACAGAAGAAGGCAGACTTCATCGAAAAATTTTATCTTCACTCGTCATCCGACATGGCCGCTGCGTTTGCTCTACAAGAAATCAACGGCCCCCTCCCTTCTTTGCCACAGTACGATGGACTTGCTCCGAACATTGAGACTAGTGCCCCCTTGCCTTGGATTCGTTCCGCCCTGTACGTTCATCGATCAGTGTGCTTCACTCTTCTCGACACCTCACAGAGGTGCTCTGCAATGACCAGCGTTACGGGTTGCCGCCAATTCCTCAACGGCCCGTTTTTCTCTTCTCTGTCTATGTGGCTCCAGACACATCGCTAAACCGCTGGACAAGGCAGCCGCTAAACATCCCTTTTTTTAAGCACTTCGCCCGTCTTTATCCAAAAGACGACGTTCCCGTTTGCGGTGATCTTAATGCCAAACACACGCATGGGGCTACGACATTGACCTTCCCCACGGCACGCGGCTTCTTGCAGACCTCACAGGGCTGAAACTTTCGTTCCTCAACATCCCAGACACCCCCACACGTATCAAACAATCCTCCCAACAGCAGGACACCTGCCCCGACTTTACCTGTGCTCGTTACCCTCGACGCTGGAGATGGCATGTCGCCGGCGACCGCCTCGGCGGTGATCACCTCCCCATTATTTTACGCTACGACTTCCTATCCGCAACCCTATCTCACTGTCGCGCCTGCTGCGACACATTCTTCACTAAGTGGGACAACTTCCGAGCAGCTCTTTCTTCTGTCATGGAACTTGCTGGCTTTTCCGACATTATACAAGCTATCCAGTCCGCCCACAAGTCTGCCACAAAGCGGCTAACCGTACCGGACGATGCCGCTTTGACGAGCATTTACTTACTGGACCGCCGCATTCACCTGTTGGCCTGTTACCGCCGTTCTCGCAGACCACGACGACTCCTCAAACCTTCACATAAACTCCAAAAGACTATCTCGTGCTACACTTCGGAACTCGCTTCCAACTGCTGGACTTCCCTGTGCAGATCCATCTCCGGCAATAGCCATCTTTCGAAAGTTTGAAGGCTCCTCCGTTCTCTCCTCGGGGACCACAAACCTAGGCAATTTGCTGCCACTGTTGCCCTTCGCAAAGGTGTCTCTCCCGAGGAGCTAGCTGAACGGGCCTCGGACGTCTTTTTTCCGCAACCAGCGCAACATGACTCTGGATGCTACACTTGTGTTCACCCTGTCACCAAGCTCTTGGGATGGATTGCCCGTTCACCCTCCACTCGCAGTGCACCTGGCCCCCAACAACGTCACAGTCGGGCAACTTCAGAACCTCCCTACGGCACTCAAGGAAACCATACTCGCCGAGATCAACCAGGTGACTCCAGACTACTGAAGCCCCAGGAGTCCCTGATCGCTGCCACTTGTCTCATTCGCCCTGGAAGCTCCCGAGAAGATTAAAAGCTTTTCCTCTTTTTATGCCCAAACAGCAGGGCAGATATGGTGGCCACTTCTTTGGTCGTTAAATAAATGTTTCAAAGCAAAGGTAGATGGTCATGATGAAAGAAATCAAGGACGTTAGGATTCCTGTCAGAAGTACTCAACGCAATAAAATGTTGTCCAAACTTGCCAGGTTTTAATTTTAGATTGGTTGCACACTACACGACAGAGTAGCGAGCATTTGATTATTCTTAATTTTTAACTAGGACTGATTAAATTAATTTCAATACTTTTGGATGTTTTATTTTAATACACACATATCCTCTAAAAAGGGCGGAAATGTAGTGGTTAATAAAGAAAAATAGACGTAATGGTGGGGCCACAGTCGACTCCTAGCAGAACTGTTTGGTGGGGCAACAGGCAGACTGAGATTAAAGCCCCTCTATCCTGGGAAAAGTGGCGCCATTCATTGTTGTGGAAATTCTCGAGACACGTACCGTGTGCCACTTCTGGGAAGGACATGGCGTCTGAAATCTAGCTCAGTGCTGCGCTGTGTCGCCATGATCTTCCCAAGGGCTGCATGTTGCACGTGCCTCGTGCATCGACGCACTTTGCGCTACTTTTAAAACATGAAGGGGCTTTAACTGAGATGCCATTGCGTGTGCCACAGGCAAAAATTCAAGATGTTGAAAACAAGCTGTTGCATTGTAAATTGTGCGAATTACTAAAATTCTCCGTCAATATGCCCCAGCAAATGAAGATTAGAGGGTTTACAGATTAAACCAAAGGAAGATGTCTGTCACCCCAGAGGAAGAACATGTGGGGACCTTGACGTGCAACCAAAATTTCACCATCAATAGCGCTGAAATCAGTAACGACACTACCGTAAACCAATTTTGCTCCCAGGTGGGCCGCCGGAAGCGGCGTTGGTAGCCACAGCACATGGTCGTTGTTGGAACTTTCGCGCATAATGCAGAAGAGGATCATGCCCTCTTTAGGTGTCACACGCTCCCATACCATCTTTAGTGTTTGTGTGTATGGCGCGTGCTTTGGACGGTTTCACAACTGACGACCACGCGCATGCTAGGCTGTGAAGATTACACGCTGGGGCGTGGGTTTGTAAACAATGGAAAAGTGTATGAAATTTAGCATGCACAGTGCACAAACTCTATTTTCAGTACACAAATATTGCGACTACTATATCGGACAGAGGTACGCGCTACAGTTTGCAACAAATTCTTGTGCCGACATGAGCAGTCTGAGGCATTCCAACTACTTGTCATGACAGCCACTTTCAGTTCACAAAAGTTGGTTTATTATATGTTCTCCAAGTCTTTGGCATTAAAAATGAGGTTGATTCCTTTGTGACACTGCCGTGCCGGGCTGTGGCCGGCGGTGAAACTGCACAGCCCACCAGCGACGGCAAGCAACCAACTGAGCGTCCAGAGCTAGGAACCAAAAGGCACCTTTATCACACGAGGCAATGGCTTTTTACACAAGACGTGGGCACAGTGTTTGCAATCCGATTACCGAAAGTGTCCAAACTTGGCACTAGCACCGCCCGCAAAATCCCCCCTTTAGAATGTTCAAGGAGAGTATCGGACACCTTGGCTGTGAAAAAAAACAAAGTTTTACAGATTGAGTCTCTTGGGAGCGACCACTTGTCTTCCAGAATGGGTTGAGTAGTGTCGGCCCGTACCATCACCACGAACACGTGGTGGTGATGCTGGACGAGGCACATCACGATGACGCGAGTAGACAGGTCCACCTGAGGCCGAACCGTCGACGGAAGCTAGGGGTGACGCCGGCCTCGGAGAGACACAACAGCACCTGCCGCAGGCTTTGGTCATGTTCCTTTTTCGTTCTGCCGAAGACTAGGATGTCGTCGACCATGTTGACCAATCCGTCTAGGACTTCCAAGATCCACGCCACCTGTCGCTGGAAAAACTCAGGGGCCGACGTGATGCCAAATGGGAGTCGGCAAAAGCAATAACGCCCATACGGCGTAATGAACATCGTAAGCTCTTGAGAGTCCTTGGAAAGCTTGACCTGATGGAAGCTTGAGGTAACTTTGAGCTTCGAGAAGACTGCCGCATCGCCCAGAAGTCCCAGGACTTGATCGACGGTGGGGAGCACATGACGTTCTCTCGGGACAACTTGATTTAATTTTGTAAAGTCGATACAGACACGGTAACCTCCCGACGACTTTGGAACCATGAACAGTCCAGCGTCCCGAGGTGTGGGGTTGGTGACACGCCGAATGGCTCCGTCTTGCTCCAGTTTGGCCAGTTCTGTTTGCACCACCTCGCGCAGGGGTATCGGTATGCGGCATGGAACACTAAGTGAAAACGGAACCGCATCCGGGCGTAGCCGAATCTTGTACTCCTCCTTGAGCGTGCCGAGACCTCTGAAAAGTCCCTGCGGTGCCGGCACTTTCATGTCGTCCAAGAACTTTACCACACCCAGAGCCTGGATGGCTGGGAACCCGAGCAGGGGCATAGAGAGGGACTTGATCACGTACAGACGCTGATGACCGGTCTTGCCTCGCCACAGGAGGGTAGCCATGAAGTACCCAATGACTTTTAGCGACTGGTCTCCTGGTGCTGTCAGCAGGTCGTCGACCTTGTCCAGATGATGAGGTAAGTTCGGGAAGGCTTCCGAAACAGCAGACGCCTCCGCGCCGGAATCTACCTTGAATATCGCCGTGTAGTTGTCGACATTGACCTCAACGTACTTGGCCTTGGCCTTCTCAGTCTCGAGGATTGCGTGGAGCGGTAAGGAACGCCACCTTGCTCTGCTTTCGTTTCCGAGCGCAACAGACGTCCGCGAAGTGGCCCTTCTTCTTGCAATAATTGCACAGAGACTGCCGAGCAGGACAGTCTGAGCGTGTGTGGGGGGCCCGACTGCAGTAGCTGCAGGAACCTGGGTCGTTATCGCCAAGTGAAGACACTGCTGATGCGTCGTCTGACCGTTTTGTTGTCTTGCGTTGGTGCGTCGGACCATGACAAGACTTGGTGGCGTCAACGTTGACGGTGACCTGGACACTCTCGACTCCCGCGAGCAGTTTTTTTCTTTTTCGGCGTCTTCGATCTGCCTCACCTGCGTCCACGCGTCCTTGAGGCTGAGCTTGGCTTTCCAGCAGAGCTGGCCGGACAGGCGTTCGTCGCAAAGACCAACAACGAACCGGTCGCGAACCAGGCGTTCTTCGACTTTGGGGGACGGGTAGTTGCACCACTTGACAAGCTTGCAGAGCTCGGCGTAGTAACTGTCGACGCTCTCTCCCGGCTGCTGAACCCGCTCGTGGAACCTCGAGGACTCTTACACCTCGTTGACGGGGTACAGGAAGTGTTCCGAGAAGCGCTTGACCACCGTGTTGTAGTTGTTCAGGGAGGCGGCGTTCAAGCCGAACATGTCGAGAAGGACCCGAGCCTCGGGGCCCATGCAGTAGAGAAGTGTCCGCACCTGAATGTCCGGTGGTGCTTGGCGAAGTACGGAGGCATAAGCGTACTCCTCGAGTTGCGTAAACCGGGTAGGCCAAGAACCGGTGTTGTCGAAGTCGAAACCAGCAGGCTGACGTACGGAGCCGCCCACCCACGCGGGCAGTGTTTGCAACCCGATTACCAAAAGTGTCCAAACTTGGCACTAGAACCGCCCACAACAGACACTACAATTTTATGATCAACACTCAGTCTTTCCGATATTTAAAAAAAAAGTCTGTCAGGCGTGGCACCATAACGTTCACCCAGAGTGCCTCATCAAAGGGCACCCGTGTGACCCAGCAGTCTTTCGCCCAGTCAACAACAAGGTCACACCACTCCAGTCCTGTGAGCGCAAGTTGTCCTGTCACCTGGTAGTAGTGCTTGTGCTTTTTGTCGACACTCTTGTCCGCATGGATAAACTCCACAAACCCTCTGCTCATCACCTCCTCGAAGGTCGTCAGGTTCGCATCTATCGCCCGTGACACGGTCTTCACTTCGACTAGTCCGTACTCCTGTATATCTTCGTCCCAGACCAGCCCGTCTGGTGATGCCCCCAGCATGGGAAGGCCAGGGTTGATGCAAAGGCCAACACTGAAGACTTGGACCTTTTGCTTGGCCTTGTAGCGCTTCAGAGCAGCCGCCTCATTCTGAAGTCCCGCCCTCATGTGACGTGTCGTGCCATGTCCGCCCGAGAAAATCGTCCTGAGAAACTTTTCGTTCACGGGTGCTTGTCGTTTGACGATGTCTCCGAACTGTGATGCCGTGATCCTTTTCTCACGTTCCGTGTGCCACAGCATACTTCTGCTTTGGCCACGTGTCTGTTCCTCCAGGTGCTGAGCTTGTGTAAGAGTCAGGGTGCATGGATCGCTTGGTGGCATCTGGTGATTCCAGCACTCTTTTATGGGCAAGCTGATCCGTGCTGCAGAGGCCCCATCATCCGTGTTCGAGTGCTCCTGAACCTTCCTTGGCAAGGGTGTGAAGGCAGCTTCTTCCATCACGTCCGCAAACATTGGGAATATTCCCTTCTCAATGAAATCTGTATGCAGCCTCTTGACGGTTGCCTGCGCCACGTCCACATGCACTTCCGTGGTTTTTCTCGCACTCTTCGCCTTGTTGCTAGAGTCGTGCTTGACGAATTCTAGTTCGTTGAACGACACCGTACTTGCACCTCTCTTTGAAGATGGGCCCCACTGCCTTGCTCCCTCAGTGCAGGCCAGAGCATCCGGGATGTAGGACCTTCCCTCCCTTATCAGGTCTAGCATGTGCCAAAGCAGTGCTGCCACATGCTTGCACACACCGCCTTGTCCAGCCTTGCAGGAACAGGAAGCCTTGCTGACCTGCCCATCTTGGCAGAGCACAGCATGCACTGCGTATCGCTTCGTAAGGGTCATGGAAGCCTCCACGTTAGCCTTGACAATTGTCTCTGATGCACTTGTGGTGTGGAGGAAGATGTTCTGCACTTTGTGGGCCTTGAACATTTTGTAGCCAGAACTTGTGTGCTTCTGTGCTCCAGCTGCTTGGCCATGCCCTTGGATGTGGCTTTCCGAGAATGCGGAAGGAAAGTCCTTCAGCTGCTTGGTCCAAGGTCCTGCTGGAAGTGGTAGCTCTTGCGGCTCTGGTACATCCCGTGTCGCCATAGCCTTCCCTGAAAAAAAGGCAGCTCAGTCAGCGTTTTAAAAGGAGGACGGAAATTTGACCAACACAGTTTTTTAATGGGTTTGGTGTTGTTTTGACAGAATTAACCTAAACTTGCGAAGTAAGAGTTCATCTAGGGTAACAACCCCTCAAAAAAAGCCTGCTGTAAACTTTGTGCTAAAAAAAGAGCGTTTGCTATTAGGCAAACATGCCAGCTTTTGTAATCTACAACTTCTTGTGCACTTTCGAACATTACACAGTCGAAGGAGCATTCTGAAAGCAAGCCACGCACTGGCATTGGGGACAAGCATCTCCAGTGTCACTGAGCTGCTTGTTGCTGCTGCCCTGTCAGTGTCCATGATATAGTGCAGCTCTGAATACGAAGAACGCGTTTTGACCATAATCCGTTTCGTGCCAGCAGCATAAAGCTGCTGGCACGACCGTGAAGTGTTGTACAGGAGTGGCAAAGACACCCCAGCTTTCAATGCGTCAGTGTTCGTCCAAAAGAAGCAGTTCGCAGAGCCACTAAAAAGTGTCTAGCATTTCATATGCACGCGCTTGCGTGAAAACGGGATGATCAATAAAGATATGCACTCGCGGGACGCTGTGTTAGCGCGGTTCGCAGGGGCAATCTTGCCTCACCACAGTGAGCGCGCTAGCTGAACTGTAATTTCGATAAACAATGGAATCTCCCCCATACTATGCATAAAACGCAGTCAGAACCCCTTCTCCCGCCGCGACGAAGAACCGAACGCGAAGGATGTGATGCTGCGCGGACGGTTGTTGACGAGCGCTGCCGAGGCACGCCGACCGCTGGTACAGCTTCGCAAGCGTCCGAAGGGCAAAAAGATCGCAACGACAAAGCACCGTCCCGAATGTTGAGCACGCAAGCAGTACTCGATATCCCACGCTCACATTTCACAGGGCGAGCGCATCACGAAGCGAAGGCATGTCGGCCTTCGCTTCGTGATGACTACTTTATTTCTCTGCTTACAGCGGTGACATTTGTAGTGATGTTCGAAACTGCTCTCTCGCGACCGCACACGAGTTAAATGAACGGCCTAGGAGCGGGATAGAGCGTAACGGCAACAGTCAGTACTCACCCCGGGAGCGGCGAACGAAGCGGCGTGGTGTCCGTCGACGGCCGCGTCGAAAACGATGGAATATGCACAAAAACACGTAATATACAGAAGAAATACAAAGCGCTGAACGAAATAGATACACTTATGAACAAGAAAAATACACTGGAGTAGATAAAAAAGAGGATTATTAAGTATAAACAACGAAGATGAAAAGTATGTCTAGAGCGAGGTGATGCGATTCCAACGGAGAGCAGCCAGACGACGGGGGCCGACAGAACACCGATCCCAAGATTCCTCGCGCGCGCGCCGGGGCGCTTGGGAGAGACTGCAAATGGTCTATTCTTCAAGCTCTAATATAATTTGTTGCTTACGATCTAATTTAAACGCACGAAGAAATATGACAATGAAAGCTGTGCTAATTATCATCACTGGTTCTAATTGCTGCATTTTAATTACCAATAAAATAAAAAAATAGTCTAAAATCAATGAAAACATTTTAGCTAATGTTCGAAATTCATGTAAAATTACATTAATTGTGGATAAAGTATATTGTGCTATCAAAGTCGAGACTTTTGACAATCGGCGAAACGTCCAGAGTCGCCGCCAATATACTTCCAAACCAAATTCCCCCCCCCCCCCCCCCCAAAAAAAAGAACTTTTTTTTTAAGTATAAGTTTTTTCATAACATCTATTCACTTTTGTATTTGCTCGCCGTCGTTTTGCCAATCTCAACCTTTCCAGTTCGAAGGAACGCCTACCTGCTTGCACGTCTGCTCACTGCAGCACGTTTCGTTGGCATTGGAAGCCGGTGAAACAGTAGTGAGTTTTAATATTGCGTATACGAGCGAACTCAAGCCCTGTGTGTGCGTTAGCTTTGCGTTTTCCACACTGCGCGTGCGCGGGGCCCGAAATTGCGGTCTTGGATGGTGCATGGCGATGAGGCGCACGCACAACGTGGGGCACGTAACTCTAACGCAAACGCACACCGCTTGCGTTTGCTTCTATGCGCAATACTAAAACTCTCCAGTAAGATACAATCTCATACCGGCTGCAGCACTACGTTGGGAGAGTGAAGAGTGTTGTTTTCATTTGGAAACGACATTTCGCCAGTCATGATAGCGAGCAGTTCCGCCATGCCCGCGGAGCAGGAGAATCGGGGGACCCTCACTAGAGCGCTTCCCGTTTCCGCCGCGGGAGGGCGAGCGTCGAGCTGGAGACGCGAATATGTATGTACGTAGATATGTAAGTAGGTATGTATGTATGCATGCATGCGTACATATATATATGCATGCATGCGTGTTTGCACGTGTGTATCTATGCAGGCATGTATGTATGTATGTATGTATACATGTATTACAGTGGCTTGAAGGGGGTAGTG
This sequence comes from Ixodes scapularis, assembly GCF_016920785.2. Classification (NCBI taxonomy): domain Eukaryota; kingdom Metazoa; phylum Arthropoda; class Arachnida; order Ixodida; family Ixodidae; genus Ixodes; species Ixodes scapularis. The sequence goes on from NW_024609837.1 coordinate 72,806,952, forward strand.
TAGTTACCGCCTAGTCTTCACCATGCATCGGGAACGGCCGCTCCTTGGAAGACGGTGTAGGAGGCGCTTCGATCCGCAGCTCCATTAAGGTGCCTCTATCGGCCGGCAGATAGAGGCACCCTGACACACTTCATAACTAATATAAATTCCAAAAAAATAAATATTTGTTTCCAGTCAACTTTCAAGGACATGGTTTGTGTTCGTAGGTGAATAAAAATGTGAAACTAGCAGACGAAAGCGTAGTCGACAGCTGAGAATCGGCCGGAGTTGGCCGGAGTAAAGCTGGCCGAGCGGCCAAGCCGGAGCCATAGCCAGAACGACGGTGCTGCAAGCGCCAGCGCCACCCGCGGCCGTCTTCCAACGCAGTGCCGCTTCTGCGGTTTCGATCGTTACACTACCCCTTTTAGCCACTGTACATGTACGTATGTATGCATGCATGCATGCATGCATGCATGCATGCATGTATGTATGTATGTATGTATGTATCTATGTATCTATGTATGTGTGCATGTATGTATGTATTAATGCATGTATGTATGTATTAATGCATGTATGCATGTATGTATGTATGTATGTATGTGTGTATGTATGTATGTATGCATGTATGCATGTATGTATGTATGTATCTGTGTATGTACGTACGTACGTACGTATTTGTGTGTATGCATACAAGTCACATTTTGATAGACATAATTGCACCAATTATTATCTAGAGAGCAGTCGGTCAGAGTCCGTATGTATGTATGTATGTATGTATGTATTTATGTATGTATGCATGCATGCATGCGTGCATGTATGTATGTATGTATGCATGTATACGAGCTCTGACCGACTGGTCTAGAGATAATAATTACTACAGTGATATCTTGCGTAATGAGTTGTTCATTTTACACTCGTGCCTCTTTGATGAGGACCCCGTTAACATAGAGTTTTAGTCGATCGTACGATGCGGAGAGCGGGCCCAGTGGGCGCGTGCTCAATCCATGCTTCAAAGGGACGTGACGAGCTCCGGCTAGCAAAGCGTAGCTCTAAAATACGGTCTGCTTAAAGTCCGTGATATGAATACCCCGCTATATAGACAACAATTTCGGGGGCGAACTACGTAAATACATGCATTTTTGTCTTGTTATAATGGCCAGCTCACATTAAGATCCGCTTTTTCTTCTTGGAGGAGGGGGGGGGGGGGAGAAGAGGGGGAACAACGGTGCTCCTATTATAAGAATAAATCGCAATATTGAAACAGAAATGCATGTCCCCAGTGCATCCCCGAAAATGTTTCTTCGTACGCGCTTCGGTCTTCCATTTTACCGGTGCTCGTATTAACGAGACAAGGCTGTATCTCAGTACGCGCACTATAATATTAGTTCCGCAAGCTTCCACATGGACGTAAAAAAGTCAAGGAACGATATCGGAGAACGAGAAAAGGGCGTCTCGCAGGACTCCTTCAGAGAGGCCACACAAAACGAAATAAAAAACGTCTAAGCATCATCAATACAAAGTAGACCGGAAGGCTTTGGAACGAGTGCAGGGAGCACTATGTCTTGTTGGGCACCATCGACTAAAAGCAAAGGATCACTTCCTGCTTAATCAGGTATAATGGAGAGACATCCGAGCCAGATTCTGCGTTACCGAGAAAGCTGGCGTTGCCGTCCCGCGGGCTCGGAATCCAGAAGCAACCCTTGTTTGTTTCGGTATCGTTAAGCACCGTCCCACTGCTCAAACATCACACAAAGTGCACGGTGTTCACTGATGGCGTGATAACAAAATATTCTGCAGACACACCGCAAGCATGTTTCAAGCATATTTGCTTCACAGATAAGTATGATTTAAAACTGCCTTCATTCTGTCTTTGTACGACATGAGCGACAGGACCACCATACAAGGAAGAAAAGCGCCTCAGCCAGTGTTTGCATACTGTCCGTTGTATGATGTATGAGACATCTGACTACGGGAAGGTGGACTTGAATTTAAGTACCGTTGTTAAAACCAACTTAGGGATTACTTCGCTGTTTTCATTCATTCGGCAGTGAAGCTTTCCTGATATCAAAATTCATCTATACTCCTTTGGCAGTTTAGCGGAGAGGTAGGGGGAACATATGTGCTCGCCGCACCAACATATCAACTGATTCTGCTCCTTGAGACTGCGTATGCACCAAGAGCATGACCGGGGGATTTTGGGTTTAATTCCGGTCCTGTATATGCTTAGATCCGAACGAGCATCGAGCTGGAATGAGCTCGTGTAATCGATACAGTGTGATACAAGTTTAAGGCCTTAGGTCCTGCGTCGTATAATGTTGGAGAGATTTCGAAAAGCTTACATACCCTACCGTTTGCACTGCGAACGACGCACGCCCGGACTTAGCAAAACTCTGCTGAGCGCATTTAACCCAGCCCTTTTAGTACAGCGGAACGCAAATGCATACTAAAGGTGGGTGGCTGGATGCGGCTGACATCTTTAAATTGGGTGGCGGCTTGCGCCACCTAGTCAGAACTTCTAATTAAAGATAACTAATATCCGATTAAATTTCTGATCAATGGAAAAGGGAAAAAATGATTTCATATCGCTAATAAGCAAAAGCCTTCATCTACCACTCTCCGCGAAACTCTATTCTTCCCTCGAGTTATGCCATTAGTCCAATCCAATGACCTGTGCTTGGTGACATCCGTTTTCTCAGCGTCTATTCTTCAGTCACTGCTTCCAAAGCTCAACACAGAGTTGCCTTGAAGAACTGCAGAGTGAAGCTATTTACAGTAAAGTAATGAGTGTTCAGCCGCCTCCTTATCTCCTCGCATGCCCAACCCACAGCATCTGTGTCAAACTATTTCACTCTGTACACCCTAATTCGTAACGCGCCTGTCCTGGCCTCAAACAAGAACCAGCTTCCCTTGGAATTGTCATAGATCTTTTCCTTAGCAATATCCATCTTACATTTTCTGTAAGCCTCCAGAGTCGAGTGAATCTCACCCCCCTTCAAGTATCTTGTACTCTGTCGCTTTACCGTTTTTCTTAGCTGTTCCTTTCTGATCTGCACCAGCATTGCCCAAAAATTTTAACCTGAGTTTTTCTTGTTTGCTTCCTTAACTTTGTATCGCCGCCCTTCATATGCAAATAGCCCAAAACTCTCGATGCCCATCGTTCTTCCTCCATGTCCCTTTGTCTCTCTCCAAATTATACCTTACTCCTAGCTTCCTGCCATCAAATGATGACCATCCCATATCACCTTGTACCCCTTAATTTTGTGTTCCATCATGCGCTCCCAATCCCAGTCTACGACCCTGACGCTCCGACGGCGTCGCCGTCAACGGTGAAGTGTCGCCGCGACGTCCAAACAAACGCACCTGCCGTCTTGCGGCGACTCGCGCGTTGAGCTTCGGCGAGTTAGCCGCTTCGGGGATCTGCCAACGAAGACGTCATTCGCAGGGCTCTTCTTATAAGTGGTATTGCCAGGCCTCATCTGTTGTGTTCCCCAAAACACGCAACTCAAATCCCCTAATTCCATTCTCCCCAAAATCACCGTCACCACGTGACGTCGCGTGCCTCGGGTCTCGGATACCGCCGACGACGCCAGCAAAGATAAAGACCGCCTTCGCGGCAAACAAAGGAAGAAAAAAAAAAAATCAGGCGGCTCGGTCACGAATGTGTCATTATTCCGACGCTCACGTTCCGCGACTGAAGAGGGTTCTCGACATCCGCTCGTATCGGCCTTTCGCTTTCATGTGTACAAGGAGCCGGAAGTCCTGAAAGGGAAACTCGGGCCAACTTTTCCTTTTATTTCGAGAGTTTCATCAAATTGAGTTCAACGCCTGGCCGAATTTACAAGGTATAGCTGGAATTTTGTGTTTTAGGGTTTTCTTTTTTTTTTTTTCAAAATCGGAGGATTTTTTTTTTTTTTCTGGGGGGGGGGGGGGGGTGAATTTTTTTCCACAGATTCGGTGTTTCTTTGTCTGGGTAAATTGGAGATAACTACCAAAGTTTACACAAAAAGCACCGAATCTAAGGGGAAAAAAAAACCCACCCAAAACGGTATCGATTAGCAAAAAAACAAATAAACACGGAAAACATTGAACCCTAGTTATAACCTCTTTGTTATACGTGAGTGTAGGTCAAGATGCTCCAGAACAAAATGGCCCCAAACAAAATGGCCCCAGTCAAAATGGTCCTGGGCAAAATGGTCCCAAACGTCCAAACGTAAACCACCAAAAATGGTCCCAAGTGACTTTTTTTTTACACTCTGTGGGCTTTGTAATAGTTTTAGTGAACTGCTATTCTGGAGATTTACTTAACGGACGTGCATTGCAATTTAAGCGTTTATTGAAGATAACGTTACCAGGCAGGCGAGCTGGTTGTTATCGGAGAAGCTAAAAGCCCGATATGTTTCGACACACTAAAGTCGAGACGTTGTGTTTGTAAGATTTTTTTGCCTACGTCCCGGCCTGTATTTGGCCAGGTAGTTTTAATATATTCGAGCTATTCGTGGTGTAAAAAAGACATTCCATTTTTTTTTCTATTTACAAACTTATTACTCATCCGCACATGCGCGTCCGTTTTATGTTAGAGTTCAGAATATTTACATTAAAAACTGCCCAAATAAACTTTAACGCATTTAAAACAGGACACGGTCAACATTTCAACTCGTGCTTTTGTTCATAGGCAACGGAGTTCGCGCTAATAGTGTCCCGTAGCTTACATCTCAAGATAATAATAATTTCATTTCAAGATAATGAATCTTGAAATTTACGCCTGTACCTCCGAATCAATCGCTGCCGCTCTACTGGCAACCACGAGCAGGAGAGATTGTGACGTTAAATGTTGTATCTGAGAGCATGCTCCTGCACGGTATTGTGTGCTGAGCGCCTATGCGGAGCTCAGGTCTGTCTACCTCGCGCGCAGGAGTTGCGGTAACGTCAAAACGCCAAACTTTTATTGGCTGATCAAAAAAAAAAAAAAATGGTGGGTAGACCTTGAGACGTCTAGCATTGAGGTCTAGTATACTTCTAATCAAAGCCATTCAGAGCTCGGCGTCGTCTTGACGTTGCCGAAACTCTTTCGCATGAAGAAAGAAGATGGTGGAGATGGAAGAAGATGGTGGAGCCTTGTCAGGCGGCGTTAGATCGCCTTTTGCCCCACCAGCCAAGACTACTGAGTCTGAATAAAGTTTATTATTATAAGCAGACGACTTGCTCTCCGTATAGTTTTGCATATTTCAGCTGGTTTAGGCTATTTACTGCAAGTGATGGTGAATGGGGGGAATCGCTGGTATGCGGTGGGCTACATAAAGACAACCATGAAATGCAGCAGAGTGACATGTTATCGGCTTTCGACCGAAAGCTCTCTGCGACGGAAGTGGGTTCGAGCAGTCCGAAGCAAACGCTGGCTCTATATTGTTCGTGTCGTGCTAAAAAAAAAAAAAAAAAAATTAAACGTGCACGCAAACAAAACCTTCCATACTATTCAGCTTCTGAAGCGGCACCTGTAGGCTCACATGTCAGCGGATTGCGAATGCAGCCGCCCTTGAAGGCGATGCCGGCGGACCAAATGCGAACTGCAAATCGTCTAAAATCTTCTGCTAAAAAATCTTAAAACATTTGCTGGTCAATACTTTACTCAGACAAGCTTGTTTAATCGTAGACCAATATTTCCCACGGATGATCGCGATGAGCTTCTGAGTTCTCCTGACGTTGGGCGGAACAGGCTCAAGGTGCCCATATGATAATCTCTATGCATCTGACGTAAAAACAAAATGGAGGACCAGTAAAGTAGCAGGTCAGATCGTAGTCCTACAATTAAAACTTATTTGATAAGTTTTGGAAACATTTGCGTGTCTGGCTCAGTCTCTTGCGCTCCTTCAGATAATTTGTTAAGTTAGAAACGTTTAAATTGACGCCTGAGCTCCCCTTCAACTTCGCTACCCGATAACTATAGCAATTATTGTAATCATTACAGTGTAAGCGGACCATTGCTGGTAAGCGCACTCGGGCCAACCAGATATTGAATGGCCCAAGGTCGGCCAAAGTAGTTGGCAATACCAGTGTTTTGGTCCTTGTCTGGTGACTGGCCATTCACTTTTGACGAGCCACTGACCTTTCAATTTTGACCAGCCACTGGCCAGTTACCTTCGGCCAGGCTCTGGCCATGCACTTTTGACGAGCCATTGGCCATTAACTTTTTGCCTGCCACAGGCAGTGCCATAGGCGTTTCTGAAAAAAGTTACGAAAAAGGTTAGTCGTTACGTCCAAAATAAACGAACGCTTTAGAGACCTACGCTACTTCAATATAAAAGGAACGCGGTTTGGTTACCGATAAAAAGTAACGCGGGTTGCTCTCGCGGAATTTCTATTTATAAATTGACGTCAGCAACGTTTTTTCTTTCTTCTTTTGGCGACAGAGTCTTTTGACACTGGGACAAAACTCGTGTATGTTGGGGCTTTTTCAACGTGAGAATTTCTGCGTTTGGAAAAGACAGGCAAAATTTTGATGTTAGCGTCTGAGTGCAATAATCATTGACTTATCACCTATATATCGTTTGAGCTGAAGTCCGGGCGCAGCAGACGCTATTGGGCCCAATCAAGCAGCGTAAAAAACACAAATCACTCACTTTTTTTTTCTTTATGATTGTTCAGCGATGTGAGTACACGTACGGAAACATGACGAACACTCCGATGGTCTATTTGACGCTATCTGATTAATCCCGTTAGATTGTAGGGTCACCTGCGTCTGGATTTAAGGTCAAACAATAGATAGAAACACAACAAGAAATATTCAGTCTACTTTTTTGTTTTTTGGGAAAATGTAACGACTAACGTAGCTACGTTAGCCGTTACTCGAGATAAGTAACGCAAGTACGTCACCCGTTACAGTTTTGGAAAAGTAATGAGTACGTTACCACGTTGCCGAATAAAGTAACGTATTACCGGCTGCCTTCCTTGTAACGCGTTACCGCAAACACTGGCCCCTGGCCATTGATCTTCGGCCAATTACTGGCTATTCACTTTGGTCAATCACTGGCCATTCACTTTTGACCAGCCACTGGCCATTCACTTTCAGCTGTCCACTGGCCCCTCACTTTCGGCGAGCCAGTGGCTATTTACTTTCGATCAGCCAACGGCCGTAATTGGCTGTTGGCAATAAGTATTTGCTCGCCTGCTTTTGGCAATAAATTTTGTTCTCGCCTGCTGTTGCCATTAAGTATTTACTTTAAAAAATTTTACACTTTATATATAATTTTTAACAGGCTTCCAGGAAATGTGTTTCTCAGAAGGCTGTCATAAATTTCTGCAGGTCATGTGTGAGAACAGAACCCTAGAAACTTTTAGATATTAATGATATGGGATGCTGCTGAAAGGTTGCTCAATATTTATTTGACTTTTTTTATACTATTTATTACGGTGTGGTTGTGACCGCCCTTTCGGTTGTCAGCATTTAGTAGCCATTGTTCGCGGCGTCTTTGACCAGGTGCCATTCTTTTAGTCGCCACAGACTGCAGCTGAGAAGAAACGTAACTTTAGTTAAAGGGGCAATGCAACGATATTGAGTTAGAAGGTTTTTCACTATACCCGAGCTTACTAGCACTTGTGGGACATAAAAGCTTTGAGTACATTCGGTTCGGAATCTGGCATAGCCCGAATGTCGTGGAAGCGGAAAAGTTAAAACAAACCAAAATAGTAGAATCGTGAGAAATTTTAAACTCAATATTTTCTGACAACAGAAAAAAGTAGAACAAACTCGGGACGAAGAACGACGAATATTTCCATCAACTAGCAACGACATGAATGAGCCTTAAATGGACACTGACAGGGTATTTATGCTCGCCGAGGTTTTTAGTTGTACGTGACATATGAGAGCTCAACTACCCAGAACAGAATTTGCGGCTCGAAATTCGGTTTTTTTCCGCCCAAAAACCGCCGATTAAGAACTGGCCGGTTCGAGTCTCGCTCACTCTCTTTTTCGCGGTCACGGGCCGTTTTCTAAGGTATTGATGCGACCACCAAATTTAATCAAAGTCGTGGGTCACTGAAGGCACACACTCAATATTAAAAATAGAAAAAAATATGAAACCCATATTTTTGTGGCTTCTAAAAAGCTGTAAATGCGTTGATTGAAAAAAAAAAAGTTCCACAGACAACCGGAAGCATTCTGTGCGTTCGTCGTTTCGCGTATCGTGGGACTCGCGGGGACGGTGATGGCAGGGACGACGGGCGTGGGACCTCTATTTCAGAACTGTCGTTCGCGCTACCGGCGAATTCTGTCTACCGTTAAAAGAGAAATTTGGGACTGATCAAAAGAATTGGTATTCATCCCGTACGACACGCCCGGCCACCAAGCCGATTTGCACGAAGACGTCGCCCAGCCGTCGCTCCCTTCTCGTGGCTGAAGACATCGCTCGCGCAAACGTCAAGCACGACGTGTCTACTTCGAGTTGAATAAGCACGCGTACGATTTCTTTACTAGGTGCGAATGTCCCCAAAGCGTGGTGCTTCCCGACTTCGACCCGGGAGTGGTTTTGCTAGAGAAAAATTGACAGCAAACTTTCCAACTTACAGTTTACCCGCTGAGTTATTACTAAGGAAAGAAATCCTCCAGTAAAGCGATGTCCCAGAAGCTCAGTGGAAAAGACGTCCGCTTCACACGCGGTAGGACCGGGTTCGATCCCCCGTGAAATTTTAATATTTTTTTTCTAACATTTTCTGATGTTTACATATCTTTTTCTTTTTTTTACAATCATCACTGAAGAAACAAACAAAAAAATAACAAACAAATTTTGTGGACGATACTTCGCTGAATTAAATGGTATGTGATTTCCTTTTTGACACCTGCGAACTCAATGTAATCACTTTCCACAAAATGCAAGGAGCATATAAATCAGGTAGCGTCCGCTTTCCGAGTTGCCCGTAAATGTTCTACAGGAATTGCAGCCAGCCATTGCTCCCGATCCCGTTGATCTTTCGGAAAGTTCCCGCACGGCGCATCGCACGCCGCATGTCGTGTCGTCTGCTACCGGAAAGGAGAAAAAAAAAAAAAAAAAAACGCACGGTCGGGTGTAGCCACGTGACTTCCGCCAGTCACTCTCTTCTCTCCACTTCTCCGACCTCCGTCGGGTTTCGGTTTCGCTTTCGAGCAGTTGCGTCTTTTGGCTTTATTAAAAAAATACGCTACTCTGTTGCAAAATATTAATTGGGTAGTCCTCCGACACCCTAATAAAGCGCCTGGCAAAAAATAAAAAAAAAAAAAAATTTGGGGGGGGGGGGGGGGGTGTTAGTGTCCTTTTAAAGCACTTTCAGCAATTCAGGAGCATCAGAAAAAGGAAAGAAAGGCTGGCAGAAAGAGAGAAAGTAAAGTGTAAATTTAAAATTGTAAAGAAGGAAACAAAATAAAATCTGACGTAACAACATGAGCAGCACAAAGTTTGGATGGGATGGGGAGCGGAATTATAATCTACCCCAATTCTGCTGACAAGTAGATTATCTGTTCTTTGGAATGAACAAGGGAAGGCGCTGACTCATTATTGTCAACAGTGTTCATGGTGAATGATTCGATGACTTCGCTGCCAATTTTGTTATGATGCCCTGCAAAGGCTTATACTAGACACGGGGCCTTCCGGTTCCTTCGGAACTAGGGCTCAGGATCTGTGTTACGAGATAAACCTGCCGAATCTTAAAAATGTCAGTGATAGTCCTTCAAAACAGTACCTTTCAGCTATTTTCACTGCTAAAACACACATGCAAGGTGTTCCCCTCAGAAGTAATGCTTCTAAGGGTTGTTGGCAGAGACCTCTTGGCACTTTCCTGCAAGAACACCTTTTTAACGTTGAACTTCCTCAGCCTTTTAGAGTTTCCAACTCCCTGGAATTGATATCTAGCATTGAGCCCTTTCATGCATCTTAACTTCTACACCACTTTCCATTCTCTACGTCGACTTTGAAAATATGCATTTTCATTTAGACCCGAAAGATCTCCTTCAACCAGTTTCGAATGCTATCCAAGATCAGAAAATTAGTCACGTCCAGAATTCCTTCGGCGTTCCGGCTTGTGGTCTTGCTGACTTACTAGGCTTTCACCTACAGTCAGCTGTCGTCGAACATAAAGGAAATATTTTCAGACAGAAAAAAGGCGTTTTGTTGTGGTTCCTGTCTCGCTCCCATTTTCAGTGAGGTTTATCTTTCGTTTGTTGACCGAGATGTAAAAGCTTAGCTTCATAAGACCTCATATAGAAGACGGGTCTTCAGATTTATCAAAGATTACCTTGTCATCCATTCAAAATTTCAATTGCCTAAGGAATTTGTTGATGCTTTCACGTCCATCTCGTCTGGTCTCAGTTTTACTAAAGAGAATTCTTCACATGAAGCTTTGCCGAATTTCCTGGCACCGCCCCCATCCTTCTTTTTCGCGTGCATGCTGGGCTTTTCAAAAGAGGGCAGAAACCCCGTGCTTTCTTTTTCTAGCAATCATTCAAAATCAGTTAAAGCGACCTCGCGAAAACTCTTCTAGTTATCTTTTTCAAAGTCGGGCCCACACTTTTTGGGACCATTTCCATTTTCGGCATCTTAGGCTCGCAAACACGGGGTGCTCAGCAGACCTCTTTAGGAACGCCATGAAGAGGTTTCTTCTCAACGCTAATCGTCCTTGTGTAGCAAACAAGAACAAAAGGCCGGAACGATTTCCCGTGATCCCATACATGCACAGCGCATCGCACCGGTTTAAGGCTATTGCAGGGGTGGCCAGGCTGACCCGGCCTAAGAGCCGCAAACGGAACCACGAAACTTCTAAGAGCCGCGCGGGGGGGGGGGGGGGGGGGGGCAAGTTTAAATTTTGTTTAGAGTCTGACTGTACGTATGAGTGCACAAGGCTGTGCAAATGTACGTATGGAGGTACAAGGCTGCCAAACCGCGAGCTGCGCTTTATTCTGCCTGAAATCCCTTCTTTTTCTTCCTGGGACGCAGAAAGGGGCAGGGGGGAAGGGGGGGGGGGGTTCTTTTACGAGGGATCCGCGAGCCGCACTTGGGCCAGCAAAGAGCCGCATGCGGCTCGCGAGCCGCGGTTTGGCCACCCCTGGGCTATTGCATCCCGCTTCAATAGGAACGTTGTTTTTTCTTGTAGAATGCGACTTAAGCAGCTTTGTCAACGCGTCAATAAAAAAAAACCAAAAACAAAACCTGCAAGGATGCAATGTTAAACGCACTAACAAGGGCCTTCAGTGCGAGGACGAGAAAGATTATTCCATTCCTCTGTGTCGTGGAAAACAGTATGTTGGGCAGAAGGGGAGCTGCGTTAACCACAGACTCAAAGGGCATAATTTGGAAGTTTCACGGTTGTCAGCGGATTTCGTTCACCCCATTTACGTTCATGCCCGCACATGCTCTGGTTGCGTTCCTTGTTTCAAGAACACGAAAAGTTTGGGACAGTAACATAACAGATTTAACAGGGAAATCATCGAATCACTCAAAATGAATACCGTTGACTATAATGTGTCACACCTTCCCTTGTTTTTTCCAAATAAGAAATAACCTACTTGACTGCGAAATTGCGCGTAGATTATAACCGCGCCCCAACCCATCCATATTTTGTGCTGATTATGCTGTTAACTCCCATTTTATTTTGTCTCCCTTTTTACAATTTTATATTGATAGCTTTATATCTCTCTTCCTGGCTTTCTTTCTTTTATTTTCCTTGGCGGTCCCGAATTGCAGGGAATGCTTTTAAGCTCACGCATGTCGTAGCTAGTTGAAAGAATAAGTCGTCGTCCTTCGTCGAGTTTCTTTTATTCTTTCTGTTGTAATTAAATTTTACCAACTCGCTCTTCGGTTGATTTTGATCAATATATCCATTCAATGCTTCTCAATATGAGCAGCTTGCAAGCACTGCACGATCTCCCATTAGATAATAAAAAATGTGCATTGACTTATTATTTTCACTATTTTAAAACAAAACAAGACAAGGTCGGCCAAGAAAGGGTTCACTTTATCTTTAACCAAATTAAAGCTTGATGTCTTTTTTTTACTGATACTGTTGATCTCTTTCGAGATAGTAACGCAAGTGGTATAGCTTGCAGCAATATAAACTGGTACAGGGCAATGCAAGCAATTACATTTAAAATGTCATTACGGGCGCCCCAGGTCCATTAGCATGTAAAAGAAATGTTGGAATGAACCGCTTCTTTCCTTTTGTTGTTTGCAAACAGGTTAAGCAAAACAAATTGAACGCAATAGCTCAAATGCTTAGAGGCAGGTAAAGGTCACGTACCAAAGGTGTTGTTTCTCTAAGTGAAAATGTCCACAAGCGCGTTGTCATCTGAAAAAATATGACTGCACGCAAACGGAACATACCGCTCTTTTCCGAACATTGTTTTGTAATCCAATTGTAGCGGCGGCTCCAGTTTTCTCCCGCATAAGTTAACGACATCCAACGCTCTACACGGGTTCACTAGTTTCTGTGGCATCGCGATGTTCTGAAGATCTTCGCTCACGATAGTTTACAAGTTTTCCACAACCTCTGCCGTTATTGTCATGTCAAGGATGACTGGCCTCCTTAAGTTTTTACAGCGAAGCTGTATATTTCTACCAGCCAAGGAAATTTTCGTGTCGTTGGCGTTGTAAGCAAAAAAACTACCGGCGAACAATTGAAGGCAAAACAGCATATCTCTTTTGAAAGTAGGAATACAGCATTCAGCTCCGTATCCGGTTCAATAAGGAAAACCACAAAACAAGCATCAATAAAAACAAGTATCAAAACAACATGATGGATGATAAGGCTCGTGTCTACATTAAGAACACCCTCCCACGCGTTCCGGTAAACAATAGGATTGCAGCTGCTTCGGAAGGGGTTGACGTCTGTGACGATTCGTTGTGGTCGTCAAGAAAAATGGCATCCGAGCTCAGGGAAGACACGTCAACCTCCCAGATTCCACTCAGAACTTTTTTTTTTTTTTCATTCATTTTTCTTACACTCGCACGTGCGGCACAGGAGCTCGCACGTGCGGCACAGGAGCTCGCACGAGCCGCACGAGTCGTCTTTTGAGGCTCGTCACAACGTCATTCGAAGCCCTCGTGTGAAGTGCAAACCGCATAATCAATTATAACGGCGCCTGCGAACAATGCAACGCACGTTCCTTCTCCCCGCATGTGTTTTCGTGTCGGTGTTCTCACAGAAAAAACAACAAAAAAACTTCAGGAGATTGAAGCGAAAACTACAAACACCACAAATACAGCACAATATTCGTTTCAATAAAGAATAAGCACAAAACAAGCGTCCTAACCATATAATGAAGGATAAGGAGCTCCTGAAAGCAATGAGAAGCGCGTAGCACTCACCGTATACGTTCCCGGTAAAGATTACTGTTGCCCAAGATGCCGCGGCGACGGCAGCTTGCGACGTGGGTAGCGACGTTACTAGCCTCTTATATATCAAAGGAAAACCCGCCTGTACCCCGTTTCACCTTACGTCGGGACGCAGCGGATGCTACAATCTATCTTAGCCAATCTTGTTCTGTGGACGTTGCCGGTGATACGCTTTCCGCGCGTCGCTGAGCCCCTTCTCTGAGGTCACGTGACACTCACACGGCCTCCGATTGGCTCTGATGGCTCGTAACATCCGCTGCGCTTAAACGTACGATGAAACGGAGTATAGCATCTGATTTCATTGTTGCTGCATCACCGCGATGAATAGGCCACGCATAGTTAGGACTCCCGAGGAGCAGCGTGTATACTAGGAGCGGCAAAGGGGAAAAAAACGGCCATACGGCCAGCGGCGGCGTGGAGCAACCGGCGGCGGCAGTTGGTATAATGCAGTAGGCAATCATTGCAGGTGATACCACAGCTTCGCTGACCAAGCACCTTCACAGCGTGGATTGGAGCCCCAGATATTTTTTTTTTCGGAATTGTGTAACTTCAGATAGACCAACTCCTTTTCCAAAACAAACCGGAGTGCTTCTTGCGGTACACCACCGTAGCTGCATATGCGTTATGGGGTGTGGACAAGGAGCACCGCGTCCCGCATCAACAAACCATTGGAATCCGATGTCGACGTCGGTATGAGTCCCTGTGGTTTTTTTCGCATTGGAATGGTTCATTCCACATCTTCCCAGCAATGACATACTACTTTAGTGGCCTGAGCGTTAAAGAGGTTAGTTACACCACAAAAGTTCGAGTAAGTAATGTGAAGTGTGGCAATTCATTCCGCGTGAATGCCGCAGAGTGGACACTAAGCATGATTAACATGTTGAGATTTTGCGTCCTTTTTTCTACCGCGACGTCACCTGGTCTTTGAAACCATTGACTGTAGGTGTGATGCTCGACGCCGTTACTGAAAATCGCAAGCAGGATCGGACCAAGTGAGTCAGAAATAAAATGTCACAATAAAATGGTAACAGTGATCAACATCACCTTATATCTACTGTTTGCATTGAGTCTTCTTACACCAAACAACCTTCAAACTTAGTTTTTTTAGGCCCAAAATTCTTATCAGAATTACTCGGTAAACGTTTGGTCCACAGGGCGCTATTACTTGAACGAGCAGACAAAAGTTTGTACAAGCAGACGGGAGTTTGAAAGATCACATGGCCGCTAAAACGTGGAGATGAACTGACCGTGGTCCGCGGGTGGTCTGGACAACTTGACGGTTTTCCCGTGTTCTTCTTGGATATAAATTTCACGAAAACGAGTATCTGTGAATTCAACCCAGTGCTTCCCGTACAAGCAATCGTGGTTGGATGGTGTCTGGTTTTTCCTTTTCATGGCACCTATTCACGCTCTTAGACGAGCGGAGCACTAAAAAAACACATAAAAACTGCTCTTCAGATCTTCCCCTCTCTTTTGGTACGGCCCCAGTTGTGGCATTCTGACGAGAAGGCAGGTTTTAGTCTGGTGTGTTCCTAAACAACACAAGAATGCCCGTCCCGCACAGCGACTTTCGCCCCACACTCTCAGAGCGGAAGTGCGCCTGAAGCGCCACCATCGCTGCGTGACGTAGCAGAGTTGAGTGGTGTATATCACGCACAAGCAAATGAACAGACGCCATCAAGCCACAAAACGCATGACTGCTTCACTTCTCTAGCAGAAGCGTTGCCGCGGCATTCCCTTCGCTGATCAATGCTTGCAGAAATGAATCGCGCTCAAGCTAGCATCTGGCAACCCCTCCCATTCTAAGTCGTTTCCCATACATAGCTTACAATTGGAGCCAGGCGAGATAGCGCGAACAATTCCCCGAGGTCGAACAAAGCGGACGATCCCACATTCGCTTATTCCCGAAGTGGACAATGGCGGGCGTTGCATCGCGTTCGATTAAATAATAGGCTGGGAATATGTCGTGTGACTATATTGTAGGGCCCCGAGATGCGTAAAGCCCACGATCACGTGACAGCTCTTGACTATGATAGGCCAAGAGAGTCCGTAGCAAGCATTGCGGTTCATTCGACCTTGAAGCCGAGTAGCCGCGAATAAGATGAAACGGTGCGACGAGCTGCGTTATTGAAAAACAGAAAAAAAATAATCTCATTGTTTTTTTTTGTTTTTATTTATCTTTAGATGTGGCGATTTTAACATATAAATGCTGGAACCATCAGGGAGAGATCATTTTGTGGTTATTATAATTGTGTTAATTCAGATTGCTCTCTACACTCTCGGAAAAAAATGGCATATTCTTACCCATGTACGGACACCCCAAAGCTTCAGTTTGACGTACAGCACGCTGACGTCGAACAGACGGCCCCAACTTTTATGAAGGGCTTGATAACGGTGATGCATACTTCATTAAACAGATAAAGTACGTGTAAAGAACTATAAGAAAAACACTGAGGTTTTGCAGTAGGACCAAGAAATCCACGATTACTCATTTTTTTAGTCACTAACACGTACATTAGCTATTTCAATAAGTTGTACCGCTCGGCTATCAAGCCGCTCGTGAAAGTTGGTGCTCTCCGTTCGATGTCAGCGTGCTGTACGGAAGTTTTGGGGTCTATTTTATGAGACAAGGGGTGTAAGAATATACCTTTTTTTTTTTTTTTGAGAGTCTACACTAATCCACTATCTCCATATATTTTGAGTTTCGAGACTTGCGGCTTTTCGAGACAAAACCTTCCTAACTAATGCTGCCTACGAGGCAGAATTTTTAGCGCACTTGTTACTTCGATGCGTTGTAGTGTGCATTGAACTGATCCGTGTAATTACCACGCCGTTCTCATCATGCCGTAAATAATTCGCGGTGCGCGAATGCTATTGACCGTAAACTTTCACCAATGGTATACATAGGGTGATGCCAATAATGGCGAACTGTTATAGTAACTAAGAATGTGAGAACGGCAAGGAGGAGCTTCAAGGGCCGGTTTGCTGGAAACAGCGCCTCAGCTGAGACTGGGTGAAAGAAAGCACTGCCAAAGCAAGCGCACCAGCTGAACGGGAGTCAAACCGCGTCCCAAGACGCTCGCGCGCCCCAGCCTTTGCAGTGCTTTTTTTACCCAGTCTCAGGTGAGACGCTGTTCTAGCAAGGTGGCCCAGTTATTAAAACGAAAGCCTTGTATGTCTCATCATTCAGTCGACCTTCAAGTCCCTGAGCGAAAACACTTCGACGACACGAAAGCTACCAAAACTCGACGGCTACACGAAAGGTACAAAAAGCCACGGTTCGGCACTGGACCAAGAGATGGCGTTACTTGTGCCATAATCGGCGGAGGGGCTATATTCCTCCGAAAGGACATTTCGCTCTTGTCCCTCAGCGGGCGCCGAGCCATCCACCTTTCGTTCAATAGTGGCGGAGGGATACCGCCACATCCGTAAACCATGAGTGTGTCTTTAATGCACCGGCGCTTGGGCCGACGCATTAAATTTGTCTTAGGGATAAGATAAAGGACCCTATGTTTTTCAGCATCCCAGCTCGTGTGTGCTACTAATTTTTGGTTCTAGCTTCAACAGCGCTATGTCGTCTAGTGCACCTGAAGCGCGCGCGCGCAGCCAAAGCACGGCGGAAGACATGAAGCTTGTGCTGGAGGCGTTCGAAAGACGTGACCTGTCGTTCCCAATGTTTCAATGACTTTAGTGCTCTTTTCCCCTTCGAACCAAAATACTTTATTCGAAACTACTATGCTTCACCTCACCTTAGCATACACTACTGTTATCCGCGCATGCTAAAAGCACGAGCTATTAGCTTTGAATGAAGCCTTGGCGGCTGCACAAGCCGTCGTGCAGTGAGTCCTCAAGTCAAGGCAGTATACGCTACTCGCTCCCGCTTGCACAACCTTCATAGTTAGTCCATGCTAAGGCGAGACGAAGTATAACCAGGTGGAAAGTGATTATGTGGAGCACTAACGGAAAAATCACCAATCTGAAATTCCTGCTAAGAGTGTCGCGCAGCGATTGCTCGACATTGTTAGTACAAAGATGACATCGGCGAGATTTTCGTATTTTATTTTGAAAGGAAAACGGCGGGGGCACCATATATAAACACTTCTGGTAATGTTCCAAATGAATATATTGCAGTACAGTACGTAGTAGTTCAGAAAATAGCCTTTCAAGTCTTAAAAAAAGAAACGATGAGCTTGCTTGCGCAAACAGTGTCGAGCGATGCATGTATTCCGATGCCACGATACAACCCCTCACTCATGATGCTTCTCTCGCTGCCCATCGACATGGCAAAGTTATGTGAACGCGTTAATCGTTTAGATTATGGGCGCCCAGGCGGCCATGTTGAAAATCAGCACCTCTGGCCAGACAATTCCCTGCCGTCTTATTGTTCCCGGTGGCCAATATGAAAATGAGCACTGCTGACCAGACACTAGCTGGTGTGTTTATATTTATGGAGGCCAAGCTGCAAATCAGCACTTTTGGCGGGCCACTTCCCTGGCGTATTTATGTCTCCGGCGACCAAGCTGAAAATCTGTACATCTGGTCAGACACTTAATTGCTGTTCGTGCTTATGTCTCTGGCGGAACAAGCTGAAAATCAGCACTTCTGGCCAGACACTAGCTGGTGTGTTTATATCTCTGGAGGCCAAGCTGCAAATCAGCAGTTTTGGCGGGCCACTTCCCTGCCGTATTTATGTCTCCGGCGGCCAAGCTGAAAATCTGTACATCTGGCCAGACACTTAATTGCTGTCCGTGCTTATGTCTCCGGTGGCCAAGCTGAAAATCAGCACTGCCGACCAGACACTAGCTGGTGTGTTTATATCTCTGGAGGCCAAGCTGCAAAACAGCACTTCTGGCGGGCCACTTCCCTGCCGTATTTATGTCTCCGGCGGCCAAGCTGAATATCTGTACATCTGGTCAGACACTTGATTGCTGTCCGTGCTTATGTCTCCGGCGGCCAAGCTGAAAATCAGCACTTCTGGCCAGACACTGGCCGGCCGTGTTTATGTCTCCGGTGGCCAAATTAGAAACAGATAGTTTGTGGCCGGTCTCTTGCCCGTCGTGTTACAGCGAATCTGTATATGACTCGCACGTGTGATCTTTTCATGTCCGTCGACAGAAAACC
Organism: Ixodes scapularis; assembly: GCF_016920785.2. Classification (NCBI taxonomy): domain Eukaryota; kingdom Metazoa; phylum Arthropoda; class Arachnida; order Ixodida; family Ixodidae; genus Ixodes; species Ixodes scapularis. Next base: position 72,825,404 of record NW_024609837.1, read on the forward strand.
CACGCGCGCTTCTTATCACTGTTCACGCATGCTTTATTTCTTATAATGTGGTTTTGGCACTTGTTTCAATAAAAGAACCACAAAACAAGTGTCAAAACTACGTGATGATGATTAACTTGTATAACTCGCCGCATGCTTTTCTTGGTAAAGATTAGGATTGCATAATCTGCCGTGGCGACGGCAACCGTATGAAGTCTTTCCTATATAAAAACGTTTTGGTACAGCGCATTCACTTTCTTTCGTCCATAATTTGTTATATACCCTTCTGTTGTTTACAAACATGAACCGCCGCTTGCGTCTTAAGCGAATTCCGGTCGCACCGTTTTTGCAAGCCTGTTGAGCTTGCTTATGTCACCTGTGCTAGAAAGCATAAATCTACACGAACAACAAAGTTGGAGGCTTAACATGGGCCTCTGGCTGCACTTACTTCTTTAGAGGAGGCAAGTTGGTTTACCAGGCTACTCCAAACATTTTAACAAATCTCGCACTCCTTCGTTCTTTCGCGTTTACCTGGAGAACAGGTGGTTAAACGTTTCATCGAGGAACTCATAATTGCTGATCGCATTCCTGGGGTCGTCCGAGATTGAGAGGCTAATTTAACCTTCGTCACCCCACCTCACTCTCCATCTTCCCCACTCTCCCTACCAAGTGAGGCCACGAAGGTAGGCTTGTAAATCAAAATAAGATGCGTCTAAAAAAAAATAATTTTAAGCATCAGTGTAAAGGTTGCCTCTGTTCCCTTTTTTTTATAAGCCGTAAGTTCTCTCAGACATCAAAGACGCCCCACTTGGTGGCGTTCGCCATAAAAAGGGTCTATAGTGCAGTGGGCAATCGTTGCAGGTGATACCAAAGTTTCGCTGTCTAACCACCTTCACAGCGTGGATTGGAGCCTTCAACTTTTTTTTTAATATCTCCGGTGGCCAAGAACTTGCCAGTGGCCAAGCTATCCGGACATTGGCCAACCTCTGACCGATCGAAGCTCACGTTTTAGTGCCGCTTGGCATTTTCCCAGATTTCAATGTGTTTCCAATTGCTCGATCACGGTCACGTGGTTTATTTATCGGCGTTTGGAATACGAGCTCTGACGACAAATCGTTTAAAATTCGCGAACATCTCTGCTTAATCGACCGCTTTCGTCCTCGCCACTCAAGAACCGAACCTATGCACGCTTACGACAAACTTGCCCAGGAGGCGTCCTTAAAGTGCAAAGTCGCTCCATCGTTTGCTTTTCTCCCTCTTAAGGGCTCTCCACATCACAACAATCGCAGCGTTGTGCCGTAGGCGTGTGCTGGGCTCAGGAATCTTCAAGGTCGTACGCGACCGACGCGCCGTGGAGCGTGACCTCGCACGAGTGTCTCACGCGGCGACGGTCCAGATGAGATCGCGGATTTCCATGCCGCCGATCGATCCGGTCATTAAGATTCGAGTCGCACGCACACACATGCACGCACGTGAAAGGTTGTTCCTCCCCTGCGCCCGCCGTGTCCCGAGGGAGGCATCCTTCTTACATGGACGACGGAACTCTTCAAACGCGCCTCGTTGTTTCAAAAGTGGGCTCCGCCTTTGGGGAGTTGTAACCCGGTGGGCACTTCCTGGTTTATTTTGCTACTATCATTCTGTGTGGCATCAAAACTCACAGGGTCCGGGTGTGGCCCAACCGTTGATATGCATTTAAAACGTGGAGAGGCGAATTTTAGATGATGCATAGCTTGTCTTAAAAAGAAGTCATGGTTTAAAGTGGCGGGGACCCTGCTACACCCTTATAAACGAGGAAAGAAAGGCATATTCCCCTGGGAATATTATTAAAATTCACGATATTTTTAAGAGAGACAATGTAGTTAAGAAACGGGCCAAGAATACTAGTTTCCAGCGTTGTTATCACATTTGTTCTGCGTACGTTAAGGAATTGAACAAATACAAGATTGCAGTAATTCACTAAAATTTCCCCTGCGTGAACGAGTGAGGCACTGCCGCTTTCCGCATATATAAGTACCACGGTCTAGTGAAGCACCAGCTTCGATTATGTGTTTTTTTTTATAAATATATCTTTATCTTTAAGCTTTTTTCGTTAGAACTATGCAATAATCTCAACACTACTTTTGCGAGTACCTGCATTTTATTAGTGCACATAAAAGTGCAAGCGTAAATATGAAACGAATGTTTTTTTTTTCTAGACTGTTCGACAGCTAATTGGTTATTAATGAAGTAAATCAAAAACGGTGTGCTCCGTAAGACCAAAAGAATTGTGCTCCCGTAGTAAACCTTCCCCCTAGTACTAGTATGCTCCCTACTTGTGCTTGATTGCAAGTTTAGCTTTATTGAAACAGATAGCTTTGCGTGTTAAATAAATTCCGCTCTCAATTGTAAAACGACATACTAAACTGCGTTGTTTCAACAGTGAGGGCCTTTAGAATCTTTATAAAGCAGAACCGATAGTTGTCCTGAGTTTTTCGAAAAATTATATTTTATTGACAGAGACTGAAACGCGGAATTAATATGCTACATTTTCTTCGTCCGCCGCATTAATTGTTTACTGAGAATGGCGAAAGTTTTTCACTGTTCTGTCGTAACTGTTCCAGGTCGTACGGCGACAAAACATTTGCAGCCAAACACAGGACAAATGAAGTAATGTTGACTGCCGACAAATATTGCAGAACGCGGACTATTAGTCCAGTTCCTCTATTTATCTACGTAATAATCTGCATTTTCTTGCCTTTTTCTTTTCGCATATGATTTGTTGGGTTTGGTAACAAGAGCAAACGACAAACCGTATCAGGTCGTTATCAAAACCAGAGAGCCCAGTTATATATATATAAATATGAATGTATGTAAAAGAAACATAATGGACAGAAAATATGTTATGGAATACTTGAATGATGTAAGCCAAGAAGGAAGTTTTCCCCATTATAAAATAATCGAAACTGCGCATAACAAACAGCCATTGCAAAACACAAAACTGATGAGATATTTTGAAGAAGCTTAAACCGAAAGCACAGTGTATGTTGGACCAGTGCACGACTGAACAAATTAGTGTTTATCTACGATTATTCGTAGTATTAATATTTAAAAAAAATTAAATGTTATAACATACTGTTCGTTTTATTTGTCACAAGGACGGGATCAAGTGTGGCAGCTGGAACATAGATTGAAGCTTCGCCTGAATATATCAAGAGTTATAAATAGGCCCCGTTAAAAAATAGTGACTTCTCCTCCATCATCAGGAAACCACGCAATCTGGTGGAACAGCCAACACTGCGACACATGCACTGCTATAAAAACGCATACGGGAAGACTGTAAAATGTACAATCTTGTCACTGCAATGGCGTTTTCATTTTTTTCAGTCTCCCTTTTGTTTTGTGTCTAGTTCTAGGAAAAATGGGTTTATTGACTTGGGGTCATTATTTATCTAAATATTAAAATCAATATTTTAGTACATGGAACATTATTCGAGGCTAATGTAAAGTAGAATACCTATTAAAACCGAGCGTGAATGTAGGACAAAATAGATGTGATCATTCACTCACATTTCTAGGGTGGGTAAATTCAGCGCAGACAAAAACCTTTACCTTCAATATCGTGGGTTAGGAACCCGTTTCCACCAAGGCATCTGGGGCTCCACTTTTTCTGAAGTCACTGATTACAATTATTTAAGGGTGACCATTTTTAAAAAGCTTTTCTGGAATACCCATATCAATAATCTCTGGTTATTCGCATTTCGGAATCTTGGTTTTCTTAGTCGCAAGCTAATGAAAACATCATCAGTGTCAAACTTTTAGCTGACAGCACTTTTGTACGATAGAACCTCGAGCACGCCAGCCTTATATAAGAGTCATTCAATAAAAAGAAATATTTCAAAGCTAGGAATATCCAGACTTGTGCGGTCGGATTCATCTATGCAAAATTTGAAATGTGATATTCTTTGACTTGCTTTTTTTCTTTTGAGACAGCACTCTAGTTTGCGCGTCTAACTTTCATCTATTGTACGCTATCGTCCAGGTCACCCCTGCCCGCCCTGACTCAATGTGACCATGCGCCCCCTCTCAAGAAGCTACAACCGTCATCCCGCCGTCCTTGAAACTTGGCCCCGACCGTCAAGCTTCTTCACCCGGATAAGAACTGCCCTACGCTTCACTCTCACGAAAGCTCCAACCGTCACCCCGCCGAAATTTGGACTCGACCGTAGCATTGTATAAATACCACCCGCGTTCATCTGTACAAGTTAAGGGAGTGGCCGAGTGGGCTAACGCGTCTCAGCTCGGAGCGTGGAGCGAAAGCTTGCGCTGGGAACCTCCTGGGTTCGATCCCCGCCGCCCCCGCCCGTTTCGATCTGGATGAGTTTTGTACCGGCGCGCGTTCGTGTGATCACTACTGCGTGATGCACGTTAAAAATCCCAGGTTAGCGCTTGTACCGCACTGGCTAAATTTCTCATCTTTGGCTAAGAGACCGATTACCCGTTGAGGCGCATCTCCATCAAGGCTGTATAAACATAAAGAGCAAGCCAATTTTTTTTTTCTGTAAAAGTTTTTTTTGACGAAGTCCGGACTCCCGCCTTCGTCAGGAAGAACTGACGTTTTCACTAAGGTTTCTTTTCTTATATATATATATATATATATATAACTCGGCATTTGCTTTTCACGCTATCGCAAACAAACTGGCAGACAATTAAATCAATGCCAACGCCACGTGTTATGCGGCGAAGCGACACTGCACAAACACTCCCGAGCTATCAAAACGCAACCTCATAATCTAGCGTAGCTTTTTCATTTTGTAGCAACCTAGAAAAATAAAACCCAATTTAGAGTTTACACACCACGTCTAAAGCTCCTGAGAGCTTAAATAAAATATAGAAAACGGTGAGCTGGGAGCACTTCGTTTTCGTGCCACAGCCATTGAGAGCGCAATCTGAGCGGAGAAGAACATCGAGAAACAAAACGGAAAGTGACAGACGTGAACTTAATGAGCGTCCGTCTGCGTCTTTCTATAAAGCACTAAACTAAACAACCAGACAAAAAACTTTTTTAACAAGGTTTGGATACGACTAGCATGTTCTAAAACGAAGTTTGGACGAAAAAATCTTTTTTAACGTAATATATACATCCATTAAAACATTCATTTTTGTGTCGAGTGATTTTGTTTTTTCTGTTGCCTCGACCCAAAATAATAGAACAATGTATTTTTTTTTTTAAGTTTTTGAGTTTCAGGCGCATATTAACCCCCCCCCCCTCCCCCCTTCTCCCAAATAGACCCAAAGAGAGACACTAAACGAGGCACGTCACGACACTCGAAATAAGACTTTTTTTTTTTAGAATGTTTTTTCTTTGTGTGTTTTATCCAGGCAGTTAAGAAATGAACTCTTTTTTAGTCCGCTGTTTTTTTAAGCAGTAGTCACGAATACTTTTTAATAATAACACGAGAAGAGCCACTTACCAACTCCGACGGCGACACAAGCCCAAAGTACCATCCAAATCGCGGTGCTCCGAGACAACGCGGGCCGAGCCGACCCGTTGGCCCGGCCCGCGGGTCGCATTCCGAGCTTCAAAACCAGCGCACGATCCACGCACAGATCCGCGCACAAGACGACGCCTATAAATCCGGGCAACTCGAAATCCAAGGCGAGAGAAAAAAGGATCACGTCGATAAAAACAGCAGAGCCGTCCACATTCACTTCACTCCAATCTTGGCACAACGCGTCAAAGGGACGCAGACTCAGACCCCCAGAACGCGAGACATACTCCTGCCATGGAACAGACTCCAACTGCGGCCGGTGTGTGTCCAACGCGTATTCCCCGCGCGCAGAAATGCGCAGCCGTCCTGCGTCGCCGCGCCGGTGTAGTGGTGTCTGCTAGGATTCCGGCGCGCCGCCGCGAAGCGTTCGGCGGCACCACCACCGCCGACGCAAAGTGATCGCCGCGCCGCCGCCGACGTAATCTCTTTTTGGGCGGTGCTTTCAAATTGGATGGGAGTGTTTTTTGTTTTTCTTGTATTTTTAACGCAAGGTTTCTTTTAGGGGCAAAGCCCCTTAGGGTCTAGCCTTGTCCGGCGTCCGTGCACACATCGACTGCCATCCCCATCTCTCTTCATAAAAAAAAAAAAAAAAAAAAGTTCGCGCACTTGGCAGGATTCGAACCTGTGCGGAAAGACCCCGATGGATTTCTAGTCCATCGCCTTAACCACCCCGCCACGACTGCGGGGCGAGTAGAGGGCTCTGAGATGTGGTAGTAATTCAAGAGCTGGGGATGTCAACGATGAATAATTGCATGTAGCCGCTCAACGTCTCTACAGGAGAGGGCGCTGCGGTCAAATGCGTATATAATAGCGTTAAACGTCGCATGCATTGGCTCAACGTTTATAGACAAGAGAGCGCCGCGGTCAAATGCTCAAATGAGTATATAACCACGATCCATACTACACATTCACTCTCTGACATGGACCGTTGACTTAAGCGGTGGAGATGCGTTCCCACGGCTTCTCGCGGATCCAAGCTGATCCCCCAGAAGAACCATTGGCTCTGCATTTCACCGACCATAAAGCAGTAATAATGAAGTCGAAACGCAACCCGGAACTCAGCACTACCTATGAGCTATAAAAAAATAAGCACCATCAGCACTACCTATGAACAATAAAATCAGCGTCATCAGCACCACCAGAGCTTCGCCCCAATCAGCATCATTCACCACGTGGAGATGCGATCTTTTTTTTTTTTGGTTAAGGGTAATGTGGTAGAAGCTTAAGACGAAATATCATTGAATCTAGAACAGTATTGTGCTGTGACCGTGCGTCCTTAGGTTGTGTGCATGCATTTGTGTGCCTTCTAAGCTGATAGCGCTAAACATAATGTGAAACTACCAACATAACGTGAAACGAAGTATAGTGAAGCGGACTTCTATGCGTTCACAATCGTGAAATAAAATAGTGCATTTAAGACAACATATTTGCGTCTTTTAGCGTCTGCTTTTCCGGCACTTATTTTGAAGCGTAGTGTAGTGAAGAATTTCCGAGCTGATGAACGTCTTTTTCCGTTTAGTTTTATTATTACTTTAAAAAAATAAGCACTGCTCTTGTTTTGTTTTCACTTTTCGTGTGGCAGTCCTCCTACGTAACTTAACTTATCACACATTCAAGCCTCTTCTTTTCTTGACAGCTACGACAAAATCAAACGATGGACAACAAAAATAAATGGCTGAGAAAAAACGCACGACAAAATTGGTCGATTGGTTCACTTATTGAATTTAATATTTGATTGATGAATTCATTGAATAATTAGTTAATTTAATGATTCAGGAGCGATTTTTTACTCGTTTTCGTTCTGATGGATTAATTGATTGGACGATAAAGTGGTTGGTTAAATAATTATTTATAATGCAGTTTCAAGTAAATAATAAAAAAAGCGTTATTATTTTGCAGCTTATAGGACTTTATATGTTTATCTTCTCCTGGGGAACTGTGCAATAAAATAGACCGGCAAACTTTATTGAGAAAACGAAGACCAAGCAAAAAGGACGCAGGGGACATATTGTTTGCTTTGATTGCCACAGGTTTCAATTTTCTAGGAAGCCAGTATTTAACTTTGCAAAAAAATGTTCGGATTAATTTTGATTCGGAAGTACCAAAGCAATTCAATGAAGTAAACACCACGACACAAATACAAAGGCGATCAAAACAGTCTCGATTCCCCAGACAACACGATGAAGAAGCACCGCGGGTGTTTCTTCAGCGCGTTCTGAGTGCTTCTTCTGAGAGTTCTGAGTACGCGTTCTGGTCTAAGAGCAACTAACGACTCACTTACCAAGAGCTCACGCAGAAAATATATTTGCTCAGTAAAAGGTGCAAGAGATTCCCGTAAAAATGTGTATCTACTAAAATATAGACAAGAATACTTTTCTTCGTCATGCAGACTCACACATTATTCTAAGGAGAATCAAAGAACCGCTACAGATGTTTTTTCTCGTCTAATAAAAATTTCAGGCATATTTTAGATTATTTCCAAGCTATTGAGTTTCACAATTGGGATCGTGATTGAACTTAAAAATTTACGTTGAAATATTTGATTGGAAATTGCTTAAATGCCAATATATATCTCTGACGACTTACCTAAGCTGTAGCACTGATTGTAAAAGAAAAAAAAATATTCCATTCATAGAAAAACATGTATTAAGGCATATGCAGTTTCTATAGTTTCTTTGGTGGAACGCCATTGTTTATAGATGGGTTGATGTTCAGAATCTCAAGCCCACGTTGGTTACATAAATTTCGTGCATTTTAATCCTAGGTATTCGAAAACCCTAGAAACGGATCCAAGGTTTAATCAAAAATTTATCAACATAGTGCAAATTAAAAGGATTGACATTTGTGTGCAATCTTTTGGTAGCTTTACGCACGTCACCTTTTTTTCCCGCAGTCAACTTAACCTTTTTTTCGTTAATCTTCTGTTGACCTTCAATTCAGGACGACACCGGTGCGTTGACGTCTTTATCAGCTGAAAATTGTACTCTAGAAAGTTATCAATTTCAAAACACAAAAACAGGAAATAATTCGATAGAGCCAGGTGACAACTGTAGGGGAGATGGTTCAGCATCTGGAAACCACATTTTCGGATGGTAGCTTGTGATTGACGCGGCACGTAAACAAGCGCATCGTCATGTACAAAGAAACGTACCTGCTGGTAGAGTTCCTCTTGATTTCTTCTAGATTGACTTCCCAAAATAGCTTATTGTGCTGACGTTACTTTCTCCACTAATGATTGCCTTGTGTGCCATTATCTCCAAAAACTAGTTTTTCGAGAATCCCAGAAGACAGTTGCCATAACTTTGCCTGGTCATTTTTAAAGCGCAGCTCTTTCAGGCTTCAGCGGCGTCGCCATCGCCGTCGCCGTCGGCGTGGGCGTAACCGTGAGGTCACGTGACGCCCGTGACTTCAGGGGGGTCACGTGACCTCAGAGGGGTCACGTGACCTCAGGGAGGGTCACGTAACCTTACGGGGGCCACGTGGCTCCCGTGGCGGAGTAGCAGGCAGGATGACGAGGTGAGGAGGAGGGAGGAGGTGTATACCCTCCCCTCAATACCCTTCCATCCTCCTCCTCCAGAGCTGCGCTCCGATTCGGCGTTAGAGGGAGTTGTAAACGGCTTTCATTTTTTTCTATCAAACATTTTTGTTTTGGAAGAATAAGGCTGGCGTCTCCACTGGCTTCATTTTATAACCAAAAACTCTCTGATAGTCCCCAACCTAATCTCCAGTCACCAAACATTTAAATTTATTTACATAATCTTTGTGGATTACCTCCAAGTTCTCCTTGTAGTACTGGAGTCTCGATGCCTCCTCACGTGGCATTTTCATTTCTGGAATCTATTGTGCACTACCCTTTCACATGCCCAACATTTCATGTACCATTTTTCATAGCTGAAGTAGCCTGGGTGCTCATTTGTTTGGCTATTCTGCAAACTTCAATTCTTCTGTCTGACCCAACTAAGTTCTCAGCTCCCTTGCACATTTATGTGGAAGTTGCTTCCACAAGTCATCTACAGAAAAGAAGGGGGGGGGGGGGGTCACCTTCAATGGACTTTTCACCTCACGTAAACTGCTCGCCCTGAAGTTTTACTTTGTGAGCTGCACTGCAGCTCACAAACTGCAGTAATGCGCGCATAGATTGTTGATATAAATCTAGCATTATTTTGTTTATTTCAGACGAGGCTCTCTTGACATTCCGTCTCTTGAAATGTTCGTCTCACACTGGCCCGCAACTGTGCAGGCATAACCTTGAGGCATGTCATAACATGTCCAGACGTTTCCAAAACGCGTGTTAAAAAATATGGCAGATTTCCAGGCAATCGTGTTTCAGACGCGAAGCGTTCTTGCATCAAAAATGTTTAGTTATACTCCGAGTTTCCAGATGGCAGACGCCTACGTTCAAGGCGCTCTTCATCAGATAGTTTTACGAGTTCCATGTGTGCACTCGACAGTTGTTTCTAAAATGAAGCGATACTACCGCTAATCGGCTGATACACCTGGTGATCCTCCAGAGCCTTCCATACTCGTAAGCTTCTCTCCCTCAGTGTGCACAGGTGCTTGAGCTCCTCCTCGCCTACCTCACTACTCCTGGGCTACCCTTTTGGTCACATGACTTCTCCATTGACCAATCAGCGTCGGGCACATCAATCCTCCTCTCTCACCCGCCAACCAATTAGTGTCGATCCTCGCGGACACGCTTTCATCCGGGCCTCTCGAAATGTTGAACACGTAGGCAAAGAATGTTTCATGTTAAAACGTGTGACTGGCTGTCGTCTCTAGTTACCGGAAAAAGAGCCGATGCCCCGCAGGCTTTTCTCACTAAGTAGCACCTCCACTAACGGCAATGTGTCGTGACATGCTGGAAAAACTCAATGAATAAACAAAATACGTGCTGGAAAGACGCTCGCTTAATAATCTATATCGTGGGGGTTCGATTCATGCTGGGCGAAAACGACATGTTTCTGGGATGGCCTCCTTTCCTCCACTCAGGGCCACACTTTTAACTGAGTTTCACTTTTTCTTGGCTTAATGACATTCCGAAGACCTAGCCAAAAAACATTTCCACGTTAAGAAAGACCTTGACAACACAAATCGTTTTAGCAAAGACCACAGCAATGTTAGTCTTTATAAGGCTTTAAAAACCGTACGGTGGTCTGGAGCTTATTTCCTCTGCAAAACACGGCCATTCATTACTCAAACAATCGCACGTATACAAAAAAAAAAAAGTACACGTCTATACTTCGTTTAAGATTTAATCCGACCGCAGCCAACACTACGATTCCATGGTGTCGATTGGGCAGCACCAAAAATGCACCGTCATGGTACCCGTCGCCCTTGTGCGTTCGCATTCAGCGGCTAACCCAATCAAGCGCAATAAATGCGTCGTGAACCTGCGATTTTATTTGTTCGTGATTGGTTAAGCAGATGATAGAAGGCGCGCAAAAACGATGAGCGCCATACACTCTAAAATAAAAAGGCGTGCCCTACACCCTTTGTCGCATATGAAAGACTCCAAAACTTCAGTTCGACGTACTGCGCACTGACTTTGAACTGACGCCCCAACTTTTACTAGGGGCTTGATAACGGTGCGATGTAATATATTAAAAAGCTAAAATGCGTATCCAAGACCGCAAAATAATACAAAGTTAACATTCGAGAGAAGTCTCTCTTATTTTTGAGAAAGAATAATAATAAATAAGATATACACCGACCAAATCCTCGTTTAAAGGCGAAAACCTACGTTTTGATACCTGCTTGGTCTCTTCTTCAGGGGTTGACCGCGGCTATTACCGTTGAGGAGCAGTATTCTGTTTTCTTCTTCTTCTACGGTGGTGTCTTTTGTTTTGAATCGGTGAGGTGGCGAAGTCCGTTCACGTAGATGGTCGACAGGGTCTACGCTAAATTGTCCATGCACGGGAGACGCATACACCGTCCAAAGGATCGCCCGCCTAAAGAAGAAAGCACAAGGCGTTTTTTTATAAATTTTCCTGCGGGAATTGCCGAGTCGCATACATCGGTGAAGCAAAGAACTTTCAGCCAGCATTAGAACGACGTTCGCAAGTTTGAACGCAGCGCCGCAGTTGAGAACTGGACGTCAGGGACCACAGGATTGACTTCGCCAACACCAGCATCCTTGCCGTTGAGACCAACCCCGGACACATACTTTTCATTGTATGATTGCGCACCCAAACGATACCAGAAAACATAAATCTTTTGGCACTCTGTTGACTGTCTACGTGAACGGACTTCGACACCTCACCTATGCAAAACGAAAGACACCGCCGTAGATGAAGAAGAAAGCAGAATACTGCTCCTCAACGGCCATAGCCGCGGTGAACCCCTGAAGAATAGACGGAGGAGGTCTCGAAACGTAGGGTTCCGCCTCTAAACGAGGATTTTGTTCGTGTATATTTTATTTATTATTTAAAAAAAAGGTTTTGCAAAATGACCAAAACCTCGATTACTTTTTTTTTTCAGTCAGGTATACGTAATTTTATATACTTAATTTAATAAGTTGTACAACTCGGTTATCAAACCACTCGCTAAAATTGGTACTGTCCGTTCAACGTCATTTCGCTGTACGTCGAACTGAGATTTAGGGTCGTATTATACGTAGGATTCTACGTTTCCCTATAAATCCGATAAAAAGCCGAAAAACACTCCCCGGTAAAAATATTTTGAATTCTAATTTATCCGAACGACTCCGAATTCAGAAACTCAGTTGCAAAGAAAAAGAATCTTTTCCCGGGACCCAGACACTTTGTTCGTCCACTTTTATTGTTTCAATGTTTTTTCGTTCCATTTCGCCCTTTCCAAAGGTTTAAAAAAGAATGTCCTCTGAACGCTTATCAGAAAAAGCGGGCAGCGCAGAAAAGCTCAACGGAGAAAAGATCACCGGAGAAAAGCTCACCGGAAAATTGCTCTCTGCAAAACCGGCAGAGGCGGAGAAAAGCTCACCGGCCTTTGAACGGATACTGAGAGAAACTCACCGATTTTTTTTTAGCTTAGCGGATTCTGTTTTACACGTAGCAATTTAACAGAATTAGAATACGTCACTTCATGAAAAATGATTGTCCTCTTTTTTGTAATATTCCTGAAGTTCATTGGGCATTTCTACAAATTCCCGAGAGATTAGTAATTACGCATTTTGTATATTAATGACGCCGCAAGGGGGTGTAAAATCAGAACATCGGACGCCCGTGAAAAAGACTACAATTCATTGACAGCTTCACAGTGCACCGTCGGTAGCTCTGTCCGATAAAGAGGTTTCTTTTTTGCGACTTATTATGAATAGCGGTGTGTGACCCGTTTCAGCTCCGAAAGTTGCGGGATGCCTGATAAACAAGTAGGTGTTTTGTTGATGTAATCAATGTCGGCTCTGCTGTTTTCTTTCTGTTAATTTCATAGTAAAGCTTTTGTTGCGAGAACAACTTCGTCCTGTCGTGTTTGTTGTCTTCGGTCCGTCTTCGTCGTTTGAGCGGTTTTCATTATGTATAACGTTTGCCAACTCGCCCAATTCGCTACCTATAGAAGACTAGTTCTTATACAGGTCACGAGTAGCAACGGTGCCAGTGTGCAGCTCTGAAGGTCATGGGTGGCTTGCCGTACAAGGGCACTATCACACAAAGGCAACGTTTTGAAACACCACCACGAACCGCTAGAAAATGTGCATGCCCGTAAAAGGAAGAAACCTCGATATCCTATTGACTGTTTTATCCTGTTTTCAAATGTTGACAAAAGCTTCAAAGAGAATTCCAGGCACCGCGTTGTTGCCCATGCCTTTTTGGAGTTTCGGCATTTACAGCTTTGCTTTTTAGGTTTTAGGCTGACATTATCAAGTTTTTGAACTTTTTTCTTGTTCTTGAAATTCATAAATATTTGAGTTAGGCTTTCGTTTTTAGAGAGTGAACCACGGAAAACACTCACCCGCAATTAATAATTCGGGAGCAATATACGAAATAAGCTTAACAAATATTACAAAACCCAACATTTTATTTTGTACGAAGATGGCGATTTTTAATGATAATAAATTTATATATGTTGGGCAGTATCTAACAACCTCCATATAAAAATAAGAAGACAAATATCTGTGAGCTTTCTTCCGCATATGCTCGATGGCCGGTGGGCTTTTCTCCGGATCCGCCGTTTTTGCGGTCAGCTTTTCTCCGGGATTCGAAAAGGCAGGCGGCATACTCACGACAATGGCCTAGCCAAGAACAAAAACGTAGTCAGTTCAAGCGGGGGCCTCTCTCCCGGATGCCATTCCATCTAAGACCTTATCTTGCACTCCTGTTAACTCCTTTTTTTCGAACTGAACCTTTGCACACATTCCCCGGTCATCCTCGTTGTCGACAGAAATTCTAGATTCAGTCAGTTGCATTAATGTGGCAATTTGGTCCACTTGGTTAACGATCGTAGACAAGCGCGAGAAAAAAAAAAGAGGGACAAGAAGTTGACCGAAACACTTTCGCATTCTCAGCTAACATTCTTTGAAAAAACAATTCCTTATAGTAAATCCGTGAGGAATGTCAGTTATGTCTACAACCGGTGTAGCCCTATATCAAGAAACTCAGATTTTTTTAACGATAAGGTTACGGATATGTTACTTGTTCACCTCGTGCCTTTGGTTTTAATGTCCAACACCTCACGTAGCTCTCTAGATACTTTAACCTAGTATCTTCTTTTTTTTTTTTGGTTGTAGCACAATCTCTTAACGTAATTTCCCCCATTCCAAATGCCCCGTGCGATCTCCCCCGAGTGTGAAAATCCCGGTTTTCGAGACCCCTATCACGCTTGCCCCGGGCGTGAATATTCCCGCGCTTAATTCCCCCGCTATGTACCAGCGGGCGGTTCGGTTACGTGCTTTTCGGTGCCCAAACATTTCGATGCAGGGATCGGCATGCTTTTTCAGTGTAATACACGTCGGCGCAGAGAATTTCGGACGCACGGAATGTTCGCCTTGTAATTTTCAATCGTTTATTACTAAAATTAGCAGTGCTATTTTATAACTTTCATTTTCAACGTCTGAACATTACGTTCTTGACATTTCTAATGCGCTTGCGCCTAATAATATTGCATTCGTGCACCTCTGCTAATATTTGACGCCACCTCCTGCATCTTGACCTCGACTGTTTGACCACAACATCCTAGACAGCAATGTTACTATCGCTCCCAGAAGTCATCGAAGGTTCTCGAAGTTACTTTTTATGAAGGAACTATACACGAACTCATCTCTGTTACGTCACGGCGCGGGGGCGGCGCGTCGGGCGCACTTCCGGTCTGAAGCTGTGGGCGGAAGTCCCCATGCGGGACACGTACTCTTGCATTGTTTTGAAAGGAATCAGACAAAAACCTGCCTTCTTGTCAAAACGCCGCGACTGGGGCTGTACCAAAAGTGTCCAGAAAGGTTTAAAGGTCAGTTTTTATGCGCTCGGTTCGTCCGAGAATGTGGATATCTGTCGTCAAAAGGGAAAACCAGACGCCATCGGACCACAATTGCTTGGGCGGGAAGCACTTTGGCTTGAATTCACGGGTACTTGTGGTCATCAGATTTATTTGTTTTGTTTCAACATAAACGCCGGAAAACCGTCAAGTTGTACGAACCACCTGCGAACTACATTCAATGCGTCTTCAAGTTCAAACGGCCGCCTGATCGTTCTAACTGTCGTCTGCTCTTTCAAACGTTTATACTTGTCGTCTGCTCTTTTAGACGACACCGGCCCGTAGACCGAATGTTGTCCCGGTACTTGCGATAAGAAGTAAGTGCAGGCCTCAAAAGACTTAAGTTTGAAGGTTGGAAAGCAGGCACGATGTAAACGGTAGATAGAATGAGATGTTGATCATTGTTACCAGTGGCCATCACCGACTTGTTATGCCTGATTCACTCGGTCCGATTCTGCTTGAGATTTTCAGTATAGACGTCGACCATCTCAGCTACGGGTCAAGTTTTTGTAGCCCGAGCGACGTCGCGACTGAAAATTACGAGCGACATCTCATCGTGCGAATCAGGCTTTAGCGTACATTCTGCGGAATGAATCGCTGCGTGTCACATTATTCACGCGAAGTTTTGCGGTGTAACGAGCACCGGTAATTTCGCTGAGGCCGCTCAAGTAGGCAGACATTTCCAGGAAGACGTGGAATCAACAATTCGAACTTGAAAAAGGGCAGGGGGACTCACATTGACGCCGACAACATCGCATTTTAATCGTTTGCGTATGGGCGACGGCCAGCTTCTTGCCCACAGTCCATCGCGCATGCGCGGCGCCGGTGGCGAACGCTAGGGCGTTTCGGTTTGTTTGTAAACACGCGTTAGTGTGTAGGCTGCACTTCTTTAGTGTTCAGTTGTTCTTCCTTTTTGTTTCTTAAAAAGTTGTGTTGGTAGTTGTGCTGGTAGCTTTCCGCGTTGTCCTTCGTCCACGCTTTTGGAAAAAAACCGGGGAAACTGGAAAGGGCATAAGTATAAAGGGGGTTTTGAAAACCAGGAATTTTGAGAACGGGGAGATAACGCGTGGCATTTGCAACGGGGAGTTTGACGCAGGTGTTTCGAGATGGGTTTACTTCTTGCACCACCCCTTCTTTTTTTCTTTTTTTGGCGCGCTGCGGAGACAGAATTTAACGTTGCAAAATACGCGTGCATATATCAGAACAAGTTGTAACTAGATTTTAATTTTAGCACATATGTTCGTGATATTGACTCGCCAATCAACGTGCAAGCCTGTAAGGGATTTTGTGCATTACAAGCTGTAACAAGTATTCGTTTCTGCCAGAAATGTCCTAAATATAGAATAATAAAAGTGTACCTGCAATTACACTGTCCTCTATTCCACTACCAAACATGACCCCATTTGAAATTGAACACCCTGAAATGCTAAACACCCCTGAAAACTCCGATTTTCGAGTGTCAAAAACGACTGCGAAAAAAAAAAAACACTGCGAATTTCGTAAAAATGTTTGTCCGAAAAACACTTCGGATTTTCTTTGAAAGCAAACTCCGAAAACCCAGATTCATAATTATATGTGACAAAGGATGTAGGAATATACCCATTTTTTATTAGAGTATAAATAAGCACTCATGGCGATGTTTGATTGACTCTTTTGAATCATACCGTTAGTTTCGGTCGAACTTGAGTTAAAACGGAGTGTAACAGACCGTGCCTCCACCGAAAAATGAAATAGTCAGGTAGCTAGCCATTCGTGGAGTCTATCTTCGATCAAGAGTCTATCTTCCATCTAGTAGCGCTTATCCATGATGTTCTGACTTTGTGACGAGCGACGTCTTTCGTTGCGTCGGTTTGCCCCGGCCGCAGTCGATAAAACGAAACGTGCTTCTCTTCCAAAAAGCTGGAGGAACGTCACCCCAAGCGGACAATGCGGTAGCAGCTAAGTGCTTGCCGGACCAATCAACGTCTTTCTTTTTCATCACCCGACTTTGCTTTCCGCGCCAGGCTATGGGCGGGAAGAACATGATCACGTGGCGAAGGACAGACGTGTGACTCGTTCAACGAGCGAGTAGCTTCGACCGCACCATCAGCTTAGGTGTGAAGGGAAGTAGGAACGGCTCAGTGAAGGATGAGAATCTTCTTTGTGTGTGTGTGGGCCTATTCGTGAGCCGAGTTAAGCAGCCAGCTCCGATCTTTTACTGAGAGTAGACCTCTCATCAGTAAGCAGCAACAAGAGCTGTCCAAATATTGAGCATTTCCTCACGTGTTACGCCAATCTGGCCACCGCGATAAAGAAATAGAAATCTCACAAACCTAAATCTTTTTTTTCCTTTTTTCTTTTGCGTGAGGTTGTTTTATTTGGGACAGTATGCGAATGGCTCTGCGTTGGAGGGAGGTGGACTGTCGAGGCTTTTTCTGAGGTAGAAGAAGCGCGAGAAGGACGGTAGGGCTGTGGCATTTTGTTTTGTCTGGTGGTCCTGGTGTGGTGGACGAATGAGATTGTGGAGACCAAATATTAAGATTAAAAAAGAGAGAAGTGGTAATAAGCTATCAAATAGAAGGAAAGGGACGTAATGAAGAAGAGAGCAAGATAGTGAGTGAAGGACATAGAAACATAAAGAAAAATGACGAAATACAGTTGTAACATAAAGAATCATAAAGAGAGGATGTATAGAGAAGAATGACGAAATCTAGATGTAAAGAAACAGAAAAAACGAGAGAGAGAGAGAGAGAGAGAGAGAGAAAGAAAGTGAGAGAGACAGAGGAAGAAACAATAATACAGACACACAAAGACAGACAGCGTGAGAGAAAAGCAGAAACAAGAAAGCTCAAAGCTACAAAGAAACACAGAGTGAGAGGTATGGAGTGAGGGAGCGAAGACAGACTGAAACAGAGAGGCAGAAAGATTGGAAGAGTGAAAAAGATAGAAGAAAAGGAGTTAGGAGGAAAGTGTGAAATAAACATACAGACATGCTGAAAATAGGGAAAAGGAGAAAGCAGAGACCGAGAGGAAAAGAGAAAGGCTGTGTGCCAACAAGTGAACGTAGCAGGTGCTGGTAGAAAGAACCATGTCTCATTGACACACTCTGCTTATCTCTTCGTAACGCGATGACTGCCAAATTTTCTCCACTTTCAAGATTCCCCCTGTGGCAAACATAGAAAAGCTTTGCTTTTTGTTCTCGCCTGACATAATTTCAAACCCCGTATAAAACATAAACATTAACAATGCGCGAGAAAGGTATAACTAGTTTGGGCTTTTGTACGAGTTGAAAACAAGAAATAGACGAACATACAAAACAAAAAAGAACCCCAGCGAGAGAAAGAAAAGAAAAAACAGAAAGTTAGCAAGTTTAGACAGTAATGCGGATGTAGAAACATAGACAAATAATAAATCAGTCAATAAAT
Organism: Ixodes scapularis; assembly: GCF_016920785.2. Classification (NCBI taxonomy): domain Eukaryota; kingdom Metazoa; phylum Arthropoda; class Arachnida; order Ixodida; family Ixodidae; genus Ixodes; species Ixodes scapularis. The sequence goes on from NW_024609837.1 coordinate 72,843,756, forward strand.
TTTTTGTCTTTTTTGGCATTTAACACTTTTGCCAACAAGTCCTTTTTCACTTCCATCTAAACTCAGTCACGCCGCAATGAACTTTTTCTCAAGAGAAGCTGAGCGGATAGGCAGACCCCCATCAGGGGGCGGTGGAAAACTGGAACTACGGTTGAAGTCCGAAAGACCAATTTTGTCGCGGAAGCTGTAGACGGAGCGCAACTCCAAATCCGTACGCCAACTGTTATTCGTGATCCCTCTTCTTGGTGATCGTCGCTAGGCGACAAACATTCAATGCAACGTGCCAAAAGCTCTCTTTCGCAGCGTTGGTAGCGGGACGCGATGAACAGCCGCAGCGGCTATACGGAGCGTAAGTTTGTCTGATTCCCGCACACGAGTTGCGGTGATGTCACAACGACGCCCAGCTCCGATTGGCTCCGATTGGCGCAAATTATTTTGACTGTTATAATGACATATTCTGGCAAGGTAATTGCAGCAGCCGATGCGTTTGAGTACCATATTTACTCTGATGTTGAGGTTCCCTTTAGTTCATTTTGTCAACGATTTTTTCAAACGTTCACCAAAAAAAGGTCCGAGAACAATAATCTTTTAAAAATTAGAATGAATGTCTTAGTCGTCATAAAGAAAACTCAATATAGAAACCGCGTTCAGAGTAAGCAGGCATCCCACCCCAAACCAGCCAGAGTTCATAAATATAGATGTATTACATACTTCCAATTTTAACATCGTATGTCATTATAAGGGTTGTAAAATGAAAAACAGCGCATACTTTTCATTAAAGTCTTTTGAAGTATTTTATTTGACATTAAATTTTGAAGAATAACCTTTTATGCACAAAGCAGGACGGCCGGTTGGTTGAGGTTGTAAGAAAAGGATACATTGCCGAGAAAGCCGCAGCTCTATAACGGACCGTAATTTATCGGTACCTTGCAAGGCGATAAATGTCATACGTTAAATATGAAGCGCTTATTTTAGTACATTTTCAGCAAAACTACAGGCATAACAAAAAAAAAAAACTGATTGATTTAAAAAAAATGCCAAATTTCTTGCGAGCTTCCTCTTTTTGTATGTGCGTGTGTGTGTATTTGGGGGGGGGGGGGTGGCAGGGTTGAGGTCCACCCTCCGTAAGCTACAACACGTGAGCTGTAATAATGATGACTATGATGGTGAAGATGATGATTATAATGATTATGATGGTGGTGGTTATAATGATGATGTTGTGTGGCTCTTCCCTTTTAATCTGGCGGGCTCTTAGTGCTAGGGACTATCTTGTGAGAGTCTCTGCCGTACGAGTGGCCGCCTTTTAGCACCGACGAGCGCCACCTTGCAGACGCTACTCGAAACACGGCTCCTGGTATGGGATCACAACCTTGCACTCCCCCAACCTGCTTCCAGCTAGCGCTATGAAACACAGGTAATGGCAGGGAGCGCGCATAATTGAAGAGGCGCAACAATGGTATTAGCCGATATGTACAATTTTCAGGGTTACTTTTTTTTTTGCTTCTGAGGCAAGATGTGGCAGGGCAACTGTTGGTTTATTTTTGGTGTCTTGGAAAGGCTATATCTTCTTCCATATGGAGATTTCGGCGGCGAAGCGATCGTCTGCAGCACATTCTTCACTCGCCGTGAGATAGCGCCATCTGGAAAATGTTCGCTCTAGATTGCGCGGGACTGCGTTTTTTAGCATAGAGTCAAAAGTTTATTCGGTAATGTTTTCGCTAAAAACGCACAATTGAGGTGCGGTTTTAGCAGATGTTGACAAATAAACAAATGTTTCGAGACGATGTGTGTTTACTCCCAGGTTTAGGAGGCGTTTCCACATTGCATTAGCAAACGTTCACGTGAAGCTTTGGAAACTATTGAGGCACGAAATTAGCACACGTTGTCCAATAAACACACATTTTGGAACGGCTCGCGTTTACACCCAGCTTTAGGAGACGTTCCTGTTAAGATTCCCTGATACAGCAATTCTTCCGCCGTCTAAAAAGTCGGAGTGTCCGCAATAAAAAAAAAAAAAAGATACAAGAGAATGGCTCCTCTATATTTTTTTTTTGCAGACTTGCCGGCACTAGAGCAGTACCGGCACCATTGACGGCGAAGAATATTTGAACTGAATAATTAAATCGAGGATAAGGACTCAAGTACTGTTTGAGCAAAGAGTAAATTATTTTGTAGATATATTGCACTAAAAATAACCACATTATATTCACTCATTGTGATGCCGGCAATAATGGTACAGGTTTCTCTTGTACGTTCTTGGTTTTAAATCTTAGTATTATACTCCGAACAACATTTTTTACTGAATGGCACACATTACAGAAAAGAAAATATCTAAAAAAAGACAGATTAGTCACTTTGGGCGTAGATAACCATATTTCCGATCGAAGCTAAGCTGTTATTATTTTCTTCAAAACACTATTTCTTCACTTGCACACTATTCCACGTAGACCCTGAAAATTGCTCGTTTTAAAGAAAGAAATTTATTTTGGAGAAATACAAAAAATGTAACTGATCTGAATGATGCTGGCTTGCTACTTTGTGCTGCGTGTTTTAGTTTGCAAATTTAGCAAACTGAAGAGTGATGTGACAGAGCTGAGGGTTCTATGGGAGCTTGTTTTCATGCGTGTGAGGAAATATGTGACATTTCTCTCGCCAGTTCGTATTTAATATTTTAGATGTGCTTTTAGTTAGAAAGGGATAACACGCGCTAGGCTCTCCCATCACATAATTTCAAACAAATCGTTTTCGGCAATAACGTAGAACGTGCTCCTTTACAATAACAAACAAAGAACAATGTAGCAGTCGCGACAAAACATATTTTGTAGACAGCCATACTCCGTTGTCATCAATGTCATAATGCGAGTGCCTGCTTCTATGCCCGTGCGAAAGATGGCGTTGCAGTCGTTGTGTATGTTACTCGTTCACACCAACCACCATAAAAAACCTGGCAGTGGTGGAAATATATTGTGTGTTTTTCTACTTTCTAACTATCGCACAAGCAGGCAAAATATCTATAGGCTGTAAAACATGTTTCGCACTTAATAAAACAGTTATAAATCAACCTGATTCTGCAGTTTTATAAACGAAATTGATAACAACATAATCACCGCATAGAACAAAAATACAAAGATGCATGTGCATCAGAGTTGTTGTCTCCAAAGCTTTTGGCCAAGGGGCCGAATCATGAACCTGTCCCTGTCGCAAGGGCCATAAAGTTAATAAGACAATATAAATGAGGAAACAGCAAAGGATTAGTTCTAAATTAAAATGTAAATACAAAGCTTTAGATTATAATAATAAAATAAAAATATGTAAGGTATACTTAATAACTTGCTAATTAAAACATCACTAAACTCTTGTGACCTAAAAGCCTCACCCGACATAAAGCAAAGCACACAGAAACTTAGAAATATGCACAGAGGACAGAAGAACTAACGAGAATAGTAGTTCTAATCACGACCATATGCAGTAGTTAGGACACGAGACAGTAAGCATGATATGCATGAAAACACAAAGGATTTTTAGCTTAGTTTATAGAGACGTGAAAGGGGGGACTACGAATACTAACTTTTTTATGACAGTGTGCAATAAAAGATATAGTGAGAAAACTCGATCTTTATGAGTTCTCATTAATTATTTCACCCGCGCCATTTGTTTTTCCTAACGCGCGTTTGGTTTGCGTTAGTAGCAAGGGGTTGCGGGCCGGACGTTACTGGAAACATGGCGGGCGTCCGCATGCCTGCCTGAATGCATCCGCTGGCCGCATCTCGCCCGCGGGTTGTGGTTTTGAGACCCGTGCAGCAGAGGAGGAATTTAGTTCTGTCAGTTTGTTTTATACGTCATTTCAAAAATGTGACTACGGCCCCAAACTTCCCTGACAAAAGTTTTAATCAAAATTAAAAATTGAAAAGTTTTACCACTCCGCGATGGTCGCTAAAATAAGGTTAGCAGTAGTTGCCGAGTATATAAGTAAATAAATATATAATAATAAAAATATTGTCAACATTCTGCCAAGCGTGCTTTGCCGCATTGCGACTGGTTGTGCGGTAAAGCACAACCAGTCAACAAAAATGCGAGCTAGTCGGCCGCGTACGTCCACGCCGCCGGTACCGAAGTACTGTAGATTTTTCAAAACGAGCCTGGTACCAGAAACCAAGCACAAAAAAATCTAATTAAAACGCAAAAAACAAGTAAACGATAAAATCCCAATACAAACGAACGTTCTCGACCAAGCCGTTTCACTCCACTCAGATTGGGAGCAAAACCCACTTTCCCCACATAACATTCCAAGTCCCAGAAAATGAAAACAGAAGCTCTGTTTCCCGCTCCGATTTTTATGAATATTTGGCAAACCATAATACGAATAAAAGAAAGTAGCAATAGCGATAATAAAAATTTAGAGAGAAACTTAAACTCGATGGAGGCGTCTCTCCCATTTGGTTTGCCCTTCAATGAAATCGCGTGGGAGTGTCAGAGTGCTCGAAAGAAACGCGACAGTATGATATTTTTATTTGCTTTGGTGTTACGGCGCATAGAAACAAACCTTTCCCCGAGGTTCAACAGAGGGAGAAAGAAATATCTGCGTTACAGCTCCCGAGTCTCTTTTCCGAAACATGGGATGACACGAGAACACTAACACAAAGGACCAGGCAAGAGAGACAGCAAATAAGACAACCCGAGGGACCGTAAACAAGCCTGAATGTATGCATGAATGCCACGGAGACTATCTAACATTTTGGTAACAAGAGAAGAAAGAAACGCGTTTCAAAACACGCCATAAACTTGCATAATAGAAAACAAAAACACGAATGGACGGGTTTCTAAAGTGAGACGAACAAAGCAGGCCCCTTCGGATCTGGCAACGGGGAGGAAAAGCTTGAAGGGCGCAAAATATACAAAAGAAGGCCGAAAGAAGGCTGACACTCGCAGCCAACCGCAAACAATCCGGAGGATAAACAAACGGAGGAGACATTTCTCAAAGTAGCCTCGAGGGAACAAAACACGCTCAGTAGAAAACGTGGAAAAATACCGTGTTTGAATGGAAATTTCCCCTCCAAACACACACCCTCCAGTACTTCAATCTCAAAAAGAGGCTCGTTTCTTCGACAGACTCCACCTGCCGCCCTGTTTGTAGAGTCAGTGTCGCGTCTTTGGTGGGTGCGCTACTTGGAATTCTATTGTCTTTCCTGGTGGACTTTAAGCCAGGGCCGTAGTAAACGTATATAAAAGTTGATGCGAGAAATAAACAAACGTCGAGCATTGACACGTCACTCAAAAATCTTCCTCTCTCGCGGAAGCTGAACAGTGCAGTTTCCAAACGTCGAAGTAAGTCGCCGAAAAAGCACATCTTCGGTGGGACTCTACAGGCGTTTCGAGCAAAGGGATGCAGGCATTAAAATAAAGCAGGCGTCGTACAAAACGAACGAGGTTCATAGTATATGAAAACCCAGAGAACGTATGAACAGGCGTCACATGAATCATACAAAAATGTTGTCGACGTATGAACAGTTCGAAAATCCCAGTAGACAACAAAGCAGGCAACGTGTGATGGAGATGACGTTCATACTAAACGACACCATAGATAACGTTTAAAGCGTGCGAAAGAGGAACCATACAACAAAGTAAACAACGCATGAACCATACGATACTCCAATCTTACAACGAAGCAGGCAACTTATAATAAAGCCAAGGAATTATTCGACGTTCATAGTAGTTCACAACGCAGACGCCGTACAAAGCGGATGTTACAGTATTGAGACAATAATGTAGATGGGGTATAAAGGAAACGACAAACGAAGTAAAAAAGAAATCAAGCAATGCATTATGGATCCGACATATAAACAGAACAGCGCTTTAAGTGGCTGAAATACACAAATTAAAAGCAATTCAGACGCCACATTAAACTGAACAAAGTAAACAACCTGCGCAGCGAACAACAAACGAAGTAAACAGAGAAGAAGGCAATTTATTTAGATTTGACATAATAACCAGACGGCGCCATAGTAGATTACGACGCAGATAACGTATGAATTGTACACCGTAGGGTTCGGACAACATTGTAGGCGACTGATGAAGCTAACAAGAGATGTAGACAATGAATCAAGCCATTCAGGAAGAATTTGACATATGAACCGGACGACCTTTGAGGTAGGTGAAAATGCAGAAAACTGACAAAGCAGATACTGCCAAGGCCATACCAGAATGTAGATGACGTTCAAACTGCCTCACAAAGTACACAACAAATCAGCCAATGTATGAAAGATATTACTTGAAAACCAGATGGCGTTTAAATTAAACAAAAATGTCATGCAATATAAGAATCAGTCGGCAGAGTCGCCCGGAATGTTTAGAGGCCAATAAAAAGCCCATAGCTGCAGAGTGAGACGGCGAAGTTAATACATAAAAAAAGTATATGGCGTAAAATACCAGCGGTTTATCAACCAAGCAATGAAATGTCACAATTTTATTTACATGTGTAGCAGCTTACGTGTTTCCCCTAACCTCCTTTTTACCAGACGGCTGGATCCGATGTACTCTTCAAGTGGCCGTAACACCGCGAGCAGCGGAAAACCACAATGGCAATCGAAGGTCCTCCACCTTTGAACTTGTAAGGCCAAATGTTTTTGTTAACATGTGAAAAAGCAAATGAACGTTTATCTCTTCTCAAATCAAATCAACGCTAGGTTATTTCCCAAGTTAGATCATACCAAATGTTTTAGAAGAAATGTCAGTTACCTCATTCCTTTTTTTTTCTTTTTTTAATAGAAATATACCTTTGTCCTTGAAAACAAACATATACAATGTTCGGAAACAGGCAAAGCTTTTTTTACAAAAAAATAAAGAAAAATAGGTTCGTTTTCTAACGCTCCAAAAAGTTCAAGACTGCTTATCAACCACAGGTACACTTCCTATGCTAAGAGAACCAAGCAAAGTTTCAGGAGCTTGCACAAGTAACAACGACTCGAACGAGAACATGGACGCACTAATAATGAAGGTAAGAAGCATCCGGACCACTCTACTACATCGGGCCGCTCGATTGTCAGCGTGAGGTGACACATAATATACGGCCCATAGACGATGTAGGAAACGGCACTCCATCGAGCGTGACTTGGGACCAGAAACAGTCGAATTAGAAATCATCCAAGCGCGTCCGAACGACAGCTGCCCGAACTTCGCCGTGCCAGAGGTCAGGACGCAGTACCCGATCCGCACTGACACGTCTGAGGCTGAACGGAGTGACAGAAACAGCATCCTTCTTCCCCACATTTCCTTCACAATGACGTGCACACTCAACACGAGCCTCTCTATTCCAGTATTGCTAATGGCAGATGAACCTTTCACTCAACTCGTTCAACTTGCAGAGGAGCGTCGAAGCAAGTGAAGAGAAAGTTCGAGCTGCGGAACCCAGGAGATCCTGAATTCAGTGCTTATCCCTGCTCTTCTGCATCTGGATTGTAGTGGTACCGGCGTCCTTTCGTGTAATCACTACCCCGGGATGGACGTTAAAGTGTCCGACTAACGTCTAACCAAAGCGTAATCTTGAATGAATAAACAACGTTATGAATGAAAACTGCGATAATAAAGGCTAAAAGTGTATTCGCCTCGCTTGTACTACAGGTCGGGGAAATCGGATTGCAAAGCGTCGGCTAAACCGACGCATGTAAGAGCGCATCAGCAACAGTCGGCACAGTTAAATTAGAGGAATTAATAGAGCGTATACAACGACTCAAGACCAAGCTAAGCCTCGAGAAAAAATAGCAAACGATAATCCGAAAATGAAGAGGCGAAGTGTAAAAAAGGAACAGAAAGAGAACGAATATACACAAGACGTAGAGAACCAACTGGCAACAGGTTTTTGTTGTTATTGTCGAATATTCGGCAAGCGTTTTGGTTATTACCCAAAGCAAACGTGCTCGGAGAAATTAGAACCAATTTACAGGTTCCGAACACTTTTATGTGCCAGATTTCGCAGAACTCGACAGTAGCGAAAACGTAAGCTATTTGCTTTGTTTATTGTTTTTTTGCACGGACCCAAGGGATGAGAAAAGAAATCTTAATCCTTGATCCACAAATTTCACACATATTTCTTTCTGGATTATATTCGTAGCTTTCAGATTATACTATAGATGCAGAAATGTATGGGTGCTTGTTGTGCGTGTGTGTGTACGGGCGCAGGGGTGTGCGCTACTTTGATAGCGTACATTTCTGTTGCTGCATGCGAATTTTTGACTACGTGTTTGTGTGTTTGTGTCTGCGGCGGCATGTTTGTGGCCGTGTGGGTGTGTATGTGTTTTTAGTTGTGCTTTTCTCTGGATAATCTGGTATTCTGTGTGTTCACGTGGCCCTGGGTCTATGTTCTCGTCTGTATTCGCGTATGTATGTTTGTGTGAGCCTCCCTGAGTGCACGTATGTGCATTTCCATTGAAATATGGATGGGTGTTTTCGCACGATTTGCAGCTTCCGTTTTGTGGGTGTACGTATTTTTTGTGCATGTTTGTATCTTTGCTTGTGTGTGTATATCAGCGTCTACCTGTGTTTCTGCGTAAGTTTGCGTAAATTTGTCTCCATGCGCGTATCACCTTCATCATCATATTTCCACTTTCCGAACTTCAATTAGACGAATGCTGATGTTTGTGACGATCTGAACGACGTAGTCGTTCATAAATGTTTGAGAAGTCTGTACTTCATGCGCACCTTTTGAGCGTTCATATTTATTTCTTGTAATTTTTTTCATCCTCACTAAGCGAATTTGAACATGAGAATAAGTTAATTTTCAACAATAAAAACAAACAACCTCTTTTAATCCTATATATTTTAGAAGAAATTTTCGGGAGTTTTTTTTTTTCTTTACATATTTATTTTCTTTATTGAGCAACCTGTATGCATGACAAACTCAATAAACGTCTACAAAAGTGGCAATTCATTCTATTGAACAAAACAAACCAAAAAATATTCAGGGCAAATTCACTCTTCAAGTATGATCTAGCGATACATTGCAAACGTTTCCTATTATTTATTCTCATTTTGCGTCCAAAATACCGTTTTTATAGCCCTACCCATCCCACGACAGTCTTTTCTAGACAAGATTTTCCGATCGACGCTTAAACTTTCGCCCGGGTGTCCACAATCTTAGAAACAAAGAAAAAAAAATATATATACAGGGTGTTTCACGGAAAGTGGACATATTCGATAGTACAAAACTACGCGTCGCAACAAAAAAAAAAAAAAGGCTTATGTCGATTTGGGGCTGAGCCAGGGGCCAATTTATTAAAATAATTCAAGTTCAGGATTATTAGATTGTTAATTATTTTTGCCTAATTGACTATTTTAATATTGTGTCTGAGGGCATGGTTTCAATTCGAACATTGCTCAGCATCATCGAACAACTTTACATCAACAAATTGCAGAACGATAGAAGGCACGCGAAGCATTTTACGGCTTTTTGAAAAACCGCAGAGACTCGACTCGTTTTTAAGTTTCGGTTTGTTATCGGAGTGCATCTCGGCCCCGACGGCACTGCGCCGCGTAGAGAAATAGTGCAAACAGCCTGTGCTGCGTTGCGCGAGGACAGCACAGCAGATATTGGTTGCACTATTTCACTACGGGGCGCGGTGCCGCCAGGGCTGAGACGCGTTCCGATTGCAAACCGAAACTTAAAAACCAGTCGAATTTGTGTGGTTTTTTACAAAGCCTTAAAATGCTGCACGTGCCTTCTAACGTTCTGCAATTTGTTGATTTAGTGTTTTTTGATGAACCTGAGCAGTATTCTAATTAAAACCATGCCTTTGAACACAATATTAAAAAAGTTAATTACGGGAAAATAATTAACACACTAATTATCCGGGACTTTAATCATTTTCCTAAATAGGCCCCTGACCCAGGACCAAAACGACACAAGCCTTTTTGTTGCGACGCGTAGTTTTTCCAATATCGAATTTTTCCAACTTTCGTGAAATACCCTATATATATCACGTACGTAAAGAGACATCATTACGACGGTCAGTCGTCATAATTAGGGTATAATCCAATAGAGTACAGATGAAGAAAAAACTCAATAAATTGTAAGCGTTCACAGCGGTGCTTCGGAGAAAAAGAACGAGGAAGAGAACGACAGAAGAGCGGAAAAGAAAAGCAAACGAAACGTCAGGCGCACGTTCATTCTGAGGTGACAAGCTGAATTAACTCTGGTACTTGTCACCTTTATTTTTTGTTTATTATATGATGTAAGCCGGGCCCGCTCTGGGGGTGAGTGACTTGGGCGGTTGCCCAGGGCCTTATCAAACGGGCGGGGGTGGGGGGGCGTTGAATTTTAGGTTAGCTTTCCTGATTTATTCGCCGTTTGTTTTTGGAATGCCAACCGCGTTCTAAAACTTCGTTTAACAAAATTCTCGTGTTGGGCTATTATTGACGTGTTTACTAACAACGTGATGTCGTAGCAGTGTTGGTGGAAACGCGAAACATGTAGCGGCCTCACCGCTAGCGCGTTACTTTTTTCAGTGACGTAGTATCATATTCGTTCCATTTTCAAAATAATAACGGGTAACGTACTTACGTTACTTATTTAGAGTAACGGGTAACGTAGTTACGATACTCGTTACGCATTCTTACCATGACCTAAGAAAAGTGTACTTAGATTTTTTTCGTAATTTTTAGACTTCGTTTCATTTTACGTCCAGACGGTATCCTTCGTTTCATATTACGTCCAGACCAGGGTGTAAGATAGACAGGTGGGGAAACGGCCCATAGAAGCCTACCGCAGCGCCGTGACCGGATTGTGTACTCGTCTGCTTGCGGGTACCCCCGACTTGCGACAGATGGCGCTGCGGCGAGAGGAAAAAATCGGAATCGGAATTTGCGCGGAACTCTATGGGAGACTGCGCAAAAGAAACCGAGAGCACGACAGTCTTTCAATAAAAATTCACAAAAAACCATCTCCGTCAGTTTAGCCGGTTGCCATCGGTCGCCCACCCAGAGTGAGAGTTGGCGGTGCTTCACATAGATGGCGCCACAGAAAAAGAGAAAACCGAGGGGGACACAATGCGGTCACTCATTTGGCTCTCGTTTCCCCACCTGTCTATCTTACACCCTGGTCCAGACGAAGCCGACGCTATAGTGTGGTGCCTGGAGCGTGTCTCCGACTGGTGTGTTTAGCGTCCTATAACGCCCATACATCAAAAGTGGTCCCCAAGTGGCGAGAAATGACGTCACAGAAGCCAGAGTGTCATGCTGCCGGACGTCGCGATCCTGGCGGTTGGTCGTAAAAATGCTGGCAAAAATCACGAGCGAACGCGAGTGTCGCTGTCGTCCCGGCGTTTCAACTTCTGGCTGCCGAAGCTTCCATGGACTGTCGCATTGGAGAGAGACCTGCAGGTGAACAGGCGTCTGCCACATACACCTCCGCTGTTGGGACACCGCTAGGATTGCGACCGGCGACAGCATGACACTTCTATGACGCCGTCAGGCGGGAATTGAGGAACCCCTGTTTTAAACCCGGTAAGCACACCAGTTGAAAGACGCGTTCCAGGCACCATAGCTAGAGAGCTGATGGGACGAATCAGACAAATTCAAAAGGGCTCCAGCACGGTGTTCTTTGTGCTGCTGTACGCGTCCTGGCATCGCTGAACCAATCAAAAACAAAGGACCACTGAGTTGCGCTTCGAACTCTGCTTGATTTGTAACGTTAGTTCGTCGGAGGCCTGTGGTTTCGAGAAGCTCGTTTTCGTGAACGCCCTTTTACTGACCCTAGTTTATCGAATCCCTTTATAGAGAACCCAGTTTATAAAAAATGGCGATGAGCCGCCTTTTAGCGAATTCGGCCGCCGCGAAGCGGCGTGTACGGGTAAGTCAGGTGAGTTAACATTTTTGTAATGAGCCGCCGCAGATTGATGCCGTGAAGCGGCGGGAGCGCAGCGCGGAGCTTGGGTTAACGCGCGCACCAGTGATACACGCGATAAGCTGGAAAGCCTTTTTTTTTAAAGCCTCCCTTTTTCGATAAACGGAGTTTCTCTAAACTGAGGCTCTGCTTTCTCTAAACAGTGCTTCAATAAAACGTGCCCGTTCTCTAAAACGTGCTTCGATGAAATGGCATTCGATCAACCATAGTAAACCCTAGCTCGTAGCGTCGGCGGCGTCTGAACTTACGCTGAATCAAAGTACAGCCGCCAGGTCATTAATTACTTCACTACATTCGACCTACCTTCACAATTTTGCTTGTCTTTTCCCTACGCAAATGCTCCCACTTTAACAAAAGCTCCAACTCCCATAACCTTTGTGTCAGTGCCAAAAAATGCTGTCGACAAAAAAAAAAAAAAAAGTAAAACGCCTTGCCGTTCATTTGTAGAAAGTAACGTTTAATTTTTATTTGTGAGGGTTACGCGACACTTTTATTTTGAGGTAACGTAGGCCGGTAACGCGTTTCTTTTTCTTGCAAGTAACGAGTCACATATATCTTTACTTTTTTTTTTTTGGTAACGCTTACAGTACTGCTTTGTAACTAGTAGTTAGAGGCGTAGATATATTTACAATAATCGTCCTCTGGTCGCTGCCATCTTCATCTACTCGGCTGTGAAATGCATTCTAAAGGCTTTATCACACTCCGAAGCTAAGCGAAGCGGACGCAGCGTACTGCAGAACGCGCGCGTTTGATGGGCCGGCGAGCAGGAACTTGATACACGAAGCAGAGCGCGTTGGATGGAGTACAGTTCACACGGAAATTATAAAAAAACAGAAAACATACGAGGGACAGACACACACACTTCTTTCAACGAGCAACTACATTTAAATGATGCCCATTACATCAAAATCAGCTATCTTTACTTTTACCTCTTTCTAGCATCTTCTAGAATTTTCGTCTTCACTTCATTTTCTCTGTGACCAAAGTGGTTGATCATAGTGTAATGGGCATCATTTAAATATAGTTGCTCGTTGAAGGAACTCTTTGTGTCTGTCCCTCCTATATTTTATGTGTCTTTATTCTTACCGTGTGAACAGGAAGTCGATATCTGCGACGAATCAGTACCCCTGTACGCTACGCTACGCCGCGTTTACTACTGCGCTCGACGTCAGAGTATAACAAAGTCTAAAAGCCGTGCGCAGTCTCTCTATCACAAAATATGAGACGCCTCGTTAGCGAACACAGTCCACTGGCTCAGCATTTTGCGCCTGGGTGATAAGCGCTGGAAAAGTCTTTTAAAGACCGACGACCAGTTCGCGCTTTCCACTTTTTCCTCACTTCCTTCTTTCCCCCCTTTGACCCTGTCCACCGTCGCCCCTTTCCTCCTCCCCCTGGGTGGGGAGCATCTTCTGCCTTGCAAAATCTCGAGTCTGGTCGTCGGCCTTCAAAGGGGCCCTCCGGAGCGTTCTGCGATGGTCTATTTATGGCGGTAACTCAATCTACAGGCCCTAAGGATCCTAAAAATCATAAAATTACGGTCATGCGCGGCGGATTTCCCTATTAAAATTGTTATCAAAGTCCCCGGCACGCCCCCCTTTCTGAGATGACCCCGGAAAACGGGAGGGGCATCTTTTTACGCGTCAGCCAATAGCAAGCGAAGGATTCCGGCGTCACTGCGTGTCACCAACGCGGCCGACCGCCGACCCGCGGAGGAATCTCTCGAACACGCGCGGACCGTTGTCGAGGGACCCGGACTTTCTGCTCGGCAGTCGTCGTTCGTCGCACCGCACCGTCGCGCTGCTACTGCAATACGCAGTCGCATTCCACTGATGACAAGGAAAAGTTTGACTCGTTGACGTGGAAGGATCGCAAAACTGGCTTCGGAGTTGGGATCCGCGGGAAAAAGGAACACGTGTCCCGCAAACGCACGCCTGCAGACGCCCCGGGGAGCAGACGAGCCGACGCGCCGACGCACCACACACTAGCAACAAGCTTGCGGGGCGAAAACATAGCTCGCTGGTTTTGGAGCGATAATTGCGGACTATGTTTCCCGCACCACAATCAGTTTACGTTTTTCTCAAACTCTAATTTACAACGAGCTTAACAAGTGTTGCAATAATAACGTTCGCATTCACCGCGAGATGCAGCATTTCCATTGGTCAAGTTTTAGCGATGGGCAGGGAATGGGGGATTGTCTTCCGAAAGAAAATAGTCCCGATATATTTCTTCTGTCATCTGCTTAATAAACGGTTTTGTAATCTAAAACTTTCTATACATATTAACTTGCACCTACTACGCAATATAACAACATAAACAGACGATCGCAGAAAGCTCCGGAAGGCCCCTTTAAAGGGATACTGAACCCAAATTTAGATTTCGCAAAATAAGGCCGCAGAAGCGTTGAACGGGACGCTGCGAACTCCAAAACATCACTCATACATCGATATCTCAAACGGATGGCCGTACTTTTGGAAAAATGGTTCGCGATCAAGCGAGGTCTTTGAGGTAATTGTCCTCCGGGAGAATTTGAGGACGAGGGGAAGCGACCTCGCTTCTTTCCTCCTCTCTTCAGTTTACCAGCTCGACGGGACGTAGCGGGGAGGAGGGGGAATGGGAATTGTGGCATGCCTTGTATCGTCGGCCTTGTAGGCCGTGTTCAATCGCGCACTTCTTTTCCAAAAATACGGCGATCCGTCAGAGATATCGTTGTAAGAGTGGCGTTTTTGGGTTTTGCAGCGTCCCGCCTATCCGTCCAGCCTTGTTTTGTGAGCTCGAAATTTCGGTTCAGTATCCCTTTAAGAGGGGAGGCGGAGTGCGCCACGGCCGGCGTTTGCCCACTGCACTAGATAGTGAAGGGCCGACCCTTGATGCACGACGCCGGTGATTGCGTGCCAAATAAAGCTAGGAAAACCATCAGGCTCCAGCCTTGCAAGTGACGTTTCCCTGCTTATTTGTGTATATGAAAGCGTCGCCAGCAATACGTGGCCCGCTGAAACCATCGAAGTCCACGTCTTTGCCCCGCTGTCCCGAGGTGCCTGAACTGCCTGGCACCATTTCCTCTGGATTATAATATTAACTCCAGGTAAAGATATTTTTGACTGTATTTCGCAAACTATGTACGTTTAAAAGCTTATCTTGTGAGTGGTGGGAATTATCTATATGTGCGGGCTAAGGAATAGTTGTTTTTTCTAGATCCATTTTTATGACGATATGTCACGAATTTTGTGGATTACAGATCATGGTCATGATAATTTATGTATGATACGAGCTCGCTTGTGAGCTAATGCGGCAAGCATTTGTTAAGGTGTGCCTTGTATCATCACCTTTACGTGTGAAATAGACTCCAGGTGCAGATTATCGAAGGAAAAAATATTAATTTTTATACGATATTTGTTTTTGCAAACTACACACTGAATGAGGAATATAAGTAGCTCTGAAAAGATGGTACTAGTGCCTAATTTACGGAGCTACGCATGACAATGAATAAAAAGAAAGAAAGACGCCAACAAGGAAAACGAGGCAAACGAGCTTATAAATTCAACACAAGAATCTCTTTAGCCTCAATGTTCAAAAACCCAATTCCCGCAAAATATATTTAAAAAACAAGAAACGAAACGTTTATAAGTGAAGCCTCACAAACAGCGGTGCACATTAATAAAAAGGAATCTCGGCGGAAGCAAACGACAAACCGCGAAAAGTTTTTTTTTCGTCTCGCAAGAAATATCGGATAACGTTTTACAAATGCTAAAGGGGAAAACTTCGATTTCGAAAACGCGCTCATTCCCCTAGAGCGAAAAAAGGGAGAGGACGGGAGCGAGAAAATGCGGCGCCTATTTCTCGCTCCGTTTAATTCAAAGCAGAAACCAAAGTCAACGTAAAAAAAAAAGTGAAAAACACAAAGAAGTATCCGCGAGTCAAGCCAAGACGAGGCCTGAATATCCGGGCGCCCCGCGTGCCTCTACCGCTCGCCTTGCTTTCTGGCTATCCATGGAAACTTCCGCGAACAATCATTTCTCCAGCTGAAAATGAAGAAAAGAAAAAAAAGGCGCCACTCTCCCAAAAAAGGAAAACTATATTCAAACGATAAGCGTTTAAAAATACCTAAAATATTTCTTATTTTCTTTAAAATGTGTGTGCCTTCCTCATCCGTACTTCCATTACTTATCTCTGAATCGGGCTCAGACATCCCTTGGGATTCCCTAACCTAATCTCTCCTGTTCAAACGTTTTCCTTGATCGATCCCTTTTTATTCGTACCTTTCCCTATGTTTGTGCAGCTTCCTGAGAGATTCTTTGCTTTTAGGTTGTCTAGCATTACTGTCTTGCGGGACACGCGCTGAGAGATAAATTGCTGCGCAGTGTAGGGGACATAGATACGGCTCCTCTTTCCATCGGTTGTTTTGTGTGTAATCTCAACAAAAGGGAGGATAATAAGTTTGGGGTAAAAGAAAAGGTTTGGAGAAGATCCTTCCATGCGGAGCCATCTTCTGTCTTGAATAATGCGAGCCTCTTTCTATGAGAAGCGCTTCGAACGTCTCCGCGTAAGACGTGCTTGCGCGAAGAAGCAATGTTGCGGGATGAGCTTAAAGAAAAAAATAGTGAACATTGAGAAATCAGAATTTTAAATTTGGATGAAACTAGAGAGAAATGGGTAAAAGGGCCTAGTAAGAACTAGGAAAAATAAGGAGGAGGATAGGAAAGGGTCGAAATTTTCTCTAAGAAGGGGGTGTAGGATGTGTAGTGCACTGCCGTTCCGACACGTCTTTGAATAAAAAAAGCGAAAAAAAAAAAAAAAGAAATTATCTTAAAGAAAGCATATAATTTATAATAAAGGTTAACATTAAACACGTAGAAATTATATGAATACAAAATCGAACATAAAGCTGGCTGAAAAAAAAAGAATTTGAGGGATACTGCAAATCATGGGATGAACATCCAATGAAAGAGGACGGTTAGCTTAAATGAATTAGGGAGTTACTATGTTATGCAAATATCAAAACAAACTAACTCTAAATTAAAATAAGTTGTAGTGAATGTTTGTTTTTAAAGGAGATCAATATAAATTTATCAAAACGTAATTGGACTAACGAAGAAAATACCAGGGGAACAGAAGCACATCTTTTCTAACGTGCATTTGATCAAGTTTGTGCCAAAGCAGCCGTGGGCCTATACATATTCGACCGTTTTTTAAACTACTGAACATTTACAGAATAATATAAATAAAATGTTATATAAATGTCCAATACGCTGGCAACAAATGGCAATATTACATTATTAATAGTAGTTGATAGAAGTTCATTTGAGCTCGTTAATATTAGTATTACAGTCATTAGTTAGGAAAGGCCATTTCTTGTAATAGGTAAGAGATTCATGAAACACATCCATATTTATGGCATGCGAAAGAACAAAAACTCCTCTGGTTTCGACATTATGAAGGATGAAAAGTATGAAAGTGGCTCGAAGAAAGAGCCCTCAAATAAAAAGGCACCGAAGGGGCACCATAGGGTTCAGGAGTAGGAGGTCAGGGCTACAAGAAATCAATTCCCCAACCAGGTGCTAGTGCTACTACTCAAATTGACGGTTTAAACGAATCGAAACGATGCACGGCGCCCGTGGAAACCACATCGTAACTAAATTACCCACCGTTACAGAGTAGACTGCTCGCTGCGAGTGGTTCTAAGTTCCCCGAATGGACCCCCAAACCCTAAGAAATCTGGAGCGTATGCTTTCCCGCAAAGCCCTGGAGCAACAGTCCATTTCCTGCATTTTACGGAGAAAGTCGGACAAATGACGAGGCAGAAAGAATGTATCCATCAGTACATTGATTACATACAAGCCCGCGTTTGCCCACATCGGTTCTGGGCAATGCACCGGCACAGAAACCAGATTCGGCTTAGGGGAACCACCTGCGCACACGCAGAGCCGACAGCAGCGCCGCCATAGCGGCGTGACGTCCGAAATTTGAGCTGCTCTATGCCTTCAAGTACACTCCGCGCTGTCGCACTGAGCGTGGTGCGACGTCACGCTCAGTGGCCGTGGCGCAGCCTGCTTTTTTTTTTTCTTTTGTCTTTACAAACTACGTGCTTCGTCATGCGCCGAGGCTCTCTTCAGCGGATTGCTGGGATCACCATTTCCGAGCCCTTTCCGTAAAAGTATGCGCTCCAGATTTCTTAAAGTGGAGTCGCAACATGTGAAAATTATGCGGAGACCCAATTCGTCTGTTTTTTGCAGAGTACTGGCGATAATGTCAGACTAGAGTTGAGGTCTACTCCACTATCCTTTGAGTGAAAGCCAATCAGAGCCCGGCGTCGTTCTGACGTTACCGCGACTCCTCAGCAGACGACTTGCTCTCCGCGTAAGATATCGTTTAAGGCTCTGTTATACACCTTTCCAAAAAACACTCGACCCCAGGGGCAACCAACCGTTTTCGAGCCCAGTCACTGAGTTTGAGGCTAGGCTCTCACCGGCGTCCCTCCTAACTCTAACCGAGTGGACTGTGATTTCAATAGGCGCAGCTTGCGTAGGCGCATTTTCAAACGCTGCTGGCGGCTAAATTATCACCTTTTCCCGCTATATTTTGTGTCTCATGGTACATGTATTTTCCCGAGGACATTGAGAAAGCATTGTAGCACGTTTGAAAAAACAAAAAAGCAACAACAAAAAAAAGAACTGTTAACTATTTTTGTTGGGTATGCGCGCGACAGAACGAATGCGACTGGAATGTATAGTTCTAGTTATTTATTTTTCTTACGATAAGTGTTGACGGCGCAGCGGGATTCGCCGCATGTGAAACGACAAAGCGTTTTGCTGTCAAAAATAAATTGCAACAGAAAAGGGCCGAAAGGCATGCATTTTTCACACTCACAAATAACGTGTTTACCGATGGACAGGGCACGGACATACAATTGAGGAAGTGTTCACATTCGAACAATATATCGTACGTACCACACGATGCAGCGTTATCCGAAAAGAATTTATTTGAGAACAATCTCAAATAACACAGTCACAGTCGACGACAGTCACATCTTGACGATCGCACGGAATCCGAGATGACTTCGTTTTGGGGCACGGTGCGGGGAGAGCTTCCTTTTTTCACAACCGCACCAAGGCAAAGAAACAAACGCGACTGACCCGTTTCTCGCCCCAACCCGGACAACTATTTTTGGAGATAACTGAGGATTCTACGCGGATTATCTCTGGGAGGGGGGAGAACAATGTTCGCAAAATCGCGTCGAGGTCCGTTCAACGTCCTTCACCTTTCCCGTGAATGTCGAGCAGAAAAGCTTGAATGGCAGGCACTTACCAGCCTTATTTCACACAATGGAAGACAACACAAAAAGGGTACGCAGCACGCATAAAAAAATAAGTGGAAACTTTCAAGAGAGGCGAGAAAACGTCGAATGCAAAACCGCAAAAACGTACGTAGAGAACCGCGCTGAGCGGGTCTTCACAGTCCCAGAGAGTGGCAGAAAATTTCTAGCTCATAGGGGGCGCGAGAGTCGCACCAACCGCATCAGCATCAGCAACATGGCGGCGGCCAAGGAGCGTGTTTTGGAAAGGTGTATACTCCGACGTAACGCGCGCGCAGGCGAACGCTGACCGAAGTCGGCTACGTCACGTCAGTCACGCCGCGTGCGTCAAAAATTCGCCCTCTTTATACTCCGGCGGCCGTGGCGACTCCCGCGGCTGTGCGTCGGTTGGCCGCCGGCGTGGCGCATGCGCAGAATCTGACTACGAGGGCACGTTTCCTGTGAGAGTGTGCCACTTCCGGTTCCTTTTCGTTTCGAATAGCAGACGAGATTGCTCGCGCTTCTTGAGCGCCAAGTTCGAGCGATGGCGTGGACGTACCTTGCACGACGAAAACTCGCGCTTGCACTGTTGGTGCACCACCTGCGCCGCAAGCGTAGGCGGTCAGTTTGCATACGGTACATCTTTGACAAGAGCCCGGTCTACGGCACTCAAGCTTCCTCGAGTCGTAGACACCCGGGTGAGGACGAATTCCCTCGATCAGCTTCTCGACCGACCGAGTCCGATTCTTCAAACACGACGCCACACGGAGTGGTGCTCCTGTCGTCTGCTATTGCTCGCATTCGCCGCGCTTCCCGCGCGACGCCTGTTGGGAGCCAGCGCGTGATGCATTCTGGTGCGGCGTCGCCGGCGCGGCCGGCGCGGAATACGGCATGCTCCATTTTGGCGTCGAGGTGGTCAGGCTGCGCCGAACGCCGCCGGTCGTGTCGCCGGAGTATAGAGCGTCGGGTTTTCGCCGACGTAACGTCGCTGTGACGCGCTCGCGCGCGCGCACGCGTTACGTCGGAGTATAACAGAGCCTTTAGGAATGCTCCGCCCGCGACACTACTCTCAGTCGTGACGCTTCATCGAGATGACTGAAGGACGCGATTATAGGAGGCAAAAATGAAAAAACAAATAAACACTGAATCTTGTAGAGATGAAACAGGGAAGACACCACAAACACGTGAGGTACGGAAAGCAGAGAAGAGACAAGATTGCGCATTTTTCGTGGAAGGTAAGATATAACAAAAGGGAGTTCACGAGAGAAATTAAAAAAAAAAAGAAAAATTGTGCAGGAATGGCACGTGCACATAAAAAGGACAAAGAGGGATAGTGGAACGGGGAAACAAAACAGCAGGTGGAAAAACAGCGACGCGAACTGAAAAATTAACTGGGAATGAAAGCAAAAAGAAACTAAATGAAGTGGCATAGTATATTCAAGAATGAGACGAAGGTAAGAACTAGTAAGGAAAAAATTAAAGAGCCAAATGGTGAGAAAACAAAAAAACAAAAAAAAACTTGGGACGAAATAAACAAGAATGAAGACGCTGTGAAGGCAAGAAAAATATAATTAAAAATAACCAAAAAAGAAAAAACTAGGTGCCACGACCGAGGATAGATGAGGGCAGGCGTTTCATCCGGTATACTCAAATATTAAAATATCCCTCTTTCATTTATTCTTCCCCAAATGGAAGCTGTCAAAGTACTGACTTTTGCCAGCCTTCCGTTGCCTCTTCGTATAAAAAAAAAAGTATATCTTTTTTTTTTACGCAGGCTTTTTAATTCCGTTTGAACGCTCTAGCAGACTTGCGCATGGAAAGCGTTTAATTAACTCGCGTCAAATATTTTGCCAGCCGGCGATAATCTCTTTTTTTTTTTTCTGCATTAGGGAGTTTATATGCGAAGTGGCATGCACGACGGTTATTTTCGCATCACTGGCACGTAGTTAATATTACGAACAATCGAAGTGTTTAGATGTTCTAGAATCTTCGACAAAGCAGAACCCGAATGAACACTGGTAAAAGAAGCGAGTTGAACATGAATGCTTAAAATCGAAAGAACAAAACACGGAGGGAGAGCACAGGACAACAGCGTTCTTTCACGTGGTTGCCCTGTGCTTGTCTTCTGTGTTTTCTTCTTTCTATTTTAAGTACGAGTGAACAGTTACGAACCCATTTATCATACGTGTTCAATGTTTGTAAGCAGTGATAGAGTGCAGGCGAGCTGGTAATTAATCGACATCTTGTAAACCCTAAGATGGGGAACGATAAAAAAAACGGACGAACACAACAAAATCTCAAACGCAGCTGAAATATATTGATATCAGCGCATAAACAAATAGACTTTCAAACAAATGGAAAAGAGAAAGGGAAAAAAAAAAGAGTTCCCCCCAGACAGCCTGAGGCACTCCGCGGCTCGAACACTTTCGGAAAGGGAGCCGACTACCCGAACAACAACAACCCCAAGGTCAACACACAAGGCGACCTCCAAAACGCTAAAGCCTCATCTCCATTTCCTACTTCCACCAAAACGCTAAAGCCTCATCTCCATTTCCTACTTCCAAAGGCAACAGTGCTTAACTTTAATGGTGACTGTTGTATACAGCGGAAAGGTGTGTGAATTGGTTCGTCGGTGGCTCCAGTGTTGACTGAGTTTTATCTTAACACTCTTCACAGGAAAATAAAAGATTTTGTTGGCTCTTTAGGTGTTGAAGGGGTTTTGGTTCGGAGGTTTGTTGATGACATCTTGGTTTGTTCTCCGAATCAGCACTCCGCTACTGAGATCCACAATTTTATTTTAACCGCTGCACCGGAATTGAAATTTACTTCTGAGTCAGCAGGGGGTTTACTGGTATTATGGGGAGGAAACTTTGAAGAGGGTTCTTTTTAGATGGAGTGCTCATTTTAAACTTGTTAAAAGGGGGGTGGCGAGATCACTAATTGGCAGTGCATTGGAGAAATTGGGTTTTCATTGTGTCGGGAACGCTTTCGGCGTTCAAATCAAACGTCTACTGTCGGCAGGTTATAGTTTAGATTTTATCGTTTCTAGTGCATGTAGACTGCTTGTACGCGCATCGCTGACCGCTGACAGGGTTCAAGGTAGAACCTTTGCTGTGATTCTTCATTTTCATCGTTTTCCTCGTAGATTAAAAGCTTTGGCTGCAAAATTTAACGTTAATGTAGTATTTAAGACAGACTTTCGTTTAGACAAGCTCACCCCGTTTAACTTGAGACATGAGGGATGTTGTGGGGAAAAACACAGAGACCCCTCAGTCTCCTGTGCCGCAGAGGTGGTCTACAAGATCCCCTTTGAATGCGGATAGTGTTATGTTGGTCAGACAGGGCGCTATTTGAATGACTGTCTTACGGAACGCAAAACGAGTGTAAAGAATAAGGCGCAGGGTTCTGAGTTGGCAAATCACGTTGGTTTGTGTAATTTTTGTTCCCCTCTTCGGGATAAAACTTCCGTTTTGTGTAACAAAAAAGAATTGTTTAGAAGGCTAATTAACCAGTGTTTGTGCATTCGCGAGCAGGGGAATTGTATGAGCCAGCCGTCCTTGGTTATCAGTGATCGGATGAAAGAGTTTTTGCTTGTGTGAGGGGGCCTTTGTAAACTTAGGGGGGGGGGGGGGATGGATGAAATCGGGAAGCGTTTGCTTGGAAGTAGAAAATGGATATTAGGCTTTAGTGCTTTGGAGATCGCCTTGTGTGCTGACCTTGCGGTTGTTGTTCCTGTGGTTGGCTCCTTTTCCGAAAGTGTTGGAGCTGGGGAGTGGCTCAGGCTTTCTGGGGCGAACTCGTTAATCGTCTTGTTGATGCGTTTGAGTTATTTTTTTCCCTTCCTCTTTTTTATTTGTTTGAAAATCGCCTACCGCGTAGCACGAGTCTGGGACTTTTCGGTGTAGGGCCTTTCGGTGAAGGACGTTTTGGTGCGGACTTTTCGGTGCATGGACGTTTCGGTGCTCGGACTTTTTCGGTGTACGGACTTTTCGGTGCACAGACTTTTCGGTGCCCGGATTTTTCGGTGCACAGACTTTTCGGTGCGCGGACTTTTCGGTGGGGACTTTTTCGGTGCGCGGACATTTCGGTGCATGGCCAATCACAATAACGAGTCTTTTTTTTAGGTTTCTCTAAACGTAATAAGCACTATTTTAGCTAGAAATTTATTTTTTCGCACTTTGTAATCGTTTAGACTCGGATATCCAAGAAAGTGATTTTGTTAGGTGCAGTACCATCCTTTCTGATGACTGGAGACGCTGGACGTTATGGTTCGTTTGTCGGTGTCCCTTTCCGAACGTACGCACTAATCGCCTCACTTGTCTCGGGTAATTTTCAACAATCTCAAGCTTCTTGCTGTTGGGGACTTTTCTACAGTGATTACCAATAATAAAGCCCACACCTTTACAGAAGGCGCTGGAAACGCCTTTATCGACCCAACACGTAAACACGATGTTATGCGCCTAGTGCATACATTGGAAAAGAGACACCGGCAAATTAAACGCAATGTTCAATGTATCCAGTTCTCCCGCAGGATGGTTCTAAGCCTAACAAAGTTACTTACGTCGTAAATGAGTTAGTGACCGTAAAAGAATGACCAAGTCTACAAATTTACAAAGTGTGAAAAAAATCACTTCTACCTAAAATATTGCTTATCATTTTTAGAAAAAAAAAAACACGCGATTTTGAATTATCGTGCACCGAAATGTCCTGCACCGAAACGTCCGTGCACCGCAATGTCCGCACACCGAAAAGTCCCACACCGAAAAGTCCCTGCACCGAAATGTCCGTGCACCCAAATGTCCGTGCACCGAAAAGTTCGTGCACCGAAAAGACCGCACCGAAACGCCCTACACCGAAATATCCGGATTTCGCGTAGCACACACTAAAACTTCTTATCCAAACCTCACGGTAAGTCTGGAGTAACTGTACGAACTAAATCATGCCGTTAAAAGGTAAAATAACGATATAACACTCTCTAGTTAATTAAAAACTAATTACCTCAACACGCCTCTTATTTAGTATTCACTATGTCCAGCAGCCAGCGTGAAAGCCGAGGCTAAAATAAAACTAACAAAAGTTTTTTTTCTTTTCTTGAAGCGATTAAGGTTTTGCGTTCAGACAAAAACAAATGCTAATGAATCTGAGTTTTTTTCACTTCATTTTTTTTGTTGTTCCCCCAGCAGGTATCCAAATTAAAATTCTTGGAATAAAAAAAAAAGAGATGCCTAAGCCATTTTCTTGCGCGCGTTAATTATTTAAATTCCCGTCTTTTTTTTTTTTAAGACTACGCAACTGATTTGTCTTCACTCGAAGCACGACAAATAAAAAAAAAAAATAACAGCTTAAGTTTTATTCATTATATAGACTGTTACATATCAAATTCAGTTTCGCGGCAATGACGAAATCTGCCCATTTTAATTTCCCCTTATTCCCCCTTAATCTCCCGTAATCCCCATTTGGGAATCTGTCCTCAAGGAGCGGAGTGGACGTAGCTCTACTCTCGAAATCCATTTTAATGGACGCATATTTTATGCATTTAGCGCTCGGGGTCAGTGGGATTTTATTTAAAGATTTGAACAGCGCGGTCCCGGGGACATTACTCTAAAGCGGGTTTCGCATGCAGCGATTTTGGCCCTAGAGCGGCGCGATTTCTGCCGTCGCGGCGCTCGTGCCGCTCAATCGCTGGTGCTGGCCAGAGCGCCGCGACGGCAGAAATCACGCCGCTCTAGGGCCAAAACCGCTGCATGTGAACTAGGCTTAAGGCCTGATGCCATCTGGCATTAGTCCTTTTGTTGTTGCGCCTCAGTTGGGGAGTTTTTAAACTTAGTTTCATTTTATGTCCAGGCGCAGCTGACGCTACAAGAACTTGAGATTGGGCGAGTTGGTTGTTCATGTTTTTCGACGTTTAGGGCACTCGAAAAACTGTCATTCAAGCATTCACACAGCAAAGAACACTCCTTTCTGGAGTGTTCTAAATCTGAAGAAGTAGAAGCCGAAGTAAAATACGAAATACAAAGTTGTTAGTGAGCGCTGTGTGAAAAGAGTGTTCGTTGGGTGTGTGAATCTATTGAATGACAGTTTTTCGAGTGACGCTACAAGCTGATGGCATCAATCAGACAGCGTCAAAATCCCATCATCATTGTGTTCGTCATATTTATATGTTACATGTTCTACTATCGCTGAGCCAATCGTAAAAAAAAAGCCTGGTGACTTGCGATTTTGACGCTACACAATAGATCCATTAACTGGTAGCGGCGGCTGAGTCTAGACTTAGGCTGAAAGAAAGTAATGTCCGAATTATGGCCCCGCGTTTTTGTTGTGATCAATCTTTTTCGTTATAAACTTCTAGATCAACAGAATAGATTAGCTAGCTTAGCGCTTTAAGCAATCGTTTCAGCGAATCAACAGGCATACACGATTACATGGGCAATCCTCACTGTTCCTTTGCTGTTCCCTCTTCAGTTTTTGTTTTCTCTTAATTTTAGACTTTTTAAAAAAAATATTTTTAGCTTTTTAACTTTGTTTAATCTTGTTTATATGGTTTATTTATATTTGCTTGTGTTTACCTTTTATTTCTTAAACCTTATCGCTGTTTTTTTTTTTCTATAATCTTTGTCCTTATTTGTATTTCTTCAATAATTAAAATTGAATTTTGTATCCCATAACCGCCTTTTTCAGTCTTTTTTCATTATTATCCCTTGTTCACTGTAACGTTATTAACGCACAGCCGTTCCAGGGAAAATTTCAGTCTAGTTCCAAGTCCTGATAAATACCGAAGGAAAAGTCACTTAGAGGAACGAGATACTAAAGATGAGACGTATCGGTGGCACCCCCAAAAAGTTCCTGCTCGTGCCATCAATATCATGATCCGTCTCAATGAGTTTTATCATGACTACTTATGCATACTTACAAAGGATACGTTTGGTTACGTGTTTAAAGAACACGACAGATGCTTTTATGATTTTCGGTAAACGTTGCGGACTCGTGAGCGACACCGTCGAAGTTTGACATTACCGAGATATCCGCCAAAGAATATTAAACGCTACTATAACCACTGAGATGATGAGCACGGCAGGCCGTTTTATTTTTCTGATCCCCGGCCTCTAGCGTGCACATGTCCCTTACAAAAAAATGAACTGAGTTTCAATTGAAAGTGTAAAGGACTCACTCAATAGACCGCATTCAGTCTCAATTGAAACTCAATGGACTTTTTCTAATGAGTCCCTATTGAACCGTACCAGGGTATTGGCCACTGAGTCTTAATTGAACTTTTAGCAATTGCATTTCAATTGAATTTTGACAATAGCGTTTCAATAGAACTTTTGCTATTGAGTTTCAATAAAAATATTGCAATTGAGTTTCAATTGAATTTTTGCAACGTGTCTCAATAAAATTTATTACAACTGCGTTTAAAAAAAATTGCAGCTGGTTGAGAACTTTTTTTGTATAATTCCTTAAAGCACGCAACATGAAAGAAACAAAGCACATGGAGGAAACGAACACAAACATCATAACTAAGCACCCACAACCCACTATTCGTACTCCCCTTGACTACCCCACCGCCTTATATACCCTACATAAGAAAGGTATTCATTTGGCCGGTGACCACCTCAGCATCTACTAAGGTTCCCAGTTTGCTATTTCCTCCTTGGAAGTCTCATAAATGATAAACAGTGTTTCGACGTCATTGGACTCTATCCCTTAATAGAATAATAGAAAACCATTGGTACAAGCAATAACCGTTCGGTGCAGTAATCCACAAACGACCAAACTCAATCGCATTCCTATTGAGTAAATTCAATAGAATCGAAATTGAGTTTCTTATGACCAGACTCAAATGCATTCCTAATGAGTAAATTCAATAGAATTCATATGGAGTTTCTAATGATCAAACTCAATTGCATTCCTAGTGAGTAAAGTCAATAGAATCGATATTGAGTTTCTTATGATCAGTCTCAGTTGCATTCCTATTGAGTTAATTCAATAGAATCGAAATTGAGTTTCTTATGACCAAACTCAATCGCATTCCTATTGAGTAAATTCAATAGAATTGATATTGAGTTTCTAATGATCAAACTCAATTGCATTCCTAGTGAATAAAGTTAATAGAATCGATATTGAGTTTCTTATGATCAGTCTCAATTGCATTCCTAATGAGTAAATTCAATGCAGTCGAAATTGAGTTTCTAATGGTCAAACTCATAGACATTGAGTTTATATCGAGTTTCAATTGACTCAATAGGAACAAAATAGAAAGTCAATTGAAACTAATTGATCATTTTTGTAAGGGGTTGCCTTCCACCGTGCTTTGGATGTGCGCACGTGCTCGAGGTACACGAGACTGAAGCATCGTCCAATCTCGAAAGATCGCCCTGGACCTGGGACAACTGAAATTCCCCAAGATCGTTCCAATCCTCTCGATCAGTATGAGACATGATCTTGAGGTCTTGACCAATTCTGCAAGCTCGATCACAACGACAATGTTTATCTAAAATAGCACCTTGGGAAAGTTTTTTTTTTAAATTCTTAACGACAAACAGTATGTGCGATGGTTGTCCATAGTAGTAACGATAGAATGTGAGGCCAGCCGTGAAATGAAAAAAACGAGAAACGAAAACGCATGACAGTAACACCAGGATATGAATATACTGGTGTTGTCACTTTATCATCATAAATATTCTTAGTTTTCGAAGCTAATTTCTTCGCGTCTCTATTCTTTTCTTAATAACCGATAAAAGTAAATAAAAAAGGAGGCACTGGCGGCTGCTATAGCATCGCCTTTGAACTTGAGTGATTAGTGTCTATTTCCTTGAGAGTTCACAGTCGTCACATGGACAAAATACTGCACTGGACATCCTGCAATACACTTCAGGTTATACACCTACACTATTTACATCAGGGTGCAATGATTGTCATGCTATCTACATATAATTCCTACACTCAAACGTATATGGTGTACCATATAATATACACTTAAGGGGGCGTCACGCACATTAGATTACCCAAACAATTTTTCCATTAAAAGCTCGTTTTAGCGCGATAATACACAACCAAGGCATATGAGTATAGTATGCAGATATTCACAGTTGAAGGGTGTATGTAATGTAAACTTATAATTTAATGATGCTTCTGCATTTGTGCAGCGTCTCTTTTGTTCTTGATGAAGATATATGGCTCTCAATAACTGTCTGCTATTTTAGTTTCCAAGTTTAAATCGCGTAAGACAAGCGCAACCCTCTTTTCTAGAAGTGGGGTAGGCCAAGGTTAACCATCTCTAGCGAGAAGGGGCGGTCGTCACGCACCATGAGCCGTAAATTGAGCCCTTTTTGACAGTTTTTGGATCTCGAGCGTTCTAGTAGGAGATGAGTTTCATCTTAGACTGACTCCGCACATGTACATTCTGGAGAGTCTGCACGATAGATACTGTGTAAAATGCTAGCGGTATAAGCGACATTGAGACAAAGTCTGTGTAGTGGTGTTTCTGAGCTGTGTGTGAGAGAAATGGCTTGCGGAATTTTATCGGAGGGCCGAATTTGTAAAGACGGGGGCGTTTAGAAAGTTCGTCAAGCCACTTAGAACTACACTTTTTGCGTACTATTGTCACTGATATTTCCCGAGCGTCTCCACGGGAAAGGGGGACTCTTTGATATGGCCCTTCCCAGTGTGCCTTCTTGGCGAGGCAGCCTGCCGCTTAGTGGCCTGCGAGGCCGGAGTGTCCTGGGACACACTCAGGTGCTCTGCCGTGGCCGGCCTTCAATGCCGCCGTCATTTCAATGAGAACTTTGCAAATGTATGCGCCCTTGTTACTTTTATAGTTCATTGGTTGTATGGCTGTGAGAGTCACTTGAGAGTCGATTTATCAAGATTGTATGCCGAATAAATTGCAGTGCTGACAGTACAGCATGTAACTCAGCTGTTGTAGAGGATGATCGATGTTGCAGCCGGAATGAATGATCTGTGTCTGAAGATTGTTTAACAAATGCACAAGCTGATTCCTGATCATCGGTAGATCCGTATGTGTACACTTGAGTGAAACTGGGGTACTGATTGTATACATGAAAGGGAGCCAGTCGTGCCGCCACCATACTGCTCATGGAGTTTTTCTCCATTTCATTTAATGTCCTCTGAACTTTAAGCATCGTCAACGTCAAAGGGGCCAAGTGAAACTAGTTTCCCATTAAACGGAACTTGGTAGGTGGCGTTGATGTTCTAAAAGAACATTATTCACTCGTGCGCCTGTTCTGCTCATAAAGTTATGAAAAAGAGAGTGATCGATAAGGACATGAGCTTTCTCCTCTCTGCTTTAAAGATTTTGTTTATCTTCATCTTGTGCCTCTCGCTTTTGTTTCTCTTCCTCCCATGAGGCTTCTTGATAATTCGTGCCTTTTTATATCAAGGTATAGTGGGGTAGAAAGTAAGGTGTGGCTATTGTGTGCGCGAGAGCGGTCCCGTAGTGATTGGGGCATTCAGACAAGGGAGAAATCTTCGTATTGAACCCGCGGCGCGCGTGTCACGTAATCCTAACGGCACGCCTTTCTGAGGCGGCGCGGTGACGTCGAGATCCACGTCGGGGGCTCTGCGTACGCTGGCTCCGCGACGGAGACCAGGAGACACGCCTCGCCGGCTGACATCACGCAGCACCGCCCGGGAGGTTTCTCCTTCCAGAGAAACCTTCCGCATACAGCCTACAGAACTCAACGTTATCCTTACGCGAGAATCAGCGCTACCTTGCACTCCAGGGTTAGATCCTAGAAGATGCTATCAAGGATATTTATTTATTTATTTATTTATTCATTCCCTCAGGGCCCGAAGGCATTATAGAGGGGAGTGGACACACACATCTAATTGCACACAAAAACAAACAGTAATTAGGCAGGTAAGCATAAAAATCCAAAAACAGAACATTGTTAAAACAAAACACTGTCAACCAAAATCAAAAAAATATTCGCAAAGTGCAGCTTTGAATCCGGCACTCTCGGCTATGCTGGCAACAGGTGCGGGAAGGCGATTGATAAACGGATTGAGCTTTTTATTACCATCATTAGATATATTGTTTAACCAGAAATAGGAGCAGGGCCCCTTATATAATCATATTACGTCTCTCTTCTCTTTTACTTACAATCCAATTTCCAAAACAAAATGGTTGAGATTTGTCGTTGTGACACTACTGCCAGCTTACAGATTGTGCCTTGTTGATAATGACATATAAAGCATAAAACGTGTTACCGCTCTCGGCCAACGTGGGGAGCCAACAATCGTCCCAATGCCCCTTCAAGACCGCCACACTCATGCTTGTTTTTTTACAGCGATATTACACCTATAGCTGTTAGTGGCACACCTCCCGTGTTTGCGCGGTCTACCGTGCTCCATATCAAAGCCGGCCATTTTCAACACTCCGCCAAAACATTCCACGGGCCGCTCATAGCAAAGATATTAAGCACGCAAGATAACATGCATGGCCATGCATGGTAGCAATGTTGCGGGATGGGCACCTCCATTCCATTCCAATTCCATTCTGGAAAATTAGAGTTTTCGTCAATTTCATTCCTTTCAGCTCCTCGGAAAGGGGACATTTTGCCCGTTGCCACTCCTGGAGTGACCGAACTTCCCCATTCCACTCTTCTAATTTTTAAAGGTAAAGAAATGGTCATTGACAGCCAAGTTGTGTTGCTCCAAAAACAGTAGCTTAAAGCTGCTGATCTTATCAAATGCGGAGACGACTGCAAAGCTATGCAAAAGCTGCCTCAAAGCACTCGTCCTAGTAAGCTAAAGGGTGGTCGCGGAACTCTCTTCGTGGCATTAGTGTCGCTCAAGACATAGATCGCCCGTCCAAGCGTAAAAAACTTGCAAATCACACCATACCCCCCCAAAAAAAAATATTAAAGCCACCAATTCTGTTCCTTTGCAAATGGACTGTATACTCTTCACGGTTACATGGTTAACGTGTTGTTTATTTGATAAGGCCGTAAAACTGTCTAGTTCGAGCGTGGCGCAAGAAGAAGCTACCTTGTTCTCTGCTTCAAATACTTGCTTAACAGCACAGATAGTACTGTGTAAGAAGCGACGCCGCGTATAACAGCCCCAAATCTCCATGCATTGAGGCAAAACCAAAACAAAGGCGTCTAAATGCAATTGGTATATGTTGTCAGCACAAGGGTACGTAGCACCATACCATGGAACCTGCTTTAAAACGTCAACTTTTAAGTTCTCTGTACAACTCTTGCATTTTTTAAACATATGGAGTTCAATTCTTTAATTGTGTTCCTCGCAAACACTAGAAGATCGGCTGGTTAAAAGCAGGGAGTCGAACCGGTCATCATTCCGGTCCGGTTCGGCTTAAGGTTCTGTAGACTTGCGTTTTTTTCATGTTCGGCTCTGGTTAAGTGATGCTTAAAAAAAACAAAAAAAAACGGTTCGGTTACCGGTTTTACCAAGCGCCAACTAGCTCAAATTGGTTTAAAAAAATAATCCACGGCTTCCAGTCGTCAAAACAAAAAAGGTGAGTTAAACAGAGCGTCATATCATGAAAAAATGGGTCATCAGAAGCAGTGTTGTACTCGTACACGTTCCTAAAAAAAAAGGAACAAAAGCTCGATCCACGTTCCTTCTGATTTTTTGGGACGCGTTCCCGTCACAAGTTTCATCTGTGAAAAAGGAACTCGTTCCCCTCGCAGCTATAAAAATTAAACGTATCGTTACTTATAGCTTACATTTCTATTTTGATGGTTACCGTATTTAGTTAGATTAAGCAAATATGTTTTTATTTATCCAATTAAATGGAAACGTCCAAATTTGAATGCCGTGGTGGAAGGGCCCAGGAGAAGAAAACAAGCGGAAGCATGGTTTTATTTGTTGATATTGCCGCGCGCGCAGCTGGCCAAGTAGGCAGCGCGCGCGTGGTCTAACGGTTATCGCACCTGACTCCCTCGCGAAAAACTAGGGTTTAATTCCTGCGAGCGGAGCTTTTTTTTGTTTATTCCTGCAGTCTAGAATTTTTGTAAATTCGAGAATTCTGTTGCTTGTTCGAGGACCGAGTTTTCTACGCGTCTAACTTTCTACGCCGATTATTCCAGAAGCCCACGCATGTACATAAGGGGCTCCGCGTGGTAAGCCACGGTCAGTCTCGCCCCAGCGCACGATCCTGTGGTTTCACCGACATCGACGCCCGCGGCGCTCTGCTGTTATCGTTTGTCTCCTTTTTTTTTATTTTTGGGCACAAGTTCGCCCCATTAATCGTTTAGTTTCTCCAGTTATCATCGCCTCATCAATTGTCATCCCAGACATTTTGGTGGAGGTGCGGGATAGTCATTGTCTGCAGCAGGGGTACGGATTCCGGGAGTCGGACTTTGGTACGGCGGCTTGCTCGGGCGTCGGCTTCTTTTGCGAAGGGTAGCCTTCCGGGGCTGAGCACCTCACTTGGCCGGGATGTCTTCGGAGGGGTACGCTTCACGGGCATAGAATGCGCTACCCCGCATCCCCACCAAAATGTCTCGAATGACAATTGACGACCCTAAGCTTCCGGGCCCGTAACGACGTCAGCTGATTGACCTCCTCGCCGAATACCGCAACTGCTTTGCGACGTCGTCAAAGGAGCGCTAAACCCCCGTTGCGAAGCACTGCATCATTACCGAGGACGACGCGCGCCCTGTGCATCGATCTCCATACAGAGTCTCCGTGAAATACAGGCACGTGATCCAGGAGCACGTTCAAGAGATGCTGAACGACGACGTAATTCAACCTTCAAGCAGTCCTTGGGCCTCTCCAGTAGTACTGGTTAAGATGAAAGACGGGACGCTTAGGTTGTGCGTCGGCTACTGGCAGCTGAACGCAGTGATGAAGAAAGATGTCTATCCACTCCCCCGCATCGACGACACGTTAGACCGGCTGCGCCACTCTCGATACTTTTCATCGATAGACCTAAAGAGCGGCTACTGGCAGATCGAAGTCGACGAACGGGGCCGAGAGAAGACAGCCTTCGTCACACCGGATGGGCTGTACGAGTTTAAGGTGATGCCCTTCGGACTATGCACGGAGCCAGCAACTTTCCAGCATGTCATGGACACCGTACTGGCAGGACTGAAGTGGCAGAGCTGTCTCGTCTACCTCGACGACGTCGTAGTGTTTTCCGGCGACTTCGACGAGCACTTGCGACGACTCCGAGCTGTTCCCCAAGCCATACGGACCGCCGGACTCACCCTCAAGCCGTCAAAGCGTCGGTTCGCCTATGACGAATTAAAGTTCCTTGGTCATGTGGTTAGTAACGAAGGCATTCGCCCTGACCCAGAGAAGACTCGCGCCATCGCAGCATTTCCGGCGCCAAGAGACAAGAAGGCCGTGCGAAGGTTCCTTGGGCTATGTGCCTACTATCGGCGCTTCGTTCGAGATTTCGCAAGGATTTCCGCACCGTTCACAAACCTCGGGAAGGACGCCGAGAAGTTCCAATGGGCCGAGGAGCAGCAGCAGGCATTCGACAAGCTGAAGCGACGACTGCAAACTCCTCCTGTTCTTGGACATTTCGACCAGGATGCGGAAACCGAGATTCACACGGACGCAAGTAACGCAGGACTTGGCGCGTAACTGGTTCAAGTACAAAAAGGCACCGAGCGAGTCATCGCCTACGCAAGTCGGACATTGTCCAAGGCGGAGAGATATTACTCCACTACTGAGAAAGAATGCCTTGCGGTCGTCTGGGCAATCACGAAGTTTCGTCCGCACTTATACGGGAGCCCGTTCCGCGTAGTAACGGACCACCACTCGCTCTGCTGGCTTGCGAACCTCAAGGACCCGTCAGGATGCCTTGCGCGATATAGCCTCCGACTACAAGGGTTCAACATGACCGTGGTCTAGAAATCAGGCCGCAAGCACAGCTACGCCGACTGCCTGTCCAGAGCTCTCGTCGAAACACCTTCCGACAGCAGCGACGACGATGACGACGAGTGTTTCCTGGCCGCAGTGAACACCGACGACCTGGCCCGACGTCAACAAGACGATCCTGAGCTGCGCGCACTAATAGAGCACCTTGAAAGGCGCGGGAGTGCCATGCCGCGTGGTTTTTCACGAGCCCTGCCGGCCTTCGCCATTAGACAAGATGTACTCTACAAAGAGAACTTTGGCAACAACAACTCGATGTGACTGCTGGTAATCCCGACCGACCTTCGGGAGGAGATCTTCCAAGCCTGCCACGACGACCCGACGTCAGGACACCTTGGTTACAGCCGGCCACTGGCCCGTATTCGTGAAAAGTATTACTGGCCCAAGCTCCCCAAAACCGTCCACCTATACACACGATCATGCCGTGAATGCCAGCGACTAAAGAAACCTCCGACGAGGCCAGCCGGACTCTTGCAGTCAATTCCTCCGCCAACAGCACCCTTCCAGCAGATCGGAATGGATCTACTTGGCCCTCTTCTCCCGTCGACGTCAGGAAATCGCTGGGTAATCGTCGTCACAGATTATCTCACGCGGAACGCCGAAACGAAAGCCCTTCCTTCCGGAACTGCTGTGGAAGTTGCCAAGTTTTTTTTATTGAATCCACTGTCCTCCGGCACGGTGCTCCCGAAGTCCTGATCTCAGACCATGGATCCTCGTTCATGGCCCAGCTGACACAAGAAGTCCTTCGTCTCAGCCACACAAGCCATCGTCGCACCACGGCGTACCACCCGCAGACCAACGGGCTGACGGAAAGACTCAACAAGACCATCGCCGACATGGTTTCCATGTACGTCGACGTGGAGCACAAGAAGTGGGACGAGGTGTTGCCTTACGTCACATTTGCCTACAACATGGTTGTGCGAGATACCACGCGGTTACACCCTTTAAACTGGTTTATGGTCGCAAAGTGGCGACAATGCTGGACGCGATGTTACCCCACGAACCGGCTGTCGACGGAAGCGACGACGCCCAGGTGGTTGCCCAACGGGCAGAAGAAGTCCGTCAGCTCGCCCGACTCCGGATTCAAGCCCAACAACGTATCGACACTGGCCATTACAGCCTTCGTCGCCGGGACGTCCACTTCCAGCCCGGAGACAGGGTGTGGGTGTGGACACCGATCCGTCGCCGTGGTCTCAGCGAAAAACTCCTGAAGCGCTACTTTGGACCCTACAAAGTGCTTCGTCGACTCGGGGATCTGAACTACGACGTGATGCCCGACGGAACACGAACATCGTCACGCCGCCCACCATGACCTGAGGTCGTCCACGTCGTGCGCCTGAAGCCGTACTACGCTCGATAGGACTGTGGACCTTATGTGCTCCAAGAGACTCTTTAGTTCATCGTTCTTTTTTAATTTGTTTTGTTTTGCGTTGCATCGGGGCGATGCACTTTTTATAGGGGGGAGTAATGCCGCGCGCGCAGCTGGCCAAGTAGGCAGCGCGCGCGTGGCCTAACGGTTATTGTACCTGGCTCTTACGCGAAAAGCTAGGGTTCGATTCCTGCGAGTGGCGCATCTTTCTGTTTATTCCTGCAGACTAGTACTCTGGTAAATTCGAGAATCCTGTTGCTTGTTCGAGGACCGAATGTTCTACGCGTAGAACTTTCTACGCCGTTTATTCCAGAAGCCCACACATGTACATAAGGGGCTCCGCGTGGCAAGCCACGGTCAGTTTCGCCCCAGCGTTCGACTCTGCTGTCTTACCGACTTCGACGCTGGCGACGCTTTGTTATTATCGTCTATTCCCTTTTTGTTTTCGGCACAAGTTCGCCACATTAAACTTTTTTCTTCCTGTTTATTTACTGTTATTTTGGTCACTACCCGTGACAATATAATACCTTTAAAAATCTCTGCTTTACACCATATTTATGTTTGTGGTTGGCAATTCAGACGAGCCAAATGTACTCTTATGCCATATTGCACGAGCGCTTTATAACAACTTCACATGTTTCAATCTTACAAAGTCCCTTTTTCTAACTTAACAACAGTTGATTTTCGATCAGAACAAATATATACTGAATTTAGTTTTGTGATCTTGAATTTTTAACGCAAACTTCGTTGTATAAAAATTAAAAATGGTTACACAAGTGCTCGGAAACAGTACGAAAGTACAGTATTTACATGAGACGGGAATCTATGGCCGAGTGGGCTAGCGCGCACCAGCTCGGAGCACGTGGAGCGAAAGCTCGCGCTGCAAAGCCCGGAAATCCTGGGTTCAATCCCAACCCCTGCCAGTTTCGATCTGGATGTGCATCGTACCGTCGTGCGGTCTTTTATCACTACTGTGTAATGCACGTTAAATACCCTGGGTATTCATGTTACAAGGCGCAAAAACACGGACACAAGAGAGAAAGAGACAAAACAGGCGCCGATGGCGTCGGCGCCTGTTTTGTCTCTTTCTCTCTTGTGTCCGTGTTTTTGCGCCTTGTAACATGAATACCAACGTTTACCAACTAGCCCAACTACAAGTTCTTCTAAATACCCTGGGTAGCGGTTTTACTACACTGGCTAAATTTGTTATCTACAGCCGGGGAGACGAGTCGCCCGTTGAGGGAGACTAAGTTTTAGGATGTATAAACATAGACATACCCTAATGTTTTTACTCACATGGAAGTCAATTAGTCAGCACGTACAATTACACCGTGATGGTGGCACGCACGTTATCGCGAACTACCCACAAAAACACATTAGTCGTTTAGTTTATTAGACCGCAGGCGTTTTTTCTGCCACAGTGTGGCCACATTGCTACGCACTTGAGATGAGAAATTTAGCCAGCGCAGTACGACTGCTAGCCTGGGGTCTTTAACTGGCACCACTCAGTAGTGGTACCCGATCGCATGCCGGTGCGATGCTCACCCAGACCGAAACGGCAAACTACCTGCACCGCATTCCCGAACAACTTGCACGGAGGACGGAGTTGAAAATTAGAAAAAACGACGAATGCCTGTAAACGACAATTAAGACGAAAAAGGACATAAAACGACAACGGGCCACTTGCTGGTTCTAGAAAACGCGCACACAAAAATATTCTTCAAGCCGCGACCAAGGCACTGTGTGAGACTGGCGTCCCGACGATCGGAACAGCAGTATCGCGCTCGCCGCAGCTTCGCATCTTGGCGCCTCCAGATTTTGTTGCCGCGGAACAAACGAGCCGACAGCCGTCAACCTTTGGTTTTTATTTTGGATATTTTTGTTCGCTTTCTTCTTCAGTGAGAAATGTTGCTTAGCAGAGAGAAAAGAAGACACACGCACACACACACACACACATGAATTGCTTTTTAGCCCCTTGGCATAGTCAGATATACTCCGTTTCACCTATACGATGTACCGCAATCGACGCTACGAGCTACATCAGCCAATTCGTAGATCGTAGCTTGTCTCGTGACTTGGCGCTCCCTGCGTCGCTTCGCCTAACCTGAAACACAAGTGACATCCTCCGAGCTACGAATTGACTCGAGTAACTCGTAGCGCTCTTTGCGGTTAATCATAACTTGAAACAAAGTATCGAAATGCACGCCTCCACGCGGACTCGCGGGCGCCAATTCATGTTGCTCAAAGACGTGAAATATACTTATTTGTTTTCTTATTAGTGAGCTGTCTGCATGTCGTCGCTGCCATGTGTTTAGTCAAACTGAGCTGATGACGCCGCCATCGCGAATATTTATTTACTTCGCGCTGCCACCCGCACGAATGCGAGGCTCATATTTTATTACGCCGAACCGTTTCCAAAGAATCGATAACCGCCACATGAGATTATAGTTCCGTTCCGGTTCGGGGTTAATATCAAAAATTTGATTGGGGTTAAAGTCTTGTTCCGGTTTATTTAGAAATAACAAATGTGCTCCGGTGTCCAGTTGGAGCTCGGTTCGACATTATGCTTAAAACATGTCTGCTAATCGCGTATGTTTATAACAGCCGCTTTGTCGCGTCCTACGGCGCCAGGCACGACAGCATATCGTCAATAATTATTCAGTTTCGGTTGCTTTACAAAGAGCGCGCTATTTTCTTCCTCAAAGGGGCGTAAGCCAGTGAGACAATCAATCCTTCAGTCACGTCCAGGGTAGTCATGCTCTTTCAAGAACCACTTATCATACTCTAGCGAACTGCACAATCAGCCTGTAGGCCTTATATGAAAATAAACATATCTCGCACAAGAACCGAGCCCATTCCATTCCCGCTACATTCCGGGAAAAAGACATCTAATTCTATTCCCATCCCATCCCGGGGTTACGAAAGTGCGGAATGATTCCGGAATCATTGGAACTCCGGATTGGCAACCTTTCGACACTGCCTGGTTGCAAGACAACATGCACGGTCATCAAAACAGTCCCCGCCGGAAAATCTGGCTGTGCACTGGGATAGATGCTCATGGGATCCTGAATTGGCACAAACAACAATTCTCGGGAGATACGCAGATAGAAGTGCCTAAGACTTTTACAATCCACTTTGTATCAGAAAGCAAAGGGAAAGCAAGTGCATTAGTGCCCTGACAATGCACCTCAAAGTTGGGGAGTTTTATGTTTGAAAACAAATAGCTTGAAAGATTAATAATGCGTGTTTGTTTCAACACAGGTTAATTTGTGGTCTGCACTTCGTCTTGTGTACTTTATTGTCCCTGTTTATTCCGCGCTTTTTGTTTCTCACCTGGGACAATTTGTACCGAAGTGACGCTTGTACGTTTGTAACGGTAAGGTGCGGGCGCGAACATAGGCTCCGCATGGGCGTTTCGTATTAAACCGAGTAACACACCGAACGGAAATTCCTTAGCGCTTCAGAACCAAGCAGTGGTGTATTAAGTAGGAGCAGGGATGGGCAAAATACATGCAAATATGTGTCAAGATACAAATACAAAATACTTCGTCAAAAATGTATTTAATTAAAAATCTAATTACATTTACAAAAAGCATTTAAGTACAAGATACAAATACAACCAATTGTATTTGGTCTCCTCCAAATACTTTTCAAAATACATTCCGTAAAATTTGCGTTAGCGACTTCAGGGCACGTGTAACGAGCTTCTGGGTATCTCATTTTAACTTTGCATCGCAGACTCGGGTGTTAGTGTTGCTCTAGTAACGTAATAGGAATATAATCACACAAAAAATGTAATCAGCTTGGACGTGATAGGTGAAAAAAGTACAGAGCTTCAAGCAGTTTTTCCTTTGTCGATTACATTTGGGTATAGGCCAACAAAGAACCGAGACGACCAAGACGCGCAGCACTAGCTAGAGAATGTTTTATTGTTGCAACTCGCACCAGTTACGAAAATCTGGACGACCCGCGCATTTAGAATGTTCCAGGCAAAAATATGGATGGAAATCAGGCTGGAAAGCATCACAAGTTGTCACGGGCACTTATTTAGCCAGTCTGCCTGTGAACGTCGATTTCGTCACTATTCTTGCCCTGGACTAGCATCGTAATCACAAAGTCACTAAACGCTTGTGCTTCATTGAGAGAGACTGCATTCGGTGCAGAACGTAGTTTTCTTCCTGCTCTGGACAGTGCCTTTAAAATAAAGCCGGAGGAGAAAACGAAAAAAGCCCCATGACCAAATAAAGGATGGAGACTATATCCTACAACCACATGCACAAAAACAAGAATTGTAACTTTGCCAATAACATTTATTTAACGTAATAGAGGCAAGTGCAGTGGGCGCCCGGCGTGCCCGGGCGCCCGCGGTGAGCGAGACGCGAACTGCCGCGGGACTGGTGTATGAAGAGATGAAGAGTTTCTTGGTTTGTTGTTGCCGTTGGCGTTGAGATGAAGAAGGAGCAGCTTTGGACACGTCTTAGAATGAGCAAAATGAGTCGTGGCACTAAATTTGAGGGATGTATTTTCGCCCACAAAATTGTATTTAATTACAATTGTATTTGAAATACCCACGTTTTAGTATTTAAATACATACGTCAAATACATTACCAAATTTGTAATTAAATATAAATGTAAAACACACAAAGTATTTGAAATACGTATTTCAAATACTTGTATTTCGAATACTGCCCATCCTAAGTAGGAGCATTTCAGCTGTCTGCGTAGGAGGGAGGCCTGTTTTCAAAAGCACGCTCCCCTCCTACGGGACCAATCAGACATCTTGAAAAGAGCACCATCATGGCGTTCGTCATGTTTCTGTCCGTGTTCGATCATGGCTGAGCCAATTATAAACAAAAAGGGTCAGTTTCTTGAGCTTTTGACACTGCTTGATCGGTCCAATTAGCTCGTAGTGTCCGCTGCGTCTGCACTTAACTTCAAACGAAGCATAGGCGCCAAGACAAGAATTATTGCACTCATCTGACATGCCTTCAAAAATGTCCGTCTTTCCCCCACGCAGAACGTCCCACTTTAGAAAAGCCACAACACCCACGCTCTTGTCCGAGTTATGAAAAACGCAGATGCAATAACAAAAAAAAAAAAAGAACTGTTATTACATTTAATTTATAAGTAAAAGGTTAAGGAACAGCAAGGTGGTTTACTTTTTGACAGTAACGTTAACGGTAGCGCGCTCCTTTCATTGTAACCGAAAGTAGGTCGGTAACGCTTTTTTTTATATATTGATTAACGTATTTCGTTGCTTTTTTGTAGGTAACGCCTGCAACACTGGTTTCAACTTACGTGTTGTGTAAGGTATCGAGTTTCCTATATACGCTTTGCAGAAGTTGTGCGTGGGCACCGCCATAACCAACCTTCAGTTCTTTTTTTGTAATTTTTTTGTACTGCCTATACT
The DNA here is from genome assembly GCF_016920785.2 of Ixodes scapularis. Taxonomy (NCBI): domain Eukaryota; kingdom Metazoa; phylum Arthropoda; class Arachnida; order Ixodida; family Ixodidae; genus Ixodes; species Ixodes scapularis. The sequence continues at coordinate 72,884,587 of NW_024609837.1, forward strand.
TCACTTCATTATAACCACAAAATGGCAGTGTATTGCCATTTTAGATTCTACAGTGTCCTTCTCCTCAGCATTGGCCTTTGGGGACGGTCGTGAACGCTCGCTTTAGTGGCTCGGTATCTTGACAAAAAAAGAGAAAGTCAGCAATGGTGGCTTTATTTTGGCGCGTGTGCAAAGCGTCTAAAGCTCTTGATGTGACTGTGAATAAAGATATTAAAAAGCACAACGATGCCCCGCAATAACAATCGCAGAAAGCTACGTCGAAGTGACAGGAAAACAAATGGGGTCTTGCTCGAAGACGATAAGGACCACCTCGAAGACGCCAACAAAAAAAAAGAAAAAAAGAAAAAAGGCCGGTTACATAAAACGGCATGACACATTTTGACGCACACAGCGAAAAATCTTCCATTCGTGTTGGGGTTGGCCGCACAAGCAGACAACGGACGAAAGCAGCGAAAAGACGAAGTTCTCTGGAACCCGCTATACGAAAAGGAAAAGTTCCAGCTCAGCGTCCCGGACACAAGAAATAAGGGCACCGCTCGGTTTTAATAATATCAAATTGATAGCGCTCACAAGACTGGTCCTTAAACCCCAGTCGCTCTGCGCAAACATCGTGCAAAAGACATGGAGTTTTTTCAGACATGATGAAAGAAATATCAGCAGACAAGAGGTGCGTCCGCAACACGTGTCCGAAGCGCGCTGGCTTCACGCATGTGTATGCGATGAACAGGTACGCAGACTCTTTTCGTACGACCATTTGCTTCGGAGTAGTCGTACAAGGTAGAGACAAGCCCCGGGCAGCAGACCGTCTTTTGTGAAATGTATTGGCAGCGTGACGGCGACTTTGGGGTTCTCGTGTCGATGCGTGTAGTATCGATAGAACGTGACGTTATGGCGCCACGCTATCGGACGCTTCCTGACGTGATTCGTATAAAGTGGCGTCACGAAATCGCGTGGTAACATGACGATATGTGACATAGGGACGCCAGGTGAAACCGTGCCGTGACGATCGCGTGAGCCATGACGTTACACGAAGCCATGATTCCACAATGTCGCATAACGTGACCTGGTGGAAGTATGCCGAATCACTGAACTGAGCAAGTATGGGTGGCGTCTAATATTCCGCGGGACAGAGCTACTGCGCGTGTTCAGGACGTGTTTCACAACCCAGGTATTCGCAACTCCAACGCCCTATAGGTGGCGGGGCGGTAGTTTCAAGATGACGGAAGAGACGGGGATAGATTCTCCAGGATATCCCGTGCGCCTGCTCGCTGACGCTGTTCAGCGCGCTAAAAATGGTTTATTTGTCTGCAAATGCTAAGCGGTTAGGGAGGGATCATATTACAGGTGACAAAGAGGCTGATGCATGTTAGGAAAACGAGCATGCTGTTATTTAAAAAGTTGCACAAACCTCAAATTGCCAAGCTTTGCGGTGAGCGAGCGCTTTTTAGGCACCGGCCGGCGGCCACGTTACTGTTTGTGGCAAAATATTTTGGAGGGTGATGAACATTTGTTTGCGCTTTGTCTGACCATTAGTGCTCTAAAAAGAGAGCCGCGAACGGTGACCGTCAAGCTTCGGAAGAGCAGCGTTCACAGCATTGGTGTCTTCGCGTCACAGCCTCACAACTCGCTGCTCACCGTCTCGGTTTTGGTGTATTGCAACTCGTAATCAAACTGCTCTGTGGTTATTGATAGAAAGTTTGTTACCGCAGGCTACCGTGCATTGTAGCATTACAACCGCAAGCTCGCGCTGCGCTTTTAAAGCACAATTTTCAGTGTACGCCAGGAGAGTTGCCGTGCTCATCACTGTAAAAAAAAAAAAATGTAGTTTTTGCACTTTTTGTAACATATACGACACTCCAAAACTTCAGTTCGCCGTGCAGCCCACTGATGCCAAACTGACGGCCCCAACTTTTACGCGAGGCTTGATGGCGGCGCAATATAACATATTAAACAGAAAGTACGCCACAAAGAGTACCGAAAAAAAACAAAAAACACCGAGGTTTTGCAGTAGGGCAAAGAAAACCCCGGTTACTTTTTTTTTCTTTTTTTTTACAGTCATTTACACTCAGTTAAGCTATTTTAATAAGTTGCACAACTCGGCTATCAAGCCGCTCGTGAAAGTTGGTAGCGCCGGTTGAACGTCAGTGCGCTGTACGTCCAGCTGAAGTTTAGGGGTGTCGTACGCTATGCAAAAACTGCATATTAACATAATCGGCGTGTTTAAGGATTTTATTTATTGCTTTATCAAAAAATATTTTCATATACCGTAAATCTTTTGTACCATGCTATTTGCAATATTGAGGTCCCTCTGGCCAAATCTACGTGTTCTAAGCTCTCGTTACGGACAGCTGGCTAACACAGACGCGCTTAAAATGCTTTGAGCATTTCTTTACTTGCTTTGTAATTACCTGAAAGCAAGTATGGGTATTCTGTCTTTTTAAAGTGCTTGGAATAAACGGTCATGTTCCTTGTTACGGCCTTAAAACGACGAACCCATTCCCGATTTGTATTGCTCGACATACCGTTGCGCGACGAGTTTTCTCCTACGTAAGGCAAAGAATAGACTTTCCGCGGACCGTACTATAGAGTTTTTTTTATTAATAGCGGGAGCGTTTTCCGTCACGTTGAGCACAGATTGAGCTGGCGGCCATGCACAAGACCAGAAATCCGCAGCGTTTGCGATACACGAAAAGTCCCTAATGAAATTAGACATCCCGGTCCTTCGTGCAAGGTTGTTGCAAGGCGGAGCACAATAATTCCTTTTTTTAACACGCTCACTTTTTTCGTTAAAACGGCTTCACGCATCTAGGCGGCCAGTCCCTGCCAGCGTTTCCGCACCGCCGCCGCCGCTGCCGTCCCCGCTCCTCTGGTTCTCCGGTCGTCCGCGGGAGGGCGAGCGGCGCGCTGGAGTTGCGAATAGACCAAGATGGCAGCGCTCAAAACTGCAAGAAACCAAAAACTCTCTGCGCTGGACAGTTTTTGGTTTCGGTTAAGCGGAAGAGCGCACTTTACCGGCGTCATGCCAAAAGATATGATCACGAAGGCTCGAAATAAACATAACCATTCCTGTTTTACTACGATAGCAGTTCGTAGGACACTTCGCGGGATTTGCGTCGTCGACCGCGCTCCATGTGGACGCGCAGCATTTTCGGCGCTCCGCCAAAAGATTCCACGTGGACGTCACGCCGCTGACGTCACACCGCGCATCACGACACCTGTTACCAGGCGTTAGCTTACACTATGACGTGACATGGGCATGTCAAGTCGCGTTGCACTGTGACTCCGAGCGACTTAATGAGGTCCGGTGATACTGTGAGTCACGTGATGTTATGACGTCACCTGACACCGTGACGTCACGTGGCATCCAGACAAAACGTTACAATACGTCGTCACGTGAAACCATGACGGCACGTAGAAACAAGCATAAGACTGCTGAAAATGGGAATAATAAAAGCGAAGCATTTTCTGTAATTATGCCAGAACAGATCTCAGGCGACAAAACCAAACAAGCTTACTTGGTGCTAAGATGGCGAAATCACGGGCTTGAAATTTGGTGTCGCTACCTACACTCTTGAAATTTCAGAGCGCGATTTTGGAACTGTGTTTCATCAACCACAAGGTGGTGTGAGATTGTGTTCAACAACATAGCACAAGAAGTTCAGGCAGCCAAACCAATGACAGACAGCGGCTGATGCATACACGTGCAGTTTTGTCGTTCCCTTGAATTCAAACTTGGGCGCGCGATTTTCAGCGTCCTTCAATTCACATAAGCCAGCCCAAATTTGTGTCCAATTAAATTTTTGACAGCTGTTCACGAAGTGCTTTCTACTTAATACAGCCTTACTGGTTCCAAAACGCCATGGAACTTATTTCTAACCGCTGTGTTACTAGGCCTAATACGAAACGCCTAGGCGAACTCTATGTTTCGCGCTTGCGTCTTTACCGTTCATTCAGTTCATCCGCTCCGAAATGACACCTTAGCGGCACCGACGCCACACCTCAGCTCTCGCAGTGATTCACCTCCGACATTTTTATCACCTGTTTGAGTCGTAAACTGTCAGGACAGGCATTGGCGAATAGACTAATATTATTCTTATACCCGAATCCTATATTTAAAAGATAAAATTCGTTAAAGAGCGCAGTCGTTCGTGAGACGAATGGCTCGGATCGGCCGCCGTTTCCCTATTGAAAAATCGTGAACTCGCTCTGAAACATTGGCATTGGTTTCGGACCGCTAGGACTACAGCTGGAGCGGAGAATAAGCGTCCGACAAAGCGTAATGTTTTTTTTTTTTTTTTTTTTTTTTTTTTTGCGGTGAAAAAAAAAGATTTTTGTAACTTATTTGGGGGGACACCCTGCTGATTATCTAATGGCCGTTGTCAGCCAAGGTCGATATACTGTAAAACAAATTTAACTTTTGCGACAGTTTGTCTCCAAGCATCGCCATGGTAAGTTGACCTATTCTGGAGTAAAACAAAGGGTGGAATTATTTTTTTATTAGTATATTTGCGTTATTTCCGCATATTTGAATACATGAATCTTGCCACGCTCTTGACACCACACATCGAAAAAATTGCGGCCGAAAACGTTCGAAACATTCGAAAAATTTTTGAACTCAGGCAGGCCTATACACCAACCCGAATCTCTGATGTCATTCTACTGCGGTGGCGCTGCTGTCGGCACTGCGCATGTGCAAAAGCTTCACTTCTCCCGAATTACATTTCTGCAAATGCGCAGTGCCAATACCTGGTGTGGGCAAAGCGGGCTCGTTTGGAAACACTCTTTGTGTAAGGGTCTCTACAAAACAAAACAAAACAAAATTGTTTTTTTAGAAACCCTTACGTCGTGACTTTACGGGACACTGTGACGGCACCTGAAGTCATTGTGTTGTGATTTCTCATGATACTATAACGCCATATGCCACATGGCGTCTTTTCTTTCTTTCCCCCGTCACCCCGTCACTCGAATAAGAAACACGCTGAATGAATAATCCTAAAAGAAAATACTAAAGCTACGGTTGATCGAGTCATGGCTGATGGCTGGCTACGGGGTGGCTTTCGTTATCTGCTCCTTCGTCTACCTCGATCTCTGAGACCTGTTCGGCGCTGTGGGCAGGCACACTGCTCACAGCACGAATGAGTGAACAGATTGTTCCTAGAAGTGCATTAACTGAATTTTAATAAAATAAACAAAATCTTCGAGCATGTGTTTCGTTTTTCTTTTACCTGAGCAACGCGCTCAACACCTAAAAATATGCACGATCTCGGCTTTCTGGTTTTTTAACAGTTATAAAAAATGCATAGCACAATTTTTTAAAGTGATCTCAGCCCGTGTGGGCCTTCCTGTTTTAATATAACAACTCTGCGTTGTTGTTGTTGTTGTTGTTTTTTTTTCGGCGTGGGACGGCGAAAATATTTTGATCTAGTGAACATGCACAAGCCAAAATATTCAAGTGTGTGGCGCAAAAAAGAACTGTTTATTTTAGGGTATACCGAGTGTTATTTTTATGGCAATTTTATTTAGTTTAAAAATAAAGAAAACATATATAAATTTTGCGTCCGTTCACCGTTCAATGTAGAAGTCCGTCTGTAGCACAACACCATATCCGCATTCATAGATAGAAAATTACAAACACCAAAAAGCATATACTTCAAAGAAATGGAACGAGTCGACAACCGATGCAAACGGAGAACGCACAACGTTCACGTACGATCATAAAAATAAATTATTAATATCGGCTCCGATTTTTGTCCAGGAGAGGTCCGTTTCCCGGAAATCCCCCCCCCCCCCCCCCCCCCCCCCCCCCATTTCGAAGATACCACTCTTTTAGCAATACAATATATAAAAACCATCTAACAGAGATTTACAAGCAAAATTAATAATAAAAAAAAAACATGCATTTCAGATTCGCTTCCTCTTGAGCAAAATTGTCTGTCAGGTTCGCAGAAGGAAATCCGATAGAACAGCTTCCGGGAATGTCCGCCTAGAGGCAGCACTGCGCGTTGCACGGTCTTACTCTGCAACCGGACGCCGGCAACAAAAGCGGTCGCAGATTTCAATTTGTTCCTTGGGTCGTATATCCCGTTAAAAAACAATAAATCAATCCCACAATCATACTTCCGGGGAACATAGCAGGCGTCTAGTATATGCTCGCGTCTGCAGTATCTCAAGACTGCGACAGTCGGAACAAGATTTCACCGCGTGACGAGTGTGTGAAAAGTCGTGCGAAGATAATGGAAATATATTTAAAGACGAAGAAACAATAAACAATTAAAACTGGGACAAACACAACCACATCTTTCATAGCAACAGACAAATAAAATTCCCACAGCGAGCATATAAAATCCCTATATAGTCTCGCGCGAGGGGGTCAAATGCTCTTTGTCTTTGATATGTGCTACTGTATTTTAGCACACTCTAGTGCCATGGCTGAAAAGCTCCCGGCGCGAGGATAAGAGCATCATCTTCGAGGGTACTTACGTTACTTATTTTGGTTTACTTGTCTGGGCATGGTGGTCGAGCCCAATACTCACTCTACGGTGAGGGGTTTAGGCCATCTAAGGAGTGCTGACAGAGAGAGAAAAAGAGAGAACGCGTAAAAGTGGTGTGATCCTATATTGTTTTCTGAGACCAATGGCCATCGCTTCTTTCGGTCTCTATGCCCTCCCCTCCCCTGGCCTCCACGAATATTGGTATGAAAGTGAGAATCGATGAGCGATCAATAACAGGTAACCGCCACTTTTTCTCTGACCGGTCGAATTTTCGGTCATGCAGTGCCCGTCGTCTCCATGGGCCTCTCTTAATGAGATGCTCAAAATTCAAGGCCTTAAGGAGAACGGGAACCTAGAGTTTCAGTGCAAACGTTGCTTCCCAAAAAAACACACACATTGTCATCAGCAGGAACAAGCTGTAATCTACGGAAACACAACAAGGTAAGCTGGGACACCTGCATTCTGCATTGGCTATATATACATTGTAAAGCTAGAACCGAGTTTTTATGTTTTTTTTTTTTCTTTGGAATAACAGGCGAAGCACCCGAGTCAAAAGGGAGCTATCGTAGATCGCTTCTTTAGCTCCGAATTCTTTAGCGGAGATAGAAGCTGCTACTGAGCATGCGCACCGCTAGCTTTGTCTGCACAAGTCCAGGGATCATTTCCGCAGGCCGTAAGCTAACGGGATGGCGGATGTGGTTGCAGCTTTCGGTGCCTCGTCAGCTTGCAGGTGAACGGAGTGCACCTACACTCTTTCTCTTAACTACAATGTTTTATTTTTACAAAGACTACCATGATACGGGCGTATGAGAAATGAAAAGTAGTTTTGCGGAATATTTTTTTTTAAAATATCCAAATTATTTCTATTGTTTTCTGGATAAGTATACGAAAAAAGTAACGTGAAAGTAATTTCTAACGTAACGAGTAATGTAATCCGTTATTTTTCAGCGAAAGTAATTTGTAACGGTAATCCATAACATTTTTCAAGTAACGAGCACAACTCTGCGTTCAGGTAATTTTGAAGTCGTCCGCCGCCGTGCATTCCGTTTTTTTTTTTTTTTTTTTTTTTTTTTTTTGAGTGGTGTGGATGGTTTTTTTAACGGTAAGTAATTCTAAACGGGTTAAGTGTCTACGTTTTCTTTGTCATTAATGTAAAGCCCCATCCAAGTCGTGATATCGAATCATCGATTTTGACGCAGGATCAATCGACGTGTAAACAAATATACAAGCTTCCGAGTTTATCTAAAGGTTGAATGTCACGGATGACAAACGACGAGGCGGTGAATGACCGAGTAAACTGAACGTTTAATGGGGCGAACTTGTGCCCGAAACTAAAAGGAAAAAGAAAGATAATAACAGAGCGTCGCGGGCGTCGAAGGCGGCGAAGCAGCACGATCGAACGCTGAGGCGAAAACTGACTCCGGCTCGCCACGCGGGGCTCCTATGTACATGCGTGAGCTTCTGGAATAATCGGCGTAGAATGTTCGACGCGTAGAATTATTCGGACATCGAACAAGCCCAACACGATTCTCGAATTTAACAGAAAACTAAATTGCAGGAATAAACAAAAGGACGCGTGACTGCCGAGAATCGAACTTTCGCTTTTCGCGTGGGAGGCAAGCGCGATAGCCGTTAGGCCACGGCCGCGCTGCCTACTTGGCGCGCGGCAATATGTGTTCCACTGTGCGTAACGACCCAATGTCAGTCTGTATAACGTAATGTCTAGGGCCTGCAATAGCGCTTGGCTGGACGAGCCCATCGCTGCTACGTACGACGCATCACAAATCTTGCGTTTAGAGCAGCGGGAATGCTACTAATTTCTGTCAACATCACGACTTCGCACTCAGGCTTGACGAAATCGCACATTGGCTTGATAACGTTGCACCCATCGAAGAACTCCTTGATTCCGAGAATAACGAGTTGTCTTTTCGCAGGCAACTACGAACGCGGGTGCTTAGGTCTGCTCACTTTTGTTAGCTAAACTTCGTTTCAACTTAGGTCCGAGCGCGGCCGATGTTATAAGCCGAAGGGACAATCAAAAAGCGCAATGTTATGACGTGCTCTCACCACTTGATAGGATGAGGCGGTGGAGTTCAACGTACAGAAAGACGGCGAACACCGGCTGGTCCTCTCAACTCCAGAGGGCACTCCATGACGTTGTGCATTTCCGCTGCTTGATTTCACTTCCGGTTGATAGCATTCGCCGCGCTCGAACCTAAGGTAAACTAAGTACGGTTGTCCATTACAACACTTCTTTTGTAATCCAAACCTCTATTTAAATGTAAATGTTTTTTTTTTTATAATGCTGCTATTTTACATTGATAATTGGTCATTATCTTATCTTTCCAGAACCCTCTTCTTACGACGCTGAAAATATGATTCATTACGCCTTAATGGGTAATGCCAACTTCGGAAGTCCAGTTATGAAGTCGAGCAAAATAAACTTGAACGACGGAGCGACGCACTCTTGCTCTTGTCGCGCCCCTCAACGGTCCTCAGCAGAAGCTATCGCACCGCCCGTGGTGCGCTTCGAAAGTAGAGTTGGTGCCATGTTGTCCACCCTTGCGGTAAAATAAGTCGTCACCGAATCGTTTGAGACGTTACTCTTTTATTCACGTGAAACGCTAATCGTTAGCACCTTCTTCGAGTTGGCAACACGACACGTGAATTTCGAATGCCCTTTTATGACTCGCAAAACAGTAATCTTTTATCCGTCCCGAGCTACTGTATGAACCTACTTGTCACTGTTATATTAATCTAAGGCTCATTTTTTATCACATGTCATGGCGGGGAGTTCGAAATGTATGTGCTGCACTGCCAACTCGGCGATGAGCGCCGACTGTGGTGGAATACTGAAGCAAATTGAAACGAGTATCATTTACGCTAAAGGGCCGGCCACATGGCACCGTCACTACTCAAAGCACACCACAGGTTGCGCGAGAGCTTCCGTTTAAAGGGGCCATGAAACGAATTTTGGGTTGGGATGAATTATTTTAAATTGGGATTTTACTAATCGCATACCGTTTAGTTGGCCCAAAAGAAAGAGGCTAGAAAGTCAAAAGTCAGCTTTTCGGTACGAACATTTGAAAATATAGCGGACTATTTTGTACCTTCTTGCCTTCGAAAGCTCTCCGCCTTTTCACTATGATACGTCCGCGGTTCCAAAAGCGCGTCACCGGCGCCAAACTGACGTCAACAGAGCCCAGCTCACGCATTGGACACGAGAACTGCGCCACTCGGACGTATGCCCTCGTCAACAATCAATCTGTCGACGAATATTTGGATTCGCTTTCGTGGCCAATGAGTGCCCTGACAGAACTTATTGTCACTGGGGAATGACAATTTCTATGGTGTGCATAAAAAGCACGGTGGAACCTAGGAGTCATCGCACCGGTGCCGAAGGAATGTCACGACCACGTGATTTCACAATTCGCATTTGAGTTGAGAATTAAAGCTACGGAGGAAGAAGTAGGAAAATCGTTTCATGACCCCTTTAAGGCTTCGGTTCCACGGCAGCCAACCAATAGATGGCGACACGCACCCGTGGCGTGTAAATAGTGGCGTGGCCGAAACATTTGTTCAAAGTGGGATGGCTCGAGCACCATCACGTTCCCCTCGTGACCTTGCTCGCGCCGCTGCCAGCTGTGCTCAGCTAGCTCAAGTAGCGTGGCTCATCAAACGGATGTATGCGAGAATGTCAGGCTGGGTATAAATTGTTCTCTGATAGAGGGACATGCGGCTCGGCGGTTGTATACGGGCTTTCGCAATAAATCTTACCAAGAAGGAATCAAATGTTGATTGACGTGTCAATATTCTACCAATGGAAATTTCCTCTGCAGGAATGCACGCTAAGTAGACTCAATCTTCCAAGGCACCAGTAGAAGCGGACGTCAAGTAAACTGCTTCGCGATTTACGGTACTTACCTCACCATTTTAATGACGACTAAAAAAAGGTCACGAAATATTATGTTTCACGGGGTCCGGAAGATGTTGTAAAGGCTGTTACATTATAGGGTTCCCAGAAAACAAACGCCGTTGCAATATTTTCGGAAGTACCGACATACATAATGTTGTAAGTACAGCTTAGGAGAAATATGATGAAAACTATCAGAAGAAATAGGAAGACGTTTATTTGCAATGAAGCCGCTATGAATGAACGGCGTTTAGCGACGGCAAGTTATGAGCGTTGGGGAATTTATAAGTTGACGTGATTGCTAACTATGGACATGCGGACAATGAAGACCAGTTTTGTCGGGAGATGGTGTTGCGGAGATGACCTGATATCGGACGACTCATGGCAGACGAACAAGCAAGTTTTTTCTCAGCGAATGGTAAGTGTTTAGTGTCAAGCACAACACGTGGCTACCGACGTTGTCGACGTTTCGAACACTTACCGCTTTCGACAAAAGTCCTGGCACATGGGCTAACTTTGCGGAAAGACTCGAAGTTTTCCTTGAGTCCAACGCCATCATGAACTGTAATCTGAAGACGATCCACTATTCAGTCGGTGGGTGGCGAAACGTATCCACATCTGCGGAGTCATGGGCGATGCGTACTCTAAGTGGCTGGAAGTTTACACGATGCCTGCCACGACGTCCAAAAATGTCATTGACGTTCAATGGTCTCTTTTACCTACTTTTGCCCTACCGAAAATACTTTTCTCTGATAACACGCCAAATCTTGCTTTAAATAAAATAAACAAGTTTTTGAGAAAAAAAAAAAAAAACCCGGAATCATGCAGGCATAACATTAGTGCACCATACCATCCTGCAACTAACGGGCAAGCAGAACAGATGGTGTGCGAAACGAAAAAAAAAAAGCCCGTTCGAAGCTTACGGAAGAAGCAGTTCAGTGAAGAATCGCCAGGTTCCTGTTCCGGCTGGACGCGACGGTCTCATCTTACACGGAAAAAACCCGCCGAAGCAATATTCGGCGGACGAAGAGCCACACCCCTCGATCTCATGATACTATGGATTACGAACAAAGATCGAGATTCCCAGATTGGGAGTAATGGCAGTTTATTTGGTCGGACAACTCGTCTACGTGAGGAATTTCAGCGGAAGTCGGGCCTTCCATGTAAAACTTGAATAGAAAAGGCCCTATGTTGGTTGACCAGGAAGTGTCATCTCTCTAAATACGTTGGATATCAATGCCCTTAAGTGTAAATATAACTAAACCACAAAACTCTTTTTGGGTATTCTGTAACTGCCGTTGTATTTAAAAGTAGAAGCTATGGTGGTGATTTGGACATTTCACACCAGGCCCCTTTTTCTTATTTTTCGCCTCATACTCCTTTGCGGTTTAAGTACGCTTCAAGAATCTTCTGGAACGGGGACACTTTACGTCAACGAGGCCATTTGTTCCAAGTAGCCAATCAGGGAATGCTGCTAGAAATACGTCCGTCATATTAACGAATAAGCCGCACTTCTGCACAGCGCAGTTTTCCTGTTCCAGGTACAGTTGCAAAGCAGCATCCTCATTGATTCTACCATATACTGTTGCGGGTGAAGAAAGTCTTTGGATACACGATACTTAAAACAAGTCTGGCTGTGTACGTTGTGGTTCGACACCTACCAATGTCGTCGTCCTTATTGAGCCTCATCATTTAAACATTACCTCGTCACCTCATACTGCTCTTCATCAACAGTAAGTACAGTAGGCTACCGCCATATTACAATCCAAGAATTGAAAAATTTAGTCGTTCAGTCCTTCAACAAATTTATTATGTATATAATGTTATTACGTTACATTACCTCGAGACGATCGACGTCCATCGTCGATCTTCAAATACTTATACCTGTATATAAATTAGACGCACAAGGGGGGGGGGGGGGGGTCGGTGGCCGAGTGCATGGTCTAGCGCACACCAGCTCGGAGCACTTGGAGCGAAAGCTCGCGCTGCAGAACCCACCCCGCCCCTGCCCGTTTTGATCTGGAAGAGCATCGTACCGGCGTGCGGTCGTGTATCACTACTGCGTGGTGCACGTTAAAGACCCCAGGTTTGCAGTTGTACCGCACTGGCTAAATTGCTCATCTACAGCTGATACACCAGACGCCCACTAAAGCAGACTAACTTCTGGCTGTATAAACGATACACACAACAATTTGCAATTAGACGCATAATAACAAAGAACACAGCGTGCCGCATCTTTTCTTTGGGTGCCTTTTTTTTAAACCAGCGCAAGCTCGTGCATTCTCTCTTTTGAGACGGTTAGAACGGTCGCACATAAAACCCGCGTTTCTCCTACCCGCCCGCTTCCTCCTCTCATTATGTGTATTTGGTTACAACTAAACAAGCTATAATAATGTGTATTATTGATATTTACTTTCAGTTTCAGTCAGGAAAAAAGGAGTTTCGCGGGAACTAGAGCCAATAAAGGAGCTGCGCTTAGAGAATCGGCACTCTCTTCCCCGACAATGTTGTGAACGCCGCAATTTTGGTGCTTGAAGGTAAACATGTTTGGCAGATATCTGCCTGGTTGGGAGAATTTAAATGTAAAGAATAAAGAAATACGCCAACCAAAAAGTCGAAAAATTGTCCCAACGTTTCGAAACAGTTCGTTTCTTCCTCAGGGGCGACTAAACGGGATAATAGCTTCTTTGTCTTTCTTTGAACTGGCTATCTCTTCTTCTTCATTGTCGATTGCTGGTTGTCTTCGTTTCGCCTGCGCCGTCTTGATTGTATCTCGTAACCCATGAACATATAAAGTGGGTAAGGTGCCTAGAGACCTATTGATGTTATTTGCGGTGTTTTGAATATGCCAGGATTCTATCAGCTGTCTTCTGCGTAGGTTCGTCTCAGTACCCAGAATGCTTGCATCTTCAAATCCGATACGGTGGTCATTAACTTCAAAGTGCTCCCCCAGAGCACTGCGTTCGCGGTCGAAGTTGCGTACGTCATTTTTGTGTTGACGGAGCCGTTCTTGAAAGTTTTTAGTTTCTCCAATGTAGGAGGCGGGGCACTGGGTACAGGCCCAGGGCACGAGAAGGCGTCCGTATGAAAGCCATTGGCGTCCTGTCGAAGTCTACACGATATCGACCTCATAACCTTCCGAAAGAAGAATGTACAGCACTCCGAAGGCTCAGGGATGACAAAAACATTGTAATTTTGCCAGCAGACAAGGGTAACTCAACCGTCGTCCTTGACCGGGATACCTATGAAGATAAAGCCAACCAGCTTCTTGACTGCTCGGCTTACAAGAAACTCAAACGAGACCCAACATCAGCAATACAGAGAAACTTGAACAGGACCCTGGCGCTCATTTTCAAAGAACACCCAGAATCGAAGAACCTTTACCTGCGCCTCATCTGCAGAAATGGATTCGCACCGGGATTCTACGGACTCCCCAAGATTCATAAACCTGACGTTCCCCTGAGACCTATCGTAGATTTCACAACATCACCACTCAGAGCATTATGCGACTATCTCCACCGAGTTCTATCTCCTCTCACTGGAAATACTACAACATACATACGAAACTCGTGTGAGTTCGTGGAACGCATATCACAGATAAAGGTCAGCCATGACGAGTGCCTGGTGTCATTCGACGTCATTTCCCTTTTTACGAATGTTCCCGTTCCCTTGGCCATCGCTGCAACCAGGGAAGCCCTCGAGAAAGACGAGGACCTGGACACCCGGACATGCCTCAGCAGGGATGAGCTATGTCGCCTACTTGAGTTTTGTCTCTCGAACACCTACTTCACCTTCAAGGGGGAGTTCTACCAACAGACCAGCGGAACGGCAATGGGCGCTTCCATCTCAGTCACAATGGCCAACCTGGCAATGGAAGCGATTGAGCACAAGGCGCTACAATCATTCAACCCCAAGCCCCAAATATTCCTGCGGTGCGTCGACGACTGCTTCTGTATCATGCAAGCGTCAGAAGTGGACAACTTCCTGGCTCACTTGAACTCCATTGAACCAGCCATCCAATTCACGGTGGAGCACGAAATGCACGGCTGTTTACCTTTCCTTGACGTGCTAATCAAAAGACAGGGTGAGGCACTGAATTTTACAGTGTATAGGAAGCCTACGCACGCGGGACGATACCTCCCATTTGATTCAAACCACCCGCTAAGTCACAAAGCGTCAGTAGTTTCGACACTTCTAATGAGGGCAAAGAATATATGTTCATCTGCAACAGACAAAAGGAAAGAGGAGCAAGCGATCACCCGTGATCTAAAAAATAATGGATACACAGGTAACTTCATTCGCCAGATCACTCACCGTGTAAACCGCAGTCGCCGAGACGGGCAACCTACTGGGACTGCACGTCCTAAACCGATTGCACGCATCAGCATACCCTACACAAAAGGGATAAGTGAAACACTATCCAGGATTTTTGCAAAAGAACACGTCACCGTGGCCCATAAACCTGTGACCACACTCGGGCGTTTTCTACCTCGGCCAAAAAGTCGTCCACCCAAGGAAAGGGCCCAGGGTGTAATTTACCAAATATCCTGCACCCAGTGCCCCGCCTCCTACATTGGAGAAACTAAAAACTTCCAAGAACGGCTCCGTCAACACAAAAATGACGTACGCAACTTCGACCGCGAACGCAGTGCTCTGGCGGAGCACTGTGAAGTTAATGACCACCGTATCGGATTTGAAGATGCAAGCATTCTGGGTACTGAGACGAACCTACGCAGAAGACAGCTGATAGAATCCTGGCATATTCAAAACACCGCAAATAACATCAATAGGTCTCTAGGCACCTTACCCAGTTTATATGTTCATGGGTTACGAGATACAATCAAGACGGCGCAGGCGAAACGAAGACAACCAGCAATCGAGAATGAAGAAGAAGAGATAGCCAGTTCTAAGAAAGACAAAGAAGCTATTATCCCGTTTAGTCGCCCCTGAGGAAGAAACGAACTGTTTCGAAACGTTGGGACAATTTTTCGACTTTTTGGTTGGCGTATTTCTTTATTCTTTACAATTTTGGTGCTTGTGTAGAGCAGGCGCAACTGCCGATCGTCATGATTCAAAAGTGCGACATCCTCAGCATTAGATTCGGTGTTAGGAAGCTCATGTAATGTTGCTTTGCTTTGACGGAGAAGCGTTTCTTGTGATTTCAGATAAAGCTTCAAATAACTGGCAACCATGATTTTAAGCCACAATAAGGCCAATTGTCGCTACTCTAAAGCGTAGCTTATTTAATGACACTATTCATGCTCTTGTTCAAGAGGCTTGTAATACCTGAGGGGCCATGACGTAAGCCCCGTGGATTCCACAAGCCACCACCTTTTGACACCTGCCTCTTCTTCATTGTTCCCGCTTGTGCCAGTAAATCAGCTACGGTTCAGAGTAACGACACTTGACCATATTGTGGCTTAAAATCATGGTTGCTAGTTATATGAAGCTTTACCTAAAATCACAGGAAACGCTTTTCCATCCCTCACAAATATTTAAACAACCCGCGACAGAGCACTCCAATATTTCATCAGCTTCCTAGCACCGCATCTAATGCTAAGAAAGTCGTACTTTTGGATCATGATGATCGGCATTTGCGTTTGCTCTGAGTAAGACCCAAAATGGCGGCGCCCAAAACAATTTTGGGGAACGGAGTGCCGATTCTTTAAAGCTCATTTAGTGACGCTAGGCATAAAGTGAACTCAGGTGCAGAGCCGTTTATACTGAGAGAGTTTGGCCTTCTTAAGGAGATTTCGACAGCCTGGCAACCACAGCAGCGTAGTCTGACAACCGGGGAATGACTGCTTCCGTCCGCCATTTTGGGGCCCAGGCTCATTGAAACTTTATGCGATTTCTCGGCAATAAAGACGACAAAGAAGTAACGCCATTTTGTGTTATCGTGAAATCCGCTCGTTCTGGAGGGCAACAAGCTCCGCCCATTGGCCGAACTCTCTCAGTATAAACGGCTCTGCTCGGGTGTATTCTTTTCCTCTTCGTCTTCATTGTTTATTGATTTCAATCATATCGAATATTGAACACATTATATCACGCTACGCTTGTGTAATTATTTGTCTTAGATTTATTAGACTGACCCAGTACTTAAACCATTCAGTTATCGATAGTAAATCTTGCGATATAGTTTTTAAATATGAGGGTAAAAAGACACGGAGATTGATTATGATACAGAAGGCAACGCCGCCCTCGGAAATTTTTTGAACATTGGAAATCAGCAGTTTGTCTGCCATCCGCCAGGTAGCGCAACAAAACACCCAAACAGTTTTTAATTGTTTTTAAAATTAGCTAGGCTCTGCACTTATTAAGAAACCAAAGCAAGATCGTTGTGAAAATTTAATACATCGCAATGTATATCGATTCCAAACAATAAATATTATTAGATGCCAATAAATCTGTTTGATGTCCAAAAAAGATATGCCTCAAAACAGGTGAGTTTGGAACGCTCCTGAAACGTTATGACTTTGAAAATGAAAAAAAAACGCCATCGTCCACCTCTTAGGCAACCACTGTAGCTGTAGATGTTATAAAAGATTTTATCATAGTTTAATTATTTCCTCAGTGGCATTTGAAGTACAATGACTCGAAGCACAACAAGTGCTATATTTGATATAAAATATCTAAACAAAAAACTTTTACAGAACATTAAATTTTTTTCTGCATATTACCAATTATAAGCACTACATCTGTAGCTAATTTCATTGCCCTAGCGTGTGTGATTAGAAACATATTTGTGCTGAAAAATGTCGATTTTAGGGCAATATTTGGAGGGATGAAAAAAACAAAGTAGTGCAAATACCAAAAAAATGTATCGTCACATTCTTCTCCGACATCATCTTAACAAAACTGCTATATTGGAACCGTGTTATCTTTAATGAATCGTTCATAAAACATGAGCTAGTGTAGCAAGTGAGGGTCCGCGCCATCATATTCGCAACGCTACAAATGCGCATGAAAAGTAAAAACCAACACATACATAATATCAAATGAAAGAGGATTGCATTGCCTTTCGTATGACATCAATCCCACAAAACAGTATTTAAAAGGAGATGAGTAATGAGCTGCCAAAAAGTACCTAAACTGCCACATTCAGTGGGACCGTGGCCTTAAAGGGCAACTCCACTCAAAAAGTCGACCCTATCGAAATGACTGATATCGCTTTAGGAGGTCAAAATTCGGTCATACCCAAAATATCACGTCAAACCGACGCCGCGTTACCGATTAAAACCAATATTAAAAATTTTCTCCCGGCTCGGTTAGCGGCCCGAAAGCGGGTGAGCAACGCTGGCACCGGGTGAGCTAGTGAAGCAACACTGGGCAATGACGTAGTTCTAGTCCTACGCTCTCGTACGGACGCCGCGAGCGCTTCGTTTCCCGTGGCATTCTGCGATTCTGCTGACGGCACGAGGTGTTTACCATATATTTTGTGTTTCCCTATTTTTATTAGCCTCCAGGCAGTTCCTTCAACTCCAGCATTGCTTCAGCGATAGCGCGGAAGAGAGCGAAGCGGTGCCGCTCGCTCACGCGCGCGTCGTGGAGCCGGAGAGACTCGCCGGACTCGCGTTGGGCAATGTCGAGCAGGATTTGTAGTGCTCTGGGTTGCACCAACAACCCGGTTTGCACCAACAACCCGGTGCGCACCAACAACCCGGTGCGCAACCCGGAGCTGCGGTTCCACCAGTTCTTAAGAGACCGGAAGAGGCACAAGGTGTGGGTCGGTGCCGTTCGCCGGATAGTCTTCGGAAGACCGCTGACTCCAAGCTCCAACGCGAAGCTCTTCTCCCAGCACTTTACGTCAGACACCTATACACGGGATCTGCGGCTGCTGACTGTTGCGGGTTTCTCCACGAAACAGGCGTCTTTAAAGAACGATGCAGTGCCATCGCTGTTCGCGTACCGTCCGCCGGCTGCTCCAGCACGATCGGCCGGACGCAGCGGGTCGCGGCTGATCTAACTAGCGTGCACATAAAGGCACCTTAGCTTAGCAACTTAGACCACTTGTGGATAGATCTGTCCATCTATCTCCCATTATTTCGTTTTCTCTCGGTCCGCGAGCAAAAAACAAATAGTCACGCTGCGCCGGCACCGACCGCGTCATATTTATAGCAGTCGGATTCGCTTTTCGGCCGGCAAATTTATAAATACACACTAACACTTACTACATTTGGTGCATATTAACAAAGTAAAGCGGTAAAGAAAGAAAATGTGCATCTAACCTTCTGTTTTGAAACTCCACGTGCGATTGAGCCGACCTTGTCGGCGCGTCGGCTCAGAAGCGCGGGAGGTCATGCCAACGACGCGCCACTAGAATCAGTGTTGCCAAGCTGCTTCAACCGGTAGTTTCGGTTTCGCCGTGCCGCCGGAACGATACTTGGATTCGCGATATCTACAAAACTATACACACTACCAAAAAACAAATTATATCTCGTGATTCAGGGACGCCGGCTTCGACTAATCAGATCATAACCCAAAAATTGTAAAAATGGAGTGGAGTCACAACGAGGGAGGGGGCTTGTCACTCCGTCGTTTGCGTTTCTGTTGATCGAAGCTGTACATGATAGATTTCCACCACCGTGCGTGCGCTCTTGTCCCTTTTTCTAGTTTATTCAAGTCCACCATTAGCACCTGATGTTCCTCGTACATTTAGTTTATCTTTACATGTTCTAGTTTCTTTTGTTTACTTCCTCACAGCGTTCTTACATGTCAACCTATGTATCTTCTGAAAATAAAGTTTATATTTCAAAGTTTTCAGTTTTTCTTGCTAATGTTAAGAGCTGATGACACATGGTATTCACCGATTACTTTGAATACAGAGCAGTTTTGTTTTATCACTGCACAGAAAATGTCTACACAATAGCATATCGTACAACCACTGCTTTATGGCAGCTCTCGATATATGTTAAGTGCTGCCATAAAGCATTAATTGTATAAGCATGTAACGAGATTCGGAGATTAGATTAATTTAAACGTGATTCTTGGCTGCACAAAAAGCCCAAACCGCTGTATTTGTAGTGCTGCAAATACAGTAGTTTATTCTTTTAGTGCAGGAACGAACCACATTTAAGTTAATCCTATCACTAATTCCTGTTACCTGTTCATACGATAGCTCCGAGTAATACACAAATAATGGTTGGCGAACGTTCTGAGAATGCACGAAAAAAGACGTGAGGCACCATCCAGAGAACACTTACAAATTGTACGCTGTCCGGACACATGAATCTTAGTTGGACTGCATAGGTGTCGAGGTGTACCTCAGTATGTCCAAACATCCTTACTTGGAGATCCTGAGGATATCCCAAGGATGTCTTTGCGCTGTCTGGGTGTGGACATCATTAGCGCTCAATGAGTCTCGATCAAAGCAATATTCGCTTCCTTCTGCGTCTACACGATGAACAAATAAACATAGCGACACAACAGGTTTACCCACTCGTGTCACCGATGTGTACTACAGACCTTTTAAACCGACCCTGAAAAGCTACATATATCTTTTAAAACGTTCTTGAAAGACCACACATACCTTTTAGAACGATTCTGAAGGAACGCACACCTCTCAAAAATTATCTTAATCGGCCTCACAGGCCTTCTAGAAGGGCCTTGTAAGCTCATTACACATTTCAGGATATTTTATATACCTCTCAGGAAACCCTTGTGGGCATCAAATAACGTCTTTTTCAATAGGGTGGTGACAGCTCTCACCTGAAGGACGTGCACGCTACGAATCACCTGCCCTTGAGACAGGCACAAACCACTTGGCTACGAACCCTATCCCAGACCTCCAGATTGCACAGTAGGCAAGTCATACTCCCTTTTAGCATAACTTGGCATACGACTAAAGTCGCAATTCATACCAGCCAATAAGATCCCAGCCATGAGACACATGACAGCGTATTGTCAGAATCCGCTCCTCCCGTGGAAGCCCGTGAAGTTCTTTCCTCCTTTACTCTGGCTCACTCGAGGGAACCATGACGTCCTCTCTTTGACAACTTAGGCCGAAACGGAGTAGAGATTATGCATGCCAGACCAAAGGATCTTTGGGAGAGCATTCCTCGGTGGCAACACAGTCTCGCCTTAGCCGCTGTCACCGTCGCCGGACACATCAATGTCCGCGAACTTGCTGGTTCGGTGAGTCTCGTAAGAGCATTCCCATGTCGTTCACTCATTGCGTGCGTACGCTGGTCGCGAGACAGGGCGAGACGTGCGCCATCATTCTTTTCTATTTTGTCGTAGGGTAAACACCCAAGATGGTTGTATACGCAAAGAAAGCAAGACTGTTCGCATGCTGGTTTTGTTAAGGCAAGCAAATGAGTCGCGAAAGGGCGTCTCCTTATTTGTTCCCCCTTTTCCTCATTTTTACTTCCCTTAGTCGTTTTCTTCCTCACTTCATCATTATTCTTTACTTAGTCTTCCTTGTTTCTCTATATGTGACGTCCTGAAAATGGTATTTTTTCTGTTTACTTTGTAAATATTTCTTCCATGTCTTTTTTTTTTTGACACTCTCTTTTAATCTGTATTGGTTTAATAATAAGAGTAATACTAATAGCAATAAATTGCTTTATTTCTCTCGTGCCCATAAACAACCTTTCGGTTTACAATGTGGTGCATTAAACTTACATGAAGCAAAACCTAAAAAACACAGGAAACAACAAAGTTAAATCAATGAAAGTCATGCAGCATTATCATAGTGCAAAAATTGATTATTGATTAGTTCGCAGACATCCATTCACGTAGATCAAAGATAAACTTATGAGTAGATGAAAAGATGTCGAGGTTAAATTTTTTTATAACATCAGCAATTTGTATCATTGAGAACATTGAGAATGGGTTACAGCGGACAAGCAAGATTGATAAAAAGTTGAAATATTTCGGCTCGGGCGAGAGGGAACATAAAACTCAATAGTTTGTAATAAAGCCATCGAATTTACCCTGCCATGAACCACTTTGTGAAAGAATAGAAAATTTCTGTACTGCCTTTTCAATGCCACTTTATGCAGCAAATATTTACGAAGCAATGTTTCGTAGTGATGTAAACGTCTGCTTCCAATGTAGCCGTCATGTAAAATTCTTGCCACTCGTCTTTGCACAATTTCAATAGCTGGCTCTGGCGACAGAGTCAATGAATTCCAAATGACTGAGGCAAATTCCAGTCGCTATCGAACTAGAGACTTAAAGAAGAGTAGCAAGCAACAGGGAGCTAAAAATTGACGACAAATTCTTGGAACTATTTCTAACGTCCTCAACGCTGCATTTACTGTAGAGAAGACAGGATTGTTGAAAGAAAGTGAGCTGTCAATATACACTCCAAGGTCCCTGACAAGAGAGACTGGAGGAACTAATACGCCATCCAGATAATATTCAAGACAAATAACATCACGCTTCCTAAATAACACCATTGATTTGGATTCCAAGGGGTTAAGTAACAAGCTGTTTTCTAAACACCATCTTGAAACTCGATGTAGATCACCTTGGAGAAGAGAGCAGTCGGATAGTGACTTCACACTTAGAAATAACATCGTCAACAAACAGAAGGATGTTAGCATTGCTAACAGAATGAACAATGTCACTTTAAATCAAGAGTAACAAAAGCGGGCCAAAAATTGAGCCCTGCGGCACGCCGAACGTTGAAATAAACTGCTCGGAGAAGATGCCATTGACACAAACAAAATTGCGACGATTACAAAAGCAGCTATGGAACCATCTACACAAATGCGGGCTGAAACCATGTGAGGCCAGCTTGCTCAACAATAAGTCATGCCTAACGCAGTCAAATGCTTTAGACATGTCTAGGTGGATGACGTGAACTTGACCTCTACTAGTAACTATTGGTGCGGTGTAATTTAAAAACGAACACAAATAGGACTCTACAGACCTAACTCTTAAAAAACCATGTTGTTCATCAGAAATCACCGTGCTCAGGTAAAAATAAAATGCTTATAAACTACTTTCTCAAAAGCCTTTGCAAGTCCACATGATAATGACACCGGACGATAATTACTAGCTGAACAAGAATCACCTCCTTTAAATACAGGGACAACAACGGCGAACTTTCAGAGCTCAGGAAAAATTTTTTTATTTAAGTGATAAGTTGACAATATGACACAGAACAGGGGCAAATATAGCAGAGCAACCTTTGATGATAAAAGTGTGTATCCCCTCAACAACCGTAGAAAATTTCGGTTTCATTTGATTTATTGCTTCGATTATATCTTCAATGCCGACAGTAAATAAACACAAAAAGTCATTACATTCTACACCCAAGGTATTAATATTACTCTATTGCTGAGGCAAGTAGCAGGAGCTAAAAAAGTCAGCAAAACGATGTGCTACTTCAGCTGATAAAGAAGGCAAATGTCCTAATTCTATTCCCGAAGGCGTTGTTTCGCTTATCTCCAAATTTTTTTTAAATAATTTTTAGACAAACTATTTGCAAGGCCATTAAGGTGGATACGTTTGTCCTGTTTATACAGTTGTTTAACCAGGCATCGATAAATACTGAGCTTCTGATACCAAACCTCTACTCCTGTCTTTTTATATGATCGATGATAGTGCAGCTTTTTTCGTGAGGAAATCTTTAAATCTCTAGAAAACCAGCTAGGATTATGGGAGGGGCATGAGAGCCATTTCGGAACAAAGACATTAAGTGCGTTTTTAACAATGGAATTTAATCTTTCAGTAGCTAAGTCGACTATTTCCTCACTTAAGACTTCCGACCAGTTGTACTGTTCAAGGAATCTGTATAAACCAAGATAATTTCTCCGGGAATAACAAAAAGTCACTGAACTTCCTTTCGCACGTGGCGGGCAAGATAAGAAAAATTTTGTTATAAAACCCGGATGGTAGACATCAACTGGCACAAGTGGGTTATCAGCCGGCATTGTTCACTCAAGCGGGGAGTTAGGTAAGCACAAGTGAAGAACATTACCACATGCATTCGCTATTCCATTATACTAGGAAAACGTTTTAAAAATTTACAAAATATAATAGACACGACGCTTTCCTTGAAGTCGCGTTTGTTGTACAGGAAGCGATACCAGTTGCCCAGTTAACTCCAGGTAAATTAAAATACCCATAAACGGGAACCCGAAACTTGGAAAAGTTTATGGTTGTTTGAAGGGCTTTGAAATATGCTATAAACTTTGATTCATTAAAGAGGGGAGGGAAATAATAAATTTCAATTAAGTTATTAAAACCAATTCTCGTAGGAATTTCAAGACAGGTGCATTCTAAATAAGATTCGAAATCCTTCCTTCGGTGAGACTGAACTACGTATTTAACCGCAACAAGAACCCCACTCGTTACCTTAGTTTCATTCCCGTGGTATCATAATCTCTGTCTTGTCGATACACAACGTAATTAGGCAATAAATAGTTGAGACTGGAAATGCCAGCACAAGGCCAAGTCTCCGTCAAACATATTATATCAGAAGAACTCAGCAGTATCTTCGACATAAACTCATCCGACTTAGTACGTAAGCCACGGGTATTTTAATAGTAAACCTCGTGTCCGAAACATTTTCGCTTGTTACACATTCAGGCCTAAATACTCGCGAGCTGTCTAGCTTTAAGTAAAACTTATGAAATATTGAGCCCTCAGGCCAGAGTCCCGGCTGGTTCAAACTATTGAACACAGGCTGGTCCCACGAAAAGTGAAACCAGGAATAAGAGTTACATTTCAGCTGAAGCTTGGTAACGGTAACAGGTTTGTTGTCTAAAAACGGGGTAACAAGATCCTCAATATCAGACACGGTACACTCTAAAAAAAAAATTGAGCACCCCCCCTAGTCATCATGCGTTTTGACGGCTCTAACTACCCCACAGGCTTACTTAACAACCCACTGGGCTCGAGCCATTGAGCGTTACTACCCGTTGGCAGGTGAGAAGTATGGGGTAGTCACGTTTTATAAACTCTTGAATTGAACAGTCAAGTGCATGCAGTCGTTTAATAGTAAAAGTCACTTCAAAAATCTTAAAAAGAACTTGAAACTTGTTTTCTTTGTGCGTTGGTTACCATTTATTCGAATTTGAACCGGTCGAAACAGGCGTGTGACTCAGTTCGCCTAAACTGGCAGAAAACAAACATTGCCTAAGAGTACCGGCAACCTTCGTAGGCACCTACTAAAACCCGAGGCAGATGAGAATTATCATGGTTGTCCTTTTTGGTTCCGTCGCAGGTTTTACCATGTACAGCAGTAAACAGCTGGCAGCTGGCGTCTTGCTCGAGGAATTTAATCAAATCTCTAGAAAAGCACAGGAAGCTGCGCACAGGAGTGAATTGACTTGATTGTTCCCCGGACAAGATACTCTTGTCGTCTTTTATTGTGCAGTTCAGTAAAGAGCGTGCTCTCATTAAGGTGTGATCAGTCAGTTCTGCACGCAGATCAGTTGCAAATGGCCTCCTCGGTTCCGCCGGACTTGCACGCCTGTCATACCCAATTTTGTTGCTTTCAAGTGCAGTGAAGTATGAACCATTAAACGCCACGACTGAGGCCGGACAGGACGAACATACACAGATATCAGGGATCATGTCCGTGTATTTCAGTATTTCTCTGCCTCGGGATATATGATTCACCTTCACTGGCTTATTTGGCACATTTCATAGAGCATACTCGATAAAAATTGCTTCAGACAAAAATGCTTCAAACGAGTGTGTGTCATCTCAGGTGGAGTACTTTGAAGGGGACAAGGATTTCAGGCCTTCTGGCACGCGTTCCTTGTACCTATATAAATGTTTGGAAGAAAAGTTCCAAAAATAAGGCGTTGGCAAACATACAAGTGCTATATGTTTTAGTTTTTTTTTCAGAAAAAGTATTGCTGCAGACGCCAGCAGGTGCAGCGCAGAGAACTATGTTCTCGGCGTTCTTTAAGGCCCTGTCACACCGCGGAAACAGTCGGAGAACTTTGTCCTTCAACACGAGGAAAACATGTTTTCCGGGACCCTGTCACATTGCGGAAACAGCAACAGTCCGGAAACATGTTGCTGTCGTCCGAAAACCATGTTTCCCAACTTGTTCTCCGACACTCGGGGAACATCCTGTCACACCGAGAAAGCGTGTTGGAAGAACACAAATTGACTCCTCTCCTGCGCGCTGCATCCCTCTCTCTCTCGCCCTCGTCTGCCCGGCCGGCTCGGCTAAGCTACAAGCGCGAGCTCCGGGCTTTCAGCATCCCTGCCAAGCACGCGCGCCCGTGCAGTGCAAGCACTGTTCTGGGCCAGATACTCGCGCTTGCAGCATCGGCTGCGTCTGGACCGAAGCTGAAACGAAGTATAGGCGGCTAGGTTCAGATCCGCTGGCTCCGCTCGCCCCTTGAATCTTTGCCAATTTGGATCGCCGTCTCATCGACGTCGCTCTACCGTAGTCGGTTCATCAGCCGCGCGAACCATCTCGTGTTCTCTGGATTTGGCGGTTGCGTTCTGCTACAGGGCTAGACCCTTGCACGATGGCATACGCGCCGGCCACAGCAGCAGCTTCTGCTTTGAGGCCCTTTCATATTGAGGAAACACGGCGGAAACATGAACAAAACATGTTTCTCAACAGTCGGGAAACATGTCGGCTGTCGGCTCTGTTGCCCGACAACCCTGCCACATTGAGGAAACAGCAACACAACATGGACGACAGCGACAGTGTTGTCTCGGTGTGACAGCTTTTGGCAACGGAAACCTCGACAACTTGTGTCGGAAGACACGTGTTGCCCATTTCGGTGGCTGAGCGAATTTTTTTTTCAGCAACACGGCAACATCTATATTTTTCTGTACAGATAGTCCCACGAGAATACTTCAATATTTGACGTCAAGCGTGAAGGGCCATTTTGAACGCGGCTTCTTGCGCGGCGGCAGCTGATCGTCAGAATCATCTGAATCGATGGCACAAAGAAGCACCAAGGCAGAAGCTGCTGCTGTGGCCGGCGCGTATGCCATCCTGCAAGGGTCTAGCCCTGTAGCAGAACGCAACCGCCAAATCCAGAGAACACGAGATGGTTCGCGCGGCTGATGAATCGACTACGGTAGAGCGACGGCGATGAGACGGCGATCCAAAATGGCAACGATTCAAGGGGCGAGCGGAGCCAGCGGATCTGAGCCTGGCCGCCTATACTTCGTTTCAGCTTCGGTCCAGACGCAGCCGCGCGAGCATCTGGCCCAGAACAGTGCTTGTACTGCACGAGCGCGCGTGCTTGGCAGGGATGCTGAAAGCCCGGAGCTCGCGCTTGCAGCTTAGCCGAGCCGGCCGGGCAGACGAGGGCGAGAGAGAGAGGGAGGCAGCGCGCAGGAGAGGAGGCAATTTGTGTTCTTCCAACACGCTTTCTCGGTGTGACAGGATGTTCCCCGAGTGTCGGAGAACAAGTTGGGAAACATGGTTTTCGGACTAGAGCAACATGTTTCCGGACTGTTGCTGTTTCCGCAATGTGACAGGGTCCCCGAAAATATGTTTTCCT
The DNA here is from genome assembly GCF_016920785.2 of Ixodes scapularis. Classification (NCBI taxonomy): domain Eukaryota; kingdom Metazoa; phylum Arthropoda; class Arachnida; order Ixodida; family Ixodidae; genus Ixodes; species Ixodes scapularis. Next base: position 72,911,430 of record NW_024609837.1, read on the forward strand.
CGTGTTGAAGGACAAAGTTCTCCGACTGTTTCCGCAGTGTGACAGGGTGCTTCTTTGTGCCATCGATTCAGATGATTTTGACGATCAGCTGCCGCCGCGCAAGAAGCCGCGTTCGAAATTGCCCTTCACGCTTGACGTTATTATTGAAGTATTCTCGTGCGACTATCTGTACAGAAAAATATAGATGTTGCCGTGTTGCTGAAAAAAAAAATTCGGTCATCTACCGAAATGGGCAACACGTGTCGTCCGACACAAGTTGTCGAGGTTTCCGTTGCCAGAGCTCAGCCACCGAGACAACATTGTCGCTGTCGTCCATGTTGTGTTGCTGTTTCCTCAATGTGACAGGGTTGTCGGGCAACAGAGCCGACAGCCGACATGTTTCCCGACTGTTGAGAAACATGTTTTGTTCATGTTTCCGCCGTGTTTCCTCAATGTGACAGGGCCTTTAATGTTTAAATAAATTAGCATACGTCCTTCGCGTTCATTGCACGTAAAGGCACGGGCCCGAAAGCGGCAATTCTGCAGTGTCCTCTTGGCGCGAGCGCGAGCGCGTAGAACGCATATTTAAAAGACACGCGCTTGACCAGAAACAATTGTATCGAAAAGAAGAAAACTGAAACAACGCTTCGGGGAGGACCGGTGGACGGGCTTCGCTAGAATCGCCTGCGCGTGCTCAGTGTATTCAACGCCACACTCAACCGCCGCTGAAGTCATTCGAATATGTAAACAGAAAAAAGAAAATGCATCATTGTGTTTATAAAGTTGTGATTGAAGAAGTTTGTTTCGATAATTTGATACAATTAATTAAACAGGCTTCTCTATACTTGAAGTGTAAGGTATCGAGAAAACGAAACTGATCAAAACGTGACGTGTAGTGACTATTCAAATTTATTTATAACCTGCAGTTCACCTTTGCGATGGATGACATTGGAGATACGAGCACTTTCCTAGGGGCAGTAGAGGAAATTAATATATGCAGGGTAAATGTTGCACAGTCTTTTCGTATTTATGCAAAATATGTCAGTGGTCACCATCCTAATCGGTCACAGAAATTACAGCATTATATAAGCTGGTGATGTCGACTGGTCGTGTGCATTGAAATGTAGAGTGTCAATATCTCACGAAAAAAAAAGTGTCGATATCTTATGCTGTACCTTGTGCTGCTTGTGAACGCGTTCATGTATAACATCCTATGGTGTCTGTATGTCGCGTATGTGTGAAGTGCGGTGTGGAATATGTACATACGTGCATGTCTGGCTAGGCGCTCGAAGGAAGGACTGTTGGTTTCTTTTTTTTTTTTTAGTTTGAGCGCTGTCCATTAGGTGGCGCGTGTCGCCACCCAATTAAAGGAGTCGCGCGTTTGTGTGTCTACTTATTTGAGTGAAAAACATGGAGGCGTTTCATGGCTCCCCGGAGCAGCCACGGACGGTTCGGTTCTCGGCCTCTCGTCCAGTGGGATCAGTCCCATTGCCAGTTGAATGGGTGTTCCGTGCGGTGAATTGCGCCAAGTGCGTGCACAGACGTGGTGAGGATTACCAGAGACTTGAAAGTGGATAACGAATGCTAACAGGTGAGCAGGAGCGTCGAACGATCGGAACCGACGCCGCTTGAATCGGTGATGCTTCGCCTGGCCACTGTCAACCAAAAACGGCGGATCCCTTGCGGCAAGCACAGCAAGCAGATGCTCGGTTCAATAAAGACATCATTCCATTTGTCGCTATACAATTCCTTTATTGAATGTTCTCTGGCCGCGAAGTAAATGCAGCCGGCCGCGCGAAAGCAGACGCCGACAAACCTCCTCGAATGCTCCCCCCCCCCCCCCCCCCCCCATCACATCGTCGCCCCTACTTGTGATAGGTGCGGTGCGGGTGCTTCGAGGCGCGTTTTGGAGTGCTTTAGTGCGCACGAAAGGCAGCGAACGGGCGTACGCACTTGAAAATCGTAGTTTAGCAAAAAGCAGTCTAGCGCGCTTGGCCTTACTCGTATTGCTCCACTGTCGCAAAGAGTGCCTTTGTTGACGGTCGGCGGGGTACCGCTAGTACCTTCTCAGGCCTCCCAGTTCCAGTTAAAGCCAGTGAACGTCGCTTTGGCTGCAGAAGCGTGAATTCATCAGGTCCGCTCGCCTGAGCAGTAGAACGAGTCTCACGTTGGGTACCAGGAGCCCCTGCAGGAATGGCAGAAAACTCGGAGTCCGCCCAGTTGCTGCACGTTGGGGCAGCGCTTGTGGCCTCGAGCGTAGAAGGCCTCAGAACCTCTGCTGAGGCAGAAGGTGAATACAATGGGTGAGGTCTCGAAGGAAAAGGCAAACGTTCCAGCACCCTCTTGTTCAGCAGGCCGAGTTCGGAGCGCAAAAAGCCATTTTCAACCTTGATGCATTTAACCTCGGCGGTCAAGACATCCAGTTTTGAGGATATCTTACTCAGAAGACGGACGAAGCATCGTTACGGTTGAGCAGGACCGTCGGCAAATTCGGGCGGCGCCTGATACAATCCGAGCACTTGTAGTTTATCCTACAACTCTGCCTAAGCAAGTCATATTCATCTTGACCCACGCCGATGCCTTTCCAATGGAAGCGTCGATTGCACGAACCCGAGCAACATAGAAGCTGCTGCTTGCTGCAGAATCGAATAGAGCATGTGCCGCAGACGTCCGTCGTCATCGCTATCATTCTGGCGAATGATAGCCATGCCGACGGTTTTCAGTTGTAATTTTCTTGGCCTCATTCTGACTGAGTCTCAGTGAATAGCAAGTTGCCATGTCTTTTTCCCTCTGGGCAAGCACACTCTCTGGCAAGCCTGCCGCAGTTACCCTCGCCAGCGGAGCTGGACAAGAAACAATCGACCATATGTTGACTTCCAAGGGGGAGAGCCCCTTCATAGAGTGCACGACACTAGAGTACCGACGTTAGAGCGCGCAGCGCGAAAGTGCAGAGACGAGAACGCGCTTTGCACGAATTACCATAGAAGTCATGATTCCATCTAGAGTCATGTACACACCACCATACATGAGCCTGACCGAAGCACAGACTAAAAAACTAGCAACGCTTTAACGAAAGCCGATCCGACTCGCGCTTGGTGTACCCCAATACACGCCCCTAAAAACCTTAACGACACACGACTTTCGACACACTCAGAATCACCGTGCGCAGAGCACCAACGACTTTAACATCAAAACAAAAAGCCGAGCTTTCATTTTAAGCATGGGATACGACAGCTTCCCATCACCTTCAATCCCAGAAGAACCACCCCCGCCGGACCGGATCCCCAGAATTGCATTTAAACCCATTCCGGAAAACATGAACCCGGAAAGCAATCAAGGCAGAAGAGACAAACAAAAGAAACGCATTGAGCGGAACCGTGATTCGACGGACATTACCTCGAAATATTATTACACGGATGCAAGCTACAAATGCAACACGTAAGCGGCAAACAGCTGTTGTAGGACTCCGAACCGAAAGCACACTGAACCACACCAACGCCCCTTCCCCAACCGCACTAAATAGCCGAAGCCATAGCCTCACACGCCGGGAAGAATGCCATCACTATCCAAACAGATACCCAAGGAGCCGTCAGAGACATCAGAAACAATATTCTACCCCCGAACATCATGACCGCATTATCGAAACCACGACAGAACGCCCCTCAGGGATGGTCGCTATCGAATGGGTCCCTGGGCACCCAGGATTTGAGGGGAACGTTAGAGCCGACGAGCTCGCCCGAGGAAGCGACCTACCGGGCCCTTAAACTCCCTTTCCTACAACCTACGACCCATACGACCACAGAAAGGCACTACACAAATTCAGAACACGCGTAGTAAAAGAACGTAGAGATAATGTCACACCCCTTAAAACCCGTCACGCGCATTTAGCAGAGAGGACGCTACAATTATCGAACGCGCACAAACCAACACACTATTCACAGAACACCACAAACACTATATTAGCGGCGCGCCACACGTAGCCACATGCACACACTGCGGCCTCCAACGTAATAAGAAACATCAACTGTGGAAATGCCGAAGAGTTGCTCCCATCACCAAAACTACACTCGACACCCTGGGTGACCCCACCTCCTGGCAACGAACCACATATTCGGCTGCTCCTAGTCCAGTGCATTAAAAACGTGCTGGGCGAGGAGTGGTAACCACGTGCACCGGACTTGGTGATTCCATAAAACGTTTACTCTCTTTCTCTCTTTCTTTCCATTACAGCGCACGTCACGATGGGGTACGTCACGAGAGGGTCGGTTGAGCGCGTCGCAACCTGTTTGGCAACCGATGGGAGACACTGCTGCCCTGGTTTCATTCCCGCTCTAAGATGATAATAACCAAACTTTTTAAACCATGGTTCCGAGACCTTTGTCGTTTCCACAGCGACGTATGCAAAATAATTAAAGGTATGGTGACTTTTCCACGTTTGTCTGAATTGTGGTGAGCTCTTGTATACTCCGGATCCGCTGAAAGGTATCCTCCTCAGACCCGACACTAATGCCGCAATAAACTAACTTTGATGAAGTCCCTATATTTACAGTTGTGTTTCCACGAAACCCCCCAAAATGTATTTCTAATGTGCGCAATGACTAACTACATTTAATTGCTTCTCCGTTTACAGGGACATTGGGTGCATCCTTAGGCATCCTTAGGCATGATTAGAAATGTTTTAAAATTTTTGTGTATTCGGAAAGAACCAGTAAATAACTGCTTCGAGGATGCGATTTTCAGAAAACGAGAATTGAAGAATTTATTAGTTTTCTTTTTTGAAGCACTTAAAACACAACATAAGCAAGTTTGGTAAGTTCTCCACACCTCACACTAGTAAATTAACTCGCAAAATTAATTGCTTTGCGACTCTACTCACGCAGAAAATTCATAGAAGCAGTTTCTGCCAACTTGTATGCAAAGGTACACGTCGCACTAAGCATAGCGGCGGCGTGTCTTCATGCTGAAACCAGCGTTTTGGCACCTTACTCAACTTTGAAGTCGTCCTTTACTTGCAAATGAAGTACGTCTTGTTTGCGAAAATATTCCGATGGTAGAGCTTTTCGCCTTTTTATTGGCGCGTTGTTTATGTCGTCTTCGTCGCCTTGAAGAGGCCTCCTCCTTGCCGCGATATTCGTGCGTCTTCATCGCCTCGAGGAGGTGGGCTCATCGTCTGCAATAGCAATGCCTCAGCCACAGAAATCTTGAAATCAAAGCAGTCAAGAAGTTTTTTTTTTTTTTTTTTTTAATTCTTTGCCTTTTTGTCTGCTCTGTTTTGAAGCCAGCTGTGGACGCAAGAAATATCAGATATGTTAAGCATTGTGTGCAATGTTCACCTGTTTGTGCGGCTCCTCTGAGCATAAAGGGTGAACATTCAGTCACCTAAGCCCACACCACCCTTATTTTCATTGTGTTTCTTGATGACGGATGGGCGCGGGACATCCAGAAATTTTTTCTCCTTTTGCACCATCTTTTCCACTCATCTTTAGGTTCCACCCCAAAGGCAGCCGATAGCATCACAATTGGCATTTTGTCGACCCATTTTGTACACGCAAGCGTGCGGTTTTGTCCCAGCAGCTCTTCCGAAGTGCCCAAGGATTTCTTCAACAGATCCTTGGCATTCGTGAAATGGGCCTCCTTTGGCATTCTGTTCTTCATCAGAGTGCAGGTGTCAACAATATTCTTCGTCGTGACATCATCCATCAAACGGACAGAAGAAAACCAACGGTCAATGTAAAGTGTTGAACACGTAGGCACTGTCTCAACAAGCTTCACGGCTGAGTTGCCTGATGCGCCAAGGCCAACGTCTGGAAACGTCTCCTTGCCTTTAATGCTAATAAATCAACCCGTCCTTTCCTGCGAGAGCGAAGATTTTTAGTCCCACAGGGTTCGGTTTGTTAGGAATGTAGTTCTTCATGGGGCAGCGCCCTGAAAAGGAAATAATTTGCTCATGCACACAAAATCAGTTGGGCATTTTCAAACCCAAGCAGCTCTTTCGCATCATCTCTACGAAAGGCACAACCTTCCAAAGCCTCTCCCTTTTCTTATCGTCGTCACTGAAGTCATCGTCAAGTTGGCAGCACAAGTTACTTTGCAGTAATAAAAAACGATATCGTGGCATGGTGTTAGCTACTGAACTAACAGCCAAGCTCGTCTTCAAAAAAAAAAAAAAAAAAAGATCGTAATCTGGGATAGCCAATCATACCCGTAACGTTGAACAACCCAGAAACTGTTTCACTTCCTGGCCAGTGACTTTAGCTATGGTTCCACGCTCCATCAAAATTCTTTAACTTGTTTTCTCAGCCATTTTGTCAAGCATGTTTTCATCTACATACTGCTTGTAGTAGCAACAGCCGAGAATTCCGATAAATTTTCCGAAAATACACACCCAGTTTCGAGAACAGGCACATCGTTTGCTGGTGACGAATCTAACGCCTTCAATAAGACGCGCCTTTGCGAAATGCCTGCGCAGATGGAGTCGTTGTCGTCACTGTCAGTAAATGAACCAGCATACACCTCGGTGTCGGAATCGTACACATCATTCACGTTTTTCACGTCGTCTTCGTTCCCTGAGTCCGAAATATCGGAGGTTTCCCGTGCGCAAATTGATTGCAAAACTTCATCGGCCCTCTTGGTGGATAAACCTGAAGTTACAAAGCAAAGTTTATTGTAGGCTTCGGTCCGCACCCGTTTAATTTCGAGAACCAAAATGCTCTACAGTGGACACCGACTTCAAAATATTCAAGCACATGAACCCGATCTCCCTGTGCTTGGACACCCCACTCAACATGCTTCAAACGTTTCTATGAAGACAACATTTTTCTAAAAATGGTGTCCACGTGTTCTCTAGGCATTAAACCTTTATGCCGCGCCGCAAGTGGTTTAAATAAAACCGTTATGAAAAAAAAAAAAAAAGAAAAAACGGCTTACCCCGCTGTCGAGCGTAAAAACGTGGACGTGGTGATTCCCGCCATGTTTTCTCAAGCACGCAACGAACAATTCTGCTGAGCACTTCATAGATGGCGCAACAAACATTGGCCTCCCAGAGGAACATTGGGTCTCTGCTCTGCAAGATGCGTGTTTTTTTCGCGTCCCGTGAGCTAACGTCCTTGTGGGAGAGAAAGGGTCAGAATAGGGTATATATAATGTTTTCCACGGAGCTAATCTCTGGTGAGCTTTTCTCCGGTATTAAAAAAGTAGCCTTAAAACACATATGCAAACTAAAAACAACATCATTTTAAACTGTCCGAGTTAAAACTGAATGTAATAAAATTAACAAAAAAATTTGAGTTATATTTACGGCGCGAAAACGATTTTGTAGTGGGCGCCCGCGATAGCCCGCGGAAAAGTGGCAATTAGCAGTCACGTGGTTTGCTGTCGCAGGTTCGGTGAAAAAAAAATAAACGATCCAAATGTTTCCCATGCAAACAAAATGTATAATTTTGTAGAAACGCTGACCGGACGATAGGTCCACTCCCTGGTGGACGGACTCACTCTGAGGGGCGAGGAACAAGACGGAAACGTTGCGTTAAAATAACGAAAGGTTTACTTGAATCACGTTCAAGACTCAACGCATGCACCAAACGCAAACAAAATAATAATCATACGCCAACTCTGCCCTTCACGCGCGCGACACTCCTACATATATTGAAATTCAAGTAAAAAAAACTCACACAGCTTTCCCTAGCGCGCAGGCGCTACTCACACATAAAAAAAAAATAACGGGCACAGCAGCGGTTTAAAGGCGTTGTCCACATTGGACAGTACACAAAAATCAAACAAACAAACAAAAGTATAACACAATAATAACTCTAAATGTTCTACGGAAGTGAGTGAAGCGAACCTGGGTCCGGAGAGTGGTTTGGGTGACGCGGGCCCGTTGCGGCGCCGGTCGAAACCGGGAAGTCTGCGCGTGCTTGGATGCTCCGTGCGATGCTCCTCGGCACCACACTCATCCACGAGCATGCACACTTGGGGGCCCGCAGAGCCGCGCCGAGGTCTTCCCGCGTTCCGCCTTCTGCCGCACCCGCTGTCGCTCCCAACTTTCGCGTCGCGTCCACCCACTGGTCCAGTCCCTACATACGCTGTCTTGACTCGGCTCGGAATCAAGCCGAGGTCCTCATTTTCCCCTCTCTTTCCTCGATAAGACAACAACAACAAAAACAAGAAACCTCCCGAGTCGGGGACAAAAAAATACCGCCGCACCTCCTCGAGAGGGTACCTCTCCCTCGATTCCGAATTAACGGGGTCGGCGAAACAGCACAACCCGATGACCAGCTGTCCCGCTCAACCCGCGGGGCAAGGGGCGTCCAACGACCGGATGCGCTCACTCACGAAAACTCCAAAAAAATATAAAAGCAGTCGAATTCTGTGACACCACCCCCAATTCCAAAATATTCACCAGTGAATATTTAGACAATCACAAAATTTGACACGAAACTGGGCGGCAGCCATGACATATGCATGCAGCTGAACAGATATTTGTCGGGAACAAACATTAACTTGAAGCATGTTAAAATATAATCGTGCACACAGATCAAAAATAAAACATACAGACCCCCGGGGCTCCTCCGAGGCAATAAAGACGCTTCGTTCGAGAAAGCTAGGGTGCATGATCAAAGTTCAGTTTCTCACTTCTATTAAATTCAAGTCAAGATCATGAAAGTCACTAAACAACCAGTACGTAAGATAGGGCCCGCAATACGAAAGAGAAGTCTCTTCTCATTTCTCCCAACTTACCGCAAAAAAAAGGAAACATGAAAAATAACTTGAATACCTCCAATTTCACACAGGGTTGCGGAGCGCATGCTGACAAAATTAATTTATACATACACCTCTGCCCACACCCAGAAGGGAACCTTGCCCATTCTTTTCATGAGCTGGGTCTCCACATGCCAGGTATCAACGCTATCTAACAATTACCTAACAGTTACAAAACGAAACATGTTAGGAACGACTGAGCTACATGTTAAGCCGCTTTACATCTATTCAATTAGGACCTTTTTCTACCTGCTCAGTAAAGGGTCCCTACCTGACCTCCCAGCCTGGCTCCCGCAACGCTCTGCATAGTTTGGAATGCCCTGTCGTCCTTGCGCCTCTATGAAACGCCTCGTAGTCTGCTGCTTCCGGAGCAGCTTTTTTTCCGGGCTCCCGCTCGCAAGCACTCCGGTCTTGAGTGGGGGTTGCACTTGGTGAGAGCGACCGGTTCCCATTGATTGCCGTCCCTCTTCGAAGCCTTTTCCGCAGACTCCCGCTCGACTTCATCACATTACTCCGCACCCTGGAGTCGTTCCTTGCTTTTTCTGTCTTCCTCCTGGATGCGTCTCTCGGTGTCCCGTCGGCTTCACACTCGGAGAAGACGCTTTCTCGGTCTGGAAGCTGTTGCTCTTTCGTAACGAGGACCCTTCCCTTGGTGTCTTGGCCCGCGCGTATGAATCGGCTCTCGCCGTCCTCTTCTTGAATCTCGCCCTCAGATGCCCGTGCGGCTGGAAGATCGGCGGACGTTTACAGGACTCCGGGTTTCTGTTGCCGTTCTCGTGCGTCGCCGGCTGGCTGGCGGGCGAATCTGCCATGTTGCCGCCAGCTCTGACCTTCGCCGGCTTTCCCTTGATGACGCTGTCTTTGTCGCCGCCCCCTTGCTCGCTGCAGGCTCCAACTTTGCGCCTCTGTCCATCGAGTGCTGCTTTCCGGGACGTCTCTCGCTCGGGCGGCCCGAGTGTTCCCTTTTCGTCTTTGTTGTCGGAAGCGATTCCAAGAACCTCCGGCAAGTCCTCGCTTCCCGACAACCTCGACCAGCTGATGCGCCTCTTCTTGGGCGATCGCGTCTTGTCAACATGCGACGAACCGCACTTGCGCGGCAGCTTGGCAGCCGGGTTCTGGTTCTCCGGACCGTCCCCTTCAATGTGGACCCCGGCTACCTCCAACTTTTGGGGCCTTGGCACGGAAGCAACCCTCTCTGTCAGGGTCTCCGTGTGGGCCACGCCCTGTTCCCTCTGAGGGGCCTCTTCCTCGGACTCGAGCAGCCGGATCGTCTCTTCCAAGCAACAGACTTCAACCCGTGTTTGTTCTTAGTCAACCAGGTTCCGCATCTTGGTGAATACGTCCACATCTTCGGTCGAAAGGCATTGCGGAGTCTTCCCCCCGCTCTAACATTTCTTTCAGCTTTCGAATTTCGGCCTCAGCTTTTGTTCGGTACTCGAAAAGCTTATCTGTTTGTTCTTGAGATTCCCATTTTCGTTTAGGAGTTCGCTCTCCCAGTTTTGGACAAATTCCAAGTCCTGCTTAGCATCAACTAGCTGAGTTTGTAACCACTCCTCAAGGCTAGATTTATCGAGACCTAAATCTTGCCATAAGACTAATAGCTCCTTAAGCTTCATATTTTGGTCGCGTGGACCCTTCTAGTTCCCGTTACCGTAGGATACTTTCTCCATACTACCCGTCGGCAAGCTGGGCTGTGAGCTCCCGCAATGGCGTCAGCCCCACATCGCACTTCTTTCGGCCCAGGCGACCTCAATCTCGCCCCCGCTCTTCTGAGACTGAACCGTCACCACGGTCAGCAGGTCCTGTCGCGGACGCCAGTTTGTCACAGGTTCGATGAAAAAATAAAAGATCCAAATGGATCCCCATGCAAACAAAATTTAAAATTTTGTTAGGACCGCTGACCGGACGATAGGTCCATGTCCTGGTAGACGGACTGACTGTGAGGGGCGTGAAACGAGACGGTAACGTTGCGTTAAAATAACGAAGGATTTACTTGAATCACATTCAAGACACAACGCAAACACCAAATGCAAACAAAATAATAATCACACACCAACTCTGCCCTCCTCGCGCGCGGCACTCTTACACATAATGAAATTCAAGTAAAAAAAATTCACACAGCTTTCCTTAGCGCGCAGGACCTACTCACCCATAAAAAAATAACCCGCACGGGCAGCGGTTTAAAGGCGTTTGACCACACTGGACAGTACACAAGAACAAAAAAAAGTATAACACAATAGTAACTCTAAATGTTACACAATTCTACGAAAGTGAGTGAAGCGAACCTGGGTCCGGAGAGTGGTGTGGGTGACGCGGGTTTGCTGCGGCGCTAGTCGAAACGGGGAAGCCTGTTGGTGCTTGGATGCTCCGTGCGATGCTCCTCGGCACCACACTCTTCCACGAGCAAACACACTTGAGGGCCTGCAGAGCCGCTCTCGGGGAACCGACATTTTAGAAACAAAATCTTGTGACACCGCGCCCCTTCGAACAGAAAAGGGCGAAGCTTTTGTTTGTTATCCTACGAGTCAAAAGGGAAGTGACGATTTCCTTGAGCCTTTTGTTGCTCAAACATCAATATATTTTATTAGAAATGGAGTGCGACAAAATAAAAAGATTAATAAGTAACTTTTCGAGACCATCGGAAGGTCTCGAAAAGAGCGCAAGCACCACGTGACTATAGTGGTCAGTCACGTGACTGCTAGTTGCCACTTTTTCGCGGGTTCCTGCTGGCGCCAACTACAAATTCGTTTCGCGCCGTGAATATAGCTTTAACTTTTTTTACGTTATATGTTCATTTTATAATATACTTTTGACATTCATGCGGCTTAGTTTTTTTTTTGTAGTTGCATACGTTTTTTAGTGATAATAAAATAAGCACAAAAGCTCAGTTAGGTCATAAGTCTTTCGGCATTGACCTCGCGTATATTTTGTTGATTAGATATCATAACAGCAGCCGGCTAGACACAGTTTCAGCTAGCACTAAACGAATGCGTAGGTAGGTATATAAATAATCACTTTCCATGTTCAATTAGTACCAGTTGTATTGCGCATGAAAGTAGGATCTTTCGGTTTATTCTTTTATGTTTATCAAGATTTCAGGTGTAGCACGATCGCTCCGCAGGATGAAACCTCTCGCATGAAGTTCGCGTCATGAGCCCTTCGTTTAAAAAAGTTCGTGTTCAGTGACCCTGTTTTATATTTTATAGGCGGCAATAACCCGGTGCTTGCTCTCTGAGCCCCATATTTTGACATAAAAGGGCAAAATATACACAACGCTGGTTTGCGTCAACACTTCAACTTATAATGAATGATATGTATTAAAGGAGTCCTTCCATGTAATAAAAGAATATTTTTTTTAATATATTTCGAGACCGATGTAACGGACATAAAAAAGGAAGATTTATTTTGACATCGGTCATCAAAGCAAACACTGCAGTTAATAAATGTGCTTGGTGAGTGTCAATTTTATAGTAACTTTTTTCTCGAAAAAAAGAAAACTCAAACCAAAAGTTTAGAAACAACAGTTCCCAACGTTTCGGGGTCGACTTGACTCCTTCCTCAGGGGTGACTAAAAATGGAATGGGACAGTTTGTCACAGGTTCGATGAAAAAATAAAAGATCCAAATGGATCCCCATGCAAACAAAATTTAAAATTTTGTTAGGACCGCTGACCGGACGATAGGTCCATGTCCTGGTAGACGGACTGACTGTGAGGGGCGTGAAACGAGACGGTAACGTTGCGTTAAAATAACGAAGGATTTACTTGAATCACATTCAAGACACAACGCAAACACCAAATGCAAACAAAATAATAATCACACACCAACTCTGCCCTCCTCGCGCGCGGCACTCTTACACATAATGAAATTCAAGTAAAAAAAATTCCCACAGCTTTCCTTAGCGCGCAGGACCTACTCACCCATAAAAAAATAACCCGCACTGGCAGTGGTTTAAAGGCGTTTGACCACACTGGACAGTACACAAGAACAAAAAAAAAAGTATAACACAATAGTAACTCTAAATGTTACACAATTCTACGAAAGTGAGTGAAGCGAACCTGGGTCCGGAGAGTGGTGTGGGTGACGCGGGTTTGCTGCGGCGCTAGTCGAAACGGGGAAGCCTGTTGGTGCTTGGATGCTCCGTGCGATGCTCCTCGGCACCACACTCTTCCACGAGCAAACACACTTGGGGGCCTGCAGAGCCGCTCTCGGGGAACCGACATTTTAGAAACAAAATCTTGTGACACCGCGCCCCTTCGAACAGAAAAGGGCGAAGCTTTTGTTTGTTATCCTACGAGTCAAAAGGGAAGTGACGATTTCCTTGAGCCTTTTGTTGCTCAAACATCAATATATTTTGTTAGAAATGGAGTGCGACAAAATAAAAAGATTAATAAGTGGATTCACGAGTGCCACTCCATCCTAAGGAGAAAAGAACTGGACCTGTACTTCACGCGTCGGCAGCTCGAACATCGCATCCCCGGTGTGCTTCCGTCGTTGCAGTCGTTCGCTTCCAGCATCGCCTCCGCTACTAGAGAAAAACGACAGGCATCTCAAGAAGAGAAGCTTTCTAAGCTAAGGAAAAAAGACCCGGAAAGGGGAGGCGCTGACACCGCCAGTTTTGTCACGAACCGGTCTTCAAGACAACTCTCCCCCTGCGAGATTAAAGTCTTGGCAAAAGGCCACGGCTTCAACATGACCACGACCCGGCCCCCTCTACCAAAAATGATTGCCGCTGTGGAAGACGGCATTGCGCGTCTAGACCCTAGCGTCCGAGAAGGTGTACGACTTAAAGCGATAGGCATCCTTTTAAAACCTCCGCCGAGGCAACGCCACAATCTATCTCGCGATGAAACTGCTGCGCTTCGGAAGCTCCGCGAAGATACAGAGATTGTGCTACTGCCGGCAGATAAAGGGAAATCTACCGTCGTCCTGGACCGGGAGGAGTACGAACAGAAGGCACGGGATCTTCTGGAAAGTCCGGCCTATGAAAAGCTTAAGAAAGATCCAACGTCCCAAAATCAGCGGAACATGAACAAGATGTTGTCCGACATTTTCAAGCAATACCCAGAGTCGAAAGCCCTTTACTTGAATCTCATCTGCAGGAATGGCTCTGCGCCAAGCTTCTACGGACTACCCAAGACCCACAAACCTAACATCCCCTTGAGACCTATCGTGGATTTTACGACCTCCCCGCTCCGAGCGCTGTCAAATTACCTACACCGGACTATAGCTCCCCTTGTTGGAAATACGCCGACACATGTGCTGAACACCGGCCACTTCGTGGAACGTGCCTCGCAAGTGAGACTCAGCGATGATGACACGATTGTGTCTTTCGACGTTGTGTCGCTCTTTACCAGCGTGCCAGTTCCCTTAGCAGTTGCTGCAGCCAGAGAGGTTCTCGAGAAAGACGAAACATTGGGTTCAAGAACCAGCCTCAGTGTTGATGAGCTATGCCGCCTTCTCGAGTTCTGCCTTGGCAGTACGTACTTCAGCTTCAAGGGTGAGCTTTTCAAACAAGTCAGCGGAACGGCAATGGGCGCCTCTATTTCGGTCACGACGGCAAACCTCACCATGGAAGTGGTTGAACAGAAAGCGCTTAGCACTTTCTGTTCACCATGGAAGTGGTTGAACAAAAAGCGCTTAGCACAGGCCAAAAGAGTTCATGCGCTATGTAGATGATTGCTTTTGCATCGTGAAGAAATCAGAGGTGAACCACTTCCTCGCACACCTGAATTCCATAGAACCGGCCATCCAGTTCACTGTAGAACACGAGAGAGATGGAGTCTTGCCGTTCCTCGATGCTCTGGTGAAAAGGCAAGGAGACAAGCTGGGGTTCACGGTCTACAGGAAGCCAACACACACCGGACGCTACCTTGATTATGACTCGAACCACCCAACGAGTCGCAAGACGCCGGTGGTCTCTACTCTCTTGTCTAGAGCAACGACCATCTGCTCGTCGGAAAGAGACAGAAGAAAGGAGAATCAGACCATACTTGCTGACCTCCAAAAAAACGGCTATTCAAGGAGTTTCGTCCAACGCGTCGCCCGTCGACAGTGCTGCACGCGCAATAACCATGGATCATCGGGTGACACACAGCCCCGCCCCATCGCGCGCATCAGCGTCCCCTATGTAAAAGGGACGAGCGAGACACTGGCGCGCGTGCTCCGAAAAGAAGGGATTCAAGTGGCGCACAAGCCAGTGTCAACATTAGGACGGCTCATGCCAAGGCCGAAAGATCGCCTCCCAAAAGAGAAAGCACAGGGCGTGGTCTACAAGATACCGTGTGCAGAGTGCCCCGCCGCCTACATCGGTGAAACTAAATCTTTTCCCGAACGCATGCGCCAGCACCAGAACGATGTGCGCAATTTCGATCGCGAGCGTAGCGCCGTCGCGGAACATTTCGAGGTGTTTGATCATCGGATCGACTTCGGAAAAGCACACGTGATAGACACGGAGCCACATATTCGAAGACGCCTGTTCTTGGAGTCGTGGCACATCCAGAATACACCGGGGAACATTAACAGGTCCCTCGGGGCCTTACCATCTATTTACGTCCATGGCCTGGGTCACGTTCAGAAAACATCACCTCGGTAGAAGAACAAGGAGAGGTCGAAGCTCGCGCTGTCCCATTCCATTTTTAGTCACCCCTGAGGAAGGAGTCAAGTCGACCCCGAAACGTTGGGAACTGTTGTTTCTAAACTTTTGGTTTGAGTTTTCTTTTTTTCGAATTGTTCCCCAAACAAGACAGATCTCTGTCGAAGATGTTTACTTTCAAGTAACTTTTTTCTTAACGGATAACTGCGATATCTGCCCAAAGCCTTCTTTCTCATTATATTTTTTGCTTCATTTATCACCGACTTCTTTGTTGTTGTTGTTTCGTAATGTCCTGCACCTATAATTTATCATTGATTAGAAATAAAAAAAAAACACGTTTCCTGGGACACGGCATTGAAGTGCCAATATCTAGCATGAACAGATTCGAAGAAGCGAGTATGAAACGGTGGCCTTGACCACAATAAGCCTTGTTCATACTTTAGGGACCAACTACGACCGACTCCAAGAAAACGAACTTTTGCGCCAGTTACGATTGCCATTGCAAAAGCCCTTGCGCAATTTCAAAGGCCAAGTGTTTTTGAAAACGGGATTAAAGGAGCGTGCCTTTTGGCTCGAAGACATTTGACACGGAGCATTTGAGATTGGACCTTCGTGTATCCACCCCCAAAGCTGTGCTTTCGTACCCATGCGGTTGCAAAGTTGCCTAGGTAAAAACGGAAATAGAGCAATTTTTTGCATTTGCCATTTGTTGTAACTGGCACGCTCACTTGAACGAGAACGTCGCGCAGTCTTACGCCGCTGCATCCTGCCACCTTGCTGAATGCAGCAGCGTAAATCCCCTTTGCCCCGATGAAGTTCGTCTTCTAACTTCGAAGACATCTTTGTTGTAAATATTGTTTAATTCGAACACGTAGCCACCCGGGCCTCACGCGCTGACTGGTTGCGTGCTCACGTGACGTGCGCTTTAATGACGCGCTCGCTCGTGTTGTAGCGCTCTCGAGTCGCGCGCGCTTACGCCGCGGAGCTCTCGGTTCGTGAGCTCTAGAGTAATGCAGCCCTTCCAAAGAACTTCCCGGTCTAAACAGTGCAATCATGTTTTGTGCCTCCTAGGGAAACTTTGGGTTAGAACTTCTCTGCAATAATTGGAATACAAAAAAAAACGGCCTCGTTTTTTTTTTTTTTTTTTTTTTTTTGAGAAGATGAGTGTTGGTTCTTGGATGTATCTCCATTTCCTTGCTGAAACTAAAATTTGTTTGTATGAGTTCCAGTTGGTTATCTACTTTGAGAATTATGTATATATGGGGACGATACTAAATGAACAATTCAGCTGTGCATGAGACGTACGTTTATTTGCGGTTTTTGTTTTTTTGTTTCTTCTAGTATGGTTGCTTCTCGTTTCTCACAAAAGTAATAGTGTTGCGTGTTTGTTTAGGCCGCGGAAGTTGACTCTGCCCCAAGGGGGGTTCGAGTATCTCCGCTGTAGATGAGGAATACAGCCAGTGCAGTAGGGCTGCTAGCCTGGGTTATTTCACGAGCTTCACGCCGTAGTGATACACGAAGACAAGCCGGCATGACGCTTATTCAGGTAGAAACGGTCAGGGGTGAAGATTGAGTCCAGGATCCCTGGGGTCTGCAGCACGAGGTTACGATCTTCGTGCTTCAAGCTGCAGTGCTCTGACACACTTAGTCACCAATATCCCAAGTTTATCCGCTCGATTTTAGGCGGTTTCAGAAAATAGTAATCTCTAACCATGCTCGTGACTGCGCCATCAGTGTATTATCGTTGATAATGCGCCTTTGGCACGCCCTGAACGCGCCTGCACGCATCAATTTGTCAATTTTCGCCCCTGCACCGCGAAAATTGACAAGTTGGAAAATTGTTGGTTTTCAGCTACCAGCTTTATAGGGTGTAATTTTACGAAGGAAATATGTGGAATGTTTGATCGGGTTATTTAAAATAACAAGAAATGGCGGAATGTAACGTAAACAACTCACGACGGTCAGTAGTGCATGATAGTGTTCCGGTGCTTCTACTTGCTTTTCCTCAATCATTGAAGTACAGAACCTGGATTCTAAATTATATCAACCTGTTAACGCGTTCAGTAAAGCAAGCGCTGAAGTAAAAGACAAAATCATTGACCAGCCTCGTGTTAATCTACAGTAGAGTAACAGCGATAGCAGCGACAAGCCTCGCCTAAGTCGTTGGGCGTCGGTTTCGCGTTGACCCACCGTGGGCCGCGTGAGCATTAGCGTTCGAAACAAAATAGACATCTGGTTCTTTTGTTCCGAACGCGTTTATTTTATTTATTTTTTGTTCCGGAGCGCGTGAAACCGAGTCTCCTGGCACAAGCTTTTTGGCATCAACGATGCTACAGCGGCCTTTAGTTATCGCCTAGTTTTTTTTTTCTTTTCCAGAGATCGCGAGCACTGGGCATTGCGTACTGCAAAAGCCTAAGTACAAAGCGGACTGTTACCGCTGTGACGCAGCTAAGTGCTAACGCCACCATTTCGCACGAAGAGGACAGAGGTTCAATTCCCGCAGGCGCCTCGTGACTTTTTCAAGGATTAAAAAACATCCACGGCGTACGCCCTACAACGCTATCTTCAACATCAATCGCGAACGTCATTTCTTGCAGTGGGAAGAGCGAATGACAGCTATTGGTGTAAAACTGTAGAAATGTAGTTTCCAACACATTTTCTATGGCCAACGAGTTGGGCAATTAGTTCCGGAGTCATGGGAAAAAAAAAAAAAAAGACAGAGTATGATCCCAGGGCTCAAGAATGACGAATGTCAGCATTACATTGAAATAGGTTTTCAGGTAAACGCGTCTTTAGGGTAAAATACTGTTAGGCTTTATTTAGGTTTGTGGGTGGAGGAGCGTTGGGTAGGAAATAGCTTCCGAAAAATATACCTATATAATGTGGTATATGAAAGTATCATATAAGAGTTTACAAATATCTTTAAGATTACAGACTAATCAGATATAAACGTGTCTTATCAGATATAAGCGTGCCCGCGCGATTTACAGGCAAAAAAATTGCGTGGCTTCAACTCTGTCACGGTAATTCAGAAGGGCGCGGTTTTCTGTATTTTCTGTATATCACTAATCTTACTGGCGAAAGCTGTCATTTCCGAGGCTTCACGGCAGATCCCCCGGTCTGGCTCGCCAAGGATCGTCGCGGCTGAAAAATGTTCCTCTATGTATTTATCGCGAAAAACTCATTCCCATTCAGTCAGGATGTCACGAAACACCATGTCATCACGCGACGTTGTGGCATCACGTAACATGGTCACGTACATTGTGGCCTCGCTAGACTTCTTGGTTAGTGTTATGTAGGATTGTGTGCAGCATTTGTGCAGCGCCTCGGATATCATCGCAGTTTATCTAGAGGACACTTTAAGGAATC
The DNA here is from genome assembly GCF_016920785.2 of Ixodes scapularis. Classification (NCBI taxonomy): domain Eukaryota; kingdom Metazoa; phylum Arthropoda; class Arachnida; order Ixodida; family Ixodidae; genus Ixodes; species Ixodes scapularis. The sequence continues at coordinate 72,930,129 of NW_024609837.1, forward strand.
CGATTTCTTTTTTTCGCTATCTCTTTCTTTTTCTCTCTTTCTTGTTTCTATGGTTTTAATATTGTAAGCAATAGATTATATATTCGACTTCTTTCCTTAGGTAGCACTACAAATACTAAATTTCCGTCTTATATTTTATTTTGTCGTAATTTCATATAGGTATTTGTTGAAATTGGAACACTGGGAAAGAAAAAAAAGTGAAACCGAAGGGGTGCAATTGAAAGTAACGAGAGAGAGATAGAGATAAGGCGACAAGGCACGTGAAAGCAACAATACTACATAGAAGACGACAAGGCCTGAGCATGACGTCACTGTTCTGAAACGCTTCAAGACGTGCTGGCCGTGAATATGACGCAAGCTTGAAGGCGGTGCATGAATCAACTAGGGATGACGTTTGAGGGAGAGAATGCGCGAGCATTGTCTTCTAGATGGTATTGCACTTCGCAATACTCCGTTTCACGATAGCTGGGCGAACTGTGGAGGATACGGCACCCGCAAATCAATAGGGAGTTTTAGTAGACCGTGTTTCCCCCTCCGCTAGCCCTCCGCTACGAAGAAACCGCCACTGCGCCTGCGCGCAGATGGCCTTGGCTGTACGGAGGGGCTTAGCGGAGCGGGAAACACGGGCTACTAAAACTCGCTAATAAGAGCGCGGAGCGGGGCGCCTAACACCCGTAGAGGTATTATAATGTACGCTAGAGGTTCAAATGGCGCTAGTGTGCTGCTGAAAATTGAAGCAGACAAATTAAAGCTGTTCAAAACTGACATCCGGTAATGTATTTATATCGGATAAAACGAGTGGAATTCTCTATGCGCTTGATTATAAGAGCAAATATCACAGAAAATGCGTACGTACATGGTAGATTAGATCCTTTCTCAGTCACGCAGACGAAGTAATTGGTTAGTTGTTCTTTTTGTTTATTTAGAATTGATGGAATTAAAAAAAAACAGTGCTAAAACGGCTTCGTACATGAATTTACGTGCGCTGTCGGACACAGTTAGCACGGGCATGTCGTCGGCGCTTTCCAGCAAGTGGAATATACGTGCGAAACGAACGAAGGAGTTGGGGAAAACCAAGAGAGACGGAAAAAACTGCGCAATACCACAAGAAACACAGCTCCTTGTGCATGCAGACGATCAAAACAATTGAAGGTCACGTAATATTGTCCGATTTGCAATAAGCAAGCATTGATTTATTTTTTTTTACTCATAAATAGGTGCGAAGATGCTTGTTCTGCTTTCAAAACATCACCCGCACGCTCGAAATCTTTGAACATAGAGAGAAGCAAGAAAAGAGGTGCGCGATAAAAACTGCCCGGCATAGGAAATAATAAAATTACACACTTTTCATAGCCGAAATACTTTATATTTTACTGTTTGAATGTTTTTAACCGCTCTTAAAAATGCACGACGGAGTCGTTTTCATATATGTGGCACGACTTGCATATTAACAGCACATAAGCATCACCGGAATGCTGGTGAGCCTTGTGAACGCTGTATATTTATGTCGATTGTAATTTTGTGTGGAATCGACGCTCGTTTTCATATGCTTGCTATGAAACGGAGGTTAAGGCATGAAATATAAAGAAGTTTAATATGGTTCAGTAGTAAAGAACAATGTTGTAACTAAAGTAATTACACTTTTACAATTTTAATAAAGGTCCATACTATTCGGTACGACACAAATAACAAACGTTATTTATGTTATTTTCCGTCGAAGAGACAAAATGCACGCGTGTTTTCCCATAGGAATGCACAGAAGTACCGGGAAAGTAGACCGGTTGCTGTGTGCTCCAATTTGCCTTCCGGAAGTCGCATAGACAGTAGCGTCAGTTGCACCTCTAGCGTACATAATATTAACTCTATGGTGCAACTACGTCACGAGAGCCTGTGTTTCACTGCGCCAAGAGTCGTTTGCTGGCCAAAAGTCGTCTGCTTCGAAACCAACCAACTTCGGATGAACGTCCACCGCCGCAACTTAACCGTCTGCTAGAGTAGCGAGCTCTTCGCGAACAGTCCATGAGACAACAATACGCCCAATTTACCCGTGAGTGTGTGATAACGATACCGTGAGTCTGTGAGAGCGACGGTCGACCACACGGTTGCGATCGCCAACGGCCACGGCGCTACAAGGAGAAAAATATCAAAAGCGGATACGGGATGTGGCGTCACTTTTTTTGTTATAACGTCAATATTTGTTCCTCTTTTTTATGTATTCTTGCCAGAGCTGGAATCACGCGTGTTCAATTGCCATTAGAAAGAATACATATATATATATATATATATATATATATATATATATATATATATATATATATATATATATATAGGTAAAGTAAGGTAAATATAAAAACAATGAACCGGGAAAGTTAAAAAGTCAAAGATGCGTACTCTCGGAGTTGCTAATTCGAAGTGTATTACGACGTTTCGAGCGGGGACCGGTCGTCATCAGGTCAATGAAGAGCGGTCCCCGCTCGAAACGTCGTAATAAACTTCGAATTAGTAACTCCAACAGTACGCACCTTTGACTTATATATATATATATTGTTACGGTGAAAGGTGCTTTATTTACAGAAGATTAAGGAGGGTTGTAGGAGAAGGATGAGGGTGGTTGCTTCAAACTTGAGGGATCGGGCGATCGGGCACTTCTTCCTTTTTCCCTGCCTGGTTGCCCGTCTTCGTTTCCTTCCTCTTCGTGAGATTACCTCCCTCGCACAGAAAACGACGCCTCGTCGTTGAGCTACGGGGCCGACGGTGCGATGCATGGCTTTAGACGGAGCACGTGTACTGTGTCTCTTTGTTTGCGGCGTCCGTCGTTTTGTTCATGGAGGGGTTCTATGACATAGGTGACGTCACTAGATTTGTGGCAGATCCGGTAGGCTCCAATGTAGGGATGTTGTAGCTTGTCGGCCAATCCGACATGGCGCTGCGGTGTCCAAAGAAGGACAAGATCTCCGGGAGAAAAACTAACATGCTTGTGGGAACTGTCCTACCGAGTGCACTGGCGCTCTTGAGAATCGAGAGTGCGTAGACGAGCTAATTGGCGGGCGTCTTCGGCTCGACTTACTGCATCGGATGCGAATGCTGTTAGCGAAGCGTCTGGTTGAAGTGGAAGGAGAGAATCAATCATTAAGGGAGGTTCACGGCCAAAGAGTACATAAAGTGGGGTAAAACCCGTTGAGTCGTGGCGTGAAAAAGTATATGCAAAAGTGATATATGGTAAGGCGGCGTCCCCATTGCTATGATCGGACGAGACGTACATAGACAGCATGTCGGATAATGTCCTGTTCAGTCGCTCGGTCAATCCATTTGTTTGTGGATGATAAAGGAATGTCCACACGAAGGAGAACTCCGCCGACGGATGTCGTGACGTCAACAACCCGGAAAACTCCGCCCCCGGCTCCGCCACGTGCACCTGCGGAGCTTTCGTGCTGACAGCACGAAGACTCCGCGCCTCCGCCCCGGAGGAGAGCGGCGCCGCAAGGCGTCAAAAAGGGATGACGTATGTCTCACGTGATCCGTGCTCCGCAGAGGAAAGGGGCGGATTTCTCCTTCGTGTGGATACCCCTTAAGCGGTGGTGACTTGGTAGCGTACGGAGCAGGATTCTAGGATTTCTGAGACCACGCGCGAGAGGAAAGAACCTCCGCGATCGCTGAGAAGTTCTCGGGGTGCTCCGTATTTCAATATCACCTCCTCCAAGATGAACTTGGCTAGGTCAACTGCAGTACTGGTTGGAAGGGCGCGGGTGATCGCATAACGAGTGGTGTGGTCTATTGCAACTGCGATCCAGCGGTTGTCAGTGCGTGACGAAGGAAATGGTCCTAGAAAATCAACCCCGAGTCGATGGAATGGACTGAGCGGAGGGTGGAGCGGTTGAAGGAGTCGTGATGGTCGACTATGCGGTTTCTTTCGACGTTGACAAGAATCGCATGAGGAGACATATTTCTTAACAGTTTGATACATGCCAGGCCAATAAAAACGTTCCTTAACCTTTGTGTAGGTGCGAAGCAGGCCGAGGTGACCTGATGAAGGGACGTCGTGTAGTTCGTTAAGAATAGTTGTCCGTAGGTCTTTAGGATCAACTACAAGCCACGGTATACCATCTGGTCGGAAATTTGGCCGGTATAGGATGTCGTTTCGAATGCGAAAGAGTCCTGAGTGTGGCTGGTTTAGGTTTGACGTTAGATGTTCAATGTGAGCTCGAAGAGCTGGGTTACGGCGTTGTTCCTGGGCAAGGTTGAGAAGGTCTGAGATTGGGAGGACAGGCAGCTCAGTGTCATCTGAGGAATCGACTGTCCTCACTGGGTAGCCGGACGAACAGTCAGCATCTTGGTGCATTTTTCCAGATTTGTATACCATGGTAAAGTCATATTCTTGAAGTCGAAGCGACCAGCGGCCGAGGCGGCCAATGGGATCTTTCAGGGACGACAGCCAGCAGAGCGCGTGGTGATCAGTTATGACACGAATGGGACGCCCAAAGAGATATGGCCGAAATTTAAAAATTGACCATACCACAGCCAAGCATTCCCTCTCAGAGATGGTGCAATTACGCTCAGCTGGTGAAAGGAGGCGGCTGGCGTAGGCAATTACTCGTCCTGTACCAAGTTGATTCTGCGCAAGAACAGCTCCGATAGAGTGACCACTGGCGTCGCCTCGAATTTCGGTGGTTGCCGTATCATCGAAATGTCCACGAATGGGGCTTGATGTCAAAGCAGCCTTGAGATACCCGAACGACGAGTGGTGTTGATTGTGCCATTCGAAAGGTTGATTTTTCTTGAGGAGAGAGGACAGTGGTAGTGGGATGTGTGCAAAATCTCGAATGAAGCGGCGAAAGTAGGAGCAAAGCCCCAAAAAACTCCTAACGTCTTTCGTTGATTGAGGTTTGGAAAAATCTTTGAGTGCCTAAGTTTTTTCTGGGTCTGGGAGGATACCATTTTTGTCAACGAGGTGCCCCAGAACTTTAATTTGCTGACTTCCGAACCGACATTTTGATGAGTTGATTTGTAGTCCAGATTGTTGAAAAACTTCAAGAACTTGCTGCACACGTTCGAGGTGTTTAGCGAATGAGTCAGAGAAAATGATTACATCATCAAGGTAGCATAAGCATCTTACCCATTTTAGGCCTTTGAGGAGACGATCCATCATTTTTTTCGAACGTGCCTGGCGCATTGCAAAGGCCAAAGGGCATCACCTTAACTTCGAAGAGTCCGTCAGGTGTGATGAACGCAGTTTTTCGCGGTCCGAATCGTCGACGCTGATTTGCCAATACCCAGAGCGTAGGTCAATGCAGGAAAAATATTCCGCGCCATATAAGCAATCGAGAGTATCGTCGATACGGGGCAGAGGGTACACATCTTTTTTGTTATCTTGTTTAATTTGCGGTAATCGTCGCAGAAGCGCCATGATCCGTCCTTCTTTTTTACTAAGACGATAGGAGAAGACCAAGGACTTGACAAGGACTGGACAACGTATTTTGACAGCATCTTATTAACTTCATGTTGGATAGCGCGGCGTTCGCTCGGTGATACTCCGTAAGGACGGTGGTGGATTGGAGGATCAGTACCGGTATGGATTCGGTGAGTAACTGCATTTGTCTGGCCAAGAGGACGACTTGGAAAGTCAAAGATGGTGTGGTACTTGGAAAGCAGGTCGTGAAGTTGATGGATCTTATCCTCGTCCAAAGTCGGATCAATCATGGCTGTAATGCTTGTCAAGGCAGGGCTCGATAGTTGCTTAGCGACGGTGCTTCCTGATTATTCCTCGGAAATGGCTGCGACGACACAACTGATTGTGGTGAAACTTCGCGCAATAGTCATACCTTTCGGTAATATTTGATGACTCTGACCAATATTGACTACCCATAAATCTGTGGCACCACTTTGGATAGTTGCGACGCAGTGTGGTATTGCAAGTTGCCTTTCAAGCTAGATGCTCATATTCGGTATGATAATGTAGTCACCGTCTTGGATCGAGTGGGTCGTTCTGACATTTATGGCGGCAGCAGACAAGGGCGGAATACGTGATGTCTCAAGACAACATAATCTGGACACAACCGAGTCAGAAGCGTCGCAGGACTCACTGGTATCGAGCTCAATCTCGCCTTTGCCACAGTCGATGAGAGCCGAATGTTAGGAGAGAAAGTCCCAGCCGAGGATGATCTCGTGGGGACAGGTTATAAGGACTGTAAGAAGGATGAAGGTAGTCTTGTTGTTAACAAATATGCGAGCGCCGCACATGCATGAGGTGAGATAATGCCGCCTTGTGCACCGCAGAGCGTTTTCGTGTCAGGTGGCGTCAGTACTTTTCGTAAGCGTCGTCGGAGATCTTCGCGCATTATAGAAATTGCGGCTCCATTATCTACAAGGGCTAATGCGCTAATAAGGTCAATATAAACAATGAGTCGATTATGAGATGTAGCGACGATATTCCATTGAGGATTTGCAGCTATAAACTGTGATGCAGCATCCCCTCCTAGAGCTACATGGTTCAGTTTTCCGAGGGTGGAAGATCATGGGACGGCGAAGCGGGGTGGCGAACGAGTGGGGAAAATGAATGACGGCGGCGCGGGGACTGAGGCCGAGGGTTCCGCGATGAGCGATGGAATGTTGCATCTTCGCTTGGGAGGTCATCAGAGGGAGAAGCGAAGTTTCTATTGTAATGGCGACCGTCATTGGTGGGTAGAAACGTCCGGTTGTTTGGTTGTCGGTTGTTCCAGCAATTTCGACAGTAGCGGGCGATGTGACCAGCCATACCACAAGCAAAACAAATGGGTCGGTTGTCGGGGGTCCTCCACGTGGCGGGATCACGTCGGTTTTACGATCTGAAGGATGGCGTCGCAGTTGAGGATTCGCAGGCGCAGCATTCCGGTGTATGTGCCTGTTGATCAAATGATGGTCGAAGACTTGGATGGGGCGAGCCGCAGAGCTTCTCCATTTCTTCCCTAACGACAGTTTTAACGGCGGCGGGATAACTCGCTAGTCGATGAGCGCGGAGACCGGGAAAAACCGTCAGCGGGCATCATCGCCTCCAGTTCTCGGCGGACGATTTTTGTGATGCGCTCTGTCTTAGTATCCGGATTTCAAAAATTTTAAATTAACCGGGTTCTCCTCGCTGATGAGGGACCTCTACATCGGGTATGACGTCTCTAGTAGTGGGTTCAACAAGACACAGAACTTTGCCTAATATCAGTCAGCAACTAGCTATGGTGTCAATAAAAAATATTAATTGAATTACTGGTCGGGGCCTACTTTCGGCTTCACAATATTTATAAGACTACAAAAGAAAAACTGCACGAAACATTTAGGGAAAGAAACATGTCCTTGAAACACGCTAACATGTGTGTGTGTACGTGTGTGCGCATGTGTGTATTTTACTTTTGCTGACAAAAAATTCTTGGGGTTCGGGGCAAAAGAAGATAGGTAGCCTCCTCCCGAGGTTCGAGCCCCTCGTTGCAGCACTCGGAAACAAAATCAACGAAATAAATTTACGCGGCAGTTACATACCGTGTAAAAATAAAAATAACACATTGTAAAATACATTAACATGCGAAATAAATAACTGCAGATTACGAGGAATTAATATGTATTTTAAAACAACTCTCTTAATTGGAAAGAAAAATTATATGTTGGCTTTTATACTAAAATGTCCGCCACTTTCGTCGAGAGAAATCTGATGAAATAGCTTCAGACACTGTCCGCCGCCTGAAAACACAAATGGCGACAAACACTCTTCCGGGTCCCAATGTGTCTCCAGTATTGAATTATTTCCCAGGAACCTAACCAGTCGTGCAATAACTTTCTTGGCGAAGCCTGCTAGACAAATGGGACAAACTCGTGTCTCTGTTTCTCAAGTTGACGGCAGCCAAGAAGCGCTGCTGCCACGTAAGCTGGGGAATCTTCCGCCAGAAGAATATCAAGAAAGGCGTAAGAACGACACCTAATCGAAATCCTATAATGTATTCCTAACAGGAATTTGTCACGCTCAAAGGGGCAGTGAATATCTTTATGAACGAAATTTTGTTTACCGGAGATTTGTCCAATTTTCGTAGACTAGAAGTTCTACCATCTGTGGGTTAAATGATGCCGTATAATCCGACCTTCTGCGAGCTTTTTGTTTCCTCGTTTTCTGGAAAAACCATGCACAATTAAGATAGTTGGGTTCACAAGTTCTGCCTTAAATTGTCTAAAAAATATTTAATAATGAATGTTTATACTTTTTCTTTCCCAACGGCAGTGCTCATTAGGACTATTGTCGTCGGATTTCTTCGAAACGACTCGACGAGTAATCATAACTGGCAATTTATGTTCCGGCAGCTTGTGGTTTGTTAAAGAGTGTTGCCTCAAGAAATAGTTTCTGAATAACCAAGTGGAAGCCAATATTACAACCCTGAAAGTGATTTTTAGCCAGTGAAAATATTCGCCTGGTTTAAGGATTGTGCCCGGGACCTCCCAAAGACCAAAGCCGGGGTCACACTGATCATACATTATATTACCAACTGCCTGAAAACACCAGTCATCGCAATATCCTTGGTTCGAATGCCGAGCGCCAAGTTTCTCCTCAAACGCATTGCCGTGCGGCAGTCCAACACAAATATTGGGGTGACTTGCGTTCGAGTTTACATGCACACCGTCTTTTGTATGATGTAAAAGCAGTGTGACCCCAGCTCAACGAAGTGCGCTACCAACCGAGCAAAGCCAGGAAACATCTTCACTGAGAAGATGAGAACGGCAGAGTGGAGCTTCCAATGTCCCGCGTCCAGCGCGATGTTCCAACCTTCGTCAATGCTTCGGCGTCTCGTGCACCTCGAGAGACCGCGCCCGCAGCCAAAGCATGGTGCAAGGCATGGAGAGCATGCTAGAGGTCGGGCGCTCACAAAACACGCCCCGACGTTTTGAATCTGTCGCTGTCTATCCATTCATGCATAGGTATGTTTATCGCACAATGAACAAGTACAAAAATTACCCAGGCCCACGAAAGCTCGTGTTGCAATGGATGGGAATAGTGGTACCATTCTTACGCAGGACAACGCACCGACAAGCTTCCGGGCAAAGCAAAAGTTTGAATTCCTAAAAAGTTGCAGACAAAGAACACGTTACATGTTACAATACCCGACAAGCTAGAAAATTCGTAAATTTAAAATTGAAAGCAATATGATTCAAATACTTATACAGAACGAAGCACCAGCTTACTTCCACGTTAAAACAAGAAGAACCAAAAACCACAGAGGTTACAAATTTGGTTACGCATCAAGGTTATTGCACAACTTTCTTAACAGTTCTAAGTGACTGCAAATCCGAAAGTCCATCTGGCAACATAATATAATGTCGAAACAAAAAGGCAGTACCTTTTTACCGTAATTTGCGAAAACCCTTGGGAGAACAAAACGTGCCATTTTTTTTCAGGAACCTTTGCCTGTTTAGTGGCTGCTTTGAGGTGTATTTGTAGTAATTGTGTGCTAATAGGGACATATATATACAATTTGTCAACTGACAAGATCTGTAGCAGCCGCAATTTGAGGTAAGTTTTGAGTTCAGAAAATTGAGTTTCATAAGCAAACGTTTTAGCTATGGTTCCGAAAATTATATCTAATTCTCTTTTATTATAATATGAGCAGGAATCAAGTACCGTTATAGGGTATAATTATACCGTGCCGTTATACGATATCGTATCGTATGACATATCCCGCATTAGTGCCTTATGTGTCTTATATTAAGTACGCGCATCGGGCAGAAACCAAAGGTATATAGACAGATACCGTTCGTAGGCGCCTCGCCAGGTAGTGAACATAGGCTTCCCATGAGAGATGTTCATCAAAATGCGCACTCAGATACGTTGTAGATGGCACGTGTTCTAGTGGTGCGACCCTGTAGTTTTACAAGTGGGTAAGTGAAGTACTAAGTAGCTGAAAATTTTATTATTTTGTGCGGGTTGTTAAAGCACATTAGTATTGTTTCATTGACTTTTAGAAACATTTGGTTGCTAGTGAAACACGTAATTAGGTGGAATATGCCATTTTGAAAGGTGGTGTTGCTTCGAATTCGTCATTACCAGACAAAACCAAAGAGGTATTATTGTCCGCGTACTGAAATACCCGCGAGGAAAAGTGAACCTTCCCAATTTCATTAACGGAGATGCTGAAAAGAAGAGGACCCAAAATATATCCCCGGGGAACACCACAGCGAAGTGTCACCAGCTTTCTCTTCGCATCACCAGTATTTATGTAATGTTGACGCCCTGAAAGGTAGTCAGTCATGAAGTCAATATTCGGGCATCTGAAATCCATGTGCACTAATTTATGTACAAGCAATCCGTAATCAAATGTATCAAATGCCTTTTCTAGGTCTAAAAATAGAGTTAGCACAATATTGTTACGGTCAATATTTTTGGGGATGTGATCGGACGGGTCTTCGGATAATGATTGTGTGACAATGTTTTGGCGAAAGAATTACTGGTAACTACGCAGTACATAACACTTCTCAGTGAAAGATGTCAGTAGAGCAAACTGTCATTAGAGTAGTTTGGTCTGCTGGCGGCGTGTAGACTCTTCAAGGATAACTTTCTGAAGACATGACCGACCTTAAAACAAAAATCGGCTAGCAGGTGACCCGAAGGGTTTACGAATGGAAAGGCTCTTTCCCAAACCCCCGGTTCGGCTATCCCTTCATTGGATCATTTTTTCACTTTGTCGTGTGCATTGTTCCCTTCTTTTTCCCTCCCTTTCCCTTTACAAGAAAATGTCTGGATTAATGAATAGATTTTAGAGCTATCCCACCTGAAAGACAGGTTATGGAATAGATGTAAACAAAATCCGCGTAATACCACTTTAAAAACCAAATTTCGCGTGCTAAGAAATACGTTAACAGCTAAAATCAAATTAAGCAAGAAAAATCATCATACTAGCAAATTTAGTTCTGCAGAAAAAACCCAAGGAAAACATGGGATCTCGTGAATGAGTTGATGAGCAGGAAAAGGAAAACTAACACTGACGATACAATCAGGAAGGATTTTCCAGCATTAGATAACCACTCAGAACAAGCCGAATCTTTCAACAGCAGTTTCATCAGTACCGTACAAGCCCTAAAGCAAAAGATAGTGGTGCATGTAAATGATGAACCGGCTGACCAAATTGACTGTGCAAATTCAGTACATCTACCAGAAATAAATGAGTACGATCTCATAGACATTATTAATTTAATGTTAATAACGAAACTGCCTGCAATAGACCAAAGTCGTATTAGGGATTTGCGCTACAATTTTTTAAGTCTACATCTGGTCCTCCTCGCTATCGTTACCGACTACCTGACAACAGCGAAAATAGCGGAAGGGCTAAAATTGTCATTAGGGTGACCGCTATACAAAAAGGGTAGTAAAAAAGGATTAGGAAACTAGTGACCAATATCAAGATTACAACCAATTGCTCACATTCTCGAAAAATGGGTACATATAGGTATAAGTGTCTTCGGTGAGAGATTTTCGTTATTGAACGATGGGCAATGCGGTTTCAGGCAACAAAAAAACACGATTTTATTACTTGAAGTTACGTCAGATTGCGGTAATGAAACACTTGAAAAGAATAAAGTAGCTTTTGCCTAGTTTTTGTGCTTGTCAAAGGCATTTGATACAATTGATCACGCACTCCTATCAAAACTCAATATGCATGGTTTCAGCCTTCAGGGGCCCATTTCACAAATTCTTCACTGACTACTTTCCAAAAAGGTTTGAGATGGTTAAAATTGGTAGCAGCACTAGTACCAAACTCAGAGTCAATTGCGGCGTGCCACAGGGTAGCACACTAGGTCCCTTATTGTTTAATATATATGTGAATGATCTAGGGTTATCACCACTACGATCTAGAATGTTTCAGTACGCGGATGGTTCTGTTCTGTTACTACCGCATGACAACTATAACGATCCGGTTCCGCTGCTTCAGAGCAATGTAGATGAATCAGTTAACTGGTTTCAAATAATCTCATTTCTGTTAACATCAATAAAACCAAATTAGTCTGCTTTCATAAAAACCATAAACAATTAAATTACCCTACTGAAAAAAACCATATGAATTTTCCATACGGGTCTTCATATAGCGTTATGGGATACGGGTCATACGGTTGGTACGGGTCATACGGTTGGTACGGGTCATATGGTTGGTACGGGTCATATGGTTCGTATGGGTCATATGGTTCATACGGTTGGTACGGGTCATATGGTTCATACGGTTGGTATGGGTCATATGGTTGATACGGGTTGGTACGGTTTGTATGGTCCATATGGTTTGTATGGCCTATGGTTGTTATGGATGATATTGTTCATGCAGTTTAAATCGTTGATATGATCTATAGGCCAACGCACTATTTACCAACAAGCTTTCACGAGGTGTGAACAAAATCAGTTTCTACACGAGGTGCAAGCACTGCGTGTGCACAAGAACGACATTCACGTGACGTAAAGCGTCTGCACATGCGCCCTAACAGTAGCAGCGCCACCGTAGCAACGTGACGTCAGAGCCACGTATTGGTGTATATCGATCGTATTAACCACATGGTTCACTCATCAGTGAAACATGAAGTTCAGCAGGGAAACACTTTCCTTTTAAAGCCTATGCAAGATAGCAGAAAGTGCATGCACAGAGAAATGCTCGAACTTCGAGAAATTGTGAACATGCATTCCACCCGCAGGCTCGTTTATTTGTCCTCCAGTCTCAGACTTTGAAGTAGCTCGTGCATGCTAATGAGGCAATTCTTTGAGGCGAGCTGCATCTGCTTTCCCAGTTGGTCACAGGCTGACGCATCTCCGACGGGCATCTGAAAGTAATGTAAACAAAACCGACAGTCACATTACATGTTCTCGTAAAATAGTTTGTACAATATCTATCTAGTCAGTAAACCCTTTTCAAAAGTCTATCAAGCAACAATGGCTGTCAGTACTGCTTGCTCACGAAGTGCGTGACTGGATCTGAGTTCTCGCTGAACGCTGACGCAGGGCTCGCTTTCAGTATATGCTCAGAGTATGAGAGCAAGCAATGGCGGACAGGCGTTCGCACTGACGTTGGAAAAGGGTCTATTGACTTAAATTTTATGACTGACCTAATATTTAAAATCATCTACCTTCTGTAACTTTCACATTTTGAAAACAATCACAAACATTTATCAAGGCAATACATCACCGCATGACGGAAAATATATAACATACAACTTTCGTCAACTTACATAGCATACAACTTTCGTCACCACGGGACGTCTCTGCAGTCTCCCGGGACGCAGACCTCCCACGTGGTCACACCCCGGTCCAAGCATCTCTCTCGTCCCGTTTCCCAGAAGAACGCAGGAACAGGCAGCTGTCCCGATCATACGCCGAGACCCAAACGTCTCCACTTGTCTCCATTGTTCGTTAGCACCCGGTCCGAAGGCTGAGGAAGCGGGCCTCTGTTTCTCAGCGGGGTGTCAGGGGGGTCAGCTCCCGCTGTGCCGGGTGGCCCGCTCGGCGTCGCTCGGAAGCTGCAACCCACCCACGCCGCGTCGGTCAGCATGTTCGGCGGCGCCAGAATGCCGAGCCCGAGACTCTGGTCAGTCGATGGGAGTTCGATGGCGCTGCCAGGAAGCCGAACCTGCTCTCTGGGTGGCCGATCATAACAGAATGCATCCACCAGGTGCACATTGAAAGTCGTTTATTTAGCTCTAAAATTAGTTTTCTTGTGCTTTTCAACAGAAGACTGGTGATTTTGAGGTTAGGGTGCAACATGCAACACATTAAAGCTAGAAAATGAGCGCTGAAATTTCGTTTCCCTACATCTTTAATGGAAGTGTAGCCACATAATCTTAGTATAGTATAATTAATAAATTATTCTATGCATGGACAGGAACGTTTAGTTAAGTAAGTCATCCCTGCAGTCCATTAAGCACAAAATTTTAGTTTAGACTAGACAAATGTAAGCCAGAAACACTCAAATCCTGGAATTCATAAGGAAATAACTTTATTTGTGCTTACTGCAGACTTATTTTTCGCGGGCTCCATATTTCGCAATTAAGGTTGAAGCTGAAGTTTTGAAATAATTCGCGGGTTTTAATTTTCGCGATGCAGTGGGATCTCCATATAGATTCCAATGTGTTTACACTTTACCGGAATTGTTTACGGGACCTACTTTTTCAGCAATTGTAGCCGATTCGTAAAAACGATTCGACAGCAATCTCAACCAAGCGATTCGACAGCGACCTCAACCATGGGGTTGCTGTCACGTGCCTTGCTTCGACGCTCTTATTGGGTCGGGAAGGCCGCAGCCTCCACAGCTCGTCAAGTTATCGTGAAACACAGAGTATAGTTGCTGCACTCGGAGTAAGGGTAAAGGATCGCAAACTCAACATGCCCAGCACCTGGAAGAAGGCATAGGACATACACCTCGAGGTTAAAGGGATACTGAACTGAAATTTTGAACTCGCAAAACAAGGCTGGACAGATAGGCGGGACGTTGCAAAACCCAAGAACATCACTCATACAGCGATATCTCTAACGGATCGCCATATTTTTAGAAAAGAAGTGCCCGGCCGAGGAGGCCGACGAGACAAGGCACGTCACGATTCTCATTCCGTCTCCTCCTCGCTACGTCCCGTGTCAAGCTGGTGAACCGAAGCGAGGAGGAGAGAAGCGAGGCCGCTTCCCCTCATTCTCAAATTCTCCCGGAGGACAGTGATGTCAAAGACCTCGCTTGATCGTGCCCTTCTTTTCCAAAAGTGCAGCGATCTGTTTGAGACATCGATGTACGAGTAATGTTTTGGAGTTCGTAGAGTCCTGTTCAACGCCTCTAGAGCCTTATTTCGCGAAATTCAAATTTCGGTTCAGTATCCCTTTAACAAGCCACACGCCAGATAAGGTGCTCCATCTGTGTTTAATGGTTCCAGAAATCTATCGATGCCCTTGCACCAGCGGAGTTGAATCGTTCATTATGAAAAGCAAACCAACAAAACTGCATGATGTTTGGCAAAAATAGGTTACAGCCTGTGCTTTTGATTTGGAACTTCAGAAAGATGAGCTCAATTCTCTGGAAATTAGAAACTATGTATATTCTGAAAGAATTACTGTTCTGCATATCAAGGTTGTCTCGTTAAAATAAAAAAATAAATACCAGAAAAAAGTACTAACCTGATGAAGTCTTGTTTTGGCTAGCAGTGACCGGCCCTGGTTAGCAATGACTCCATGTCCCCAGGATTGAAATGATGGTTAAGTAACGTCCACCCCTTATGCACTTTTTGGTACAACTGGAAGAGACAAAGCATCTTGTTAAAAATTACCAATCCTTTTCACGAGCGAATTTTGCAGTTCATGCTTCCTGAAAGTCATTTCCCACAATAGTGTTAAATTAGAACAATGAGAGCAAAGTTGTTTCAGTAAAGGGCCCCTGAAAAGAAAAATTTTTTTTAAACAGACTTGTTGGGACACACGTGTCAAATAATTAATTTTACGTGAAAAAAAAATTAGTCAGAGCAATATTGACGGCGCGAGACGCAATTTAGTCGGTAGTCACCTCCCTTCCACCTGTTTCCTCTGGGCACTTTGAGCGAGTAGAGGAGAGGGAGATCAGCTTCGCCTTCGTGTTGAGGTGGCGAGAGCGAATGACCATTCCGGGACGTCATGGACTTTGCGCGCAGAATTTAAAATAAATCTCTTGCCGTCAATATTGCTCTAAAAAATTAATTATTTTCGCATAAAATTTATTTTTTGGCACGAGTGTCCTTATCAGACTGTTCAAAAAACTTTTTTTTTTCCAGGGGCCCTTTAAGAGGTGTTTGCCTGATATGCATCAGTGGAATCAGGTATTGACTAGCAATGACTTATTGCCCCCGTGACTGAAGTGCTGTTTCAGTAAAGTGCCGTTCACACTCTTGTGACCGAGTAAGACCGAGAGAGACCAGACCGGTTTTTAAGCCTTTTGCGAGTTCTTAGGACGGGATGCGCCAGAACGCAGCTGGTCCTAAGAGATTGCAAGTGGCTTGAAAACCGGTCTCGTCTCTCATGGTCGTACTCGGTTGCAAGAGTGTGAACGGGCCTTAATGCTTCCTGCACAAAAAATTCAAATGTAAGAACACAAGCCCCAAAATGTTTGTGCCATTCTCCTCCCCCTACTTTTCTGTGCATTTATTTTTTTTTATCCCTTGGCAAATCCTAAAGAATTCAAAATGCTTATCCTACATCCTTCCGTTAGACTGAGTGGGTAACCCGGAGAATTCATTGTTTGTGAGAACACTTTTCCATTCACCCCATGCTGTTCTTGAAAGCAGAAACTCCTCTCTCTTAACCACAGTCATTAAGCACTTTTCATAGACCATGCACACAAGGTTGGCAATGCCAGCACAAGCTCATGTCTTCACTTTGAGCATGGATTAAGCATATATAACTAAATCTGAGACACCGGAAGAAGGAAAAAGGAGGACACAAAAAAGAGGACGACACACATAATGTCTCCAACACAGCTGCAGGTTAATTCTAAAACCACACCATTTTATAGGGGTAAACCGCAGTCAATGCCAAGAACCCTCACACTAAGTCACACCCCCAGATTGTCAGCAAGGGGGAAAAAAGAACTGCCCTCAACGTTCCCACACTGGCCAAAGTCAACCCACCGACTAAGAAGTAAAAAAAAAATGCAGCTGTGGTTGACACGTGTTGTGTTTGATGTTCTCTTTTTCGCGTCCTTCTTCCGGTGTCTCAGGTTTAGTTATGTATGCAATTCACCACCCTTGCCTGTACTTTTACTCTTCTCTCAATTAAGCATACGCCTGCAATTCGTAATATCTGATCTATGGAAAGTCTCTGATCCACCAAGCCTTTTCCATTATGAGCAGGCATTATTTATAAAAACCTCCTTTCATTACATTGTTTCAGAGAACAATTGTTCTTTCTTAATTAGGATCAACTGATCATATTAGGATAATTGCCAAATAATGGCAAATTCACATGATACATCGAATTGCAATTTTCATCCGTGCACCATTTGTCAAGTTACCATCATGTAGGCTATTCCTGAGATTTGTCCCTCGTCCGCGGACACTCATACTGAAAGGGCAGAGTGCCTTCTTAATCGCAGATTTTTGGCAAGTGAGTTACTCGAAAAGCGTTTTTATGGTAGAGTAGCAACAGCTCACGAATATTTTTGTTTTCAAATCAGTCAAACAAAGAGAGTGGATCATTGCTTTGTCGCGCCACTCTTAAATCTCCACGCGTGAAAGAAGCTGCAAGAACTTTGCCCAGCTGACACGCCACAGGTCCTGGTACTCCTCCGGGTTGGTGTCAAAAAGCTTGTCATAATTCGCCTAGCATGCTGCAATCTTTCCTGCAGATCCACCCAGTTTTCCATCCAGCAAGACCTTTCTTATGGCTTGTGCTGAAGAGTGGTGCACAAGCGAGCAGTGTGTAAAGGTATTTCCAAATGCCTCTCCGCGACCCCAGGACTTCATCGCTATGATGCTGAAGCCTCCTGAAGCAGGATCATACTTGTGTCATGTCGTTAGTAAAGTAAGTGACACTTCGCTCTAAGCCTGCCCCTATGTTTTAGCCCACTTGGTATGTAACAGCGGCACACAATGATTCCTTTTCATGATAGCACCGTGATCCTAGTCGCAAACATCACTTCTGCTCTTGGAAAACAGTGCCACACTGCGATGTAGGCGTTTCGCAAAATTGCAAGGCTGCGAATAGGTATAGTATGTCCTCGCTGTCGCCTGCTCGTCTCCTTAGTGTGGATGCGCTTGGGGGACTAACGTTCCATGGACGTATTGTCACTTGATAAACCCATCCGCGGATTAGCACGTCGTGTAAATCAGCCATAGATGGACTGCGGAGTCTGCAATCACTTAAAATTTTTCTTGACGTTGCCTGCACGTCATGAAAATGTGTTTCGTATCCAATTAGATATTCTCGAAGAAACAAGGAAACTGCATAATGATGTCGCACAATATTCACCTTAACCACTTAACCGGTTTTTGTTTTACAGTTTTTCATCCTAAATTTTTTTTTTCCCCCTTTTCTAAAGCTTGTGCGGCTTGGGCCGCACGTGACTCCACAATCGGTCGCCATCCTTAAAAACGTGTACAATAAAAATATGCGTGCTGCCATCTCTCAGCAGCACCGCAAAATAAGCTCGGGGCGGGCCTGGGACGTCCAAAACAGCCAAGGGGCAAGGTAGAATGCGTGGACGTGCTACATTCCTCCTAAATGCCTAGGGAACGGCTCTAGGTGGAAGAGCTAGGCTTGCTTAAAACAGTTAAAGGAGACATGCAAAGAAAGCAAACTTTTTTTTTAAACAGCCGGATTAGGAAAAGGAAGTCATAAAACAAATTTACAACGAAAAAGAAAAATTTTTAGAGCTATATTTACGGCGCTAAACGAATTTGTAGTTGGCGCCCGCGGGCACCGCGGAGAAGTGGCCCTTATTTATCACGTGATTGGCCGCTATTTGTCACATGGTACCGTAAAATACCGAGCAAGCGCCCACTCAAACTTTAGAGATAATCGTGAAAAAATCGGGGATGGGCCCTTCTTCGCTCATCAATTTTACATATAAATGTACTTTGTGTATTTTCTCAGATCCTACAAATTTGGGAATGGGCGCTTAGTGTGGTGTGGGCGGATGCACAGTATTCTACGGTACTTGCACTCTTTCGGATGCTTCGTATGGTCTCGAAAAGTTACTTATTCATCTTCGTTTGAAGTGCAACAAAAAACAAAGATTAATAAGTTACTTTTAGAGCCCAAAGGAAGCTCCTGAAAAAGCGCAAGCAGACGTGATAAACCTGTGCACCGGTAAGATGACGGCGGCGGCACCCCAGAGCACACAAACTTGCACGACGACGGCGGCGCCGGCGTGGAGAAATGCATTGGAGCGGCAGCGCACAGTGCTCAGCATGCGGCGGCAGCGGGTCTCCGCGGCTTCGGCGACACAGCGCGGCGGTGCACAGATCTAACACGTGACCAGCGACGGCTCTCACGGGCGCCAACTACAAATTCGTTTTGCGCCATAAATATAGCTCTAAAAATTGTATTTTTTCGTTGTAAATTTGTTCTAAAGCAATCTTTTTCCATCAAGGCTGTTTAAAAAAAAAACAATGTTTTTTTTCCTTTGCATGTGTTTTTTAAGGGTTTAAGGAGCTGCAGTACCTTCCATGTCATTGAATCTTATGTAGTAGTATATGATTCTAAGTCACAAGACTAGGTTACAGAAAGTAACAAGAAAAAGGAAGACAGGACATCATATTGTTTCATATTCTAATTTTTTCATCAGTCCCGTATTAAAAGGTTTTCATAATAAAACTTGCACTTGTATTTTATCTACACTTCTCTTTCTCACAACGTCCTGTCTACCAAATGGACCAGCGAAGTAAACTCCCCCCCCCCCCCCCCCCCACACATACACACAATGCACAATTGAAATTTCTGGACACAATATTCCATGAATGTATTGGGCATCTGAACCAAGCTGAAGAAAAATTTTTGGGCTGAGGAAATAAAGGGTTACAAAACTGAAAAACATAGCAGTAGCATACTTCTCACTTTAGCACGTGTAGAAGAACCATTCATTTCTATTAGAAAGGTAGAAAAGCCAAAGGCTCAGGTTACTCACCGACAGCAACTACCAGGAAAGCAGGGGGGCATGATTGTGGAGGCAGCTGGTCTCCAATGCTTGTGCCTTTCTGAAAATTGGAAGTAAGACTTTTAAAGCAAAATGACCCCAACTATTGCCACAAAACATTCTTTCATTCCATTTCTCGTATCAAAAAAGTTGGTATGAGGAACTTTGTCGGGCTGACACGGTGCAGATTCTGGTATTCATCTGCGTCAAAAAGCTCCTGTCAAATCGTGTCTAGAACGACGGAAGCGCTTTGCATCTCCAATGAACCGTTCAGCCAGCAAGACCTTTCTTGTAGGGGTGTCACAAACCAGCCGACGTTCGAGTTTGACCAGGTTCGACTTTTTCCAACTTCTTGCGAAAAGTTAGAAAAATGTTCGACTGCTGTTCGCACGCGCGACATGCTGGCCAGTTGGCTTCGGATTGGATGGTGATGGCTAAGGGATGAATTAAGGGCAGCACCTATTGGTTATTCCAGTTAATACAGTACAAAAAAGTAAGTTATTAACTTGTTCAGTAGTTAGAGTTAGTTTCTTTTATTTGCAACTGTTTATAAAATTAAAATAACCTTTTGAGTGAAACACAATTTTTGTAGACCTAGACATGCTTGTATCATGGTCTTGCCACGCTGTCCACAAAGTCGAACAAGTCAAATCTGGTTAAAAGTTTCGAAGGTTTGTCGAACCGGTTTGACACAGTCGAACCCCAAATGCTCGACCTAAAAATCCGGTTTGCCAAAAGTTCGCGGCACCCCTACTTTCTTGTGGCTGTGGTGTATTGAAGGCGCAAGCACGGAGTGAGTGAAGGAGTCTCCAAATGCCCCGTGGCGAGCCCAGGACTTCGTCGCTTCTACGCCAAAGTCTCCTCGAGTAGGACTACGCTTGTGTTTTTATCATGACTTTGTTTAGTAAAGCTAATGGTGCTTCGCACTAAGCCTATCATTGTGTTCAGTCTCCCTCTGCACGTAACAGTGGCGCAGAGTTCTTTTTTTAAAGTAGAAAATGTTGATTTCGATTTGTGACAACTGTGTCACAGTGTGATCGCACAATGTTAGAGTTTCTCAGCAGTGTGGGGCCGCGAACATGTTTGGTACGTCCTGCCTGTCGTTTGTGAGTGTGCTCCTTTGTGTGGATCAGTTCGTCGTATGAATCAGCCATCAATGAAGAGTGCTGTTCATTGTGAACTTGATATAAATTAACTGAGCAGCACCATTTTGTAGGATGGCTAACCCGCCTAAAACCCCCTGATGTGTTTGTGTTAGTTTTGGAACTGGCGTGTAAGTGCCAGTGCACGAGGCCCATGCAGCACTTGTAAGCAAATGGCAATATAGCCCTGAAAGGAGAGGTACTTAGAAGTGAATTCTTTGCAGCTCGGCATAAAGCTATCTCGCCTCTGCCTCCTTCATAAAGTCGACTATCATTGCCCCGACCTCAAGAACTCTTTATCACCACCTCCGGAATGAACATCATCTTGTATTTCCAGTTCCACAAACGCATTCAATCAGTCTTTCCTTTCTCAAGCCATCTGCGACTGGAACAGCCTACCATCGTAAACCCAGAAGTATTTCTAGCAAGCTTACGGATTCATTTTTCTTGTTAAAAGTATTTTATTGCCACTGTGTATGATTAATGAGCTTCCTTTTCTTGTTTGTCTTTATTTGTATAACAATGGCACGTAAGTGCCAGTGCACGAGTTGCACACTGCACGAATCCTGACCATGCCCTTAAGGTGAAAATAAATTAAATGAAATGATTGGCAACACAGCACTCACTCGTGGCACGTCTCTCTCGCATTCGCACAATAAAGGCTGAAACGCATGTAAGCGGTTTAGCAAGCAACGAGACGAGCAACTGAGACTTGTCACTGTAGCTCGGTTTTTGGATTTCTAGAAAATGTCGCTCAATTACTTGACTGCTTGCTCCGGTCGCTTTCAAGCGATTACCTTGTCGCAAGACTGACTGAGTGATAGCAAAATGGTTGCCATTGCTTGTCTCTTCGCTCGCTCAATCGCTTACACGTAATTTATACCTTTTGGCTGTTGGTGCTTGCAAAAATGTAAAGCGTGAATTTTAACAAAGGCTTTGTTCTCGCTGACTCTCAGACTGCTGCGAAAACTTTGGGTTCCAGTGAAATAATACCACGTGATTTCTTACTTTGCTTATGAACTGAGGAGGCAGTAGCTTGAAAATCAGCTCATGGTCTCCTCAAGTTGTTTGGAACACCTTTTTTTTCTGTTTTCTTTGGCACTACTCAATGCGCGTTTTTTTTCTCCCGACCTTCACAATAAAGTATTGCCAGAGGGTTAGTAAATGAGCGCTACATATACAGCACTTTGTATAAAAAGTCCGTGCCACAGTCGAAAAATAACTCCTTATACTCTTCGCAAGCAACGTCACCAATACAGACGGTACTTCCAAAGGCGCAGGTCACGCAATATTTCGAGTAGTTTCCCAGGACGAAAATCGAACTTGGATCCGACCTCCCACAGTGGAAACAAACGGGGCGCTAATATGAGCGCTAGGACGCAAACTGGTACCTTCAGCAGTCATGGGTTCCGCAAAACACACCGCCTAGCTGGGTGGTACCAAGCCGCCACCCGATTTGCAGGACTCAAGCCTTGAACACCGATCTAAGAGATAAAGCTCCCCGATCACTCACCAAGCGCCTCGCTCGGCGCCCCACGCCCCCGTGGGAACTTGCCTCTGGGTCCGTTACCGCCATTTGACTGCTCGCTCAGTGACAGGTCGGTTCCGGTACTTCCTTGGAAAAAGCTTGAGGGTCATCCAATGCGCAAAGAATGTGTGCGACAAGGAACCGCACACGTCCGCTTTCACGCTGCCTGCACACACAAGAACACGCCATACACGCTCCGAAAAGAAAGGGCTGGAAAAGTACTCACCAAGTAGACTGAAACCCACAGCTGGCTCTATGGGCACGCCGGCACCTGGGACACTTTGTTTCTTCAAGAACGTTCTTCGATGTTTTTCCGTAAGCCTAAAGGCCTGAAACCGCCCGAAATACGGTGGCCCGAGAGTTGGCAGCTTGGTTTGTTTTTGATTTTGTTTATTTTGGTGACGATGGCGATGGCGATGCGGCGACGTTCGCTGGTTTGACGACAGGTGTTACGACGAAACTCATTTGACGCAACGTAAATGTTCCTGTTTTAATCGACTTACATTACAAATTTTAAACATAAATAAAAACTGTTTCAACATTTATATATTTATTTGTAATAAAGTATGCGTGTACTAAACTAAAGCTTGGCCTGGCTCAGCCTCGTTTTATTTTAACATGGCGGCGACAATCGTCTCTGTTTGTGCTCTGTGCCGTGCTGTACCTATTGGCTGTTCACTGATCGTCCTGTTATCCACCTCTTGCGATCCGCATCAGCCGCAGGCGTGCTGTCTAAGTATTGTGTGCCCGCCGGAAAGAATATCCAGTCTTCTCGGAGGCAAGGCTGCAACTAGGGCTTCTCGGATCGTGGCTCGGACTCCGCGAGCCTCACGTCGTCTGCTTGGTTCCTGCACGTTTCCGGCGTCGGATCCCCCAGCCTTGGCCTCAGCCCTACATGACCTAGCTGGTGAAAGACAATCTACGACAACCCGGCGTCTTTGGAATGCGATTACTACGATTAGTGGCTCTTAAAAACTCGGTAACCCCCCTTCAGTGGTGAGCTCTTCGATGTGAATGGTGTTACCTTCACAGTGTCCCGACGCTCCGAACGGTCATTCTACAGGTGACGCTGCGAGACGCGAGCCTTCTGTGTTGCTTCAACTCTCAGTGTAATTCTCAAAATGGGCACTTGGTCCCGAATAAGCTGATGCACCTTTACTCACTCTCGAGACTCATCCCACGACGGTTCTAGCGGTACGTAAAACGTGGATGCACGATTCGGTTTATGGCGGTCACCTTGTCGATTGATACAGTGGAGAACACTGCTTACAGAAAGGATCGTTCTAAGAAGTGTAGAGCTGTGCTGGTCCTGGTACCTTTCCGATTACCCTTTTGGCGACGCCGTAACCTGGAGTATGAACCTCCCACAAGCATGGCAAGGTGCTGTTATGCTGCGAGTTCTGCCCCGCCTTTCGTGACAGCTGAGTCCTACGGCTTGCCCAGCAAGCCACTGGTGCTCATTAACGCGAATTAAATGTGTGCATACTAGAACCCTTGAAGTTGAGTCGCTCAGAGTGCAGTACATACCATGGAACCATTTCCAGTGGCCCAAGTGCTGGACAGTTCCGTGAGACAGTGTGCCCAGTCCAATTGTTCTCAACATATTTATTAATCATAATAATGCCTCTCTGCAATCGACTCCACTGCTGTTACGGACAACCGGATGTTGGTGCTGCTTATCAGGTGACCCTAGAAACCACGAGGGTTTGCAGAACAACATTGAGAAGGTCTGCAATAAACATTCAGCTACATTTCTTCTCACAGCATGTCAACAATTTTGTCCAAAACGTGTGGAACGCTGAATTTTGTACTTCGCATGCCTAGTAGAACAGGCCATAACACACTCAGGTGCCTTTCACAGCCTTGGTCCTGCAACACCTAGAGTACTGCAGCTTCATACAAAACTCCAATGAGGTTTATCTTGTAAGATCAGTTGAAAGTGTTCACCAAAGGGCAACCCAGTACCAAAGGGTACTGGGTTAAGTGCCTCCTTGCACTTAACCCAGTACCGCCCCGAGTCCTGCACTACTAGCTTCTGTGTGAATCTTGGTTTCTGCGTCCTATTCAAAGGGTCTAAGAACAGGAGAAGTCTAGAGTATTCGCTTCAGCCTGCGAATGCCTGCTGTTGCTCCTCGGCCCATTCAAACATCTCGGCATCTTTCGTAAGGTTTGTGAGCGGTGCAGAAATCCTTTCGAAATCCCAAACAAACGTCGAAAGTAGGCACAAAGTCCAAAGAATCTTTGCATGGCCTTTTTGTCTGTCTGCGCTGGAAATCCCGCGGCTGCACGAGTTTTCTTGGGGCCTGGGCAGACGCCATTGTTACTAACCATGTGGCCTAGGAACATCAACTCGTCAGAGGCGAAAGAATAGTCCGACGGCTTGAGTGCGAGTCCGGCGGACTGCATGGCTTGGAGAACAGCTCGGAGTCGTCGCAAGTGCACGTCGAAGTAACTTGAAAACGCTATGACGTCGTCGAGGTCGACAAGACAGGTCTGCCACTTCAGTCTCGCCAGTACGGTGTCCATGACACGCTGGAAAGTTGCTGGCGCCGTGCATAGTCCGAAGGGCATTACCTTGAACTCCTACAGTTCATATGGCGTGACGAAGGCTATCTTCTCTCGGTCCTGTTTGTCAACTTCGATCTGCTAGTAGCTGCTCTTCAAGTCCATCGATGAAAAATACCGAGAGTGACACAGCCGGTCTAGCATTTGGTCGATGCAAGGAAGTAGATAGATATCTCTTCGTCACTGTGTTCACCTGCCGATAGTCCCCGCAAAACCAAAGCGTTCCGTCTTAACCAGTACTACTGATGAGGCCCACGGATTGCTTGAAGGCTGGATTATATCGTTGTTCCGCATTTTCATGTACTTGCTCCTGAATGACCCCCTTTTCGTTTATGGAGACTTGGTATTGTGACCGATGGACAGGGAGCACGTCATCCTCGGTAATGATGCAGTGCTTCTCAACGGTGGTGGTTTTGCTCACCTTCGACGACGTCGCAAAGCAATCCCGGTATTCGGCGAGGAGGTTAATCAAGCGCCGTCGTTTCGGGTCTGGAAGCTCGGGTCAATGTCGAGCTGTGCGGGAGACATACTGTCTTGCTGAGGTGACGAGGACTCTTCAGTTCTTGCGGTGATTTCGGCTTAGTTCCGGAGTTCCTCGACATGGCCCACAGTGATATCTTTCAAGGGGTGTTGCGTTTCTTGTCGGAAGTTCGTCATGAGGACCGCAGTGCGCCCATCTTGAAGTTCAGTTATTTCTCCTGTGATGCCTATTCGTTTTCCCAGGAGCAATTGAATGTTGCCTTCCAGAACAACTTCTCCGCAGGTAGCTGAATCTGCTACGACGGGTACAACAACATGATTGTGGCGGCAGGTTTTCGTGGTCGGCAGATACTCGGACGGTGGCTGACGCTGTTTGGGGTTTTTCTGAAGGCGGAACAGGTGTCCGCAACGTCAATCTGTTCTCTCCAAGGTCGATGACGGCGCCGTATTCACACAAAGTCCATGCCGAGAATGACGTCTCTGGCACAGTCTTGTAGAACGACGAATTTTACAAGACACGTCTCGCCGTGAATTTTGACGCAAGCAGTGCATCTTTTGACAGGCGTGATGTGTCCTCGAGCGGTTCGTATCTGTGACCCATCCCACAGCATCGTCACTTTTTGAAGGCGGTGAGAGAGTCTCCCACTCAAAACTGTGTAGTCTGCTCCGGTGTCCACAAGTGCTGATGCGTCGTGGCCCTCAGTAACGTTTAGGTTGTTGCGCACTGTTGCAGGAGCGTCATTGCGATACGTGGCTTCGGAAGAGTGGATGTGCTCCTGCGTTCTTGGAGGCTCTTGACTTCAATCGTCTTCGGCAACACCACCTCCAGGCGTTGCCGCAGCTAGTTTTCCTGGCTCCGGAAGTAGATTTTGAGTGGGGGGGGCTGAAGTCAAGCATTTTGTTTTTGCATATTTTATTATAGGAGACAAGGGCTGCAGCCAAATTTCTGTAATTTTATTTTTACTTACTGTTTATTAAAATATCAAATATTATTTGCATGAAGTTCCTTACTTAGCATGTGCAATCACTTTTCCTTCCTGCTTTATAACAACAGTAGGGAGTTTTAGTGGCTCGTACGCAACACAGTTGTGGGTCAGAAATGCACACGCGTAGAATGCAATACAGTTGAACCTCGATTTAGCAAAGTCGCCGGGACCCCCTAATTATTTCGTTAAATCGGGAACTTCGTAAAGTCGAGAAAGACATTCTTCGGGATAGGCTGCGCGGGGAATCCGAATTTGCTCGTTAAATCGGGTTTCGTTAAATTGAGGTTCAACTGTACTGCTTTTTTGCGCATGCACATTCTGACTTTCAAAGCTTTTAGGTACGATCCACCAAAACTCACTAATATGGCAAAAACACTTACGCACAGTGCTTCAGACAATTTAAAAATTCCTACGGGGATACACAGCATTGCAAAACTGAGTTTGCAGAGAATCACGTTTATTATTCTTGAAATGCTCATTCAAAAAGACATCCACACTATGAAATGAACAAGTATACCAAGATAATTACATATATACAATGACATCTTAATGCATATTTTGAAAATGTGCACAAAAGCGTGCTGAAGGAAACAGATCCACATGTAGGCCCCAAAGCCACGTGCGTTGATCGTCTCGAAGAAGACTAAAGGTCGCCCATCGCTGAGCGGTCCTGGAGACAAATTTTTTGATGATGTCGTCCAGGTTGAGCTCGACACTCTTCCTTTTTGAATGCACAAAATGAGGAGGCATGTTAGCCTCCCTTGAATCATGCGGCTGCATAGATGCATTTTAATGCGGCATAAGGCACTAAACGAGCGCTCCCCCGAAGCGACAGATGCAGGCTCAGAATGAAGAAGTTTCATATGTTTTACGACTTGGTCCAGGAGGTCACGAATTTCGTCGGATTTTGCCTGTAGTGTCCTCAATATGAAGTCAATTGTGAGGGAATCAAGGTTGCTTAAAAGAGTCGGCAAAAGTAAAAACTGCGCAGAGTCGGGCCAGGTCAAAATCACATGCATGCAGCTCCTAGGGCCTTTTTCAGGTCATCTGTAGTGAACGGTCTTCCCCCATCAGCGTTAAAATGCTCTCTAGTTTTACTAGCCTGCTTCATACCAGGCTATTCAAACCGCCGTTGAGTTTCACTCGGAATGCAGTCTATAGCCTCCAAGTACTCCTTCCGTAACGCTGCCTTGCAATCGAGTACAACTGGTAAAGAAGGTTTGTTGCTCATTTTGAGCCTTTTTGGCGGTTTTGTTGGCTTTGCACTGTGCAGGTCCTTCAAACTAGCCGCATTGCAGTTGAGCTCGCGCAGTCCCACAACTCTTCAAACGCGACATCAGACCGCAGATGGGACATTGCCTCTGATACCTGCGGCGCAAAACGTTGAACGTTGCAGTACCCTCGCAGGCTCTTCGCATGGACCGAACATAGCTATAGAAATGTTTATTCCTAGCAGTGTTTCAAACATTTTCAGAAGCCTCCCATAACCGTTCAAAATGGCCCTGCTGTTGTCTGCAATCGAATATTCTGTTTGTAGCAGCTCGTTCAGTGTCTCCTGAACTAGGTTTTCAGCGAACCTTTTCATTGACTTCAATCTGACAGTCCACCTTGTTGGGCAAAGCGGAAGAAGGTTATTTGGCGTTGATCCGGCCTCTTCTGCCGCCTCGCTGACTGGAGTAATTACAATAGATGAATAAACAGCTTTGCGTTTCTTCGAAGTCGGGGGGGGGGGGGGGCCTCAGCCCCGTCCTGAGAAATCTTGGGGGGAATCTGGACCCCCCCTGCCCCGGAGTCCCTGGGATACAGGCTCTGTCGTCGGGGTCGTGGCACTGAACACGCTGAACGTCTTGGTGATGGTGAGCGGGATTCACAACAGAGAGGCGGTGGATTCACAACAGAGAGAGGTGAGGATGGCTAACATCGGAGGTACTCTTCGATGTTGTGAGGGTGTTCGCCGTACCTCGGGCGTGGTCGTCCAGGTCGAACCCACGCAGCCCAAGTCGGCAGTAGGAGCATCCACGATAGATGTGGTTGGCTTCCTTGCAGATGTAGCAGAGCGGGCGTCGGTCGGCTGTTCGCCACAGGTCAGTCTCTCTTGACAAAGCTTGTTCTCGGCGGACGTGCGCCCAATTTTCCTGGTGTCGGGATACTGCGTGGCGAGGGAGCTTCATGTCGGGGGGCTGCCTTGTACGGACGCGGAGGTGGTGGTGTTCGGCGGACCACTGCGGCGTAACTAATTGATCAGTGATCTCCTCCGGTGCTGATACGGTGACAGGAGCCTAAGGCTGGAAGGCTTGGTGAACCTCCTTTCGCACGACTTCGGTGAGTGAGAGAGAGGACGGGCGATCAGCAGCGGTCCTCCCGGACGATGTCGCAGACAATTTCCCGAAGTCTGTTGGCACCGGCACTGGTTAGGTCCAGTCGGAAAGATGTTACGATTGGAGGAGCAGTCACGCCAGCAAGTCGATGGTAATGGCTTGCACAAGACGACAGCGCGCGCTCGATGTTGCTGGCTGCAGTCACAAGACCGTCGACGGCTGTCGGGATTGCGAACGAGGACTTTGAAAATTTCACCCTTCACGCCATCCTTAAGGACACAAAGTTTCTTTCCCTCAGCTGCCTCTGGATCGGCTCGGGTACTGAGGCCCATGACATCTTCAAGAAAGCTGGTCATGGTATCGTTGAGGCCCTGCACCCTTCTATTTGGAGAAAGTCCTCCGTTCACTGTCGATGGTGGTGGTTGATGAACGTTTGCTTCAATTCGGTGGGCAGGACTTCCATGTAGTGAAAGAGGCTTCGTGGTTATCAAACCAGTGCCTCGCAGTGCCTTCAAGCGAGAGGTAGAGGTTGTGGAGGCACTGCTCAGTCGTCCATTCGTTGTGGCGGGCTACGCTTTCATAGTGTTGCAGCCAATCCTTGATGTCCTCTTGGACCTCACCGAAGAAAGGCGTTGGAGTCCGGGGTGCGATAGGCACGTATACAACGGCGGGGCAACCGGGGTCTGCAACAACTGGTTGTCCATCGTCGGCCTCGTTGGTTGCGTGTTCTTGAGTGGCAAAAGTCAGAATTCCGGGGTTAGGCCTTGGGTGCAGCGGCTTCCTTGGGTCTTGGTAGTTTGTGCGGATGGTACTCTTGAGTGGGGGACTGGGCTTTGGCTGTGAAGCCTCGGAGGGGTACGCTTCATGGGCTGCGTTAGCCCGCACCTCCACCAGAATTTCACGAATGACGATTGATGAGGCAATGAAAATAGAAGCAAACTAAACGATGAATGGGGCAAACTTAATTGTGCCCAAAACAAAATAGAAAAAGACTAGCGTCGCAGGCGGCGATGACGGGAGAACCGCAGGATGAAACGCGGGTGGGGCTATTTTGCGGCAGCTGGCACAACAGCCCGGGGAAAAATTGCCAGCAATTTCGGACGGCGCGTGTATCACTGGAGATCGTGTTAACCCTCCGCCTGCGTTCGCGCCGCTTCGCAGCGACAGTCTGCGGCTGCTCATTAGTGGGCGTTCGCTAAAACGTCATTCGATCAAGTGAGTGCCTCCCGTCCTCCACTTATTCCACTGTCCTCCACTTACCGTTTAGTTCAGCAAAGTTTCGTAGACAATATTCGTTTTTTTTTTCTTTGTTAATTGTAGAAAACAAATGTTGTAAATATCGCCAAATGCCTCAGCAAAAAAAAAAAAAAAAAAAAAAAAAGGAAAGAAAGAAAGAAAATTAAGCGTTGCAGGGGACTCCAAACCCTGGCCCGCTGGCCAAATCCGGCCCGCGGAGGCTTTCTGACCGGCCCGCGGCTGGCCATGGTGCTTATATTGAGCTCCGGCCCACGGCCCGCTACCAGTATAGGCCCGCTGCTACCAGTGCGGGCAGAAGTGCGCGTAAAGACGCGACGGCGCGACGAGCACCGAACATACCGGAAAGAGAGAACACCTCATCGTATTTCTCGCTCGACGCCGAAGCGAAAAAGGCATTTTGAATGCTCGGTTCACACGAAAACTGACAGTGCGATGGAAGCTGCGTGTTCGCCGGACCAGTCAACTGCATGTCTCTTATCGCCAGATCTCGCTCTCCACTCGTGAATAATATGCAGAGAGGGTGTGATCACGTGGCAAAAGACCGGGAGTTGACTGGTTTAGCGGGTATGCAGCTTTCAGTGCACTGTCAGCTTAGGGGAGGACGAAGGATAGAAGAATCTCGAACGCGGCTCCAGCCGCGCAAGCGGTGCGTTGGGGGGGGGGGGGGGGGGGTAGGGGGTAGGGGGGGCTGTACGATTCTTTAGCAGGCACTCTGTGGGAGATATGTGGACATGTCGTGTGTTTTAAAAGCTGTGGTTTCAGCCGTGAATTACATAAGGTCGCATGGGCTTAATCATAGCCAGTTTCGTGAATTCCTAAAAGATGGTGAATCGGAGTTTGTAAACGTTTGGCGTGCGATGGCTGAGTTGCGGTAAACTGCTTTCGCGTTTTTTCAACCTTAGAGAAGAAATAAGGAAATTTCTCGCAGACAAGAAGCGGCCCGAACCGCTGCTTTCGAACAGTAAGTGGCTTTGGAAATTGTCGTTCTGTGTAGACCTGACGGAGCACGTGAATAAGCTGAATGTGAGATTGCAAGGCGAGACACGTCTTATTCATGACGTATCCATGGATATTAAAGGATTCAGGGTGAAATTACACCTCTTCGAAAGACAAGTGAGAAACCAGACCTGGGATCACTTCCCCTATTGTGCAAAGCTCCATACAGAGACTGATGTGGAATTCCCCTCATTCTTCGCAATGGAAATCCTCAGATACCTTCAGAGGCAATTTTTCGAACGGCTTTCTGACTTCGATAGGAGAGTTAGTTTGTAGTTTGACTTACAGTTTGTAGTTTATTCAGAATGGTAGTTTGACTTACAGTCAAACTACATTCTGAAGGAAAACTACAAGGTAGGAAATTTTATACAGTTTTACAAATCCTTGGGCTCTGAGCAATTTCCAAACCTGAAATAAACTGCTTTTTTGCACTACATACCTTTGTGAGCAGACATTTTCAAGGACGAAGTACGTAAAATCCAAATACAGAGCTAACGTGTCTGTTGAACACTTGAAGTCCCTCCTAATTATTGGCTCATCAAGCTTGAAGCCGCAGTTCAGCGAAATAATAAAGCCGAAGTATCAGCTACACCGCTCACATTAGTCCTGCACCTCATGTCCGAGTAAATGTGTCGAAATTCTGATGCATTCCGGCTCAAATACTGCTTAGTGTTTTGTGGCATATAGTCGTATGTTGCCATCATCAGGTTCACCGTGCTTAGTCTCCTGCTTCATATCTGTACCTACGTTAAAATTCCTTTGCGTTCTCGTGTATATTGTGATATGAGCCATGTGTGATAACTATTGCATATTGTCATCACAGTTTTACCGTTCTCGTTAGTTTTTTTATCTGTGCGAATATTCCAGAGTTCATATGCGCTTTGATTTGTGCCTGGTGGGTTATCTGGGTCACACTTATCGCATGTCACAATTACCTATATGCTGAATTTCGAAATAAAGTATATGTATTAATCCACCCTTGATTGCTTCTCGTTTTTACTCTAGCTTGAGTTCCTCTATTTAAATGCTCATCAGGGCTTATTAATATTGTTTTTAATGATTTATAACATGTATTTGTTTTCCGGCCCTCGAGACTGCGAGAGGTCCCCAATCCGGCCCCTTGGCCAAAAAGTTTGGAGACCCCTGCGTTATAGGGATTTGTCACAGAATTCGACTATTATTATTATTATTATTATTATTACTATTTATTTATTTTTTGGAGTTCTCGCGAGGAAGCGCATCCGATCGCCGGACGCTCCTTTGCCCCGCGCGTTGAGCGGCAGGGTGGTTCGGGCCTCGTTCGCCTCGCCCGCTTTCTGTTTTATGGCCCCCTGGCCCCTCCCTCGTCCCGAAGACATTTCTCGCGAGGTTGCTCCGTTTCACCTTCCGCCCGAGCACAGGGAACGCTAGGAGCCATCCCAGCCAATGCGGCGTTGCGGGAGTGTCATGCGACCTTGAGCTCCCTGTGTCGCCCCGCCCCACCGGCAGGTCACGCGACTTTCTCCCGGCGCTGGATCGGCTGGGATGGCTCGTGGCGTCCACTGCGCTCGGTCTGAAGGTGAAACGGAGAGTTGGTAGCTATGGGCGACTCGCTTCCCGGAATGTTGGGAATAGCTTCCAGATGTCGGAGTGGGGGTGCTCTTTATGGTTAGCTGGGGTAGGCTCACTGCGGGGCTTGCCAGTGTGACGTGTTTTTTTTTTTATATATATATATGTATTTTGTTGTTACAACTGCAGAAAAACATTTTTTTTTGGGGGGGCGAGGGAAAGTGGGGTCTGTAGCTAGAATTTGGGAAAGTGAGGACCTCGGCTTGATTCCGAGCCGAGTCAAGGGAGTGTGCGCGAAGACTTGGCCGGGGGGTGAACGCAACGCGAAGTTTGGGCGGGACTGCGGTAGCGACGGAAGGCTGAGCGCGGGAGGTGTTTGGGCTCCCTGGTCCAAGCGCTGCTTTGGGCGCCCAAGTGTGTGTGCGTTCGTGGGTGAGTGCCTGCGCCGAGGAGCCACGCCGACAGCACCCAAGCGCACATCGACCTCCCGAGTTCGGTCGACATCGCAAGAGGCCGCGTCACCCCCATATCACTCACTCACCGGACTCAGGTTCGCGCCACTCACCCCCATATTACTTTGTATAGTTTATCCCCCTTTTAATTGTTTTTTTTTTCTTCCTTTGAGTTTGCAGAAAATGTTCTTTGAACGAGCGCCGTGTTTCCATGATAAGTCGCGCCTGAGCGCTTTCTCTGTGGGGCGGTCCGTTGTGCCTCGCTGTCGGGAGTTTTGTTTGTTTTGTTTTATGTCTATCGGATTTTCAGTAAACCATCCTGTGGTTGGAAAGGAAGGAGTCTGTGTTGTTCCTTCTTCCCTCACTGTGAGTCCGTCACCAGGGCGTAGACCTATCGTCCGGTTAGCGGTCCTATCAAAATTATAAATTTGTTTGCATAGGATATCTTTTTTTTTTCACCGAACCTGTAACAGGATTGAACCAGTGTCGCCAGTGTTCTACTGATTATGAAACAGACACCTTACCACTGCGCCACTTTACAACTTCGAATTGCTGTTTTCACAATTTGTTTTATACGAGACCGATATGGGACAACGGCCGGCATTTCTTTTCCCTGGTGTGCCAGCTACCAGCAGAATATCCACTTCCAATCAAATGCTGGGGCGAGACTGACCCCGGCTCGCAACACGGAGCTCCTTATGTACACAAGTGGGCTCCTGAAAAAATCAGCGTAGGAGGTTCGGCCCATAGAACATTCAAACAACAAATAAGCAACAGGGTTCTCGAATTCACCAGAACTCAAAATTTACAGAAATAACAAGAAGGCGCGCCCGCTCCCAGGCATCAAATCTCGAGCCCCTTGCGTAGGATTTAAAGATGATAAACATTCGGCCACGAGCGCTTGGTCGGCGACGCGCGTGACAATAAGGTGGAATTGTTTGCAGTCATATGAACGTAAACGGTTGAGTATATGGTACTGGTGCGACCATATGAATGAATATAGTTTTGTATGGGCTAGACTATACAACCATACGGAACCACATGTGTATGGTATGGCTCGGTATGGTTCAGTCATATCCAACTATACGGAACCATATGTGTATGGTATGGCTCCGTATGGTTCAGCCATATCCAACTATAAGGAACCATATGTGTATGGTATGGCTTCGTATGGTTCAGCCATATCCAACTATACGGAACCATATGTGTATGGTATGGCTCGGTATGGTTCAGCCATATGGAACCGTATGAATCCATACCATGCCATACGGTTGGCCATATGGAACCATATAGATCCATACTATTCCATATGGTTTGCCGTATGGGTTCATATAGTTTTTTTCAGTAGGGTACTCTAGCACCGAACATATATCTTCACCTCCATGATTGTGCTCAACAAGTTGGCACGTGTAGGCTATACATGATGACTCCTCGGTTAAATATTTAGGGTTAATATTTGACCACCATCTCGTTTAGAACCAACAATTAGAATATATTAATAAGAGAATGCAGGTGTATGGGCGTGTTTTTACAAGCTAAAAAGTGCACATTCTGTAGTCTCGCGGAAAACTATTTTCAAATCTTTAGGAGATTCAGTTATACGGTATGCAATTAGGATATATAGGAATTGTTCCGAGTACAAAAAACAGGGAATTGATCGAATCATAAAATATAGCGTAAACAATATTTCTTCCGGGACAGTATGATAAACTGGACCTTGAAGCAAAAAATGCACGCGTTAGAAGTATTTCCATTTAATCAGTTTCATAAATATGTGATAATAACAAGTAATTATTATAGTAGAACTTTTAAACAAGAGGTAAAAAAATTAACTTGCGGCGTACAGACAGGTTCCTCGTTCCTAAGACACAAAAAAAAAATATGAAAAAAAGTTAAAACGTCACTATGTCCCTTCAATGTTCAACAGCCTTCCAGAGTCTTTGGTGAACTTACCATTCTTTCGTGCGGTAAAACGGAATGCAAGAGAATGGTGCCTCACGCTCACTCAATAGAAATTATATATTTACTTAGTGCGTATTCGTTGCACACATTCCTACATTATTGTTGTTTGTTTTGTTACTCTAGTGTTCAATATGTCAGGGTATTTTGTTGACTGCCTGGTCCTACATACACGTATCTTTGCTTTCGTGGGCTAGCACGCTTACACGTGTATTTTTCAAAGGTAATAAATATATTAATATTATTATTTTATCATTATATTTCCCCTTTTCTTTGTTTTGTTCGCTTTTTTATAAGAGGGGTTGTTGCCCTTCCTCCTTACCCTTTAGAAATCTCCGTCGCTTAATTTTCCCAATGCCGCGCTTGTTTCCCAAGAAGGTCTTAAAAATCGATAAACGACGTCCATCCAGTTTATCCCTTCCACACACATACAGCACTTGCCAGCTGACATCTTCACACACAAGACCACCACTTCAAATTTTGGGGGCCCCTATTTTATCTAAAAGTTTTATCCTTAAAATGCACCTTCTTTTATGCCCATTTATTCCAACGACAATGTTTATACGCGTTCCAACTTCGCGTAAAACGAATGCGTATACCAAGACAGCAAAGTTCGTTTCAAGCGTGAAGGCCTTGCAATATTTAGGAAGCGGCACAAGGGTCTGGTTACTAAAGTGGTTAGGTAAACTGAAGGAAACTGAGAGAGGAGAAGATGAGAGTGTGGCGTGACTTTTGAAGAACGTACGCCGGTGTCCGGCGTTTGAACGCCAGACCTTGTGCGAGGAGTGGGCCGCGCTCTTGGTCGCTCTGCTTGGAGAGAAACTTTGGGTAGGGCAAAACTAGCTGGGCTTTGCATCTACCCACTAATCCGTCCAATCAGAGCTTGGCGCTCTGACGTCCCCGCACGTTTTTATCTTCTCTTCTCCCTTAACTTATCTCCGCATAGTGGCCGTGTCATTACCTCCCCCATCTACACAAGCTCGTATGACCTACAGTGTTAGGTTTGGCACTCCGGGGATTTTTTAATGCACAAAACCTTGAACAACGTGGCACCTACCTTGCTGCGAGGAAAACAAACACAGATATAAGAAAAATAACGCGCCTTGCTTGTTCGACACAAAACAATTGTTTTTCAGCTTTCATCTCGGCAGCACAACAAATAAAGTTTTTTTTTTTAGAGCAAAGCTCTTAGGCGTTTGTTTCCGGCTTGAGCGGCGTCGCCGTCGCCGTCGGCGTAACCGAGCAGTGCATTATAAAAAATGTCTTTATGGGACATTCCCCATGACGCAACGCGCGGGGAAGAGGAAGGCGGAGGAGGAGGGGGAGGAGGACAAGGGGGAGGGGAGGAGGAGGGGGAGGTGAGGGAGAGGAGGGAGGAGGGGTGAGAAGAAGGGATGGGAAGAGGAGAGGAGGGAGGAAGAGAGGAAAGGAGGAGCTGGAAGGTGAGGGGAGGAGGAGGTAAAGGAGGAGGAAGATAGGAGCACGAGGAGGAGAAAGAGAAGGGAGGATGGGAGGAGGAGTAGCAGGGAGGATAAGGAGGAGGGAAGAGGGGTATACCCTCTCTTCAGACCCATTCCTTCCTCCTCCTCAAGAGCTGCGCTCTAATTCGGCATTACAGGGTGCTGTAAACGTCTTTCATTTTTTCCTCTAAAAAATAATGTATATTGAAAACTTTTTATTCTCTCTATTTCTCCCCACACAAGAAAACACTCACAATCTATATCACATCATTCAGAGATTCGGCATACTAATAAAGTGGATCGCGATCATCTTATACATTATCTTCAGAGAACCCCATTTATTCGCATCAGATTATCTGCTCCATTAACACCGACCATCTTAAGAATGGGCGACACCAATGTAGTACGACTCCTTAACCATTTACCATACAATAAGAAAGATAGACTTAAGCGTGCTGAGCACTGGTTGCGTTATTAACGAGTGTAATCACTGAGTGGATGGGAATAACGTGGAGCCTTTTTTAAGTGCCAAGCCTCCAGCACGCGCTCGCTACGTGCAGCCGTGCATAAGCTGCGCGAACACACTGCAAGCCACCCGAGGGTTATCGTCAGTAAGAAACTCGCGTTAGAGGCAGAAAACTTAAGGCCACCAGTGCTGTGTCTGTGTCAGTAGAAGTATTAGCGAAAGTGCCCTCTCTGCACCTCGCTTCCAATAGGTATTGAAATTGCACGCATGTACTCTCTAGGATACTATGTGAGTATACTCGTCTATAACGCGATCAATGCTCCGCACGCTTAAATTTACTAATTTCTGGATTTCCCAGCTGCGATCCGATTAGCTCCCTTGCCGAGCAGCGATGAACTGTGGGAAACCAAAGCTACGATCCCGCAAGTTAACGGCGACGAGCATTGTTGACGGCGTCAACGTTTTCGAATATCACGGAGTTTTAGTACACCGTACTCTAGAGTTTCTATTTGGTAACAGGAGCTCGTCCCGTCAATTTCAAGCATGGACTGAGCACGCATCCACTGGGCCCACAATCCGCGGCGTACGGTCTACACAGTAAACGTTTGTACACCTTTAAGGGAGTAAAAAGGGTGTTGTAGCAACTTACGCCCTCGACTACAGCCTTTTAACACCCGAAACTCTAATAATACACCCCTTTGCTGCTCCAACAACAGCTCCAAAAAGTTTGGTTAACGCAACTCTCAGTTATGCTTTAGCTCTTAAACTTAAACTACAAATTATTTTTTCGATGCTACGAAGATTGTAACTTTCGGGCAACAATACCGCAGTAATTTGAGCATAATTCATTCTAAGAACTGGCGAAGATAATTTCCCTTTCCTGCTTAATCAACCGATGAAAAAACCGTTAATGTTATGACTGCATCTGCTTTGTGCTTTGTTAAATTGGATGTCGATTTGATATCGACCTCGTTGACATTGTCTCTAAACGCTTGTTACTTTAGGCTTGAGCGTTTAAAGTTTCTTGAAATATCAATACCTTCCTGCTATAATGTATTAAATAATACAAGCAAAAATATTTAATATTTATAATATATTTTCTGGGGCACTTTCTGCTGGACGATTTTAGTTCTTATTAATGTTATGTTTTATTCCCAAAATTACATATTGCCTCGGTTGGGAAAAGTAAAAAATAGGTAAAATCACTCCGATATCATGCATTTCGATCACTAATACCTATATTTTAATTACAGGCATATTGCACTTTTATTCGTTTAATGGTACTGAGTGTCTAGCAAGCTGAGGGAGTTAGAGAGATTTATACGCGTCTTTTTGTTCTTTTCTTTCGCTTAGGAAAATGGCATATCAGACCTTATATAAAATACAAAAATATGGTTATATGAAAAATTGGGAATATCTGGCCATATCAAGCACATCAGTTTATATAAGGCTTCTCTAGCTAGATATGCGCAATTTTTTATATATCCATATCTGGGTCTGCCAAATATCTGCCTCCCATATCAGGCCAGATATCTACTAATCAAATAAGGCAACCTTTATATACAGGGTGTTTTTTTTTTATTCTTACAGATTTGTTTTTCAAAAAAACCATGAAAGCTAAAATATGCGGTTTGGGCGAGCGAGTTATACGCCCAAGGGGACATTATGTGGGTGGCTAACCTTTGCGATTAGTCGGCTAGTTAATTTAAAGTAACTACTTAACTTTTCAATTCGTGAAAATAGACATATGGTTCCAATAAGAAACTTGCTGAGTGTCATCCAGAACCCCTAAATCAGTCATTTTCAGAAAGACTTTTAGTGCTTGAGAAGCGTAGTAGTGCACTAAAGTTGCCACCCGTGGAGCAGGTACAAGGCTAGCGGTTTCGGTAAAGCGCCCCCGCAATTTTTCCGTCTCTTATCTAGCTCCAGCCTAGTACTTGCTCCACAAGTGGTAACTTCAACGCATTACTGCGCTTCACACGCGCTCAAAGTCTTTCTACAGATTACTGATTTGGGGTTTCGGGCGACGCTCAGCAAGTTACTAGTTGAAGCAGTATGTCTATTTTCACTAATTAAAAGTTAATTTTAATTAATTAACCGCCTTATCACAAAGATTAGCCACCCACATAATGTCCGCCAGGGCGTATACCTCACTCGCACAATCCGCGTAAGTATAGCTTTCACGGCTTTTTAAAGCAAATCTGCAAGACAAAAAAAAAACACCCGGTATATTGCTGTTTTCTACAAATAACTTCCAAAAGTGACTTTTTATCTGTATAAGAAAAATATGAATCGTATATTGAGAATGTACCAACTTTTATCAATTTTTACATGAGCTGCGCTTTACGCCAAGTGCACTCCTGATTTCGCTTAACTTAAATCCCAGGAAAACCAGGATTATACACATTTCTTTAACGAATGGCGATAACGCGTTAATGTCGACGAAGCGTGTGTCCTTGAAACGTGTATCCACGAGAAGGTGACCGTGGAACGTGTTATCACGAAACGTAGGGAGAATAAAAAAATCGGTATTCTACC
Organism: Ixodes scapularis; assembly: GCF_016920785.2. Taxonomy (NCBI): domain Eukaryota; kingdom Metazoa; phylum Arthropoda; class Arachnida; order Ixodida; family Ixodidae; genus Ixodes; species Ixodes scapularis. The sequence goes on from NW_024609837.1 coordinate 72,969,440, forward strand.
TGAACTTGTGACTTGATTTTAGAATTTCGAAGAAATTATTCTCCCGGCTGCCAGGAGATAGACATGACATAACTCTAGAGGTAATCTGGAAGAGTAGCTCTAGGAAAACGACCAATTGTCGCGAAGTAGGTTGCAGTGCACTCACGTCGACGAGGCGGGTCTTGAAAGGTGTAATGCAGGATACATGTCGACACGGCCACGGCAGAACTACCACTCAAGCACAAAAACGAGTAGGAGGGCGTCCGTGAAGATTCAACACGATGTAGCACAAGCTGTCATTTGTAGAACCGAACACTAAACGCATCACGAAAAAATTCTCAGGCTTCTTTGAAGAAATCGCTTGCAGAAGCAAAAATCCGCAGCAGCCACGCAGGGCGCAACACACGCCAAACTAGGTCGGCTGAACGCATTATGAGATTGCCAACGGCTAATGCGTCATCCGTCAAACCACGTGACCATGCACCTTCTACCATGCTTTCAGCTTAGGGAGAGAGAAAAAAGCAGAGAAGGAAAGGCCAAAACCTGAGTGAACACACACACAAAGGGCTTATCTTAAGGGGCATCAACGATAACAACGAGTGGATTTGTCAGTTGTGCCCAAGGTTGATAGTGCAGTGAATGCTATGTGTGGGCCTTGGGCTCCAGGCAGGTGCCGTGTTCTACTTTATTACCAGCTTCTAGAATGCAGTCACATAACCCCAACCGGAGACACGATTGGCCTAAAACATGCGTAGCGTCTACCCTGCTGTCAATGCCGGGTGAACTACGACTGTATAAAGTCCAGCTTTTGAACTTCCAAAGAAGCTGTCCAGTTCGAAAGTGACCCGAAACGATGCGAGTTTGAAGATACTATGTTTTACGGCTTATAACCCACATTATAATCTTAAATTAAAAATAACCGGGACTATTTTTTGTGTGTGCACGATGTCCACGAATAAATAAATAAATCAATATGGATATCTTTTTTACAAAGAAATTTAAAATTACGTGGGCACGTAACTATCGTAGGTTCGCGTTTTTAAATTTCAAACTTTTCTTACGTAAGAGTTACACATAAAACACATCACGGACAGCACATCTCCTGACTTTCAACACACGATGAATCGCAGACGCTCGCAAACGGAAGGTTGCGATGCTGCGCGAACGGTTTTTGAAAGATCCTGCGTAGGGTACTCCGGGTGCAACAGCTGCGCAGCCGTTCGAAGGGAAAAGGATTCGGGACGACGAAGTAGCGTCTTGCATCTTCAGTGAGAAAATGGTAGGTGTTTTCCCGCTAATTGGAAAAAATTAGTTTCACCGCTAGATTTAGCGGGAAAATTTACCTCACGTGACGTAAATACCGATTCAATTTCTCGCTAAATTTAGCGGGGCGGTTACACCGATTGCCACGCCGACACTGCTTAACTCGGAAACGGGTGCTTAAGAGCTGCAATCTAAAATCCATTATTTGATTAATTCGCTTTGCGATCTTATGCACTTCGTCATAATGTCTCACGTCAAATATACAACCAAATTTCATTTTTCTTTTAATCTTCAAAATGTGCAATTGATTAATTGGTCCTAATACCTGGAATAACTTCATTTTAAAGATGTTAACAATAGTTAACCGATGATATGAGACTCATGCAATATATATCATCAACTAGCGTCTTGGCGAGTGCATATGACCTATTGCTTGCATAACCGAAGCGGGACCATATATCATTAACAGGGGCTATATTTGCACGCGTATATGGCGCTACATGGCCGTATTTACGCACTTATACGGCCGCATCTGGCAGTATTCGCCCACTTATATGGTGATACCTGGCCTTGTTTGCTCCCACATATAGCGGTATATTGCTATATTTGACTCCTTATATTATCATATATGGCCGTATATAAAATATATCCGGGCCATATCTGACATTTCCGTACGGGTTATTTCTGCCAACCCCAACTCGCCTACGCCAATTCCAACAAAACACGACATTATATTGTGCGACTAAAACGCAGTGCTGTTTTATTGAAAAGGTCACATGATTGGCTATCATCACGTCCCACAGATGCACATTCGTGCACTTATTTCTGAGCAGTTCTCGAAGAAGTCTATCAGTCTCTACGCTGCACTAATTAACAGTAAAATAAATTTATTAAAAATTGATCATTCAAATAGACTTCAAGGTAACCTACATTTTGAAGTTATGCCGTAATCAGAGTATGAAAAATGTGTTACGCTTAATCTCATCGCAGAAAAGTATACAAAAATGTGCTTCTTGCAGCAAACGTGCGGTCTGCTTTTGTGCCACCAAAGTTTACTAAGTTTTTTATACTCTAGCGGGGAGGATTAAGGGGACCATTTAACAAATGCCACTCAAAAGGTTTTTAGAAAAATACCTTCAATAATGAGAGTGTTTATTATAGAGTCTAAGCAAACCATGTACGTAGCAGATTTCGTTAAAAATAAGTAGGATGAGAAACCTTTTGGACAGTTTCAGACTTGTGGGAATTTGCTTTAGATTGTTAGGTGTCATACCTAAGTGTCAACTGATAGTATAAGGCCATTGCAATTTCTACTAATTAAATGTTGAGTCAGACACGGCACCGCATACGAACGTACTCTTCAATCCTTACGCAGCTTTGAAAACAAAACAAACGTAACATTTTCGAAGAGCACGTTTTATCTTGACAGTTATTTTCAAGGTAACATGATGCCCGAAAGCTGGAGGCTACCCGAACTTCCAGTACTCTTTGGAACGCTTAACAAGGCAGGAGAGAGACGCTCACCATACACCCGCCGTTTTATTTATTTATTTATTTATTTGGTACATAGTACATTTCAGAGGGGAGTGAACACAGAAAAATAATGGCAATTAAATCAGTCAACTCAGGGTGCTGTTACCAAGTGCTTGTTTAAAAAGAGAAACGTCAGTGAAGGAGGCAATTGAAGCGGGAAGGCGGTTCCAATCTGTTTACGTACGAGGTATGAATGACATACTGAATGTGTTATACTTATTTTCACCCTACGATGGACTAAAGGCAAAAGCTGCGGACCGCCAGATCCAATCACGAGCCACCTAAAAATTCTGCGGTCATTTGCTTAGATGCACGTATCGGTGCCCACCTCTCGGATCACTGATGAAGGGACGGGTGGACAGTGGTTCGAATCGAGGAGCACTGAGTGACTCAACAATTTTACATCGCAAAGAAAGCCACAACATATAGGTGTTTGCAGCGTCAGAGCTATAGAAATGATGCGGCGCTTTTGGATTCTAGCATTATTCGTCCACCCTTAATCAATGTTAAGCGTGTCATATTATAGCGTGGAACGTCATTGGACCCGGCGGCTCGTGGCTTTGGCCTTTAGTCCATCGTAGGATAAGACAAAGTATAGTGTTGCAACTTGGTATGCCAACCTTATGGGCATGATTAAGGGATAAGATGGTTCGAGCATGAGGCACTGGCGTAAAAGTGAGTTGTGATGGTAGATTTTATGAAATAAGGAGAGACAAGCACATTTACGGCGGGAGGAGAAGTCAGGTAATGACAGAGTTATTTTCATAGATGTTACACTGGAAGTACGATGATAGATAAGATAAATCGAGCTGCTCAATTATGAATGCTTTCTAATGCAGTGACAAGACAATGTTGGCCGGGATCCCACACAGATGAAGCGTACTAAAATTTAGAGCGGAGAAGACACTTGTACATTATAAGTTTTAGCGATGAAGGCGCTTGAAAAAAAAATGCGTTTTAAGTAACCCAACAAACGGTTGGCATTACCAACAACATGCTCAATATGGGTATTCCATGAAAGATTAGGGGTGATATAGACGCCGAGGTACTTGTAACTGGAAACAGGTGATAGGGGTGCATTGTTAATGTAGTATGTAGGACATGTAGTGTTAGAGCGCGATACTCTCATGGACTTTCACTTATTCGTATTTAATTCCATTAGCCAAGCATCGCACCAGCGAGCAATGTAGTTAACATCTGTTTGAAGATGAACAATGTCAGATAGGTCAGTGATCTTGCGATAGAAAACGGAGTTATCAGCGGACAAGCAGACTGGTGAAGAAATGTTAGATACTAAATTATTAATATAAATAAGAAACAATAAAGGACCAATTACGGAACCTTGAGGCACCCCTGATTGAACAGACGCTAAAGCAGAATCGTTGTTGTTAACACGTACAAACTGTAGACGATTAGTTAAAAAGGCATTTATCCAATTGAGTATGTGAGGGTCAATATCTAAGAAGCGGAGTTTCTGAAGCAGTAGAGAATGAGAAACTTGATCGAATGCCGTCGAGAAATCTAAAAAAACACAGTCAGTATAAGAGCCAGAGTGAAGAAAGCGATGAACGTCATGGGTAAAAGAGACGAGTTGAGTTTCATATGAGAATGATTTTCTGAATCCGTGCTGAGCCGATGTAAAGAAGTTGTTAGATTCTAAAAAGGTAGCCAAATCAGAGGGAATGATATGTTCTAATATTTTGCATAGAACACTCGTTAGTGAGATAGGACGATAATTACATGGATCATGTTTGACACCTGACTTATGCAACGGAACCACATTCCTGATCTTCCAGTCATTACGCACAATACTAAATTCGAGTGATTCGGAAAAGAGCTGATGAACTATTATTGACGAATACATTTTAGTGTTCTTTAGAAATTTGAATTAATATCATCAACACCCGTAGATGATGGCATCTTAAGGCCATCTATTACATTTGAAATGCCAACCACATCGAAAACGACAGAATTCATTGGCAAGAAATCATGCACTGGTAATGAATGAAGGCTGAACAGAAAATGACTGTACAAAAACATCATTCAGCACAGAGACACACTCGTGGGCTTCAATTTTTTGCCCATCAGGGAAGATCAGAGATATATCACCGTTATCACTGCTGTTTACAGTGTGATAACGCTATGAACATATTTCTATACGCAAAAAAGGCCAACCCATTGTCTAAGAGCTTATTTCGGTCCTCGAAAACGTCTCAAGTCCTCAGTAATCACATATAAAATAAGCCTTTTTTTTGTTCTTTTTAAAGCCCTTCGCGCCCAAACATGAATCGCATTTCTAGGTTGCGGTGTCGCCACGTATCAATAAATTCCTGACACATACAATCGCACCTTTTGTGTCCTATATATGTGTGTGTGGGTACGTACGGTGGGCCGGGAAAGGAGCGGGGAGGGGTACGTTGTCACGTCTTGCTGCTCTGTCGTCATTCGAAGAGCGTCTTGCGAAAGGCTTCAGGACCATCTGGTTCAATGGACTGTGCCGTTCTTACATCAGTCTCCTTTTATTATCTTTTTTCTCGTGGTAGACTATAGCTGGGGGTTGGACGTGTGGCATGGGGAAAAAAAAAGGGGGGGGGAGGTTAAGGCTGGAGACAAGGCTTTGGTGTGAGTGTCCTTCTGCTGTCGGCCCGGGATATGTCTTAACCAATATAAAGCGACCTCACGCAATACCATCCAGAATACAAGGCCTACTCATGACGTCATTGTTTGTGGACCCCCTCCTCGCTCCAGGTGGAAAGCACGCCGAAGTTCCGCGAGAGACGACACAAGCTTGCGTTGCGTTCGATGCGAGATGCTGCACGACGCACTGGCGGTGACGCTGACGCAAACTGTGAGACACTGCGTGAATCAACTAGTGATGACGTATAAAGGGAAAATGTGCGAGCCTTGTCTTCCAGGTTTTATTGCCTCAGGCCGCCTTGGTTAGCCTTTCTGGCTTCTTTTCCTGGTCTTTCTTTCATTTTTTTTCTCGTTCCTAACGCGATTAACTCTTTCCCGTAAAAAAACGCGCGGGGATGTGACTAGGTTTCGAAGAAAGTTAAGGAATTGCTACACCCCACTGTCGTCGGGAAAATCACAACAAATTACTTCGTTTCGTGAACACCGAACGGCTTAATGTCTATTTGTAGGTCCTCTTGATAAATGCAACCTTTGTAAGAATAAATATAATAAAAATACCTTATACAAAAAAGTGTACCGAAATAGAAAATTACGCCTAATAGTTACCCTGTGCGCATTTATGATTCTTCTGTACCAGAAGTGGAGAAACTGCACCTCGCCAGTTGCATGCGCACTGACTGCATTTCATGGAATGCAATCAGTGCGCCATGATATTCCGGTTTGTGTCTATGCATTTGCATCTATGTGTCCTCACCTCTAGCCTTCGGCAACGCCCACACATAAGTTGAAATAGGAAGTAAAAAAACGAAAATAGGGAGTTTTGGGGAATCGTCTTTGCACATCCGATGCGCTACGATGGGCCCTCCGGTAGGAACCGCGCATGCGCGAGTTGTCTGCGGTAGCACATGCGCAGTTCGTACTGGATTGCCCATCGTACTGTATCAAATGTTCAAAAGCGGTTCCCTAAAACTCCCTAATAGTGCACCTTTCATCCGTGAACGGTTTTATGCGGTGTGCATGTTCGTCTGCTTCTCCGCTTCATGCTCACCTCGCATGTTTGCTTGCCCGCCAAACACGCTCACGTGCTTTTAACCCACCTCCCCCTTTTATCCCCCCCTCCCTCCCCGACCTCAACTAAAGAATGCGCGCACCCGGAAGCCTTGTCACCGCGCGTCGCCTCTGCGTTTCTGCGTTGCCCCTTTGACTGGAGTGGCCCTTCTGCTCTTGCTCGCAGTATAATAATATGGCTAAATTAGGCACAAGCTTTTTAACCCTATGCGCCCTAATGCAGTGTATCTAGGCGTTTTGCAGCAGCTGTGTATGGGCGCCGCCGAAACCGATCGTCGTTTTTTTTTTTTTTTTCTGTTTTCTCTTTCTCCATTTGCTTCACTTCGTCATTAGCAAAGCAGGCGGGGTTATTGCCATTCTAGGTTCTACGGCGTCCTTCATTCCAGCGATTGCCTTTGTGGAGGCTTGTCAAAGCCCGTCTCACTGGTTCGGTATCTCGGTAAAGCCGGGAACACATTTGCGAAAAAAGCCGAATTTTGTGCGAAAACCGCACACGAAAATCGCACGACACCCAGGCTCCTTTCCCTTGCTCCTCCCCCTTTCCGAAAATCGGAAGCGGTTCGAAAGATCTGCAGCGCCAGATATTTTCGCACGGCGCCTCCGAATTCGGGGCGGAGGAGCTCGGTGAGCGAAAGCCCGGAACAGGACGGAACGAAAAGATACGATCGGCTCGCAACATGGCGGCTCGCGCCGGTAACATCGTATGCCCATCCCTGCGTTCTCATCTCAACCTTCGTAGAAAACCCCTTCTGTCTATATCAAAGGGTGGTGGTACAAAGGCTCGCGGGTCATTCAACGAGGTTTTAATAGCTGAAGTGTTTAAGAGGCGCAAAATATGGGACGCCAGTTCGCCAGAGTACCGAAATGCCTCCTGAAGTCGGAGCACGAAAACCGCAGTGCATTGTGATTTCCGCGCCGCGCATTCCACCTCATGTGGCTCGTCTCCCGAAAAATCGCAAGCTACGATTCTCACAGCCTCCAATATCTCTCCGATTTTCTGTTCGTTTTTTCGCAATTGTGTTCCCGGCTTAAGATGAGAGGAGGTCAGCAGTGGCGGCTCTTTTTTGGGTTGTCTGCAAAGCGCCTATACACTCCAAGAAAACGGGTACTCCCCTTGTCCCACCATGTACCTCCCCAAAACTACATTTCGTCGTTCTGTCAACTGACGTCGAGCTGGCGATACTAACTTTTGCAAGCGGCTTGATGACTGTGGGATATAACCTAATAAGTAGCTATTGTTCATATGAAAGACTAAAAAAAAAAGAAGAAATTACTGAGGGTTTGTAGCCGGGTCGAAAAAATTTTGATTGTCTTAATGTAGCCTTTAATGAGCACATTACCTATCTTAATAAGTTGTATCGGTCGACTGTCAAGCCGCTCGTAAGAGTTGGTATCACCAGCTGGACGTCAGTGGACAGAACGACGAAATGTAGTTTTGGGGAGTTACATGTGGGACAAGGAGTGTACCCGTGTACACCCTTTCTTTCTTAGAGTGTAGCAGGTTACTAGGTATGGACAGTCTTGTACGGTTGAAAAAAATTAAGCGATTACAAATACAATTACAATAATCAAAATGTAATTGATTACAGTAATCGGTTGCTGCATGAAAGAGTTATCCAAAAATTACTGGAAAGTAATTTATTCCTTTTCACTCTACTTTTCTAACTTCTTATTAGGATATCAGAAATGCTTACATATGCTCAATGTTGTTAAATTTCGTGTATTTTTGTCATTCACACCTTGTTACATTTCGACAGTCAAATCGTCGCTGAGCGCGTTGACATTCTAATGCTTCTAAAATCTTGGTACCTCCTTTTTCTAATAGCCTAGGGGCAAAATATATCCAACGCTATTGCAACAAAGACGAGTGACGAAGGGGCAGACACAACACTTTTTTACGTAAAAATACAAAAAAAATCAACTGACCAAACTTGACTCTTTCCAAAAACATGTACTCGATGTAATAAGAATAAAACCGCAGGCTATCTGGTGCACATTCATAATGGGAAACCTTGAGACCAGGAGCAGAACGGACGAGGCCAAAAGACTCCCATATGAATTTAGCCCTTTCGGAAAGATATACCCGATTGCTTGCAATTGATCGCAGTAAAATAGTAATTGAATTATAGAGAACGTTACAAAAAAAATTAATTCAAGCGTCGAAAAGGTTACAACGATATGTAATTGATTACAATCGATTACTTGTAGCTGGACCGTGATACCCGCCGCAGCGAGGTACTTACCCAATCCGGAATACTTCTCAATGGCGCGGTCAGTAAATCGCTTAACTATAGACCTTTGCATCGCTTATCAACCGGGCGAAAAAGGCTGAGTCACTGAGCTGTGGACGCATGCGCAGCGTGTGATTTACCGCACAGCAGAGCTACAGCGCATGCTCAGAAGGCAATTCACAGCCCAGCAGACAAAGATGGCAGCGCGCAGATTTCGATTTCTACTAAGGGTCTAAAGTACAGTGGCTTAAAGGGGGTAGTGTAGCTACCGCGTAGCCTCCACCATGCATCGAGAACGGCCGCTCCTTGGAAGACGGTGTAGGTGGCGGTTCGATGCGCAGTTCCGTTAGGGGGCCTCTATCGGCCGGCAGATGGAGGCACCCTACAGCTTCGTGTAGCGTGCCTCCATCTGCCGGCCGCCTTCGCTTCCGCGCACAGCCGAACAGCGGTACTAGTGGTACGGCAGCACGCTGTGGTAATAGTTATTAATAAATAAAATATTATTAGCAATTAAACAATTTTATTTGCACTTTAAAGGACGCAGGCTGGACAGAGGCGAGAACGCTTACGCAGAGCGCCTGCCAGCGTACCACCACCGCTGTGATCACTGCTAAACAAATAACGTCAGGGCCCCAGACTGTACAATGAATGAACATGCAGGCCATCGTTCACAACACTGCACAGAGAAGCTTATCGGTGACATAAAAATCATAAATGCAACAAATATCGTCGCACGATCAGTCACCAAAACACTGCACAAAGAGGCTTGTCGATACCATAACGAGAACAGACACCAAGGAATTGTCGCTCGAACAGTCACAAAAACACTGCACCTGGAGGCTTATCGGTGGGATACCGAGAGTAAAAGAAAAGGGGTGGTATACCTTCCATGATCACTGTGACCTTTTGACCACGCAGACGTAAATGTCATTTTGATGACGCGTCCAACGAATTAACACGGAGAGCACTCCACCTTTCGCCGCTACCACCACATAGCACATCCAGGCCTATCTGTTTCATCTGGTCCAGCGTCTGTCGGAGTAGTTGGCTATCACGTGGAAACATATTTTTGCGTCAGTGACCATGGCGGACCCTGATGATCACAGGCGATCGAGATAACGCCGCCTGCCGTTGAAAGACATGCACGCAAATCGCCCACGCAACTTACAACACAGTCGACAGCTGCAAATCGGCCGGAACTGGCCGGAGCCAAGCTGGCCAAGCGGCCAAGCCGGAGCCATAGCCGGAACGACGGTGCTGGAAGCGCTAGCGCCACCCGCGGCCGTCATTTAACGCTTTTCCGCTTCTCCGGTTTCGTTCGTTACACTACCGTGACTACCCCTTTAAGCCCCTGTAGTCTATACCGAGTTTCATTTCAATCCGACCCCACTCCCAGCCACTACAATATCCGACGGAGTCGACCAAGACACGTCAACAAGTGCATTGTCATGGCCTTGGTCGTCTTTGGGCCTTTGTCATAGACAGCATCAAACGCCCAAAAACGACGAGAGCCGTGACTATGATCCTTTTTTTGTTTTTGCATCGCTCGATTGGCTCCATCAAATCGAAGTGTCGGGCACGGTCGAACTTTGAGTGAAACGGAGCATAGACCAACCCGATTCCTATGATGTCACGCCACTGCGGTGGTGCTGCTGTCGGTGCTGCGCATGCGCAGACGCTTCACTCCTCCGAAATTTGGTTTCTGAGCACGCGTGGTGCCCACACCTCTTGTGGGCAAAGCGGGCTTCTTTGGAAACACTGCGTTGCTCTATATGAGGTCTCTTCAAATTGGGCGTTAATGGAAACCGAGTTCTTTTAATAGGTTGAATTGACTCGTATTAGCTGAAATAAAAATAAAACAACAACAACAACACTAGCAGCAAAATATAGTTAAATACAAGACGGCCCACCTGGATCGATCCCAAACAGGTGCATCAGTAAACAGAGCTTTGGAGACTCAAATATTCTATGTCCCCCAGAACACAAATATGAACAAATAAATAAAATAAAGCTCTCCAACTGAAGACTTGCATGTAAATGTGGGCAAGAAAAAAAGAACATCAACGGGTATATAAAAAGTCCAGATGGCATTCGTTACAAACTTCTTTTGAGACCCGTCAAAGCGTGTCGAGTTTGTCTAAGTTGCGGTTCTTCACGAGCGTTCGGGTGGATCAAACGCGCGCACCGTTCTCGAGACGAGTGAAGGGAGAAACACGCGCAAGGTATCTTTGATGTCGGAATCCAGCTCCCAGTTATACTCAGCGATGGAAGGGATTTTCTTGGAGCTAGCTCGCTTCTTTTCGACGCCCTCGCGGAATTGAACGGTCTACAGGAATCCATAGGCCAAAGTTTGGACATAGGACGTCCATACATATTTTTGTAGGGGAAATCTGTCGATGCTGCACAACTCGGGGCATTGAAAAAGAAGGTAAATATGTTCTTAAACAGATGTTGTATCTAAGCGGCAAGTTTTCGCCGGTGGCCAGCCTTTGCGGAGAGACCGAAAAGCAGAGGTGAGAATTAAATGAACCTGTAATAAGTTTTCTGCATAGAGTCGAATTCTATTGGCTGGGTTCAGTGTTGTCCGAAACGATTCAAAATAGCTATTTTGCATTAGTATTTCTCTTCTTAGCATAGCCATTGTTTTTAATAAGCTGCCTGTAGTCATTTTCGAAGCTTACATTTGTATAAAGAAAACCCTCTTATTCGAGCGCGCTTGATGCCTGACTGTTCGCAGATTATTTTGTTCCTATGTCTGTTCTCTGCTCTAATGTAACAAAAAATAAAAAAAATAAAAGTCCTGTGTTTGTATCTACTATCCCGCGTGAAGATCACATTGTCACGGGTGGTGACTAAAAAAATAGATAAACAGGAAGAAATAAACGTTTAATGTGGCGAACTTGTGCCAAAAATAAAAGAGTACAAAAGATAATAACAGAGCGTCGCGGGCGTCGAAGTCGGCGAAACCGCAGGATCGAGCGCTGGGGCGAGACTGACTCGACAAGGTCGCGATCGACGTCTTATCGAGAGTAAGTCACTATCTCGAAGATTCGGCGGAGAAGGTTCGAGCGTAGCGCGCTCGTGGCGAGAATGAACACGCATTTTCTAGGACAACATAGGCCGGGATAAACAATAGAAGTTATGTCCGGAGCAAGAATAAACGAGAAAGTTCGAGAAGTCCGCGACCCCTGCGCGCGGCATTACTCCCCCCTTAAAAAGTGCATCGCCCCGATGCATCCCAAAACAAAACAAAGCACATAAAAAGAACGGCAAACTAAAGAGTCACTTGAAACACATAAGATCCACAGTCCTATCGAGCGTAGTACGGCTTCAGGCGCACGACGTGGACGACTTCAGGTCGTGGTGGGCGGCGTGATGATGTTCTTGTTCCGTCGGGCATCACCTCGTAGTTCAGCTCGCCGAGGCGATGAAGTACCTTGTATGGTCCAAAGTACCGTTTCAGCAGTTTCTCACTGAGGCCGCGGCGGCGGATGGGCGTCCATACCCACACCCTGTCTCCGGGCTGGAAGTGGACGTCCCTGCGACGAAGGTTGTAGCGTCCCGCGTCGACGCGCTGCTGGTCTTGAATCATGAGTCGGGCGAGCTGGCGGGCTTCTTCGTCCCGTTGAGCAACCACCTGGGCGTCTCAGTGTCAGTTGGCTCATGGGGCAGCATCGCGTCTAGCATGGTCGTTACTTTCCGATCATGTACCAGCTGGAAGGGTGTGAATCCAGTGGTCTCTTGAACCGCCGTATTGTAGGCGAACGTGACGTAGGGCAGCACCTCGTTCCACGTCTTGTGCTCTACGTCGACGTACAAAGAGATCATATCGGCGATTGTCTTGTTTAGTCGCTCCGTCAGCCCGTTGGTCTGCGGGTAGTACGCAGTTGTACGACGGTGGCTGGTGTGACTGAGTCGGAGGATTTCTTGGGTCAGCTGTGCCATGAACGATGATCCGCGATCTGTAATCAGAAATTCTGGCGCGCCGTGCCGGAGGACGATGGACTCGATGAAAAACTTGGCGACTTCCACAGCAGTCCCTGAAGGAAAAACTTTCGTTTCGGCGTACCGCGTGAGATAATCTGTAGCGACGATGATCCAGCGGTTCCCCGACGTCGAAGGCGGAAAAGAACCAAGTAGATCCATTCCGATCTGCTGGAAGGGTGTAGTTGGAGGAGAAATGGGCTGCAGAAGTCCGGCCGGCCTCGTCGGCGGTTTTTTGCGTCGCTGGCACTCGTGGCATGATAATGATCGTGTGTATAGGTGGACGGTCTTGGGGAGCTTGGGCCAGTAATACTTTTCACGAATACGGGCCAGTGTCCGGCTGTAACCAAGGTGTCCGGACGTCGGGTCGTCCTGGCAGGCTTGGAAGATCTCCTCTCGAAGGTCACTCGGGAGTACCAGCAGCCACGGCGAGTTACTGTCCCCAAAGTTCTCTTGGCAGAGTACACCTTGTCGAATGGCGAAGGTCGGCAGGGTTCGTGAGAAAACACGGGGCACGGTACCCCCGCGCCCTTCCAGGTGCTGAATTAATGCGCGCAGCGCAGGATCGTTTCGTTGACGTCGTGCCAGGTCGTCGTTGGTCACTGCTCCTAAGAAGCACTCGCCGTCATTGTCGTCGCTGCTGCCGGAAGGTGTTTCGACAGGGGCCCTGGACAAGCAGTCGGCGTCGCTGTGCTTGCGGCCTGACTTGTAGACTACAGTCATATTGAACTCCCGTAGTCGGAGACTCCATCGAGCGAGGCGTCCTGAAGGGTCCTTGAGGTTCGCAAGCCAGCAGAGCGAGTGGTGGTCTGTGACTACGCTGGACGGGCTCCCGTACAAGTACGGACGGAACTTCGTGATTGTCCAGATGACCGCAGGACACTCCTTTTCAGTCGTGGAGTAATTTCTCTCCGATTTGGACAGCGTCCGACTTGCGTAGGCGATGACTCGCTAGGTGCCTTCATGCACTTGAACCAGTACCGCTCCAAGTCCTGCATTACTAGCGTCCGTGTGAATCTCGGTTTCCGCATCCTGATCAAAGTGTCCTAGGACAGGAGGAGTCTGGAGTCTTCGCTTCAGCTCGTCGAATGCCTGCTGCTGCTCCTCGGCCCATTCGAACTTCTCGGCGTCCTTCGTGAGGTTTGTGAGCGGTGCGGAAATCCTTGCGAAACCCCGAACGAAGCGTCGATAGTAGGCACAAAGTCCGAGAAATCTTCGCACGGCCTTCTTGTCTTTCGGCGCTGGGAATGCCGCGACGGCGCGAGTCTTCTCGGGGTCTGGGCGGACGCCTTCGTTACTAACCACGTGGCCTAGGAACCTTAGTTCGTCATAGGCGAACCGACACTTTGACGGCTTCAGGGTGAGTCCGGCGCTCCGTATTTTCTTGGAGAACTGCTTGGAGTCGTCGCAAGTGCTCGTCGAAGTCGCTGGAAAACACGACGACGTCGTCGAGGTAGACGAGACAGCTCTGCCACTTCAGCCCTGCCAGCACTGTGTCCATGACACGCTGGAAAGTTGCTGGCGCCGTGCACAGTCCGAAGGGCATCACTTTGAACTCGTACAGTCCATCCGGCGTGACGAAAGCTGTCTTTTCTTGGTCCCGTTCGTCGACTTCAATCTGCCAGTAACCGCTCTTCAGGTCCATCGATGAGAAATATCGAGAGTGGCGCAGCCGGTCAAGGGTGTCGTCAACGCGGGGGAGTGGGTAGACATCTTTCTTCGTCACCGCGTTCAGCTGCCGGTAGTCCACGCAGAACCTTAGCGTTCCGTCCTTCTTCTTAACCAGCACGACTGGCGAGGCCCACGGACTATTTGAAGGTTGGATTATGTCGTCTCTCAGCATCTCTTGAACTTGCTCCTGGCTTACCTCCCTTTCTTTAACGGAGACTCGGTACGGCGATCGATGCATAGGGCGTGCGTCGTCCTCGGTAACGATGCGGTGCTTCGCAACGGCGGTTTGGCGTACCTTCGACGACGTCGCAAAGCAGTCGCGGTATTCGGCGACGAGGTTAAGCAGCGGCCGTCGTTTCGGGCCCGGAAGCTTAGAGTGAATGTCGAGCTGCGCTGGCAACGCACTGTCTGGCTGAGGCGGCGAGGATTCGTCAGTAATCGCGGTGATTTCGGCGGGGTTTCGGAGTTCCTCGACGTGGCCCACGGCTGCACCTTTCGTGAGGTGTTGCGTTTCGTTTCGGAAGTTCGTCACGAGGGCCACAGCCCGCCCATCCTGAAGTTCAGCTACACCCCTTGCGACGCCTATTCCCCTTCTCAGGAGCAATTGGAGGCTTCCCTCGAGAAGAACTTCGCCGCAGGAAGCTGTATCGGCCACGACGGGTACGACAACACTTGATCGCGGAGGCAGGTTCGCGTGGTCGGCGGCGACTCGGACGGCGGGTGACGCTCTTTGGGGTTTCTCTGAAGGCGGAACGGGCTTCCGCAGCGTCAATCTGTTCTCACCCAGGTCGATGACAGCGCCGTATTCGCACAGAAAGTCCATGCCGAGAATGACATCTCTGGAACAGTCTTGTAGAACGACGAATTTCACAGGGCACGTTTCGCCGTGAATTTCGACGCGAGCAGTGCAACTTCGGACAGGCGTGATAAGGTGTCCTCCGGCGGTTCGAATTTGTGGTCCTCCCCAGGGCGTCGTAACTTTTCGCAGGCGGCGAGAGAGCCTCCCACTC
The DNA here is from genome assembly GCF_016920785.2 of Ixodes scapularis. Taxonomy (NCBI): domain Eukaryota; kingdom Metazoa; phylum Arthropoda; class Arachnida; order Ixodida; family Ixodidae; genus Ixodes; species Ixodes scapularis. The sequence continues at coordinate 72,984,816 of NW_024609837.1, forward strand.
ATGACTGAGTAGTCTGCTCTGGTGTCCACGAGTGCCGAGGCGTCGTAGCCGTCGATAACAACATTTAGGTTGTTGGACACCGTTGCAGTGGCTTCGTTGCGATGCGTGGCGTCGGGGGAGTGGGAGCGCTCCGGCATTTTTGGAGGCTCTTTACTCTGGTCGTCTTCGGCAACGCCACCTCTAGGCGTTGCCGCACTTAGTTTTCCCGACGAGATAGGGGGGATAGGCTGTCCCGACGAGAGCGGCGGAAGGGCGAGAGCGCACGTCGTGGCGAAGGCGAACGGGAACCTCGGGGTCGAGTCGGCACCGGGGACAGGGGTCGTCGGAGGTATTCTTCAATGTCACGAGGGCGTTTACCGTACCTTGGGCGAGGGTCGTTTGGCGCAAACCCTCGTAGGCCCATTTGATGACAGGGGCACCTTCGATAGACGTGGTCGGCCTCACCGCAGTGGTAGCACAGCGGTCGCCTGTCGGCCGTCCGCCACACGTCGGTCTTCCTCGTCGAGGGTTGCTCTGGACGGATGTACTGGGCCTGTCCTTCCTGACGTCGAGGATACTGTGACATCGGAGGGTCTCGTCGGGGTGGTGCCGTTGTCTGGCGGTTAGCTTGCGGCGGTCGTCGGACCATGGCGGCGTAGCTCAGCGTTGGTTCCTCTGGCGTCGTCGTGTTGGTGGAAATTTCAGGCTGGACGGCTCGGTGAAGCTCCTCTCGGACAACCTCGGCGAGTCTTAGAGAGGACGGGCTATCTGCAGCGGGGAGCATCTTGTGGAGCTCTTCCCGGACGACTTCACGGATGATGTCGCGTATGCCGGGGAGGCTAGGGCTGATGTCGTGGCCCAGTGCAGAAGAAGCAGCGATGCTCCAGTGCCGATGGTAATGGCTGGCTCTTGCGAGGAGGGCACGTTCCATGCTCGTAGCTTCCTTGACGAAATCTTCAACGGTGGCTAGAGAGTTGCGGACAAGACCACCGAAAATGTCATCCTTTACGCCTCGCATCAGGATCTGCAGCTTCTTTTCGTCGGTGGCTTGAGGGTCGCCGCGAGCGACCAAGCGCACAACATCCGCAACAAAACTGGTGATCGTCTCGTTTGCGCCCTGGGTCCTCATTCGAAGAAGGTCCTCGGCCCTCTCCCGTCGATACTGGTTGGTGAATGTCCGTCTCAGCGCATCCTTGCAGGCGGTCCACAAGGTCAGGGAAGTTTCGCGATTTTCGAACCAGTGCCGGGCCGTTCCTTTGAGCGCGAAGTAAAGATTCTGTAGGCGCTGTTCGTCCGTCCATTGGTTGTGCTGGGCCACTCGCTCGTATTGTTGTAGCCAGTCCTCGACGTCTTCGTGGGCGTCCCCTTGGAAAGGCGTCGGGGTCCGGGGTGCGACGGGCAGGTAGATGAAGGCAGGAGCGGCCGGGGTCTGCGACTGGTTGGCCATTGTCGTCTTCTTTGGCCTGGGCTTGTCCGGCAGCAGACCAAATTCAGGGGAGTGAGCTCTGGTACGGCGGCTTCTTCGGGCTTCGGCGTCTTCGGCGAAGGGTAGCCTTCCGGGGCTGAGCACGTCGCTTGGCCGGGACGTCTTTGGAGGGGTACGATTGACGGGCATAGAATGGATTATCCCGCACCTCCACCAATATGTCACGGGTGGTGACTAAAAACAATAGATAAACAGGAAGGAAATAAACGTTTAATGTGGCGAACTTGGCCAAAAATAAAAGAGTACAAAAGATAATAACAGAGCGTCGCGGGCGTCGAAGTCGGCAAAACCGCAGGATCGAGCGCTGGGGCGAGACTGACTCGACAAAGTCGCGAGCGGCGTCTTATCTAGAGCAAGTCACTATCTCGAAGATTCGGCGGAGAAGGTTCGAGCGTAGCGCGCTCGGGGCGAGAATGAACACGCACTTTCTAGAACAACATAGGCGGGGATAAACGATAGAAGTTATGTCCGGAGCAAGAATAAACGAGAAAGTTCTAGAAGTCCGTGACCCCTGCGCGCGGCAATATATGCTATCGGCAAAAATCGTAAAAAGACGGATGCATATGAACAACATTTACGGCGTGGGTCTGGACTCCCGAGGTAAACAGACGAAAAAGGATGTCGACAAAGTTGCGTAAATGACAAAGCTATAAACACAAATCTTACGTAGAGGTGTACGGAAGTTGTCCTCCATAAAGAGGGTTTTTTTCCTGTCGACCTGACCAGAAACAAATAAGATAAATATCTGTATTTTAATAACGTGATTGCTATGTGTGCAACGAATATCTTCTTAGATATATTGTCTGTGATTTCTAGATTGATTAGGAGTTTGATTTCCCTTTAGATTCGCTCATTGTCTACTAAAGCTTATCGATCAGTTTCAATTTGAGCTTTGGTAATAAAACAGTCAATATCATCTATAAAATCTGTAATATCATATAAAAAATAGAGTGAATAACTGATGTAATACTCACTTCTAAGATACTGTATACAATTGGTAGAATTGTATACAGTATACAATTACGCACGCCACATCGCAGAATTTTCAAATCCACCGTATGAGTTTGAGACTTTGTCCTCATGTTATCATCCTCGCCCTATTCTTCGGTAATTCATCAAACGGAATAATTATAATGATTTACGTTTTTGAGCACTAGCAATTTTAATTTTAATTACCTGCTTTGGGAGGAACGTTGTTGTAGCCTTAATTACATAAATTTATGAGGTTCGAAATTTACCCAAACTTATGCTTGTTCAGTACTTTAGACATGGGAACTTGACAAGCACATTTCAACTGCTAACCTGGGAAGTTTAACGGGAAGTATACGGGTTTCAGTACACGTCTGCCCTTCGGTACGATTATTATTTATGTGATTATATCTGATCTGCAGGGGCAGGATTTGGGATCGTTGACATAAAAGATTTATATTTTTTCCTGAAAAGCCTTGCGTTTTTACAAAAACAACAAATCACCACCTTATCCTCTTTCTCACACAAAAAAAGGGAAATTGTTAGCGTACAAATTGCGGCTCCTACATACTTGCTTATAGTGTCCTACATTGAAAAACTATGCAAAATATTTTAAGAAATAATGGCGATGTTTACACCCAGGCTTTTTAAGCCTTGCACACATATTTGTGTACTTGATTTTGTTTTTCAAAGTTTGGCAGATTGTTCGTTTATTTTCCCTTATAATGCACTCTGTATTCGCGGTATTTAAATTGTTTTTTTTTTCATTCTATTTGTGTGTATGGGATTCTTGTATTTGCTGCACCCTCGCCGTTCACTACAATACGAGCACAAAGACTGGAGAAGCTCTCTCACTGCAGTGTTTTTTTCGTCCTGTCTCCCCTAAACCCGACTCATGATCGATGAAGAAAGAAGTTTTTACTTCTCTATTATTATTATCATATCTGCGTTCTGAAGCGCGAGCTTTCGCTCCACGTGCGCTCCAAGTGCTGCGATGCCCCACGACTCTTGATTCCGAATTCCCCAGGAGTGCTGCCAACTGCCACTGCCCTTTCTCTTTGAATCTCCGAATCCTACATTTATGTTTACTCTGAACAGGGCTGTACGACGTAAAAGTTTGCATGCACACTAGCTCTCAATTTTTTTTTTTTAATTTGTCGCATTTACCTGCAGCTACACTAATAATATTTTGGTTCCAATTTTTTCTTTCAGCGAAGCTGAATAGGACTTGCAGATCAGATAGTTTTGTGTCACCGTCATCACGGAAAAAAACAAAAAACTTTAGTGATTGAAGCAAAAAGTGCAAAAATGTACACAATACAGCGCAGCATTTGTTAAACTATAGAAAAAGAAAAAAAAAAAGATGCATCCTAAACAGATAATTGATAATAAGGCGCTCCGGATAACAATGCGGAGCACGTACCGCTCACCACATACGTTTCCCGGTAAAGATTACTGTTGCGCAAGCTGCCACGGCGACGGCAGCTTGGGACGTGTGGAGTGACGCCACTAGCCTTTCATAAAGAGTGTTTCACGTAAGTGTGACACAAATTCCCAAAATTAGTATATTCGGGAATAATTCTCTGAGACCACATTACTGGTGGCGGCGGACTTCAGAAAATGCGTGATACTTACTAATATTAGTTCGCTTATTTACTAAAAATTACTGGTCAAATTTTTAATTAGTCAACGTAGACAAAGGGTTCCAATTAGAAACTTGCTGAGCGTCATCGAAAACCGTTAAATCAGTCATTTTTAGAAAGACTTTTAGCGCATGAGAAGCGTAGTAGTCCGCTGAAGTTACCACACGTTGAGCAGTTACAACTACAAGGCTTTGGTTCTCATAAGAGGCGGAAAAATCGCGCGGGCGCCCTACCGCGATCGTCAGGCTTGCACCTGCTCCGCGAGTGGTAAATTTAGTGCACAACTATGCTTCTTATGTGATCAAAGTCTCTGTGAAAATGACTGATTTGGGTTATTTTGATGACAGTCAGCAAGTTTTTAATTGTATCCATATGGCTATTTTCACTCAATCAAAAGGTAATTAGTCATTTTTTGTTTATTATCAAACTAATTAGTAAGTGTCGCGCATTTTCTGACGTCCGCTACCACGAGTATAGCGGTTTCGAGAAATTTTTCTTTTCATCGAATACACTAATTTTAAAAATTTGTGTAACTCTTACGTGTAACACCTTGTATATAAAATGGTTTGGTACCGTGCGTTTACTTTTTTTTCGTCAATCATTTGGTATAATACAGTGGGCAATCGTTGCAGATGATACCACAGCTTCGCTTGCGTGCCACCTTCGCACCGTAAACTGGAGCTCCGACTTTTTTTTTTTTTACGTGACGTAGTTTTTTTTTTTTTTTTTTAATAGATATGAGCAACAGTGTTTCACGTTGGCGGGCGTTCTGTATAATTACGCCCAAAGATATTCGTCGTTTTTTCACTAAATTGGCAGATTTCACAACGGCGGCTACTGTCAAATGCGAATAGGTACGGATATTTCCTGCAGGGTCGTTATTCGTCGGAAGGAACATCCCATCAAAACGGGTTCTCGTCCTCCGACCCGACTCCAAACCCCTCATCCTCCTTTTTTTCCTGTCGTTTTAAACAAAAAATACAAACGCTAAAAAGAAAAAATAAACGCAGAGTGCTAGGACAAGTGGTAGAGACAGGACAAGTGGTTGTCATATCTTGTTCTACCACTTGGCCTTGTCCTTTGCGCTTTTTGAATTTCGTGACGTGTAGCCAACTAGCTCAACAGTTAATTTTAGATAGAATCGTGAGAGTACTTTGGTGTAACATCTTTTTATGCAAACGGAAAAGAAAACAAGAGACACACAGACGTGTTTTTATGTGTCCCTTGTCTTCGTTTGCGTTCGCATACCAAGACGTTAGTTTTAATACAGAAATCGACGGAATCTGTGTCGGCGTACATAATTAATGACGTTCTGTGATGCTGTCACGACAGCCGGTAGAAATGTCAGGATCGTTATTTCGCTTAACAGCGCGCTATACTTGTCATCAAGCGGAACACATGGAATGTTCATTTTCTACATAAATACGACACCAAGTTGCAAAACCTCTAAGTGCCCTTGGCGTCTGGAAGGTTGCACTACCTTTCCTGCCTGCTCCACGACAGTTGAGCTAGCGCAGCTCCGGACACCAACCGTAGTTCGAGCTTTCGCCGCGAAATGAAGAAGGATTGCACATGCGCAGAAGGCCTTTTGAAAAAGGTCCTTTGCAGATGTCCGGCCAAGAATGTCTAAATAGAAAACGATCTAAAAACATTATCATGCTACATCATAAAAATGATCCACATTTTCAGCATTCGAAGTTATATGCTTAGTAAAGGAGGCATGAACCGAAGCATCAGTATTCAATTCTGATTTCGCTGTGATTATATATTTGGCTTCACCGCATGAGGGAGGTTAGGAAGGGGAAAATATGAATAGGTTTTTGCGTTTCAGGGAATTTTTACCTCTTTCCCCAAAAATTTCGGTACAAATTTATCATAACACTAAAGTTGCGTGTTTTTTTTTCGTATTCACTGTGAATTGGAGCGACTTTTTCCGACAGGTGCCTAAAGTTGGTGACATCCCCAGGAGCGCTTGGATTTTAATTTCCACAGACGCAGCCCACACACGCTACGAGAAACCTCTAATGTAAAGTAAATATTAAAACAAAGTTAGAACATTTATTTTTTCTTTAGAATTTCGTCGACGAGGAAACACAGCGGCGTTAGTTTGGAATGAACCAACCCACCCATTGCGCAAATATATGCTGCAATAAAAACAAGAGCACCAGAGGCGATTTGTACTATTCCAAAGCATGACATAACAATCTACGTTTTTATCCTGTATCTTTATTTGTGTGTGCGTGTGTGGGCGTGTGTGTGCGTGCGTTTGTGCGTGTGTTTGTGTGTGCGTTTCTGCAGTTTCTCCTTTTCTCATACAGAATACAGCTTGCTGAAGTATATCCCAGTGAAAATCGCACACCAACGAATATAAAAATAAAAGGTTTTCGCGAAAAGAAAAAAAAAGCGTTTTCTCCTTAAACGTCTTAGCATTTTACAGCATAGCCCGATTTCCTCTTTCTTTTATAACTGATTTCTGTAGCACGCCTGTTATCTGGACTCATTTTACTTTTCTCTATTCTACGAAATAATACATTTCCGGTTGGGCGCTTGCCTCTGTCGAGCGTATTTCCGATTCCTGAAATGAAGGTCGTTTTTTGTGTCTGATCTTTCTTTTGGCGCAGAGAACTCACGAGGCTGGTTCCCCATAGTCACAGAAAGAACCAGAACGGCAGGAAGGTGTTTTAAGTTTTTGAAAGTATGAGAACGACAGAAAGTTTACATCACTGATAGAATGAAAACTGAACTGCAGGAAGTTCAGGTCATTGATAGAATAAGAACGACATGAAAAAAGTGTAAGTAATACGTAAAATGAAAATGACAGGAAGAAGTTTATGTCACTAGTTGAATGAGAACGACACGAAGATGTTTACGTCATTGACAGATTGAGAACCCGACGAATGAGAATGGCAGGAAGGAGTCCCTGTTCCAGCGCAAGCATTTTGACATAGACGATGCTTGGGCGTCTCGTTAGCGTCGAGCGTGCACGTGCACACAAAGCACGACGGAAGGCAACGAGCGGATGCTGGAGGCCGGGTGTTCCAAAGAGACGCCCTGTCGTTCTCACCTTGTCAGTGGTTGGAGTGAAAAAAACAATATATATATATATATATATATATATATATATATATATATATATATATATATATGCGTTTAATAATTATATGAGAAAACATATGATTATATAAGAATCTATATGCGTCTTATACATGGTGGTATGTTTTAATGAAAAATAAATAAAACAAAAAGTGTGCAGATTTCAGATCAGTGCCGCCGTTTCTGTGTATTTGGAGTTGAGCGGACATTAGCTGAGATAATAATCGTCAAGCTAAGTTGGCTAGTCAACTACAATCTCTTAATTACCGTTTTAATTATTGGTTACACGTTTTACGTCGCAACTGCAATATCTCGAGTAAAATCTCAGGATGGGATTGAGGCCAAAAGCAGCTGACCTTCGCGTCTACCCCCTAATCCTTCCAATCAGAGCTCGTCACTCTGACGCCCCCGAAGACTACTCTAATCTCCTCCTCTCCCTGAACCTTCCTTCATATTGGTAGACACGTAACATTTCGAAAAAAATGAGGATAGGCGCTTGAGACCAAGCTAACAGAGTACACACGGGTTTCCCCATGTGCTACGGCGCTGTAATTACGCGCCGTAGCACACTACGCTACGGCGCTGTAATTACACATATTAGTTTTGTTGATACAACATGCTTGGGGTGCAGCTAGGTACCATCTGAAAATATTCGAAGCGAGCGCACTACATTGTTGACGTCACCGCAATGAGATCTAGGGAGATTACGAGACGGAATGTCCAACGAGCCTGAATGTCCAACGAGACGAAAGATCCAATAATGGATATTCAGGCACGTTGGACATTCAGGCTCGTTGGACATTCAGTCTCGGTTGGATCTTCCGTCTCGTTGGACATTCAGGCTCGTTGGACATTCCGTCTCGGTTGGATCTTTCGTCTCGATGGACATTCAGGCTCGTTGTACATTCCGTCTCGGTTGGATCTTTCGTCTCGTTGAACATTCAGGCACGTTGGACATTCCGTCTCGCCTGTCACGTCCTAGAATAATTTGCCCTCTTAAATGTACTGACTTGTGTGTATATTTAGTCCGCGACCCTGCAAGAATTGCCGTAGATACATCATACTAAAATGTCGTGCCACAAAAGCCGACGTTGACGGACCGACAAAGAAACAGAGCAGACACACATATTATAATTTCATATATAGGAAGGCTTGATGGTTAGTTAGCTGAGTGCCGATGCACAGCTATGTACCAATCGGTTAAAGGTGTCGATTGTACGACACCAAACGCCCCTTTGATATTAACAGTTCAAATGTTTGGAACATTCCGATGACATAGGTCAGCCAATTTGAATTATATAATAGGAATGCAAAGTACGGGTGTTCTAGTGGATCGCAATTGGCGGACGTCTATAAAAGGAATCCCGGAGAAAAGCTCACCGGAGAAAAGCTCACCGGAGATAAGCTCACCGGAGAAAAGCTCACCGCAAAACTGGCGGATGCGGAGAAAAGCTCACCGATTTTTTTTTTTCTTTTTATATGGAGGCGGTTGGATCATGCGTAACATATATCAATTTATTATCATTAAAGTTCGTCAGCTTTGTCAAAAAGAAAATGACTTTTTTGTATTATTTGCCAACCTTATTAAGTATAAGGTTCCCAAATTAATAATGGCGGGCCAGTGTTTCCGGCGGCTTACTCTCTAGGCAACTAAAGCCTAACTGAAAATTTATGAACTTGAATAACATGAAAAAGTTCGAAAACTTATGTCTCCCTAGAACCTAAAAATCAAAACTGTAGACACCAAAAAATCCGACAGTGCATGCGCAACAACGCGGTGCCTGAAATTCTTTTTGAAGCTTTTATTAACCTTTGAAAACAGGATAAAATAGTCAGTAGGATATTGAAGCTTCTTTCTTTCACGGACATGCACGTTTTCTAGCCGTTCGTGCTGGTGTTTCCGCAGGTTGCCTTTGTGTGATAGTGCCCTTCTAAGGATTACGTGTCAGCACATCCATCGAGCCAGTACATCCATCGAGCCATTACATCCATCAATGGATGTAATGGCTCGGTGGATGTATGGGCTCGATGGATGTACTGACATGCGTATGGATGTAGCTGCTCGATGGATGTAGTTGCTCGTTGGATGTAGTTGCTCGCTGGATGAAGTGGCTCGGTGGATGTAATTGCTCGCCGTTCCTGTTATCATGCCTAGCGTGCCATATCCATCGTGCTAGTACATCCATAGAAGCCAAGATGGCCGCCGTGGGGCCGCAATTATATTTAAGCTGATTACTTTGTCTGCGGTATTCATATTCTCATTGGTTCGGAGCCTTAGCAAACAAGGGGTAAGCCACAGAACATTAGTGAATCACAACTGAACTCAACGGGGCATTCAAACTTTTTTTTCTCGTCGAAAAGCGAAATAAAAAGTAAGATTATGTGTACCGTCCTAATCCCCTATTAAAGTAGTTTACTGTAGAAGATTTAATTTTCGCGATGACCTAATATTCGCGAGGACCTGAATTTCACGATTTGATCAAATTCGCGAAAAATTGGTCACGTGAATAAGTCACCCCATGAATACGAATACATTGCGTATATCTCCCTTTCACGGAATGTTCTGCCCGCGAAATTTCCGAAACCGGCACTTCGCGAAATGTCGAGCCCGCGAAATTAAACTCGTTTCTTTTGAGTTAATTATGAGAGTTAAAGAGCAGCAACTAATGTTTCATACACGTGGAAACAACAAACAAGGAAAATAACGCCTTGTCATTAGGATCGGCTCCCAACGGCGGAAGTGGTGGCGCATGCGCAAAGCGGGCATACGACGGCCACGTCGGGCCCAAACACTTTCGAGACGGGTTCGCGGACTGTTTTCATATGGCATGACACCCATACTCCCTCTTGATAATGTGAAGTTCGAGCTCCGTTAAATCCGGTAAATTCATCAGGACTGGGGGAGGCTCGTGCGGCTTCGGTGAGGCCGAGCGCCGCACAAGGTGCATGACGCACAATAGGTAATTTTACTTGCTTTTGTGCATTATTCATTTTTTTCGGCGTATAACTCCTGAAATAATGTGAACTATTGAAAAATATATGGCTCGTTTGCTGCTGCGTTCACTGAGGTCGGGCTCAGGGCAAGATGATAGGCATGCTAAGCGGATTCGTTCTTTGATCTTTTGCCTTGCAGGCACTTTATGGTGAAATTGCGTCACGCGAACCATGTTTACAAATGTACAGATAGCAGAAAAACCTTATAAGCTTGAGTATGGAAAGCTCCGAACATATTCAGGATTGCCAAATTCGCTGGGTTAAGGTTACACCGCTCCCCACATCAGTATATCTCGTGTTGGCCCGTTATTATGATGATGCGTTTTGCCACCTCTCGTGACGATGCGACTACTTGCAACCAGGTACTACCGTGAGACAAGACCGATTTTTAAGCCTCTTGCGACGGCGGAGGACCGGATGCGCTGCCGCGGAGCAAGTCTTACGCCGTCTTTTCTCTCTCGGTCGTACTCGGTTGCAAGTGTCTGAACAGCGCTTAAAAGAGTCGGTTCAGACATTTGCGTTTGACTGCGTTACGACTGGTTACAACCAATGGCGATCCTCACGACGAGCCAATGGGGAGTCGACGCAGTTAAAGCAAATGTTTCAACCATCTTTAACAGAATTACACTGACCCTTTCACGAGTGCTGCTCGCACCGGCACAAGCGGTCGCAAAGAGTCGTTCATAAGCAAACGCAAATGTATGAAGTAGCTTTCAAGAAAGAAAGAAACGAAATGTGTAGCGGAGAAAATTTGCGTAATTGATGCATGCAATGGCACGTTTTTGGATGAAGCTGCTTGATGGATATGATAACACGATGGATGTAATGACACGCTTTGGATGAAGTTGCTCGATGGATGTGATGGCGCAGTGGATGTAATGGCAGGATGGATCCAATGGCACGTTGGATTTGGTTACACGCTGGATCAACTGGCCCGAAATGGATCTACTGGCACTATGGATGTACTGGCACTATGGATGTACTGGCACGATGGATGTAACGGCACGAGATTGGACGGATTTGCTCGATGGATGTAATGGCACGATGGATGTGCTGGCCCCAAGCCCCTTCCAAGGTGAGCCACTCATGACTTTCAGAGCTGCACACTGGCACCGTTGTTACTCGTGGCCTATATCAGAAATAGTCTTCTGTAAGGTAGCGAATAGGGCGAGTTGGTAAACGTCATTCATGATGAAAACCGCTCGAACGACGACGACGGAGTGAAGGAAACAAACACGACAGGACGAAGCTGTTCTCGCAACTAAAGTTTTCTTACTGAAATTAACAGAAAGAAAGCAGCGCAGCCGACACTGATTGCATCAACAAATACCTACGTATCTATTAGGCACTACAGAATATTTGGAGCTGAAACGGTTCACACACCGCTATTCATATTAGCTCACAAAGAACAAACCTCCTTATTTGACAGAGCTACCGACGGCGCACCCTCAGTTGTCCATAAATTGTTGTCTTTTTTACCGGCGTACGATGTTCTGATATCATTTTTACGGCTTCACTAATATACAGAATGGGTGATTACTAATTTCTGAGGAATTAGTAAATATGCCCAATGACCTTCAAGAGTATTACAAGAAAGAGAACATATATTTTTTATTTTTTTTAAAATGAAGTGGCTAATGCGAATTGTGTTAAATCGTCATGTTTAACGCAGAATCCGCTAAGATAAAAAAAAAAAAAAATCGGTAAGCTTTTCTCCGCATCTGCCGGTTTCGCGGTGAGCTTTTCTCCGGTGAGCTTATCTCCGGTGAGCTTTTCTCCGGTGAGCTTTTCTCCGCCGCCCCTACAAAAGCCGCGATTTAGAACCCAGGAATTTCTAGTTCAGTCCTCATCCCTGCCCGTTTCGATCTATAGATGAGCTACGTACGGAGATCCGCATTGCAAACACATCACCACCCGCCAGCGCCACTGACTATGCGGAAAGTCAATATTTAAGTTTTTAAAATGAGCTTGGGAGCTGTGGGTGCGAGGCATCAAGATTTTCCACCAAGCGTAATTTCCCACAATAAAAAAGATAGGTTTTTTCTTTTTTTTAAATGAAACCTACATCTAACGCGCCTGTAAATGCATGCGGGTGGTGGCTGGTGTGACCCGACAATTCCTGAGTAAATGCGGAACATTTGTGTGAATTTGAGAAATTTTTATTTTTGTTTGTGTATCTTTGGAACAGACAACTACTCACTGTACACTTCAGTCGTCAGTAGTTTACATACGCATCCATTTCCTACCAATAGGTTTGTATGTCAGTGAGTAGAGCGATAATACTAGTATCACACAGTACGCATATTTTTTTTTTGCATGTGACATGAATATAGTGCATGTCACATATAGTGGTTTTCAAAAGCCCATGTAATTTAACTGGCTTCTGGAAGCACTCCAAAGGTCGCCATTTTGTCGAGGTAGTTCATGACGTCTTGGTAGGTGGGAGCTTGACTGCTGATAAAGGAAGCGAACGCATCAATCTCGGCGTGCAGCAGAAGGTTCACACCCGGATGTACTAATAGCCTGCATCATGTGCGAATATAACAATAGATCGTTCCACGTGGCTTTCTATTCTTGTAGGGTACGCGTATTGCACCACGAATCTGGTCACCTCGTCGAAATTCCATTGGTCTCTGGACAACTGGAAGAAGGACAATTCGTCCCGATTCGCAGAATGAAGAATGGGGCGAAAGTCCCCGTTTGTCGAACTGTCGTAAAGAGTTGATTAGGGTTGGGTGTGTAGATTGCCGGTGACAGTGGGCGTCAACAGTGAGACCTTCTTTTGAAAAAAAAGAGGATGACAAATGCAGCTCTCAGAATTGGCAAGGGTCCGATAGTGAATCATACCCGGGTTATTCAAAATGATAAAAGTCGGGTTCTCTGTGAGTATGTTCACCCGCAACTCTAGCATTATGGAATTTGGGAAGACCGAGCAATGGGTGGACCTCCTGATGCCGTGGTCATATGTGCACTTGTAATGTACGCATATTAATAACTAACGGTCGCACTGTCGCAGCGGCTCTGTGACAGAGTTAGAACCAGTTGAAATCCGATCGTAGCCTTGGTATGCTACCTGGGCGGCGGAGAAAAGCTCACCGGAAAAAAGCTCACAGGAGAAAAGCTCACCGGAGATAAGCTCACCGGAGAAAAGCTCACCGCAAAACCGGCAGATGCGGAGAAAAGCTCACCGATTTTGTTTTTAACTTAGCGGATTCCGCGCCAAACCTGGCAATTTAACACAATTCGCATTCGTCACTTCATTTAACATATGTCCTCGTTTTTATAATATTCTTGAGGTTCATTGGACATATTTACTTATCCATCAAAAATTTCTAATCACCCATTCTGTATTTAAATGAAGCCACAAGTATAAAATCAGAACATCGTACACCGGTAAAAGAGAAACCAATTTATTGACAGCTGACAGTACGCCGTCGGTAGCTCTGTCAGATGAAAAGGTTTGTTCTTTGCGAGCTAATATGAACCGTTACAGCTCCGAATATTGTGCACTGCCTAATAGAAAAAAAAAGGCGTTTGTTGATTTAATCAGTGTCCGCTACATGTTTTCTTTCTATTAATTTCACTAACAAACCTTTAGTTGCGAGAACAGCTTCGTCTTGTGTTTGTTGTCTCCCCTCAGTCGCCGTCATTTGAGCGGTTTTCATCATATATAATGTTTGCCAACTCGCCCAATTCTCTCCTTTACATAATACGAGTCCTTATATAGTTCACGAGTAACAACAATGCCAGTGTGCGGCTCTGAAGGTCATGGGTGGCTCACCGTAGGAGAAGCACTATCCCACAAAGGCAACGTGCGGATCGCCAGCACGAACGGCTAGAAAACGTGCATGTCCGTGGAAGAAGCCTCGATATCCTACTGACTGTTTTATCCTTTTTTCAAAAGTTAACAAAAGCCTCAAAGAGAATTTCAAGCAGCGCGTTGTTGCGCATCCACTTCCAGATATTCGGCATTTACAATATTGTTTTTTTAGGTTTTAGGCAGATATTATTAAAGTTTTCAACTTTTTCCTGTTCTTGAAGTTCATAAAGTTTTCAGTTAGGCTTTCGTTGCCTATAAAGCAGGCCACAAAAAACACTCGCCCGCAATTATTATTTTGGGAGCAGTATACCCAATAAGCTTAACAAATATTACAAAAAAATTAGATTTTCTTTTTTACAAAGCTGACGAATTTTAATGATAAATTGATATATGTTACGCGTGAATCAACAGCCTTTATATAAAGAGAAGAAAAAAGATCGGTGAGCTTTTCTTCGCATACGCTCAATGGCCGGTGAGCTTTTCTCCGCATCCGCCCGTTTTGCGGTGAGCTTTTCTCCGGCGAGCTCATCTCCGGTGAGCTTTTCTCCGGTGAGCTTTTCTCCGGGATTCATGCTACCTGGGCGCGTATCGGTGCGATTGCTGCATGCCACGTGACCAGGAAAGGCAGAAACGATGGAAGCCAACCCTAAAAAAGTATTGTAATAATTATTATTATTACCTACTAGTTGCTTAATACATGGTTCACTGCGACAGCAATCGCTTTGGTGGCCGAAGCATGCGAAACTAATCGTCGCGATAAGCGTCAACGCACAATCACCGGACAAAAGCTCACTAATTGAGGAGATTAGCTGCACAAAGGCTTAATGGGAGGAACGTTGTATTCTATCACTGATTTTGATATGAGGATCGAATTTTTGTTTCTGGGGACCGAGAAGCCCAATCAAAAATGTCTAAATCTTTCACGTTCGTTCTGTAAAAAAGAAGAAAACAAAAACTGCAAATTAGTGTAATTACACATACTACACCGACTGCACATAATAATAATTATAATACTAAATATTCAATCAGGCGCTTTTCTCCCATGCGAGGGACATCATCTTTGCGGGACTAGGGAAACGAATAAGAAAAAGATAGCAACTCGTACAATACGGAAAAACGGTGGCTGAGGACGCTCGTGGGACCCACATTTGTTTCCGGTACAGAGGTACGACCTTCTAAAATCAAACGCGTGACAGGTTGTCAGTGGTCAACGAGTTCGGTCTTTGATGTTGCAGCATGTGTGACCTTTTAAACGTCTTTTTCTTTAATTTTAGATATCATCTTTATATTTTGATATATAAAACGAACAATAAGTGAATTGTTTTGGGGATTTTATGAAGTCTACAAAATATACGAGCATAATTTTAATTTCATTTTGGGGACTTTACAGAAGCAACGTCAGTGGGACAAGCTCAGCGGCATATCGAAATAGCCGTGCATTAAAAATCCTGGTACTGAAAAGCCCGGTGCAGAAGCGACCAAATACCGAAATGATCGCGCACCGATATCTCCGCACCGAAATGTCCGGTTCCCCATTTCATCGAACGCATTTTTCACCGCTTATGGCCTGAATGTCCAACGAGACTGAATGACCAACGAGCCTGAATGTCCA
Source organism: Ixodes scapularis (assembly GCF_016920785.2). Lineage (NCBI taxonomy): Eukaryota > Metazoa > Arthropoda > Arachnida > Ixodida > Ixodidae > Ixodes > Ixodes scapularis. Next base: position 73,000,412 of record NW_024609837.1, read on the forward strand.
ATCGGTCACGTGACAGGCGAGACGGAATGTACAACGAGACGAAAGGTCCAATCGAGATGGAATGTCCATCGTGTCTGAATGTCCAACGAGACGAAAGGTCCAATCGAGACGGAATGTCCAACGTGCCTGAATGTCCAACGAGACGAAAGATCCAACCGAGACGGAATGTCCAACGAGCCTGAATGTCCAACGAGTCTGAATATCCAACGGATATAGAATGAACCTTGCAAAGAGTTCAGAAGACATTTCTTTGTTGAATTGTAGGATTACTGATATTTACGGCGGTGAAAAATGCGTTCGATGAAATGGGGAACCGGACATTTCGGTGCGGAGATATCGGTACGCGATCATTTCGGTATTTGGTCGCTTCGGCACCGGGCTTTTCAGTACCGGGATTTTTGATGCACGGCTATTTTGATATGCCCCTGAGCTTGTCCCACTGACGTTGCCTCTGTGAAGTCCCCAAAATGAAATTAAAATTATGCTGGTATATTTTGTAGGCTTCATAAAATCCCAAAAACAATTCATTTATTGTTCGTTTTATATATCTAAATATAAAGATGATATCTATAATTTAAAAAAAGACGTTTAAAAGGTCACACATGCTACAAGATCAAAGACCGAACTCGTTGACCATTGACAACCTGTCACGCGTTTTATTTTAGAAGGTCGTACCTCTGGACCGGAAACAAATGTGGGACCCACGAGCGTCCTCAGCCACCGTTTTTCCGTATTGTACGAGTTGCTATATTTTTCTTATTTGTGTCCCTAGTCCCGCAAAGATGATGTCCCTCGCATGGGAGAAAAGCGCCTGATTGAATTTTTAGTATTATAATTATTATTAGGTGCAGTCGGTGTAGTACGTGTAATTACTCTAAATTGCAGTTTTTGTTTTCTTCTTTTTTACAGAACGAACGTGAAAGATTTAGACATTTCTGATTGGACTTCTCGGTCCCCAGAAACAAAAATTCGATCCTCATATCAAAATCAGTGATAGAATACAACGTTCCTCCCATTAAGCCTTTGTGCAGCTAATCTCCTCAATTAGTGAGCTTTTGTCCGGTGATTGTGCGTTGACGCTTATCGCGACGATTAGTTTCGCATGCTTCGGCCACCAAAGCGATTGCTGTCGCAGTGAACCATGCATTAAGCAACTAGTAGGTAATATTAATAATTATTACAATATTTTTTTAGGGTTGGCTTCCGTCGTTTCTGCCTTTCCTGGTCACGTGGCATGCAGCAATCGCACCGATACACGCCCAGGTAGCATACCAAGGCTGCGATCGGATTTCAACTGGTTCTAACTCAGTCACAGAGCCGCTGCGACAATGCGAGCGTTATTTATTCATATGCGTACATTACAAGTGCACATATGACCACGGCATCAGGAGGTCAACCCCTCGCTCGGTCTTCCCAAATTCCATAATGCTAGAGTTGCGGGTGAACATACTCACGGAAAACCCGACTTTTATCATTTTGAATAACCCGGGTATGATTCACTATCGGACCCTTGCCAATTCTGAGAGCTGTATTTGTCATCCTCTCTTTTTTGAAAAGGTCTCACTGTTGACGCCCACTGTCACCGGCAATCTACACACCCAACCCTAATCAACTCTTTACGACAGTTCGACAAACGGGGATTTTCGCCCCATTCTTCATTCTGCGAATCGGGACGAATTGTCCTTCTTCCAGTTGTCCAGAGACCAATAAAATTTTGACGAAGTGACCAGATTCGTGGTGCAATACGCTTACCCTACAAGAATAGAAAGCCACGTGGAAGGATCTATTGTTATATTCACACATGATGCAGGCTATCAGTACATCCGGGTGTGAACCTTCTGCTGCACGCCGAGATTGGTGCGTTCGCTTCCTTTATCAGCAGTCAAGCTCCCACCTACCAAGACGTCATGAACTACCTCGACAAAATGGCGAGCTTGGGAGTGCTCCCAGAAGCCAGTTAAATTACATGGGCTTCTGAAAACCACTATATGTGGCATACACTATATGCATGTCACATGCAAAAAAAAGTATGCGTACTGTGTGATACTAGTATTATCGCTCTACTCACTGACATGCAAACCTATTGGTAGGAAATGGATGCGTATGTAAACTACTGACGACTGAAGTGTGCAGTGAGTAGTTGTCTGTTCCAAAGATAAACGAACAAAAATTAAAATTTCTCAAATTCACACAAATGTTCCGCATTTACTCAGGAATTGTCGGGTCACACCAGCCACCACCCGCATGCATTTACAGGCGGGTTAGACGTAGATTTTATTTAAAAAAAAGATATCTATATTTTTTTTTATTGTGGGAAATTACGCTTGTGGAAACTCTTGATGCCTCGCACCCACAGCTGCCAAAGCTCATTTTAAAAACTTAAATATTGACTTTCCGCATAGTCAGTGGCGCTGGCGGGCCGTCATGTGTTTGCAATGCGGATCTCCGTATGTAGCTCATCTATAGATTGAAACGGGCAGGGATGAGGACTGAACTAGAAATTCCTGGGTTCTAAATCGCGGCTTTTATAGACGTTCGCCAATTGCGATCCACTAGAACACCCGTACTTTGCATTCCTATTATATATTTCAATTTGACTGACCTATGTCATCGGAATATTCCAAACATCTGAACTGTTAATATCAAAGGGGCGTTTGGCGTCGTACAATCGACACCTTTAACCGATTGGTACACAGCTGCGCATCGGCACTCAGCTAACTAACCATCAAGCCTTCCAATAGATGAGATTAAAATATTTGTGTCTGCTCTGTTTCTTTGTCTGTCCGTTGAACGTCGGCTTTTGTGGCACGACATTTTAGTATGATGTATCTACGGCAATTCCTGCAGGGACGCGGACTAAATATACACACAAGTCTGTACATTTAAGAGGGCAAATTATTCTAGCACGTGACAGGCGAGACGGAATGTCCACCGTGCCTGAATGTCCAACGAGACGAAAGATCCAACCGAGACGGAATGTACAACGAGCCTGAATGTCCATCGAGACGAAAGATCCAACCGAGACGGAATGTCCAACGAGCCTGAATGTCCAACGAGACGGAAGATCCAACCGAGAAGGAATGTCCAACGAGCCTAAATGTCCAACGTGCCTGAATATCCATTATTGGATCTTTCGTCTCGTTGGACATTCAGGCTCGTTGGACATTCCGTCTCGTAATCATTTTTCACCCGCGTAACTGTCAGTAATCCTACAATTCAACAAAGAAATGTCTTCTAAATTCTTTGCAAGATTCATTCTATATCCGTTGGATATTCAGACTCGTTGAACATTCAAGCTCGTTGGACATTCCGTCTTGGTTGGATCTTTCGTCTCGTTGGATATTCAGGCACGTTGGACATTCCGTCTCGGTTATAACTTTCGTCTCGTTGGACATTCAGACTCGATGGACATTCCGTCTCGATTGGACCTTTCGTCTCGTTGTACATTTCGTCTCGCCTGTCACGTGACAGATTGGACATTCAGGCTCGTTGGACATTCAGTCTCGTTGGACATTCAGGCCATAAGCGATCTAGGGAGGGTAAAGATTGGATACGAGTGCTTCATCAGTGCTCGGCTGAGCGTCGTGTCCAATCAACGCGTCGAAGGACGGAGGGCACCGTCCTGATGCCCAATAGCTGAATTGCTGCCATCAGACTCTCATGAGGTTCCCCAGAGGAAGAGAAGGGAGTTCGGAGGCCTTCGTTATTCTAAATGGTTTTGGGCGAAGACGTGTTTGATGTTCCGTCGCAATGGCGGAGAAGAATATTACGACGGACTCTGATCTGTGCTGTACGTACGCTGAGCTGAGGGAGCGCCTGGGGACTGTTGAGGACAAAGAGTGCTGGCGTCTGGCATACGACGATCAAAGGGGATCCATTGCATATTGTCTTCCCGTTATTGCCTTTTCTTTTTTTTTTTTAACCGAAAGCGGCGGTCTCGTCTCCGGCTTGAAGTGGACTTCAGGCTCGCGGTAGGATGCGACCGGCCGTGGAGCCTCTGAGGGTTCATCCATCAGACCCGCGGTTTTTCGAGCTGACTAGCCCGGGCTGATTTTTTACGACTCAACAGCCACACATGCCCTCAACGGGTCAACGACGCGCGCCAGACGGTGGCAGAACGGTAATCGTGGCAGAGGCGAAGATGGAGTCGCAGGTCAGCGTGCCGAGCCGGCGGGGACGAGCGAAATGGATGCGTCCCGGTGTATCGGCGGTACACGCGGCGGGAGGTTCGGTGGAGGCGGCAGCGGGTGCGGAGGTCGAGGTTGAGGACAATGGTGCTGACCTACACACTTGTCGTCCGAGGCTGCGCCGTCGTAGTGTTCCTGATCGCAGAGAACATTCAACGGGATGACAGGCGCTCGGATCCGATCACGGCCGGGTTACCATGCCGGGGGTGTTCTCGGTGTTCCGCCGCGATGAATAGAAAAAATGTTGCGATCGACTCCGAGCTGAGGGGAACAGGTGTTGTTTAATCCACGAGCGCTCGCGCACGTGCTGCCCTTTACGTCATCCCAAATCTCGCACACTTGGCGAGATGTTTTGGTGGCGCCCTCCTATGGTTCCCCCTTGTGACGTCATTACCTCGCAAACAACACGTTCGATGGTGTTTTAAATAGCATGGTGGAAGCTTGAAATCATTGCGCTCTGAAAGGAACACTGCCAACACTGTCAAAATTAATGTTCTTTCATTCCTCTTATTTCCGTCGGTGATAAATCCTTTTCTGACGTCATAGGCAGCGTTCGGCCAATCGTGGAAGGTCGACCACAGCGACGCTTTCGGTCGAACACGTCGCAGATAGACGGACGCCAGTATCCTCTTCGTTGGCGCGAGAAACCGCTATAGGGAGTATTCACTGGACGCCATATTTGTGGGTGCTGTTTAGAGCGCATGCTCAGAACGAGCTCACAGTTCTAGGTTGCTAAGACCGGCACTCTTGATAGTGCGGAATGCACGTTGCAAAAGAACTGCTGAAGCTCGCCCTCAGCACGCGCTCAGCATTCGCGCACACAGCTATGGCCGCCAATGAATACTCCCTATAGACCTCCGCGAAAATCGTCTTCTGCAAGCTGCCATCTTTGTCTTCTGGGCCTTGGAACGCCCTCTGAGCATGCGTTTGCAGCTCACCGACTCGGCATTTTTCGCTCGGGTGATAAGCGATGGAAAGGTCTATACGAGGTTTATTTTTCGGTGTTTATTCCCAGATATACCAGAAACACAAAAAACATAACCCGTTTCCCCTTGCCTTTTCATTGGCAGTGAACTCCACTACTGGCAATGAACACCACTACGCGCTAATTTATCCTATATAATGCGATATTAAATGCTGTTGCATTTAATATCGTTTTTAAAAAGGCACTGACACCCCCCCCCCCCTAAAATTTGTTTTCCCTTTTCGTCAAACGATTTACTATAGTGTCGGAATACTACTTAATGAATATTTTGCTACAGAGTCACGTATTTTTTCCATAAAGTCAAAAAACACAACTGCTCGAAACCGAAACCGAAACTCCCGCACCGCACGGAGAAGTAGAGAGGTTAGAGTGAGTGGCGGAAGTCAGGTGGCTACACCCAGCTGTGCCTTTTTGTTTTTTTAGAGCGCAGCTCTTAGGCTCCCGTTTCCGGCTTGAGCGGCGTCGCCGTCGCCGTCGGCGTCACCCCAAGGTCACGTGACCCCCAAAGTCACCCCAAGGTCACGTGACCCCCCAAAGTCACCCCAAGGTCACGTGACCCCTTCCAAGCTCACCTCAAGGTCACGTAACTCCCAAGGTGACCCCCCCGTGACCCCCCTCAAGCTCACGTGACCCCCCAAGGTCACGTGACCCCCCAAGGTCACGTGACCCCCCGAGGTCACGTGGCCCCCCCTCCCCGAGGTCACATGACCCCCTCCCCCCCCCGAAGTCACGCGACACCCCCCCCCCCCACCCGGGTCCCCCCGAGGTTAGGTGACCCCCCCGGAGCATATTAAAGTGAAGTAACCAAAGGTCTCTTCAATTTATTTACAGCGGAGACTATTTACAATAGAAAATATCTACATCCAATATACATCGCAGACCTGTCCCGTCGGTGTGTTCTGTCTCGAGCCGCTTTGCCCGCGTGTCGCTTCTTCTTTTTCTACCACCACAGTTTGCTCGTCCGCTACAGAAGCTCCCCCCCTAGCAAGAAGGTGCAGATTAGGACCTGCTTGCGAGTAGTGTCGGGTGCCATGTAACAGACGGTCGCCTTTTTCGAGGGGTTTCGTGGTATGTCGGGTGCAAAGGACTTGGGAGCTTAGAGTGTTCGCATGGAATGTAATGTGCGGGGCGGCCAGTGTTCCCATGAGGGTAGTAGTGTGGTTTGTTTGAGTGTGGAGAACAGTTCGGTGTAGTCAGGTGCATACACTGGCTTGTGTCTATGAATGCAGGTTTCAGCCTATCTACTGACACGGTTTCGTTGCGTCCATTGATGTCGAGGTGGAAATACTTGTCGTGACGGTCAATGACGCGGAAAGGACCATCATACGGAGACTCTAATTGCTTTCGAACTGCGTCGTGACGAACAAATACGTGGGTGGACGTGGTGAGGTCGTCAGGAACGTACGATTGTTTAGGTCGTTGCACCCGCGGGGCTACCGGTTGAAGAGCACGCATGGCGGCTCGAAGTTTGGTCACATAGTCGGTAGGATCACCTTCCGGATATTTGTGGGTGCAGTTGAAAAATTCTCCTGGAAGGCGAAGCTGTCCTCCATAGACGAGTTCAGCCGGGGTGCAGTTGATGTCCGTTTTATGTGTCGCACGGAGCCCGAGAAGTACCATGGGAAGTAGTGTGCTCCAGTGGACGCGATCCTCCTGAGCTTTCAGTGAAGCTTTAAGGGTTCGGTGAAAGCGTTCGACGATGCCGTTGCTGATGGGGTGGTATGCAGTCGTTCCAATTCGTGTGGTTCCGAGAAGTTGCGAAAGTTCACGAAACAATGCGGATTCAAACTGTCTGCCTCTATCGGTAGTCACCGATGACGGTACCCCAAAGCGGGCTATCCAACCAGCCACAAAAGTCTTCGCTATCGTTCGAGCAGTGATGTCTGGCATGGGTATCGCTTCCGGCCAGCGGGTAAATCTGTCAATACATGTTAATATGTATTTGTGACCGTCAGATGGTGGAAGTGGGCCTACGATGTCCAAATGAACGAAATCGAAACGAGAAGTCGGCAATGGAAAGGTCACGGCGGGTGCCGATGTGTGCCGATGGATTTTGGCCCTTTGACAGCTAAGGCAAGTTCGTGCCCAGTTTCGGACGTCCTTATTGATCCCTGGCCACACAAACCGCTGCGTTAGGAGGCGTTGTGTCGCTCGAATTCCCGGGTGTGCCAGTGAATGGAGGGACTCGAAAGCTTGACGTCGAAACGCCTTGGGTACGAAGGGCCGCGGTACAGGTGTTGAGCAGTCGCAAATAATAGGCGTGTCACACAGTGGAAGGGAAATAGATTTAAATTCTAGGCGTGGATGTGAGGCTTGGAGCTCTCGAAGTTCCCTGTCGTCTTTCTGAGCGATCGCCATAGCTTGAAAATCGATAGCTGTTGGTATGATCGAGGAGCAAGAAGATGTCGTGATGCGTGACAGCGCGTCAGCAGGAGCATTGTGGGTACCTTTTACATGGCGAATGTCCGTCGTGAACTCGGAGATATACGCCATCTGGCGTATCTCGCGGGGAGTGAATTTGTCACTGGCAGACTTGAGCGCAAAGGTGAGTGGCTTGTGGTCGGTAAGCACGTAGAAATCTCGACCGTGCAAGAAATGCCGGAAGTGTTCGATAGATTGGTGGATTGCGAGAAGCTCGCGGCCAAACGTGCTATACCGACACTCTGTTGGCGTGAGTTTCCTTGAAAAGAAAGAGATTGGTTTCCATGCATTATGAAAATTTTGTTGCAGAACTGCGCCTATCGCGGCGTTTGATGCGTCTACCATGATGTTGATGGGTGCATTGTTCTGTGGATGGGTGAGAAGAGCCGCGTTGGCCAGATGATGTTTAATGCAAGAAAATGCATGGAAGGCTGTTTCGGACCACGTAAGTGGTGTGGAGTCACGCTTGGCACCTTTCAGAAAGTCCGTAAGAGGCAGCAAGGTTGAGGCGCAATTCGGAATGAAGCGGCGATAGAAGTTAATCAATCCCAAGAACTCCCGAAGTTGCCGAACTGTTGAGGGGCGTGGAAAGTTTTGAACAACTTCAACTTTTTCAGGGAGCGGACGAACTCCGCGTTGATCCACTTGGTGACCGAGGAAAGTTAATTCCGTTACGCCAAACTCGCATTTAGCGTTGTTGACGATCAAGCCGTACTCCTCTAGGCGTTCAAAGAGAAGCCTAAGATGTTCGAGGTGTTGCTCTTCACTGGAGCTAGAAACGAGCAAGTAGTCAACGTAGGCGTAGCAGAAAGCAAGTCCTTGGGTGACATGGTTGACAAATCGTTGGAATGTCGGTGCTGCGTTCCGGAGGCCGAACGGCATGCCCAGATATTCATACAAACCAAACGGCGTAATAATTGCAGTCTTTGGGATGTCGGACGGTTCGACAGGTATTTGGTGATAGGCTTTCACCAAGTCTATCTTTGAGAATATTCTTGCGCCATGCAGGGAGCTTGTAAAGTCCGCTATGTACGGTAACGGGTAACGGTCGGGGACTGTAGCGTTGCTGAGTGCCCGGTAGTCGCCGCAGGGTCTCCAGTCTCCAGGCTCTTTTTTCGGCACCATATGAAGTGGTGACGCCCAGGGACTTGAGGACGGGCGAATGATTCCCATCTCGAGCATGTGCTCGAACTCCTGGCGGGTTACTTTCAGACGATCTGGTGCCAGTCGTCGTGCACGTGCCCAAGTAGCACAACTCGCCGGTTTGGGACTGGGGCGGTACCGGTCTGCCGGTAAGATCCTACTGGGGCGACGCTGGAAACGCACCGCGGGGCGACAACGGACCAGTGAGATTGCCAGTCACTGGCCAGTGACTGGGACGCCCGGCACTGGGCGTCCCAGCGAGTTCCCGGGATGCTGCCAGCACAAATCCCCAGCGTAGTACCAGTAACGCGGTAAGATACCAGCAAGACCCCAGGCTAGCGGCCTCAAGCCATACAGTCCCCGGGCTTGTTTTGTCCCAGTGAGTTCCCGGGCTGCTGCCAGCACAAATCCCCAGCGTAGTACCAGTAACGCGGTAAGATACCAGCAAGACCCCAGGCTAGCGGCCTCAAGCCATACAGTTCCCGGGCTTGTTTTGTCCCAGCGAGTTCCCGGGCTGCTGCCAGCACAAATCCCCGGTGCACTACCAGCAGTACCGCAAGATACCAGCAAGACCCCAGGCTAGCGGGCTAAAATCGTACAGTTCCCGGTCTTGTCATACAGCCTAACATGTGGTTTTGTGTGCAATTTACACCTGAATAGAAATGATGTAGTTCATAAGAAGAATAATTTTAACAACAAATGAGTGTAAACAATTATGTTGCACTGTACATGAAAGTAAATTTCTGGCATAGGTATACACCTTATTGGTAAAGCGGCTGCCACAGCCATCTGTCGCTCATACACATGATAGCAAATAAAACATACAAAATTGTTACCGTAATTGTTTATAGTCAGCTCCAGTGAAGCTACAGCTTGGCTGGTCATCATGGGCTTGTCGCTAGAGGAGTGCGCTGGATGAAAGAGGCTGCATGTCACGGGCCTAGGAAATGTTCTTCACACTTTTCATGCAGCTTGTGATGCAAGTCGACCATGCACCCAGGAAGGGGAGTCCTTCATTAGAGCACCTGCAAAGAGAATCAACAGCACAGTAAAATGACAGGGTAAATCAATACCAGCTGCACATGATAATCCAGAAATTCCAAACTGGGCAAGCGCTTAAAAGGTTAAAACAGCGCAAAGGACGACGGACAGGGTAAAGGACACGGACAGAGCGCTGACTTGAAACCAAATTTTCATTGAACTCAACGGCGCAATATATACACACTATTGAGAACAAAAAAAAAAGAAAATCAGCCTGAAAAACACCCAAAACAAAAGCACAAAAACTAAGTAAGTATCACCTCTAAAAAGATAAACCAAGCTAATCAAGTGGCCAGAAAACCAGAGGCATGAGACAAGAAGCCCATGTAAAAGAAAAACTTTTTGTAACCAATGCGTTAATTGTCTTCATTTCATTTTCAATCTGGAAACTATATCAAAACAAAAATACTTTGATTGCCCTAAGGGACACCTGTTACAACACACTGGATAACCAAGCGGCAAAAATGGCCCAGTTATCTCATAATCAAGGTTAGCTATTTGCATGAAGGCCCACTTCAAAGAAAGGCTCGTGGAAATCATCTACTTTAATTCAAAAGGGCATGTCGAGAGACGGGCAAACTCGCCGGAGTAGTTGGCATGTAGTTTAACATTGCCGTTCGTCCCGATAGGTGCGAGAGATCCAGCATTTTTAGGTAAATATAGCGATTCATTAGTCTTACAGAGACAATGACAAATCATATCCTTGACATATTGGCGACCCTAGCAAAACGGACAGCACCAAGCGGGAAAACCGGGAACCAGCCAGAACAGGTCGCTCTGCGCCTCTCCACGTCTCTGGCGGCTTTCGCGGACACGTGTTGTCGACGCGGTGGCAAACAATGTAATTTGATGAAGGTCTGAATATTTCTCAAGTTTGCCTGAGTGTTCATCAGTGTGATGAAGCCTCAGTAAATTGTTTTTTTCTATCACGTGTTTGAAAGCCTGTTTACTCCACAACACACAATCGCGTGCTTTCAATTTCTTGGATGGGGAGGAATCAAGGAAAAACGTTTTGACATCTTCTCTGTCTCGAATGACATTCAAAGTGACGACTACTCGGTAACTGATAAGTGGTATGTAAAACAGACGAGGTGTTTCACTGGAGGGAAGCCCAATGCTGCAGTCAAGTGAATGGGAAGGTTCAATAGCTGCTTTTCTGGAATTTGGCTGTGTTTGATTAGCGTCAAGATTGAGCCACCCACGCTGGTCGGTGCATTGGCTATTCATCTTGGCAGCTTTTCACCGAAAAAGCCTCTGGACCACACCGAAAAAGTTGGGCTGATTTCGCATCTACTTGATTCTCGAAAACCTCCTCGCTGCATACGATTAATGAGGGATATTGTCTGCTTTCAAAAAATGGGGGACGCGTCTCGCAAAGTTAGAAGCTGTCACAACATCATGATCTATTGCGCCTCCAATATTTATAATATACCCTCGTTGAAGCCAGCAGCAATATCCGTCTACATTGCTCAGGTTGTCCGGCCACAAAAGATACTCTCTTTCTCCATCCAGGATTTGAAGTCAAGTTTAATGCAGAGGGGTTCTGCGTGAATCTCCGATGAAGACTATCTTCAAATTTGTCCGCAATCATCTCCGTGCTGCCGGCTAGAACCATATGGCTGAGTTTAGGTAGTATCTCTCCGTCTGTCAAATATACTTTGATTCAGCAGTTCACCTAATAGCTTGTCAAGTAAGCTCATATTTCAGCCCAAATAATATACTAATATCCCTTTACTGGGACATGGTACGTAATATAATGCATAACCCGCACATTCGTCAAAATGACTTCGATTGTCACTAAAACCTGAGTTGAAATAAGAGTATCAGCTGCTTAGTGGGGCTCAAGAAGCTCAAGCTTGGCTCAAGAAGCGCTTGCTTAATTTTCGTAATTTTCCTGCAGCCTGTGTTGCTGATAGAGCAGACGACTGGAGCTGTTTCTTAATACGCACAAAAGCTCGATTTCGCCGACAGATAAGTCGTATGGTCGAGTGATGCGAGTTAGTTGAAAATTACTGTCGGTGGAACAATTCTGTAGTCATCGCTGCTTTCCTTACCTGATCAAAACTGATTAGAGTCTATTACCGTCTCTCCGGAGCCCATAGTTTCGGTAATGAACGAAACCTCAGAAACAAAAGTTTGACATGAAAAGAACAAAAAGCACCGGGAAAACAAAACTATGCTCTGCAAGTTTATCTGCACCGGCTACACTTAACCGTCGCAGTTGAAATACCTATAAAATAGGGCATTAAACAAAAGAAAATCTGTTAAATTGAATGCGCTACCCGTTCAGGCGGCCCGGCCGAGCCGACGCGACCTGTTCACAGCCGCCATGTTTGTTTGGTGGTAGCGCCCCCTATAGATCGTTGGAGTCGCGAATACAGCTCATTGTTGTACACATACTAATGAGATTGGGTAGACACATGTAAACATATAATATATTGCAGAGTATGGCCCCTGTGTTCCCACATAATGGCAACCTGACTAAAACTCATCTGCAGACTTCACCAAATAAAAAATAGCGACTTACCCAGAAACTAGTATATATTATTAGCGTCTACCATAAACTCACATTGAGTGTTTACCATCGGCATGCCCCATAGCCCTTGAAAACGCCCGCAAGCCTCACTTACTTTAAGCATATGACATCATATGTCAACAAACATTCCCTCGTGATCATCATTAATATCTACAGGTGCGAACAGTTCAGGCAAATCAATAGAAAGATAACAAATCAGTAGTGAGGTGGTGTACAGTGGCTGGTAGGTGCAGGTTAATATGTATGGGACATCTATTTTCTGAGTAATATTGCTTATCTGGTCAATTTTCTTCACAGACCCATCACATACTGAGACAAGGTTCTCAATACAGTGAAAAACAGGAAGGAGGAGTGAGTTCCAGATTTAGCTTTGCACAAGCTATGTGGCAACTGACTTCATCCTCTTAGAATTTATTGGAGTGGATCTGGGTATGATTATGTCTAGCCCAACAATACTGCTAGGAGCACCTTCAAAACCTTGAGAAAGGGGTAGAGGAAGTTTGAATCATAATTTCCGTATTGCGATGAGAGCTGCTCATACTGAGAATTGATGTGAGTCAATGTCGGCCTTCCTTCTGCCTGAAATATCTATGTGTCAGCCACCCCCTATCAGAAAAAGTTTTAGCTGAGCGCTTTTTACGGGCCGCTCCGCTCAGCCACTGAGCAGGAAAGTAACCAGGCACGCACGTAACGCTCAGTCGGCATCTGCGCTCCGACTGGTCGTTGCTGACTGAGCGTTGTGAGTATGCAGGTGCTTTCCTTTTGAGTGGAGCGGGTCGTAACAATGCTCAGATAGAACTATCTAATGTCTATGTCGCAGCCTCAACAGCCAAACGAGCAGTCTTCTTCCTCGCTTGCACAATAGACCAAAATTGCACTGCATACTGCTTTAGAGGCTTGTTGGCATGTTTCACACTTACTCTCTGCAGACAGCTAGGACTGTCGGTAAGCGAGGAAAAAAAAAAGTGTGAACACATATCATGCACGCCAAAAGAAAACATCAATGGAACTACACGAGACTGCATTAAAGTTGCCAATTGGGCACGTTTTATACCGCACAGCCACTGTGTGAGCACAAGTAAACTAGCTCTACAAATACCGCTCAGCACACCACAGCTAGGCTGAATCGCATAAGTGTCACACTTGCCGAGCTTGAAGTACAGTCGTGATCTCTACGAGTGTGAACAAGTGATCGTCGACTGCTCAGTACTGGGAGCATCATGCACCAGCGGACTTGCTCTCCTTTTAAAATGCCTTGCGAACCAAGCATGGTAAGTCATCTGATAAGGAGAGAACGTCCCCAGGGACAGCACTGAGCAGTTGATAATCACCTGCTTACCTTCATATGTATCAAGTCTCTACCTGGCCGAAGTAGGCAGTATGTGTGCAGCAGAAACGGCTGTACTGAAATCTCAAAAGGATGAAAGATCAGAACAGGCTTGGTAAGCTTTCACGTTGCAAGTATGCCCATGCGAATTTCACTTTCTAAAACATAAACACGCATTTCAAATTGTCATCCAGGACAAGCTGCTATTACACAGCTGTATATATAAGGCAGCTTACCATCAACAACCTTTGCAGACTGCCAGGGACCTGATCCTCAGGTCGGCTGGTGATGCAGGAACGAATTGGCCTAGTCGATGCTAGCTTCCGTTCGGCAAGGGCTGCACTGAGTATAAAGGTGAAAAAAGTGTTGTAGATAATGTGAAACAAACAAAAGCAATCCTAGCATCCACAATTCGCTAGAGGCACTGAAAACAAAAATCAGAGGTTGGGTCAATTATGTTAATGCAATATACTTCGGACACATACCATGACTGCAGGCAAGATATTTGCTGCCTTCAATCTAGATCTGCTTGAAAATTTACAAGCCAAATAACAAATATTTTATAAGCTGAAATATATTTCGATGGAACTACAAAATCTGAAGACTATCTCTGCAAATATGGTGCTATCTAGTACACCAGGGATGAGTAGAATTGGATTACAGCATCCCCCTTACAAAGATTGAAGCAAAACCAGTATAGAGTCTGCCGTGCCACTACAGTAAAACCTCGTTAATTTGGATCTCATTGGACCGGCAAAAATGTCTGAATTATCGAAAGAACAAAGAAAGCTGCGCGAAAATGTTTCCTTTATTTTGAGAAGAAATCTGTTATTACCGCCTGCTTTCTGGACGACACTTGGGCGGAGACGGCAACTTTCCTTAGCGCGGTCGAGTGCTCCACCGCACTCGCACTGTCGGAGCTACGCATCCCGTGCGCTGACAATGTAGTACAGCAAGGCCTCTTCTAGTTTCGGGTGCACCACCTTCCAAGGCCGCATTCTTTTCGTGTTGAACTTCTCGCTCTCGAAAGCCTGTAGGATATCGGCCACAATTTTTACGTATGTAGCCAAAGTGCTTCTCTTGACGTCGCAACCTTCCATCACTTGTCGAGAGACGCCGCCCTCCAAGGCCCTCAGTATTTCCACTTTCGTCGCTAAATTCTTAGCCTAGTACAGCTGCAACGGAAAACGAGTAGCAAAACTGACCAGTAATCGGGGCGGCGAAATCGCGACAGCCGGCGCTATTTTCCCCGAGCGCCGATAGCGAGAGTGCCAGTCACGTTGCATTTTTCAATGCAGGGGTGGCCGGCGAAAAATTGAGGGATAGGATAGTTGTTAAAATGGCGGGCTTTAGGATCGTTGAGGCATAAAACGTGACTGTCACTCTTGCTATTGGCACGCTCGGGAACAATAGCCCCGCGTGTCGCGATTTTGCCGTTCCGGTCGTCGGTCACTTGTGCTACCCTTTTTCCGTTGCAGCAATGCTTCTGCTGCTTCCATGCCAGGAGAGTAACGAGCTGAAGCACGGCGATCCAGAGCAAAACTGGTGCGAAACACGGAGAACCGAAAGAGCGAAGAACCATTGGAAAACCGGAAAAACCACGTGCGCACTTCGGATGGATAGCGGTCATACCCTTTGGAACAGACGGTAGCTAGCACCACCTGCCGAATTTGTCCGAATTAACCATAGTGCGCCGCGTTCCCTCCGAATTAATGAGCGTTTGCTGCCATTGACTAATACATATGTTTGACGGGACCGGATCGACAGTTCAAATTATCCGAATTAGCGGGGGTTGAATTAACGAGGTTTTACTGTACAACAGAAACGACTCTACTGTGATGTCGTGGAGATCAGAGTTCGGAACAGGCATGAAGGATTTGGCACGAGAAATATGCCAATGTCATTATTCATTTTTGCAACATTAAAATTAATCTGAAAGTGCGACCAGCTGCAGGGTGTATTCACGAAAATCTTGCGAGTGCTGAATTGTAGGCACAGTGCCCTGGTTGTGTTCATGTGCGATATATGACCAAATACCATAGAGACCAATACTGCAAACCTCTCCGAAAACCAATGGGTGCGGTGGCGAACGGCGTGAGTGGCGCTGTTCACCTCTCTTGCTGTCCATTTGTGTTTGCGTGTTGCCACTTCCAATGGGAAGGCTGCAGCCATTATTGGGAATATTAAACAAACAAATAAAAATACAAACACAACACACACAGCAATACTGGCAGCAAGTTGAGACGCACGTCTGTTGTAAACTCAGCATTCCGCTTACGAATGGGATGCGCAATTCCCCTAGAGTGTTTCATTCCACGTGAGTGGCATCGGAATTGCTAAAGGCCAGTCCATAAACACAGTCTGCGTTCAAAACAATCCTATCAGCAATAAGTTGCTATTATATTGCTCAATATATAGAGCACCTTCCCATGAACAGCCTTGGCAGTCTTCCATCAAGCCTGGCCTTCAGCAGAGGAAGCTGTCATTCTGTGTCGCCTCAGGACACTCACATCAGGATGGTGAAAGTGAATGCCAACTTCTACTTGGTAAGGACTGCAGCAAGTATAAAGATCAAAACACAGATTAGAATATACGATAAAAAATATCATGGACCAACTTGAAAAAAGTGCACAAAAAGACAAGGACAAAAGGATAGGAACACAGAGGACGCAGACTGGTGCACACTCACAACTTGATCTATTGAGCATAAAAGAAAAAAGAAAAAGAATCAGAGAAATCAGAAAGGCTGTGTTCGGAGAACGTGAGCTTCAGAAACCGGGGCGTGAGCAAAAGATGTCAGGTAGATTGTTTTACAGACACTTTGGAATTAACAACAGCCTTTCCATGTAATAAGGTGGTGAGTTCATTCTGATTGAACATCCTGAAAAATAACAGACAAAAAACAAGGAATAAAGGAGAGGAATACATACACTACATACGAGTGTAGACTCCCAACTCACAAATTGGAGAAGAAAAAAAAATAAAGAATGCGGAAGGAGCTTTAGCAAAAGTTCGAACAGGTCCAAGTGGAACGTGCTGACTCCCACCCATATGCATAAGACTGTAAAGCGCGAAACACATGTACGACGAAACCATCCGATCCGACGTCCGACCGCGCAATACGACGGTCGGAGGCGAGGGTTTTCAACGCTCTCCGATGCTACGAAAACCCTCTCCCCCCAAGGTCATTCCGGCAGTCCGCACGTCGGATCGGAAGGTTTCGTCGTACATGTGTCTCCCGCTTAAACACGATTTTCTTGGCAGCTCAGGTAACAGACGGATGTGCGAACACATTGGTGGCCCATACTATGAATAACAAAGGGCTAAAATAATTCCCTTGTATGTTTTTCACAGTATCTGCTAATTATTCACGTTTTCTCTAAAAGCCTCGTCCCACTAGAGTGACAAACACCGATTTTTGTCCGACGACACCACAAAGTTCCGTGTCGCTGATGCTGTCCCACTGCAACGGCCAACACCCGCGACAATCGCCGACAAACCATCGACGACGGACGAGTTCTTGTCTGTTGTTAGACTTGAAGCGCAGCAAGCAGTCCCACCGAGGAACATCTGTCGGATACAAACTTATCCTCCTCGCCCACTTGTGCCCTCTGTTGCCTCTCTTTCCACCCTTCCACCCTTCCTCCCGTGGCTTGCTCCACCGCTCGACCTTCAGAGAAGCCCTTGGCGGCCTCTCCCCGTTCCCGCAGTTCCAGTCCCTCGATTGCTCATAGTGGTCGCGGGCGCGGCTTGCATGCTGGCGCTGGGCAGTCATGTTGCAAAAGGCTTGTCTGTGGCTGGTTTTGCTCGCAAAAACTTGGTGCGCGATTTGGTGCTTCAAGACGCCGAGGTCTACGCCCCTAAATCAGGATGGATACACCCATGTTCGAGGACTGACCAAAGACCGCTCACCACGAAGTAGGACACGACGTTCCGCGGCAAGCCATTCCGGCAGACGAGACTTGTCATCACGTTCTGTGATGATCGGGATGCCGTATTGTCCCCCATAAAACGCCTGCCCTCGATCATTCGGATATGAAGTTTTAAACATCCTCAAAATCAGGGTGAAATTCCTTGGTGCTAACTTAGAATTCCTCGAACGACCCCCCCAAAAAAAAGGAACGATTTGGGTATTCTAGTTCAGAAAAAGTTTGGTGTCAATTGTCACGACTGTTTGTGGAAAGTCGCCAACGGCAAATGAAGAGAAGCGGAAGCTTTAATCAAGAAACAAAGTAATTGTCTCCACTTTCATCGTGTTTGTCGGCGCATTTAATGCCCAAAGAGCAAAATATGAAAACCGCATCGCCAGACTGTTTATCTGTGTATTTTGAAGTGTTTTGTTGACAACTCCAATCCCACTAGGAAAGAAGTTTCCTCGTCCCCGTGTCCTGCGTCGTGTCCGCCAGGTGGGACAGCGTGCGTCGTGTGTCGCTCGTCGTGTGTCGCTGTCGTTTGTTGCTGTCTGTCGCTCTAGTGGGACGAGGCTATAAGGATGACACACGAGCAGTGTAAATAGTGCATAAGTAGGTGACAATTCATCGTAGACTTTAGAGAGAGATTAAGCTGTCTTTATGTATTGGCCATCAATCTGTTGCCTTAACAGACAAGGAAATTATGGTTTTAAAATCTGCTCTTGCTAATGGGTGAATCGGCGCATTCCACTTGGGCCTGTGCTTGAGCTCCTTCCGCATTCTTTATTTTTTCCTTCTCTGTTCATGCGAGTCGAGAGTCTGCGCTTGCGTATGGTTTACACGTAACTCTGCTTGTCTCCTTGCCTTTGGTGGTGAACTGTTTTTCAAGCTGTTCAATTAGTAAAGCTCACCACCTTACTACAATCATGCAACAACTAAAAACAATTACAACCTACACCATTCGCTCAAGGCAGTACCAAACGAAAAAATACAGGGATTGGGTGAGGCATGTCTAACACTATATACTTACACTGAACTAAATATACCTCTCATAAACTGGCGAGACACTACCTTAATCCAGGACATGCTTGTAAATTTCCCCAGAAGCGGCATCAAAAAATTATTTCGTGGGCACAAAGTTTTGCGATCAGGAGCGGTATGCTATGCAAATCACCATGGGATGAATTCATCGCGGCACCAATTTTTGACAATTCTTTTCTGATAACGAGTCACGAAAATAAAGCCGTTTGCAGACGACTGCGCGGCGGAAGCTACGGACTTGCTCAATCCTCCTCTGCCTTTTGCCTGGCTCAGCTCTCCGGACGCAAATATGCACACGAAATCCACCCGTAGTGTCTAACCTAGAGCGTAGACGATGGAGGGGCACCGCGCTGAGTTGAGTGCTTTATTTATTTATTTTTTTTTTTTGGGGGGGGGGGGGGGGGCACCGCGCTCTTCCAGACATCCTAGTTTACCAGTGTACAATACGGTGGAGGAAGGCAATCAAACTTCCCCCCTCCCCCTCCCCTTTCCGCCTCCACTTGCCGGCTGGCCGGCCGCCCGCCGCCGCCGCCGCCGTCCCCGCCTTCCCCTCCCCCCCCCCCATCTCCTAAAAAGTTCCGCCGCTATTGATGGACCTGGACCGAGTACACACCCTATTTGTGAACGAAGCAATACAGCCTCGCATAGCACCATTCGCGTACAATTAGTAATACTGGTAAAAGCAAGCGATCTAGACAATAACAAGCATTTTGAACGGAAAAAAGAATAATCTAGCCCTAACGGGCAAAGAAAGGAACTGTAGAAGGGTGTGTACTTGGGCTAGTTGGTTATTCATGAATAGGAGGTAAAAGCGCTAAAAAACGACGGACAAGTTGAAGAATGACGAACACCACAGAGCGCTAACTTGCAACTGAAGTTTATTACTGAAAACACGTACACATATATACACCGTGACATCAAAAAGACAAGTGGCAATAATGCCGCTTCATCTATCTAAGGTTAATCTATGAATTGTTTACTCTTTCGAATGATTTCAAATATGCACCTCAGAGCTATACAGGTTTACTGAGGGAGTGCTGACACACATGCCCTGATCGTACTTCAAAATAAAAAACGCCTCCGATATCTCTCTCGTTTTTTTGTCTCTATTCCGAGTTAAGATAACGGTGTTGTCAAGCCGTGGGACACACCCACATCTGTTACAGTGTACAGCCAGATTGCCCGAGGGTGATGATCTAACTGACAGGGCATGTTCCCTGAGTCTGTCGTTTATGCACCGACCCGATTGCCCGATGTACACCTTTCCGCATGATAAAGGAATTTTATACACCACTTGTTCCTTACACTCTACGTATCTTGTTTTATGATTCTTATGGCATACGCCTACGCGCTCATCACCACGTGCCACCCTTCCACATAGCTTACTCAATTTTTGAGGGGCTGATAAGAGTACAGGGACCCCATGCTTTTCCCCCACTTTCTTTATTCTATGGCTCACCTTATGCACATAAGGTATCACCGCTGGTCTAGACTTTGGCTTGTCTCTCACGCCACATTCCCCTCCCCCCCGAAGTTTCTTTAGTAAGCCTTCCGCCACCCCCGCAAGGAGCGGAGGTGGAAAACCCCCCTCCTCCAGTTTCGTCACCTGAAGCATAAAGCTAACTGCTAGCTTATGTGGGCAGGACTTCTGTAAAGATGACCTTAAGCACGTCGAGGCAATGCCCCTCTTGATTACCTTTGAGTGACTTGAATCAAAGGGTAACACTCCTTTCTTTGCCCTTGGGCAATAAAACCAACAGACATGCGAAGGCTGTAGTAAAAGCTTAAGATCTAGAAACTGTAAGGTACCCGCTACGGGATTTTCACTAGTGAAAGTGAGCCCCGAAGCACTAGTTTTAAAAATATCAAACATTTTTGTAATAAAACCCGCTCTTTCTGAACTTGCCTGTGAACGAAACAACACCAGATAATCGTCCACATACCTAAAAACCCGAAGGACGCCTTCGTCTAACCTACTTTTGATATCCCTATCACACTTTGCCAAAAATAAATCGCTTAGCACAGGCGCCACGCTCGTCCCAATACACACACCGTCCTTCTGTAACAGCTTCACCCCTTCAAAAACAACATAAGTAGAGCTCAGATAGAAGCGTAACAGTTCCAAGAAACCACCTTCATCAACGCCACATTCATTCTGGAACTTCACAACTCCAAAAACATCAATAGCCTCTTTAACAGATTCAAACAGACCCCCCTGTGGGATTGAATAAAAAAGGTCTTGAATGTCGAACGACATACAACAACAAGCTAGGAGGAATACGGAATTTCTATGGCAACGGCTGCTGGTCTCGTTGCCGAAGCCGGTGAGAAGAAAGGAGGGGGGCATCTGTGATGTCGTGATGGTGGGTAACACTAGCGCACCTGAGGAGGTTGTGAAGATCTTACAGAAAGGACCCAAGTTTGCCTATGAAACAAGCCAGAAACAGCTATAATAACAGCACCAGGCAAAAAGGCCTCGGATATTACGTCTTCACGCAAGAAAGAAGCATGGCAAAGAAAGGTCGACAGAGCCGAACAGAGCGGCAGGAAAAATAGCGTTTTGCGATTTGTTTCGCGATTTGCTTCATAATTTATATCCAATTATTGCACGTCGGCTAAAATATGTAAGATTACAGGGCAAGAGACATAGAGCGTGCCGAAGTGTTCCGTAAGCTGGAATCTCTCTGACCATTTGCTCCGTAGCGGCCTATTCGTTGGTCTATCTCAAATAGGACCTCCGCACTGCTCTGCGGAGGCTGTTTTTAATACACTTCTTACTCGGTGTATTTTGGTGGTTATAACTGCTATTGCGACGACATGCTTCAAGCACAACTCTTGAAAAGATCAGGACAATCACTAAAAAAGAGCAGCGATTCCCGATATGCACCACTTGATATAAAACAGCTTTTTTTCGGAAGCAGCCTTCATTTTTTTGTTTGTTTTTGTTTTCATACCAACGCGAAAATATTACATAATGCAATTAAGAAGTGCAACACGTACTTACCGCCAAAAATGTAACAAACGAACATCATTCATTTTGTGGTGGTCTATTAGGCTGGTGTTACTGATCCGTTCTGCACTTGCACCAGTCGAAACCGCAGAAAAAAGCTTTCCCTGTCGGCGCGACTGTTAGCGTTCGAATTTTGCGAAAAAAAAAAAAAAAAAACTGAATAGAAACTGTGCACAAAAAATCATCTCCACCCCAAGCTTTCAGGTATCTGGCATGGTTGCTTCTTTTTGATAGATGCCAATTATTACGGCGCGTCAGGCGTGTTCATCTGTACCCTGTCGCACAGGCTGTCAACCAGAATGAAACAACTTTTAGAAAACTACCGCTGACCGAGAAAGTCTATTTAGCTCCTCTAATACCCCTGTTACACGGGCACACTTAACCGCGGTTAACTCAGCTTAACTGCTGTTGCGCGGCACCACAGATACCGCACTATACTCTCTGACAGCTATTTCAGAAAAAGTGAAGAGCGCGCGCGCACTGCTTCGATAGATGCTCAAGATGCTCAAGCGCACGTTCGCCCATAGCTTTGACTGCATAGCCGCAGAATGTTGTCCGCAAGTATTGTGCGCCAACTGTGACTTAGCGTAACTGCAGTTAAGTGCGCCCGTGTAACAAGGGTATTACTTGATGGCTGATTAAACGTTATGCACAAGACTGAGCACCAGCAAGCTCAGTTTTTCATCAAATTTGATGCTGTTTAGTGGTGCTACACCGAGCCGATGGTCCCTCGAATTTTCTTGTTCTTTGCTATTGCACTAGATTTTCACTTGTTTGCAAGGTAATCGAGACGTCCGAGGAGTCGGAATGCTCGAGTAGTGGCGCCGTTGTTTTCTTGTTTTGTTTTTTTCCGCGGCCGCAGTGGGATTACCCCGTGAACGGCAGTGGGCTCAGGTGTTCGCGAAGACGAAGAAGCAGACGACGACGAAGCAGACGACAAAGCGATTCTAAAGCGATAAGAGGACTGAAACGGCTTCTCTGCACTTGCTGAGGAAAGTAAGGCGTCACAAACAACACAATCTTATGAAGTAAAAACATGCAAGAGAATCAAGGTGATACCGGGGCGTGCCAAATGATAATCTATGATGTACGTACGCCCAGCCGCATGTAGCTGGGAAGGGATGACTACAAGTAGCATGGCGGCGGCACCACTTCCGGAATGCGCGCGCCTGCGCAGTTCGCTTGGTGACATCGGTCTATTGACCTCAAGACAGAGACACACACACGGCCATCACGTCCGGCAAAACAAGGCTGCGGATTGGATTGGATCGCGTTCGTTGGCTATTATGTTTGTCTAACGACTTTGCGGAATCTATGTGCGCGTCATTTGTGCGCGTATCTTCAACACGCTTGCAATAAAACGATTAGCAAAGCGCATTAAAAAACTATTAAAAGACACAGTAATAATAAATCATTGAGTATGCGAAAATTGCCACAATATTAGAAATACGCCCTGAACACGTAACAAAAAATTACATACGAAACTAACCGTACAATGTATTCAAACGAACTCAGCAGACATATAAACTACTAAAAACAACAAGTTTCCGATTTGGCGATTTGGTCTTGGCGGTTAACGCGCGATGCGGGTGATCGTATGGTCGGTGGTTCGAATCCCGGAAGCGCGAGGTTTTTTATTGTTTTTTTTACTACGTTTTTTATTTCTTTTTAATATTTTTTTTAATGTTTTTTGCAGTTGCCGGCCCCTTACTTTAGGGTAAAAATCACGCAAAATGTGGAAATAAGAAGTGCGAGCCCAAATTTAAATTAATGCAATGCACAAGCCGTGGTCCTCTTGTTTTGCCGGGATAATTCGCTCCCTCCGTGCTAATTTCTGGGTCAGTGTAGTAGGCAAACAGCGCAAGTCCTTTCAACGAAGTAAAGAAGGTAATAATAATGGGAATATTGAGAGCAAAATGAGAAAATGAGTAAGTGGTCAAACTGCCACAGTGATGCAGCCGAAGTTTGTCTGAAGGTGGTCAACTTTACCCACTGTTAAAACAGAAATAACGCTATTTTAAGACAGTTATTTAGCTGAGCTCACAGCGCGGTACGTATTAAGCACATCTCTTATTTTTCTGACTTACGGAAAGTAGTACTTAATTTTCTTCTGGTACATCAGTGATATTTCCCTCGCCTGCCGCCTGATTGTACTTATCGAGGTTGCGCTCCGCAGTTTTACTTTTTTATTAGGCCTAGACATGTTTTTATTCCTGAGATCCAAGAACAGTGCGGATAATTAAACTAGCTTTCAGAGACGGCATCGTTCGGTATTAGAACATTTATGTTTCGCAGCGTCAAGGGGTCACATTCACGACCCGGCAGTGTAAACATCCACAACGCCTTTATCGTGTTAAAAAAAAAAAAAATGTTTTTATATTTGTTTTTTTTTTTTGTTTTTGGTGCGGTATGTCGTATATAACATAAGCTACCGGGGGACAGATCGTCTGGCTATGTCAAAATTTGAAATATTTCTGTTAGATGATCGTAACTACCACAGAAAACAGCCGATTCTTGACTGAAATAGCATATTTTCACACTCAATTAAAATCACCAATAACACGATCTCAGGAGAGTTGTGTACCTCTCGTAGCGTCATAAGCAATACACACATCTCTTTCTTGTCCAGATTCTGCAATGCAATGCAAATTATAGTTTTTGTAACTCAAAGCGCGTGCTCAATCATGCCACGTGTTTGTTAATTGTGGTTGTTGCTCTTCATTCGGATTCTCCGCTATACCGTTTTTATTTTAATTTTCTTATCAGAGCCAAATACGTGCGTATACCACCGACCTTAAGTATAGTGCATCAAAATAAACTAGCTTCCTGAAAAGGTATCGTTCGGCGTTGTGTAATTTATTCTTCATGGCGTCGGTGGTCAGATTCTCGAATCCTGAACTGCAAATGTTCCTCGCCGCATTGTTTTTTTCTCGCGTTTTCGCAATAAAACACGTCAGCCTTGCCATGCTGGGATCAAATACACCAGCGTCGGCAGTTATTTGCGAAGGATTGATCTATGCGAATATTTCCACTCGCTATTCATGAATTGCCACAGTTCGTCAGAATCTGAATGACTTGACTGCAAAGTAAAAACGGCAAAAAAAAAAAAAAAGATAAAACGATGTCGGTTAGTAAACGGAACTTCCATGGCGGGGCTCGCCAGCCTAAACAGCAAAGCGCCGATGCCGGCCAGTCGCTGAACTTCCGTGTAAATACTGGCCATCAGAGGCAGCAAAGTGCCGATGCCGGCCAGTTACTGAACTTCCATGTAAATACTGGCCATCAAAGACAGCAAAATACCAATGCCGGCCAGTTACTGGAACCTCCATGGAAAGACTGGCCAGCAAAGACAGCAAAAACCCGATGCCGGCCAGTCACTGTAACTTCTTCGGCTGAACTGGCCAGTGAGCAAGACGAAACCCCGACGCCGGCCGGGGTCGGTAGCTCACCGGCGCCAATGGCCGGGCGCCGCCATCCTGTTACCAGGACCGGCCGGCGTAGTCCCGATACCGGCCGACGCGGTGTGCTACCTGGGTGCATGGGTGGGTGGTCCAGTCGTCACAATGTGGTGGGTGATATCGTGTTTAACAGGACGTTGGAAATTGCTTGGGCGGGTTAACCTTGGAAATTCTTGAAGTAGTTTTTGGTAGGGAGACTGAGGGGTCAAGCATCCCACACATTCAATGATAAGAGTGGTGCACGCGATTCCCTGCACTACCAGATTTGTTGTAGCATCTATTAGTCGTTTGCGCTGCATATCAACCATCAGGTTGTAATGGCGAAGAAAATCGGCGCCAAGAATTGGATATGAGACGTCCGCAACTAAAAAGATCCATCGGAGAACTCTTCGTAGCCCGATGTTAAGAGTCATGGTCTGTTCGCCGTAAGTGGCGATGGGCGTCTTATTTGCGGCTTGTAGTATGGAAGGCGTTTGCTTGGATCTTTTTGCGACACCAGAGCTGGGTAAGACGCTTACCTCTGCACCGGTGTCGACAAGAAAACGGAAACCAGAGTCACGATCAGTTATAAAGAACAAGCGGCTAGGGTGGTTACCGGCACCACTCGCCGCCTCTAGTGGTGGGTTGACGCATTTCCCGAGGCTGAGCAGGGGAAGACGCTGTTGCGGGCGTCTTCTCCGAAGGTTCGGTGGTACCAGCAAAGCCTAGTCTCCGGTGGTTTCGCCCGGGTTGCGGCCGGTGACCCGTGGCGAGGACGAGTTGAAAGGCGCCGCTTGTGTGGTGAAGTAGAGCGGGTTGCGATGGCTGATATCCGCACTGAGAGGTTTTGCATCTCCCGATGGAACTCCGCTCGTATGTCTTCGAGCGTGCAAGGTGTATCGCAAGGCGCCGCTTCCGAGAGGTGTGGCCGCTGATCTTGAAGAACGGCGACCTGTGTGGACGTTGGAGTCGAGACGTCCATGACAGCATCTGCCAGTTGGGCAAGTTCGGGTAAAACCAGCCCAGATGCAGAAGCGAGGATCATCCGTACATTGACGGGTAGCCGTTGAAGAAACAACTCTCGCAAGACAGCTGTGTCGAAGGTTGGCGCCTTCGCGCCCAGAAGTTGTTGAAGGCGCCTAAGTAGTTGGGAAGGTTTTCTGTCTCCCAACTCTTCCGACGATATAAGTTGCTGGAGTCGACGTTGTTCTGACTCTGAAGTCCTTTTCACAAGTTCTGCTTTCAGAACGTCGTAGGGAGAGACAGTAGGCGGGTCGAGGATGATGTCTCGTATTTCCATGGCGGTTTCGGGCGGTAATGCGGCCACGACGTGATGGAACTTTTGCGCTTGAGAAATAACCTTGCTGGTGATAAACTGGCTCTCTACTTGCGCAAACCATACTTGAGGATCAGAGGACCAGAATTTCGGAAGGCGTAGTTGATGAAGGGCAGCAAGGTCAGACGGTGGATGGTCTTCAGAGGTTGCCATAAGCTGGTCAGTCGGGCGTGATCCGGGTCACCACTTGAAGTAACCAAAGGTCTCTTCAATTTATTTACAGCAGGGACTATTTACAATAGGAAATATCTTCATCCAATATATATCGCAGACCTGTCCCGTCGGTGTGTTCTGTCTCGAGCCGCCTTGCCCGCGTGTCGCTTCTTTTTCTACCACCACAGTTTGCTCGTCCGCTACAAAAGGATGAGGGGAGGAGGAGGGGTCCACCCTCCCCTCAGTACCCTTCCCTCCTCCTCCTCAAGAGCTGCGCTCCAATTCAGCGTTACAGGGAGTTGTAAACGGCTTTCACTTTTAGAGCGCAGCTCTTAGGGGCCCGTTTCCGGCTTGAGCGGCGTCGGCGTCGCCGTCGCCGTCGGCGTAACCGCGCGGTGCATCATGGGAAATGTCCCATAATGCACCGCGCGAACCCCCCGCCAGGGTCACGTGACTTCGTGGGGGGCACGTGACCCCCCGAGGTCACGTGACCCCCCGAAGTCACGTGACTCCCCTGAGGTCACATGACCCCTCCTCGAGGTCACGTGACCGCCTCCTCGAGGTCACGTGACCCCCCGAGGTCACGTGACCCCCGCCGATGTCGCGTGACCCCCCGATGACGTCATCGACACTGATGACGTCACCGGCATCCACATCGTCATCGTCATCATCACTGATGACGTCATCATCAGTGATGATGACGATGACGATGCGGATGCCGGTGACGTCATCAGTGATGATGACGATGACGATGTGGATGCCGGTGACGTCATCAGTGATGATGACGATGACGATGTGGATGCCGGTGACGTTATCAGTGATGATGACGTCATCAATGATGATGACGTCATCAATGATGATGACGTCATCAATGACAATGACGATGTGGATGCCGGTGACGTCATCAGTGATGATGACGATGACGGTGTGGATGCCGGTGACATCATCAGTGATGATGACGATTACGATGTGGATGCCGGTGACGTCATCCGTGATGATGACGTCATCAGTGATGATGACGATGACGATGCGGATGCCGGTGACGTCATCAGTGATGATGACGATGACGATGTGGATGCCGGTGACGTCATCAGTGATGATGACGATGACGATGTGGATGCCCGTGACGTCATCAGTGATGATGACGATGACGATGTGGATGCCGGTGACGTTACCGACATCCGCATCGTCATCGTCATCATCACTGATGACGTCATCAGTGACGTCACCGATGTCGTCACCGGCATCCGCATCGTCATCATCACTGATGATGTCGTCAGCGACGTCACTGATGACGTCACCGACATTCGCATTGTCATCGTCATCATCACTGGTGAAGTCATCAGTGACGTCACTAATGACGTCATCGGTACCCGCATCGTCATCGTCACTGATGACATCATCAGTGACGTCAGTGATGACATCACCGGCATTGGGGGTCACGTAACCCCCCAAGGTCACGTGACCCCCCCCTGGTTAGTCTAACCCCCCCCCCCCCAGCGCCCTTCCCTCCTCCTCCTCAAGAGCTGCGCTCTAATTCGGCGTTACAGGGAGTTGTAAGCGGCTTTCACTTTTTTTTAGAGTGCAGCTCTTAGGCGCCCGTTTCCGGCTTGAGCGGCGTCGGCGTCGCCGTCGCCGTCGGCGTAACCGCGCGGTGCATTATGGGTAAATTTTCCCGAAGGAACCCGAGGTCCTCCCGAGGTCCTCCCGAAGGAACCCGAGGTCCTTCGGGAGGACCTTGGGTTCCTTCGGGAGGACCTCGGAAGGACCTCGGGTTCCTTCGGGAGGGCCTCGGGAGGACCTCGGGCTCCTTCAGGAGGACCTCGGGTGGACCTCGGGTTCCTTCGGAAGGACCTATGGGGGGGTCACGTGACGATGACGTCATCAGTGACGATGACGATGACAATCCGGATGCCAATGACGTCATCAGTCACGTCACTGATGACGTCATCAGTGACGATGACGATGGCGATGCGGATGCCAATGACTTCATCGGCATCCGCATCGTCATCGTCATCATCACTGATGACGTCATCGTCACGTGACCCCCCAGGACCTCGGGTTCCTTCGGGAAGACCTCGGAAGCACCTCGGGTTTCTTCGGGAGGACCTCGGAAGGACCTCGGGTTCCTTCGGGAAAACCTCGGGAGGACCTTGGGTTCCTTCAGGAGGACCTCGGGAGAACCTCGGGCTCCTTCGGGAGGACCTCGGGAGGACCTCGGGTTCTTTCGGGAGGACCTAGGGGGGGGGGGGTTCACGTGACCTGGGGGTCACGTGACGATAACGTCATCAGTGATGATGACGATGACGATGCCGATAACGTCATCAGTGACGTCACTGATGACGTCATCAGTCATGATGACGATGGCGATGCGGATGCCAATGACGTAATTGGCATCCGCATCGTCATCGTCATCATCACTGATGACGTCATCGTCAAGTGACCCCCAGTTCACGTGACCCCCGAGGTCACGTGACCCCCCCCCCCCTTTCCGAGGTCAACTGATCCCCCCAGTACCCTTCCCTCCTCCTCCTCAAGAGCTGCGCTCAAATTCGGCGTTACAGGGAGTTGTAAACCGCTTTCATTTTTTCCTCCGCACGTAGCAGACGAAATGATTTGCGGGATCCGATCGCCGTGCGATTCCTTTGCAGTTATGTTTCTTCCGCTAGCTGTTCTGTACTTCAAGATGACTTGTTTTGTACATTTAAGTGTTGGCAATTAGTAGTGAGTTCCCTTGGTGGAATTTCCGTGATCGGCTCTGAAAACAATACTCCCAACATGTTGCGTGAAAAGCTGCCTCACATGTCCCGCATCTGAAAGTTGCATTGTGCGGCAGAGTGCACAAGTTTCCGAAAGATTCACGGGTCGGGATCAAAGGCTGGCTGCAATTCCTGTTAAACAGTTACGCGAAGCTCGGAAAGCGGAGGCTACTCGATTGATATGCCCCTTACATTTTGTGGAAAGTGACTACATTGACTTCGCAGATGTCAAAAATGGAATCCATACCATTTAGTTCAGGGACGTATCGTCCACAACAATTGTTTTTTTCAGTGATAATTGTAAAAAAAATGTAAACATCGCACAATGCTTGACAAAAAAAAATGGTACACCCACACCAGGGATCGAACCCGTGCCCGCCGGGTGTGAAGCTGACTTCTTTCCAGTGAGCTACTGAAGGAACTTCTTCATGAGTGGTAATGCAGACGGTCGACTGTATGTCGGAAGTTTGCTGCCGATTTTCCTTCAATATTTGAACTCTCGGCTTGAAGTCGGGCAGCACCACGCATAGGTCACATTCACACCTCGTAAAGAAAACGTACGGGTGCGTATTCAACTCGAAATACGCATTTCGTGCTTGACGGTTGAGCCAGCGATGTCTTCAGCCACGAGTACAGACGACTGCTCGGCGACGTCTTCGTGCAATCGGCTTGCTCGTCGGGCGTGTCGTACGGGATGAATATCAGTTCTTTTGAACGGTCCAACATTTCTCTTTCGAAGGAAGACAGAATTCGCCGGTACCGTGAACGACAGTTTTGAAGTAGTGGTCCAACGCTCGTCGTCCGCTGCCATCCGCTAGTCCCACGATACGCCAAACGACGCCATGTTGAGAAATATGCAGTGAACGCACAGAATGCTTCCGGTTGTCTATGCTACCTTATTTTTTAATCAACGTATTTTCAGCTTTTTAGAAGCCACAAAAAAATGGGTTTCATATCTTTTTAGAGCGCAGCTCTTAGGGCTCATTCACACTGGAAGCGGATCCGCGTTCGCAAAGCGGTTGCGAACGCGGTTGTATAAGGATTCAGTACAATTGCACGCGCACACGATGACATCAAATGCGCGTGCAATTGCACTGGATCTTTATACAACCGCTTTCGCAACCGTTTCGCGAACGCGGATCCGCTTCCAGTGTGAATGGGGGGTGAGGGGCCCGTTTCCGGCTTGAGCGGCGTCGGCGTCGCCGTCGCCGTCGCCGTCGGCGTAACCGCGCAGTGCATTATGGGTAAATTTCCCCGCTAAATTTGGCGGAAAAATTTTCCCACTCGATTTAGCGTAAAACTTTCTCCGCTAAATCTAGCGTAAAAGTTTTCCCCGCTAGATTTAGCGGAAAAAATTCCCCGCTAAATCAAGCGGAAAAATTTCCCCACTAAATCTGGTGGGAAAAATTCCCCGCTAAATGTAGCGGAAAAATTTCCCCGCTAAATCTAGCGGAAACATTTCTCCACTAAATCTAGCGGAAAAATTTAGCGGGAAAAATTCCCCGCTAAATCTAGCGGAAAAATTTTCCCGCTAAATCTAGCGGAAAAATTTAGGGGGAAAAATTCCCCGCTAAATCTAGCGGAAAAATTTCCCCGCTGAATCTAGCGGAAAAATTTCCCCGCTAAATTTAGCGGCAAAATTTCCCCGCTAAATCTAGCGGGAAAGATTTCCCCGCTAGATTTAGCGGAAAAAATTCCCCGCTAAATCTAGCGGAAAAATTTCTCCGCTAAATTTAGCGGGAAAAATGCCCCACTAAATCTAGCGGAAAAATTAACCGGCTAAATCTAGTGGAAAACTTTTTCCGCTAAATCAAAAATTCCACGCTAAATCTAGCGGAAAAATTTATCCGCTAAATTTAGCTGAAAAAATTCCCCGCTAAGCCTAGCGGAAAAATTTTCCCGTTAAACCTAGCGGAAAAATTTCCCTGCTAAATTTAGCGGAAAAAATTCCCCGCTAAATCTAGCGGAACAATTTTTCGGGGGGTTACGTGACCCCCAAGGTCACATGACCCCCCCCCCCCCCCCCGCCCCGAGAACAGGTAACCCTCAGTGCCCTTCCCTCCTCCTCCTCAAGAGCTGCGCTCTAATTCGGTGTTACAGGGAGTTGTAAACGGCTTTCATTTTAGAGCGCAGCTCTTAGGGCCCGTTTCCGGCTTGAGCGGCGTCGCCGTCGCCGTCGGCGTCGCCGTCGCCGTCGCCGTCGGCGTAACCGCGCGGTGCATCATGGGAAATGTCCCATAATGCACCGCGCGAGCCCCCACCGGGGTCACGTGAACTTGTGGGGGGCACGTGACCCCCCCGAGGTCACGTGACCCCCCGAGGTCACGTGACCCCCCGAAGTCACGTGACTCCCCTGAGGTCACGCGACCCCCCGAGGTCACGTGACCCCCGCCGATGTCGCGTGACCCCCCGATGACGTCATCGTCACTGATGACGTCACCGGAATCCACATCGTCATCATCACTGATGACGTCATCATCACTGATGACGTCAGCGGCATCCACATCGTCATCGTCATCATCACTGATGACGTCACCGGTATCCGCATCGTCATCGTCATCATCACTGATGACATTACCGACATCCGCATCGTCATCGTCATCATCACTGATGACGTCATCAGTGACGTCACTGATGTCGTCACCGGCATCCACATCGTCATCGTCATAATCACTGATGACGTCATCATCGCTGATGACGTCACCGGCATCCACATCGTCATCGTCATCATCACTGATGATGTCACCGGCATCCACATCGTCATCGTCATCATCACTGATGACGT
The DNA here is from genome assembly GCF_016920785.2 of Ixodes scapularis. Classification (NCBI taxonomy): domain Eukaryota; kingdom Metazoa; phylum Arthropoda; class Arachnida; order Ixodida; family Ixodidae; genus Ixodes; species Ixodes scapularis. The sequence continues at coordinate 73,032,484 of NW_024609837.1, forward strand.
CATCAGTGACGTCACTGATGTCGTCACCGGCATCCACATCGTCATCATCACTGATGACGTCATCATCACTGATGACGTCACCGGCATCCACATCGTCATCGTCACTGATGACATCACCGGCATCCACATCGTCATCGTCATCATCACTGATGACGTCACCGGCATCCGCATCGTCATCGTCATCATCACTGATGACGTTACCGACATCCGCATCGTCATCGTCATCATCACTGATGACGTCATCAGCGACGTCACTGATGACGTCACCGACATTCGCATCGTCATCGTCAGGATCACTGGTGAAGTCATCAGTGACGTCACTAATGACGTCATCGGTACCCGCATCGTCATCGTCACTGATGACGTCATCAGTGACGTCAGTGATGACATCATCGGCATTGGGGGTCACGTGACCCCCCTGGTTAGTTTGACCCCCCCCCAGTGCCCTTCCCTCCTCCTCCTCAAGAGCTGCGCCCTAATTCGGCGTTACAGGGAGTTGTAAGCGGCTTTCACTTTTTTTTTCCTATTTTTTATATTGACTGTGTGCCTTCAATGACCCATGACTTTGATGAAATTTGGTGGTTGCGTCGAAACCTTAAAAAACGGCCCACGACAACGAAAAAGAGAGTGAGCGCGACTCAAACCGGCCAGTTCTCAATCGGCAGTTTTCGGGCGGAAAGAAACAGAATTTTGAGCCACAAGTTCTGTTCTGGGTAATTGGGCTCTCATATTGTCACAGATGACAAGTTATGAGGCGACGAAAACTCAAGCAAACTAAACGTTTAATGAGGCGAACTTGTGGCCAAAAACAAAAAGGAGATAACAACACAGCGTCGGCGGGCGTCGAAGTCGGCGAGACAGCAGAATCGAACGCTGAGGCGAAACTGTCTTGACAAGGGTGCGGGCGGCCTCTTATCTAGAGTGCGTCACAATCTCGAAGATTCGGCAAAGAAGGCTCAAGCGTCGCGCGCTCGGGGCGAGAATGAACACGCACTTTCTAGAACAAGAGAGCAGGAATAAAGCATGGGAAGTTACGTCCGGAACAAGAATAAACGAGAACTTTCTAGAGCTCCGTGACCGAGCATTGCTTTCCCGGCACTGCGCGCGGCAATATGTCACGCACAACTAAAAACCTCGGCGAGCATAAATACCTGTCAGTGTCCCTTTAAGCAAGAGAAAAAAACACCAGTGAAATGGCGTCGTTGCTTTTATCCCTGCCAAGCGTGCTTTGCTTGGCACAGCGTAGCACTGCGAAAAGACAAACCCACTCTAACGCCGCATGCTTCCGATGCAATTTTTCTTTTTTTCCGTGTTTCTTAAAAAAAGAAAAAAAAAAGATGCTTAAATTTTAAACGAACTCAAAAATATTATAAAGTTCGCGTTTGTCAGCGTCCATTTAAACACACTGTATATTCTCCTCAGGGGCCTGCTTTAGCGTATATAAAAGGGCATCCAGGAATCGTATCTCGCTAAACGAAGAGCCGCGCGTCATGATAGACCGACGAAACGTATTTAAATCTATGTTCACACGACAACAAATATCCGATTAAAATAGCAATGAAATCTAACAAACATTACATAATATAAAAATAAAGCGAACGAGGAAACAGACAGCGGCAGAAACCGGGGAAAAAAAGGAAGAAAGAATAAGGGGGGGGGGGGGGGGGAGGGTTGTCCTAATACTTGGTACACCGTATTTGAAAAAAAAGAAAAAGAAAAGGAAAATCATCTTTGTACGGTATTTATTAGACTATTCACTAACGTCCTCACAATCCTTAAAGCAGTAAATAAAGTTACGGTTGAGGGTGAACACAAAAAACAAAAACATACACATTTTGTATGTACATGAGATAAACCCTGAAACTCTAGGCAAAAAACGACACGAACACTAAGTGGATTCGAGACCTTTTTTTTTTTGTTCGTGTCGTCTTTTGCCGGCGGTCTCGTGGTTTATGTCGTGTTCAATCTAAACCAGCTCGTTTGCGCCCTTGCATTCACTTCTTGTATATTTTTTTCAAGGTTCGGGGTAAACGTTAATGGACAGAAATGTAAAGTCTTTTCGATCACAGATTACACGGCGTTTGACAATAAATAAATAATGTTCCAGTATTTTTTATAAGATCCTCATTTTTTTACATAATTTTCCAGAATATTGTTGTAGTAAATCGCGGAGTGTTTTTAGGCTGAACGTTTGATTACGTCCTTTCTCTTTCGTTTTTCATTACCTGTGGACACCACAAAACTTTTTTTTATATAACTGAAGAAATACACGTGCGCACACTACAAGTTCGAAAGACAGAACCGTAATAGAATCAACACAATAAGCTCTTTTTTTTCAACATAAATTAAGCTGCACCGACCAAGCATTTATTTGTTATGTATAACTTCTTATCTATTTCGCAAGACCGCGATCGATTCTCCTTCAAGAAAAAGCACATTGTAACAAGAGAAAGATCGAAGCGATATGGATATCGTAGCACCCAATCAGTAACTGCATGCACTGGGAGAGTTCGCATAATCCAACGTATTTTAGACGCTTCGTCATAAAAAGAAAATGACCACTTTCGAAATCAAAGTCCCGTGGGCATATTGGGGAAAGCTTGTGAGGTACATCAACAGACCAACTTCGGACCAGCGCGAATGGCGCACTTACGACAACACCCCCCTACAGCCACAGCTTTGCTTGGAACACTCAAACAGTTTTTACTGCCCGTATCACTTACCGTTCCGAATCTTTCACCCAAATAAAATGCTCTGTCGCGCTTTTTTTTTTTTTTTTACATTCTTTCTGGTATACTTTGTTTGTTTAAAGGCCGACGACCGGACTGGAGATTCTGGAAGGCAGAAGATCCTCCTTACTATGGGGAAGGAGGAAACGGGCAACGGTGGACAGGACAGAAGGGGGTAGAGAAGGAACCGGAGAAAAAAGTGGAAAGCGCGAACTGGTCGTCGGTCTTTAAGTGATTCTCAAAACCAAACCCTGTCTTTTTTTTATCCGTTTGTAGGCTACGGACAAAATGACAATGCGAATATATTTGTCATCAGCTTTTTTGCTCCTCTTCATTGACTTTGCGCGTGTCCGGGTGTCCTAGTTCACAGGGAATCTGCAACGAGGCTCTTTTGATGCCCTAAGACGTTTTACCAAAACAAAAATCATACAGTTTTTGAGTAGAGGTTTTTTGGATGTTGTACTTTGGTATTAATATATGATAGTGTACCAGCGATATCGCACACGAGCATCATTATAGTGTTTTAACCCCTTAAACATTTTGGACGAGCCCAGCTCTTGCACCTAAAGCCGTCCCCAAAGAGTTTAGTACGAGTGCAGCTCGTCCATTAACCCTATCTCGCTTCTTGGCTGTTTTGGGCGTCACAGGCTCGCCGTGAGCTTAGTTTGGGGTATTTAGTTTGGATTACGAGACGGAATGTCCAACGAGCCTGAATGTCCAACGAGACGAAAGATCCAATAATGGATATTCAGGCACGTTGGACATTCAGGCTCGTTGGACATTTCGTCTCGGTTGGATCTTCCGTCTCGTTGGACATTCAGGCTCGTTGTACATTCCGTCTCGGTTGGATCTTTCGTCTCGATGGACATTCAGGCTCGTTGGACATTCCGTCTCGGTTGGATCTTTCGTCTCGTTGGACATTTAGGCACGTTGGACATTCCGTCTCGGTTGGATCTTTCGTCTCGTTGGACATTCAGGCACGTTGTACATTCGGTCTCGGTTGGATCTTTCGTCTCGTTGGACATTTAGGCACGTTGGACATTCCGTCTCGGTTGGATCTTTCGTCTCGATGGACATTCAGGCTCGTTGTGCATTCCGTCTCGGTTGGATCTTTCGTCTCGATGGACATTCAGGCACGTTGTACATTCGGTCTCGGTTGGATCTTTCGTCTCGTTGGACATTTAGGCACGTTGGACATTCCGTCTCGCCTGTCACGTGCTAGAATAATTTGCCCTCTTAAATCTACAGACTTGTGTGTATATTTAGTCCGCGTTCCTGCAGGCATTGCCGTAGCGACATCATACTAAAATGTCGTGCCACAAAAGCCGACGTTGACGGACCGACAAAAAACAGAGCAGACACAAATATGATAAATTCATCTATAGGAAGACTTGATGGTTAGTTAGCTGAGTGCCGATGCGCAGCTATGTACAAATCGGTTAAAGGTGTCGATTGTACGACGCCAAACGCTCCTTTGATATTAACAGTTCAAATGTTTGGAATATTCTGATGACATGTCAGCCAACTTGAAATATATAATAGGGATGCAATTTACGGGTGTTCTAGTGGATCGCAATTGGGGGACGTCTATAAAGGCCGCGCTTCAGAACCCAGGAATTTCTAGTTCTGTCCTCATCTCTGCCCGCTTCGATCTATAGATGAGCTACATACGGAGATCCGCATTGCAAACACATGACCGCCCGCCAGCGCCACTGACTATGCGCAGAGTCAATATTTAATTTTTTTTTAAATGAGCTTTGGGAGCTGTGGGTGCGATGCATAAGAGTTTCCACAAGCGTTATTTCCCACTAATAAAAAAATATAGATATCTTTTCTTAAAAAATAAAATCTACATCTAACGCGCCTGTAAATGCATGGGGGTGGTGGCTGGTGTGACCCGACAATTCCTGGGTAAATGCGGAACAATTGTGTGAATTTGAGAAATTTTTATTTTTGTTCGTTTATCTTTGGAACAGACAACTACTCACTGTACACTTTAGTCGTCAGTAGTTTACATACGCATCCATTCTCTACCAATAGGCTCGTATGTCAGTGAGTAGAGCGATAATACTAGTATCACACAGTACGCAACTTTTTTTTCTTTTTTTGCATGTGACATGCACAGTGGTTTTCAGAAGCCCATGCAATTTAACTGGCTTCTGAAAGCACTCCAAAACTCGCCATTCTGTCGAGGTAGTTCATGACGTTTTGGTAGGTGGGAGCTTGACTGCTGATAAAGGACGCGAACGCATCTATCTCGGCGTGCAGCGGAAGGTTCACACCCGGATGTACTAATAGCGTGCATCATGTGTGAATATAACAATAGATCGTTCCACGTGGCTTTCTATTCTTGCAGGGGAAGCGTATTGCACAACGAATCCGGTCACTTCGTCGAAATTCCATTGGTCTCTGGACAACTGGAAGAAGGACGATTCGTCCCGATTCGAATGGGGCAAAAGTCCCCGTTTGTCGAACTGTCGAAAAGAGTTGATTAGGGTTGGGTGTGTAGATTGCCGGTGACAGTGGGCGTCAACAGTGAGACCTTTTCAAAAAAGAGAGGATGACAAATACAGCTCTCAGAATCGGCAAGGGTCCGATAGTGAATCGTACCTGGGTTATTCAAGATGATAAATGCAGTGGTAATATGTGGACTTGTAATGTACGCATATGAATAAATAACGGTCGCACTGTCGCAGCGGCTCTGTGACAAAGTTAGAACCAGTTGAAATCCGATCGCAGCCTTGGTATGCTACCTGGGCGCGTATCGGTGCGATTGCTGCATGCCACGTGACCAGGAAAGGCAGAAACGATGGAAGCCAACCCAAAAAAGTATTGTACTAATTATTCATATTACCTACTTGTTGCTTAATACATGGTTCAATGCGACGACAATCGCTTTGGTGGCCGAAGCATGCGAAACTAATCGTCGCGATAAGCGTCAATGTGCCGAATCCTCCGCACAATCACCAATTGAGGAGATTAGCTGCACAAAGGCTTAATGGAAGGAACGTTGTATTCTATCACTGATTTTGATATGAGGATCGAATTTTCGTTTCTGGGGACCGAGGAGTCTAATCAGAAATGTCTAAAACTTTCACGTTCGTTCTGTAAAAAAGAAGAAAACAAAAACTACAATTTAGAGTAATTACACGTACTACACCGACTTCACCTAATAATAATTATAATACTAAAAATTCAATCAGGCGCTTTTCTCCCATGCGAGGGACATCATCTTTGCGGGACTAGGGACACAAATAAGAACAATATAGCAACTCGTACAATACGGAAAAACGGTGGCTGAGGACGCTCGTGGTTCCCACATTTGTTTCCGCTCCAGAGGTACGACCTTCTAAAATCAAACGCGTGACAGGTTGTCAATGGTCAACGAGTTCGGTCTTTGATCTTGTGGCATGTGTGACCTTTTAAACGTCTTTTTTTTAATTATAGAAATCATCTTTATATCTAGATATATAAGACGAACAATAAATGAATTATTTTCGGGATTTTATGAAGTCTACAAAATATACGAGCATAATTTTAATTTCATTTTGGGGACTTCACAGAGGCAACATCATTGAGACAAGCTCAGCGGCGTACCAAAATAGCCGTGCATCAAAAATCCCGGTACTGAAAAGCCCGGTGCTGAAGCGACCACATACCGAAATGATCGCGTACCGATATCTCCGCACCGAAATGTCCGGTTCTCCATTTCATCGAACGCATTTTTCACCGCCGTAACTATCAGTAATCCTACAATTCAACAAAGAAATGTCTTCTAAAATCTTTACAAGGTTCATTCTATATCCGTTGGATATTCAGACTCGTTGGACATTCAGGCTCGTTGGACATTCCGTCTCGGTTGGATCTTTCGTCTCGATGGATATTCAGGCACGTTGGACATTCCGTCTCGATTGGACCTTTCGTCTCGTTGGACATTCAGACTCGATGGACATTCCGTCTCGATTGGATCTTTCGTCTCGTTGTACATTCCGTCTCGCCTGTCACGTGACCGATTGGACATTCAGGCTCGTTGGACATTCAGTCTCGTTGGACATTCAGGCCATAAGCGTTTAGTTTGCTGCTCAAGGATGGCAGCACGTGTTGTTTTTTTTTTAAATATTTTACACGTTTTTTTTGGCGGCATAGCGGTCGATTGTGGGTACATGTGCGGCCCGGGCCGCACGTGCAATAAAAATTAAAAAAAAAAATTAATAATTTGGGATAAAAACATTGAAGAAAAAAATTAATTTAAGGCGTTAATAACTTGTTTCTGCGTTTCGAAAACATTATTCTCAAGTGATTTATCGAAATAAAACGAATTACTCTGATTAAAACGCACGAACTAATCATACTACACACTCAGAAAAAAAAGGTCTATTCTTACACCCTTTTTCCCACATACGTTCGACGTACAGCGCACTAACTTCGATCTGACGGTATTCGCATTCCTGAGAAGCTTGATAGCCGTGTGGTACAACCTATTAAAATAGTTAATGCACGTGTTACTGAATACAAAAAAAAAAGAATAATCGGGGTTTTCTCGGCCCTACTGTAAAACCTCAGTGTTTTCTTTCTGTGGTCTTTGATACTTTAGCTATTTAATAAGTTACATCCCACCGTTATCAAGCCTGCCGTAAAATTTAGAGCCGTCTGTTAGAAAATCGTGCGCTATACGTCGAACTAAGGATGAGGGGCGCATTATATGCGACGGAAGGTTGTAAGGTGATACCCCTTTTTTTTTTAGTGCACAGTGTGGCTGAAGAACACTCTGGGGTTAACCTTACAGGTTTCCCATAGAGTTGAGTTAAGGAACCGAAGTTTGAGTTTATTACGTATATTCGGTTCTTTGTGGTTAACTTTATTTTCGTAAAATACAGCTATAAAATTGTTTTTCAAAACTGACTTAAGCTTGATTGACATGATGCCATTTTGCTTGCGATTTCGCAGTTGCGATGTTGAGCTTTCATCACGCTTTTTTTAATTTATTTATTTGTCGCATGAGGTTGCAAGTCTCAAATTGCAAGTAATCCCGCATCATGTATATCAGGTATCACCGTGTTTTGTAAACTATACATGTTTGGATGTATTAATTTCACCTGGTGCAGTCTATCGACGGGCGCGGGCTATACGAGGATGCAGTTTCTCTAGATCGTTCGTTATAACAAATAATGATTGATTTTGTGAGTGACAGAGTTTGCTCAAACAATTATTCATTTATGACAAAAGATTTTTTTTTTTTTTATGAGCTAAATAAAGAGAGGTTTAGTGAGGTGTGCCCCGTATGAGAATTTTGTTTCTTGCGAAATTTGCACTAGGAGTGGACTAAGCACATTTTGTGAAGTACTCTCCAGAAAATACGGCGTGTAAGCTATAAGTCATTAAAATAGAAGCTAAAAAAGTCACGTAAAAATAGTGCGTTCTGGATACCCGCAAATATCACCCTCAGTAACTGTTCGTCAGGAGCGCTCGAAAAGCCTCGCACATTGGCGAAGCGCCCTTAGAATATTGCGCATATATTATTCGGGATGTAAAACGTGCTACTACAGCGCCTTGATGTCGGATATTTTGAGCGCCGTAAACATTTCGCTTAATCGGTTCATAATCGGGGCCACTGAGAGTCTATTAATTGTCTCAATATGTCGGTGAATACAGCAGAATTTCAGCGAATTGGTAACAGATGTCCAGCTAGCTGTCCAACCCTCCACGCATTCATAAGGTATGTATGATTACCTTAAAAGTTACGTTCTACCCCACACCGTCAAGAGTGGTCAAGACAGGAATGCTCCACAAAACAAAAAGAAGAATTTCAAACTTCGTCGCTTCCTGCCAAATCTTCACAAAACCTCGACTAAGCTGAGGTATCCTTCAAAGGGCCCAGCAACAACTTTTTCACTGGTTTTTAATTTGCACCGAACCTGAGCGCACTGAACGTCGTAACTTAATGAACTCTTCTTTTCTTGAATTTCGCATGATTTTAAAAGTTTTAGGCAAATTTAAATTACGAAAAACAAGCAAAAAATGATCTAGTTCATGACGTCTTTGGTCGTGGCTTCAGTGGCCCTGAACTAGAGGAGGGGTGGTGAGCTCAGCGAGCGCTCACGGCTGCCGCACTCCGTGTCGACGGCTCGAGAGGGCGCCAGTAAAGCATGTCCTTGATAGGCTGTATGAAGCGGGCGGCCAGGGCGGCTCTCATTGCATTTGCTGCGCGATTAAACACTAATTCGGCATAACATTTCATTCGCCACAAACGACAGCAAACACAAGGTGAAGATCAGTTCACAACGGGAGCCACTTCGCGCTGCCATATCTCCAAACGGCCAAACCGCAAGCAAAACCTGCTCTCCGAAGGCCTTTTGAACGCTCGGAACCGGACAGATCCTCGAGCCCGTATACGACCGCAACACCGCCGCTTACATCCGGGACCTTGCTACGCTCGGCGCTTGTCGGTGCCTGATCCCACTAACCCTTTTTTGTATGCGTCGCCTTTTCCGCCGCTTGGTGGCGGGTATGTCGACGGGTCATTTCTTGTTTCCGTACTTTATAAACAACATTCGTTTCTTTTCTGATATACAATACTGAACAAAAACTACTTTCATAACTAATTGAAACGATTCGCGCCACTTGTATTTTGTATTTCGACTAAAAGAAGCTTTTAGCGGCTCTGACTAGTAGTAAGGCCAGGACCGAAAACTACATATATCACGCACTTTCGGCACCACAGGTGGTCTCGTAGGCGGAGGAGGTTTCCGCGTCGCGTTTAAAGTATGGCGCACTTATATTTAGTTACTCTCTCCGTGCCCGCCAGCTTGCCCGAACCCGAAGAGACGTCTAAACCGCAGAAAAGGTAGACGCTTAAATATGATTGCGGGGCGCCTTTAAATGGGTCATAAAACGCTTTTCCAACTTTTTTCTGTTTAGCTTTCCTCCTCAACTCATAAAATCGCGCATTCCACCAAACAGTTCAAGAAGACGAAAAGAGGGGAGGCCCCTCTTGCTCGGAATCTGCTTTGTGTACCCGGACAGAGCCATTGTCCCCCTAGAAGATTAGCCCGTCGCTCAAAATTCAGACAAAAGTTGCTTTCCCCAACCCGTTCTCCCCGAAGCTGACAGTGCCGTGGACGCTACGTGCCCGTTGGGCCAACCAGGTTTGCCACGTGATCACGTTTCTTCGCGCATACCCGCGCGCAGAGAATGAGGTCAGGTGATGAAAGGGAGGCGGCTGATTAGTCCGGCAGGCGCGTAGCTTCCACCAGAATGTCAGCTTAGGGGTGAAGGGAATAAGGGAGGACCGGTTTCGTGTGACGTGCGTTTGGACCCGATGACTCGCTTTTGGGACCGCGGATGTATCACAGTGAAAAGGCAGAGAGCTTACGAAGGGAAGGAGGTACGAAATAGTCCGCTGTGTTTCCCAATTTTCGCACTGAAAGTCAGCCTTTTGACTTTCTACTTTTTTTCTTTTTGCCCACTGAACGATGTGCTATTTGCAAAATCCCAACCGAAAATAATTCATCCCAACCAAAAATTTGTTTCACAGGCCCTTTAAAGGCGTTTTTAAGCTTTATCCTAACTCGCGCACGGTACGGCGAGTGTACGTCTGCGCATACGTAACACTTGATTCCCGGGTTTCGACGCAGCGGACGCGACCGGCGGCATTCGTTGCGGGCAGGCATGGCAGCTTGAAATTGGATTTTTATCGGGTTAAAAACATTTAATGATTTCCTCGAAAAAAAATTTAATAGATAAGGTTGATATTATTTAAATCAGATTTATTAAATTAATTTATATTTATTTTACTGGAATCCGTGTAATATTATTAAAATCTGTACCTAGAAAAAGTAATTATTTCTTTTTGATAGGTATGCTTATACATGGCAGATTTATTGACCAATCCAACAGATAAGCGGAATCAATGCGCACAAAAGTAAATATTGTACATTTAAAGTACAGCTAAATTAACAACTTCTTATTGATGTAAATCTCGCCATACTAAGACAAAAGCAGCTTGAGTTTTCCCCCTAGTAAAAGAAAACTTCACTTGCATTTTATATATAGATATGCTTGCAATATAGAATTACTTTTCTCCTCACCGTTTCTTTCGCGTCGCTATTTGCTCGTAATAAAATATAATTTAACTGACGAACGAAGTAAAAAATACATAAAAAGAAAGCTCAACATCGCTATTTGCTCAAAAGAGTTCTGCTTCTTGCTCGTGTTTATCCTGCTACGAGGTTTTTCGGTAGATTGTTATTTTATTAAGACGCAATCAAATGCGCTTAGAATGCATCAAAAGTGGGACAAGCAGTTAGTAAACGAAGATTTGTGCGGATTATTTGTGAGAGAAAGGTTTGTTTTGAATAATCACGCGTAAAGACTGGCGATGCAGCAAACTGATTTAAATCACGATTTAAATCATTCCGATTTTTATTCTCCACCCTGGTTTCGAGCTGTCTCGCGCCAGCCTCACCGAAGCCGTCGGATATCTCCCCGCGCTCTCGCCGGGCCTCAGCTGCCGGTGGAAACAAAGAAGAGCGTGCGCGTGGTAGCGTTATGCGCATGCGCAACAGTGGCAGCGAGCAGCCGGAAAAATTGATGCATGTCGAAGCGTAGACTGGAGGGTTTTCTGACGTGCGCGGTGAAACCGGCGTGACGCAGCTGATTTCAGCCAGGGCTCGTTTTCGCGCGCTCATGAGGCTTGCATGTATTGCGCGGGTTAACAACACGCGCTAGTTGCAAGCCGCCATTGATGACCTTCTCTCGTCTTACCGAGATGCCGAGACACTGAAACGGGCTTCTCCGAGCTGCCGCAGATGCCATTGCTGGCGAGAAGGACACAGTAGAATCCAATATGCTAGCGAACTGTCCTGCCGCGGTGATCATGACATGAACTAAACGAAATGTAAGGAAACAAAAGCTGAAGGTCACTTACGGCGGCGCCCAAGCGCAGCCGCTTAAAAGCGACTATTAAATCGCTTTAAAAGTGTACACTCTACTTCCTCTCACCTTCAATCCAGACGCCGCGGACGCTACGGGATGGTTGCAGTAGTCAGACAGCGTCGAAAGCGTACCGTCATGATGTTCGTCACGTTTCTGTGTTCATTGCTGAACCAATCATAAAAAAAAGGTCTTGTGACTTTTGACGCTGCTTGATTGATCTTATTACCTCATAGCGTCGGCTGCGTCCGCACTTAAGCTGAAACTAATTACACAACTTTAAAAGAAACTTGTATACTCCGTTTCACCTTATGTTGTACCGCAGTGAAGGCTAGAAGCGCGAGCTTTTAACGTTAGCAGCTGCCCTTAATGCACGAGAGCTTGTGCCGCCGAGATGTGCCCTAGAGCAGCGAGCTCGCGCCCGTAGCATTTCTTGCGGTACATCATAAGGTGAAATAGAGTAGTAGACCGCACCTTGCGCATTGCGTGCCTAGCGTGCGCGTGCTCAATTCAAGCTTCGAAGTAACGGCACGAGCTCAGGCTAGTAACGCGAAGCTCCGACGTATGGTATACACTTAACGTCTTTAACAGAGAATAAGCACTCTGCGGAATCCCGGGGGTGGAGAAGCACGTTCGGCAGACCAAGTAAAAAAAAAAAATGAAAGCCGTTTACAACTCCCTGTAACGCCGAATTAGAGCGCAGCTCTTGAGGAGGAGGAGGGAAGGGCACTGGGGGGGGGGGGGGTTAAACTAACCAGGGGGGGTCACGTTACCTTGGGGGTCACGTGACCCCCAATGCCGATGATGTCATCACTGACGTCACTGATGACGTCATCAGTGACGATGACGATGCGGGTACCGATGACGTCATTAGTGACGTCACTGATGACTTCACCAGTGATGATGACGATGACGATGCGAATGTCGGTGACGTCATCAGTGACGTCGCTGATGACGTCATCAGTGATGATGACGATGACGATGCGGATGCCGGTGACGACATCAGTGACGTCACTGATGACGTCATCAGTGATGATGACGATGACAATGCGGATGTCGGTGACGTCATCAGTGATGATGACGATGACGATGTGGATGCCGGTGACGTCATCAGTGATGATGACGATGACGATGTGGATGCCGGTGACGTCATCAGTGATGATGACGATGACGATGTGGATGCCGGTGACGTCATCAGTGATGATGACGATGACGATGCGGATGCCGGTGACGTCATCAGTGATGATGACGATGACGATGTGGATGCCGGTGACGTCATCAGTGATGACGATGACGATGTGGATGCCGGTGACGTCATCAGTGATGATGACGATGACGATGCGGATGCCGGTGACGTAATCAGTGATGACGATGACGATGTGGATGCCGGTGACGTCATCAGTGATGATGACGATGACGATGTGGATGCCGGTGACGTCATCAGTGACGATGACGTCATCGGGGGGTCACGCGACATCGGCGGGGGTCACGTGACCTCGAGGAGGGGGCCACGTGACTTCGGGGGGTCACGTGACCCCCCACGAGGTCACGTGACCTTGGTGGGGGGCTCGCGCGGTGCATTATGGGACATTTCCCATGATGCACCGCGCGGTTACGCCGACGCCGACGGCGACGGCGACGGCGACGCCGACGCCGACGGCGACGCCGCTTAAGCCGGAAACGGGCCCCTAAGAGCTGCGCTCTAAAATTGGGTTATGTGTATGTTTATACAGCCTAGAACTTAGTCTGCCTCAACGGGCGACGAGTCTCTCAGCTGTAGATGAGCAATTTAGCCAGTGCAGTACAACCGCTAGCCTGGGGTCTTTAACGTGCACCACGCAGTAGTGATACACGACCGCACGCCGGTACGATGCTCATCCAGAGCGAAACGGGCAGGGGTGGGGATTGAGCCCAGGATCCCTGGGAACTGCAGCGCGAGCTTTCGCTCCACGTACTCCGAGCTGGTGTGCGCTAGACCACTCGGCCACCGATACCCCCACCAAGCAAAGAATCCTCACAAACTGTAGTAAAGTGGAACCGCGGTAGCGCTTTATGGCGTCATTCCCTCTTCTTTAATCATTTTATCTCATCTCTTCCTTCGAACTGGTCGATATTCTGCCTCCATATTTTGTTGCTTTTGCCCGAAAGTTAATGACGCTCTAAACACAAAATATCGCAACAAGAATTTCCTTTCGGCCCCAAAATAATAATCGAATTACTCTATCGTTAAACTAATTCAATTTATTCGACTCCAGCCAACTTCTACGGCCAAGAGTGCGAAGATTACATTTTAATGTCGTTATTACACTGAGCTCAACCACCATCTTCCCAAGCAATCATCAACACTACCACCACCATCATCATTATTATCACTATCATCACCATCGTTATCAACATCACCATTATTAGCATCATGCTCATCATACATATTTTTGGATGCCCAGGGCCCATGAACAACTATTGTTGTTATATGATGCGCTGCAGTAGGTCTGTATAAAATAAAAATGAAAATCATTGCTAAAACTGTTGCGCTTTAGAAATGCTCGATATCGTTTACTTCTGCTGAGCTAGCGCTACATCAACGCCTCTTTGGCGTAGATTGAAAGGCGTTAAAAAAAATATGTGCATGTCGCATAACCGCGATTGCATAAGTTTAATTTAATTTAAGTCATATGATTTATTCAGTTAAACAGTGAACACCGCCGATTTCTTTATGCAATGCTTTATGTTCAGTGTTTTATGCAATGAACAAAGTCTCGGAAACATGAAGGCAGCTCCCATCAAACACTAACGCACGCACTGTTCGACAACAGTTATTCAATGTAAAACATGTGTGCTCCCTTTCTTGTGAAAAGACAGTGAGTGTGCAGCCGAGCTGGTGATATCTAATCATATGATATAACACCTCAGGATGTGGCGGTAGAAATTGGAAACTTCTTAGTAGAAAAACAGACACAGAAATGGACGTCTTAAGACGTCCATTTCTGTGTCTGTTCCTTCTACTAAAAAGTTTTCAATTTCTTCCATCACAGTCTCAGGTGTTATATGACATGACTCCCTTTCTTCCCTTCCCGCAAGTATGTGATGCAGCAGAAAGCAAGCCTCACCAGAAAAAAAAAAAAATATATACAAGAACAGTACACCCTTTCCGAAAGTCACGTGTCGATTCTAAAAAGATCGGAACCACCGTACAATGGCGGAATAACTGACAGACTGACACCGTGGAATGTGCAAGTCATACCATAAGATACCAAACATCGGAGCGCGACCAACGCAAGGAACCGGCGAGCCAATCAAACGGCGTCGTAAGTGCAACGTCACTGAACTCATCACTTTTTTTTTTTTTTCTGAGGGAGTGTTTTTTACTTTTAGTCCAACCAAACGCATAAAGTGTGCCGTGGAATTGCGGTTTTAGTCCGCCATTGTTCAGGGGTTCTACATCTGCCAAGAGAGGGCCGTCTTTCGAAATGGGCCTTTTTCGTTGCATAACGCGATTGCAACTTCTTCCTGGGACTGCATATCAAGCCACAGTAGCCTAAAAACGAAGCTCGGCTGCACTTATTCGCAGAAGTGTGGTTGCTGAGTTAGCTCTCCTTCCCTGTTGTTTACCGCATCAAATTGTTCTCCTATTATTTTTGTTTTGTTTTAGCTCGCCCGACGATTGCACACGTGTGACAGGGATTGAGAGAAAGACGGAATATGGGAGTGGTAGATAACATTTTTCAGCTACCCTCTCTTCTTCCCTCTCCACTCTGGTACTTGGAACGCGCGCGGCGTAGCGGAACACGGAAGCAATCCTCCGGAGCGCAAATACTATGTAGAAAAAACACCGCGACTGAGACAAGGACAAAAAGACGCAGACCAAGTTGCCCAGTTGTTTATCCTAATCATACAAAAACCATTTACGTCCCACCAGAGGATGTGCTCGCTTGCAGCGGAGATGCGACGCCGTAGCAGACAGCATCGCCGTCTGGTCCTCACTGTGTGATGCTAGAGCCAAAATGATGTTTGCCCACGAATTAAACAAGTCTTAAAAGGTCAACGTGGACCCATTTTAACAAAGGAGTGGCATAACACCGCTTTTTGCGCATTTGATGCAAGGATGCAGGTGTTATGCCAATACTTGCATCAAATGCGCTAGGAGTGGCATAACATTTTTTTCACGCGTTCTGCAAAGACAAATCATAAAATCCCGGTAGAAGGCAGACGACTACACGTCGTCTTAGCTTAAGACACGTAACATGCAAGCAGACAAACTAAAAGCGAAAAGTCACGGTACACTCCTTGCGTGCATTTGATTGAATAAGCCGGCAGATCAGTGCACACAAAAAGACGGGTAACGTCGTGATGTTGCCCTTGTCAAGCTCTTTGGATGGCCACTCGGATTCAACACGTCCGTTGTGATCGTACTGACGGCACGACAAAATACAAAATACATAAAACACAGCAAAAAAAAAAAAAAAAAAACGTAGCGTGCAGACGTTACCACGTCGAGAGGGCACGGTACGATCGTCTCTTATTCCGTGTTGCATTTTATATTACATTATGTGAGAGCACACTCTAAGGCAGGACCGTACGCGAACGCATACACGCAACTAAGCTAGAAGTGCAAGGTCAGGGCGCTTCACTGGGCTTGATTGCCCTTCAGACGGCTTAAAATTCATACCGAAATTCGACAAACGCCATCATGTACGTAGTAGAGCACGTTGGGTAAACTGGAGTTCACACAGAAAGAATAAAAACACTGCAATGGATGAAGGACAAACACACAGTTATCTCAACGAGCAACGACACATTTATATGATGTTCATCACTCTAGGAAAAACACTTTGGCAACAGAGGAATGGAAGGAAGACAAAAATATTAGAGAAAAATAGGCATCATATAAATGTGTCGCTTATATGATGGGGATCAGGTAAATGTGTCGTTGTTCCTTGGCTGTACTGTGAGCCTTCCCTCGTTCATTTCAGTGTTTTTATTCTTTCTGTGTGAAACGCCATGGAACTAGATTTTCTTTTTTCACATTGCTCGAATAGCATAAACGTCTCGTACAATCTCCATTGCGTTCTGACTGAAGGTGAAGCAAAGTATAAAAGTATACAGGCAGAAACTGAGAGAGAGAGAGAGAGAAAGAGGAAAAGTCGAGAGCGCGCAGGAGGGCGAGAGTGCCCGGCTATGACCAAAACTAGTTTCAAAACAAAAACAAAACCAAGAGAATGAGAAGGCGATCTCACAACGTATCCCCCCCCCCTCTTTTGCTTTATTTAAGTAATTATCGATAACACACTCGTAAACAAAGTGGCGTGATCTAGCGCTTTCACAGAAGCTCGATTGGCCCCAGTGGTTCGTATAGCGTAGATAGACCTCGGACTCAACAACGAACTGCAGTCTGGAATGTGCTGGCGAACGCTTATTTCCTCAACTAATGAACTGACAGAACCAGCATACACAAAGCCCCATGCACTGATGGCACTTCTCTCCGCTGAGTGGGTAGGTTTTCTGGTCGGTTAAGTGGCCAAATAGGTGCTCGTACATTCTGCTACGTTGCTCAAATAAGTCTGCGTGCGAGTGCCCACGCTGTGGACAGAAAACGCGCCGTTTATTCTTGTCATCACGGCTCCCGGAAGAGCATCTTTGAACGTGTCTGTGCTATGACTCAGCGTTACGTGCTTTCATTTCCGCGGCGTCAGTTTCATACTAAATAGAGAGAAAAAAAGGTGTATCTTGCGACGCGTCTTCTTATGATCAGACGAAAATTAGCCTCTTTTAATCTCTTTATTTGCGTGAACGCCATCCTTATGTTGGATTCAATATCCGTATTCGATTTCTCACCCTTCAATAATGAAGGGTGAGAAATTTTTCTGTACCTCATGTCTAGGAGATTGATAATAAAAGGAAATAGGACTTGTAAGTAGGGGTTAGAGCACTGGAATTGCAAAACTAATTGTTGGAAATTTCGATCGGGACGGTATTTGTATTATCCCCGGTTTATTTACTTTTTTATTGCTTTCTATTATTTTTTTTTAGATATTATGTGAAATACGCTTTGTTAGAAACATTTTCTATAAACATCACTTCAAGATCCCGCCACAGAAGGACATGTTGTCGAACAGCCTGTCCAGGGGAATGTTAGTCCAGCCACCAAAAACCTGATTTTGTTCAGTTGGGCGGCAAACAACCTTGTTTGTCGCAAAAAAAAAAAAAAAAAAAAAAAAGACAAAAAGGGCAAGAAATATTTTTGGTAGCAGTAAAAATTTGGTTCGGAATTCAGTGTCCCAATAGCAAAAGACATTAAACCCCCCCCCCCCCCCCCCTCTCCCCCTTCCCCCGAAAATATTCGGCAGTGTTTGACTTTCTTTAACTCCTTCTTTCTTTCAGACATTAGAACAGAAAATACATCGCAATTCAATAAAAGAAACAGTTTTATCATCATTACCATTTATCAAACGCGCCTGATATTGACGCGGAAGGATTCGCTCGTTCGGTCGGCTTTTCCCTAACCATATCGGGCAGCAGCCAGGAAGCTAAAAATACCGCGCACGAGCGAACGTTTTTCTCGAAACCATCTTGCCAATTTACTTCAATCTCTTCAAATTCTATTCGATAGAGCCAAGATTTCGACCGAATCAACGGCAAAAGCTTGGCCAAACTTTTCGCCGGTTCCCGCTTCCGTTTGTTAGTGCTCAATTTTTAGATGTCGATGGTGTTTATGTTTTTTTTTTATGTTGACATTCTTGTTCTAGATTTCCTCCACGAGGCAAACGAGAGTAATATATATATATATATATATATTAGGATGGAATTGTGAAGAAAGTTCCAAAATGGTGGCATAAACAAAACGCGCAGAAGACAATGAACTTATTTTCATAAATGTTTTGCATTTTTCACATCTGGAAATATGCTAATGTTCCTGAAACTAGAAAAAGAATGAAAGCCGTTTACAATTCCCTGTAACGCAGGTTAGAGCGCAGCTCTTGAGGAGAAAGATGGAAGCGTACTGAGGGATAGGTGACTCCTTGAGGTCACGTGACCTCAAGGGGGTCACGTGACTTCAGGGGCTCACATGACCTTAGGGGTCACGTGACCTTTGGGGGTCACATTACCTTAGGAGGGTCACGTGACCTCAAGGGGGTCACGTGACTTCTGGGGGTCACGTGACCTCAGGAGGTACGTGACCTAATGGGGTCACGTCACCTCGGAGGGTCACGTGACCTAGGGGTGTCACGTGACCTCGGAGGTCACGTGACCTCGCGGTTACGCCGACGGCGACGCCGACGCCGCTCAAGCCAGAAACGGGCCCCTAAGAGCTGCGCCCTAAAAAACGAATACCAGCCTCCCACGCGGGCATAAAGTGGTTCCATTCTTTTCACTGCTTCTTTCATTTTTTTTATCTTCTACTTCGTCTGTTTCGTATGCCCCCAGGTGCTCTTTTCACTCCTAGTCGACGGAGCATCTTCACAAAAGATCGAGTTTCAACAAGCGTCTTCAAAGGATTCCCCTTCTCGGAACAATGGCTCATTTTCCCGGGCGTAGTAAGCTTCGTGGAAGCAACGGCCAAGGCTGCCCTGACGTAGCAGACAGAAGGACCCTTCCGGAGCCCAGAAAAAGAGATGTAGGAAGTAACTCCCGGCATCCTTTTTTTTTCCTGTGTTCTGGCCAGTTAATATCACCCTCAACCAGTATCGACAAGAGAAACATTAATATCCCTAATTTAAATTGATTGCAATATTGCTTCCCAATGTGTAGTAAAAGCCTGGTGAGAACACAACTAGCGCAAGGGACAAGTAGAAGAAATTGTGTAAGAAATAAAATTGCCAGCCTCATACCTTCCGTTAAAGGAGCTGTGCAACGATTTTAACGTTAAAAGAATTGGCATCTGCTACTTTTTACATTGTTCATCTTGTCACAAAGGACAGAAAACACACCCCCTTCCTCCGAAATGTTGCGATTCCGCCGCGTAATCGCGAGGCAAAGATTAGAATAATCTCCGACCTGCAGCCGCGAGCGGAGGGTCTTGTAGAAATATAGCAAGTTGTGCGAATACCTGCGTGATAAAAGGTAACTTTTCTAGAGATATTGTCGTTCCAACATCAATATAATTGCGTCAAAACCTGGTATCATCGACAAGAGTTTTACTATACGGAGTTTTAGTCGCGCCATCTATCCTAGGTCCACAAAACCGCCAGTTCTACCTGCTACCGTGATCAGCCGCCAGAAGCTGGAGGGGGAGGGGGACAGAGCCGGACGCGTATGGCCGAACCCGGATGAGACTTTCCTCCTTTCAGCGTATTGTTCACGCTGCGCTCGTCAGCGCATGGTCACGCAGTCACAAGCGGGTGAGTTCTCGCTGCTCACTGATGGCTCTAGAGAGAGAGCTTTAAGCGCGATCCAAACCAACGCTTCTTCTTGCGCCTGTAGGTCGTGCGGCTGCGGATGTGACGCATTTCGTGGCGTTTTTGCTGTTTCCGGGCGCGCTTTCTGAGTCAGAACCGTGCGCTTTGGTTTGGACGGGCGAAACTTCGGGCGAGCGCGCACGCAGGCACGAGCGCACAAGCAAGGTGCAACTGCGACAGACTGGCCGGCCAGACGGCGAGAGAAAGAGAGAGAGAGAGAGAGAGAGATCGTGTTGTCATGTTGGAAGAGAATAAAAGGGGGGGAGGAGAGGGCAGCCAGACGGCGAGAAACGCGGAGCCGGAACTATAGCTTGCCCTCCACCGATTGACCGGGACACAGGCGCGCCCTGCTACGTCACCGCGCGTTTTTGTGCGCGTCCAGAGAGAAGTTGAAATCATCCAACTTCTTCGTGCGCGCCCGGAAGGAGCGAAGAAGCGGCGCGACGTCACGAAAATGCGTCACATCCGCAGCCGCACGACCTACAGGCGCAAAAAGAAGCGTTGGTTTGGATCGCGCTTTACCGGAACACCGCGCAACCCCCAGTGACGTCACAGCGTACGTGTCTCGGAAGATGGTTAAGGAGTTGAGAGGTGCCTAAATCCTCAATCTCTGTCAATTTTTAAAATAAAAACTAGGATATGTGGGCAAAAGCGGTTTTTTGTTCTTTACTTCAGAGAGGTCGAGACACCAACTCCTAAATAATTTAAGCAAAGCACTGAAACTGTTGCACAGCTTTTTTAAGTGCAATAAAGACCGGGAGAACTGGTACAGAGTTCTTACGCCACTAGGGGGGGGGGGAGGAGTTCACAATTCTATGGGGAGAGGGGGGGGAGGGAAGGCAGAGAGGCCAGAGGTAGCGCACTGCTTACTGCTACTCCCTTCTACTCAACGTGGTGCACCTCCGTTGGTCGCGCAGGTTATGACGTCAAAAGAACAGCTGCACTTCGTTGCTTAGACTTTCTTCCGCCAACACCAGCACGAACAAGCCAGGTCTTGCTGTCTCTCAACTTAAAACTTTCGCTTAAAAAAAAAAGAGAAAAAAAATAAAAAGGAAAAACGGAAGTAGGACTTCATAGGCCAGACGTTATCAATGACATCTGATAGGGAGCCGTTCGGGGCTCGACGACCTTTTATCAAATTAAAATAATTTCACAGTGAACTTTTTTTTTATTTTCTTGCTTTCTTACTTTACTTTAATCGTTTAAGCGACGGATACACTTCTTACTATGCCTAGTTTCGATTTAGAAGCGTGTTTCGTTACGTATTTTCAAGACAATATTACTCTCCCGTTGTTGTTTTTCTTTCTTTCTTTTTTTTTTGGCAGCAAAAGAGCATAGCTATCAAAAATGTTGTTTCTTAGTCCACGCCGGCTGGCAGAATGCAGAGAGGTGACTGCACCCACTGGTCACGGAGCAAGTGTGTAGAAAATTCTCCCCAACTTCTGACGAACGCCGTGAGATGGCGCAGTATGAGAGAAGCTCGAGGAACCGTCCTTATGGGCGCATGTGTTTTCAAGGCTGCGGAGCGTGCGACTGCGTCTCTGCGCGGAGCCCCAACCCGACAGCGCCCCCATCCGGGGGATGTGCGAAAACCGAGAGGGGTTTCGGCCCCTTTTTTGACTTGATTTGGACACGTCTCCCTTCTCCTACCGTGGTCCGCATAATCCGCAGCAGGTATTTTCTTCATCCAAGCCACACTACCATTTGAACATATATCTTCCCAGTTCCCCTATAAATAACACTTCATAAAGTCTAATGAAGCAATAAATGGTAAATCTTTCCCTTTCATACATAGTAGTTTTCATAAATCATCTCGTTAAAAAAAAAAAGAAAATTAACGTTAACTCTTTTTTTTTTTTAGAGACATCGCGACCGTAGTTTTTCAAAGAATCTACCCATATTTACGCATTTAACAACTGCGAAGAGCGGGTGCTAAAGTCATCGAGAAAAAGAATAGTTTACACTGGGTCCTAGGCCAGAGCAGGCGCCTCACTCGCAGGAAGATCGAAGGCAAATGCGACACACTGGTAGCCTCGACTTTTCTTCTTGACTCATTGGCCTTTGAAAAACAGCGTAATGTCCAACAAGCATTCCGCGACAACCGCGTTAATGGCGAGCAAGCGATTTTGAGAACCATATCAATGTATGTACATTCCTCACCTTCAAGCCGCGGTCAAACTGCATACATATCATACAAAAGACAACGGTCTGCGGCCGCTCTCTGATGCATCTTTCTTCAATGTACGACGGTCGGGTCATACTGGTCGTGCAAGAACTCTCTCAAGGCACGTTCAATGCATACACATCGTATACGAAGCACACGTGCTTCGAACATGGCTGAAGCGTGAGCGGTGCGATTGGAGCTTCAGACAGGCCGCCGGCGCTTCGGATAATACGAACATTTCGACACGCATATACCGCGGACTGGGGTCTCGAAAATCCGTTAAGTAGTTTCGCGGTGTTTTCGCACCAGCATTTCGTCAGCTCGACACCAGCGCAAAATTTCTAATGAACGCCCACCCACGATGCAGAGATGAAAAAAAAAAAAAAAAAAGAATACAATTCAAAATGGCGAATATATATATATTTTTTTTTTTGGGGGGGGGGGGGGGGCGAGCGTTTTTTATTAAATCAAAACATCTCCAAGCGCAAAGAAAAAATCATATGTACTCTATTTTTTTTGGTCTTTCTCCTATTAAGACAATTCTTAGGAATAATCGTATCATTTTCTGAAGTTAAAGGGGTACTGCAGCAATCTTAAAGTTGAAAAACATTGCAGTTTATATTTTTATATTGTTTCTGTAGGAAAAAGGGACAGAAGAACGCGAAGCCACTCCACGCCCCCCCCCCCCCCCCCCCCCCCCCACCCCACACACACACACACCAAATATAAAAAAAGAATTTACTCCGCTACATGATCACGTAGGAAAGAAAATAATAATTTGGCGATCTGCAGCCGCGAGTGGCGGTTACGGGAACTACAGTGGCACGTCACATGGGGGACACGCGGATGTCTACAAAACCTGTTTCCGTCCGCTGCTGCACTCGCCACCTGCCCCGTGGTAAACCCTCTTTTTGGTCGATCGCTCGCCGCGACTTTGGGCGATATTAATCTTTCGAAAGTCCACAATATACCCTTTCAGAGATTGCTCTTGGCAACAATGAGACGCTGCATTGACGGTGCTCGAAGATGTGGCTTTCTACTATGATCGAGCAAGGCGCAGCCCTTACGTGCTGTGGACCCGCGATCGCGAGCACCAGCGCCTCTGATCATGATTCGCTATTGTAGACCAGGAGCTTAATTGACATTCGAAATCGGTACACTACGGATAAGGCAAATGACAGCTATGTCAGTTGCAAGACGAGTGACCAAACCCGAAAGCGCAGCTCAAGTTTGTGACTGAAAGTTACGTTGAGGCACCTTCGCACAAGACGGCGACTTTGTTTTCACGGCTTCGTTCTTACATCGGCGATTGAGTGGGTTGTCGCATTTTTGTTGGCGACGATATCCACATCGGCGATGAAGTTGCTTGTCGCGTCTTCGTTGGCGATGCAATTTACATTGACGATTGAGTTTCTTGTCACGCCATCGCTGCCGACGCTGTCCACGATTATGTCCCTTATCGTGTCTTGGACAGCAGCAGTATAAAAAACGTTTTGCTTCGGCAGTAGTGGCAGTCTTCGACACGACGTTTTCTCCTTTTATACCTTTCGGCAAAGTTGACAGCAAATAATGCTAACTTAAAAAAAAAACAAAAAAAAAAACAGTTCGGGCGCAGGCGAGCTGGTGTAGGTTTACCACTTTTTAGACAGCCTGAGACTGAATGCAAGAAACACGATGACGTTTAAAAAAAAAATAGCGCGCACGCGAGCTGGTCTAGGCTAAACATTTTTTAGAGCACTTGAGTCTGGGTGAAAGAAACACGCCGACGAGCTGTGCTTGAGACGTCGTTGCGTTCCTTCCACCCAGTCTCAGGTGGTCTAAAAAAATGGTAAACTTTTTTTTCGCGGCCTCGACATTTTGCACATTTTTGCGAAGTGTAGGTTTTGAGAATATTTGGCCGGCACAATATTTTCGAGATTTGGAAAGGTACGTTTTTTTTTTGTATCCTTTACGTTGCGGGTAATTCATTTGCGTGATCTATTTTTCCCGATATTTACTGAATACTTAAATTCGCGAATAATAGGTGCTTGCGAAATTAAACTCTTTTACATTGTACTCTAAACAGGTTTTTGCACCAAGAATCGGCGACTACAAGCAACGTTCGGAAGATCCTGCCTGAACTGCCTCTGTCTATAGTCATGTATATTTCGTGTTATCACCCCCCCCCCCCCCCCCCCTTTATGTTTTTAACGATTATTATGTTTCTTCGAACAACGGATCACTCGGGAAGGAGAGAGCGAAAAAAAGCTTTACTGACTGAGAAAATGAGTCAAGGGGAATAGAGGTCCTAGCGGTGGTGGTGGTCGAAGGGCCGAAGGCCCGTCCCCTTCTGTAAGTCTTCTCATTTATTTAGGTTGGTGATCCCGTGGTGCCAGTCGGATGAAGCCTTTCGGAGACCTCTGCCGCTCTTTTGACCAGGTGGGCTTGCAGGTCCGGGTCAGGGCAGCGAAGCAAGGCCTCTCACTTCTCCTCAGAAGGGATTAAGGGGAAGCGATCCTAGATTCGCCACGGAAACCATGGCACCTACACCTGACAGAAGATCGAATCTGAATTTATGAAAAGCTCATACTGCACGCCCGAATAAAGTATCATCGGGCAGAGCTATGTGCGTGTGCTCGTAGCTATGATAGTTATTTTACTGCGATAGCTGTCACAATGAGTCCTCGTGCTTGCGCGCATATCTTGACTTAATTCATTTTGAGCTCAGTGATGGCGTCCATAACAGAGTCTGATTTATATTGATGCTTTTCGTATATGCGTCTCGTATATGCAACTTTCAGGCGTATCCTCTGGAGCACAGCCTCACGTCGCCGTTTAAGACATGGAGGTGCTCAAAATGTCAAGTGTCGGTCAATGATTCGTAGCGATGTACTTTTGTCAGCGGCCTCTTCCCAGAGACGTGCGGCGGTTCTCTTTCCGAGAGTGTTCACCACTCTTCTAATGTCCGTCCTGGTAAATGGGGCTTGCATTAGCTGACTGGATGCTTGGGCTCGGTTTGCAACAGCACCAGCCATTTCGTTGCCCGGAATTCCACGATGGCTGGGTGTCCACTGAAAGCGCATCGAGTGGCCTTGACACACTCCGTCGTAATCGAGTTGAAGTATTAGTAATAGCAGTTGCTTAAAAGGGTTGTTCTTGCTTGGGCAGTCCAGGGACTTCAGCGATGACTTAGAGGCTATTATTATCGTCCAGGAACGGGAGGCGTTGCAATAATAAATCTTAACGCTTTACGAAATGCTACAAGTTCAGAAGTTGTTGAAAACATTCGATGTGAAAGCTTATAACTATTTCTATGGGTGAGTGCGGGAATTACAAAGCCAATAGAGGAGCTAGTATGAGTTGTGGATGCATCCGTGTAGATGTGACAAATGGTGGAATGTCGTCTGCACAACACAGACAGAAAAAACAGGAAGAGTTTACTTTTTAGATATTCCCGGGATAGTTGTATACACCTGTGAACAGCGCGACTCGCACAAGGACAAAACTGCGAAGACCAACGTTTCCAGTTGTCTATCTCAATGACGCAAATACCACTTACGCCACGGCAGAGAATGCGCACGCTTGCAGCCGACATGAGACGCCGCAGCAGAGAGCATCACGCGTCTATAGTCCTACCGGTGCGAACCAAGAACCACAAAGATGTTGTCCACTAAATAAACAATTCTAAAGAGGTCAACGTGGCTCCGTTTCAGCAGAGCAGCATTTTTTCCACGTTTTCGGCAGAGACAATCCAATAAAACCTGGCCAGAAAGCAGACGTCTACACGTCGTCTTACCTTAAGACACAAAAAATGCACAGACAAACTAAAAGCGCCAGGTCACGGTACACTTCGATGCGTTTGATTGGACGAGCCGGTGGATGAGCGCGAACAAAAGACGGGCAATGTCATGACGTCGCGCATGCCACGTTGCTTGGTTGGCCCCTCGGATTCCAAGTGTCCGCTGGACTCTTACATGCGGCACAAAGTATATAATAAAAACAAAGAAACGTAGCAAAACAAATAAAAATCGTTGTGTGACGACGTTAGTACATTAACCGCTCATTCACACTGGAAGCGGATCCGCGTTCGCAAAGCGGTTGCGAACGCGGTTGTATGAAGATCCAGATACAATCGCACGCGCACTCGATGACATCAAGTGCGCGTGACATTGTACTGAATCTTTATACAACCGCGTTCGCTACCGCTTTGCGAACGCGGATCCACTTTCATTGTGAATGAGCGGTGAGAGAGCACAGTGCAATTGTTTCTTACTGCGTGTTATACTTTGTCTTACCTTAAGTCAGAGCACACTCTAAGGCTACGCGGTAGGCAAACGCAAACACGCGGCTAGTCTAAAAGTGCAAGGTCATGGCGCTTCACTGGGCCTGATTACTTCTGCCGGTGCTAACACCCATATTGAAACTCGACTAACGCCAGGGTACACGTAGTAGAGCGCGTTGGATAATTTATAGTTCACACAGAAATAATAAAAACACTAAAATGGGCGAGCGACAGACAGACACTCACAGTTCTCTCAACGAGCAACGACACATTTATATGAGGTCCATCACACTATGAAAACCCCTTTGGACACAGAGGATTCAAAAGAAGACGAAAATTCTAGAAAAAAATAGGCATCATATAAATCTGCAGTTTATATGATGGGGATCATATAGATCTGTCGGTGTTCCTCGAAACAACTGGGAGCCTTCCCTCGGTCATTTCGGTGTTTTTATTCCTCTTGTGTGAAACGCCATGAACTAGACTTTTTTTTCGCATTGCTCGATTGGCACCAACGGCTGTCCATTGCTCTCTGACTTAAAGGTCCGTTCACACTCTTGCAACCGAGTACGACCGAGAGAGACCAGACCGATTTTTAAGCCTCTTGCGATCTCTTAGGACCAGCTCCGCTGTAGCGCATCCGGTCCTAAGAAGTCACAAAAGGCTTAAAAACCTGAATGGTCTCTCGGTCTTACTCGGTCGCAAGAGTGTGAACGGCGCTTAAGGCAAAGTTTACAAGTATGCAGGTAGAAACGAAGAGAGAGAGAAAGAGAACGAGGAGAAGACGACAGCGCGCAAGGAGGCGAGAGGGCCGAGCTCTGACTGGAATGTTTTACTGGAAGGCTAGAAAAAAGCTAGATGGGTTTTCTCTACTGAGTGTTTTAAACACTTTCGAATGCGAACGCCAAACGTCGGACGCCGGAAGCCGATCAGAAGTCCGAGCGAGGCCAAAGACTAGTCGCAAAACAAAAAAAAATATTCAGAGACCACAAACGCGAGGTCACGAAGTATATACCCCCCCCCCCCCCCCCCCCTCGGCGCGATTGATTCAATTATTTACCGGTAACAGACATACATAGAAAAACAAAAACAAAAAAAAATGCGCGCGATCTAGCTCTTTCACAGAAGCTCGTTCGGCCCCACTGGCTCGGAGCTTTGGTAGTCTCGAACTCAACAACGAAACGGGGCCTGGAATGTGCTGGCGAACGCTTGCTGCCTCAACTAATGAACCGAAGGAACCAGCATACGCGCAGCCCCCATGCACTGCCGGCACTTCTCTCCGCTGAGTGGGTAGGTTTGCTGGTTGGTTGAGCGGCCCAATAGGTGTTCGTACCTCCTGCTACGTTGCTCAAATGAGTCTGCGTGCGAGTGCCCCTCTCTGTGGGCAGAAAACGCACCGTTGGTTCTTGTCCTCGCGTTTGCAGGAGGAGCGTCTTTGAACGTGTCTGTGCTACGACTCAGCGTTACGTGCTTTCATTTCCGGGGCGTTCATTTCATAATAAAGAGAGAGAAAAAAGAGTTTATTTAGTGAAGCGTCTTCTTACGGGCAGACAAGAATCTCGTCTTTTTGTCTATCTTTCTGTGTCTGTGTGGATGCAATATTTTATGTTGGATTGAATATACATCGAATGAGGGTTCATTTGATGTTTCCTGTATAATGTTAACGGAAGTGCGATGAAGTGCACAGCGTCTCATGTCTATCTGGTGGAAAGCAAAAATGCAAAGTGACTGGGAAAATTGGGGCTTAGGGCACTGGAATTGCATTATTAATTGTTGGAAAAAATCAATTGAGACGTTATTCGTATCATTTTCGCCTCATTTATATTTTTTTATTTTCCTTTTTAATATATTGCTGTGTAGATAGATGTCAAATACCCGTTGTTACAAACATTTTGTTTAAACGAGGCCGCCGTATGGTTCGCGCTTTCCACTTTTTCGTGCTTCCTCCTCTCCTGCCCTCCTTTCCTCCCTTCACCGCCCTCCGCCACCTGTTTACCGCCCTCCCCCGAGGGGACAACACGGAGAATGGATTAGGAGACGCCTCCGTTAATCCGGCTTAGCCCGCCGAAGAGGGGGCCTTCTGCTTGACTAAAAATAATTTCCTTATCAAAAAAGAAAAAAAAAAGAAGAAAAGAACCGCCGCGAGCAGCGACCGAATGCGCTTTGCTGGATGCGCAACGCTAAGCCCACCTTCAACAAGCTTGAACGAATTGGACTAGCACTTTTCGAAGCACGGCTTGTTTAGTGTAGGTCTTATTATATGGTCCTGCAAGACCTCCCTGTCCGCTACAAGCACACTAACCGTTTTTTTTTTTTTTTTTTTTGGAGAATCTTTGTTGTGCATTGAACCCGAAATTATGTTTACGTGAAACATGATTCGCCGCAGGAGCGGCTCGAGTCACCGTAAACGTTTTTTTTTTTTTTTTTTTTTTCTTGCAACCCAGATTTTTTTTTTTTTTTAATGTAGTTGAGGTACCATCGGCAGAGCATGAATTGCATACTTGGAAGGTATATACCGTTATATACTCCATCTGAAAACTCATATAGCAGTTTGAGTGAATTCAATACTATCGCATTCGTTGAAGCTGGATTTGTTGAATCGAACGTCAACGAATCCGACGCACCCATTCTCCATATTCCTTTTCACCCGGTCATAGTCATTCCCCCATGATGCAATATGATTACAAGTAACGGCAGTTTATGCAATGTGTTGATGTTGCACAGCCGTGATCGCACGGTTTTAGAAGCGCTTTAGAACGAGCACAAGCGTCGCTACAATTTCGGTTCACTGATTGATTTCTGTTTCGCCGCCGTGATATCACACGAGAAAAGCGATTTTGCTTTGTCTGCGAAATTAGGAACACAAAAATCAAAATATAATCACGGTAATAAAACAAAACGAAATGGATCTCTGCAGCCAATACGCAACCGTTCGCGAGGTGACTACTCAAAAGCAGGCGTATATTACCTCCGTGACTTCATTCTCTGCATACCGCCAGAAAGAGTCATACAAACTCCTTGGCGCTATTATCAACACGATTGCGTTTGCAAGCCAGTTGTTTGACTCAGCTGGGATTCGTCCCTTCTGGCTTTCATAGCTCTGTATGAAACCAAAAAGGTAGATACTTTTCTACATTGGGTGGGTTTGCCCGGTTCTTCCAGTTATTCACGGCCAAAATCACACTGAAGTCGCTTCAGCAATGTTCACTTTGGTTGACACACGTGCTCTCTAAAGATGTCCGTCGTCTACTTTCTCACAGGATGCTTGAAGAGCCTATCATTGTGACCGACGGATAACAAAGCCGAAAACATGTGTAGACCTATATAGAAAATAGAACACAAATTTGACCTCGCTATTCCCAAACTGGTTGCCGGACAAAAATTGTATATGCAAATTGCAAGCCAGGGTTGGTAATAGTAACGGCATATTTCACAACCATAAAAAAGAATGATTTGACTAAAGCCAAAGAAACGCGAAATAGGTGCAAAGAGTTTTGCAAAAGGGAACGTAAACCGTAAAAAAACACAAAAAAATCACTGGTCGCGTGACAAAAAACAAACAAACAAACAAGAAAACCTCTGTTCATGTGATTTGTCTGGTCCCGTGACCAAAGAAAACAAAACAAAACAAAACACGAGAGAAAAATTACCCCGTGCACGGGTTTTGAAGCTAGGCCCTCTTAATCGTGAAACTAGCGCGCTATCCGCTGCGCCAACATAACTCGGTCGAAAATAATGCTCACGCATTCTCACATCACAGGAGAATGCTTAGGTGCGCTCGTACTTTTTCATACATGTTGCGTTATTTTTAGTTGTGGCCAGAATTCACGTTCCAGAATTTTTTAGAATTTAGGAGCAAAACGTGTTTTCCTCAACCAAATCACATTCTAAAGCCTGCGTCGTCGGGCTCATCAAGCAGCACGAGACCACAACCGGGAAGGCTATTTTCAAATTCTTTGCCGTGCCCGTCCTCCCATCCGAGGTCGCCGTCTGACAAGCTTATCTTTCTTCCACCTGATTGCTTGAACATCCACGGCAGCTTTGTTCCGTCCCCACTCCCTCTCGAGAGGATAGTTCGCCCCGAGGCAAATCCCATTCTCTCCACTCTCTTTCCATCCTACCCCTTTCCCTCCCCGTCCCCCAGCTTCGGAAAGAAGGTTCTTCCCTGCAGAACGTCCTATTTGTTTGGCGGCCTTTAAAGGGCAACTCCGCTTCATTTTTTATTTTGAAAAAACAATGCAGTCCTCTTCAGTATCGCCTAGGAATACCACGCGTCAAATATTACGACGCAGTTTTGTTTAAATGTTTCTTAAACGGTCCGGCAAACTTTGCAACTCGCCAAGTTGCCGAAATCGGCTGACTCCAGCGGGCGAATGCAGGCGCAAACAACAGCGCAGTCAAGGCTACGGCATGGGCGGAGCCAACATTGAGCTAAACGCCATCTACATGGCCCCCTTTCGCTTGTTTTCACTTCTCCGGGCGAGCGTAGCGCATGACGTCAGCAACGCTGCCTCTCGGCGCTCAGCAGTGTCCACGTGATTGGCGCACGCGCCTGCGCAGTGCGCATCTTGGGAGCAGACCAACCGCCCGCCGTGGTCCCGTCGTTAACGCCGTCTTCCGCGTCACAACCACCGTCGTCATATCACCGTTTGCGATTATTGCCTCTCGGAGTTTCGTCCACACTATGGACACCACGTGCGCAAAGTCGCAGACTTATGCCGCAGTTGTGCAGACGTCGTCGAATGCCGTAGACACCAAAACGTGGCGAAGAGTGCGGTGCAGACGACACTCGCGCCTGCCGCACGCCCGCCCGCCCCCATCCCGCCCGTCGTTGGGCCAAGGATCACGTGACATCTCGTACCACGTGATGGCCATGTACTTGGCGGCCCGAGGCCAATGTTGCCGGACGGAGCCTAAGTTTCGGTTTCGATTTTCGCTCGTGTTTAAAATTAGATTTAAAACTATATATCCCATTTTTCGCGAAGCAAACGACGTAGTGTCTTTTACTAGGGCTTTTTCACTCGAAATCACTCATTATCCCGAAATCTTCAGAATTGAGCGGAGTTGCCCTTTAAAGGGGCGGTGCAACGGTTTTAATGCTGAAAGAATTGGCAGTTTGCATTTTTTATATTGTTTATGCAAGCCCAACTCACCAAAAACGCGTCACCTTTCCCCGAAAAACTGCTATTCTGCTCCGTAATTGCCAAGCAAAACAAAAAAAAAAAAAAAAAAAAGAAACGAATTATTTGCCGATCTGCAGCCGCCCGTAGCGGCTATTAGCCCCGAGAGCGAACACAAGCGTCGCTGCGGTCGCCGCGCCCTGATTGGGTGAGGTGTACCGTGACGTCAGGGGGAGTACTCCGCTCCGCGATCTCGCATCGGCTCGCTTCCCAGCACCGGTTTCCTGGTTTGGCGTTGTGTGCCGCAAGCTCTTCGAGGAGCTCGGCTTTGTTTACCCGGTGTACAAGGCGTTGAGTTAGGCCGATATTGACGTGCTTCCGTACATTTTATAAGCCTGCTCGTCCCTTTTACCTTTAAAATTCGGTTACAAATCCTGAAAGCTATCGGCGGAGGCAATTCCGCCGATGAACCTCCTCGTCCGTCCAGACACACGGCAATCTTGCGAGGGGTCGGTGAAGCGGTGGCGCAAGTGTTTCAGACGCTGGAATTCTGTTCCTTGCATGTTCGTGATTTAGGACGATATTACATCCCGCTTTCAAGGCATTTGAAGTGGCATTTATATCATGGGCCTTTGGGTGGTCGTCAAATTAGCTCGCGACCCCGACTCTGCGCTGCCACTCTGCATGCGCTGGTTCGCAGATGTTTTAAAGGCCCTCCGTCTGATGAGATTTAAAGTGCTCGCGGAACAGGGTTGTTTTAGAGAAATGTAGCTTCTTCGTGAATTAATTATATAGTTTACACACGTATGCAGGCATATTTCTTAGAAGATGCACAATTACTGGAAATTAGTTTGTATGGTAGCAGCAAAAACGGCTGAATTGCCCCCAGTTGCCTGTATGATATGTATTGAACTGCCAAAAATATGCACAGCAATAGTGACGTAATTTGGAATGGTTATACTTTTTCCTGACATTCTTTATTCCAGCCTTTGGTATTCGGAAAATACAGCGTTGAGTCTGAATAGTCATTTCCAATTAAAAGAGACACTGCTGCGTGTCCCCAAAAGCTTCCTCAGCCTCCACACTCCCTACAGCTGGACTCTCTGACAGCAGAGGAAAGCAGGAGTAAAAGCAAGCATTCGAACGGCTGTCCAGTGGTAGGTGCAGCAGTAGCAGAAAATGTGGGACCTGTGAAGGGCGACAGTCTGCGTGAGAAAAGCTTCTGATATCTTAGCCTCAGGACAATTCGATTTAAGTAAAGTCTCAATTTTAGGGCTTAAGAGACTAATAACAAGGTAGACACCTTCGCTTACGTTTGTTATACATTACTCAAGGGTTGATATAAACAAGTTTACAGATACCACCCATGTAGCCCATTGAAATGCTATCCGAATCCAACCAATGGCAATGTATATTATAAATGTTTCTTGTTTATTTACTTTGCCCCCGTAATTGGGCTGTCGTACTTGTGATTCTCTCCCCATGGCCCAGACTGTATTTAGTATGTTGCTCGAACAACATGCAGCTTTTCTGTTTCGGACATCTTGTTTAAAAACAGAGATACAAAAAAGAATAGTATACATAACCTGCTAATTTATTCAGACCATCATCAGCATGTATTGTGCGAAATGTAAATCTATAGTGATGCTCCTGCAATTGTGGCTATATTTCTTCATTTTCATATACCAGCTGCGATTCATGCGTTGCCTGCCCTGTCAACCATGCTTCAAATGTTGGTTGAAGTTTCGCCGGTAGCTACAGGTCATACCTCATTAAAGGCACATATAAAAATTTACACTTCCTACGAAAAACACGCCACAAAAAGATTAAATAGAAACGAGCGCGCCGACAGCTAGCGTCGTCACAGCCTCCACAGGGCGACCGGGGCGAGTCGGGGAAAAATTGTCTCCTCGCCGTGACGTCACCCCGGTTCGCCAAAAGGGGGCGCCACGCGAACTTCTCGGGGCTAATGGGAATTAAAATGACGGCGTCTCTGGAGGTACGCCGAAGTCACCAAACCCTGTCCCCCTCAGCTGCTGCACTCAATGTCAGCCTCGTGGCGAACCGCCCTTTCTGTCCATCGCTCGCCGCGACCTTCGACGAGGCTAATCCTTTGAAAGTCGACAATCAGCGGAGGAAGGGGCTGGGGTCTCTGAAGAGAGGGCCCAAGGGGAAACCACGTGAACCCCCAGAGACGTCACTCGAAAGTCGGCGTGGAGAGTTGAGAGGCACTTCGACCTTCGATTTGTTTCTTTTTTTTCTTAAATAAGAACTAGCGCTCGCAAGAAAATGCGGCTTTCTCTTCTTCGTTCCATAGGTGACGCAGATTAATTTCCGCAGTTAATTGATCAAAATCTAAAAATCGTTGCACTGCCCATTTAAGAGCTGGCCACAGAAGGACACGTTGGCGAACAACCTGTCGAGTGAAATATGAGTCCAGCCACTGAAAAGCTGACTTCGTTCCGTCGAGCGGCGAAAATCATTGTTTGCTGTAAAAAAAAGAAAAAATTACACTAAAATATTTTTTGTGGAAGCAAAAAAGTTCGTTCAGAATCCTCCCCCCCTTCCCCCCCCCCCCCCCCAAAGAAAATAAATATTGAGCACTGTTTTAAATTTTAACTCCTTTTTTTTTCAGTCATTACACAAGCACAAAAAAAAATACATATAGCAATTCTATAAACGAAAAAAATTTGTTTCATCATCATTTATCA
The DNA here is from genome assembly GCF_016920785.2 of Ixodes scapularis. Lineage (NCBI taxonomy): Eukaryota > Metazoa > Arthropoda > Arachnida > Ixodida > Ixodidae > Ixodes > Ixodes scapularis. Next base: position 73,066,793 of record NW_024609837.1, read on the forward strand.
AAGACGCCTGATATTGACGCAGAAGGGTTCGTTCGTTCGGTTAGCTTTTCGCTAACAATATCAGGTGACAGCCAGCAAGCTAAAAAAATCGCGCACGCACAAACGCTTTGCTCAAGAAAATCTTGCCACGTTCCTTCAATCACTTCAAATTTGATTTAATATAGGCGGGATTTCGACCGAATCAACGCCACAAACTTTGCTCGCCAATCTTCTTATGGGTTCCAACTTCCGTTTGTCAAAGGGCTTCATTTGTAAATGTCAATGTTGTTCATGATTATTTTTGTTTCTTATGTTGATATTATTGTGCTAGGTTTCCTCGCGGAGGCAACCGAAAGAAATACACATATTAGAATGAAATTGATAAGAAAGTTAAAAAAAATTGTGGCATAAAACAAAACGGGCAGTAAACTTAATAAAGTTTTTTTTTTGTTTTGTCTTTATTATAACGGTGTGCATTTTAAACATCTGCAAATCTGCTGGTGCTCCTCAAACTGGAGAAAAGCATACATATACCAGCCTCCCACTAGAGCGTGAAGTGGTTCAATTGTTTCCACAGTTTCTTCCTTTTTTTCTACCTTCTACTTTTTTTCCCCCCTCTGTTTTGTTCTCGTTATGCCTTTGATGATCTTTTCACTGATAATCGACCAAGCGTCTTCACAAAAGACCGACTTTCAAAACGTGCCTTCAAAAGGTTCCTGTTTCCTGAACAATGGTTCATTTTTCAGGGCGTAGTACGCATGGTGGAAGCAACGGCCAAGGCCGTCTCGACGTAGCAGGCACAATGAAACTTTTGGTAACCAGAAAAAGAGAGGCCGGGAGTGACTCCCGGTATCTATTTTTCTGGGTTCTCGCCCGTTAATATTACCCTGAACCAGAATCGAATATAAAAACATCATTATTACTAATTTATATTGATTGCAATATTATTTCCCGATGTCTGGTATAAGCCTAAAGAGAACACAAATAGCGCAAGAGTCAACAAGTAGAAGAAACTGTGTACACATTAAATTTTCAACCTCATAAATTCCGTAAAGTGCACTCAAAAACCGGAAGAACTGATACGCAGTTCCTTCCCTACTACGCAGTCGATGATTCTATGAGCGGAGGGAGGAGAAAGGAAGGGGGGAGGGGGTTGGGAGAGGGTAAGTTAGAGGCCCGAGTTAGCGCATTGCTGACCCCATCTCTTCCACTCCACACGGTGCAACTCCATTGGTCGCGCAGGCTACGACGTCAAACCAACAGTTGCACTCTGTTGCTTAAACTTTCTCCCGCGAACACCAACACGTGCAAGTCAGGTCTTGCAGTGTTTCTGTTTTAAGTTTTCTATTTAACAAAGCAAAACTATGCAACGAAATAAAAGGGAATACCTGAAGTATTATAACTCTATAGGCCAGACGTTATTAATGACCTTTGGTAAAGAGTCGTTCAGGGCATGATGACCTTTTGTCTAATTAAAAATGTTTGAGTCCGTCTTTTTTTAAATTTGTTTTTTGCTTTGAATTTTTTTAAGCTACAGATGCAGTCCTCACTACGCCTTGTTGCGGTGTAGAAGCGAGTTTTATTACGCATTTATGGCAAAATATTACTCACCCGATATTTTGTTTTCTTTTTGGCAGTAAAAGTGTAGAGCTAATAAAAGGGTGTTTCTTAGTCCGCACCTAGGTGGCAGAAGGCGGAGAGGTGACTGTATTGCGCCCATTGGCCACGAAGCAAGCGTGTGGAGGGTTCGTTGCAGTTTATATTTTTTCTGTTTTTCTATGTAGGCACAAGTGTCAAGAAACGCCCCCCTCTCCAAAAAAAGAAACTTCTTAGGTAATTGCAAAGCAAAAAAGAATCCTTTGTTAAATAATTGCAAAGCAAAAAAAAAAAAAAAAAAAATGTATATATATATATATATATATATATATTATATATTTGGCGATCTGCAGCCGCGTGTGGCGGTTACGAGAACTACGGTGGCACGTCACTGGGGGACACGCGGCTGTCTACAAGACCTGTCCCCGTCTGGTGCTCTCGCCACCAGCTCCGTGGAAAACCGTCGTTTTGGTCGATCTCTCGCCGCGACTTTGGGCGATATTAATCTTCGAAGAGTCAAAAAGAAACCCTTGCAGAAATTGCTCTTCGCAACAATGAGCCGCTGCCTTGACGGCGCTCGAAGATGCGGTTTGCCATTATGATCGGGAGTATATATGCCAGCGATCGCGGGGACCTGCGCCGCTGGTGCTCACGACCGCGGCGCTGGTGCATTCAAAATTGATACACTAGGGATACAGTAAATAACAGCTACGTCACTCGCGAGACAAGCGACCAAAACCAAAGCTAAGTTCAAGTTTGTTACTGAAAGTTACGTTGATGCACCTTGGCACGAGACGGCGACTTTGGTTTCGCTGCTTCGTTCTTACATCGGCGATTGAGTAGGTTGTCGCATTTTGTTGGCGACGCTATCCCATCAGCGATGAAGTCGCTTGTCGCGTCTTCGTTGGCGATGCAATTTACATCGACGATTGAGTTGCTTGTCACGCCATCGCTGCCGACGTTGTTCACGATCGCTTCCATTTTCGGGCCTTCGGCAACAGCGGTATAGAGAAGGTTACGTTCGGCAGAAGGGCACTTTTCGACACGACGTTTTCTCTAGTTATGCCTTTCGGCAAATTTTAAAGCAAATACTGCTAACTTTGTTGTCGCGGCCTTGATATTTTGCAAATTTTACGACGTGTGTGTTTCGGGAATATTTGGTGGGCATAATATTTCGCGATTTGCAGGAATACGCTTAGATGTTCCTTACACTGGGTAATTCATTTACGTGATCTATTTTTGTTCGATATTTATTGAATCCCGGAATTAGCTAAAAATAGTTCCTCGCGAAGATTAAGTCTTTTATATTGTACTTTTAACAACTTGTTGCACCAAGAGCCGGCGGATACCAGCAACGTTCAAGAGATGCCAGCCTGACTTAACTGCTTCTGCCTATAGCCTCGTATACTGCGAGGTATTATTTTACCCCCCTGACATTTTTAACGATTTATCAGTTGCTTCGAACAATGGACCACTCGGGAAGGAAAGCAATGAGACACCTCAAAGAAGACAGTACCTGAATTTCAGAATAGCTTATGTGCAACGCCCACATCAAGTATCCGCGTGGAGAGCTATGTTTGTGGGCTTGTAGCTATAATAGTTCATTTTACTGCGCGGGCTCTCGCATATCCTGACGTAATCCATTTTGAGTGGAGGGTGCGTGCACTTAAAAAAAATTGTGGTCTATCTCTCCGCGCGCGCAGCTGGCCAAGTAGGCAGCGCGCGCGTGGCCTACCGGTTATCGCGCTTACCTCCCACGCGAAGAGCCAGGGGGGTTCGATTCCTGGGAGCGACGCATCTTTTGTTATTCCTGCAATTTAGTTTTCTGGTCAATTCGAGAAACCTGTGGCTTGTTCGAGGTCCGAATGTTCTACGCGTCGAACATTCTACGCCGACTATTCCAGAAGCTCACTCGTGTACACTCGTGTACACTTGTGTACTACAAGTCGAACATTCTACGCCGACTATTCCAGAAGCTCATTTGCTTCACGTAGCGAGCCATAGTCAGTTTCGCCCCAGCGTTCGACTCTGCTCTTTCGCCGACTTCGACGTCCGCGACGCTCTGCTGTTATCTTCCGTTTCCTTTCTTTTATTTTTGGGCACACGTTCGCCCCCTATTAAACGTTTCGCTTTCCCCAGTTATTCTTTGTTTACTCGTCTGTTTATTCGTGACAACATTGATGCACTTTTTGTTCACAGCTGTAGTTTTGCTGCAAAATAGTAAATCTCATACGGTTCGGGAGGCTATCCTTCACGCCGTAGTGCCGCACAGCAATAAAAACGCACCGTGCACTACAGACAGAGAACTGGCTTATGCGACCCTGCCACATAATGTGGGCCGCAGCCCTGCCGCCCGACAAAGCGTCTCACATGACCACCCCCAGCGTGTGTGCATTGTTTGGAATCAGCGCCGTTCGACAGCGCGGCATTGCTGAAAGGGTCCACCGAAGAGGGACAGGCTGGGGTCTCTGAAGAGAGAACCCAACGGGAAACCAGGTGGTCCGCCAGAGACGTCACTCGAAAGACTGCGTGAGATTTGAGGGGCACTTTGACCTTGGATTTGTTTTAGTTTTTTAGGCGAAAGCCTTAGATATCTCATCGTTCAGTCGACTTTGAGGAAACACGTCGCCGACGCGGAAGGTAACAAAACGAAAGATGCCACTGCAACGGCGCCAAAAGTGCGTCATCAGAGAGCGCGCTGTCTTCGGAAGTTCGCCGAATCCGGCGAACCTCCTCTGTTACGTTTCTCCGGGAGAATCGACGAATCCGGAGACCGACGTTTATTTGGCAGCGTTTATTGTTCGGCAGCCGGAACCAAAAGAGCGCAAAGCTTGCCGGCGATGCCGCCTATATCGGCAGCAAGCACCAGAGGTACGCCCCCCTGACTCAGCAGTTCTGCTGCGGCCGCGACAGCGATAAGCGATAACATCGCATCGTAACAACTCCTCCCCCTTTTAGGGCGAAACCGCATAAAACAATTTTCCCGCCACTCTCCAGGTTTCAAGCACGTCCTTGGGAATGTTCGACAGAGAAACGAACGGCGTAATCCTAGTGCTGCTTGCGCAGAACTTCACAGTCGTTGCTCGAAGAAACCTTCGCAGCGAATACAGGTTCAGCTTGCGCTGATCCGAAGGGCGGGAAGTCCTGGAGACGCAGGGCCCAACACCGTCTGCGAAACTGGCCGGAAGCGTCGACGCGCGGCCCAACACCGTCACTGCAGTTTTCAGTGTCCTTGACTGGTCGGAAGCGTCGACTGTGCGGTCCGAGAGGAGCAGGAAGGAGCGGTGATGGCGTTCCTTGCGACCATGAGCCAAAGTCGCCAGCGGCCCAGGAGTAGCAGCGGCTGTCACGTGCCGTCGGTGCCAGGACGTCGGGATGACAACAGAGGTCCGTCGTGCTTCTGAGGGGAATGAGAAGGGCCAACAACAACCAAGCACCACAGAAACTGCGGAGGCACCCGAAACGCCCTTTCCACCCACCGAGAGCACGAATTATTCAAAAGAAATAGCTTACAAAATATGCCCCAAACGCAACCAGAATTTTTTGAAAATATCGTTCCCGATCTTTCGGGAATAGACAGCTAATGAATGAAATTGAATGGAACTATTTACAAATGTGCAGATGAGACAAAAGAAACAGAAAATCGCACTGTGCGCCGGTTAGAGCGCTCGGCTCAGACAATCGGCGTTCGCATGAAGCTTTCCTTTTTTATGTCGAACCAAGAAAGAATATTCCTGGAGGGTCAAGCTCCAGCGTAACAAGCGACCGTTTTTGGGGGACAGCCATGTGAGCGGTCTATGATCTGTAATTAAAATAAACTCCGAACCATAGAGATAGCAGCGAAGCTTTTCTACAGCCCATACGAGACAAGCGCATTCTTTCTCGATGGTACTGTAGGCTTGCTCCCTTGAAGTTAAGGCTCTGTTATACTCCGACGTAACGCGTGCGCGCGCGCGAGCGCGTCACAGCGACGTCACGTCGGCGAAAACCCGACGCTCTATACTCCGGCGTCGTGGCGTAACCGACGCGACCGGCGGCATTCGACGCAGCCTGACCACGTCGACGCCAAAATGGAGCATGCCGTATTCCGCGCCGGCCGCGCCGGCGACGCCGGACCAGGATGCATCACGCGCTGGCTCCCGGCAGCCCTCGGACGGGAAGCGCGGCGAATACGAGCAATAGCAGACGACGGGAGCACTTCGTGTGGCGCCATGTTCGAAGAATCGGACTCGGTCGGGGGTCGAGAAGCTGATCGAGGGAATTCGTCCTCACCTGTGTTTCTACGACACGAGGAACACAGGTGAGGACGACACGAGACCGTGCGACACGACACGACACGAGACCGTGCGCTTGTCAAAGATGTAGGGTATAAACATTTACCACCTACGCTTGCGGCGCAGGCGGTGCACCAACAGTGCAAGCGCGAGTTTTCGTCGGGCAAGGTACGTCCACGCCATCGCTCGAACTTGGCGCTCAAGAAGCGCGAGAATTCTCGTCTGCTATTCGAAATGAAAAGGAACCGGAAATGGCGCATTCTCGCAGGAAGCGCGCCCTCGTAGCCAGATTCTGCGCATGCGCCGCGCTGGCGACCCACCGACGCGCGCCGCGGGAGTCGCCAGGGCCGCCGGAGTATAGAGAGGTCGAATTTTTGACGCGCGCGGCGTGACCGACGTGACGTAGCCGACTTCGGCCAGCGTTCGGCTTGCGCGCGCGTTACGTCGGAGTATAACAGAGCCTTTAGCTTCCTGCTGGCAAACAAAACGGGGTGCTCTTCCCCTTCATTTTCTTGGCTTAGAACGACGCCAAGTCCTTTTTCGCTGGCGTCGCACTGCACTAAGAAGGGTCTTGTGTAGTCAGGGCTGACTAATACGGGCTGAGTCGCCAAGGCTAACTTAAGAGCCTCAAACGCATGTATCTTGCGATCGTCCCATTTGATCTTAGTGGGCTCAGTTTTCTTGAGCGCATCCGTCAGGGGACTCGCCTTTTCAGAGAACTGGGGAATGTACTAGTGGTAGTAATTCACCAGTCCGATAAAGGACATCAAATCTTTTTTTGTTTGCAAGGGAAACTCTTTAATGGCCTGAACCTTGAGTTCTTGTGGACGTCTCATTCTTTGACCGACTACGTGTCCGAGATACGATACTTCGCCTCGGCCAAACTTACACTTTTTCGCCTTGACTGTAAGTCCTGCGTCTTGCAGGCGCGAGAACACCTGTTCTAGGTGCTGAACGTGCTCTCTCCACGTGTCCGAAAATATAGCGACGTCGTCTAGGTACGGCAACGCAAAAGACTCGGTTCCGACCAGTACCAGATTCATCAGTCTCGAAAACGCATAGGGTGCGTTTTTCAGTCCAAAGCTCAGGACAAGCGGCTTAAAAACACCAAACGGGGTCATGAAGGCGGCAAGGTTACTGGCGTTCGCGGTAAGTGGCACTTGCCAGTAACCTCTAACGAGGTCGATGGTTGAGATGAACTTGGCTTTGCTTACTTTCTCAAGGCAAGTTTCGATATTAGGGATTGGGTAGACTTTTGTTACCGTTACCGTGTTTAACTTTCGGTAGTCCACACAGGGACGAGGTTCTTTTCCTGGAGTCTACCAGAATCATAGGAGACACGAAGTCGCTCTCGCACCGCTCAATCAACCCTAGCTCTAGCATTTGATCTACGGACTCCTTTAATAGCTTTTCTTGGCGGGGGGAAAAACGATAGGCCTTACACTGAATATTTGACCGAGTCCTCACTTCGATGTCATGTTCGACCAGACTCGTTCTTCCGGGAATAGTTGAAAACAATTTTTGGTATTTGCCAATTAATGCCGTAAGATTCGAAAACTGGTTTTGGGTGAGCGTCTTATCGACTGCGGCCTCTACGACTTCGGCGATTGTCAGGATCCCGTCGGTTTTTCCCAGCTCAGGAATTCGTGTAGGAACTTCCTCTGGTTGGTTTAGTGCAATGCTGACTACTTGCACCCTTTCCACGTACGGCTTCATAAGGTTGCAATGGTATATGCGGACCTCTTTTCTGCGACCTGGCAGTTTTACCACGTAATTTGTCTCTGATAGCCTCTGCTGGACCGTTGCTGGTCCTTCCCATTGCAATTCCAACTTATGAGCCTTAGAAGACCTCAAAAGTAGGACTTTGTCACCCACCTTAAACGTTCGGAGGCGGCTGTTTTTGTCATAGTAGGTTTTACCTCGCGACTGCCCTTTTCCCAGGTTAGCCTCAACTAGCTCACGCGTTTTGTGGAGACGGTTTAGTAAGGAAAGCACATACTCCACCACTGTTGGGTTCTCGGCTTCACCCTCCCAGCCCTCGCGCAGCAACCGCAAAGGTGAACGCAAATTGCGTCCATAGACCAGTTCCGCTGGCGTGAAACCAGTTGACTCGTGAGCAACGGTTCGCAACGCAAAAAGCATAGCGGGCAATGCCAAGTCCCACTCTTTTTTCTGTTCGTGACAAAGGGCCCCGAGAATGCGCTTCATTACCGAGTGCGCCCTCTCTACGCTGTTACTTTGCGGGTGGCTTACAGAACTGTGAACAATCTTAATGCCACACCTCTCGAAAAAGCTGGTTGTTAGAGCACTGGTAAAAACGCTACCCAGATCACATTGGATTTCACTAGGAAACCCGATCCGAGAAAAGACCGAGAGCAAGTTATCTACTACTTCGACCGATGTCTGCTCTTTCATTGGAACGGCTTCTGGGAACTTGCTGGCTGGGCATAATATCGTTAGAAGGTACCTAAAACCCGTCTTAGTTGTAGGTAGGGGTCCTACGACGTCTATCACTAGCCTTTTGAAAGGTTCCGTGATTATGGGCACTAGTGTGAGAGGCGCCTTTCGGCGCTCGTTTGGTCGTCCTGTTCTTTGGCAGGTGTCGCAAGAACGGACGAATTGCTCAGCCTCCTTAAAGCAGCCCGGCCAATAATATTCTGCCAAAAGCCTGCACTTGGTCTTTGTGATTCCTAGGTGTCCCGACCACCCTTCTCCGTGAGCAAGCTCGAGTAATGCAATTCTATACTTAGATGGAACGACAATCTGATCTACCTCGTTCCCCGATTTGTCCTTGAAACTACGGTAAAGAATGCCGTTGCTCATAAAGAAGGAGATGTTCGGCTTGATTTCTTTTCCCACGCTATCACGACTTTGAAAGACTCGGGTCGGATGACTGTTCGGCGATAAGCGTAAGCTTATCTACACCGGCTAGCGCACGAAAATTTCTGCTCTCCGGCGAAACCAGCGTGGTCATGTCAGCTCCTTCGTTCGGCTCTTCATCGGCCCCGCTGCTGGTTTTACCAGTCGTCGCGCTCGCTTCCGTCTGAAGTGTTTCCGGCACTGCACTAGTTGTCATTGAGCGCGTGACGACTAGAACAGGATTCATGTCAAGCGGTAAACCCGACTCGCTCAATTGCCTTGCAGTTCTGTTTGACAGTATGTACGGACAGTTTGGAAGCACTCCGTCAGAAACAGCTGCTTCCGTTTCCACTACTCCGAAAGGTCCGTTTAGTTTTACCTTAGCTACGGGCAGACTAACTGCCCGATTTTCCAAGGCCTGACGGATCCACACACAGTCGCCTGTAAAATGTTCTTGCTCCACTAGCGAAGAGTGTACCACATCATACGTGGCGCCGGTATCTCGTAAACCTTTGCAGAATTTACCATTTACTTTCATGTCGTACAGATACGGCCTGAGTAAGTCCTCCGCTTCTCCCAGACACAAGTTAACGGGAGCAACTTTAGGGACGCGGCAACCAGAAGCGACATGACCAGGCTGTTTACACCTGTAGCACACTATTGGTTTACGCTCCTCGAACACCTTCATTTTACGTTTCTTTTCGTCTGAATCAGACACTCCCTTTGTCGGTACTTCACTCTCTTTGCCCTTTTCGGCGCCTTTCTTCACGAACGTGCGAGGTCCGCATCGTTCGTAGAAACGGTTTGAGCTACGGTTTTCTTCAACAACTTTTTTCCCGTGCCTAGAGCAGTACTCAACCGCGTAATCTGCAGCTTTTTGCACCGTTTCTACATCCGGTCTATCCTGAATCCACTCCTTTAGACCTATCGGAATACAGGAGAGAAACTGCTCTAGTGCTATCTGCTCCAGCACCTTTTCACGATCCTCGTAAGAGTTCACACCACGGAGCCAACTGTCCAGAAAGCCTTTAAGCTTATAAGCGAACTCCGCGTAACTTTCGTCCGGTCCTTTCCTTGTCTCTCGAAATTTCTGTCGAAAAGCTTCAGGCGACAACCTGAACTTCCTAAGCAGGCATGACTTTACGGACGCGTAGTCATCGGCTGCTGTAGGATCTAGTCGGGCCAAAACGTCGGCCACCTCCGCTGGCAGTAAACTCAAGAGCCTTTGAGGCCAGCTCGACTTTACAAGACCCATCTTAGCGCAAACCCGTTCGAAATTTACTAAATAGAGGCCCATGTCTCCGCCGACGCGAAAAGGTTGCAAAAGGGCTCGCATGTCAAACTTTTTCGAGCTATTATCCACCACAATGGCCTCACCAGCGTCAAAGTTACGTTGAAGCATTTCTAGCTCAAGTTTTTCTCGAGCAACGCGAAGCCCTTCTTGAGCCGCGTGAAGTTCCGCTTCCCTTCGTCTCTTCTGCACCTCGCTCCAACACTCGGAAATTTCGTCGGCGACCGCGCCACAATCTTCAATGGCCTTGATAATCTCTGGCTTTCTCATGGCCTTGACCACTTTAACACCCAGCTCTTCCGCTAAGAGCATTAAATCGGGCTTCACAATCGCCGCGAGATTTATCGGATCCATGTTCAGAAATTTCCAAAAAAGTTTGGCTACTTTTGCTCAGCGCCCGTATCAACCGTTTGGCGACACCACAGAACTAACTGCCTTAAACACTTAAGCTGCTCGGTGAACGGAAAGGAAGCCTCAGGCACTCACCGACAGCACCCATGGAACCCGGCGTCGTCGATCCATCCCACCGCTGCCACCAGCTGTTACGTTTCTCCGGGAGAATCGACGAATCCGGAGACCGACGTTTATTTGGCAGCGTTTATTGTTCGGCAGCCGGAACCAAAAGAGCGCAAAGCTTGCCGGCGATGCCGCTTATATCGGCAGCAAGCACCAGAGGTACGCCCCCCTGACTCAGCAGTTCTGCTGCGGCCGCGACAGCGATAAGCGATAACATCGCATCGTAACACTATCACGTTTACGTTACCACTCGGGCGAGTTAGAGGGAATAAAATGAAGAAGTATGACAAAGCCAATTAAGAGGAATCAAAGTGAATTAAGTAAATCATGTTTCTTTCTTCAATGCATTTGCCGCTTGGGCTTCCGCCTTCAATTCGTGGAAAACGTAAGTGAACCTATGAATTGTTTTGTTAATACCGTGGTTTTCGCTTTTTTGTTGTATATATTACACAAAGAAATTCCCGGAGTTATTTGGCTGACGTTCAAATATCATTGCACCGCCCTTTTTAGTAGAATCAGAACTTTGCACAGAGCAGCAAGAAAACAGCAGCACCTAGAGGAAATAATTTCAAGAGCGTACCTTACTTTTGAGAATATAGTCATCACCCGGTGTGCCTAAAGTCCCTCTATCCTGGGAAAAGTGGCGCCATTCATTGTTGTAGAAATGCTCGAAACACGTGCAGCGCGCCGCATTTGGGAAATTTATGGCGTCTGAAATATAGCTCAGTGCTGCGCTTTGCCGCCATTATCTTCCCAAGGACTGCAGGGTGTACGAGCCCCATGCATCGACGCACCTTGCGCTACTTTTGAAACATGAAGGGGCTTTAGGTATGCCTAGTTCCAACGTAAAATATTTTCATGCGCAGAGTACCTTGTCAAATGTCTGCTTGATTAGCTCACAGCGAAGCTTCTATAAAATATTTAAAGAAATATTATGAACGTAGTATGTTGCTCCAAAAAAATCCGTCGCTTATCATGATATAAACAAATTAAGAAAAGAACGTTTCGCGTAAAAATGTATCTTTTATGGATGAACTATCACAATGAAAAAGAGTGGGGACGCCGCTCCGCGTGACTCGCGGTACTTTAAATGTTTCGGTCGAATTCTTTGTGGAAATAAAGTTACCTTCCGGACTACACATACCGCTTCATTCGGTTGTTGTACCAATCTGCATTTCGGTACCACATAACCTTGCCACGTTAGTCGCACCGGCTCACTACCAAACATTGTAGGTCAAATATCTGAGATACCGATTGTAGTACATCAGGAGCCTAGCGTAGCCTTGCCGACTCCTCTCTCTCTCTCTCTCTCGCAGTATCGCACCAACCAGCTGTCATGCCGACGCCATGGCGTTCGCTGCTGCGTTATGAACGCTCATTCGTTTTTTTTTTTTTTTTCGTTTTGTTTCTGGCACAAGTTTGCCTATTAAACCTTTATTTTTGTTTACCCTCATCTCTTCCAACCGCTATATTTTTGGTGGAGGTGCGGAGTAACTTTCTATGCCCCTTTCTCGTACGTCCCCGAGGAGACGTGAACCAAGTCCGATCTTAAGCCCGGCAAAAAAAACCGCAGGAAAAGCAAGTCCCCGAAGAAGATGTAACCACGAAACTAGACTTCGCGGAGCCGGAAACCAGAGGCAGTCGCCGCAACCATTTGTATTTACATTTTCTAAGTGAGACCTAAAATGAATAAAAATAAAGTTGGTCTCTCTACCTTCCTCACCAAACGGTAAAACAGGTTAAGACGAATTATAAATAAATAAATAGAATATAATATAACCAAAAAAGTACATTTTGTTGTAAAAGTCAATCAACGAAGAAAAACAGGGAGGCAGCGAAACTACTGCATCGCGTACGGGCTTTTGTTTTGATAACGGTTTTTTATCGAGCAGAAAATAGGGTGAGCATTGAGTAGTTTAAAATAATATTCACTTGGTTTTGTGCATCTTGTTCTCGTGTCTTGGTTGCGCCTTGAAAACAAGGGCGAACCGCTGAAATTTGTCCACTTGTCAGAAAGGCAGAATCGGACCAAGTAGAAAATGAGCAGCCCATATCAATTAACCTCTGCTGCTCCTCCTTTCCTCTTCCTGCCCGTCGAACCTCTTGCGCCGGCGCCCTTCCACTGCGACGTCGAGTACATCGACGACTGGACGCAGCAGTGCGAGCGAGTTGCCCGTCACAGTTGGTGGACGCCGGAGCAATGCCTGAAGAACGTCTACTTCTCTTTCAAAAGAATGTACTGTACGTACCTGGCAGGGATGGGCAAAATACATGCAAATATGTATCGAGATACAAATGCAAAATACTTCGTCAAAAATGTGTTTAATTTCAAATCTAATTACATTTCCAAAAAAGCATTTAAGTACAAGATACAAATACGACCAAATGTATTTGTTCTCCTCCAAATACTTTTCCAAATACATTCCCCAAAATTTGCGTCAGTGACTTCAGGGCACTTGCAACGGGTTTCTGGGTATCTCATTTTAATTTTGCGTCGCACACTCGGGAGTTAGCGTGCGAGGCTCTAGTAACGTAATAGAAATATACTCACAAAAAAATGTAATAGCTTGGACGTAATAGGCGAAAGAAGTACAGAGCTTCAAGCAGCTTTTTTCTTCTTTTTTTTTTGTCGATTACGTATTAGTATAGACCAACAAAGAATCGAGAACGACCAAGACGCGCAGCACTAGCTAGAAAATTTTAGGGGCGAAGCTCCTTAGGGGCTAGCTATGTCCGTATCATGCTCTTTAGGTGAGGACACGGCGGCGTTGAACGCGCGACGCGAAGAATCAGATAGTGTTCGCAAGGTATATGTACATGGGTAGCGAAGCTTCCATAGAAGCCCACATGTCGAAAAAATGGCGGCCCATGGGGCTGTTTTAGCGCCATCTATGAGTCGCGGGGACACTTCCGGCGGAACAAAAAATAAACAGGAAATGACGAAACTTCCGGAAAAAAACGTGACGTCATGCCTGCGTGCGGTTTGGCGCGAAAATTAAAAATAATTCCAGAGACTACAGGTAAAATGAACGACATAAACACTAAAAAGTCTCAAACATAGCTCCGTGTTTCAGCTTTGTTTGATACTTTTTAGTGTGCATGTCGTTCTTTTTACCTGCAGTCTCGGTTTTTCTTGGGATGTTTACATCTTGTGTTTATACTCGATCGTTTACGCCCTTCTTTGCCCTTGCTCTTATATTTTGTTCGAAACATTTTTTTCTGCAGCCGACTTTGTTAGCCGACCTGCTATGAGAGTAGTTTCATTTAGTCACACGTGTCTTTGCTCTGTGGTTGAACTCGAGCCGCAGTGTTTTGCCCTTTTTTCCTTCAGGATCCCTCGGAAATATGTGAGAAACCTTAAAGCGAATGGCGTACTGTCACAGAAAAAAGAGTGAATGAAATCGCTGGAGTGTGTTGGGCATATGAAATACACAACAGTAACTCTAATGCAAGTGCAACGTTGTATTAACAGTCGCGCTTTATTTGTTTTATTCACTTACAAACATTCAATCAGATCACTCACTAGAATCATACAATCGGTATCCACTATTTTGGAAGTGTCATAGTGCAAGAAAACTAGTAGATCGGTACATAAGGCACATTATAATATAATAAGACAATGTACAATCGGTTGGATGTTGTGAGGACATTGACAGTTCATAGGCAGCCACTAATAACTCAGAGGTTTCACGGTGTTCCGAGGAGAACTGCAATCCCCACTGTAATACACAGAAAAAAAAACTACACTTGTCTACGTGGCTCTTGGGCAAGGTACCATAATGCTGAAAATATTTTAACTTGCATCTGCTGGTGCTGCTACACTGCAACGGAACGATTGTTCGGTGCAGGTCAAGGAAGCCAAGTGGAGTAAACCATCTTGGAGCCCTGTGGTATGCTGCACTTCACAAGCCAGTGTAGCTTCACAGATTTAAGCGCTATATATGTGAATCAGTTAGAAGACTACATTTCTCCTGAAAACCTGAAGAAAATGAAATTACAAATAGAACATGCCTACACTGCTTTAAATATAGCCCGGGTGGTCTCACGTACCTAGCCTGTGCACTTGCTGCCTCGCTTTACACTTTGCTGCTGCTGTATCAAATAGTTCAACATTTTTTTTCCGCGCGAACCAGTGGAGCCTGACTCTGGCAATTAGAGAAAACAAATCATCATAAACACTTTCGTTGCATACAGTCAGAGACTTTGGAACCTTCTGGTGAAAAAGGACACACAGAGTACGCCCTATGCTCTCTTTTGAAATTAGGTTGCTGATACTTGTCTCGAAGACTTCCTCACAAGCTGCAACAAATAATCGGAAAGAAGCAGAAGGGACTGAGAGGTTTCCGAAGTCGGAGTCGGCAGTGCCTTTCACACTTAAATACAAGAGCACTTGATTTCCTTCAGAAAAACACGCATTTTCTGTCCTCAGCTCACATTTCTCAGATGTTCCCACACAGGAATGAACCTTGAGGAATTTCGATGCCAGCCACCCAGAAAAATAAACCATGTTGTTCTCTTCTATTGCCGAAGGGTAGTTTGAAGGCGAATCGTCTGCCGTGTCAAGAAAAACTGTGCTCCCTAAGGCAAGAGGAGAAGAAGGTGCCAAAAGGCCTGCTGGGAACGTAGCAAGGTGAGACATCATGTCGTCAGCACAGTTTGATTTTTCCGAGAGTTTGAATAGGTTGCTAATCAAAAGGTGCCTGAACGCAGCCTGAAATTGACGGGAAGTGGAGTTCGTGTTTTTGCTCCGGATTTTGAACGTATAACAGCAGAAGTGTTTTCAAGGGCGCCTTGGTTCAAATGGCGGGTTAAAAGGTAGGAAAAACCGTAATTAACCCTGAGGTGATTGCTGAGCAGCAGCAGTGACCTAACTGTCAAGCAGAAGCCACGAATGCAATGCAGTGCGGCTGCCTTCTACACCCGAGTATTGCAGGCTTTTAAACACCAGAATGCACTCTTCCAGAAACTCCTCATGAATAGAGCCGTTACACATGGCAGAGGCATATGGCGTCTTTGCAAATTTCTGAGAGCTATTTAGGCTGTCAAAGAGACGGTCAATTCTTTCAACAAATCTCGCTGTGTGAACAGCTGTGGCTGGCAATTGCTGAAAAGTAACAAGGGCATACATTGCAGCTGCGCAGTGATTGCTGAAAACTTGAGCTGCTAGCTTCACCGACATCTTTGACGAGAACGTCAAATTAAAATGCTTATCGTTCAGCTTCGGCATAGACCGGATCTCAAGTTTACGGTCCTTTTCATAAGCTTCCTTGATGTAGGAAATTTTCACTAGGTAATCACCAGCTTTGAAGTCGTATTTGAACAACATGTTTCTAAGGCACTTCAAAAGGTGCGGAGCATCGAAAAGGAAAAAAAGTGGCTTGCCATTGATCTCTACGTAAGGCTTTTCGGTAGTTACAATGCTTGAAAAAAGAGACACGTTCTGGCTCCCTTGATCGCATACAACAGCTACCGGCTCCAGGCCAGCGTCCACAAGGGTGTTGTAGCACTGGAAAAGGAGATCTTTTAGGAAATCTGAAGGTGTGCCTTTGTGAGTAAAAAAAAAATAGCCAAGTGGCTGCTTCCACGGTGTTCCGACTCCTTCTGCCATGAACATGAGAGCCTTGTTTGCCAGCTTTTTGCCTTGCTGTCCACTATGTTCTTCAAGTCCTTCAAACCTGTCAGACGAGGGGTTGTATGAAAGCTCTTTTTTGATGTGCATTTCATCAAACACTATGCTGCAGGCCCGATCGGCTCGAGAAAAAGAAGCTGCCCGCCTCTTTATGAGCTCAAAAATGTCAGAATAAAATCCAACCCTCAGTGGCACACGCTGAAGCCATAGCTGCAGTGACCTAACTGATGGCAGCCTGAGCAGTCGCCTGCAATACCTATAGCCTTTGGGGCTATGAAAGTAGAGGCCTAAAGCCAAGGCTTTGTTGTGGCTGCACCATCTCCGGCCAAACCGGCTCACATTGCTCATTTTAAGCTGGGCTTCAACGAGTGCAGCGACGGCAGGAGACACATGAGCGCGGACACTCTCAACGACTTCGGCCACAGTCCTCATCTGACGTTGTCGTTGCAGCCTTCTTTGGAGCCTCTTGTTGCGCTCTTGAAGCTGTCGCACCTTGGCTCTCATGGCGTTCATCTTCTTGTCGATGCTGCGGCTTTTGCCCGGTGCTGCAATTTGACAAATGACCCAGATCAGGTCTCCAAGAAAAACTTGCATTCGCCACCAATTTATTAAATGTGTAATCCATTCACACTCAAGAATACTCCTCAACGATTTAAAGTGTTTTTAAACAAGAACATCAAGTATGACAGACTACACATATGCAATTCAAGTTAAGGATAGCAGCACATCTTTATGTCGGTCTAGGCGCTTCATGCTGGCCAGAGACCTCATAGTCCAAAAAGACAAGGGCGCACACAGAAGCATGCAAGTCAGAATAAGCATCCAAACTGTGAAATGCATTTTCTTAAAGCTTGACCATACCTTACTTAGGCCCATGGCATAAGTAACAGGGAAGCGCTCGCAAAAAAAAAGGCAACTAAGGTTTGTCAGATAGGACAATGGACCATGACAGGCTCAGCATCACACACGTGACCAGGGCAGCTTTTCAATAACTATAAAAACACTGTCTTACGTGAGGTTTTGCGGGAAGACTTATGATTCAGTGAAACCGGTTGAGCTCTTTTGATCCGATAGTGTTAACACCTGCCTGAGGAACATTTTTTGTCTTTTTGTGTGCTTGACGATGACAATACCATGAAACACAAAAATACGGTAAACTTTGAACAAACTTCGATTTGTAGCTGCCGGCTACCCGGTCTTGTGTTATGTGACTCCTTGCGCCATCAGCTGTCAAGATAAAGTTTAGTATCCGCTGGTGTTTTTCGAGCCTTGGCTTTTTTACTTTTGCGGTCTTACCTTTAATAATTTAAGAAAAAAAAAACCTGCAAAGAAAAAAGTTCGCATCATAGAAAGAACTCACATTTGTGAGAAGGCCCAGCAGCACAGCCAGAGAGAGAGTTTCTAGACGACGGTGAAGAAACCAAACTCTCCAAGTCAGCCACGTCCCCGCTGGACACTTGAGCAGGAGCAGCATCTTGAGGTAGAGCGTAGCTGTGATCAACTGGAAACAAAATGAAATAAATAAAGGCTTTTACAAAAACAGTATTGTAAGAAAGCAAGTTCAAGAGAGCGGAAAGTTGAGCGAGTTGGTTGTTCATCTTAGCTGGCAGAAACAGTGCCTCTCTGTGTACTTTTACAGCGCCTGTCTGTATACTCCTTGTGTCTTGTCCTTCTGCGCTCTTTTTACCAACTAAGAAAGCAAGCTCACAAAAAAGAATGGCACTAAAAGGATAGCACAAACAATATTCGGCCACCACTTACTATGGGCCCCTAGTGGACTATTCTTTAGTACGGCGCACGAGTATGTGTGGTCCAACGGAGCCGCAGAAATCCGCTCTGCAAATTGAATGTGAATTTAGCGAAGGAGAAGAGGAAGTCCCCCCTTATTCCCCTATTTGAACGCATAAAAAGGAAATTCACCTGCGTTCCATGACAGGTTTATTTCAGAAGACAGGTTGTCAGGGTTACCGCAGAAACTCCACCAGTCTGAGCGGCGGGAGTATGTGCAGCTCGATGGGGCTGGCGAACTGCTCTCTGCAAAATTAGCGTGAAGTTAGTCATGAAATAGTAGTTGAGTTCCTTCCTATGTGTCTATTCTAACACATGACAAGGAAAATCACCTTGTTCCCACGAAAGTTCCACCTCAGAAGACTGGTCGTCAGGGTGACCACAGGAACTCCGCGAGTCCGAGCGCCCCGAGTGCATGCAGCTCGATGAGGCTGGCGAACTGCTCTCTGCAAATTTAGCGTGAAGTTAGTCATGGAATAGTAGTTGAGTTCCTTCCTATGTGTCTATTCTAACACACGACAAGAAAAATCACCTTGTTCCCACAAAAGTTCCACCTCAGAAGACTGGTCGACAGGGTGACCACAGGAACTCCGCGAGTCTGAGCGGCCCGAGTACGTGCAGCTCGATGGGGCTGGCGAAATGCTCTCTGCAAATTTAACGTGAAGTTAGTCATGGAATAGTAGTTGAGTTCCTTCCTATGTGTCTATTCTAACACACGGCAAGGAAAATTACCTTGTTCCCACGAAAGCTCCATTTCGGAAGAATGGTCGTCAGGGTGACCTGAGAAGCTCCGTGACTCTGAACTGCCGAAGTATGTGCAGCTCGATGAGAGGGGCGAACTTAGCTCTGCAAATTTATGGTGAATTCACCTATTTTAATACAAAATGAAAATCACTTTCTTTCATGGGCAGCTTTATTTTGGAAGACTGGGTGGCGGCATGGCAAAAGATGCTCTGTGGACCGTATTGACGTTGATTATATCACCTCAAATAAAACATGTCATTATTAACGGGCTTGAAATGAACTTCTAGCAGTACCTCTGACCATGTTCTACCAGCTGTTTCCAGCTAATTTCACCTAGTCTTATTGCAAAATGCTGAGGTCATGAAGACCACGAGGTAATGCTGGGGTGCTATGTTGCGCTTTTTGCACTCCCAGGAGACTTGGAAGAGGGAAGTGACGTCAACGACACAGCAAACGCAGATTGGGTGTTGACAGAAGAAAACGAAATCAACACCCAATCTGCGTTTGCTGTGTCGTTGACGTCACTTCCCTCTCCCTAGTCTCCTGGGAGTGCAAAAAGCGCAACATAGCCCCCCCAGTAGTGCTGGCAGTTGCTGCTACTTTATGTTAGTTACAGTGAAAAAGCTCACCATGCACAACTGCTGAACCAGGAGAGCTTTTGCTGGAAATGTCCCCACGCGTCGTCTCTGCAAATAATATAAAAGGGTTATGAGCCCACAGAAGAAATATTTCAGCCCCATGTGGCTGAAATATTTTACTATTTTTCTAAGAGCAGGTTAGCCATGCTTAGTCACAAAGTTGCCAGTTAGCGCTCTTTCCTGTCTCTCGTTCTTCCCTCCGTCGTCCTTGCGCTATTTTTAATTATGCACGGAAAGTTTATTGGTCTGCTTACCTTTTGTGGGAAGAACACTTGGCAACGCATTGTGACGGAGGTGTCCAGGCCGCAAGAAAGCCGACTCCTCGAAATGTAATGAGCAAACTACCCTGTCTCGTAGCTGCCATGGAGTCTTCCCCTGTAGACTTCGGTTGTTGCAAAACCGAACCCAGACTTCGCGCCTGCAGATAAGGCATGGTGTTATGTGGGTGCCGTGAATACTTAGGAAAAAGAAATGTAGCCAAAATTCCCACAAACCAAAGCAAATCAGAGCAAGGACATTAACAAATGCATGACATCAACGCTCTGTATACATTATGAAGATTAAAAATGCGAGTCTTATGCACAGATGGCCTACTATATATCTGTGCTGTACCACTGATAACCACGCCTATGATCACGACATTAGGCTCCTCAGAGCCAGGCCGGTAAGGTAAATTTGAATATCATGGGCACTTTTATAATGACAGCACACAACGCAGTGAAGTCAGGGTGATTTTGACGTTGAAGCATTCCTAGTATAACATATTACGGCTTCAGGTGTAGTTTCTTGTGCACATCCAGACAACCCTAATAGTTTTAGGTAAAACTACCTAGAGTTGAGAGATGACCGAACAAGGGGGCATGCCATCACACAGCAGGCATGTTACTGACAGTAGCGAAATCTCACCTTCGAGAGTCGACGGGAAACCGGTGCAGCGAGACGCCAGCCGTGCGGGTGTCGCTTTCACACACTTCCACGGAGCACCGTTTCTTTGCGTATCGCGCTGTGCTCATCGTCGGAAAGGACGTTGAGCCCCTTGGACGCAGTAGCGTCCAAGGTCCAAGCGCACGACTGCCGAGTTCCCGCGCAAGTAACTGGGCTAATCACGCCCGAGCAAACAACAAAACTTCCCAAACGGAGTTAGCTGCCGCTAAAACAATTAAAAGCGTAGAGCACGTGGAGGCCCAAACACAAGCAAGCAGACGGACGTCAGCAGCCTGCCTTTCCGCGCGCCACGAGGTCTACAAAGAACTGCAAATATCGCTATTGCTTGCCGGCCTTTTTGATAGTGGCGCACAGAGGACGCTAATAAGAAGTACGCATAATATTAGCAAAAACAAAGACAGTTTTGAATTTCGTAGCGCGCCAAATATGATTGATAATATCTAATAATTATATTTAGGCTCCAGACTTGTACACGTTACTGAAAAAAAGTAACTGATTACAATTACAATTACTACAGTAAAAAAAGTAACCGATTACCGTTACTGATTACTGCCTCCCAGAAGTAATTGAACAATTACTACAAAGTAATTGATTACTTTTCAAGTTACTTTCACGTTACTTCTTATTGCGATGACAGAAATACACAAATACACAGTAAAATATTGCGTACACAATTTTGTTTCGTTATTGTTCCCTTTTTTATTTTCAGACCCGGACCTTGTCGTGTAGCTGACGCGTCGAACTAAGGAACAAAGCCCACTAAAAAGTCAATAGCGAGTTCCCGCTTCCCGTCGACTTTATCAGCAATCTGCAACGAGATCCGGAACTCCCAAGCCAAGGCTGGTGGCGCGCTTGTAGAAGAGCGTGGCGCAAAAGAAAAAAAGGATTTGCCGACTAATCCTAGTTTTATTTTTTTTAGATGTTAAGAAAATGTCAATCATCTTTGCTCCATGGCTGAGTGACTATGTTGATTTTTGTGAGAAAAAAAAATTGTGGAATGAAAAATGTAATTGGTAATTGTGTAATTGATTTTGTAATTGATTACAGAAAAAAAGTAATTGAATTACTCCGAGCGTTACAGCTTGACAAATGTAATTGAAGCGTTACAAAATTACACTTAACTGTAATTGATTACAAGTAATCAATTACTTGTAACGCGTTACGTACAAGTCTGTATTTAGCTTGTATAAAAATACAAATGATTATACTTATAGTCACAAACTAATAAATTTTAATAATGTTTGTCCCCACCTCTCCTAGTCGCGCTTCAATCGCATCCTTCACGTGACCCTCCAGGCCGATGTCGCTGGCGATTTGTTTTGAACCGCTTTTTGCCCGAAGCTTCGCTACCCATGTGCATATACCTTGGTGTTCGTTCGACGGGCATCCGAAAAGCTGCATCATTCCGCTGCCACCTTGCCCGCCGCTGACGGTGTCGCCGGCGGCCAAACGGCGAAACTGTGTGAGAGCGAAAAGAATTATCTCGTTGCCACGACACCCCGGTACAGGGGTATCCACACGAAGGAGAACTCCGCGGACGGATGTCGTGACGTCAACATCCCGGGAAACCATAGAGTAATATACACAAGGTAAAGAGCGGACACTGCCATAGGCCCCAGCGGCCCAGATAGACCAGTGACAGGTAGCGCTCCTAGCGGGCGGTATTAAGTATAATCTGATTCCGTTTCCGGTCAAGTTAGTTTCGGTTTCGGTTTGGGCGTTTCTGCTCCGGTTCTCCGGTACCCTTCTCTCTCTCTTTCCTCCCCGCCTCGCTGATCTCTCGGGAGCACCTTGACTCCCGAAGCCGCAGTTTTTTTGTTTTTTTTTAATACTGACACACTTTTGTTTTATTTTTTACGATAGTGTCCGTGCAAAATGTGTCAAACAATATTTCAACTTACTTCACAAAGCAGAAGTATATATATTTCTTGTTCTTTTTATATTGTAAAGCATTAAAGTTACACAATCACCGCTTTGACTCCTGGCTGGTGGAGCATTTTGGGGTCAACAACAGTAAGTGGTTCGAACACATTTTATTGGACCACATTCATGTGCACATGATTTACTTCAGAAGCTCTGTATGTTTTGTACAAAAGAGATTGATACTCACAAAAATAAATGAATATGAAGGACTTCGGCATTCGTACACTTCGTAATAGATTCTTAGCGGAACCAAGTTAACAAAACCCTTCCAGAGCATAATAACAGTGCGAAGCACACGCCGGATAGTACAAATTCCCGATTTCCGGCAAATATATAAAAAGAACACTAATTTGCATAGCCTCAAACTCACTGCGGGCGAGCCATTACCAAACAATGAGAACTCTATTCGAAATCTGACAAGATTCAACGTCCCTAAACATTCCCCGAAATTGT
The DNA here is from genome assembly GCF_016920785.2 of Ixodes scapularis. Classification (NCBI taxonomy): domain Eukaryota; kingdom Metazoa; phylum Arthropoda; class Arachnida; order Ixodida; family Ixodidae; genus Ixodes; species Ixodes scapularis. Next base: position 73,089,428 of record NW_024609837.1, read on the forward strand.
TCAGAAAAGAAATATGGCTTCAGAAAAAAGCGGCTAAAAAACTATGGACAGTGGATACAAAAGTGGATACATTTTCTTTCAGATATTGTTAGCCTCTATACACTATTTTCTATCGAATTTTTTTAGAAAGCGGACAAATATTTTTGTTAGGGAGCCGTGATAGACATTCGCTGGAAAAAGGGGAAACAAACATTTAGAGAGCAAGCTGCACCGCCCACTTAATCACTTTTTGTTTTTGGTTTGGCAACCGCCTCTGTTAATACGCTATTAACAGTTAAACCTGTCTCGTTCTTACTAGCCACTGAAGAGTGCAACCGAACTTTGTCCGAATTCCGGTTAAGAAATCAAACATGTGAACACAAGCGTATTCTGCAAAACAATTTTAAAAACCCTTTGTGGTACTCCTCTGGGCAAAGGCGAAAACCACCCAGACCTCAAAGTGTGCTATACAAGGCGGCACACACTCCTCGAACATGTGTCACACTCTCTATTATGGGAAGAAAGTGATTTTCTAGTTGCTGCATGAAATGAAAGGCAGCCTGTGATGGTACTACTAAGTTCCCGAAGAATTTTCCAGGCACGTGGTATGCTTTAGGAACAAGACAGTACTGGTGAGGCCTGGTCAAGTTATTAGACTCATCCGATAGCAGCTGAGAACAGCCACAGCTGTAAGTTGTCTGTTCAAGCAAAAGCTTGATCAAATAGCCCCAAACTTAATAAAAACGTGGACGAGTCATCAATTATGTTAGACCTAATGTCTGATGCCAGCTCAGAAATATCCTCTAGTGGCGGGAAGCTATCAATTGGAAGACATTCCACGATGTCTGAAATTAAACTTTCATGGTGCGAAGATATTTGCAACTCCTTTAGGAGGTCAGCCTTGTCATCTTCTACGTTTTCATTGTCCGACAGTTTGAACAGTTTCTTTATCCAGAGGTGTTCTAGTCCTGAGGTGAACTGATGCACATTTGGGTTTGTGTTGCAGCCCAGCATTTGTCGTATATAACTCCAAAAACGTTCTCAAGTGTGTCTTGCTGCAGACGTCGTGTAAGTAAGAACTTAAAGTCATGGCTGCTTGAAAGCTCATCCCAGAGCATGAGGACACTTTTTATAGTAACTTGCCACCCAATGATGGCTTATGGCTGCCTCCTACTTTGGAACTGCCATGCTAAAATCCATCCGAGTTACTGGTGGAGAAAATCAAGTATTTGATATTCTCTCTTCAGAATGGCATGACGCAACTTCTGCCCTGTCTTCTTGAATTTTTTAGCTATTTAGGCAATCAAAAAGTATGCACATCCTATCACAGAAATAGGCTGTAGCCATGGCTGCCTCAGGAAGTTCCTTTGCATAAACAAGTGATATGATTACAAGAAAGATTGAGGCATTGAGTACCTGTGGGGCACAATTTTCTTCCATGTTACAGAAAGGTTTTTGAATAAATGTGTCTCTCAGTAAGTTTCGGAGTCAATTGCAAGCTAATCTCATGGATAGAAGAATGAAGTTCAACAATAGAAGACCGCTCAATGACCTCATTTCCAATGCAAAGTTTGTGGGCTTGGAGATTGCTCTTGGTTGTTTTGGGAAGGTGCGGAACATCAAAGACAAAGTAAACGTGTTCGTTGTCAACTTCAAAAAATGGCTTATCACCACACACACCAAGCTTACGTTTGAAGCCCCCTAACCACAGACCACCGCCCTTACTGTGAAGCCAACAGTCTTAAAGGGGCGATGCACTGATATTTGTATTTTGAGCAAATACCGCTTAGAAGGAATCCCTGACGTTAATGATCCGTAAAATATACCCGTTCGTTTTCGCCACACGCAATCGAAGTCGCAGAAAAAAATAAAGAAAAACGAGCAGAGTTCACCCCCTCAACTCGCAGCCAGAACAAGCGGCCCCGTGATCTGGAGCCGATTATATGCCGCCAATGTTGATCATAGTCATGCGCTGGGGTTGGCTAGGCACAGGACACGCGCTGAGTTCCAGACATTGTTATGGTTCGGCTGTTGTCGTCATTGCAGCGATTGGACACAGGACACTACCCGAATGTTTCTCGAGCTATCGATTATCACGAGCCCAAATCGAGTGTCCACGCCATGCTCGGGTCCAATCTATGAACCGCATTCAAATATCGTCACTGGGCGGTACTGCTACCGTCCAGCTATGTCATCAGGTTTTTCGAAGGAGAGATTGAATAAAAACACTTGGTTTTGTACTCGAAATTACAGCGCAACAGAGGAGTTTCTTGGTCAGTGGCGTTGCGTGCGAGTATCCTTGAGTCCCACTAGTGCCAGTAAGCTCGTGTAAAGTGAAAAACATTCCAATTGAATATCATTGCACCGCCCCGTTAAGCTCCCGAATGAGAGAAATGAGGAGACTGCGTTAAACAGAAGACGTTGTTGGAGTGTGCACAACAGTGTGTGCAAACGCACCTCCTGGAAATTTCAGACAGCATAACAACCAAGGCTCTATCTGCAATGTTAGAGGTTCGTTCAACACCGTCATCTGTAAACCCATCGACAATGTCGTCTGCAAGGTCGTAAGTTAAATTCTTTTTTTAAAACAGTCTCATCGAAAATCAACATGCACACACGTTCAAGTGCAGCCAGACAGCCCGGCAGAAACAACAGCGCGAGAAGCTCGAACCGATCGGCTCCACGAATTCACGCCGAGCATGCGAGCACGCGGGCGGTCATGCGTCACCTTGATTGATGCAAAGTCGACCGAACATGATGCAGCAGAAAGCACAGATGGACGGCACGCACGGCACAGACGAACGACGCAGGGACGAGCAGAGGCTATGCAGAATGACGCAGAGGCGACGGCGTGCAGGCAGGCAGGCCATGGCAGGCGCCATTCATCACGTGGTTTTTGTGACGTATTTGATTTAATCTATTTAGTCGTTTTAAGTACTTTGAACAATTTTAAAGCATTGCCATTTAAAAAATAAGTACTTTTCACAGGAAGAGTTTTAATTAATTTTAATCAAATTGTAGAAAAGCGCCACGTAGCGGAGGGTATGAAACGCACTATCTGGGCCGCGAATCGGCTCCTCTGTCCTCTCTTTACGTTTACTATATTACTCTATGGGGAAACTCCGTCCCCGGCTCCGCCGCGTGCACTTGCGGAGCTTTCGTGCTGTCGGCACAAAGCCTCCGCGCCTCCGCCACGGAGGAGAACGTGCCGCGAGGCGTCAAAAAGGGATGACGTATGTCTCACGTGATGCGCGATCCGCGGAGGAAAGTGGCGGATTTCTCCTTCGTGTGGATACCCCTGCGTGGTCTTTCTGCACGTGCGACAACATCGCTGGAGCTCTGCGCGTGTGGTGCATGAGGCGGCACGAGCCGTCTTGTACGTACGTGCCCACGGGTCGACGAGTCACCTGCCGGTGCCGCTTGAAACCGTAGTGAGAGAGAGAAAGAGAGTGAGTAAAGAGCGAACTTTATCGGGCACGTCGCGAGGAGCGCGCTGTCCTCACCTGAAGAGTATTATGTATTCTTACACCGTGGTCCGTATGTCCGTCCGATGTCCGGCGTCGGGCGCTCGTGCTCACGAGCACGTGAGCACGTGCTCCCGATTTCGTGTAGAGCAAAAAAAAAACTCATTTTCACGTGGTGAATGATGTTGATTGGGGCGAAGCTCTGGTGGTGCTTGTTTGCGTAGACGGTGAGCCGCAGCATGCCGAGCCTTTCGTTTGTTTTCATCCATGTCAGAAAGAAAATGTGTGGTATGGAACGTGGTTATATACGCATTTGAGCATTTGACCGCGGCTTGACATGGACGGAAACGAACGAAAGACTCGGTATGCTGCGGCTCACCGTCTACGCAGACAAGCACCACCAGAGCTTCGCCCCAATCAACATCATTCACCACGTAGAGATGCGTTTTTTTTATTTTTATTGTTGCAACTCGCACCAGTTACGAAAATCTGGACGACCCGCCCATTTAGAATGTCCCAGGCAAAAATATGGATGGAAATCAGGCTGGAAAGCATCACAAGTTGTCACAGGCACTCATTTAGCCAGTCTGACTATGAACGTCGATTTCGTTAGTACTCTTGGCCTGGACTAGCACCGTAATCAAAAAGTCACTAAACGCTTGTGCTTGATTGAGAGACACTGCATTCGGTGCAGAACGTAGTTTTCTACCTGCTCTGGACAATGGCAATAAATTTGAGGGATGTATTTTCGCCCACAAAATTGTATTTAATTACAATTGTATTCGAAATACCCACGTTTCAGTATTTAAATACACACGTCAAATACATTATCCAATTTGTAATTAAATACAAGTGCAAAATACACAAAGTACTTGAAATACTGCCCATCCCTGGTACCTGGTATGAAAAAAAAAAGCCGTTTATAACTCCCTGTAACGCCGAATTAGAGCGCAGCTCTGGAGGAGGAGGAGGGAAGGGTACTGAGGGTCACGTGTTCTCGGGGGGGAGGGGTCTCTTGACCTTGAGAGGGGGGTCACGTGACCTCGGGGGTGGTGGTGGTCACGTGACCTTGGGGGGGGGGGGTGGTCACGTCACCTCGGGTGGGGGGTGGTCACGTGACCTCGGGGGGTCACGTGACCGCCCTCCCCGAGGTCACCGAAGGTACCCAGGTCCTTCCGATGTCCTCTCGGAACCCGAGGTCTTCCCGAGGTCCTCCCGAAGGAACCCGAGGTTCTCCCGAGGTCCTCTTGAAGGAACCCGAGGTCCTTCCGAAGGAACCCGAGGTTCTTCCGAGGTCCTCCCGAAGGAACCCGAGGTCCTTCGGGAGGACCTCGGGTTCCTTCGGGAAAATGTACCCATAATGCACTGCGCGGTTACGCCGACGGCGACGGCGACGGCGACGGCGACAGCGACGCCGATGGCGACGCCGACGCCGCTGAAGCCGGGAACCGGTGCCTAAGAGCTGCGCTCTAAAAAGAAGGAGCGTCAATCACCACCTGGGAAGCAAGCAGGGATAAGCTCCGCCGAGCGTTTGGGACCCAGCAGCGACAAAACGGCTGAGGGGCGACTCCAGGCAAAGGTTGAAGGTCCCAAGGAGAGCTTTGTCAGCTTCCTCAAGAACGTGCTTAGACGCGGTAGCTGAGCGAATCCTAATTCTCATACGAGACGTCAAAGGAAACATGTTTCAGGGTTTTATACGCTGTCAACCTGCGCCGTCGAAACATTTGTGACGGAGATCCCGGACATCAATCGTGCCCCTAGACAGGAGCCCCGCACTACCAGCGACAACCTCGCGTAGCTAAATTCTCGCTGTCAAGTTGCTACCTTGACTCCAGTACATTGAACATTCGAGAGATAATCCGAGACGTCGTCCGTAAGGAGCTTCGGAAGCTGCTCCCTGCTGCTGAGCGCCAGGCATCGCTTTCAGTCGCCGAGACCGTACGCAACGAGGTCAAGCAGGCCTTGCAGCCGGGAGCTCTCGTCATCGTGGCCGCCCAGAAGGAGCCGACATTGACCTACGCCGCCATGACCCGACGACCGCCACCAGTTGCCCGTTAGAACCCAGCGCCTGCTGGACGCCACCCACCTCTACCCTTGTCACCTGACGCCAGGGGGGACGACCGATGTGTGTCCACCAAGAAAAGTCGGCACCACGGAAGAAGGACGCCTGAAGAACGGATGATCGACACCAGCTATGCTATCACTGCAGTAAAGCCGACCATCTATCCCCAATATTGTGACCGGTAACTTAGACTACGCGGATTCCACCCGAACGACCCGCACTCACGGTACGGTGAGCGCCCACGAGAAACCATTGAGTTTCTTCGCCGTCCACAGTCTTTGGCGCTGGCTTTGTCGCGAGGAGCTCGCTTTCACCACGACGCCCTCCATCGCCGCTTCCTACGCCCTGTAGGGAAAACATATATCCCCTGCTCGCCGGGAAAACGACTCAAAATATCCACCACGAACTTCGGAGGGCTTTCACTCAACCATTGAGACGGATCGAAACGAGGCTTCCGTGAAGGTTTCAAATAACCTCAACGTGGTGAGGGAGAGACTTATCGTTCTCATCGATAAAGGCACAGGATGTTCCGTTCGCAGTAGGAACCTCACTCGCCGTTTTCGAAAAGTGATGACACCCTGGAAGGGTCAACGAATCCAAACTGCCGGAAAACACCTCATAACGCCAGTAGGTTGCTGCACGACTCGCGTTAAGGTTCATCGTGAGTCGTGCCCAGTTAACTTTTGTTCTCTTCAATGAGTGTGAAAGGAATATCATTATCCGAAAGGACTTTCTGTGTAAATACGGATCTGTCATTAGCCTGGGAGCAAAGAGGTTGACGCTGTGGAAACCAGTCTTGACTCTGGAGAAAGCCAGAACAACGACCGCTGCTGTCCGAACCATCGCCGACCTCGTGGACCTGCCGCCGTGCTTCTATGCGATGCACTTTTAAAGGGGGAAGTAATGCCGCGTGCATGACTGAGAAGGAATGCTTCTCCGTATGTCTAGGAAATTCGAGCTTACTCTTATCTTGAGTGGAAACGATAAGGCTAACATGAGCTTGCCAAGTCAGTCTCGCAGTAGCTAGATACCGAGTATAGTAGATGAGGCACTGAGAGCAGCCTTGCCGGCTTACTCTTTCTCGCCGTCTTAACTTCAGCCAGCTGTCACGCCGACGCTGCGACGTTCGCTGCTGTTGTTATAGCGTTCATTTTTTTTTTTTTTTGCTTTTTTTTTGACACAAACTCGCCGAATATACTATTATTTTCACTTTAAGCTCGACGAACTTTTTCCATGCGCGATAATGTTTAAATATTCTTGTGAAGGTAATTTTCTTTTAATTGCTCTACTGCGTTTTGCGAGCGCAAAGAACCTTAAAATACGTTATCAGACACAAGACTTTACATCGGTGCAAGCGTAGGCGACATATTTCGTTCCCTAAAGTCGCGAAAGCATTGCATCACGCAACATAAATTAACCACGAACACAAACGTGTAAGTTCCGCGTCGCTTCTAAATTATTCTCATGTGACAATCGTACCACTAATATGACTAATGTAACACTCGTCGCTAGTAGTTGCTGCGAAAGTAAAGAGTGGCGAAAAGAAAACAGAAACTAACTTATCTCGACCACGGCTTAAACTGAAGCTTCGCGGAGCATTTTTTTTTTGGGGGGGGGGGTGGGGGGAGGGGCGGGGGGGGGGGGCGACAGGTGGTAGCACGGGCCACAAAGAGCTGTGTTCACACTCGTTTTGATCGCGACTGTACGGTTAGCGGAATAAAGTCCGGACACTACGGTACAGACACCGTCACAGAACAGCAATAGAGAAGTTTAGGGAATTGTTTTTTTACACGGCACGATGAGGGCCTTCCGGTAAGAGCTGCGCATGTGCTAACGCAGAAGGCTCGCACTTGCGCAGTTTGTATCGGAGGACCCATCGTTTCGTATCTGATGTGGAAAAGCGGTTCCCTATAACTCTCTTCTAAAGACGTATACAGAGAAAAGAAATGTTCTAATATCGGTTTAGCGAGAGAAACACAACAGCACGAAACCGAGATGTCCACGGACAGGATTACTCTACGTTTCTTGCTCTTCTTAGAAAGCTCCGTCTCACTCTAGGTCCGCCCTAAGTCGATGCTACGACCTCGTGAAGGCAATCAGGTAGCACCGAAAATTGCATCGTCACGGCGCCCGTCGTCTTTATGCGTGTGCTCTTCCAGCCTAAACCAATCGCGGGCAGTGAATACGCCGTGGTCCTGACGTATTTCCTTTTTTTTTATGCGTGATTGGTTCGGCTAGGGATAGTAAACGTACCACAAGCGCTTTGACAAGGATTATTGAAACTGGTTGAGTGGCTCCAAAGGACTGCAAGGTCCGCTGGGGTCAAACTTTGAGTGCAACCAGGTATCGATTCTCGCGGAGCTCTCGCACAACGGCGAAGTGACAACAAAGCTTACAGTAAGGGTCTTCCTGGAGTGCGCGCGGGGACGAGGAACATTGAATATTCATATCCGGGCCTCGCCCATGTGCACGGCGCAAGGATTTTTTGTAGTTTTTTGTTTTTGTTTTTTGTACGTAGCTTCCTGTTTACCAGCTACTGTAAAGGCGCTAAGGGTGGACGTAGTTTTGTGGCTCGACAGGCTGCATTATTTTCTTCATAGGACCTTTACTCGGCGTCAAAATGTTTGTGCCGCTTTGTAAAGGCTGGCCTAGGTTCCCCTTCGGTGTGGTAGAAGAGCCGTTATTTCTACGGAGGCCTTCGCTGGGAAGGCATTTGAAATTGGACCAAAATGGGAGAATTAAACTTTACAAAGCCGTCAAGTCTCTGAGTTGTGGGAACACCAGTCTAATTTGCTATGACTCGCGACCGTCAAAAATAGTCGGAACTTCCTAGAAATACCTTAAAATTCGTCAAAACTTGAAACTCGTCATATAGGCCTCCATAAGAAGGTGTTTCCTCTGCATATAATAGGGAGCATTTTTATGTGCGTTCCTAGAGGCGTACTTAACATCCAACAAAGCTTGAGCGGGTTCAATGAACGGGAGCGAATGCCTGTTATTTTTAAAGGTATGTAACTCATTTCTTCCCACTTACGTAAATATATCCATTTACATAAATGTAAGTCTAGCACATTGACAAACTTTTCTTTTAGATTATCATCAATTTCAGCCATGTAGTTGAAAATTCGTTATGCGGGGAAACAATATCAAAACATAACAACCTGGAAGAAGTAAACAAATACAGAAAATGCAAAAAACAAGAACGATAGACAGTCTCGAATAAAACGCGAGCTTTTCCCAATTGTGTGACGTGAGCGAAGCGAGGTTTTCCCGCCTACAAGAAATTCCGCGATTGACGATGGCGGGCCTCATATAACAAGATTTATATACTGGGCAAGTTCGGCAAACTTTTGAAGATGTTGTCACTCCAACAACCAAGGCAGGGCGTCTGGCAACGAGAAAAAGGCAATTGCCCTCCGCCACCTTGTATTGCTGATGCCTAGCCGACCATAACCACCTCTTTAGTTGTTAACCCACAATACAACGTTTCTATTAGAGTCGGCTCGTCCTAACGAGGCCAGGGTCTCCGCCTATGGCAACTGAATATGCCTCGGCTAGAGCGTCGGCTATTCCATATTTTTTTATGTTCGCGTGGGCGACGCCATTTTTTGAGGTTAGTTCAGAGTGGGTGTAGTTGGCAGTCGTTACCATTTGAAAATGCGATTTTAAGCATCAAGATGGCTAAGCTGTCGCTACTTTGAAGCTAAACTTAGTAGATCAAGCTCCGCCTATTGTAGGGGGGTAAAGATGGTAGCAGAGCACGGCAAATCCTGGGCGCTGACATCGCCGGTCCTGAGAGAAAGAACGAGAAAGACAGCTACAGAAGAGCGGAAAAATAAAGCAGACGAAAGGTTAGGCGTGCTCGTTTGGCCGCAACTAGCTGCAGTTGCTTTATAATTTTTTTTAAATTCTATACAATGCAAGATTTTCGTGTTTTCTTTAATTCTTTTGCAAAGTAAGTTAGAAAACGACCAGCTAAAAGCCTCACCTAACGGGTGATGGTTTGTCTCTTTTTTGTGCATATTAAAGTGTCGCAGCGATATAGGCCTATCGAAAACCGCCAACCAGGACCACCGATGCCTGCGCCATTGCCATGCCATTCCGAAGCGGCCCGAATGCATAGGACATTTCCATCTCGATTACTGACGTTAAGAGTTACAGACCGGTATCCTTAATCTGTGCATTTACGGAAGTTTTTTTTTTTTAAATTCTTGTGTTTGAACATTTGTCACAATTTATGAAATGTAAAATTAGCATTTCACAACATGGTTTCTCCTCTAGCAGGTCTATAGAGACCAATCTAGTGTCATTTTTAGACTTTGTTCCGCCAATAGAGTTTATTCAGATTCGCCCGCCATCTGTCGGACGTGGCGCCAACCTTCCTTTTGACGCCATTTTTGAGGCGACTGGCTAAGCGCTGTGGCCGTTTGCGGCGTGTGAAAGCGACGCGCAGCGACCTAACGACTCCTCCGTTCGGCTACCGTAATCAACAAGAAAATAAAATGAATAACAGCCGATGTAAAAATTCAGATCGTATTTTTTTCTTTTTAAGTTAAATTTATTATAGCCAACACTTAAATAGCCGTATGGCTTTCCTGTACTATTCATGCTCCTAAAAATATCACCTGCGCGTTAGTGTTGCGTGCTTTTCCAGGGCTCCTAAACCTTTCTTAATATATGACACTTTCCAGAATGGCCTGAAGGGCTCGTGATATTTGCATATAACATCAGCGCGCATCCATTATTTTATGTGACTTTTTGGGAGCTTGATGTTGGCTAGCATTTGTGGGATTTCCCTTGCTGCTACCCGTCTCGGAGAATGACACAGCACACCAGTTCAACAACACGTAAACATTTAATGACCGCTATCGCCTGCGCCGCGATCCCAACAACCCCGCGCATCCGCTGCGACGGCCTTTTATCAGCGGCGGAGCGCCGCTCGCGTGGCCAGTTGCCCTTGGCCCCCTCGTGGCCAAGATGACCACTTATGATTGTCGGAGGGGCAGCCTGGGGCAGCCTGGGCCAACCGCTTGGAATCGCCAGGTTGCCCACACATCTCCCCCCTTCCAAAAACGAAAACAGAGGACGTCTTTGATGGTCTTCGGGGGGGCCTTCCTTCTTGGTCAGCAAGGGTCTTCTCAGATGAGCGAGCACGGGTCCGACGTCAGTACTTCCGGACAGTACCGATGCAGCCATGGGGGGTGGTCTGATGATGGGAGCTGCGTCGCCGCTGTCTGGCACGAGGAACTAGAAATTAAAAACAACATGAGGCCATGGCGCGGTAGGAAAAAGTAGCCGCGCACACGAAAGATGCCTGTCCCACTGTGCATGCGGGAGCGCGGACCATTTCTCTTCTCCCCCCCTAAAACAACGAAGAGGGCATGAAGATAATACGCTTAGAACTCGTGCTACTCCCGGTCGTCTTCACCGCCGTCTCAAGTTGTACCGCGGTAGAGACGGTGTGGAATCTTCCGAGAGGTGGTCCGAATAGTCGTCATCTGGAACCTGCGACACATCTACCTCCTCGGGTTCATAGAAAGCTTTTAGGTCGGCGACATGAATAGACCCGCACACTTCACCAGATTCACAATGCACCAGCTCATAAGACAGGTTGGAGAGCTTGCTACTAACACGGTAGGGGCCATCCCACCTCTTTGCTAAAGAGGCCGTGAAGCCTCTAGCAGCATCACTCAGCGGATGAGTTCGCCTCAGTACCAGATCTCCTACCTTGAACTGCAGATTTCGCCTCCCCTTGTTGTACTGGATTGCCTGCTGCAGTCTCGAGACGTCGAGGCTCTCTCGAGCTTCACGCAGGTTCTCCGTGAAACGCTTCCGGAGATCTTCTGCGAACTGCGTGGTTGTGCGCTGCGTGCTTGCAGGATCTGTGCAAAGGAGGCCGTTTCCCAGGGGAAACACGAGCTCTTTTCCAAAGTTAAGTTGGGCCGGAGTAAAACCCGTGGACCGGTTGATTGTTGTGCGGGTAGCGAATGCCATTTCTGCTAATTTCGCGTCCCAGTCTTTGTGTCGCTCTGTATGCGATACAAGCATCTGCTTCAGGTTACGGTTCACTCTTTCCGTGATATTCGCCTGTGGATGGTATGGCGAAGTCCGTTTGTGCCGTATGCCTAGCGCCTTACACGCATCCACGAACACCTTGCTAACAAAATAAGAAGCGTTGTCTGTAATAAGCGTTGCGGCAAAGCCAAAGCGCGCGAACGTCTCGAGAAGACAGTCCCAGATTTTCTTAGAGTCTAGTTTGCGCAAAGGAAACATTTCGACCCATTTTGTGAAATGGTCGGTCACTACTAGCAAATACTGATTGCCGCGTGGACTACGGGGAAAGGGACCGACAACGTCGCAGGCAACACACTCCCAGGGGTACTTGCTTTCAACCGACTGCATTAAACCTGGTGGTTGGCCACCTCGGGGTTTTGCCTTCTGACAAACCGGGCAGCTACGAGCGTACCTCATCACATCCTGCCTCATACCTGGCCACGTTGCAATTTGGGACAACTTTTCGTAAGTTTTGCTCCCACTGCTGTGGCCTGCCAAGGCGGGATCATGCATATATCTTATAAATGACTTACGCAGCTTACGTGGTATTACAGACCGGAATGGCGGGCCGCTGGACCCATCGTCCGCCTGGGGGATGTATCGCAGCAGGATGCCGTCGCTGTTTTTCTCTGAAGACGCCAAAAAGTATATATGCGAAAGTACTGAATTCATTTGTTAGTATTATTATTATGACGACAAAAGGAAAATGTATCGGCTTTCCGTAAAATAGTGTTTCTTTGTTTTAATGCGTTATATTTCGCGTACTTGCATCGCGGCGACTCGCCGGTCATTTCCTTTTACGCTATTGTGCCGCGCATATGCTTCTGTGAGTATGGTAGTGTAGATCTTCAGCGTAGTTTTTATTTGTTACCGGCAATAAAAATGCTACTATCGTACATTTGTGCGGTATCACACGCACTCCTTATAATGATGTTTTGAGCTCCTATTCAGTGATATCCCCAAGGAACTGAATAAAAATATATGTAATAATTTTAATTTCATGTTGATTTTGTGTTTGTGTGTGTGCGTGCGCGCGACTTCGTGTGTGTGTGTGTGTGTGTGGGCGTGTGTGTGCGTGTGCGTGCGTGTTTGCGCGCGCGCGAGCTTGTGTGATGTGTGTGTGTGTGCGTGTGTGCGGGTGGGTAAGTGGGTGGGTGTGTAATTATATCTGTAATATTCCTAAGGTTAAGACAATGAGCAATGAAGATTGAACGTTCAACGCCGCCACGATCATTGAATTTGGCAATTCGGGTCTGCACACGCTGGGTCAAGGCGCAATGGGTGAAGAACTGCTTCCATTCTTTAGACCCGCAGGCGTGAACGCCAAGTAAGAACAAGCTCTCACATAGTGGCTGACGGCCCTGCAAATATATCATACAGATCGTCCTTGTGCTAAAAGGCATGATCAGCTGGTCAGGCAAGTTAACGTACGATTCTAAAACAGTGCGTGAGTCGGCCTGCCCTGGTGCTGGAATGAAGCTCATTTTTATAAAAAAAGATTCTTAGTAAAACCACTGAAAACAAACTTGAGCTTAATAGTCGTAACTTATTCCCGAACGGCTGACACCATCAATAAAAAACAACAACAAGAAAACACGCAAAAAAACACACAAAAACATGCTCGAACGCAACGCGGGGAGGGGGGTTCGTACTGCGGCGGGTGGTGGGCGACGAGGTGGTGGTGAAGCCTCAAAGACGGCGCTGAGCCTCTGATAATACCCGTGGCCGCCGAAAGATGGCGCTAATCATGAATAAGATTTATTGCCGATCAGCTTGGGCAGGTGGATGCCGTATACTTTCTTCTGTCGAAGGCGTTTGACTTGGTGAATCATTCAATCCTTGTACATAAATTGAGGACATATAGAGTAAATAACCATGCAGCGTTACAATTTTTTTTTTTCAAACTAGTATCAGATGAAAAGAAAAAGCTTGATTCATATATTAGGCCATCATTCTATAGAATGATGGCCTAATTGGCCCTGGTATGGGCAACTGTGGTACGCCAGAAGAAGACACATAAGGTCTATAGACCTTATGTGCCTTCTTCTGGCGTACCACAGGGGTCCATGACCAATTTTATACACCGTTTTTATAAATGATCTGAGTTCTTGTATCCGCCTTTCACATATTTTGCAATATGCTGACATGATATTGTTCAGGCAGGCGTCATCCATCTATGACTCTGAAATGCTACTCGAGGATGTTAATACTCTGCACCATTGGTGTCGTAGCATTCTGTTAACACTAAATCCTGAAAAAAAAACTGTAGTTATGTCTTTTTCTAGGAAAAGGGAAATCGTAAGTTTTTTTTACTATATTGAGAACCTACCTCTGCGTAGGGTTCAATGCACAATGGATTTAGGATTACATATCGATTCATCATTGTCAGTCGAAGAACATGTTTGAAACATCACAAACGCTGCCTATCGGACGCTAGATGTTATCTTGAGAATTACGCAAGAATTTCCTTCGTCAGCTTCTGCATTTATTTTTGTACTTTTCATTAGTACGTAGCAAGCTTGAATTTAGTTCGGTTTTTTGGAATTGTATTGGTAGTGCCAACCAGAAAAAAAAATACAAAACACGCAGAGACGTTTCTTTCGTATCATTAATGATCGCTACATCAGCCGCAGTGTTCACTATGAGTATAACATGCTATGATGGGGGTCTGGTTGTACTACACTAAATTCGAGAAGACTTGAGCGCGATCTAATATTTTTGTATAAATGCGTTCATGGTCGCATTGATTGTTCCACCCTCACATCAGCTATTAATATATCTGCACCGCGAGTGCTTTTGATGATAAATCCCACCTTCTCAGTTAAAAATAAATCATACATTCTAGTCCCATGAACCGCATCCAACATTATTTTAACACGTTCAGTACAACTAGCACCGGCATTTTCAACTCAAGTGTTGAAGCGGTTAGGCGTTCAGTGACTGATATTTGACTCCTACCCGTTTCCTTTTCCCCCATAATATATATTTTTGTTGCAAGTGCCGTAGATTTCTTATGTGCACTCCTTTTAACTATGCGCATCATTACTTCGGCTACTCGCCGTTCCTGAGCACGTAAATTATCATAATTACAAAAGCGAAAAGAACAAGGACAGACCAAAGAATGAACAGGACAAGCGCTTGCACCGCTGTGAAATGCTACTGTGCGTGCGTGACGCACACACACGCACACGCACGTACACGAACAGACACACACAAGCGCGCGCACACGCACACACATACACACGCACAAACACAAACACAAAATCAACATGAACTTAAAATTAAATAAGCGCTTGTCCTGTTCATTCTTTGTTCTGTCCTTGTCCTTTGCGCTTGTGTAACTAAGATGTTTAACCAACTAGCCCAACGGTTAATTTTAATTCACGTAAAATAAATGAATGATTGAATGAATGAGTGAATTTTTCTAACTCTATGCCCCATTGCCGAATTGTTTTCAGTGTAAATGACTCTCGTGTGATAAAGGATGGCACGACGTTTGATTTTCAAATATTGCGAGACGTAGGCCAAAGCAACACATTCGCTACCCCGAGCCACACACAGAAACTCCATTGGAACATCGAATGAAACAAAATTTACGATAGAAGTACGGCAATTAATAACACAGCCGATTTGAATCTTGAGGTGTCCCCAGTGCCAACACCTTTCAACCGCGATCGTTTATCGCAGCGGCCAGTATCATTTATTGAGTAACTTCGACTGAGAACGTGTCCTCAAAAACAATAAAAAGAGACCCATATCGGGGTCTTCATCTCGACTGCATAAACGTCCATTTGGGATTCCGTATTTAGAGTTCAGACAGCTCCACGCGTCACATCGAGAATACACCGGGAGTTGTTAATAGTCGTACGTCTTTCATCGAAATACAGGGTACCCGATTAATCTCGGACAATGAGATCGTTTTTAAATTAGCTTGATGGCATGTATTTTTTTCTCTTATTACTATACGGGATGCACTTACTTGCCTTTACTTCCGCCTTTAAGCCGGAACCACACGGCTAATATATCATACAAAAAAAGCGGTCCGCAGACATGTTCGAAGCATACATATATGCGTGAAGCAAGCCCGCTTAATTCGAATCTGTTTAATGCGTGTCCGCAGATATTTCTGCCATAATGTCTGCGGAGAAACTCTTTGTCTTTTCTATGATGCTTTATATATTTTTTGGAAGGTTGGTCGTGTCTTTGACTCACTGTCGATGACAAAATATGTACCGACAAGGTGCTACCACATAGTGCGAGCCATTGGTAAAAGAAGCTAACAATCTCAGTTTACATACATAGTCCTGCATTCTTCTCAAAATTAAATATTTGTCGTTCGAACTACTGGCGACCTGAAACGCCCTCGCTCAAGGAACTACTGTTGGCGGTTCATAAAACATTACTTTCGAAACGAATATTTTACCTGGATGCCTTAATGCAACAGGTGGCGCCTGCTCCCAGCAAATGTTTGTCGTGTAAATTGTAGCTTAAGTTGAAGTCGCTTCGAAGGTAGTGCCGCAATGCAAACGTTTCGTTTACGATGAGATAAACAATTTTCCTTAGTGAAAAATAAATGCATGAACACATGCAACTCGGATAATTATCCCATAATACCATACGAAAAAATAAAACATGATATATTTGTATTTTTATAAGGAAGAATCCACAGCTCATTTAAAGGTTTTACCATGGTTTTTTACAATTCTAGACCCTTTCAGATGGCCTATAAAAGGCATGGTTTTCATCCACCTCTCTTTGATAAGGCTAGTTTTAGCATTCCTTATAATTAAATAAATGTGTCGCACAAAAACCTGCAATACGTTTAGTGCTTTATACGCATAACACATGCATCGGTTATGGGAGATTGTTTTATAGCGCTTAAAATTGTAAGGTCTGCTATAAAACTCCTTGTTTCAATGCAGTTAATGAAATGGCGCAGGCGAGCTGGACAGAATAAACAATAATGATCCTTGGAGAAGGGAAACAAGGGGGACGAGGTACGAACACAGGTATCTAAACACTGATTAGTGTCGTGATGAAGGCGAGTTGGTTAATGGTAAACGGAAATAAACAGCACGCAAAAATAGACCAGGGCGAAAGGAAGATGCGAACGACACAAGCGCTGGACTTAGAACTAAACATTAATTGAAAAAAAAAAACACCAACAAAGAAAACCGCAGTATCGCTTCATCAGTTGTCAAGATAAACCATTCCTTTTTTCTTTTTTTAAAGAAAAACCGATGTTTGACTGACGAATGCATCTTGCCCCTCTTTTGTTATTGCATACGCTTCGAAGAACTCTCTGGTGGTTTTATTTGTGCCCCTTCCGATGATTGTGATGTTGTTCGCATTGTGCTGCCTGTGACGGCAAGCCCAAATTCAACATCACCATTATCCAAAGCGGCACAAATAAAACCACCAGAAAATTATTGGAAGCTTATGAAATAACAAAAGAGGGGCAGGATGCATGCGTCAGCCAATCATCAATTTTTCTTCACAAAAAAGAAATTTCTTACCTTGACACGTTCCTTCGTTTGTGTGTGTTTTTTTTTAATAAATGTTCAGTTGTGAGTACAGCGCTTGCGTCGTTCGCATCTTTTGTGTGTTTTTTTTTTTTTAATAAATGTTCAGTTGTGAGTACAGCGCTTGCGTCGTTCGCATCTTCCTTTCGTCCTTGTCTATTTTTGCGCGCTGTTTATTTCCACTTTCTTTAAACATAGCTATGTGACAGGTGCGCGCTGAAAGAAAACTGTATCTATTCCTGGTATCGAACCAGCGACGTCTTCAATGGAAACGTCTCCCATGTTCGAACCAGGAACCTCTCCACTTGAAATGCTCCACTTGAAATAAGGAGATCCCTGGTTCTTCAAGGATTATTATCGTTTAACCTGTCCAAGATTTCCCTTGAAATTTCTTTTTCTTTTTTTTTTTTGTATGGTATTAGGTAATTTCGATGGTCGTATTTTTTGTTGCTGATTAGTAGGCGCAGTTCTTGCTTTGGTTGTTCGCTTTCTGCTATGGTATTTTTTTTCTCCTTTTTGCCTCCTGCATGCATCTTCATGCATAGGCATTTTGACAAAGATTTTCTCAAACGCCTGTCGCATGTTGGCTGCCCATGCATGTTGGCTTGGACAGCATGCTTGGGCATTCGGCGCCGCTGCCTAGGTGATATTTTTGTTTTTGTTATTTTAACACGTCATTCTCACAAAAGTAAGGCCATGGCCTCCGTTTCATGGCGTTTCTTATGTCACGAATCGCAAGGCTAAGTACTGTGAGTGATCAAGGCGCACGCGACGACGCACGCTTTTAAGCATGCCGCTCTCCGTTTCATAGTTTTTTTTTTTTCCTATCTTTATTGCCCCTAAAAATTGAAAGAGTAAAAGGCAAGAAAAGATGTTCTCTCTTACCGAAAATTGAGGTTGTATGAATAGGTTGGTTAAATCACAAATAATTCCGGTCAAAAATGAGGGGATTAATTTATATTATGAATTACATAGCGCAACACCACAAGGAAATGTAGGAGGAGACAGGACGGAACGCTACTACCAACGGACGTTTAATGTCAATTCTGTAGCATTAAATGTCAGCTGATAGTGGCGATCTGTCCTCTCTCGCTTTTCTCCTTTTCCTTGCCGCGTTGCGCTATCTAATTCATAACATGTTCTACCAACTATTCCACCAGGATACCTTGATGTGGATCAATACATATTCGCAAGCAGTCGCTCTTCAAAAGCTTGTCTGACAACCTTGAGTGCAAACAGCTTATTGGCATTCCTACCGTGTAACCATAAGCACGCCATAGCAATCCATCTATCTAGCCCTTTTGGTTTTTATGGTTTCGTGGCGCGAGCTGCCGCTCGTTATAATTGGTACAGCCATTACCATTCATCCATCCATACATCCAGATTTGACTATCAGACGATCTTCATGCACCAGCAACAAGATGGCGGTGCCCAGAGGCCGCACTGCCGATGTCTATAACAAAGTGTTTCTTTAAAGTTCACATAATTATTAAAAGAAAGCTTTACCAGCTACACTAATGTGCTTTGTGCGACCTACACGACCAGGTAGACATAGTAAGGAGTCTCATCATAACGAACACAGTCGGTTAATTAACTAAAATTTGTTTATTATTATGTTTAATTACAGCAAAACAAAAACGAATGGTTCTAATTGGAAACTTCCTGAGCGTCGTGGGAAACCACTAAATCAGCCCATATTAGAAAAACTTGGAGCACGTGGTCAGCATGGTGTAGCTCTAGCCTTACCACTCCTGCAGCAAGCGCAAATCTGCCTGTGCGATAACGCGGCTGCGCAGTTTATCAGCCTCCTATCATTCGCATGTTTACTCCCCAGTCTCGTGCTTGCTGCATGAGTGATTGCGCGCAACTGTTCTCCCCGCGCGCTCAAAGTTCTTTGCAAAAAATTGCTGATTAACTGGTTTTCGATGACGCTCAGCAAGTTTCGCGTTGTCACAATATCTCTATTTTCACAAGTTCAAAAGTTAATTACCAAATTTAGTTATATATTCGATTTATTGTGGCGATTTACCCCCCCCCCCCCTCGATATTATGTCCCTCTGGAAGTAGAACTCACATACACAAACCGCAATTGTGTATCGTTCCCGACTTTTTTTTTTATTAACAAAGACGGGTTTTTCCTGTAGACAGCGCGTCGGTGTATCACCCTACCAGCAGTGTTGGCTGCAGCGGGTTACAAGTAACGGCGTTACCGGTTACGCGTTACTTTTTTTCGGTAAGGCGTAACGTACCTATTACAATTTTCAAAACACTAACGGGTGACGTGCTTACGTTACCTATTCCGAGTAAGGGGTAAAACGAAGTTACATTACGCGTTACATATTTTCCTCAAGATTAAAAAAAAATATTACAACTTATATATATATATACATATATTTCGTATAGGCGACAAGCCATAAAATATTTTTAGTGTTTAGTTGCGTTGTTTTGCGCCCTTTCCTCGTGAGTATTTAAGTGAAACCATAAAATCGTTCAGCCTTTCCCCTCTCGTGAAGAAGGAAGACCAGCGGAGCTGTACTCGATACACTGTGTGCTTCTTCGTTGTTGTTTCTTTTTCGCGCTGTTTCCTACGATGAAGTCCCACCAACGCGCCCAACTATCCATTCTTCTTTTACAGCTGGAAAGGTTGGCGCCATCTACGAGCGACGGCGGAAACCATAGTGGTTGTGTGCTTGCCGCCGTCGCTTATACATGGCGGTGGCTGTCCGGGTAGGTTTGTGTCGACATACACGGACACGATCCTGGGCAACCTAGCCCTTAAAGGCCGACGACCAGACTCGAGATTCTGCAAGGTAGAAGATCCTCCTCACCATGGGGGAGGAGGAAACCGGAAACGGTAGACAGGGTAGTAGAAAGAGAGGAGGGAGGGAGGGGAGTGTGGAGAGCGCGAACTGGTCGCCGGTCTTTAACACCTCTCCTGTAAAAAAAGATTACGTAATTATGTTCGGTTTCTTCATGGACATGATGTTTCTTGAGATGTGGTGCTTATGCAAACGTTTAACGTTAAAACAGTAAAACTTGCCAATTCATAATTAAACGAGTAGCGCCAAAGTAACATGCGTTATATTTGATCGGTAACGGTAACGCGTTCCTTTTCTTTGCAAGCAAAGGATAATGTGTTTCGCTGCTTTTTGTTTCCTGTAACGCTTACAAAACTGCATACGAGTCATCCTGCTTCCTTGTGCCTTCTGTTGCTTTCTTCCTATTTTGAAAACAAAAAAGTTACAGATAAACCCTTACTAAAGATGAGAATTACGGTTCCAGAATCAAGGGAAAAAGAAGCGGCATAAACGAAAAACAAACAAAAAATTGTGAGTAGCTGTAATTGTAACTGTGTTTTGGTCACGTGTGTACAGCTGGAACTCAGTCAGCTGCAATAAGCGTGTGGTATCTTAGCTGTAGATGAGAAATGTAGCGGGTGCGGTAAAGCCGTTGGCCTGGGGTCTTGAACGTGAACCACGCAATAGTGATTCACGACCGCACGATGGTACGATGCTCACCCAGATCGAAACGGGCACTGGTAGGGATGGAACCCAGGATTCCCGTGATCTGCAGTGCGAACGTTCGTTCCATGCGCTTCGAGCTAGTGTCTGGTTATATACTAGGCCACCGACCTCCCATAATGCGAGAAAGGAAGAAACAGAGCTGCTAGAAGCGAGATCTTTAGAGAAGTAAACACAAAAAGACAAATATATAAAAAGTGAAAAAAAGAAGGAAGAAAAAAAAACACGAAAAAATATCTTTTAGACGTTCTACTTCCTGCACTGTCGTCCCCATTTTTCATTTGTTTCCTTTCTTTTTTTATTACTACACTTTCTTTCCTCATTCAGGAAGGGAAATAAAGGCGGCAAAACTACTAAGGAAAGCGGTCGTGCCTTTGATGCAGCGACGTGAGTTCAAGGGGATGCCCATTGGATAGATCCAGGAGCGCTCTTCAATTGTCCGCCCTCACTGAAAAGACTAGGAGGAGGAACGCTCCCACTTTCTAGGAAGAATGGAACTCGGATTGGGGTTTCAAGTGAAGTTATACTCCGACTCTGAAGATATCTACTTCATTGTTTCGATGTCGCTTTATCTTAAATGCGACTGCATTTCATCGATAAGCTCCCCCCCCCCCCCCCCCTGGCCCCCACCCCCACCCACACACACACTTCACAGTGCCTCACAAGAGAAAGGCGCGGAATGAAGAGGACTTCATTGAAGAGAAGCGGCCGCTCACCGAGACCTAGCCTATCTGTCGTCGTTCCAATAAAACGCCGTAAAAGAGTGAACAGCTTTTAGCTGGGCACAGAGAAGTATTGCGTGCTCCACGGCCACCTCTTTGCAAAATCTTAGTGGGATAAGTTAAGAAATCGAATTTTGCGTTCCCTTCAAAAGAGACCAACGCTTTTTCTTACTGACAATGTACATAGAAGTGCCCAAATAAATTGAAATGAAGGGCCCGCGCAAACGTCCTTTTCCGCGGTGCATCCGAAAACTGTACATCCGGTTCCGTAAAACGTACGCCCTCCAACAAAAATGTTCATATTAGGATTTCGCTTCAAATGAACATATATTACCTATATATATATATATATATATTTTTTTTTTTCAGAAAAAAAGGTACACCTAAATTGTGCTTCTTGAAGGTGAAGATATGCTTTTGTTATACTGACTTGCACGACGGTGAAAACACTTAGAAACAAAATGGCGGCGCACATCAGTAGAATGAAGATCAAGGTAGGCTACAATATTCGCGATTCGATAACAATAGGTTTACTTCCGCAGTGCTTCTAGATGTGTCAAAAAACCTTTGGCACTATAAGTAGTAAAATTGTTTGTACTAAACTCAACAGGTTCGGTCCTAGGTGCCACTTTTTCTCTCTCCTAAAAGGGTACCTTTCGGTACGTTCCCGGTTTGTGTTCAATTATCATAGAACTAGTAATACTTCCTTTAAGGTTCGTTTATACAAGTGCATTTGACTGCGTTTGACCGCGTTAAAAAGGCGATGCAGCCATCTTTGTACTGTGTGCCAATACTGCGTAGAACTAATCTCTAACGCGAATGACCCATGAAAAGCCTGTTCGTTTTTAACCACACGCAATCAAAATAACAATGAAATTAAAGAAAAACGAGCAGCGTTCACTCCCTAAACTTCGCAACCAAAACAATTGGGCCACGCGCTGGGGTTGCCAATTGAGCCGATTATATGCCGCTATTTTTGATCATTGCCACGCGCTTGGGTTGCCGAAGCATATGACATATGCTGAGTTCCAGACATTGTTATGGCTCGGCCACTGTCGTTGTCTCAGCGATTGGACACGGGCCAGTACCCGAATGCTTCCCGAGCTGTCAATTATCGCCAGCCTAAATCGAGTGCTCACGCAATGACCGGGTGCAATCTATGAGCTTTACTCGAATACCGTCACCGGGGAATACTGCAATCCTCAAGCTACGTCATCAGGTTTTGTGAAGGAGAGATTAAAATAAATCGCTCGCTTTTCACCTTGAAATTACACCGCTACAAAGGAGTTTCTTGGTAAGCGGCGTTGCGTGCGAGTATGCGTGGGTCCCACAAGTGCCAGTAAGCTCGCGTAAAGTGAAAATCCTTCCAATTGAATATCGTTGCCCCACCCCTTTAAGACCGCTCGCTTCGAGCTGTCGCTATGGTGACCTTTACGACGCCTCAGTGGGGAGCTGCTGTGCTGCACGACGCAAAACAGCGCAACCGAATCGATGCCACTGGTAGAACGAGCCTTTAGTGCTGGAGTGCTGCAACCGTCCGTTTTGTCGCCTTCACTATTTAATTTATATGTCGATGACCTTCCTATTGTTATAACAGAAGGAAAAGTTTTCTAGTACGCAGGCGATACGCTTCTGTTATCGTGAGACGCAGATTACCACGTTGCTGTTCAAAACCTTCAGAATAACATCATTCCCAGGATGAACTGAATTCATTTAAACTTTGGTAAAAGTAAATGCTTCTATGACGGAAGTTTGTACATTTCAAATGTTGACACAAGCAAGTCGAGCTCCACCATCCAGTGGCTGTACACATTTAAAGCTGCAGAACACGCGATTGTAATCCCATTAATTATGTAAAATTAATAAAATACCTGGGATTATATTTCAACGGTGCTTTACCTTGGTATACGCAGATGTCGTATTTGTGCATGCAATTGTGAAGTGTTTTATGGCGTCTATATATTATTAAGATGTTGTTGCCTTTCTATGTTAGGTAAATGTTAACTCAAGCTACGGCGTATAGCTACTTGCGCTACTGGATAACCTTTTGTTCGGGATCTGGGATGGAAGTTTAAAAACGCTGCATACAAAACGACGTCTTCCGAGAATTTGACTTTGATTTGATAGGCCGTGTGACGAAACAAATTATAATGAACGCACGCGACCCTATTCTGTACCTGATATTTTGAACAACCTGCCGAACATTTCATAAGTATTACTTTAAAACAAAAAATTAAAAATTCGATGGAAAACCTAGAACAGTAAAACTCGTTTGCAGGTACTTGATTTCGTATTCATTTGATTTCCTCTCAAACCACCTTGAATCTATTTTGTTGTTTTGGTACTGTTGCTTTCAATTTATTCTGCTTCGTTGACAGTGTCGCTTTGTGAATGTGTATTTAGTTTTTTGTGCTTCATAACTTGTTACGCCATTTGCCGAGCAATGCACTCAAGCCCCTGAAGGCGAAGACGACTCGATACTGTAGATTGAAAACCTAAGTTTCGAATAAGAAAACAACCATTTATTCCATTCTGTTCTAATTAATTTTATTCTATTCTCTTCACCTCTAAAAAAATGTGCGTTGTCATAAGCGTTACGACTCCTTGCAAAAGATGTGTTCACCAAATCAAAGGGACATCTTTTAAGTAACTGGAGCCTTTTGCTACTTCTCTAATTTATCTCGCCGCAAGCGATCCGGTGGCAGGCAAATTGTGGGGAAGAAAAAAAAAAGCGGTTCTTACAGTAATCATGACGAAGATACGCTACAATGAATGGAATGCGGCACGAGCTACTAAATTACACAGGTAAGAGTAGTAACGGCTTTCTCTCAGTTGTTTGATTACGTCTTTTTTTTTTTTTAAACTCCAACCTAGTTGTTAGGATTCTCTGTTTTTACGACGCCAGATTCACATCGGCCCGTCTAAAATGTCTTGTCAAGAAGTCTCATGGCCATGGCTTTAACATTGGCAGAAAGATATACACGCCTCCACGTAGCGACCTCAAATTACAATGAAATTTGTTCGAAGTAACTGTGAGAATGCGTTCGAACAGCAAGTAGACAAAAAGACAGCTAGCATTTGCGTTTACCCATGAATTCTTGTAATTAGAACTCGAGCCTTGGACGTCCCCACGCACTGTGGCAACGTTGTCTAAGAGGGATATTGACGTTTGCTATCGAGTCATTCCATGCCAAGCACACGGCAATATATTTCATGTCGGGGATATTGCCGTGGGCGCAGCTGACCAAGCGGGCAGCGCGCTCGTGTCCTAATCGTTATCGCGCTCTCCTTCCACGCAGAAAGCCAGGATTCGATTCCTGGCTGCAGGTACGTATTTTTGTTTTTTCTATTGTGATGTTCTGGTAAGTCTGAGAACCGTGTTGCTAATTCGAGGTTAGAAAGTTCTACGCGTCGAGCCTTCTACGCCGACCATTCGAGAAGCCCATGCGTGTACATAGATAGGGGCTTCGCGTGGCGATCCAAGGTAAGTCTCGCCCCAGCGCTCGATCCTGCGGTTTCGCCGACAGCGACGCCCGCGACGCTCTGCTGTTTTCTTCTGTTCCCTTTTTGTTTTTGGCACAAGTTCGCCCCATTAAACGTTTGGTTTCTTCAGTTATCATTGCCTCATCAATTGTCATTCTTGACATTTTGGTGGAGGTCGCGGTACGCATGTCCGTTCAGCGCACACCTGCGAGGGCCCGCAGTGCAAGTCCGACCACAAGCCCCCGAGGACCCAAGGAGGAGAGGACCGAGACCCGATCAAGTCGCCATAATCTGGGCCTA
Organism: Ixodes scapularis; assembly: GCF_016920785.2. Lineage (NCBI taxonomy): Eukaryota > Metazoa > Arthropoda > Arachnida > Ixodida > Ixodidae > Ixodes > Ixodes scapularis. The sequence goes on from NW_024609837.1 coordinate 73,114,535, forward strand.
GCCCCGGACCTTGGACCACTGCCGGAGAGGGCAAAGAAGCTGTCGAAGCCGACGATGAACACCACGTCGCAGCCAGACGGAACGCGTCCGACGTCCATCGTCTAAGTGCAGGCCCCACCAAGAACGCCACGGAATTTAAGTGCGAATCTTCATGAAAATGTGGACGACTGTTTGGGACAGTACGCACGCGTCGCACGGTTCAACGAATGGGGTCCTGAGCAGAGCCTGCGAAATGTTTACTTTGCTCTGGAAGACACTGCACGCACCTGGTTCGAGAACCACGAAGCGTCAATTTTGTCGTGGCAAGATTTCCAGGCGGAACTTCGACGCACGTTCGCCAGCCAGCAGCGACGTCAGCGGGCCGAAGAACTTCTTCAAGCAAGAAGCCAAGGGCCAAACGAGAACGTCACAAGTTTTGTCGAGGACATTCTCCGCCTCATGAGGCGCGCCGACCCAAACGCTCCTGAAGAGAAGAAGCTGTGGTCCCTGATGCGAGGACTGAAAGAAACCATCTTTGGAGGCCTTGTGCGGAACCGGCCTATGACCGTCCAAGGCTTCATCACCGAGGCAACGAACATTGAACGTGCCCTTCAACCACGCGCCTCCCACTATAAGAGACTTCCTGGCTTCGCTGTCCTCTCGCCGTATAGCGGCAACACCCCGGACATACGCGAGATCATCCGGGACGTCGTCCGGGAGGAAATCAAGAGGCTCATGCCTGCTACCCACCAGCCTGCTTCGGTGTCAATAGCCGAAGTTGTCCGCGAGGAGGTCCAGCGGGCATTCCAACCTGAGGCTCCTGCCGGCGTAGCAGCACCCGAGGAGCCCTCTTTGACCTACGCCCCGGTAGCTCGGAGACCGGCGTCAGCTGCCCAGCGGTATTCGACGCCACCTCGACGTGTCCTACCAGAGCCACAGACATTCCGACGACGGAAAGGGCAGCCCCAGTTCGTCCGCACTGAACGACCGGCGCCACGGAATACGGATATGTGGCGCACGGCCGATCGACGACCGCTGTGTTATCACTGCGGCGAGGCCGATCACGTCTACCGGAGGTGCCCGTACCGACAAATGGGCCTGCGAGGCTTTTCCCGAGCGACCCGCGACCTCGCCTTGGGGAGCGGCCAAGGGACATCGAGGAGTACCTCCGACGACCCCTGTCCCCGGTGCCGACTCCACCCCGAGGTTCCCGTTCGCCTTCGCCTCGACGTTCGCTTTCGCCTTTCCGCCGCTCTCACCGCGACAGCCTGTCGCCCCTATCTCGTCGGGAAAACTAAGTGCGGCAACGCCTGGAGGTGGCGTTGCCGAAGACGACCGAAGCAAAGAGCTTCAAGAACGACGGAGCGCTCCCACTCTCCAGACGCCCCGCATCACAAGAGGCGCTTGTACCGGTGTCCAATAAACTAAACATTATTATCAAAGGCCACGACGCATCGGCACTCGTAGACACCGAAAGGACTACTCAGTCTTGAGTGGGAGGCTCTCCAGCCGCCTTCGAAAAGTGACGACGCCGTTGGAGGGTCTGCAGATACGAACTGCTGGATGACACCTCATTACACCTGTCCGGATGTACACTGCTCGAGTGAAAATCTACGGTGAGAAGTGCCCTGTCAAGTTCGTCGTTCTGCAAGACTGTTCAAGGGACGTTATCCTCGGAATGGACTTTCTCTGCTAGTATGGCGCCGTCATCGACCTCGGGGCAAACCGGCCGACTCTACGAAAACCTGCTCCACGACCGGAGGAACCCAAAGCGACGTCATCCGCGCTACGAGTCCTCGCAAACCACGTGAACTTACCGCCGCGGTCGAGTGTTTTCGTATTCGTCGGGGTCGATGAGACTTTCTGCGGCGACGTTCTGCTCGAAGAAAGCCTCCAGTTGCTTCTAGGAAGAGGGATCGGCATTGCAAGAGGCGTCGCGGAGCTCCAAGAAGGACATACTGTTGCACTCGTAACGAACTTCCGACGGGAGGCTCAGCAGCTTAAGAAAGGCACCGCCATGGGTCACGCCGAGGAACTCCCGGACTCGGCCGCAATCGCCGGAATATCAGAAGACCTCTCTTCGTGGCCACCCAAGACAACGCCGCCTTCGTACTTTGACATCGACCCAACCCCACCTACCCCACAACGACGACAACTCAGTGACCTTCTCGCCGAATTCAATGAGTGCTTCTCCGCGTCGTCAAAGGTGCGCCAAACGACCGCTGCGAAACACCGAATTTTCACTGAAGACAACGCGCTTGCTGTTCGTCGGTCGCTGTGCCGTGTCTCTGTGAAAGGGAGAGAAGTCATCCAGAAGCAGGTCCAAGGAATGCTCGACGACAACATTGTCCAGCCCTCAAGCAGTTCGTCGGCTTCACCGGTAGTCCTGGTGAAAAATAAAGACGGGACTCTTCAGTTCTGCGTGCCGACTGAACGCCGTAAAAAAAAAAAAGGACGTGTACCCGCTGCCACGCATTGACGACACTCTGGACCGGCTACGCCGCGCCCGTAACTTTTCGTCGATGGACGTGAAGAGTGGGCACTGGCAGATTGAGGTCGACGAACGAGATCGTGAAAAGACTGCCTTTGTCACGCCGGACGGGCTGTACGAATTTAAAATGATGCCGTTCAGACTGTGTACAGCACCGGCGACGATCCAGCGCGTAATGGACACTGTTCTTTCCGGCTTGAAATGGCAAAGTTGTTTCTTCTATCTCGACGACGTCGTGGTATTCGCAAGCGAGTACGACGAGCACCTGAGACGTTTGCGAGCCGTGCTAAAGGCTATCCAGAATGCCGGACTGAAAATGAAGCAGTCAAAATGTCGGTTCGTTTATGGCGAGCTCAAATTCCTGGGCCATGTCGTGAGTGCTCAATGTGTAAGTCCTGACCCTCGCCGAATTTCCGAAGCCGTCAGACAAGAAAGCCGTACGAAGATTTCTTGGGCTGTGCGCTTACTACAGAGGTTTCGTTCGCGATTTTGCCTAGATTTCTGCACCGCTCACGTATCTCACGAAGGACGACGTGAACTTCCAGTGCGGGGAGGAGCAAGAACAAGCGTTCAACGAACTAAAGGAAAGACTCCAGGCACCCCCTATCTTCGGACACTTCGATCCATCAGCGGAAACGGAAGTTCACACAGACGCTAGCAACACCGGGCTAGGCGCGGTGCTCGTCCAAAGAAAAGACGGAGCAGAGAGGGTGATTGCTTACGCAAGCCGGACACTGTCCAAGGCAGAGAAAAATTACTCAACAACCGACAAGGAATGTCTCGATGTCGTCTGGGCATTAACGAAGTTCCGCCCGTACCTGTACTGGATCCCGTTCCGCGTAGTCACGGACCACCACGCGCTCTGTTCGCTCGCCAACCTCAAGGACCCGTCAGGATGCCTCGCTCGCTGGAGCCTTCGACTGCAAGAATTCGACGTGACCATTCTGCACAAGTCTGGCCGCAACCATAATGACGCAGATTGTTTGTCTAGGGCCCCAGTCAAAGCTCCTCCCGACAGCACCGACGACGACGATGACGCACGTTTTCTCGGAGCAATTACAGATACCGACATGGGAGCACCTCAACGAGACGACCCCGAACTTCGCGCCGTGATCGACCACCTCGAAGGTCAAGAAAGTTCTGTTCCGCGATTCTTGGCTCGAGACTTGTCAAGCTTCATTCTGCGGCAAGGCGTGCTCTTCAAGAAGAACTTCGGAACCAGCAACCATGCCTGGCTGCTGGTTGTTCCTTCCAGCCTGCGAGAAGAGATGTTTCAAGCATGCCACGACGACTCGACGGCTGGACACCTTGGCTACAGCAGGACGCTCGCCCAGATTCGTGAGAAGTAGTATTAGCCGAGACTCCCGAAGACCATCCATTTGTATACACGGTCGGTCGTGCCATGAGTGCCAACGACGTAAGAAGTCTCCGACAAAGCCAGCAGGACTCCTGCATTCGATATCTGCCCCGACTACGCCATTCCAGCAGGTTGGAATAGATTTACTTTGACCGTTCCCAACATTGACGCAAGAAAATCGTTGGATTATCGTCGCGACGGATTCTCTTACACGATACGCCAAGGCGAAAGCCCTTCCGTCGGGAACAGCGGTGGAAGTCGCCAAGTTTTTCGCCGAATTTATTCTCCTTCGACGTGGCGCCCCCGAAGTCTTGATAACCGACCGAGGGTCATTGTTCTTGGCTCAGCTCACGGAAGAGATCCTTCGGCTCAGCCACACCAGCCATCGTCGGACCACCGCGCACCGTCCGCAGACAAACAGCCAAACAGAGCGGCTTAACAAGACGATGGCCGACGTGATCTCCGTGTACGTTGACGTAGAGCACACGACGTGGGGCGAGGTGTTACCATACGTCACGTTCTCCTACAACACCACAGCACAAGAAACAACCGGGTTTACATCATCCGAGCTGGTGCATGACAGAAAAGTGACGACAATGCTGGACGCGATGCTGCCCCATGAGCCAGTGGATGACGGATGCGACGATGCCCATGCGGTCAGTGAGAGACCAGAAGAGGCTCACCAACTAGCTCGCTTTCGAATCCACAATCAAGAGTGAGTCGACGCACGCCGGTATAACCTTTGTCGCCGGGACGTCCACTTTCAACCCGGAGACCGGGTATGGGTGTGGACTCAAATACGGCGCCGCGGACTCAGCAAGAAGCTTCTCAAACGATATTTCGGATCCTACAAAATCATTTAACGCCTCGGCAATCTGAACTACGAAGTTCTACCCGACGCAACGCGCCCATCTGCAAGACGCCAGCCACGACCCGAGGTGGTGCACGTCGTCCAGCTCATGCCGTATTACAAACGATAGAACTACGGACTCTCGTCAAAGAGTGAACTGTGGACTGTGGCTCCCGTCTCTGGTAGTCTTTTGCTGTGGATTTGTATTTTCGTGTTGTGGTGCATCGGGATGATGCACTTTTTTAAAGGGGGGAATAATGCCGCGAGCGCAGCTGACCAAGGAGGCAGCGTGCTCGTGGCCTAACGATTACCGCACTCTCCTTCCACGAAAAAAGTCAGGGTTCTATTCCTGGACGCGGGTACGCATTTCTGTTGTCTCTAATGTGATGTTCTGGAAAGTTTGAGAACCCTGTTGCTAATTCGAGGTTAGAATGCTCTACGCGTCGAACCTTCTACGCCGATCATTCCAGAAGCCCGTGCCTGTGCATAAGGGGTTTCGAGTGGCGAGCCAAAGTCAGTCTCGCCCCAGCGCTCGATCCTGCGGTTTCGCCGACATCGACCCCCGCGACGCTCTGCTGTTTTCTTCTGTTCTCTTTTTGTTTTGGGCACAAGTTCGCCCCATTAAATGTTTAGTTTCTTCGGTTATCATTGCCTCATCAATTGTCATTCGTGACAATATGCACGAAAAAAGTAATTTGAGTAAAAACGCCTCTGAAGGTAAAAAAAGCTTTTTTTTTTTTTTAAAGTGCATTTTTATTTTTGCTGGTATCATGCTCTATATATCTGGAATTTGCTTAAAACCTACATTGTTAAGATAGAGAGTGTTATAAGAACAAAAAAGAACAACAAAAAAACAACGTTTGAGTATCAAGCAATTGTAAGTGGGCGCCTAATCACTTATTAATATGCCCTATTTTGGAATAAAATCCAATCATTGACAGACGCCATTTGACTCTAAATAGAAGGTTCACAAAAGAAGATACTTTATGAGATTGCTTTGTTGTCTATTAGTCAACTTGAATTTGGGTGTTAGCTACAAGACTTTTTTTAATTTGTTCTCATAGAATTGATGATTGAATTGCGTGTGTTAAATATTCAGTCTCGTTTGGTTGTATTTTAATTAAATGACATAATCTCTAATACATGCAGAAGCATGATCTACTGAAAGCCAGAAGAAGCAATGTGAGCAGTGGTGCCCCGAACTTTCGAGATAGCTGAAAGTTCAAGCCACGTCATCTGTCAAACATGCCAAAGAAAAAAAAAAAAAAAATAGAAATATACCTTTTGCTCCTGCTGAGACTTTTTTTTATTGGGATTTTTTGGTTATGCTTTTAAGCAGCCATCTCACATGAGACGAGTCTTGGCGTTCACCAGGAAGATTTTAACGGTTTGAGAGGCCTCCGCAAGGTCTTCAAGGCTCTTTTGAAAAAAAGAAAAGAAAAGAAAAGCTTTATTCGGTTGAAGTGTACGTTATCCTTGCTTTCATGCATTCATATGCTTTTTACGTTACGTAAAAATACTGGCTTCTTAATTTTACTTTACTTCTGTCCAGGTAATTGTAGACGAACGCAAGCCTGCACCGTCTTGTCCCCAAGTTTGGAAATGCATACTGTGCGTCGGCCTCTTTAAACAATTTTGTCAAACAAAAACAAAGAACAACTATAAGCAAACAAACTTTGCAACACGAAAAATAATCATTTATAAGCAAAACAGAAATATCAAGTACCAGGATGGTATTCAACTGATCTATGAATTATGACGTCTGTACAAGACAGGCTTTCACATTCACTTTTGTTTTGCAAGCATAAAGACTTGATGGAGATGAAACAACATTAATGTGTCATCCTAAAGTGAAGAAAAAGAAGCACTTCAAATGCCATATCGTAAGCACCACAGTTCCAATACCTTATGTACCTCTTTATAGAAAACGAAATAAAGATGGATCCATCTACTGAGCACAAAACGGGTGATTGGATGTAACTTCCTCTCCAACACCCGTTTTATTTTGTTTTTCTTTTTTTTTTTATGCGGTGTTTATGCTCAAAACTTGCCCAGAGTTTCTGCACGAGCAATACCAGACACGCGTTGGTTGGCGCAGAAGCTACTAGATGGCGTACCTTTTTGAAAAGTGTCTATTCTGCTGCGTAAATGGACCTTCCATGTATTTACCGACGTACACATCGCGACACTCTTAGCGCGAACACTACATCGGCGCATTTCCGCATTTTACTTCTAAATACTATTAGCGAGCGCGAAAATTTATGGCTTACATTATACAACTAAATGAGCTCTTTTCGAAGCAATATTAACTTGAATGACATGATTTGGTTTCAAGAAAAAAAAAAAAAAAACCTGAAAAACCGGCGATTGCTTGTTCGCGCTATCAGTGTCACGCTTTGTAGATTAAAAAAAAAAAATCCATTGAATCGGGTTGCCCCACCAACATGGTAAACGCTGCGGACAATTGTGTGGGACTGTTTCCTCACGACTCGGAATGTCTTTGTAGCGTGAATATGCTCGTTTTACGCATGAAATTCAAATTCCTTCACTTCGGTTCTTACCCTTTAAAGAGGCGCTCTTCAACAAACGCTCCTCGGCCTGCAAACGCACTAATTAATCCGTCCGCTAAAAGCGGTGCAGACGTGCGCCACTTTCGTAATGACCTTTCAAAATGGCGGCACGCCTCGTAAACATCGCTCTGTCGCGCGGAACTCGACATCTGCGCAGTTTTCGCTCACATTTAATAACTCTTTTCTGTGTGTGACGATTGCTCGTGTATTTTATTATTTTTCGCGATATCCCCGTCATCCACTAATTGCCTCAAATTGAAGGGGGGGGGGGGGGGGGCATAACAGTCGCACAGTCAGAATAATCTCTCGCAGAAATGAAAGCTGTTAGCCGAGAAAAGAAGATTGTTTGGATCCGCGAGAGATGTTGAAAATGCGAGACAAGCACTGATCAAGTGCAAATGAAGATGAGGGCGGGCCTGCGTTCGCGCACCGACGGAAACGGGCTCGCTCCACTTTGTATAACTCTTCTATAACTTGAGCGGAGTGGACGTTCGGAATACAACCCAGAGTCTCTGAGAAGCTGCTGCTGTTCTTGCTCTTCAGTTCAACGGGGGAATATTAGCGATATTCATCGCGTGTTCTTGAGCCTACTTTCACGGCTTTGGTTTTTGACTGCCAGGCGCTGTCAACGTCTGACTCACTTGAGAAGGATGAGTCGAGAGCGAACCTGTGTACGTTACGCAAGATAAAGTGAGTGAGCCTCTATGGGCTTTTGATGCTTTCGCTGTAGATGAGCAATTTAGCCAGTACAGTAACACCGCTAGCCTGGCGTCTTTAACGTGCATCACGCAGCGGTGGTACAAGAACACAAACGGTTTGAAGCTCATCCCGATCGAAAGGGACATAGGCGGAGATTGGTGCCAGGATCCCTGGATTCTGCAGCGCGAGCATTTGTTCCACCTGATCCGAGCTGCGGCGCGTCCACAGTCTCGGTCATTTGAATGGTTGCTACCCATTTTTCTCGGACCCCCACGCCAAGAACTTGTCTGTAGACTGAGTACAAAGAGTGAGTGGGTGCTCGTATGCAAAGGGAGTCCGTGTAACGGCCTAAAATGGCGAACCCGTCTCGTCCTCGGTAGTGGCACTCCGTAGTAACGTGAGCTAGGAAAGTTGGAGCGTCTCATCGGCATGCAAATGAGGCCGATAATTCCACCCCACGTTCCCCTCACTGCCGAGCGCGCCTAATCCTTCCGAAGTGCCGTTCGGGCGAGTGAGTATATTTGCATAGAACGCGAGGATTCTCCCGGGTGTTTAGGCAAGAAATGGGGTGAAGGGAGGAAATATGTGGCGAGTTTGACGGACGACGAACCGGCGGTACAGCGTGCTTTGTTAGCGAGGTGGGCGGCAGAAACCTCTGGGGTCCGATTTCGGTCAAGGGTAGAGCAAGAGCGCTCTCGGCTGCTGATTGGGCGTGGCGCCACAAATCGCGAGCAAAACACGAAAAATGTTCCAGAAGCAGCGACTCATCATGATGAAACATTATGCGGCGACTTTGCATAACAGAACTATATATTTAATCGGACGTTTCGTCTGCAGTACAGGAGACATGACGCGTGATACAAGTTGGCAGTAATGATTCATAAGACACCACTACCAAAATTCCTGTTTAAGGAGGTCCACGTACACTTTGAGAAGGGGGCCACGTTTGCAGTTGCAAGCCGATGAATCACTCCAAATGCGCCATGACTCCTACTGTCTTCGTGGGCCACAGCCTTGTTCGCGCGCCAAGGCCGAAGCGTTCTCCAAGTCAAAAGTGTGACCTGTTGTTCAACAATGGTCAACCAGTTTCGTCTTTGTCCTTATGGCATGTGCGTTCTTCGCCAACTCCCGCCTGTGTTCTTCCATACAGATGCAATTCTCGCAGCCGGTCTCTATAATATAGGAATCGACACCATCAGGGTAGCTCAATTTGTACACCGCACCACTAGGACTCTGGAAGGATGTTCTGTTTTGGTGTGGAAATGCGCTCACGTTGCCTAAGATGAGGTTCGAAAGTTGTTCCGATGTTTAAACTACTTATTTTTAGCAATATTTGAAGGTCTTCGCAAAAACACTCGGTATAACTTAGATTTTCTTTTCTTTTTTCTTCTTAAAGTTGTGTTGGTTTCGCTCACCGCTTGTCCGAAGAAAGTGTCCAAGTAATGGTTAAGAGCTGCCTATACTTCGAGCCCGACGTTCCGCGACTCACGCCGCAATGGCTAAACTCTCGCATTCCCTTGCAAAGTGCCAATGCCCCTCCTCGCGCGCCGGTCGCATCCGACGCCAAAGTTCTTCGAGTGTCCAGATCGCAACGAAGTTTAATATTAGCATTGCGTATTGCTTTCTGCAATGAACACCTATCACCTGCACAAAACAATAACCTAAAGTTAAAGAACGTGCATCGCGGTAAAAGTGTGTGCTATTTTGTATTTCGCCAAGCGCAAGCTCAAAAAAAAAAAAGTAAAGAAATTACCCTGTAATCTTTGGGGACATCTACGTGTTTAGACAACACAAACTCATTCAGCCTGCGACATTTGGCGACTTCTCATACCACTGTAGATAAATACAGGAAAAAAAAACTTGAGTCAGTCCTGTTGGACTTCTAATCTGGGTTCTTTATAAGCATAACGAAGCACCATTCCAAAAAGATTGTAGTTTCTTGCCTGATAATAAGTTTATAATTCTGACCATGGGTTCCAAATAACGGGCGTCGTGACCGGTGATTACTTTGTGATACAGACACCGACAGGCTATGAAACACGAGCTGTGGCTTAGTATGCTACCGCTTCTGGTTTCGAGATGCGTTCGTCTGCGTTTCTGTTGGTTAATGCTGAAGTTCATTTACTGTCGAGCCATAAGGACATGCTGGGGACTTGCCACACCCCCGCGTTCCTGGAGCTGTCAATATCTTTATCAGCAAACGCTTGCACTTTCACCTGGATGATCCCTGAGCCAAGGACTAGTATTGACTTCAACTACGGCTTCAACTACAGTTACCTTACATACTGCCTAATATTCGGGGGATATAATGGGGGATTCGCAAAAAATATCCCGGTTAAGAAAAAAAAAAACAAAAAAAAAACAGCCTTTGGCGCTCTTTAAATTAGAGCTATAACGAATGAAATTCATCGAAATTGCTGGATGAAAGCACACGTTAATTTAGCATGAAAGAATCTGCAGAAAAATCGGTCGGGCTTTGATTAGCTGCTCGGAAGCAATCGAAGCTCCCGTTAGTGAAATAGACGTTCTCCCTAGTTTCACCGCGTGGGCAGTGTCTAAGCCGACTACCCTGGTCATTTAACTCGTCGAAGAACAATTACGAAGAAAGCGTAAAATAACACCGATTTCCTAATGGCCCACGGTAATGAGGTCAATCAGGTCGATTTTGTATGAAGCAGCTCCTTGCACAAGCGGTTTTGGTTTTTGTATCTTGATTATACTGGGAGGCCGTTCGGGTCTACAACTAATTAAGGAATTGAGTTTTTTGTTTCGGCTGTCTCTCGTTTTGTTTCTTTGTACATCCTCGAGTATTTCGAGCAATGGAGCTCACCGTCGTATGGTAGATACGTAACGCACTTATGATCGTCGGAAATGTTCGCAACGTTTTTCAAAATTTTGTAGGAGCGGCAGTTTTTGCAAGCTCCGAATCGAAATAGCAACTCCAGACTTCGTTTATCACGAGGTACGACGTGATGTAAAATAGAACTTCCCTTACTTTCATACAAAATGCTACACTCCAATATGGCCGCAAATATTGCGATATTTCGCTCGAAAATGTATTAATCACTTGCTGTTACAACGATTTTTTTTAAATAATTTTTGAGAGCGCAACAGCTATAGTAGCTTAAAAAGAAAAACCTTGAACTTTGTTTTTCTTTTCATGGTTCCTACAAAAAGACAACAAAATGTGTCCTCCTTCTATTTTTTTTTTCTTCTTCATATTAATTGAATGAACCAAACCTGTTCGATCGCGATCGATCATCAACTCAATTAGCGCCATGTTCTTCATGTGCATATGCACTTTTGAAAACATCATACACCAAATGCAACTTAAAAAAAAAGAAAAAAAAAAGCTCCGGTGTACTTCTTATAGCGCTTCTCTTAGGCGCCCGTTTCTGGCTTGAGCGCCGTCGCCGTTGCCGTCGCCGTTGCCGTCGCCGTCGCTGTCGCCGTCGATGTCAAAGTCGCCATCGGCGTCGGCGTAACCGGGCGTTCTATTATGGGATGTTTCCCACATGACGTCACACGGCGCCTAAATAAAACGGGAATATTTCCCCACTAAATCTCGCGGAAAAAAGATCCTCGCAAAATTTGGCGGAAAAACCTCCCCGTTAGATTTAGCGGAAAAATTTCCCCCCTAAATTTAGCAGAAAAAATTCTTTTCTAAATTTAGCAGGAAATTTAGCGAAAATGTCCCACTAAATTCCCTCCGTACCTTCCCTCCTCCTCTTCAAATGCTGCGCTTTAACTCAGCATTACAGAGAATTGTAAACGTCTTTATTTTTTTTTTACCTAATTAAAAAAAAAAAAGAAATGAAAGGTACGTTTATAACTCTCCTTAACACCGAATGAAAGCGAAACTTTTGAGGAGGAGGAGGGTAGGGTATGGAGAGGAGTGTATCACCCCTCTTCCTTCCACGCTAATTTTAGCGGAGAAATTTTTCCGCTAAATTTATTGGGAAAATTTTATCCTCGTGACGCCACACGTCACGTCACGCGCGATATCACATCTGTCGTCACAGGTGACGTCACAATGATAAAATTAGGGGGAAGATTTTTCCGCCAAGTGTAGTGGGAATATTTTCAATGTTAGATGCATGTGACATCACGGAGATAACCCTCGCGAGGGCGACCCTCGTAACCCTCGTGAGGGTAACGCTCATGTCCCTCGTGAGCGTAGCCCTCCCAACCCTCGTTACCCTCCTGAGGGTAACCGTCACCAGGGTTACCCACGTATCCTTCGTAAGGGGAACCCTCGTAGCCCCCACGAGGGTAACTTTCGTGACGTCACACGTGACGTCACGTGTTACGTCATTATGGGAAACATCCCATAATGTAACGCGCGGTTTCGCCGCCGGCGCCGCCGAGGGTGACAGCGACGGCGACGCCGCTCAACCTGGAAACGAGCGCACAAGAGCAGCGCTCTAAAAAAAAATATTCAGTACAACCAGGCTTTATTTTAGAGCGCAGCTCTTAGGCAACCGTCACCGGCTTGAGCGGCGTCGCCGTTGCCATCGGCGTAACCGCGCGTTGCATTATGGGACGTTTCCCATATTGACGTCACACGTGGCGTCACGTGTGATGCCACGAGGGTCACGAGTGACGTCACGAGGAGGGGAGGAGAGAGGAGGAGGTGGGAAGATCAGGGAGGAAGAGGAGGGAGAGGCGGACAAGGGAGGAGGAGGTGGACAAGGAAGGAGTAGGCGGAAGAGAAAGGAGGAGGGGGACGAGGGGAGATGCCAGCCGTCCGTTGTGCAGGCAAGTGATATCACCATTCATAAATCACAGGGAGGCACTTATGAAAACGTGGTGTACTCGTTATCCAAGTGGCCATCTACATGGGTACGGGATGTGCTGTACCCATCGATCTCTGTGGCACGTCAGACGAAGTTGGTAAATTGTGTGCCGCCAATGTCGACAACGTCTTGCTCCTGGTAGCTCTGTATCTCTCGCGTACAGCACTGACCGAATATTTCGTGCAAGACAAAGAAAAACCTCATACCAGTTATGCAGCAAAACATCCCATTGGCCCCGAGAGACGTGCACTCGCTGCTCTGCTGTGCCATCTCGGGGGAGCACGCTCAAGACTAATGCTGAGGAGATCAAAAAGGTCTACCAGTCTTCGACAGAGCCGAGAGTAAGTAGGATAACATCGAAAGTGTCACGAGCGTCGTCAAAGTGTTGACTCTAACGCTGTCTGGATCTTGCAGATGTGAGAACTACATTTCCTTTTTCCGGACATGCGGTGAGCGAGATTTCCAGAATATATATATATATATATCTTTCTCAAATTGTTTAGCACGGTATATCGCAAAATCGAAATACCTCAAGAGAGGAGGAGGAGGAAAGGAGGAGGAGGAGGTGCATACCCTCCTCGCCGTAACCTCCCCTTCTCCCCTTCAAGAGCTGCGCTGTAATTCAGCATTACTTGAAGTTGTAAGCGTCTTTCATTTCTTTCTGGCACCCTTTTTAGTATCTACAAATTCAAGATGGCTATTTTGAAAGCAGCAAAAAAAAGAAAACAGAAGTTACCAAAATCAGTATTCAAATTTCCCTGCGCATTCCAGTGGGGGGACGTCACATAGGTTGTGTGACTTTGTTGAGGAGGCAGTCGAAACAATGCAATACTTTGGCGGGAGTCTGTTGGTTTTGCTGGAGTGAGCTTAACCAACATTCATTTCACACAACTAAACGTCATGTGACCTGTCGTGAACGAGCTGTAATGCCCCCCATATCGCCCCATATTACAAAATGCTGACGTCACGTTTACAGTGTTACCAGTTTAGCCTTTCATCCTCTCAGACCATTTTTGAAACTCCAATAACTTCGAAAAGAAAAATACCGTGACTTGCAATTCACGCTAATAGTTGAGGTGTGTCTATTGATGTGTGAACCAACCTTAAAAAAAAAACAGTTACTATCGGAATTTTGCCTTTAAAAAGCGAAGCTAACAAAAAGCCTAAAAAAGACAGCCCTGAAAATGCTAGATTTTTTGGGGGCTTGACGTGGCTAAAATTGTAGGTAATAAATTTAATGGCATACGTACAAAAAAATGGAAAAAAAAAAAACTCCTGAGTGATTTAAAACAAAAGAATTGTTGTACAGTGTTTTGAGGTCTATCACGACGGGAAACCTCAGATTTTCCAACAATGACATTGGTCTACGGCAGAAGCGATTGGAACAGTCGCACAGGAGTGGCCACAAAATGGTCGAGTGAGCCCGCGCACCTGTAAGTGTGTATACAAGTAAGCGCAACATGTTTATTAGCAGGACGATTTTTGAATCCGCGATTATCGATGTAAAACGAGCGGTTTTATTCAACGTTTAATTACTACGGACGAGTGAGGTAAATCTGCAACATCAGGGTTTATAAATAGGAGTAGCATTATTTTATTTTGAAATCGAGTCAAATTTTGTTTTACAGAAGAGGGTCGAGAGATTGGCCAATAAATATTATCAACATTTCGAGCCTACTTGAAAGATGTAGTGTTTGAAAACTTCATGTATTCGAGGCGTCACCGTCCTCACGGTGTTTCACGTAACATGGCGTCAAATTCTGTCGTCAAGGTATACGCATGACGTTTCAGCGTTACGTGACGTCGCCTGTGTGGGGGTTATGTCACGCGATATTGTGATACCATGGTTCCCTGAGGCTACATTTTTAACAAAAGTATATTGACTCGCTCGACACTACTGTGAACAGTACTGCATTGGTTTGAGGCCCGTAGTTTGCATCAGCTTTTTTTTAAAATCTGGCTACAAGTTAGCTGATCCACCCTGCATATACCGAGACTTTCTTTAGCCTTGTCCGTCGTGGCCTCGTTCCAGCCGGGATTCCGAAGTACCTTTACGTGTTTAAGTTCTCGCTGGCGCACGTCCAAAGCTTCCTAAACTATTCTTGGTTTCACCTTAAAGGCCGACGACTAAACTCGAGATTCTGCAAGGCAGAAGATTCTCCTCAACATGGGGGAGGAGGAAACAGGCAACGGTGGACAGGGTAGGAGGGAGAGAGGAGGAAGCAAGGGAAAGTGGAAAGCGCGAACTGGTCGTCGGCCTTTAAGTCTGGACGCAGCCCACGGTACGAGCTAATCAGATTAATTACATGGTTTCAAATGTGCATGATTATGGCGTTCGTTATATTTCTGTGCATGTTATATAATCGTTGAAGTAATGAAACTAAATAGGTGTAGTGACCTGCGCTTTTGAAGCTGCTTGATTGAGATCATTACCTCGTAGCAACCTTTTTTTAAAATTTGGCGGTTTCAGAAAAAAAGAAAGATTTAACTTTTTTTTAACCGTTTACTTTTTTTTTCATTCCCAAAATAGACAGTGCAGCGTCAAACAGTCCTTCTACGCTGAAGTTTAGCGCTAGCGGTCCATACCAGATGCCAATGATTACGCGCTAACCGTTGTGCTATTCAGACTTGCACGTAATCCGTTACAAGTAACGAAATTACTTGTAATCCCTTAGATTTATCAGTAATTTAGTAACGGAATAATTACATATTTTCTAGAGTAATTTTAAAGTAATTCCCTTACATTTTTCACGTAACGGATTCCTTGTAATCCGTTACATTTTTTTTTCCCAGGACAAGCCCTCCCCCCCCCCCCCCAATTCTAAATAAAGTTTTTTTTTTTTTTTTTTGCATTTTTGTAAAGTCGACCGCAGTGACAGTCACGCGAATCGACCAGCGCAAAGGGAGGCTTGACACTCTTCAGTTCCGCAAAGCCGCTTTTTGCAACACCAAGCCCCTGAATCTATCTCTCTTTTAGACCCTAACATCAGTGTCCAAAAATCTAAATAAACAATTCAACAACAAAAAAAAAGGGGGGGGGGGGCGAGTTATTTTTGCTTTTTTTTAGTCCCTTTGTTTTCTTTGCGATCGAAGACGGGCAGAGGAGGACACCAAGTGATTGTGCGCCTCTTCGAGAAGCTCGATGAGGTAAGTGCACAGACAATAACTAACAATGTCCTTGTCGGTTATAGTGACAACGACCATTTTCATAATGTCACAACACGAGACAACGCTCCGTCTACCCTACCCTTTTCGTGAGTCACCTTTTTGCGAGCACTTAGAAAATGGTAATAGTCTTCCTTTCTTCTTCCTGTTTTGCCCCAGCAGGACGCATCTTATCACAAGCAGACATTTTAACAAATAAAACATAATGGTGGCTGACGTAGACTTGATATTCTGGGCTTGAAGAGAGAGTGAAATCCGTGAGTGGGGCCATAGCGCGGCTTACTCTACCCTCTGCTGCCCGTGGCATCAGCGGACGTCTATCTGGAGAACACCGGAGTAAACTGCAATCGGTTCGTACTCCGTGCGTTTTTGAACGGCACCAAGAAAGGTACACACGGCAGACGTGCGTTTGCATTTCCTTGTTTTTATCGACGTTCTAATTAATTGTTGTTATGAGTGTCCTTTTTCTTTTATTACTTATATTTATATACTGGAAACATTTTTTTTTATTCACCGACATCTTAAGTGAGGCTCATACTGTTCAGAACCAAAGGAAGAAGAATATCGAGCGAAACCTTATTTATTATTTAATTATCACCTTACTGTTACACCTTTTTTTTTGCTATTGATGACTTCTACAGCTTCGCGATTTAGACAATGGAGAATTTTAGTAGATCGGTCCGATGACTCCAATAACGATATCCGATACTTCACCGCCGTCTATGCGTATGCATCATATCGTTATCGGGTACCGTTATCGCGGTTATCGGAGGTATTGGAAGGATCTACTAAATCTCTCGAATAGCAGGCAACAGCTGCAGCGACGAAGCTTTGCTCTACATTCGAGGTAAATAGTAGTTCCCTTGCTTCGCTGAGAAAGCTCAATGCAGAGCATGAAGCATTCGTGAGGAACAACATTGCACTCCCATCCAGTGCCTCAGCTCAAATGGTGTTCAGCGGAGCAGTCGACATATTGAAAAAGAAATAACCCAAAATGTCTGACGAGACTTTCGAGAGCCAGCTGTTGGTCAAACTACTCAAGGTCATTAAATGGAACAGGTGGCAACAATAAGAACTTGAATAACCCTCGTACCTTTGTTTCCTACTTGAGGAAAATAATGTTAAAAGTAACGCCACGAAAGTAACGGATTACTTTTTGGGGTAACGGTCAGTTACTTTTATAGGAGGGTAATCGTAATTGTAACAAATTACAATTTAGCCTCGAGTAATTGTAAATGTAATTCCTTACTATTTTTCAGTAACGTGTACAAGTCTGGTGCTATTCAAGATATAAGTAAATTTCTGACAATTTCGATGGAAAAATGGTAAACTTTGTTTTTACCCGTTTTCGTTAACTGACGCCATCAAGCTCCGTGAAATTGAGAGCTACGTCGGCGGCTATTTTTCCAATGCAAATTGAGCAAATCACTTATAACTTCCGAAGAAAATAGCGGTTAGGGCTGAAACATTGGCATCTGCTTTGGACGCCTAGAGCTACGTTTTGGCGGAGCGTTCGGCGATTCGTAATTTATTTTTGTAACAAAAAAAAAAATTACACTGTCGTTTTTTGAGGGGGAGCGGGTGGAACTTATTATAAGCAATTTAGACACTGATAACCCGCAGACGGCAAGCCAAACGAACATGAAACTTTATTGATCATTAGCAGAGAGTTTTTACATTCTGGTCTGCAGCATATGGGCACCTCGTGCGTCTTTGTACCGTCAAAATTCGCCCACATGGTTTTTGACCCCCCTCCCTTTTCCCACGATTAGACAACTCGCGCTTGGCAACCTGGTCGTACCGCTTTCTCTGACCGTTCCCTGCGTTGCTCCTGAATTGGCGTGCCACCCCTTGCGTTCCAATGCGCCAAAGATAAGCGGTACGACCGCTTATCTTTGCTTAACTTGCTAAAAAAAAGTTTTTTTTTCGTTTTTTGGACACAGTTTGTTTTTAATCTTGCAACGCCTTCTGGAGTGCGTTCAATAGACCCTTTTTGAAATTCAGTGCAATCTGGGGTCTCAAACCGCGCTACCTTGTACCGTACCAAGGCGATAATCCAACTGCAGTCTGTAAGATATTGTTGGGCACCATCACTTTCGCTACTCAACAACAGTCGAGAACGTTTGTTTTTACTTTACGACTGTTTGTGGATCTCTGAGTTTCGATGGCGACAAATACACAACCGTTAAGGACGAAGCACGGAGCCTCGTTGACGCTGTGAGAAAATGTTATAGACACATTTTAATAGTCACGCGCCCAAAGTTACCAGGTCGGAACTGCTGCGTAAAGGCAGGGCAATTGAAACCAGAGACTAAAACCTCAAGGTCACAGTGCATGCTCGTGCTTGATGTGTTTAGCCAATAATAACATAAGCACTGGCGGACAACGAGCGCTGTGACTTAAAGCTTAAGCCGATGCGTGTTTGTATCTACAGTCTCGTAGCGTTGGTTGTGCTATGTCGTGGGAAAATAAGCGCCGAAAAAACACGGACAAAGAGTAGATTGACAACGACGAGTGCGCCCTGTGTCGTTGTCAATCTACTCTTTGTCCGTGTTTTTTCGGCGCTTATTTTCCCACGATGTACCAACTGGCCCATCTAAGCATTTTATTGTGCTATGTCATCTGTGTACGCCATTGTGCAGGGATTTCACAGCTTCCATCAGAGGGCAGACTTTCGAAAGGGGTCTCTACATGAAGGGGCTGTAAAGCCGTTTATGTGCCGCCAACAGATTCCCTGGACTCGGGTTAGAAATGAACGCTCACGCACCTCTTGTAATCAATTTCTGCGTCGCACCGTACTAACGTTTTGAATGTATAGGCCTCGCATCATCCACTTCGAAACATCTTCAACTGGTTCCATCATCAGTAATCACAAGACTGCCATTAGTACCAACATTACTGGATCGGAGAAGTTGACAAGGTCGGAGAAAGAAGTTACGCGCTGCCTGCCATTCACTGCCGCGTAGCGGCATTCGTGTCCAAGCCCGTGCGACCCGTTCGGTCTTACTAAAGTCACTGGATCCTGGGAAAGTAGCGCCATTGCCTTCCCTACCTGCTAGCCAGACGCAAACAGATACTAACATACAGACAACGAAAACCATGAAAGCCGATTTGCTAATCTGTCTACCTTGCCATGGAAATCGCCATCTTGGTCCATTCAAATACTGGAGGCTTCCAAAGGGTAGTTATAAACCAGTCGCGCCAAGATCACCATGGAGCATCATCGAACTGGAAGCGTTCCTCGCTAATATAAGCGCTTTTGGCACCGTGTATGCAATCAACTTATCATTCATGCCCATCTCCACCGATCTCTTACGATTATATTGTTCTTCTTGCGTACTTCAAATCAGTAAACTTATTTTTCAGTGCCTCCAAGCACCGATACAGCATGTGGTGGTGACACGAAGATGTACGCTTGTTTCGCCGGTGTGTGGATAGCGAAATCTCGGTATACAAGAAACGTCTCCATAAAACTATCCGTAGCCAGCGAATTTAGATCGGCTCACCAAGAACGGAGGGGTCAAGGAGAAATCGCTCATTTGACGGACCAAGATGGGGACCATACGGGGAGCTAGGCGCTACTTTACCAGGATCCAGTGACTTTAGGCCTGACTGGCCTCGGAACTCGTGGATACGCCGTGAAACATCGTTTTTGTATGGGTTCGTGCAAGTGCATCACTAAGGAGTGTTGCGAGTGTGATAATGTCCGGATTGAGACAACATTTCCTGGGACTTTTGAGGTAAACTTACGCCCGCCGGGCCTTCTTAGTTTTGGCAGCTTTCCGACATTCGTCACCAAGGCAAGCAGCTCGGAGCAATGGCTGCGTCTATCGTTCGTGGTTTCCGGCACATGGACCGTTGTCTTTTGGTCGTTTGCAGACTAAAATATCGTGAACTTCCCTTTTCTGGTGTTTTATGTCTGCGTCAGAAGTTCAAGCATAAACAGCTGCATACTTACCAAAGCCTCATTAGGAAAGAATGATAATTTGAAGACGTCTTCTTATTTTAAAAAATCGGGCTGTTTTTTTTTTTTTTTTTTTTAATTTGTATTCGGCTACGTAAAGACCTGCTACTGGTGAAAACAAATGTGTTATTCCTCTCGTGTGTTCTTTATGTGTGGGACCACCTCGCTCTCTTGTGTGTGCGTGCCATTTCGGAGACGTGTGAGTAAGAATTTCGAGACATCACTTCCGATCAGCTGATCAGTGCGGATTCATGTGTATTTTTGGAGATTTACGTGTGATCGTGCGATAGGTATGAGAACCGTTATTTTACAGATCCTGCTACAGCTTCGCGGCAACAGTGCACGAATTGTGAGACAGCCTCATTGACAATGTGAAACGAGTTCATTTGTGTAAGCGTTGCATGCTCCATGTGCCTGACAGCAACATGCTTGTTGACGTGTTTATCAGCGCGCGTTAATTTAAACTCGCTTCATGTTAACTACTATTTTCTTAACATATAAGTTGTGCATAAATGATAATGTTGTTTTATTGATCTTGTGATGTTTCTGGGATCTATTTAAAAAAACAAATAAAGACAGTTTAGAAAACATAGGCAGGCTGTGCTGCAAAGACCACATTTCAAAAGTGCAATGGCTCTTCGTTGTAACGCAAATGCTCTTCTACGCGAGATATATCAATTAAGAAATGACGGAGAAGGTGGCAATAGCAAACGAAGAAGCTCGGGTACTGTGATCGCCAATTACAGGAATTTTCAGTCTTGGTCTTTTGCATTCTGCTCGCTATTTTTTTCATGCAAAAAGAAATAAACGTCGCACAGTATTAATGTGCAGTTTTATCCTTGCCGAAGATTTGTTGTGGTTACAAATAAAAGGCAGAAAACTAATATTGTTCGTTTTCTTGTGACAAGTGGGAGCGTTTATGGAGAACTGTATACAGTGCTGACAGCGCACGCGAGCCCCGCGTGTGAATGCTGGTTATTGACGAATATAAGCGACATCAACTATGACATAAATTCCGTTATAGTTTGATATTACACGAAGATAGAATCGCACTCGCAAGCCAGACGCAAAGCTAGGCACCCGGCCATGCTGTTATCCGATGAAATATAGAGTAAAAATCGAAGACATCGTTAGCGTGCATAATTATAATCGTGACTGCAGCAGAATCCACTTGCAGAGTTCGTTTCTTAAAAAGAAGTGCGCAAGTGCCGCCAACGTGCCGCCGACTGCCTCCTTTCGCAATGAAAAGCCAGCGTCCCGAGCTTGCACAGTACTTGGCCGGCCTTGAGGGCCGGGCGGGCTGCGACGACAGCGCCACCACGCTCGCGCGAACGGAGGGGGCCGGCTTTCCGAAGCGCGGCTAATGCGGAGCTTGTCAACTGAGCTGATCTATACTTCGTTTCAGCTTCGGTCCAAGCGCGGCCGATGTTATGAGCCGAAGGGCCAATGAAACGGCACAGAAAGCGCAACGTCATGGCGTACTCTCTGCGCCTGATAGGACTAGGCGGCGAAGGAGCCCGCACAGGGAGACGGCGAATACCGGCTGGTCCTATCAACAGCAGAGAGCACGCCATGACGTCGTGCCTCTTTCGCTGTTTGATTGGCCCTTCGGCTCATAACATGGGCCGCGCTCGGACCGAAGCTGAAACAAAGTATAGTAACATTAATTGGTACGACACCTACGCCAACCCTCAGATGATGATGGTGATCGAAGTGGCCACACTGAAGTTCAGAAAGGGTCTATTCTGCTGGCGCGACGGGTTAGGGCGAAGGCTGACCAAATGCCATTGGAGTGCGAAAGCGACGGTGTCCGATGGAATAGTCTTTTGACCGCCATCCGTATCTTTTCTCCCGTTTGCCTCAACCCTGCAACGAGGAAAGCGCTTGGCAACCCTTTCGTACTTGTTCCTTGTCCTCTTTCAGTAAAACGCTCCATACGACGTTCAAGTTCCTCTGTTCCTTGCGCACATCGTCCCTTTCTGTACCCCCCAAGTTAGCCCAGGTTCGTTTGCCTGGTCATCGCAAGTCCGCAACGTATTCTCCATGCTGCCCTCTGAGTGACCTGCGAATCTTTACGTTCCGATGCTCTGAAGACGCATTTTAGAACACTTGCTCGACGTATAGGCATGTCTGCTCTGTTCCATTGCCGCCGCCACGTTTATTTATGCTGACGCCTGACACAGTAAAGGGGGAAAGGGGGGGGGAGCTGGGCCTTTTAGAAGACTCCGTTGTTTTTTTTTTTAGAAAAATTCGCACATATCGCAGTACAAGAACTTCAGAAATGCCTAGTCACGGAGCTCCAAGAAAAGCATGGGTGCTAGAAGTGCTGTAAAAAGAAAAAAAGAATCGTGTTTTATGCAGAGCCTTTGGCTTCACAAGAGCCTGCGTTTGAGATTATTTTCCATTTTTATCACTGGGGGCTACGATTTCGGACAGTTCTATCTAATAACTCTCACTCCGCATCGCTCGGCTGACGGTACATTCGGAGGCCGCCGTTATAATGTTCCTCCCGGCCTCCGCCCCACATCAGAATAGAATGGATAATTTCTGAAATCTCACTCCACGAAACGCCCGCGTGGTCACATTGAGCGTCCACCCCATCGCATGGCACTGCCCAGTTGTGCTCCGGCCAGGATGATCGGCGTTCTGGAATCAATTCTTATTTTAGAGTGCAGCTCTTAGGCAACCCGCCGTCGCCGTCGGCGTAACCATCCCGCTAAATTTAGCTAGAAATTGAATTGGTGTTGAGGTTACGTGACGTCTATGTTCCCGCTAAATTTAGCGGAGAAACTGAATTTGTTAATAGGTGACGTGACACGAAGTTATGTCACGTCATTTTCCCCGCTAAATTTAGCGTGGAAACTGCATTGGTGTTGAAATCATGAGACATCTTTTCCCCGTGAAATTGAGAGAAGCTGAATTTGGTGTTAAGGTCACGTGGCGTCACTTTTCCAGCTAAATTTAGCGGGGAAACTGTGGGGGGAGGGGAGGGTATGGAGGAGGAGGAGTGGAGGGTACGGAGCAAGAGAAGGGGAGGAAGAGACGAAGGAAGGGGATTAGGATGAGGGGAGGAGGAGGAGGGGAGACTTCCGTACCCTCCCCTCCTCCTCCTCAAGAGCTGTGCCCTAATTTCGCATTACAGATACTTGTAGACGTCTTTCCTTTTTGCAATATTGGACACATGCACCCCACAATGATTTGCTGCTGTAAAATCCGGTGTTAGGTGAGGTCAACTAACCCGAGTAAGGAAAAGGCAAACGAAAAGGAAGCCCTCAGCTTAGGAGAGTAGATGTGACTGAGTGGCGGATCTCGCGCACCGACATCTGGAGTCCCGAGTGAAAGATAAAGAAAAACCTCGACAGAATACAAGAAACTGAAAGCAATGTTGCCAGCCAAAGAAAAACAATCGCAATGATAAGCGCAAACACTGAAAAATCTCAAGCAAAGTATTCAGTGACAACTTGACGTTGTATTTCAAATGGTTTGCTATTTCTAACGCTCATGAAGAACTAATTCGCTCATTACACTGCCTTAACTTCGCTTAAGAATAGTAATTTTTTTTTCTCTCTCTCTCTCTCTCTCTCTCCTGATAGCTCTGGGTATACGAGACTAGCCCTCGTAATCTCAAAAATATGGTAATTAAGTAGTTTCATTTTCCCGCGGCACGTCCGACTGCAGACAACCACCACAACCATGGCGCGGAGGTCCTTATCCGCTTTAAATTTGCGTTGACGCGATGCGGTACACCTGCTCGATGTGCAAACAGAAAGCTTCAAAAGGAACGCGAATACCTTTGCACCGGTAAGTACGCAACGGAGGAAGCCTCGATGCATTTTGGACAGCAAACAATGTTGCCATGGTTGTTATAAAGGCCTTCAAATCTAGCTAAAAACAACGTAAAGCTACTTGGTAACCATATGTGGGACTCCAAAAGTCTGGCTCCAAGCTCCGCCGCTTCCGGCAGCCGTAATGCGTGAGAAAATGGCGGACAATCAGCTCTGGAGTTAGTACGTGACCTCTGTGCCTCAGCCTATGCTCCTCGACCGGCTGCTTTCCTCCGAAGAAGATCCGGAATAAAGTCTTGACTGCACGGAGAGAACTTTCAAGGCGAAATTCACGCGGCAAAAGTTTATGACGGCGCGCCGCCGCTTATTCGTTTACCCCCGAACTTCACGAGACGAACAAGCTGCGAACACCGCCGACGCGAAAAACACGACTGTCAGCGTCGCTAAGGGAGAAAAGGAATATCCACTGATGGGACAAAATAGAAAGTGTCAGAAATGCACCAACTTGGTGTTCGTCGTGTGTCTGTACGTGTTATATCACCGTTGAACCAAACATAAACATACAGGACCCCGTGACTTAAGCTTTTGGTGCTGCTTCAGAGCTCCCATTAGTTCGTGGCATCGGCTTTGTCCGAATTTTAGCTTAAACGAAGATATAACATCGCCCGTTATTTGTCGTGATAAACTTCATTTCAGCGTTGGAGCGATCCTCAGACTGTGCGACTTTGCACGCAACCGGCAAATCAAAATGTGCACATTATCACATCTCGGCTCGTTACACCGTTTTCGAAATAGACTGCCGACTGTCGCGACAGGCGATGCGGGGCAAGAAAGGTCGATGTCTTTCCATGGCCCGTGTCGGAGTTTAATGACGCAACTGGTGGAGTCTGTCGGTATGTAGCTCTGCTGGACTGATAGTCCCACTCCCGCGTGTCGGCATCGCGCCATGTACGACACGTGCTGGGGGCTCAAAATGAGGCAAAAGTGATACCTGGTGTGACAGTTTAGGGTCGTGTCGGCTGCGAACGCTTCGCAGACCACGGGCGACAATGACGTTAACGCCATTAATAACGTGACTTGCGGTAATCGCGCGAGATGCGCGTGGAAAGAAAATGTTCCACCGTAAAATAAAAGTAGACGTTTCTTTTTTTTTTTTTTTTTGAACACTCTCTATGAGTCCAACAGAAGGAGCAGGGCAACGTTATTATTTTTTCAGCTATCAATATTTAGAAGTTGTTTATTTTTTAGTGGCATTTTGGTGATTTGTGTAATCTAATGTTTCTACCATACTCCGCCCACCCTTAAGCCGAGACTGCAGCCAATGCCACAAGCACGGAAGCTCGAAGTCGCTGCTTTGAAGCGTTCTTTCGGGGAACGAGCACTCGCGCAAAAAATGCACGTCTCAAAGCCAGTGGCGCGGGATAACTCGCCTTGCAACTTTGGCTGTATTCTAAGCTTACGGTTGAACGGAGCATAGCGTGTGTTGTCCTCGGCGCACGCGAAGCCAAGCCCGCCGAAAGGCAACGAACGCCTGTTGGAGGAGAAGTGCTCGTGCTTTTGGCGGCTTTGTTGTTTTGGACATAAAGTTGCATTTTTCGGAAGAGGTTCAACTGGCGCCAGTGTGCTGATGCATTTTGAAGCTTACAGCAACCAGTCAAAAATTGCCGTCCTGTAATGCATTTCTATGGGAAAACTTGCGTGCTTTTTCTTCCTGCGCTCGATTAGAAGGGCAAATATCACGAATAATTCTTACGTACTAGGTAGCTTGGGAAATTTCTCAGACCCGCAGAGAAAATAATTCGTCAACTACGGCGTTAGTTTTTCAAATTCATGGCATTAAACACAGTGATAATACAGCCCCGTACTTGCATTTATCTGTAGTAGCGGACACTGTTAGCGCGAACAGGCGTCGGCGCATTTCAGCGTGGGGTCGTGGGGGGATAGACGCGCGAAACCAGCGAAGGACATCTAGAAAACCAAAAACAGAGACGGAAAGAACTACGCAGTAAAGGCTCGTTCACAAACGTGCAACCGAGTAGGACCGGTTTTTAATCTTCTTACGACGTCTTAAGACCAGCTCCGCAGCGGCGCACCCGGTCCTAAGACGTCGCAAGAGGCTTAAAAACCGGTTCTGCGTCTCTCGGTCTTACTCGGTTGCAAGGGTGTGAACGAGCCTTAACACTGGATCACTAACTCCGTGTACATGTCGACGATCAAGATAAAGTGAAGGCCACTTAATATAGTTCAGTATGTAATAAATAAGTACGGCTTTATACAATCTGCTCACGCATACCTGCGAAGATGTTTGTTCTCCTTTTCAAACATTACGCACACGCCCGAAATCTTTAAAAACTAAGAGAAGCCAGAGAACAGGTGCCTGATAAAACCTGCCTGGCATACGAAATAGACAAAAAAACACTTTCCATGGCCCACTTTATTCTTCCTGTTTTGAATGTCTTTTAGCGCTCGTAAAAATGCAATACGAGGATAATTTTTGTATATAGTGACAGAACTGGCACATTATCAATATATGAGCACTACCGTATAGCTGGGGTTGAACACACTCTACGTTCCTTTCGATTTTAATTTTGTTTAGAATTGCGGCTCAGGCTTACACACCTGCTACGAAGGTTTGGGCCTTCGTCATAGAGGAGTTTACCATCGTTCACTGAGGAAGAAAAATTGTGTAACTTAAGCAATCACACTTTAGAATGTTGATGAAGGCACATACTACTCCCTAGCACGCAAATCACAATGGTGATCTTTCTTAATATTCGTAGGAGAGACAAAATGCACGCGCGTTTTCCCATAGGAATGCACAGGAGCACCGAAAAAGTAGACTGGCCACTATCTGCTTCAGTCGGTGACCGGTTCGTTTTACCAGTGGAAGCTCCTCCCACCTCTCTCCCCTTTAGCAGAGCCAACGCTGGAGAGGATGTCGCCTCCTCTCCAGCGTTCGCTCTACTAACATGGAAAGAGGTGGGAGGAGCTTCCTCTGTAGTATTATGTCACCGACGGTCGCGCCAGTTGAAATTCTAGCGTGCATCATAATACCTGTACTTTTTTTTTTTTTACAGCGACGACTGATATGAAATTTTCTAACCACTGAAGATGACGTTCGTTCTCGACGTTGTAGTAGTTGTCATTGTTGATGTTGTAGTTAGCGATGTAGGGCGCCCGTCGTCGAGATGGCAAAATCCTTCAAAAAAACAAATTTACCGCCGCCCACTAGAATCGAACCCAGGTCCGCTGCGCGCAAGGCGGGCGCGTTGCCACTAAAACACGCCGCGGCTCTTTTTTTTCTTAATTGGAAGAGGAAGACAAAATGAACTTTCAGTTCTCATTAAAATAAACTGCAAAATTGTTGCAGCAATTACTACAATGCTCGCACCTCGAGCAGAGCTTCATAGCTCTGCTCGAGGTGCGAGCAGAGCTAAAAAAAAATAAAAAAAAATAACAACAACATAAGAGCGTACATTCTTCGTATTGGGGTCGGCATGCCTGACAGCCCTACGCGACCTCCAGATGCTACAAAGGCCGAAATGAAAAGACATATCCTGGGAATATTGTCATTGTTCTTCACGTTAAAAAAAACGGATGCCCCAGGGGGAAATACAATACTGTTTCTGCAACGTGAGTTTTAGCATATCCCAGAACAACATGGCATCTGTACAAACATAAATACGTGCTTCACTGTCTCAGGTGCTTTACACAATACGCAGCCAACAGTCCAAGGCACAACGATACACTTTTTCCAGAAGCCACGCCTTAACGGGCTCAGCATCGGTATGTAACCTTAAAAAAATATTGTTTTCACCGAGGGTGGTATACACTCATGCTCTCCGCACCCTTAGGTACGTTTTGGTCGCCATCACAAGAAAAAAAAGAAAAAAAAAAAAGTTCGATATATTGGCGTAGGGAACAAACTGAGCGCCAAATCCCATCTGAGCGCTTTCTTGCTCACTAAAAACAACTACTCAGAAAAAAAAAAAAAAAACAGGCAGGCGGAAACTTTATTACGTCAGCGACTTCTCTCTGTAAACCAAACGGTCTGCTCGACTCGCTTTCACAGGAATAAACGAGCAAACACGTAAATGGGGTGACAGCTAAATTTAAATAGACACTAATAAAAAAAAAAAGGTAAAACCTGCTCTCGCAGAAAAAAGAAAGCATTTTACAATTCCTTGTAACGCCGGTTAGAGCGCATCTCTTGAGGAGGAGGATGGAAGCGTACTGAGGGATAGGTGACTCCTTGAGGTCACGTGACCTCAGGGGAGGGGGGTCGTGTGACGTCAGGGGGTCACGTGACCTTAGGGGGTAGCGTGACCTCAAGGGTTCACGTGACTTCAAGGGGTCACGTGACCTCAGGGGAGTCACGTGACCTCGGGGAGGGGGTTGTCACGTGACCTTTGGGGGTCACGCGACTTCGCGGTTACGCCGACGGCGACGGCGACGCCGACGCCGCTCAAGCCGGAAACGGGCCCCTAATAGCTGCGCTCTAAAAAAAAAGCGAGGAACAAGTTGCTTAATAGACAAATGTGAGAGTTGTAGTGCCCATGACGCACGCGGTTGAAAATGTTATCACGCCGTTCCCAGCTTGACCTCCAAATAAACAAAGCCAAAATTTGATGAAACTTCTGGACATTCAAACGGGAACGGTGTATATCTCGCAAAATGTACCAAATGTTTGGAGCAACAAAAAAAGATTAGAAACTGTCGCCCTCGCGAAGATTGAAAGGCCACGGTAAACTTCCTTCGGGAACCGCTGCTGTACAGGTGGGTGGCGACCCCCGATCAAAACGTTTTGCTGTCGCGATTGAGCCATGCCGCAGCTTTTATTAATTTTTTATTTACTGGAGCCGCTCCGCAGCGTTAACAACCCGCTTGAAACTTAGGCTTTTTGAACTACCCAATGCCCACTGCACGCGTTCTCTGAAAACAAAAGTAACCTATAAACAAAAAAAATGTCGTCATAGCACTGACAATGCTATGACGTCTAAGAAACAAAAGTGTTAGGAACAAAATGGAACAAAACAAAAGCGGTCGAAAGGAAACAGTAAAACGTAACGTTCGTAGAGACTTAAAAAAGCACGGAAAGAATAAACATAAAGAGGACAAGAATACAGACGAGTACCTAAGATACGTACTGATCCGTTTTCTTTTCCTCTTTGAGTTTCTTCTTTCCGTGTTTTAGAGCGCAGCTCTTAAGCGCGAAACACATGTACGACGAAACCGTCCGATCCGACGTCCGACCGCGCAATACGACGGTCGGAGGCGAGGGTTTTCAACGCTCTCCGATGCTACGAAAACCCTCTCCCCCCAAGGTCATTCCGGCAGTCCGCACGTCGGATCGGAAGGTTTTCGTCGTACATGTGTTTCGCGCTTTAGGCACCCGTTTCCGGCTTCAGCGGCGTCGCCGTCGCCATCGGCGTCGTCGTCGGCGTCGGCGTAACCGTGAGGTCACGTGACTCCCCCCCCCTTCCCCCCCTAGGTCACGTGGTCCCCGTGGTGGAGTAGCAGGCAGGATGACGAGGTGAGAAGGAGGGAGGAGGGGCATACCCTCCCCTCAGTACCCTTCCATCTTTTTGTTACACATTACTGGAGTCTTATTCCTAACACTGGTTCTATACTCCTTCAACATTGATCATATTCCTCGTTCTAATTGATTATGAACTCCTGCAATTAAACTTTATTCTTTTTGTTAGACGCAATGTTTCTTTTTTTAGTCATCATTTTATTATTACAGTTTTTCAACTATTGCATACATATTCGGTATTGTACGTAAAAACTATAGTGTCCGTTTCACATAATGTGAGGTAGTGTTTTTGGAAAACGTCATGTTTCGACGTCATGTTTCCAATATCATCGCCATTATATTTTTTCTCATTGTGAATTAGGATAATGCTGAAGATATTACGGCATTTCACAAGCGTCTTCTTTTTTAGAGAATATCGTCCGATGTAACAGATCATTGCACTATTTTCGAACGAGAAAAAGACAGTTTAAAATATTCCTAGGACTTCACGCATCTTAAAGAAACACAAAGGCGATAAAGAACAGTGCACGTTTTTCAATCTGATCACCTATCCACTAAGTGAAAAACAACGAAAAAAACTGATATTTACTCGTAGCCACTTAAATCATTTTTACGATTAAGCCACCACAATCAAGATTTTGATTTACTGTATTATGGGATTTTCGCGGTTCTAGGAAGTATAAGCCTCCCGGATGTGAACAAACGTTCTGTTTTGTGATGAGGGGAACGCTAGCAGGCCATAGCATTCTTTATCAGCCTACGTATTCAGGGGCGTTTCAGTGAAGTCTACGCGCAACAAAGCGGAACTGAAAAAAATCACGCGATCATATATTACACTAAAACAAAAAAGCGCGACGCCTATCTTTGACGTGTAGAAACTAAAATCCGTTTCTGGGCACGCAATGCGCGTAAGCAGAAACCGAATTCACGTGAGGTGAAGCATCTGCAAATGCGCAGTGCCGACAGCAGCGCCACCACAGTGGCTTGACCTCACAGAGTATAGCCTCGGTGCATATAGTCGCTGCAACGCGGTGCGCGGCTTATTATGTTGATTCGCGCTTCCTGCTTCGTGATTGGCTCTCCCGACTTGTTATTGGTGTTATTGGCAACCGCTGCAATCTCATCGGCTGCGCAGCCCTAATGAGATGCTTAAAACTCGTCCCGCGCTGTGTTTTTTTTTTTATTATTTGCGCTCTCTGTGAAAATGGGAAATGAACTGCGAAAATATATTCAACGTTGAATCAGGAATGCAGTTGTATTCGTGTCATTAAAAAGTGAGTAAGCGTATTCACGTATGACGAGAACACGTGCAGCTAAACCCATCTTTCCTTTCTTGGTGCATTCATCTTTTTGTTTCAGGTTTACAGAGCGCCGGAGGTGGTAATTAATTTTCCGCAAATGTCAATAAGGAGTTAGTTTCGCTTTTTCCTTCCTAAAGAAGAACCAGGTTAATGGATCGACAGCCTTTCTTTACATATTTTTACTAGTTTCTTTTCTTTTTTTATAGTTCATAATGTTCGATGTTTCCTTCATTTTCGTTGCCTTTCTTCGCGCTTTTTTGTTTTTATAAATTTCTTCCAGAAAAATGAAGTTTTGAACTTTAGCGGCTATCTTCCGTGATCGCCGGCTACCGCATTTGGCGGGTTACGCTTCCTGAATGCTCCTTTTTAAAAATAAGGCGGTAAGGGCAGGTTTTCTAGCACGCCATAAATACACGTTGCGCCGCTTGGTATTTTCTTTTTTTTTGGTGTATGCGTGCGTTGTTATGAAAAATAAACGGACCTTCACGAGATACGACACAAAATGTGGAATGTATCCGGCATCACGCGCAATCGGGTGCCCTACAAAGTAGGCTTGTATAGCCCGATTGACAGGGTGCGAACTTGCTCGCCAATTCGCAGCTGCAATATCGGGCACCGTAAATTCCCAACGATTTTTTTTTTTTTTTTTGCCGCACGAGTGACGTCGGATTTGTGAGTGAAATCGCAAGTAAAATCTCACCATGTCAATCGGGCTCGAGGGATAAAAGATGGAAGTTATTCCGCTTCGGAGTTTATTCGGGCATAGAAACGTCGAGTGCGTGTAGACGTGAGGCCGATCAATCCTGGCCTCACGTGCATGTACACAACGCAGCAGTTGACAGACCGGTGTTTCATCGGGTTTCGGCCGTCTTTCGGACACGTCGTAGAACCGGTGCGACGTTCGGTAGTTCATGCATATACGTATGGCCTGACCGGGTCCCCAGTGGGAATCCCGGACAAAAGCTCACCGGACAAAAGCTCACCGGACAGAAGCTCACCGGACAAAAGCTCACCGGACAAAAGCTCACCCGTTTTTTTTACAGACCAGGACAAAAGCTCACCCATATTTTCACAGACCCGGACAAAAGCTCACCACGAGAAAATTCCATGTTGGTCTTAACACGTGTGCGGACAACTTAGGTGCATGCGTGCGACACAAAAAGGCAACGATAAATTAAATCTGACAGGCGCATGGTTTGTTGATTTTAATAGAAACAAGTTTATTTATCGATTGGTTAGAAGCGAATGCAGTGCCCCACTAGCTCCAGCAGTCCTGGTAGATCTCGATGTACATCAAGCCCTCGCAAATATTTCTAAGACGATTCTGCAGGTGCAGAGTAATTTTTCGCACCCGCTTTACGGTGGGCTCACCTCTCCGGGCTTTTGTCAATGCCGTGGCAACGAGCGCCTGATTTTGCTGTAGGCATTCAATTAGCCTCAAGACGCTTGGATGGGAGTGGCCGACGGGCTTCTGGAACCCGGTACTCTATCTTTCGCAGGTATTGCTCATCCGGTCTTTATCTTGAAGAGTGGTGTCGTACATATTCCTCCGTACCGGGGGAAACTCCGGTCGCCGTCGGCGCAGAGGCAGGCGAAGGGAAGAATTCGCTCTGGGTGCCGCCGCAGATGGAACAGAAGCATAACGGAAGCGGCCGTTGAAATACGTGCAATCAAAATAGTCCAGTAGGTAGCGATGTCACCGGTAGACTTTTCCCTGGTGGTCAGTTCTTGTTTAACAAGCTGTGGTGGAAGGAACCCGAGCCTATCTAAAATACCGCACAATTTTTTTTAAATTGGTCATCTGTCTTGTACTTTTCCAAAAGGCCAAACTCCCGTTCTTTCAAATTATTTAAAAAAAAATTCTCAACTCAATGGTGGATGAGGTAGAAGTTCTCCTAAAAATGGTCCAATGTCCATTGCGTCCGCACTTTATTTCAGCCCGTGTTTCGCCCGGATAGTAAAAAAAAAGAAATCGAGGTGAGCTTTTGTCCGGGTCTGTCAAAAAACCGGTGAGCTTTTCTCCGGGTCTGTCAAAAAACGGGTGAGCTTTTGTCCGGTGAGCTTTTGTCCGGTGAGCTTCTGTCCGGTGAGCTTTTGTCCGGTGAGCTTTTGTCCGGTTACCCCCCAGTGGTTACCACTTGTTCGGTGATACAAAAAAAAAAAAAAAAAAACGCGCGGATTTTTTTTTTATTTAGTGATAATATTTAACCAATTGTCCATGCGTGGGAGTTGTGAATCACTCGTAAATTGAGGATTCAGCATGCAGGGCAAGGAGAAGCTGCCACACCGGCAGTGCAAAAGTATTTGTCTCCAAGGGAAATCTGTCGAGAAAGTGTTGCAAAAGTAGAAAACCTCTAAGATACCGGCCCCTTCTGAAAAAAAAAACGACTAAATATATAAAATGTCAATTAATATGATAAGTTGCTCGTGTGTTTAATGTATACTGATGTTTGTAACGAGAGCACTGCGTTTTTTTATTAAAATTAAACTGTGAAGTGACATCTATTGATGTAAATAATATTTTATAGTAAGTTATGCACGTGCATGACTAATAATATTAGTAATAATAGAAAAAGGAATAGTAACAATAATAATATTAATAATATTAAATAATAATATTATTGACTTTGATGCGCCCGATTTTTTTATAGACCCCATGTCTGGGGCAATATATTTAATATTATTATTATTATTATTATTATTAAGTAAAAAGGAATTATTATTAAAGAATTAAGGAAAATGTAACCTATCTGGACGTTCGCTTACCTCGGTGAGATATTTTGCCTCGGTACTTAAAGGGACAATGAAGGCAATTTCGGATATTTTTTTGACGATTGAACTGGGCTCCAGGCACGTCTCAGGCCACGTTGCCCAAATTTCACCCGAAACCGGCGCTTGTGTGCCCCGCAAATCAATTAGGCAGTCGCGGTAATAATCGTACCGGGATCGAACGGGGAGACCCCCCGAGAGTTGCAGGAGAAGCCAGGTGAAACGGAGCTCACGTGACCGATGCGGGGCCAAGAAGAGCGACGTCACAAGAGACGCGTCAGCGATTGGTCGAAACGAGAGACGTGCCCTCGGTCACGTTTTGGTTCGCAATTTTTAGGAATACTGTTCTAATTTCCTTTTGAATAACCGTGTAAAGTATAAATCGGACCGGAAATGATTACTAAACCGTAAATAAAACAGCGTACTTATTTTTCTCTTCGCTACGCTGGACGCGAAACGGGCCACGAGCAACTATGGGCGAACAAAATAAATAAAAAAAGAACGCAGCGCGGAGCACGCTGGAGACGTGTGGTTCGGGTCTCAGAGGTGACAGAGGTTACAGATTACAGATGTCGATGTCGTGTTTGCCTTGGGAACACGATACACGAAGAATTCTGCAAAGTGGTAGTCGTGCCAAGTTTGTGCGCGTAGATGGCTGTTCAAACGGTCGACTGAAGACCAGTAATCGTTCGTTTTCTTTGACGACAAAAAGAAAGGACGTCCGACTTTGTTGAAAACCAAAAATGGTGCTCTTTATTTTCTCCTTCTTGGGGAGCGTCCCCCGCGGAGGAGCCGGTTCCCGCTGCCGCTTTCCCCTCGGCATCTCTCCCGCGTGCCTGTCCTTCAGCAACGCGCCGCTCTCGTCTCGGCCGCGCGAATGTTGCTCACTGCTCAGTGGTTTGCTGCTCGGAGCCAGCGGTCCGCTCTTTGCCGGCTGGGCGGTCACCGTCGGGTGATGGCAAAGGACGCCACACACTTACTCCCGTTCCGTAGATATTAGGTCACTCAACGGAAGCCCGAACCGAACTCGCTCGCGAGAGCGGCATTGTCGTCCATGTTGACGGATCCGACAAACGATCGCGCCACCGCGGTGCTATAAGCGACCGCGGCAACCAGTCTCGATCTCCTAAATGCTACCGATATCGACTATTCTCACTTTACGTCACTCCCTGCGTCACCTCCGTTTTTGGAGGCCCAGAAATGAGAACGGAGTTTCGGTTTCGGTTTGCTCAGTTCTTTCGTAGGCACGGAAATACGCGTCACAAATGTCTACAAAACAATTGGGCAGTGTGCCAGGTTCCCAAGAAGCCTAAAAACACAATGTAAAATATTAATAAAATCGTCTTCATTTCTTTGTGTCAGCGTCTTTGGCGACGTAATTAAGTTAACTAAAGGCAATAAGGTCATCTGGGGCTCGGTCGTCTACCTCGACGTCCGGCTTCAGCACAGCGAGACCATTTCAGCGGTGAACAACACCTGTCTATGCATCGCTATCCGTCATCTTCTAGATTTCTGCGAGTCGTCGTAGAGGCTCTTAAGCTCACAACGGTTGCGGTGTTTTGTGTGCTACAGCTTCACTGGTGAGCCATATTCTCCCAGATTTCAGGGCGTCCGGTGAGCCAGTGGTCCTCTACTTCAAGCTCTGCCTGGTTTTTCTCGTCTGAATCACTGAGTGCATTTGGCGCCGCATTTTATCTTCCCCTCGTGCATGTGAGTCGTCCGTATTTAATACATGTCATAAGGCAGTACCTGCCGGTGGAAGATTTTCTACGCTGCAGTGAATGTCAATGGGCCTACCATCTCGCACCGACATGCGCGGGAGTTGCGAATGTTACCTTCAATGCCATGGGTAAAACAGAAAGAGACTGTTGGGTTTGCCCTAAATGGCGCACCAAGAAAAAAAATGAAAGCCGTTTACAGTTCTCTGTAACGCCGGTTGGAGCGCAGCTCTTGAGGAGGATGGGAGCGTACTGAGGGATAGGTGACTCCTTTAGGTCACGTGTCCTCAGGGGGTCGTGTGACCTCAGGGGGGTCACATGACCTCGGGGGACGGGGTGACGTGACCTCAGGGGAACCACATGACCTCAGGTGGTCACG
Source organism: Ixodes scapularis (assembly GCF_016920785.2). Lineage (NCBI taxonomy): Eukaryota > Metazoa > Arthropoda > Arachnida > Ixodida > Ixodidae > Ixodes > Ixodes scapularis. Next base: position 73,149,894 of record NW_024609837.1, read on the forward strand.
TGACCTCAGGGGGGTCACGTGACTTCAGGGGTTCACGTGACCTCGAAGGTTCACGTGACTTCAGGGAGGTCACGTGACCTCAGGCGGTCATGTGACCTGGGGGCACGTGACCTTTGGGGCGGGGGGTCACGTGACCTCAGGGGGCACGTGACCTCACGGGGTCACGTGACCTCAGGCGGTCACGTGAGCCTGAGGGGGGTTACGTGACCTCAGGCGGTCACGTGATCTGGGGGGTCACGTAACCTCGGGGGGGGTCACGTGACCTCGCAGTTACGCCGACGCCGACGGCGACGCCGCTCAAGCCGGAAAAGGGCCCCTAAGGGCTGCGCTCTAAAAAAAAAAAACACTGGCAATGCAGGTGTACACGGGGAAGTGAGTAATGACAATTTGTCTATCCAGGTGAAAGCGGTCAGCGCAAAGCAGGATGTTCTTAAACCACTGAAAGAAAAAATTTGAGTTTGATGCTGCTTTCGGTGAAGATAGACGAGTTACTCTCGGTACAAGATGTCATGCACACCCTGAATGTAACTGTGAAAAAGATGCGTAAATCTTTGAAATTTTTTGTCTGCACAATACAACTCTTTGTTTGCTAAAGTAACATCAAATGATAGTCAAATCAAAGAGTTGAATAGTGAAGTAGGTGTTCCGACGTCAACAGCGACTGAACCGAGGTTAGACATACGTCGTTTACAGGATGCGCTCAATGACTCTGAGCGATACAGTTGTTTGAGCAACATGCAAATTCATTAGCTAGCATAGTAACCATCTGACAACATCCGTGATACGATTGGTAACCTGGCCTCGACAATGAACATTCGGCAGTTTTAAGCCTCAGATGTACTCACTGCTCATCATCTGCCGACCCGACACGATTAAAGCTTCCTTTGTCATTGTAAGGTTTACCTCTGTTGCCATCAGGAAGATCTGGATGGGATCACTGGGAAAACTGAGGTCTATGCCTGCTTATTTCCCCAGTCTGCACTTCAACGAAAACCTAACTCGCACAAACAGGGAACTGTTTGGGAAGACAAGAGCTAAGGACATGCAGTAAAAGTCTGTCTGGGCAAACAATGCCGGCATTAAAAAAAAAATAAAGCGTGGGTTCTCCGGTTTTTTGAATTTCTTGTGTAGAGGACAGCGAGAAGATGGGCTAAGGTTATGGAAGAAAGGTTTTTAAGTGTCCAGCTTTAATTTCATTTCGATATTTTTGTACTAATTTTTAAGAATTCTAATTCTCAAAAACTGATACTGAATTTGGTAACTCTCAGTTACTTTACTTAAATATTTAGAACGCGCACTGCTCCTGCTCAATTTTGACGTTTGTTAGGCCACTTCAACAAATCTTAGTATTTTGTTAAAGAGCAAGGGAAAATGCTAGTTGTCCTATCACCTGTCAAGAAAGTCTCCCTGGTAGGGGATGCCACAACGTACTTTTTAAAAACTTACCGATCAATTGTCTGCGACTTTTTCAGCGTGCTGTCAAATTAAGATTCACCAACGTGATAGACTCGCCAACAAGAGAAGAACTCTTGGGTGATAAAATCGTAATGTTTTGCATAAATTATTCACTTGCGTACGTCAATTTCGATTATTACTTCAGCAGTAATATCACAAAAGCTAGCGGATAACTATTTCATAGCTTGTCAGGTTGCGTCCGAAACTTGATTGAAGAAGCAACTGAAACAAGAAGGGAAGCTGAAATCGTAGATAAAAAAAAAGTTGATGAACTGGTTTCAGCTTTTTGTTGGCAAGACCTGATACTAAATAATAACTATAACGACATCTAATATACTTTCCAAAAAGTGTGGTCTTCTTTTAACAATTAGTCCAAAGAGATTATCACAGTCAGAAATTGTTTGGCTAAATTCTGACATCTTACGTGCCATCCGGAACAAAGACGCGCTGTGGAAGAAATGCGGGCGTTCTCCTCAAAATGCGGAACTAAAAAACTAAATTTCGCCGCGCTCGTCATCACGCAAATGCGTTGGTTCGGGCAGACAAGAGAAATTATTTTCAAGGCCAGTTCCGTTCTGCGAGATCTAAAGTAAGAAAAACTTGGTCTCTGCTTAATCAACTTCGTGGACATAAGGATACACATTCGATTGATGAGGCGTTAGAAAAGACATTTGGTGCAATTACATATTCTTGCTGATAGGTTTGATGCATTATTTGCGAAGTTTTCAGGCGTACTTCCAGTTAAAGTTACTTTTTCAATTAACTTAGGGAATTCAAATGGGGATACAGCTTTTCTTTCTGAAATAAAACACGATGATTTGAGGAGGATATTGTTAAGTTTTAAGACAAAAAATCACCTGGTAGTGAGTGATATTCGCCGAAATTTTATTTCCAATAAAGACATCCTTATACGCATGCTAAATGGTTTTATGGCCGATGGCAAAATCACGAATGCCATAAAGAATGCAAACGTGAAGCCACTTCACTAAGCAGGAGATGATCGAAATAATACATTTACCGTCCCATTTCGATTTTTCTTTGCATACGTCAGATATAAGAAAAAAATCTTTCCAAGTTATCAGTTAGTTTCTCAATAATTTTTGCATCTATCTGACAACCAATACGAATTTGTCAGCGGGAGAGGAGCACAATCATTGCTTCAAAAATCTAGAGATAAGTTGCGTTATGCATTTCAAAAGAATAAATTGTCATGTGTGGTCTTCGTCGATGTGTCAAAAGCATTTGACATTGTTCACCGCGCCATTCTTTTCCAAAATCTTTATCACGCTGGCTTCCACCGCCCGTCTCTGGAACTACTCAAAGATTAATTAAATGAACGCACTCTACAAGTTTGCATAGAAAAAACACGGAGTTTTCAAGTCCCCTGAAAATCCGGAGCATCACGATGCTGCACTTTGTCGCCATTACTTTTTAATATATTTGTAAATGATGTGTCAAACTCTTTATTGAGCTGTAAACTTTACCAGCATGCTGATGATACTATAATATTATCACGCCATATAGAATATGAGAAATCCATTTCCCTTCTTCAGAGATAAAAAAATCATCTCATTGACTGGTTTGAAGTAAATGTGTTAAAAAGTAACAGCTCGAAAACGCGTCTGGTATGCTTCCGTAATCCTTTGAATGTTGTTATGCTCAATAAGTCCCTATATCTACATACCTCATTGTGTTTGTTATGTAACTGTGCCCTGTTTACTACGTTGAAAATGTAATGTACTATAGGTATTAAATATAACAGTGACCTGTCGTCGAATTCGCATCAAGCAACTGTTTAAAATAACTCAGGCATGTGATTAGTCTGATGTAAATTATAAGAGCTTTTGTCTCTCGAAACGTGAAAAATTGGTTATTAACGTATTAGCATACAGTGTCCTCAGATATGGATTCTCAACCTTTGGAGGATGTTTGAAAATAGGGCACAAGGAGATCAATAACTGGTTGCACGGAATGTTTTGAAGTATCGTATACAGCTCTGACACAGAAACAGAACAAGCGAAAATTGCTGAACTGAATTTCCGTTTGTGTCAATCTCTCTTTACTGAAACGGTTGTCCTAAAATATTTTTTGAAGCACCAATTTAAAGCACCATTTTGAAAATTCCATACTTCGCACCTCGAACACTCAGACTGGTGTAGATAGATCTCGTGCCAGAAATGTCTGGTACGACAACTCTACGTGCCAGAGAATTTCAATAGTTTATCTGACAGCATATTCAGGTTCGACTCAAAAAGAAAACAGAAACAAGCCCCCAGACGGTTATGGGAACTCTAATATACCCGCAACATTGACTTTCATGCTTTCCCGGTGGACGCTTTGAACTGTACAATAGCATTTTGTTTTACTTCTCTTTGTATTCTGAGTTTGGTGTCTGTTTTTTTTTTTTTTATTGTGTCAGCTAACCTATGAGTGAAACTTCCCAATGTGTGTAACTGACACTTGTGTTAGAAACGGGGACCAGTGAAGGTTTAAAAGGGAGCGTTTAATACACGTCTGGCGGGTACGCCTGCCCAGCAACAAGAACGGTGCGCCACGCGGTGTTGCGAACGGCCCCAGTATACGACCTTCCTTATCTAATCCCACCGCTGCCACCCGTTGTTGAGACCGAGCGGTTGTCGGGGCACTTGGTGTGCGGTAGGGAGCCGAGCCGGGGCAGGAACTTAGGTGCTAGCCGGACTCGCGAAGAACCAGGGAGCAGGAGGGGTGTTCTAGAATCTGTTCTCGGCAGTGTTCTCTAGTCTTCTCGAGCGCTCCCAAGCGCTCTCCCGTCCAATGATATAACCTGTCCATATGTATACAGAAAGAGTTACCTATATCAGACACCCCTCCTGCACCCTGGTTCTTCATGAGTTCGGCTACCACATGAGTTCCTGCCCTGGCTCGGCTCCCTACCGCACACCAAGTGCCCGGACAACCGCTCGGTCTCAACAGCGGGTGGTGGCGCGAGCTTGGGTCAGTCGTCTTCCTTTGCGAGGGCGCTAACACTTGTATTTTGTTTAAACCCTATCCTGCTAATTTTTCAGCGTTTCGCTGGCTGCTGGGTTTCAGCCATTCAAGCCAACTCAGGCTTTGACTGAACCGATACGAAGCATTGAACTTTTCGCAAAATAGACCTCTTTTATTATTATAATTTATTATTATTATTCACTTAAGGCAATAAAAAATAGCAGGTATGTCTAAGCCTGAGTAATAGACTGAATGAGGCTTACGAAGTTGGTGCAAAATATATTCTGTTGCTTTTTTCCAGGAGTCAAAAATAATTCCATTGAATTAAAACCTTATTTACGGTTCTAGACGTTTGCTAATGGCACTTTTTTTTCATACAACTCGACGTGGCTAAGTTGGACTTTTCTATTTATGTTACTTTCGTTTGCACGAACTGTATATGGTACCATTCGTTTGCGTAGAACTAGCACTTGTTTTTAAATATTTATTCAGAAGGTGGAAGTAGGTATTTTCAGGTAATCTTGATGGCGGTGTCGAACTTTTTGAAAAAATAAGCGCTCTTATGGTGAGTGTGCCGTGTCGGGAGAAAGAAAAAAAAAATGCGGAAGTGAAGAAGAGTGATAGAGGGAGAAAGATGCAAAATAGGAATTTGTGACAACGACGCCTCCTATATGTGTTAGATATCTTTCTTTAATGTAGCTATTTTTTTATTTATTTATATGAGCGGGAGAGCACATGACATAAACCTTTTTAGGGGAGGGGAGGAAGGAGGGGCGGAAGTCAAACCACAAATGGAGGGGTGAGGCGAACAGGTTAGACCCCAGTTTTTATTGTAAACCGCTTGAAATTACCATCCGGCTTCTCCACTCCTTGTTTGTCTCGGTGTTTCGTGAAAATATAAAGGCCTCTAAAAAACCCGAGACAGCAAATCGGAGACGGAAACGCCGCGACCTGAAGTTTACATTGTGTGTGTGTCTTTCGCGTTAAACGCGTAAATTTAGTAAGAAAAAAAAAACCCTTAAACACGTATTTTGTATTTTGTTGTTGGTATTGTTTTGATTTCTATGCGGTGAAGTTTTCGCACCTCGCCACCTTTGGCACATGCTCGCCGTCCGCCATGATTTCTTCGTACATACATTCCTCCAGTTCCCCCCCCCCCCCTCCCCCTTCCCCGCCCCCCGAGCATAAGTGGCGTTACAGATAGGGTTGGACGTTTTCGGTTTAAACCGATAAAAACCTATAAAAGTAAGCCCAATTCATTTTCTAAAACTCTGGTTTAACCGAAAAAGGTCAGTTTTCAGAGTCGCGTCGAGATGGGGGGGGGGGGGGGGGGGGGGAGGGTGCGGGAGAGAGGGCGTTGTAAGGTTCGACATTGTGTGACCTCTTCGTGATTGCCCTCTTCCAAGGTTCAATATGCAACCAAAGAAGTCTATGGTTGTCCTTCGCGGAACATCCGTGTCCTTTCCGTGATCGGGCCTAGTGTGTCAATTTCCTGGTCCTAAAAAAAAAGAAGAAAATTTTGGGTGTGGGCTAGTATAAGGAGGTTTAGCTTCATGCATAATTTGCAGCCAGAATTCAGTGAGTACATGAAATATGTTGTGCCTAAAAATGTCGCACAGTGTCTCTTTCGTAGTCACACTTGGTTGATTGGCCAATTTTGGATCAGGCAGCGCTTTATCTCCTCAGGCTGCCACTGTCGAGTGTTGACGTTGAGAGGGCATTCTCGAAGATGAGCGTGGATCAACGAGGAGAACCTGGGAATTTACATATGTGTGTACTATATTAAGATCACGTAATCCTGACGTACAGAAGGTAAAGTTCCATGTTGTTTGAGCACTGAATTTTTCGTAGTCCTGTGGTTTTCGTTTTTTTTTTTTTTTTGTTCACAGTTGCACACATTCAAAAAATAATGTGCTGATGTTTTTTTTTGTTTTTTGTTTTTGTTTTTTCAATGTATTTGTGCCATCATTGTTTGAGGGATCACAGATATCAGCTACAAGGATTATCTGATCCGGTGTCCGATGGTGTTTCTTTCATATTCACCGAAATATACCGGTGAAAGTTTGTGGGCATAAATATACACAAAAAAAAAAAAAAACGAAAATTGAATCCTTAAATAAGCACCTAAAAAGTACGCTGAATTTTGAAAAATAAAAACCGAAAGCGCGGCACCCTAGTTCCAGAATACGTTTACGCGCTTCGGGTACAAACTAAATATCTTTTATTTTTGACTTGACTTTGCTTTGCATGATGAACGGTCTAATAAAATGTAGGTGAAGAAAAACTGGGCGTCTATGTCATAGACAACGAAGTGGGGTAAACCAGCTAGTACAGTACACTAGTGCGTCTTCCTGAACACGACGCAGGCAACTACTCTGAGTGTTCTCGTTTTCACCTTTTTATAACCACCGAGAGAAATGGGTACAAACATTAAACAGCCTGAACATAGCAAATCACCCTGCTCCACTTTGTAAAAAAAATTTTGTTTCTAGAACAAAAAAAAAATGGTTTTGTTTACTGGGGAAATGGAGCTATAATATTAAACTTCTTGAGGCACAAACCCCCCACCCCGACACGCATGTTTCATGCCATATGAAACCACCCAGATATCATCACCCGTTGGAGTTTACTTATCAAACGGAAGCTGTAAGAGGTGTGAAGTTGGCCCGACAAATGTTTAATTTTGATATTATCGTCGGTCAACTCTTGACTGTCCATGCCTTTAAAGGGCAGCTCCGCTTAATTTCAAAAATTTTGAGATAGTGGCCGATTTTGCTTTTTGAAGCACTCAAAAACAATCCCCGATCCTTTGATTCGCGAAAAGTAAAATATTTTTCGCGTAATTTTACTCTAGCCATGATCACAAACCGAAACCGAAACGGTGGCAAAGCCGGACAACATTGTATATTCGGCATCACTAAGCATGTACACGCACGTGATATACAAGGGGAAGAAGGAGCTCCCCCCTTATCAGGATCCTCCTTTGTGCCTCCTGGATTAGCACAGGCGTCGCTATTCTCCTCCCAGAAGATTATAGAAGATTAACCTGTCACTCAAAATTCTTACAAAAGCAGCTTCCCTCTCCTCCTTTTACTTGGTGTTCAAAAGTATGCGATGTAACACAAGCCGTGCTCAACGAGGCGATCGGCTTATCAGTAGTATCAATAGTCGAGCGCCGGGCCGGCCGAGCGCGTCACTCACGTCTTTCACGGCGCTGGCGCCACCCGTGCTCTCCCTGGGAAAGAAAACAGAATTGAAAAAAAAGAAAAAAGAAGCTGTACATGCTTGATGACGTCGCGGACGTGCAGGGAGAAGGAATTTGGAGGAAGCGGAAATGCAGCCGGGCAGTGTTGTCTGGCCCGCACGTCTCATCCAAAACCAGCGGATTTGTGCTTGTCAAACTTTGACAGCGATTTTAATGAACTTCTAAACGGAATTCCGTCGTAATATTTGCCATGGGGGTTTTGTAGATGATAACAAAGAGAACTGTATAATTTTGCACTACTGGAAAAGAAGCGGAGTTGCCCGTTAATATATGCCACCAAGCTTGTAATGCCCGATGCAGCGGCACATAGGACGACCGTTATCATCTTCGGTATTCATAAAACGCCGTCATATGGCGTCGTAACCCATAAATAAAGTTACACTCGTCTAAAGGCATAACGCGTAAGAAAGAAATAAGTATCGAAATTGAAAAGAAAAAAACAGCCACAACAAATAACCCGGAAGTCGAAACACCCGCCTATACCAGCGAAGCGGAAATATTGCTTCACATGTTAAGTGTAGAAGAAAAAACAAGCACAACAACGGCAACTGATGTAACCCTTTCTTAGTATGAGGCCAAGCTTGACTTGGTCCGGACAGGGTTGCCCACTTTACGATCGCCGTCTGCGCTGTTGGGGAGCCGGCTCGGCGGTGCCACCCTTTCGCTCCCTATCGTGCTCGCATTATGACGCGACATCGTTGGCAGAAACACATGCACTCTTTGTTTATGCATTTCTTTTACACTCTTTCTCTAATCTTTTTTTGCGTCTTTTTTGTTCTTACGGAAGCAAAGCTACTACGGCGTTTCACGCGTCAACAAAGTGGGGTCAACGGGCGAGTTGTAGGGAGCGCTGCATATAAACGCCGTGGAGCGCGGAGCTATAAGAAGCAAAGTATGATTAGGGATCTCATCGGGAGGGCGTCGGTCGTAACAAAGATGTTTGGCCCGCTCACCGTGTGGGGAACTTATAGACGTCGAGTTGGGGAAAGGGTAGGGGGAAATTAAAGAAGAACTGCTCATTTTTATCTAAGGCTTTTGGTGATGGAGGGTACAGGATTGGAGATGGTTAGAGACTTCCATAATGTCGGTTTCACCCAGATTCGTGTGACGCCCAGAAGTTCGTACATAAAAATAGGGTGCAACGCACGATGTTCAACGAGACACGGGCACGCGAGTGTTTTGTTTGATATTTAAAGTGATTTTGTTTCGGAAAACGTTTTTCGAAAGTGGGGACATTCGTCCAGCGTCGACTTTCCATCTCTGCAGGGGGTCTTTGTTCACACGTTAACTCTGTTGGCCGAAAAGCACAGCCAAAAATTCTAGGCTCTCCAACGTGAATGTGGAAATTGTTGTTTGATATGGAAATAGGCAAGGGCATGCTTTTCGTTTTTGTTTTTATGGATGTAAAGAAAGCTTTTGAAGAGCATACACACTTGAGCCGCCTGACATTACTGATATTGCCATACAATAGTGCCATGCATATCCTGCTAATCTTGTGTTTGAAACGTCAATAGGAAAGACAACTTCATGATTGTCGCCCGTGGTTAAGCGTCAACACCAAAAACTGCATTTATTTTTGTTGATTTCAAATATAGAAAAACAAAACCTTAAAGCTTTTGAATTTTTAGTAAGGCTTGAAATATGCATGTTTAAGCGCGTTTTTTTTTCTCGCATAGTTATGCCAGTTTGTATATGCAATTTGGGCTATTGCTGTATCATATTGCTTAGGAACATAATGCCAGAGATATCATACTGTACTGCTGGAGTATCGATCAAGCGCTTTTCAAACTCTTTTTGTGTTTTCCTTCGGAAAGGAATTTCATTGCGGGACAATTTTGAACTGTATGAGTATCCATGGTCCGGTTTATACGCAGCTTCAGAATAGTCGTGTAAAGGTGTGTTGCTATGTCTAGGGCATAGCTTGCCCCAATGCATTTGAAAAGAAAATCTTTATTTAAATGTGTTTGTTTTATAACTCGTCGCCAGCTCCTAATTTAACCAAGCTGATTTTGAGAAATTTAGGTACTGAAAATGGTTCAGAAATTGTTGAATTATCGCATTCTAAAGCATAAAAATATATTTTAGAAAGTTGTAAAAACTTGTAAGAATCATACTTTATATTCGCATCTATGAGAAGCTGAGACTAAAATTTTAACGAAATCTGGGTCATAGTTTAATTTTATTTTTTCACTCGGATGTAATTTTGACAAATGAAAGCAGTGGACTAAAAAGTTTTACAAAAAGCAACGAAGAAAAATATCTCAAGCCTGTAGCACGCTCCATATAAAAACAAATCCTAGAATGCGGTGATGGGAAAACTGTTGCAAAACTTGCGACAAAATTTTTTTCTAGAGTTTGGGGGGGGGGGGGGGGGAGGGGGATGTGCAATACTTGCCACAGTTTATACTGCAGGAATTCCACCCGGTTATATTGCAGCATTTTGTAATCACACCCGGAATGCAAGCCAAGCTTTTGAGACAGGGAAGAAAGAGGAAGACGCTCTAAAATCACATTGATTCACAGTTTTACCCCAACCGATGTTCGTGATTCTTTTGCAAGGACGAATTGCACTATTATTAAGTTCCACTTGATTTATAACAAATAATGTCTCGTCTTGCGACCAAGGAAAGGTGGGGGGAGGGGGGGGGGGCGTTGCAATAAAGTGAGTTTTTTTTAGTCTGCTTAAAAAAATCGCTTTATTTTCTCCTACTTTGCAATTTAAACTGTGCTTAAATCTATAGTACCCAAGGCTCAGACCGATTTATTAAACTCATTAAAGCAAGCGGATATTTTATAGGGGGAGAACACAAATCAGAGATTATCAAACCGCTGGAAGGCATCGAAACAAAAATAAATACTTCTTTTCTATTTTTGCAGAGTGACAAGCTGTTTTTATTGTCACTCTCGTACAACCCCAGTCACGCTGCTCATTCATCATCCCAAAGGCACGACCTTTCTCCGAAGACACGATAAGAGAAATATCTCCGGACACTCTCCAGGCATGTTCGAATTAAGCGAGTTTTTCTCAGGCATGTTCGAAATAAGCGGGTTTGCTTCACGTATAGACCTTTTCATTTTAGTAGTTGCCTTATTGGCAGATAGAGGGCGCTGATGCACTCGGTGCCATTAGGTTGCTTCAATTTGGTTGGTTTCGGTTTCAACGTGAACGCCGCTATGGTGCTGTTTTACGTTCTTTTTGCGTAATTTTGTGATACGATTATTTTCTTGTAGCACACAACCAATGAAACAGTGGTATTGAGCCACTTTGAGGACGACGAGGTGTATTTGAGCCTAAATCGCGGGCTTTTTTTTACCAACTCTTTCAATGTATCTGATTATGGTCGGTTGCGAAACGCCTGACTGATGTACAGGGAAGATTACCATCGTCTACGGCCGTGCCCGAGGACCACCAGTTTCCAGAAAAAGAAACTAATGAAGAGACTAACACGTAAATATGAAGAAGCATATCGACAGCTTGATTAGCAGTCTGCTGAATCAGCCAGAACAGATGAGCTCGCGAGTTTATGACTCACTGTTTGGTTTTTGTGGGCACCCAACCTTTAGAGAACTTTGCAAACTAAAAACGTATCATGTAATGACGCAGATAATTTATGTAACAAAAAGAATGGTCTCGGCCTCTTTTTTTAAAAAAAAAAATTCAGTACTTAAGCATGTTCTGACAGGCCGAGTAGGAAATTTCTTATATTAACAACCCTGCGAAAGTACTCATAAGCAGCATTTCGCGAAAGTGATCCTTGGAAATAAATTAATTCTATATTAACAGTTGCTTACTCAAGATATGATATGTCACAGGCCCGTCAAATTAAATCTGACATTTGTCTTTCGTAAAATTGGCCAAATAAAATTAAAGGATACAGGAGGAGAAATACCTGCGAAAGTTTGGCTGAATTCTAGCGCTAGGCAACACTTCACAGACCTGTGTGAACAAATATTTCTTTGTTTGAACAGATTCGCTTCGTAAATTTCGGCGTCGCCAGCCACCAAATGTAGAGCTCTATTCGCCATCGACAATCCTGAACTCAAGTAATTGTTATCCAAACGGCTTCTCTCTTGTTTTTTTTTGCGTTAAATATTGCGGATTTTGGATACTGGCAAAAATTAAAACAGCGTACGCAAAAAAAGCGTCGAAGTTATTACGCATATCCCGAACCCAAAACGCGTTTTCGATTAGCAAATCGAAACGACGTTATTTCTTTGTGCATGCTATTTCAACACTCGCTACTATTATCGTGGCAGTTTCTCACGCGGGAAGTCTCAACTGGTTATCTAAATATAATCAATAAACCACTTAAATGACTGTCGAAATAGGAGCGAGCACGGTATACAATTTCTTAAACTTTATAAGCAAACCGACCAACCGAATGTCTTCGTCGCAAAAAAGGAATGGGAACCTCATGCAGATGTAGGTGTGATATTTTTAACAAACAAATCGCCTGATGTTGACGTACCATTACTTCTAGCCTCAGATAAAATACAAGTTAAACGTTCGTTGTTTATCTCCGCCGCGAGTTTCCTCAGATAATCAAAAGAAACAGATTTCGATATATTATAAATACAAAGAAGGATACTTTCAGGAAATACAGATAGTCTCCTTGCGCTGACTATTCTTGACGCCTTCCGATACTAAATACACAATATAAATATACGCGCTTCTTACTGAGAATGTACCACCACTATTAGTAAACAAACCTTAGTTGTCATAAGGACCTTTGAGCCCTCGTGATGTCTTAGTCGTCGAGTAGACGTATCGGGCTACAGTTACCGAAGTCAGACAAGAAAGCGCGGAGAAACGCGACGAAAAACACGATTACAACGCATCCGCCAAGGCTCAGAGGGGAGAGCGGAGCAGCAACTTGAAGCAACCTAATAGCTGCCGCGTCACGTGATTCCAAGATGGCAGCGCCCATGCGGAGGAGGATGAAAAGGTCTATATATGTATGCATCGAACATGTCCGCAGACAGTGTCTGGTGACCAATGTGTCAGGAGCTTCAAACAAGGAGGCAAACACGCTTAAGACAGTGTCGGCGGGCTGTCTTTTGTGTGATGTAGTAGCAACGCGTCCGCGGCTGAAGGAAAAAAATACATTATTTGTCGAATTATCAAACAGTGGTTTGGCCGCGCACGCCACCGCGCAATTCAAAGGTTGAGCAATATTTAATGCATTCATCCCTAAATCCACCCTTTGAAAGATTGCAGTGTATCGGGTCATAAGAGATGGATCAGGAGAGCAGCTAGGAAAACTCGTCCCCGAGCCGCGATGAGCAAACCCTTTTTTCACCCTTTTCGGTGAGTACTTCTTATTCAGATGTGTGGTGCCGTGTATTGCAAGCATGAGTCAAGCTCCGTCAAAGATTGCGACGCGGCATTTTTGTTTTGTGACGCAAATAGGTGGCCACTTGTAATGTGATGTATCTAGATCGCAGTGACGCATCCACTTGCTTCAGGCGTTCCTCTTCTATCTGAGCGCGTCTGATGCGGCACTCTCATCCCGCCTTTTGACTTTTTTCTTGATATGACACGTTACCCGATGTCACCAGGCTTATTTCACTTCTCACTCCTGCATCCCTGCCGACCACTATCGCCACATCGTGAGGCTTCGCGTTTGGATAATAAATTCCAAACTTTGAGGAACTCGACCTTTTAGCTTGTTTTTTGTTTAAAAATATTTTTCGCTGGTTTGGAAGTAAGAAATTCAACGAACGCTTAATGATTGGATACTGTGATCGATAACACACTTCGTTAAAAGCGTTGCAAAAGGGGATGCTCTTTTTTATTACAGGCTGAACCAAGCATATTGAAATATTTTTTTTAAACACTTAACATTTCTGGCATGACACCCGCCACCAAATAGTCCAATTCTTGAATTACGCAAACCAACGCAGTTTATTACTCATTGAGGGCCTAAAGGTGCTCACTTACTTTCATCAACTTGTTTTTCCTGACTGCCAAATACATTTTTATTGCCCACAGAAATAAATATAGGAAGGTTTATATCAATTTGTCAATATTGTTTCAAATTTCTTCCCATTTGGCTGGGATTAAACCGAGTGAATTTTATGCCCATATAAAACGCCTAAAAACGGAAACCTTCAACTCACAGGAGACTTTCTGCAATTGGTTAGATTACAAAAAAGAAGAAAGAAAAACACAAAAATTTGCGAACACTGTGACGCTGCGCTTTTAGCACTAGTTATTTGTTTAATCAACTAATATAGCATTGGCTACGCTTCAATGTATGGTGAAACGATGTGCAGTGTTTGGGAAACGCTGCAGATAGGTGGTTATTTGGGCCAGTTGGTTCATAGCTAAGGATAACCGCGCCAACAATGCATTAGTTGTCAAAGTTGTTAATGTCCTCCGGCGCTGTTTTCATTAGCTATAGTCCAATTCGCACAAATAACCCTCTTAGTGCAAATAAACTTGAGTATAGAGTGTGGCCTGTATTGTCCCTCTTGCGTCGGTCCTTGTGTTATTTCGGAGCTGTTTTTCTTAGTGTTATTCTCTTTGTAATTTTGCTTCTGCGTGTGCTTTTCGTTGAAGCTGTCAATGCATGTGGCTAAGAGCTTGTCAAGTCTTGACTCGGGGGTGTTTGTCCTCACATTTCTTTGCTACCCAAATAAGTATCATTATATAATACCTGAGGGTACGATAGGCCAACAAACTGGAGGAGACAGTAGGAATCAGGGGTTTATAAATAAATAAACACAGATACATTCTTATCCGAAAAATAAATACGAGGCAACACAAAAATCTAAACGAAAAGGAAGGCGTTTCACTTTTGTTGTTTTACTAGACCGACTCTAGCAGGTACTTACATGCTGCTCAAAAGCGATGAGCCGCACTACACCTCTATGTTCTCTTTGCTTACTCTTGATTTAGTTCCCTCCGCGAAGACGTAGACCACCCACCCACGTTATTTTATTGAATTTGTTTTTCTTTGGTACCCTGATATGCTCAACGTTGACAGCCTCCACTGAGAGATCCAAGCGCTCGAAGTCAAGCTCGCTTTGAGATGCCCCCGTCGCTGAGTATACTTGGAGCGGGCTTTAAACATAGAAGGTGACCCTCTTCAGTTATTTTATTTTGATTCCCTTACTCATCTGGAGAATCTTGCTTGCGTAACTGCGCGTTCGAGTGTATGCGTGTTTGATATAGCGAACTTTCCTGAAGCACCGCGACTTCGGCAAACTCTGGGCGCTTTGACAGGGCTTGCAAACAGTCTGTCGCAATCGCCTTCTGCTTTTATTCGAACCCCCACGGCGTAAACATTTGTTTCTCGTCTTTTCTAGCGACGTGCGACTGCGGAGCACAGTAGCACTTATGTTTTTTTTTTTTTTTTTTTTTTTTTATACTTACTGTTTGCTTTGACAGTTTCTTTGATCGCCCTGTTCGCAAAGGCGCGTGTTTGAGATTTGCTTGAGTTTGCGGAGCTGAGAAGATGAGTGCTACGCCTGTTCTGCGGCCGACATGTCCCAAGCTATAACAATATGCTGTAAAACGAGTCGGGAAAAAAAAAACTGGCGACCTTATACAGAAGGCTGAAATTTTCACCGAATATGCACGGAGCAATGTTACTGTATGAAATCTCAAGGCGCAGCTGTTTTCCCTAAAAATGAAGAGCAAAAAAAAAAAAAAATTACCGAACTCCACGTTAGGCACGTTCGCAGACGACCGAGGTACCGACTCTATTAACATATGTCGCAGTTGACTTCTAGGCGCAGCCAGAAGACAACAATGTTTGTCGTCTGCTCCCTGCGCCTATATGGAGATGGCGCCACACGTTGATAGCGTCGGTAACTCGGTGGTCCGCGAACGCGCCTAAACGTGTACCTTAAGATATGTTTTCTTTGATTTTGTTTGCTGGGAAATAACTACACCGTGAGATTTCACACGGTAAGACTGGTCTGCTCAGTGCACGTTTGGTGAAAGTTTGAGTTTTCGATTAGAAAGCGCCAAATTTTCCGGCTCGTTTTACACGGGAAGGTCCGCTTGAGACACCCTCCATTTAAGTAACCGTTGTTTCGATTTTTTGTTTATCTGATTATTCGAATGCAAGCTTGGCTAGGAGTCAATCCGGCTTAAATTAAAACATAGTAGTTTAAACGTACGAATATGGAATTCGTTGTTCTGCTTACGCGTAATACTGACTGCGCCAAATTTCAATAAGCTTCACTTAGCTACTGTAATCATCTTGCTGCAAGGTTCCTGGCCTTCCAGTCGCTGTCAGAAATGGCCTTGTTAAGTTACATAAACGCATTAACATAGAATAGTCTTACGTCAAAGGTACCCTATAGCTAGGGTTCGGAGTTTTCTGTTTAAACCGAAAATTGAATATTAAAATAAACACCAAAAAAAAGTGCGCCGAATTATGAAAACATAAAAACCGAAAACGCGGAACCCTACCTCTAGCCTCTCAGCTGTGCCAAAATGAATAATGTGTTAGTTGTTCTTCGTTTAAAAGGGATATTCTTCGTCGTGCGTATTGGATGTCGGCACTTCTAAAAGGTGTTGCAGACAATGAAGTCTAGCTAAATATCGAGGGTCTTTTATGTTGATTCAAACGTATGTTTTTTTGTTTGTGTTTTATAAATGGGGTGCAAGTCAAACGAGTGCCGTCTTTGTCGTGTATTTATCAGGATCGGCGGATATTAGATAGGAAGATAATCGTTATGATAAGCTGGACAGTCGACTAAAATTCGATAATCAACTTTTAATGATTGGCGTTAGGGGTCATGCTTCACTTGCAGTAACGACGGAAATTTAAATTAAAGGCAAGACCAAATGAAATAAATAGAAAAATGTATTTTCTTTTTAAATATTAATTGATACATTTTCGTTTTTTTTTTTTTTTTTTTTTTGCTCTAGATTTCGGAGTGCCACGCCAAAAGCGCGCAGTGAGTCCTGTCCACAATGACGTTTACAAGAGTGACGTAGTCAAAGCAGTCGCTTCGTCTCTTGTGACGTCGGTATACTGAGCAAAGACACACTGCCAAGATAGTGACGACACGATTGAAACGATTACGTTACTTTTATAAGGGGCATTGTGGGCGGAGCCTGCGGCGCTCCTTAAGGGCAAAATTCTTAAATCGTGCCAAAATTCGTGAAAATTTGACGATATCTTAAATCTATAAAAGTTTATCAAATGATTTCATTTGGTTTGACCTTTAACTGTAATTGTCGACAATACTGCAATTGTAACATGACCGATAAAAAAAAATATAAAAAAAATAATTAAAATAGTTTAGTTAAATTCGAACTTGCCGTATTCAATCGTCTAATGTCTGCCTAGCCTGATAACAGAAGGCGGCGGTCCTCTCACTCTTTTTCCCTTCTGCAAAATAAAATATGTTCGGAATAAAAATCAAACACCCTGTGTAATGCGGTGGAGACAGACAAGGACATTAAAGGGGCACTGAGGTCGATTCTGAGGTCGTTTTTTTTTTCTTTTTCGTGGTGATTTCTTAATCTAGACCCTCTAAGCATCCCCACAAACCCGAAATCACGATCCTGCGTAGCTGATGCGCTCGTTAAAAAGAAACGCCTAGAAAGGTCGCGACACGCACTCTTTGGGAAGAATTTTCTTCCGAGTGAAGTGGTTGACGAAGGGCCTTAGTCGGCGAGTTGCAAGCGATGGCCTAGCCTGCGGAAAAAAGGAGGATTCTTATCCGAATGTGTACCTATCAGACTCTCTTCGAAACGAGTTAGAATAAGATCATTCGGAATCTGCGCGTATTGTTGGGCTTTCATTGGTCCAAGCAATGTAGTCCGCGAGAAGAAGAAGTCACATGTTTTTTTTCCTGCCCTGAGATGAATATGCGGTTTTGTAGTATAGACTCGGTATATGCGGAAATTAAAACCTTTTAAACAATACAAGATCAGAAACTATCTTTTGAAAAAAAATCTTTTTATTGCCCCTTTAAGAAGTCACGAGTGAGCCGCTTTAAGATCAAGCATCACTGAGGCAACATTCACAAGAATGATGCATTCCTTCGTATTTTTCCTTTTTGCCTGTCCTCAAGTTGAAGGAAGTTAGTTAACTTCCCTGGAATCCACGTCACACTCATTAATCTTTCCAGATAGAGGTAAATACGGTCGGGAAACCGCTTTATATCGATCATGTTGGGTTCCAAGAGAAAAGCAGAAATTTACGGACACCCAGCAACTCCTGAACCTTCTTTCTCTCCTCACGCCTACTTTATTACCCTCCCCCCCTCAAAAAAAAAAAAAGAAGAACAAGAAGAAGAAATACATAAAAAGAGCGATGTGCAGAGGTCGGCGTGCTCCATCGCGCCCACTAAGCCTTTCGCAAGACGCTCTTAGAATGAGGACAAAGTAGCAAGGCCTAGCTGCAATGGCCTCCCCCACCCCCCGGCCCTGGCCTATACACACACACAAACACACCAACACCGAGACTTTTCAAACTGACGAAGAAGTTACTACCCGCCTCAGGAGGTTATCGACACATGACAAAAACCCGGTTAGAATGCTACGCGGGAATGAGCCCGCAACCTCTTCAAAAATACTTCTCTCTCTCTCTCTCTCTCTTTTTTTATTTGACTACGACGATTTTGAGGCTTTTTCGAGGAGAAAATAATCTCCAAGCTTTAAAGTTTGCGTGTTTTTGTGTGTGTCCAAATTATATACGGCGGAACGGTATAAGTTAAGCTTACCTCACCTGCATTTCGAAGTTGCACAAGGGACTGTGGGACTCCAGCCTACAATCCTGCAGCATTGGGATAATGCATAAGCATGAAAAGGACATTTTTGATATAACTACAATTTGCTTTTGAGTTTTCTTTTTTGGCGATGACGAATTTTTTGTGTCTGCTGAAGCTGTGATTTTGTGCTTTAATGACGCTCTCGTATATTGCTTTGCATTCCATTTTGTACAATGGCCGATAATTGCGCTTGGCGTTCTGTAATTGCCATTGCCATTTGGTGTGTGCAGTTGTAGTTTGGACCTCGTCTTCTTAATGTATATGAATCTGCTTTCTTGCCGTATGTATTCCCATATTCTTCTTTCTGTTATCTAAAAATTGGCGACTGTGTGACAATTGTGTTTCCCCCCACTCCTACCTAGCCTCCTTACTGTAGAGCGTAGTATAATTAAATATATTAGTAAGAGATAAATAACACCACAGGAAAGTTTACGACTGCAGTTTTTGCTCGGATAGTTTTTTTTTTTGGGGGGGGGGGGGGGTGATGGCTTTGCGACACGTCGTCAAGTAGATCTTTTCCGTTTTGTAAAAGGAAAAAAACGTGGGCTTTCATTAATTAAGAAATTTCAAATATTCAATGTGTATCTTTTTTTTTTTTTTGTTGCAATTCCTGCCTGCTAGTTTTTGTTGTGTTAGTTTAGGGTTTTATTGACCAAAGCACACATCTCCTCACACTCGTCTCCTACATCATTCCCACTAAAACAAAAAAAAACAAAAAAAAACATTGCTGTCATTGTACAGCAAACTGGCTGCAGAAAAATATCCGTCAACATGGCTTTCCAAAACGCAGTAGCTGCCGATGTCAATCGCAGCACACTTTGTGTAATGGTTTGCATGTTTTTTTTGTTTTTTTTGTCAGAAGGCACGACAAGTTAAATACATTTTCAAAGCAAAAGGAGCGACTACTCACAGTACCACAAGCATAATCATTGTGTCGTAAACAGTAAAACAAAATACAAACAATTCACAAAGTGTGCTGCGATTGACAGCGGTAACTGCTGCGTTTCGTAAAGGCAGGAAAGGAGATTTGCCCCTTCCGGTAGTCTGCAGTATAATATTTGCAACGTGTCTTTGCTGTCAGTGGAAATTATGTAGGAGATGTGTGTGAGGAGATGTGTGCTTTGGTGGAACGATTGTGCGATACGTTGCATGTGTTCGAAAGAGAGAAAGGCGTGTTATTTATTATTTTTGTTTTACTGAAATGCTGGTGAACCGTTGCGGTCGTGGGCGATGTTCGAAGTGAAGCTCTTCGACCGCGATAGAGTTGACCGCACGCCAGGCTCCCATTCCGGTGATGCGTTACCACGTCAACCCTCGTGATTACGCCGGATGCCGTACTCTCCGCGGCGCAGCTAGCAAACTCCATTCGAAGATGGCGTGATCGGCGGCAAATGTCATCTGGTAACCCCTATAGGTGGTTGCCATGACGTGGGCGTTAAATGCGTTGGAGTTTGATCAACGGCGACTCAAGGACGGTGCTATAGACCTTTGCATCGGCAGATTGCCTTTGCAAAAGGTTGTGGATGATGTAATGACCGTTTTCAAGCGCTGCTCTTCAGGGCTAAACTTCACTTACGAACTGCAAGACGGTCAGTACTTGCAGTTTTTGGATTTACGGCTGCAATTCACTGGGCAACATGTGTGTTGGCGCTACAACCCGCGAACCAAGAAGGAAACCTGCCATACGATTCCGCCCACTCTAAACTTGTGAAACGAAATATTGCCACGTCATGCCTCCAAGCTTCACTGTACAGGTCCTGTCACCATGCCATGCTTGACAGCTATGAAGCTCAGGTAAAGCGACCTTTAGGAGCAGGATTTCCTCTTTCCGTTTTGCTTGGTGTCTCTCAGACACTCTTGAAAAAAGTCAAGAGCGGTTCTCAGGAACCAAAAGTAAAGCCTAAACAAAGGCCTCAGCTTGTCCCATATTTACATAAGGTTTCACATAATTTAAAAAAAAAAGTGGCTAACCGGTTCAATGTGTCAATGGTTTTTTCAGCGCCTCAAAAATTAGCACAACTTTGCCTGCGCGTAAACCAGGCAAGCTGTAACAAGATGTCATGTACGGTTAAGCATGTCAACAAGTTCGTGGATTGCGTTGTGGGTGTCATCTACAAAATTCCATTGTCATGCGGACGGGTTTACATAGGACAATCGGGACGCTGCGTCAACGAGAGAATGCGTGAGCATGCGAATTCCCTGCGGTCAATGACCGGAGATCACTTGTACGTACATTGCAGGGACTGCCAGTGTTACCCCGTCTTCCAAAATACCTTAATCATTGGCAGGGAGCGCACAAAAGTGCAAAGAGAGGTGCTGGAGGCGCATGCTATCGAAAAAGCTGGCGCGGGGCACTGCGTCAGCCAACCTTCTGTTTATCTTCACAAAAAAGAGATAGATTTTATAGATGACTGGTGAGCGACACGCCATTGGTTGTTTCGGCGTTGGTTGGCTGTGTGGTGTTTTCTTGTTTGAGCCGTTTTTAATAAAACTCCAGTTGATAGTCAGCGCTTGTCCTGTGCTCTTCTCTCGTCGTCTTCGTCTTTTTGCGCGCTGTTTCCAATTTCCGACATCGCTTATCGCCCGGGTTAAAATGCCGAGTCACCGAGCTGAGGACGCGTGCGACGGGTCTGGTATACTGCACAGCACAGCGACAGCGCATGCTTAGAAGGCGTTCCACAGCCCACCAGAAAAAGATGGCGGCGCGCAGAAGGCGACTTTTGCAAAGGTCTATACTATCCAATCCCGCGCAGAAAAAAAAGGAAGCAGGGTGACGACACTTTCACTAGAAATATACATACAAAAACAAAGAGCGCCATGACGAAGCACTTTTTGCTCTGCTTGCTTGGCTCCGTCAGATCGCAGCGTTGGCTATAATGTCGGACTTAATGTAGAACGGAGTTTGTGCATTGGCTATACTCTATTTCGCCATATGATGTACCGCAGAAAAAGCTACAAGCACGAGCTCCTTTCTCCGGGGGAGATCTCGGCGGCACAAGCTCTCGTGCATTAAGGGCAGCTGCCAACGCTATGAGCTCGCGCTTATAGCCTTCACTGCGGTACAACATAAGGTGAAACGGAGTATAGTATGTGCCCACATTTGAGGGTGTTTTTGCGAGTGCTCGACTGGGATCGCAGGTTTATGGCGTGCGCCCGCACCAAGTGTGGGCACCGCGCGCACAGAAACCAGGTTCGCGTGAGCCAAAGCTTCTGCGCATGCGCGGTACCATGAGCAGCGCCACCGCAAGCGGCGTGATATGTCGAAGAGTTGAGTTCGTGTATACAAGCTGCAAGGACAAGGCGAAAGCGACGATTGTCTGCAAGCGTCTCGAGCGTTTTTCGTCTGTCCTTGCGACTCGATAAGGCGCATGCCCTCCGGGCACACAATTTGCCCCGGACGCGTCTGTTACCAAATTGAAATCCCTTTCCAATCTTTGAGTTGCTACCTCTCTTAAATCTAAGCTCTCTAAACTTGCAGGGACGTAAGACACTCTGCCGGAGAAGTGCCAGTGAATAAAGTATACGATCCGAAGTAACGACTCTTCAGCAGACTCGGTGCTTAAGTTTATTGTTGCGAATCATTTGATGCTCTTTCTAAAACCGCATTTTTTTTTTGCGTCGTCTTATAGAAAAGATACTAGTTCGTGACATAAAGACAAAAAAAAATATATATATAATCTGAGCTCTCTGACCCAGTAGCAATGCTACTGGGTCAGAGATAAAAGAGATCACCAATAAACCGATTTCACCAGCAGTTGCACGACGTCACCACTGCCGCTGTGCATTCTAGTACCTGTAGGTTTCCCCATTTTTCCGACCGCGTCAGTCCGCGTTCTATGCCCGGCGTTTGTGAATTTTCAGATACAACGAGGCTCTTAGTCACCAGCTTCCTTACTGTTTTCAATAGGTGGCTTCACCTGTTGTGTTCTAAAGTGTTGTAATAAGAATTCCAGCCCAAAAACAAAAATGAATTGTATGCCTTCCCGAACGAAAGCAACCGCCAGCAAGAGTAGCTAAGAAAGGTACACAGACCCGGACAGAGCGCCAGGAGATATAGCGTTTTTCGATTTGTTTCGCGATTAGCTTACTTTAGAGCACGTTTGCTAAAGACTGAAATATTACAAGGCAGGAGAAATGGTAAGATAAGTCGAAGTGCTCCGTACGTTGCAATCTCCCTGAGCACTAGCTCCGTTCTGGCCTATCTCAATCGGGATCCCCGTGCTGCTTTGTGGAGGATTTTTTAATACACGCTTTGTTCGATGTATTTTCGTTATTATAACCGTTATTGCGGCTACAGGTTTGAGTTACAACTGTGCTGGAAAAGATTAGGACAGTCACTAAAAGAAGGTGTGATTCCGGATATATGCATATCCATAATCACAAAGAGAAAAAAAAACTTTTTTAAATATCGTCTTTTTTTACAAACAAAACGTGAAAATACAGCAGAATGCAATTTAGAACTGCAACACTTACCACCCGAAATACAGCAAATATCCTCACCCACCTTGTGTAGGTCTATTATGCCCGAACTTAATTTTAGCTGGCGTCCTTGATCCCTTCTGTATTAAAATCGAGGCCATAGAAAGAACAAAAAAAGATTCCACCGTTTGGCGACTTTTAGCTGGTGTTCGGAGCTTGCGCAAATAAAATAAAATCGTATGAACACTGTAAACAGAAAAGTATCCGCACTCAACTTTTTTTTTTTTTGTATTTGGCATGGTTGCTGATTTTTGACAGACGCGAGCTGTTACGGCGCAGCAGGCATGGTCTTTCTGTAGGTCGTTTCTTGATTGTGTGCAGGCTTCTCTCTGAAGTTTATCTACACCGTATCGCACAGGCTGCAACCCATAATAAAACGACATTTAGAAAAATACTGCTGCCCGCGAACGTCTATTTAACGCTTCAAATTATCAGTTAAACGTTATCCACAAGCCTGAGCACTACCAAGCTCCATTTCCCACCGAAACACTCGATGCTGTTCTGGTGTGCTACACCGAGGAGATGGTCCCTCGAATGTTCTTGTTCTTTGCCATGGAACTAGATGCTCGCTCGTTTCCAGGTTCATTGAGACGGACGAGCAGCCGGAGTGCTCGACCAGTGGCGTCGGTGCTCTTCCCGCTAACGTATTGGGACCACCGCGTGGAAGACTGGACCATGGCTGCAGGCGACAAAACGATTCTAAAGCGATAAGACGACAGCAACTGCTTTTCTGCGCTTGCAGACAAGCTGAAGCATTACAGACAACCCAATCTTGACAAATACACACGTGTCCAGGGAATCCAATCCTATACTTTGGCGTCCCAAACGATGATGTACGATGATGTACGCGCACTGCAGCCCTTTGCAGCCGAGAGGCCCAAAAGCAATTCTGATCAAGAGATCCAACGAGTCTAAAAATCCAACGAGTCAAAAGGTCCCATAATGAACCTTTTGACTCGCCAGACACGAGTCAAAAGATCCAATGTGGGTCAAGAGGTCCAACGAGCCAAGAGATCCAACAAGTCAAAATATCTACGGCGAGTCAAGAGGTCGAACGAGTCAAAAGGTTCAACGAGTCAGAAGGTCCAATAATGGATATTTTGACGCGTTCGATCTTTTGACTCTTTGGACCTCTTGACTCGGAATCGCCCAAAAGCGGTGGCTAGAAGTAGCCTTGCGGAGGCACCCCTTCCGGGATGCGCGCGCCTACTCAGTTCGCTTGGCGACATCAGTCTACTTCGCCCACTCTGCAGAAGGCAACAAAATGGCGGCATCCACAAGACAACCAGGAAAGGAGGCGCCGATAATCTTAACGTATCTTTCTTAGCGGTGATATAGTTAGTCCACACTCAGCCGACGCTACAAGTTATTGGTAGCAATCACGCAGCGTGAAAATCGAAAGTCACAAGGATTTTTCTATTCATGATAGGTCCAGCTATGATAGAACACGTGCATAAAGATGACGAACATGATGGTGCATTTTAATGCTGCCCGATTAGTTCCATCAGCTCGCAGCGTCGGCTGCGTCTCAACTTAAGATGTAACGAGGCACAGGATGCAGAACAATCTTCTCTTGAACTATAGACCTTTCCATCCTGGCGAAAAATGGTGAGTCACATAGCTGGGGACGCATGCCTGACGTCTAATATACCGCACAACAGAGCAACAGCGCATGCTCAAAAGGTGTTCCACAGCCCAGCATACAGAAGTGGCAGAGCGCAGAAGGCGATTTTTGCGAAGGTCTGTGCATCAGAGACAATTGACTAGCTTTTTTTGACGCGACACACAAATAGCGCATGACCGACGTGGATACTTCGTGTCCATTCACTCAAATCTCCAGTCTCGTGTTTATTTTTTGTAACGTTGAGGCTAGAGTACATGGTATTAATATTTTCTCTATCTACAAACCTACACTGACATCTACAACCAGGCACCAAACAATTGAGCAAATATATCACAATACAGCCGTGTTGTATCGCGATACAATATATCATCGTTTCCTACTGCCGGCAACTCATCTATTTGATCGTTGTCAATCGCAAACGGTCTTGTGATTTACGTAGGGGCCGCAGAGGCTCCAAGATTAAAAGCGGCAAAGGGTGAAAGGGTTACTGACCACGTCCCCTGGAGGCGGACACTACATCGTGGTAGCCATCTTTTTCCCACTCAACCTCACACAGTCAGGACCCTTTCACCGAGAACCGTCTGACAAATTGAGGGTCCGACCTGTCGGCTGCGTCCCGTTGCAGTAAATAAAGCGAAATAATACCGGCGTCTCAGGAGGCGTCCAAACGAAATCCGAGGGGCCAGCTCATCCATTTCGTCCCCTTCCTTGTTTGCTGCTGTTCTTGCGTAAGCTGTTTCGGGTCTGCTCGGGTCGGCACCCGGACAACAAAGACGGGGTTGAGACATCGGAGGTGCGTCAGATGCGCTTAGATGAGTTCGTTTTTTTTGTTTTTCTTTATGCGTTACAAACAAGCCCCACTTTGGTGACGAGCCGTGTGTTCTTTTCTGATCAGGAATGATGTATCGGGAAAAAAATAGAATGAGGTTGTTTTCACTACTGACATGGTGCCTGTAACGCTTCTCCAAGCGGTGTGCTTAGCAGGTCCTAAAACGAGGTTCCTCGATTTCTGCCTTATGACATCATAGGTATGTCAAGTTGTCGTCGGCTTGCAACCTTGGCGGTGTCACGACTGCGTTGGTGAATGCGGCTGATGTCCATTCTGTCGTAGGTAGGTCTACTGCTTGACCGCCTGCAAAAGGTTCAGCGGTCAGGAGTTTGTGAGGGCCGCGACACTTGCTTTCGCTCGCGCTTTTTGACGGGTTTTCTAGGACCAACCGCCTGAATCGCGACATCCGACCACATGAAAAGCAGGTTTTGTGACGTCATTTGTTGGCACTGTGGAACCCTTTTTGATGTATGGAAGGGATAGGACGCCAAACACACCAGTCGAGGGCGGACTCATTGTACCATACTCCTAGGTTCAAAGTGCTTCCATGATGATGTTCCCAAGTGAAACGGCTTTAAGCAGTAATAAGTGCCAGGACCGCTTATGAAACTGATGCGACCATGTAATGCACACGAGCTGTATTCAAACAAACAAAAAAAAAAGATTGGTACAATTGTACTGAAGTTCGTGCTTGAGGACACGAAGTTTCGTGCACATTCTGTCGCTCGTTATAAAAATGACCGCATCTCCACGTGGTGAATGATGTTGATTGGGGCGAAGCTCTGGTGGTGCTGATGCAATAAAATGCTTAGATGGGCCAGTTGGTACATCGTGGGAAAATAAGCACCAAAAAAACACGGACAAAGAGTAGATTGACAACGACACAGGGTGCTGATGATGCTGATTTTGTTCATAGTAGTGCTGATGGTGCTGATTTCTTTTTATTGCTCATAGGTAGTGCTGAGTTCCGGGTTGCGTTTCGACTTCATTATTACTGCTTTATGGTCGGTGAAATGCAGAGCCAGTGGTTCTTCTAGCGGATCAGCATGGATCCGCTAGAAGCCGTGGGAACGCATCTCCACCCCTTAAGTCAACGGTCCATGTCAGGAAGAGAATGTGTGGTATGGAACGTGTCTATATACGCATTTGAGCATTTGACCGCAGCACCCTCTCGTCTATAAACGTTGAGCAAATGCATCCAAAGTTTAACGCAATTATATACGCATTTGACCGCAGCGCCCTCTCCTGTAAAGACGTTGAGCGGCTACATGCAACGTTTCATCCATGACAGAAACCCCAGCTCTTGAGTTACTACCACATTTAAGAGCCTCCTACTTGTCCCGCAGTCGTGGCAGAGTGGTTAAGGCGATGGACTAGAAATCCATTGGGGTCTCCCCGCACAGGTTCGAATCCTGTCAACTGCGCAAACATTTTTTTATTTTTATAAGAAGTCAGATGGGATGGCAATGGATGTGAGCACGGGCGCCGGCCAAGGCTAGACCCAAGAAGCTTCGCCCCTAAAATAGTTATTGAGGTAACATTATTCCGGAAGTCGTCGGGCCTTTCAAATTCTTACTTGCAAGTTCCCGGGTTATCTTAAAAGCTGGGGTTCCTCAAGGTTCTGTTTTGCCACTTTTTCTCTTTAACATTTTTGTAAACGATATGTCGAACTCAGTTTCAACATGTAAATTGTTCCAATATGCGGATGACACAGTGTTGCTTTCAAAACATCTTCATTATCCTGTAGCAATCGCTTTACTCCAAGAGGACACTTGTCAACTTCATGACTGGTTCGAGACAAATTGTCTTACGATAAATGCATCTAAAACACACCTTCTCTGCTTTCGTAATCCTCTTAAGATGTTAACGCCCAACCATCCTCTCTCTCTCTCTCTCTCTCTCTCTGTATATATATATATATATATATATATATATATATATATTGTTAGGAAGGTGAAGACCACGACGGGGCAGTGGCGCGAGATGGTCGCGCGCGCCACTGCCCCGTCCGTCGCCGTCTGTCTGCTTCATCTGATACGGCTTCGTCTGATTCGGTTTGTCATGGCGTCTGGGCGGGGGCTGGGCGACGGAGCCATGGGCTGGTGTTTGGTCTGCTGCTGCGGATGACTGCCTCAACGGGGAGGGTTCACACGATCAAAGCGGCGCCGATGTTCAATGAAGGAGATGAGTATGTACTCCGCACCTCCACCATACTGTTAGGGTGATGCTGTCGGCAGCAGAAAGCACAGGACAGTACACGATGATAGAAGAAACAAAGGATTTATGGAGGCCGAGCCGGCACGTGGGGCCTGGCGCGAGGTGGTCGTGCGCGCCACTGCCCCGTCGTCATCTTCACCTTCCTAACAATATGCACAACCCTCTTTGCACGTCTTGTAACTGTTGTCCCATATCTTATGTAGATCAAGTTAAGTATTTAGGAAATCAATTTGAAAGTGATTTGTCGTGGAATTGCCATCTGTCAAAACTTTGTAAACGACTCAGAAATGTGTCTTGTTTACTGTATAATACCAGGTCTTTAATACCTTATTCAACAAAAAAGAAACTAGCTCACGCTTTGGCATACAGTGTTTTGCGTTACGGAATAACTATTTTCGTTCACAGCCCAGGACGATGGGGTCAAAAAATTTACTCAGTCTTAAAAGGAATATTTAAAAACATTGTTTATGGTACCATATCGCAAACTGAATTAGATATCAAAGTAGTCTTGGACTTGCCATTGTTTCACTCTTTATGGGTTCAGACCGCTGTATTGAAACACTTCTGGAGTGATAATTTCAAAGTACCCCCCATGTCGCGTCTAGATCGCTTCGACACACCGAGCTGAATCAAATGCTTTCTGCTGTGACAAAATACGAAAAAAGGATTCGAAATTTCTATGTTCCCTATATATTTAATAGCCTACCGGACGATGTCTAAACTATGGACTCACTAAAAAAAGTGAAGCAAGTGCTCCGATGTAAAAGTGCTCCTTTTTGACTCTGCTTTGCATGTGCATGTGTTTGTGTGATCATCATCGTTTATATTGCGATTATTGCGATGTATGTTGAGCTAGAAACTTTACGAGTGTGGGGACGCTTTTTTATCACAAACTGTAGCGCCTTGTAGAACAAGCCTTTTGTCTGGCTTTAACAGACCCGCCTCACTATCAAGTGAACTACACGCGTAAATAAACAATATTATTATTATTATTATCATTATTATTATATATGAAATACGTGTGGAAAGCAGATATGTCATACTTATGTAGCAAACTGCGCGCTGTATCCTGCACGCTTTATAACACTAGAGTCTTTATACCAGTTCGTGTAAGGCTTCTAATAGCTCACGCAATTGCTTACAGTATTATTCGGTACGTCGTAACAGTTTTTGGAAATAATTCTGGTCGCTTGCAAGATAAAGTTAATACCCTACTGAGAGGAACGCTTACTTGCGTTGCTTATAATGCACCTTTGTAACAACTAGGGATCTTTTTAAAGCTCTCCAATCGGCAAACCTCCGTTCACTTTATATTCAAAATGCTGTACTACGCAACTTTTGAAAAAAAGGATTTCAAAACGCCGTCACTTCCGTCTCGCTCATTGTGATGCATCCCTCGTTTCAAGGTGCCACGTTGTTGGACCCGTTACGGTAAATGAACGCGCGATTATTATGTTCCGAGTTTATTCAACGCTCTGCCGGACGCAATCCTCGACATCAGCTCACTGAAGGCATTGAAGAAGGAACTCAAATGTGCTGACTTGGATAATACTTAGTGCAAGCTTAGTACTAGTGTGTGCATTGTGAATTTGAAGTTTTTTTTTTTTTTCTTTTTTCCGTTTCTCTTTGGCTTTGCTTATGTTTTGCCTCATCCTTTATCCTTCTTATATTAGAATATATATGTAATAATTTCTTTTCTGCCTAAATTGTGTTTCCATTTTTTTTTCTCATTTTTTCTGCCTTTCCCTTTGTGCACTGCATTTTGATCGCTTTCGTCCCCCGCCCCTTTGCCCCTTTTCCCTCCCCATTGATTCTAATGACATTTCTATGTCTTCTGTATTTTTTTGCTTTCTTTTATATCTCTTTGCTTTCCTCATGTCATGTACACTGTTTCATTTTAATTTTTCGTTATTTTTTGCCTTTTGACATGTGCTTTATTGTGCTTATTCATTTCATTTGTTTTTCTTTTTTACTGTCTGATGACTTTTTTTTACTGTCTGATGACATTTACGATTTTTCCTTCTGGTTTTCTTTTCCCTGCTTTGTTTTTCCAACGTCATGTTTTCATGTCCGTATTGTTCTGCTAAAAATCGTTGACCTTTTTATTTCCCTTTTTATTATAATCAGTGACATTTCCAAGGTGATTTGCGGGCTGCGTTGAGGGCGAAAGCTTGGAGTGGAAAGGAGAAAACTCCTTGCTACTCCGGACTTTCATCCGCTTCTTCCTCTCCAGATCGCTCTCCGCTCTTGGTTTGTCGATGATTACATTTTCATTTACATTGCTCTAATAGTTGTGATGATATTTTTGTATACATTTCTGTCCTGATATTGTCTTCCTTTAATTCGTCATAATTTCTACTTTTGCAGGGCATCATCACACAAGCCTTTTGCTGGCTTTGATGTGCCTATACTTCTAAATTTTGATTCCGATAGGCAAATAATAATATTATTATTATTATTATTATTATTATTACTATTATTATTATTATTACTGTAATTGTATTTATCACATAAGGCAATAAAAAAGAGCAGGTCCGTCTAAGCCTGAGTAATCGACTGAATGAGGCTTACGAAGCTTGCGAACAGATGAATTTTGCTGCTTCTTTCCACGAGGAGAGTAGAGAATGGTCCCTTTAATCAAAACCTTATCCATTCTTCAACAAATTTGTTACGGAAACTATTTTTTACACAGCTAGAAGTGGCTAAGGTGAACTTTACAGATTTAAATTACCTTCGTTTCCACGAAGAGTGTCCCATTTGCTTGCGTTTAATTTGCTTCACTAATTTTTTTCGTCTTCATTCAGAAGGTAGAAGTAGGTTCCCTAGGTAATTCTCATTGCCGTGTAAAATTTCTCGACAAAAAAAAAAGAAAAGCGCGTTCGATGGATGCGTTACATCGAAAGAGAAAAAGCCTGGCGCAAAGCGAGTAAGATTGAGAGAGGGAGAGAGATGCAATATAGGATTTTGTGACAACGACGTCTCCAATATCTTTTAGATATTCTTCTTTAATGCATTATTTTTTATCTTTTTATATAACCGGGAAAGTCAGTGCCGTAGACCTTTTTAGGGGACAGGGGGCGGAGGTGGATGTCAAACGACAAGGAAGGGGGGTCAGGCAAACAGGTCATATCCCTGTTTTTTACCGGAAACCGCTTTACATTACCGTCAGTCTCCTCCACCCTTAGTTTGTCTCGGTGTTTCGTAAAAATATTGGGACCCATAAATAACGATTCCAAGTCAAAATGTCCATCGGGTCAGAATGTCTAATATTGGATATTTCGACTCGGTCGACATTTCGTCTCGTTGGAAATTTTAACCTGGTTGGACATTTTGTCTCGTTGGACATTTTGACTCTTCGGGTATTTCACCCGATTGGTCATTTCGTCTCGTTGGACATTTTAACCGGATTGGACATTTTTAATCGGTGGGCGAAATCCTTGTACAAAATTGTACCTCCACTGACCTTAGCCGACGAAAGAAAAAACGAAGGAATTTAGCACTTTTCGTGTTAAACCGAAGGCACTACAAATGAGAGTGGGAAGTCAATCAACCACGATTGAGCACTTTGACGTGGCCGTTTTGACCCCTTTTGGACATTTCGTCTTGATGGAAATTTTACTCGACGTACATTTTGTCTTGATGGACATTTTCACTTGATGTACATTTTTACCCGATTGCACATTTTATCTCGTTGGTCATTTTAACCCGATTGGACATTTCGAATTGGTGGGGAGAAATCCTTGCACAAAATTGTACCTCGACTTACCTTGGCCGGCGAGAGAAAAAAAAAGAATTTAGCGCCTTTTGTGTTAAACCGGGTCCCCGAAGGCACTACAGAGGGTTGTGGAAAATCATTTAACCAAGATTGGGCACTTTGACGTGACCATTTTGACCCATTTTGGACATTTCGTCTTGATGAACATTTTCACTCAATGTACATTTTCACCCGATTGGACATTTCGTCCCGATTGACATTTTGACTCGATGAACATTTTGATCCGATTGGACATTTCGTCTCGTTGGAGATTTTTACCCGATTGGGCATTTCTCATCGCTGGTGCGAAATCCTTGTACAAAATTGTACCTCCACTGACCTCGGCCGGCGAAAGAAAAAAACAAAAGAATTTAGCTCATTTTGTGTTAAACCGGGTGGGCCCCGAAAGCACCACAGAGGGGAGTGGCAAGACATTTAACCAAGATTGAGCACTTTGACAGGGCCATTTTGACCCATTTTGGACATTTCTTCTTGATGAACATTTTCACTCAACGTACATTTTGACCCGATTGGACATTTTGTCTCGATTGACATTTTGACTCTATGAACATTTTGACTCGATTGGACATTTTGAAGGAAACGCCGCAACCTCAAGTTGTTTGTTTGTGTTTCGGGTCTAGCTCGTGGTTTTAGCAAAAAAAAACCAACAGTAAAAAAACAAAAGATTATTTCTGTATTTTGTGTTGGTGTTATTTGGATTTCCATCCGATAAAGCTTCAACACTGCGCCGCTTCTGGCACACGTTTGTTGTCCCTTATGCTTTCTCTGGGCATACCTTCCTCCAGCCCCCCCCCTCCCCCCCCCCCCCCCACACACACACGGAACATCAATGGCATTATAGGACTCGTTTACACGCTTCCGGTACAAACTAAATATGCTTTATTTTTAATTTGAGTTTGTTTTGCACAATGAACAGTCTAATAAAATATAGGAGGAGAACTGGACGCCTATGTCATAGGCAGCGCCGTGGGATAAATCAGTCAGTCTCGTAAACTGGCGCATCTTTGTGAACGCGACGCAGGCAACTACTGCGAGTGTTCGCGTTTTCACCTTTTTAAGGTCGGTTCACACTCTTGCGACCTCTTAAAACTGGGTTCCTTAAAGCCTCTTACAACAAGAGGACACACTGGCGCCATCTATTGGGTAGCAGTGTAAACTTGGTAGTTCGGCATATTTTCTATTCCTCTCGCGCATTATTTTTTCTTCCTTGGCTCGAAAAGCTTTTGTCAAAGTTATAAACGAGCCTTTCTTATTGATATTATGCACATTTTACCTCTGAAATTCTGCGAAACCTTCGCTCTTGTGAGATTCAGTTCGAGGGTGGCCGCATAGATGACGCCAGAATTTCAGTGTGTTTCCTCGTCCCAAGAAATTTTAAGAAGTTTAACACATCTCGTCTTTTTCGGTCGTACTCGGTTGAAAGAGTGTGAACGGGCCTTTAGAACCACCGACAGGACTGGGTCTAAACATGAAGTAGTGTAAATATAGCTGATCACCTTGCTCCACTATGTGGTGCAAGATGGTGTGGAGCAAGGTAAAAAAACCAAACCAAAACGAGGGTTTTCTTTACTGCGGAAGTGGGGCTGTAATAAAAAATGTCTTATATTAATAATAATGATCCTTTATTTCTTTAGTGCCCCAGAACAACCGTGAGGTCTTGTTGTGGTGGCACATAAGGCAAAGCAAAACGCCCACCCCGACACGCATGTCAGATGTCATGTGAAACCACCCAGTTAGCTTCACCCGTTGGGACATACGTACTTAATAAACAAAATTAATAGAAGTTGTAAACTTGGCCCGAAAGGCGTTTAAGTTTCATATTATCGTCAGTCAAATGTAGAGTATGTGCGCCTTTAATGTATGCCACCAAGCTTGTAATTCCCGACGCAGCTGCCTTTCGGACGACCGTTATCATCTTCCGTATTCATAAAACGCCGTCATTATAGGGTCGTAACCTGCAAATAAAGTAACACCCACCTAAAGGCATAACGCGTTAGAAAGAAAAGTGCATGGAAACGTGAGAGACAAAAAAAAATAAAAAAAAAACCCGGATGTCAGAACACCCGTTCATACCCGCGAAGCAGAAGTATCGCTACGTAAGTTCTGTGTAGAAGAAAACAAGAACAACAACGGCAACTGAGGTAACGCTTTCCTACTATGGGGCCAAGCTTAGGGTGATCCGGACAGGGTTGTCTACACTACGATCGTCGTCCGCGCTGTTAGGGCGCAGCCTCGGCGGTGTTACCCGCCCCCACAATAACCCCCTACCGTGCCTGTATTATGACACGACATCGTTGGCACAAACGCATGCACTGTCGGTGTATATTATTTCTCGCACCATTTTTTGTTCTTTTTTAATTTTTTTTCTCACGGAAGCAAGGCTACTACGACGTTTCACGCGTCAACAAAGTGGGGCGAACGGGCGAGTGGTAGGGTACGCTGCACATAAACGGCGTGGAGCGATTAGGGATCTTATTGGGAGGGCGTCGGGCGTAAAAAAGATGTTTTAACCTCTTCCCGTGTGGGGAACTTATAGACGTCGAGTTGGAGAAAGGGTAGAGAGGAAATTGGGGTAACTTTGCTTATTTTGATCTAAGGCTTTTGGTGGCGGGGGGACAATATTGGGGATGCTGAGATGCTTTCGTAATGTCTGGTTTCCACCAGATTCGAGCAATATAATGAAGTTCGCACAGAAAAATATTGTGCAACACACTATGTCCGACGACGCACGGGCACGTGAGTGTTTTGTTTGATTTTTAAAGTCATTCTGTTTCGGAAAACGTTTTTCGAGAGTGGGAACGTTTGTCAAGCGTCGACTCTCCATCTCTGCAGGGGGTCTTCGTTCGCATGTTAACTCCGTTGACCGGAAACCACCACCCGAATTCTAGGGTCACCAATGGGAATATGTAATTTGTTATTTGCTATGAAAATAAGTAAGGGTAAGTTTATTTTTTTATTTTAATACGGGTGTGAACAGCATTCCCAAGAAGCATACATACTTTAGCTGCTTGACATTACCTATATTACCATACTATATTTCCGTAAATATCTTGCTAATTTTTTGCTCGAAACATCAACAGGAAAAATAACTGAACGATTCACGCACACGGTTGAGCATCAACATTAAAAGATGCATTTATTTTTGTTCATTGCAAATATACAAAAAATCCTGAAAGTATTGTGAATTTTAGTCCGGCTTAAAATATGCATATTTAACCCAGGTTTTTTTCTGCAGAGTTATCCCTGTTTGTAGATACAATGTGTGTTGTTGCTGTGTCATATTGCATTAGAAATATTATGCCAGAGGAACCCTAGGATACTGCTGGGGTGTCGATCGAGCGCTTTTCGAACTCTTTTTGTGTTTTCTTTCGTAAAGGAATTTTTCGCAGGACAATTTGGAACTGTATGAGTTTCCGTAATCCGGTTTATACGCAGCTTTAGAATAGTCGTGTAAATCTGTATTACTACCCTTAAAGCATGGCGTATCCTAATGCATTTCAAGGGAAACAGTTCTTTCTTAGCGTGTTCCTTTTATATCTATTTCGCGTTCCTAATTTAACTAAGCCCTTTTTGAAAAATAGAGGCACTGAAAATGGTGCAAATGATGTTGATTGATCGAGTTCTAAAACATAAAAATATAAATAAAACTGTAGGAAATCGTAAGAATCAAAATTATATTAATATGCAGAAGCGGAAGAGACTACCAAGATAGCTGAGAGTAAAATTGCAACAAAATGTTCTTATTTTTATTTTTTTACTTTTAGAAAACTTTTACAAAGGAAAACAGTGAACTAAAAAGTTATGCAAAAAAGCAACAAAGAAAAGTATGGCAATCAGGTAGCAGCCTCTATCTAAGAGCAACACCTGGAATGCGGTAATGAAGTATACTGTCACGAAACCTGCGCCAGCATTCTTTTTTTTTTAACAAGAAGGGGGGGGGGGGGGTGAAATACTTGCCACAGTTTATACTGCTGGAATTCCTAACACCCGGGGAGCATGGAGAGCTTTTGAGACAGGGACAGAAAAAAAAAAAGGAAGACACACGCTAA
Source organism: Ixodes scapularis (assembly GCF_016920785.2). NCBI lineage: Eukaryota > Metazoa > Arthropoda > Arachnida > Ixodida > Ixodidae > Ixodes > Ixodes scapularis. The sequence continues at coordinate 73,185,294 of NW_024609837.1, forward strand.
AATATTCTTGATTCACAGTTTTGCCTCAAACGACGTTGGCGAATCTTTCGCATGCACGAATTGCCCTGTTATTAAGTTTTACTTTATTTATAACAAATTCCGTCGCACTCAAATCATGCCGGCGAAGTCGTTCTTAAAAACGAAGCCGAAAAGAATCGATAAGTTAAAAGGTATTTAGCATCCCTTTTTGCATAAACGAAAGATTTTCCTCTCTGCCTATTTTTTTAAAGCGAAAAGCGAGCTTGGTAAGGTTAAAACATATGACTTGGGACCAAGGAGGGAAAGGGGGGAATGTTACGATAAAGCGACTTTTTTGAGCCTGTCAAGAAAGTTCGCTTCATTTTCTCCTTCGTTGAACTTGAAACTATCCTTCAATCTATAGTACACAACGCCGAGGCGGATTTTTTAAATTCATTGAAGAAAGCGAATATTTTAAAGGTAGAGAAAAAACAATCAGAGATTATCAAACCGTTGGAATGCATCAAAGCAAACCTAAATGTTTTTTTCTTTCCAGTTTGACAAGCTGCTTCTGTTGTCACTCTCACAAAACCCCAGTCCCACTGTTTATACATCCTGCAAGAGACACGGAGTATCTCTAAAAATAATTTCCTCCTTTGTGCTTTTTTCTTGATACATGTTCCCCTACGTCGACAGGCTTAAGTCATTTCTGACCTCTGCACCCCTGCAGACCACCATCGCCCTATACGGTAAAATCGTGAAGCTGCGCGTTTGTATAATGGACTCAGAAATTTGCGTAATGCGTCTTCTTACCTTATTTTTTGTTTAAAAATACTTTTCGCTAGTTTGCAAGCAAGAGATTCAACGAACGGTTAATGATTATATACTGTGATCGATAATGTACCTTGTTTTAAATGTAAGCGTTTCGTAAGAGGATGTTCTTCCGTATCCCATGCTGAAGCAAGCACATTGAATTCTTTTTTAAGCACTTAACATGTCTGGCTTTACATCAGCCATCAGACAGTTCAATCTAACACGTAATGCATTACAATTGAAATGAAGTAACCCATTCATCCTTGAAACAAGCGAAAAAACTTCGTTACTTTTTGGGGGAGCTAACGAAGCTCACTCACAATCAGTAACTTCTTTTTCCTGAATGCCGAATACGTTTTCATTGCCCACAAATAAATATATAAGAAGGTTTAAATAAATTTGTCAATATTGTTTCAAACTTCTTCCGTTTTGCTTGAGGTTAAGCCGAGTGAATTTTAGAAACAAATACCAACGCTTAATAACTAGAACCATCACCTCGCAGAACAATTTCTGCATTTGGTTAGATTACAACTTAAACAAAATTAAAAATTACAAACACAATAACGTTGCGCTTTTAGCACTAGTTAATTGACTAACCATCTACTGTAGCATTGGCTACGCTTCGATGTATGGTGAAACGACGTAGAGTGTTTCTGTAATGCTCCAGTAGGGCGGTTATTTGGGCCAGTTGGCTCATAGCTAAGAGTAACAGCGCGAAAAATGCGTTATTCTTGAAGTCTGCCAATGTCCTCCGGTGCTGCTTACATTAACCATGAACCAAAAGACCCAAATAACACTCTTAATGCAAATAAACTTTAGTTTAGAGTCTGACCTGTATTGCCCCCTTGCCTTGGTCCTTGTGTTATTTCGAACTTGTTTTTCTTAGTGTAATTCTCTTTGTTATTTTGCTTCTGTGTATGCCTTTCGTTAAAGCTGTCAGCGGATGTGTCTAAGAGCTTGTCAAGTCTTGACTTCGGGGTTTTTGTCCTCGCATTTCTTTGCCACCCAAATAAATATCATCACATAAGACTTGAGGGTACGATAAGCTAACGCACTGGAGGAGACGGTAGGAATCATGGGTTTATAAATAAATAAACACAGATACATTCTTATCCGAAAAATAAATACGAGGCAACACAAAATAAATCTAAACGAAAAGGAAGGCGTTTCACTTTTGTTGTTTTCTCAAAACAGATGGGCCGCACTACACCTCAATATTCTCTTCGCCTTTTCCTGATTTAGTTCCCTCTGCGAAGACGTAGACCGCCCACCCAAGTTGCTTCATAGAATTTTCTGTTTTGGTTGGTGCCCTGATATGCTCAACGTTGAAAGCCTCTCTTGAGAGACCTTGGTTCTCGAAGGCAAGCTGGCTTTGAGATGCCTCCGTCGCTGAGTACATCTGGAGCGGGCTTTAGACATCGAAGATGGCCGTCTTCACTTATCTTATTTTTATTCACTTACTCGTCTCGAGAATTTTGCTTGCGTAACTGCGCGCACGAGTGTATGTGTGTTAGATATAGCGAACTTTCCTGAAGCACCGCGACTTCGGCAAACTCTGGGCGCTTTGACAGGTCTCGCAAACAGTCTGTCGGAATCGCCTTCGGCTTTTATTCGAATCCCCGTGGCGTAACCATTTGTTTCTTGTCCTTTCCAGGGGTGTGGGACCGTTGAGCAGTGTAACACTTTTATTATTTTTTATTATAGTCACTATTTGCTTTGAGAGTTTCATTGGTCGCCATCTTTGCAAGGGCACGAGTTTGAGATTGGAATGGTTGGGCGGAGCTGAGGAGGTGAGTGCTACGCCTCTTCTGCGGCCTAGATGTCCCAAGCTAACATTTCTTTGTAAAACGAGTCGGAAAAAAAACAAAAAAACTGGCGGCCTTACATAGAAAGCTAAAGATTTCACCGAATGTGCACTGAGCAGGTCAGTTTTACTGTATAAAATATCAAGGCGCAGGAGTTTTCCTTAAATATTAAGGGCCGCTAGGCGCAGCGAGCAGACAACAAAGTGTGTCGTCTGCTCACTGCGCCTATCGGGAGATGGCGCCACACGTTAATAGAGTCGGTATCTCGATCGTCTGCGAAGGCGACTAAACGAGTTTTTTTAAAAAGATGTTCGCTCTAATTTTTTACAGGGAAAGATATACTCCGTGAGATTTCCCACTGTAACCGCCGTATTCATAAACGGGCCTCGACTCGACACTTCACCTCGACTCACTGGAGTGGAGGAAAGGAGCTCGCCTCGACTCGAGGAGCCATCGCGCTTCACAGACGCGCCTTGGCATTTCCTCGGCTGAGGAGCTCCTCGAGAAAACCTCCTCCACTCGAGGAAACTCGAGGAGACGTGAAAGGCGTCTGGTTACGAGGTTCTAGTAAAAAACGAAGTCGAAACAATATTGTGGTGTGAGTTCTGAACATACTAGTTTATTTTATTTGAAGGGACACATTTTACTAGCATTGAATTGGAAGTCTGCAAGATTTCTGCTTCGCAGCGCGCATGTTTTATGCGTTTGAGCCGGTTTTTGGACAAACAGCCACAAGCGTTCTCCAGTCTGGCAACAGCGGCGGCCGCTCTCCCGCTTCTGCGTCGTAGAGGGAGGTGTAGCTCGCGGCTGTCGTCTCGCCCGTCCTTCGCCGTGTCTCCTCGCCTCACCGCTTACCTGCATCGCTGTCACCGCCTAGAACGAGAATTTTTACCCTTCCTCTTCAGAGTTCTACTAGAGTGCCTTGCCCTACAACGATGTCGTTCCACGAAGGTGACAAGAAGGGGCGAGTGGTTCCACGAAAGAGAGGAGCTTCTTCGTCGTTCTACTAACAACTGCTAACAACTACCCCAAAGAAGGTGAAATTGACGCGTAAAAGAGTCTGCACCAAGTATAACAGCCAGCCGCATGTCCGCCCACGAGTGTTGGGACAACGGTAAATCCAAGTGGAAGAAAACAGACTCCGAGAGGAAGCTGGGCATCCACGAAACAGGTGTGTAAGCGATTTCTATATTTGGGCAGAATAACGCAACGCGGTCGCAAAATCACATGACACGACGTGTGTACTAAATAACTCTGCAAGGGACTTTGCTGTGGCTACCTGCAGCGTCCGCAGGAGCTAGTCAAGCACGTTACTGTCGAGGCCGTAGGTGGGTAGTGACAGCGAATTGTCATTATCTTTGGTGATTCTTGCGCCGACATCGACAACTTACGTTTTCGTGTTGTGCTATATCCAAGCGAAAATTACGCAGCGAACATTCTGGTTGCGTCACTACCTTAGCTTGAGCTCCGGCCCCTTTCTTGAGATTAGAGAGGCAACCTGGACGTATGAATAAAACGCGACGGACGAAACTGACACTAGTGCACGTAGAAGTTACGCTAAGTAGGAGTTTAGAATATGTTAATTAGACCTAGCACCTTATCTCCTTGTGTGCCAATCTTTTGAAGAAAAAATTTTTTTGCTGTTTTAATTGACTACCAGCTCTCATTTCTTAATTTTATCCTCATAAGAAATGCCATTATGTGAACATGAGACATGCTGGAGTCTAGTTGTTGTCAGCTGTCTGTTTTCAGGTGCCCATGTTAGTGTGCAACCATTGTCATTTATTTGCGTAGTTAACCAGCGCATTGTACTGGCATGATTACGCCGGCACAAATTTAATATAAATAATATGCATTATTGATTTAAAAAATTGTGAGTCCGCAATATGACTGTTGTCAACGATCACACTAAGCTACTCCAGTATTTTCCATGCACATCAAGAAACAGCACAGGTATGGCATCACTTGTTTCGCATTTCATTCTTGCAGTTAAGTGTCGAACAACAAATTGTACCGCATAAGTTGTAGTATGATTTGTCTTTCTTTCTACGTTGTGCTCTGTACATCTCAACTCATGGGTGCTGTCTCAGGATATTCTTTGTCCTTTCGTTGCAGGAGGGGGCACTCGTGTGGCACCTGATGAACAATGAGCCCGTCCCTCCAGCTTGTGGGGGCACTGATTTCCCGCATGGCAATGCGGCTGCCAAGCCCGTACAAGAGTGGCAGCACCCGCGCTGGTTAGCCGGTGCTCTCAATGCTGCCAGCCGCCATTCCCGAAACCACAGTGAACAAGCATGACGACTGACATGATGCCTGGAAAAAGCTTTCGATTGCATTTGCTATGGGCACATGAAAATTAGTTGCCACTTGATCTCACGGCTTCCAATGTTTATTTATAAAAAAAATCTGTCTCTGCTTTTGCGTTTATTATTTCGATTTTGGCATACTGTCTCGTAGGAACGCTACAAACTGTGACAATGAGCCGCATTTTCATGAATGCGACTTGTTAGGGGTGCCACGTAGGAACACAGTGAATTCCTTGGGTCTGGATATTGACATGTGTATTGACGAATACGCCACACGTTTGCCCGAGGGCCAAGAAGGTCCGAGATAACAGCGCTGTTTCTTTTGACGGTATCACCATTTGAAGCCTGCGGTGCCGCTACTGACAGTAGAGAGTTTTAGGGATCCGTTTTTGCACATCCGATACGGTATGATGGGCCCCCCGGTACGAACTGCGCATGCGCCTGTTTTCTGCGATCTTACCGTAATGCGCTGTTGGAACCGTAAGGCACGACCGGCACGACCAATGGCCGACATGGACAGTCTCGCTTGGTTAGCAAAACGGCTATTTCGCTGGCGGAGAGAGCGTGCCGTGGCTCCAAACATGAAGAAAATAAATCGTGGCAGTGCCTGGCAGGAGCGCCATGTGTGACAGGTCCATAAAGTTGGAGTCAGCAAAAAAGAAAAAAAAAATTAAGAACAAAACACAATAGGACTTTTTCAATAGAAATAAATTGGTGTTTAGCGCAGCTAAAAATCGTCTGCTTGGTAGCTCAGTTGATTGGAGCGCCGATTTCTTGAGCTCGTAGAGGAGCGGTAGTGGAGAGTTCGAATCCCGCTGGCCCAGGCCCTTTTTTTTTTTTTTTTTTTTACGTATTACAAGTTTTTTTTTGTTCTTTTTATACAAACATTGGATGTGCATTTTGAGCACTTATCACCCGTTTTTTACGGCTGCTGTTATGACTGAGGATTATCTGCAGTGGCAACAGAGGGATCAACAGCCTTCTGCATCAAGGCTCTGGATACTTTTTAGTTTAAAAATGTTGCCTGAATTAAAAATTTCTGTACAAATGCTAATCACATATATCCTATAAAACGAGCCCTTTGAATATTGGGTGATAGTTTTAATAAGTGCACAGCAGTAAAGTTACAGGTTTTCCTTTATATTTTCTTCGTGGTCGTACCGTACACGGCGCAACGATCGGTACGCGGGCGTACGATCGTGACCGTCTGCTATCTGTAGGGAGCAACATGAGCGCCGCATCTGCCGCCCGTCCCTCCGCCTCCTCCTCGCAAGCGGTTTACAGCAGTAGACAACATCTTTCTACTTCGGGAGGTGCTAGGCGCTACTCCTTTTTCGCTCCAGCACTTTGGAATGACGCAGCGTTGAAAAAGAACTTCTTGTTGCGAGGAGCGAAGGAACGGATTGACCTCCTCGTGAATAAAAATAGAGATTTAAGACGTACTGAAAGATACGTCATTCCAAAAATATACACACTGTATGGAAAGAAAAACACAAACATTCCTTTCTTATTTAACGAACTCCCAGAGTCCCTTATGAATATAGAATCCACTGGGGTACTAAAAAGGAAACAAAGGAATCGGTGTCAAGCATCTGAGCTGTAGATATCGTAGCCTAACCGTTGAAGATATTTCGTACTTTTATTTCATGGTTGCGTGAGTAGACTTGGCTATAAACACCTATATTTCATGCTCTAAAGTGTTTCTTTTTGTATTTATTTGTGCTGCTAATGTTGTGTTCCTTTCATTTTTTTTTTGTGCTGCGGAGTGTTTTCTTTTTTTTTTTTGTTGTAACAACATGTATTGTAGTTGGTCGCCTGGTCCCATATACAAGCAGGATGCTGCTTTTGTGGGTCAGCTCTTTATTTTGTATGTCTTTATCTTAAAATAAAAATTGAATTAAATTGAAAATTGAATTGAAAATTGAATTGAATTAGCTTTGTACAAGAAAAATGACCGCATCAACTTGAGAAAGTGGGTATATTTTGGTTATTTTTGTATTTTCTTCGCGATTTAATATTTTTAGTTTTATTTGTCCATAGCTTTCTTAATACTCGATCCTGCATTGGGCCTCGAGGGAAAGAGACAGGATCGCTAGCAGGCGACTTCGAATGTTGATGATAAGCGCGCGCGAGCGTGTTCTTGTGCCAAATCGAGTTTGCTTTAGGCAACATTTTAGCATATCAGGACGTGGTTGGTGTAAACATCATATTTGGTTGATGTAAAACACCGAAACTTGCCCGCTGAGAACGCATGATTTATTAGAAAACAAGCTGCCATGTACAGTCCAGGCATTATTTTATTCCCCAAGTATATAAATCTGGTAAACTGAAAGAAAAAAAAAGAACAAAATACGCTGGCACATCATTCGTGGTATCACAACTTTTTTGTTTACTCAAAAGCTACGCCAAGTTGAACGTCCTATGCCTTGCCGCCAACAAGCGCCTTCTCTTAGTGTATCGGTGCTCGGTGGCACCCGAAAGAAATGCGACTGACTCCGTGTCACGGCAAACCAAAAAGAATGTTTATTCCCTCGTGCCCCTGCACAAGTCACGGGCCCCACGGCACGCGCGTGCGTGCCTCGCTTATAGAAAGCGGGAAGTTCAAAAGAGACTCACGCGACACTTAGTGCGCAGACAGTCGTACAAAATCACTTTTTCTAAATTGCTTTCGCTGAATAGAGCCAACTCCAAGTCATGGTCGAAAAGATCGAGCGCCATTGTTGTCGGAAAGCTCGTCTGCTTCTTTAGCAGACGAACATTTTAGAACTTCGCTGTGCTAGGGGCGACACGCCGTGGTGCGCCAGGTTTTGTATTACGGAAGCGCATTCATTCCAGTAAAAAAACGAGACAAATTATAAGTAGGTATACTATATTTTTGGTTCTCTATATATTTAGGGTGCGATCTTTATTTACTTGAGTTTCTGCGATTTGTGCAAACACACGCAAATTCATCTTTTCTCGATGAGGCGGATGCAGGTTTCCGTTGCCAGGGGGCGCGACCTGTACCGATCATCTGCTATCGTCTGCAAATACGGTTCCCCCAAAGCCGTTTCAGGACACACGATCGGTCCACACGCCCGATCCAAATAATCGATCGTTTTTGTTTATCGATCGTATTTTGTTCCGGTTCCCTAAAACTCTCTAGTATCACGAAAGGAACGGTCAGAACAAAGATGGAAGACTTTCATGTTTACCAACAGTTGACATTTAACATTTCTGTAATGGGGTTGTTGTAACAGTTTCTACCAGTTCTCCGGTGCCTTTACCGTGCCTGCAAAACCCTGCGTTAATGTGTTGTGCTTGCCTAGATTCGCCTGCCTCACTGCTGTTGGACTGGGGTGACATCATTGAGTTTGCGGTTGCTGCGTCACCAACCAAGTCCCCGACTCCTCGACCTCCTCAGCCTCCACGTGTGATTGTCCGAGTGAACCGACCGGAGGAGCTGCACCTGCTGCAGCTGGAGCTACGTCAGTGTCAGGTTGCCTATTAGCAGACGCAGGCCCAGGTTTTCCATTAGCAGCAGCGTAACGAACTGGTTCGAGCTTGAGCTGCTCCAGCTCAACACACTTATCAAGCTGCAACTACTTGTTGTCAGGGCCCAGCCACAACAGAAGGCTGATTTATTCGATTTGTTTAATCTTCCTCTTTAGTAATCACCATTCTCTTTTGCGTTTAAGAATGCTTTTCTAAAGTTTGTAACTTGCTTCATTTTATCCCTGACCTGAAGTTGTTACGAGTATTGACCGTATCTCGTTCAGTAAAGCCTAGCATTTTTTTAACTTGTTTCTCTATTGGCTATTTGTAGTGAACATGCGAAAGGGCAGTTACGTCAGCTTTAAATCTATTCTTTTAAAACTTAAAAAGGAACCAAGTATTTTTTTTCTTACTAATTACATTGTTTGTGTTTTTAGACAACGGGAAGTTAGTCAGCCCCAGTGAGCAACTTATCTTTACTGTAGAAGAGATATTCAGCCAGTGTCGTACCACAGCTATCCTGGGATCCTTAACTTAAATCACAGTAGTGATACACAATCGCATGCTGTTACAATGTTCATTCACATCGATACAGGCAGAGGTAGAGATTGAACTCAAGATTCCTATGTTCAGCTGTGCGAGCTTTCACTCCACGTGCTCCAAGCTGTGATCCGTGAATGCATTCGACCACCGATCCCCTTGATGGAAATTAGGAATCTGTTTGAATGTACAGCCAGGTGTTTCCTAAACATTGCCACTGTTATTTATGTAATGTCTCTTCTATTATTGTGTAGTCCATGTGCAGCCTCGCTCATTAAATGCTGTTGTCACAGAGTTTTGCCATAGTTTTCATTGAGTTAAGACTTGCCATTTCCTGTCCAGGGGTTTGTGCCTCGCAATCCTATATGAACTTGCACCGCCTACCAGAGTAAAGTCGACACCACATTGACGAGGCTTGCCCACTGCCTTTTCATTGCAGAGGTGGCGCCGTGTCACAGAGCTTTTGGTTGCTTGACCAAAGATCCCCAGATGGTCAAAATTAATCCTCAGTTCTCTGCTGGGGCGTGCCAGATGCCCGTCGTTGGTTTGGCACGTAAAACCCCCAAATTCGACTTCACTGCCTTTTCACTGCACACTACTACAGTGCCGACGTAGCAATTGGGCCCAAGTTTGCAGCTGACCACACAGTGATACAGTAATTGAACAGCGGTTCCAGCTAAACCCTGGTACGGTGCTCACCTCATTCATGCTCGCATTCAGTAATACGTAGTGTGATGCCATCAGTTTGAGTGCATGGGCCCTACATGCTTGTGTTAGGTACTGTTAGGTAAGACACACTTCACTGCCTAACATCCGAAGGTGTCCTCACAAGGAATTGCTGCACTATTGCAATATTTATTCTAACCGAAAGCTCTTCATATGGGGTCACAACTTCAAGACATGATTTCAGACATTCTCATGTATAAGTTTATTTCAAACAAATGTGCACTGAACAACTTGCTGAAAAGTCTCATGTCCAAACATGGCTAAATTTTGTGTTATTTCAATGTAATTACCTGAAGCTTTTCACTTTTTTTGTATCCTGCTACCCCCCTGCTTTGTGTGATAACGTTTCCACAACAAAGAAGGCAAGTTGGCCTTGCTTCTTTTCGAAGATTCACAAAACAGCATCCACCAGCATAGTTTCAAACACTGTCGTCCAGCGGGAACCTGACCAGAACAAAGACATTGCAACAATTTGTGGTGACGAACTAGCTGAGAAACCGGCGGATTTTTTTCGGTTCAAACTAGAAGGTGTGTGGCCACAGTATAAGGTTGATTTTTTTCTGGCCCGGTTGCATTTTGAGCTTTCACATAGCCAGTGACTTGATTCTTCGTTGACCTAAGCTAAAAAGGACATGCTCTGCATTCAGTGCCTACTGGAAGCACCACGCAATGAGTTGAGCCTGCACCCATGCCCCGTTGAATCTGTCCACGGCGTCTCGAGTCGATGGGAGATGAGACTGACTTCAGCATCGTCAGTGGGGGGTGGGACTGGTAGAGCGGGAAGTGGCTCGTTCTGCAGGTGGGTCAAGTTTTGCAGTGCAAGTCCACCGGTGACCATCGCAGCTGACCATTCAGGCTTGTGCTGCAACCACATGTCGAGGCACGGAAAGTGCTTAGGCCCGCTGCGCTGAGTTCCTAGTCCGGTAGTGGGCCTTTTGGTACCTACATAAACAAGATTGAAAAACCAATACACATCCTTTTTTTGGTACCTAAATAAGACAAGAATGAAGAAAAATACAGCACACTTATTGTTTGAATAGAAAATGTAGGACTAGTTTGTGGAGTAGTGTATGTCCGATTAATGCTCAGACTACTGTTTTTGATAGAAAGTGCGGTGTACGATAAGACTCTTCAGATGTACACAGCTTTTTGTCGTCAGGGGAAAATGTCCCTTCGTGAAAATTAAGCTTCAGAAAGTCTCTTTTGGATGGCTGCAGGCATCAGTCCGGTTCGGGTGGTATGCTGTATGATATGGACTTTTGGTACTAGTTGTGTTTTCGGTACACTCTGCTGCTTGCCGAAGTATGCCAATCTGCGAATGGTGTGGTATCGGCGTATGTTCCCTACATTATTGTATATTCCTGTGGACTCGTAAGTCGCGGTTTCGTTTAAGCAACAAATGCCAAGAACCAACAAACAACCTACCTCGACAAAACAACAAATTTTATTGAGCAGTGGGTGTTCGCCGTGCAGTTTGGTGAACACGACACAGACGCATGCAGACACAAACACTGTTTACATATGGGACTGTTGTAGTTACCGATTCCACAAACAATTTAGTGAACGCAACCAAATGAATGCTTTCATCTTTATGTAGAAAGTAAACACTCGATCATCATTTTCCATTTTAATTTAGTTTTATTTTAAGTTTTCATATTTGAGAATCTGACGATCAAAAAGGTTTATCTGGGATGAGACTGTGTTGCAACACAACATCGTCTCATCCCACATTCACTGGAAATGTGCTTTAGTAAATGATCATTCGTGCAAGGAGGGTACGCTCGGGCCGCTACTTTGTGCTCGGTAACCCGATCCAGAGTTCGTTTTATTATAACGTATTTCTGTGCTCTCACAAGAACCGGCAACCGTTTAATGACATCTTTTTTCTTCTTCATAAGAACGGGAGTACGTGCACGCTCAGTCGTGCAAACTGTCACAGTATACAAATTTGTTTTAAAGTCTTGATTGATATTGTTACGTCAGAGCTTAGACCTACGATATCGCATCTCAGCGTATAGTTTGATTAATTAAGCTTAGCATTACTAACGCAAACAACAGGGCCGGTTTGCTCATCTTGCGGCTGCGGACGCGGCCGCGGCCAGGAGGGATTTTTACGTCACGTGACCAGCTCCATGGGGACAAGGAAGTACCTAGCGTCCCTGCCTAATGGCGGAGAGATCCGCATCGCTTCAAGCACAAAAGCCTAATTTCGCTCGCAGAAACTGATTGGAGGGACTTTCAACTGGAATCTTATTGACCGCCCCTTTATACTGTAGGAGCGGCAGGTAAAGTTACGGCCAGGGAGGGCAAATAGGAGCCAAAATAAAGAAAAAAAAAACACACGAGATAAAAGCGGTAGCGGTATTTTTATATACCTCCGCCGGCGCCGCTGCTTGCGCTTTCTGTTGTGGTCGAGAGGTTAAAGCGCCGGTACTTGTCGTCGCGGCGTGAAAGTTCCGGGTTCAAATCGCGCCAGGGACTCTTTTTTTTTTTTTTTTTTTTTTTTTTGTATTTTGCGCGTGTCTTACTTTTGAACTGTGATCCTTTTTTGGAAATCATCCACTTGCACTACTGCGCCTTACACGCTTTTACTGTTAGTCCCACCTGTTCAATCGAAACACCGGGAAGAAGAAAAAGAAGATCAACGCAAGTTAACGCGCTAATGCAATCATTTCGTAATGTTCATTAAAATGAAACCAAGCTAACAGCATCAGTATGGCTTTCACACAAGCGGAGCCGAAACAAGCATCCTTTTCCCAGCGTTTACAATTTTATCTGTTTTCAAATAACCCTCTTGCTACGATTCCTTTCAATAACAAGAGACGCCTATTTAGGACTAATAAAAACTGCAGTTGTAGCAATTAAAAAAAAATAAAACAAGCAAAAAAAGAAAAAGACCAGCAGCTGTGGATACATTGATTGAGCGAAATCCTACAGGCAAGGCAGCAGGTCAAACGTCTGAGAAAGTAGTAAAACTGAACTAAAAGAGACCATACTTTTACTTGCATGGAATGAGATAAGAAGTATATTTATACTCTTTACATTTTGTTGTGGCAATCGTTTTGTAGTATTAACACATTACTTGTTGAATTTTAGTAGAATAGCAGACGATCACGACCAAATGCAAAAATGAATCAGGCATCGACCATCGCAAACCCTCTCTCTCATGCAAACACCTAAACTGACTTTGGATCAAGAAATGGAATTAATTACAATTAATTCTATTTCTTGATCCAAAGTCATTTTAGGTGTTTGCATTAGAGAGAGGGTTTGCGATGGTCGATGCCTGATTCATTTTTGCATTCGGTCGTGATCGTCTGCTAGTCTAACTAAAATTCAACAAGTAATGTGTTAATATTACAGAACGATTGCCACAACAAAATGTAAAGAGTATAAATATACTTTTTATCTCGTTCCATGCAAGGAAAAGTATGATCTCTTTTAGTTCAGTTTTACTACTTTCTCAGACGTTTGACCTGCTGCCTTGCCTGTAGGATTTCGCTCAATCAATGTATCCACAGCTGCTAGTCTTTTTTTTTTTATTTTTTATTTTTTTGCTACAACTGCAGTTTTTATTAGTCCTAAATAGGCGTCTCTTGTTATTGAAAGGAATCGCAGCAAGAGCGTTATTTGAAAACAGATAAAATTGTAAACGCTGGGGAAAGGATGCTTGTTTCGGCTCCGCTTGTGTGAAAGCCATACTGATGCTGTTAGCTTGGTTTCCTTTTAATGAACATTACGAAATGATTGCATTAGCGCGTTAACTTGCGTTGATCTTCTTTTTCTTCTTCCCGGTGTTTCGATTGAACAGGTGGGACTAACAGTAAAAGCGTGTAAGGCGCAGTAGTGCTAGTGGATGATTTCCAAAAAAGGATCACAGTTCAAAAATAAGACACGCGCAAAATACAAAAAAAAACAACAAAAAAAGAGTCCCTGGCGCGATTTGAACCCGGAACTTTCACGCCGCGACGACAAGTACCGGCGCTTTAACCTCTCGACCACAAGAGAAAGCGCGAGACGCGGCGCCGGCGGAGGTATATAAAAATACCGCTTCCGCTTTTATCTCGTGTGTTTTTTTTTTCTTTATTTTGGCTCCTATTTGCCCTCCCTGGTCGTAACTTTACGTGCCGCTCCTACAGTATAAAGGGGCGGTCAATTAGATTCCAGTAGAAAGTCCCTCCAATCAGTTTCTGCGAGCGAAATTAGGCTTTTGTGCTTGAAGCGATGCGGATCTCTCCGCCATTAGGCAGGGACGCTAGGTACTTCCTTGTCCCCATGGAGCTGGTCACGTGACGTAAAAATCCCTCCTGGCCGCGGCCGCGTCCGCAGCCGCAAGATGAGCAAACCGGCCCAGGGGTGAACTTACCGGTACGTTGATGGAGAAGTATATATTTCTGTTTCGAGAACACTTCCACATCGGGACCGCCGGGTCCTCTTATCAATGCACCCAGTCGCCCCTGGAAACTTCATTCCCCAGCAGCCCCGCTCTGCGCCGTGCGGGAACTTCACCAAGCGGGTGAAAATGGTCCGTGCGAGGAGCCGCAAAACTCGCTCCGCAACCCGGCACACTGTCGGCTGCGGCATGTTCACATGGTTCCCGTAACAACTTGGAACGTCCTGGCATCATAAAAGCCCAAAGCAACGGGAAGCTGCAGCATCGTTGAGGGCGGCAGGCCCTGAGCACTCACGCTCCTGGTAGAGACAGCGGAGTGCTTGCTACGGCCACCTTCGTGAAGCGGCGCCTTACAAGAAATTTTCGGTCACTGAAGTATTCCAGCGGGTTCAGGGGTTCTCGGAAACTTCGTCTCGTCACACGTCTCGATTCGCTGTCGCCTGCGTCGTCGTAGAGGATCTCTTCTGCGCTTAAAACGAAGTGCACGAACTCCGCAAACGACTCGCCGGCCGCAATGACACTCCAAACTCAAGCCGAGGAGCAGCTCGAGGAAGCGCCGGACCTACCCTGAGATTCTCGAGAAAAGAGTCGAGTATTTCCTCGAGTCGTGGAGCGTTTGGACTGGAGGTCGGTTTATGAAGCGCAAAACCGGCCTCAAGTGGAGTTTCGAGTCGAGCTTGAGTCGAATTCGAGTCAAGGCCCGTTTATGAATTCGGCTGTAAGACTGACCTGCTCAATGCACCTTTGGTGAAAATTTGAGTTTGATAAAGCCGCATAATTTTCCGGCTCGTTTTACACCGGAAGGTCTGCTTGAGACACCCTGTATTTAAATAACCGTTGTTTCGCTTTTTCATTTTATAATTATTCTACTGCAAGTTTTGATAGGAGTCAATAAGGCTCACATTAGAGCTATAGTAGTTTAAATTTACAGCAATGGAATCTGTTTTTCCGCTTACGCGTAATACTGGCTGCAGGAAAGTTAAATAAGCTTCATCTAGCAACTATAGATATCTTGCTAAAAGGATGCTGGACTTCTAGTCTGTCCTAAATATATTGTGAAGTTATAGAAGCAGATTCACAAAGAAATAGTCTTACGTCAAAGGTACCCATACGCCTCTCAGCCAGTCGCAATATTATTTTCTTAGACACCAACTAATGTCAATATCGCGGTGTTAAAAAAAAAACAACAAAAAAATGGTGTCGTGTAGCAGATTGGATAAAGTGTAAGTTGGTCTTCGCTCGAAAAGTGAACTTCTTCACGCGTATTGTATGTCGGCACTTCTTAAAGACGGTGCAGACATTATAAAGCCAAATTAAATATCGGGGGTCTTTGATGATAATTTGAACATATTTTTTTTTTATAAATGGGGGTGAGAGTTAAGTGGGTGCCGTCTTTGCCGTGGATTTGTCAGGATCAGCGGACATTAGATGAGGGGATAATCATCATGATGAGCTGCCCGATCAACTAACATTTGTTAATTAACTTTGTAATGATTGGTTTTAGGGGTCATGTTTCAGTTGCAATATTGAGGGCAGTTAAGGTGAAAGGCCAGACCAAATAAAAATCTTAGCAAAAATGTAACTGCGTTTTAAATGTTAAATGCTACATATTAACGTTTTTTTTTAGCTCGAGTTTGAGCTGACTGAATTATGGAACAAAAAGTCTAATTGAATTTCTGCTGGAAACCTGAACTCCAGTTTGCAGACATTAGGTTTCCAGCAAGAAATCCGGTTAGATTTTCTGTTCCATAATCCAGTTAGCGAAGAATTATACTGTTTTTTTTTTCGGTAGGAAAGTTCTGTCCACAATGACGTTTAGAAGAGTGACGTAGTCAAATCAGTCACATCGTCTCTTTCAACGTCTGCCTACTGACCAAGGACACGCTGCTGAGAGAGTGACGCCACGATTGAAACGACAGACACTTTTTTAGGCCTCATTGTGGGCGGAGCTTGCGGCACTTCTTTTGGGTGCAATTTCAGATTTCTGCTAAAATGCGTGAAGATTGGACGATACCTTAAATCTATAAAAATTTAACAAATGATGTGAATCTGTCTCACCTTTAAGTGTAATTGCTCACAATACTGCAATTGGAACATGACCCATAAAACAGCTAAACAAAAAGAGTATTAAAACAACTTGGTTAATTAGTTAACTTCTCGTATGGCCCGTATTCTATTGTATAATGTCTACCGAGCGTGATAAATGCATGGCAAAGACAGCACTTGTCTCAATATCTTCCCCTTCTAAAAAAATGTGTTCGAACTAAAATCAAACGCCCTGTATGAAGCGGTGGAGACAGACGAGAACATTAAGAAGTCAGGAGTGCGCCACAAAGCTACATCAAAAAATAAAAAGCATCACTCAGCCAACATTCACGAGAAAGAAACATTCCTTTGTATTTTTTTTTTCGTGTACTCAGTTTGACAGAACTTAGTCAACTTCCCTGGAATCCTCGCCACACTCATTAATCTTGCCAGATAGAGGTAGATACGGTCGGGAAACCGCTTTATATAAATCCTGCTGAGTTCCAGGTGAAAGCATAAATTTACGCATACCCAGAAACTACTCTGCCCTCTCTCCCACCTCAGGTCTACTTTATAACCCCCCTTGAAAAAGAAAAAAAAAAAGAAATACATAAAAAGAGCGATGTGCAGAGACCGGCGTGCTTCATTGCACCCGCTGAGCCTTTCGCAAGACGCTCTTGAAATAAGGACAAAATAGTAAGGCGTAGCGGATATGGTCTCTACCCCCCCAGCCACCCACACAAGCACGCAGACCTTTCCAACTGACAAAAAATAATATGCGCCTCAGGATGTTACCGACTCGTGACAACAGACCCGTTATAATGCGATGCATGAATGAGCCCGCATATTCGAAGAGGTTTTCTTTCTTTTTTTTTCTATCCACCTACGACGATCTTCAGACATTTTCAAGAAGAAAATGAACTGCATGATTTCAAGTTTGAGTGTTTCTTTTTTGTGTATATATTATATACGGCGAACAGGTATACGTTCATTTAAAACTTGTTGTTGGCCTAGTTGGTTCATGATGCAGTCTAGAAGTTTTTGCGCGACACAAGGGACAATCAGAAGCGAGTAGACATGAACAAGCGCATCTTTGCTTGTTTCTCCGGCATTGCAAAGTTGTACAAGGGATTTCGGGACTCCAGTCTACGATCCTCCAGCATTGGATACTGCGGAAGCTGGAATATAACATCTTTGATATAACTATATTTGTTAATTAAGTCGTCGTACATTGCTTTACATTTCATTTCGTATAATGGTTAAAAACTTCGTACTTTGCGCTCTGTAATTGTCATTTCATGCTTGGTGTGCGCAATCATAGTTTGCACCTTGTCTTTTTAATATAGAGAGATGTGCTTTCCTGCCATGTGTATTCCCATATCTTGTTTTCTGTTGTACAGGAATTGTCGACTGTATGACGACTAATCATCTGAACCATACCCACCAGAAACAATTCTCTAGCTTGTTTCGAAGCGACACACAAAGGGTGCCTGACCGACGTGGATACTTTGTGTCCGACCATTCCAACTTCCCGTCTCGTATTTATTTTCTGTAATGTTGAGGCTAGAGTACACGTAAAAAATATTTTCTCTATCCGCAAACCTGCACTAACATCTACAACCCCGAGTAAACAATCAAGTAAATACTTCACAATACAGCCGCGTTCTATCGCGATGCAATTTATCGTCGTTTCCTACTGCCGGCGATGCATTCATGTGATCGTTAACAATCGCAAGCAGTCTCATGATTTACGTAGGGGCTGCGGAGGCTCTAAGATTAAAAGTGGTGAGGGTGAAAGGGTTACTGACGTAGACCCTGCAGGCGGACACTACATTATGGTAGCCATCTTTGCCCCCCTCAATTTCACACAGTCAGGACCCCTGTCACCAAGAACCCTCTTAGAAATTGAGGGTCCGACCTGTCGGCTGCTTCCCGTGGCAGTAAATAAGGCGAAAGAATGCCAGCGTCTTCGGAGGAGCTTAAAGGAAATCCGAGGGGTCAGCTCATCCATTTCTTCCGATCCATTCTTTGCTGTTCTTGTGTAAGCTGTTTCGGGTCTTCTCGGGTTGGCGCCCGGGCGAAAAAGACGCGGTTGAGAAATCGGAGGTGCGTCGGGTGCGCTTGGAGGAGTCTGTTGTTTGTTTACTCTTCATGCTTTACAAAAAAGGGCTCTTTGGTGACGACATGTATGTTCTTTTTTGATAAGGAACGACGCACCGAGATTAAAAAAAATTAATGAGGTTGTCTCGAATACTGACATGGTGCCTGTGAAGCGCGTCTACGTGATGTGCATAGCACATCCTAAAAAGCGGTTCCTCGATTTCCGCTTTACGACATCATAGATGCGTCATGTTGTCGTCGGTCCACAATCTTGGCAGTGTCACAACTGCGTTGGTGAATAAGGCAGACGCCCGTTGTGTTGCAGGTCCGTCTACAGCTTGACAGTCTGCGGAAGGTTCAGCGGCCAGGACTCTGTGACGACCCCGATACTCGCGTTTTTTGACGGGTCATCTACGACAAACCACCTGAATCGCGACGTTCAATCACATGAGAGGGCGGCTTCTGTAAAGTCATTTGTTGGCACTGCGGAACGATCTTTGATGTATGGAAGGGATAGGACGCTAAACACACCAGTCGAGGACGGACTCCGGGTACCATATTCCTGTGTTTAAAGTGCTTCGATGAGGATGTTCTTAAATGAAGCGGCATTACCCAGTAAAAAGTGCCGGAAGCACTTAGTAGCATTCTCGGGCCGTGTAATGCAGACGAGCTGTATTCAAACAAAGAATAATAGAACGTTACACTTTTGCTAATTTTCGCGCTTGATGACACGAAGTTTTGTGCACTGTGTCACTTGTTATGGAATGGTTCTCGAGTTAATTTTGTTCCGAAAGTCGTCGGGGTGTTCACTTTCTTACTTGCAAGCTCTACAATTTTCCCGTATTACCAAGGTTGAATGACCAAAAAACTGTCACCCTAGCCCACACTGCATTTACACAGTTTTGCCAAGTTTGACTGACCACTGAACTGCTAGCATGTCGCTGGCCTTATTTACACCCTTCGCCAAGCTTGGCTGGCCATTAAACTGCCAGCTTGGTCCAGGCTGGTTTTGCACCTTAGAGCCATGCTTGACTGGACAAGAAAATTCCCCCGAACTGCCGGGCTGGCTAGCCAGGCTGGGGCAAGCTTGCCCACGGTGCAAAACGGTGCTTAGGCCGGGTATACTTCCCCCGGCTGCCCAAGCAGGCTCAAGCTTGAACCAGTGAATTGTGCTGTTTGGGTCTAGTGCCTTTTTAAGGAGGCAATCAACTCTGCTGACGCGACCGTCCGCGCTAAACTCAGAACCAACAAAAGAAAAATACCTTTTCTTTTTAACAAGCGCCGCCGTCACTCTATAGAAACACTGCCCAGAGTTAATGTGTGGAAATACCAAAACACAAGCCCAAAGTAGTCCACGAAGCCTTTTGCCTGCTCATGCGTGGAAATTATTGTTTCCTGAATAAAAACCCTATTTATTCGTTTTTCTAGCAGAAGACTGAGTAACCATTGCTTACGCTTCCTTGCAACAGTAGTAACAGCGTTGAAGTTGGCAATATTCAATGAATTAGAGTTTTAGCAATTCAAGAAAGTGTTAAGGTTGGGGTGGCCTACACGTTTGGCAGAACGTTGTCAATCTTCGAAGGCCGTTTCCTCAAGTGCTGAAGCACCCCCTGTATAAACGGTAGATGGTCTTGAGGTTCGGTTCCTTTCTTCCAACGCTTGCGGGTCACAGGAGTAAATCGCTGACCAGCCGAGTCGCACGCGCTGCAGTATTTGTCGCTGATCGCTCCCCCTTCATTTTGTCTGGCGTTTCCGCTCCGGTGACCTCTTAATCCGGCTTATCATCTGCTTCGCCGGCTTTTCTGATTTCATCCCTCTTCATCTCGACCGGTTCTGGCGTGACTTGTCCTGCTTGCGATTTGTTTTGGAGGTTTTTGGAGGTTTGTTTTTGGAGGTTTTTGAGTAGAATGTCTAGCCAATACACAAATGGCAAGGGGGATATCGCGGCCTTTCATGAGCTTGGTCTTCGGCGACGGCGTCTCTGTAACCTTGACTTCCACGACGCTGCTTGCTGGTGGTTCTGCATCTGCTGCTCCGACGACGTCAGATGTCAGTTGAAATGTCTTCCCTGTCAGCGTCGCGGCAACGGACTTCTCCATTTATTCTTGATTCATCAGGTTATCGACGTCCTATTTTTCGGATGGAGGCCTCGTTTTTGCCTGGTACGTCTGGGTGCAGTTGTCCCGCTCATGGCCATGAGTTCTGAACGTCTGCACCAATGTGTGCGTCAATATTAGGCTTTTCCAAATATAAAACAAGAAATAGACCTGTAGCTATCAACTTTTCAGCAGCGCCCCTGGAGTCCGGTTTTGTTCAAGGTGAGACCGATAGGATTCTCGACTGCTGATCGGACTTAGCATAAAATCATCCTGCTGGGTGCGAAGAGTCGACGGATCAAGAACGTTTGACTCTCTTCGCAAGTTTCGCAATCGGGAGGTTTTTGAGTAGAATGTCTAGCCAATACACAAATGGCGAGGAGGATATCGCGGCCTTTCATGAGCTTGGTTGATTAACCGGAGAATTTCGACTCCTGTGCGGCAACAAGAATACATCAAAATTGCAAAGGCACCATGGGTTCTTCATAGGTTTCAACGTGAAATAACGGATAACCGCAAGCTCTTCCCATATCCGATCGCACTACGTCACGGCTCTTGGTGTGGTGGAGACAAACATCTCTTTTCGATGTTTTAGATGACATGTACGTTGTTTTCTTGTTTTCTTTACGTCCTGGATTGAGACTTCGTGGCGGAATAAACCCATTCTTCGCTCGCGTTACCAGACTAAGCGTTGGCGGACAATCTATGTGCTTGAGACGTTAAATGTATATGATATAACTCGCGGTGACCGAAATCAAACGCCTGACGAGCAAAAGTTTATATTCTTAGGACGCTCATTTGTTAAGCGTAAGGACGCTCACCCACGTTGATAAAAGTGTGCAAAATCAACCAAGAGAATAAAATTTTAGAGAAAATAAATTGAAGAATGAGCTAGTTAGTGATGGTTGAACATAATGAACTAAACCCTTTAAACTAGGGAGAACGAGGGACGACGCGATACCCAAGTCTCAATACTTTTGTGTCCTGTCGTTCCTCGTTCTCTTCTAGTTTCGTTGTTTCAGTATAATATACGTAAAGAACGAAAAACATTGAAAAAATAATTACAGTGTTTTCATAAAACGCCGAATGCACGGGTGGCACGATCCTTTCGCTGATTTTAATTTTTTTAGCTGTTTTGTTTCTGCGCGTGGATAAACGTTGACATACGTGCATGATTTGGACTCAAGGACGCCGTTTTAAGTCAGCAATAACAGGTCGCCTTTCGTGGACGTTAGAGATGGCTACAGCGCTCCGTTCGCTATGGTGCCTCGAACGCGACTCCGGCCGGTGTGTTTACGGCGTCGCAAAGAGCGGTCCTTCTATTTTCGCCTGCTGACGTCACACAAGTGGCACGTTGTCGCCGGCAGCGATACTGGAGGCCTGACAGCGGCGGTGGTAAATGTGGCAGAAGCCGTTCTGCCAGCCACATGTCGCTCTCCGGTTTGACGGTACACAGAAATTTTTCGGAAGCCAGGGGTTGGGACGCCACAACGACAGGGACACTCTCGTTTCCTCGTGCTTTTCTTTGCAAAATATCTTGGCCTAACTGCTAGGATCGCGACATCGAACTGCATGACAGTCCGGCTTTTGTGACGTCATTTGTTGCTACTTTGTGACCCCTTTAGATGCATGAAAAAAATAGGGCGCTAAACCCACAAGTCGGAGACGCGCTTCGGGGAACGCACTCTCTTGTCCCGTTTTACAGAGGCTACAGCGCCTTCTGGCCAAGAGAAACAGGTACATTTCGTGTGCGTTCCGCTCACGTGATATCGCGGATCAAACTATTTGACCTCGTTGTGTCAAAGCCATAAAACGTGATGCTTTTGTAGTCGTTGTTTTCGCACTCAAGAGAATAAATTTGTGGAGTTGAGGTCATGAGAGATTGTTTGATCGGGGAACGCCACGGAACGGCCCCTACCCGAGCTTTCCGCAGTCATTATACCCACCTGCCGCTTTGAAAAAAATCTTTAAGTGCTCTCATCCGAGAGACGCGTTCTTGTGCAAGGTTGTGTGTATACACGCCTCGGGAAATTGGAGCGCCGATAAACAACGCCATCGGGATGAATGCGAAAAAATTGGGGATTAGAAAGCCATAACTTTCGGATGAAGAAGAACCCACAAGGTTTCAAACTGCACCGTGGTATATAGGGATCGGGGTTTACGAGCGCTGCGCAGTTTAGGAGGGATGAACGATGTCCATCGGTCGGTATGACGTTCGGGGAAAGATGCGAAAGATATAAAGAAAAAAACTTTAAACATCAAGGATTGTGTGCAGGCACACTGTAGAGGTCATTCACCCATCCAATAAAATGTCGGATCGTAAGAAGGGAGGAGGAGGTGAGGCACATGATGATTGACACATGGAGCCCTAATCTGGATACTTGGCGAAAAGATCGGCGAGAAATCTAAAGGCCGTGATAGGCCGACGCCGCACTTGATCTTGGCGTCGGCCAATCGTAGCCACCGGATTTCTCGCCGACTTTATCCCCAACTCTCCAGATTAGGATCCCACGAGCGGGAGCCGCGCGGGGATTAAGGGAAGAGCTCCTCGCTTCGTTGGAGTGTTTGGGTCGCTCGCTGACCGAATTTTTCTCTTTAGCACCCATCGTACCTTCTACCAGTGTTGTTTCTCTACCGGTGAGGGTGGCTAGACGTTCGGACGCGCGGCAGCCTGCCTGCTTGCAGGGAAGGAGATGTCACTTATGAGTCGTGACGATGGGAGTCAGTTTTTTCAGCAGGTTGAGACATCAGGTCTAAATGTTAGTGGCGATAAAGCAAGAGGAGGGGTGTGAAAAAAAGAAAGGAACTTTTGAGGGGACGGAGAGAAAGATGGGAACTTCGATGCTTGGCTTAGAAGAAATTAGATTAAGAAAACAAAGCGAGAAAGAGAGAGTTAAATATTTATTTTGTTTAGGAAGTAGTTCAGTATTTTAGTAAGCAAAAAAAGAAGTCGAAAAGGCGGAATGTAGGGTGGTGGAGATACCCAACGGACGGGGGATAACAATACAAGGAAAAAGGCAAACAAATGGGAAGGGAAAGACTGAAAAAAGTATCGTATTCCGCGGACTATGTGTTGGTGTTGGTGTGTTGGTGTATAGTCCGTGGACTATACACCAACACAGTGTTTACAAACAAGAACGCCTTTCCCTCACCAGGTATGGGCACCCCGTGTGCGCAGAAACCAAATCCGGAAGGAATGAAGCGTTTGCGCATGCGCAGTACTGACAGCAGCGCCACCGCAGTGGTGTGACGTCAGTGAGTTGAGTTGGTTTATACATGTTTCAAATTTGAAAATTCGCCCAATGCGGAATATATATACAGGTGTGGACTATACAATGTTTTTTTTTTTCTTTCTTTTTTTTAGTTCGGTTATTTTGACAAGACGCGCAGGATTTTATGAATGACTGACTATATTAATGTTGATTTATGTACGATAAAGCTTATTTGTGCGTTTAAACAGCACGCGTTGTTCAAGGTGTGCTGTTTATTATGCTTTTTAGGTTCGGACTAGGCACTTGGTGCGGAATATGCACGGGGTGCGGATTAAGTACAGGGTACAGACTATCTAAGCTGATACGTTCATTTTGTGACCTCACAATTGCCCCTGTGGACTATGCACCGGGTTCGGACTGTAGTCCGAAAAGTACAATAGTGAGAATTCTCTGAGAATAAAGAGAAAGAGGTAGAGAAATAGATAAGGTGGAGAATAAGTGCAAATTAGAGCAAAAAAGAAAAAAAAGGCGACATAGCAAAAAGACAAATAAAAAGCATAGAAACCATACCTTTAAATATACTAATAAAAAGGTGAATTAGTCAAAAGCAATTATTAACTTTATTGTATATAAATTTAATAATTTTCCCTAGCAATTGCGGCAGTAAATTTTTGCTGTGTAATGCATGCTTTTCGCAAAAACGATACGGCTATTGTTGTGATAAACGCCATGTATAATATTAGTTTTGCTAGAATACACTTTAAGTATACTCGTAGAAGTGCTTCATTAAAATCCGCAAACTTGTGGAATATTACTTTTTATTTCTTTACACACGGATGCCGGCACATTGATACGCGCTTCGGAGACAAAATACCATACCATGGACGGCTTTCGAGGAAACGGTTTTCCTATCTCTCTGCTTCCTGCCATTGTGCATGGCAGCTGGCAGCTTTTTGTGTACGGTAGAATGCCTCCTACGATGAAGGCGCTCGCGTAGAGAAGGCTGCTTTCACTCGAGAACCTTAGAGGCTCGTATTTGTTGCCGTAGCCGCGCCAAGCACCGACAAAGCGAGGCCTCTAACGTACGGTCCGACTTGGTGGGGAGCCATTGAAGCCAGAGCGTCTAGATTTGAGAGTGATTTGAAGTTCTCGATCGGGTTCACGTGGTTGGCGGGCCTCGTTTGCAATACGAGGTGCCAGGAATGGACGAAAGCGTTAGTTGTCTGCAAGCGACTCTTCCTTTTCGACCGCTTTTCTCCCGTATACGCGACAACCAAACTCACACACACTAGCAGCCAATCAACCCAGGAGGCGTCTTCCACTAAATTGCAAACGCTTTCTACGGTATGAGTTGTGCCAATCTCTAAAGTCTAGGCTCTCTAAGTGAAGCGTAACCGCGCGACTACACTTGGGAGGCTTTCCGAGGTAGAGAGAGGTTGTGTCTGGCTTCGAAGATTGGCTTGGCCCCTGGCTTTGATTGATCGGGTTGGTTATTGCTGCTTGGCTAGGCTTGGCTTCACTTTCGTCGCGTGGCTTTAGCCCGCTTTCCTTTCTCTCCTGTCGCTTATTGTGGTGAAAGACCTTCCGCTGGCCTCAATTGAGATGGTCGCCGGTGGGACTCTCTGCTTTTGGTTTTTTACCTACGTAAGTCGAAAATGAAAGTCGAGAGACTATTGTTGGATCCGCGTTGAGTCTTTTATTTGGTTGGGCTGTTTACTTTGCTTGTGTTTTTCTTCTTCTTGCGGTGGATAGGAGGAGGTTTTGAAGCCCACTGGCGTAGGTCGCACCCCGAATGTTTGTTTCTGGTACTGATATACATCCTTCCCGAATTCATTTTGAAAACTCTTATTATTGTTTTATTTACTTATCTACTTATTCTCTTACTCACAAGGCCCGAAGGCATTGCACTAGGCGAGGGAACATACATCAAGGCTATATACAACTGCCGGAGAACAAAAATGAATATCTAAAAAAGCACGCGCGTGCACTCGAGAAAAGCACAAACAAGGGATATTCGAAAACAGAATGAACATCTCACAAGGATAGATGGATGCATGCTAGCTAATGACTGTATTTTTTAATGGCCTGTACTTGTGCCCCCTAGCCTAGGAATCGGCACGAAAATCAAGGTTGTCCACCATTTCTACAACCTCAGAAGAGAGTTGTTTCCAATCGCCAATAGCTTTAGGGGGAAATGCGATTACAACTGGTTTCTCTTCCATTTCTATTCGCGCCCCTTTTGTTCATGATCCACTGGATGTTCTACGTAATGCGCGAAGAAAACGGAGGTTCCGCGCTGTATACAAACTGTACAGTAATTGATGATATAAAATACTTTTAGCCGTAACGTTTTTTGTGTGTATTTGATCTTTATGATCCCACTGTACCCGCCACTTTCTTTGCAATTGAACATTCTGTTTGGACGCGCTCCCTTGTATATATTGCAATAGTTCGATTGTATAATTTTATATAATTGTATTTGTAAATATCAAGGCTTTTAAAGCGTGTAGGTCTTGTGTGACGTTACACAGCACTCGCAGAAAATGGAATCGCAATGAAACACAACTTTTCGCGTAGCACGACAAGAGAAACTCTGACACTTAATTAGATAATAAAAGTAGCAACTCCATCGCTGGAGAGGAGGTTACTTCCTCTTCAGCGTTCGCTCTGTTGAAGTGGAAACAGTGGGAGGAGCTTCTACTTTACTTTTAACTTGACACCAACTAAAGGTAAGCAAATATACTGCATTTTCTAAACTTGTCCACTACAGCTTGAACCGGTCTCGTCAATCTCGAAGGCAGACATGCTGACCTCGTGATGTCTATACACTCAACATGCAATTCGCATTTGCATTAGGATTGCGTGTACCAAAAGGGGCCAGTGTTTGTAATGGGTACGGGAGCTGCTAATCTACACATCGTTTCAACTCAAGTCCAGGCGGAGCCGACGCTGCGAGCAGATTGAACCAATCAAACAGCATCAAAAACGCGCCATCGTGGTGTCCCTCATGCCTCTGAATGCATTATATCATCGAATCCTGCACGGTGAAGGCCTAGTGACTTGCGCTTTCGACGTTTGAGTGGTCCTGTTGCTTCGTAGAGTCGGCTGAATCTGGACTTAAGCTGAAGTCAAGTATATGTATGTATGTATGTATCTTTTATTTCAGACACAAAAAAGGGTCTGGAGATATTCGAAAACAGAACGGTACACTGTAAGACCTGCAACACACTTTCGATATGGCAAACCCGCCTTACCTATTTATGGGTCACCCATCCACTTTGAAAATAATTGTTCTAGAATAGAGAACATGCGTGAGTTAGCCCTCCCTAAATCAAAATAATACAAACGCGCGGTTTCTCTTCCGTTTTATTTCTTTGGCTTTGTGTGCCTCCAACTCAGTCAGCAACCAGTATTCTCATATCCTACGTTGATCAAGCCATCGTTTCTCAGCTATCCTTTTTTTTTGTCACATCTTATCTCTGTGTTATATCTTAAAGTGTTAACTTCCCCAGTCAAGCTTCCCACTACCGCGCTGAAACGCGTGGAAGCGAGTTGCCGAAATTACGGTTCAATCTAATTCCCTTTACTAGAAAATAAAAAAAAAAAGATATATTCCCTCCATAAATTCGATATAAAGTTATCCAACAAAAATAGGCGTGAACAACACGACGGTTGATAAGCGCAAGCAACAAAGAAATATCGACAATACCTTCACTTGAAGAGAAAACTTCGTTGTTACTCCCGAAAAACCTGGAACCCGCATTCAAATTGTGGTGGCAATCTTTCCATGGATTAGACTTTCAGGAAGCGTACAAGATTATCCCCGATCGTCCTCACCCCCCGAACAGAGGCACTTGTGGTCGTCCCTGGACGCGGCGAGTGATCCGTCGAGGGTATTTCGTCAAGCGGGATTCTCGACATCGCGTAAGGCAATTTACTGTCACGAGCGAAGCAACGGTTACTATTGGCTATTTGATTTTGTGGTTCACTCTTTTTTGCGCAAGGAGTATCCACGTGACGTCATGACAGTTTCTCCCGGCTGTCGCCGTCTTGAAATGCAGAGACGTGGATTTGAACTATAGACTTATTTCACAAGGACGCCGCCATCTTGAAATATCGTAACTTCCACTGTGGGCGAAAACATTGTTTTGCCGTCGCCACTGCTATATAATACATTGAGGACATAGTCATAATTGTCAACCACTCTCGTTTTAACTCCCCTTTATTTTTTTACTATTTGCGGGTTCAAATGTTTTATTATTTTTTCGTCGCTCGTACCGGATATGCCTGCCAGGTGGCTTGGGACTGGTGTAAGCGAAAAATGTCTATAGTCTTGTTCGGCTGGCCAGAGGGCGCGACGGAGCGATACTAGTGGCGCTACGCTCCGGCGAAAAGCCGCATTCTATAGCAATACGTGTCCGGTTGCAATGGCGCCGAACACGCTACAACTATACTACGGCCACATTGTATTAGTATTGCGGCTTTTTGTCTGTGCAAGAACGCTGATTATATATTTAGGAATGGAGGTTTCGCAAAGTAAGGTCGTCTGTGTGACAGGTCTTCGGGGTAAACGAGATAATCCAGGCGAAAAAATATTTATCGACAGCAAACTACGTCCCACAAGTGCAAGACAGCTTCGCCTATGAGATCCTTCTCGAAATGAATGCTGTTATTATTAATGGTTTCGCTCGTTCTTGAAATTCAGAGCTATTCAGACTAAGATGAGGATGCTATATTGTTTAGAGCGTCTTTTCGCACTTAGCTGCGCTTTCGCACACACTGCTTGAACTCGGGCATGTGTTCTTAGAAAGTCGGAGCTACCGAAGGCCGGAAGCATGCTGCGGCTGTTTCAGATAGTGCGAATGAAGTCAATGGCGAGGCATGCACTGCCAGACAAGCTGCATAAAAAAACCGAACCGGGACGCGAATAATAATAATAAAGAGTTTATTTTCATGATATGTTGATAATGGCGATCAAGCCAAAAAAGCTGCATAGCAAACTTGACAAGTCCTTCACCGCCTACAAGGCAAAGTAGCAGAAGCTCGACGAAAAAAAAAAAAGAAACATTAAGAAATCTTATTTACCACAATTTAACAGTGCGGCCACAGCTTATCTATTCCCAGACATTTTGAGCGTGTCAAACGACAAAATTAAAAACAATTACTACATTCCGCGACACCCGTTGTTTAAGCAATTACTACATACCGCTGCCGTCAAAGCGGTAAAATTGTAATTGACACACGTGCGTCAGTATCCCACTCATACGTTTATGAATAAAAAGGGTAATCGCTAAGCGACTTATATTTCCCTCAATACAGTTGTCTTCTCGTTCTGCCTTTTTGATGTGACCTCAGAATGATCATTTTAAACACAGTTGCGGGTAACTACAAATAAGTTTTTTGAGTGACTTCTTTTGTTTGTTGGCTGTCTAGGCACAGTTATACTTTATATATCTACAACCCTGCGCCACAAAAAAATCCTCAATATTACTTTCTTCTCTCTGCCAGAACTGTAATTAATTTTGACTCTCAGCCGTACATTTTCAGAGTTTTACCTTTGTGTGGTGCCCGGCCCTGGTCTTCTTTATGTGGGGTTTTCTTTATACAAACGTTGGCAACACGCTCTAATTGCTCAACCCAGGAATGTTCTAGTGCCTAACTCTTTAGAGTTCCCTAGAAAGTAATTATACCTGTTTTAGGCTAACTACATTTTAATAGTATACAAAAAAACTAGAGTACACCCGTCATTTGATTTAAAATTTTTCGTTTAAGTCAGTACGCCTATATGCCTCATATCACCACATGTCTTTTGCCGCTTACTCGCTTTCTCTTGTAAACATCGGGGAACAAATTTTGCGGGTAAGCAATGTGAGTTCGTATCTCAAGTTCAAGTTGTTTAAAAAATGGTAACTTCATATTCGCGTTCCTTGTGTCAACAGTCACGGGCTTTAGATACTACATTACAAACTTACTTTGAACATCAGCTGCAGAATGAGGGCCCTGCGGGCGCGAGCTCAGTCCCCTACAAAATGACGGCTCCCTCTAGTGAATGCAAAAATCCTGCATGGTGCTTCGTGTGATCTACGAAAAGTCCCTATCAACGTGACAAGTAAACGTATACCTACACTACTGAATCATGCTACAAGGTAGAGGAGCAATAACTAACCCTGTCCTCCACACAGGTGGTGTCTCAGGCTTTTTGCGATATTTTTTTAATTACCCCCCGGGAACCGAATAAAACGTTTCGGGAGAAATTATATAATTTCTAAATTATAATTTTATAAATTATAATTATATCGAATGGCACTATACCGTGCCATTCGACAACACAGCGATACTGGGTGCCCTGCCCTTTAGCATTGGGTATATTACTTTACGAAGCTCGAGGCCACCAATACGAACACACCAGACTCCCGCGCCGTCTTCTCCTCGTGTTGCTAACAAGTATGGACGCGCCTCACCAGGGGAGGAGTGGCGCTGCGTATGCGCGGCGCAACTTCAGCCGCACAGCCCTATTCGTATACGAGTGTTAACCGGAAATGGAAGTCACGTGACTGGTTTGCTTGCTGGGGAAGAAATCCGATCGAGGGACACAATTCGAAAACGGAGGTGCCTTTGTCGCCGACGTCTGATTGGAGACTTGCAGCATATGGAGAGAATATAGGGTGGCTAAAGTCGCCAGGCTCGATCTAAAATGGACCGTAAAAATCGACGCCTGCCCGTAGCCCCTCAAACTTTTCGTCAAAGGTGTATTTCATAGGTCGGTTTTTTCTTGTAGAATTACAAAGCGTACTTCTCTTTCTGTAAAAAATAAGGCCAAGAAACTTGCCTGGGTCAACGGCGGGAGGCGACGCAGACGACCAAGTCAAGGTGCGGGGTGTGTTTGACACTCCTATTGATAGATGGCGCTACCTCCTTGTTTCCGTCAGAGTTCTGGTTTCGGTTTGCTTTCAATGAAATATCGAAAGTGCCCGCGTCGACCGTGGTTTATTGACACCAACATAATCGGTTTTGTAATCTACCTTTGGCGTGAAAATAAATGCAGACAATGATAGAAAAACTTCAAGTAACAAAAATAAAAGAAAACGCGGTTGCATAACGACAACGCTGACGGCGCTCTTGCTGCCGGCGGATTTCGTCTGCGTGTCGTCTGCTTTCTTTCGCTGGTCGGTTGCATCCTCGGACGCTGCTTCCGAGACCATTTTTTTGTTTTGTTTTGCCGCGGTTGGTGGAGAGACAGCCACCATGCGTCACTTTGGATGCTATTTACACCGCATGCACTTTTGAGACACGGGAGGCTGCCAAAGCAAGCTCCAGATAAACAGCAATTAATGGCTCTGAAAAGAGCCTGTCAGTAGGAGCCCGCGGTTTTCGCGGTTGTCAAAGCCGCTGGTCATATGTGCAAAATGGATAGATATGTGATCTTCAGTTCTCGTTGTCTTCAGTCCACATGTCCACCTCGAACTTGGAGGCACTTGTGCAGTCTTCGCTCATAATCCCTGAAGGCTGCCTCCCGCATGTTGTCCGTGATCGCATCGAAGGCGGATATAATCCGCTCTTTTAGTTCCGTCATCGAGCGTACGCGAACTGCGTAGACCTGGGCTTTCACAAAACCCCAAACAAAAAAATCACAAATTGTCAGGTCAGGGGACCGTGGGGGCCAGGGCATTGTCGGTGACCCTCGACCCATCCAGTTGCCGGGAAAGGTTCTGTCAAGCCAGTCTCTCACTGCGGTGGCGTAATGCGGTGGTGCTCCGTCTTGCTGGAAGATGCACACCTCCCTTTGCATGTGCGAGGCTTCCAGCTCCGGCAAGACGTCCTGTTCGAGCATGCGAAGGTAGGCGTCGCCGGTGACCGTGCCCTCAAAAAAGAATGGACCGACAACGCCTTCCCTCCAAAGTCCACACCATACTACGACCTTTGGTGACTGGATAGCCTCTTCAATGATCCAGTGGGGGTTCGTCTCGGACCAGCAGCGGGTGTTTTGCTTGTTCACGTGCCCATCCAGATGAAAAATAGCTTCGTCCGTGAAAAGCAGAAACGGAAGGTGGTTCCTGTTTGTGGAGATGCGCCCAAGTTCGTCTACGCAGAACTGCTTTCGCCGTTCATAGTCATCTGGCTGCAGCTCGAACAGAACCTGTGGCTTGTACGGATACATTTGTCGGCGGATCACCATCCAGACGAAACTTTTACTGATGCCAAGTTGTCTTGCGACTTGCCGCACGGACAGGCGTGGGTTCAATGCAAATGCCGCAAGCACGGCGTGTCGTTTGTTCTGCTGTGGCGACCTCTCTTCAAGTACTCGCAGCCTGGTCTGCACAGTGTTTTCCGTGTTGAATCGGTGCACCCAGCGCAGGACAGTCCGACGGGTGGGCGGACGCCTGCGAAAAGTGGCTCGAAACTTCGATCTCACTTGCCTCATACTCCTGGTTTCTGTAAACCAAAGGACTACTTTTGCCCTCTCTTCGACGGTCAGGTGACGCATTGTGGCTGTTTTCTCCCCAACCACGACAGAAAAGGTCTCGGAAGCAGCGTCCAAGGATGCAACCGACCAGCGAAAGAAAGCAGACGACACGCAGACGAAATCCGCCGGCAGCAAGAGCGCCGTCAGCGTTGTCGTTATGCAACCGCGTTTTCTTTTATTTTTGTTACTTGAAGTTTTTCTATCATTGTCTGCATTTATTTTCACGCCAAAGGTAGATTACAAAACCGATTATGTTGGTGTCAATAAACCACGGTCGACGCGAGCACTTTCGATATTTCATTGAAAGCAAACCGAAACCAGAACTCTGACGGAAACAAGGAGGTAGCGCCATCTATCAATAGGAGTGTCAAACACACCCCGCACCTTGACTTGGTCGTCTGCGTCGCCTCCCGCCGTTGACCCAGGCAAGTTTCTTGGCCTTATTTTTTACAGAAAGACAACTACGCTTTGTAATTCTACAAGAAAAAACCGACCTATGAAATACACCTTTGACGAAAAGTTTGAGGTGCTACGGGCAGGCGTCGATTTTTACGGTCCATTTTAGATCGAGCCTGGCGACATTAGCCACCCTATAGATTGAATAGAGGGAAGAGTTCAACCATGTAGAGCGTTTGCAATTTAATGCTTGACCGATTGGTGGCAAGTGCGCATGGGTGGCGCTGTCGCGAGGGGAGGAGGAAACAGGGCGGAGAAGGGGAGACGCTTGCGCACGTTCACCACTTTGCGTTCTCGCAGGTCGTGCTGCAAACGCGGCCCGTACACCCCGTGAGGCCAATGAAGTGGTTGGAGCGAGAGAGAAATACAAAACAAAAAAACAAAAAAAACTTATTTATTCAATTAAAGTTGCACTTGTCTATGGGCTGGTGTCTCTCAGGCGAGAGGGAATGAATTGCGCGATTGATGGGAAAGGGTGACCGACAATGTGTAAATCTAGATAAAGTGATGAACCCCAGAGTCCCTGATGTAGCGGATCAGGGAGTCGAGGATTTGTTTTCAGTGCTGCGGCTACCTTTTGGGGTGGGTCCACTCTTCAAGCTTCGTGAGCCTTTTCTCGCTGGGTAGCGAGTCCCATGCCTCTGCTCTAAGCCGTTCAGGCCCTTGCATTCACACAGCACGTGTTTGGTCGTTGCCACGGTTCCTTCTGTGTATGTTTTGCACGTTGGGTCCTTGCGGTTCTTCAGTCCATAGGATGCTTTTTTGCTAAAGTTTGTGCCTTTCTAGACCTGATTCGTCGTAACCGAACCGTCTCATATTGCCGCGCGCAAGGCTGAGAAAGCAACGCTCGGTCACGGTCCTCCAGAAAGTTCCCGTTTATTCATGTACCGCACGTAACTTCTATCATTTATCCCTGCTTTTGTTTTCTAGAAAGTGCGTGTTCATTCTCGCCCCGATCACGCGACGCTCGAACCGCTTTCGCCGAATCTTCGAGATAGCGGCGCACTCTAGATAAGAGGCCGCCCGCGACCTTGTCGAGTCAGTCTCGCCCTAGCGCTCGATTCTGCTGACACGCCGACTTCGACGCCCGCGACGCTCTGCTTTCTTCTGTTTCCTTCTTTATTTTCGGCACAAGTTCGCCACATTAAACGTTTATTTCTCCCTGTTTATTTCCTGTTTTCTTTTGGTCACCAACCGTGACATTTTGGTGGAGGTGCGGGGTACCGCATGCCCGTACAGCGTTCCCCTCCCGGGGCCCGCAGTGCAAGCCCGATTCCAAGCCCTGTGACAAGACCACTCAACGCGGAACCTGAAACTCGGACCAGTCGCCGAACCCAAGGTCTACCCCCGGAATACGGACTTCTGCCACCCAGGACCAGGCAGCCTACGAGGCCGACGATGGACGACCAGCAATCGCAGTCCCCGACCGCCGCCGCCGTCGTCTACCTGCCTGTTGCCCAGCGAACCCCGACGACCTTCCATGGCGAGACCCACGAAGACGTAGAGGACTGGCTCCTGCACTACGAACGTGTAGCACGCCATAATGGATGGACCACTGAGCAGCGCCTCCAAAACCTCTACTTCTCCTTGGAGGGTACCGCGAGGCAGTGGTTCGAGAACCACGAGGCGTCGCTTACGTCGTGGGACACCTGTACCGCTGGCCTGAAGGAGACATTCACGAACCAGACACGACGACAGCGAGCGGAAGACCTCCTTCAAGTACGAACTCAAGGGCCCAACGAAACGGTAACCAGCTTCGTTGAAGACGTCCTCCGCCTGAGCAGCCGCGCCGACCCTCAGTCCACCGAGGAAAAGAAGCTGCGTATCCTGATGCGCGGCGTGAAGGACGACATTTTCGGTGGCCTCGTACGCAACCCACCGACGACGATTCAAGAATTTGTAACCGAGGCGACGAACATTGAGCGTGCACTGCAATCCCGAGCCAGCCACTACCAGAGGCTACCCGGCGTCAGCGCGGTTCCGCCTTCCGCTTGCGACCTTGGTTCCAGCATCTCCAGCATTCGCCAGATCATCCGGGACGTCGTCCGGGAGGAAATTAAGAAGCTCCTGCCTGCTACCCACCAGCCGGCTTCGGTGTCAATAGCCGAAGTTGTCCGCGACGAGGTTCAGCGGGCAATTCAACTGGAGGCTCCTGCCAACGTAGCTGCACCCGAGGAGCCCACCGTGACCTACGCCGCAGTGGCCCGACGGCCACCGCCTCCTCCTCGCGCCTATGTCGCGCCGCCCCGACGCCAGTCTCCTGCGCCGCAGCACGACCGACGCCGCGACGACCAGCCCCAGTACGCCAGCCAGGAGCCCCGTGTACCCCGGAAGACCGATGTGTGGCGAACGGCCGACCGACGCCCGCTCTGCTACCACTGCGGGGAAGCCGACCATGTGTACCGCCGATGCCCATACCGACGACTCGGGCTGCGCGGATTCCACCCAAACGACCCGCGCCCCCGGTATGGTGAACGCCCTCGGGAGATCGACGAGTACCTGCGACGACCCCAGTCCCCCGAGCCTGCGTCCCGCCGAGAGTTCCGGTCGCCATCGCCCCGACGTCCAGCTTCGCCGATGCACCGACCCCGACGTGAAAGCCTGTCACCCCTCGCTCCTCACCGGGGAAACTAGGCGCGGCAACCCCTGGAGGTGGAGTTGCCGAAGACAACCGACGTAAAGAGCCTCCAAGAACGACGGAGCGCTCCCACTCTCCCGACCCCAAGCATCACAACGACGCTCCTGCATCGGTGTCTAACAACCTGAACGTTGTGATCGACGGCCTCGACGCATCGGCACTCGTGGACACCGGAGCAGACTACTCAGTCTTGAGTGGGAGGCTCTCCCGCCGCCTTCGAAAAGTCATGACGCCGTGGGAAGGACCCCAAATACGAACCGCGGGAGGACATCTCATCACACCAGTCGGGAGATGCACTGCTCGCGTCGACATCCACGGTGAAACGTGCCCTGTCAAGTTCGTCGTTCTGCAAGACTGTTCGAGGGACGTTATCCTCGGAATGGACTTTCTCTGCGAGTATGGCGCCGTCATCGATCTCGGAACAAACCGGCTGACGCTACGAAAACCTGCTCCACCAGCGGAGGGACCCCAAGCGACGTCACCCACGGTCCGAGTCCTCGCAAACCACGTAAACCTACCACCGCGGTCGAGTGTTTTCGTACTTGTCGGGATCGATGAAGCTTCCTGTGGCGAAGTTCTTCTCGAGGGAAACCTCCAATTGCTCCTGGGAAGAGGCATAGGCGTCGCAAGGGGAGTAGCTGAACTTCAGGACGGGCGGACTGTGGCCCTCGTGACGAACTTCCGAAACGAAACGCAACACCTCACAAAAGGTGCAGCCGTGGGCCACATCGAGAAACTCCGAAACCCCGCCGAAATCACCGCGATTACTGACGAATCCTCGCCGCCCCAGCAAGACAGTACGTCGCCAGCGCAGCTCGACATTGACCCTAAGCTTCCGGACCCTAAACGGCGTCAGCTGGCTAACCTCCTCGCCGAATACCGCGACTGCTTTGCGACGTCGTCGAAGATGCGCCAGACCGCGGTTGCCAAGCACCGCATCGTTACCGAGGACGACGCGCGCCCTGTGCATCGATCGCCGTACAGAGTCTCCGCTAAGGAAAGGGAGGTGATCCATCAGCAAGTTCAAGAGATGCTGAATGACGACATAATCCAACCTTCAAGCAGTCCATGGGCCTCTCCAGTCGTGCTGGTTAAGAAGAAGGACGGAACTCTTCGGTTCTGCGTGGACTACCGGCAGCTCAACACGGTTACGAAGAAAGACGTCTACCCACTCCCCCGCATCGACGACACTCTAGACCGGCTGCGCCACTCTCGATACTTTTCATCGATGGATCTGAAGAGCGGCTACTGGCAAATCGAGGTCGACGAACGGGACCGAGAGAAGACAGCCTTCGTCACGCCGGATGGACTGTACGAGTTCAAGGTGATGCCCTTCGGACTATGCACGGCGCCAGCAACTTTCCAGCGTGTCATGGACACCGTGCTGGCAGGGCTGAAGTGGCAGAGTTGTCTCGTCTACCTTGACGACGTCGTAGTATTTTCAGCTGACTTCGACGAGCACTTGAGACGACTCCGAGCTGTTCTTCAAGCCATTCAGACCGCCGGACTCACACTCAAGCCGTCAAAGTGCCGGTTCGCCTATGACGAACTGAAGTTCCTTGGCCACGTGGTTAGTAACGAAGGCGTCCGCCCAGACCCCGAGAAGACTCGCGCCGTCGCGGCATTTCCAGCGCCGACAGACAAGAAGGCCGTGCGAAGATTCCTTGGACTTTGTGCCTATTATCGACGCTTCGTTCGGGATTTCGCAAGGATTTCCGCACCACTTACGAATCTCACGAAGGACGCCGAGAAGTTCGAATGGGCCGAGGAGCAACAGCAGGCATTCGACGAACTGAAACAACGACTCCAGACTCCTCCTGTGCTTGGACATTTCGACCAGGATGCGGAAACAGAAATTCACACGGACGCAAGTAACGCGGGACTGGGCGCAGTACTAGTCCAAGCGCAAGAAGGCATCGAGCGAGTCATCGCCTACGCAAGTCGGACATTGTCCAAGGCGGAGAAAAATTACTCCACGACTGAGAAAGAATGCCTTGCGGTCGTCTGGGCAATAACGAAGTTTCGTCCGTACTTGTACGGGAGCCCGTTTCGTGTAGTCACGGACCACCACTCGCTCTGCTGGCTTGCGAACCTGAAGGACCCGTCAGGACGCCTCGCTCGATGGAGTCTTCGACTACAAGAGTTCAACATGACAGTGGCCTATAAGTCAGGCCGCAAGCACAGCGACGCCGACTGCCTGTCCAGAGCCCCCGTCGAAACCCCTTCCGGCTGCAGCGACGACAATGACGACGAGTGCTTCCTAGGAGCAGTGAACACCGACGATATGGCACGACGTCAACGGGACGATCCTGAGCTGCGCGCATTAATCGAGCACCTGGAAGGGGGCAGGAGTACCGTGCCACGTGTCTTCTCACGAGTACTGCCGACCTTCGCCATCCGACAAGGTGTACTCTACAAAGAGAACTTCGGGAACAACAACTCGCCGTGGCTGCTGGTAATCCCGACCGACCTTCGAGGGGAGATCTTTCAAGCATGTCACGACGACCCGACGTCCGGACACCTTGGATACAGCCGGACACTGGCCCGTATTCGTGAAAAGTATTACTGGCCCAAGCTCCCCAAGACCGTCCACCTGTACACACGATCATGCCACGAGTGCCAGCGACGCAAGAAACCTCCGACGAGGCCGGCCGGACTCCTGCAGCCTATTTCTCCTCCAACTGCACCCTTCCAGCAGATCGGAATGGATCTACTTGGTCCTTTTCCGCCTTCGACGTCGGGGAACCGCTGGATCATCGTCGCCACAGATTATCTCACGCGGTACGCCGAAACGAAAGCTCTTCCTTCGGGGACTGCTGTGGAAGTTGCCAGGTTCTTCATCGAGTCCATCGTCCTCCGCCATGGCGCCCCCGAAGTACTGATCACAGACCGAGGGTCATCGTTTATGGCACAGTTGACCCAAGAGATCCTGCGTCTAAGCCACACCGAACACCGTCGAACAACGGCATACCACCCGCAGACCAACGGGCTGACGGAGCGACTCAACAAGACAATCGCCGATATGATCTCTATGTACGTCGACGTAGAGCACAAGACGTGGGACGAGGTGCTGCCCTACGTCACGTTCGCCTACAATACGGCGGTTCAAGAGGCCACTGGATTCACCCCTTTCCAGCTGGTACATGGTCGGAAGGTAACAACCATGCTGGACGCCATGCTGCCCCATGAGCCATCTGACAACGAGAGCGACGACGCCCAGGCGGTTGCTCAACGCGCCGAAGAAGTTCGCCAGCTCGCCCGACTCCTGATTCAAGACCAGCAACGCGTCGACGCCGGCCGCTACAACCTTCGTCGCAGGGACGTCCACTTCCAGCCCGGAGATAGGGTGTGGGTATGGACGCCCATCCGTCGCCGCGGCCTCAGTGAGAAACTGCTGAAACGGTACTTTGGACCATACAAGGTACTTCGTCGCCTCGGCGAGCTGAACTACGAGCTGATGCCCGACGGAACACGAACATCGTCACGCCGCCCACCACGACCTGAGGTCGTCCACGTCGTGCGCCTGAAGCCGTACTACGCTCGATAGGACTGTGGACCTTTTGTGCTCCAAAAGACTCTTTAGTTTATCGTTCTTTTTTATTTTGATTTGTTTTACACTGCATCGGGGCGATGCACTTTTAAAGGGGGGAGTAATGCCGCGCGCAAGGCTGAGAAAGCAACGCTCGGTCACGGTCCTCCAGAAAGTTCCCGTTTATTCATGTACCGCACGTAACTTCTATCATTTATCCCTGCTTTTGTTTTCTAGAAAGTGCGTGTTCATTCTCGCCCCGATCACGCGACGCTCGAACCGCTTTCGCCGAATCTTCGAGATAGCGGCGCACTCTAGATAAGAGGCCGCCCGCGACCTTGTCGAGTCAGTCTCGCCCTAGCGCTCGATTCTGCTGACACGCCGACTTCGACGCCCGCGACGCTCTGCTTTCTTCTGTTTCCTTCTTTATTTTCGGCACAAGTTCGCCACACTAAACGTTTATTTCTCCCTGTTTATTTCCTGTTTTCTTTTGGTCACCAACCGTGACAATATCTCGTGTGCCCAGTGTTGTGCCCGTTACCGACAATAAGTAACGAAATAGAGTTACTCGTTAGCTTGGAAACAATCTAACGCGTTACAGAGCTCCGTTACCATTTTCCAAATGTGACGAAATACCGGTGTTGTTACTTGCATGACTCACGGACGTTATTTTTACGTTAGTTTGTCTTTACTTTGTGTTACCCTGCTAGTGTATGAGAGCTGTTTCTACATGACTGGACAGCCTCATCCACAAACTTCTCCACAAGATTGTCGAACACTTCTTGAGAAACGGAAGTTCGATGCATACGGTCGATTTTCCTCTGCTTCAGCGAGGGCGTGTCGGGTAAGTGGGTTGTAGTTTCAGTCTTTCGTTTCTTTGAAGTTACCGCAAGCTCTGATTGCTTCTGCGAATGGAGGGACTGGCGGAAAATAAAAATAATTAGCACTGGTGCGAAGCACTGCTGTTAATTTCGATTTATCAGTGGTGTGGAACAACGAAACATTAACTAAATAAACTGCATCACGAATTAGTATAAAAAAAGCTCTATATAAATCGCACTTAACCAAATATCGAATAGGCGTGTTTATATATAACTGCTATGATTAATTTACCCTCCTTCTGAAATATACAAGTAAACTGCACTAAACCGCTTTCGAAAATTTTTCGCTAGCTTACGTTAATGAGCATTGTGACATGCATCTAAAAACTGCGATTAACGAAACGATCTCGAAAGAAAGGTTTGTTCTTTCGGCTAAGAAAGCTTAACGACGACATTTTAACGAAACAAAAGTGACGTTTAAGACTAACTCACCTTAATGTGCTTTTCAAATTAGAGTTCGACGTCCTAGATGTGTTCATCAGCTTAAGTTCCGGCATAGCAAGCAGACATTTAAACAGCGAATTCTCTGACTTCGGTTCCCTCAGTCCAAACATAGTACTTAGCCCGGGCCATAATAACGGAGTTTCGGTGGCCGTTGCCATCTTGCACGAAAAGTGAGTGCGAAATGGCCGTAAAGGGGCTTTTATAACAAGCGTTCCAAAACGGCGCTGGCGGTTAGAGGTAGACGTTGCATGACATAGAAAACTGTACAGTACACGGACTGCTCACAAACAACATACCTCATAGCCACACCGGTTTTAGTCACAATCCGGTGTAGGCTACACAAGCGACAAAGAGTGGAAACGGATCGCTATTATAACCAATAATTATAACCAAAGAAATTTATTGGCGATTATAAACGAAATATAACGCCGGCTATGTTTTGGTTTTAATCACATGCATACTCGTAGTATCTTTACCTGTTTATATGATTAAACAAGGTGGCGAGCGTTTATAAGCTTCTTAGTTTAAGTGTCTCTTTCACCTCTAAAAACCTTTTTCTTTTTCTTTTCTTTTTTTTCACGCCGGCGCCAGTCCTTTGTTTCCATTTCGATGCGGCAGCAGCAGTAGAGATGTTAGAAGCATTATGTGACATTGCGTTTTCAGCCGCAACGCTCAGCAGTCTCAGTGTCGATAGCAGCTGCGAATCCTTCGTCGCTGCTTCCATCGCGATGGCAGTCCTCTTCGCGAGGTCGAGGGTCAGGTCCGGAAGTTCCAAAAGCCGCCGCTGTATCGCCTCATTGTTGATCTCCCCCCCGACTATACGGTCTCGAAACATCCAGTCACGGGACACGCCGAAGCCGCAGTCGTCCGCCAGTTTGTTTAGCCCGGCGAAAAAAATCTGCTGCAGCCTCCCCGGCATGAAGTATCCTTGAACGAAACTTGAAACTCGCCACGACTACTGACGGCCGCGGCGAGAAGTGCCGGCAAGGCACATCGAAGATGGTCACCAGGGTGGCTTCTCATGGCTTCACTGGAGCCAGTAAACTGCGCAGCACTCAATACGTGGCCTGGCCACAAGAGGTGAAAAACACGGCTCGCCGTTTGTCCTCGTTGACATCGTTGGCGATGAAGTATTGCTCGACTCGCTCCCGGTACTCCTCCCAGCTAGATTCCGTGTCGAATGGTTGGTGCTTGCCGACCGATGGCATTCTGGAACAGCCGTACGAGTCGGCGGCAGCAACTTCAGTGCGTAAACATCCTCGTCGCCAGTGTAATGTTTGCCGAGTACAAGAAGTGAGGTGTATTTAGACGACCAGCAGTCCAGTGTGATGCGGAAGCGGAGTTCAACAAACGCGGGCCAAATCGTTCCTGCTTCGTTCCTGCTTCTGCAGAGAGTGCGCAAGGGGCCGGCACGCAAAACACGCTGGGCTCGCGCTTCGAACATTCTAGTATTATCGGCCGTCGGGTGTGTGCGACGGCCGATAATCATGATGTTGATTATGGCTGCGCCCAAGCGCCACCTAGACTGTCACACATTGCTTTCTGATTTTTCGAAGGTTTTTGAAAAAGTCATCTTTAAGCAAGTGAGTTTTCATTTTAAGCAGACGCTCGGTCCAAATCAGCACTGTTTTTGTCGTGGACGATCTGTTAAACAAATCTGTTAACCTTCTTGGAGTTCGCGAAACCTGTAGTTGGGTCCCGTGGTCAAGTTGATGGTATTTATTTTCACAGTTCGAAGGCGTTTCACCTTGTAGATCACAACTTGTTGCTGTCGAAGCTGTTACATATGGGTCTTTCTTCAGGTTTCTGCGACTAGTTTGCAAGTTATCTTGGTTACCGCTTAAACATGGTCTCCTACTTAGGATGCAAATTATTCCCTTATCTGTTGAACTCTGGGGTACCACAAAGGTCGAACCTTGGACCTTTGCTTTTTAGTATTTTTTTTGTAAATGATCTAGTAACTAGTGTGTGTGACTGAATGATGCTTCAGTATGCTGATGACGTGAAAATGTATCGTAGTATCCACACGCCTGCGGGAAGTGAATTGTTACAAATATATATTAATGCCATTCATTTGTGGTATAGTGCAAACTCGCTGGTTACAAACCTTACCAAAACTGAGGTATTTCATTTTTCCCGTAAGGCAAATGTTTTGTTCATCCTTAGACATTAGACGGCTGTGAAATTTCAAGATATTCTTTTGTGCGTCACCGTGGCATTTTTTTTCGAGTCACACCTGAACTTTAGCTATCACGTTTCAAAGGTTATTAATGATTCCTTGCGATCCTACGCATAATTGCCCGTATTACCCGTGACTGACGGAATCGCACCTGCATAATGATCATGAAACTTTTCGGGCTTTGGTTTTATTACTGTTGGACTTCTGTTCTACGGTATGGAATTATTTGTGGAGTCCATACAGAGAAGACTTGTGAGAATTGTCTACGATCGCCATATTGAACAGAGTGTTTCTTTATGATTATACGCTTCTTTTGGGCACCCTTTGTCTTTCATCTCTTTCAACTGGGCGACTAGTTTGCGACATGGTGTTTTTATATAATTGTTCAATTTTTTTTTCCCAATGTTATTTAGCAGAATCTCAATTCATGTCCCCCAGCGAGAAAATAGGTCTACTCTTTTTTTTAACCCTCTTATCTAGAGTCCAGTCCTCCGCTGACACAAATGATGCTCATGTATAACAATTTTTTTAACCCTCACGTGGACTTTTTTATACCTTTTAAAAAGTTAAAGAATAGTATAGTTGTCAGGATTGCCGTGTAGTTTTATTATGCCGTGTAGTCAGTGCTGTTTTATTATGTGAAGGTGTACGCTAAGAAAGGACCGTGAAGCTGTTTGGGAAACACAATAAAACTGATTGATTGATTGATTGATTCATAATATTTTTCTAGTTATTTTATTCTCGTAAAATGAAGTAACATTTCTGACTTTACCTTTATTTTTCTTAATACGTGCCGAAGCAGTTGTTTACTAAAAGACACACTCCCTTTCTTCGCGAGCGTTTCCACCTGTTCCCAATCCACTCCTCTCTTCCGCTATTCCACACTTTTTCCCCGTCTATGCCTAGTTCCATCTGCATTTGACTTTCTAATCATTTCAGCTTCAGCTTTGTTTTCTATTCCCTAAGCCGGCCACACGTCGATGTTCACTCGCCCGA
Organism: Ixodes scapularis; assembly: GCF_016920785.2. Classification (NCBI taxonomy): domain Eukaryota; kingdom Metazoa; phylum Arthropoda; class Arachnida; order Ixodida; family Ixodidae; genus Ixodes; species Ixodes scapularis. The sequence goes on from NW_024609837.1 coordinate 73,228,329, forward strand.
GCACGTCTTACTTTAATATGTTGGAATATAGACATCTCGAAAGAGGGGCTTGCATTATTTAATATAGATGACTCCGGATAGAAAGAATTTCTCCAAACCTTCCCCTTTCCCCAATTTTATTTTCCTTTTTTTTATATGAGTTCTCGCACCAACAGTTGAAGAAATAAAGCGCAGTATTCGTGTTCCCTGGGTTGCTTAATACTTAATCTCTTTACGCATGTTCCCTAAGACACAACTCCGTAAAACATATTTAAACAAAATCTCGCTCGGGCTGGAAAAACAAAAAACAAAAAACGGAAACATTTAAATTCAGCGAAGCTTGAAATGAAAACACTACTGAGCTAGGGATATTCGGTAAAGAAGACCTGACTTGTAGCTGGTCCCGATTTAGGGCTAAATTATGAGAACGAAGAAAGAGAAAGTGCAGCATATTAAAATGAAATAGAAATAATTTTTTTTTCGCTTCGACCATTTCTACATAGCACTGCGTCTTGTATAACTTGCCACTGTCTTTCTCATTTGCATATGGAGGAATGACTTTTAAGGGAAGCGTGCATGGCTAACGCGACAGGGCGGGCGCTGGTGGAGGTTTAGACACAGTCTTGGCCTGGCTCAGAAAGGCGTAGTGTTTAATTTTGTCTTTCTTTTTTGTTATTGGCTCTGGTTTTAAATTTAGATTGAGCCGAGCGTGGAAGGTGTAGTCTTTTTTGAGTATGTCTTGGCCATTTAGTTGTAGGAAAAAGTGCACGTATTTGTTTATACAGATTAACGTTCCGTCTGGCGAAATTTTCGTAAATAGTCGCTGATGTGTATAAAAATTGGTTAAACACAATAATATACACATCTGTCGGAATGACATTTTTTTCGCGAAGTTATTGCATATATAAATTTGGTCTTAGAGGCCGAGAGGCCGAGAGGCTGTATTGGCCAACGCTGAGAACATGACGTCAAATGGCTTTAGTTTCTACGCCAGGTTGCGCAAGATGCCGCCCAATATAAAGGGTGCAGCCATTAGCATCGATCCATATTTGTAGTAATATGGGGACAGTACAGCTTGTTCGGACGGGTTACAAAATGTTTGATAACTTGATGACGGGATATGAATGCTCGGGATGCTCACGCCAGCAAAACAAAATAGAAAACAAGCCGTGCTAAATACTACAATTTTTTTTTTTTTTTAGACGGGCCGTTTAATTCATTTAAAAGTCGAGAAAGCATAGTATCGAGTCGTTCCGGCGTAAAATTTATTTGTTCTTTTTCTCAAGAGCTGTTTTGAATTTCGAGAGAATAAATAGCAGGTCTGCAAGTGTAGAGGAAGGGTATGCCGAATATGTGCTAAGGTTGGGTAGTTGTGAAATAACAAAATTAAAATATTCGAGACATTTTTAGGATGAGGAAAGGGCCACATAAACCGCCCTTCCTTCTGCCGAGAAAAGTATATTTGAATGTGCGTGGCCGTCGTTTGGGTATCGTTTAGACTCATCTGCTTCTCTTGTTTATTGCAAGTTTGATCTTGAAACGTCTAGACGAACAGGATTTTAACTTTGAAGTTAGACGATTTGGTGTATTCTTTCTTATGTATCTTTTTTGTGCGTTAGAGCGTATTAACTGCCTCTTTTCTTTTTTATTCAGCTTAGATGACTCACTAAGTTGGGCACAATACATTTGGTTTTAAGAGCTTCGTACTAATATCTTTTGTATGAACGTGAAGATGCTTTGCTGTATTTTTAATATTTTTATTTTTAGGCAATCCTTCATACTCTGGCCTCACGAAAAAATGGGTGCTGAGGTGGAAAATAGAATTGCGTATGAAAAATGGGGGAGCTAATAATAGGACGATGTTTCGCCAACCCCGACTCAAGCAAAACATTGCGCATTATATTTTTGCTTTATGCTTTTTTTATTTTGTTGTTTGTAATTGGTTACAATACTGCAAAAAAAATATTCCTGGCGTCTGTGTGCTGTTTATTTTGTCAATGTTGCGAATTTCGGGCTAACTTCCACTACCCCCCAGAACTCGTGAACGTCGCCGCAACGCATTTCTCCTTGCCCGAGGTGACTCCCACGTGAAATTGTCCTCTGTTTCTGAGTAGTCACGTGACGTCACGTGACCTGACATCACATGACGTCAGGTCACGGGACGTCGATTTTTTTAGCTAAATCTAGCACGTAACCAAATTGGTGTATAGGTAATTTTATATAAATATCCCCCCTAAATATAGTGAGAAACTGAGTTGACGCAACAGTTCACGTACCTTCAATTTTCCCAAAGTGTATAGGTTACGTGACATCGGATGATGTCACGTGACGCCACCTTCTCCGCAAAATTTAGCGGAAAATTGACAAACGGATGGACAGCACGTACGGACGGAAAATATTTGAGGAAGGGTTAAAACATTAAAATAACCGAAGACCGCGAGCTCACTGATTTCTACTTTAGAAAGCTGGATGGCTTCAAGTTATCCACAGCATGGTGCCTTGAAGGCGTCTCCGAGCTGCTCTGTTTACGGAGTCAAAAAAAAAGTTGTGTCTTATATTCCGCCCGCCAATTGTAATATTGTAGCTGGCCGTAATAACGGCGGCGTTAAAGCAGTGACGGTGGAAGCGACAGACGCCAGTTCTGCTGCAGGTCGCTCTCCGTGTTGATAGTTGACGGAAACTCCTTCAGTATTGAGCTTTTTCTGCCGGAACCTCTGCAACCAACCACCAGGATCGCGACCCCCAACAGAATCATGCTCTTGCTTTTGTGACGCTTTTTGTTGCCTCCTCTGGACCACTCAGGGTGCATGGGCGAAATAGGACGCTAAACGCACCAGTTGGGGAGGCGTTTACGGCACCGTAACCGAGCTGTAACGAGACGGGCGCGACTGAAGCCATCTGAAGTTCAGCACTTGTCCCGAAAGTCGGGCGTAGCTCGCTAGGCTTCTTATTGCATGCAGTTGATGTTTCTGCCGAGCTTTCTTGCGTTTTAGAGCGCAGTTCTGAGGCGCCCGTTTCTGGCTTGAACGTCGTCGGCGTTGCAGGCGCCGGCTTCGGCGTAACCCTGCGGTGTATTACGGGAAGCGTCCCATAATGTATCGCGCCGAACGTCAGAGCTTATGTCGGAAACCGAGGCATTTGAACATAAGACGTACACCCAAAAAAACCAAGATTATATCCATCACACGGCATCCCAGAAGTCTTCTGGGGCCTGCATACGCCCTGTTATTAAGCTACAAGGATGCTCACGTACGATTTAAACACAAAAATAACTACAGTACCTTGGATATTGTTCGGAGCAACACTCGAAAGAGCTGAAAAGCTTGTCAAATTCCCACTTCCGGGACAAGCCGCTCTTCGCCCCTCCAGCTCGTTGCTCGCCCCCTCGAGGCACAAACAAGAAGTGCTCTAGTGAGGGTGCCCCGGTTCTCCTGCTCAGCGGGCACGGCGGAACTGCTTGCGATCATGGCTCGCGCAAGAACATTTCTGAATGCAAACGGCACTCTTGGCTGCTTCAATGAAGTTTTGCAGCTGATAGTGGGTTCTACTTTACTAGGGAGTGTTAGTATTGAGTATAGGAGCAAAGGCAAGCGCATTGTATTTGCATTAGAGTTGTTTGGTCCACGCTTCCCGTGCGGGTCGTCACCATGCTCTAAACCGAGACCGCAGTTTAGGGCTGTGCGCACTCGCAGTGTGGAACATGCAGCGCTAATGGAAACCCACCGTGCTTGCATTCGCTCGTATTCGCAAGACTAAAACTCACTGCAGTTTCACGGGTCCTCTAACGCCAACGAAATGTGCTGCAGTGAAGAGACGTGGAAGCGCGTAGGCGCTCCATTGAACTGAAAAAGCTGACATTGGTAAAACGACGCCACGTAAGAATTAAAAAAAGGTTCTGGAGTGTTTTGTATTAAAAAAAGGACAGAATACGTTGTCTTCGTGTGTGTGTGTTTTGGGACATTTGGTCCGACAGGATCGACGGTGAATTTTGAACTGTAGGATGTTTTAATTTAATTTAGACTATTTTGATTTTGATGATAATTGTCCTACTTTGGATTCCCATTACTTTCCCCGCGTTGAAAGCTAAATACTAAGTTACAAAACATAGTACATCTTGAAAAGCTATGGATTGAAATGTTTTAAATTAATACATTTAAAAATTGCGGTTGTGTAGGCTTCTAGTAAATACCAGAATCACAAAATTCGCCATTTAACGAAAAAGTCTTCACGAAAATATGTAATTCTGCTGTCTTTTTAGCCTAAGAATTACTATGATATTATCAAGATAGACATAAACACTGTATGTAATTTAATAGGAAGTTTTAGAATAACGTACGCAATTTTAGCGCACGCTAGCGCTAAATTTAGCGCTTGTATTAGCGCACGCGACGCGAGAGAGTTTTAGAATAGCGTTTCTCCGCCGCGACGCAAAAGCCCAAGCATCTCGCGCTTGCGACGCCACCAAGATACAGTAAATTTTTTTATTTCACACACGAAGTGATGTAACTTCAGAAGAAAACGAGTTTTTTGGTCCAGAGTAGCATTTTAATTTGTTTAAACATGAGAACGCGACGCGAGCGGTTGACCGGTCGTGTCCGCTTGCGTCGCCTCGGCAAGAGAGGTCTCGTGTACTGACCTTCGCACATCGTTCCTTCGCCGTGAAATGTTCGCGCGTCGCAAGCATCAAGTTGCCGGTGATCGCTGCCAAACCGAGTACATTGTCGTCCCGTATTGAAAATTGCAGTCGCGAGAATGCCGCCGACGTCGCACTCACGACGCCGCCAAAGCAGCTGCCGACATCATCCTGGAAGCCGCCATTTTTTTTTAACTCTGCTCGTCTTGGCTTAAGCCAACTTCTCATCACGAATCCTCCTTGGAGAAGCGCAAAGACTCATTGCGTACGCACGCTATTTCCGAGAAATAGCGCACGCTAAAATTGCGCACGCAAAGCGCGAAACCTGGTTAGCGCTCGGAGCATGCGCAGTGGCGACGACGCTATTTTTTGCGCACGCAAAGCTTTAGCGTGCGCTATTCTAAAACTCCCTAATGTCCTGTGCGCCACACGTTGCCATAAAAAAACATGCACACTTCTGTGTTCCTACTTGGATGTCGTCTTTTGGGGTTTTGTTGCGAGAACAGCGTTTCTTAATTATACTTTTTTGTAAACATATTCGAAACTAAACACTCATAGTGTTAGTTTGTAAAATTTAGATTAATTTTGTTATTCTTTTGCTAAGAATAATGTTTAAGAAATTAATTTGTTATATGTCCGAAATTCATTAAAGGGCCCGTAGTTCGTTATTTCACATAACAATTATCGGAGTCCAAAAAAGCAGACAAGAAACCGCAAAAAAATTGTTAATATCACCGCTGTCTTTTTTTTTTTTTCAGTACAATATTTTATGTTAGCTCTAAGGTGTGCGAAAGCCTTGTCTTCAAAGGGACGCTGAATGCTCGTAAATATTTTGGGGTGCCTAGATCGGAGAAGTATGTCACTAAATAAAGTTTCCGCACATAATTGATTTAGGTCAATAATTACGCGGTCGGATACATCTAGAGTTAAACGAAATTAAAAACCATACCCAGGAATGAAATTCGAAATAGAAGATCGTTTAGCAGTCGTTCCTATATTATAACACGCCTCGTGATGTAAATATTGTTATAAACACCAGTTTTGTTTTCAGGATAAAGAGGTGACCTGCGCAAATAACAAAATAACTTCCTCATACAAGCTGGGATAACTCGTTTCGCTCAGTGATGCCGGCACACTAGAAAGGCTCAGCAGCTGGTATACCAGTACGCATCTCCAACCCTCACTAAAATCCACCGTTTTGGAAAACGAGTGGCGCCACCTATAGGTATAGACAGTTGGAGTCACAAATACCCTTCGGTGGCTTCATATCTGTTTGCTTGATGCGCCATCCAGCTATCAAGTGCAGATCATTTTCATGAGCAGAAGTTTCACTGACCCAGTAGAAACAAAAATCCTTCTTGCGATAACAAAATGTAATAAAGATTTTGTTATTCCATGTGTTTTATGACTTAATTTGTAGTTCCCTTGACCCGTATTTAGGTTCCTCGAGATTTCTGGTGAAAATTTTACTTGGATTCAAATTGATAAACCACGATACCACTCCTGAGAGTAACAGCGCCTGTTAAACGAATATAAAGTAAACAGCCAGTAAGTACAACATTTGTTCTCGTTTAACTTGCGGTGTTCCCACCAGGGAGGTGTACTAGCTATAACAAGTTTCTCTGTACTAGATTGCATGCATTGAGCATAAAATGAAACCAATCTTGTTTTAGGTTCGCCTTAAATGAAAAAAAGCAAAATTGTACCTCTTTTTGTTGTTATGTAACTGTCCTCATTTTAATTGGTGCTTAACGACAATACACAAACAATGGACCACATTTTTGTTTCGCAATGCGTATGTCGGTTCTAATCACGTCGAATTACGGAACTGCATTCCAGATTTTCCTGTTCATCGCTAACAAACCCAATACCAAAAAAAAAAACGAAAATAAAAAAAAAGCGCGAGAGACGGTAACATATATTTGAATGGAAGAAATAAAAAAATATAAAAATAGAGTAGACTGCTCAGTAGAGAAACAAACGCGAGTAAGAAAAACTTAGCAAAAAAGCTGAATGACAGAAGACGTGGAAGTGTATGGTTCACACGGCAAAATTTTTACTGAGAACCACCTTGAGTTCAAGGCGCTTCACAGTAAAATCAATTATTTACTGCACGTACACCAAGGTTTTCCCCGAAACCGGCATACTTCTTCTTTACAGAAATATAGCCGAAAGAAAGAAGAAAACACACCAAATGCCCTCTCAACGATCTTTCCATCCGCTGGAGGTTCCAATTGTCCTTGCTCTCTCTGGATTACTTACCTGATCACTTACCTGATTAAAGGTGTCACGATCACCTTAGTGGCTGAAATCATGGGAACGGCAGAAAGAAGATTCAGTTGTCCCCCCTTTGGCATATACTTGCTACTTCGACAACCTCGAGCGTGAACGCACGGTATAAGCACGATGGAAAGCATAATATGTGTGCTAGGAGCCGGGCGTTCGGAAAAGTCGCTCTGCTTTTTTGATATTATCAGTGACTATACTAGTTGCGAAGGTAACACAAAATTGGCAGCTACCTTTACCTTAAAAACCCTATAATGCATGCAATCCGTTATAGGGAAGGGGTGAGGGCAATGCTGAGGCTATTCGTACATTATGTGACATATATTTTCGGATAAATCGAGCGGGAAAATGAATGGTTGTGTAGGCAACTTGACGTTAGGTCACGTGATGTCGATTTCTTCCGATAAATATAGCGGCAAAACTGGATTTGGGTATAGACCACGTGAGGTAAATTCCCCGCTGAGTTTAGCGGGGAAAATTAATTGATGTTTTGGTCAGAAGCCCTAGATTTGTCCACTAACGTTAGCGAGGAAACTGATTTGACGTACAACTAATGTGTCGTCAGTTTTTTCCAAGGTGTATAGGTTATGTGACGTCACGTGAAGCATCTTTCCCCGCTAATTCGCGAAAAATGCACAGAGGGAAAGAAAGACAAAAAGGGCGATTGGAGATAGCGCCAAAAATCATTTCATGCTTTAACACTTGCTGTATGTAAGACCTAACTTTGTTTTTATTTTCTTGGTACCCGCCTGAGCCTTAGTGCCTGAATTAGCTAACGGTGGACTCAGGGACAATTACCTTCCCTAATCGGGAATAAAATCGCGTTTCACGCAGCCAACCGTCCTGATATACGAGACCACCTCCTCGTAATGAGCGGATTCTACGGTTTCTATTAGGTGCCGTGGTCGTCAAGTCAAATGTAGGAGAAAAAAAAAAAAGATTGACAAAAGATAGGGAAAAGTAAGCGGTGGAAAGTGGCCAAGTTCTGTGCGCAGGCGGTAGCGCAGCACGGCAGACCATTAGGAAACTTCCTGCACAATCTTAGCTGTACCCTTCTTTTCCCCATCCCCATTTCCTTGATGGGGAGCGCAACGAAGCGCGAAACAGACCTTTTGCCACTACCACTGCATTTTGTGAAAAGTTAAGGGAATAATTGTTCCGGAAACATCGTTTGGAAAGGAAAAAAAGATCGAAAAAGTGATAATTCACAAGGAAGTTTAGTGAAAAATGTTCCCGAGAACGTTGTTGTCGAGGTAGGTTACTGCCATACTTTTGTCGCAAGCGCAAAATCTACAGAAATAATTCTCATAAATGCAGGGGAAAAGATTTTGTCAAAATACGGAATTTTTAGGGAAGGACCTACTTAAGATAACTCATCTAAAAGGACAATTGGTAAATGTCTCTGCCGAATTAATTTCAGCTTCAAAAAATCGAAGCCTGCTTACAGGCAGGTTTCGATAATAATATGCACACCAGTGCAGTCTTAGTGGATTTGCGAAAAGCTTTCAATAGCGTAAATCGCAAAATCCATTGTTCTAAACTATACAAACACGGTTTTAGAGACTCATGCTCTTCGCTCTTAAAAGGGTACCTTCTAAGACGATACCAAGTCGTGGTATCTTTTCTGCCTGCCGGGGTGCCGCAGCTAAGGTTCAGTTTTTTCGCCTTTGTTGTTTAGACTTTATGTAAATGACCTGTGTAATGCTACCCCTGAATGTAAAATATACCAATACGCAAACGACATGTTTTTGAACTCATGTGACGCGGATTATCATATTGCCGTTCAAAACTTCAAAAATATCTCGTTTCCACAATGGATTGGCTTATGCTACCTTAATTAAAAAGAATGATTTGAAGACAAAACTTGTTCCTTTTAGGTACCCGCTTATGCAAGCAGGTAGATCTATCAGGTAGTGTAGCGCTGCGTACTTCTACCTGTAGTTCTTGTAGTTGCGAATCTCTTCAGTGTGTGAAATTAATAAAAAAAAACGTGGGAATTTACTTCGCAAGTGATTTGTCATTTGGAACTCATGGGATCTATATGTTAACGATTAAACCGCCTGCCATGTTTTCTTTACAATGTCAAAATGTTCTGTTTTTTTTTTTTTTAAATGATAACACAACCCTTAGAATATAGTTACTTATAGCACGGTATAACCATTTGTTCAGCCTGCTTCCTTTTTTGGCGCTCTAGAGAAACTTCTTTATTAAAAGGTACTTTAAAAAGTGTTGCGGTTTATAGGCGAGATGTATTAAAAAAACAAGTATATTTCACGAACCTCAACAAATGTCTTTCGAGGGACTTTCTAAAGAAACAGTCGTCCTCCGGCACTTTAGAAATTCTGTTCTTAAAACGCCAAATTTACAGCAGCGACTAATGAAACCATCGCTTCGTTTCGATTTACCAGATATCAAAGCAAGAAAGGTGAGTGTACACAAATGTACTCTGTACAACACAATTTCAGCAATCTGCCAAAATCATTGCTTTCTGTATAACATCTAAAAGGGGAATTAAAAAAGCACTGCAAAACTTAGAAAAATAAGTTAGTATTTTATGTTTCATTGTGTATCATGTATCAAATACATTGCTGTTTATTTTTTTTGTCCTTGTCTAAATATTTGAGTGTTTCTGAAACATATTTTGGAGGGTAAATAGATATACCCAATTTTGAGTTATACAGTCACTTCACGACCTGCCAAGCTAGGCGCACAAGGCCGTGAGGCTTTCACCGGCTTGTTAGTCGTACTTTGGACATTGTTCCTAATGATAATAAAGCTATGTTTTATATGCTACTATCCATTTGACTACCCTGGTTACCTGTATTTCATGACAATACATGTAACAAAATTAAACATTAAACATTTGCTTCTTTAGCATGGTGGGTTTCTTTCTTAAAGGCAAGCGTCTAAAAACAACGGGCAATTAAGATATTTATGATTTCTCTAAAACTATACTTTTATTCAGGATGGCAAGTAACTAAGCATGCCCTGATTTGGGAGGATAAAATGTGGGGAATTTTTATTTTTATTTGATTGATTTAGTAATATAGTGATGGAACTAAATAATCGAGGACGATGAAGATCTCGCTGAAGAAATTTCCCGAAGCGTCCTTTGCCTTGAAAGCTGTTTAGTTAGTTATTTAATGAGCGCGGTTTTTTATACGTAGCACATTGTCTGCTTCGATGTCTTTTTCAAATGTCGCCTAATTTTTTCTTCCAATATTGTAGGCTTCGCCGTCTTTCTCTTGTGTCTTTTGCTCTAATATAGAACTAGCAAATGTCAATGTTTGACATTTGTTTATTCTTGTTTCTCCTTTTCTCGAGATGTTCGAGAGCTCTGGATTCAAGAGACGCAAGGGAGGCAACACAATTTAAGAAGCACTCCTGCCAAAAAATACAATACACTCGCAAAGTAGTGAGACAGGTGAAGTGTGTCGAAGAAAAGGCTCTCTCTTCTAGGTAGAAATGGCCTAAAAACAATAAAGACCTTGATTCAAGCCTTGCATTTTTTTCGAAATCTACCAGAGTATTTGGTTTTGTGTTATTTTTTTCGTTTTTTGGTGGCACTTTAAGACCTGTCTTTGTTTTTTTTTCTGCGTGTTTGCGGTTGAGTGTCCGTGTGGAAAATTGTCTTGTCAACTTATTTCAGCAGATTGTGCTTTTTGTTTCACCATCGCAAAGTCCGAAGAGGTCTCCCTTGTTCGCCTTACTTAAACAATGATCCTACTTTTATTTTTTTATCTTAACGCTATTTTGTTTAATAATTGGACTGCATTTTTTAGTATTGAGTTTTAAAAATGCCATACTCTTCTTCACAACACATTCACACGTGTATTTATCCTTTCCAGCTGAGTTATTTGCCATATTTCTTTCTTTTTTTTAATGTGGAGGATTACAGCTAGGGATGCACTACACTGCTATTTTGATTTATTCCTTTTGAATTTGATGGGAATTTTCGTGTCTATAAAGAATATAAAAAAAGCGAAAAAACTGAGATTTTTTTCTGCGCGTTTTTATCGTCCGTGCGACTTCATCAAATTTTAAATCAAAGGAACACACCATCATATAAAACTCACCTTGCCTAATTTTTAAATATAATCATTCATACTTTGATACCTTAGTTTTTTTTTCTTTAATTTTCGTCTTATTTCTTTAAAAACAACGCGGATTTATGTAGAAATCTTTTTGTTTTTTTCTAGGTCGCGTTTTAAAGCTTTACGTCAGCCCCTCCCCTCAGTCCAAGTGAATTAAAATGTGTTATAATCAATCTTGGCATACCTTGTTATGTACATCGCTTCAGGTTACGTTTATGGTAGTTTGTATCCGGTTCCTTAACTATTGTGTTATTAAAAGACGGCTGAGTTTCAAATCCGGCGCGCAGTATGCGCCAGATTGCTTTACGTTTACTTCCATATATTTCACCTCATAGTTTTTGCGCTTGTGTCGAAGGACGGTTTGCTACAGAACACCCCCGTATGCTCTTTAATCATGTTCACTTTAAAAACCAAAGTAAACAAAATTACAGGAAAACACTTAAGCTTCGCCTTTACGAGCGGACGGCGACACTAAATATAAATCCCAGTTCGTTTCCAAGCCTTGCAAGCGTATCTGCATGGCCTACAAAAGATTTTTCGAACCTTGGTCCTACCAATTTCGCTCTCTGCGCTTTCCCAGAAACGCTGGGACATGTTAACCTGTGTTGTACTAATGCAGAACTCTTTTGGGCGCAATTGCTTGCGGTGCTAAGAGTTGACCTGTATGTTTCATGCCGAAGTGCAATATTTCTTGAGTATGGTCAGGTGAAGGTGGTCGAGCATTTGAGGTTGTAAAAATCCTGGGCCTTCATGCACTGTGGTGGTCAAGAACGGATCACCTCCTTGTTATCAAAAGAGGGAAATCGTCGTGGGGGCAACTCGTTGAAGGTTTTCCCAATGCCAGTTTACTAGTAGTGGCTACAGAGCAGAAAGGACTAGAGTGTTGGAAAACGCCGAAGGCTCGACTCGGAATGCGAGATCTATCCTACACCACCAGATGAGGACTGACCGTTTCTTGCTGGAGTTTTGTTCCCGTCCGATCCGGCGTGTTGCATTTGTTTTGATTTATAGACTAGACGGATTCTCTTGTGAGCCTGTGTTTGCGCTTCTCGAAGCTTGCATTGTATGTCGGACAGTCTCCGAATATTTTGAAACATGTAGAAAAACCTTTTGTTTAATAAGAAGAAAACAACGTCTTCGTGGCATCGGTAGTCAGTTTGTTTCCGACGCCACTGTATAGAACACTGTATAGAACAGCCACGATGTGCTGTAGAGAGTGAAAAGTATGTGTGTACCTCCTTCGGTAAAACCTTTTTTTTTTTAACTTACACACCAATTAGTTGCCGGTCAAAGTGTGGCTAAGGGAAAGGGTATTTATGTACCGTGGACTGTGAATTGTTTGTTATGTAAGCAACCTGAGACAATCGAACAGGTTTTAATCTTTTGCTGGGATGCCGTAGTTATCTTGGAATGTGCTCCAGCGCACGCTTAAAAAAGTACTGCTCATTACCGCCATCAGGCATTCGTTTTTTTTTAATGCAACTGATTACGACTGCCTACAGTTTGGCATGTTTTCTTTGCTGGGCCTTTGTAGCATATGGCGGTTGCCCATGGCAGTGCGGCATGCTGACCTCAAGGCGCAAGAAGTCCGTTTCTATTTTTTTTTCAACCCTGTCAAGCAATTAGAAAGTGTGTTTGTCACTAGCTAACCTAAGCTAGAGTGGCTAGGCCTTTGAAGTGCATTCTCGAAAGGAGAAATTCTTAACATCTGCTATAAAAGTTTTGTCGTGCATCTTTAATATGTCTTGACATTGGCTGTTTGCTTTTTGCATTAAAAAAAACAAACAAAAAAACGTTTTTTTGCCATGGTGGGTAGCAGGTCTGGCTCGCAACCGAAGAATCGTCAGTTCGATGCCGCTTCACGTAAAAATCTTCGAATGTTCTTGAAAGGCTAATGAATCACTTATCGAATAATCATGATTTTCCCATTCCACCGACACCGACGATGGCTTTTCTGCGACACGAGATCCTTTAAGGTATCGCTTAAAAACCTTACCGATTTCCCCTGCATGTGATGAATTAGGATATAGACCAGCTCAACTCTCTGACGTCACACCACTGCGGTGGCGCTGCTGTCGGTACTGATCATTCGCAGATGCTTCGCCTCGCGCGAATTCGGTTTCTATGTAGGTGCATCCTATGCATGATCTTCATGATATTTTATCAAGGAGTACTGGTTTCAAATGCCATAAAGCATCGTTTCTCTCCGACATGCGAATCTTGCACGAACTACTTCGTACAGCGCATGAATATTACACAAAGCTTTCTCTCTTCCTTTCACTAGGAAAACAATTATGAATGTGCTCTCGTTCGTAGGAGAATCTGTACAGAAGAAACATAAGATATATTAACAATAAAATATTATTTTTTTAATTGCACGTAATTTTACGTGCAATTGAGCCTAAGTCTAAAAAGCAAACATGATTCCTCCCGCCTTTCTCATTCAATTTCCTCCGCTAACTATTCAAACGGAAAGGCAGAGGGTTGATAGCGTCCGTGGTGAAAGAGGGAAGGGGATCTATAAAGAGAGAGCAAGAAGTTTTACGTTTTTGTGCTCCGTTTACAGACATGATGAGACAGAACGACGCCATGGATAGGGACGGCTGCGCCGCTGTTTCATTGTTGTCAGTGGGATAAGTGTAGAGGAAAAATTTGAACAGAGAAATCGCAGTTTCTTCTGCGAAGACTGAGAAAAGTAAGTCAGAAGTTTTCACCGCTGCGTGCCAATGGGAGCGGGCGCTCGGTGGATCATTTTTTCTGCACAGAGCCGAGCCGCGGGCTGTATGTTGCGCACCCCTGCCCTATAAAGTGTTATTTTTAAATAATATGCAATGCACCAGGGGTAATCAGAGGTGCACCAGTTTTTTTTTACTGAATTGGCAGCAAATAGTGTGTAAAGTCAAAATGCCTTACTCTCGCTGACGAGCTGTTTGACACAATCACCTTATAAGGCGCTCATTTGTGTCGGTATTGAAGCCTGCAATTCTTCATTCAAAGAAATGACCTGACGACGCCTCGAAAAGGCGCGTTTTCACACGACGACACGCCGTTTTTCGTTTTCGAATTCGAGGAATGTACATTGAAGTCGGGAGTTTTACTTTCTTGGGGAAGTACCAGAAAAAAATACTTTAGTAAGGTACATGCTTAGAAAATCTACTTCAAGTAAAGTACAAGTTTGCTAAACAGTAGTGCTTTAAGTACCATGCACCTAGAGTACTTCCCAACAGTGCTTGTTTATTATTCTTGTACATAAAAAAAAAGTTGGTGGAATTACTAAGCTTTCTCAAACGATCATCCAATCTGTGAAGATTTGCATATTCTGAGATTTGGGAGGAAAGGCAACGGAAAAGGGGCACTTTAGTGTTGCCCTTGAGCACGGGATTCTTTGAGTACAGTACAAACTACGGAAACACCAGATGAGCCTGAAAGCGGGTGGTGCATCTTGTTTCCTCCTTTGAGTGATGATGAACTGCGTACACATCCTGTAGAGGGCGAGACTTCCTGCGTTGGAAAGAAGAGGAATCAGCCCTTTCTTCAAATATGTCAAGTCTCCTTGAGCTTTGGGACACAAAGAAATGCCAGTCTTCGGCGCTAATCGCACAGTTAGTCAGTCTCTCTTGCGTAATATCTGTTCGCTCCCGCGCCTCGTGGCAGTGTTGTCGCAGTGGGAGGCTCGTGAAACTTTTGAGGGGGTTTCAGACTCTTCAAACCACTTTCTCCCTCCATCCTCCTCTTCCTACGCCACATGCACACCCCTCTTTGCAAATATGAGCTGATCTTCCAACCTATTATCTCTTTTTGTGCAGGAAAGTTTTTTGATAGGCAAGACAAACACTGAGAGGGCGCGTTTCAGGGACGAACGAGAGCGGTCGACTTCTCCTGGCTCTTCAAACCCCGGAGGGGACTGTGACCCTGGTATTAACACCGCCTCGCTTTGTTGGCCCGCCGCCTCCCGTCCGCCGAGAGATCGGCTTGCTCGAGTCTCGTTCTAAGAGCTGCTCGCCCCTTCCTGTGTAGTCTAGATGGTCCTTCCGAACCGAATGGCGGGCGCTACCACGAAACCCCCATGCCCGTAGACTGGTGAAACCGAAGAAGCAGGCGCAATCGATCCCGGTGAAGGCCTCCCCTACTGAAAAAAAACCATTTGGCGACTATATGAAAATAAACGGGTCCATACCGGTAACAGTTTAACCATACCGGTCACCAATTTGTCAAAGGGGTCGCCCGTATGGCTCAAACGAGTATCCCGTATGAGCCATAACGGTCACCTATTTGGACAAACAGGTCACTCCTTTGTTAAACGGGTTGCTCGTCTGGGCAAATGGGTCGCTCGTCTGGGCAAATGGGCGACTCGTTTGGGCAAAGTTGTCGCACGTTTGCTCAAACCGGTGACCATGTTGCAAACTGTAACGGTTTAATCAAACGGCTCTCCGGAGCCCGTTTGATACTGAACGTACAGATCGGCGGCGTGGGCACGCCTAGCGTTTCATCCGTGGCAGCCAATGTTTCCGGAAGGCTGGGAGCGCCGGTTCATTGATTTCAAATCGTCCGCGTAATGCAAGTAATTATATTTATATTTCAATTGCGCTGATGTTCGCTTATACTGCAACTAAAACTAACACCTTTTTTGTTGCTGTTTTACGTAAACGCGCGACGTTGGTGAGCCGATATTTTTGACAGAACTTTAAAACTTTGTCCACCTTTGTTGCCTCAATTTACTTATTCAGCTCGAATCTCTCTCGCAGAAGACGCGACCGCGTGAAAGAATGTACGTCTAGACTCCGTTTCACTTTAATTCAAGACGCAGCGAAGGTAGCACGCGTACACGCGGCTGCAAGAACATCGAGCATTGCGAGAGCACGCCCGCGGTTGCAGCAGTCAAACCACGAGCTCGCGCTGAGTACTTTCTTCGCTCGGGCGCAAGCCGAGCTTCTGGCCACCCCGCCGCCATTTCCAAGGTTCAAGCGCGCCAAAATGCGCGCGCGCGTGTTTTTTTTTTTTTTTTCGAGGTTACAAAAACAGATCTCACTGGAATGCCTGGGGAGAGGGAGAGGGGCCGTCCTTGTGGTCCTCGCCCCCTCCCTCCTTTCTTGTCACCCGTTACGTGACCTGTAGCCGCGCGCGAGCTACACGCTGATAAGCATCGAGATCCGGAAGGGTGCGCCTAGCAGCCGCTTTTTTTCTTTGTCTGCTTGTTGTTAGTTCTAGCTCGAACTTCGCGCGTCCACGTGCTTCGATCTGTCGCCTAACCCTGCGGTCTTATTAGGATGTCTCTCGACAACGTATTGGATGTGCACCAAAGCTATCAGTGTTCCAAAAGTCCTACGTCTATATCGGCAACAAGCAATTCTTCAAGGAAGTCAGGAATTCTCGCGGTTTGGTTGGGTTCGGCAACTGACAGCTTGTGCGCCACATCGTGTTGAAACTTCCAAGAAGCCGTTCCATCTCATTTGTGTTTGTGTGGTTGTCCTGCTTTGAACGTGTCGACAAATATCACGGAATACATCTTTCAAGTCCGCTATTTTTATGGTAAGTGCACTGCAACCTACTTCTTGGCAACGATTGACCGTTCTTCTGGTCGTATTCTTCCAGATTATCTATACAATTGTGCAGCCACAATGCTCGCGGCAGCCGGGCAAATAATTTCCCGAAAGTCTACCTTCATAGTCTAGAATTACCTCGGTTCTTGTGTGGTTTGCTATCATCTCACTTGTATAAAAGCTTAGAGTGCCTCTCACCTTTCACAGATCGATGCACGTTTGTACTTGTCTACAGAAGACGTAACAAACTTTGAGGAGAATCGAAAGCAATCTTTTGTGTCTGTTTTCCTGTCCATTTGCAAGCACGTACGTGAGCACATTTGTTCTATGTGTTTCCTCCATGTTATTAACAGGTTTTTGAGTTTCGGAACGTCTTAAATCAGTTTAAGATAACCAACCTACCAGACGATCTCCGTTTAGGGCTAGCGCATAATTTCCCGATTCGAATGGCACGTTCGCACGTGTGGTCACATGCAAGGTCGAACGGGCACCTGTATCAAACGGGCACCCGTTTCAAACGGGCACCTGTATCAAATGGATACCGTTTCGAGCGGGTACCGTTTCAAACGGCTACCCGTATCCCATAATCACCTTTGATCCAAACGGGTCGACAAGTTTGCACCCGTTTGATTTACCAGTTTGCCACCCGTTTGAATTTCAAATGGTTTTTTTTTAGTAGGGTCGGCTGGAGCGACGGCACCACACCTCCCAGACGCGTTGACCCTCGACATCAACAGGAGAAAAAAAATTAATTTTCCAGGATTTATATAATCAGCCGGCGAGCCGGAAAGCAGCAACTCCAACTAGAGAAAGAAAAAGACATCAGCAGCTGAGATTAACAACAACACCGTAACCGGCAAGACGACGGCAGCTAAAAATCGCCCGACGGGCAAACTTGGCGTCAACCGGGGATACCCGTCAAGGTACAGGTGGCTCCGCTTTCTTCTATAACCAAGAAAACAGAAGTCGATGGAAGCAAACAGGCCCTGCGCCAGAAGAGGCTGCCACCAGCCCCAGTTGACGACTAAAAAGTAGTCATTCGGGCAAAAAATGGGCTCAATTTCAGAACCGGGAAAACAGGCAAAATCACGCAAGCCGTCATCGCGACCGCCCACCTGTCCGCCACCGAGACGGCCCAAGCCACCATAAAGATCCGCCGAGATCAAAATCTGGTCATCGTGAGTACCACCAACATGGAATCCTCTACCCGTGTACAACAGATCTCAGCACTCACATTTGGCACCAAGCAGTACAAAGTTACGGCATACCTGGCAGTCCCCGGCAACTCGTGCCGGGGCGTCATCCCTACTGAAAAAAACCAGTTGAACTTCAAACGGGTGGTTAACTGGTAAATCAAACGGGTGCAAACTTGTCGACCCATTTGGATCAAACGTGATTATGGGATACGGGTAGCCGTTTGAAACGGTACCCGCTCGAAACGGTACCCATTTGATACAGGTGCCCGTTTGATACAGGTGCCCGTTCGACCATGCACGTGACCACACGTTTGAACGTGCCATACGAATCGGGAAATTATTCTCTAACCCTAAACGGGGATTGTCTGGTAGGTTGGTTATTTTAAACTGATTTAAGACGTTCCGAAACTCAAAAACCTATTTATAACATGGAGGAAACACATAGAACAAATGTGCTCACATAGGTGCTTGCAAATGGACAGGAAAACAGACACAAAAGATTGCTTTCGATTCTCCTCAAAGTTTGTTACGTCTTCTGTAGACAAGTACAAACGTGCATCGATCTGTGAAAGGTGAGAGGCACTCTAAGCTTTTATACAAGTGAGATGATAGCAAACCACACAAGAACCGAGGTAATTCTAGACTATGAAGGTAGACTTTCGGGAAATTATTTGCCCGGCTGCCGCGAGCATTGTGGCTGCACAATTGTATAGATAATCTGGAAGAATACGAACAGAAGAACGGTCAATCGTTGCCAAGAAGTAGGTTGCAGTGCACTTACCATAAAAATAGCGGACTTGAAAGATGTATTCCGTGATATTTGTCGACACGGTCAAAGCAGGACAACCACACAAACACAAATGAGATGGAACGGCTTCTTGGAAGTTTCAACACGATGTGGCGCACAAGCTGTCAGTTGCCGAACCCAACCAAACCGCGAGAATTTTTGACTTCTTTGAAGAATCGCTTGTTGCCGATATAGACGTAGGACTTTTCGAACACTGATAGCTTTGGTGCACATCCAATACGTTGTCGAGAGACATCCTAATAAGACCGCAGGGTTAGGCGACAGATCGCAGCAGGTGGACGCGCGAAGTTCGAGCTGGAACTGACAACAAGCAGACAAAAAAAAAAAAGCGGCTGCTCGGCGCACCCTTCCGGATCTCGATGCTTATCAGCGTGTAGCTCGCGCGTGGCTGCGTGTCACGTGACGGGTGACAAGGGAGGAGGGAGGGGGCGAGGACCACAGGGACAGTCCCTCTCCCTCTCCCCAGGCATTCCAGTGAGGTGTGTTTTTGTAACCTTGAAAAAAAAAAAGAAAAACACGTGCGCGCGCATTTTAGCACGCTCGAACCTTGGAAATGGCGGCGGGGCGGCCAGAAGCTCGGCTTGCGCCCGAGCGAAGAAAGTACTCAGCGCGAGCTCGTAGTTTGACTGCTGCAACGGCGGACGTGCTCTCGCAATGCTCGATGTTCTTGCAGCCGCGTGTACGCGTGCTACCTTCGCGGCGTCTTGAATTAAAGTGAAACGGAGTCTAGACGTACATTCTTTCACGCGGTCGCGTCTTCTGCGAGAGAGATTCGAGCTGAATAAGTAAATTGAGGCAAGAAAGATGGACAAAGTTTTAAAGTTCTGTCAAAAATATCGGCTCACCAACGTCGCGCGTTTACGTAAAACAACAAAAAAAAAGGTGTTAGTTTTAGTTGCAGTATAAGCGAACATCAGCGCAATTGAATATATAAATATAATTGCTTGCATTACGCGGACGATCTGAAATCGATGAACCGGAGCTTCCAGCCTTCCGGAAACATTGGCTGCCACGGCTGAAACGCTAGGTGTGCCCACGCCGCCGATCTGTACGTTCAGGATCAAACGGGCTCCGGAGAGCCGTTTGATTAAACCGGTACAGTTTGCAACATGGTCACCGGTTTGAGCAAACGTGCGACAACTTTGCCCAAACGAGTCACCCATTAGCCCAGACGAGCGACCCATTTGCCCAGACGAGCGACCCGTTTGACAAAGGAGTGACCTGTTTGTCGAAATAGGTGACCGTTATGGCTCATACGGGGGACCCGTTTGAGCCATACGGGCGACCCCTTTGACAAACTGGTGACCGGTATGGTTGAACTGTTACCGGTATGGACCCGTTTATTTTCATATAGGCGCCAAATGTTTTTTTTTTCAGTAGGGATCTCTGGTGTCGAAACGCGGCCTACGGCCGAGGACCTGACTGAAAACCTACGTGCCACCGGGATCAACATCATCTATGCCCGGATGATGGAACAAACCAACACCGCTGTCATCACCTTCGAAGGCATCAAGGTACCACGCTTCGTGTATCTATCGGGCGCGCAATACCCCTGGTGACCGTGCCAGCCGAGGCAGCAAGTGTGCGGCGTGTGCCTAGGCCTAGGACACAGCACCGATGTCTGCCCACGACCAGAACAGAGCCGCTGTACTACGTGCGGCGCGCCCGGTGGAGCCATGGAAGATAATGAATACACCGCTTACTGCGTTAATAGCGGAGGCGAACACCCGGCAACCGACCCTCACTGTCCTGCCCGTGAAAGGGCCCCCTACAACAAGGAACACGTCGCGCCGTATCAGCGGGAAAAAAATAGCAACAGCCAACTCCACCGTTGCCGCCCCCCCCCCCCCCCCCCCCCCCGCTACCATACACTGCCTTGGCGAGCCACCACTGGCCGGAACTACCAAGCTGCAACCGCGTGAACCCTGACTCCACCATCCCCACTACCGTGGGGGAGAAGGAATATTATCGCAGCCTCTCAGGTCCTCCCTAGGGACAGCCGAGCCACACCAAAAGGAACGATACCCCAGGAAGAAACGGCGGCAGACGCAACCAAAGCGACAATGCAAACAAGGTCAGAACCCAGTCCTCGACCAGATCACGGAGCTAACAGAGACAGCGTGAACAGCAACGACGGGTGGACTAGCAAAATCAACCAGAGATCAACACCCCAGAGGCTGGACACAAGGGCGCAAAAGTGAGCTGGGCAGAGCGGCCTCCTAACCCTTCTTACTCCCCCTGTTCCGCACGTCTCTCTTCCTTGCAATACATTGGCACTACTACCGCAGAGCGGAGACACAGCCAAGCTCCCCCTCCCCTAAAACAAACAACCGCTCACGCGACCGACACACCAGCAAATGAGGTGTCCCAACAAAACACCACCGCAAATACCCAACAATGATACGCCCAATACCTGCAAGAATTTATGACCGAAATCAAAGGGGATATCAAGGAAAATTTTGAAAGCATCCGACAAGAACTTAGAGGTGAGGCCAAGCAGCTTGTAAACGAGCTAGGCGAAACGCTCCAAAAACAATTACGCGACGAGCTACATGCACTCATAACAGAGGAACGGCGGGACCTAGTTCAGGAGATAAGGGCGGTACAATAGCAAATAATGCAAAAAATTGTACAAAATTCCCCAACTATAGTTCGTCTCATCCTACGATGGACTAAAGGCCAAAGTCACGGGCCGCCAGGTCTAATCACGTTCCACGCTAAACTATGACACGCTTAGCGTTGGTTAGGTTTGGACGAATGATGCTCCGAATCCAAAAACGCTGCGTCATTTTTATAGCATCGACACTGCAAAGAGCCAGTAAGCCGTGGCTTTCTTTTCAATGTAAAATTGCTGAGTCAATCATTGCTCGATCCGAACCACTGTCAGCCCATTCCCATCGGTGATCCGAGGCGCGGGCACCGATACGTGCTTCGAAGCAAAATACCACACAATGTCTAAGTGGCTCGTGATTGGATCTGGCGGTTCGGAGCTTCTGCCTTTAGTCCATCGTAGGGTGAGACGAAGTATAGTCTTAGCCGTCATCAGCGACCCTCGATGCAATTCGCCCGCCAACTATAGCAAAAATCCCTCCTACAAATCGACACACACAGCGAGCGCGACCACCGCGAAACTAGATGAGTGCACCCGCACCACCGTACAGCCCTTGAACCAACCCACGTCTGGTCTCCCACCACGCAAGTCAACATATCTAATAACCAACACCACCATGAAGACGGGCAATAATCAACAAAACAAAAACCGTCGCGATTCGAGTCCCTCGCACTCCCTTCTACACAATCAACAACAACCCAAAACACACCTCCAGCCAGACCCCGCACTGAACGCAACCTAAAATTCCAATAAACTCAGTGGACAGTTCACTCAACAGTAGCTCCTCGCAAACACGAATCATAAACAAGGCAAATTCTACGTGAGTGTGGCATTAGAGTGTGACACACCGCAAGCGCGGCAGCCTCACACAGTTCATTGCCACACAAGAACACAAACCAGCCGCCGTGGCACTGCAGAAAGTGGATTACGTGCCTAATCTTCCGGGATACATTGCATTCAGTCAGGAACTGGCGGACGGGAAGGACAAACCTCGCGTCAGCAAACTCGTAGCAAAACATATCCCGGTAATTGTAAACACACTCAGTAGCCCAGTGCTGCATGCCTTCCTCGAACTCCTGCCAGAGGGGAGAGTCGATAGAGGACTCTTTCTACTAAACGTATGTAGCCCTCCGAGCCGACCGCGAGACATGTTCGACGACCTCTTGCGGGTAGCGATACGCGCCGCCGGCGGGAAGATCGACGATGTTGTGATGGTAGGTGACTTCAATGCAACGCACCCCGCGCTTGGCAACGCCAGGGATACACTAAAATGGAGACGGCTGGTGGACGCCATCGGTGTAGCAAATAATGCAACAAATTGTACAGCAAATTCCGCAACTAGTCTTAGCCGCCATCAGCGACCAACCGACTCGTATAGGCAACAGTGTCAGCCGCGACACTTGCCCGGACATCACGCTCGCTAGAACTCACGACGAGTGCGCATGGACGAATTTTAGGGAGAACCTTGGGTCGGACCACATAATTAAATTACAAATAGCGCAAGGACGAGGACAAAGGAAGAAGTGGATAGGACAGGCGCTAACTCACAACTGATGGTTTTATATAAAACGTTAAAGAAGAAGGTGAAGGAAGTGTCTGGAGTTGAAAAAAGAAGAAAAATTTGTGTTTTTTTTCTATCCGGGCGCTTTAAGAAGATTGTTAGACTAGAAAGATTAAAACACAGCAGACCAAAACGAAATTAGTAAAAATTAAACAAAGGTAATGATCTCGAACTCTATACGATACTATTCTGAAGGCTTCGAAAATAACCCCTGGACCGTGGGAGACAAATTGAGAATAAAAAAATTTGGATAAAAAAAATGGTTATACATAATTTAATTATGTATAACCAACTAGCCCGCCAGAATATTTTAATTCGGACCACATAATTCTCGAGACCCGGGACCCGGGTCTCGAGACCCGGGTGCCCGTCGCACTGAACCGCAAGCGGGGCCGGCCGTAACGGTTGGTGAACTGGGACGCGCTCCGTCAGATCCGCACGACTGCACTAACCGCGGACCACACGATCAACGAAGACGACGCGCTCGATCAGTGTGTCCAACGGCTGCAGGCAGACGTCGAACAAGTGACCAAGAAAGTCTGCGCGCCCGACAAAGCGCCCATCATCGGCCCCCACCTTTCCAGCTCTAGGAGGCACGCCGCGGTCTCACGAGGAAGTGGAGACAGAAAGAACACAACCATTAACTCCACGCGCGTGTCGCTCGCCTCACATAGGAGGCCAAGCAATACGCCGAAGAGCGAACCCAAACTGATTGGGACACACTTTGTGACCAGCTGCACGGCACTCTGGGCTCCAAGAAAACATGGAGTTTGCTGCGCATATTGCTCGAACTTTCTACATCTCGGATCGAGCCGAGCAAGGCCATCACTAAACTCCTCCCCTCTCTCCCGAAGAGCGCGATCGGCGACCAGCTGTGGACGACGCTCAGGAACTACGTCGCGGTCGGGCCTCGCCGCGCATATCGCCGTATCCACATGAGGTAACACACCCCACCCCCTCGACGTAGACATCACCGAGCAAAAGGTCTGGAACGCGCTCCAAAAGTCTCGCGCAGTACCGCTCCGAGCAACGAGGGCGTCCCGTAAGGGCTCCTAAAGAACCTTGACGATGGCTCTATCATGGCCCTCACACTATACTTCAACGGGGTCTGGGCCACCATGAAACTGCCCGCTTCGTGGAAGCGAGGAGACATCACGCTTTTTCCCAAACCGCACTGTCGCTGCAAAACCTCCGCCCCATCTCACTTACCTCATGCATCAGTGTAAACTGATGGAGCACGTGGTGCTACGCCGGCTTCAGCCGCACCTGGAGTCGAGAGGCTTCCTCGCAGACTCCATGTTCGGCTTCCGGCAGAACCTCGCCACCCAGGACGTCCTCCTACAGCTTAAACAGGACGTCCTCGACTACCCCGGTACGGCCCAGAACCGGGCGGTGCTGGCCCTTGACCTCAAGGGCGCGCTTGACAACGTGTCGCACGACGCAGCCCTTGACAGCTTGTCCCGCACACGGCGCGGGAGGCGGACGTACGATTACGTGCCCTCGTTCCTCGAGGACCGAACTGCCACCCCCGGCCTCGGAAACCAGAGATCTGACCTCATCTCGTTCACCGGTAGGGGACCCCAGTTTTCAGTCCTATCGGCCACCCCCTTCGTCAATGAAGGCCAAAGCGACGTGGTCGGCACTTCATACTGTGAAATTGAGGCCGTCCTACAGTCACAGAACTAACTTGTGGTCGTTCACGGGTAGGGGCGCCGATCGGCGTGTTAGGGGGTCTTGTTGATTCGTCCGGGCTTCCCTCGCGGCTTCAGGAGTTAGAGTCGTTGTGCCGCAGCCTCGTCGGCGGCCGTGGCACGTTCCGCTATGAGTTTCTCCTTCTTAACCCATCGGCTGACGATATCGTACAACGTCTAGGCATCTGAGCTTGACGCGGCCGAGTCGTGCTTTATTGGTTGAGGGTGTTTGGCTTCCCGAAACTTATTTGGAACTCGAAATTTGTTCCTAGGTAGTTGTTACTTTCGTCCGGAGTCGATGGGGAGGCAGTTTTCTGGTGGTGTGGGGTCCAACGTGGACATGGCCACGCCACAAAGTGTTCAGCCTAGGTGTGTCTGGGCCGAGCGGTCCGTCGCATGGGCGTGGGCACGCCTATGCCCGTTTAGACCTATCAGGTGTGCCCCGCACTGCCCGAAATGGCCTTGCCATCATCTCCGGACCAATATAACAACGACGTAGGACCAAATTCCGGTAAACAAGCGAAAACTTTGGTATAACTATCTCAAACACCATGACTTTTTCGCAAATTGTATAAATTGGTATAGCCATTGTTAGTGATCGGCTTTAAAGCTGAAATTGGAGTATTACTCATATCACCATAGGCTAGTTAAAAATTTCATTATGCAATACTAGCTAATTTTTCGACGCATCGTGGTGAATACTGCCTGATAAAATGGGCGCTGAGCCCGTAAAACATACTGTGAAGAGAGCGCCCATATACAGGTCACCCTTCATTTTTTTTTATAAATTCTCTTACAAGTAAAAATGAAACACCCTGTCTGTAGAAAAAGTCATTTCGAGCACTTTCAATAGAGTATTTCTTATCTTCAAAAGAACATTGTTTTACTCGCCGCAGCTGCCAGCTCACACTGGTTAGTGCCTGATGACGCTGGAGACGCTATCGGCGCAAACGTGTTTGTCTAGAAGCATGAACTTTATAAAGCAACTTTAGCTTTGTCAGGAGTTCGATATGCTATCGATCTTGCATGAAAACGAGAAGCTTCATACAATTATACTTGCCCGAGACAGTGTCTTTGTTGCAGTTGTACACTAAATCCCGTTTTAGGCGGTTGCGTTCTTTGCGTTTAAACAGACCGAAAAGTCAGCAAAGACAAGATCACCTGGGCAAGTGTTCGCCGTACATAACGTGGCAAGCGATGCAAGAGGTAGCTTTGTGATTCAGTAATGAGTCAGGGTTGTGAGGATGTTCCGCTCGTTGCTGTTTTATGGTCGTTCTAAACGCGGTCAACGCAAATGTGCTAACCAGGCTTATGTACAAAGCGAATTACAGGGATCGGTTGAGAAGATGAAACCCGGGCTAAAACGCGCATAAGTGAGCTACGCATTGCTGAAAGCTGAAACTTCGTGAGAATGTAACGCTAGTGGTGTTGATTAATCCTTAAAGTGTGAGCATATATCTTTAGCTGGATCAAAAGGTACAAAAAAAATGTTTTTACGAGCCGACGTTTATCTAAGCCTGATATTCCTCAAACCGACATTTTATGACGAAAATAATCCCTGGAGAAGGGGAACAAGAGAGACAAAGGACGACCAGAAATCTCCATACACAGCTAGGTGACTGGTGAGCAACCGAAAAATCAGCCTGGACCGGGTATCGGACCCGGAACCTCTCAAACTCCAGTGGCACGGGTCACCTAGCTTCGTTTAGAGATTTCCGTTTGTCGTTTGTCCTTGCTCCCCTTCTCCAGGGAATATTTTCGTCATTCTTGTCCAGCTCGCTTGCCCCTTTGCATTTAATTGCATTATAATCGACATTTCAGATTGTAGGCGCTTGTAACATTAACATATATTAAAACTTTTTAGTTAGAAAGCCTAGATTGTTTTCCTTCTGACCGATAAGTTTTTCTTTTTTCTTTTATAAAATGAAATAGACCAGAGTCAATTTAACTTTTTTTTTTGTTTGATGAATATTAGGCTTAGGTTGGCGTCGGCTCATAAAATGTTGCATGTTTCTTTTGTATCTTTTCATCTAGGCAACGTCATGTGCTCACACTTTCGCATTTTATTGACACCGCTAGCGTCACATTCGCACGAAGTTTCAGGTTTCTGCGATCCGTAGTTCATTCGATTCAACCCTGTACATACATCTAGGCCGAAACGGCTGTTTCTTATCAGGGTATACACCGTGTCCGCTGTCCCTTAACATGCAGGATCGGAAACAAACCTTTCGTTCCCTCGGCGGAAAAGAACACCATACAAACGCGTGCGCCTCTCTGCGCTCCCCTCACACCCGTTTCGAAAGCGCTCGCTCCAACTCAGACAATGCATTTCCGGCACATTTGTAAATTCGAAGCTCACGGGAGCGCAACCGATGGTCGGATAGGTAATACGCAACCGCTGCTTTTGTAAAGTGCTCCTCCGCCCCCCCCCCCCCCCCCCACTCACGCACACACACACACCTTTTTACGCCAAATGCCTCACCATTTAGTGAGAGATGTTTCGTTGACACACGTTCTCAGAATAGACCTCAATAGCCCAAAAACAAACGGCAACACACCAAGAAATTTTACAAGCCGTCGTCACACTGCTCATACGTCCTACAAGAGGCAGGCCGTTCGCCACAGACAAGATGACAGAATGCGGAGCGCAAGTTGTCTGCTTCTTGCACAGGGGTTTACGATGATGTCAGAACGCTGAGATCTTATTGACTAATTGAAAAAAAAGAAAACACTGGCATCTGGCATTGAGTTCTACCTACTATCCTTTCAATCAAAGCCAATCAGAGGTCGGTGTCGTTCTGACGTCACCGCAACTCCTGCGCATGAAGCAGACGACGTGTGCCAAACCAATGCCGTATTGTTCACAGTCCTATTGATCAAGGCAATACATATATATATATTTGTTTGTGATGGGCCAATCTGGTTATTCAGCGCAGATTACTTAGCTATGTTCTTACATATTAATTTATACGCTAAGCCTTCAATACAAAACTTGCGGAGCACGTTGAAAAATATGTCATCGTGATGTTTACTTCTAGGTAGCCTTCGTGAGCCTAGATGTTTTTTGCTTCATGTTTTAAAGAAGCGAGCGATGTTTAAAGACAATTCCACCTAATCAAAGGCGCTAACGTGGGACCTTAAAATGCGATGGGATCCTTTAGCTACTCGACCCGACTTTCGCGATGCGCCATCTGGCCTCGAATGCGCCGAGCGCATGCAGAGGCGCCGCGGGGCGGCGCGGCGCCTCCTGATAGGCACGAGGTTCGCATACGCGGACGCCGGGCGTATGCAGAAGTGGTCCTTGACGTCGTCCCAGTAGTCGTCATTGATGTCGCCTTAAACGTCGTCCTAATCTCCGTCTTTGACGTCATCCTCTAGGGCGTCTTCCTCGACGTCCTCCTAGACGTCGTTCTTGAGGTTGTCCAAAAGGTCGTCTTTGAGATCACCCTAGAGGTCGTCCCGGATGGCGTTCCAGACGTCCTTTTTGAAGTAATCCTCTTGGTCGTCGTTTACGACTTTGTCTTTGAGGTCGTCTGAGGACGCCTTTGAGGTCGTCCTTGAGATCGCCCTAAAGGTCGTCTTAAAAGTCGTTCTAGACGTCGTCTTGGACGACGTCCTCTAGAACGTCGTGGTAGACGTCGTCACTAAGTTCGTACAAAAGGTCGTCCTTAAGATTGTACTAGAGGTCCTCATAGGGATCGTCATTGACGACGTCTTTGAAGCCGTCCTCCACGTTGTATTAGCAAGCAGATAAACCTGCGCCGCGCTGCACGGCGAGGCGGTGCACAGACATTCACATTTGCGCCCCAGCTACGAAGCAATCACTCATGGCTGCGGCGGAAGCAGAAAATCCCGCGCCGTGCATACACGAAGTGGCAGTACGCACACGTACACATTTCAGCCATTGCTACGAATCATTATTGGTTTGAGTTGAGCTAGTTGGTATAAGGTCACTCACGGTGACCAAACAGCTCGTACAATAAATGATTACAAAGAGAGAAGACAAGACACACACACACACACGAAGCTTCAATTCTGGTGGGGAAAAAGCTTCAACATCAAACGATTACACAGACACAAGATTAAACGATTACACAGAGACGAAGCAATGACTCAATTTTGTAGTTCCGTGCTGCAGTCGCGCTGACGTCAATGATTGCGTCGTATATAATTCATAAATTAAAGTGTTTACTCGAAATGTGCGTCGTCATTTTTAGAGTGAGCTGCTTCGTGAGTCCCATGACGAATATTATCGCAATCAATAGAAAACCACAATAGTTATTTCTGCAGCCAATATTTTTTTTTAAATATCACGCGATAAATACATGATTTCTTTTTATGTTGAAACCTTAGAAATGCAGTCTTCCTTGATGGACACAACCCGGTCGTTCTCAGCAAGATTGGAAGGTTTAAAAAAAACTATTATTTTGGAAGTACACTAATTAATCTTCGTTTCTTAACCAGTATGGTACCTCTCAAAGATTTCTTGGCTTGTTCAATATGAATATAAACAATAATGCATTGGTTCGGCTGTTTTTTTCTGTTCTTTTCAAGTCTTGCTACAAGCTAGCTCAAACACCTTGTATCATGTTAGACCGTACGAACGTACGAAACTTCCGTCAAGCTTTAACGGTTGTGAACTGGTGACTCGTGCCAGTAATGGTGAGTCGCAGGCACGTAGCCAGGATTTTGATTTTGGGGGGGGGGGGGGGGGAGGGGGAGGGGGGCGCCCATGAAAAATGCTGTATGAGGGGAGGGGTACAGGAGGCCCAGTAAAGTGAAAGATTTCAAGGGATGCCCCCCCCCCCCCCCCCCTCCGGGATACGTGCCTGGTAAATCGTTAATGTTTTCCGTCTTAACGACCGCGCTTATAGGTGTCCCCGACATCAGGCAGCTCGGAGTGCGGTAGGCTAATGGCTCTTGGATCGCCTCCAATCCCTAACCCGGAGGGGCGGTGGACCAGCTAATGTCGGGAAACGGCTCTCCACGCAGTTTAGTGGACGTCGTACCCTTCTCCAAAGACGCATCCGCGATGCTCATAAACTAGATAAAGAAAGAGTGTTTGCTACTGACATGATGGCAAATATATCTACGGCAACGCCTCACACACAATCGAAGCACACTTACTTCCTACATATAAAGCTTTCGAACATGTCTGCAGAAAGTTTTTGTACCGCCAACGCGACAGAACGGTGATACAAGAAAGAAACTTGAAACGCGAAAGAATTAAACACATAAAGACGGGCACACACAGACAGGACAAACCTTTCAATGAGCAACCGACGTTTATGATGCCTCCTCAATGGATCAGCGCTTCTCTAACCTTATCCTCCTTTCGTGTTTTTCGTCTTTTGTGTTTCAAGTCATCTGTGTCAACCTGCTCTGTGTTCTTGTAAAAAAGAAACACGCTTCAATTAGTGTCTCCAGGCTGACTTCCGTATGATGCACTAGCGGTGTGACCATGAACCTACGCCGAGTTGGATGCCTGCTAGACGCAATCATGTCCCGGTATATTTCTTTCCCTTTTGGGGAGAGGTTGAGTATGCTATTTAAAGGAGTGCGACTTGCGTGGTTCTCTCGGATCTAGGAGCCGGCTCCGGTAGAACTTGCTCTTGAACGGGGTGTACATAAGAATAGCGAGGGATATAGATAGGGGCAATCGGCTGCCCAAAATCAATTTTCTTAGCTGTCACTTACATTTTCTTCGGAAGCATCGTAATTGCGGAGAAGTAAAGACTGGATTTATGGATGCGTTGTAAAGTTGCCCTCGCTGCGCACTGGAGGCTTGCCTATCTACCACACAGACAGGTCTACTATTTTGACAAAATAAGACCACCGAAAACCCGGGAATTTGTCAGCACCAAATCAGTTTCTGCCTATCACGTGGTTTCGGTTCTTTCTGGTCTCTCCCTCAATCTGCCTAAAGCTCCTTATCACTTTTTTCGCTTTCATTTGATTCTATCGTGAGTGTTTTTGCTATTTTTTACTCCTCGCGCGTTCCAGCATTTATTTTCGCTGTGAAATGACGCAGATATATTTTGCCATTGTTTTTAGGACGCTCAAAATAATGTGTCGGCTTGATTTAGGCGTGCAGTAATAACTCGAGTGGCGTAACGTACGAGGGGTGACAGTGCAAAAACTGCAACTTTGCTCCGCTTTTTTCTGTAGAACGGAGCTAAATTTTCTGACGCCAATGGGTAGCCTTACCCATATACCAAATCTACTGTTCACACTCTAGTTGCACGGCGACCGCGGTCTTTACAGCGGCGTAGCTACTAGTGCTCGTGACACTAGAACACTCTTGTTTTCGTATTTTTGGGTGGGGATTAACTAGGCAATAAAATAAGGCTACGGCCTCATTTCATTGCCTAGTTACGTCTACGCCTATGATACGTTCTGACATTTTTTTTATTGCTCCGATGCTCTGATTCGCTCACCAGAGCAGTTCGCTTTCATGTTTGTCCAAGTTTTTACAAGCTGATATTTTTCAAGTCATTCGCGGCGGTCGCGTTTTTGTGGCGTTTTACGTACCATTCGTGAGAAAATTTGCCCGCATCTTTCTTTAACTTAGCTCTGTGTTCATCTCCAGCGCTCACAGTGATCGAGCGACCACACCCTTGCTTACCAACCATGAATTGGTACGTGTAATGTGAAACTTGCTCAACACACACGTCGTCTATCGAAGAAACGGCAACCGCGAAACGCTCGACTAATTATTAGTTTCTCTCTATCAGCTGTCGCCTTTTTTTCATGTTTCGTTAACTTTAAATTTATTCACTGTGCTCACACATCCGACAATGTACACATTGTTCGCTGGAGAGATGGTGACAAATTTATGTGCGGAGACACCTCAACCATGTTCGAAGTATGTTTGATTCACAGATGCGTGTGCTTGTAACATGTGTGCAGACAGTCTTACATTTAGGAATTTTAGGGAACCGTTTCTGCACACCCGTCACGGTACGACGAGTCCTCCGGTATGAACTGCGCATGCGCCAAAGCAGAACACTGGCATGTGCGCAATTCGCACCGTACCGTATCGGAAGTGCAAATACGGTTCCCTAAACCTTCCTCTTGTTAACCTGGTAAGGCCGTCGCAAAAGTAAGAGGCAGTATCGCGCCTCTGACAGTGGCTAGAGACTGTCGTTTGAATGATGCCCTAGCAGTACGAACGCGGTTTCAAGGTGCATAGATACAACGTAAAAGTAACGCCGTTGTGTGCATGTTTAGACAGCCGGAAGGTACTCAGTCCCAAGGGACCTCCTCCGTCTCAGCAGTAGATGACATTTTTTGCCAGTGCAGTACCACAACTATAGCCAGCGGTCTTTAACGCGCATTGTGCAGTAGTGACACTACACGGCCTGACGACGGTATGATGCCCGTTCAGACTGAAATGAGGCAGGAACGGAGATTGGACCCTAGGCCCCTGAGTCCGGCAGCGCAAGATCTCGCTCCACGAGCTTAGGGTTAGGGTGAGTTAACTTACCCAGCCACTGACGCTTCAACAAGCATATCGTATCATTTCAATTATTTTCGCTTATTATTTATCTTGCAAACGCTTTTGCTTCTCCCTCTCGCTTCCTTCTCTTTTTTGTCTGTCTCAACCGCCATGCGCTGTCGTCCGAATAATACCAATGCCAAGCCGAGCTCTGAGCCACGCTCCGGAAAGGCCCCTGCTCTTCTTGTACGGCAGTTTGGCCCAGGGCGCCAGCTCCGGCGCATACGAACCGCTTCTCATAATCCTTACGCGCTCAACGTAAAGCCGCGGGCACCACCATACAAAAGACAGTCTGCAGATACTGTATGGGTCGTGTTTCTTACATGTATAAAGGTCCTCTCATTTTTGGGCATACAAAAACTGGTGCAGACATGTTCAAAACAAGTTGGAACATACGTGAGGCACGTCCGCAGTTAATCATCCACCATGTCAGAAGCGAACAGTGTTTTTAGTATGATGTATGTGCGGTGTCACTGCGACTTTGCCATGCAGCGGGAAGAGACTGTATGTATAGATTCCGTTAAATGGGAGAGCGCTTAACCTTCGCCTATAAGAGTCGAACGCAATAGCTAAACATATAAACACCCGCCCATTTCCGAGCTGTGCGAGCGCCTCTGCGGGGCCTAGAGAGTTGCTTGTCTGGCAACCGAAAAGTCGCGGGTTAAAATCCCGCCTAAACTTCTTCATTGTTTTTTTCCTTAGGGCAAATGAATTACTTTATAAAGTGAAATCAATTAAGACGGGCGGCGAGCTCTAAATCTCATTACAAGTCATGTCTTGATCACGTTCATTCCAGGCGTGACGTCAGGTTTCACGTGAGCGTTGAAAGTTGGTTGAAATACCCGCGCGAGGTCACGTAGCTGTGAAGTCATTACCGTATCGACCAATCAAGATTTTTATGTCGCAACGCCACCGACGCCGGCTTCTCTGCGACGCGAGCTCGTCAGCGCTATCGCGTTAAAATATCAAACGAACAACCACTTCCGAAAGATCGTCCACCTCGTAAACGTTTTTTATTCGACCCAGTGTGGCGTATGCGTTTATGCTATACCCTACAGTGTTTTCCGCAAAGAAAAAAAAAAAAAAAAACTCAAGAAGCGCACACCCACACAACTGCAGCCTCCGCGACAGTACACTCTACAACACAGCGTTTCACTTCGACACAGAACCGAAGGTATATCAGAATCTACCAAAAAGCCGCCGCACCCTACCCATACATAATACCCCCCCCCCCGCCCCCCCCCTCCCCCCCCCCCCCAAAAAAAAAAGGGTTTTCGCTCCTGTCATAATGATAGCATTATGTGCGGACAGGTCTAAAATATGTTCTAAGCATGTTTGGTTCATACATGTGCATGCTTCAAACATGTCTAGAAAAAACTTTTTTCTATGACCATTGTGATAACATTGTCACACGAAAAAACAACATGCATCAGACAGTGTCTCCTGGCTGTGTTTTGTACGGTGTATTTATTGTCAGTGTGATAGCATCATTGTCACACGAGTATTGGACCGACCCGCAGACAGTCGTAGTGACGTAAACGCGCTCTCTGCACCTGATTGGACAGCCATTAGAAGACGACTATGATGAAACCTGCTCGCAACGCTCGAGCGTCTGAGCTAAACTACATATGGCCTTCTTTTTTACTTCATTCTAACGAGGAACAAAAATGCAGTTGGTCGTGCTGTTGGCACTGGCCTCTGCCGTCTTTCCTCCTTTCTCCGTAACAAGTGCCTTAATTGGGTCGAAGCGGTGAACGAGAACAAATCAATTAGTCTCCACACGGGTCAATTTGCGAGTCGGGAATGCGGGAAGAGGGCGGCCATCTTTTCTTCTTTCTCGTTATCTTTATTATTGCTGTAGTCGTAGCGACAGACGTGGTTGGTATGCCCGGGTCTTTTCTCGCCTTTTTATTTAGCGTCGAAAGTATCATTTGTTGGCAGAGGCAAATCTGTTCCTCCCGTGCCTTCTTTAGGACTCTGCGTTTTCTTCGCGTTCTGGATTGTTTCGTTTATTCTTTTTTATCCCATTCTTTAAGGTGCAATTTCGACCATGGAAAGAAAACCGAATGCTCCAATTTCGGACGGTCATTTTTTTTTTTCATAATTTATAGTAACATATTTATCATCACGGCTCTTCTTTTCTTTTATAAGTTGCCTAATGTTCAGTTTTTGTGATTTGATATAAGGTCTCCAATCTTTTTTTACTTACAGTTCGTTATGAAACATACACGTGTCGTCGTTTATGTTCCAGTCAAGTTTTTTTTAATGTCTTACATTTTACTAAGTCGCGCAATATGTCAAAAGATGCACAAGCAAGCGTGCAATCCTGGAAAAGGGGGATATATTTTTAATGTGATGTACTTTGAGAATTATAAGGCGGCTGTTTTATGGAAGCGTATGCGTACCCCTTTCAGTGAAGGCGTTATAAATGCAGAATATTTAAAGCCAGCGTAAACATGTTGTTAGCTCTAAGACGCGAAAGCTAAGGGTTCTATGGAACCTTTGGCACCAAGCACAAACCCTCGAAAATACACCGCCAAATTCTAGAATCTGCTTTCTGCAATCTTGTAGACTGCTTTCTGTCGTATCGGGCTTCAGCGATGTTTTTGTGACCGCGTGCTACAGCAAACCAAAGGAAGCCCGTCGTGATAAGGATCCGTGGTCCCTAGACGCAGAGCAGTCATCGCGAGAATTTACGTGAGCATAAACTTCGAGAGTTTCAGTATTGCGTATACGAGCAAACACGAGCACTGTGCGTTTACGTTAGAGCTGCGTGTTCGGCACTACGCATGTGCGGGCGCCCAAACTGCGTCTTGGATTAACGCTAGACGACGACGCGGATGCTCTGCATGGTGCACGCAACGCGAGCGCAAACACACCGAGCTTGCATTTTCTTTTATACGCAATACTAAAAATCTTTAGTAAAAATATATGGGCTGCGGGAATCATGGCTTGTACTTGTTCTTTTCTTTATTATTTAGCGCAATAAAAATGAAAGGACAGGTTGGGCTGTCTGAAGTTGTCTGTTATTGTGTTGTATTTTTGCGTTTGTTTGCCTGAGTGTTTGCTTGGGCCCTGCACTCTACAGAAAAAAAAAAGAAGGGAAAAGGTAGAAACGCACGTTTTTCTCCGTTCTACTGAGGCGCCCCAAGCGGACACCAGAAGAAGGGAGAAATCAAGCACGGTGTACAAAATAAATTAAAAAAAAAGAGTATTACTGTATATATTACAAAGAAACATAGATTAAAATGCGACTTAATAACAAGTAAAATAAAAATAAAATGTCAACTTTGCCAGGCAAAAGTAGTTTAAGTTTGGCAGTCCAGTGGATAATCATGCCGTATTACACCTGAGACTGCGGTGGGAGAAATCGGAAGAACTTTCAGTAGAAGGAACAGACACAGAGAACGTCTCAAACTCAGCTAACTGGTTTATTTACGACATGATTAGCTACCACCAGCTCGCCGGCACTCTCACCGTCTTTTCACTAACAGTCCAGTGGAGTGACTGAGCGGAACGTAACATTCCCGTTCTGCTCCTCAGGGCCAAGAAAATCTGGGCCAGACGATCGACGGCTGCAACATCACTACTGCCG
This sequence comes from Ixodes scapularis, assembly GCF_016920785.2. Lineage (NCBI taxonomy): Eukaryota > Metazoa > Arthropoda > Arachnida > Ixodida > Ixodidae > Ixodes > Ixodes scapularis. Next base: position 73,263,821 of record NW_024609837.1, read on the forward strand.
TACGGCACGCCGCAGGACGGGATAACTGGCGGCTGATAACCGGCAACGCCTACCGGACGGGGCGGGACACCGCCTATATAAGCGAACAGCGGAATGGCAACCATCGAAGTCCAGCGGAGTGACCGACCGGAACGTGACATTTATGTTCTGCTTCTAATGTGGCTGCAAATCTTTTTTTGTTTTTTTTTTGTTTTCGCAAGTGACCTTTCGTTGGACTGCGCTTTCCCATAGTGAGTTATGTCTGACACTGACGAAACAAATGTTTGCTTCGCGTGTTTGAAAGAACTGGCGTATGATAGTCATGTGATAAATACGCAAAATGTAGCAGCTTGTACCATGTTGGGAAGTGCACGGACGTTAGCGAAACCCAATGCAAAGCCAAGACGGCGGCAGATCTGTTTTGGGCTGTGCGCAACCTCTGAAACTACACAGCCAAAGTGAAAACCGCCGGTGGATGGTCCTATTGCACTCGTCGCTGCCAAAATACGAGATCAAGAGCAAGGTGCTATAATGTCGCAAATAGTGCGGACAAACATAAAGCTGACCGAATTTTTACTTCGGATTGATAACATTAAAAAAAGCTGAGTCTGCAGTCTGTGAAGCGTGATACGACAATCAAGAACTAGTGAACCAGGATAAAACCATTGAAGGCATAGAAAACTCAGCGGCCTTGCTCTCTAAGCAGTTCGATGATTGGGTAAAAAAGATCGATTCACTAGCATTCGCCGCGAACGACCTGAGCAAAAAGACAAAATAAATCGAACAGCTTGTGTTTGACAATGATGCAAGTATAAAGTACCTCAAGAGGGCAGTCGAAACCATGAAGAAAGAATGAACATGAATTCACGAAGAAAAACATTGAAATTTATGGAATTGCCCCAGAAGAACAAGAAGTACTACCGACAATTGTAAAAAAAATCTAGCAGTCAAGACAAGCATATATTTTCCGAAGCCAGCTAAGATCGAGACTGCACAGACTGAAAGCGAGAGATGACAAAAATGCCCCTATCATTGTCCGGTTCAACGACAGACCGGAAAGAGTCCCGTGGGTCAGCAAGCGGACAGTTTTAATGGCTCACATTTTTATTAATGAGGACTTTTCAAAGCTGCAAAAACGGTTCTTTTTAATGCAAAAGATTCTGCGAGGGAAAGGGGATAAAATATCTCTAGATGAGAAGTGGAAAAATACTGGTCAGGCAAAAGGAGGGATCAGAAGTGAAACGTTTTGACAGGGAAGATGGTTTGAACAAAATTCGATAAAATGGTGACGTGTAACACGATTGACGGTTAGATTAAACATGTAAAAACATAGTAGCGGAAGAGGGAAAGGAAGAAGAACTGCTTTTTTTGTTTAAAATAATGTCAGAAGCATTAAAAAACACTGGGATAAACTTAACGTATACCTTGCTAGTTCCCTTGAAAAATATATTGATATAATAATGCTAACCGAAGTAAATGTTGAAGCAAAAGAACCATTAGATTTTCGCATAGATGGATTTCATTCAATTGCAGTACGCCGAGAGGGAGAAAAATGAGAATGAATATTTTCATAAAACATTTTTGGTTCTCTGACAGTGCCGATATGTATATGAATCATGCGGAAGATATTGTTTTCTCTATTCATAGGCCTGAAGTGTCGTTTGTGGTATGTGCGTTCAATAGACCATCCAGGGTTAGTTTAAATTTATGTTATGGTGAGTACACAAAACTCTTGAACGCTTTTAACAACAACGTTCATGTCGAACTAGAAGGTGATTTTAACATTGATGTTAAGTGTCGCTGCAAACCCTGAGTAGAATGATATCTTGACATATATATTGTCCAACTACAAATTTAAAAAAAAATGATAGACAGAAGAATACATTCAAATTTAAATTCAAATTCGTTTATTTTTGCCAGAAACGGTACATTTGGGACAGGGGCGCTGGAAAAAAAGCTGCAGGTCTGCAGCTTGACGAGTCCCAGCGCCCCAGAGCAAGGTAAGAGCGGCACCGGCACATACAGACAAAAAGAACGAATATGTGCACACATACATAGGCATACACATATAAAGAGGATGAACACGAGAAAAACATAAAGAATATGTGACAGCTATATTAAACAATTGTCAATAAAACAGAGGAAGCCTGCAAACGTCTGGATTAACAAGGAAATGCTATGAATCAGTTATATATATATATATATATAACAAAATTGGAATAGATGTAAGCGAAACCCCCAAGATGCAACATTAAATGAATGTTCCAAAGGGTTCGAAATAGAGTGACGGCGAAGATTAGACAGGCTAAACATATATTCCGTGTTACGCAGCTCCGAAATTGCGAGAAAAACCTGGGAAAAACATAAAATGATGTAAATCAAATAATAAAAAACACCTAAAAACATAGTTGACGTGTGCATAAAAAAAACTGCCGTCGCCAATTCTTATACTTTAGGTAACAATTCAGATAACACATTCGTTAAAGGTCGTACAAGATTGGCGTGGGGCAGCAAGCGACACCACAGTGAAAGTAAAAATGATGTCGAATTTACAGAACTCTGCATGCCCACAACAAATGACAGATGCTGATCTAAAAAACAATTCTTGGTATGTCAATCGTAAAACCGGCAGGATATAATCGACTAAGGCAAAGAGACATACAAATGAATTTGTAACAAATTAAAATACGTTTTGCTTGCATTTATATACGGAATTTCGGGGACAGGAACTATAACCGATAACCTTAAAGTTGGAATAGTCCGACTAAACTGCAGAAAAAGCAAGCAAAAAGGAGTTAAGCAACTACAGGCCCGTCACTCGTGTGTGTGTCATTCTCAAATATTGGAAAAAATTGTTATAAAAATTATGGCTTTTTTTATAAATATTTATTAATTAACATTACTCAGTATTGTTTTCGGCAACAATTAAATACCACTCTTTAATTTGAAGACATAGCAGAGTTTATGAATGAAAAAAGTAGATTTCTATAATATAATATAATATTAAAGGACGGGTCGCCTTCTCATCTGAACATGACCACTAATATTTGTTCTTATGTTTCGGCTGCTGAAATAAATTCCATTTTTCCTTCACCGATTGCTTAAGGGGAAATTATTACCTTGTTGCGTGCATTATATACCAATGCCTAGGAAGGACAAGGGGACCTAAAACCGACGCCGATTATAGCTCTATCTCGCCTCATGAGTGCGCCTCTCACTCATATTTGCAACATTTCTTTATCTGGAGGAATATTTCCTAATAAAATGAAGATCGCTCGAGTGTGTCTTAACATAAAAGTGGGTCATTGCATGATGTGAATAACTATAGACCCATATCGGTACAACCATTGTTTTCAAAAATCCTAGAACAAGTCATCAATCACAAATTGGTCTGCTATCTAGGTAAAAAGAATTTAATTGCACAACAGCAATATGGGTTTCAAATGAAGTCTAGAGTGATGGCGTTGTTAAACATAAAAAAAGTAACGAAAAACTTTGAAAACCAGTTATATACAATCGGAATTTTTCTAGACTTTCGAAAAGCTTCCGACTCTCTCAAACATTATGTACTTTTTCAAAAACTACCAATCTACGCAATAAGAGGTATCCCATTAGAGTCAATTCAAAACTAGTTATCTCATCGATCACAATACATTGTCATCAATGGCTTCCAATCGGAGCTGAAGCAGATAAGGTATGGTGTTCGCCAGGGATCAATTTAAGGTCCGTCGCATTTTTGTATACATAAATGACCTAGTTAACGTAGCACAAACTCCAGATATATTATATGCCGACGACACAGTTTTTTGTGTTTTTTTTTTTTCTGTTTTTACAAATAAAAAAGTTAGTAAGCTTGAAAACATGGTGAACACTTGGCTCGAACGATTATCACTGTGGCTACCACTAAATAAACCCGAATTGAACATCAGTAAACCAAAATACATTATCTTCAGGTCGAGAAATGAAGCATATGACTATAATATTACAAATACATTACAAACTGCGATAATTGAGCGAATGCCCTCTTACAAATTGTTAGGTGTGTGGTTCGAGCAAGCGCTAATCTGCTCATGTCACATAAACCGGGTTTGGGGTAAAATATCTTGATCAGTTGGTATTTTGAAGAGAATTAAGCATCTTTTCTCCAGCTGGCTCAAATGTACTACAGTCTTGTTTATTCACATCCTCATTATTGTGTCTTAGTTCGGGGGTAAACTACAAAAAGCAATATTAATAAACTCGTTATTCTTCAAAACAAAGCAGTTGGCTGCTATGAAAACTTACCTTCTAGAAAGCATGCCGCCCCTTATTTTTTAAAGTATTCCTTATTGCGTGTTGAGCAACATATTAATGTTAAATTTGCAATAGAAATATTAAAAAAAAAATATCAAAAATGACAAACCAGTCTTTCATGAACTCCCTCGTAGAAAAAAGCAAAAAACAAAACAACAAAACTATACAATCTCAGCGAAGGAAAATACATCAAACTAAACACGAGAACAGTTTATGGATTACAAAGCTTGGAATATCAGTTACCTCCATTTCTAAAGAGACATCGAGAGGCTGAAGATAATATTATAAGTGCTATGTCGTTTTTTAGCCTTAAAAAGACTGCAAAAAATACTTCTTATCAGACTCTCTTTAGTGTTAATTTGTGCGTGTCATTCTGTCACTTTAAGTTTGTTATGTATATAGTATTGCATAAACTAATCATTTCTGTACAGAAAGATATGAGAGAGAGAGAGAGAGAAATTTTATTTTCGCTCCGAGTCGGAGCTCTATGAGTGTTTTTGTATAATCAGCGCGTGACCTCTTTCGACATATCCGCCGATGATTAGGTATTGCATGCATGTTCTTTATTATTTTCTTTTCTTTTTTTCCGCTGAGTGATGTGGCTGAGGGAGCCTCGTCAAGGCGGCGCTATATAGCCTTTTGCTTCCTTAGCCTAGACGCAGAATCTGAATAAACGTATTCTTATAGAGCTTTGAATATTTTTAACTCACTAAATCATTTTTACGATTGACCATTCCATCTTACTAGGCGAAGCAGAAAACCCCTAGTAAAAAAAATCTTATGTGCATAATAAATGTATTTTTTTAAATAACGCATATGATTTAGTAAGCATACAAGAATCTTAAAACATCATATTAGAACATGAGAACAAGAAGTTAAAAGAATCTTCTTATCAGTTTCGTAAAACGTATTCTATATTCTGATAATATTCCTATATGCTCTTATACTTTTTTGTATCCTCTTATATAATATTATTTGATGATATACGTTTATTGGACCAAAAAATTATTATACGTATAAGATTTTTCACTAGAAACCTTGGCTTTCTGGGGCATTTCCCTCATTTATTCTAAAATTACTTCCCCAATCGAGCGCAACAAGGTAGGATAGTAAAATGTAAGACTGACACCGTGCACAAAGATTTCGCTGTTCTTCAGGGATGCGTTTTAGGCCCTAGACTTTTTAACATTTTCATGAACGATTTAAACGAAATAGCCCTAAGACCATTTAGCAATTTGCTGACGATAAAACATTAGTTGTGGCAAAAAAAATTATGATACAGCAGTTAAAATTATGCAGAATTACATCAATGAGGTAATGAACTGGTCTTCTAAACGCTATATCCTTGTCAACAGCCAAACAAAAAACGGAGCTGATGTGCTTTCCAACGTACCAAAAACATATATTGTTATTATTATATTATTATTATTATATTATTAGTATTATATGATTGCCTATATGTGTTACTTTGTAAACTAAGTATGTACATCGTGACTTACTGCACTGCATAAAGCATAAAGGAAAATGTAGCAACGGCACATTTTCCTCCCTTGTACTGACGCACCCCCGAGCGGACGCGAGAAGAAGGGAGGAACGAGACGTTTTTTTCCTTCTCCAGCAAACGGGCGAAAGCTTCAGCCCTCCCGACTCGTCTTCTTTCGGTTTCGTTTTTCGAGCACGTCGCGCACGTTGTTTAATAAACGTTTTTAGGTTAATTCAGCTTCAGCAGCAGCGAAGGCCGCCTGTAATTCCCTCTCCCAGTCCAAACGTGCAGAACATTTCGGTTGCATTGACGTTTTTACCACTAATTTTTTCAAACGAGCAAACGAAGTCGCTGGAAACAGCGAAGTTCCAGAGCAGTGCCAGCAGCGCTACGTACACTGGGCTCAGATGGCCATCTCCAGATTGCGGAACCCACGCGGAACCATGCGGAACACGCTGAACGATGTGTGCACAGTGGATGTGTCGACGTTGACGACGTTATGAAAATCGCGGAAACTGCGTCCAAGACATTCAGGTTTTGCTACTGGGTGCCTGGATGCCTTTTGTGCTGTGTTCGGTTATGTTTTCCGATGCCCAGCGCCAACCGGCAGTCAACGTGGTTCTGTATTTCTACGTGTCAGCAACATAGCAGCAACATCGCGATGGCAGTGTTCTGCGTTGTAAACAGAAGACTGGTCACCGATCTGACCATCTGTTCGCGGATCAGTGGTGTGACAACAAGATGAGATGACGTAAACTGTGGTGCATTGATGCCGCTAGTCGGACCGTGATCGGAGGGGGCGGGGTGTCGCAGGTTGAGAATCCGCTTTACATTAAAGGGTTTAAGACCACTTGAGAGATTAGGTGCTTCGATCGATGTGCGGATAGTAATATTGAAACGCTGGTTTGAACCGTAGCTCCTACCGTACAGTGGCCAATGTGACTTTCGGTTGTCTCCTCCCTGAGAGCGATTGCAATCCGGGGGAAAGGACTGAAGACTATGAAACTTTCACAGAAAGGACGTATATTTACAGTTTGGAATTTCAGTATTAAAAAAAAGATGGCTGGTAAAATTGACAAAAAAAAAAAGCTGTCTTTCATGTTGCTGTTTAAATATACTACGGTTCCTGGAGGAACTGTCCTGCAAGTAGCGCGCTGGGATGAGCGCTAGAAATTGTCGTCCTCGCCAAGGCGTTGCCCCGTACATTAACACCTGCCGCAAGTCGCGGCTTTGATTCCATTCAAGTTGATCGAAAAGCGACTTCTCTGCCCGTGAGGCATCACTTCCAGCTGAGTGAATATCCGCTCTGCAGAGATGAATTCAAGACGACAATTGCAGCCGTACACGAACCGCAATATTAGAAAAAACAAACACTACTGGCTCCGACGTGCCGTGCGGGGAAGCAAACGCATGGCTTGGAAACGCATTGGAGGGGCTTGATTTATCGACTCTTGATTAATTACGGCATGAGCGTTTACTTTTTACTTAAAGATACATCCCCTGAGCCATTCAAAATACTCTCAGAGGTATAACACTGCTGCAAAAATATCGATATGTTGGGAATATTTTTTATTCCTAAGGCGGTCACCGAAAAATTACGAACGTTCAAAACGACCAGTATTAGAGACTGAAACGCAGAGCTTGGAAGCAGTGGTCGGCTCAATGTTCTGTTGTACTGATGTTTGCATGTGACGTGTCTCCGTCTAACATCGCAGTGCTGACGACGTGAAGATTGAGTAACTGCTTTTGAAACGGAAGTTCCTTTACCTGTATGGGAAGCTGGCTTCGGAAATAAATACAGTTCGCGCAAAGCTCGTGTCACTTTTATTTGCTGCTCCTCTCGTCTTCTACATGAGACGTAGTGTCGTCGGTAAGCCTTATTGAGCTCCATTTGCTCGATTCGGGGCCGCCATAATGAGATGCAGGCGACGGAGGAACTTTGCTCCCCTGCTCTCAACAGGTAAGTTTCTCCCTTTCTAAAAGAACATAGATTACAAGACCAATCCTCCCTCTATGGGGGGGGGGGGGGGGGACTATAGATACCCTTTTTTTAAGAGTGTGCCTCTCCCGGGCCATGTCTTACAAGCCTACTTTGGCTTTTATGGGTCCGAAAATAGGGAAAAGTTCAGTTCAGTTCAGTTCAGTGCGTTTATTTCTCGCCAAACAAGGGGAGGAAGGGAGGTAGAGAAAAAAGCTTCCAATGCAGCTTGACGACGCCTCTACCTCTCAAAATAAACATGAAATCAGAATAAATATTTATTATTTAATATTATTATTAATATTATAAAGAGTTAATTTTAGCAGCCTTTTGTATTTATCACACTCTTTAAAAGTCTTAGCCGATCCCGCTTGGAATATGCTTCTGTAGTCTGGAACGGGTTGGCGAGATGAAATGATGCTTTACTTGACCACGTTCAAAAAAGAAATTCGCCTACACCGCCACTTGGGAAACACGCCATACAATTATTCCAGTGTCTGTAGCAACCACAGCAGTCAAACTTTGTATCACCGCAGGCTATCTTCTGGCATTTTATTTCTCTTCAATTGTTTACACGGCAAGACTGATTTTCCTGAGATTTTATCCTCTATTTCGTTGCTTCTGCCCCATTACCGCACTGTGTCTAGTAGTGCATTTTATCCCCTGCGGCACATATTTTGAACCCTGTCACCTGCATGCAACTGAAATGCAATGATTTCACCGAAAAATTGGACATATTCAATGACAGAATTTCAGGTCTTCGCGCGTCATTAAGCATATTCCAGCGCAATTGTATGGTGCTCTTTAACTTATTTCTTGCGCCGGTTGTTCCTGGAGCGAATTGGTGAATGTACTGCAGTGGACTGATTGGATGTGTTTCTATCCGCAATAATGTTTGTCTTCAATTACTTAGTCTTATTGTGTTCGTGTCGCTTTTTATGCCTCTTTGCGCCTTGATTTCCCTCTCTTGTTTATTCTTTGTCTCAGTGTTTTCCTCGTGTTTCAACAAAAAACCTACTGGCTGTTCATGAACACGCAATAAACGTTATTGTGATATCATTATACTATTAATATTATTAACATTATTATAATTAGTATTAAAAAAAAATTAAAAAAAAAAGGAAGAAGAGGTGTCCGGGTTCGGACGTTCGTTTCGATTGCTCGGTGCCAAATCTCTTGTTTTACCATTATCCTCGATGACCTGAGTCGCTTGGAAACGTCTGCCAGTCTACGCCAAGCAGAGTGGGTGTCTGAGGCAGTCGCTTGACGTCGTTCCACCTACAAAAGGCCAAGAGATCCTCCTGAGGCGGCGACTGGATCACCGGCACGATCGCCGCCATGTTCCCAACGGCCGGCCTCTTCCAGTGAGGCTACCTGAGCGGGCTCATTACAACCGGTGAGCAATCTGACCACCACATTCCAGCCCTGGCAATACCACGAGCCTGGTCATTTATCAAGACCGGGTATACCACCGCCTTTACTGCCCACGGCTGTGTGGCTAGGCTTGCCGGGTTTTCGCGTAATCTGGTCCGTGCTCGCTCTCATCGCAAGCCAATCTTTGCGGCGTGCTCATAAACAAACAGTGGCTCACGTTTCCAAGAACAAAAGGATAAAGTAGGGGAGGATCTTCGGACAGCAACCTCCAAGTTTCATGGCCTCCTCCCAAGTGCCTCTCGCCGGCCTCGCCTACTGACTTCGACTGCGTCGTTGCGACTTTAAGTCGCCATAGTGCGCCGCTTGATTGAGCTTCATTGTGCGCGTGGTGGGCCTGTTTACCATGCCTCCCACTAACTGCTCAAAGTGCCACGAGCTTGTAACGCTTGATGGCAGATACCTGACCTGCGCGAGTTGCGCAAGAAGCTACCACCTTGGCAAGTCATGCGCCGGTGTTTCTGTGAGCACATTTAAGCCGATGAGTGAAGCGAAGCGAGGGCAGTGGTCCTGTCAACTATGCCGCGCCTCTGTCAGTGAGTCGGTTGAAGAAAGCTTGGAAGCGGACTCACAGTCAGACTCCCCGTCATTCTCGGCCCAGCTAGCTGAGGTAAACAAAAAAATTGACTTACTTCTTTCCCTCAAGAGCAGCGTGGATTCGCTTGTCCAGCTTCCGGCGAAAGTCGATGAGCTACTATCGCTCAAATCCGCTGTACATACCATGGAGAAATCCGTTAATGACGTCGTCAAGTCAGTGGACTTCTTCTCCAAGCAATATGACTCCCTGCCCAAGCATGTGACTGCGAATGATGCTGTTATTAAGGAGCTGAAATCCGAGGTGGGGTCTTTGAAGTCCTCATTGTCGGTGCAGTCTGATGAGATCCAACGGCTCCGCTCTGAGCTAAATAACTCTGAGCAGCACAGTCGTCGATCGAATCTCGAGATTCATGGCCTTCCATGTAACCCTAACGAGGCTAGTTGATATAGCAGAAAAAGTCGGCATCTCCGAATTCAGATCCTCGGAAGTTGATGCGGTTCACCGCTTGCCCTCTTCGCGTGGCACCATCCCCGTCGTTCTCGTTAGGTTTCGCGCAGTGACTACTAGAGACCGCTGGTTGAGCTGCCGTACCTCGCTGGGTGCTCTTGCGCGCGAACGGAAGCTGCCGAGACTATTCTTCAATGAGAATCTCACTCAGACGAACAGGGAGCTCTTCTGGAAGGCCCGATCAAAAGGCAAAGAGAAGCAATATCGCTATGTTTGGGTAAGAAATGCCAACATCTACGCTAAAAAGACGGAAGGTGCCCCTCTCGTGCGCGTTAATTGCATCAGTGACCTCGAGCTCATTGTCTAGTTCTTATGGCCTTCACATTTTCTGACTGCCAAGATCTCACTTCCATTTCGTGTCACTTTGACTCCACAGTTAGTGGATTTACTCTTTTTCACACTAATATTCGTAGTGTTAGGAAGTATTGGGACCAATTTTGCATTGTCACCAATTCTATGAAAGATCTCGCTGACGTTTGGGTTTTAACTGAGGTTAATGTGCCATCTACATCTGTTGATCATTTTTCCCTTCCTGGATATCGAGAATTTTTTCATACCCGTTCGGGTAGGACAGGTGGAGGTATCGCAATATTCGTCAAAGAATCATGGGTTACAGAACTTTTGACTGTTACATTTGTTCACGCAGAGTGTATCGCCTTAAAAATTTCCAACTCATTATACTCGGTTACATTACTTGCCGTCTATCGCCCTCCATCCGCTAGTGTTACGTCTTTCTTAGAAGAACTGAGATCAAATCTGGCTGAATTCAGTATCGCAGAACAGTTTTGCGTACTCGGCGACATAAACATTGACACTCTAAAACCTGCAAAGACAACCGTGTGTGACTACCTCAATATTCTTTCAGAATTCGGTCTTGACTGTACTATACAGGCTCCTACCAGAGAAGAATTTTTTAATGGGCGTTTTGTTTCTGCCTGTCTTGACCACATCAATGTACGGGCCTACGGACTTATAGTTAAATCTGCTGTAATTTCGCAAAACCTTGCCGATCACTACTTCACCGCGGTTCAGTTAATTTCAAATACCCCTTCTAAATACGTTGGCCTTGAAACACGACAAATAGAAGTTATCGATCGACACTTATTCGATAAACTAATTTCTGGTTATGAGTGGGACATCTTAATGCGATCTTTCACTCAAGAGGAGCTTTACTCTAAATTCATACACGTATGGCAAAAGTTTACAGGGCTCAGTAAAAAAGTTGTTACCTTAAAAAAGCGTCGCGCGGAACACTTGTAGTTAAGCAATGACATAATCGCCGCAATTAGGTACAAAGAGCTCTTGTGGATGCGTTGCCGGCGCTCTCCCGATAACGTGGATCTTCGAATCAAGTTCAAAAGTGAACGAAACCGGGTTACCGCACTCATTCGCTCAGCCAAGCGAAACTATGTTAAACAGAAGCTGGTTGGCGCGCGTTCCGATTCCCGCGTCACCTGGTCTGTCGTTAACGAACTGCGAGCTGAACACAAAGCGAAACACTCTGTCGATGAGACGATTGCAAAGTATTTTCCTGGTAACCAGCATTCCACGGCTAATGCATTTAATATTCATTTCGGAAATACTTCAAGTGTCTCACGAGACAGTGACTACTGTCGCTCTGCGGTAACTTCGAAAAACGCTTCATCTGCCTTTCTACCTGAAATAACTGAGGAAGGACTATATAGTATGCTCTGTAGTTTCAAGCCTGGCTTATCTCCCGGTATTGATAATATGCGGATGGCTGATTTGCGTAGAAATTATAAGTCACTGAAGAGTCTAATTTTGAATATATTAAACGGTATTATAACATCCGGTAATATTCCTAACGATCTTAAAACAGCAATCGTCAGGCCCTTATATAAAAATGGAGACCATGGTAGAGTTGACAGTTATCGTCCCATCTCCATTCTGCCTTCATTGGCGAAGCTCTTAGAAAAACACGTTTTCTTGGTAATGACAGCTTTTTTAGATAAATATGATTTACTGTCGCCACAGCAGTACGGATTTATTGCGGGAAAGGGCACACAAGCATTGCTCGAAGATTTTTCCGACTTTCTTCATAGTGCATTCGAACACAACCTTTTCACATGTGCGCTTTTTCTGGACGTGTCTAAGGCTTTCGACTCGGTGTCCCATAAAGTTCTTTTAAGTAAACTATACAGTCTTGGTTTCAGAGGCCCCTTTTATGCATTGCTCGAGAATTTTTTGTTAAATCGCACGCAGCTCGTCCTCATATGTAACATTCATAGCGCAAAAATGCCCCTTAGGGCTGGCGTTCCTCAGGGCTCCATATTATCACCTCTTTTGTTTAACATTTATGTCAACGACCTTCCGCAGGCGATAAAGTACTGTAAAGTGTTCCAATACGCCGATGACACACTTTTGTTGTCCAGACATATGCGTTATCGTGAGGCTGTTGATTTGCTCCAATTAGATGTACTACGGGTGATGGACTGGTTTTCGGAGAATGTCATTCGGATCAATGCTAAAAAAACGCAGCTGATATGCTTTCGTAGTCCGCTAAAATCGATTCTCTTAGACAAACCCCTGTTTTTGCACGCGTCAAACTGTGTATCCTGCAAGTGTGTGCCGATCGACTATGTCAACACCACAAAATATTTAGGAATTCACTTTGATTGTGATCTATCGTGGAACTCTCACCTTTCCTACATTTTTAACAAGCTACGAGCCGTCTCCTGCACCCTCTACAACCTGCGCATATTTCTTCCGATGTCAACGAGAAAACTACTGGTGCATGGGCTCGTGTATAGCTTACTTCGGTATGGGATAACTGTTTTCGGACAATGTACGGACCAATTAGACTCTAGAGTGAACTCTTTACTTAGAGGCATTTTGCGAAGTGTAGCATATGGCTCGAGTCTACAATCATCTGATAACCTGTTTAATGACCTCTCTCTACCTACATTTCGAGCACTATTTTGGCAAACTGTAATACTCAGACACTACTGGGATAGCACTTTTAAAACCCCCAACAATGTATGTCGTGCCCTTCGAGATCCGACACCATTTAAACCGATGCGCATCAGTACACACTTTGGGAAATGCATCCGCCTATATTACGTACCTCACATTTTTAACAGCCTTCCCTCTGCGCTAATTGATGTCACATCTCGAGGAGGTTTGAAACGCCAACAAAACGCATTCTGTACAGAAATGAAATGATGTGTTTATGTGCCGATGCTATCTTATTTTGCTCCCTTCACTTTTCGTGAACTATGTGCATTGTGCCGTATAGTGCTCTGCCTGTTCATATTCCCCTCTGTCAAGTGTTCTGGCTCTCTACTTGTACATATTCTCTTTTGTCACGTGTTCTGGCTCTCTGCTTGTACATATTCCCTTTTGTCATGCGTTCCGACTCTCGGCCTTTTCTTCTTTTGATCTAGATGTGTATTGAATTTAATATTTTAGGGACTAGTCTTACAAGCCTTTATGGCTTTGATGGTCCCGTTATTGTACGTTGATATACTTAAAGCACCAGCAATAAATAAATTATTATTATTATTATTATTATTATTATTATTATTATGAATGTTAAAAATACTTTTCAGGCACGACTTCGAGTTTTTGTGCTGTGTTAATTGTAAAAACTTAAAGGGGCACTGGACTGGTTTTCGTGGAAGTTTTATTTTGATGGAATATTGTTGGTTGGGTATAATTCAACAAAATGACCAGTTCTAGATGACAAAGCGTCCAAGTAAACTAAAAGTAATAGAATTACACGCGCACTTGAAGTGGGGGGGGGGGGGGGGTCGTTTTTGTATTTCCACTACCTTCAGAAACTTTGACCCGTACAAATAGTTAATGTCGTAGAGACTCCTAACGTTACTACTATTGCTTTTTTCAGACGCGCTGTGCATTATATGTTCGCTAAAGCGTAAAATCTTTCAGTGTGGGATATGTACTACAATTGTTGCTTGAAAACGCCGTCCGACGGCGCCCCCTGCTATGAGGCGGAAAAAGAGGGCATGTAGCGATCTTTTATTTTTAATAGACAAATCAGCCGCCCATGCGTGTAATATGTTTTTTTTTTTTTAATTCTTAGAGCGTTTAGATTAAGTTATCACCATAAATAGACGATTTCAATGTTGACTTGAGTGCGCCTTTAAAAAATAATTAAGGATTCAAGGATATTAAATTTTCTGTCCGTTTATAGCCTTCTACTGTCCCATGTTTACTTACTTTTTAGGTTTTTACACTATACCAACCTACTAACTTCAAAAGGTAAGCTATTAGTTCCTGAAAGTACTTCTGGGTTGGTGTTTAATTTATGCTAATGTCAATGGCAGATATTTAGTGTAGTACTATACTTCGTTTCAGCTTCGGTCCGAGCGCGGCCGATGTTATGAGCCGAAGGGCCAATTAAACAGCGAAAGATGCCCAACGTCATGGCGTGCTCTCTGCAGTTGATAGGACCAGCCGGTATTCGCCATCTCTCTGTGCGTGCTCCTCCGCCGGCTAGTCTTATCAAGCGCAGAGAGAACGCCATGACGCTGCACTTTTTGCGGTGTTTGATTGGCCATTCGGCTCATAACATCGGTCGCGCTCGGACTGAAGCTGAAACGAAGTATAACGCGTATGGAGGAATATTTATGTTGACAAATTGTCCATTTATTCAACTTATGGGAATTGAACGTGTAATTTTATATTGTGAAAGATGCAGATTCACAATTTTTACTGAGGTAGTTGTTTTCTGTGAAACAGAGTTGATCATAAAGTATTGTAGAGAACACATGTGTAGTAGACTATCGCCGTAATTTAATATAAATATGCAATTTATTCGGCTGCATGAATCGTACACATTTTCACAATAACAAATACGAATGACGTACAAAAGCCAGAGGAGAAGTATATGCATATGTATGCGTATACATATCATTTTGTCGACCGTGTATGCCTTCTTTCTGCCTTTATAATCTGGCTGCCTTATGCCTCTGCATTGCATCCTGTGTTTTCGAACAGGTTATTTCGTGTGTTCTCGGTCGTATTGCTATTGCGTCCACTTCCTCCCTTTGCAGTCGTTGTTTTTCTGTCTATTTTCATCCCTATCTTGTTACCGCGACTTCCCATCTGCTGCTCGCCAGTCCCCCCTGAAAGGAAGGACTTGAATGGCCCTAGCATAGCAAACTAACGTCGACCATGTTTTCAAATCATGCAGATGCTACCGGAAATAGGCTTGAATGTAGGGCCCGGAAGACAAGTAGCGAGGAAACGTTGATTCCGTTGAAACTATGTTTGACCCGAGAGGCGGTGCAGTTCAGTGTCCGGGCGGCAGATGGCCTGTGTCTATTTCTTTCGTTGAGCCAACTTGATAAATGATAATATTTCCACAGAGGGATGCTGAAGGCCAAAAGGACAGCGAGAAAAAGGAGGCAGCGGGACGGAGAGAAACAATCGGCAGTGCACGCCAAGGAAGAACGCTGGTACGTAGAGATGGCGAAAAATTGATTTTCTACTTCGCGTAATCGCCTATATGCAGTGCATTTTTCAAATGAGATCAAAAATGGTGGCGTCGGGCATGCGAAAGCCAGGCGATAAGACACATGGGAGGAGAACATGTTGGTGGAGGCGATGAAGGCAGGAGTGTAGGAATGAAAATTAGTATGGAGAAAGAGAAAGAGCGAGGTTGTCAAGAAGCGCACATAAGAAAAACTAAAAATATATATCGCCGCGTGCATAATCCAGAAGATATGCTTCTCTGTTGATCTAAAATATTTGTGTATGCTCTTAACCCGAGCGTAAAAGAGAAGGAGGCTAGAATGATGCCAAGTGAGTCTCTCGACCCTATTGACAAAAAAAAAAAAAAAAAAAAAAAAGCAGCAAGGATATTAAGCTGGGCAACCTGGTTTAGCTGGGTTTTAAGCTGGTTCGAGCTGGTTCGAGCTGGTTCGAGCAGGTCTAGGTAGTAATCAAGCTGATTCAAGCTGGTTCAAGCTGGTTCGAGCTGACCCTGCAGCTTGACAAGCTGGTTCGAGCTGGTACTGAAGCTGGTTCAAGCTGGTTTGAGCTGGCACTGCTGATGGACGAGCTTGTACTTGAGCTGGTTCAAGCTTGTCATGCTGGTTCGAGCTGGTTCTGAATCTGGTCCAGGCTGGTTCAAGCTGTTCTTGCTGGGAGCGCGCACGCCAAGGTCGGCGAGAGCTTGTCGAACTGGCATTGCCGGGAGCGCGCACGTCAAGGTTGGCTGGGGTGGGGACGATGCCACGTCCTGTTCTTTGTTCTCTCGTGTTTGGTAGATGACCGGGCGCTTCAGGCACGCTGCGAGCTTCCTTTTTGTGCAAGAAAAGTGAGAGAGTGAGTCGTAGGAACGGAGAATTCGAGGCACGTTTGGCTATCTTGGGCAAATTTTCGAAGGGACGGCTGTGTGCGCGTTGTTTGGCGACTACTTGAACGGCGGTGCAAACGAAGCAGGATTTAAGGAGACAGCGAGTGGCAGTCCGTCCAGGGCGGGAAGAAGTCGGATGCCCCGACTGAGGCGTCGTTTCGTGTCTTCGAATATCTGTGTGCTGGTGAATGACGGTGGTGCCGAGGAGTATCAACAATGCCATCCAAGCTACACGAATTTCCTCGCCTCTGCCGACTACACAAGAGGACGCTTCGCCCTCATTACGGGCGGGACCCAGGTTCCCTTCTCTCATCCGTGTAGTATTTGTTTATTGTTATTGCCTGTTTTTAGCGTGTGTCTAGTATTTTTGGTGTTAAGAGATAAGCAATCTAGTTTTAATAGCATTATTTGTTTTGCCCCGAACACCACTGTCTGTGCGCCGGTTAGCAGTGTGTCAGCGCAGTGGATGTGTAGCATCTGAGCTCATGTGAGCAGACCGCGAATACGAAAATAATAAATTAGATGCCGAGCTGGCTTTTCTGAAGAGTTTAATTGTTCTCAAATGGGGGTCCGCGGAGGCGTTCTAGGGGTCCGCGAAGCCCAGCCTCTTCAGTCAAGCCCGGAAATAAAAGTTGTATTTTCTTAGATTGAGTAGAAACATTGCAATTTTCCGGTGCCTTTTCTGGTGTATATGTCAATAAGTGAAGCCTACTTCACAATAGCCCTTAGTTATATCGATTCATTAAATCAGTTTCATAATTAACCTGTACTTTTCATTCCTCATCTCTGCCGATTTGCAAGGGGTCCGCGAAACATCACTGTCTAAGAACCGCTGTTCCAGATCACAGAAATTGGCTCTTTGGGTGTTTTGCGGGTAACAAGACGCGTAGGCATTTTTTACAGTGTATCACTGCGCGCATACGGCGCCAGTCACACTTTCCCTTCTAGGCACCATAGCCGCCATTAGAACATGCGGTTTGAATTTGGACAAGTTGGGTAAACTGACTTTTAAAAAGGGTGTATACAGGGAACAAGGACACTGCCTGCTCTAAAAACAGTATGACCTCTAAAATTGAGAAAACAAACTTTGTTTATCCTTTAACTCATATATGAGCCTCTCCAGCTTCCAACACATTTCAAACGTAGTTTCCTAGGATTGCGAACGCCGTCTTCTATTTCGAAGTATTCCAAGCACGATATGAAGTTCTTTCTAAAATGCTTTCCAATTTTATTGTGCTTCATTTACATATTCAATATGTCTAGCCTATACCTCGATTTCAAAGTAATACTAATGCCTTTGCCAGACCACTGCCTCTTTAACG
The DNA here is from genome assembly GCF_016920785.2 of Ixodes scapularis. Lineage (NCBI taxonomy): Eukaryota > Metazoa > Arthropoda > Arachnida > Ixodida > Ixodidae > Ixodes > Ixodes scapularis. Next base: position 73,281,695 of record NW_024609837.1, read on the forward strand.
TTTGGATGGCTGACAAGTAACCTCGTGTTTCCAGGCTTCATTACGTGTAGCGCTTCGCAAAAGGCGAAAGCACAAAGGACGTAACGCGAGCTAGAACCTCATCAAAGGGGTTGCATTAGGCAAATGAAGCCGGGCTTTCAGGAAACAAAGTGTTTTCGAGCTTTTTCGAAACTCGACGGGAACGCGCGGAACCTCTCCACTTTATCGGGAATGCAGATAAGTGGAGAACGCGGAGGACGTAACGATTGCTCAAGTTCCCTCAAAGAGTTATTCTTAGTGCTGCGCTTTGGGAGGTGCAATAATAAGACTGTTTCCGCGAGGCTTCCATTACCTTCAGGCAGCTCTGTGCTAAATTGTAGCTCGATACGTTACCAAGTCGATATATGCGTTCATTTTAAAGGCCTCACCGATATTCCGGAACCCTCGGCATACATGGACTACTATATAACGAGGAACGCAGCCATAGTCTGACAGATCTGCAGAAATGCAAGATTTGGCATGCGCCAGGAATCTTCCATTGGCTACGTAGCCAGTGAAAATACTGCATCGGCCGATAAGAACGAGCAAGGACGAATTAGGTAGAAAGAAGCGAGATTACGGTGGGTTACGCTCTGCTTTTCTTACGCTCTCAGTAAATTTAATAACTCTTTCTTTCCTTTTTTCCGGGCGGGGGTGAGGGGAAGGGGAGAGGGGGGAGAAGAGTCACGCCACAAAAAGATTTGCGGTGACTGGAGGTCGTCATCGGTCTACAAGCGCCATGCTCAGACGACGGTTCTCTGGGCTTCAGAGCAGCGACGGTCGGCTCGCTCATGAAACATTGATTATGCATTAAGAATAAAGATCCAAAAACACTTAAGGAGCTCAAGTCATATCGAAATCGCTTAGATAAATACTTAAAAGACGCGAGGCGTGATCATTTTTTTCAATTTAGTTGGTTCTGCTTCTGGGTGTGTTGATCAGATGTCGAAAAACTTAATTCTGTTTTGAATTATAAGAGTTCTCGTGACTCTCTTCATTAGATAAAACTAAATATTATTGAAGTATCTGGTAAACCGCTTCCAGATAGCTTTAATAATTATTTTGTAAATGTTGTGGATAGACTAACGTTAAATACCGACCTTAGATATGTTTCACACAATGATAGCTCAATTTTTTTTTAACCTGTAAATGAAGAGGAAGTCATCGATATGTTTGGAAATTTGAAAAATAGTAATGGCTGAAGATATTGATAGTATGCAGGTCTAGCCATTTACACATGCTGTTTTCTCTCTTGCACCATGCATAGCGCATATTTTTAATCTTCGCCTTAGTCAGGCGGTCTTTCCAATAAAAATGCAGGTTGCGCGGGTGACAGTGCTTTTTAAGAAAGGTGACAGGAATGACATGGGAAATTACAGACCAGTGTCTATTCTACCAGTACTCTCAAAGGCATTCGAAAAAGGTATTCTTAAACGATTTAAAAAATTTGAAACAAAACATCACCTGCTAATTGACTCCCAATATTGGTTTCGTAAAAACCTCAGTACAGAGCTTGCCGTACTTGCGCAGAAAGAGCACATTCTCTCCGAATTAGAAAAAAGATATCTAGTATTAGGTCTGTTTGTAGACTTTACAAAAACCTTTGACCATATTAATCACCAACTTCTCATACAAAACTAGAACGATATGGCATTCGGGGAATAGCAGCATCCCTTATTCGATCCTATTTACAATTTCGTAGCCAAATCGTTTGCTTGGGTGACTCTCTATCGGACCCCCTGCAAGTTTCTTCTGGCGTACCAGAGGGAAGCATTTTGGGCCCCTTTCGTTTCAATATGTATGTAAATGATATCGTAAGTATTGCTTCTTGTGCCAAATTTATTATTTATGCGGACGATACCAGCATACTTTTAGCCGGCAAATTACCCAATGAAATAATTGACCTAGCGAATTCGACTAGACAAAAGGTAATGGTTTAAAAATAAATGTTGAAAAGACAAAAGCAACTATTTCGTGATAAGAAGAAGCATGTAGTCACAAGCAAAATAATTAATTTAATATCTGCTCCTGTCGAGGTCGGGCCCCTTTTGAAGACATCAGGCGTCATATTTTAGGAAACATTACCTTGGGACAATCATATAAATTCAGCGATGACTGAACTGTCGCAGATCCTCGGCGTGATATATCGGAGTAGGCATGTACTCCCACGTAACATTATGATCTTAATATATAATTCACTATTTTCTTCAAGACTCAACTACTGTCATTTATTCTGGGCTTCGTCTACACTAGAAGATCTGCTGAAAATACAAAAATTATAAAAAGGTTTCTGAGAGTGGTAAAAAAAGTGCCCAATCATTATCACGCACAATCTCTATTTAAAAAAAAAATATATATAATGTAAGGCCTATAACAAAAATGTATTATTTCCGCCTCTGTAAGCAATATAAACAAGAAACAAGAAATAACATTTGCCTTTTAAGAAACTTGTCAAAACTAAAACCAGATGTGACAGTACACAACAGGCGCAAAAATGAGCCTTAGAAAATAGACACCTGTAGAACAAGATACGCCTTAGAAATTATACAAAACAAATTACCAAGATTGATAAATAAACTACATGATAAAAATATTCAGCCAGAACATATTTCTTTTAAAGAACTGCGTAACTTTTTCAGAATGCTTTAGACTCCTATACTGAAAAAAAAGAGGGGGGTATAATTTCTTTGCAGGAGCTTCTATTGCTTTATTTTTTCTTCATCTTTTTTTGTGTGTGAATCAAACGACTTTTCACGATATGATAATTTTATGTTTATGAGGTACAGTTTATTATATTTTGTGTGTAAGCAGATTCATAATTGTGCGGCCATTTTTATTTGTATTTCTAATATGTGTAGTTAATTATCTTTCCTGTATTTTTATCTTTTTGTGTGAAAAGACTCGTCACTATGTTTCCACTTTTATCTCTATAGTTTATTATCGTATCTTTGCTCTGACGCTGCCAGTATGGGGGCCTTCGGCTTTGTCAAGCTCTCTTTTTGACATCTTTAACTGCAGGCATCACGTTTTTTGGTGCAAAATAAAACATTACTATTATTATTATTATTATTATTATTATTATTATTATTATTATGTTTTTTTTTGTTTTTTGCTTTTTAGTTTCAAAGCTAACAAGGCACCCGGTATCGATGGTATCAGTGCAAATGATCTGCGCCGAAATTATGATTCTATAAAACTTGTGCTCCTTCACATGTTAAATGGTTTCATTTCCTCCGGAATGATCCCGGTTGATTTGAAAAGTGCGCTAGTGAAGCCCGTATTTAAGGGGGGAGAGCATAAAAAACTTGACAATTATCGACCAATTTCCATTTTGCCCTGTATTGTCCAAATCTTAGAAAAACATATTTTTCAAACTATGACGGCCTTTCTTGATCACTTTAATATTCTGTCGCCCAGTCAATATGGGTTTGTCAACGGACGTGGGACACAGCCACTTTTGGAAGATTTTTTAGATGAATTACATCTAGCCTTCGAGAGGCATCAGATTGCTTGCGCACTTTTTATTGATATAGCAAAGGCGTTCGATTCAGTGAGTCACAATATTTTACTAACAAAATTGCAAAACATTGGATTCCGCGGCCCATTTCTTTCTCTTCTCCGGAACTTTTTAACTGAGAGGACACAGCTAGTTTCAATAGGTAATAGTCGAAGCTCCCGAGTTACCTTAAAGGCTGGTGTTCCCCAAGGTTCTGTTCTGTCACCTCTTCTTTTTAACATCTTTGTAAACGATATGTCTAACTCAGTTTCAACATGTAAATTGTTCCAATATGCGGATGACACAGTGTTGCTTTCAAAACATCTTGATTATCCTGTAGCAATCGCATTACTCCAAGAGGACACTTGTCAACTTAATGACTGGTTTAAGACAAATTGTCTTACGATAAATGCATCTAAAACTCAGCTTGTCTGCTTTCGTAATCCTCTTAAGATGTTAACGCCCAATCATCCTATATATATGCATACCTCTCTTTGTACATCTTGTAACTGTTGTCCCATATCTTATGTAGATCAAGTTAAATATTTAGGAATTTAATTCGAAAGTGATTGGTCGTGGAATTCTCATCTGTCAAAACTTTGTAAACGACTGAGAAATGTATCTTGTCTACTGTAAAATACCAGATCTTTAATACCTTATTCAACGAAAAAGACAATAGCTCACGCTTTGGCATACAGTGTTTTGCGTTACGGAATAACTATTTTTGGTCACAGTCCAGGACGATGGGGTCAAAAAATGGACTCAGTCTTAAAAGGAATATTTAAAAGCATTGTTTATGGTTCCATATCGCAAACTGAAGAAGAGATCATAGCAGTCTTGGGCTTGCCATTGTTCCACTCCTTATTGGTTCAGACCGTTATATTGAAACACTTTTGGTGCGATAATTTCAGAGTACCTCATGTCGTATCTAGATCACTTCGACATACCGAGCGCTATGAAATGCCTTTTGTTGTGACAAACTACGGAAAAAGAATTTGGAATTTTTATGTTCCCTATATATTTAATAGCCTACCGGACGATGTTTACACTGTGGACTCACTAAACAAACTGAAGCAAATGCTCCGATCTAAAAGTGCAAGTTTTTAACTGTGCTGTGTATGTGCATGTGTTTGTGTGACCATAATCGTTTATATTGTGATGTATGTTGAGCTTGGAAGCTTACGCGTGTGGGGACGCTTTTTAATCACAAACTGTAGGGTCTTGTCCAACAAGCCTTTTGTCTGGCTTTGACAGACCCGCCTCACTATGAAGTGAACTACACGCGTAAATAAAGATTATTATTATTATTATTATTATTATTATTATTATTATTATTATTATTATTATTATTATTATTATTATTATTTTTGGTAAATGCTCCAAACTATGGCAAAAGAAAATCAACAGTGTCCTGAGGTGAATACTGAGAAGCGTGGGGTACAAGCGTGATTTTTCGGATTTAGATCTTTTTCAAACTCTATCAATGCCAACTTTTCAGTCCCTATTTCTGGAAACAGTTGTGCTCAATCACCACTGGAAAGACGATTTTAAATCTCCACGCCCCATCCCACGAAACTTGCGGAAAGCTTCAAGATTCCTCACTCCGATATGTTATACCCGCTACGGCAAAAATATGCGTTCGTACTACGTCCCTCAGATTTTTAACCTATTGCCCCCAAGCCTTTCAGAGATTACTTCCAAAAAGAAACTCAAAAAGGCACTCCGGACACTTTCCATCGATGAAGAGGCCTTATAATATCTCATTTTTGTTTTCGTCATAATTGGTGCTGCTTCCTTACATGAATCTTTTTTCGAGTCAACATTTTTTTGTGTAGTGTAATGCAGTAATGTCTGTGTATTTGTGTGTGCGCGTATCTGCGTGTGTGTGCATGTGTATGACTCCTTCTATCATCAAGTTCTTATACGATACGACTGGAACTTAGCCATACCTCTTTTTTTTTCCTTCTACTAGAAAAATAGCTTATATTTGTATTGTATATTTTTTCCTTGACTCTGACAATAACTTTCTGACTGACATTTTTGTGTAGTTTTCCCAACTGAAGAAACCATGTGGTGTTTTTCTGCTTTATTTTATTATTTACCAAAACTCTCTTATTTACCACTGCTACTTAGGTTCAGTCCTACAAGGCCCTGCTGGCTTCGACGAACCTGCCTAGTGCCGCCCTGAATACATCCTGCGTAAATAAATTTATTTATTATTATTATTATTATTATTATTAATATGTTAATAATAATAATATTATTATTAATATGTTATTATTATTAATATATTAATATGCCGAGATGAACATTAATATGTTCATCTCGGCAAACCCTGCTCCGGCGTTGCGGATGCTACGTTTTCGGGTATGAGCGCTACCAGAAGAGACAGTTGGAAGTGTCCTTCGTGTCGCGGCAGCGAGGCTCGCTCGAGCACTGCGGCCAACAGCGGCGTTCTTCTCGAGAGCTCTAGCGTCCCTGCTAAAAGTCAGCAGGATGAACCGAGCCTCGCGTCTGTAGCTTCTCAGCTTACCTCGATCAATGTAGCGCTCCATCAGCTTCTTCCTCTGAAGACTAGCGTCGATTCGCTCTTGCCTCTTCCAGCTAAAGTGGAGCTACTGCTATCCCTTAAGCCAGTTGTTGAAGAACTGCGAAACACTGTTGTAGGACTTCAGTCTACAGTGGACTCCTTCAAAGAGAAATATGACTCGGTGCTGGCTCTTGCAGTGACCAATGAGGAATCAATAAAAGATCTCCAAAAGGACGTCCACCAAATGAAAACAGTGATGGAGGAGCAGTCACAGGAGATCTCAAGGCTGAAAGAAGAGTTGAACGACTCGCAGCAGTACAGCCGCCGTTGTAATATGGAGGTACAGGGTCTTGCTTACACGCCGAGGGAGGACCTGGTTAAGGTCATGGAAGATCTCTCCCAGAAAATAAGCCTTCCGTCATTGCGGTCATTGCCCTCTTCGGACATCGTCGCAATCCATCGCCTTCTAACCAAACGAGACACAGCCCCGCCAGTACTGATTAAGTTTGCCTCAGTCGAGATTAAGGAAGCCTGGATGGCTGCACGTGGCAGGCTGCAGAGGCTATCGCTGACTGATAACGAACCTAAATTATATTTTAACGACAACCTAACCCCAGCAAACAAGGAGCTTTTCTGGATGACGAGAACGAAAGGGAAAGAAAATGGATACAAATACATTTGGCTCAAAAACGCAAAAATTTATGCCCGCAAAAACGAGGGCTTTCCGGCTCTACGCGTAAACTCAGTTAGGGACCTCGAGAAGCTCATCTAAGAAATGACAGCTTGCTTTTCTATTCCAGACTGTGGCTCTTTTCACCAGGTTTTAGGGCCTACTTCTGAATACTCTTTTACCATTATTCACGTTAATATTAGGAGCTTACGTAAACATTGGGAGCAGTTTCGGGTTTTAGTTAGTGATTTTAACCCTCCCATTGACGTATTTGTGCTTACTGAAATTAGTATCTCATCATCGCAAGGCAACCAGTTTGTGTTGAATGGTTATAACGAGTTGTTTCACAACCGTGAACGCAGTAGAGGTGGAGGTATTGCTATATATGTGAAAGAAAAGTGGCTAGCTACAAGTTTGAATGTCTCTTTCTCCCATGCTGAATCTCTCGCTATAAGTATTTCTCAGTCTGGATTTTCTTTATATTTATTAACAATTTACAGGCCTCCATCAGAAAATGTCTCACTTTTTCTTGCAGAACTAGAAGTTGCACTTAAAGAGTCTCGCTCCGAAGGGCAATTTTGCATGGTCGGCGACTTGAATATCGACACCCTTAAACCTTACAAGTCCAATGTTTGCGATTACTTAACCCTGCTTTCGGAATATGGAATTGAAAGTACTATCAGCCTCCCCACAAGAGAGGAGCTCCTATCTGGAAAGTTAGTCGCGTCCTGTATTGATCACATAAATACCCGCTCTCCTGACACCACCGTAAAATCTGCCGTCATCACTAATAAGCTCTCCGATCACTACTTCATAGGTTGTCGGTTACAAAGGGAGGTGAATGAGCGAAAAGAAAAAGCACGCGGTTGTACTTTCGTTTCGATTACTGATACAGTCAAATTTGATCTGTCGGTAGCTACATTTGACTGGAATCAAATATTGATGTCGGTAGAGCCCGCCGCTATTTATAGCGTTTTTGTAGAGGTATTCCAGTCCTTCTATCGTAACTCATTAAAAGAAGTGAAATTCAAGAAACGGTCAGATAAGCCATGGTTAAACACCGACATCATGGTAGCCATTAAGACTAAGGAGGCATTGTGGTTGCGTTCACGCCGTGCCCCTAAAAACTTAGAGCTGAGCGCCGAATTTAAATGTGCAAGGAACCGTGTAAATGCGATTATTAGGTCCGCGAAACGACGTTACTTCCAGAGGAAGTTTTTTGAGACAAGATCAAATCCACGGGAAACATGGGAGTTAATAAACACCTTCAGAGGGCGCGCATCGAGACAACCGATACATATTTCTCTAGAGAGGCATTTCGGAGCTAACTTACAATCCACCGTCGATGATTTCAACAAGATATTTGCTTCGACGTCAGGTATCGCCAGAGATCGTAAAGATACCTCTACCAGTTCAGAGCATAAGCTCAGATCACCTTCCTCGGCATTTTTACCTCCTCTTGATTTAAGTATATTGCGCTCTATTTTATTTGGTATAAAGCGGAATAAAGCACCTGGAATCGATGGCATCCGCGTTGGTGACCTATGTCGTAACTTCGATGCAATTAAAGAAGTCCTCCTTGTAATGATAAATGGTTTTTTGAGTTCTGGTATTATCCCCGTTGACCTGAAAACTGCACTTGTGAAACCCCTTTTTAAAGGAGGCACACCAAAAAAGCATGAGAGCTACCGTCCTATCTCAATCTTGCCATGCATTGGGGAGAAATTAAAAAAGCACCTATTCACAGTGATGTCAAGCTTTATCGACAGCTCTGACATGTTGTCAAATAACCAGTATGGTTTTGTGGCAGGGAAAGGTACCCAGCTACTCCTGGAAGACTTTGCAGATCTTATTCACACCGCATTTGAGAACAACCCATTTGCGTGTGCACTTTTTTTAGATCTATCTAAAGCATTCGACGCCGTTAGCCATGACGTGCTTCTCAGCAAACTACATAATTTCGGCTTCCGCGGTCCATTTTTTCTTCTCCTACAAAATTTCTTTTCGGATCGTTCGCAGATCGTGTCTGTAGGACAATTTAGGAGCACGCGCGTAATGATAAAAGCTGGTGTCCCTCAGGGTTCGGTGTTGTCGCCACTTCTGTTTAATATATACGTAAACGACATTTCCACCAGAGTATCTAAGTGTCGTCTATTTCAGTATGCAGATGACACCTTGCTCGTCTCTCGCCATCTGAACTACTATCATGCTGTAAACTTATTGAAACATGATGCCACGCAAATAATGGACTGGTTTGATGAAAATTTAATCACAATTAATGCGTCAAAAACAAAACTGGTATGCTTCAGAAACCCACTCAAGAAAGTGAGCCTTGACTCACCAGTCACTCTACAGAAATCGAATTGTACTGACTGTCTTTGTCCTCAGCTGGACTATGTTGATAAAGTTAAGTATTTGGGAGTGTATTTCGATTCAGACATGTCATGGAATTCCCATATGTCGTACCTTTGTAAAAGGATTCGGAGCGTAAGCTGTTTACTTTTCAACAACAAAGTGTTTATGCCGTTTGCGGTAAGAAAGTCTATCGCGCATGCCCTAGGCTATAGTATAGTTAGGTACGGTATAACGATTTTTGGTAACTGTGCAGAACTATGGAAAATTAAAATCGATCGTATTTTGAGGGCCATGTTAAAAAGCGTTGGGTATAATAGCGATTTTCCGACTGATATTAATGTTTTTGAGGCACTACAGATGCCGAGTTTCTCTGCTCTTTTTGTACAAAGTGTAGTACTTCGTCACTTTTGGAGCAATGATTTCAAGCTCCCCTTCGTCAGTCACAAAAGTCTCCGACATACGCCACGTTTTGTAACCCCTCGTTGTGTGACGCGCTACGGCAAACGAGTTCGCTCGTATTATGTGCCCTTCATCTTTAACAGACTTCCGGAGCACGTCATCGAGGCCAGCACGAAAAAACAACTGAAGAAATTGATGAACAGTTTGTCTGTTTAGTATTGCTGCAGCATTGTTTTCTCTATTTATTGTTCTTCCTGGTGTATGATTCAAATTTGAGTATGACTTGTGTGGTCTTGTGCAACAAGTCTTCTCTGACTAACAAAACCGTATTGTATCATGTACCTTTTTTTCTATGAATATAGCGTACACAGTGTGTTCGTGCTATGAAAAACTATTACATTATCCACAGACTAATCAATTCGCACGTTCCTCTTTGCGAGCCGATTGTGTTGTACTTTATTTCGGATAATTCTTGTGAAACAAGTCTGTGTTTGAGTGCGTGTGTTTTGTGACTCATCTACAGGACAAGCCTACTCTTCCTGACATTCCCACTAAGGAGACTGACATTTCGGCTGACTTCTTATATTTTGTATGCCCCTGTGAATGCATGATTTTCCTCTTCCTTTTATTTTACAATGGTGGACTTGATCCTACAAGCCTCTGTGGCTTTGATCAGTCCTGGAACTGAAATGGCATATTTGCACCACGGAATAAAACTATTATTATTATTATTATTATTATTATTATTATTATTATTATTATTATTATTATTATTATTATTATTATTATTATTATTATTGTGGATCACATCGTGAACGCAGCTCACGATACGATGTGAGCTGCGTTCACATGTGGATCACATCGTGAACGCAGCTCTACGCACGCTCGGTAGTGCGTGCCGCATCACTAAAGAGTTTATTAACCCCTGCACATTTCTTATACTCTACAGTGCATTGTGTCGACCACAGCTTGAATACGCTTCTGTTGTATGGAATGGAATTTGTGCCACAAATTCCTTGAAAATAGAACGGGTTCAGAACAAGTTTCTTTCCATCTATAGACATCGTTGCTCAGCGCGCATTGTACCCACCACTACTGATGTCCCTGTCCCTGTTCAGCGTAGCGTGGCACTACCTACCCTGCTTCGTAGGAGAGAACTTGCCGATATCTTATTTTTATACAAACTTGTCCACGCCGTCACTGATTGCACGGTATTGACGTCAAGAGTACTCTTAAAAATTCCTCTAAAAACAACAAGGCAAAATGCGTCCTTCTGCAACAGGCGTCTACTCAACCTCCACGATCCTGTGTCCAGACTTGGGCATACTTATAATTCTTCTTTTTCTGAAACACTCGACATATTTAACAATAACACGCTGCAGTTTGTAAAAACGTTAAAGGCCATCACTTAAATTAGAACTGTATGCACTAACTTGCGGCGTTCACGCCGAAATTCCCCACTTTGAATGCATTTTTTTTTTCTTTCTTTCTAGCAATTGGTGTTGGCGGTAGTACCCTTAAGCTTATCGTATGTTGTGACTTTGTGTTTACTTTTTATAATTTTTAAGTGTATTTTTCTAGGGCTTGTCCGTTGTTTGTGTTGTCCGTACTATTGCTTTATACCCTGTTCTGCCTTACATGTTAACACAGTGCACCTGTACCAAGACCGCAAGGTTGTTCCCGGGCACGAATAAAAACATTGATTGATTGATTGATTGATTGATTATTATAACCATGTCGATTTCACGTAGAAGACAAGGAGTGTGGTTTTGCACCCAAAAACGTCATCACTTGTACGCGTTACTAAAAATATAAACTAATGACAAATAAAATTACTTCCTTTGAAAAATATGACCGAGTATGGTAATTAATAACTGTATCACAATAGTAATTTAAGAATTACCAGGAAGAAATTTAAAACCTTTTACGCTAATTTTTTATGCCGCTGAGTATAAATTCAAAAGTGCACACATATGTTCAAAGTGATTACATTTCTTTCTTTGTTTCTTTTTGTCATTTACACATTGTTAAGCTTCAACAGCAGTTGTCGTTGGAAGTTCTCGTCGGTCATATCTTCACGTTTTCTGGTAAAGATATCTGCCCTGACGCTGAAGTTCCTTTTCGACAGATACGCCCGAGGGAAAGGCGGTGTTTTAGCGCACAGACACTGCGTACCAGTTCGTAGGTGCGGGGTTCCTCGATCACTGTTGCGATCGCCTGCCAATTAGTCCATACGAAATTGTCCATGGTCGGCTTCTCCGGCGAGTTCCCAGGTACGGCGTTCTAGTGTACCTTCTGTACAGGCACGCACTGTTGGACTTTTTCGAGGTGGAAAGGGGAGGGGCGGGGTCTCTGTCGCGGCTAGGTGAGCTTAGTGAGAACACCGTCATCTATGCAGCGGCAAACCCGGTTCGTAACAACCAGTACACAGGAAATGAGGCACTCTCGACAGCTTGACTACAGTGAACTAGAATATTGGGGCAGTGGAAAAAGTGTCGGCGGCGCCCCATCGGCCGTGTGAAGCCAGAAGTGTACACTGCCGCGAGTGGCGTTGTTGTCGAAATTCTGAGGACATGGCTAGTGTAACATGTGATATGGTGCCGCGTACGTTCTCAGGTGGTTTCTGTGGTGTCTATGGTCATTTTAGGGGCGAAGCTAGTTAGGGTCTAGCCTTGTCCGTCCGTCCGTCCGTCCGGCCGGCCGGCTTCCGCGCTCATATAAAAAGAAAAAAATGTTTGCGCAGTCGACAGGATTCGAACCTGTGCGGGGAGACCGCAATGGATTTCTAGTCCTTAGCCTTAACCACTCGGCCACGACTGCGGGACGAGTAGGGGGCTCTGAGATGTGGAAGTAACTCAAGAGCTGGGGATGTCATGGATGCAACGCTGCCTGTAGCCGCTCAACGTTTACACAGGAGAGGGCGTTATAGTCAAATGCGTATATAATTGCGTTAAACTTTGCATGCATTGGCCCAAACTTTATAGACGAGAGGGCGCTGGGGTCAAATGCTCAAATGCGTATATAACCACGTTCCATACCACACATTCTCTTTCTGACAAGGACCGTTGACTTAAGCGGTGGAGATGCGTTCCCACGGCTTCTAGCGGATCCAAGCTGATCCGCTAGAAGGACCACTGGTTCTGCATTTCACCTACCTTAAAGCAGTAATAATGAAAGTCGAAATGCAACCCGGAACTCAGCACCACCTATGAGCAATAAAAAAAATCAGCACCATCAGCACTACCTAGGAACAATAAAATCAGTATCATTAGCCCCACGAGACCTTCGCCCCAAGAAACATCATTCACCACGTGGAGATGCGGTCATTTTTGCAATTTGCTTTCGTGAATGACAAGTGCTTTGCATTGTGATTACATAGGTTCCAGCTTTGTCGCTAAGCAATAAAAACAAAGACAAAGAAGACTGATGCGAACCGCTTCACGCCAGCATGCAAGACTGGTTACCCCAGTTTTCACCACATTGCACATATAAGTTTTAAAAAATTATATTAATAGACAATGAAACACCCATAAATCATACAATGGCCACACTTATGAGCCGCTAAGATCAAAAACAGCTACGGTTGGCGCGAACTTCGCTGGCAGGAGTGCTCCGGAATCGAACACCAGCGCTACCTGAACGCAAAAACGCTAAGAACCAATAGTCGTGGCGGGTGATCATCAATATACAAGCGGTATTTAATACTCTGAACGAAATACACGAAGAATGACCACATGGGAGCAAGATCCCAAACTAGTGTGTTGGCGAAGAACATGCCGTATAGGCGTTTTTTTTTTCTCTCTTTCCTGCCGTTCTCAGTCACTTGGGTTCCGTATCTGGGCATACGGGACGAAAAAATAAAACATTTCAACCTGGAATATTTGAAGAAATATAGGTGAGGCAAAACAAGAATGTGTGACAATCACGTACGTATTTCTCGTAAACACCTTCTAGGGTCGTCGAGAGATCAAAACGATGTTTCACCGCATACCAGAAGTGACGACATTCGAGATGGCTGAGCCCTTGTGGAAAAGTTGTATAGGGCGTAGAGAAAGCACGCACGCCGTTTTCGCTCTATTTTTATTATTTTACCACATCTGATTTCAGCTTTGAAAAATATAGAAGTAAAACTTATTGCGAAACTACGTTCGGTCCCCAGTTTTGGGTATGTGCGTTTAAAATTGGAGTTTCGCAAGTCGTGTCCATTTTGTCGCTATTACGGCCGCACAGTGTACGTTAATAAAAGTGGCGTGGAAACACTTATATCTGGGTTGTTTTTCGCATGCAAACGTGCATTTATGTGTTCGTGCTCGCGCGCACTCTTGTGTGGTCAGTAACGTGTTTTTGTGTTTGTGGGCGTTTGTATGTTCGTGGGCGGGGTCGAGAAAAAAATTTCGATGCGGCGTTTAGTTACAATACAGCCTATGTTTCATGATTTAACTGACAGTAGTGGATGACCCAAGCGTTTTACCAGGCTCATGCGTACTCGAGGTTCAGGATTCTGTGTCGTAGTGCTTATTTATTCAACTTCTGAAGTGAAACAAAAAAAAAAAAAAGAGGGGAGGGCAGGGGCTCCACACTCGACAGATTTTTCCCATATTTTCAATTTGCCGAGGCGACGTAGGAAGAGGAACACCGATCGATCAGCTTTTCGAAAAGTTATTTTCAAGATCAATGGCTGCAGAAGATTTCGTAGCCTTACCGCCTGAAAGCCTATATAGGAATCGCACCGTGCATTCTTAGTCAAAATAATCTCAAATGATTGAACAGGACAGAAAACCAGTAAGCGTTGAAATAGGAAAAAGAGAAGAGTAGATTTCCTAGTATTGCTTGCTTTCCAATAAATAGAAAGGAAACACGTGAATGACGCCATTAGGCTGACCCCTATAGACGCTTTGCAGCAGCTGTGCATGGGCGCCGCCATAACTGACCTTCCGTTTTTGTTTCATCTTATTCCCTTTACTTCACTTCATGATTACCACAGCAAGACAGGTTATTGCCATTTTAGTTTGCACTGTGTCCTTCTCCGTAGCATTGGCGTTTGTGTAGGCTCGTCAGCGCCTGCTTCAGTGGATCGGCATATCGGTAAAGCAAGAGAAGGTCAGCTATGGCGGCTGTAATCTGGCGCGTGCGCAAAGCGTCTATATATATTTAAAAAAAAAACAATACTGGCAATTTTGAAAAATTCTTTGACGTTCTATGCTTGAGGCTTTGTTATACACCAACGTCAAGCGTAGCAAACGCGACAAGGCGCAGTCACACAGATTAGGGTTTGTCGCAGATATCAAGCTCCTGCTCGCTGGCCAATAAAACGCGCGCGTTCTGCGCCACGCTGCGTTCACTGCGCTGAACGTAGAAGGGCAACAGAGCCTTTAGTAGCACTCTAAACAAACACAGAAGAAGGATCGTAGATTAAAAAGTCACCAACATAGCGGAACACAGTCGGGATCTGGATCTGAGTACGCGAGAAAGGAAACACAAAATTAAAGTTATTGAATTTTCTTTTTTTTTTATAATTTGGAATGATCGAGATGTTGTCCGGGCTTTCTGCGCGCCTGTAGGCTACTTATGCTCGAACCTGCAAGAAACTCCACAAACAGCATCACGAGAGGGGAGCAGTGGAGCCCTTCATAGATAGGCCTGAATGTCGCACTGGCGCACAGTCGAGGTTTAGCAATCGTGCTTTAGAGGTTGAACGAACCGAAACCCCCTCAGTCATTTCCTGCGGGTCAATAGCGATCCCTTACCGAAGGCGTCTGGACTCGCTCGTTGAGAAACGAACTTACACAGGCATGACGCGCCCAGACTCTCCAGTATGAAATCCATAAATATACGTACAGTCAGAGAACTGCAGCTAGCGCTGCTGGGAAACCAATGTCCCAAGCGGCAGTCGCACGGCTCGCAGATGACGTAAATGACGCGGTGTTTTTCTGCAGACGGGATGATCGAATTATCCGAGGGCACTCCTCAAGCATGTTCGAATTAAGCCGGTTTGCTTCGTGCACAGATGTAGACTTGCAGCGCGTCTGCAGAGAGCTTTTTGCAACGCTAGGTACACTGGCCGAGGTTGAGCAGTTTCGCGTTGCCCTCATAAAGGGGTATTCACACGAGTAAGAAATCCCGGGGATTTCTCCCCGGCACGCGCATCCCACGACGAAAACCTCAGGCTTTGCGATGTGCAAAAGCCTCGCGTTTTTATCTCGTGATGCGCGCGTACCGGGGAGAAATCCCCGGGATTTCTCCCTCGTGTGAATACCCCTTAATAAGTCGTGCTCATTATGCGAGCCGTGTTCATTATGCGGAGCGCGCGGAGGCGGCGGGTAAGCTCCGCATAATGAGCACGGCTCATTATGAGAGCCACGCGAAGCCGCCTCCGCGCGCTCCGCCGCCACCGCGCCGCCTCGCCGGTCTTTGCATTTCAGAGGAGTGACGTCATAGCCACGGCAGACGCACTGGCGCCGCCACGTGCCCACCTGTGCGCCTCCGTTGCGCATTAGCCAAGGCTGACGCTGCACCGAACCGCTTGATAGCGCCTCTCATTCTGTGCGCATAACCTCACGCCACGTATATCCTGGCATAGCCGAGCTAAGCCACCGCATTTTTTTATAAACAGTGAGACTGCTCACCGACTTTTGTACGATGTATTTGTAAAGCGACCGTCCCCCCCCCCCCCCCTTCCCCTGAGAAATTGTATGTATTATACTAGACGCGCGTGCTGAAGGACCATCGTTTACATTCACAGATGTGAATGTTGATTCGCGTCTTTCATTTGTATTCTTCTTTTATCGACAGTCTGACCATATTTTCACATTTCGACTGCGCTACTATGGTAACCTGGAGTATATAGACTGTGTGCAAGGGGCAAAGTCTGACATCGGGCTTCTGTCGCCGCTGGGAAATAGCGGAATAATCGGCTGGCGACGCTAGTAACACTCTTTGAGACACCGGGAAGGTCAGTGGATTCGCACTCCGCGCTAGCAACGTTTTCCTTTCTCTCGTCACGCTTCCTAACATTATGGTGCCTGGAGCGCGTTTCCGACAGGTTCGTGTAGTGTGCTATGCTGGTCATACATCAAAAGTGGACCAAAAGTGGAAACAAATGACGTCACAGTAACGGGAGTGCGTTCCGCGTTTGAATTATGAATGATATTTTTCAATACAGCAGTGCATGACTAGTTTCTTATACGTGTCTTTATTTTAAACGTTTAGAGGCATTTTCGGCCCTTTCTTTTTTTTTTTTTTGTCTATACCCGTTTTCACCTCAAGGGAAAAAAAAATTTTTTGCGCATTGTTCATACACGGTGCGAGGTAGTTTTTATGAGGTATTGTTGTTAGAGGAAAAAGCGATGCTTTTTGCGTTTGAAACGTCTACGTGTTTTTAAGATAACATCGGTCTAATCTACTATTTCCCTACATAAAACTTAATTCTATGCATAGAGGCGGAATCCTGTAATGCTCCGCATGGAGCAGAACTTTTTCTACAACGATTCTTGAGGTTGAAACGAGTATAGTTAAGTTTGGCCAAGTTTTGTCACGATTGTTTCTCACTGCTGATCGCTGCAGTCCTGCCGGCGGTATTGTGGTGAATTTTTGGGCTTAGGTTCCTCATCTAAGCGCGCGAGGATAGATAAAAAAAATGTGGGGAACCGCGCGCAAGCCAAACTTTTTGGACGTTGTGCGACGAACGTTGCACGAGGACAGCAGTAAACTACGATGACCCCTAGAAATTTGCAGATTTCCTGTTTGTAATGAAATCAGTGTTTTATTAAAGCAACTGAACGTCTTCAGAGCATTTGCGTTCCCCCAAACTTATTATAAACAGCAGCGTAACGGCAGACACCTCTTTGTAATACGTCACACATAAAGCCGGTTAGTTGATGGAAACTCAAGCAATCACACAACGACGCCGCTGTTCCGTCGCAATGGCGTATAAGGCCGATGTAGGAATTCGTACGTACGGCGGCCACCCAAACCAATTGTCTCGGCAAACTTTCGGCCGGTGCGTGTAGCCCTTCCCTATTTGTATGCACAACCCGCACTGCATACATATGTTAACGCCGTTACCGCAAGCTCGTTATTAAAGCGAGAAATGCTTTCCCACTGTAGTCGCCTCAGAATGCGGGAAGCAGAAAGCGTGTAAGAAAACTTTTCGAACGAGCTTGTCGAAAACGCAGCTTTAGCAAAGTTTTCCAGCTGCCAAGTTGATTCCAGCTCTCCTTTTAGCTGCACCATGGCATCTTGTTAAGGCCACGTTTATGCGGCGCGTGTTCATCTTATCTCTCCCTTCAGCTGCGTCGCCCGCATCGCTGTAAATACTCCTGTACCGCTTAGAACTAAAGCATAACATGATTTCGACTTAATTCATTGTCCGTGAAGGTGTTTCCATTTTGTTACGCTGGTTTAATGCCCACCCTCTTCCGACCCATTGTTTTGGGTCTGTGCTCAAAGAGCCTCAGCGAGCTACGCTGGCGAGGTCGATGTTACCGTCGGTGCCGCGCTGCCTCGCGAAAGAAGCGATCGTTTTGTTGTTTATTTTTTACTGCGATAGGGGTTAGTGGGGCACTGGGCGTGTTTGTAGCCGTCCAGCGCGCTCCATATTGACGCGAGCCATACTCAGCACTCCTTCCAAGGGTTCCACATTGACGTCACGTCGCGCAACACGTCACCTGTCACCTGGCGTCAGCTGATGCCATGACGTGACATTGTGATGTCAAGTCACGTTGCACAGTGACGCCACGCGACTGAATGACGGCAGGTGTCACCGCGAGTCCCGTGATGTCCTAAGCCACAGACCCTGTGACGTCACGTGAAATTACGTTGTCACGTGACACCATAACGGCACGTAGAAACAAACATGAGACCGCTGATAACGAAAACAAAAAAATAAGAACGTTTTTGCTAATTATTTCAGAAAGGTTCTCCGGCGATAAAACGAATAAAGCTACTATACTTCGTCTCACCCTACGTTGGACTAAAGGCAAAAGCTACGGACCACCAGATCCGATCACGAGCCACTTAGAAATTGCGTAGTATTTCGCTGCAATGCACGTGTCAGTGCCCGCGTCGAATGGGGATGAGCGGACAGTGGTTCGAATTGAATAGCACTGAGTGACTCACCAATTTTACATTGCAAAGAAAGCCACAGCATACAGGCTCCTTGCAGTGTCAAAGTTACAGAAATGATGCAGCACTCTTTGATTCGGAGCATTATTCGTCCACCCATAATCAATGTTAAGCATGTCATAGTTTAACGTGTACCGTGATTGGACCTGGCGGCCTGTCGCTTCGACCTTTAGCCATCGTAGGATGAAACAAAGTATAGGTGGGCGTTAAGCCGACGAAACCACGGGCGCGGAATTAGGTGGAGTTACACGCTTGAAACTTGAGTGCATGATTTTGGGAGGTGTTCTTCAGTGACCATGAGGGGATGTTAGTTTGTGTCAAATAATATTACATAAAACGTTCAGGCAGCTACACTAACGACGGGGAACGGTTTGTGCATACACATGCAGTTTCGTCGTTCCCTGTATTTGAAATTTTGGCGCGCGATTTTCCAAGCATTCTTTAATTACCACAAGGCAGTCCTAGTTTGTGTCAAATAAGATTGTTTGATCGGTTCGCGAAACCTCTCTACAAAATGCACCGTCATCGCTTCCAACGCGCTATGGAATCTTCGTCCTGTCTGTTACTCGGTTTAATACGAAACCCCTAAGCGGACTCTATGGGTTTGCTCTCGCAGGTATAACGTACATTAAGTCGCCCCGCTTCGAAATGACACCTTAGCGGCTCCGACGTTACACCTCAGCTGTCACAGTGTTTCACCTGGCGGGTTGCGTAAGTGTTTACCAATTTCTTTTTTCTTGCTGGTTTGCATGTTTACCAAAAGTATACTATTGGTTTATTTGGCCCTTGACATTTTGTCTATCCATATCCCAGGGGGGTCACGTGACCTCGGGGAGGGGGACCACGTGACCTCGGGGGTCAAGTAACCTTAGGCGGTCACGTGACCTGTGGGGTCACGTGACCTTGGGATGACTTTGAGGGGTCACGTGGGGCTCACGTGACCTTGAGGTGACCTTGAGATGAGTCATGTGACCTCGGGGTGGCCTTGGGGAGTCACGTGACCTTGGGGTGATCTTGGTTACGCCGACGGCGACGCCGGCGGCGACGGCGACGCCGACGCCACTCAAGCCGGATACAGGCGCCTTAGAGCTGCGCTCTAAAAACAAATGCAGCGCGTACGCCACCTTTATATGGATGGTCACTGAATTGATTCCTTCCAAAAATCTCTGCATGCAACATTGCGCGCGTTGCATTATAGGTCAGAATGGAAGCTTTGTCGTGTTGGTAAGGCATGATTATTTAAAACGTACAGCGAACCATTGGAGGAAGTTTCAATGCCCTGACCAGGGAGGTTATAGAGGCAGAGGCGATAACGCGCTTGGGGAAAGAGCGTGTCAGCGCCCTGCCGGTTCTTTAGTCGGCAAAGGAATTAAATTTTCTTTCACGAAGACAACATGCGCGATGCACATGATTGTAAAACTGAGACTGGGACATAGAAGAGAACACAACACAAGGTAGAAAAAGAGGAGGCAACGTCTCAGAAGGTAGAAAAACGGGAGGTAACGTCCGAGTTTGAAACGTTGCCTCCCCTTTTTCTACCTTCTGTTGTGTTCTCTTTTATGCCCCAGTCTCAGGTTTACAATCATGTTCAACTTACACCAACTCGCCTGCACTCTGACTATTTTTTCGGTATGCGCGATGGTTGTGCGGGTTTCAGTAACGTGTTATTGGCTTCGTGTGCTTTCTTTGTTTGATCGTGTATATAGGCTGAGCCTTGAAGGTTAAAGCTTCAGTTGGAAGTTCAGTGGTTTTTTGTCTCCCCCCTTCCGTCGCGCCTGTTTCGCTGTACGTTTTAAATTATCATGCAATCTGGAACCTGTCTGGCATGCTTTTTATTTCGATTGCCCCGTTGACGAACTAGTGCATCTCAGAACTGGATGAGAACAAGGTCAGTGTTCCCATGCATAGCACCCATTTATCTTCGTGGGAGCACCAGTTGAAACACGAACCTCCAGCGGTGGTGAGGGCTTCCCTAAACGTAGCGAGGAGTGCGAGTAAAGCATGCCGCGCCCCCTACTTTTCTGGCGGTGCGGCTGCCACTCTATCATGCTGCATGATCCTACAGTCCAACGATTATTTAAGACACCTAGGACATTGAGACGATGGAGCGGGATGATTGGCCCAGTAGAATTCTTCTTCTCCCTTTGTTTACCTGCGACGAAGCTCTGGCATGTCCGGAGCCCCAAAAACGTGCCCCTGAATTCTATACGTATTGGTGGGCAACACCACAGATTTAAGGACCGTCACATTTAAACAGCCTGCACGCATTTCTATATGACGGGATGTCGTGAATCGAGGTTGCCAGATCGAAACCTAAACTGTGGCGAAAAGGTAGCCCAGGTATTCTGCGCCGCCCTTACGAATTTAAGATTGTTTTGACTTTGAGAGGTTCATTTGGAGGTTCTAATGAACCATGCATATTTCTTGGTTCTCGTTTCCTGGGACTGCTGGTACACGTGTGTGTTTGAGGCGGTCTTCACAGGGTAAGCACTGCACAAAACTGGTTCTGTAAGTGTAGTTCCAGTTTCCACTCTGACTGGGAATAAAACATATCGTTCATCTGTGAACGCTGTAGGAATAAAGTCAAAATTAAAACGCACGAACAAACAAGAAAAAGGGGTAGTTAGACGCAATTCTGTCTTGTGCTCAATCTTGCGACGGCGGTCTTGCGGAATTTCCCCACATGCGGGGCCATGGCGGAAAACCTTTCGGACCCACTTTCTGCTGATGTAGGAGGCTGTGCATCAATTCATCAGTTGACTTTGTTCGTACGCTGCCGAGTAATTGCAGTAAACTGATTGGACGTGGGATCCAAACAAGAACGCTGGAACAATTTGCTCTTCGCCTGTTTTTCTTTGTTGAAAACGCTTTCGTTTTTACAAACATCACACTTCTCAGTATTTCAGGAGAACTACCTTGGCCTTCTGGTGTTTCTCAAGATATTAACCTTCAGCGACAATTTAACAGCTGAATTCGTCGCTGGAACTGCTTCGCAAACTGTTGGAGATCGACTGACCACAGCATTGATCGTAATAATATCAAAATGCAGATAAATGCCGTACGAATAGTCTAAAGAATAGGAACAAAAAATGGCAGCAAGCTTTAGCTTAGAGTCCTATAATGCACAAACTGCAATATATAAAGGGGTTATGAAACGATATCAGGTTGGGATGTTCATGACTTTGCTGAGGAGTACTTGTCCTAGTCTGGCTTAAGCATACTCGCACAAACCGCAACTGATTCAGAAGCTTCTTTGACATGGTGCGATTATGAGGACCAAAAGGGGACTATTTATATCATTCTTTCCTTCGCAAAGCTTAACGACGTAATTGTGGAACCACCCGCCTGTCGACAATCTAGCGCGGCTCATGGATTGGACCCGAGAACTGCGGGAGCACTCAACTTCGGCTCGCATCAATCAATGCCTCGGCGGACACTCGGGTAGTGGCTCGTGTCCAGCCACTGCCGTGATGAGAATTGCCGAAATCTAACAATGCCTGGAGCCCAGTGCACGTTTTCTACTTTGCCAGCCCCAGCGCGTGGCAAGGCTGGTCGTTGTCAGCATAGGATAGGAACAAGTCCATGTGCCCGCTTGTTCTTGCTTCGAATTAAGGGGAGGAATGATGCTCATATTTCTCGAAGGTTTTGGGCGACTGCCATTGCTTACAAGAAAAAACAATTAATACATGTTTATTCGGTTACTGATGTTAGGGAGTGAGTCGTATTTAGTATAGGTGACCCGGCATCAATATATATATGGGTGGTTTCATCTCAAATCGTGCAGGCAAAAAGGGTCGAATTTTTAATTTCGATGAAAAAAATAGATGTAATGGCGCCGTTTCTAAAACCGCAGTCTACACAAACCGAAAGTTCGTCGGATTTTTTTGTTCTCGACTTATGAATTTTTAAAGAGGCCGCGGCGAAAAGCAGTGTTTTTCACACCCGTCGTGGGTCGGATGTTTCGCTTGATCTCCCGCCATGGATTTTCAGTCCACATTATATTATCTTTTTTGAAGCACTCTGTGGACACATTTAAAAGGCTCCAATACCATGAAATAATTTTATGCCTTTTGCTTTTTTCTGTAAAAATGTCCAAAACGCCTCCTCGGTCAATTGTTGACGAAATTTGACAATTAATTACTGGCGATCTGCTTGGGTTACACCGACATTTTTTATGTCCACGGAGAGCCCAAAACACGCTCTTTATATTTATTACAAAATGTCTTGGCTGTATAAAATATCCTTTGCGGTACGTTTACGTTAATTTTATGCAAAAACCAAAAAGTACCATTTTTGAAATTGATTTTCTAAAAAAAAAACAATTTTTTTATTTTTTTATTTTTTGTGCAAATGTAGATATGATAGTTGTCTACACGAAAATCAAGCCTAGAAAGTGTATATTTTGTTTGCATGTTTTATATTTAGGCCTCAATATCGGAAAAAGACGTCTTTGCTTTGCAAGACCAAAGTCAGACATAGCGACCCATGCGTCTCTATGAATTGTGAAAAAGTTTTCTTGAATTTTCGTCTGCATTTTGTAATCAATTATAAACGGATTTTGTGGTATTGAATATTTATGTATGTTTTGATAAGAGCGGGAACCATGAGATACATATCTAACCAAATCAGCAGGCCTAGTAGGCTTTCAATAACCAAAAGGCACAGACGTTGTATTATTTCGATTTATAAACCTTTAAAAAAAAACTAGCACGACTAGCTATTAGCTGTCATATTACTAAGACAAAGAAAGTCACCACATCGTCGATATGTTATATACAATTCTTTACGAAACCAAACACTGGGGCTTGTTCACCACACATCGCACAGGTCACCAGGGAATGTCCTTTCACATCCGTAATACACAAAAGTGGTGACACAGAAACGGTCCGAAACACACAGAGAGTGCGTCATGGAGAGGGGTAGGAAATAAAAGTAAATAAATAGGAATTAAATTGCCCAACTCCGATCTAAACGAAAATTGCGTTAAAAAAAATAAAGTATTTAGGTTCGAGCGGTGGCAAGGCGATAGGTCCACGCCTGGTGGAGAGTCAGACAAAGAAGTCGACGGCACGTAAAGGTAAAACAAAAGAAAAAATCAATAATTTAATAAAGACGGGAAAACTCGGCCCCACGTGGCAAGAACAAAAACCAACTCCCCCGGGCATTCCCTAAACGGGACGCAACCAAATGCGTGCGAACACGCTCTCTACATCACCGCCAGGCCTCTACGCCATGACGAAATAAACCCAACAACTGAACAGTGCTAACAAACAGTTAGTAAGAAAACATTGAAAAAAAAAAAAGTTCAGAAAAAACCGCACCCGAGAAACAAAGTTCAGCGGGGCGAAGAAACACACACGAGTCGGTCCCACGACATTGAAGTCTGGCAGGATGACGGCGTCCAGATAATGCTCGAATCTGTTCCTCCCTCTATTACGCACATCCACGACGGCTGTGCGGAACAGAGGCTGTACGAAAGAAAGTGAAGAATAGATTCGAGCAGGCGATGCGCGAGAAGGTAACCGAGACTATGCTTCAAGCTTCATATCGGGAGAGGAGCTTTCGAGGTAATTTCTGCAGTTACTCAAACTTTCTCTTTCCCTTTCCTTTTTTCAAAAGAACACGTCAGCCGGCGCTAACCTTTCATCTCGGGAGAATCCCACTCTTCACAAACGGTTATAGTTGACAAGGAGGCTGACTTCAACCCAACTAGTCTCCGGGCAGAATACAAACATAAGTATATTTACCAACACGCTCGCTTTAATGTCAGTCTCCGGGCTTTGCTGTTTCCAAAAAAGATAACCCTTTATAAGGACAGAACGAGCGGGCTGGTGGGGATAATTAAACTTAAACACTCCCCTTTCGTTTTCTTCCTCATGTTTAATAAATAACCCTTCGGTGCTATCGGATCTCCCCGGAGAGAGAGAGAGAGAGCACAGCCGTTTCAAGGTAAGGATAGGGCGCTCTAAGCTAGGGCAAACAGGCGGTATCGTTTCACGCATGCACGGATGGCTGGTTTCAAGTTTCCCCACATCCCTAATGAAACCGGCCAATCCTCGTGTGTGCGTCTGCGGGATTTCTGTCCCGCGCCGCCGGTTTTAGCGCGCACGCGGCGTTGTTTTGGCTGGCAGAACAGTTGTTGACCATCGACGTTGTAAGGCCGTGGTGTCCTCATCCTTTCAGGCAACGATTCCTTTGCTTTCCCTTGTGCAATACTCTGACAGACTCCTCCTGGGTGGCTGTCACTGTTCGCCGCGTCAACGACAGAATCGTACCATTTCACTCCTCGTGACACAGGGTGCGCTGCTCGCTTTACTTTCACGGGCCGTCCCATCTAACACAATGAGCGCAAAAGGTCGTGGTCATCTGCTGGCTCTGAAAAGGAGGGACGTTCATGCAGGCCAATGAGGGCTCCGAATCAATAAGACGTCTGCCGACTCCTACACGTTAAAAATTTACGACACCCGCTGGTCTGTTAGGAAGTGTTGCTTTCTCTTTTTGGAACTCCTCCGATGTAGCTTGCCGCCTATAATAAAATTTAAATAATCAATAAATATATCAGGGTGGAAATACTCTATTTCATTTTTATGTGAGAACGTCAAAAAAAAAATTAAATTTTATGTGGGAACGTCAAAAAAAATTTCGAACAGTAAAAACACGTTTTTGTACGATATTGATGCTTAAATGTAGAGCCTACAAACAAAATATACACTTTCTAGGCTTAATTTTCGTGTAGACAACTATCATATCTACATTTTAACAAAAAATAAAAAAAATAAAAAATGGGTTTTTTCAAAAAATCAATTTCAAAAATGGTACTTTTTGGTTTTTTCATAATATTAACATAAACGCACCGCAAAGAATATTTTATACAGCCAAGGCATTTTATAACAAATATAAAGAGCGTGTTTTGGGCTTTCCGTGGACATAAAAAATATCGGTGTAACCCAAGTAGATCGCCAGTAATTAATTGTCAAAGTTCGTCAACAATTGACCGAGGTGGCGTTTTTGATATTTTTACAAAAAAAAAGCGAAAGGCCTAAAATTGTTTCATTGTATTGGAGCTTTTTAAATGTGTCCACAGAGTGCTTAAAAAAAGATAATATAATGTGGACTGAAAATCCATGGCGGGAGATCAAGCGAAACATCCGACCCACGACAGGTGTGAAAAACACTGCTTTTCGCCGCGGCCTCTTTAAAAACTCATAAGTCGAGAACAAAAAATCCGACGAACTTTCGGTTTGTGTCGACTGCGGTTTTAGAAACGGCACCATAACATACATTTTTTTCATCGAAATTAAAACTTCGACCTTTTTTGCCTGCACGATTTGAGATGAAACCACCCATATATATATATATATATATATATAGTTAGTGGGATTGGCCGGGTGGCCGAAGAAAGCCGGCATCGCTAAGCCCCGCAGGCATCGCCAACCAAGTGCGAAGATGGAGCCACGAGCGCTTCTTGGGAGAGTCCCGGGGCATCGTCACCCGAGCGTCAGGCTGAGGCCACAAGTGTTCCCACAGAGGTAAGTACCCCAGGCCTTTGCTAACGCAGAGCGAGACGGAAACCACCACTGCTCGTCCAGAACTTCCACGCTCAGTGTTTAAATCTCCACCTGCTTCCTTCGACACAGACAACACGGGCCGGCGGTTTGACGACTTGTTTCTTGCTTTAAACCCCAGACCGTCCCATCCCGCTTCCGCGAGCAGCGCAGAAACCCAGTAAAAATCTGTGCCTGCCTGCCAGTACAATATCCCCAGCAGCTACGTAAATGTCGTCCCAACAAGGGCGCCTCGTTCCTGACTCACCGGTTAGGAGGCATAACCTCAATCATCATTATCATAAAATCGTAATCGGCGTCAGATGCCTTCGATATTCTTGTTGCTAAGACAATGTATTCTACTGTTCAAACTTGTCGATATGTTGAATAGAAATATTTAAGAACTAGTTGTACAAAGTTGCGTTTTCTATTAAAATCCTTTATTAGTTTTTAATGAATGATAATTTTTAATGTTTTCACTAATTTGAATGAATAAACGGCCTACTAGTGCAAGTGCACGTTTGTTTACATTCACTATTAGAATTACTTTACTTCTGACAATTTATAGCCTAGTTCGAATATCCACACTATATTTGTGAAGGGCAAGGGCGCTATCATTTAACCTTTGAAAAACTCAACAATTTCTCAAAATTTATTTTGTTACATACAAAAATATGCAGGGGCATGCACAGACGCAACTTTCCATGCAGAAAACGTTGCTTCTGTGCACGCCCCGCATGCATGCATATTCAATATATTAATGACTTGGGTTAAGATCTTACCCCCTCCCCCCCCCCCGCCTTCCCCCCCCCCCCTGTGTTTTACTCGCATAAGCATGAATCGTTGCTAAAAAGACGAATAGCGCTCCTCGTAAACAACTGGGACGTGTACCGGTGCAAGCTGTACCGGTGTATATATAATAATATTTTGGAATCATGATTAATACCTAAAGACTTTTGGAGCTAGTAAGAAGACTCTTTCACCGGCACGTGAAACGTTTTCGGCCACGGCTCGCGGGGCCCGTAAACTGTTGTGGACGTCTGTCCGCCACGTGAAGCGTCCCATACTGTACACACCGGATTGCATTGCAGGGCAGCCAAAAAACGTGGCTGCAACGCACGGAAGTTGTCATAATATTCGCGACTTGGCGGTTGTGTAGAACACGCTTTGTCATAATTACTGAATGTTTCATCAGTATACGGCCTTCGAAAGTTTTAACGGGGGTACGGTATCTGAGAAGCGTCTTCGACTGCCGTGTTTAGCGTCCTATCCCTCCCATGCATCGCATACGGTCCCGAAGTGGCCACATGCCATGTATGGGTTACAGAAGTGTATGACGTTACAGAAGTCGGCCTCTCATACGTGTGTCGAGCTGGCTTTCAAAAATGACTGATAACTTCCTTTTGCTTCAAAGTAACACTTTTAAGTAAAACAAGTAAAAGTAGAACAACACAAAAACAACTGATCAGTAAAATGTTTGAATCGTTTCATATAGTATGTTATCATCCAGCACAGTAAGAGGGCTGCAAAAGGTGGCAGCCGGTAATATCTAGAACTGTAATATTGCTGTTACGGATTCGAAATGTACGCCCATAATTCATTATCTCGGTAGCTTCTGTGAACGCGACTGAGAGATGCGGGCATCTTCTAACTCCGATTCCCTGAGACCCTGTCTCCGGATGAATATGACACTGCAATACTTCGCTCTCGGCAAAAGGGTTTATTCACTCACTCATTACCTTGGGGGGCTTTCGGGATCGGGGGACGGTCATCAGCGAGGCCGGGGGAGAGCTCGCTGCCACAGCAGCTTCTCCGAGTCCCAGCTGTGGTCGTCCACACCGCGTCATGGGAACATCGTCGTCCAGGGTCGCTGTCCGGTCCGCTTGTCGAGTCCGCCACTCGACGTAGTGCCCGCACTCCCTGCGCCAGCGTCCGGCGCCGTCCGAGCTCGACTCCCTGACCGGTCCCTTGTGAAGTCGGCACCCCAAGCCTCCTCCTTTGTCTCCGTTCCCCTCTTAAGACCTTCCCAAGTCCTTGTCCCGCCGACCGTCCAATCGGGAACCTTGCTGCGAGCCGACCCTCCGACGTCAGCGCTGGGTGAGGGGGCGCTTGCCCCGTTCCTCCCGGAGAGCTCGGACGTTCCGCGACAGGACGGCGACGGGAAACGGGAAGGTCACGGGGAACGAAGGAGCGCCCGACAGTACGGCGGCAGGGAGCGGCAAGGTCACGGAGAGCGGAGGAGCCAGGGAGAGGGTCCCCACACCTCCCCTCCCTCAAGTCTCGGACCCCGGGGGGCTTGAGGTTGCGTGGTCCCCAGGACCCTTGGCAGGGAGCTCGTTCAGCTGAGTGTCACCGATGACGACGAGCACCCTCGATGATGATGATGGCATCAAACCAAGCAGGTCAGCGGTGAACGCTGATTCACTGGGAAGCTCGTGACCGTCGGAGCACGGTCCACGAACTGGTCCGGAGCACCACAGCTCACAACACGGACGGGCACTCAGGCACACACAACACGCCGGCACTTAAAAGTTCGCTTCCGTCCCTAATGTAACAGACAGCGAAATGCGCAAAAACGAATAGCAGCACGCTATATCAGACAGCGCGACGAAACCAAAATCTTTCGATCGTTGGACATGCCACGAAATAATAACAAAACTTTTCATTTCAATACTAACGGGCAGGCAATCATCAAGAACGTCAAGCTACACGTTCAAGAGGTACTTAAGAGGAAAACCATTCCTTAACTAAAAAGTATGAGCACTCATTGTATACTCAAATCGTACATACGCCCACTAGACAACATTTGCTCCTATCAAACTCAACCGCATTCTTTTAAAACTTTAAGCAATCTACCAGAGCATTAGAACCGCACACCTCTGACCACAATATTGATCTCCAACACACTCGTGAAGAACGCACAGAACCTCAGAAACTAACAATAACCTCCCGTAAAACAGAAACGGCCATAAACCCTGTCCCGTTCGCGAGGTGCGACTCGGAAAAAAACACGCTGCCAACAACCCATGACGGGCACTCATGCACTCGGCGTTCACGCTACCCGAGCTACAAACACGCTACAGCCAAGCTACGCAGCACGCCTTCATCAGAAGGGGTAATCACCTTACTGAGAGGCCGTTGTTCCGTGGTACCGGTTACTTACACCAGTACAAAGGGAACAGTACCTGGATCGTGCGAACAGCAGATCTCATTGGACAGCCTATTTACAAAGCTATGTCCGTAACGTCTGGGCATCTACCAGACGTTACCGCTTCACTGCTCGGAGGCGACCACCCAACAGGAGCGACGAGCGCGTAACGGCGGTCCGCACCGAACCCCGCACGGGCTCGACAACCGCGACAAGCGCATCGACGCACGTTAGAGTTCTCCCCCGGCCAAACCCCGACACCGCATAACTAAAAAGTCTTCCAGCTGATGTCAAGGCCGGCCGGGATCGAGCAATAAAGGTACGCCGTCAACGCGCCTCGCGACTCTTCAACGTTCTCGAATCGAGCAACGTGTCCACATACAAACACAGTAGGTTACGCACAAAGCTCGCCCCCAGCCAAGTCAACACGTCGCATGACTGAAAAGTCTTCTCGCGACCGTAAAGACAGGCAGGGTTCGAACAATGTAAGTATCCCACACGCGCACCTCTCAACTTCCGCGCAACGAGCGCGATACCGAAATGCGAAATAATCTAACCGGCCGGTCTTGGAAATGGACGAGCTCATAAACTATATTTGCTCTGCATAAACAGTTTCCGCAGCGTCGAAGTGTCTACAGCATTTACTGCCGCATTCCAACACCCGCTACCCATTCATGCAAAGGCTGCAGTTTGTACAGCGACGGGCTGACCCAACGCGCAACAGTTATAGGCCGCCGTCGGCCATGCCGCTGCCATAATTTCTAGGCTTCCCGGGCACGTACCCGCCGACGTGAACCGTACGCTTTCCCGGGCCAACCGCGCATCTGTACAGGATAAAACTATGAACAACTCGTCACATCATCGCAAGACCGCCACTCCCCTCGTGCAGGTTTTCACTGCACGAGCCCAGCTCTTTCCCCACCTAGCTGTCTTTTTTCCCCTAAATTTATAATTTCACTCTAGTCCAGGTCTCTGCACGACCAATTACGCTCTATACGCCCTCGCGTCCCAACGCGAACCAAAGCACGGCTGAGAACCGTACTGCATCCGGCGGCAGCGCACAGCGCGCGCTGGCCGCCGCTCCTCCGAAGACGGAAAAAACGAAATGAAAGATTAACTCACGCCTCGAGGCTCAACCATCGATATGGCGGTGTGAGAATCCGGAAGCAACTGTGCGCACAATTAAACGGGATCAACCTCACGACTTTACAACCAGATACGCACGGGTCATGCCCGTCGCGTCACACTGGACTCCACGGAGCATTACAAACGCACAGCCACTGATAAAGTGGAAACGGAAACTCTGTGGTTTTCTGGATTCCGATGTCTACGCACCAGACATCGCGTTTCCGGCACGATTTAGTGGGCTTAGCCCCTAAATGTAGCCTCTGGCCACAAGGTACTCGTTCAAAGCGATCTTGGCCGGAACCACAAGAGCGCATCCCGTACCTTAAAACGCTGTCAATTAAGGACGCTCCAAACCGCGCCGACAGCTCAAGCAAGGCCAACTGGGAGCTAGCATGCGGTCAAACCGAGACGCTAGTCTCCTCCCGGACAAAATGCAATGCGGGAATAATTTCCAAACACAGTCCGTGCAACCGCCATCCGCAATGGGAGCGTTGTCCACCCAGAGCGATGCCTCTCTAACGCGTCCAATCGGTAACAAGCGTTCCAAAACATCACATCGATACGCGAGCAAAGGCGGTTAGGCGCATCACATCCCCCAAACCGTGAGCCGGCATCTTTCCCAGCAGAATTGGACGGCCGGAGGCGTAGGTGGGGGGACGCCCGACGCTACAGACCTCGAGAGGTGCGGTAATTTCGACGCACACAGCGCTCATGCGCAGCAGGATCAACCTGCCCGCATCCAACGGTGCGCTGAACAGCTAATACTCAAAGCGCTTCTCGTAACGGGGATAAGTAAATTCCTGACAGGCTGGGCAAAAGGGTTAATCCCTTAAAACAGCGGTCAAAATCCGCGCCTTTTAGTCAGACAGGCGATAATGTCAGGGCCTCCGTGCGGCGCTCCCGCCACGAAGATGACCCCCAAAAAGAGCGCGAAACAGTGCCCTAATTCAACCGGATACAGGCTAGGAATCGGAATGCCTGCCTGATCAAAAATCAGGCCCCACGTTGCGGCGCCAGTTTATGCGGTCATCTTCTAACTCCGATTCCCTCAGACCCTGTCTCCGGATGAATATGGCACTGCAATACTTCGCTCTCGGCAAAAGGGTTTATTCACTCACTCATTGCCTTGGGGGGGTTTCGGGATCGGGGGACGGTCATCAGCGAGGCCGGGGGAGAGCCCGCTGCCACAGCAGCTTCTCCGAGTCCCAGCGGTGGTCGTCCACACCGCGTCATGGGAACATCGTCGTCCAGGGTCGCTGTCCGGTCCGCTTGTCGAGTCCGCCACTCGACGTAGTGCCCGCACTCCCTGCGCCAGCGTCCAGCGCCGTCCGAGCTCGCCTCCGTGACCGGTCCCTTGTGAAGTCGGCAGCCCAAGCCTCCTCCTTTGTCTCCGTTCCCCTCTTAAGACCTTCCCAAGTTCTTGTCCCGCCGACCGTCCAATCGGGAACCTTGCTGCGAGCCGACCCTCCGACGTCAGCGCTGGGTGAGGGGGCGCTTGCCCCGTTCCTCCCGGAGAGCTCGGACGTTCCGCGACAGGACGGCGACGGGAAACGGGAAGGTCACGGGGAACGAAGGAGCTCCCGACAGTACGGCGGCAGGGAGCGGCAAGGTCACGGAGAGCGGAGGAGCCAGGGAGAGGGTCCCCACAGAGAAAACACACTGAATTAGCATTTTATTGTTGGGAATGTTTGAGAGAAAGAGGAACCTGTGAACAGTTTACAGCTGTTTGAAAAGCAGGTAGTGTCATTGATTTTAACTCGATACAACGCGCCCACAATGCACTGTCTAAATATGCTGGTGTTCTTTTAAAGTTTAACAGACTCTGTATTTGGAGAAGAAAACATGAAGCGGTTCTGATTTTAATTAAAAACACTTTATTTGCTTCTATCCGACTCGAAGTATCAAGAATATCACAGAAAGAAGGCTGTTTCATTGCCGCATCACCTCGAAATACCCCGCCCCTCCGCCGCAACGGGAGAGAGCAGTAAAAGAAGAGAAAACATGACCTCGTGAAAGGTTCCCCGCGCGTGCTCCTCGACTTGAAAAGCCAACGTTGCGCATCGTCGATACTGACCTATACTCCGTTTCACCTTATGTTGTACCGCAGCGAAAACTAGAAGCGCGAGCTCATAGCCTTGGCAGCTGCCCTTGGTGCACGCGAGCTTGTGCCATCGCGCTTGTAGCCTTTCCTGCGGTACAGCACTAGGTGAAACAGAGTATAGTTGGTGATTCATGCTTTTGAAAGATGCCAGCTGAACTTAGGAGCACACACAAAGAAAAAGAGAGAGAGAAAAAAGAGGACAAACGCGCTGCTG
Organism: Ixodes scapularis; assembly: GCF_016920785.2. Lineage (NCBI taxonomy): Eukaryota > Metazoa > Arthropoda > Arachnida > Ixodida > Ixodidae > Ixodes > Ixodes scapularis. The sequence goes on from NW_024609837.1 coordinate 73,314,421, forward strand.
GGCTAGCAACTGTTTGCTGAAGATCTTCCTCCACACCCATTAGTTTCATATCTCAGAACAGATGGATGTGGAAAAAGAACAGCTTTATCTTGAGTAAGTGGTTGCTAGTCCAGCAGTTCCGAGCATCTTTCTACAGAAGATGCAGGCACCTCAGCGAATCCGAGGAGCTTACACGAAGCGGAGACGAAGAAACGTACGAATTTGCAGTTGCTAGTTGAACGACAGATAGAATTGGAATCACGCCTGCTTATTTTATGACATCACGGCTCCTCCAACCAATGACGTTCGGCGGTGGCGAGCAACACGTCTAGTGTTGTTTTTTTTTTAAACAAATGATGGGAATATCTATATTCTTCAGGAAAGCATGCGCCAGAAAGAAGCATTAGTTTATTTTTCTAGACCGCTTCAGCTTCTATTTAAAAAGCACGATTCGTAACTTTGGCTCACTGCCCTGCTTCAAACGAGCTTCCACCCTGGCGGTTTAATTCACCTGCACAAACCGAGTAAGTATAGCTTTCTATTGAACATTTGTTCATGAGGCACACTAAGAGTTCCAGAAATATTTTGATGTACCCTTCAAAACATTTTGACAGATTTCAGAGGTTTGACGAAGTTTTTGAGAAGCCCGCGTACCATTCATGAATTTCTGAAAAGCGTGAAATGTCCGCCATAGTTTATTTAGAGGCCTGTGGTCTTTGTCGCGATCTTTTCCGGGAAAACCCCTGACCCTTCAAAATAGTTTTAACAGGTATGTGGGAGACATCACCTGACCCTTCAGGCTATATACGTCAGGGAGGCCCCTTGGCCATTTTATATGGGAGGGCTGCAACAAACACTTGCTCAATGTAGGATTTCCGTTCTACACGTGGATCTATTTCCTAATGCTGCTGCGTGACAATAAAAAAGAAGATCTCTTAGTGTCTGCCCCGTTTCTGTCACATTTCGGTGCGTCCGGCTTCAGAAGCTCCTCCAGCGAGCGGGAAAGACACCGACAAAGCCGCGTCGACGGTACCAGGCGCGGCACTGTGACCGTGCTCAGGATTTTCTCAACAACGACGGATTTTGGTTTCATGCTCGTGTTTTTTTTATAAGTGTGTTAGTGACACTGTTTGTGTGGGTGTGTGCGGTGAACTCGCTTGGTTTTAAGAGTTGAACTACCCTACACCTCAGGAATATTTCGCGAGAACAGACAGGGTTGCCACGGTTTGTTCTGATTGGGGCACGTGGTGAGCTGGGCTATTTCGTAAGCATTTACCATGTTTAAAACCAAGGGAAATAATGCCCAGAAGAGAACGAAGACCAAGGACAAAGTCGTTCCTAACTTGCACAAGGTATCGCATAACTTAATACAAACAACCCAACAATACGCAGATCCAGCTTTCTTTTTTTTTCAGCACATCAAATATGCACACATAGTGTCCAAGCTGCACTTAAACATTGACAAAGATTCCCAGCAGAAATGTAAGAGACATCATTTCTGTGCCCTGTACCTCGTGCGTAGTGTACAGGAACCCCTCAATATATGTGAGAACGTGCCTAAGACATACTGGACAGTAAATAAATGACAGATTACGGCTGCATAACTTGTCAGTTTGACGGTGGGGAGTCATTTACCCAAACACTTTCGAGCTTGCTATTGCAGTCTAACCCTGTCTAGTATCACTATCATCGTTCATTATGAGAAACAACTCTCCAGAGAAATTTACGAGGCGTGTATCATACAAAGTTTGGGTTTGCACTCTGCAAGCAAGCCTTCAGTTTCAGTACCTGAAAAAGAAGAGTCCCTTTTAAATGCTTCAATGGGCAGGAGTCATCGCCTCTCGGGCTTGAGTGATTGCGCCATGAGCACGTTCCTGTTGGATATGTGCCTTCTTCTGCGTTCTTCTCTCCTGGGTGAAATATTGATTTTCGAGTTTCGTGTTTGTCCTGTCTGCTGTATTTTTGTAGTTTCCTACCTTTTTTTGCTGATTTTAGCCACGTTTGTTCTGATCGCATCTGTTTTCAACTGCATGTGCCTAGGTTTGAATACACGTTGGTTTTAGAGCGATGCTCTTTGGCGCCCGCTTCCGGCTTGAGCAGCGTCGGCGTCGGCGTCGCCGTCGGCTAACCATAACGCGTCAGCGTAACACACCGGCGTGACGCGCTGGCGTGACGCGTTGGCGTCGCCGTCGGCGTAACCGCGAGGTGCTTTATAGCCGATTCACACAACGGACCGAATCGCGATTTTCGTCCGCGGACCGTGTACCACGTGACCGGCACGTCGCCGATTCCAGCGATCCGCTCCTCGTCCGCAGACGCGCGGACTGATAAAGTCGAGCGCCTTTTTCACTCGCGGATGTTTGGCGGGGGATTGACTTGAAAATCATTCAGTCTAGCAACGATACATGGTTTTCCTCTTTCTTTTTTTTTTTTGTTTCGAGACGATTAAAAAAAAACGGCGCATCGTTGTGTTTTCTGCGTTCGCTGGTTCGTTTTGTCACGCGATTCTTGGTTCCACGCGTGAAAGAAACTGCAAACCTCTGTCCGGCTGACGCGACGCAGGTTCCCGTACTTCTCCGGGTCCGTGTCAAGAAGCTCCCCTCAAATCTCGTCTAGTACGCCAGGATAATTCTTGCACGTCCAATCAGGATTTCACCGAGCAAGCCCTCCCTTGTGGCTGTGGTGTACTTGAGTGTTGTGCACGAGCGCGGAGTGCCCGAAGGCATCTCCAAACGCCCCTCCGCGAGCCCAGAACGTCGTCGCTTCTACGCCGAACCCTTCTCAAGCAGGACCATGCCTGTGCCACTGTCATGCTCTGGGCCAGTAAAGCTAGTGGTGCTTCGCGCAAAGTCTATCATGGGATTTTGTCTGGATCTGTACGTAACAGCGGCGTACGATTCTCTATCGCGGTAGGAAACATCCATTTCTCTCTTGGACAACGGTGCCACGGTGCGATGCTGGAGTTTCGCTGCACTGTGGGGTGGCGAACAGGTTCGGTCCGTCCTCGCTGGCGTCTGCTCGTCGTCTCCCTCGTGTGGATGCGCTTGGGAGACGGACGAACCGCGGACATGTCGTCACGTGATCAATCTGTCCGCGGATCGGTCCGTCTTGAGAATCGGCCATTATAGGAAACGCACCATAATGCACCATGGTGACGCGCGCGCGTTGCATTATGGGACGTTTTTGATAATGCACCGCGCGGGAGGGAGGAGGGTGAAGGAAATGGAGAAGGATGAGGAGGGAGGAGGAGAAGAAAGAGGGAGGAGGAAGGGGAGGAGGAGAAAGAGAAGAGAAAGAGGGAGGAGGAGGCGAGGAGAAGGGGCATAACGTCCCCTTCATACCCCGCTCCTCCTCCTAAAGAACTGCGCTCTAATTTGGCATTACAGGGAGTTGTAAACGTCTTTAATTTTTATTGCCTTTTTGAGTGTTGACATGCATGTAAAGTTCAATTTCTAAGATATGCTTCCAATGACGTTCTAAACAACCGAATTGTTAATCTATGGTTCACAGTCATTTAGGCATTCAATGGATCGAAAGGCCTGAAGGTGTGAAGGGTCTTAAACGTCTGAAAGGTCTGAAGGGCTGAATGGCCTGAAGGGTCTGAAGGGCTGAGGAGTCTGATGCCCTGGAGGGATTTGAAGGAATGAGGGGTTCCCGTTACATATTACGACTGAGGGGTCATTTTTAATAAGGCTTTCATGGCTTTTTACAACAAATCTGCAAAAAATCATATAAATTCCACTTCATAGACTACCACCCACATTCAAAAAATAAAACAAACCGTTCACTGCTCAATTTGTAAGAATTTAGTGAAAACCAATTTAAAAAGTTGAAAATATTTATTGACCAAATGTTTTTCTAAAGTAAAGTATTTTTACTTATTTGTAAATTTATGTTATTCGTTAGCCCCACATATTCTCATGCAATAAAAATATAAGTTTTATTATTTTTATTAAAACGTGGCATACAAAATAATTTCCAGTTTGACAAGTTTTATTAGATCAAAATTAGAAGAATGTACACGGGTGTTAACTGTATTTTATAATTGTTTTAGCCTTTGGCATGGGCTTCCGGATTTTTTTGAGTGCGAATACCACAGCGTCTTTGAATAATCCGTGCTCAATCAGATTCTCAAGCGTTGTCTGTAGAATGCCTTTTAAACTAGAGGGTGACTTTGCCTTCAGACAATACGCAGCTGGAGGCGGATTTACCGGCTTCCCGTCGGAATTCCTCATTTCGTAATGGTTTTTATTCCAGATTAACCGCTGAAAGAACATATAATTGTTACCTGCAATGAGTAAAATTACAACAATTATATATTTTGATGAACGTCTACATTGACATAATCAGATTCTGTGAGTGTTCCAATTTAACCTAGAATGAAATTTTGACCTATTGGTCCAATCTTGAGAAATATATCAATTCTACAGTCTTCACATAGGGGCTGTCCACCAGCAACACACTATATCCCCAGATAACCCTCGATCAAATCCTATGTTATGAACGCCTAAATGACGGTTTTTAAATATCTGTATGTCTTAAGCTGTGCGTTATGCGATTGGGGTAAAAACAGTCTCATCTTCTAGAGCAGTAAAATTACAATTTTTTGTTTATCAAAACACCTTTATGGGAAAAAAGAAAGAAAATGATTAATTACTGTTTCAAAATCCTACGAATAGCTGTGTTTAAATTGATATGCGGAAAATGGGTAGGATTTGTTTCATATAAATATTTGTTACTATTTTTTTATTATCGCACGGGTAATAAATAAAATTGATAATAGTTGCTTTCCCTTAGTCTCACTGGTATTTCTTGAGGTTTAAAAATAGAACGAAAATAAAAAAAGGAGTTCAGGAAAGCCGAATTGTAGGCTAGGCGTGCAGGCGAAAAAATTCTGTAGGTCCCATGACGTCAGGCGAAGTGATATTACTTTTCCCGCCAAATTTAGGGGTGAAACTGAATTGTTGCATAAGTCACGTGATGTCAATTTTCCGCTATATAGCGCGAATCTGAATTTGTCTGTAGTTTAATGACGTAAGGTCACGTATTATCAGTTTTCCCGCCAAATATTGTGGAGAATCTGAATTAGTGCATAAGTCACGTGACGTCAATTTCTTCACTAGATTTAGCGGGTACACTGCATTGGTGCATATGTCAAGTAACGTAAATTTTATCGTTAAATTTAGTGGGGGACCTGTATTCGTCTGTACGTTCCTAAATGTCAGGCCACGTGACATCAACTTTCCCGCCAAATATGGCGGGGTAACTGAATTGGGGCATAGGTCACGTGACGTCAATATTACGCTAAATTTAACGGGAAACTGAATTGGTGCCAAAGTCATGTGACGTTAATTTCTCTGCTAAATTTAGCGGGTTAACTGCATTGGTGCATACGTCAAGGTACATAATTTGTTTGGCTAAATTAAGCTGGGAACCTGAATTCGTCTGTAGGTCCCGTGATGTCAGGTCACCTGACTTCAGTTTTCCCGCCAAATTTCGCAGGAATGAATTGGTGCAAAGGTAACGCGACGGAAATGTTTCTGCTAAATTTAGCGGGAGACTAAATTTATTTACGTTCACGTTGTCGCAAGATCGGGAGACGAGCGCCGTAACAGCTATCGCCGTAAAAATGTCTCATTCGCAGATTGCGGAGCTGTAAGCTCTGTGGCAATGTCCGCATTCTCTCTGTTCTGCCTTCAGTTTCGTGCAAAATTTACTCGCTTTCATTGGTGGGTTTTGAGTGATGTTTTATTTTTGTCATTTATGGTAGCAAAAGCCGCAAAATTCTCGATTATAATTGTTATCGTGCCAGCTTTGAACTGTGTGTTATATTTTTCTTTTTTAACATATACATGTTTTGTATACCATTTAAAGCAGAACGTTCTACGCTCTTCTCAATTCATTAATATAATTGTTTTAGAAAGAAAAGTTGAAACGAGGGAAAATGCAGGAATACAAGATCCAGTAGGTTAAAATGATTGAATAATGCAAACAAACTCAAATGGGCTTACCCACCTTCTTGAAAAACTAGCGTTCCCGTGATTGTGGCGTGCACCACATAGACAGTTCCTTCATTGTCCAACTGTGGCAGCTGCAATTTGAGGTCATTAAACTTAACAGGACAACGTAGGGTAGTTAAACTGCCCTTCTTCCCTTTGTAAATCCACTTTTTGCAACTTCCGTTGCGCCAAAACAGAAAAGTTAGACCGAAAATGCGCGACCAGCGATCCTTGCCAAGGTTTATGCTGCGGCCACTCACGGACACAAGGTGGTCAGGCAGTAGGACACGGTACATGCTTCCATTTAATCGTTCATGTAGTTCCTGCTGAACCATTGTTACAACTTTGTCCATAAAAGTGTCGTAGCGTTTCACACCTCCAAGGCGTTGCGCTCCTGGGACAAAAACAATAATCTGAGTAAGCGGCTTGAAAACTGAACTTTTAAAATAATGCATGTATATTTTAAGTGTGTTCCTAAAAAAACGCGGTTCGTTCTTTGAGGACATGTTCAAGTGCACTTGCTCTATGTTAAAAAAAATTTAAATGTTATAGACTTTTCCAAAAAGAGCTTTCCGGCCGCCGTCATTTTGTGACTCACGATTCCTATTAGCCAAAAAGCGTGACTCTCCACCTGCGTTGTGCGTTCGGAGTTCGCCAGCCTTTTTTTTAAAGTGTTTACTTTATTTGCCTATTCAGGATGCTTACACTTTTTCTGATATCCTCAACTATGAGAACCAGGGAATACCTGTGCTCGCTGCCTGCTCGGTCTTTACGGGAAACGAAAGAAGTAAGCGAACGTTGATCAACCAGCGACGAGTGCCGTTCGAAGTTTTCTTCGAAAATTATCTCCACTGACATGGGGTGGTCTGGCAACCTCTAATCGAAGAGGCGAGCGTCACGTCGGACTCCCGTTTTGATCACCGGATGTCACGGTTCCTGGTTTCGGAACCCCATCCAGAGCTCTACAGAGGCCTCTAACAACGTCCGACACCCCTGGATACTACTCTCGGCACGAACAAGCTCGTATTGTCTCAACTGCGACGAAACCTTCACTACTGTTGCGCTAAGCCTAACCGCCCAGGCCAGCGAGACCGGCGCGCAAGCTCGCCGCCCGCCACCAGCCGCGGCAGCTGCCGCGCGCCCTCCTAACAACATGGACACAGCATCATCCGACATGGAATGGAAATTTCAATCCCCGACGCCTCGCCAAGCCCACGCGACTACTCTCGTCGTGAAATTTAACACCAGCATCGGCCTAAGCTCCTACACCCCCCGCCATGTGTCTCAAGCTCTGAGTACCACCGCCCGACTGGTGACAGCTGAATACCACAATCTCCTCATAAAGATACGCCCCGTTCAAAACCTGATCGTGGTCGACTTCTACCGTCAGTCAACCACAGCCAAACTCCAAAACGTCCACCAAATCGTGCTCCACGGACCAACGTATTGCATCAAGTCGTACGTGGCACATGATCCATCCTAAGAACGCTCGAGGTGTAATTCACAACATTACGCAAGACTACAACGACGAAGAAATCAATGATATCCTCTGAGTACAAGGTAGGAAGATCTAATTTCGACGACAGGGAGCCACCAAGACTATCATGGTGACCTTGGAGGGTCCGCGCCTCCCTCGATACGCGATCTTTGCCCTCACAACCTTCCACGACTACCCGCCATGAGTCTGCACCCCACAGTGCAAGCACTGCTTGCGCTTCGGCCGCCAGGCTGATGTAGGCCCTCACAAACGAGCTCACTGCTCCTGAAAAGACTGCGGCCAACGTTTCCCACCAACGCCGGACAACGAAATCCCAGAACACGAATGCATACTCTGCTGACTAAACTGCGGAGCCAACCAGAGTGCAACAACACCAACCTGCCCCACTCTCCCCCAAGCGTATCTCCAGGCACAAATTCAACGCCGCCGAAACCTATGCCAGGGGAAGCCGACGCAACCCCCTCCCCCCAGAAACGACAACGCTCACTGGCCTCGCCTGGAAATACGCAATAGTTCCTCGACACTCGCCAATGAGGATTCTACCCATCAGGCCCAGCAAGACTCGCACAAACCCCGCAATACAAGACAGAGCCCCCCAAAGCACCGGACCCGATACTACACACCGCAAGGCCAACAACGACACAAGCCGGAACCCTCCCCAGGGGACCTCAACCGAATCGACCCTCTCTCCTCAGGCCCCTCGGCCGCCGCTAACCCGGACCAATACCGAAACACCATCATTTACTGGACAGGTGAGGGGCTCAGTGGCTCCTCTTCCCCCTCCCTCCCCCACCCACATTATCACCCCCAGATCAACCACCTCATCTACGGCCTGCAACGCTCCCGCCCCCGGAATACAATACCAATGACATAGTATCCCTCATTAAAATGACCATCATGGGTTTGATACCCAAACCTACAACAACACTAACTGCTCAGTTTCAGCCGCTCATTCCACAAGAAATCAACCTCCAACTAGCCGAGGTGACAGACTGTCTTCCCTGCAAACGCGCACAAACCACACCAGATGAAATGCACTTGGACAATCATGAATAGCCACCACACAGCTTCCGATTATCCCAAGATAAGGCAGTGGAACTGTCGCGGCTTCCGGAAAAAAAGTTTTTTTCACCCAAAATATTCTCCACCATAAGTGTCCCCAGATATCATCCTCCTCCAAGAGACAATGGCGTTTTTTCTCTCCCTGGCTACGATCATTGCTGTTAGCCATCCATCCCCCGCATATCATTCTAGCATCATCCTGCTCCACAAGCGCCGGGCATGACAGTAACGCATGTGCGCAAGCACCACCCTACAATTCAATACGACGCAGCACACATGAACACCTCCCACATGGAGCAGGTGCACACACAAAGCATCATTAACGGCATCAAAATACACATCATCGACACCTACTGGTCGCCATCGAAACAACCCGACGTATTTCCTTCTTGGCACCGGTATCCGCGGCACTGGCTCTCTTCACGCCAGCACTTCATAGCGGGGGACCTCAGTGCCCCCACTATGGCTTGGAACTACAACGGAACCGAGCCAAGAGGCCGCAAACCCGAGAGTTTCATGCAACAAGAAGCCTTCACGCCCCTCAATAATTTCACGCTTCCGACAAGAACTGGCAGTAGCAAAGAAGTCGATGCGAACCCGGACCTCACGTGGCTCAAAGGCCCGGACAAGCCACACTGGTAAAATACCGAAGAATCTCTCAGAAGTGACCACTGCATTATTCAAATCACTCTGCGGATAGGCCTCGCAAGTACATTACGCAGGCATATCAGACAGAACCACATCACTAACTGGCATAAAGCACGCCTCGACATGGAAAGCTCACTAACACATTGTCCTACCCGGAATGGTTATCCTCCCTCCAGAACGTCTTTAAAACCCACACAAAGCATATCCGCTCCACCGAAGACTACCCTGCGGTGGATACTCACTTGGTCTCCCTGTGGACGCGCCGGCAAAATCTACTCCGCAAGTGGAAAAGGCAGAAAAATAACATTAACCTCTACCAGAGCATTCAAAACCTCAATTATGAAATCACCAGCTATGCACTACAGATCGCCACGGATCCATGGCTCTCGCATTGCGAACATCTATCCCAGCAGCTTCGCAACAGGAGGATATGAAGCATACTCCGCTCCCCCCTCGGGAGAAGTACTCAACAAAATCACCTCGCCAAGCTCAAGATAAACAACTACACCAAAGGCCAATTTACAAAAGCACTTCGGGATACCTACTATCCGGAAAACAACCAACAGCCACCCCTTCTAAATCCGGAAGCCACTGAAACACACGAAGGCATTCAGTGCGACTTCATTCTCAGAAAATTCAAAGCAACCCTTCGAACACTTCGGCGAAATACAGGTCCTCGACCGGACAACACTCCGGAACCTCTCTCCTCAGGCAACTATGGACCTACTACAAAATATCAATCAAGCCTGGCGCACAGGGATCCTCCCCTCAGAATTGAAGGAAGCTAAGGTCACTTTCCTGCCCAAACCCGGTAATGACCCAAGTATTATCCCAAAACTTAGTCCAATTTCCATGACCTCCAGCATACGAATGGTCATGGAAAAGATGATACTCACGAGACTTGAATGGCACATTGACCACACTCACCCCCTGCCATCAACCCAAACAGGCTTCCGACGACACATGAATGGCCAGGGTATTGCGCTTTGGTTGCAAGCCACCACTCAAGTATACCCAAGTGCGGCGGAGCTGCGTACAATCGTACCAGTCGATATTAAGAAAGCATTTGACAATGTCGAACACGCCAGCTTACAGCGGAACCTTCAGCAGCTTGGAATCTGCGGCCGACTATGCAATTGCGTCCAAGCCTTCCTCGCGGAACGGACGATACGTATACTCGACAGTGACCGACAACTATCAGATCTCTTCCCTATCACTAGAGGCACGCCAGAAATATCCATTATTATTCCGATGTTATTCAACAGCGACATCATGAACCTACCCTCCGAACTCGGCCGCATACCTCATATTCATCGTGCCTTATACGCTGATGATATCATTATCAATTGCAACGCAGGCAATCCTGGAGAAGAAGAAACGGCACTCCAAGAAGCTTTCGATACAATCGAAACTTATGCCAACAAAATTGGTCTATCCTGTTCCCCCGAAAATCTGTATATATTGTCATCACCGACGAACAAATCAAACTCAAAGCTCAGATTCAACGTGACCTGATCAAACTTCGCCTCCACGACAAAGCCATACCCCGTATGGCATGTATCCGCGTCCTCGGCTCTGTTATAGCAAGAGGATCTTCGGCACACAATATAGCTCCACAATACCCTTCGAAATATTAATCAGATGAAGAACATCCTCCAACGCATTACCCGCGGGAACAAAGGAATGACTGAATCTGCCCTTCGAGGAATATTGGAGGCTTTAATCTAAACCCGAGGACCGTACGCATTACCGTAAGTCCGGCTGACAAACACAGGACGCAAGAAGTTAGAAGCAGCACTCCGTCTGCGTCTTCGAACGGAACAAGGTGTGCCCAAACATGCACTCAATCACCCCACTGAAGCCACAGCCCTTCGTAACAACCTTTAAGAGAGTCTCCGTCCACCTTGAAGCCCAACATGTCCGCCTCAAAACCACAAAACAAGGACAAGCCCTCCCTCAGGAACTAGGCCACACTGTACCCCCAGTGTCATCTCCCCCTTAGTTTACACCCAGGCAAATGATACGACTCACGGTGGCGCCAATACCCAAAGATATGAACCCCGTTCACCACTCTGCCCGTCGCCAGATAAAAGGACTCCACTATGACCAAAACGGCCCTGGCTTAAACTACACCGCTGCCAATTTCCACGAAGGTACGGCATATACAACCGTCCACTGTACAGCGGGAAAGACTACCCACACGCATACTTATGTCCCCATGGCAACAAACGCAAAAGAACAAGCGATTCTCGAAGCCATCACGCTGCACGAGCACCCCACGACGGATGTCCTACATCGCACGATCAGCCAAGAAGCTCTGCGTGATATTGAGCTCAACACAATACCCCCCACATCACTACAAAACTGCAGCGCTACCTACACCTCCATCTCCTCATCCATATTCGCTTAGAATCGATATCAGGCCGTCAAGGCATCACTGGGAATGAAGCGGCTTATTCCGCAACCCGAAACAATCAAGATCCGGGTCCCGGCAACCCCTGGACATCTGCTCCTACTACTCGAGCTCTTGCACGACAACAGCGGCAAGAACGCCATTCACGTCTTCGCACGCTGCGGCATAACGCTCGCTCTCTACCCCTCATTCCGCATGCCACATCTCGACAGGACGAAAGCATCCTTAAACAGGCACAAACCAACACTCTCCCTTGCGACCTCTTTCTCCATCATGTCATCCAACAAAAGGGCTACCCCCAATGCAAAGTCTGCGGGGGTTATTCCACTCCCGAGCACACCAACTGGACATCGCCGCGAGCAGCTAAGCATTTCAATAACATATCCTCCCCATTTTACATCCCCTCCCCCCCTCCTGGGAGCACTGGGACACTCCACCATTTGAACTTCAAGCCATCCATTGGCAACGATTTCTACAGCACATTAAAATCATCCACGATTAGACCTCGTAACATCCAAAGAGCCTCCCGGAATTTTTTGTGCCATTAATAAAGTATTCTCTGTGTCTCTCTCTCCGCTGACGTAATCTCCGAAAAGCCTTCCCGGCTATCTTAGCACAAAATAGCTAATCGGGTGCGGGCTAAGGGACGGAGGAAATAAAGGACCTTTACTTTGCTTTGGTACTGTGAAAAAACAAGCTCTGTTCAAAGCGTGCCTCAAAAGGCAGCTGAAAGAAAATAAAAATTGAACAACCTGTTAGGGATACGCGTGTCAAAAAGTAAATTTTACGCGAAAAAACTATTTCTTAGAGGGATATTGACAGCGTGAGACTTATTTTAAATTCTGCGCGCAAAGTCCATAACGTAACGGAATGATCATACACCCTTTCTACCTCAACGAGGTGGTCATACACTCTCTCCACCTCAACGTAATGACGAAGCTCATTCAACTCTGATCCACGCGCTCGAAATGCCGAGAGAAACGACAAGTGGAAAGGAGGTGACCAAAGACTAAATCACGTCTCGCGCCGTCAATACTGCTCCAAAGGAAAATTGTTTTCGCGTAACATTTTGATAGGAAAAAGTTTGAAATTGGTTTTCACGCATGTATTAGGAAAACAAACCATATACAATATAAAGCATTTTGATGACAGGTAAAACATTTCGAATACCCATAAGCGATTTCTCAGTGTTACAATTTTTGGCATTTGCTTTTAGGGTGCTTCTTGACTCTTGAGCGAGAGACGTAGACCCGAGTGCGTCTATAGACCTTTTTCGCAAGCGCGCCGCCATCTTGAATTGTCGTCACTTCCAGTATGGGCGAAAACATTGTTTTGCCGTCGCCTCGCCGATAGAAGGCATTTAGGACATAAACGTAACCGTCACGCATTCTCGTTTTGCCTCCCCTCTATTATTTTACTATTTGCAGGTTGAAACGTTTTGATATTTTTTCGTCGCCCATACCGGATATGCCTACTTGACGGTCGGGGTGCGAGAGTAAGCGGAAAAGATCTATAGGGAGTTTTTGTAGATCGTTTCCACTGTCCCGCAACCCATTCTGCAAGTTGCTACGATACCCGGAACTCTACGATAGAGGCCATCAGCGCGCATGCGCAGTAGCGGCCTCCTTGTTGGTGAGGGCTTAGCGGAGGGGGAAACACGGTCTACGAAAACTACAATGAAATCACGCCGCCGTATTACCGCTCGGTATTGCACGATGCCAGCCCAGACGCTTAAAGTCTTGCAAACTTGGTTCCTTTGCACATGCAGTGCTCATACCTAATGTCGGCAAGTGGGCGCTTGCTTAAACAAATTGTTTTGATCATCCTGATAATCTAGGGGAGCACAGCACGTGCCATGTGTGCATTATGTGTGTGTTATCGTGAGGGATGCTTGGCTACGAGGAGCATTGAGTAGCTTTGCATGCGTTGCACACATGACTTACTCATATGCTCACCGGCTTATTAGAATAATCAACAAATTTATTCAAGATTAGAGTGTGAGGAGCATGCCTTAAGGAAAATTTTCCACGGGCTCTGCAAATACACTCTAAAAAACATGGTCTCAAAGGACTAAAGGCAGCATTTGGTCCTCTGAACTCTCATTTGCTCCCCGAAGAGACCATCTCGTTTGAGCTAAAGGTACCGTGCGCAAATGCTGAGGACTAACTGCACTCGGCCGGGACTAACCGAAAGGCGCGCAGGAGCAAAAGCATCCGTGGCAGCAAAAGCAGCGAGAGGCGCGGGGGTGCACGAGCGCGGGAGCAAGAGACGCGCGGACAAGATGGCGGTGACAGCTGCATCGCCGATGGCCAGAGTAAGCGACGCACCTATTGTCTCGGAACGTAGGGGAAGGTATACACAGACAATCGTAGCATCAAAAATTGCAGGAGTGGCCATGTTTAAGGGTTGGAGCTCACTTTATAAAGATCGTAGCATCAGTTCCAGCACGTCGTGGAAGCTATTGTTGATGCACTGACCATGCGGCTTTTGACCGTTGTCCTGGCGGCCTTCCCCTTGGCATGCTCCGAAACGTGCTTAGAAAGCGTTTATATTTTATTTTTAGTTTATCTGGGATTAAAGTAGCCGCGTAGAACGTTTAAAACCGTTTCCCAAGACAAAAAGATTCATTCTCTTTTCTTTTTGTATTCTATACAACCTGTGTTGTTGTTTTTTTTTTCGCAAGAGAAAATGTGGTTGCCACGGCGACACGCACGCACAAAGTCTATGCGAGGAAGCGAGAACATGGCTGCCTATGGGGACGCTGTTTTTTAGACTGTCACAAATAATTACTGCGTGTACCATTACTTCTTTGTAAGAGACACACTCCTTGGAAAGTTTAGCAACAATACTGGAGAACAATATTGGTGCGAAAGCAGCACCGTATTTGTAACATTGCTCACGGTTGAGATGGTCCCTGACCAAACGACTCCTTTCATATGATCAGTATAAAAGGCGCAAGGGTAGCCTTTGGAGGTGGCGATTGAGTTAGCGTTGAGATTAAAAAATTACACCATCTTCCCGAGGGGAACCATGGGGTGATGCGGAGCATCGCGGATCGTTATTAACGGTGTTATTAACGGTGTTCGTAACGTTGTTGAACTTCACGGTCCCGAACCTCAGGTTCTGCTGCTCGACGTTCTCGAACCGCCGCTGCTGCACGTTGTCGTAGTTCAGCATCCGCCGCTCGACGTTGACGAATGGACGCCGCTTCTCGTTGCCGTAGTTCAGGGTCTGCCGCTCGCTTCAAGCGTTTGCGCTCAGCATCGCGTGCCCTTCGCTGCGCAGCTTTGTCTTCAGTGGACGTAGCGTTGCTGTTAGTTTGTGGGGTGGTGCTGACGCTTGCTTGCGCCAACCCACTAACTGACGGGACTGTTGCTTCCATCACACTTCATCGGAAGAACGGAGCGAAGTGGAGTCAACAGCGGTGAACTGAACGCGCGCAGCGCGCTAACGCTGCTTATATTCACACTTGAAGGAGAGGAGACTAGAGGAGGAGAGTTGCGCATGCCCGCGCGGTGTGAGTAGAAGCGAACGCACGCGAAGTGCACGCAGCTGGTAGAGAGAGAGAGCGGAGAGGGTAACGCGCAGCTGTTGGAGAGGAAGAAGGAGGAGAGTTGCGCATGCGTAGTGTGAGCGCAGACTACGATGCCGCGGGGCATAGACCCGAGCAAGAGATGCTCCGCATCTAAAAGAATGAATTAGTGTGTCATCGTGTGTGTGTTGTGCGTTCGTCATCTGTGTTCTAATTCCTTGTCTATGCTAAATAGTATAATACATGGGCAAATGTGAAATAAGCGTTGTTCATATGTGAATGTAATGAGCGTGGAAAATATCTACCCCAGCGATAACATATCCCAGCACTTCAAACCTCATTATTTTCAGAACCATCATACATATCGCCGCGCCCCGATCATCCACTAAAAGTAGGAATCCCCTACTGCATCACCTCCACCTCTCATGCCTCCTTCCTACCCCTGACCTCCGTTGACTGGAATCGCCTTCCCGCATTCGTAGTCTTACTTACTGACGCTGCTGATTTTAAAACCGCCATAACTAATGTTCTTAATAATGTTCTATAGCGATTCTGTACCTTGTGTTTTGTTTTTTGCGTTTTGTTTTCATTGTTCACTTTATATTGATGTATAATTCCACTCTTCTCTGTAATGCCTTCGGGCCCTGAGAGTATAACAAATGAAATGAATGAAATTTTTTTTTGACCATTTTTTTAATTTGACGTTGACTAGCACCACCTCAGGTGTGTAAGGATACAATTTAGTAATAAATGAGGTAGGGGCGCAACATTTAGTCCCAGTGACATAAATCCAAGGGTGCAAAAGTTTATCCGGGGGGTCCAACCTTGAGGGACTAACGGTAGGGGAGAAAAGGTTGCTCCCGTTACCGCTGCTAACCTAGGGGACCAATATTTGTGTCAGCGTGTTTTCGCCCTTGAAGGAGCAATACACGCCCCTTTTTTTCTTTGAGTGTACTTTAGGTGTTGTTTCTTCCGAGGGTGCGTTAGCGCCTTCAGTCTTTTGTGGTCTTGGATCGTAAGGAACCCTTGAGGTAACTAAAGTAATCGCTGTGTGGTAAGTCGTGACGTTATACGCCCACTACAATACCCTTTGGTATGTTATGACCTGCCCCGCAACATTGTGGGATCACGAAGGGAGCAGTGCTTCGTCATTCGGGAGCCAGCTGCGCCGGCCGGCGGTCACCTGCTTAATCGGGTTCCCATGAATTAAGTTTGGTCGTGCTGTTGGTGCTCTCTTTTATCTCCTCGAGGTGCCGAGTAAAGGCACTTCAATCTTAAAGTCTAGAAAAAAAAAAAAGCCGAATAAAGGCGTCACGAAGAATCGAATCTGGCTGCGATTCGCACTGTTCTGGGTTCGATTCCCACTGAGCCGCTAGATAAATCTTGCTTTTTACTGTTAATTACGTCGAAATATCTGTTTGCATAACAAATTGTTACTCATAGCTTTTTTTATGCTTATGCATTGCTTATTATAGGCTGAGTTTGCATAATGTTGGCTTCTGCCAACGAGGTGGAGGGCCTTAGAGCGATACACTGTCAGCTGAAAGTGACCCCAATTGACCGCTGCCATGTTGCACATTTTGACCACTAGACACGCGACCTTATAGTTTTACGTCCAGATTTTAACGAAGTACCGCGCACAAATAATTGCTTATTGATCTTTAATGACAGTACCGACTTGATAAGTTATGTTTCGCTTGTTTTTACTTTTGTTGCTTTTACAGCAAACACTTGGGCAGCTTCGCAATGCCCTCAGCCGCGGCGATTTAATCTGGGTTTTTATCACACCTAGACAATCATCTCTGAGGCTAACAGTAGTGAAAAAAATAGTTTATCATGTTTTTTTGTTTGTTTGTTTTTTGCAGCGATCGCAATACAAATCTAGGCTCAGTTTAGCGTAAAAGCCTCATAATTCGGCACGGTCACGTGTCTAGTGGTCAAAAATGTACAACATGGCGTCATCCAAGTGGGGTCCCTTTTGCCTGGTGAACGCTCTAAACCCCTGTACATCGTTGGCTTCTGTGCGAAACATTTCGGTCTCACTCGAGCGTAACTCTTTTTGCAAGAAATTCAAACGACAAACAAATTTCGTGTTAAAAAAAAAGCAAAAAAACACGCCGCTTTGTGTTTTTTTTTTTTTTTTTTTTTTCAGCTGCCCCATTGGCGGACAGAGTGCGTTGACGCACACGCCGAAAATATTTTGCTTCAACTTGGTTGGTTTCGGTTTAAACGTGCACCAATTTAAAAATATTTTGCGATACAAATACTGTAAAGGCCTTATTTTTTGCGGGCTACATGTTTCGCATTTTAGGTGGAAGCTGTAGTTTTGGAATATTTCGCGGGTCAAATTTTCGCGACGCGGTGGGATCTCAATAGAGATTTTAATGTGTTTAGATTTGACCGGAATTGTTCGGGGAACCTGTTTTGCGCGAATTGTAGGCGATTCGCAGAATTCGCGAAAATTACGTTTTACCATTTCTTTAAATTACCCAGGTCTCGGGCGTGAAAACCAAGAAGCATCAAAACGTGGAAGAGAAAGGCAAAGTGATAGGAAGACAACTTCTCGCCTACAGCCAAAAGGTTTATTCGGTAAACTCTCCTCTATACCGCCCCTCCCAAGGTCGCCAGCCCCCGCACACACACCCTGGGAGCGAGGGTATATAGGAGAGTGAACTGAATCAACCTTGTGGCTGTGTTCGAGGCGTTGTCTTCCTATCACTTTGCATTCTCTTCCACGTGTTGTTGCTACTTAGTTTTCTCGCCCCAGTCTCGAGTAATTAAAAGGAAATGGTAATGCTACACCAGCTCGCCTGCGCTCTCACTCTTATTTCGTAAATGAAATCGTTTATTTTATTAACTGATGGAACAGTGACACTGAGCCGCCTTAAGAAACACGAAGTGGTTCGAGCCTCAGTCGCGGCCATTTTTACGAACACATTTGGTGCATCTGATTAAGTTCATCGTCAATTTAAGTTAGGTTAGGCGTTTGCTCACCCTTAAGCTGAGGCTCCAGTGGAATATACGCCCTCGTTGGACCAGTCATACGCCTTGCTTTCGCCTCGTCATCAAGCCTTATCTGTACCCACGCACTGAGAGCTGTGTCAGGTGATCAGAGGGAGGCGGCTGATTGGTCTGGCGGGCACGTAGCTCCCACCGTAGTCTCAGTCTAAGGGTGAAAGGAGTTAGTGCTCAGTGAGGGTTATTACTGTCTACGGCCGTACTCGAAGACACTAGATTATGAAAAAATGCATGAATGCATTGTGAAGAAGCAGATCGAAAAATTAATTAACATTGTGCTGAATCGGGAAGAACAGATGAACTAAGAAATTTACTGCCCACTGTTTGGTTTTTGTGACCGTAAGCTTTTTTTCAACTCCGCAGATTGGAATTGTCCCTATAATACGAAGATAATCTATGAAACAAGAATTATTGTCTTGGCCTCTTTTCTTTTAAATATTTAAGTATTTGAGAAATATTTCAATAGTCCGACCTAGGCCGAGTACTGCAGTGATTTAATTATCGGCCTTGGTAATGTAATAATAAACAACATTTCGAAATATCAGCCTTGGGAAATAAACGATTTCTCATATGCAAACTTGCTTACAACTTACTCAAACATGGCCTAAGCGACTGACCCGTTCAATTCGGCCTGACATTTTGCTTTCATAAAATATCCCAAGTAATATTAAAGGGCGAATAAAAAAAAGAGACATCGAAAAGTTTTGGTTGAATTCGAACGCTAGACGCCTGTCTAGAAAATTCTTTATATGTGTGAATGCACTTTGTTAGTCTTGGTGTCGCCAGCCAATGAAAGCAAATATTTCTTTGCCATCGATGGGCTCTACTTCGCCTTAGGGTATGCCATTGCCAAGTAGAGATAATCTTGCCAGAAGCCTAAGTGAGCTCCCCAAGTATGCCCTCTGTGGGTCCCGCGGAGGGGGTGGTCCATGCAGACTGCTTAAGTACGCCCAACGTGGATCGAACGAGAGGTGGCCATGTAGGCTGTTCAAGTAGGTCCCCCGATGCTACCACGAGGGGTGGCCCATGCAGGCTGCTCAAGTAAGCCTCCCGAGGGTACCATGAGAGCATCCGATGCGGGGTACCCCTATGGGCCCCCTGTAGATCACAAGGGAGAATCCGAAGTGGGCCTCCTGTGGGTCCCACGAGGGAAGCCCGGTGGGCAGCCCAACTGGGACCGTCTTTGGCACGAGTCGCAAAACGGACGTGGGACCCACGTGGGCTGCCCACAGAGGACCCATGTCGGCCTCCCTTTTGGAGCTCACTTTTTGCTCCCTGGGTACATTTGACTGCATTATGAAGACAATCTTTCGCTGAGTAGAGTTTTTTCCATTGTGCACCACAGATGTTAGCCTTGGCGAGACCAAGCTGATAAGCGCGCCGCGCAGGCACTACCTTGTATGCCTCTTTCGCAACGTGTGATTTCAACGAGGCGAGTGGTCACAAGGTGTGACTTCACACGCCCCTCGCCGACACGTTCTGTCAGGAGTGCGAATCTACAGAGTTGCTCTGCTACACAGCACAGGAGCTGCAACTGACCCAAGTTGGAGCCCCACTGGGACGTCTTATGTCATCTATTATTTTCTTGTGTTTCAAATATTCATTTTTTATTATGTTTTGCTTATTTTTTTGCACCTTATTATATAACTTTAACATCGTATAACGCTCTCAGCGTATTGCTCGTTCATGACGCTCATTCATGACGTTCGTTCATGACGCTCGTTCATGACGCTCGTTCATGACGCTCGTTCATGACGCTCGTTCATTACGTTCCGTTATGACGCTCCCCATAGCGCTCGTTCATATCTCGTTCCTGAAATTGCTCCATGACGCTCGTTCCTGACAATTTTTTCATAAAAAATGACTCAACATATTTTGAGTGTAATATAAAAATATATGGTACTTACCATTAATGTGGAATTTAAGTACTAATAGCAGATAAAGCGGGAACTTTGTGATGTAGCTTTGGAACATGGCACTTGATTGTGGCAAGGTATCTTCTGAAGGAGCAGAAAATATATCTGAGATGAAATATTTCAATCACACATTAAACTCATGAATCTCATTTACATGCACATTAAAAGGAATAAATGTTTCATAAACACGGTCACAAGTCTCTTGTAAAAGAGGGCTAACGCTCCTGAAATGTTTGACATATTTGAAAAAGGTTTTCCGAATAAAATTGTAATCTAAATTTTACAGTCGAATCTAGAATTTTGTAGTTGGTTATCGTCACGTTTTTACAAGTACATCTACCTGCGACTTTTGTTACAAAAATAGTGACCTACTACTCTAAATAGAAACAAAAAAGCAAGAATCTTGATTGATAACAGGAAAATATCATGTTAGTTAATTTATGATAACCTAAGGCGCTGGGTTATAAGTGTTTTTGATTTCGTTGATTGCTGCCTTAAATCCCCCGCAAGGGGCCTTACAAAAGTGGGACTAAACATCAAAATAAATATTAACTGGCACTAAGAAAAATGCAATAAAACAGTTGTTATGCTTTCAAAATTGCAAACATTTCAACGAGAACATATGAAAACGGGTAGTGTATAAGGTTACAACAGTATCCTGGAGTGAATTCCACTCGGCAAGTGATAAATGGCTGACAAAATTTAAAGATGCTTGTTCTAGGAACAGTGAGATGAACTTTGCATGGGTTGGGGGGGCCTATGCGCGAGGAAGTATGGCTGTCACCTTGACTACGTGGATCTTTATAAGATAGTAAATAATTTAAGAGGTGATAGAGAGCTTACAGACGAGACTATTTGCGGTAATCAGTCAAATAATGATGATAAACTTGTTACTTTTGTGTGTTTATGCTTATGTAAGGTCAATAAGAAACCTTTATTTCGTCTCAAACTGTAGGGTGTTCTTTTTTTAAATTAAAATAGCAAGACGATAACCTCACTTAAACGATCCTAACATAAAACATTTATCGGTGAATGTTTACTTACACTCCGTCTCATTAAAACCGTCCATTACAGCCAAAGCTATAGGCCTTTGCAGAAAGAGCCCTCTGTCCACCGCCATTTTGCGACTCGAGCGACCCCTATCAGCCAAAAATTTCTGCCACCCGCCTGAGCTGTGGAAACCCTGTCAGGGAACATGCATTGTGCATTCGGAGTTTGCCGGCTTTCCTTGAAAGCTTTTGCTTTATTTGCCTCTTCAGGATGCTTGCGTGTTTTGCGTTATCTTCCACTGTGAGAACCAGGGAATGCCAGGGCTCGTAGCCTGCTGGGCGTACGCAGGAAACGAGCAAAAAGAGTGAACGTCAAGCAGCCCGCAACGCGGGCCGTTCGACGCTCTACGAGGATTATTTCCGTCTGGATAATCTCCGAAATCCTTTCCGGCTATGCTCCCGGTCTTGGCGATAAGTTGCCGATAGTGTCCGGGGTATGGGGAACTGAATAGATACGTTCGTTCATTTGCTTTAGTGCTGTGTAAAAAGGCATCAGTCTTCAAAACGTACCTCAAGACAAGCCGGATTCTGTCCGATCGTCGAGAAGTGACTATCGTCGACACGGCATTCTGCATATGCTGTGTTACTTGAAACCTTTCTCAAATCCTGTTCGGATAACGCGACACCGTGAGGTACGTACGGTATATGTTGTTCGATTTATGAGACTCGTCGAATTTCATGTTGTGAACGGGGAATGCCCATGCAGTTCGGCTATTCTGTGGCGTGGTCAATATATTTTAGGCAGTTAATACCTTATTAAATTGACACGGCTAAGTGTATGGTGCCGTTAAAAAGATCGACAAAAGGTGAAACTAGTATTCCAGTTGAATTTGTTCTGTCGCGCACGGACTCGCCAAAAAGGGATTTCATTCGTTTGTTTTTCTTCCCAAAAATAATGCAATGCTTTCTTAAAAACTCAGAGAAATCCTCTTCGCCATAGAGCACAAAAATAATAAATAAAACGGGGCAATGTTGCCGCCAACAGCGTCCGGAATTCGCGCGACGCAGGTTGCCACAGCCTACTCACGAGAAAACCCACAGCCCAGTGCAGTCAGGCAACACCGACGTACACTCTCAAAACCAAAGACGCGCGCTGTAAATCGCTTCATTCGAGACTGCCGCTGGAAAGGTCTATAGGGGCGAGAGCGTATGCCAAGCTGTTCAGGAGGAGGGAAAGGAGGAACGAGAGAGAAGGGCTGGTATTTCCCCGTTCGTCCTTTCCCTCTTCTAGAACAGGTCGGAATGCACTCTCTCCCCTGTAGCTTTGGCTGTACTTCAAGGTTCTAATGAAACGGAGTACAGAGTGTAAACGAAGTCGCAAGAAGCAATTCATGTTTAGTTTCAGTTAGATTCTGATAAAAATAAATACTATGAAAAGCCTTTTGCTGAACAGGGCTTGTGAGAGCGTCTATTACTTTTTTCTTACGTTTCATAACTATGGGGATATTTAGTGGCAGGTTTATTCAAATTTGCATGGACTTCATCTAGTATTCATGCAATCGGCATTTCACATTTCTTGATTATTAGGCGAAAATAAAGCAAAATGCTCTTTACATTTTGACAGAATTTAGTTCATCAATACAATGTCTCTGGAAGCTCATAGGTTCGATGCATTGTACCCTATTATCACGAAACTAAAAATGAAGGGTGTTTTCAGAAAAGTTAGGCCGACCATGTCCTGTGACCATTTTTAACTTTTACGAAAAAATTATTATGTAGGCTCAATGCCCGTCAGAACAAATTCCTAATCTGTTTTGCGAAAAAAATGTTTGCCTATGCGGAAATAAATTAAAAGCACACTCTCAGTGTAAACCGTTTTCCGCGAATTGCGCGAAGTTGGCATTTTGGGCACCTCTCACATAAAAATGAAAGCCGTTTACGACTCCCTGTAACGCCGAATTAGAGCGCAGCTCTTGAGGAGGAGGAGGGAAGGGTACTGAGGAGAAGGTATGTCTTTCCTCCCTCCTCACGTCCTCATCCTGTCTGGTACTCCTCCCTCGGTGCGGCGTCGCCGTAGCCTCACGAGGGTCACGTCACCTCACGGGGGTGATGTGACGTCACCGGGGTCACGTGACCTCACGGGGGACACATGACCTCTGTGAGGTCACGTGACGATGACGTCATCGTCACTGTCACTGATGTCATGATCAGTGACGTCTTCGTCATCGTCACTGATGACGTCATCAGTGACGTCGCTGATGGCGTCATCGGCATTGTCATTGTCACTGATGACATCATTGGCATCGGCATCGTCATCAGCATTGTCACTGATGACGTCATCAGTGACATCACGCGTCCCATAATACACCGCGCAGTTACGCCGACGGTGACGGCGACGGCGACGCCGCTCAAGCCGGAAACGGGCGACTAAAAGCTGCGCTCTAAAAATTGTAATGGCTACGCGTCTACAAATATTTACTCACAAAGTACCTATAAGGAAGACGACCGACTCAAAATATTTATCATTAAGTATGGACGATGTTGAATTCGCAAGAAAAATTGCAAAACCTGCACATTCCGCAAAAAAAAAAAAAAAAAACATACAATTTATATTTTGCTTTCCCGCATCCATAACTACCAGAACTTCAAACTTTGACAGCGTATTGTTCTGTGTTTGATAATACTGGTTCTGAATATTTTCCTGGGTAGCGGAACAAATATATAAGAAATGCTCAAATGGGGCCATTTTATAATTAGGAGATATTTTGATATTCAATTTAAAAAACGCTATCTGCGATTTTACCTATACTCCATTAAGGCCAATGATAGTTTCTTTCAGAATTCGCAAAATCGAGTTGCATTATTTAGTGTATTTGAAGTTATAAAGCTAAAAATCTGACCAATTTGAGGCTACCGCAGTACCGTGAATGCGGCGTGTAGATACCCATAGATGACAAATTCATTATTTTTACAAAGTGCAGAGATCCTCGACGGTGGTTAGGAAGAAACAAATAGACGGCGTCAAGGTGGACGGTGGTTTGAA
Organism: Ixodes scapularis; assembly: GCF_016920785.2. Taxonomy (NCBI): domain Eukaryota; kingdom Metazoa; phylum Arthropoda; class Arachnida; order Ixodida; family Ixodidae; genus Ixodes; species Ixodes scapularis. Next base: position 73,338,518 of record NW_024609837.1, read on the forward strand.
AGTGAGAATACTTCGTGATTTTCTGTAAGAGTCGCAGAAAATGCGAGCGGTCCTGAACGATCGAGAGGCACTCTCACGTCGCATGCTTCGCAGGGCCTCTTTCGAGTAGCCGGTGTGAAGAGTCTTTGTGACCCCACGTAAAGGAAGCGACCGGGGAGCGGCCCCGCTTAACGCATGTTTATGTCAGCCTTTTGCCTGGCGGATAGGGCATGATATTGTGCGGCGGAAACGGAGTGCCTCCACACGGCATTGGAACCACCGCCGCGGTCTGCATGTCGAATGCGGTCGGGCCTCCCGGCAGGCGCCCGTGAGGCGAGCGGCAGAGAACTTGCACCGTACTAAGCAAAGCACAATTGTATGCGCTTTACTTAGCGTGATGATAGCTGATCATTTTGTTCGCGACGCTGTTGTAAATTTTTGTTTGTTTGTTTTGGAACGCATGAAAGAGCGCCTCCCTTCCCTGCACGGCATTTTGTTTTCGGCAATTTCTTTGTATTTTATTGTGAGCGTGTGCTGTAGGTATTGTGTTCTACAAAGAGCGGCATCACCCTTAACAAAAATACGCCGAGGCAAGCTAGCGCGCTCCACCTGCCTCTCCGGCGTGCGTTGGTGTGAACAGCTCGGCGGACCGGCCGGGCCCTAAGCTCGGGTTTCTTCCCTGCATGCGCAATTGCCTTGAGACGGATGATAAAAACTCGGGACCGTTAACGCAGTTTGAGTGCGTTTATCGTCTTAGCTTTGAACATGTTCCCACAGGCCGATGCATTGTACCCATGAAAGGCGAAAAGGCCCTCTCGGTGTAGCGGTAGCCTCAAATTGGCCACATTTCTAGTTTTATTACTAAAAATACACAATACTCTTGCATAATGTTGCTGCAGATTCTGCTAGGACCTATCATTGGCGTTAATGTGGGAAGTTAAAAAAATCGAAGATGGCCTTTTTTTTGTAATTAGCAACTAGTAATTATCAAAATGGCTCTATTTGAGCGTTTCTCATAAAATCATTTTGATGGCCAGGACAACCATATTTGGCGCAAGTATTAACAATGTATCGGATAACAGACTGGAAAGGTTTGAAAGTTCTGATGATTATACGCGCGAAGAAAAAAATATATAAATACTTTTGCCGAATGTGCCATGTTGAGGATTTTTTTCTGGAAATTATTAATGCAGATATTTATTGATAAATATTTTGAGTTAATCTTTCTTATACGTAGTTAGTGCGTGAATTTGTTTAGACTGGTAGCCAATACAGTTTGTTTGAAAGTGGTGCCCGAAATGCCAGCTTCGCACAATTTGCAGAAAACGGTTCGCACTAAGAGTGGATTTCTAAATTTTTTGGCACCAACAAATTTTCTGTAGCAATACAGATTTCGGTTTTATATTAATGGACATCAAAGCTACAAAAAATGTTCGCAAAAATAAAAAAAAAATTATTACCGGACACCGTCAGCTAAAATTATCTCAAACACCCTGAAGACATCTTGTGAAAAACCCGCGCGACATTAATATTTATGTGAGTTAATTGGAAATATTTTACCTAGTTCCTAAGTTTAATCGAACCTAATAATTCGCAACCTCGCTCAACTTCATACGTATTACAAAAACTATGAAAACTTTAGATCGGTATAAAATTGGAATCCTCGATAACTTTTTGATTGACTGACTCCGAAATTCCATTGAACCTTGAATCTAAAATATTCACAACAGGCTTCAATTCAAATTGAGTTCTTGTGATATCAGTACAGGTTTTGTTTCTTTTAAGACTTGCGAATAATGTGGCGGGTCGACACTCGATAATATGATAGAAAACAATAAAGGTCGAGGGACTTCACTAAATTGTTGGGCAAAGGTTAAAGCATAGGTTGCAGAAGCCTTTGTTGATATGTCACTGAGTTGATGCGGATATGTGTTTGTTATTAAACTGCGCAGCAGTCAACTGTGAAATTGGTGATAAAAAACAGATGTCCTGTTTCATATAAGTATTCCGTAAAAACGCAAAACTAAAATGTCGTTGCTCGCCTTTTTTATGTTAAAATACGTTGCAATATAACGATGACCCAGTGATGTTCCACCACATTCAGCTATATTTTCTTAAGGTACAAAACACGTTTAGCTCTAAAGCTAAAGAGCACATCTAAGACAAAGTACCTTTTACCCGCAAAGACCTTTCAGCGGCAAAAAAGTGCGTTTTGTATTTTGTGATATATATATTGCTTAGTGTCGTGAAAATCACTCGAAATTTTCTGGCTTCGTGTGTTGTATGTCCGATCAAATCGCAGTAGCTACAAAGACCAACATCTGTATAGACAATACTTATCCCAAGTATCGCTAAAAGTTATAAAACAAAATCGCAATAGTTGTAGGTTTTTAGCTCCAGCTGCACTATTGGCAAAACGTTGTTGGCAGTCTCATGATCTCACAGCTACGAAACAAAGTTTCCTTGCTTTAGGAATACAGCTTGTCCTCTTTCTTCCTGTACTGCTATGCACTACTGACCTGCCGGATCCGAGCTGATTTGAGAGGTATAAACGAAATGCTATTTTTTTTAAAGTGCAGTACAAAACGCAGATGTCAAGAGTACGTCAATTTTTTGTGGGCTTTTCTAGATGATATATAAGAAAACGCGGTGAAATAATAAAACAATATTATCACGCCGCTGTATCAAAAGTGTTGTACCAGACGTGGTCAAACGAAATGCGTTCATGTGCCTTTCTCAACACGAGCGGAATTGTACATAAGTAAGGGGGGGGGGGGGGAGCGTGTTATACAAAGCCATTATTACGTAAGAAATAAGACTTCACCAGTGTCCTCTAGAAGAAGTCGGCTCGCGCATTCAGACACGCATCTCACTGCTTGGCGAAGCAGCGGATACCGTACTGCGGTTACAAAATGTTCTTGAAGCATTTGGTAACCGCAGCCATTGCGTCCGCATTAGCGTAGAATCACTGTCCCTTCAAAGCTTTTTTGCGGGCCCGAACAAATAGAAGTCCCATGGCGACATATCAGGACTTTAAGATAGTTGATGCACAATCTCGTTCCCTTTCCACGCTAAGCATTCGGCACAATAATCGCACCGTGCGTAAGAGCCATGCTGTGCAACAGAGTCGCGTATGCCGGGTTACTTATTAATGGTTCTATTTTCCTTGTTCAATGTGTCCTTGTAGTCGTTTGCACTGATTTTCACGTCATTCTGTTTAAAGTTCGCCAAAAAATCTCTTGATAAAAAAAATGCGGCGAGCCTCACCTTACTGGAGGACACCTGGATCACTTTTTTGTGATTTGCTGATCCGTAATGTATTTATTGCATGGTTGTTATTTTGATGGAGGGCTAAAAGTGGTTACACAAAGTTTTGTTCTCAACCATTATACATGCGCCACAAAATTGCATCACCGACTGCTTCCTATACTAGCAAGTAACATCAACTGCAGCCCAGGCGTTCTTCCGGGGGGTAGGTCGTAATCTGTGAGATCCATTGTGAACACTCTTTTTGATCATCCTGTTCCTTTATAACCACCGTTTGAAGAGCCCCTAAAGACAGCAAACCCTTCTGCTAGCGAATATAAACTCCAACGACGCTGCTGCCGTATATTGCTGCATCGATATTGACCATGTCTGACGCAGCAACATGCGCTTGGCCCGGCCGCAGAAGATTCTCTTGTTTCCTCACCTCCATACCGAAATATTCGCACCCGTTCAGTCACTGCTGTTTTTGACACAGGTTTGTTCTAATATACAGCCTACATTCTCCAATGAATGCCTTCTGGTCGGCATCATTTCGCTTTAGTTACAGAATCACCGCTCACTGACCCACCTTAGATGGTTATTCAATCACACCGGCCATGATGTTAGTGAAGCCCAAAACAGACCAGCCATTTGAGGGGAACAAACGCTTGCTCGCTTCTGCCTTCGCCTGCGCTTATCAAGAGAATAGACCTCCTGCAAAAGTTCGCGCAAGCTGTACTCCGTTCATCATTAAGCTGAAAGAATGGCGGGAGCTACGAGTTTTCCAGACCTATCAAACCTCTCCATTTCATCACCTGACCCCGTCCTTCGCGCGTGGGTGTAGACGAGAGCGCAATCACGTGGCGATTGATCGACGACGCAGATTGATCGAGACGCAGCAGACGTAGATTTCGCTAGCCTATCAATTTAGGGGTGAATGGAGTATAGCCGCTGCGGCGCCTGCAACGTGACTCCTCCATTGTTTCGGCCCTTACGCCTAGAATGTATGAACCCGAGGGCAGCGTCAGCGTTCGGCGTAAACTCTGCTCAGCTCGCATCAAGAACGAGTACTGTGTCAGCGCTCGGCGAGGCCTCAGGTCCAATCACGCGTTTCGAGCCCAAGAAATGGCAGCCGCCGATGTTGCTTGTTGCGGTTTTGAATGGGTTTGTTTGCAACAACGTTGGGGTCAGGGTGTAAGATAGACAGGTGTGGAAACGAGAGCCAAATGAGCAACCGGATTGTGTCCCCCTCGGTTTTCTCTTTTTTTGTGACGCCATCTATGTGGAACACAGCGAACACTCACTCCGGGTGGGCGACCGGTGGCGACCGGCTATAAACTGACGGAGATGGTTCCTCGCGGATCTTCATTGGAGGACTGTCGCGCTCTCGGTTTATTTTGCGCACTTTCCCATAAAGTTCCATGCAAATCCGATTCCAATTTTTTTTTCTCGCCGCAGCGCCATCTGGCGCCAATCGGCGGTACCCGCAAGCAGAAGAGTACACAATCCGGTCACGGCGCTGCGGTAAGCTTCTATGGGCCGTTTCCCCACCTGTTTATCTTACACCCTGGTCGGGGTGCTCATGCGCTGACTAACGAACGTGGCAAAAACGGGTTTCATTTGAATATGCCTCACGTTATGCCCCAGGTCGAAGATGTATCAACATCAGATTTATTTATTTGCCCTGAGTGGTCGTTCAATATTCTCATAAGTATGGAATTTCGCTAGCCTACTTGCTCATAGCAACAATATTCTCATAAGTATGGAATTTCGCTAGCCTACTTGCTCATAGCAAAGTACCCTTGGAATAAGCATAATATATGAATATGATGGCACTACTCACTTTTGTTGAAAAGAATACAAGGCCTTGAGTGCTTCCTGTTATATTTGCACTTAGCACAAACGCAAGAGCCAATTTAATGGGACTTGGTGGTCCTGAAGATGGTGGTCGCTAAAATTAATTGAAAATAAAGAATCAAGATGGCGTACGTCCACTAGGCTGGCAAGGCATATCATAGCTTAGACAGATGTGCTTCAAATTATTTCCTCCATATTCACCTCTGTGCAAGAAACTCGATTATATAAATTCGAGTATAAAAGTATACCCTAAAGGCTCACAGTTTAAGAGAAAAACTGAATGATCGCTACATAAAGTGCGGTTAAGTAAATATTTCAGTAAAATCCTACTACGACTTTATAAAGTAAAATAATCTTATTTTTATTTTATTGAAATTCAAGGAAGTATATTTTTCTTCTTGGGAAATGTCAGATCAACGTACCTACCACGTGTAAATGTATAGAGCGAGCCGTTTATTTTTTTGCAAAAATAGTTTCGTTCTTCCGCAAACAAGCCCGTAGGATACGTTTATGTATTCGAATGAGCTTTTTTCCCTGAAATTGGTAGCATCGCTTTCAGCAGCCACTCGGAAAAAAATTTTCTCTGTAACGCGAAACGAATGCACATGCGGGTGAAAGTGCCCTCCCCCCCCCCCCCCCCCCCCCCCCCAGCTAGTTAAATTCATCAGAAAGAGCGACGTTGCGATCGTCCCCCAAAGGAAATAACACTCGGAACTGAAATTTTCTGAGCACCGATACTCAACCACTTCGCAGAAGACTCGCGAAAGGGAAGGATGTCGATAACATAGTAAACAGAATTGTCAGGTTTGTGTTTAGGTTAAAGCGCAACGTGTTCCTGGCAGCTGCCTGGAAACTATCTACCTCTAAAATCGTGTTCGAACGACCAGAGCAGCGTGCAAATTTCTACAACTGGTAGCAGCGCGCTAAAACCCAAAGACAGAGGGAGAAATGCACAAGACAAGCGTTTAACTTCAATTGAACGTTTAATGAAAAGAACGCACCCAAGTAAACAACCACACCGTTATCGTATCATGGCTCAAAATAAGATATTTCTTTTTTATGTAAATACACCGAAGTCTGGCTAACACAATTATTTCCCTCCTTTCCTATAAAGTACGCTTCCAGCAGTTCTCTCAAAGTTTTGTCACCGCCTTTCCCCACAATCGTAATATCTTCAATCGTCGGCTGACACATGCAAGTGGCTCAGTGTAAAGGCAGATGTCCTCGCTTTGTTGAGCGCAGTGACAGGGCATGTTCGCGCGCAAAGTTGTTGACGCATCGGCCAGTTTGGCCGATGTATACCCGACCGCAGCCTCAAAGGGATTCGCTACACCTCTCCTACTGCACAATCAACATACTTATTTCTGTGTTTTACAAAACGCTTCTAACCTTTGCTTCCTCTGTCAGCCACTCTGGGGCAAAGTTGCGACAACTTACTAGGCGCCGAAAAGACGACCGGCACGTGGTACGTCCCCGCTATCTTTGTCATAGTGTGATATATTTTAACCATAGAAGGAATCGCTTGGGTCTTTTGCCTGGTCTTTCTTTGCGTTGATGGAGGCCCATTTTTAACTTCCATAGTAATTTCTCCCCCCCCCCCCCAAAAAAAAAAAAAAAGAAGGAAAGAAACAGACGCGGGGAAGCCCGCGGCCCCAAGCCATTGGACCGGCCTGCCAAAGCTCTCCTGTAGGTAGTGGTGGCACGACTTCTCTAGAGCAGCCTGCATGCACGATGCCGCTATTCACCTTTTAACGAACTTCGAGTGGGCAGAGTCGGACACCCATCCGCCGCCGTGGTCTCAGCGAGAAACTCCTGAAACGCTGCTTTGGACCCCACAAAGTGCTTCGTCGACTCGGGGGATCTGAACTACGAGGTGATGCCCGACGGAACACGGACTTCCTCACGCCGCCCTCGACGACCGGAAGTCGTCCACGTCGTGCGACTGAAGACGTACTACGCTCGATAGGACTGTGGACCTTATGTGTTTCAAATGATTCTTTAGTTTACCGTTACTTTTATTTGCTTTGTTTTGTTTTTGGGTTGCATCGGGACGATGCACTTTTTTAAAGGGGGAGTAATGCCGCGCACGCAGCTGGCCAAGTAGGCAGCGCGCGCGTGGCCTAACGGTTATCGCGCTTGCTTTCCACGCTGAAAGCCTGGGTTCGATTCCTGGCCGCGGAGGCACATTTTTGTTGACTCTGTAAAGTAATGTTCTGGTAAATTCGAGAACCATGTTGCTTGTTCGAGGTCGGAATGTTCTACACGCCGAACCTTCTACGCCGATTATTCCAGAAGACCACACGTGTACATAAGGGGCTCCGCGTGGCGATCTGCAGTCAGTCTCGCCCCAGCGTTCGACTCTGCTGCCACGCCGACTTCGACGCCCGCGACGCTCTACTATTATCTTTTATACTCTTTTATTTATGGCACAAGTTTGCCACATTAAACGTATATTTCTTCCTGTTTATTTTCTGTTTTTTTTTGGTCACCACCCGTGACAATATGCATAAACAATCTCAGAATATGAAAAAGATGGCGGGGAGGAACGACGTGCCGGTCGTCTTTTTGGCGCCTAGTAAGCCACTTGCTTGTGTCAGCCCAATTTTGAAGATATTACGATTGTGGGGAAAGCGGGTGACAAAACTGCGAGAGAACGGCTGGAAACGTACTTCATAGGAAAGGAGGGAAATAATTGTGTTAGCCAGACTTCGGTGTATTTACATAAAAAAAATAATAGCTTATGTTGAGCGTTGATGCGATAATAATGTGGTTGTTTACGTGGGCGTGTTCTTTTCATTAAACGTTCAGTTGAACTTCAGCGCTCGTCTTGTGCATTTCTCCCCCTGTCTTTGTCTTCTTTTGCGCGCTGCTACAAGTTGTAATTATGAACCAACTCGCCTGCCTCGTCATATTTTGCAAATGTCAATGAGCATCTGACGCCAGACGGCAAACGGCTTCTTCCTGCTACGATTTCTAGAAAGAAACTAGTCTTTTGGAAGCATGTGTGGACGAGGAATGGCGCTGTTTTCGCACGGAAGAGAGACAAATCTTATTTTCTCCGAATCGATTCCCTGACTGACTCGCCCAAAATGACGTGAGTGGCGCCATTGTTTCGTGGATCTACAGGTTTTCCCGCTCATTTTAGTTCAAATGGAGGTCAATTTAATTCAAGTGCCATCCATTTCAATTCCGGCGCTATTCAATTTAATCCCAGCGCTACCCGATTTAATCCCGTGGTCGGACAATTTGATTCAAAATATATGTATAAACGCCTTTGTCTTCAGTGCTTGCGTTCTGCTTACACTCTTGATAAATTAAAGCAATTATTTATACAATTAGATTTTGTTGGGACCATTGGTATATTGATCACTATTTTGATCACTTTGAGTCACTAGTCGCACGATTGACATGTGGATTAATCTTTGGGTAACCGCGAGTTGTTAGTGGCGCACTTGACTTCTGAATTGGCGTTTTGTTCCCTCTTTCTCATTATCTCGACTTATTATTGATACAATTCAGATAATATAAGTACACTTGCAGTTTATGATAACAGTTTTTATTAGTTTTCGCTATTATTGACAACGCTGACTTTGAATCGCTTCCACTTGTAATTACTTCGACCTATTGATAACACCATTTTTATTACAAGAATTCAACAAACACTTTTCTTACTCTCTCGATTACTTCGAAGAATCATAGACTAAATATGACTTCCTAGAAGCTCATTTGATATTCATAACACATTTTGGCTATATAGCTATTATTGACACAAGCCACTTTATAGAAGCCAACATTTCGTTACTCAGTCGATCACTTTGAATGAATATTATGCGGGAATTTACATTTATTTCCTCTACATCAATATTAGCATTGCAGAAATATATTCGTGTGTTCTATACACTCAACAATCTTAAGATTATAAACATGTCATAGGGGACACGATCGTCTAAATCTACGTTCAAGAACCGGACCTTACGTGAACTAACAAAATGTGCATTTTAGTATGCAATGGGGGACGCCCGCCAAAAAACATGACTCCCAGAAAAAAAAAAAATACGAGCTCCATGTTTACCGCATTTTTACACAACAAGCAATCATAGGCAGTCGTTATCTATCCGAGAGTGATAAAAATCTCCAACTTCGTTAGAGGTCTAACGAAGGCCTTCCTTCAGGTCGCAGGCGGTAGCAGAAACGAGCGTAGTAGTGTCGGCGTGACCGCTGACTACCGCTAGAGTGAGTCGGCAAGGCCATGCTGGCCTCTTAACTATTACAGTAAGTATCGCGACCATTTGGCCTAGGATGTCTGAGTGTCGATTATTTGTGGTAAGACTAACCGCGAATCTTCTAGAAGTATAGAGTAGCGTTTGCTCTCGGCCATGCACACGGCAATTCGTTCCTTGCGTCGTCGGCATCGCAGGCACAACGGAGCGAGCTCAGATATGACGAGGAGGGCGTTGCTGCCAAAGAAGCACAGCTAATGTAGCATGGTGTGAACACTTGCGCCTTCCTTGAGCTTCATGCGAGCGGTTCTTGTGGTTGATTCAATACCTTCAAAGACCTTTGCACGCCAGGTCTTCCTGCTGATAATGGTAACTCTGTCGTAGGTCACTATAACTCTGGCAACTGCGTCACCTAGGACGTGATATGAATCCAGTGAAGCCTGGGGCGAACCCCGTTGTCACCGGGATTCACGGTGATGCGCATCAGGTTTTTTCGCCTTAATTTCGCAGACTTCCACCTGTCTTAATTTTTCTTCGGGTGTCTTGAACGTGACGAATTGACCCAAACGTGAATTGACCCAAAACTGGACATTTCTTTCATCACGTCATTCTTCTGCACTTCTTTGAAATCACTGATCCGATTCGGCCTTCCGCCAGGTCGCAGTGTAAGATAACAAACATTAGTGCAGTAGTTCCTATGGACATCGGAGGCAAAATTAGTAGGTACTCGTCTCTTGATGAAGGTGACAAAACACCATGACACGCAACAGCCATTGTCGACGCTCCCGAAGGGTTCATGATCCTGCGCCCGAACGGTGCAAGCACCGGAACCAGAATCAGCTACCGAAGTCATACTTTAAAATTTACTATTTAAAAGTAAAGTAATCAAAAGTAAAGCAATTGTCAACGCTGTTATTTTTCTAAATACAAAATTTGTCAGAAACCAGTATATCAACTTTTTTTCTCACCGCGATGCGTAGTTTATACAAGTATGATTTGGCCAGCGTTCCGTGAAACACGCTATAGAGAAAAACTCAGTGGAGACATTGTGTTTGTTTGTAAAGGTCATTTCCTCAGCATATGACCTAGGTTGGCCCTAACTTCCAACCTTTTCGTTTTTGCAACGTATTGTTTCTAAATAGATGTGTTATTTCCTGCTTTTCCGTTTAGTGCCGCAGGTGTAAAATCCTTGATTTTCGCTAGGTGCACTGAACCTATCTCATGACGCCATGGCTGTAAAACTGTACCGGATATGTTGTAAACAAAAGAAGGAGGGAAATATTGCATGTGGAATTAAAGCAACGTTCAGCATTTTGCGTGCTTATTCGTAATACATTTCACTAGAATATTACCGTTCACAACCATGATATTTATCTCGCTGCCTAACTCATAAGATTATTTGAGGTTAGGCATATCTTGGGGCTTTCAGTTCTAAGAAGAGAGTATAGGATTTTATAAGATATCCATTGTGCTTGGAGTGACCTTTGGTTGTAGCACAATGTCCTTTCATTGAATTGTTTTCCATCTGACTGATAGATCTCCTAAAATATGGATGTCACCAGGTTATTTTGGTTGGCGTTGGATTTTTTGTTTGCTACAAGCGGAATGTGTTAGCATGTCATAAGGATGCGTTTATCGGCTGATGATATAAAGTTATTTTCACATATTTATTCGAAAAAGGCTGTGAAGCGCTACACTCTGATGTGTTGTGCATTTCTAAGTGGTGCCTGCAAAACCGCTTGCCTTTGAACGCCAACGAAATTAAGGTAATCTCGCTAACAAGACACAATAATGTCCTACACTATAAATACAGGTTGGGTAACTGTACTATTACTCGAACTAATGTAGTGAGGGAACTTGGAGCGTTAGTATACAGTAAACTATTGTTCAAATCTCATGTCACTAACATTTGTGGTACCGGTCTTAATGTGCTCGGGATGATCTCACGTTTGACTCGGCACTTCCAGGCACCTGATACTATATTACGCTTATTTTGTTCTTTGGTTAGGCCACGACTTGAATTTGCGTCTGTTGTGTGCAACTTTCTATCACATAGCGATTGCAGACGCATTGAAATGGTACAAAGACGTCTGATACGCATAATCTACGATAGGCATTTTAACAGGAGACTTTATTTTGAGTATACTTTTCATGTTAAATTTTTAAACTTCAGAACCCTAATTTAGTCTAGGCATTGCCGAGATGTGGTGTTTTTACAAAAACTCATGGAAGGTCGTTTCGATGTACTTGATATTTTGAGTAGTGCAAGCTTACGTGTGCCAGCTAAACACATGCGACTCTGCGATACCTTTTATCCTGAGAAGCAGATTGAAGGGTCATCAATGTATAGAATTCAACTTTTTGTAATAGCCTTGTGCAGCATGCTTTCTTTTGTATGCCTTATTTTACTTTGAATACCGAGTTGTGTCTGTTTTTGATTTATTATGACTGATGTGTCACTCCTGTATTTCACGTCTTTGCATGTTGAACTCATTTGCGACTTTTATGTGCACCAATATCAAAGCCTTCACGGTGTTTTGGGCACGCAATAAATACCAATACCAATGTGTATCAAGAGTGGGCACGGCGGAACTTTTACCACGAGGTCGCCTAACATTCCGATACCTTTCACTATACAGCTGCCGCTGACGCTGGATACAGGTTTGCCAGGATCTTTGTGCTTGCCTTACGTCATTCCGGAGGCCAAGCAAAATCATCGAGGAACGGCGCTCTCTGACGCAGCTTTCGGCAAAGAAGACGCAGCCTCGGTCTATCTGCCGTTCTGCAAGCTACGTGGCAGCGAAGTACCAGGGCATTAACATCAACCCTGTTGCTTTTTACAAAATGAGCGACACCGCTGCACCGGGACAATGGGCACGGCGTCACTGTTAACATTAGATCGCATAATATGCCGATGCTTTTCACTATACAGGTTGGTTCAGGCGTACCGCTTTCTTCTGTGTAGGGTGATAATTATTTTTTCGCAGTGCTGCCATGCCCCAAAAAAAGCTTTAATGCGTTTTGTAGGCTTTTTATGATGTGTTCTAATGTCGAAGTGTATCCCGGTCCGACTAATATGGAGTTACAAAATGCCTCACTAACCGTCCTTCAGACAACTGTTGAGGAATTACGGACCGGGCATAATGAACTGAAACAAAAAGTAAAAACTTTTTAAACAATGACGAGGTGCGTGGAAAAAGTTAATATAATTAACAAAACATGCGTAGACGCTCGAAAAAGAACTTACTGCATCTGGGTTGGATTCGCTAACAATGCTAAACGATCCCAAATTGAAGGCAGCGCACGCGGAGCTCACTATTCTAAAATCGCGGTGCAATGATGCCGAACACCGCTCTTATAGATCGAACTTTCTTGTTTTTCGTCTACCAGATAAAGGTAAGGAAACATGGGCGGAATCCGAAACCCTTATCGGCAAGCATTGCGTCAAATAAATTAACTTCGTTATTCATCCGGAAACAATTGATAGAGCTCATCGCATTGCAGCGTACAATGAAAGTATTGTACGCGCCTATTGTAGTCAAGTTTCTTTTTCTTCCAGCAGAAAGATTCCGTACTGCCTTCCTGTTACATGCTTAAAGATAGTAGTATCGCACTAAGCGAGAATTTTTGTAGACCCTTTTAGTTGTGAAGAAAAAGGATTTTCGAATTTGTAAAAACCCAAAACTGTAGATTGACGTTGAAAATGGACAGACTGCATATGAACAACAAATGCTTTATGTTTGACCATGAAAGTGAAGGCGTTTGTGCGGTCGACACGTAAAAATCACTGAACCTTGCTGAACTTCCCTTAGCATTTCATCAGGGGCCATAAACTCGTCAAACACTAACTTGGAGCAGAAAGTTCGCAGAGCGCGCCGATTGGACGTTGGCGAAAAAAGCGCGAAGTCATCGTCGCGATAGGGCAATCGGTGCGCTCCGTCAAATTCAGCCCCAACTTTGTGTTTGACGAGTTTAGCGACTCGGGTATCATCGGGCCTACAAAACGTTAATGCATCGAATTGCTCCGCAAAACCTTGTAAGCGATCTGGATACCTCGGTTATCGTGGTAGGCCTAAGACCAAGATAAATACCACGGAAAATTCGAACATTTGAGCAGTTATCGTTATCAACTGCCGAAGTAATAAAAATAAGGTAGGTTGATGAATTTATGGCCCTACTTGAAACTGTTAGGCCCTCTACTGTACTAGGCACTGAGTCTTGGTTGGATAATACTGTACGTTCAGGCGAAAGTTTCGCACTCAATTATACAGTATATACAAAGATAGAAACCTACATGGCGAAGGAGTTTTTATTCTTTTGGATAAAAATATACGAAGCACGCCGGTATCAAATGTGTGCTGTTGTTTTCCGAGTGCAAGATTCTGACGAGGCACAAGGAAAACACTGTGAGGGAGGTAAGGGAGTTGTCCCCGCTTCAAAAACCCGCAGACCCATGGGGTTATGAAACCGTGGGGGTCCCACAGAAATTGTGTGGGTGTTCGAGTCCCTATGGGTTCCCGCACAGTTTGTTTGGGTGTGCGGGTCCCCACAGAGTGTGTGGCGTGTATAGGTCCCCATGGGTCCCCGCACAGTCTGTGTGGGTCTACGGGAGCTGTGTGGGTCCTGCAGAGATCCTATAGGAGCTGTGTAGGACCAAAGTCCCGTGGGAGCCGTGTGGGTAACCCATAGGGTTTCATAACCCCATGCTCTGTGGGCAATCTCTGTGGGAACCTACGGGGGAATGCATGCTTGACACAGTATTTCACTGCAGACCATTGCCAAGAACCGGCTGGTTCTATTTTTATTTACCGATTGGCTCTTCATTTCTCTTCCTTTCGCCGGTCGTTCACTTTTTCTCCCAGTATGTGGTTTACTTTTGCTGTCCTCGACATTACAGCAATGACATCTGCATGGCGCTTTTGGCCACGGAGCTTCATCATTAGGCATTCTGAAAAATATGCAATGACAAAATATTTAAAGCAGCACAATTTGTAGACGTAAGGCTTGAACTAATGTTCATTAAAATCACATGCCACATCACTTTCATGAACAGTTTCATTTGGAATAGCCTTTAATAATGACGCACTTGAAGAATGCAATTGCAACATGCCCTATAAAATCAATAATTAAAAAGTTAATTAACAAATCGGTTAATTAGTCAACATATTGTGACGGTTATCCCCTTATCTATGTCCGCCGAGCCCCACAAATCTCTCGCCCTCTTTTTTTAAATTACGTTCAAACTAAAATGGCACATTCTGTATGATGCTGAACCCGATTATATCGAACTTTGTATCAAACTTTGTAAACAGACTAGTAGCTGCTATAAAAAAAAAAGCGAAAAATGCGGTTACGTCGAAGGAAAATTGCAGCGTCTCCCGATAGATAGAACTGCCAAGAGCGCTGTTTAGCTCTGGAAGCTGGCTTTCCCCCCGCACGGGGACACATTGGGGGAAAGCCAGCTTGCAGAAAAAGCTTGCCTTTTTTGGGGGGGGAGGGAGGGGGGGGGGGGGGGGGGGGGGGCAACCGCGTCGACCTCCCAGAAGTGGGGAGAGGGTGATCCGGTGAGATCTTGAAAAACGAAGAAGCGGCCACTGAATAGCCATGTGCAGCGTCCCTTATGACGTACAGACGCTCCTTCGAGAGTAAACAACTTTTCTAAATATGTCGTGTTTGTTTGTTGTCAGATTCATTCAAACTTTCATGTAGAATTACCCGCTATATCGAACTGGTAGACAGTTTTTTGCGAGTTCGACATAAGTGGGTCTGACTCTATAGCAATTCGCAATCATCGCCATTTGAAAGCTTTTTATGTCCAGTTCCTGGTTTTGGCTTATAAGCCAAAACTTTTATGTCAAAGCTTTTATGTCCAGTTCCTGGTTCCCTGGCTTATAAAAGATACCGTCACAATGTCACCGTTTTCCACCATCAAAAACCCTAGAAACAAGTGCTGGTTATAGCATTAATGTAATTTTTTTTACACTTATGCCTGACCGCACGGGCCGCTAGCAAACGCCAAGCAGGCCGCGTGTTTGAGACACAACATATGGTGCCCCTCTCCTATCTAATGTTTGAGCAAGCCAAGATAAAACCATTAAAAAACAAGTACAATGCTGATGCAGAATTCAGTTTAGAGAAAGTGATTAAGAGTGTTCAAACATCCTACCAGTCATTGAGAGTACTAATATACATCACATATTATAACCCTGCTTTTATTTGCCACTGCATGACAAGTACTTTGAGCTACTGTAATTTTACACAATACCTACTGGGAGTTAACAATGTTCCATGGGCACATTGAAGTGACCAGATAAATGGGCATATTTCGCTGATATATCACAAGAGAATGCCTGAAAGCGGTGGTTTTAATATTTCAAAGATAAGGACCTAAACCCCCTTGCGTCAAAAAAAAGAAGAAAGAAGAGAATTGTTGCAAATTGCAACAATTCTCTCCACGAAAAGAAAATTTCGCAGAGTTGTTTTTTTTTTCTTATTTTTGTGAAGACATCAATTTATTCAGGGTCACTATAGCATGTACCGCAACTGCAAATGATTGTAATAAAAAGGAAATGCCCTACGCATTGCCTACTTCATATAGCCGAAATAAAGGCCAGTGGCACAAAAAAAATATATGAATCTGGTGTTGGCACGCAAACAATAAAAAAATATAGCTTTTGTGTTTTACCGAGGTTACCTAATCTTCCTATAATTTTACTGAAAGCTTCCACCATTATGCCACAGCTGTGTGCTCAATCCTATCAGTTTTATGCGGTCCATCCAAAGATCACCGAAACATTGTGAACTCCCAGTATAATACCAACTAGCTGCCAAGATACTGCCTTGATTGAGAAGATTTTTCAAATAACTGCTTAGGTTACGCTTACGTGAGATAATTTGCACTCGCCTCTTAGGAATGCCGCTTTCTTGGGTGTCAGAGGCAGCCTGCTGTCCTTGTTAAGACTGACATTCCACGCCATTTCGGCCACAGTCCTCTGCAGGACACTGGACCCCCACAGAGCAATGGCCAGGTTCTTCACAGGAACGCTTGACCTTATGTCCTGGTTCACTATGTTGTCACCCCAGGCTTTCCACGTCACCTTGACATCAACCGTCGTAGAAATGCATCTATAATAAATTAGAATAGGAAGCGAAACCGGTGTATTCGGTGGTGAGATCCTCCTTTCATGAAATGCTGCTTCGTGCATATTGATTAAAGCAAGTTTCGTTAGTTTAACTCCTTTTTTAGTTGAATCATTTTCAAAAATCCTGCGAAGCTCCCATACAACCCTACTACGGTGCTCGAGCTATCAAGTTCTTTTATTACGTTCCCTGATTCTGCCGCTGTCAACTGCAAGGGGTACTGGGTGGCAATCCCTCTTGTAGCGTCGGCTGCTGGCGAAGATTATTTGGCCCGCTCAAAAAAACCTGACAGTGCGATCACTGGCTGGCCTTGTGATTTCGCTCTTCCCTTTCCAGCCCCCTTTGCCTCCTTAGATGGTGCTTCATGAATTCCCCCCCCCCCCCTTCCCCCTGAACTTTTCGGTCGGCGTAATGGACAGAGAACATGAGAAGATGCGCCCACTGATTTGAGTTGGCGGTGTAAGGCGCGCCACTTTTTTAGCTGTGTGCGGGGTTATCATGCAACCTCGAGCGTGGCTGGGACTATAAAACCAACGCTTTAAAAGAAAAGAAGCCACTTTATGCTCCAAGAGTGCTGAGTTTCATTCCCATGTACCTGGTTAACATAGGAAGAATAGACCATTTACAAAACCTAAGCAAGTAACCTTGACAGTCGCCATTTGTTGGACACGAAAGCTGTGATTGGATCGAAGACCACGTGGAACGCTGACGTTGCACTCACGTCTATCCACGCCAATCACTGACACGGCGCTTGTTTCCAACGCGTACTCGGAATCCGCGTTTAAGAAATGGCGGCCTTGGACATGCACACACTTCTGAAAAGGGTTTATTGTATGGGCCAAAGGTAATTAATGGGGAATATGATGCTCCAAGTCTTTCCGCCTAATGCACTCAAAATGTTGAGCAGAATGTTAGAGATGCAGGTTTAAACTTTCTACAGAGATGTCGCCTTAGATATGTTTTTCAAGACTCTAAAACTTGGGTCTTACACCACTGCTGAAGTGATGCAACACCAAAAAACAATAATTTGTGGCGATGGTGCTGAAAGAGAGATCTTATTTGAGCAACAGTTATTGAGATCTACATGGTCAATGACAAATTGTCAAGGCCTTTTCATCTTGAAGACATTGTGCAAGCATAGAAATGCCTTCTATCCAGAGGTATCTCTGATAAAGCAAAAACTTACCAAATCAACTTACCATTTCACATTCTAGGAAGTTTAGGAGCTGATATGGCTCCACCTCAGTGGGTTTTTTAGCAGCTGCCTCAGCGGATGCAGGTCCGACTGTACCAGCTGCTCCATCTAAGGTTGCAGGTATTGCAGCTGCACCACCGAAGGCTGCACCTGTGTTGCACATGCTCTGCATCACAGGAGCTGGTGCTGCTGCCACTTATTTTGTGAAAAATATAAAAAAAATATATGACATGAGTCAGAACAATGTGCAGGACTGCCACATGATGTGTGTAATGCTACAATGAAAGCTGAGAGTGGGGTGGCAAGTATATACCAATTCAACCAACCACCCACCAGCTTGGAGCAATGCGGCTGCACTCCTGCCCCTGTGTATACATGGAGAGCAGTGCCACATAACACAAGGCTGATTGCAGTTTGGTCCAGCCCATACACAGCTTCTATGACACTGTCAGCCAAAAACTTAATAGGTATAGTAAGGGTCGTGGACATGACATTTATGATGCTTTAGCTTGTCAAAGAGAGTATGTTGAATGCATCCCATGCTCCTGCAGTCAAGTATTCGAGGTTAGGAAATAGCACGGAATATTTTTCATAAATATCTACTGCAAAGCTTCGCAACTCAGGAGTGTTCTGAAGAGTTTTACAGATTATAGCTTCTTGACTACACGGCTTGATAGACCGAGTAAAATGTTTTTGGGCATAAGTGAGGCAGAGATGTACAAGAATCGATGCAAAAAGTCCGCAGTACGTGGAGACCAGAGTTCGGAACAGGTGTGACAGGATTTGGCACGACAAATATGCCAATGTCATTATTTATTTTCGCAACATTAAAATGACACTGAAAATGCGACCAGCTATAGGGTGTATTCACGCAAGTCTTGTGAGTTTTGAATTGTAGGTACAGCTCCTGGTTGTGTCCTTGTGCGATATATGACAAAATATTATAGATATTAATACTGGAAACTTCTCTGAAAACCAATGGCCCGGTGGCGAAGGACGTGAGAGGCACTGTTTACCACTCTTGCCGTTCGTTTGTGTTTGTGTGTTGTTACTTATGCCCGAGTCCCACTAGAGCGACAAACAGAAACAGACGACACCGACAAGCCTTCAACACATGCGGTATCCTCGCGATGGTATACCTTTGGCAGGCGTTTAGTGTAGTTAGGTGCTCGTGAAGTGACCCCGGGTGATTGGAAGCCTGCCGAAGATACCCTCGCGTGCGTAATACTTGTATCCGAGCGTAGCCTCTTTTATTCTATGCACAAGCCTGTGAAATCGCGACAGAGACTCTGGTTTGAGGCTCGTCGCTGTCGTTTGTTTCTGTATTGTCGCTCTAGTGGGACTAGGGGCTAACAAGCGCACCAATGGGAAGGCTTTAGCCCTTGTTGGGAACACTAAATAAATACAAAAAAATAAAACACCCAGCAACACTGCATGCAAGTAGTGATGCGCTTCTGTTGTCAACTCTGCATTCCGCTTACGAATGAAATGCGCAATTTCCCTAGAGGCTTTCATTCCAAGCGAGTGGCATCAGAATTCCTGAAGGCCAGCCCATAAACACAGTCTATGTTAAAACAATCCCAGCAGCAATAAGTTGCTATTGTATTGCCCAATATATAGAGCGCCTTACCATAAACAGCCTTGGCAGTCTCCCATGAAGCCTGGACTTCAGCAGAGGAGACTGTCATCCTGTGTCGTCCCAGGACACTCACATCGGGATGGTGAAAGTGAATGCCAACTTCTGCTTGGCAAGGGCTGCAGTAAGTATAAAGATGAAAACAGAGTACAATATACAATAAAAAATATTGTGGACCAACTTGAAAAAAGTGCACAAAAAAAAAAGACAAGGACAAAAGGACAGGAACACGTAGAACACAGACAGGTGCACACTAGCAACTCAATCCATTGAAAACAAAAGAAAGAAGAGAGCATCAGAAAATCAAAAAGGCTGTGCTCGGAGAACTGAGCTTCAGGAACCGTGGCGCGAGGCAAAGATGTCAGGTAGATTGTTTTACAGACGCTCTAGAATTAACAACATCCTTTCCATGTAGTAAAGCGGTGAGTTCATTCTAACTGAACATATTAAAAAATAGTACACAAAAAACAAGGAATAAAGGGTCGAGGAATACATACACTACATACAACTGCAGACTCCCAAGTCACATAAATTATAGCAAAAATAAAAAAGAAGAATGCGGAAGGAGTTTTAGCAAAAGTCTAAACAGGTCCAAGTGGAACGTGCTAATTCAACCATAGCCACAAGGCTAAAAACAATTTCCTCGTTAGCTCAAGTAACAGACGAATGTGCAGACACATTGGTTGCCCATACTACGAATAATAAACGCCTAAAATAATCCTCTTTTATGTTTTTCATAGTATATGCTAATTATCCACGTTTTTTTCTATGGATGACATACACGAGCAGTGTAAACAGTGCATAGATAGCTGACAGTCCATCGTGAATTTTAGATAGAAATTGAGCTGTTTTGATGTATTAGCCATCGATCTGTTACCTTAAACGACGAGAAAATTATGGTTTTAAAATCTGCACTTGCTAATGGGTAAATCAGCGCGTTCCACTTGGGCCTCTGCTCGAGCTCCTTCCGCATTCTTTATTTCCTTGTTCTTTGTTTATGCGAGTTGAGTCTGCGCTTGCATGTGGTCTATGTGTTACCCTCCTTGTCTCCATGACTTTTTGTGAACTAATTTTCAAGGTGTTCAATTATCCCCAGCTCATCCCCTTACTACCAAAAACAATTACAACCTACACCATTCACTAAAGGCAGTACCAAAGAGAAAAAAAACAGGAATTGGGTGAGGTATGAACACTATATACTTACACTGAACAAAATATACCTCCCATAAATTGGCGCAACACAATTCAAAATAAGGACACGCTTGTAAACTACCCCAGAAGCAGTGTCAAAAAGTTTTTCGCGGGCACAAATTTTTGCGATCGGGAGTGGCATGCTATGCATTAATCACCGTGGGGTGAATTTACCGCGGCACCAATTTTCGGCAATTCTTTTCCGGTTATAAATCGAGAAAATGAAGACGTTTGCAGGCGACTGGGCGGCGGAAGCTACGGGCCTGCTCGATCAATCAATCGCTGACTTTTGCCTGGTCCAGCTCTACGGACGCAAATACGCACACAGAATCCACCTGTGGTGTCAAACCTAAAGCTTCGGCGATGGAGGGGCACCGCGCTCTTCCAGACATTCTAGTTTACCAGTAAACAATACGGTGGAGGGAGGCAATCAAACCACCCCCCCTCCCTTTATTTTTCCGTCTTACCTGCCTGCCTGCCTGCCTGCCTGCCTGCCTGCCTGCCTGCCTGCCCGCCCCCATGTCCCGAAAATTTCCGCCGCTACTGATGGACCTGGAGCGAGTATGCAGCCTAAGCGCTCATCTGTGACCGCTAATTGGTGCGAGGATGGAGTGCTCTGCATCGGGAAAAAAAAGAAGAAACACAGCCTGGCATAACACCATTCGCGCACAATTGGTAACAACGATACAAGCAAGTGATCTAGAGACAATAACAAGCATTATGAAGGGAGGAAAGAATAATCTAGCCCTAACGAACAAAGAAAGCAACTTACTTTGGAACGACCGTGCCACGATCTCGGCTGTTGAGCAGATTCGACGTAGTTGCACGGCTCACAGTAGCTTCCTTCTTTTTCAGACACATTTGAAACTAAGTGAACTCCACGCATCACAAATAATCGGTAAATTTACTTTATGACGGAGACTTGAAACACACACGGCAACACGACCGGCAAAACGTGCAAAATAAGATTGTGGATTAGATTGGATCGCATTCGTTGACTATTATGGATGTCTAGCGATTTTACCGAGGCTATGTTCGCGTATTTTTAACACGCTTGCATTAAAACGATCAGCAAAGCGCTTTAAAACGATTAGAAGACACAGTAATATTAAATTATTGAGCATGTCAACATCACCACAATGTTAGAAATACAATCCTGAACAGGTAGCAAAAAATTAAATACGAGACTAGCCACACAATGTTTAAAAACGAATTGAGCAGAGATATAAGTTCCAAGAAAAACCGTTGTAACCCATGGGGCGCGTGGCCGGGATTCCAATTTCGAACGTCGTCGAAAGCGCACGCGGAATCATAAGCTCCGTTGGAGCTGAGCAAGCGTCCCTGCTTGGACGCGGTGATAGGGCTTTGGATCTTCCTGCTGACTATCGGTTTATTCTGCCGACGCTACCGGCGAATGACTTTTCGAAATGCACGGCATTTCTGCACGCTGACATCGGAGTGCGGCCGTACCGCATTGAAGATTTCAGGGAACCTTTGCGGTAACTTGGCGTCCTGAGCGACGTGACCGGTATGGGGGTGTTCCAAATGGGGCACGTTTGGATTGTCCGCCTCAAGTCGACTGCTGCCAAGGAGAAACTGATGATGTCTGGCAAGTTCAAGGTGAAAGGAGGTTGGTGTGTGCCGATGGACCCTGATCGACGAGAGGTCCGACTCAAGCTTCACTGGGTGCCTTTCGACGTGCCCAACGAAGCCCTGAAAAGGGCACCGGAGGAGTTTGGCGTGGTGAGAGAGATAATCCGAGAAAAATGGCACATCGACGGGTTTGACGGCGTCGAGTCGTCGACCCGGGTGGCGCGGCTGTCACTGAAGGAAGGCATGACGCTGGAAAGCCTGCCTCACCAGCTTCGGTTCACCGGCGGCCCTGTACTTGTGGTTGTTCCAGGACGTGCACCAATGTGCCTGCGGTGCAAACGGTCTGGACACATTCGCCGTGATTGTAGGGCGCCTCGCTGTAGTGAGTGCCGTGGATATGGTCACCAACGCCAAGACTGCGTTCGATCCTACGCCCGTGTCGCAGGAGGACGCCAGGCCGAGGATGACACGAACGAGCTTGTGATGGACGAACAAGAGGCGGAACAGGCGGCGGCGCCCTCAACGCAAGCGTCTGTAGCGTCGGCAACTTCAAAGGCAACAGTAACCGCTAGCAAGGAGTGCGAAGGGAAACCTGACGGAGAAAAGGAGCCTTTTGTGGTCACAGCGCCAGCCGAGATGCCGACCGCGAAGCTCCAGGACACCATGGGGGATTTCGAGCACTCAGCCGGTTCGGATGCAGCTACAGTAGAGAGAGCAGCGGAGAATACGGCTACGTGTAAGGAAAAGGAAGTGGCACCGGAGAACAGCCCCAGCGAGGAAATGTCCCTGGACGCGATCACTTCGAAGCGGCGACTAGAGGATTTGGGCGCACGCAGTGCTGCTGCCAGCGAGCAGGCACTGCGACGCCTGGAATATCAGTGGAAGCTCGCCGGGAAAAAAGGGCGCTATACGACACGCAGCCGCTCGCCGTCGAGGGCTCGTGAAGACCGGCTGTCACAGTAAGCTGGTTCCCCGCTACTCCCCTGATCGGCAAGTGTCTGATAGCTGGCGCAAGGTCATAAGCTCCTAAGTTTTTAAAGCTATGAAACAGCTCGAGGTCGCACTGCGTATAGCTACCCTGAACGTAAGAGGACTGTCTGCAAGGCGAAGGCAATGCCAGCTCAAAGGGTTGTTCTTGGAAAACGACCTCGACGTGATAGCGGTCCAGGAAACCAAGATTGAGAGCGAGGAGCAGACCGAGCAGATGGTGCGCCAATTTGAGTCGCGATACGATGTATGCGTAAGCCATGCGGTAGGGAGGTCGGGAGGTGTATGCATCTTTTTGAAAAATGCTTTAGGTATTATTGTTGAGAATGTTGCTTCGCGTGAAGATGGGAGAGTCGTGTATTGTGATATTTGCTTTTCAGATCAAAAGTTTCGTATAATCTGTATCTACGCACCGACTGTAGAGACGGAACGATGCCATTTTTTTGAAAGTATAGCGGAATATTTAAAGTGCGAACGACTGCTTGTGGTGGTGGGGGATTTTAACAGCACATGTGCTCCAGAAGACAGGACCCCTCATAGTCGCCGGAGGGATAGCAGTGGCGATGTCTGGAATGAACTGGTAAATGAGCATTACTTGGAGGACGTGGCACATTGCGGAGAGGGCACGAAGGGCGTGCAGTTCGCACATTTCCAAGGAAGTAGCCACGCACGGCTAGACAGAGCATACGTGTCAGTTGAGCTAGTTCAGCTGTGTGGAAACTATAGTGTCGAGCAGGTGTGCTTTAGCGACCACTGCCTTGTGACTTTCGGGTTAGGATCAAAGAGAAAAGAACGACACCGATTTGATTGGCACAACTGGAAAATGAATTACAAGCTCCTCGACGACGAGGTGTTTAACGACAAGATAAATGCAAGGATTGAAAAATTTAGGAATATCTGCGGGAGCGAGATGACCGGAGAATGGGAAGAATTTAAACGAGTAGTTAAAATGGACGCCATAGAAAGATCAACCGTTCTAAAGTACGAGAAAGAGAAAGAGGAAAAGCAGCTGCGCTCAACTTTAAAGGAGCTTGTTCTAGAAGAGTGTAAATCCCCCGGGTTATTTATAGATGACATTAATAAAATAAAAAGCAAGCTACAGCTCATAGATACTGAGCACTACAGAGGTGCGATAATACGTGCCCGGGCAGAAACGTTTCTCGCGGGTGAAGCACCAACAAAACGAGCGTTAGCCACAGAAAAGAGATACGCACGCGCCAATGAAATAACTGAAATTGATTATCAGGATACCACGACGCGTGACTCTAGCATAATTGAAGGAGCCTTTCTTGAATTCTACGAAAACTTACTGAGCCACAAAGCCCCAAAAGAAGAAGGTTTCACAGAAAATTTTTTGCCCCTTCTGCCAAAGATAGGTAGTGAAATAAAAGAATGGTTAGAACAGCCGATAGGTGCGTCCGAAGTAGAAAGAGCCATTGATGATTTGCAAAGCGGAAAATCACCGGGCCCTGATGGTTTGGGTGCTGCCTTTTATAAAAAGTATAAAAAAGATTTAGCTTGTATTTTGTTACAAGTGTATCGCGAATGTTATGAAAACCAAGGTTTTCCCCCTTCCTTTTTATTTACCCACACAGTCCTTATCCCCAAAAGTGAAGACACTAATAAACTTCGTAATGTAGCCAATTACCGGCCCATTACACTAGCTAATACGGACTATAAGATTCTAATGAAAATCCTTGCGAGGCGAATGGAATCGGTGATTGGAGATGTGGTGGGAGAGCATCAAACGTGCGGTATCAAGGGACGTACGATTATGAGTAACATTCATGTTGCGCGTAGTGTGTTGGAACTATGTGATGCTAATTTCCGGAAAGTTGCTCTGTTGCAAGTCGATCTTGAAAAAGCTTTTGATCGAGTGTCCCATGATGTTCTTTTTTGCATTCTAAACCATGTTGGCGTGGGTAAAATTATTTTTGATGGAGTAAAGATGGCCTATAGTAACTGCACGACTAGTCTTGTAATTAACAAACAAGTAACTAAACGCATTTCTGTGTTATCCTCTGTTCGGCAAGGATGCCCACTTTCGCCGTTGTTGTTCGCCATATTTCTTGAGCCCTACTGCCTAAGTGTCATAAAGAGTGGGAACATACGTGGTTTTTCTTTAAATGCATGTGATGTTAAAATATTAGGGTACGCAGATGATGTTGCGATTTTTTGCAGTGATAGAGAAAGCGTCTCAGCGGCTGTTCAACTCACGAGATCATATTGCGCCCAGACAGCGTGTGCTGTGAACTGGGCGAAATGCTTGGGGATCTGGCACGGCCACTGGGACGTGACTCCGCGTGTGTTTGAATCTATTCAGTGGTCTACAGAACCCGGTGTACACTTGGGAGTGCCTTTAAACAATTACCGTGAAAGCAACGAGCTCTGGAGTAACAAAACAGAGGAGATGAGTCTTAAAGCCGCGAAGTGGGGTGGCAAGGAATTTTCTATCTTCGCACGGGCAACAGTGTGTAATTTATTTTTTGTTGCAAAGATTTGGTACCTGTTACAGGTTCTGCACTGCTCTCGTGTGCATTTGCAACGCATGCACCGGGTGATGGCCGTGTACATATGGAAGTCTACCTGGGAAAGGACTAGACGAGATAACCTTTTTCGCCGCGTGAAGTCGGGTGGGCTTAGTTTGTCGCATTTGTTCATACGACAGCTGGTATCGAGGTTTTTCTTTTTGCGAGACCAGGCTGACCCGTTTCTGAGAACTGTCATTCAAGTGCGGTTGTTCAGAGAGTTACCCGAGTTCATTGTTTCGACGTGTGACACATGTGAAGGCCAAGTAACGGGCTTTCTTAGAGAGGTTGTTTGTGCGTACCAATTTCTTACTGTGCGATTTTCAAGAGAGTACTTAAACTTTGTCACACGAAAGCGTCTGAAGCGAGATCTTGTTGAATGCCTGTTTCCCGTCCCATTGTATCGCTCTTTGTTCTCCGACAGTACTGACCGTGATGTGCTTTCCCGCGTGAAAAGAATGCTAGTTCCCGGATCTGTGAAAACCTTTTATTTTAAACTACATACCAACACGCTTCCAGTAAAGACATGGTTAGCAAAAAAGGGCATGTTTGTACCATGGAGCGAGGATTGTATTTTGTGCAAGAAACCGGAGACCGTGGAGCACGTGTTCCTGGACTGCTGGGATGCTATCCTGTTCTGGGACGTGCTCCAACGCACTCTTAAAAAAGACCTACCGCTCACGGCTCGGGGAATACGCTTTTTGTCTGTGGAAGGGACGCCTTTCCCATATGATCTCGTATTTTTACTGGGCCTGCATGCTATTTGGAGATGTAGGATGGCAGTTCGTCACGCGGATCTGGATGCCCGTCCAGTACGGTATTATTTCATTGAAAATATAAACTTGATAGCAGCTGTCTACGAGAAAGTATGTCTGGAACTGGAGTGGTTGCCTGCATTCTTGAAGCTGTCGATGATGAGAGAATTTTAACAATTCTCACCGCCTCTCCAAACCTTACAGGCGACGTTCTATCGTCACCTTCACTAGCGTCGTCAATATAATATTACACATGTCCAAGTGAAATTTATCGTGCATTGTGAATCTTTGTTCACTGTCGAAATCTTGCAATAAAAAAAAAAAAAAGAAAAAAAGGGGCGCGTGGCTTATCTTGTTAGCGCGCTACGCTTGTGGTCGTATGGTCGATGGTTCGAATCCCAGAGAAGCGAAGTTTTTGTTTTTATTTTTTCTTTATTATGTTTTTTTTGTCTTTATTGAGTTAAATATTTGCTATGTTTTTTTGCGGTCGCCGGCCCCCTACTTTCGGGTAAAAATCACTGAAAATGTGAAAATAGAAAGTGCGGGCCCAAGTTTGAATTTTGATACATCCACAAGCCGTGGCCCTCTTGTTTTGCCGGGATAATTCGCTCCCTCCGTGCTAATAGGTGGGTCAGTGTAATAGGCAAGCGCCGCAAATCCTTTCAACGAAGTAAGGAAGGTAATAATAATGGGAATATTGAGAGAAAAATGGGAAAATGCGTAAGTGGTCAAACTAGCTGCCCCAGTGAGGCAGCCAAAGTTTGTCTGAAGGCGGTCATCCCATTATTTAAACGAAAATACCGCTACTTTAAGGCAGTTATTTACCTAAGCTCATAGCGCGCTACGTATTAAGCACATTTCTAAAATTTCTGACTAACGGAAAGTAGTACTTAATTTTGTTCTGGTACATCCTGGTTTCACTTATTGGGGTTGCACTCCGCAGTTTTACTTCTTTATTAGGCCTAGACATGTTTTTATTTCTGACATCCAAGAACAGTGCGGATACTTAAACTAGCTAGCAGAAACGGTATCGTTCGGTGAAATAACATTTGTTTCGTAGCGTCAAGGGGTCACGTTCACAAACCCGGCAGGGCAAACATCCACAGCGCATTGGTGTTTCTCGTTTTTTTCTGCTAAAAAAAAAAAAAAAAAAGTTTTTTTTTCATATTTTTGTTTTTCTGGTGCGGTATGTCTATAACATAAGCTATCGGGATTCGGGCGACAGATCGTCTGGCTATGTGAACATTTGAAATATTTATGTTAGACGATCGTAACTAAGACATTTGATTCCTGCCTGAATCAGCATATTTTCACACTCAATTAAAATCACCAATAACATGGTCTGAGGAGAGTTACGTACCTCTCGTGGCGTCGTGAGCAATAAATACAATTACTTTTTCTGGCTTTTGGAGAGTAATGTTTAATATTGCTTTTGAAGCTCAAAGCGGGTGCTCATTCCTGCCAAGTGTTTTTTTTTTTTTTCATTCGGAGGCTCCGCTACAGTGGCCTCACAAAGGGAGGGGGGGGTGTCGCGGTGGGCTACCGCCCCGGGTGCCCCTGACCCTCGCGACGCCACTGCTCCGCTATGCCGTTTTTATTTTTTATCTGAGTCAAACACGTGCGTATACCACCGGACGTTAAGTATAGTGCATCAAATTAAACTAGATTCCTAAAAAAATATCGTTCGGCGTTGTAAAATTTATTTTTCGTGGCGTACGTGTTCAGATTCTCAATATCATGAATGTGCCTTCCTCGCCGCATTGTTTTTTTTTTCTCGTTTTCGCGGTAAAACACGTCAGCCTTGGCACGCTGGGATCAAATACGCCAGCGTCGGCAGTCATTTACGAAGGATTTATCAACGCAAACATTTCCTCTCGCTATTCATGCTATTCATGCCGCAGTTGGTCAGAATCTCAATGATGTGACTGCATAGTGAAAACGGCAAAAAAATAAAAATAAAACGATGTCGGTCAGTAAACGGAACTTCAACGGCAGGACTCGCCAGCGTGAAGAGCAAAGCGCAGATTCCAGAAAGTTACTGAACTTCCATGTAAATACTGGCCATCAAAGACAGCAAAATACCGATACCGGCCAGTTACTGGAACCTCCATGGAAATACTGGCCAGCAAAGACAGCAAAAACACAATTCCGGCCAGTCACTGTAACCTCTGCTCGACTGGCCAGTCGAGACGCCAACGCCGGACGGGGCCGGTAGCTCAAGTGCGCGCCGGGCGCCGCATCCTGTTACAGGACCGGCCGGCGTAGTCCCGATACCGACCGACGCGGTGTGCTACCTGGGTACATGCATTTTGCTCAGGAAAAACTGCTTGCTTTTTGTTTTTCAGTCTGTCTCCATATTTGTCTTTTTAAAACATGCTCTTCTTTTAGACTTAATCACTATTGTGCTGCAAGATGATTGCATTTGTTCATGTATACTCATCAGTGCATGCACTAGCTTTTTTTCTTGTTTTGTTTGCGCTTCACTGGATATCTGTATAACAAACCTAATAAGAGTCCAGATAAGTCATGTCCTGCATCTAATTTGTCTGTTGCCTATAAACATATAGATTTATTGCTCTGCATTTTGGCAATACGCTTTTTCGCTAGAATACAGAACACACAAGGCTCATAGGGTCACAACACAGAACACGAAACTGACTTCGGAACAATGTTGACATAAAGTATTGATGCCTGTGCATTAAAAGCCCCATTTCGAAGAAAAGCCCGCGTGGTCGACGTCGTCGGCGTAGTGTTCTGCGCACTGGGGTGAACGATGTAATTAAAAAAAAAGACTTACAAAAAAGTTATATTTTGCATGATTTCTGTAGAATATGTCTTGAGGGGCACATTCACAGGCTTTCCATAGGCCTCACACATGTCCCGTGTAGCTACACAGAGCACCCCCTAGCGTGTGGCATCCCTACAGCAGCCCGCACAATGTCGCACTTGTCCTATGGGATGCTAGGCTCTATCCCCACAGGCTGCAGGGTACCTACATCAACCCATAGAATTTCCTACATGTCCCATAAAAGCCAGAGTTTTATCCCCACAGACTCTGTGGGTCACCTAAAGAACCCCCACGGGCTGTGTGGGTTACCCAAAGAAGCCCCCACAGGCTGTGTGGGTTACCCAAAGGACCCCACACAGTAACCCGCATGTCCCATAGGCCCACAGGCCTGACCCCACAGAGATTTCAGGACACCCATACAACCCCATGGGTGCCCCATAGAGACCTCTAGGACCCCACACAAATTTTCTGTGGGTGCTCTGTGGGCATTTGGACCAGGGGTAGTAGATCGTTTTTCTCCTCCGCTACGATATCCCCGAAGAAAACGCCGCAGCTGCGCAGGTGCGCCGCCAGCCTTCTCTGGATAGTTCAAGGTCTTATGCCGGATTACGGAGCGCTATCCGGGTGCTTAGCGGGCTGCGGAAACGCTCTACTACAATTCCCTATTGTCGAGACAGACTAGATTAAGAAGGGTGGGGCCTCAATTGATCTACTTGTCAAAGAATGTGTCTTCCTCAATGACACGGCTTGGCATTGGGTTTGCTAGTGATGGGGTAATATAAGAAACACGGACGGTATATAAGTAATGTTTCATGTAATAAAATCAGTTGTTATACTCGGCGACAACTTTTCTTGGCAATGCAGTGGAAGTTGACGAGAACCCGCGCATAGCCTTATCCAGTGCTCAAAATGGGACAGGGATCACGTGTCTTCAACCTCCACTGCATTGCCAAGAAAAGTTGTCGCCGAGTATAGTAGCGCACTGTGGTGTCTGATTCTCGTCCTTGTGTCCTCCTGTTTTGAGCGCTCAAATGTATTCCAAGTTCCAAAACCAACTAGCTCAACAATCTTCTCTTTAACAAATTCTTAAGATACAAAAAAAAAAAACTTTCATGCGATTGGAAGGTAAAAAATGTGGTGCCGGTGCATAAATCAGAATCCAGAAACTGTGTGGGAAATTACAGGCCGGTATATCTAACATGCATATGTCTGAAGATTATAGAACATGATAAAATAGAAATCGCGCTAAGAAGCAAGGACGAAAAATAGAGGACCCGTACGACAGACAAGGGCTTGCTCGCAACTTTGTTTTATAAAAACTTTCGCCATTTAGCAGTTTACTGCAGCAGGTGTGAATGTGCTCCTGTTTTTTTTTTAATACTAATATTTTAGGACGATAAAGAGAGCAGAGAGAAGGAGGTTTCAGAGGGTTTATTTATCAAAACTTTGGATGATGGCTGCATAAGTCAACCGTCACTTGCTTTGACAGATGCTGAGGAAACATTCTTATCTGCGACAGTGCCACTCCCACATTAAGGGGGTGGCAACAAAAGAGGTTCCTTCGTTTTGTGGATTAGAACCGGTTAGTGGGTGGGGGAGAGAGATAAATTGATTGACGCATGTGCAGACAGCGACAGGAACTATCTTCGTGTTTTTCCAAGTTTTAATAAGACTTGAGGTGCGAGTAAGCGCTTGTCTGTCGTACGTATCCTCGCTTTTTCGTCCTTGTTTTTTGGGTGCTTTCTATTTTATTATGAACTGCTACCAACTACTTCAACTTTCAACATGGCTGCAATTACAGAACATTTGATTTATAGTAACTTGATTTCTCTCTTAAACATAAACAATTTTCTTATCCGAGACCAACACGGATTTGTTTCACTATACTAGTGAATGAATGATGAAGTGATGGCAAATACAAGATATTTAGGTATGTGGATGATTTTCTCATCCTGGGACGCAATCCCGATCTCTCTAGCTGTGAAGTTTCAGAGACGATAAAGGTGTTCAAGTCTTGCTGCCGCGGATTGTCATTTACGCACGAGACTCCTAAAGACGGAATTATACAATTTCTTGACCTCAAGCTAAGTTTTCTAGGTGAGCACATTTGTTGGGAGTACTCCCCTAGATCTAAGAAGGGGGTCCTTCCCTTCAATTCCTGCCACTCCAAGCTAGTGAAGAGAGGCATCGCGAGCTCGTGTATGGAGGCGTCTCTCAGAAAGTCTTGCCTGCATAGCGCCCACGATAGCTTTGTCAGACAAGTAGATCGTCTGCGAAAAGGGGGTTTCCCAATGAGCTCATTGGTCGAAGTGGCTGGGAGCTTGATAAAGAAGTTCAAGGGGACGCAGAAACCACCGCGCGAAAAGAGCAACGTACGGCCTGTGGTGACACCATATATGCACGGTGTCTCCCATAACCTTAAGAAGGTGGCTGGGCGCTATGATGTCCCGGTCGTATTTTCGGCGCCCAACAAAATGTCGCGATTATGCAGGAGAATTAATGATCCACAACCGATAACTGACCCGTGCCATACCAAGCACAGGAATAAGTACACTGATTGCGCAACCGCCGTCGTTTATGAAATACCAATGACGTGTGGTTTAAGCTATGTAGGGCAGTCTGGAAGGTGTATTAATGATCGGGTCCGCGAGCACGCCGCTTCAACTAGAACTACACCGTCAGGGCATTTGGCTGTACATTGCAAAAGATGCACTTGCGACCCATCATTTGACAGCACTAAAATATTGGCGAGGTACAGAAACAAAGTGTCACGCGAGCTTCACGAGGCATTTGAGATTAGGAGAAGGGGTAAAAAATGCATTAGCGATACATCATTGGCTCTGTCTACGAATGAGTTTGAATATTTGAAACGTGGTCTGGGCGGAGACTAACGTGACGTGTGGTGTCTGATAGTGCGCTCTCATTGGTATATAAGTTTGTGTTTTTTTACCTAATAAATTCAGTTGAGAGTGCGCCCTGTGTCGTTGTCAATCTACTCTTTGTCCGTGTTTTTCTGGCGCTTATTTTCCCACGATGTACCAACTGGCCCATCTAAGCATTTTATTGCAGAGTTTTGTGTCGACATTTCTTTGCTGGGGACACGATTCTGTGGAAACTAGCCCTTAACAGCTCCGCTGAAAAGCAAAAACAAAAAAATGCACTCCCGAGCCACCGCTGCACCCTTCCCCTCTTTCCGCAGACGGTGTGACGCCGACGCAACGCGAACGCGCGGAGGAAAAAAGCATTTTCTTCTTTTTTGTCTGGTTTAAATTAGAAGCTCGCTCCCCCCCCCCCCCCTCAAACAGATACACACACACTATGGCTTTGTGCTTGCCTCCCACTTGAAGATAAGTTCATAATCACTGCAACGCTAACGATGTCTGCAATATTACATTGCGGTGTAGATTGCTGTATTGAATTCTAGAAAACAAAGAAACGAAAAATCGCCACCATTGTTTCCGTTAATCAACGCTATCGGGCGGTCAACCGCAAGCATTTAGATTATACACCGTGAAAGAAATCGGCGAGCCAAGCTTACGAACACTGACTGCCAGGGCTAGGGTGCCTTTATCTTCGCTTTGCCTTAGCGAGGGTGATACCATTTTTTGTAGTACCCGACGCCGACAGTGCGCGCTCACAGATAAAATGCGAGGAAATTGCTGGTAATAAAATGTCGACGTAGCAGTGCGAAATCTAGCAGCTTGAGCTGGGAGAACGAATGCGCGTTCAAAATTAAAGAAAAGCGTCAGACAGAAAATGCTCTGATATAACCAGCCTAAGACAGACGCGTACACATTGGGGTACCCTAGCCGGTTAAGAGTGTATCGTGTGGAAGACGGCCCTGCGGCTCACGGCAGGGCAAATGAATGGGGACGCTTTGTCCTAGCTGAACGAGCGGTTCCTGGTTGCGACCGCGGACTAACGCCAGTCAGCTGCAAACTCTCACTCTACATGCAAAGCTCGTGCATTTCACAGCCAGCGTGAAAATATCGGTTAATCGTTATTCCCACCGGCAATGTACCAAAAACGAAAGCATCAACATAACCGGATTATTCACTTGAAGGAAGTCAAACGAGCAGCATTGCACTTGCGACTCTCCGGCAACGATCATTTCCAGCTCTCCGTGAATTTGCGCGAAGCTTTAGCACCGTCAGAACTCTTTGTGATGGATTAGTGCGCCTGCACCTCTCTTGACCGAACTACATTGGTCCAGTCAAGAGGGACCAGTCCCCTCTTAATATAAAGGAACACGCGTGAATTTTTCTGTCGGTTTATCCTACTCAGAGGGACCAAGGAAACGGTTTCCTTGGTCCGTCTTAAAAAGAACTGTCCCACAGAGAGCATCGTTGTCCCCTCCAAAAACAGGAGATAACGTTTTTTTATGAGAGACCGGTTTTAGCGTGTATGGCTGCAGAAGGTGAGATACGACCTGTAATATTTAAATTCATTGATTTTGTGACAAGATTCAGATACTCAGAAATGTTTCTAAAATTAAAGGCGCACGGACATTTGTTAACGAGGATTTCTCGCCACGTATGCGAAACATTCGAAAAGAACTTTGGATGAGTACAGCTGAATTCATGAGAAATGGCGCAAATGTTGGCCTGTGTTACGACCACGCTCTTGCTAACAACGACCGATACTCGTGGGATGCAACAAATCATGTGCTGATAAAAGTTCTTCCTCCGGTTTTTCCCACTGGATCGAATTAACAGTTTCTGAATAAACCATTCCCTTTGTTAAACATTTATGCTAGGGACTCTGTCCCTAAATTTACAAAGTTCTCCTGCATTGCAGCTTCTTTTTCACCTCATGCAATGTGTGTTACTAAAATCTGGTTACACGATGCCATTCTGGATTGCAAATTCATATCTCCATATCATAATGTGGTACGATGCGATAGATTTTCTATAGGTGGTGGTGTTGCGATATTTTATATTTTGTATTAACTTCTCTGTTTTTCCCAGTTTATATAACACAGAGTCTTTGTGATGTAAGGTGCGGCTTGATAAGTTTGTTTGTGGTTCGGTGCGGTTCATCGGGCTCCTGGTTCAAGCCTGCAGGCCATCATAGACATACATGAGTACATTCACAAATACAATCTGGAAAATTTCCATCTTTCCCTGACGGACGATTTTAATGCGCGCGATATAAACTGGGAAACGCTAGAGGCTGGTTGTCGAGATATGGCCATTTGTGATGCTGTAGTAGATATGGCTGTGTCATTCGACTTAGATCAGGTGGTCAAAACGTGCACCAGAGATAATTTTGGTCTTGTTCTTGTTTTTTTTTTTAACCCACAGTATTATGAACCTAGGTTATGACTGCGAGGTAGTTGAGGGAATTTCTGATCATAAAGCTGTCCTAGTTAGCCTCAACATTCGTATCAAGCATTCGAACCGCGAATTTTTTCACGTTCCTTAACTTCAACAGAGCTGACTATGCATCAATAATTGATGAACTTAGTTTTTATTCTGATGATTTTTTCGCCATAATTCTAGACGCTGATGTGAATGCGTTGCTTAGATTTTTTTACTTCCTTCTAGATAAATGCACAAAAAAATGTGTGCCTGTTACTAGAAACAAAAAGAACCCTGCGCACCCCTGAATTACGAGAGAGGTGCGACAAACGAAGAAGAGACATCGTTCATCGAAACATACCAATCAGTTGCTCATACCTCGTTTGAATATCTGAAAACAACCTCGAAGAAAAGATGTTAACAACTAAAGTCAATGATTTTAATGTAACTTTGTCTGAATTTGTGAAATCAAATACTTCCAAATTTTGGTGGTCAATTATTGCAAAATGTAACGTATCGCAGAGTTTTTCAATTCAAGGTGAATTTAAGATAGCGAACTGTTTTAATGATTATTTCGAATCTGTATTCAGATGTGATAACTGTATAATAATTTTGATTTTTTTTCTTTTATGGTATATACGCAGATTTATCTGATTTGATATTAGCATTTCTGGTGTTTTTAATTTACTAATAAAACTTGACTGTAAGAAAAAGCCCGGGCCATGATGAAATGCGCATTTATTTTCTTCGCCGATATTCGCTATAACTTCAAAACAGAAATTTGTCATTTTCAAAAAATGTATTTCTACTACAACTGTACCTTAGTAATGGAAGTCAGCTAAAATCATCCTCCTGTCCAAGTCAGGCAACAAGCAGGTGGTTAGAAACTACAGACCCATTTTGCTCACATCGTCTTCACGCAGACGTTTGAAACATATGGTTTATAAGCAGATATATGAGAACCTCGAGACTAATTCTATTCTTTGCCCACAACAGCATAGTTTTCGTCGTGGCTACTGCACGTCAACTCAACCTCTTGAATTCATTCACAACATAGCTTTGGCTTTAGATAAAAGAGGACAACTTTATGCTACCTTTCTAGATTATTCCAAGGCTTTCGATGAAATGCCACATCATAAGTTTCTTCAGAAAGTAGAAGCAATATTAAATAATACGATATTTATTATGTGCATTGAAGATTATCTAAAAAATAGGTCACAGTTTTTCTCATATAGGGATGTTCATTCTAGCAATGTCTCGGTTAGTTCCGGTGTCCGAGAGGGATCGGTTTTAGGACCTCGTTTGCTTTCGCTTTATATCAACGATGTCGCAAATGTTCTTCCAGGTAAAAATCGCCCCTATGCAGATGATTGTGTGTTGTACAACGAAATCATCTCAATAGGTGACCATGCGTTGCTAAGCGGCTCTTTTGTACACCATGATGTAGAAAACCCGAGACTGTGGTAAAAGCAGGGAAACTTGGTCGAAGAAGAAGGACAGGGGAATAGAACGTCTCAAACCCTGCTACAGCGTTCATTTCCTCAATGTCTTATATACCCGCAACCTAACCACCGACCACCGAAGTCACAAGGTCAACCTTTGTTATCTATACAGTCCTACCCACAGAGGTCTTCACCTGAACCGTAAATGGAGACCTCAATTTCAAACTGAAAGCTTAGGACCTTGAACAAAAGAAACACAACAAAACAAACACACGGACCCCCTTCCTTTCCAGCCGGAATCTGGAAAGGCTGTGCTTTATCTAAACGAGAACTGCTATGATTTCCAAATGAGACCCTGCCCGCAAAATGACTCATTGCACGACCAAAAAAAAAACTTTACATTTTAAGAATTTTTTCGAACTACTTCCGAGTTGCATCGAAGCATGGCTGATACAATTACCGCTGGATTTGATACGGACCGTCTCTCTTTTGAGCATCGTAGTGTTCTTGCGCTGTCTGTGAATAATGTCAGTTTGCGACCAATGTGCCGTACAATCGTTACACTCACTAATGTGTTTAGCAATCTCTGAATTGGGTGCGTTTATTTTTACATTTATTTTGTGCTCTACTAATCTATCATTTACCCACCTTGCCGTTTGTCCCACATACTTGAAACCGCATTCCAGAGGTATTTCAAAGACTTGCAATCAACTGACTTATCACGGTGCGCTTTCTGACACACTTTCTGACTCGTCTGAAACGGTGTCAAACGGTTCAGCTTAAAGTCGGACTTATTTTTTTTTTGCGCATGCTTTAAGGTTATGAGAAATTGCGTGAAAATACGAAATAACCGCACAATGCCTTTTTGCTTCTTTTTCTGGTCGTTGCTTAGCCTTTTGCTTTTGACTTTGACACCGTTTCAGACGTTTGACGTTTGACACCGTTTCATACGAGTCAGAGCTTGTGTCAGAAAGCGCACCGTGATAAGTCAGTTGATTGCAAGGAAGGGGTGGTCTATGAAATACCTCTAGAATGCGGTTTCAAGGATTTGGGACAAACGGCAAGGTGTGTAAATGATAGATTGGTAGAACACAAAACAAATGTAAAAAATAAACGCACCCAATTCAGAGATTGCTAAACACACCAGTGAATGTAACGATTGTACGGCACATTGGTCGCAAACTGACATTATTCACAGAGAGCGCAACAACACTAAGAGGCTCATAAGAGAGACGGTCCGTATCAAATCCAAAGGTAATTGTATCAGCCATGCCTCGATGCAACTCGGAAGGAGTTCCAAGAAGTTTCTTAAAATGTAAAGTTTCTTTTCTTTTTTTGGGGGGCCGTGCAATGAGTCATTTTGCGGGCAGGGATTTATTTGGAAGTCATAGCAGTTCTCGTTTAGATAAAGCACAGTTTTTCCAGACTCCGACTGGAAGGGAAGGGGGTCCGTGTGGTTGTTTTGTTGTGTTTGTTTTGTTCAAGGTCCTAAGCTTTCAGTTTGGAATTGAGGTCACCGTTTTCGGTTGAGGTGAAGACCAGTGTGAGTAGGACTGTATAAATAACAAAGGTTGACCTTCTGACGTCGGTGGTCACTGGTTAGGTTGTGGGTATATAAGACATTGAGGAAATAAACGCAGTAGCTGAGTTTGAGACGTTATTTTTCCTTGTCCTTCTTCGACCAAGTTTCCCTGCTTTTACCACAGTCTCGGGTTTTCTGCATCATGATCAACATCCACCAGCTCGCTTGCGCACTAACCGTTTTTTCATTGATAATTTCGGAAGCAGGCTTATTTCCTTTTTCCTTTGGATCCATAAGCTGCCCGCAACCAACTAAGTTACTTCTTCAAGCCTTCAGTGTGCTGGACAACCTGGGACGCCGTCTAGCCGAGCTGGAAGCGAAAGTCGCCTTCTTCGGCATTTGCTTGAGGAAACGCTACGTCGATCCGGTCCGGTTCAAGCATCTTTCATCTACGGGGCTAGGTTGGAGAGCCAAAAAGAGGATAATCAATGTCTACAGAGAAGGAACAGGCATAAGAATATAAGAGCTCTGCAGGGCCTGTGATCGCATCTGGACACTCCTCAGAGGCAAGGATTACAGGCACAACCAGTTGTGATGGGAATGGTTAAGGAAGGAACTCAGAATTCCGGAGCGGTGGTTGTGAGAAGAAAGATGTTATTTACAGAGTAAGGAATTAAAAATAAAAGTCAGATAGAGTAGGAAAACACAAGTTACGAGAGTCATCAAAATATGTACAAAGTTCAGTCCGCCGACTTCGCTTACGGCCCACACGATGTTATTGCCGAGAAGACGCCTCGTTGTCGTAACGTTTTGGTTCAGGAGCCTGGCAGGCTGGGTCGGCCCAGGCGTAGGGTTGCTGGCTGCAGCTTGGCTAACGGCGGCGGTCCACGGTGTGCAGGTTCAAAGTCCCGACCGGCCTGTTGGCGCCCGTCGGAATCTTCCTAGACTGCCGGGACCGCTGGTGTTGAGCCGGGTGCCGATGCTTAACCGCCTTTTTCGAGCGCCTCGAGCGTGTGTCCCGTTCACTCTCCTCGTGTTGTCCTCCTCTTCTTTTTTCTTATTCTCATTCCCTGATATGGTCTTGCAGTCTTCTTCATCTTTGGTTATTCATGTGTTGACAGCGTTCATCTGCGTTGTCTTCCTCGTCGTTTGTTCAGCCCATATCATCACATTCACCCCCCTTTTAAAGACAATTGTCTAAAAAAGATCGAACAACAGAAAGTAAAGACCAAAATGTTATACACTTTGGAAAAGGAAAAAACAAACAAACAATTGTTTCACCTAAATAGAAGCACTCGCAACTGTTTCAGGAATCTCATCCTTTACGGAAGCGTACTATAGTCGGCTCAAATAGTCAGCCCCAAAGTTCTGACTGCCCCGAATGTACATGACATGAAAATCGTATTCAGCTAGCAGCAGACTCCATCGCAGCACGCGACTGTTGAGTTGTTTGGCGGAGTGAATGTATTCTAAGGGTTGATGGTCGCTTTGAACCGTGAAGTGTTTTCCAAACAGAAAGAGGTGAAATTTCTGCACCGCCCATACAAGGGCGAGACACTCTCGCTCGATCGCTGAATATGCAACTTCTCGCGGCAACAACTGCCGGCTAGCATACGCAACGGGGTGCATCATCCGATCGTGCTCTTGCATTAGCACAGCACCCAAGCATCTTCCCGAAGCGTCTGTTCTCAGGATGAAAGCCCTCGAAAGATCCGGAGACTTCAAAATCGGTTTGTCGGAGAGGGATTTCTTTAGCTCCTCAAAAGCTTTGGCGTGTTTGTCTTCCCAGATGACTTTGATGGGTGCTTTTTTCTTTGTCAGTTCCGTCAGAGGGAGCGACGTCTCAGCGTAATGGGGAATAAATTCCCGGTAATATCCCGTTAGACCTAGGAACGATCTGACTTCCGTCTTTGTTTGCGGTCTCTTAGCGCCTTGAATTTTCTCCAAAGTCTCGGTTAACGGCTCAAACGTTCCTTGTCCTACTCGATGTCCGAGAAATGTTATCCGGGAGAAGCCGATCTCTGTCTTCTTTGGCTTGATGGTAAGTCCAGCTTGTTTTACCCTCGTTAAAAATTGTCTCAGGGTTTTCGCGTGTTCCTCCCAGCTGGCAGTTGCGATTAGTACATCATCAAAATAATGATGTGTGTTTGGTACTCCATCCAGGACTTCCCTCATTAAACGAGTGAATACAGCCGGGGCTGTTTTTATGCCGAAGGCATGAACTTGAAACGATATAACCCTGACATCGTTGAAAACGCAGTCGCGTCCTCCGATCCGTGTGCCATTGGCACTTGCCAGTAACCTTTCGCGAAATCAAATTTGGAAAAGTACTTCTTTGTGCTGACTTGAGCAAACATCATGTCGACTCGGGGTATCGGTTCGCAATCAGGTACGAGCACCTGATTTAGTTGTCGAAAATCGATGCATAATCGGGTCGTCTTGTCCTTCTTCTTCACTACCACTACGGGTGAGTTGTAGGGCGAGTCGCATTTCTCAATTATGCCGAGACTCAGTATGTCACCTATCTCGTTTTCTATTGCTTCTTGTAGCGCAAAGGCGAGTGGGTACTGTCGAACTTGAACTGGCACATCTGTTGTTAGTTTCAGCTGGCATTTTACGAGATTGGTTCGACCCGGAAGATCTGAGAATACTTCTTGGAACGACTCTAGCAATTCTTCCACCTCTGTGACCTGTTCTTCTGAGAGTTCTTCTGATTTCCGCACATCATTGTAGTCTTGCTGACGCCGAAGGCCGACATGGGGGACCTCCTGTTCTTCACCTTCCTCTTCTACTGCGAGGCCAGCCAAGACTTGTTCAGGAGCGCCCAGAACTTCTCTCTCCTCATACTTTTTGAGCATATTGACGTGAAATAATGTCGTCTTTCCTCCAAGGTCTATTACGTAATCCAGTTCATTCCTTCTCTCCACCACGCGGAATGGTCCCTTCCATTGCAGAATCAGTTTATTTTTGTCAGTTGGTAACAAGATCAGCACTGGATCTCCCTCTTGCAGTTCGCGTACACGACTCTTCTTGTCGTAATATCCCTTTTGCGTCTTCTGGGCTTTTCTTAGTTTTTCGTGGGCAACTTTGCACGTGTCTTCCAGCCTCTTCCGAAGATCGACCATGTACCCGTAGGTTGTTTTCGTCTCAGGGTCGATGTTCTCGTTAGTCCACAGTTCTTTTAAAACTGCCATGGGACCCCGAACATATCTCCCGTAAAGCAGATCAAACGGGGAGAACCCCAAACTACTTTGTGGGACTTCCCGATATGCGAAAAGCAACGGGGTCAGGTACCGATCCCAGCATCGTGGCTTTTCTTGGCACATCCTCCGAATCATTTGTTTTAATGTCCCATTCAGCCGCTCGACAAGTCCATTACCCATAGGATGGTAGGGCGTGGTAGTCAACTGTCTCAGCGATAACAGGCGACTGATCTCCTTCATCAAGCCTGACGTAAAGCAGGACCCCCGATCACTTTGGACTTCTTGGGGTAGGCCTACTCGTGAAAACATTTGAAGAAGGCCCTCTGCAACCTCTGTTGTCTCCATGCTCTTCAAGGCGACAGCATCTGGATATCTGGTGGCAAAATCAATCATCGTCAATATGTGTCTGTTGCCATTTTCTGAACTCGGCTTGATTGGTCCGATGATGTCTATGCCGACTCGTTGGAAGGGTGTCCCTATGATTGGCATGGTTCCAAGGGGTGCCCTGGCCACCAAGTGCTTGGGAACAGTCCTCTGGCAAATGTCACACGATTTTACAAATCGTTTTATTTCTGATGTTACTCCCGGCCAGTAGAATTCTTCTTGTACCCGATCAGTGGTTTTCTTTGTTCCCTGATGGCCGGCCATAATTCCTTCATGTGCCAATTTGAGCACGATCATTCGAAAGTCTTTTGGGACTACTAACTGCTCCCTATCCTTACGGGACGGTGTTCGATATCTCCTGTAGAGGATTCCGTCACGTAACACGAATTCCGATTCGTGTGCCTTTTCTGAAACGAACTTTCTCCCAATGGAAGCAAAGCACTTACTCACCGTTTCGTCGTTCTCCTGAGCCATCCTCAGCTTTCTGTTATCAACTTCTGTTGGCTCCACCGACATGACTGGTAACCCGGAAATGTTTTTGTTGCCTGGCGCCTTTCCTAGCGCCCCTGCGCAATCACTTACTTTCTCCAAGACCTTACAGTCTTTCTCTTCACGTTTCTCGCTCATCGGGAGTTCTTTAGTAGTTTCCCCTCCTACTGCCGTCTGATCAGTTTCGATTTCCCCTTCTCTCGCTTCAGACACTGTTTGTCCTTTGTCACAATCCCATTCTTCATCGGGATCATCGAT
Organism: Ixodes scapularis; assembly: GCF_016920785.2. Classification (NCBI taxonomy): domain Eukaryota; kingdom Metazoa; phylum Arthropoda; class Arachnida; order Ixodida; family Ixodidae; genus Ixodes; species Ixodes scapularis. The sequence continues at coordinate 73,380,231 of NW_024609837.1, forward strand.
CCTCCTCACTCCTTTAATATTTCCGAGTACCAAGTCGTATAACGGGTTATCCATACACTTCGCCACCAAACTGCCTGTGTAGTATGGTGATTTTACTTCAATCTCCGCCTCTGGTAAATATTTAATCGTCCTGTCCAGAAGCAAAACTGGACTGGAAAAGCCAGTTAGCTTGTTATCTGGAACCAGGCTTCTTTTCACAACAACTGTGTTGCAGCCGCTGTCTCTGAGGACCGTTACCGTTCGACCTCCCACTTCTGCTCTCACCACTGGCATATCATCTACTAGGAAACGTGGAGGTTTTCCAACTGCCATATTTACTACTGGGATTTTGTCCCCGTTTTTTAACAAGACATAAGCCTTTTCTGATTCGGTTTCGTCAGCGGTCGTTAACACACAGGAAGCCCGGGGAGCCTTGTCTTTTTCTCCGTCTGACTTCCAGTTACAAGCTTCTGCTTTGTGCCCAGCCTTTCTACACCTCCAACACGCAGAAGGACGCGGAGCCTTGGAACTCGTCCAGCAATCGGCTGCTCTATGACCAGGTTTTTTGCAGAGGTAGCATCGACTGGCTACCCTTATAGAATGCTGTGTTTTATTGCCTTCTTTCCCACAGCCTCCACTCTTGTGGTCCGAGTCATCTCTCAATTTAAAGAGGCTAGTCTGTCCCTGTGCTTCGAGAAAGTGGTCTGCGGTTGTCGCCAGATTCTCCAGGGACCTGCAGTTTCTTTCTTTTAGGAATATAGATAGCTTTGTGTTGCATCTCTTCAGGAACTGCTCTGAGACTATCAGGTCCCTTAACCCTTCATACGTCTTAGGGGTTTCTCCTGTCTCGATCCAACGGTCAAAGTATCCCAATAGTCGAGCCGCGAACTGTCTCCCTGTCTCCGCGTCTTCGGGTTTGCCATCCCTGAATTTCTCGCGGTACCCTTCGGTCGTATAGCGAAACCGCTGTAGCAAGCTTAGCTTGACTTTTGCGTAGTCTAAGGACTCCTCAGGAGTCATCCTGCCAACTACAGTCAGGGCCTCGCCGATGAGGCACAAGCTTAATGACAATGCCCATTTGGCAGGAGGCCAGTTTCGGCTGCTTGCAACTCTTTCAAAACGCTGGAGGTAAGCATCCAAGTCGTCTCGTTTTTCATTGAATGGTGGAATGAGTTTATGAGGGCTGCGACAATTGGCTTGCACTTCCTGATTTTCTGCCCCACTGGTACCCATCTCGTTCTCATTCCGATCTGAACTGGTACTATCTCGCAGTCGAAGTCGCAGTTCTAACACTTCCCGTTCCTGTTGCAATCTACGGATCTCTCGATCAGCCACGTCCTGTGCCTCTTTAGCTGACTCCCGTGCTTCGTCTCGTAACAGGTGGCGTTCTTCGCGTTGCCGGTTGCGTTCTTGCTCAACCCAGTCGCGAAGCTATCCCCCAGTATATCCCAGTTCTTTACCTAGAGCTACTATCTTTTCCGGATCCATACTCATTTCTCTTACAGCACCGTCCTGGAATTCTGCTCTCTATAAGATGTTAGGAAGAGAGGTCCTGTCGCGGACGCCAGATTGTGATGGGAATGGTTAAGGAAGGAACTCAGAATTCCGGAGCGGTGGTTGTAAGAAGAAAGATGTTATTTACAGAGTAAGGAATTAAAAATAAAAGTCAGATAGAGTAGGAAAACACAAGTTACGAGAGTCATCAAAATATGTACAAAGTTCAGTCCGCCGACTTCGCTTACGGCCCACACGATGTTATTGCCGAGAAGACGCCTCGTTGTCGTAACGTTTTGGTTCAGGAGCCTGGCAGGCTGGGTCGGCCCAGGCGTAGGGTTGCTGGCTGCAGCTTGGCTAACGGCGGCGGTCCACGGTGTGCAGGTTCAAAGTCCCGACCGGCCTGTTGGCGCCCGTCGGAATCTTCCTAGACTGCCGGGACCGCTGGTGTTGAGCCGGGTGCCGATGCTTAACCGCCTTTTTCGAGCGCCTCGAGCGTGCGTCCCGTTCACTCTCCTCGTGTTGTCCTCCTCTTCTTTTTTCTTATTCTCATTCCCTGATATGGTCTTGCAGTCTTCTTCATCTTTGGTTATTCATGTGTTGACAGCGTTCATCTGCGTTGTCTTCCTCGTCGTTTGTTCAGCCCATATCATCACACCAGTCCTATCTACGCTGGAACTCGGGAAAAAGGGAACTCTTCGAGCGGCAATGGTATGTGAAGCGACGAATTGTATTAGACAGTTTTAAGAGTACGAAGACCAGAGAAAGGTATCAGTGAAGCAACACCAGAAACGGTAGAGGTCCTCGTGAAAAGCGTAACTCGTGAGATATTTGCTGGTATACTAAAAGTTAAGGTTGATTTCATCGAAACAATTCACAGACTTGGGAGGCACATACCCGGTAGAATTCGGCCTGTTATTGTGAAATTCGTTGACTTTCGGGATAAAATGAAAATTCTTAACAATTGCTCCAAACGGAAAGGTACCCAAAGAAGCGTTAACGAGGATTTCTCAGAAAGAGTTGTGGAGATACGAAAGAACCTGTGGAACTCTACGGCAGATGAAAGAAAGGAAGGCGCAAAAGCTAGATTGGGTTTTGATAAGGTCAAAAGAAACAACGTACTCTATGCCTGGGACGAGGTTAGAAACGAAAGATATTGGTGCTCATCATATCCGAGTACGCAGGAGAAAGACGTATGACGTCACAACAAAGCACGCTTCAAACTAATTAAAATAAATGCTTGAGGTATTGTAAATAAAGGTGACCTAATTGAAAACATTGTTCTTGAACACGAACCCGACGCTATGGTAATTACAGAAACGTTTCTACATTGCAATATTTTAGACAGTGAAATTACACCACCAAATTATGCCATAATTAGGAAAGATACGGAAGCACGTGGTGGAGGCGTAGCAATTTTGATCAAAAGCGATATTGTATTTACTGTACTTGAAGAGGCTGAAAAAATCGAAGCTCTATGTGTCCAGATTAGAATGAATGACCGGGTTATAGTCTGGGTGGTGTATAGAGGCCTCCCAATTCCTCAGGTGGCGTTTTAGTTAGGTTGCGACAATATATGGACTTTGTAATATGTCATAATAAAAACATCTTGTTAGTAGGCGATTTTAATTTACTAGGCATTGACTGGAGTACGCTTTCGGTGCGAATAACGGACGTGGCCAGCTGCGAGAAACTACTGGAAATTGCATTTTGTTATAATTTATCTCAAGTTGTCACAGAACACACAAGAACGACTTCTTCTGCACTTGACCTAATCTTTGTTTCCACAAACCTAACATCTATTCTTTCGGAATGTGTACTTTTCGAAGGGATCTCAGATCACAGAATGACATGCATGACGCTAAACTTCAGCCCTTGCAAGCTTGATCGCCCTCCGCATAAAAAGGTCCTTAATTTTGAGGCCGAAGATGATGTTAGCATTTTAGAATATCTTGAGAAATCGCTTGACGACTTCCAGTCACTCTACCAGTTAGATTCTGCTACCAAAGGTTTGTGGAATTTTTTTGTTGATATGACAGCACGTTGTATTAGTTTATTTGTGGTTACGCGTATCAATATAATAAGAAAGAAGAACCCTTGGATCACTAGAGAAATTATACATGTTAAAAGGAAAATAAAGCGATGTCGGAAAACTAATGCAATTAAACCAAATGACTCTAGGAAAATGACACTGCAAAGCTTGTTTCACGATCTGAAGAGGCTTGTTAAAGATTCGAAGTATAGACTTTACAATGTAACTCTTAAGAGATTTATTACGGAAGCCCCGGCTAAATTCTGGCGGTATGTTACTCCCCCCGAAAAAAAGAAACTACTTCCCACAACAGTCAGCTACGAGCAGAAGAATTCAATACCTTTCTTTCATCTGTGTTTACTCGAGATAACCAACATTTACCAAGAGGTAGAGATTTTGCTTATTATCCTCCCATTAGTGACTTATTGATTCAAGAGGAGGGAGTCATTAACCTCTTGCTTAACATAGATGTAATGAAATGTTCCGGGCCTGAAGGAATTCCTACTGCGTTTCTGAAGCGGTACGCTGAATGGGTTGCCAAATATCTTACAATAATTTTCAGTCGTCTATAAATAATGGTTTTCTGCCAAAAGCCTGGAAGATTGCCAAAATTGTCCCTACACATAAAGGAGGCTGTTTCTTGTGTAGAACACTACCGACCTATATCTCTCATTAACACGTGCTCTAAGGTTCTCGAAGTTATTGTTTCAAAGCATCTTTTAACGTTCCTTAACAATCACGATATTTTGTTTCAATATCAACATGGATTTCCGTAAATGTCTTTCCACAACGACCCAACTCATCGAAACCGTGCACGGTTTCTCCGAAACTGCAAATAACCGTGGCCAAACGGATGTCATATCTTTAGATTTTGCAAAAGCATTCGATAAAGTGTCTCATCCTAAATTTTTGCTTAAAATTAAAGCCTTGTTTAAGAACCCCATCATTACAAACTGGTTTTGCTCGTATCTTTCATCGAGAGTTCAGTTCGTTGAGTTGGAAGGCTGTGTGTCTATACTCGTTCCAGTTGCTTCTGGAGTTCCACAAGGTAGTGTGCTAGGACCGCTCTTATTTTTAATATTTATAGATGACATTCGCTGTGGAATATCCGTTACAATTAAGCTCTTTGCGGATGATTGCATTTCGTACAATAAAATAGAGACTGACCAAGATCAACTAAAACTGCGAAATGAACTCTTCGGGATCAAACATTGGTGCGACGAGTGGCAAATGGAGTTAAACACTCGAAAATCAGTCGTTATGTCTATAACAAGAAAAACAAATTCCTAAATTATGGTTACTTTATAGATGACACCAACCTACCTCGTGTTGACGAAAATAAGTACTTAGGAGTGACCTTTACAAGCGACTTACGATGGAATACACACACGAAAAAAGTGTCTCCAAAAGCTAACCAGGCACTATGGTACCTCAGGAGAAATCTTGCAAGGGCTTCACCAGAAATAAAAACATTAGCTTACAAAATACTGTTGAGACCTGTCCTAGAATACGCAAAAGTAGTGTGGGATTCATATTCAATAGCTAACTCGTCCAAACTTGATAAAGTGCAGCGGCTCGCTTCCACGTTTATCTTTAATAAATATAATCGTAAGCATTCCCCCACCGAACTCTATAGACTTGCTGAACTTCCTCCTCTTCAATTAAAAACAAAGTGCGACCGCCTGAAATTGATTTTTTTATCATTCATGGTCTAGTTAAGATAGACAAAGATAATCACATGGACGTACGCGTCAGTGAATGTACGAGACATCGTCAAAGCATGCACGTCAGGGAGCCATCTGTCAAAATGATTGTTTTAAATATAGTTTCTTTCCTAGGGCAATAAGGGAATGGAACCAACTCCCGAATTCGGTCGTCACTATGACAAATCTCTGTGATTTTGTTAAAAATATAAAGAGTATATTGCATGATGATGTGCCGCGACTTTGTGTTTTGAATGTATTTTTCTTTTGCTTTTTTATTCCTGCGGGTGAATCCCTTTTTTGAAGTGTCAGTGCATGATTGTTCTTTTACATCTTGTATGTATTACCACTCCTGTAAAGGCCTTGTAAAGGGCCCACAGTATCATTAAATAACTAAAAATAAAATTAAAATAAATAGGAAGAGTGTAAGTACACCAGGTTCGGGGCACGTGGCGAACGGATCTAAATGCAGCATAGTTAATCCTTGCAATGTGGGCATCTCAGACAAAGCAGAGCAGATGTTAAGCAAAGGCCCAAAGTTTTGCTTGAATGTTAAACCTTCGAAATTGGATGTTTTTTCCTTGATTGAGGACATTTCGAAGGTGATCATTTTTCACGAGAGAGTATCATTTGTAGATCAGGGAGTGGATAGATTGGTATGTCTTCTGATAAGTCTTATCCAGCAGAATGAAGGAATTTCCGAGGCGTGGTTTCAGTTAAGAGAGAGTTGGAAAGAGGTTCGCTTAAAGTGCTGCAGACAGATAAATCCGGCAAGTTCGCTATCCTTCCGACGAGGATGTTCGAAAGAAAATTGTCTCACGCTTTGAGTTCTGTTTTTGTTGAATGGAGTGGAAATATTGGCAAATTAAAAAAGAAAGTGTTGTAACGGTTTTAAGGGAAGATGGGTTAGACGCACTGGCAATAAGGTTATGAACCAAGCAGGAATTATGTTAAGTGTAAAGTTGTTTTCTAAAAGATCACAAAGAAGACATTCCCTTTTGTACAGTGGTGAACGGGAATGGAACCTGGCAGCACACCATCTCGCGATTTCTTCAACAAGGGTTGAATATTGCGCAGCTTGAAAAAAGCCTGGCCCTTAAGAATTCGAATGAATAGATCAGTATCCTGGAAGGAATTTATAGAAATAGATGTTTGGTGGTCTCCATGGACATAAAGGACTTATATTATTCGCTAGAGAAGGCACGTCTAATGCAGAGGGTTCGTGAGGCTTTGGAATTAAATTTGGCTCATTTTCCATCCAACCTAGGAATAACGGTCGATAGATTTTTGTCAAGTCTGGATCTGTATCTCCAGGCAGCGGTAGTCGAGTATAATGAACGCAAGTTCGTACAAAGAGATGGCGTATGTATAGGTTCATCGGTCGCTCTAATGCAAGCATAAATATACCTTAACAACATGGATGCTGCCGTAACGAATAAATTGAATTGCATTTAATCGAGCACGGGTTTTGTAAGGAGATATGTTGATAACATAATCATCTGCACATTTCGCGAAGAGGATATAGTCGAGTTGGAACGGACAGTGAGGGGAGCGGCGCCGGAACTTAAGTTCACCTTAGAAAAGGCGGACAATGGTATTTTACAATTTCTGGACTTACGCATTCACGTGGAGGGGGGTTTATGTAGGGAGTGCGGAAAAAAGGCCGCAGAACCCGTTTTGAGTAGTAAATGTTGTCATGCTAAATCAGTAAATTCAGGTGTAGTCAGATCTCTAATCACCAACGCACTGAATAAGTCGTGTGCCCATTTATGGGTTGTGCGGTAGTGGTCAAGGTTAGAAGATGCAGGCTATGACAGTGTGTTCATAAAAATACAATTAGAATTACAGCAAAAGGCTAAGCAACGAGACCATAAAAGGAAGCAAAAAGGCATTGTGCGGTTATTCCGTATTTTCACGCAATTTCTCATAACCTTATAGCATGCACAAAACAAATTTGGGGTGGATGTAGCGTTTAAGTCCGACTTTAAGCTGAACCGTTTGACACCGTTTCAGACGAGTCAGAAAGTGTGTCAGAAAGCGAACCGTGATAAGTCAGTTGATTGCAAAGAAGGGTGGTCTATGAAATACCTCTGGAGAGCGGTTTCAAGTATGTGGGACAAACGGCAAGGTGTGTAAATGATAGATTGGTAGAGCACAAAACAAATGTAAAAAATAAACGCACCCAATACAGAGATTGCTAAACAAATCAGTGAGTGTAACGATTGTACGGCACATTGGTCGCAAACTGACATTTATCACAGAGAGCGCAACAACACTACGAGGCTCATAAGAGAGGCGGTCCGTATCAGATCCATCGGTAATTGTATCAGCCATGCTTCGATAAAACTCGGAAGTAGTTCCAAGAAGTTTCTTAAAATGTAAAGTTTCTTTTTTCTTTTTGGTCGTGCAATGAGTCATTTTGCGGGCAGGGTCTCATTTAAAAATCATAGCAGTTCTCGTTTAGATAAAGCACAGCCTTACCAGACTCCGGCTGGAAAGGAGGGGGGCCCCTGTGGTTGTTTTGTTGTGTTTGTTTTGTTTAAGGTCCTAAGCTTTCAGTTTGGGATTGAAGTCACCGTTTACGGTTGATATGAAGATCAGTGTGGGTAGGACTGTATAGATAACAAAGGTTGACCTTGTTACGTCGGTGGTCGGTGGTTAGGTTGGGGGCAGGGATGGGCAGTATTTCAAATACAAGTATTTGAAATGCTTTGTGTATTTTGCATTTGTACTTAATTACAAATTGGGCATTGTATTTGACGTGTGTGTTTAAATACTAAAACGTGGGTATTTCAAATACAATTGTAATTAAATACATTTTTTTCGGCGAAAATACATCCCTCAAATTTGTTGTCACTGTCCAGAGCAGGAAGAAAACTACGTTCTGCACTAAATTCAGTGTCTCTCAATCAAGCACAAGCGTTTAGTGACTTTGTGATTGCGGTGCCACTCCAGGGCAAGAATTGTAACGAAATCGACGTTCACTGGCAGACTGGCTTAATAAGTGCATGTGACAACTTGTGATGCTTTCCAGCCTGATTTCCATCCATATTTTTGCCTGGAACATTCCAAATGCGCGGGTCGTATAGATTTTGGTAACGGGTAAGAGTTGCAACAATAAAAAATTCTCTAGCTTGTGCTGCGCGTCTTGGTCGTCTCGGTTCTTTGTTGGTCTATACCAAAATGCAATCGAAAAAAGCTACTTGAAGCTCTGTACTTTTTTCTCCTATTACGTCTAAGCTATTACATTTTTTATTTAATTTCTATTACGTTACTAGAGCCTCGCACACTAACTCCCGAGTGTGCGATGCAAAATTGAAACGAGATACCCAGAAACCGGTTGCAGTTGACCTGAAGTCGCTGACGCAAAGTTTCAGTAATGTATTTGGAGAAGTATTTGGAGGAGACCAAATATATTTGGTTGTATTTGTATCTTGTTCCTAAATGTTTTTTTTTAAATGTAATTAGATTTGTAATTGAATACAGTTTTGAAGAAGTATTTTGTATTTGTATTTCGATACATATGTTCCTGTATTTTGCCCATCCCTGGTTGTGGGTATAAAAGACATCGAGGAAATAAACGCAGTAGCTGAGTTTGAGACGTCATCTTCCCCTGTCCTTCTTCTTCGATCAAGTTTCCCTGCGTTTACCACAGCCTCGGGTTCTCTACATCATGATCAACATCCACCAGCTCGCCTGCGCGCTCACTGTTTTTTCTTTCGTACAGTTTCTTAATTGGAGTCAGAAGTGGCAGATGGAAATTAATATTTAGAAGTCTGTGGTTATGACACTTACTAATAAAAAGCAACCATCTGCTTTTAGATATGATGCTGGTAATATAATCCTGAATCAAGCACACAAATACAAGTGTTTGTGTATCCTACTCACGCCTAGTCTCAAATGGGATAAGCCCATTTGTTATATCTGTTCTCGTGCTCTGCAAACGTTAGGATATGTCAAAAGAACCTGAAAATCTTCAACTAAGAAAGTCAAAACAACAGCGTATGAGACCTTGATTAGACCTATCTTAGAGTATGGTTGTATGGTGTGGGATCCCTATCTACAGGATAATATTAAGCGGATTGACCCAATACAAGCAAAGACAACTAGATTTTTTTGTAATGGATATGATTGCAATTTTTCTACTAAATCTTCCAGGATTGACTTAGGACTTACGCCTCTTGATTCCAGACGTACTGTAGATCGACTTAAGCTCCTACACAAAATAGTGAATAATAACTGTGTACTTAACCGGCAAAATATGTTGGTTTTGTTACTCAATCACGCACTCGAAGCTTCCATCCTTTAAAGGGACACTGACTCCACCCAAATATATATATATATATTTTTTTTTTATTTATTATGGTGTCGGAATACTACCCAATTAATGTTTTGCTACACAGTCACGTATTTTTTTAATAAAGCCAAAAAACGCAACTGCTCGAAACCAAAACCGAAACCCCCGCACCGCACAGAGAAGTGGAGAGGAGAGAGTGAGTGGCGGAAGTCACGTGGCTACAGCCGACCGTGAGATTGTTTTTTTTTTTTCTTCCGGGTGCAGGCAGACGAAATGCGTTCCGGGATCCGTTCGTCGTGCGATTCTTTTGCAGTTATGTTTGTTCCGCTCACTGTTTCGTACTTGAAGATGAGTTGTTCTGTACATTTAAGTGTTGACAATTAGTAGTGAGTGCCCGTGGTGAACGCCCGTGATCGGCTCGAAAAGAATACTCCCAAGATCTTGCGTGGAGAGCTGCCTCATAGGTTCTGAGTCTGAAAGTGGCATTGTGCGGCAGTGGTGCAAAAATTTAATCCCATACCAGTTAATTCAGCGACGTATTGTCCACAACCATTATTTTTTCAGTGATAATTGTAAAAAAAAAGAAAAGAAATGTAAACATCGCAAAATGTTTGAAAAAAATAGTACGCCCGCACTAGGGATTGAACCCGTGCCCGCTGCGTGTGAAGCGGACGTCTTTCAACTGAACGACTGGAGGAACATCTTTATGGAAGGAACTCTTCATACGTAGTAATGCAGCCGGTCGACTGTATGTCGGAAAGTTTGGTGCCGATTTCCCTCCAGTGCACGCACTCGCGGCTTGAAGTCGGGCAGCACCACGCATTGGCCACATTCGTACCTAGTAAAGAAACCGTACGGGTGCGTATTCAACTCGATGTACGCACTTCGTGTTTGACGTTTGAGCGAGCGATGTCTACAGCCACGAGAAGGGACGACGGCTCGGCGACGTCTTCGTGCAATCGGCTTGCTGGTCGGGTGTGTCGTATGGGATTTCAGAAATTTAGTGCCATCTGGTATTTCGTATAACGGTTTAGGTTTTTCCATACCACTGGCGGAAATGAACTTGTATCCTATCTGGCACCGTCACTTTCGCAAGTCAAAGGCACGCGAGAAATTGTTCAATGTGAGCTCTTTCTCGATCTCTTTCAGTTCGATGGTGACCAAGAACTTGCAGTGAGAACAAAGCTCCAACCCAAATAGACGCCTCAATAACATGGTATTCATCAAGGGGTTTTAAAGCCAGTTGGTGTGCCGCCCACAGATTGACTGAACCCGAGTTAGAAATAAATTCTACGGAGCTCTTGTGTTCCATTCCTACGCCGCGTCGTACTAACTCCCCGAATGTACAGGACTCGCATCATCCGCATGGGAGCACCTTCAACGTCTTTCTTTAGCAGTCAGGCCGCCATTGGTACGGCGCAGATGCCGTTCTACAGATGATGATAATGATCAAAGTGGCCAGATTGAAATTTGGAAAGGGTCCACTCTTTTGATCGGTCTGAAATTTCTCTTTCGAGGGAAGACAGAATTCGCCTTTACCGTGAACGAAAGTTCTGAAGTAGAGGTTTCACGCCCGTCGTTCGCTGCCACCCGCGAGTCCGACGAAACGCGAAACGACGCCATGTTGAGAATTGTGGAGATAACGCACAGAATGCTTCCGGTTGTCTGTGCAACCTTTTTATCCAATCAACGTATTCGCAGCTTTTTGAAAGCCACAAAAATGGGTTTTATATTTTTTTAAATATATTTATAGTATTGACGCACGATTTTGATTAAATTTGGTGGTCGCGTCAAAGCCTTAAAAAACGGCCCGTGACCAAGGAAAAGAGAGTGAGCGCGACTCAAACCGGCCAGTTTTTATCGGTGGTTTTCGGGCGGAAAGAAACCAAATTTTGAGCCCCAAATCCTGTTCTGGTAGCTGGGCTCTCATATGTCACGTACAACTAAAAACCTAGGCTAGCTTTTTTTTTTCGATTTCACCATCCTCCTTTAACGCTAAAATTCTAAACTGTAAATATACGTACTTTCCGTCATATTTCAAGACTGTTCAGTCCTTCCCCAAGAGTGTAATAGCTCTCGGGAAGCGGACAACAGGATATCGCAGTCGACAGTCACACTGGCCACTGTACTATAGAAGCTACGGCCCAGACCAGCGTTCCAACATGACTATCTGCAGGTCGATCGATTGCTCCGCAATCCTTCAAGCGGTCTGAAGCACTTCAATATAAAGCAGAATGTCAAATATGACACCTCGCCCCCTCCAATCACGGCCCGACGTGCGGCATCAATGCCTGACGGTTCACGTCATTTCATCTTGCTGTTTCACCATTGATACGCGAACACACAGTCACATCGGCGATAATTCGTCTTTTATTCACAACGCACAACACTGCCATCTCGATGTTCCTGTTACGTTGCTGACACGCAGAAACACAAAACCACGTTGATTGCCGGTTGGCACCCGGCATCAGAAAACAGAACCGAACTCAGCACAGGAGGCACGGAGGCACACGGCAGGAAAACCTGCCTGTCTTGGACGCAGTTTCCACGGTTTCCATAAAGGCTGGTTCAGACATCTGCAACGAGCGCGTTATCTACGACTACTAAAGGTGAGACTGGAGCGACCGGAACGATCGCTCTACGTCGCGCATACTTGCTCTTGCAACTACTACAACAAGCGCAGCGAAACGTCACCGCGGCGACCGCTTCTATGCCGTCAGCTGTTTCAGCAGTCCCTTTAAAAAAAAGGGGACGCGCTGCCACTCACTGATGTAACGGAAAATACAAACTGTTTTCTACAGCCGCAAGTTTTTTTTTGTTTTTTTTTTAAGGAGTGGTTAGCCGGGTAGAGTAAACAAAAAAACAAAAAAATAAAAGAAAAATGCAGTGCGCCGTCTTCGACGATCACGACTTTAACACGATTTTGCCAATAGTACCAATCACGCCCCACGCCTTTTCTACGATTACAGAAGAGGATATAATCTTAGCAGCGATATCGCAACGTAGAAATATGATACCGGGATCACATAGACGTGGCGAGCACCCAGAATTCCTTACGCGAATGACTTTTCTCGGGTGATGAAAACGCGTGAAATTTTGCCTTCTTCATACAGTACGCACCAGTAATACCTTGAACTTGAGCACACGCATAGAATGCACCAATTAAGAAATCCGGGCGATGTTCGAGGACACAAAGGCTCAGAAAGCACCACTGTAGTCGAAGTAAACAAGCACGACGGCCCGAGCGTTTCTGCTGTCTTGAGGCTGCCACCACGACCTCACCGCACAAGTTCACTTTTAAAAAAAGGGTACCGTAATGACCTCCTTTAGGGGGACACCTGGCTTGCACACAGGGCAACCACTTTTGGAGGTAACATTACCCCCTACAACGAGGGTGAAATCTTACACCCTGGGTTAGGGTGCAACATTGCCTCCTTGTGGGGGGAACCTTAGTTCCTTATGGGGTTAAAAGTACATCCTTTCATGGTCAGCGTTTACATCTTTAGGGGTAGACTTCAACCCTTTTGAGAGGTAAGACGACATATTTGAGGGGGCTGCTTTTACCTCCTTTTGAAGGCAACAGCACCTGCTATAGGGGTTCTTGTTTTAGCTCAATTTAGACGGACGAGTTGACCCATTTTGAGGGCAAAAGTACACGCCCCAAGTTTCAACCTGTACCCCATTATGGAGGTAAGTATGATCCACTTTGGGGTTAAATGTACACAATGGGGAAAACAGCTCAGAAAATGCGGATTACGAAGAACAGACACGACAGGACAGTGCTCTCCTCTCGTTTTGTTCTTCGTAGTTCGCGTTTTCTGAGCTGTTTTCGCCATCATGTATAACATAAACAAACTGGCCATGTTCACCACTTTTTTACAGGTTAAGTGTACACTTGATAGGATCACTTTTAATACCTAAACGAAGGTACTATGGCCCTCTGCGGGTGTGATAGTATGAGATAGTACGTGCTTCAAGGGTGGACCTTAAAATAAATGAAGACGGCAGTAGTTCTGAAAGTAAATGACAATATTTTATTGTGGCTGTCACAAACAGCATGGCATAAAAATCAATGGCATGGCTAGACATCTTATAAAAGTTCTAAGATGAAACCACTAAGCGCAATAAAGGCACTTGGAACAGCACTTTCAGGGCTTTAGTTCGCGGCAGTCAAAATTATCACAAGGAAGTACATAAACAATAAGTGTCTACCCGGCAAATAACAGTGAATGCTTGGAACACCCCTTGCAATAGCGAAAGTTCATCGAGATGAACTCAAATGATTGAGTCTTGTACAAACCAGAATCAAAATAAACGCACTGTGATAAAACATAAATTCAGTATCACACATTTTACAAAAAAGCAATGCAAACCAAGACGTGACTAGAAATAACTAGTTCGTTGCAACTCAAGAACTGCTGTACAGTGTGCCTGTCGTATCCACGGTAGTGGAATGAATGCTGGAGTGGAGGAAAGCAGACTCCGGGATTTGCTCTTCTAATGTGGAAAGAAAAAGGGCTTGTATCTCCTGCCGGTAATGCGCCGCAACAAACTACCGCGAAGGCAAACGGGATTTAACTCACTTCAAATGAATTGCAAAAATCAGTTTTCACTACCTTGTATTTAAACCTTGTAAGCCATCAAAAAAATCTCGTATTTAAACCTTGATCACAAATCATTTGAACGTGGAACAACAACTCTCAAATGCTTTCAAGTACCGAGTATGAAGTAGACTGAAATAATTTAAGTATGGCAATGCTGCAGAAAGTAAAAACAGTGATTTTAAGGTTATATAAATGTGACTATAAAGGAATAGTATTCCCCTTTTACAACTCTCAGAATCAACCATCCTGCCTTATGTCAGACAAAAAAAAAAACATTAAACAGATGGCATAAAAATACCTAAACCTTCATAAAAAGGCATCAAAAAGGAAATACTTTTTGACATTTCTCTTAGGTTGGAAGGAAATGCCGTGCACGCGACTCTACGTTTGAGTGTTTCAGAGCAATTAAATACACCAGTGCAATGACTCTGCGCCAGAACCGGTGATGGTACTCAAAGTTAATGAAGAAGTAGAGGCAGAATGCAACCAGGACTGCCTCAGCCGGCGACGCTGCTTCGAGGTCTCCCTCCACTGCCACATAGCTGGGCACCTCAGGATTAATTAGGCTTGAGCTGACAGTCACCGGATAGATTGGTCTGCCTGCCTAAAATAGAAAAACAAATGTTGAAATCATGTGATATATAATTTAAACTTATCATCTCCAATTTAAAGAAACTGTGCAGAAATATTCGATTTTTCTAAGACGCATTTTGAGCATTTGATGGGCCACTGATTCCAGCATTATAAAGCATCGAGCATACTTACCAGACGTGACCAGCTTAACTGTTCACTAACCACCATTGACTAAAATTATCACATGGCGGGTGGAAATCATAGATTAGAAAGCACGCTGTAATCACCGCAAATGTTTATCTTTGCCATCCCGATTACTTAGGTGACTAACAAATCTCAGTCAAAGGGGTCCAAATACTGCAACAGGTTAGTAGCTACTCAGCACCACAGCCGACTCCCATGAGCGCGAACCCTAACTACCGAACTTCGGCAAATATGTAAATATTTTTCTGAAGTGATTTTTCATATTAAAAATAAATGTATGTTTTATTTCGGCATGAGAAGAACAGCACACAAGGACGAAAACACAGAAAGAGGACGCACCGAAAAAGACACACTCCAGCGACTTGTGCCTCTTACTCCAATCTATTTACTGAAAGTATACCCTTAATTTCCTCTGGAGAATAAACGAACACCACACACACGAACAAATAAAAATCAAGAGCCTCATTTTAAGTGCAGAAATGCAAACAAAAAAGCAAAATAAAATATCTGACTTCACTTGCCTGCAGTAAACAGTGTGCAGAACTGTCACGAGATAAGTCGATGGTACCAGGCATCCAGTCCCCTCGACAAACTTACCCTACAGCCTTGACGCAGGACTAAAAAATGCAAACTTGGGCCATCTAACTGGACTACTAAATGATCAGATTTTTAAAAAAGCCTGATCACACACAAAAAAAATTCCAAGACAACAATATAATTGCTAGTCCCGCTGCCGGTACCAACTTAGTGACCTTATTTCGCGATATACCATTATTAAGGTTTGTGAAGCGCACGAATAATTAGCTGAGACATTTATATTCGGTATTTCAAGGTAACGTTACGTTTTACCAAAATATTTATCGAACCTCGTTAAATTAAAAAAAAGACCTTGATATTAAATCTCAGCATTTAAAACTGCCTTTTACAAGTATCAACGACGTTGAGAATTAATCACGCCGGTTGGCCGGTGCCGCCAATGAATGCCCGATCAGCTCCTGCTCTGCGAAAAATAAAAATTATGAAATCTCCAAATATTTTTTTTTTTTTTTCAAATCCCAAAATTAACATTGGACGCGACACACCAGCGGCACCAAAAAAAAGCAAACTTCCTACCCTCTCCCGCTCTAAACGTAGCCGACCCCCGATTCACAAGGCGTCTTGTCGCCCGGCCGCGCGGCTCCAGGCTCGTCGGGCCGCCGCTCTCCCCCTTCCTCCACCCGCACACACATACACCGGAAAAAGCTCCTGGCTACACCACTGGTTAGCGTATGTCAATCTTCTAAATATGCGCTAGTGCAAGCGACAGTCATTCCTCTTCTTGCTCTCTATGAACTTCGATGGTCTAAAGCGTGGCTGCGTTCGCGCCACACATTAATTTCATCGAACGCTCGACGCTTTCAAACATGCAAACAAGTCCTCCACCCCTCTGTCGATAGAAAAGAGGCCTCCCGCTTTGCCCGGGAGGCGCTGTGGAAAAACCGTTTGGCAGCGCCCTGTACAATTTGTTTATCGGTATTGGGTAGTACAAACTTTCGCATTCCAATATGTCCCGCGTGAAAACGTTAGCCGGCGGTATGAATTGCTTCCTTGCAATTGTCTTACGGCAAGGAATCGAGCCGATTCCTAACGTGGAAAGCTTTTTTTATTCCTCAACACTTCGCAGCTACGTCTACGCTGTACAAAAAGCCGCACATTTGGTGTTGGCGTGCTGTCACTCGCAAAAACAGCAAGCTTTTTATGATATCGAGCTTGAGGTGAGCATTATGAGGTACGCTAACGTACCTTGTAAGCTAAGACCCCTTAACTGCAGCCCCTCCGTACAGCCAACGTTATCAACTGATGACCAAACTCGAAAATGCGCGAAAACAGACGGAAGCGATCGAGCGTTGACCGGCTGTCTGTCGGCCGACCACGTCGTTTATACTGATATTTCTTTTTTTAACTCTTGAGGAAAGTTTGGGCACCAAAAGCGGCCAGTGGCCGTACCCGTAGGTATTGGCACCGTACAAGACATTATACACACATACTCGGACACGTACACGCACGCAAATAAGAATGGAGCTGAAATGGAAAGGGAGGGAAGGGAGGCAAGCGTGGAATCAAGCACAATAATAATAATAATAATAATATAATAATAATAATAATATTAATAATAGTTTATTGCACGAACACAGAACCAGATACAGACACGGGTTCATCAAAGCCATCTAGGGCTTGGATGATGAACACCATCTTAATGAGCATGCCGATCATGAAGTGAAACAGGAAAACACAAATGCTAACAAAATTTGTTTCTGGAGTCACTTAAATAGAAAAAAATGTAATTTAATATGATTGCTCACACTATGTGACACAGCATTACCATCAAACTTAATGCAGAGATGCACGAAACATCAGAATATTTTTCTCGATCGGTCTTGAGATGAGCCTTGGCAAACACCCTTGAGAGCATTCCTTATTTTTTGCACCGACTCTATGTTATGTAAGTCTTCGTGAAGCACATTAAATATCTTTGGTACGTAAAAAATCACACGCTTTCTCCATAATGCGCTCTTCTTCTGGGCAGTTCAAGCCGTTGATTGCTCCTGAAAGACCTAGACAGATACTTGGGATTTTTAAAGCAACTTTCCCAGTAGTGCCTGGTGATAATGGTGTGCTTCAATAGGGTCTCAAAATTAGGCAACTGAAACGATATAAACACGATGTCCTCGGCGAAAAACTCCGAGTTTTAAGCTACACCTCTCAGCATACCTTTAAAAATACCATCAATCCTGGTATGCCATCGCCTGTGACAGTTTCCAAATGAAGTAATGCCATACCTTGAAATATTGTACCCCAGTGTCTGCATAATAGGTATCCGAATTGACATCGGGACATAAACTTAAATAAATACAATAGACAGGATACTCTTCTCACTCTTTTGCAAATATTTGCCATCTGCGTTTTCCAGGATAAATCAGAATCGAACACAATTCCCATATACTTAACATCACATACATATTCAAGAGGAACACATGTACAATCTGCACAGCATGACGTATGGAACATGTAGGGCCTATCTAGGCAAACACTCCACAGCGGGTTTGAAAAACATACAAGTTTTGTTTTTTGAGCAATTGATATTAATAAGTTTTGACGCAAACCAATCCAACAGGTGTATAGCGTCATCCTGTAGCATATCTATCGCGGCACTATATTGCTTACGGCGAGATAAAAGCAGGGTGTCATTCGCGTACTGATAAAGGGTACAGTTCTGGATACAGCAATGCACGTCGTTAACATAAATGTTAAATATTAGAGGTGACAAAATAAAGCCCTGCGGCACTCCCGCTTCCAGCCAAGCCCTAGAACTTTTTCTGTCGCCAAGCAGAGTCATCTGAGACCGGTTGGTTACAAAGTTAGTAAGAAGTGAAAGAAATGGGCCTCTGAAACCATGAAGATTTAGTTCTTGAAGCAGTATGTCATGACTAACTGTGTCGAAAGCCTTGGATACATCAAGAAACAGAGCACAGGAGATTTGATTATTGTCAAAACTGGTGTTCAACACGTCCGATAGCTCTTCCAGTAGAGGCTGTGTGCCACGACCCTTGACAAAAACCCTATTGGCTGGATGACATAAGGACATGGTTCTCAAAAAATGAGATCATAACGTAGAACAGATGCTTCTCCAAAATTTTAGACAACGAAGGCAAGGTTGATATTGGGCGACAACTTTAAAATATTCCTCTACTCTCACCCTTGAATAACGGCTTAACCGTTGGAGTCTGTAGGTTGACCGGTATGCAACCAGAAGTTAGTATTTCGTTTACACTAATGAGTAGCACATTACACAAGGCGTCAAAGTTTCTTCGGAGCTCAGCCTTTTCAATGTTGTCGCCACCAGCGGGTTTGTTGGAGCTGAGGCGAGACATTACAGAATACAACTCCTGCCTGTCCAAGCACGGAAGGAAAGCAGACGGAGCTACGCTTCTCTTCAAGGTTAGGGTTCTTTCCTCCCGGTCTTTGACAACTCCCGAAAACAGATAGAAATAAGCATTAAACTTGTTTGCAAGTGAAAATGCATCGCGTCCAAAACAGATCTCCAATTTGTAGGTTGCCCGCACACGAATCCCGCGAAGTTCGTTTATAAGACTCCATGTCTTGGCAAAGTCACGAGATGATTCAAGAAATTAATTTTTGTAATGCCTTCTTTTAGCCGAGCGCAACATGGCGTTGGCGCGGTTTCTGGCTATCTTAAAGCCTTGTATTAGCTATTTACTCAGAGGATTATTCCTGCTGTGAGCCCGTGCCATCTCCTTTTGCTTAACTGCTGCCGAAATGCCAGAATCCAACTACGGAAGGTCAGGTTTTCTTTTTCGAACTCTCACCTCTTTTGTGCAATTCAGCTTTAAGGAATTTAAAACTTCAGTAAAACTGTCATAAAGTTCGGATGTACTTGACGAGCAAACAAGGTCCTCCCAGCGGTAGCACCTGATGTGCTCATCATATCATTTCCAATCAACTATAATGATGGTTCGTTGGGGTTGGGAGCGCTCCTGCAGATTCTCCCCAAAAGCACAACGACACGCAACAAAAAATGTTCCGCCAATTTCTGACCAATCACGGCTGATCTGATTAAAGTGTCAAGGGCTCTTATGTTCAAATGATCTATACAGGTTGACACCAACTTGTTCAAAAGATGCTCCTCTCTTGGAGCCGAGTCAATCAGGCAATCAACTCCGAATTCCGCAAGCAAATTTACGTAATCCACCACGTGGCTTTTAAATAGCGCCAGCGTGTCATTGTTAATATCTCCCGTAATGCATAAACAGCGTTCAGCCTCCAGGCCCTCGAGTGCCGTCCGGAGCACCCGAATAAAGCTGACAATGCTTTCATATGGCGGTCTGTACCGAGCAAGCAGAAAGAAACTGCATTGTGAGTTTGTTCTTTTTAGAGCTAAGTATTCGGCTGCTTCGAACGTGGTATCCTGACGTTCTGCGTGCCACCCATTCTTTACGAATACGGCTATACCGCCCCCTCTTCTGCCGTGTCGCGTGAAACAAAATTGCTTAAAACCATCGAGACAATAGCAATCAGTTGAATAATAATAATAATATTAATAATAATAAATTTATTGCAGGTGCTTAAACGTCTTCAGAGTATCATTTCGGGATCGTCAAAGTCCTAAAGACTTGTAGGACTGATCCCAACAAAATATCAACAAAAGCACGCATAACAATGAAAAAAAAAACCACACACACACACACACACAAAGAAAACCAAAAAACACAGAACAAAGAAATTACAGAGATTCAGAGACGGGACAAGGTAAATATCGTTAAAGACGAATTGCAGAGAACAAATTCATTACAAAAAGTCTTGAAGGTTGACGCTATTTTCCTATGGGCGAACACATAGTCTTCAGTTTTCTTTTTAAGTTTCCACGAGAAGTAATGCCACTCAGCACAGGTGGGAGTTTGTTGAAGGTGTTTGGAACATAATAATTCCGAATGCATGTCCCAAAATGAGTACTAATTCGCGGCGTGGCATATGGTGCCACTTTTCGAAGGTCACGACAAACCACGTTGGGAACCTTAAAGGTATTATCCCAGTAATGTCGGAGTATAACGGTATGCAGAAATAGGGCTCGAAAGGATGGTAAAGAGAGATCATCAAAGATGTTGTCGGATGTCTCAATATTGGAGCCATATGCCACGCTACGCAAGATGCCCTTTAGGAGAGAATTTAGTTTCTAATAGGCTTGTGCATTGCCCGAACAAGGTAATTCCATATCGAAGCACACTATAAACGAGTGCGTGCACAATGAGTCTTCGGGTTGACATGGGGATAAATGTTCTTATATTGTAGAGGGTGCAGGATGCCGCTCGCAGCTTCTTCATGATGTTGAAAAGATGGGAGTTCCACGATAAATCAGAGTCAAAATAAATTCCTAAGTATTTTGTAGTGATAATAATAATAATAATAATAATAATAAATTTATTTGTGACGGAATATAATAATAATAATAATAACAATAATATAATAATAATCTGTCAATAACTGTTAATAAAATATTATATTATTATTATTAACTCAGTAAAGGTGATTTTGTTATTTCCTTTTTGGCATTTTATCGACCCCCATCGGAAAATATTTCTAACTATTTAGATGAACTCAACATGACTCTAGGAAACATGGTGCCTACTGATAAGTTGTGTCTTGTAGGGGATCTGAACATTGATATCTTGAAGCCATCGATATCTGTTGTCTGCAATTACTTAAATATTCTTGCAAATCATGGTATTGAAAACCCTATTAACATCCCTACCAGAGAAGAATATATGTCTGGCAACCTCATTATATCATGCATTGATCATATTAACATTAGAAATTCAGGGGTACCTGTAGACTCAGGCGTTATCGCACAGAAATTAGCGGACCATTATTTCGTGGCCTGTCGAATTAATTTCGCTGTCGCTCCTGAAAAGGTAGAACAACCCAAACAAGTAAACATTGTCGATTCACGTCGTCTTGACAGTCTAATTTCCACTTATGACTGGAATGCATTAATCGAGAACAATGATTATCATGGTGCCTACTTAAATCTTCGTGAAATTCTTTTGAACTGTAGAGATCAAAGCACAAAACATGTTACCATAAGAAAACGGCGGAAAAATCATCCTTGGCTAACGTCAAATGTTCTTTCCGCAATCAAAGAAAAAGATACTTTATGGGCACGATGTCGTCGTTTCCCTGAAAACCAAGAGCTAAGGTTACAGTACCAAAGCCTTAGAAATCGTGTAAATGCCCTAGTACGTTCTAAGAAGCGCCAACACTTTAATGAAAAGTTTTTCCGCTCCCGACATGAGGTCGCAAAAACCTGGTCCCTGGTTAACGAAGTGAAGGGGTGCTCGTCTAAATCGTCGATCCATGACACGATTAAAAAAAACTTTGGCGCACAAGTGTCATCTATAACTGATAAATTTAATCGCTTCTTTGCTTCAGTCTCGGGTGTAGCGCGTGACGGAACTGTGACCCTGACTAATCTAGAGTGTCCTTCTTTACATTCTGCATTTTTACCGAACCTGACAATCAAAGAGTTACGCTTGATTTTGTTTAGCTTTAAACCCAATAAGGCGCCCGGCTCAGATAATATTCGTCGCTGCGAGTTACGACGTAATTTTGAAGCGCTGAGCACAGTTTTGCTATATATCATAAACGGGGTTATAAATGCTAGTATCATTCCCGGTGGCCTGAAAAGTGCCATTGTTCGGCCCCTTTAGAAAGGTGGTGCTCGTGATAGCGTTGAAAGTTATAGGCCTATTTCGATTTTACCATGCTTAGCATTTGTACTAGAAAAGCATATTTTGAGAACAATGAAAGCGTTTCTTGGAAAGTTTAATATGCTATCGCCGTGTCAGTACGGCTTTATTGCGGGACGTGAACAGATTCTTTACTCGAAGAACTCGTGGACACTTTGCATGGAACCTTTAAAAATAACAAATATGCCTGTGCCCTCTTTCTTGATGTCTCGAAGGCATTCGACTCCATTAGCCATAAGATACTAATGAAAAAAATATTCGACTATGGTTTCAGGGGTCCATTTTTGTTTTTACTCAAAGACTTTTTAACGAACCGCACACAGCAAGTTTCAGTGTGTGACAGCCGGAGTGCCAAAGTGCTTTTGAAAGCTGGTGTACCGCAGGGCTCTGTTTTAGCCCCCCTTTTGTTTAATTTATATGTCAATGACCTTTGTAAAACTATATCCGGATGCGAAATATAGCAGTACGCTGACGATACGCTGCTAGTATCTAGACATTTAAATCTGAGCAGTGCTACTGTATCATTGCAAGAGAATTCGACTAAAGTTATGGACTGGTTCGAAGCAAATCTTATTAAAATAAATGTTCAGAAAACAAAATTTATGTGTTTCAGTAGTCCGACGAAACGCAAAAGCCTTGATATTACTTTTATATTGCACTCGTCGAAATGCACTCACTGCTCCTGTGCGCCTCTTGAATATGTAAACACAACAAAGTACTTAGGCATTTTCTTTGATAGCGATTTATCGTGGAATTCACACCTCAGCTATATAGCCAAAAAGTTAAGGATTGTATCCTGTATGTTATATACTACAAAAACGTTTTTACCGCTGTCTGTCCGAAAAATGATAGTCAATGCCTTAGCCTACGGCCTGTTACGTTACGGAATTACTATATATGCGAATTGTTCCATGCTCTGGTATCACAAAATAGATAGCATCTTGAAAAGTATTTTATAAAGCGTAGCGTACACCTCTTTTGATCTGCCAAGTGAAGAGTTGTTTTCTTTGTTGTGTCTACCGCGTTTTTCAGCACTTTATAAAAGATGTGTAATTGACAAACACTATTGGCACAGCCCTTTCAAAACGCCCCGTATCCTGCAGCGCAACTTAAGGGAAAGTGAACGATTTTTCATTCCTCGTGTATACACAAAATATGGAAAACGTATGCGCTCTTTCTATGTCCCTGAACTTTTCAATACATTGTCAGAGTCGTTCTTGGAACTCAGGTCAAAGCGTCAGTTGAAAAAACAACTAAAAGCAATTTGCTAAATATCCTGTTTCTGAAAATGTCATTTTTGTGCATCTCGTGTTTTTTTTTCTTTTTTTGCTTTCACACTTCCCAGTTCTTGAATAGAAGATTTTTTGTGGTCAAAGAGTGTATTCCGTGGCCATCCGTTCTTAATCCCCTTTAGTGTATTTATTGTGGTGTATGATTACATGTCAGTAATTTTTTTTAAGAGTTATGTAGGCACAGTTCTTGGAATTGTTTTTTTTTTTGGTTGTTTTTTTTAATCACGTGCCAGAATGTGATTTTCTTGTTGGTCTTTTCTTGATGGTCTAGTCCTACAAGCCTCTTTTGGCTTTCGACGGACCGGCATTCTTGTATGTTGTTATGAAATACGTGAAATAAAAAATTATTATTATTATTATTATTATTATTATTATTATTATTAGGGACTGGTTTAACCAGAATTTGATTGCTATAAATATAACTAAAACAAAGCTAGTTTGCTTTCATAATCCTTTAAAAGTTGTTTCTTTAAATATTCCCCTTTCTCTCCATTCGTCCCACTGTTCCCCATGTTATTGTAATGAAGTTCCATATTCCGACACTGTTAAATATCTCGGAATACATTTTGATTCCGATCTTTCATGGAACTCGCATCTCACGAAACTATGTGCTAAGTTACGAAGTATTTCCTGTCTGCTTTATAATACCAAAGCATTCATGCCTTTCATTCTACGCAAGCGCGTAACTTATGCATTAGCCTACTCCAATTTGCGGTATGGCATAACTATTTTTGGTAAATGCTCCAAACTATGGCAAAAGAAAATCAACAGTGTCCTGAGGGGAATACTGAGAAGCGTGGGGTACAAGCGTGATTTTTCGGATTTAGATCTTTTTCAAACACTATCAATGCCAACTTTTCAGTCCCTATTTCTGGAAACAGTTGTGCTAAATTACAACTGGAAAGACGATTTTAAATCTCCACGCCCCATCTCACGAAACTTGCGGAAAGCTTCAAGATTCCTCACTCCGATATGTTATACCCGCTACGGCAAAAATATGCGTTCGTACTACGTCCCTCAGATTTTTAACCTATTGCCCCCAAGCCTTTCAGAGATTACTTCCAAAAAGAAACTCAAAAAGGCACTCCGGACACTTTCCATCGATGAAGAGGCCTTATAATATCTCATTTTTGGTTTCGTCATAATTGGTGCTGCTTCCTCACATGAATCCTTTTTCGAGTCAACATTTTTTTTTGTGTAGTGTAATGCAGTAATGTCTGTGTATTTGTGTGTGCGCGTATCTGCGTGTGTGTGCATGTGTATGACTCCTTCTATCATCAAGTTCTTATACGATACGACTGGAACTTAGCCATACCTCTTTTTTTTCCTTCTACTAGAAAAATAGCTTATATTTGTATTGTATATTTTTTTCCTTGACTCTGACAATAACTTTCTGACTGACATTTTTGTGTAGTTTTCACAACTGAAGAAACCATGTGGTGTTTTTCTGGTTTATTTTATTATTTACTAAAACTCTCTTATTTACCACTGCTACTTAGGTTCAGTCCTACAAGCCCCTGCTGGCTTCGACGAACCTGCCTAGTGCCGTCCTGAATACATCCTGCGTAAATAAATTTATTATTATTATTATTATTGTTATTATTATTATCCAAAGATATATCCAAAGAATTCTGGAAGTATGTTCGCTCTCGGTCCCAGACAAAAGGTAGAGGAGAGATCACCCTGCTGGACTCACGGGGAAACTCGACGACAGATGTTTGTGAAATTTTTGCACGCCACTTCCAGTCTGTTTTTAAGCACCATCCAACCCCTTCAAATACTGCCGCGCCAGCTGTCTCTGGGGATGCATCCTGTATTGCACTCTTTGACGAGGAGCTACTGCGTGAGTGTGTAAAAAAAATGAAACCATCATTGTCTTCTGGCCATGATGGTATTCCGTCAGTCCTCTTGAAGGCATACAGTGCCATATTTATTCCTGTTCTAGTACAGATTTTTAACAACTGCATAAAGAATGAGGTCTTTCCCGCCATGTGGAAAACGGCACTTGTTATACCTGTGCATAAGTCCGGTCCAAAAACAAATGTGTCGAACTACAGACCTATATCTCTTCTTTGCACATTTTCGAAGCTCCTCGAAGTGGCAATACACAAAATATTGTCATTCAATCTCAAGCGTTATCTTATCCCTAACCAACATGGATTTATGGCGGGTCGCTCGACCACAACTAATCTCGCCTGTTTTATGTCAACCGCTGCTCACGCCGTCGCTAACAGAGGCCAGCTTGATGTGATTTACTTTGACTTGAGTAAAGCGTTTGACATTGTTAATCATGAGATGTTACTGGCTAAACTGTCAAAGCTAGATATTCACAACTCATTGCTTTCATTGCTCGAAAGTTATTTGCGTGACCGGAAGTGCTTTGTTAGCTCGAATAATAATTTTTCTGCTACTTATGAGGCGACAACGGGTGTGCCTCAGGGCTCCGTTCTCGGACCTCTTCTGTTTTCAGTTTTTGTTAATGATGTTTCGACTGTGATTCGTCACTCTTCATTTCTTCAGTACGCAGATGATATTAAGATGTTTATGGAGGTACGAGAAGACCGAGACTGTGTTTTGCTACAGAGAGATGTTGATGCTTTTGAAGAATGGTGCCGGGAGAATGACCTAAAGATAAATAGCTCTAAAACGAAAGTCGTGTCGTACACTCGTAAGACACATAGCATTGTATTCCCATATGTTATTCAGACAGACCTTTTGGAACGTATGAACAGAATCAAAGATCTTGGCGTGGTGTTTGACAGCACCTTACACTTCTCCAGTCATGTGGATCACATCGTGAACGCAGCTCTACGCACGCTCGGGAGTGCGTGCCGCATCACTAGAGTTTATTAACCCCTGCACATTTCTTATACTCTACAGTGCATTGTGTCGACCACAGCTTGAATACGCTTCTGTTGTATGGAATGGAATTTGTGCCACAAATTCCTCGAAAATAGAACGGGTTCAGAACAAGTTTCTTTCCATCTATAGACATCGTTACTCAGCGCGCATTGCGCCCACCACTACTGATGTCCCTGTCCCTGTTCAGCGTAGCGTGGCACTACCTACCCTGCTTCGTAGGAGAGAACTTGCCGATATCTTATTTTTATACAAACTTGTCCACACCGTCACTGATTGCACGCTATTGACGTCAAGAGTACTCTTAAAAATTCCTCTAAAAACAACAAGGCAAAATGCGTCCTTCTGCAACAGGCGTCTACTCAACCTCCACGATCCTGTGTCCAGACTTGGGCATACTTATAATTCTTCTTTTTCTGAAACACTCGACATATTTAACAATAACACGCTGCAGTTTGTAAAAACGTTAAAGGCCATCACTTAAATTTGAACTGTACGGACTAACTTGCGAAATTCCCCACTTTGAATGCATTTTTTTTTCTAGCAATTGGTGGTGGCGGTAGTACCATTAAGCTTATCGTGTGTTGTGGCTTTGTGTTTATTTTTTATAATTTTTAAGTGTATTTTTTTTAGGGCTTGTCCGTTGTGTGTGTTGTCTGTACTATTGCTTTATGCCCTGTTATACCTCACATGTTAACACAGTGCACCTGTACCAAGACCGCAAGGTTGTTCCTGGGCACGAATAAAAAAAATTGATTGATTGATTGATTATTATTATTATTATTATTATTATTATTATTATTATTATTATTATTATTATTATTATTATTATTATTATTATTATTTGCGGAGAAGTTTTACTTCGAGTGGATTGCTCGGCTAGAACAGAAGGCGAAAGCCCGTACGCTTGTGTGCATGCTGGCCAACCACCCAGGACAGGAGAAAAACAAAGGACTGTACGCTGCCTCTCGAGCTTTTCTTGCACATCTGCGATGTAAGCTTCACGCAACATAAGATCAGCAGTAGGAGCTCCGCCTCCAGCACATGCTTGTTGCTTTCTGTTGGTGCGTTGGTGCGCGCGCATGCTTGATGTATACTTCGTTTGCGATGCTACAAGCGCGAGCATGTGGCCCTGAGGAGTGCTTGCACTGCACGAGCGCGCGTGCTTGGCAGGGACACTGAAAGCTCGCGCTTGTAGCATCGGCTGCGTCTGGACTTAAAGGTAAAACGAAGTATAATTCATTCGGATCGCTCAACTGGTCGGACAGTATAGCGTGTTCCCGTCCGTAAAATTCGCATAACGTACGTTTCGATGCATGCCACGGTCGCTTGATTGGCCGTGCCTTAGCAGAATAACCTGGAGGACGAGAAAAACAGTTGTCTGGCTTACTCAGAGCGTTGGGTGGAAAGTATCGTTCCCTTTGCTCGACTTATAACGGTTTCGATGGGAATCGGTAGTTCACTCGCGAATTCTTGCCGTTCTTGACAGGTAACGACGCAACAGTACCGTCGACGACGATGTTTCGAACTCATCGAGGCCGCGCTGCTGGCTCCCGGTTTCGACATTCTTGGACGAAGGAAAATTTACTAGCTAGCTGCGTGTTCGGGTCCCCAGGGTAACGTTATGCGGTGACGACTACGGGTGACGTATTTGGAGTCGTGACCACGCGAGCGCACAAATCACAGCAGCCTGCAGAAGCAAAAAGCCGCCCAAACAGGTTTGTTAATGTACGGGGCCGCGGGACTTGTACTACTCAAACACTCGATTGCCCGCCACCAGAGGGCGCAGCGATACGCTCAAAGCATCAGGGCAGGAGGCCTGGACGAGGGTCACCTTCCCGGGGCCGTCATAACAGAAGTCAATGCAACGCTCTCGGTGACTTTGCAAGAAGAGACTGAGCCGAACAAAACAATAAAGAACGTTCCTGCGCTGGGACGCTTCCTCCGAACGTTCGAATTCTACAAAGAAAGACCGTTATGACCGGCGGAGAGTGTCGGCGGCGAACGCACTCGCCATCAGGCGGGCGCTCGGCACGCATGCTCGAAGAATGACGTGTTGTACTAGGAGACCAATTAGCGCTCTCGTTTGCGCCTTTCCACAGCCACAGCACCTAAACAGGTGCACCCCCTGGGAGGTAACATTTCGCTCCTTGTTGGTCCCTCGCGGCGAACTTTAACCTTGTACCAACGCATTCTTATTAGGGGGCGCTACTGTCTGCTGCGTCTGAGGAGGTAACAAGCGAAGAGCCTCCCCCCTGCCCGGGAGAAGGGTGGTAAAGGCGCTCTGTTGCCTCCTTTTGGCACCCTTTTTTATAAGTGTGTAGAAATATCTTCCCTTCTAATACATGCTGGTTTATCATAGCGACACACTACGAGGATTCATAATCAAGGCTAGCGCCTTACGCGGAACGATGAGCTTCCCCCACGGAAACCACGTCGACGATCACCACCGACGCCATGTTGGCCATGTTTTTCAGCAGATGGAAGGAACATGCGACGCGCGCGGCCGAGCTCTCCTCGACCTGTGATTGGTCTGTTGGTGCGGTCCAGGGTGTGGTGCATTCGCTGCCTTCGTTCCCGAACGTCGCGAAAAAGTTCAGCCCGGCTCAACTCCTTGCGTTCCGAACGAGCACAAACAAAACGGCCGTTTGACGCTTTGTTCCTATGGCAACTCGTCGTTCTAACCGGTTGCATTCGTTCGTAAACGTTGCGGTCGCTCTGAACGCAAGTGTGTGAACGGGTCTTAACGTCGTCAACGTCGACACGTCGTTCCGCAATCCGGAGGCGGCCGCGTTAGCCCAGTGTACGTATAGCGCTGGTGGCACCGCTCCGGAACTTCGCTGTTTCTAACGGCTTCGCTTGCTCGTTAGACAAAATTAGTGATAGAAACGTCAATGCAACAGAGATGTTCTGCACGTTTTAACCAGAAGACAGAATTAAAGGCGGCCTTCGCTGCCGCTGTAGCTCATTTAACTCAACAATGTTTATTGAACAACGCGCGCGACGTCGTCGAGAAACAAGATCGAAAAAAAGTAAGGGAGGGCGGAAGCTTTCTCCCGTCTGCCTGGAGAAAGAGAAAAAGTCTCTTTCCTCTGTTCTTGTCGTGTCCGCTTGGGGGTGCGTCAGTACAAGGGAGGAAACTGCGTCGTTGCTATGTTTTTTTGTTTTTTTTTTCTTTTAGGGTGTAAGGTGTCCTTCTCGTTTAGGTTGAAATAAATCTTCGAAAATAAAACCCGACAAGATACATACAAGACTAAAACCTGCGTTTCATTATCCAATTGACACGTCTGTTTTTTATTTGCTTAAAGATTGCGTATTTTTTGTTTGTTTTTTTACTGCTGCGTACGTTTTGTAGGAAGCATTTGAGTCTAAGATTTCAACAGATAAATTATTCTCTTTGACATTACTAAATGCAAAAAACAACGTCATTTGTTCAGAAACTGCAAAATAATCCGAGCTTCTTGCGTTATGAATCCTAATGCCAATCCAGCTATTCGAATTCATGAATCTCTTAGCAATCCAGCTTATCCCTTTAGAACCGATTGAGAATAGCTAAATTCTACTTCCTTCTTCCCAATGTGCTCACGCAGAAGTTAGATATCTGCAGAACAAAAGAAATTACGTGTTTTTGATCAAGTACGGAAACTTTTGTTTTGTTTTGTTTGCTCTAAGGGCGCTGAACCCAACTGGCGTGTGCGT
The DNA here is from genome assembly GCF_016920785.2 of Ixodes scapularis. Classification (NCBI taxonomy): domain Eukaryota; kingdom Metazoa; phylum Arthropoda; class Arachnida; order Ixodida; family Ixodidae; genus Ixodes; species Ixodes scapularis. The sequence continues at coordinate 73,410,268 of NW_024609837.1, forward strand.
CATGGCGTACGCACAACACAGGTTGTGTTGTATGTAAAGTGAAGGAAGTTCGTGAAACCTGTGATATTACATCAGCATTTTTAGTTAGTAATGCGCCTGTCCCAAGTGAATATTGTTATTTAAGTCAGGTCCGTAACTTTGACTCGGGTATTTTATCTACCTTATATACGGATGCCTGTGTGTTTCTCCTTAAATAAGTGCGTCTAAGAGACTTTGTGGAGTATTGCATGTGTTTTATACACCTCTTGGGATTCGCACATAATTTTGCCATTTAAATATTTCTTTTTTGTCTTTTGGTTTATAGCTAGCGTATAGACAGATGGATGCTATTAAGATATTATGGTTCACATTGGAACTTTTGCTTGTGACCGGTGGTGGGGGTAAGTATATTACGTCTTATATATATAACGACTATTAATGCGAAAGCATTAACTTTCCCATGGAGCGGAGCCGGCGTTGTCTGTAACCGCGAAAAAAGGCACAGAAATTCCCTCTGCGCCGAAACTGTCAAAAATGACAGATAAATTCCCTGTTGCGTAACGGCTTTTATAATGGCTGCGACGCGCCCCGCGCGCCGTCTAGTTCCTTGGAACCACTGGCTGCGGCCGCAGCAGCGCATACCCGCCGCTTCCCAGAGCCCGACCGCTGGAGTACGCAGAGGCTCTGCGGCTGGCCTCTGCAGAGGATAGCCAAACGCGCCGCGTGTAGGAATACGCTACGTATACGAATGATTTTGCATTCCTACACTTAAGCAGTCTTAAATGTGCTTTTGTTATTTGTATCTCAATTTTTAGCTCTCTCCCGCAAGAGCACTTTTTATTTATAAGTATATGCTTTCGATGCGTCCTACGGGATATGACAAAACACGTGTTAGTAGTCTTCACAAATTTGTATTCAGACCCACATATGAATATTTGATTCCTTCAAGAAACCTTCAAAGCGAGTCTCTACGACAGGCTTGTATTGTGGTATTAGGTGCTATCTATTTCGAAGACGCTGCTAGTAAGAAGGTTGCAATTGACAAGATGAAATTATTTTTTATGCAGTTCAATAGTTTTCGAAGAACAAATACCGCTCGGGGAGCGCACTTCAAGCCTACTCCAAATGGCATCGCTAGCTCTCAATGGCAGCATTATTGTACAATAGCACGATCGGAAAAACTTCTTCGAGGTTAATTATTTATTACATCACAAAAATATTAGCGCGAAATAAAAAGTTTTATGTAGCGCTTCTCCCGTCCTGTCCTCCCCTGTTCTTCGCCTTTCGCGCTAACTTTTTTTATGATGTTCAACCAACTATGTGACCAACTTATTATGTTTCATATAATACATGGTAAAAGCCACTTTCCGCATTCATTCCATCGGTAAACCCACTTTGATTTAGTGCTGATTTATTCCTCATGTAACCCTAATTTAGCCAGGGTGGAGATTAAAAACGAATTTGATTTGATTTGGGATTTACCTCTTGCTATAAAGATATAAATTGTGATTTAAATAAGAATAGTTGTACTGTGAATATTTAAATAAAATAGTTTCCGTAAGAATTATTACCTAAATGTGCTTTGGTTTTACTTACCGTTTGCCTATCAGTTCATTCATTCTATGTGTATTGCTGTTGTAAATAAATCGAAGAATAATCAAGCAAGACATATAGAAGACTTAACACGAACAAAAATAACTGATCTTCTGAGCAAATAGGGTCTTTGAGCATGATTTCTGCCTTCCACTATATTTGTCAGTTACCAGTCCTATTAAAATATATATCAACACGCAAAACAAAGAAACTAAAACTTGAAAAGTAATGCCTATGTCCATCAAATCAGCACGTGAAATGAGGAAATAAAGTCTTCAACTCACTAAAAAGACAAATTGATTTTTTTTTCAGTATGGCAGGTATGACACTAAATTTTCCAGTTTGACACTAAATTTGCAGTAATCTTTCAGCATTGTTATTAGTGATGGAATCAATTTATCTATCAATCTTTTAATTTTAAAAATACATATAATAGTAAATAGTAACTATTTTAGCTTCACTGATTCAAATCAGAGAAATCGTATTTAAATAAATAAACGTGTTTAAAATCAAAATTGTCTGATTTATTTGTTTTTAAGAGAACAAATCAGTATTTCTTTTCACCTTGAATTTAGTGTTCCTCTGGAACATCGTCAGAACTAAAACAACGCTGCATTTCATCCTGTCAACTCTATTTTTTCCTCAGTGACTGCAAACTTGCTGGAAACGTTTGTCCGCGATATACTTTATAGAATATTACGTACTGACAGCTTTTGGAGGTGCCTCGTGAAGTTAAACTGTGCCCTGTTCAGCGTGATTTAAACTGCACTTGGCAGTGAACGGTTTTAGCATATCACGATTTCGGAGAGCTATCGTGCGCCCGCACTGCCTCCAGTCTTCGAAGTATGCTTTGAAGTGTGTGCCGGTGTTGTATCGGGACTCCAAAAACGATTTGTTTTGACTCCTTAGTGATTCTTCGTGCTTCAATTTTTTGAATTAAGGTCTTTGTGCACATAATAAAGAGCGTTGTACTTATTTTGTTTTTAAGTTACTCGAATTGAAAGTTTAAGGAGACACGCTTATAGTATACAAAGTATGAAGCATATCAGGCGCTACGGAAACCAGTCACCGCAGTTCCTCTTCTAACTTCTGAGTTTCCCCTCTCACCGTATTTTTAACAGATTGTAAATTCGTGCTTCGTCAATACTGAGTCAACCCTAAATCAGAGCTCTTTCTGTTGTAAGTCGCCAATCAGTTAGCGCTGCCCTGTATCTATGAACATATATTTAGAAGAGAAAATATCCCAATTCTTTGTGAAAATCACAGCAGTCATAGAGGCGTGCGCCTTCCAGTCATCATTTTAGATATGCAGTGCTTTTGTGGTTTAAACGATTACAATAATTATAACTGAAGTCATCTGCCGCAATTTGGGACATTTTAGTGGAAAGGCGAAAAAAGCTTGTCTAATCTTGAAGTGATTGTTATTGAATAGAAATTACCATTATCATCATAATCATTTGCTTTTCCTTGAAAGCCCAGTGCATTATACAAGGGAGCGAACACTTATAAATAAATATTTAAAAAAAAACGCTGCAATACAGAGATAGATTAGAAAGAAAAAGGGTAATGGCTGCGGCAAGTATATTAATTTCAGTTACGGAAACAATCGGGTCAGGTAGTACGGTCCTGTCGTCAATGACCAATGGTGAGGTTGACGTTTCATGAGTGACTGTTGGTGTTAAAATTAGACGGAATTTACAAGAATGGTCGAAACGAGAAAAAATACGGTGTGGAGGCAATAGCAAACATTTTCTGAGATGAGTGTTGTGATAAAAGATCCGATGGAGGAGAGAGAGAGGAGAAACCCTACGGCGGTGAGAAAGTGTCAAGGTTAGCTCATTCGTGAAATTCTGCAATGCTAGCATATCGGGAGTAGTCGGAATAAATAAAACGAAGGGCTCTGCTTTGAACAGATTCCCGGCTGTTAGTTGGGTATGCCTGCCACGGTGACCATACGGAGGAAGCGAATTATAGTTTAGTGCTGACCAAGGTAGTATAAGCTTGTTGCTTTACTGAGTATGTAGCTTGTCTGAGGTTACGGCAAAGAAATCCAAGAGTACGGTCACCATCGTCTATGACAGATGTTATATGAGTGGTTCTTGACAGGTCAGATGTCAGATTAATTCCCCTTGGTTACGGGGTTTCTAGAAAGGTGGTAAGAGAAAGATAGAACATTTATACTACGGGAAAAACGATATTGATTTGCATTTAATATAGTTTAATGCCGTTTGCCTTTCGGACGCTACAGGATAATAAGTGAGAAATAATTCTGCAAAATTAGTTGATCGTGACGTGAATGAATCCTTCTGTATATGACACAGTCGTCGGCGAACAAATGTACTGGAGAAGAAATGTCATGGTGGATATTATTAATGTATATTAAAAACATAGGGGGCTAAAAACTGTTCCCTTAGGGACGCCAGACGTTAAAGCACTTCTGGTAGGTTTTACATTGTAAATAGAAGTGTACTAAGTGCGATTAGTGAGGAATTCAGAAATCCCTTTCAATACAGGGGGGCGAATGTTAATACCGCTTACTTTCATTTGGCAAGGGACCTTGTCAAACGCTTTAGTCCCTGACTGACAAATCAATAAAGATGGCGTCAGTTTGAATTGTAATAGAAATTTGAATCAGTTAGAAATGCTGTTAGTTGAGTTTCGCATTAGTGGCTTAAGAATTTCGTTCTGATGCTTAAAAAGAAGCTTATGAAAGTCTAAAAAATATATGATGTTTGTATACAAAATACGCTTCATGAGTTTAAATGAAATGTTGGTGAGCGAGATAGGACGATAGTTATTGATTAGTTGGCGGTTACCTGCTTTATGAACGGGTATGACGTTAGCAATTTTCCAATCAGTTAAAGCTTCAAGGAGTTCAAGAGACTAAAAAAATATGTCACAGAGAAAAGCAGAAGAAATGTGTTCAGTGTTTATTATTACTTTAGAGTTAATTTTGTCGTTACCGGAGCTGGAAGAGGCCTTCACTTGATCATTTGCCGTAAGTAACCCAGAACGGATAATTAAGATAGGTTCCATAGTAGGGTTAAAGGATTAACACGAGTCGAGAATCATCATCATCATCATCATTTATTTTCCTTGAGGGCCCCAGGGGCCATTATACAAGGGAGTGAACACACTAAAAACATCAACAAAAATAGTTAATAAAAAACACGCTGTAATCTATACTTGTATTTCAGAAAGAAAGAGGTTAACGGCTGCAGCAAACTTGTTAGTATCAGTCTTGTTTACAATGAGGTCAGGTAATGAGTTCCAATCGTCAATAGCAGATGGTAAAGTCGACATTTTATAGGAGACAGATGACGAAGTAATTGAGCGCAGCTTACATGAGTGGTCAAAACGAGGGAAAATACGGTAGGGAGGTGATAGTAGAGAATCTTTTAGATGGTTGTTGTGGTAAAAGATTTTGTGAAGAAGAGTGAGACGTGACACCCTTCGACGTAAAGAAAGTAAGTCAAGGTTAGCTGATTTGCGTAATCCTGATATGCTAGTGTATGGGGAGTAGTCAGAGTAAATAAAACGAAGACCTCTGTTTTGAACGGATTCAAGGTTTTTAGTTAGATATGATTGCCATGGTGACCATATGGATGAAGCAAATTCAAGTTTAGATCTGACCAAGGTCGTATAAGCTAGTAGTTTTACTGAAGGTGTAGCTAGTCTGAGGTTACGGCGAAGAAATCCGAGAGTACGGTTAGCATCGGCAGTGACAGCATTTATGTGAGTAGTCCATGACAGATCAGAGGTCAGGTGAACGCCTAGGTATTTATATGAGGAACAGGTAGCTACTGGGATAGTGGAAAGGTGATAAGAAAAGGATGAAACATGTGAACTGCGGGTGAATGATAGAGATTTACATTTATTAAAGTTTAAAGTCATTTGCCATTTGTGGCACCACTGAGTTATAAGTGCGAGGTCATTCTGCAAAATTTGATTATCGTGGTTTGAATTAATAGGTCTATAAATTACACAGTCGTCGGCGAAGAGACGTATTGAAGAGGAGATGTTGAGGTAGAGATCATTAATGTATATTAAAAATAGAAGGGGGCCAAGAACGGTTCCCTGGGGGACGCCGGAGGTTACAGTGCAGGTGGTAGATTTGGTGTTGTTAATAGATGAGTACTGGGTGCGATTTGTGAGGAATTCGGAGATCCATTTGACGACTGAGGGATGGATATTAATATTTCTAAGTTTCAGTAAGAGACGTTGATGAGGGACCCTGTCAAATACCTTGGAGAAATCAATAAATATGGCGTCAGTTTGCTTATTAGAATCAAAGTTTGAGTAAACGTCAGTAAGGAAAGCTGTTAGTTGCGTTTCGCATGAGTATGACTTGCGAAAGCCGTGCTGATGCTCGAAAAGAAGGCTGTGGGAGTCTAGAAAGTTTATCATGTTAGTATAGAGTATATGCTCTAAGAGTTTAGACGACACACTGGTGAGCGAGATCGGGCGATAGTTGTTGATTAGTTGGCGATCACCTGCTTTGTAAACGGGGATGACGTTAGCGATTTTCCAATCGCATGGAATTTGAGAAAGTTGAAGAGACTGCGAGAAAATGTCGCAGAGGAAAGTTGAAGAGGCGTGTTTAGTATTTATTAATATTTTCGAGTTTATTTGGTCGTCGCCAGAGCTAGAAGACACCTTCAGCTGATCAATGGCCTTCAGTACACCAGAGCGGTCGATCGTGATAGGATTCATAGGAGGATGAAGGGGTTGGCACAAGTTGGGCATACTTGACAAGTCTTCATTGGTAAAGATCGAGCTAAAAAAGTTGTTAGTTTCAAGAGCACTATGTTCGTCAGAAAGTGGAAGGCCGTACTCGTCAACGAATTGTAATGGAAGAGAGAGTGCTGGGTTAATTACTTTCCAAAACTTTTTAGGTTTATTGGTTAAAATGTTGGGGAGGTCATGAGTATAAAATTTGAATTTGGCATCATGAATCGCGGATTTGTAGGCCCTAGCGCATTCGTGATAGGCGTTCCAAAATGCGTTAGTGTTATGAGCCTTTGCCCTCGTATAAGCTCTTTTTTTCCTGTTGGAGTGACAATGAACTGTTTTATCGTACCAAGGGTTAGTGTTATCGGATATAATTCGAGTGAGTGGAACGAAACGTTTGATTAGGGATGTTAGTCTATCTTTGAAAAGAATCCAGTTTTCATTGACCGTCCTTTCTGCGAAGTTTACTGAGAATATGTGATAAAATTCTTCGAGGTTGGCGTTGATAGATGCGTAGTCGGCTCTCGCATAATCGTGAATGAATTTGCAATAACGTGATTTCTTAGGAGTAGTGATGGAGAATGTTAGCTCAATGACGAGGTGGTCGCTAATGCTGGGTAAGTATGTGACGTTGCTGAAGAGAGAAAGGTCATTGCTTAAACATAGGTCGAGTACGTTGCTGCAGCGATTGGTAATTCTAGTGGGTTGAGTGATAACATTAGATAGGTTAAAATCTAAACAAAGGTCAATAAACTCTTGAGAAAATGCACAGCTAGAACAAATAGTAGACCAGTCAATATTTGGGTAATTGAAATCACCAAAAAGGGTAACTGAAGCGTTAGGATATTTACATGCGAGTTCAGAAAGGCATTTATACAGCTCAATAACAAAATCTCTTTTATTATCCGGCGGCCTGTAACACACACCCATTATTACGGAAGGCGTTGTGCAAAGATACACCCAAACAACTTCTAGGTCAGTGGTAAGCGGTATTAGCCGTGATGGTATATGGTCTTTTATGGCCAAAAGTACGCCCCCTCCTTTTCTAGTTTTTCTATCAGACCTATACACTCGAAAGTTTAGTTGCGAGGGAAATAGCTCAACGTCAGATATATCAGGGCTTAGCCACGTCTCTGTAAGTACAACAAAAGCGGCATTACACGCTTCGATTACTGAAATTATTTCGTCTCTCTTTGGTATTAGGCTTCTAATGTTAGTAAATAGGATAGAATGACTTGAAGATTTGTTAGTGATAACATGGTGCTTTGCCGGTCGACTCCTAGAGGGCGACGAGAAGAAGCGCTGGCGTGGCTATGTGTCTTTCTCTTTAACGGCGCCAAGAGCGGCATCGAATACATAGCACTTATCATTTATAAAAAGTTTGACATGACGCAGTCTGTAGGGGGTGCCTTTTGGCCTTGCAAAATCAAGAAGGTGACGGCGTGCGAGCCGGACAGAAATTGGGAAGTCTTCGCTGATGGCTACGCGAGTTCCTTTAAGCTTGTGGGCTGATGAAAGAACGCTATCTTTATCTTTAAACGAAGAAAACTTTACTATTATTGGGCGACATTTCTGAGGGTCGAATGCTCCTAGGCGATGCGCCCTTTCAATCCTAGATGATTCAACTTGCACGTTTAGTTTTTCGGAGCACAAGCTAGTGACCAAGCACTCTGACTGAGCCCACGTTTCCTTGTCTGCGTCGGTGATGCCAAAAAATAAAAGATTACAGCGACGGGATCTGCCCTCTGCATCATCGCAACGTGTTTTTAGCTGAGATAGTTCGTTTAAGGCAGCACTAAGCTGGGGTTCAGTAGTCGCGGCGCTACTAGTATCCTTCTGCTTTAGTGCGTCGAGTTCACTCGCGAAAAAAGTCGCTCTTCAAGTGTTGAAACTGTCTGTTCACTTTGTTTTTGTTTTTCTTTTAGAAGGTTTACTTCTTGTTGAAGTATAGCATGACTGTTTTTAAGTTTATCGACTGTTTCTTGTAAGCTAAGTAATTGTTCTTCTTGGGGTTTTGACATGGGACCTGGGTTCCGCTCAACATCACCAGACAACAACAGCAGCAGAACTCTAAAAGACTCAATACAAGCTTCGGGGCATGGAAGCATAACAAGGCAAACATTGTCTGATTTAAAACAATGGCAAGGTTTTTGTTTACTAACCTGCGGGAGGACGAAAAACATGAGCAACTTCATGGCTGCAGAGCTTCCATGCCCACTGGCGCGCTGTCGCAAGGGGAGCTCCTTTATAGCTGCCGTTGTCGATGTCCCGGCTGATGACGTGGTGTGAACGAGGTTCTCGATGAACTTGATACCAGGACAGGACGGTGCTGTCGACGAGTGATTGGCAGGTTGAAGATTGCCGTCCGGATGCCGGAAGAAAACCGCGCCGTCATCGTGACTCCAGTTACTTGGGGACCCACGCGCCGGCACGCTCAGGAACTGCGGGAGGACGAAAAACATGAGCAACTTCATGGCTGCAGAGCTTCCATGCCCACTCCTTGCAAGTCTTGCAAGTTTTAGTTAGTAAAGATGAAGAAAAAAAATGTTAATAGCAAGAGCGTTAGCTGTATTCCGCTGAAGGAGAACGCCCTTCGTCATCAACAAATTGCACGGGAAGTGATATGCCTGCTTGATTATATTAAAAAGAAAAAACGTTTTTGGTTTGCTGGTTAGAACGTCAGAAAGGTCATGGGGAATTGGCGTGGCTAATGGCGGATTTGTAAGCTGCGTTGAGACGTTTTGTGTGTTGTTCCGTTTTTCGTCCGGCGTCTCCGGTTTTCAAAAATGTTTAACATCAACCAGCTCGCATGCCTACTTTATCTTTGTAAGCCCTTACGTATTCGTGATAAGCGTTCCAAGAAGCCAAAGTAAAGCCGGAGAAGCCGGACTTAGCCCGTGAATGAAGTATATTTTTTATTGACTATGAACTGTTTTATTATAAAAAGGGTTACTGTTATCAGATACAATGCGGGTCATTGGAATGAAGCGTTCGATTAGCAAGATCAGTTTATCTTTGTAGAAAGTCCAGTTTTCAGGGACCGTTCTTTCTGTTAAGTTAACTGAGAAAGTCTGATAAAAATCTTCGAGTGCGTCATGACGTAGCTCTCGCGTGATTGCGAATGAACTTGCAGTGCTGTGGTTTGCGGGGAGCAGAGAAAGAGAGAGAGTTAAATCGATGAGAAGATGGTCACTAATGCCGGGTAATATGTAATGTTACTGAAGAGTGAGGGGTCGTGGCTTAAGCACTAGTCCACTATATTGCTGCAGCGATTAGTAATTCTAGTGGGCTCAGCGATGACATTTGATCAGTTGAAATCTGAACAAAAGTTTATAAATTCCTGAAACAATACGCAAGCAGTCAATGTTCGTGCAATACAAATCGCCAAAGAGAGTAACAAAAGCGTTAGGGTATTTACTTGTGATTTCAGATAGACATTTATACAGCTTGGTAACGAATTTCTTGTAGCTATCTGGTGGCCTGTAGCACAATCACTATAACGGGAGGGCGTCGTAGCGAGGTACACACAGACAACTTTCAAGTCGGTAACGAGCGGCATAACCCGAGAAGGAATTTGATTTTTAATAGCCTAAAGCACTCCTCCCCTTCTCCTAGCATGTCTATAACACCTGTATATATAAATGAAACTTCCTGTACTAGGGGAAAAGTTACCGAGACATCCACGTCTCGGTAAGTACAAGAAAATTTGAGTTACATGCTTCAATCAAGGAAATCACATCGTCTGTCAATTGTATTAAGCTTCTAATGTTTGTAAATAAAATATAGTGATAACAATGTTTCTTACTCATATCATGGTGCTTTCCCGGTTGGTTTAGAGAGGAAGTACGAAACGAACGCTGGTGTTACTATGGCCTTTTTTTTAACGGTTCTACTAACGCCGTCAAACACGTATCACTTGTCATTTATAAATAGCTCAACATGACGCAGTCGTGGCCTTAGGCTTGGCAAAATCAAGATAATGACGCGTGCAGTTCGGACAGTAATTGGAAAATCTGTTCTGATAGCCACAGATGTCCCTATGAGCTTGAATACCAAAGAAAGAATGCCCTCCTTATATTTAAATTAAGAAAACTTCCCAATTACAGGGTGACATTTCCGTACATTTAACGCTCCTAAGCGGTGCGCTCTTTCAATTTCACTTGAATCGACATTCACGCACAGCTTTCCGGAAGACAAGCGAGTAACTAAGCCCTTGGCCTGAGCTCACGTTTCCCTATCGGCGTCAGTGACGCCCAAAAATGGAAGGTTATTGAGGCGGGATCTTCCCTCTGCCTCATCACAACCAGTTTTCACCTTTGAAAGTTCGCTTAGAGCTGCACTAAGCTGAGACGCGATATTTTTATTTATTTATTTATTTATTTATGCAATACCCACAGCGCCAAATCAGGCATTACAGTGGGGGGGATATACATACAAAAAACAACGTACAATGTCAGTCAGACCTCTGCTCCACGGCAGATAAATCATTCAAACAACATATAAACCTTAATTCTAAACCATACAAGGAAATAGAAACTTATAAACAACACATATAAACATAGCTTATAAACCACGCAGGGAAGAACTCAAGCTAGATTTAATCTAACAGAGAAAAAAAGTGATCGTTTGACAGTACGCCAACCAAAGACGGAGGCAATCGATTCCACTCGTAGATAGTTCTTGGAAAAAAGGACATCCTAAATACCTCTGTTTTGAACGAAATTTCTCTTACCTTGAAACTATGGTCAACGCGCTCTGATTGATAGTGGGGCTGCATTATATACATGTCTCTTTGAATGCCAACTGTCGAATGATAAATGCAATGAAACAACTTTAAACGAAGTCTCCTTCTGCGAGTTTCGAGGAGCTCCCATTTTAAAACATCTTTTGTGCGTGTTGCGCTGAAATCTATATTATAATTCCCGGTAACAAACCGAGCAGCTAAGTTTTGCAGTCTTTCTAGTTTTATTTTGTCACGTGCTGTGGGCGGGTCCCAGACTACACAGGCGTATTCCATGACTGACCTGACGTATGTTTTATAGAGCAAATCCCGAGTATCTTTATTGAAATTTCTTGCATTACGACGGAGGAACCCTAATATTTTACCAGCCTTGGCCACTACGTAATCAACGTGTGTGTTCCATCTTAAGTCAGTCGTGTAATTTACCCCCAGATATTTATATTCTAACACTCTTGATAAAATATTGTTATTTATGGCATAAGATGCAGCGTGCGGGTTTTTTTTCCTTGTGAATGTCATAAAAACAGTTTTCCCTAAATTTAACTGCATGCGCCATCTGAGGCACCACTGGTTAATTCGATCAAGATCCCGCTGTATGATATTAGCATCCTCAACTGAAGCAACAGCCCCATATAAAACGCAGTCATCCGCGAAAAGTCTCACCTGCGACACTACTCCCTCGGTGATATCATTAATGTATAACAAAAAGAGAAGTGGCCCCAGGACCGATCCCTGCGGTACACCAGATGTGACTTGCACAGTAGAGGACTGTGAGCCATTTACAACGACAAACTGACTTCGTTGTCTCAGATACTCGGAGACCCACGAAACCACTTGCGGGTTAATATTGTAGTTATTCAGTTTTGGAATTAGTAAAGAGTGCGGTACCGTATCAAAAGCTTTCCTGAAATCTAGAAATACACAATCTATCGAGAGACGTCTATCTAAAGCATAGGCCAGGTCATGGGTAAATTCGGTTAGTTGTGTTACACAGGATAGTCCCCTCCTGAAACCATGCTGACGGGGATTAAATAAACAATACTTATTCATGTGCTCTACGATACTCGTATACAAAATGTGCTCTAGGACTTTACACGCAACACACGTTAGCGATATCGGGCGGTAATTTCCTACGTCATTACGCGGACCAGATTTGTGAATTGGGACGACTGCAGCGTTTTTCCAGTCATCTGGGAGGCAAGCTTCGTTCAGTGATTTCATAAAAACTATTTTTAGAAAAGGTGATAGCGATCGCGCACAGAGTTTGAAAATGTGGTTTGGTAAACCGTCAGGACCGCCTGCTTTAGAAGTATTCAGCCCCTGCAAAAATGATTCAATTCCACGTTCACTGATAACGATATAATTCATATCACCCACCCCTCCTCGGAACGCTTGTCTATCCCCGTCATCACTTGGTATTACGGTGGTGAAAACTGAAAGGAGCGACGCTACCGATATCATTCCGCTCTAGTAAGTCAAGTTCAGTTAAAAGGATTTTAACGCGTTCTTCTAGCTCCGAAGCGGATTTTGAGGTGTTATGAACTAACCGCTTTAATTTCTGAGACCCTCAGTTTGGTTTCACACAGAGTCACACCCTCTATCATTGAAAAAAGGTAATACGGCATTCGAGCAGGTTAAAGGAGCGGTGCAACGACATTCAATTGGAATGTTTTTTCACTTTACACGAGCTTACTGGCACTAGTGGGACTCAAGGATACTCGCACGCAACGCCACTGGCCAAGAAACGTTTTTGTTGCGGTGTAATTACAAGGACAAAATCGATCATTTTCATTCAATCTCTCCTTTGCAAAATTTGATGACGTAACGTGGGGATTGAAGTATTCTCAAGTGACGATATCTGAATGCGGTTCATAGAATGTTTCCGAGCATTGCGTGGGCACTCGTAATAATTACTAGCTGGAGAAGCATTCCGGTAGTGGCCCGTGTCCAATCGCTGCAACGACGACAATAGCCGAGCCATAACAATGTCTGAAACTCAGCGCGTGTCCCGTGCTTTGCCAACCCCAGCGCGTGGCTCTGATCAACACTGGCGGCATATAATCGGCTCCAGATCACGTGGCCGCTTGTTCTGGCTGCGAGTTGAGGGGGTGAACGCTGCTCGTTTTTCTTTAATTTTTTTTTTATGACTTCTATCGCGTGGAGTGAAAAACGAACGCGTGTTTCATAGGTCATTAACGTCAGGGATCTGTTTGCAAACCAATATTCAGACGAAGAGCAGGCCGGTATAGGACATAGGGAGCGCAAAACTGCCAATTTATTTCTGTTTTGTTATCTAGCTTTTATTTGAACTATAAAAAAAAAAAAATTTTTTTCGCAACACCACGCTTGCGTGTTAAATGTGGTGGTCCAAACGGCCGCAGCGCCGCACCCTGTGCTTGAGATAATTTCGAGCGTGGTTGGAACTTCGAATGCATTCGGAAATAAGAGCTTATTTTACGTTTTGTAAGCCATTATGATCTACGTATGTCCTGGCTCGTATCTCGCGCCGCCCGTTGGCCGCTTCCGGCAGCGGTGGACGCACAGCGAAGAAGATCTAGCTCGAGATCGGCGCCGAACAGCCCGTGGCCCGAGACCACCTCGGGCGCCCGACCTGCATGCGCAGCTGCGAGCATGCAACTCGTTTGTTCCGGAAAAATTTTGCGCCATTTATGAGAAAAAGGGTACAAATAAATAGCTGTTGAATCCCCCTTAACACAACACAAGCCGCATGCATCGAACGTGTCCTATTTGTCCACGTTTTGCTCTGAACCTGCAGTGTTTTAGTTTTTTTACAATTCGTTATATATAAAAATAGTGCGAAGAACGAACTTTGATTAATTATTTATGAGATCACCAGAAATTTATATAAAAATATATTTTTTACAGTAGCAAGAGTGACTGCGCTATGAGCGAGCAAGTAAGATCATAGAATGTAAAAAGATAACTTGAAACGGTAACGTTTTTTACGTAAAATTGTGATACTGACTTAGTCGTACTAATACCTCTAAAATCCTACAGCGTTTTTATTTTCTTTAAGAATAACCTATTTTTATAATTTTTGCAACAAAGTAAATGCCTGCAAAGTACGTACAAGTTTTCAGCACCAACACCATGGACAACCAACACATGCTTTCCTGGAGGCCACATGTGACCTTCGAGGCTATTTCAACGAGCTTGAGTATTACCTTAGAGCGGTAAACCGGAGCCTATGGCCTGCAGCGAAAATGGAAACTCTCCCCCCAACCCCCCCTTTTTCCCGGTTGCCGCCATCTCGCCTGTCTGACATATTAGTGATCACGTGACGTTAAGATGGCTGCGCCCAGAGGTACGCCAGATCAGATTGGCCAGATCACGGTCAGCAGATGGGCCATTCTGGGGCTGCGTTCACATCTTACTCAAATCAATCCGAGTTAATCGGGCGGATCAATCACGCGACAAGACAGATACAGCAATAGCTGCGTTCGATTTTCTTACACCTCCTGCACCGGTGCAGAAAAGTGTAGAGCGGTGTACTTCCGGTCGTATCTCAATACGCATACCGGAAGTACACCACCCTATACTTTTCTGAGACGTTCTCACGTAACGTTTCTCAGAGAGACATGGTACGTGAGATCGTCTTAGAAGTCCGTGGCACTTACACTCTGTCCAGAACATGCTCTCAAGAGGAAAAAAAAATTATTTCCCATTTTGGCTTTGTAACCCATGTCAAGCAGGCGCATATTTTACAAACAAGAAAACTGGCGAAGGACAGACTAATAATATTGTGTCATTTTATTTAGGGCAAACAAAAAAGTGGGAGAGGAACGAGTACACTATTGGAAAAATATCACAATATTTGATAAGAACAACATCTATCGCTTTCAGTTTTAAACACTATCCCTCAACTGCATGCTCAAAACCATAACGTTTAAAACAACTCAGTGCCAACTGTCGAGAAAATGAAACGACCGCACACGCAACGTTTCACATGTCAAGGTTGCTTTGTAGGAGAAAGAAAACATCGTCAACATGGATGGGTTCAGACTGGTTCGCCACTCTTAAATTAATACCTGCTAATGAGAAGTTGCGGTCCTTTGATGCAACTGATGCTGGGATGGCATACACGAACTGCGCTACAAGGATGTGGTCCTGAAACTTGTGCTGGCGCAAGTTCCACCACTCCAAAGGATATAATTCAGTCTCCTCAATGTATACTTGTAGGAGAAGAATCTAAGTGCAGGCTTCTTCTATTTTTTGTGGTTTGTGCGTTTTGGGTTTTCTTTGCCCAAAGGGCGTCTTTCGCTTTTTCCCTGCCAAACAGACACTTCCCGGGGCGATTGATACTTCTGCGTTCTTTACTTTTTTTTAAGTATAGCATATTTGGCGAGAAAGAACGTTCTAAAGCGATTGTTGGTGAGAATTAAGTCTTTATTGACGTAAAGAACACTTTTATCCCTGATTCGCGCATTTTATCTAAGAGTGTAGTTTGCCCACACAATACATTTTATTAAAACTTGGTTAGAGTCTCAAATTTTTCAGCCACTCTATTTATTTCCTAACCAGACAGATCTCTGTCGAATATGTTTACATTCAATGCATTTTATGATGCACTTTATAATAATACTCACTTATGCACTCTACACTGTGCGGGTGCGCACGTATATGGGCCACATCGGCAAAAAAATATATCCGGACCCGCGGATATCAGAATCCTGTCCGCATCCACAGCCCCTAGCGTCCGCATCCGATCTACCATCCGCCAACTCTGATTCATTTTATCGGATTCCGCCAGTTAACTGCAGAGATTCGCAATAATCCGCAGATATACAGGGCTCTACCTATAAAGCAATATTAATGCGTAAGAAATATTAAGAGTCGTCGAAGTCGTTGTGAAACACTTCGAAGATTCTGGGCTTGGCCTATTATACTTCGTCTCACCCTACGATGGACTAAAGGCAAACGCTACGGACCGCCAGATCCTATCACGAGCCACTCAGAAATTGTGCGGTATTTCGCTTAGATACACGTATCGGTGCCCGCGTCTCGGATCACTGATAAAGGGATCGGTGGACAGTGGTTCGAATCGAAGAGCACTGAGCGACTCAACAATATTACATCGCAAAGAATGCCACCACATCTCTAGGCTCTTTGCAGCGTCGAATCGATAGAAATGATGGAGGGTGATTTCAGATAAGATCGACCAAAGGGTGGCTGGTCGACATTTTTAAATCAACTGATGTTTTTATATGACATTGTCTAGTGTCTGGTATAAACGAATCCACACTTAGTTTTGACCAGAAAAAAAATTTGCAGACAAGAAAAATCGTAAGGCAGGGAGAGGCGGACAGTTGCAATAACGCGCACTGATGGAGGGGGCAAGTTTGAAAGTGAATAATTAAAACAATAAAATTAGGAGTATTTTAAAACTTTTTACAAACAAACTATGGGTACAACTTGCTTGTAATATAAAGTAATAATATTTATTAAAAATTTATTTAGTTTTCTAAAAATTGCCAAACATGCCTGCTCGAATGACAAATGGCAAACTGGAAATCTGTATCTCATGAAATAATTTAATCATTATTACATAACTTGCAGACATTTTTTTACTAATTAATGGCTATTATTGAAAAAATAAATAAGGTATCTAAGTGACACAATAGTTACAATATATTTAGGCAAACATGGGAAAAAAATCAAACAAAGAAAAATTCCAATGCGAATAAAAAAAAAAACACCACCTTCGATTTTTTTTAAATTTGGGTACCCTGTTATACTCTATTTCGGCATTCATTTCTATTAAAAACATGTTGCATCATTGCACTGTGAAAGAAGAAACAACTCCCCAAAGTAGGGTCCCTTTTCAAAGCCTACACTTAGCAGTGTCCTTTACAAGAAGTGACTCTGAGTTCCGGTTTCATGAAACTTGCACAAATCTTTTGTATACATTTATTCAGATGAGGTCATTGATAAAAAGAGCGATCGGTCACACAGTAAAAGGGAGGAGAAACTATATACAGCATTTTACATAAGCGTACAAAGTGGTATCATATTAGAGACTAATGATTTGAGAAAAGATGATGCAGTGTGAAGTTGTACCTTCCGGTATATTTTACATCTAGAGTAAAATAAATAACTTTACTTCCACACACAAAAACAAAGATATAATAGTAAGATATTTAGGTTGGCTGTGTATTTAAGATTACAAACAATTTCAGGTGACGGATGCCATAGTGCCTAACTGGAGCAGCTTCGATGCTCTCGGTGTATGAATGAATCGTGGCAAGCCGATATATTTTATCCTGCTCGAGGATAACATTTTGGGATTTTTTTTATAGTGATCAGATAAAAATTATTAGTAACCACCAACAAAAACAGTAGGTTAAATACCCCGTGAAGAAAAATGTGATAAATAAGATGTCCCTGCATTCAAAATGAGCAGTCCTTGGGAAATCAAATTCGGCACTTTACGCTAAGGTTTTCCTCGCTGTACCGATTTAATAAAGTTGCTTCCAAGCAGATCCGACTGTCCGTGCTACATATACGTCACAGGTCCCTTCTGTTGATGACTTGCTGAGCCGCCACGCGTGCCAAGACTGAATGCCAGGGAAGGCGCGCACCGTCAGCCAATCTTCTTTTTTTTGTTCACGATACCGAACAACCTCATTTTCGTCCAGATATACAAGATGCACGCCTTTCAGTTTCTTTGATAGAACGCTCACCATTGTCCTGGCCGTCTGAATTGCGCTTACTGAAGGTTCTCTCAGGTTGTTCAGCGTGGCCTGGTGCCTCACGAGTCCGCCAACTCCGTCACATGCATTTTTCCCATGTCCAGATGCAGAAAATAACCACTGGGCTTGTGGGCAATCGTCCTTTGCAAATTGGTGAAGCTGGTAGCGATTCTTGAAATGACTGGCGGCGCCGTCACTTACGTACGTCACGTACGAGTATACCGTAACGTTGTCTTCAACCCACTCCTTCACTTTTTCTAGAGCCAAGCAAGCGTGAGTGGCGTCGTGACACAGGTCCTCACTGATGATGGCAAAGCTGTTTGTAGATTTTCTTGTCGTCACTACACATGTAAATATCGAAACTTGTTTTTTTTTTTCAGTGATATGCTTGCACTTCGTCAGGAAGCACGATGGTCCAGTTTTCAGCAAAGTCAAAATGAAAGACAATGCTCCCGCGTTGCATGCACTGTTTTTCATCGTAGATCGCTTTACCTTGCGTTTGCCGGATATGGTTGTGAAGTACCCAACTTCCAACCGTCACTTGGATGACTTTTAGGAAAGTCTCAGGTTCCAAAGTTTTTTTCACAAGGTCGCCGGACTCCCATGTTGCAAGCACAATCTCTTCATCCTCCGGGATATCAAGTTCCTGGAGTGTAAGAAACTGGCCTTTTGGGCAGTGATCACAGTCTCCTTGAAGGCACAGTTCTGTTGCTGGGTCGCACAGAAATGCCGAGTTCATTTCACCAGTGTTGAATGTTGAGCCTGTAACGTTCTCTAGAGCGGCAATACAAAGATAATAATTGGCGCAGCGCACAGAAACGCACACTTCCTGGTGTGGATTTGGAATACATTGGACCCATCTAGGGCGCAACGAATAAAATTTCCTTAGCCCAACACCGGAATCGGGATGCTTGTCTTTGTATATACGGAAGGCCTCTCGTATTGAGCGTGTCATGAAGCGCTTTCGCACGAACGTTTTCTCTCCGTTGAGCATGACAGAGATGACGTCCTTCTGGTTGGGACTTTGGCGCGAACATTGTAGCTCGTCTTTCGTGAAGTACTCTAGGGCAGCAGACAGGTTCTCAGGGCTCACCTTGCACCTCGTGGAAGGATCCGGCTCATACCACACGCCATGCTTTTCCTTGAGTTTTCGGGATTTACTGATGAGTTACATTAAGGCCTGTGGAATCATCTTTTGAACCTCATTCTTCGTCAGTATTGACGGCAGGAGTGTAAGCAGTTGACAACGTTCCCGGAGAGAGGTGGCGGTTTCAAAGGTCTGCCGAAAGTTGTCCGCCCACTCAGTGCATGTGGAGCATGTTGGTTCGGACGACCCCGATGGTGCGTCCCTGTCGTACGCAATACGTAGCCTTGAGCGTATATTCTTGACAGCAACCTGCTCCAGTTCTGTCTGCTTTCTCTTGACATAGGCAGGCCTGTCCCGACTTCTTACGACGCTTGGTTGTCTCAGCGGCGACACATCTGTAGGTAGTATGCTGCGATTTAGATCTTCAATTGCTTCTTCAGCTGGCACAAATATGTCAGGGCACTGCTCTGAGCTTCGCATCGAGATCTCCTTAGTGATGTGCATGAAGCAATGGTAGCACAGGTAGTCCGTCGCACTCACTTTGGTGGAACAGTCAGGCGGAAGAATTTGCTTCAACGAGTTTAGGTCCAACTCGCCAACACTTCGAAAATTCCGCTGCTTTGGTATAGTATTTTTGTGTTTGCAAAAGTAATCTGCACAAAACACTCGTTCGGAGCTCCAGGACGTCTTCATAATGTATACATAAATAATAGAAATTACACCCCAACTGATGGCATATAATTGCCAAGTGAAAGAACTACTGGGTGCACAAGTGACAAGTCTGAGGCTGAGGAGCTCACTCACTGCAAACGTACATTTGAAAAGAGAGGTCACAACTGAGGCTGTCGGTAAAGCTTGATCCACGTCAAAGGAAGAAAGAGGGAAAGTCTTCAGACAAAAAATTGTGGTCAGCGGCCTTCGAAAAAGACTTTCCGGAATCGCACTGTCGTCCCTCCACGCGCTGATATGAAAGCACCCGAGCTTCAACCACGTGGTTCATGACACAGCGTGAGCCATGTCGGCGACCGGTTCGCGAGGGGTTGGCGGTGGGGTTACGTTGATGGTCACTCGGATTAGCCCTTGCTGTACTGAGCTACCGCCTGCAGTGCCTTATCGCCGGCTGGTGTCAACAACGAGAACACGCACACCCTGTCTACACCAAAACTACAAGCGTTCACCGCACACGCGTCGCCGCCGCTTTTAAGCTTTTGTGAAATTGCTTTCTTTTGCCGCGGAGAACCGCCTTATCTTAACTACGCGCCTGAAATCCTTCCAGGCGGGCGTACACAATATCAAACGTTTCGAGAAATGCCCGTGGAGTAGAACTATGGGAAAATTCGGAGCCCGCGATGTCGATATCGTCGCCGTTGTGTTAGTACGCCGTCGCGTACTGCAGTCCCCCGTTGGGGGAGGGGGGGGGGGGGGCGGTCTTACTACGATAACATGGCGATAGCGTTTACACTCTATGTATTTACGCGAGGCTCGAGTATTTGGGGATAATGCTGCCGGTTGGTGTGCCCCTTTGTGCCTGATATTATCGCCCGTGACGCCAGCGAGTGAGATGGCGACAGGCATGACTGCTCAGTAAACAGGCGTCGTCGGCCATGTTTTGCTGGTTGAAGCGAACCCCCTTGTCCTTGACAGCGAGCGGGGAAATGCGAAAAAAAGATTGTATCGGCCGTTTTGCCAGAAATAGCGACGAGTGTCGTCTGCGGTTTCCGGCAACTATTTTGCCATAATCGTGAGCTTAGCGAGGAAATGATTTTTGCTAGCCACAGAACACTACCACCCAGAAAGGGAATGCTTGAACATGTTTTTGTTCTGGATATATATCAGGGATATATATGAGAGAGAGAGAGAGAGATGAAGGTAGAGCGGAAGAGGGAATAGCATATAGTGTCGCAGGAGAATAAAGTAAACAAAGTTACTAGTGGTCGATGGCTGCATGATCTTTTCTCGGATCACTAGTCCGTAATATGATACCTCTTTGTACACAGTAGTTTCTCCTTAATTTAAGTGTGTGAACGATTTCTTTAGTTATCATTGGCCTCATCTGAATAAAAATATATAAAAGATGTGTGTTGGTTTCATGAAACTGGAACTCAGAGTCAGTTCTTGTATAAAACACCGCTAAATGTAGGCTTTGAAAAAGGACCCTAATTTGGGGAGTTGTATCTTCTTTCTCAATAAAATGATGCAACATGTTTTTAATGGAAATGAATGCCGAAATAGAGTATAACAGGTTACCTAAATTTAAAAAAAATTGAGGGTGGTGTTTTTTTTTTTATTTGCATCGGAAGTTTTGTTTGTTTGATTTTTTTTCCATGTTTGACTAAAAATATCCTAACTATTGTATCACACAGATAACTTTGTTATTTTTTTAAATATTAGCTATATATTAGTAGAATAATATCTGCAAATTATATCATAATGATTAAATTATTTCATGAGATACAGACCTCCAAAGTTTGCTATTTGTCGTTCGAGCAGGCATGTTTGTCAATTTTTAGAAAAATAAATAAATTTTAAATAAATATGATTACTTTATATTACAAGCAAGCTATACCCATAGTTTGCGCCTAAAACGTATTAGAGTTCTCCTAATGTTATCGCTCTAGTTATTCACTCTCAAACGGGCCCCCTCCATCAGTGCGCGTTAATGCAACTGTCCACCACCTCATGCCTTACGATTTTTCCTGTCCCCAAGTATTTTTTCTAGTCGAAACTAAGTTTGAATTCGTTCATACCAGACACTAGACAATAACATATAAAAACATCAGTTGATTTGAAAATGTCGACTAGCCATCCTTTGGTCGATCTTATCTGAAATCACCCTGGAGCGCTTTTCGATTCGAGCATTATTCGTTTACCCCTAATCAATGTTAGGCGTGTCATAGTATAGCGCGGAACGTGATTGGACCTTGCGGCCCGTGGCTTTGGTTTTTAGTCCATCGTAGGATGAGACAAAATATAGCATAGAGAAATATACAATGACCACGTGGCTACAGCCCGGCACAGCTGCTAATTGGAAGACAGTTTTGAACCACTCTACCGGTACTGGCCTCACCACAGTTAGAAAAACTGCCTAACCATGAAGAGTTTAAGAAGACAGAAAACATAAAAAGAAACAAACAATTAACTAAAAAAAACACGAAACGCCCCGCAAACAAGACCTGAATATCGGTAGCGGTGTATGGGTAAAAAGCATGCAGCTAATCAGCGGGAGCAGTCATGAAACAAGAGCCTGTGTCTCACTTTGTGAAGACAGCGTCAGCATATATCCAGAGGAACGCATATCGCCTAGTCCTCACTAAATGTAATGGATCCTGGGAAAGTTACGCCATTGCCTCTCTGCCTGCTAGCCGTACGCAAACAGATGCTAATATACAGACGACAAAACCACTCAAGCTGTCTGGCTTATTGGTTTCAGTTGCTGTGCCAATCGCCATTTCGGTCTATTCGAATCTTCAAAGCTTCGAAAGGGGTGTTCTGAAACAGTCGCGCCAAGATCGCTATAGAACATCATTGTACTGAATGATTTCCGGGTCAATAAAAGCATCGTTGCCACTGTGTACGCAATCAACTTATCAATCCCAGATCACTTACAATAGTATTGCTATTTTTGGCATTTAAGGCCAGAAAAATATTTTGAATGTCTCCAAACCCCGACGCTGCATGTGGTGGTGGTACGAAGATGCACACTTGCTTCATCACTATGTGAATCGCGGAATCTTGGTAGGCAAGAAACGTCTCTATAAAGCTACCCGTCACAGGTGAATTTAGATAGGCTCACTATAAATGGAGAGGTAAAAAGAAAAATGTTCATTCCATGGGCTAAATTAACGACCATACGGGGGAGCTTGCTGCTACTTTCCCAGGATACAGTGACTTAAGTCCCGACAAACCATTAGCAACTGAGTTCATCAGGAACGCAACCGAGAAGAATGGAGTGTTTCCCCAGCAGGAAGAGATAGTCCAAGGACTGTAAAGGGTGGTGAGCTGGGACAGTTGGTAAGCATCATACATGGTTAAAGTCAGCCAGCAACGTGAAAAAACTGTAAGAGTGTAGAGGAGAGAGGACTGGAGAGTAGATCGAATAGTCACGCCTCACGCGGTACTCTTCAGCTGTGGGGACAACCCAAATTTTCTTATTTGTTTTTGATCAGAGATATCAAAAATGACAATTTAAAGGCCGCTCCTCGTGCGACTAATGCACTGGTCTGAGCAAAGCGCTCGCGTCCAGAGCGTGCTAGGCGAGCTTCGCTGTCATTGTTATGCTGTGTTACTAAACACCGGGCTGTGGAGACAACAAGCTCGATAAGGTCGATATAAGGACAAACACTCCAGAGACCTTTTAGAAGCGTATATTATCAAGGCCTGGTGGAGCACTGCGTGATCCATCCTTCAGGTACTCTATTTGAAAAATAAGTTTTGTTTTTGAACGCTTCGATGCACTAAAGCCATTTCCCCGCGCACTAAAGTTTTTGTGCCATGCGCACGTGCCTGTTGGTTATATGCATTATATGTCATATTCGTTCCTCTTGTCCTCTAAATAAAATATTTATTTGTAAGTTCAGCGTCTATCCTGTCACCTGCATTCTTCTACAGTTTCCTCACGTTGCTCGCTGACTTCGACCATGTATAGTCCAAAGACCATGACGAGACTTGTCATGAAACTGCCGAAAATATTCTAGGAATTAATTTTACAAAGAAGACAGATTTGATAATATGGTTGCCTAAGAGTCAATAAATACGGCATAGGGGCGCAGTGACTAGGGGGGGGGGGGGGGAGGGGGGCACGGGATGGTGCCAAGCTTTTTATTACCACGCCCTTCATAACGGTTCTCTTTTTGAATCGTCAGAACAACGCTAGTGCGTATTGATTTTTTTTTCTGGGAATGTAGGGCCTTAAAAATCCCGAAGTCAGGCAAGAGCTAAGCTTGAACTTTGGCCAGGGTCGAGGCATTCGCCAAAAAGGCTACAAAGTTAGGCTTCACTACTATTAGTTTGGCTGTTATTTTTCATATTTGAACCTAAATCCCCAAACAAATGTCAGAGTTAGGCTTTACTTTTTCTTCGGTTTTTGTTCGCCTTTTATGTAGTAAATTGGAGCCTAAATTGCCATATAAGTGCGAGAATTACGCTTCACTGCTGATTCCTTGGCTCAGGTTTGACCGTTTGGCACTTTTGGTATGAGCTCAAGAAAAGCTATACAAACGTCCAGAAAGGACAGCGGCACCACAGAGCAAAATTAACGTCTTGGAGAAAAAACGTACTAGGCCCAAGTTAGGCCCCTAAAATGGCCAAGCTTACGCCAAGTAGGCGTTTCTTCGGCGTGCTACCTGGACAACAATACGCTTTCCCGTGAAAACTAAGGCAATTTCAACGCTTTAGCAATTCTCTGTATAATATTGGAAGAATGAAGACGACGCTGCGGCAGTGGTGCGCGACAGCATCGTGGTCTAGGACCGCGCGTGCTGCCCGACCACCATAAAACCATTCGGCTTCATGTGAACGTCTGTCTCTTTATTTCAGCCGGCCGCGCATCGTTGTAACAATATATGTATTTTAAGATTTGTTTTATGGTGTATTCAATATCAACAAATACTCAGAATGTTTGATACTTATTTTACAGATGGCGTAGAAGCAAAACTGAACACGCTTGAAGGTTACTTTGACCAAGTGATGACAGCATTCTATCCAATAATTCATCTCGCCGTTCCAGATAATAAGTCTGTAACGTTGGAAAACGTAGAAATATTTTTAAACGATTCAGCAACTCCAACTACTCTCGATAAGTTTGCTCTTGGAAAGTTTTCAGGTCTTGGAAACAAATTTCATCGACAGAAAAAATGTTATGTCAGTCCTTGGAAGAGCGACTTTACAGTAACCTGCACGATAGAAATCAGATTTGCAGGCAACTCTACCAACCATTGATACTTCTGTAACCTACGTGCTCTTAATAAACGCCACAGTCCAAGTGTACCTCTCATGGCCGAAGGGTATGTGAAAACGTTTGCTTTTGTTTGTCTCCCATTTTTTTTTTATGAAATCACGGCTGGTTGCCAGTTGAGTGTTTGTATGAGGAGGTTTTGTGTGAATAAAGAAAACGCCAACGACCGTTCTCTTAGTGAAGACAGCGTATCTCACATCAGGATTTCGTTTCCCTGCAACCAAAGCTCAAACTACACCGCTATTTTAATCACTGAAGAAAAAAAAAATCAATCGGTAAAATTTATATCAAAAGAAAATGTTTTCAGGACTTCGGAGAACAAGCTGGGTTTTGTCATGTTGTTCGATATCATGCATCTACCCTTGCATGGCGTTTCCCTTACATTCCAAAAATTAAAAACCCCTGGGTCACAAATTGACACTTCTAAACTGAATTCGGAATCTTTTGTGGTCTTTGTGTGATAGAAAGATATAATCAGTTAATACGATGGTTGTCATATATATTTATTAGGCTTCGAGTTTGTCAAATACTAGAGTTGTGCGAATAGTGAGATTTCAACTCGAATGCAATTCGAATCCAATAGTGTCAAATAATGACAAAAGTCGAATTTTCTGCTGAATATAAATACTTCCTGGAATTTTTCTTTTTCGATGCCCACAACTCATACGTAAGTCGCATAGGTAAGAAGAACACACTATTTGCAGGGCACACGGAAAGAGATAGGCTAACACGCACCACAGCGCACTATAGCAAATAACACTCACACCTTACACACGAAAAATAAAGCAAAATTCAAACAAACCGCGCTGACTGACAACTCTTTTTATATAACTTTGTCTTCTTCAACCTCTAGCACCACCGAATTTCCCAATTCACGCGCACCGATTTCCTCGATGCCTAAAAATGTTTTCTCTTTTTCTATCAGGTGTAAAGATGGTGTACTTATACAGTTGTTATAGTTCCTGGCGATATGTTCTGCTTCGACAATTTCTCGAGTTAATTGGTTTCTGTTCCTGCCTAAAATTGTACAGGATGGCAAGTGAACGTCGCACCCACAATCCCGGCAGTGTATGCCTAGATGCCCTGAGTTGGCTCTGGAGCTGTTGTTGTGTTCCCGGAGCCTATCGTTAAGGCATCGTCCGGTCTGACCAATTGGGAAATTCGGTGGTGCTAGAGGTTGAAGAAGACAAAGTTATATAAAAAGAGTTGTCAGTCAGCGCGGTTTCTTTGAATTTTGCTTTATTTTTCGTGTGTAAGGTGTGAGTGTTATTTGCTATAGTGCGCTGTGGTGTGTGTTATCATGTGCAACCAACTCGCCCAGGCTGCTACGTTAACGAGATAGGCAAGCACGAATAAAAACGGTGTTAATAGGAACATTTAAATGAGGAACCTAAGACACAGCTGACAGATGTGTCCACCCATCCCCAAGTGAATGTCTGCATTGTGCTGAATAAATAAACGGATATTACTGAACCGTCTTAGTCGCTTCAGCAATACCCGACCATTCCCATCCATTTCTCTTGCGCAATTTGTACACGTTAATAAAAATTTAATGCATTACTTTTTTAAATTACCCTTGGTTACAAATATTAAATTACTTGACAAGAGACATATTGATCATTAATTAAAAAGTAACAGTTACTTCCCTAATTGCTTAAGAACCTTCATATCTCTTGATCACTCGCAACATGAAGAACCAAAATTTAAACAAAGCTTCGAAACATTGAGAAAACAACCCTTATTCACATGTTTTCTGTCGGTCAGGACGTCACTGGAGCAACTGTGGTCAGCCGCGGACAGGTCGGAAGGCCTCCGCGGGCCCGAGGTTGGAGACCCCTCTTCTATACCATGTGTCAATAAATATGTGTGTTTTGGAGCGCATACCTATACGCCCATTAATGATTAAGTGTGTGTAGAGTCAAAATGTTTGACTGGCTAAACATTCTGAAGTCTCTGCTTAAATGCGTTTTGTTTTCAGATTCCCATCCTGTGACAATAAAACTGATCACCCTTTCTAATGTGACATTTTTTATGAATACAATGCCATCAAAACCTAATGCACAGATTCCTACATCATCGACTTACAGCCTTGAGGAAAACAGCTCAACAAACTTTAGAAGAAAATATGAACTTGTGTTTCAACAATTCATAACAAAAGGAATGTTTAAAAGTGCCTTGGAAGCTGCTCTCAAAACTGTTAGAAAACCGAGCTTTAAAATGACTGTGAAGAACGTGAAAAAGCCAAAAGACAAAATTCGGCGAAAAGCAACGATGAAGATTGCTAAAAGAAGCCACCGTTTGTGATCGAAGGTCATTCTTCGTAGACTTCTTCAAGCTATGCTTTTATTGTTGAAAAATAAAAACAAACTATTTGAAGATCTATTGCCGCGCGCAGGGTGACGGACTTGTAGAAAGTTCTCGTTTATTCTTGCTGCGGTCATAACTTCTATCGTTTATCCCTGCTTTTGTTGTTTTAGAAAGTGCGTGTTCATTCTCGCACTGAGCGCGCTACGCTGAAACCTTCTCCGCCGAATTTTTGAGGTAGTGACTCACTCTAGATAAGAGGCCGCCCGCGACCTTGTCCAGTCAGTTTCGCACCTGCGTTCGACTCTGCTAACACGCCGACTTCGACGCCCGCGACGCTCTGCTTTCTTCTGTTCCCTTCTTTATTTCTTGGGCAGAAGTTCGCCCGATTAAACGTTTAGTTTACTCAGTTATTGGCCACCTTATCACTTGTCATTCGTAACAACATTGTACATTTTTTTAATAACAGCTACCTTTGATTATATATGGCAAAATTACTTCTAAAAAGTAATTAAATTACATTACTAATTACTTTTCTGAAAACTAAAAAAATGTAATTAAATTACATTACAAATTACCGCAGACAAAAAGTAATGAAATTACTTTGACATTACTTTTGAATACCTTGAGGCAGTAATTCGTGCTCATTTTATTTACCCTATATGTACCAAAACTCAGATCTTTCTATTTACACAGCAACAACCTTACGCGCCTCAAAGTGAACCATACTGAACATTCGTTTTGCTGGCGCACACGACACGAGTGTTCAATATAACGAATAGCTTTTTAAACGTCACTCAAAGACAGTCGACTCACCAGTTTCGCGGTTCATTCGGCGGTGAAAGTCTTTACTACAAGTTTGATATGTTTCCGTCTTTCTGATTCCGACGAAGTTATAGTCCGTGTGAGTCTGTTAAATCAGGACATGGTACACTTTTACTTAATTTACACCCTTAAAGGTGTTTTGCAATTTCTATAAGTCACACCCTAACACCCCTAGAGAAGCGTGTTTTGGACTCAATAACACCCATACAGTGGCGTACGCAGAGGGGGGGGGGGGGGAATTGGGGGTAAAAACCACCCCTGAAATGCCAAACACACCCATACAGTGGCGCACGCAGAGGGGGGGGGGGGGGGTTGGGGGGGGCCGTTGGTTCCCTTGCACACGCATTCGGTTTTGCGCGGGACATGGGGCAAAAGGGGAGCGGGACTATCTCCACATTATATGTTGTCGGGAAGAGTGTTTGTGGGGTAGAAAAGGCTCGAATAAACAAAACAGGCAATATTCATTTATTCATATATATTTAATTGGATGCGGAACTTAATTTCAAATATATGGAGAGCAGATATTTCGAGACACTTGTGGGGTGAAGGATGGCGATTTCAAGGCCAAGTATAACAAACTATCCTCACCGAAATACACTGTTCAATCAAACCAAAGAGAACATAATAAAACTAACACATGGTGATAATATAAAAAAATGTAAGTGATGTAAAAAATATTAAATCAATTGTAAAACTAACTGCATTGTAAGCAAAGGGGTGGCGCTGCGCTCTCGCACACCTTGAGTACTGATCAGAATTACGTGCTTTCGACTAAAATTATTAATGAAGAGTTTATTTCCGTCGTATGTGGATGATGGCGATCAAGGAAAAAAGCTGTATGGCACAGCTTGACAAGTCCTTGACAAATAAATGAAAAAAAAATTTACAAATCTTGAATACCACAATTTATCAAAGCGTGTTTCGAACATAATATATTTTATCATCGGCTATAACAGGAAAGTGACCTATTTGCAGACGGAAGTTATGGGACCCCAAAAGTTTAGTTCATTCTCATATTTATTTGTGGAAAAAATTAGTCGAAATTCTCTAAAGGCCCGTTCACACTCTTGCGACCGAGTAAGACCGAAAGAGACCAGACCGATTTTTAAGCCTCTTGCGATTTCTCAGGAGCGGTTACCCTGCATCGCATCTGGTCCTAAGAAGTCGCAAAAGGCTTAAAAGCCGATCTGGTCTCTCTCGGTCTTACTCGGTCGCAAGAGTGTGAACGGCGCTTAAGAGACAATGTGCTGAATTCCAATCTTTTATCTTCAAGCAGGTTAAGTATTTTTGGGATAGTATGTTTAAGCATTTGTGTGCTACAGTTCGTTCTTGCAGTAACCACCTCCCAACACTCCGCACGACGGGTAGAACACGCGTGAATATTTTGGGAGAGCTGTCCAAGATTTATCAAAACATTTGAGCCCCTAATTTTTTCTAGTTTTAGATTAGTCACACGTCTATATCTAACTAGAGCATGTATATTGATAACGCGAACCTTCTTAAATAAACTAGCTGGGTGGAAGTCAAATGGAACGTCTTCTGTAGCCCTTAACGCATTTTGTTTTTTGCAACAAGTGTATTTCTTTAGATTCGTTGAGTTTGTTGTACTTCAGACTAAATTACAATAATTTATGTTTGACAAAAATAACGAATTGTATATTAATAATTTTACCTTTGCTGGTAACACGTACCGATGGCGGATTATCACACCTACTACTTATGACTCCTTAGAGACTAAGGTTGTTGACATGACTATCCCATGACATATTCTCAAGAAAAAAGGCACTTAAGATCTTGAAAGAGTTTACAATATCTATTTTAGAAAAGTTCAAAACGATATCTGTTGTAATTGTGACTAGCTTATGTTTTGGGCGAAAATGCACTTCTTTCTTTTTTCTAGGTTGATTTGTTGTGAATTAATACGACTCCAAGTTGTTAATGCAGATAACGCCTGATTTGCCATGTCAAATAGCACATCGACGTTTTCAGCTGAAAAAAAGCTAACTAGTGTTGTCGGCATAGCTGGTAAATGTTGCACCAGAGTTAATATTTACAGCATCATTAACGTAAATATTGAAAAGAAAACGACCTATTATACACCCCCGTGGAACACCAAAAGGAATACGCTTCGAACCTGACGAATATCCATCAATATAAACTACCCAAGCAGCACATTATGACCGGCTCAAGCTTGAGCCAGACTGGGCAGCCGGGGAAGTTTCACTGGGCCTAAATTGTTTTGCCCCATGGCGCTAGGCAGCCCCAGCCTGGCTAGCCGGCCCGGCGGTTCAGTGGGGGTTCCTTGTACAGCCAAGCTTGGCTTCACGATGTAAAACCAGCCTGGGCCAGGCTGGCAGTTCAGTGGTCAGCCAGGCTTGGCAAAACGGCCTAAATGCATCCTAGGCCACGCTGGCTGTTCAGCGGTTAGTCAAGCTTGGCAAAACGGTGAAAATGCAGTGCGGGCCAGGGTGGCAGTTCTGTGGTCATTCAATCTTGGCTATACGGGCAATTTACAGGCTTCTCCCAAGGAAGCCTCTGTTGTCATTCAAAGGATGTTTTTGTGGCATGTAGCCAAACATCTCCAATTTTTGGTGCTGCGTGCTGAAAAACTGGTTGCTACTGAAATAGCAACCAGTTTTTTGAGCACACAGCACCCAAAATTGGAGATGTTTAGTGCCTCACGAATAATAAAGCTGCTCAGTAATTTTCTCAGAATATTTTAACAATAGAATGAAAGTTGAAAATATGTGCGAGCTTCTGTATTTGTCGTGTGGTCGGCGTGCAAATGAAGCTGCAAAATCAAATCAAGTTTGATACAGTAGTTTCTCATTTCGTGTTCAGTACATGGTGCTGGCTTATGCCAGAGGCCCACTACAGTGACAAACAGAAACAAATGACAGCGACAAGGCTCAAACCTGAGTCTTTCGCGATCTGACAGGCTTTGTAGGATAAAGGAGGCTATGCTTAAACACAAGCATCATGCACGCGAGGGTCCTTTGGTAGGCTTACAATCACTCATGCTTATTTCACGAGCACTGAACGAATAAACGCCTGCAATAGGTACCATCACGGGCATGCTGCATGGGTTGGAGGCTTGTCCGTGTCGTTTGTTTCTGTTTGTCGCTCTAGTGGGACTCGGGCATAATCATTGAGTCCCACTAGAGTGACAAAGGATGGTTCCTGGTCGAGTATTTCCTGCCTGGTAACTGGGCTTCACAGCTAGCAGTTGGCTCTGCCGATCCGAGTACTAATGACAGCCGTTGTCGATGGTTCACTCCATGGCCACCTCATGGCTGTGACGTAGAGCTGGATAGCAGCACCTGGAGAAGGAACAGGATCAACAGTGATGCATATTTAGTAAAAATGTTTTACATGAACTATAAATCATGCTCCTAATTAAATTATAACACAGCAGAGGTCACCCAAAAGGTCTTGGTGGTAGGTCCAGTCTCCTTCAATATAACATACCTATTGAAAGCGCGTGGCCGAGACGGCGGTGGTCGGGGGCGCTATGTGCACTCCACGAGATCCTGCTCTGCTTCGAGAAAAGGACGCTCACTCGAGGCTCAACTGGTCCTGAGCTTGCTAACAGTTTTTGGTTTAGGTTTAGCCTAAGAGTGTGCTTTATCGGCATCGCGCTCAGAGATATGATCGCGGAGGCTTGAAGTAAGCATGCTCATCACTTTTTGTTATCAGTTGTTTCAGGTGTAAAATTTGAAAACAGGTAAAAATATTAATGTTACACCCGAGTCTCATATTTGAAAAATAAAATGCCTTGAAGAGCGGATTCATTAATTAGAAGGATGGCATGGACCATGCACTTTAAAAGGGAAAATAATTGTCTTGGCTCTTGCCAGTTTCTCTCAAACAGCCATTTCAGTGTTAGTGGCGGTGACAAGATCCAAGTGAACTGCTTTCCACCATGAACCCGAAAACTGATAAGCGTGCACTCTTAGTGGGTCTTTCATACTGCAGGTGACTGCTTAACAAAGGAACTACAGAACTCGACAGTGACAAGCATGGTTTCCCTCCATTTTTATAATACTACTGTCAGTAAATACAAAATAAAAGCCAGTTAGAGCACCTCAATGTGAACACCACATATAACATGCAGTACAGCGGAAGGATGCCCAGATCGTCTGAAAGCGGACTTTGAATTGCCGCAAGGGAAACGTTTTTGTTTCCCTTGATAGTAAAACCAAGCCATGAGCACGACTTCACTATAAAGACAATGTTTTTTATCTGCTTTTTCTTTAAATGCATAGAAGTACTTTTTAACATCTACGGTACCTACCTGTAAGGTTGCAATATAAAGTGCTGTCAACTTCCACTGACAGCCCTGAAGCTATAAACACACAAAAACCAGATTCCCTAGTAATTAAAACGACAAAAAAATGAGATTAGAAAAACATTCAGTCTGAGTGAATGGTCTTGGGGCTTAAGATGGCAAGTTGGGCCTGGTTGGTTATTCACTACTGAATAAGATGCCAAAAAACATAGAAAAAACGAAGAAAGACCTGGACAGGACTCGGCATAATTTTCAACTGAATGGTTTAGTTAAAAATATATATATATATAAATAAAAACTGAGACCTGCTGGCAGAACACTGTAAGGTCAAAATGCACCCCCTTAGAAACCAGCCCCGCTGGTTCTACAGAGAGTGAAACTCTGTCAGACAATGACAGAATTTCCAT
The DNA here is from genome assembly GCF_016920785.2 of Ixodes scapularis. Lineage (NCBI taxonomy): Eukaryota > Metazoa > Arthropoda > Arachnida > Ixodida > Ixodidae > Ixodes > Ixodes scapularis. The sequence goes on from NW_024609837.1 coordinate 73,442,886, forward strand.
TCCAAGTTCATTGCCTGGGCCACACCCGGGCAATGGACTTCCTGAGAGGCGGTGGGAATTGAGAGTGAGTCGTGCCTGGCGTTACGGAACACTATTCAATAGTAATGAAATTCAAAAGTAAAGAAAAGGTGCACACGACGCACACACAGTCGTAAAAAAAAAAGAAACAAATAACGGAAAAAAACATATCTTCCAAGCGTTCCACTCTTCGTAACCGGGGCAAGAAAGACACAAAAGCTTCGAAAGCAGAAAAAAGGAAACAGAAGCCAAATCAAAGATGCCATACAGTTCGGAGGAGAGTCGAAACATGATCCCAAGATGTCGGCGGTGGCTTGGGTGCTTACAGCGCCACACAGTGCTCACTCACAGTGCTCACTCACATTGTCGAAGACTTGCTCGGGGCCCACCAACAATCTTGACGAAGCCTTGCTCGAGGTTCGACCACCCGAACCCCCGAAGCCTTGCTCGCCGTTCCACCAGCCATAGCGCCGATGCATCGAGAAACCACTACAGAGGTGGTGTAGAGATGTCGGGGCAAGCAACACTCCTATATTGAGACCAATCTTCTAAAGGAATGTGAAAAACTCCTTTTACTCTTGAAGTGAAGAATCTTCTAAAAGAATGTGAAAGATTCCTTTTAACTTGATGTGAAGAACTTCACTGGAAGTGGAGAGCTAGATTACCTTAAGGGCCACCATGGCATAGGAAAAAAGACCATCTAGGTGATGGATGCAAATGGCTGTACCTTTTGTAAAGGGCAGTAGTGCCAGTGTATGTGATGGGACTATTTTGCTGGCAATGCCAGCGTCGAAACAGAAAGTCAATGGCTCAACGATCAAGTGAAGCCAAGTATGAAGCCAGAAATAGTTAAATGCCTTGCCTAGAAAATTTGCCTGCAATGGCAGAAGCATCCCTGGCAAGCGATTCACAGTTTTCATAGCAGCTAACAGAACAAGGCTCAGATTAAACAGCTTTTGAAAACCAACACGGATGGCCCCACAAAAATGTATCCTTAATGATGGGAAAGTTTAGAATGCCAAATAGTTTGAAGAACTTTTACAGTAAAACCATCATATACGTATGAAACATGAAATCATGGGTGACTCGGGATCTCTTTGGCTGGGTCTTTGGTGGCTCATAGACTGGAAAGCCGAGTTTGTGGAAAAGCGTCCCAGCATGTGCCTACTTGATGACATGTGCCGCTTAACGCTATCCAGTTCAATTCTAGCAACCAAACACGACTTCCAAGCTACAGCCATTGGACCAAGCCATAATTCATAGGTAGTGTAGATTGTGTTTATCATTTATAAATGTCCAGGCACGACTGTGCTTTAGCCCATCCACAGGCTTTCGGAGACGGTCCCAAGAGCCAGCAGCTTGCTTGGACAGCTCAGTGTCAGCCACCCTGCCCCTCTGTACACAGTGCCACCTACATGAGCTCCCACTGAAGAACAAAATAAACAATATCGGAAATTATAACTGCTATAAGATCATCTCAGCAGCAGATGCTGCGGTATGGTGCCTGGAATGCGCCTCCAACTTGTGTGTTTAGCGTTCTATACCACCCATGTACCAAAAGTGGTCTCTAAGTGACAAAAGTAAATGACACCACAGGAGACGGCATGTCATGCTATCAGATGTTGCAATCCTGGCGGTTGGTCGTACAACTTCTGGCAAAAAAATATATGAGCTAACGCAACAGTCATTGTAATTGCAACATTCAAAATCCTGGCTGACAAAGCTTCTATTGACTGTCAAGCTGAGGGATACTCCCAGCAGAAACTACTTCAACTGCCATGATGTTCACAACCCGGAAAAGATCCCCTAGAACAGTGGTCTCAAACTTACTTCAGCGTGAAGTAAGTAAAATTGTTCTGTTTAGCTTTGACTTTAGAATGTCAGCATAACATTAGCCAGGATGTGCCAAACCTATAGCGTCTCCTTCTTAGCTATTTTGTGGTTTCTTGGCTTATGTTCACCCTAGGTTTTCTAGCTCCCTGCAAAATTAAGATGGCATCTTGATCCTGTGCATCTTTGTGCATCATCAGTGTGGTGTATCGTTGGTACACTCTGTAAGCTCGCCCATTTGTTTAACGTGTGGGATTTTTACGAAGTTTGGCAACCAAGAAATGTTAAAACTGAACGGAGTATACATCTTTTCCACAAGAACGCAGCCATCTTGAATGTCGTCTTTCTGGTATGCGGTAAAAGATCGTTTTAATATCTCCACGCCACTGGAATATGTTTACGAAAAATGCGTGATTTTCACACATTCGTGTTTAGCCTCATCTGTATTTTCCCGCATATTCCAAGTTGCTATGGTTTATTATTTTTTCGTCCCGTATACCAGATACTGAACACACATGACTGAAAACGACAGGAAACAGAAAACACCTATACTGTACGACATGAAGGTACGGCCTCCGAAACTCAACATGAGAATTTCTAGCGCTTTAACTTGCATGTGGAGCATCAAGCAGAAGCTCGCACTGCAGAGCCCAGCGACCCTGAGTTACATCCCCACTCTTGCACGTTTCGATCTCGATGAGTATCATACTGGCGTGCGGTAGTGTATCACTACAGTCTGATGCATGTTAAAGACGCCAGGCAGACTGTTTTACTGCGCTGGCTAAATTTCTCATCTACAGCTAAAACACCAGACGGCCATTTAGGAGTAACTTCTAGCTTCCAACTTCCACACGCAACGTTTGTTGTTTTTTATATATAAAAATATTAAGCTGGCAACGAATATTGCAAGAAAAAAATATCGAAAGAGTAAAATATGTTGGAACGGAGACAGATAGTACAGTTCTTTTAACTAGGAACCGAGATTTAATGATGACACCCTCAATATGTCAAGCTGTCAGCCCTTCTCGTAACTGACACCAAAATCTCTGGGAGAAAGAAAAAAGAAGGAAGATCTTTAAAAACTTAACATATTAATTGAATTTTTTTTTTTCGTTTTCTAATATAACGCACATTCCGATGCCATCGTTCTTCTCGACGATATTGGAGTCTCTTTTGAGCAGCGTGTCGCCGTAAAGGGGTTAAAACAACTTATAAAGGGGGGGGGGGGGGGGGCGGGAGGAATGGGGATTCCGAGAGAATATAACAGCAATCCGCGCCGTAAAGCCGATGTAAATCTGGACATCGTAAAACCTTGTAATTTGGATTAGCAGACGGAAGCTTAAGAAAAAGGTAAAAGGACGCGCTAAGCGATCGAGACGCAGCTGTCTCTCGTACCGTCTGTGCCTCTTCGTTTCGCATATTTTTTTTTCTCTTTGTGTGTTTCCTTTTGTCAGTACAAAAGTGAATACTCTCCCACTTTTGTGCTAAAAGCACAAAAGTGGGAGCGTGCGCCGGCTTACCGTCTGAGGCCCCTCCTCTGTCGCATGGTGGGCCAAACGATTTATCTGCTTTCGCTAAGGCTTTGTACCATTTTGGGGTTTTGAAACTGTGTCGTGTCCTCCAACTAACTGACAGGTTTACGGTGGTGGGTTTATGATCCCCGTTGTTTTAGCCCGACTTATTGGTTGGTGTATCTGCAGCGCTTGATGTTACAAACCACTCGCGCCTTAAGTTGTGACGTGGCAACGCGGGAAATGATACTTCGTTGAGCGCTTCATCCCATTGACCCGCATCATATCAGATAACTGTCACCCATGGTATAACAAAACGGTGCATAGTCATGCTAACAAGAAAAAGCGACTTTATAAACGAGCGAAATCTGTCAACAATGCAGCCTCGTGGGATGCTTATCATGCGTGTGCTAGAACATACAAAACCGCCATTGCTGATGCTAAAATTAAGTTTTATACTCACGACCTCCCCAACATTTTAACAAATAAACCCAAAAAGTTCTGGAAAGTGGTCAACCCAGCTCTGTCTCTTCCATTGCAGTTCATTAACGACAACGGCATCCCACTTTCAGACGAAGATAGCGCTCTTTACCTTAACAATTTCTTCACATCAATCTTTACTAAAGAAGACTTGCTAAACGTTCCCGACTCATGCCCATTAACTCACCCCCAGATAAATCCTATCATAATTGACCACGCAGGTGTATTGAAAGCAATAGAAAACCTAAAGGTTTCCTCGAGCTCTGGAGATGACCAAATTAATTCGAAGGTATTAATAAACACTAAACATATTTCCTCTGTTTTTCTCTGAGACATTTTCTCACAATCGCTCACGCTTTCCATAATTCCACGTGACTGGAAAATAGCTAACGTAATACCTGTTCACAAAACTGGTGATCGCCAACTAATAAGTAATTACCGTCCCATCTCTCTCACCAGTGTTCCATCTAAGCTCATGGAGCATATACTTTACTCAAATATAATAAACTTTCTTGACTCTCATAACCTTCTTTTTAAACATCAGCACGGATTTCGTAAATCTTACTCTTGTGAAACCCAGCTAACCGCCTTCCTTACTGATATTTACTCAAGCTTTGATTCGAATATTCAGACCGACGCCATTTTCATTGACTTCTCCAAAGCATTTGATAAAGTACCCCACCAACGTCTTTTAACAAAGCTTAACGATATTAATATTCATCCCTCTGTTGTTAAGTGGATTTATGAATTCCTAATTAACCGTAAGCAATATTCCTCCGTTAACAACGTAAAATCTCCCACCTCTACCGTAACGTCAGGTGTCCCCCAGGGAACCGTACTGGGCCCCCTTCTGTTCCTAATCTATATTAATGACCTCCACCTTAATATCGCTTCTTCTGTGCGGCTGTTCGCCGACAATTGTGTCATTTACCGACCCATTCTTTCAAACCATGATCATCATGCTCTCCAGGAAGACCTAGAGTCTGTAATCCATTGGTGTGAAAAACGGCAGATGACATTAAACTTCAATAAATGTAGATCCCTATCAATTTCCCGCAGTTTGCGTGCCACACCATTTTCGTATTACCTCTCTAACACTCAAGTAATAGCATGCTCATCTTATAAGTACCTGGGTGTTCATCTCACCTCTGACCTATCATGGACTACTCACATAACGTCTGTTATTTCTGATACTAACCGTTCTCTCGGATACTTGCGCCGTAACCTTAAACTTGCTACACCCTCCGTAAAACGACTAGCGTATACTACTCTTATAAGATCGAAATTAGAATACGCCTCATCTATATGGTCCCCATGGCAGTCCTACCTTGCAAATAATCTAGAATCCGTCCAAAACAGAGCCCTTCGTTTTATTTATAACAACTACTCACCATATACCAGCATATCAGGATTACGCCAATCAGCTAACCTTCATTCACTTTCCCTTCGCCGCCGAGTATCACGCCTTTCTCTCCTCCATCGAATTTTCTATCACAATAGCCACCTTAAAGAATCACTGCTATCACCTCCCCATCGTATTTTCCCGCGTCTAGATCACCTATGTAAATTACGTCCAATTCGATCATCAACTGTTTCTCACCAGACTTCCACACTACCATTGGCCATCGAGGATTGGAATTCACTACCTCATAACATCGTTTGTATTAATGATACTACTAAATTTGTTGAAGCCATTACCCTCTTTTTATCTAACCTACCTAGCTAGCTTACAGTGTTATAATTGTATTTACTGTTCTATTTGTTTTTGTTCTATTGCCACCCCCTTGTATAATGCCACACGGGCCCTCAAGGAAAATAAATGATGATGATGTCTTTACGGTGTCCTATCTTCTTTTTTTTTTTTAGGGAACTTGGAAGTGTTTTTGTCATACGGCGTGTTTACACGAAGCAAACTGAAATATAAAAAGCTCGGCTGTGTCGGAGAGCTACTTTAAATAAAAACAGGAAACAGAGAGGGGCAAAGAACACAAGCTTCGGCAGTTTTTGGTCTTGCAGATGTTGTTTTATTGTCGAACTAAGAGCTACTATCGGTGAGAACATTAAACTATAGGGGGTGCCATGTCCAGCTTGTTTACCCCACAGTTTACCCCACAGTTTTCGGCAGTTTTTGGTCTTGCAGATGTTGTTTTATTGTCGAACTAAGAGCTACTATCGGTGAGAACATTAAACTATAGGGGGTGCCATGTCCAGCTTGTTTACCCCACAGCTTTGCCCTCAGCCGGCACAAAGCCCGTCCGGTGGATTTAATTTACATCGTCTTCCTCGATCAAGCAAGCAGCAGAGCAGGTAGAGTTTGGATATGAGGGTTGCTTCTCTGCTCGACTCCGACTCGATCGTTCGGTCGGTTCTTCATCGATTCAACACGAGCCCCAGTCCAACTCTGGTTAAACCTTTGGCCATATCGAACGAGTGCTGCGTCAGAAATGCAAACAAATGGTCCGCGCTATTCTTGTCCCCACAAATGTAGTTTTCAGCTTAGCCGCAAGGGGCGCGGCGGTTGGATCTTCTTCCTAATAGTGTGCCCATATTTTAGTGTGCATCAAACTGCTTGATCGTGGTCACCTGCTTTTTGGGCCGCGTTGGTAATACGAGCTGCGACAATAGAACCAAAACGTCGATTGTCTGCAATCGTCTCCGCCTCTCCACCTGCTTTGCTCCACGCCACGCGACAACGGAACGCGTGCATACTTGAACCAACCTGCTGAGGAGGCATCCGCCATTGAATGGCATATACTCTCCATGGTTCGAGGTCCTTTTTCTTTTAAATCTAAGCTATCTACGTGTTTAACATGTGCCAATAAACCAACCGGAGATACGACGAGGCTCAAATAAGCGCAGAAACTGTTTGAAAGTTTAGAAAAAAAAAAAAACTAAGGAAAAGCGAGATACTAGCTAGCTGCACATTATAAAAACCTGTTCTTACTAAAAGAGTATTTTTGTATTTTGTTCAATAGATACTCGCGCTACGCTGTACAGTAAATAACCATGCTGTGAAGCTCCTTTCTCATGTGCCGAAATTTGTGTAAATCTTGGTCGGTTTTTGCGTGCGTTGCTCGAAATTCAGACGAGTAAGATCTATGAACCTCTGTTTCCGTCAATACGCAGGCGCGTCATAGAGGGAGGACTAGATAGGCGACCAGCTTTTTTGCATCGCAGTCTGTAACTTCGTTACTCAAAGTGGCTGTTTTTTTTTTTTTTGTTTTGTTTTTGTTTTTCTTTTTGTAGTATTGTAATTGCATTGTAAAAATATCGGAGGTTTCTTTCTAAAGGCTGGTTCACAATGCCCAAATTTCATTTGTGTCCCGATTGTCGCGAGTCATGCTCTCTCCTTGAACTGGTAGCCTCGCTTAATATGAAGCACAGAGGTCCCGGTGACTTCAACGTAAAATTTTGTAACGCAACTTAACGTAAGAAAATGGCGAAGCGTGAGCAGCCTTCATTGTATAACCCTGGTGCATGCGGACGTTTTTCGTTTATACGGTCGTGCTTTGGACTGGAGTAATTTTATGAGACCCATGCGTGGTTCTCGCCTTGCTCTTTCGCTCCGTTCGTTCGCTCGTTGCGTCAACTTTCCTTCTTAGAAGCGGAGAAGAGTTTTCTAGCAGGCTTCCAATGAAGCGCCGCGGGAGCGGCGAGAGGAAGGGATTGAGCGACTGTGGGCAACACCTCCTAGAAATTAGGCCGTATCGCTCCGAGTGGTTACGTCACAATGTCGGAGAAGGAAGGCCATGGCGCAACTACCTGAGAAAATATGTGGTATCGGCGTGAAAAAATGTTTCTTGTTGCCCGTCACAGTGGTGTTCGTGCGCGTTTATACGACATTTATATGCGTTTTGAAAGCGCAGTCTTGTACAATTTATTACACATATATAATTTAAACGTAATACACAACGCGTTACCAAGGTTGAAAGTACCAAATTTATATTTATGATTATCACCGTAACCGCGGGATTACGTGCAGTCCTGCAGCTCCCCACACTTTTCGAATGAACCTGCTCCGATGCGATGTTTTCTTTCCTCATGCGGGCTCCGATTCTGGTAAATTTACGTTGTGTGTGAGCTGCTGACTGTCTGAAAATGAACGCTGAGACATTTCACCAGAGAAAGGGGCCAAAAAAAAAATTTAGTCATCGCCGCAGGGAGCGCAGACAAGATGGGTCGACAATGTTAATCCTTTCGTTATGCTGCCGGTGCTCTTGTGTGTGGTTCTTTTGAGAGTTGTTTCCTTCTTCCCGTAATTTTTTTTTTGTCGTCACCGCAGTCTCGGGTAGTGTTTTGTGTTCGCTTGACACAAAAGCATCTACGTGGATTCCCGGAACAAATCCTGCTACGGTTTGAGTGACATGTGTGGCAACTGGTCAACGATGACACTGGTCGATTAACCACAGACCCCTCCTCCCGACAAAGAGACTTCTTGGAGTTCATATGTTCAAATGTTTTCGTGGCGGATAGTGCGGGACGTATGGATACGATTGACGGGTGAGAAACAACTTATTTACGGGCTTTTTTGGTGATGTAGGAAGCGAGCAGAGTGCTGCAGTCGAATTTTTTGTTTTTTAAATCTCGTGATAGGATGGAATCTTGTTCTTCGTCGTTATTCGTGCATTTTTGGGTTTTTTGTGCTTATGTGTTTTTTGTGCTTATGTGTTTATTTGTACTAATGTTATTTTACTACCGCGTTTATAGTTGAATCGTATCTGTATTAAGGTAATAGTATTATTGTATACAAAATAAGTTATATTTTGTTCTGAGGCAGCTCAAGCCTATAGAGAGAAGTCAATTAGTTGACTTAGTTGAGTGTAAATAGTAAGTTTAGTACCTTTGCCACACAGAAACGTAAATAAATTTGCCTTAAATGATATGGGAATTAGTCAGCTCGCGGTCTTGAGTGATTATACGAGCGTCGTAAGCTTATTTGTCGAAAAATAGCAAAGTAATTTGCTGACCTAGATGGTTAAAATTGCGTCTTGTGCTTGTCCTATGTATTTTGCTTTTTTTTATTTACGCAAAACTGACTTGTCGACCCCATTCTGTCATTCGATCGAAATTACAATAATTCGGCCGTGGGGCCGAGGTGTAATGAAATAATTCAGGGACTGCACGCAATAACATCGCTTACATAATCGTAAGTGACACATGTCTAGTCGTGTCCGCGTTGATTACGTGTACTTGATTTTTAACTGTGATCTGTTTTGCTCTGTCCAATGACCGCGTGTCTCGCCATTTTGTCGAAGGATTTCTGTATAAAATATCAATTCATACAGCAATAATTGCGTGGCTCAATGTTTCCGACTTGGAACAATCACATTTTTTTTTTAGACGTCTGACATGCATACCTCTGCCAATTCGTTCCAAATATTTAGCGATGTAATACTTTTACCGTGTAATAAAATATTTTCTGAACGCGTTGGTATGTGCGGCTTTTATTTTAGCTAATAAGACACGCGTATGTGACTAAACGCGCGTTAGGACGGTCGATCCACGCGCGATGCCTTCTCTTTGACGCGCGCCCCCGATGGTCTTCATTTGTGACGTCACGCGAAGAGCGCTACGGCCTTATCTCTAGGAAGTGCTGCCGTGGGTGTGGCACAACGTACGCGACAACGTTCAGCCGAGGCAGAGTGACAGCGCCGTTTGCGCGAAACTGCCGAGACCAGGAGAGGAAGGATAGGTTCTTCGAAGACTACAGAGTGTGCGGACTGTTCCGAGGTTGCAATTCCCATCCTTCGCCGAGCCGGAACCCTGCTCTAAATGCTAACGATTCTTGTTGAGAGTCAGCCTAGCGACAGCAGCGATTTCGGCATCGTTTGTGTTTATGAATGTAAGTGTGGTCGTAATGCTAATATAAAATTTTTCGTGTTTACCTAAATGTTATTTGCCTCGAGGGGTCACCCGATTAGTGTAGCAAGCAAACAATGTTCTGCCAGCCAACATGCCATGCGTATCGTTTGCTGCACTTTTCGCTCCATGTCTCAGCAGTCCCACAACTTTAATCTGATAGGGTAATCAATTGACTCCGAAATGTGTATCGTCATAGCGCTCATTGTGTATGTGCGTTTCTGATAACCGTCTAAACTAATCACGCGTGATAAATATGGCGTCAGGCTGCGCTATTTTTATGCGTGATTTGATAAACTGGTGAAAAAAACGCAAAAAAATTACGATCCCCGTGACAATGCACTTTTGATGCTGCTTGACTAACTGTATAGGCAACCTGCAATGCTGTTTTGTTTGGCGCATTTAGCGATTGAACCAAGAAATATTAGCAAGTTTTAGTAGACCGTGTTTTCCCTGGGAGTGGCGGCTGCATTGTTCAAACGTGAGCTTTTACTCTGGTGGCGCCGCTTAGCCTCGTGCCTCAAGCGGGAAATACTGGGTATCCCAGGAAGCCGTGATCGCGTAACATGCCAGTAGAGCGGAAGCAACGGCCCTGACGGTCCAATAGGAACGTGACTGCGTATCACCGGAGCACGCCTCTACTGCGAAGAAGTATCAGGGTTTTCGCTGCGTCATGCTCCATTATGTGTGCGTTGCGCTCGTATACGTCACGCATTTCGAAGGCTTCCGCATGCTATGGGGCTTATCGTTCACCCTTTGCCAAGTTACAATGAGACAGGGTATAACCGTGGGCTCTCACTCTGCTGGCGCTGCCTGGCTGTTGCCGGCTGGCTATAAGAATGTAGCCTTGGCTGCGGTGGGACTTAATAGCAAACGAAGTTAATGACACACTTAGCCTTCAAAAAAGAATGAACTGGTGGCAGAAGACCGTGTTACTTCATCAAGGTGTTCTGCGGAACGTTGTTAGGAACACCAAAACGATTACTCTGTATTGATGGTTATAGAGATTAATGATTTACTCACTAGTGTCATTGAATCATGTTAGAGTGAAACGGCAACACTCTTTTAACCACGCAACTATATCTGAAAAAGTGAGCGGTGGGTGTGAAGCATGTCAAAAAGGATAACAAAGGAGAAAAAACCAGAAAAAGCGGAGGGAATAAATAAGAATACGACGAATAAGTACGGGAGATCATGGTGCTGGGAACTATTTAGTAGGCGACCATAGCAACTCGCTGATTTGTTTGCCAGCATAATAGGTTCTCATTGAATTAACACGGATCCCAGCAAAGCACTGACCCTGCACTCGTGCCAAACGGTGCCCAGCGATGGCCTTCTGTTGAAGACGTAAAAAATCAAACACTGCCGCCTTGGTATACAGGAGGTGTTTAAACCCAATTAACGTGAGAATGTACGCCGACGACGCCTTTTGGGAACCCGGAGTACCAACGGGGTGTCCGAACGCTCTTTGGAATCAGCTTCCGTTTCCGAAATGGCAAAAACGGGACGATCTCAAATTTTACTTTTGATCTTGCGATGGAATTTTCGGCATGTATTTCAAATCGTTTTTTTTTTTTTTTTCTACTTATCAACCTGAGCTGAAAGCGGTGTGCATTAGGTTTGGCTGAGAGTCTGCTCTGGGCTGCCGTGCGTGCTCATACGCATGATTTGTGCGTACAATCCAAAACATCTCAATGGCCTGTGTCGATCTCGTTTTTAATGACATGATTTAGAGCCTCGTAACTTTAAAGGGACACAAACACCCCCCAAAATATTTTTTCCTTTTTTCTCATTCGATTTATTATGGTATCGGAACAGTACCCAAATAAAATCTTGCTACAGAGTCACGTATTGCTTTAATAAAGCCAAAAAAACGCAACTACTCGAAACCTAAACCGAAACTCCCTCAGTGCACGAAGAAGTGGAGAGGATAGAGTGAGTGGCGGAAGTCACGCGGCTACACCCAACCATGCGGGTTTTTTTTTTTTTTTTGTTTCTTTTTTTCCCCTCCGCATGTTGCAGACGAAATGCATTCGTTTCCCGCGCAATTCCTTTGCAGTTATGTTTGTTCCGCTCGCTGTTCTGTACTTCAAGATGAGTTGCTTTGTAGATTGAGGAGTTGAAGATGAGTAGTGAGTGCCCGAGTGCCGTGGTGAATTTCCGTGATCGGCTCCGAAAAGAATACTGCCAAGATGTTGCGTGGAGAATTGCTTCACATGTCCTGCATCTGAAAGTGGGATTGTGCGGCAGAGTGCACAAGTTTCCGAAAGATCAACGGGTCGAGATCAATGGCTGGCTGCAATTCCTGTAGAACAGTCACGCGAAGCTGAGAAAGCGGACGCTACCCGATTCATATGCCCTTTGCATTTTGTGGAAAGTGACTACATTGAGTTCGCAAATGTCAAAAATGAAATCCCATACCATTTAGTTCAGCGATGTATCGTCCACAACAATTGCTTTTTTTTCAGTAATAATTATAAAAAAAAAACGTAAACGTCGCATAATGCTTGACGAAAAAAGAAAAACAAAAAGGTACACCCCCACCAGGGATCGAACCCTTGCCCTCTGCGTGTGAAGCGGACGTCTTTCCAATGAGTTACTGAAGGAACTCAATCATGCATAGTAATGCGGTGGGTAGACTGCATGTCGGAAGTTTGATGCCGATTTCCCTTCAATACATGCACTCCCGGCTTGAAGTCGGGCAGCGCCACGCATAGGCCACATTCACACCTCGTAAAGAAGCCGTACGCGTGCGTATTCAACTCGAAGTAGACACGTCGTGCTTGACGTTTGAGCGAGCGATGTCTTCAGCCACGAGAAGGGACGACGGCTCGGCGATGTCTTCGTGCAATCGGCTTGTTGGTCGGGCGCGCCGTACAGGATGAATATCAGTTCTTTTGATCGTTCCAACATTTCTCTTTCGAAGGAAGACAGAATTCGCCGGTACCGTTAACGACAGTTCTGAAGAGGAGGTCCAACGCCCGTCGTCCTCTGCCATATGCTAGTCCCACGATACGCGAAACGACGCCATGTCGAGAAATATGCAGTGAACGCACAGAATGCTTCCGGTTGTCCCAGCTTCCTTTTTTTTCGATCAACGTATTTGCAGCTTTTTGGAACCCACAAAAAATGGGTTTCATATTTTTTCTTTCTTTTTTTAGTATTCACTGTAAGCCTTCAATGACTTACGACTTTGATTAAATTTGGTGGTCGCGTCGAAACCTTAGAAAACGGCGCGTGACCACGGGAAAGAGAGTGAGCGCGACTAAAACCGGCCAGTTCTCGATCGGCGGTTTTCGGGCGGAAATAAACCGAATTTCGAGCCGCGAATTCTATTCTGGGTAGTTGGGCTCTCATATGTCACGTACAACTAAAAACCACGGCAAGCATAAATACCCTGTTAGTGTCCCTTTAAATGATGATAATCAGTCACTTCATTTTTTGTTTATATGCGAAAATGAGTGCGGTAAAACAAATAATCTACATAAATTGTTTTTTTCTTTCTTCAGACTTACCAATTGAAATTCATCAAAAGAAACAAAAAAAAAAAGCAAAATACGATGAGATATAAAGTACAATTTAAAACCTCGGCAAGCATAAATACCTTGTGAGTGTCCCTTTAAATGATGATAATCAGTGACTTCAGGTTTTGTTTATATGCGAAAATGAGTGCGGTAAAACAAATAATCTACATAAATTGTTTTTTTTTTCTTCAGACTTACCAATTGAAATGCATCAAAAGAAACAAAAAGAAGTAAATTACGATGAGATATAAAGTTTCATATAAAACGATATATATGTTAAAATGACTTGTTACAGAAAGAATAAACAAAAAGGACGGACAAGGACGGACATCTTTCGTGTCCTTTCTGTTTATTCTTTCTGTAACAAGTCATCAAAAACCAACGCGCTCACGTTCAACTATATGTTAAAAATTGACGAATGAATATTTTGGTAGACGCACTTTTACCTCCGCAGTTGGCAAATTGAAAGCTAAAACAACGTCCTTTCTGTCAGTAACTATCAGTACAATAATTATGCTTGTGGTTTCTGAATTTGCAGAACATTAGTGAAATACTAATCAGCACAATCCCAACCATAATTAGCTCTTCATTTTGCTGCAATTGCTCCTAACTTGTCGTATATTAGTGGTTCTGCTGCCTGTTCCAATAAGTTCACGATCCTGCTGCGATCCCTATTCCCCAAAAATTACTCCAGCCGTGGTAGCTAGGAGGACACCGTTAACTAATAAAAAAAGTATTTAGGTTTTTTCTTCTTTTTTTTTTTTTTTTAGTAGAAAGTTTGTCCATTAAATTACTAGTGGGGCGAACCAGCTCATTTTGAAAACTTTTCTATGTGGTGATATTTTAAAAGGCCAAAGCCCTTTCAAATAAACTGCGAGACGCGCCAATATCGCGCTCTCGTCATCACTGTCGAGCACTGTATGCTACGTCATATATTTCTTGTTTAAAGTTACCTTCGTAATCCACCCTTTTCCACGTATGTGACGCCATACATCGACAAACATTGCACCCGAATGTGACTGAGTTCGAGGGTTTCTTGGGGAGAAAACAGGGGCGATATTAGGCTTGACCCCTGTAATTGCTAGGTTGGTGTTTTAGTACGTCGGCTTTCTGTCTATAATTGGTGACAGGTCAAGAACCCAAGACGAGGGAAAGGAAGGCTGCGGAGAAGATACAAATGGAATGCAGGAAAGGAAAGGTCGAAACATGCTCCTCTTTCCAGCATTCCGCCTGCTCCTTCCTTCTCAGCTCTTTTTCCCCTCACCCTGAGATCATGACCTGTCGCCGACTATAGTTTTTCTGGTTCCGCTACTGTTCGGCGACAATTGATAATGGCCGAAGAGATGCGGTTTCAGCCCTACGGCTGGGGGGTTGAGATTGAGAAGCCACCGCATATCGCGGGCCTATGGTGAGGCGATACCTGCACGACAAGACGGACTCGTTGTGACATGCTCGCCCAGGATGGGCTATTAAGGAAGATGTTTACGTCCGCAGCGTTTAGTGGGACATCTGAGATGGCTCTCGGATATTCCTCGTCTGAGGCGTCCGCCTTCCCTCGATGACGAAGGCGCCGTACATGGTGTCGGCGTATTTCTCGAGAAGCACCGTGGGCGTCATGGGCGGAATCGGAAGGCTGCCACTTCCTACCCTCGCGTGATCTTTCCATCACTCGTAGCGATCGTGATTGACGTTGTTTCGTGTCAGCGAACAAAGTCGACGCAAAGTGTAGGTGACTTTTCTGCCTTATAGAGTGGCAATGTAACAAACACGCAACTTTCTAGCGTGCCTTTCTGAGGTGCGATTAAAATGATTGTCTTGTGACGAAGGACGAAGTGAGATTCGAATACTGTAAACGACTTTATGTTTGCAGGCTCGATATTTCGCAAATGACAGGAAGTGTGGGATTCGGCCATATTTCACCGCGATTAGATCTCGTTTCCCATGTATTCTTTACTGTATAGCAATATGTTCGGGCGATTTATTTTTCGCGGTAGTATTTAAGTTGCGATATTCGAGAAAATTAGGTTCTCGCAAAAATCCGGACGTTTACAGTGCTCGGGAATGCTCATTTGAGTTCCAAGCCATTGTAGTGCCAGAAGGCGTAGATTTGTGCCGTGAAGGGTCTGCCCCTTCACCGCCCACACAAACCCACGGCGCTCTTTAATCAAAGTCGAATCTGTCCGAAGGAACCAATGAAAAAAAAAAAAAACTTGTCCCATCCCATGGCCGGTGCTAATTTGGGCATCCAAATGTGATATCGTCCAAGCTCACCGGAAATCACGCGGCGCCGATCGAGACAAGCAAACTGGCAGCCTTGTTTTCCCGTCAGCTTGATCCGGTCTGGCAACACGTTCGTTGCGTACTCTCTTTAGACATCAAAAAGGCATATGAGAATGTGAATCAGGAAAAACTGTGTAACCAACTGAAGGGATATGGACTAGAGGGAACCATGGTTAAGTTTCTAGAACGGGTTCATTCGAAGAACAGAGTGGTTATAACATGGGAAGCCGAAACCACAAGACCAGCAGCAATAAAAAGAGGTCTTAGACATGGCTGCCCATTGTCTCCCCTGCTCTTTATGATATACCTCAGTGAGATAGAAAAAAAAGGTTAGAACGGTGCAAACTAGGTTTTGACCTGTCTTACATGGAGGAAGGACATAAAGTAAATCAAGTATTGCCAGGGTTAATATATGCAGACGGCATTGTACTCCTATCAGAGAGTCGTGAGACAATAAAGGAACTGATATGGATTTGCACGAGGCAAGGGGACAATTTAGGACTAAAATTTAGTAGGGACGAGTCTGGTATAATAGGTTTGAGCGACGAGAAGGGGGAACCCCTGGAGATACAGGACACAAGGATAGAACGCGTAGAAGAGTACGAATATCTGGGAGTATGGTTAAGTGAAGGAAGACGGTATTCAAAAGACAATGAAGATGTTGTAATGAAGGAGGGGAAACGGAGATTCGGCTATCGTAAAACACAGGGCACTATAGAACTATAAGAGATATGAAGTCGTTAGGGGCGTATGGAGGGAGTCATGATTCCAGCACTGTCATTTGAGAATGCGGTATTGTGTATGAGGTCAGGAATCCAGGCAGATTTAGAGATACAGCAAAAAAAGTGTGGGTAGGTTGGCATCGGGGGTACATTACACCAAATCAGGCAGTACAGGGGAATATGGGTTGGGCATCTTTCGAGAGTAGTGACGCGATCAGTAAAGTAAAATTTGAACAAAGACTAGCTTAAACTGAGGATACACGGTGGGCAGCAAAAGTGCAGAAGTATCTATATATGAAAAGTATAAACACTAAGTGGACAAACCGAACCCGCAAGCTGAGATTTAAATACATTGAACTAGATGGAGCCGATCAGAGCATATCAGTAGAAAAGGGAGTAAAGGAAACAGAGGGGGAATTGTGGGAAGAGAGAATGCAGGCGAAATCAGCTTTAACAATATAGAGGGAACAAAAACAAGAAATAAAGAAGGAACAGCTGTATGATAATTCAGTGGGGAGCTCTTTGATGTTTGCAGCTAGAACGGGGGCGCTAAGAACGAAAACGTACAGGGCTAAATTCCAGGAAGTAGACACTCTGTCCGACGTATGCAACCGCGAAATGGAAACTATAGAACATGTAATTTAAGGTGCACGGGGCTTCGTCTCACTCCCTTGGGGGGGATGACTACGGATTCGGAGGGGGCACTGGGTTTTCCGGACATGGATGGACGAATAGATAGGGAAAGAATTGCGGTAACTAAGAGGAGGTTGGAAGATTGGAGGAAAAGATCTAGGGAGGGCTGAAAATACAGATAAAAATAAGCATGGGTAACACTTTAAAAAAAGGAGGGGGGTTGTGTTAAAACAAAATTTATACAAATTAACAAAAAAAAGAAGGGACGACGAAATGTTAGGCTAGGTGGCGCAAGCTGTCGCCCGTTACCATCCTGGCGCAAGCTGTCGCCCATTACCATCCATCCATCCATTCAAAACGGCAGGTCGGGAAAGGGTGAATTGACGTTTTCTTACGTTAAGAGTACGTTCCGGGAGACTAATGTCGACAAATGGCGGTGAGCTAAACGCTAACCAAGCCTCGACAAAACGCTCTCGCGGCATAGTCAGCCGTACTCACGAGTCACGAGTAAACAAGAATTATCGCAAACTTATGTAAAGTTCCAGCTACCACACAAGCCATCTAGGCAATATTGTAGCGCCAATTTGTTTTCATAACTTTTTCTATGATTCTTGTATTCGCCTACTTTATGGATGTCTAGAGGAAATGCGTTCATAGGCTATGGAAATGATTTTACATTGCGCTTCAAAACAGAGCTTTAATAATAGGATAAAATGGTACCATTTGTTATGTCACGTTGAGTAAATATTTTCAGATAGTGTTTTCATTGCCTATCAGTGATGTTACCCGGCTTGACGTGCTACTGTGTCGTTTTGTACTTCTTATTTTGTATTGGTTTTGTAATAGCCTGCTGAGAATTGTAAACGGGTGATAAGGCCACGTCAGGCAGAATCAATCTCCCATTTGCCCTGTTACCTTAGATCTAGTGTTTAAATAAATCCAATTAAACTCAAATTAATGCTCGAATCGCTATGAATAGCAAGGACTCCAGAGTACGTTCGGGTCATTGTACTTGTCGGTAGGCTTCCCTGTGACATCTGCTATCACAATGGCCCTCTGCAATTCGTCGTCAGACGTCATATTGCGTCCTTACTCCTTCTCCTTATTCTCTTGAAAGGCGTGCGTCCCTAACACTCAATCTCAACCCAAAGCCAGAGCCTCTTCCCGCCTGCTTGCTGACTGAACGCTTTGCTCGTCCGTCAAACCTCCGTCGGAAACGGCTAATACCCGTAGTCCTCCGTTATGGTTCCCAAAGTGTTAAATGGGCCTGGAAGCGGGCCCGCCCCGGTCGGACCTCACATTCCCTGTTCCTTCCTATTTCTTTTTTTTTTTTTTTATAAGGGCTGCAGCCAGGGACACATCTTCGCAACATTCAGTCGGCCTCGTTTTATTTTATTTTTAGAGCGCAAGTCTTAGGCACCCGTTTTCGGCTTGAGCGGCGTCGCCGTCGCCGTCGCTGTCGGCGTAACCCCGCGGAGCATTATAGGACGCGTGACGTCACTGGTGACGTCACTGATGACGTCATCATTGACATCACTGATGACGTCATAAGTGATGATGACGGTGACGATGTTTATGACGTCATCAGTGATAATGACGTCATCAGTGACGTCACTGGTGACCATGACGTCATTATGACGACGTCATCGCCACCGTCACGTGACCTTACAGGGGTCACGTGGCGCCACGGGAGTCACGTGACCTCACAGGGGTCACGTGGTCCCGGCGACGTCACGTGACCCCCGTGACGTCACGTGACCCTCGTGAGACGACGGCGACGCCGCTCGGAGGGAGTAGCAGACAGGATGAGGAGGAGGGGTATACCCTCTCCTCTATATCCTTCCCTCCCCCTCCTCAAGAGCTGCGCTCTTATTCGGCGTTGCAGGCGTTACGAGTCGCTTTGAATTATTAGCGACAAATGTATTTTGAGTTATCGAGTTAATCTATATACAAGTTTGTTCGTTGGTTAGAATGACATTCCATCCTATATTCGGCCTTATACAAAATTAAGAAGACGACTTGTCTAGGGACGTCTTAACCCACTTTAGCGCGTCTTGAGGGAAGTGCCTGCTTGCGCAGCACATCGCTCTACTTTTTTTGCCTCAAGCAGTTGAACTTTAGTTGCGAGCAATGGATTTCTACTTACGCTAAAAAAAAAATAAACCGGAACGCAAAAACGCCCTTTCTCGTCCATGATATCGACACTAAGACCAGGGGCCGACGTAGGTATTTCTTGAGGGGGGATTCAGGTGTTGGTCAGCGTATCATATATTTAAGACCCCCCTCCCCCCCCCCCCCCCCCCACACACACACACATCCCTTTCCCGTTTCCACGCCATAAATGTTTACACATGCAGAATTCAAGAGGGGGGTCAGGACATCCGGACCCCCTTCTCAATTCGCCCCTGACTCAGACCAATCAATTGTTTACAAGCAATTGCGCGTCCGCGGCACGCTAGATGTGGGCATTGCGGGCGCGCAGGTACTAGGTTTGCGTGAGGGGAATCGACTACACATGCGCCGTATTAGTATGGAAGGCCGTCGTTGTGACATGACGTCAGGGGTGGATGTCAAAGGGTGGTACCGATAGTTGAGACGCTTCGGTGCCTGTGAGCCAACCAGAGGGACGGGGCGAAGCACGTGACCGCTCTCCAATGGAGGAGTGTGCCGCAATGGTGCGTTCTCACGAGCCTTGCTGCGACACTGTAATTGACTAGTCACGACCGTAGTTTTTTCCATTTACCAAGTTAAAGCAGTACTATATGTAAGCGTATTAGCGAGTGACAAGAGGAGCGACGGTGACACCGACGAGAGTCAGCGATGAGCGACGGAGATTTCTCAGTGTTTTTCGTAGCGTCGCTCGGTTTTTTAATTTCTAGAAAACGTCGCTCCCCGACTCAGACGCTTGCTCACGTCACTTTCACGCGGTTCGCCCCGTCGCGCGACTGACCGAGTGACAGCGAAGCGGGTCGCCATCGTCTATCTCGTCGCTTGCCAAATCGTTTGCACGCGGTTTATACTTTATGCGGAATTGGACCATATTTTTTTTCGGTTGAAAGCTATACAAGCTATATGATTTTAGTTGGAATCCTTTTTTTTAACATAATGTGGGGGTCAGACAAGTGTCGTCTTCACGATGTATTTGTCAGGTTCGGCCTACATTAATTGAGTGGAAAATATTCGTGGTAACTTGACTCATTTATTAAGTTTTTAATTAATTTTATTAACTTTTCATTGCTGAATTTACGGAGCATGTTGCCATTGCAGTATTAACGGAGATTTGTTTCAGAGACCCGACCTACTAAAAGAATTAGCGAAAATGTAATAGTAATATATATTTATTGGTCAGTTTGTACGGTTTCTTTACACGAGTGACGTGTCGCCACTTGGGACGTTGGTTCAAACATCAATGACAAGTTTCCCTACATTGACAAGATGATAGAAACGACTGCGTCTCTTTTCATGGCTTTAAGACTGCGGCGCTCTTTTGGCACACATTTTTTTTAAAGCGGCTAGAAACGTAAAATATTAAAAATAATATATCAAAATTGTCTTACGTTTTCGCAAATTGCTTCAATTATCATTGCCTCGAATTGTAATTGCCGGAAATACTGCAATTTTCTCAAGTCCCCTAAAATCAATAGCTTACAAAGTTAACGAAATTTATTTAGTTAGCGAATTACCGAGACTATTATGCCATTTATCTAATATTAGCCGATCCTGATAAAGACTTGATGAAGTCTTGATGACTTGATGACTCGTTGAACCCTCATCCCCCTTTGTTTTGTTTTTTAATTATGTTTGAATTATAACCACACACTTTGTATAATGCGTAGCAACGCAAAAGGTACTTTGGAGTGTCGCGTTCGTTTACGATTACTTTGTCGTAAAATCCGAAAAGCTCTATCTGCACGCAATAAAACAGCGCATTCTTATTGACCTTTAACTTTCCCGTCGCCAAGAGACAACGAACGAATATCCAAGACAACAAATGTTGTTACTGGAGTGTCGCTGATTCGCCAACAGGTGCGCAGTGCTCCCAGCTTTCAGTGGGCAAGGCTTACTCCTCTGCCAGGAGATTGAACAGTCATGTTCCCTGTGGTTTATTTTAGCTACAGGGAAGAAAACATAAATGACTTGTTCATTTCTGACACGGTGTTTGGTTGACGCAGTCACTCCTGCCCAATCAAAAACACCGATTGAAGACAATCTTTCGCCCAGTACTGACCTAGTTCTGGTGTTCAATCTGGCATTAGGGTAGGGCTCGACCCAAAACAGATGACATAAAACATACAGTACAGACACATTAGGTCAGATACACACCGAGCTGCGTGGAAAAAGAGCTGAACAAAGCGCCCCATAAATAGGCAATCAGTTGGTGTATATGCAGGATGCTTTGTCATTTGAGCCGACTTTTATTAAACATTAAAACTCGTCCAACGTCAGTCACAATCGCTACCAAAGATCTCTGGCAGCATGAATCACGCGGAAAGAGACACTGCAGTGGGGTAAGTTCAATAAGCAAGCGAAGTAAGCGTCCATCACGCCAGTTTCTGAAGTCGCGATATATGCATATTTTGCATTCTTTTGATGAGCGCGAACAACCCTAAGGTAATAAAAAATCTCTATTGTATCACAGGTTGGGCACTGTGTAGGCAAGGAATCAGCAATTGCTGCCGGCGATCCGCTGCCGCTGATCACACACGATCCGTTAGTAAACTACATCGATTCTGCATTTTCATCTCGCGTCTGCAGCAGATCGGTAATGACGCGGGCAATCATTCATCGCCGTTCATTGCGGAATGGGCTTTCGTTGCCAAAAATGGTGTCGCAACCAAATATACTTGAACAACTGGAGATATTTGACAAGTGTCTCGCTATGGTTCTGCAACTCGACATTTAAACTTTCGCCAGGCGGCATATTTAACGGAAACACAGGCTTTTTTTTTGTACCTACCCGCTCATAATTTTTTTTTAATACCCACGTATTTTTCCTGTCGTGCTATTTATTATTTCAAAACCTTAAAATTCCTTGGAGAAAATGGGGGCTCAAGGTGGTGCCAAATCCAGCCTTTAAATTTTTTCTGTGCCTTGCAGCCCAGTAACGTCGCTTGTCATTTTAACTTGTGAGTCAAGCAGGCAGTCTAAATAAACAGCTTCGTGCATGATTTTTTTTTTGGGGGGGGGAGGTAGGGCACGAGGTTATTTAGCAGTATTAGAGGTAATGGCGTCACATTTTGGTGCTGTTAGTAGGGCCTCTCAGCCTCTCAGACGAAATTTGACACTTCAATAACCTCTCTGAAAAAAATAAAGGAATATCAAAACTTGAAAGTGCGGTTACTGGTTCCGCTGGAAATTGGTCCCACTAACCCCAATTGGTTCCAGTGCCTTCGGGAGTATGTCATTTTGGAATTGTTTTGATTGGCAGCGTTAACGAATAAGTGAAAGTGGCCGTAAAAGAAGGAGAAAAATAAAGTGAGGTTGGCTAGAGGTTTCAAACAATTAGTAACTGCGCCACCATTTGGTGTCATTTATCGCGGAACATCTGGATGGATGGATGGATGAATGGATGCTAACGGCTCTACCACTTATAACGACCGGCAGCTTGCGCCATCTAGCCTAGAAACCAAATGTATCATTCATCTCCTCGCTCTTCTGAGCCAATTTGCTCCTCTGCATTTTATTTAACTATCGCCAGGATGACCAGAGTTGCTTATTTGCTCAAAACTTGCTGTTTTTTTAGTTTTTTTTAAGTAGAACTCTCTTTTTTGAAGGCAAAAGTATAGGCATCAGTCAATCGGAATTTAGAGATTTGCCGTGCGACAATACATCACACTCTCCTTCGTTTGAGGATTTTAGAAAACGTCGGCATTGGGGCGCCACTGCTTCTTCTTCCTTTTCCCCTTTTTGATGCGCAAGTGCGGGTCTGAGCCGATCAGTCCTCATATAATTTCACTTACACCACCAATGTTACACTCTTCGTTGTTTGTACCCTCTAGGTTCCTAGAGCTTAAGAAATGCGGAGCGTGGCCGCTAATATGTAAATAACGCTTCTCGTCCTGTGATGGGTTGCTCGATGTCCTCATCGGCGAATGCTATTACCCCATTAGCCGCAGAGGTAGAATGAGGTGCTCCAATCTCGCCACTCCCTGAGCTTCTGCGGCTAAGAAATAATTCCGTTTACGGTGCTGGGCAGGGACTCCTATCTGCACACTTTTCTAAAATGTCGGCGAGAAATGCGGCGGCCGTGATAGGCCAACGCCGCTCTTGACCTTAACGCCGGCCAATCATAAACGCCGGATTTCTCGCCGCCTTTTTTGAACAAGTGTCCAGATGAGGTCCCCTGGTCGCTTCATTGTCAAACAAAATAGGGATAATACAACGGAAATATTGTTCTACGAATTGACATAAATAGATTTAAAACCAGAAATTAAGACAACTAGTTCGGTCCCAAGGACACTACGTTGCCTGTCACGCCGAGAAAATATCCCTCAGCTTATCACGTCGCCTTCAGCGATGCTCGAGCAAGTGGTGAGCTGCTTACGAAAAAAAGTGCTAATGGTGGGCGTGCCATTTACGTACATGACACGATAATTTGAATGTGCACAGTTTTCCCCTTCTCCCAGCGCACGTTACAAGACATGGGCTGTGAACTTGGTCGTTGCGTGTTCGTTGGGCGCGCTGAGTCATCCAACAAAGGTTGGGACAACTATGGCTAAACGCCTTCGGTTAATTTTTTTTTATTGCTCACTATAACGCTCGACTGACGCTTTCCATCTCTAACGTAATGGTTTCCCACTAGCCCATGCACAGGTTTAAAATGTCCGGCATCTATGCGTTGCCGTCTTTTGGCTCGTATACAGTAGTTCCGTTGGTTGTGCACAACCGTTTTAGACAAACGGGGCTTGCTCATGGCTTGGCTCGGAGCTCTACCACCAAATGGCAGCACTGAATCGGTTTACAAATTTGCTTACATTATGTTTATGGCTTGAAACTTGATTTTGAAAGCTACAAATGCAATTTTATTTTGAAGAAAGCAACTAAGCTGTTCAGGGTGAGAAATACCCCAAAAACCTGAAACGGGTAAGGGGTTAATGCAGGCACTGGGATATGCTGCGCCAGAATTAAACGATGATGTAGCACTTTTTTCTTAATTATCTTCTCCGGTTTACGGTTTTGTATATACGTGTATGCAGGAATCAACGGAGGATTTACCGGAAATTCGATAACGGAATCGCCAATTTTGTCAGAGCCATCTGCTATGCCAGAGCGGTCAATGCTGTGGCTATGGTGCCTGAAACGCGCCTCCAGCTGGCGTGTTTACTGCGTCCAAAAGAGTAGTCCTTCAATTTCTACCTCCTGACGTCATAGAAGCGAGACGCTGTCGCCGGTCGCGATCATGGGGGCGTCCCAGCAGCGGTGCTGGATGTGGCAGACGCCTGTTCTGCTGCAGGTCGCTTTCCAGTTTGACAGGCCACAGAAGCTTTGGCGGCTAGGAGTTGGGACGTCTCGACGACAGCGACACTCGCGTTCAATCGTGCTCTTCGCCAGCGTTTCTACGACCAACCGCCAGGATCGCGACATCCGGCAGCGTGACCCTCCGACTTCAGTGGCATCATTTGTTGCCACTTCGGGACGGGATAGGACGATAATCCCACCAGTCGGAGACGCGCTCTGGGCAACGCATCTGGTTTGGGCAAAACTAGTACCCTACACAAAGACCCGATATAACTTTTCGCTATCCGGATTACATAACTAGAAAAAAAATAATCTATCTGGATACCATCTGGATTTTAGTTCTTCAGAAACGATTCCACTTCGCTTTCCATTGCCACAATCTAGATAGTGAAAAGTTGTACCGACTTTTCTGGTAGGGCACTCACGCCCAACGGAACGCGTCATTGCTCCGAGGTTGCTCAATTTATAAATGGAAGTAACTTTTTTTATACAAATAAGCTATTTTATGAAGATGCTTTGACGTTTCGCACTCAAAGGAACACCGATGACGGGACGGTGTAACAAAGGTATACATCTGGAAAACGGTGACACTGTAAAATGAAACTCCAGACACTGGAGATCTGGAAAAAAATTCTTGGACTGGCGTGAAACGCGGCATATATACAGGGTGTCACAAATGAAAATTTACACGGTCTTTTTTACCGCAAAAATAAACTAGGCATCGCCAAACGCTCATTTTCCGCCCAAAGGTAGAGCTAGAGGTCACAACCAGATGCCAAAGTTTCAGCCCGATCCGATAACTTAATCAAAAGTTACAAGTGATTTTCTGAAAATTTCAATGGGAAAATGGAGCCCAATTTTGCCCGTTTTCGGTTTCCGGTGCCATAGAGCCCCATGTGTTTGAAAACTCCGTCGGCCGCCATTTTCCCATTTAAATTTTCAGAAAATCACTTATAACTTTTGATTAAGTCATCGGATCGGGCTGAAACTTTGGCATCTGGTTGTGACCTCTAGCTCTACCTTTGGGCGGAGAATGAGCGTTCGGCGATGTTTAGTTTATTTTTGCGGTTAAAAAGTACGTGTAAATTTTCTTTTGTGACACCCTGTATATATATTTTTTTTTCTAGTCGGAGAAGCCATTGCAGTTTTCTGAAGCGTTCGTGACAAGGGACAAAAAAAAAATAAGAAACCTTTTTTTTTCCCGGTTACATCGGAATTAAATGAGAAGAAGCGCTAGAAATACCGCAATCATTGAAATTATCGCTATGAACGCTCATTTTAACAAACGACGGTGACGCCTACTTTTGTGTCTGTTTCAAACTGGCGTTCGTCTAATTCTATCTTTAATGATTGCTAGAAAACGGCGTACGAGGTGTCTTTAAAAGGTGCTATTCAACATTTTTTTAGCGAATAATGAGCTTGCTTCACATTACCTTCGTGCAAAGACATATTTATAGCTTTACTTATCAGAAAGTTTGGTTCTCAGATATGTGTTGTTTTTTGTTTATGAAAAAATCTACTGGCAAAGCAACTGTACCGACAAAAATTATCTTTTCTCATCTTGGCTGACATTATGGGTGTGGTCACATCACTCATCTATTCTCTGCAGACTCTAGGTAAATTTGGTCTTTATAAAAAAGCACACTGTTCCCCAGAGTCTGCAACCACAAAATAGGCGCAAAAACTTTTTTTTTCTTTTTAGGAATGGGAGACTTTTGCATACGCGGAACCAGCTTTCTATTCAAAGCGTAACGTCTCCCAAACGTTAGAGTAGCTTCAAAAAGAGTATGTAGACTAACAAACCTATGAAACCATTCGCCGCTAGGCGGAAGAAGGAAACACGCGCACACGTGCGCAGCTTTCTTCTATGTGGTAAAGTGCCTTCGCATCATCCGGTGGCGGCCCCTATCGGTGTGCCGCAGCACTTCCTGGTCGTCCCGTGCGGATCCCTATCTCGTTTAGACGGTTGTTTTGCGCGCTCTCGGGAGCCCGGGAATCACGTACGTCGCATTTCGACCCTAATCAGTTATTGTGAGTCTCTCTGTTTTTCATTTTTTTCCCCTTTTATTTATTTTCGATTCCCCTTAGCTCCCACGAAGCTACACTCGTACAAAAAGAAACCAACACTTGCACAAAGTTGGATTTAGATTTTTCCGACGGAAACGAGGAATGCTCTTTTTGTAAATGGAGGGGGGGGGGGGGGGAGGGGGGCGAGCTACTTTTTGTTTCCTCTTTTTCTATCTCTTGGGGAGCGTGGTTGCTGAACAGTGCACTCCAGTTATTGTGGCCGCAATGTTACCAGAATAAGGAGAAATTGCTTTAAGAGACCTGTGATTATAACCGGAATTTAGGCGGCTGTATTAGGCATGACGCGTCCTCCGCTTACGACGCAATGCAACGTCAGCTGAGTTTACTTTTTTTTTTAGAAATAAAAGTCACGAAGCGCTAAGCGTGCAACTTCAATTACAGCTGCGTTACATTGACAAGCGTAACTTAAAAAAAAATCACTTAACATTGGGGATTCTTGCGTAACACGAGGTTGATGGACATTTTAGACTTAGCGACTTTGATTAAACGCCTCAGAGTGGAAATTCCGCCTGTGCAGTACGATTCTCTTCCTCTTAAGTTTTAAGGTGCATTCACTAAGCAGCGATTACGCGACCGCGCGGATTTATGATGCCCTTTTAGATATCAAAGATTACATCATTATCGTAAAAACATCCGTGATCTGCACAACGAGCATTTGCTTTACGGGCGCCGAAGTGCGACGAGATACCACGCTGGGCCACCGGCATTAGACATAGAATATTGCGTAGAAAATTTAAAAAAAGAAACAACAGAATGTTTAAAATATCTTGAAAGCCGCTTTAGAAGGTGATTTGTCCTATTAAATAACATGTGAATATAGCCATTTTTTCAGTCTTTTTTAGGGACATGGGATTTAAAGCGAAGAAAGGAGCAGTCATTCTTGGAAAAGTCGAACATGACGTCAGTGTTTTTTCCGTACTTGTACGTCGATAAATATAGATGCGGCATTTTTTCTGGGTACTAAGTTTACCGTTCTTTACTTTTTGTCTTCCAGCGTTCCAAGAAAATATTCTATTTTTTTTGTGGAGAAACCAAAAGCGACATAAACAGCAAAAAACGCTAAAAATCATGAAAGACGCGGATAACGGAAGGAGAAAAATTGGGCGAACGGAAATCGGAATTCGGAAAAAGAATGCCGAGCGAAGCTCGTGTTGCGGACTCTGCCGAAATCTCGCTACGATTGAATTGAATTAACTGATTCCATGGACGTGGCAAGCGGGGGATAGGGTTGGAGACGAGTTTTGTGCATGCGTACGTGCAAAAACCTCCCGTCTGCTCCGTGATTTGGTTAGGAAAGACGCGAGAAAAAAAAATCCAATCTTTCACTGCCGATATTTTGCTTATATGAACTTCCATAAGGAGAATTGCGGGAGGCGCATATTCCCGTATATTCTAGAGCCTCTGTCGCAGCGCTCATACACCATACAAAAGAGACGACGTCTGCTGCAAACATGACGACAGAATTACTTCCGGACACATGCATGAAACACATGTGAAGTATGTTTGCTTCAGTCATGTGCATGCTTTCAACAGGTCTGTTTCGGTTATGTAGAATTATAGAATGTCAAGAAAAAAATTTTGAGTATTTTTTTTTCTTTTTTTACAAAAAGGGTAACTTTTGGGGGGATCGGCGTCAGTTTACATTTTCTCCTTTTCAGCGAACGTATGCCGCCGGTCACATAAAGGCTACGCGGTTCCCCTGGCAGTGAGCAAGCGCGTGTTATGTTCAACACGAATAACCGAACGGAGTGGTTAAAGTGGTGGTAATTCCTGATTTATTTCTTTTGAAATATGGGCCGGCCCCAAAAGCCGAGAACAGGTCGTGCTAGGGAAACGCACAGGCGCTCTCAGAAAGAGCCGCATAGACGTACACACACACATACACACACCTACACGCACACGCACACGCACACACGCATGCGCTCACACACACAAGCACACGCACGCACGCACATATATATACCGGATATACCGAGTGTTTTTTTAATATTTACAAATGTGTCTTAAAAAATATATGAAAGCTTTACTTGAGCTGCTTGTGTAGGTGAGTTATGCGTCCAAGGGGACGCAGTGTAAGGGGCTACTTTAAAGTTCAGTGAAATAATTAAGTATATTTTATTCAGTAACTTTTTAATTATTGAAAATAGACATATGGTTCATGTTAGAAACTTGCTATTCATCCCCGAAAACGACTAAATTAACTGTTTTTCGATAGATATAACGCAGGGGTAGCATTTTACGACGTTCTGCAAAACACTCAGTTTGCACGCGCATCTAGGTTTCGGTTTCTTATCGGAGCGCATCTTCGGGCCCGCTGTCCCGCACCCCGGCGGCCTCGGCGCGAACTTCGAAGCCACCCCTCTTGCCTCTCGTATGATGGAGCGAAGTGGTGCGCCATGGCCATGGGTGCGCACGTGTGTTGCGCGTCTCATCCACAGGGGAGCAGGACCCCGGGCGAAGAGATACGCTCCGATAAGGTACCGAGACCTAGAAACGCGCTCAAATGAAGCGTTTTCACGGAACGCCATAATATATTGCCCCTGCGTTATATATTTCTAAAAAGAGTTGATCTATTGATCTTCAACGAAGCTCAGCAAGTTTTAATTGGAACCTGATGTCTATTTTTACTCATTAAAAAGTTGATTAACAAGCTTTACTTAATTAGCCATCTGATTTTTACGCTTAGCCCCCTATGCTATATCTCCTTGACCGTATAACTCACCTGCGCAGACCGCATAAGTATAGCTTTCACGGCATTTTTAATCAAAAGTTAAACTTAAAACAAAACGAAAAAAACAACTATATATATATTTTGCATAAAAATCAGAATGCATAAGACTTTAGAGGAGCGACAAACATCGTTGTTTTTCTGTCAGTAAAGCGAGATGAGGTTTTCGGCGACATAATAGTGTCCAGGGGCCCTAAGATTGGCATTTGGCGAGCTCGTCGGTGAGATTTCTGATGCCGCGATTGGCGAGCGTCGCGCTAGACCTTAGACGTGAGGCCCTAATCTGGACACTGGGCGAAAAGATCGGCGAGAAATCAGGCCTCCGTGATTGGCCAACGCCGCACTTGACCTTGGCGCCGGCCAATCATATGCGCGAGATTTATCGCCGACTTCTTTGCCAAGAGTCCAGATTAGGGCCCTTGGACAATGGCGGCCGTCGGAAATCTTGGCGACTTTTTCGCGGAGTTTCCAGCTCACATGGACGTGGCACTTGGTGAAAACTTCGACGAGAATTCCGGCGGCCTTGACTGTCCGGCACCGAGGTCAAGCACGGCACCGGCCAGTCATGCCTGCCGGATGTCTCGCCGATTTTTTCGACAGGTGTCCACATTAGAGCCCCCCCTGAACATGTTCGCCGGCACATTCGTTTGTGGCAGTTTGTGAAACTGAGGCGGCAGCGACTTGCCGCTTTTTATGCTACTAAAGACAACTTGACACCTCTGTGTGCAGCGTTTGTTGCCTTTCGCTCAGGTGCGACATAGTTTGTAAAATTACAAAAAAAAAAAAGAGAACAAGACAGTAAAAAAAACAAAAAAACCTAGATGGTGTTGCCTAGGCTTTTCGCGTGGTTTCAAACCTGGCAGGTCGCTTCACTTGGAAAAAAGTATGTACGGTGCCGTTTGGCGCGCTTCAAAGTGATGACGTCGGCTCGCTCCATGGGACGGTTCATGCTTTCGCATTAAAAAAGAAAAAAATAATACTGATGAGGAGGTTGATGCAGCGGAACTGTGACGTCTATATAGACCTTTCCAGCGCATATCACCTGTGCGAACAATGCTGAGTCACAGAGCTGAACACGCATGCGCAGCATCCAATATACCGCACAGCACATCAACAGCGCATGCTCAGAAGGCGTTCCACAGCCAAGCAGACAAAGATGACAGCGCGAAGAAGGCGACTTTTGCAAATGCCTACATATCGTTTCACTTTAAGTTCGACCGCAGCCGGTGCTAAGATCGGACGGAGCTGATCAAGCAGCCCCACACGTGCATCGTCACGCTGCTCACGGTCTTTCTGCCTTTGCTGTGGCCGACTGAATCAATCACGCACAGTGAATGAGCCGCCATCCTGCGCTTCTTGGCGTCCGTGATTAGTTTAGCTGGCGATAGCAAACCCACAAACAGAGCGTACGCCGTGACGATATACTTCTGCAGCTCCTGATTAAAAGTCCCTTTACTTGTATTTATAAGTAACGACTAACAACAACCAATACAAATGACAGAGTGCATCCTGGTAAAAAGAAAGGCATAATTTAGTTCAGACCTCTTCATAAAACCGGCACCGTCACGCAGTCAGCGCTTCAAAGATTATCGCTGCTCGTAGGAGGCCCTTATCTGGGGACTCTATACTTCGTTTCAGCTTCTGTCCGAGCGCGGCCGATGTTATGAGCCGAAGGGCCAATCCAACAGCGAATGAGACGCAAGGCCATGGCGTGCTCTCTGCAGTTGATAGGACCAGCCGGTATTCGCCGTCTCTTTGTGCGTGCTCCTTCTCCGGCTAGTCTTATCAAGCACAGAGAGCACGCCATGACGCTGCGCTTTTTGCGGTGTTTGATTGGCCCTTCGGCTCATAACATCGGCCGCGCTCGGACCGAAGCTGAAACGAAGTATAGCTTGGTTGACTTCATTTGATTGTAGCTATGGCTGCGGTTCGGCCTAAAGTGCAACGGTGTGTATAGACCAGCATTTTTGGGTCAACTCAGTTACGGACAGGGTGTAAGATAGGCAGGTGAGGAAACGAGAGCCGAATGAGCGACCGGAATGTGTCCCTCTCGGTTTTCTCTTTTTCTGTGGCGTCATCCATGTGGAGCACCTCGAACTCTAACTACGCGTGGGGGACCGGTGGTGACCGGCTAAACTGACGGAGATGGTTTCTCGTGGATTTTCAATGGAGGACTGTCGTGGTCTCGGTTTATTTTGCGCAGTCTCCCATAGAGTTCCATGCGAATCCGATTCCGATCTTTTGCTCTCGCCGCAGCGCCATCTGTCGCAAATCGGAGGTGCCCACAAGCAGACGAGTACACAATCCGGTCACGGCGCTGCGGTAGGCTTCTATGGGCCGTTTCCCCATCTGTCTATCTTACACCCTGGTTACGGAACACCTCGAGCAGTACCCCTCACTCAACACGACTCCCCTCCCGTCGTTCGACGCGCCGTACGGCTCCTATAGTAACTGGAGCGTATTCTATGAAACACGTACGTTACGAAGCACGTTGTCTAGATGGCGTTTCAGCTCTGCTCGATGGAACACACAGTTCTTAAACGAAAATCTTGATGCACTTCGAACGAGGGGAGGCGGACTGGCGTGAGGGGAGGGGGGGAGGAAGGGGGGTATCTTTTTCGCGTGAGTTTCGCAACTTAGGTAATCTAGTAATGTTGTTAGAGACCAACACAACTCCAGAGAAAGGCCGATGACTGGCCACTGTTTGCCACTGGCCAAAAGACCATTGCCAGCCATTGGCCGATTGGCCAATGCTTGGCAAACTTTTTGCTGCTTGGGAGGACCAAAGAGGAAGCGGTTTGTTATTGGTACAGCTATGATAAAGCATGCGCATAAATGTGATTAGCACTGTGATGGTGCGCTTTTGATGCTGTCCGATTGGTCCTGTCAGCTCGTGCCGTCGGCTTCGTCTGCACTTGAAGCGAAGCGGTGAATAGTAGCGCCTTTAACATGGCTCACTATTAACGGCCATCTCATCGCTGTACAGCCCATATCTTGTGACACTTTACCTCTTGGCGGCAAAACCTCGCTGGGCGGTGCTCTTATTAATTCGAAAACATATAATAAACCCTATCCACCGAGAAAGAAGCAGAAAGAAAAGTAACCGAAACCTTCGGAGCGCACACGAACATCTCCTCGTTATTTTTTGATTTTGGTTTTTAAAGAAAAATTCACGCTGTCCCCTCACAAAAAGTGAGCGGACAGCGTGACGGTCATTTGTCGATGCACTGCCATGACTGTGGGTGCAAACCTGAATTTAATTTGTGCACGGCCATTAGGAAACATAGATCAGACGGTAAGGGAAATTATAGAGGCAGACCGGATAAAAAACTACGGGGATCAATGTGTCAGCGTGGCGTCGATCGATTTGGGCGACAAAGAGACACAGTTCTTGCATTCAGTGGCGTGGCTTGGGATTGGTTGAATGGCGCGATGATGCAGAGTATTTACACCCTTGATTTTCTGACGATTAAACCAGTTGCGGTTAGCGCATTGTGTTGTCTCGTTCCTACTCTTCGTCCCTGTCGTGAAGCGCTATTATGTTCTCCAAGTTTCAGTACCAACTCGCCCAAGAATTCGCATTACTCAACTTCATTTATAGGAATCTTGTTTTGCGGTTTTTATAATGATTCCACTTTGCTTCATTCTTGAGGCCGCATCTCGCTGGACCAACAAACGACAACACGTACGCCGCTCGCAGTCGCATCCAATGGTTTGTGTTAACGAAGTTAGTTAATTTCTGTATGTTTAATTTTTTTCGTCGCCGGCAGTTTACTAAAAAAAAAGCGTTTCGAAACACGGCGGATTGAGAATAATTGTTCGGATCAGCAAGAATTTTGCATTGTATTGGTGGCGAAAAAACGGTCGGTGTATGTCATTGCAGTGGAAACAGGGTAGAAGCGGATTCGAGGAAACACGCAAACGTTATGAAAAAAAATAGTTCATACACTGAAATACGCTAAAAATATACACCTTCAAGAATCAATAAAGTTCTGTAAACCATTAGAGATTTACCACTCCTTAACTGCGGAGCACGCTTCAGCATCGGATAAGGAATACAGTGACGTTACTCTCCTTTAAGCTTAAACGCCTTAGCCACCGAAAAAAAAAATCAAACAAAAACATCGTCCCTTTGGTGTTTGTTCATGTTCCCTGAACCTTGACTGCCTTCACCATTTTCTGGAGCCCAGTAATGGTAGTGAATCATCCGCAATTTCTGCCAAAGAGACCGCCTTTTTTTGTGAATTATGCTTTTTCATGAGAACACAGATTTGATCAGTCGACACGACACCTTCCTCCCCCTTCCTTCCCGCTCTTCTGGTTTCCCTCACCCATTTTTCAGATGTCGACCTTCGTTTCTGTGTACTTTTCATTGATATTACCTGTTTGCTAATTCATTCACCTTTTTTTGCCCACACTTTTCATTTATTCTACGATATGAATTTTAAAGCCTTTTCCTTCGTTCTGTTTAGATTGCTGGTTGCCACAATTAGCGGAATATGTTTGCTCAATGTTCATTTTCAGAAAACAAGAGCGAGATATGTTGGGGGCAAATTATATGGCGCATTACAAACACTTTTGTTTATGCGTGCCTGCAAAATTGGAAGGAACCTGCGAGAACGACAGAATGAAAAATTCCACAGAAACGGCTTGGCACAGGCGGCGGAGCAAGATTTGCAACGGGTGGAAGACGGAAGATTCTACTTTCCTTTTTTCTATTTTTACTAGTAACGTTAACATATTTGTTTCGCTCACTGTTCATCGCAGTTGCAGAAAAATATAATATGTCTTCCACCATACTTAGAGCTACACTTTCTGATATTTGAATGCTTCATAACTATAACATGTCATTGTATTTACACCACTGTTTGGCGCATGTTGCGACAAAAAGATAGCACGTATTTTTTTCGTAAAATTAATGCAACGTGATGGTAACTGCAATAAATATTTTGATATATTATTTTGTGCGTTTTTTTTGTCAACCTGGTAATCCACAGCGTTCAACCAGTTTGCCTGCATACTAAAGTCCCTCTTCAGCCTGAAATAGCGATCGTAGGCTTTCGGGGCTCGCGCAATTTTACGTACCTTCGATGATGCTGTCAAAATATTAAACCAAAAGAACTACGATTTCAACAAGAAATTAATTCGAGGAGCTCAAATTTTGATACACATTTTAGTTTCGTCACTTGACGAAATCTTTGATGTAACTGGATACTGCAGACACTAACTGTGACGTCACTCCTTTTTCGGTTCTCATCCTTACCAACATCGAGCCGCTCTCAGAAGCTCCGTGGGACGGCGGGTGTTACGGGGCGAAAGTAAGCAATGTATTGATGGCGAGGAGGGCGTGAAAAGAGCTCCCTTAGCAAACGGCAATCTGATCGCTTTTACGTCACGGCCCGTTTGTCGAGTGAGTTGCAACGCTGGAATTTCCAGAGACGTTTTCAATGCTTTATTTCTAAAATCGGGAGCTCAAATTTCATGTACATTTCGAGGCTGACGTCCTGGAAACGTCCGCAAAGGTTTTTTAGGGAACACAAAAAACGAAAGACCGCCATTTAAGGCTGGAGGGGTCCGTTAAGTCGTCTCTAGTTATTTCCACCTCGAGGTGGCCAAGTGTAATTAGCCACGCGAGAGACACACCACCGCTGATTAAAGGCCGGCGTAGGGTGTGCGCAGGTGTCATTTTGGGTCTCGGCGCGGGGCGACAAATCAACAAATAACTACGCGTTGTTGAACCTGTGCGTTGTTTGGTTCTTCGTAGCAATTTAAGTACTTTTTAAGAAGGCAATGACTTTTAATAAGGTTTATTATAGAAAAAAATGCTAATATCTTATGTGCTTCAAAAAAGGGCGTATATTTAGCATCGCGGGGAAAAAGACAATTCTTTTTTAATATTAACTGCCAAGACCTCATACATTGAGATACAGACCGCTCGGATCTTTAAGGGCTTCATTTTTTTTGACCCCATGAAGGTTCCTTTTTATAATTAAATAAGAGGTGTACTTTTGTTTTTATAATCGAGTCTCCTCCGTAACGCCGATTACTTGGATGTTTTTTTAAAGGAAATGAAAAAATTAAATTACCTCGATGCAAGTGCAAGAAATTTGACAGTTTCGGTTGATAAACTTGCGATGCACAGCCTCAAGAATGTAGGTAGATTCGATTTTTTTTTAAATATTTGTGGAAATACCATATCAAATACGAAATAAGTGCTGTGTAAAAAACGTAATGCCTTAATTAGTCATTCACCTGAGTGAGTCCCCACTTATCCAAGGTAAAAGAAAACATAACATATCGCTTGAGCACTCACTTGCTTCGCACTGTATTGAGCTAATCACCTCCAGTCATTAAAAATGCGCTTCGCTTTTGTTTGTATTAACTGTTATTTCAAGTGTTCAATGACTAGACTGTCCAGCCTAGACAGATTCCAAAATCTGAGAGCGGCTATTGCCATATTTGTGGCTTCGAATGTGCTTAGTGTCCTTATAAAACCAGGTCCGAGCTCTCACAAATCCCTCTAGGTTAACTTAAAGGGAGCGATGCTCCGGGAATGCTCATCCCTCCTGTTTGAATCACATCAGGCACGTTGCAGCTGTTTTTGCTCTTTTGTTTCAAACTCAGTTTCTTGAGTCAAATCAAATCAAAGTTTATTTGACATCACCAAGCACAAAGTACAAAATGATGCCTGGAGCACCGACGAAAAGCTACAAGTGCGGCTTGTAATGTAAAAAACAAGCAAAAAACGTTTAGGAACAGCACTGGTAATATTATACAATAATAAACAAGGAACGTAACATCACCCTCACTTACTACACATTAAACGATTAATGTACGGAACGATATACACGGCGCAAACTACAGATCTACATATACAAACTGTATAGAACAAAAAAAGCTATTTCTTTTTCTAATTATCGAGCGAATTTAGTAAAAATGGTAATTTGTAACATAAAAATTGATTTCCGTAATTCGTGCGTGCTTGAGGACTGATCCATGTTTCATTGTGACGTGTTTTATAAATGTTAGTGTTTCTTGCTAATATGGATAGTTCTTCAATGTTGTTGTTATTTTGTTCTTTGCCAGCATAGTACCGCTTAAGCAGTATATCATTATATAAAAATTGAACCGTATATACATTAAGAATTTTAAAAAGTGGTTCGGTATGTGCATTGTAATCTCCTTACATTGCACATACCAAACCACTTTTTAAAAGAGATAGCGCGCAGAGCTTTTTTCTGTACTAAAAAAGCTTTGTAATGTTTGACGGGATTGTGTTTCCCCAAATAGGTACAGTAGTTGAGGTGGGAAAGGAAAAGGTAATTGTAAGTAAGCAAGTTTATATTAGTAAGTACAGAAAAGCGCAACTTAGTAAGAATAGCTACATACAACATGAGCGAGTTTATTAGCAATTATTTCAATATGTTTGCTCCAAGCTATGTGTTTTTAAAATACAAATCCTACGATTTTAGCTGAGGGCACAATATTCTTAAAAAATTAGGAACAGCGCGTAAAAAGACGAAGACAACGAAACTAGAGCACAGGACGAGCGCTGACTATCAACTGGAGTTCAAAAAGCAACAAAAAAAACGGCTCAAACAAGAAAAACATTACAAAGCGAACCAACGCCGTAGCAACCAATGGCGTGTCGCTCCCCAGGCATCTATAAAATCGCTCTCTTTTTTATGTAGATAAATTGAAGGCTGGCTGACGCGGTGCCAGCCAGCTTTTTCTGTTGCATGAGCCTCCAGCACCTTTTTTTTCACTTTCGACAATATCCAAGGCAGAAATCTCTATTGAGAGGTGGTTCTCAAAATTTTCTAACTGAATTTTAGGTCTGCAAGGTACAGCCCGCCTTTTTTCTTTGGACTTGTTAATTAATAGCTAGGGAGTTTAATAGCGTTCGTTGCTTTAATTTGTCGAGAACATTGGTTTCCATGATTTATTATTTGATTAGTATTGGAAGAATAAAAAAATAAGCTAGTGTCGTCAGCATACATAACAAAATGGGTAAAATATTCAATACTTTTTATGTCGTTAATGTAGATATTAAGTAGCAAGGGTCCATGGATCCTACCCTAGAGTGCTACGGATTGAATCGCTTTAATAGCGGACATTTCGTTGTTTATAACAACTTTCTGTAAACGAAGCGGAAGATAACTTTTCAAAAAATCTAGAAATACCTCTCGGAAGCCATAGATATCGAGTTTTTTTAGTACCGTCACTTGGTTGATTCTGTCAAAGGCTTTGAAAAATCTAAAAGAAAACCTAGTGTTACCAGTTTCTGTTTAATAGCATGGAGAATAAATTATTTTTCTGTCAGGAATGCTGGCTTGGTTGAACGAACCTTCGTGAAGCCAAATCAAAAGCCGGTGATTATGCTATGTTATTAAAAAAAAAACAGACATTCTATCATTAATTAATATTTCTAGACATTTTGAAAAAAATCGGGAAGAATTGATATTGATCTGTAATTGAATAATTCGTCCCCCCCCCCCCTTCTTTATACAAAACGCTCACCTTCGCTACCTGCATACGTTTTGGAAATACAATGTGTATAAATGAAAGGTTATAAGCATGTTCAAGTGCTGGCTGACTACCTTAAATTTTAGCAACTGCCCAGTTATGCTGATAAAATTGCAAATGTTGCCGCGATATTTGTGGCGCATGCTCAAAACGAGCTCTAAACTGTCGCCTGCTAAGAATGGTGTCGTTCTCTGAAGATGATAGATGGACAGCTGGCTTCGAGCATGGACTATGAACACTGAGCTCAAGTATGGCACTGAAAACAGCCTCACAACGTGCGTTCTATCGTCTCTAAAGACTGACGTTCCTTGTAGATTATATATAGGAAGGCTATCGGATCCCGCGTTGTGAACAGCGCACTAAGCTCTGAATCCACTGAATGCTACCTTTGCGTATTATATACATTCTGAGATTTACAACTTTATTTTAAAGTGCCAAATGTTTAGCTCTCTTTTTCAAGTCTCTTTATTGGCGTCTCTCTAAAACGCTAAATACAAAGCTAAGTATATTTCCTCTGAACCAGCTATTTACATCTTGTTCACAATATAGTGGTGTGAACACTGAACGCCTTGTGTACTCCATGTGGGGCAATCTGCCGCCCGATTCAAAGAATGGACACGTCTTTCTTAAAAGAGGCCAAAAGAGGCAAAATCTCTACAACGGACTCAACCTTCATTTCCGAAGACGTGTGTTTATAAGGTATGTTCAGTTATGTTTTTTGTACCAAATAAGGTAACTAACTTATTATTAAAACAGATTTATATTTTTTTACTCAACGTTCGCTTTTTTTTTTACTTTACCCTTAATATTTTCAGCATTGGGGGGTTGGTATGTCCCGCTATTTGACATCTTAGCGATCTTTGGAGCTCCTTTCAATATTCAATAATGAATTTTTCAATATTTATGTTAATGACCTCCACAGCACTGTGCCAGATTTGTTGTTTCAATATTCTGACAATACGGTTATTTTATCCAGAACTACCAATTATTTAGATGCAATCTCTTTTCTGCAAGCTGCTACGATTGAAATTATGGACTGGTTTGCAGCTAATTTAATTAGTTTTAATGCGTCGAAAACGCATCTCCCTCTGTTTTCATAACTCCTTGAAAAAGGTTAGGCCCACCTATCCTTTACTGCTACATACGTCCAATTGTTTGTCCTGTGCTTGTGAACCAGTAAAATATACATCAACTGTGAAGTATCTTGGTATTTTTTTCGACGATGCTCTTTGCTGGAACTCCCATCTTGCTTAAATTTGTAAGATGATTCGTTCAGTATCTTGTTTGCAGTACAAAATTCGATACTCTGTGCCATTAGCAGTCCGAAAAGTTATTAGACCTGCTCTGGGCTACCAGTGTACTCTACTTTTAAAAAACATTGTTTCATAAAAAAATATGTGTATCTTGCAAGCTGTATTTAGCTCTTTCCTATTTTACTGTGCGACCCCCCCCCCCTTTCCCCTTGAGCGCACACGCCCAAAAAGGGTTGTCAGTTTGCCCCCCCCCCCCCCCCCAAGACAAAATCCTGCCGACGCCCATGATTACCACCAATCGCATTGAGTTACCTTTGTTTTCAATGCAGATTTATCCACTTTCACATAGGGTAGTACTTCTTTTTTCTTAACACTCCTAGCGATGTTGTTTGGACCCAGACGAGAGGATGAACGATCCGTTAAGCACTGAGTGGGGCGTGCCTCACACAGTCTAGCCTGTGTTTCCAGACAAGATCCATAATCCGATTTGTTATCAGAATTCGTAGCGCGTGGCGTAGCAAAACGAAAGAACAGCCTGTAATCAAGTTGTCTTCAAGTCGACGCAGAAACAAAAATCCTTTTCTCTCAAGTTCTCGTAACTTCAACCGACGATCCAAAACAAAACCCGAGTTTGGGACACGACACTTTTTCTTTTCTTTTTGCATACCTTCTGTCGTCTCCTTCACTAGATGAATCTCGCTGATCTTTCGGCCCCCGGTGCGTACATCTAATCAATCGTAACTTTTTTTATTTGATTATTTTTATGAGAATAAAGGCTCCGTCGACTAGGCTGTCTGATATACGCATGTTAGAGGGAGGGAGAGGCGACGAAAAAGGCACGTATGGCGCAGACGGTCGAATTAACTCGCGTTTCGAGACGTCGCAAACGACGAGCTTTGTGTCACTCGATGGCAGTTTTATGAGTTTCTCGCTGCCATACGAGAGCTGTCGACAAGATTTTGGAAGCACCTGCACAACTTGCACGGATCGCCACTGCGATAGTCGTTTCTTGCGGATGATGAAATGGGTGGTAGTTCTGGGCAAGCACTTTGAAGAACAAAATTGGGTATAAAGCCCCACAAATACCACCTACGTTATTTTTATATAGTACAAACGTTTAGTATTCAGATCAATAAATCATTCTGTTCAAAGGCTGCGGAAGCTACGAAAGTGGCCGGAAGACAATAATTGACTGCGCCTTATTCTGATCCTTGTTTTTTTTTTTTTAGAGCGCAGCTCTTAGGCGCCCGTTTCCGAGTTGAGTGCAGTCGCCGTCGGCGTCGGCGTAAGCATCCGCCAGCTGGTGCGTCTCTCATACACAGATTTCGGGGTGGATGTGCCAAGACTGCCATACGGCTTCAGATGATGGGCTGCAAACAACACCCTAAATTTTCGTATATTTACGAAATTCTTTCTGATGCCGTGCTCATGTTAAGCCAACAAGAGCTCTCTTCAGTGTTATGCCCAAGAGAGCATACACTCTAAAAAAAAAAGGAGTTGACAAGTGTCGACTCGACTCTTTTTGGAGAGTATCTGAGTTGTCGCAAACCGCACTCTCTATGAAGAGTAACGGTTACTCTTCAACGACAAGAGTCCGTTTAACTCTCCCATGCGAGTGTTCACTTAACTCTTCTATAAAGAGTCACGCCAATACTTTTGCAAGAGTCAGGACTACTCTTTTTATGTGTAAGTGTGAGAGTTAATTTCACTCCTTTGTGTAGAGTAACTATAACTCTATAAAAAGTGTTGTCTAAACTCTTTGACGAGAATTAATATCACTCCTTTGTGTAGAGTGACTATAACTCTATCAAAAGTATTGCCTAAACTCCTTGTTAACGAGTTAAGGATGCTCTCCAGGCAGAGTTACCTGCACTCCTTCATGTAGAGTAACTTCAACTCTATTAGAGTGTTGCCTTAACTCTGTATTCAAGAGTTACGCGTACTCACCAGGAAGAGTTACCTTCACTCCATCGTGTAGAGTAACTACAACTCCATTAGAAGTGTGGCCTAAACTCTGTATTCGAGTTAAACATACTCTCCCTGAAGAGTTGATTTCACTTTTTTGTGTAGAGTAACGAGAACTCCATTAAAAGCGTTGTCTAAACTCTGTAGTAAAGAGTTAAAAAAACTCTCCAGGAGTTGATTTCACTTGTTTGTGCAGAGTAACTACAACTCCTTTAGAAGTGTTGCTTAAACTCCGTATTAAAGAATTAAGCATGCTCTCTAGTAAGAGTTGTGATGACCATTTTGAGGAGAGTAAATATAACTCCATAAGAAGTGTTGCCTACACATTGTACTGAAGAGTTAAACATGCTCTCTAGCAAGAGTTAATGTCAAATAACAGCACACTAGAGCAGTTTGTGCGACCCCTTTTCAAAGAGTGCTTAACTCTTTAATAGAGTTAATTACTCTCCACAAAGAATTGCATAAAGTACACCCCCGTTAGAAGTGGTGCCTAAACTCTCTATAAAAGAATTAAACACGCTCTCCAGGAAGGGGTCACACAAACTCTGCTTAATTATACTGTTATATGTTGTTTTTGTCGTGTTGTTGGGTGAAATTTAACCCAGTAAAAAGTAACACAAATGCCTGAAAAGAGAATTAAAAGAACATAAGTGTAAAATTGGCTCTTTGTTAATAAAAAGTGTGCTGGGAAAAACAAAAAAAAAAAAAAAACTCTACTGGCAATTGGCATTCTTAGCCAGTTGAAGTGCAACCACTGTACTTTTCTTTTTGCAATTATTTTATGAATGTCAATACCTCCCTTGATTTCACTGTAATGTGGAATACTTTCGGGCTTATTGCAGGAGTTGTTGCATACAACTAGGGACAACTCTTTTGCAAAGAACAGTAGCCCTAAAATCTAAAAGCGGCTATGTACATGTTCACAAGATGGTTGAATAGGAAATGTGGAACGGCACATAGAGCATGAGCCTGTACAGAGGCTACACGTCTTCATGAAAAGTCAGCATAGAAAGAACAAAAACAGTAGAAAAGAGCTTAATAAACCAAGACTTTAATTTCAGCACATGGCAAAAAAAGCAAAACTGGCACCTAAATACCCTTGGCTAAAAGTTTCTAATTCTGATATCAGATCCAAAGCCAGGACCGACTTTATCTTGTACTTCAAACCAATGAAGTGCCCAATCACTGCGAGTGACCGGCTTGCTTTTTGACGGTAAGATATGTCGTGGACCCAGTGCAGCGCAAGAACGAGCGCAGCACCAGCCACAATATCCGTCACCTCAAAGAAGTGGTCCTCCGACACCAGAGTTATGGCACTTGAGTCCTCTTCATCAATGCGCATCACCGGACAGGTCGATCCGTCGTGCTCCTCCTCCTGTGAAGAATGAATGCATAAATGTAAAGTCAGCAATATTAAAAAAGAGTAAACAGCTTGCTAAGTGCCCTTACCCTATTGGAAAAACGTACAAGAAACAAACCTGCTGCTTGTACAGTCCTGGTATGACACCACCATAATTTATTGTTATTATACATGCAGCTAGTTTGGTTTTGCGTTCTCCATAACTGGATATACCGGCACCGCTATGGCTCCGGGTCTGTCTATACTGGCAGCCGGTTTGCTCGCCGATATGACTCGGTATGGCTGGTATGATTTTGCGTCCGATGACGTAGGCGACCGCCATCTTTCCAACGAAACGCCTATACCACAAGACCACCGGTATAACTAAACCATACATGCAGAAAGACGACCGCCATCTTCCAACAAAACCGTCCATCGTTTACCACCGGTATCGTTACATACATCATACATGTCGAAAAATAACATAAGCCGCGTTTACATGAATGCGTCTTAGTCGCATTGAATCCAGTTGCCGCATTCAATATGCGGTCATGTAAACGGCATAATGCGCAAAGCGCATCGCATTAAAGTCGCTAGACAGAGGTGGATCGAGATGGCGAGTGCGCATTCATTCAGCCCATGTAAACGAAGATCGCATCGCATTTTGGAACGGGGAGGATTATCGGAAGGCGCTCGCTGCGGGAGCGAGTGAACAGCTGAGAACATGGTGGCGGCCAACCTCGTCGGCGGCGCGGAGAGCGGTCCCGCAATTTTTTTCCCGAGAACAAACGCAAGCTTTTATTGCGATCATAAGTAAGCGGAATTTAGCGGAGCTGCTCGGTGAGGGCGGCCCCGTCCAAACCTTTGCGAAGTACGACTTGCGCGTCCGAAGGGGTCACAAAGGCTTCGGTGCAAGCACGCATGACACCGAGAGCTCCGATCACTGTAGAGCACTGCATGGTTGCGCAGAACGAGCAGCTCCTACCTCGCTGCCGTTCCTGGCTGCGCAAGAGCCTCTCGGACTCGGGGTCTGGTCGCGATCGGCGAGGTCTGGCGCGGCGAAACGTGGAGGCTTCCTCAAAGCGTGCACACACACGTCGCCTCTCGTTCAGAGTGGACCGGCGGCCCGGACTGGAGTCCTAAACGCCTTGGTTTTGATGCTTCTTCCGTCTCCCAACTTCTTCCACAGCACCGAAGACAGCGGGCGCGATCTTTACGTTCACTGAATGCGTCGAAAGGCCTCCACGTGCGATGCACCGGAAAACGTGGTGCGGCTGGTGCCGGAACGGAACTGACGGAACTGCATAACTTCGAGCTTTGAGTCAACGTGCACGGCAACAAACCGATCGTGACACTAAGCCGCGGATACCGCATCGCCGGTCGACAGGGGCAAATGGCCCGTTGCTCGTATCGTGGGCCGTGACTCGTACTCCGCCAACTCGGCGTCTTTTCGTGGCCCCTCGCGTCGTCGCAACCAGCCGCAAACATACCAGCCCGCGACCGTGGCCGATGTCGGAGAAAAGCGAAACCGAAACGTAAAGCTTCCGCCCAGTGGCTTCCGCTGCCGCGCCTTTTCTAACTTCCCGGCCAGTCCCGGTTTACACGCTTCCGGTCGTCGTGGAGATGGCGACGCAGCCAGACGTAGCGGTTTTGGCGCTGGCTCCTTCTGCGTTTTACGGGACAGATGTTTTACGGTCCGTTTCTACTGCGTCTCTGGCTCTCAACTCGACGACGCCTCTCATGGTTTAACCAGGCGTGGTCAGCCGGGGTCAGCACAGCTACCGGCTCAACTCGTCCGATCGCCGGACCGCAGGCGACTTCCGATTTCGGCCGTTAGGCCTAGGATCCGAAGGACTCTGTTTCCGTGCAGCGGTAAGCGAATCTCGTCCCGTTTTCGTTCTACTTTTAAATTACGTTAGGTGCGCTACAGTGTAAGCATGCGTGCCAAGTGTTCGTGACAATTTTGAACTAGAATAATTGTGCTTCATTGCGGTTTGTCATTTACGAAAAAGTAAATCGAGCAATGAACGAGGAGCCATGCTTGAAAACGATGTATGTACGATGTTAACTTCTACCTGGGCGGCTTAAAAAAAAGTCAAGACTGGTTACGGTTGGATGCGAGGCTGGTCCCAATGCAATGGTAACCACTTAGAGCACCTTTCTGAACAGCATGTAAGCAATATAGCGATCAACGAGACGAGCGACGACGAGAAGCTACGAGTGCCGGCGCCGAGCGACGAAGATCTCACTCTCGCTGCTTGCGCCGCTCGGTTCCTGGGCTTCTAGAAAACGTCGCTCATCACCTTGATCGCTCGCACCAATCGCTTTCATAATGT
This sequence comes from Ixodes scapularis, assembly GCF_016920785.2. Classification (NCBI taxonomy): domain Eukaryota; kingdom Metazoa; phylum Arthropoda; class Arachnida; order Ixodida; family Ixodidae; genus Ixodes; species Ixodes scapularis. The sequence goes on from NW_024609837.1 coordinate 73,487,436, forward strand.
GTGTCTCGTCGCGCAGCTGACTACCGTGTTTATTCAAATATATGTCGACCTTTTTTTTTCTTTTCTTTTATTTTTTTTTCGGAAATCGTGATTAAAGAATTTCGACCTACATTCGCGACCAAATTTTGCGACCGTACCGGAGGCATGAAGCTATCGAGTCACCGAGCCGGCGTTGCCGTAGAGCTGCGCCGCTTCTTGTTTCCAAAAGCTTTTGTTAAACAACCGAAAACAACAGCGGTGGCCGATGCCGCTATCGCGCGCACCTCTTGGGGCATTGGATTTCGCCATCGCACCTCTAGCGTTCCCCTTGCTGGGCAATGGGGAAGGAGAGGAACGCGATGCGCCATGCACTTTGTCCTCCATCCTCGCAAACGCGCACAAAAAAAGAAAAAAAAAAGATGTTACTTTTGTTAGTTGCTTGAGGCGTCTCGGCTCGCGTGTTGCTCATGGCGACACGGCGGCTTTGTTTGCGTCTTTGTAGTTTGTCTTTCGTCGCTTCGCACCTTCTTTCGTTTCTTGTCGTCATTTTACAACGGTGTCAGTGAAGTATTGTGGCGGATTTGCGAGGATGTCTACCAAGCTGTGAAGTGATGTAAATAAAGGTTTCTTTCTTTTGCCCAAAATTTCCCCTGTTCTTAAAAATAAAAAAAAAGTCAACCTATATTTGAATTTTTTTTTTTTTTTTTATTCTCGGTGGGTCTAACAAATAGAGTTCGACCTATTTTCGAGTAAATACGGTAACTTTAATTTTTATTTTGGGTTACGTCGGACGTAACTCGAATGCTTGACAGTTACGTTGGGCGTAACTTTAATTTTTATTTCGGGTTCCGTCGGACGTAACGTTAGACACTGCGTTACACTTAAGAAAAATAGGGGCTGATGGTTCATCATATAAACCAACCATTTGTGTTTAAATAAAGCGAGTCACTGGCCTAAAAAAAATACTGCTGTCCTATAGGAATGTAGCGCTTCAGATAAATTTGTTAATTTTTGCTTTTAGTCTCTGCCCCACCAGATACAACATCTGGCCTAAAGCAGTGTTCCGGATCTCCTTCCAAGACCTCAGGCGGGTCGTCATTCAATCCAGGAGGCGGCGGCGTCTCATGGGCGTGTTGCTGGTGCTTCTTACTGGATGGTGCTACAGAGGGAAAAGTGGTCGTGCTTGGGAAAGGCAAGTATGGCCGCCGTAAGTATAGATATTGTTTTTACCTTTGCTCGGACCCACCTTTAAGAAATGCACAGTTCGCATGTGTGCATCTCTCAATGCTTCTACAGTCGGCTGTTAATATTTGGAGTGCTCCAACTCTGTCAGCGCTAGTTTCTCTAGATTATGCAAATGGGATGCAACACTAAACCACATATGCTGTCGCAACAAACAGTGCTCTGCTGAAGCACGCACTGTGGAATCTACTCTGGCTTTATAATGCAGCACAAAATAGTTGACGCCAAGTATAGCTACTTTTGTGACTCCGTTTTACCAAAAGCTCTGCCGAAATAAACTTGCCACCTTATAGGTAGTGCAAAAGAACCTCGCGTGCCTAACCTGGAGAAGGGCATTTTTTTCATAGGTAAATTTTTTCTTAAACCAATACCTTCAGCCTCCTTGAAATGTTAACATCATGTGACACTCAGAAGAACAGTAAACCCCTTAATGTTGGCGAACCTTTACTTTTCGCGGCCTTTAATTTTGCGGAATTCAGTGACTGCGATTATGTCCTTTGTGACCGATTCGAGAAGAAATAGGGGCCACCAAGATAAGGGGGTTTTACTGTCCATGGAGGAGAGAGGAAGTCACCTTTGTTTGTATGCAAGAGTAAAACCAACAACAACAATCATGGTGCCGACACTTTGTGAGCCTATCTGTGTCTATTGAATGATATCAATTTTGTTTTTGTTCGTTAAAAATTGTTGCCTGTCCACTGTGGGATGTCGTCTTCAACACGAGCAGTGGTTTTCCTCTGAAGCAGGCAGCATGGACGCGTGCCGCAGCACAACATAGTTTATTTGCAGGTGGTACCGCAGTTTGAAGGATGGTTCGCACAATATGGGGGAATCGCAATTCAATGTTCTACCTCGGGCGTAGACAAGATTTGCTCATTCTAAATCATTTTGTCTACAAATCGGGAACTTGCAACGAATGTACCCGCATGGTTGGAAGGGCCAGACAAGCCTTGCGAGCGCTTCGTTTTCTAGCCTCTCAGTCCTGAACCTACTCACGCACCACATGTGTAGATGTTCCGGTACGTGGGAGCACTTATTTGGAAAATGGTGAATGGCAACTGTTGTTATCTTTAAGGTGGACTGCATATTTGCAGTACTTTTCCTCACTTAAAAATATGTCTTACTAAAAATATGTAGTATAGCCGATGACAAAAAGAGAATGGCTGGGCGTCCTCCAGCACATGCTTGTGCTTTTCACCCCGCTTTAGACAGATGTGCTCGCTCCAGGCTCATCAGGCGCTGAAACGTCATCGAAGGTAGCAGACGGGCTGGAGGTCGAACAACGGAGACTTCTCCCTGCCTTTCTGATGGTGTCAGTGAGCATGTACTTCTATACTCTAACTTAGCTTAACCTGCACAGAGCTGAGTAGAATAGGCTTGGCAAGTGCCCTTATTGCATATGCATTTGTACAGCTGAGGCACTTTCTAAATCAAGAACATTGTGTACCTTACCTTCAAAAACACATCATTTTGGGGGTGCAAAAGGAATTCTAAGGCATATTTTTGTTTGTATTGTCCTATTACGCATCGACTCCTTCAACTTAATGCGGAGTCGACCCAGCCTCTTGAAAAATTTAATGCTTGCCAGGTAATTGTTTTGCATTTAGTTGATATATCAGTATTCAGTTAGGTATCCCAAGTCATTAGTCGTTGAGGTGGAGTCTCTCTGTAAGTCACTCATGTTTAACAGTCATAGAAATGCTTGTCAAATAATGGCACTGTCGAGGACATGTATTCAGCTCGAACAATCGCTGGGCACAAGCTGGTCGTGTGGTTACAGGCAGCAAACATCCCGGTTGGAACGTCCTATTTCGCAATGTAGCTGCAGACTAAATGAGGGCCCCACTCATAAACGTCTATACTTTTAGTCTCTTTAAGCTGGACCACTTTTGAAACTACAAGCCTTTGCAGCAAAAACAGCATGACGCATGATTATAAGCTCGACGTACCATGGCGTCCAACTAGAAGGTCACATGGCTTGCTTTGTGCACTGAATTTGCAAGGATGGCTTGAAGCTTCTGTCGTGGTTAACTTTAAGCTGAGATAGTTTAAAATAATGCTCTCAGTTTTTAGTGTTGCCCGGCATGGTTAACAAGTTGGTGATATAGCGCTGCATTGAAAAGTCTGTGCATTCATGACTGTATCACCTTATGAATGCAAGCTACCTATTAAACTCTTCGTTTTTCAGAGAAATGAAATGCACTTTGCTTCCAATTGCACCCGCTTCTGTAACTTCATGGTATGAAGCACCTTATGGCTGCAAGCTCTGACCGATCTTGTTCTGTGGTCTGCGCAGGCCCATATGAGGGAGTCACTCCGAGAGCCTCACCAGAGTTTCCTGCCCGTGGTCGTTCTAAATGTTTTTGTTGTAGGTATGCATCCTTTCTGTCTTTCCCTTAATTGTACTCAAACGTCTTCTTTTCATTGTCGCCGATTTGCCTCAAAATTGGTTAAGCACACAAATGCACGCTGTACAACTGTATTGTACATATTTTTTCCAAGGTAACTTTTCTTTGCCAAAGTTAGATTTTTTTATGAAGGTTAGTCTTTTTTGTTTTTATTTTCAAATTTATGCGAGTTTCCATGGGCAACACTAAAACGTTATGCCAGAAGCAAGGACAAGTTCACTGCTCTAATTTGTTCTCAACTGATTGCAAGAAATTTCGTTAATGTCGTGAAACCTCCTTCCAGCGCTTGCTTTGCAGCATAAAAAAAAATTATACATAGGACATACTCTGTTTCTTAAACTGCTTGCTCATTCTGCAGGTCTGCCTGCCATAGATGTCCTGCTACTGGAGAGCAGGCGAATTCAATTGCTGGTTTTGCCATTGCTTTTTTTTTTTTTAGACGTTGTCTTAGTAGTTCTTGTAAATTTGGAGATTTTCCTAAAAAGCAAGCCGGGAAGAATATTTAGTTTAGTTACGAAGCTGAAAATAATGATTTAGTACCCCTTTGTCACTAAAATAGATACTGTGTGCCGCTGTTAGTGTCAAGCCGAGATCCACGCTTTTTTGGCATTTTGCTCAGAGTGGTACCCATTCTTATTCGTTAGCCTCTTGGTGTGCCAACTAAACTCTTTGTATACAGACACCTGCCCTCTGCTGGTACACTCTACCCTCATGTTCAGCGAGTGTATGAGCCGGAGTTGTATCCACAGTCGACACTCGCTGAGCACGAGGGTAGGAAAATCTTTCCATTGCAGCAGAGCCATATATGGGGAGAGTCTGGCAGTCTATGATTTCGCTGCCGTAACGTCTCCCTTCCGAGTGAGCTGATCAGCCCGCGGCACAGAGCAAGAGGCGTGAGCGCATGCGCGTGAACTCTAGGCTGCTCCCAGCTGAGCGGGGAGGGCCGCCATTTTCATTCATTCGCCCGGCATGGGATCGATATTCAAATTTCGGTTCTTTCCTTTTATTTGGCAGGCTCTGGCAATACAATGATATAGTGTTATTCCTCGGTGGCTTAAAAACCTAAAGAAAGAAGTTCCTCCATGTTTGAACGCACTTTTATTTAGGCAAAAAAAATAAATAAGCCCGTAGCAGACGACACGTAGCCTCAACAGTGCTCCGTGCAGACAGCTTTGCGTCAAAATGGTGGTCGGCTCCTCTTTGTTTCTCTGCTGCCTTCTCTCTCCCTCCTTCGGCGTTCTCCTCCCTTTCCTCCTCTCCGGCGCCTTCGTTGCCACACCCGCTGGCTAAACTCTCCCACTATACGGCTTTGCATTGCAGTAGTAGTTTTATTTGTAGTCTTTACAGTTGAATGTGAATATTTGACAGAAGTCTCAGGTTGGGGCGAAAGGGGGTTAAATGAATGCATTTGATCATTCACCTAAATTCGGTACCCATCATTTTAACGCCTACGTAGCTTTGTCCTGGGGGGTGACTATGACTAAAATAAGAGGATCTATGTGCTGATCACGAAAGAATATGCTAGCCATTCTAATGTAGCTCTGCCAAGTACTTGATTGTGATTTGTTTTTATTTTCAGCTACTTGGGTGCCTCAAGATCTGGAGATCCTAGTGGCCACAAGCTTGGACTCAATCTTTTTCTGTGGTCTGGGCAGGACCATGGGGGAGGTAATCCCAGCAACAAGAGCATCGCAGTATCTCCCTGGCTGTGACTTTCGGTCTGCGTCACGACAGGGGAGTCCTCGTGCCACCAGGTGTTAGGTATGTCACTTGAAATAAGCATTTTTCTTACCTATTAATAGAACAGCAAAAGCACTACTAAGCCTAAAATGAAAAAAAAAACATATTCAAATCTTGGGTTGGATGAAATTCCAATTACAAAAAGGAGTCTGCAGACATGATTAACATGTGAACTTAAAGCCCGCGGATGTAGGTTCGACGGTGTCACAGAAATAACTTCCCGCAGATCTCCTTGCTCGTGCTATACCCAAACAAATTCTTAAAATAATCATTGTGTTTCGTTGGTGTCATCAATCTTATGTCCCTACCACACTCACCAGTCGGGACATGTGAAATATAAAAAAACAGGAACTTGCACATTGTCAGCTCTGCAAAGATTTATATAGTAAACAGAGCATAGCACGTTCAGCTTAAGAAAAAAATTCAGTGCAGGCCTATATTCATGGTTCACATATGTGTAATTGCTCTTTATAATGAAGTGAAAACTGCTTAAGTTGTGGCCCACTACAGGCTTTCTATTAGTGTTAAAAAGTGCGGTAGAAAATATGATTGCGCTTGGAAGACGGGGACATAGGAAGGACAGACACAACAGAGCGCTAACTTTCAACTGATTTAATTCAAGAACCTCAGCGTAGAAACGGACTGTGTCGCCGCACCACATCTCAACCAATCCGTGGCCCTGCCACGGACCGCAAGTACGCCAAATCCTTATCCGCCAAGTCAATTGACGCCACACTGACACAACTTGTGCCGGAACTATTTATAGTGTCAGCCTCCATAATCTCGCTAACAGTCCTATCTTTGTGCCTCTCAAGAACAATAGACGAAACAAATAATGGTTTGCACCCGCAGTCATGACAGTGACACGACAGATCATGACTGCGAGTGCAAACCATTATTTGCTCAGTCTACTGTTCTTGCTAGGCACAAAGATATGACTGTTAGAGAGATTATGGAGGCTGATGCTATAAATAGTTCCGGCACGTGTTGTGTCAGTGTGGCGTCAATTGACTTGGCGGATAAGGAGTTGGCGTACTTGCGGTCCGTGGCAGGGCCACGGATTGGTTGAGATGTGGTGCGGTGACGCAGTGTGTTTCTACGCCGAGGTTCTTGAATTAAATCAGTTGAAAGTTAGCACTCTGTGGTGTCTGTCCTTCCTATGTCCCCGTCTTCAAAGCACAATCATGTTTTCTAACGTACCGTACCAACTTGCCCAACAATCAGCACTTGCTAAAAAGTGCTATTGTGTTTTAAGCAGCTCGCACCAAATATTTTCTTGAAATACATAGGTTCATGGAAATTATTATGTAGATGTTGGCAGACAGTCATGGTGAGGCCAATCCTTAATGCCAAGTGGTCCACTTATTCAGAGTTAATTGAGTTTGTAAATATTGTAGGTCGCAAATTAAATTTTTATGGTACGCAATGGGCACAATCATCCGTAATGACTAGCTCTACCTAGGGGAACTTCATACGTTTACTACGGCAAGATGGTTTCGAAAAACAAAGTATTTAGTTTATTCAACTCCTGCACTAACCTTGTCTTTAGAAACTTTTTATATTCTTTGCGATGCTGAGATAAGATTCTGGAAATAGTTTTTCTAGAACTACTCTAGATATTTCCAGTTCATCATTTTTCTCGCAAAGCATTCGAGAGAGCCAAACCCTGTAATGTATGGAGGGAACTCACAGAATGATGCGACTGACAGTTTGGAACATTCGGCACTGTAACAGTAATAATGACATGTCACTTATGTAATGTTCATTATCGCAGATCAAACTGCTTTTTCCGTCTACACTCATTTTCAGTAGACTCATTCAGCGAACTCCCACCTGAGACTGCAGCGCTGGGTTCTGCAAAGTAATTTGAATGAATATAGATGCAACAGGTTTCTTTGAGCGTGCGTCTAACACATATTCTTCATATTGAATCTGCTAACTGTATTCATGTCCATGTCCATAATTCCACATTCCAGCTTATTTTTATTTTGACATTTGAGTTTTCTTCAGTACTTTTCTCAACATCTGTGCTTGCTGAGCCGTACTCAAGTCCATACATCTTGTCTTTTGCTATTACATTAATATATAAAACTGTTGATGCCGAGTGAGAATTCAAGGTACCGAATCTGTCGTGCGAGCTAAATAAGAACCAATAAAAAGCTCTACAAAGGAAATTTTGTTAAAGGATGCTTTATGGGCATTAGAATAGCACATGCCATGCTAAAAAAAAAATACAAATTCTTGTTAGGTATGCGAGGATGACAGTGCTGTGCTGTTTCTGATGTGTCACAAAAAAAAAATCAGTGCCATACAGTGTTCCTTACGGAAGTACAAACTGTTGAATTCGAAGCCCAGAAGTTTTATTCAACAATGTTCCTCAATACAAATGTATTTAGAGATCTGAGCCACTGACTCATACATGACTATGTGGCAAACATTAATTTTCATGTGGATTATAGTTTACAAGGTCTAGTCTGCATTGATTTATTGCATTCATGCTGAAACTGGGAGGTGTTCTCTGGGTATGAATAAAGAGATAAACATTTCTTGAAATCAAAACATTTGAGAACGGACAAAAGGAAGGATCTGAGAACGGTATCTTAGATTCTCTTCTTTTTCTTACAGTATCTCTAATGTTCACTTTATTTCACCTGATGCATTTAGTTTTTAGCGCAGCTCTTAGCACCCGTTTCCGCGTTTTGCGGCGTCGCTGTCGGCGTAACCACCCAACTAAACTTGGCAGGAAATTGAATTAATGTAGTGGTCATGTGACGTTAATATTTCCGCTAAGTCTAGCTGAGAAACTGAATTTTTTTATGGCTGACGTTACACGGTCATGCGACGTCATTTTCCCTGCTACTTTTAGCGGAAAAACTGCATTTGTGTTCAGGTCATGTGACATCAATTTCTGCGCTAAATTTAGTGGGAAACTTAACCAGCTAAATTTAGTGGGGAAATTTTCCCGCTAAATTCAGGGAAGTTTCCTGCTAAATGGGAGGGAGCAGAAGAGGAGGAGGGGAGGGGGAGGAGGGGCATACCTTCCCATCCTCCTCTTCAAGATCTGTGCTCTAATTTCACGTTACAGAGAATTGTAAACGTCTCGTATTTCATCTCATGTTTATTCAACTTTTATATTGCAGGTGCGCTCGCAGCACAAATCTGGGTTGTGCTGATCCTCTACGCACAAGTTAGGAACTCCTGAGTGGCAAGAGTGGGAGTTTGGTCTGACAGCTCAAGGGACACCATTGTTCAGTATTGAATTTTTAATAATCTTCTTTTAAGCAAAGTTAAGCTTTGCTGCATGCAGTTCTTGTAAAAATAAATACCTGCAACCAAATTTACCAGGTCACGACATTTCGCCTCTGCTCTTAGTGGTCCTGGTGAGCCTCGGATAAGAGCTTACTGGTGTGCAAACACCATGCTTGTTTGAAACCACTCACTGATGTAGAGACTCGCTGACATCCAGCATTCCAATGAAACGCTGGATGTCCACAAGTCTTTCTTGAACAATGCAAGCGGGGAAGGAACCATACAATCGTATCGTATTGGGGGACATTCTACAGTTTTTTTTCTATGTTTTACAGATTTTTTTTAAAAAAGCCGTAAAAGCTACATTTACGCGGTCTGTGCACGTGAGTTATATGGCCAGGGCGGCATAGTATAAAAGGCTAATTTGTAATGATCCGTCGGCTTATTACAGAGATGTGCCAGACTTCTTTCAGAAAACTAGATGGAGGTTCATTCTAGCGTAGTTTTATCCCGCGAATCTGAATATCCCGTTCGTTTTCCTCAAAGATATAACTAAACATGAGAAAACACAAAAAACATCCCACCAACAGTGACATCCTAAGAAGACCTTTCGGCCGCCAAGCGTGTGTCGCTTAAGGGCCGCGCGTCCAATCGCAAGTTTTCTAGGTATATTCTCCGGCACTGGCACCAGTCGTGACACATTTTTCTGCCCTTTTAAAAAATAGCATGTGCGTGCATAGCTTTGATAGGCGCTGAAGATGCGTGAACAAAGATTTTGAAAGCTGCTGTTGTGACGTCGCTCTCTAGGGAGGCGCTTTCACAGCTCTTTAAAAATGACTATGCAGCCTTGATTAATTAAATTAGCAAATAATTTTGATATTTGAGATTCTGGAGGTCGAATGAAGGAGATTTAAAAGTGTTTTCTCAAATACAAAACTGCTTCAGCCTCTCTCTAAGTATAGTATGTTCGTGAAATTTTTAATCAGTGAAAATAGACCCATGGTTCCAATTAGAAACCTGCTAAGCATCATCAAAACACACTAAATCAATTTTCTTTGTAAAGATATAAGACGAGTAGCATTTTATGGCGTTATAAAAAAATGGTCAATTTGGACGCATTTCCAGACTTCGGTTTCTTACCAGAGCGCATCTTTGCACCTGCGGTCCAGCTGCCCGGTGACCGCAGTGCGAAGCCGCCCCCTCGCCTCCCTCGTAGGATGAAGGGAAGCAAGGCGCATGTGTGTTGCGTGTCTATGCCCCTGGGGAACAGGACCGTGGGTGCAGAGATGAGCTCTGATAAGAAACTGAAACCTAGAAACTCGTCCAAATAAAGCTTTTTACAGAATGCATAAAACGCTACCCCTGAATTATATCCTTTTAAAAAGACATTATTTTGTGGTTTTCAATGACTCAGCAAGTTTCTAATTGAAACCATATTTTCATTTTCACTAATTAAAAAGTTGATTAACAAATTGTATTTAATTATCTGACTGATCGTTACGACTAGGTCCCTATACTACGTACGCCTGGCCGTATAACTCGCCTGCACAAACCGCATTAATATAGCTTTCACGACCTTTCTAAACATATATGTAAAGCTTAAAACTAAATCGCCCTGTACAACAGTGAAAAGGCGAAACCAACACGCTGGAGCCATATGGCTCCACCACGCTGGTATCGCCTTTTTGCTGGTATAGGATGTCCCATATTACGTTATGCATGTATGGTTCCGTCCGCCTACATGGTTCCGCCTATATCCACTACGCTGGTATAGGATGTCCCATAATACGACACGCTTGTATGGTTCCGCCCACCTGTATCGTTCCGCCTTATTCCACTATACTGGAGCCGCCTTTTTCGCTTGTATAGGATGTCCCATATTACGGTTACGCTTGTATGAGCCTTTTCCGTCATCTTTCCATCATCGAGATTTTCCAATAGGGTAGTTAATACCAGCGCACTCATTTGCAAAACAATAGACCATTTTCGAAAATCCCAGGAGCCATTCATAGGATATACTTGAATAGTTGTCTGGGACTTGCTTTTTTGCCGATTGAACAAGAGTCCAAACCGAACACTTAGGCAGCACTCATGGCTAGCTCGCTCAGCCTTAACCATCCAAAACCATTAGTACCCCTTCTGACATGAATACCTAAGAGAAAGATAATCCACCATCTCTCTCCCTCTCTCTCTATTTTCTCCTTTGTATGCAATGGCAGCCATAAGTGGTTGCATTCATTTATCCCATCCCCAAGTTAGCACCCCCCAGGCACGTAGCCAGGGGGGAGGCCCGTGGGGCCCAGGCCCCCCTCGAAATCTTCCATTTTGCTGGGACCTCCTCTCCCCCCTCCCCCTCATACAGCATTTTGTCATGGGCGGGCCCCCCCGAAACAAAATCCTGGCTACATGCCTGGCACCCCCTGCCAGTGGCAGGGAATACAGGGTACAAAGGGAGGGGGCAGTTGCCCCCCCCCCCTTTTCCGTGACATTTGAAACAATTTAGCAGACAATATGGGAGAGGGGGACAGTGTTTAGCTTCCCTGCACATCACCCCTCCACCTTCCAAACGGTAGCAATTCAGCTGGCCTCTGCCCACAGTGGCAAAAGACATAGCTCTATATTTATAGACTTTCCCGAAGGGTAGGATGAATGCAATTTCTTAACATCTGGATTTGTCCAAGTGGAATTGTCAAAATTTTATAGATTAATTAGCGTGAACAATTTATTGTGTTTCAGTGCTGACTGCCGTATATTATAGTTTATTTTACAACTTTACACAAAAAAGCTAGCGAATGCATGTAACATCTCAGTTTGGGGAGACCATTAATTAAATGTAATTTCAGCTCTACAAGGAGCTAATTTGCTATAAAGTACCATTTAACCTTAATAAAAAAAAAAACAATTATACACACTAAATGCACAAATTCTAAGAAAAAAAAATATATCTATATATATATATATATATATATATATATATATATATATATATATATATATAAAAGTAGCCCAACCCAAGAACACACAGGTTTTGGTACGCAAGAGTTAAAATAATTGATAAATGAGCCACATGACAAAACAAAGAATGCATTGTGGCGTGCTTAAGCTCCCACCACAACCAACACTACTAGATAGTCAGCAAGCTGTTCATGTGTGCCACTTCATCATGCAGCTAGCTGCACAATAGATGTGGGCTCTAAATTTCTCGTTGCATGTGAATGAACTGGTTGCACCACTCTGAATGGAGGTGCAGCCACATGCACTGCAAAATCGAATTTAGAGCTCTTTTTTTTTCAAATAGTAGGAAGGTGAATCTATAAATTGCTTAGGCCTACTCTCGCAACATCATAGTGACCCTGAACTTTTAATCTAACCTTAAAGGGCCTCTAAAAAAAAATTATTTTCAGCAGTTTGGTTGGGACGCACGTGTCAAAAAATAAATTTTATGTGAAAAAAAAAAGTTTAGAGCAATATTGACGGCAAAAGATTGATATGAAATTATGCGGGCAAAGTCCATGACATCGCAGAATGGTCATTTGCTCTTTCCACCTCAAAGTGAAGGCGAAGCCGATCCACCTCTCCTCCACACACCCGAATGCCAAGAGAAAAGCAGTTGAAAGGAGGTGACTACTGACTTAATTGCAAGGCACCTCGCACCATCAATATTTCTCTAAAATAATTTTTTTTTTCGCTTAAAGTTTTTTTAACAACCAGACTTTAAAAAAAAAAAAATTTTTTCTTTTCAGGGGTTTTTAAGAACTGATAATTACAACCTTGTCATTTAAGTTCACGCCTATATTTGTATGTTGATTTAAAAACAAAAAAAATGCTTTAAGGCTTACGGTATTTGCGGCACAGAAATATGTAGTCATAAATGTACCCATATTATTTACAAGTTAAAAATCAAACCGCTGGCCTCCCTCTTCAGCTCACCAGTGTCAAATGTACTACTAAAGTAAGTCAAATAAATACCCTGTTATACGAAAGAACATGACAGTTAAACAGAACATGACATTCGAATGAATCAAGAAATTAAAATAAATCAGTCACATAAAAAAAACTCGCTGAGTAAAGACAATTACTGGCAAAGATATTCAAATATTGCAGTGACGTAACTGACACTCCACTCGCACCCAACATGCCGAATCTTGGCAAATAAGGACTAACTCAACGCTCTGTGGCATTCGGCTTTGGACCTACTGGGAGGACTTTACTACAGCACACATCTACCACCAAGAAGACAGCCATATTTTAACAGCAAAAATGAAATAAACATGACTTCGAACACAAAAATAACCAATCATAACGTCTCTCACGGACTATTAGAATAAAAAGCACTTACAAATAGCGCTTTACAGGGCCTTTTGCCGTGGATTACACGCTGGACTCGTCGGAGATTCCTGGTCCAGAGTTAGACACAATCCAAGCTCATGGAATCCTGACAAAAAAGTACATTCACTGTAAAAAAAAAAAATCCGACAAATTAATAGAAATTGCCACCTGATTTTTGATGCCGGTACAATTACCGTTGTCTTCCATCAAGGTCACAGCATTAACGTGCATGACAGTAATGAGGCCCTGCAGTTTTCCCCGCAACTTGACCCTTAGAAGCAAGGCAGAAAACTATAACTCTCAGTCACTGTACTGCACGTGATGCACGGATACGTGAATTGTTCCGGCATAAAAAATTAGCTGCCATGTTGTTCGTAACTTGCGACGGCTAAAAACCGCAACTCTCAATCACCGAGTTGCACGTGACGCACGACGAAGGGAATCGTTTAAATTAGCTGGTGCGTAGCTCGCGCCTTGCAGCAACGGCCAGAGCCTGTTGAACTGCGAGCTGCAGTGACTTAACAAAATGGACGTCTCAGTGAACAATAAGTAGAGCATTTTACTAATATAATTATTGTTCCCCGAGACGTCCGTTTCATTAGATCACTGCAGCTAGCAGCTCAACAGGCTCTAGCCGTTGCTGCAAGGTGTGGACAACACGGCAGCTAATTTTTAATGTCTAAATGATTCACGGCATCTAATTTTTAATGTCTGAATGATTCACGGCAGCTAATTTGTAATGTCTGAATGATTCCCATTGTCACGCATGACGTGCAGCTCAGTGATTAAAAGTTGCAGCTTTCTGCCGCCGCAAGTTACGGACAACACGCCAACTAAGTTTTGATGCGGGAACAATTCAGATTAAATATCTAGTGCCCATGAAATGTGATTAGGTTGTGAGGCCAAGTTACTTTCAGGAGTTAACTCCAGCTGCACATCCCAGCAGTTAGCAGGTGCCTAAACACTGTTAAAAATTTGAAGCAAGTGCACACAAGATACAGTACTAGGTAAAACATGTTCATACCTTTTTTTCTTAAGAAATAATTAGTGGGCCATTTCCAGCTTTCATGTAGAAGGCCATCTCTGACTTTCAGAGCAATCAAGTCCATATGAAGAACTACAGATCCTGGAAAAAAAAGTGGAATGCGATTAGGTTCTGAACAGAATGCAATGACAAACTAAACCTCCCGATTTCTGCAAACTAATCACAGTGCAGGTAACTCAGATTCATTCTGGCAGGCACTAAACAGTGAAACCAACTTGTGACTTATGCTATGGAACCATTTTAACAAGGCAAGTCCGAAAAATATTTTTCAAAATATTTCCACATTCAGTGAGTTTCTTCAAGCCTGCTGTCACAGGTTAATTTCAGAGGTTACTGCCAAGTGCACCTCCCAGAGATAGGTGTTTGAACACCGTGTTAGTAAGAAATTTCAAGCAAGTGCACACAAGATGCAGCACTGACTAAAACATGTTTGTATCTTTATTCTTGAAAAATAATTAGTGGGTTGCGTCCAGCTTACAAGTGGAAGGCAATGTTTGTAACTTGCCCAGCAATCAAGTCTATATGAACAACTATAGAACCTTGAAAACAAAGAAAAACAAAAAATGTGGAATGTGGTTAGGTTCTGAACAGAATGCAATGACAAACTAAACCACCTGATACCTGCAATATGAGTTACACGCAAGTGCACTGCAGGTGCCAGCGTGATTTGAGAAAGCTATAAACCCAAATGAAATGAAATTGCTTGAAAGGGGCCAGGACACAGAAAGTAGGCAAGTTAGAATATTCATTACATGACAGCCACCATAGGTTACTGGACATACAGAAAACCTTTCAGAATATTTAAAGCTCCAATAATTACAAAAATATATCTTTTAATGTTTCTGACTTTTATCTGGTGACCAGGATACCTAGGTGACCGGGCGATGCCTGAACATCGGACTCTGAGAACACCAAAGCTCATTGCAAGGGACCGCATACTAGCATTTAGCGGTGCACTGTCGAGATTGCAGGTGCAAACCACACTTCTCCAACACCATTGTATTGTTTAAACACCAAAACCAAATGTGTAGAGAAATGAAGGAAACCTATTACATAATAAAAAAACAGACCATCTTGAGTGAGCCAACCTTCACTGACTCCAACGAACGGTGAGATTAATTTTCTGGATCTTGGTTAGCATGTGGAGTGTGCAATGAAGAAGAAAAAATTGCAAAATCCACGGTGCGCCCTATGCCTAAGCGAATATAGTGCCATCTACACATTCCAATGAAAAATCAGTTCTTAGTCAGCACTTATCCTGGGTAGTCCTTCCTTTGAATCCATGATAAAGTGAGAGAATCAAGATTCAGTGAGGAAAGTTTTGATATTAAATGACAGTGAGATACATGATCGAAAGCCTTAGAGTAATAAAAAAATATGGCATCATATTTGGGAGTTAGTGTTCATATTAACATGAATATCATGGGTGAACTCCAGCAACTGCCTCTAGCATGATTATCTTTTACGAAACCTGTACTGATTTCGGTAGAAAAAGTTGTTTGTAGATTCCAGATGCGATACTACACGAGAAAATATTTCGAGTTCTAACAACTTGCACACAACGCTGGTTAATGATATGAGACGGTAGTTTCCCGCAGAGTGACGGTCACCAATTATGTAGATTTGAACGACCTTCCCAACCTTCCACTCGGGTGGGACACAACCAGTGGACGAATGCTGGAAAAGTAGACTGCATATTACTACGTGCTTAGGGGTAGCCCAGTGGGCACCGCGCCCGACTGTCATGCAGAGGTCCCGGGTTTGAATCCTGGGACGGCAGATGTTTTTATTTACTCCTAAGACGATGCTTCTAGAAAATTTAAGAAGGCCGTGGTTAATTCTAGAACAGAATGTTCTAGAAAGGAGAGTGCTATAAAAGAAGCCCCGCGTGGCCTTATGCAATCAGCTATAGCTTGTGCTCGACCCTGTTGTATTGAAGACACTCGACGCCTCCAATGTGCTGTTATTTCCCTTTAATTTGGGCAAAGTTTGCCCCATTAAACCTTTCACTTTGTTCAGTTTTACTTCGCCTCGTCACCTATTTTTTGTGACAATATTTCACTGGTTACACCGTTGGTATTTTTTAAATTTTTGTATTAATTGAGTCGACACCAGCCGAGCTGAACATTTTGAGGTTATCATTAATATCGCAATTTCAGACGGTGTAATAGAAATAGGGTCCATATACCTAAAATCGACATCTGGTACAAAAGGTAAGAAGGAACTATCTCCATCAGTAAAAGTAGACTAAAAGCAATTGTTCAAAACCGTAGGACATTCAGCGTCCGAAATAACACTGCCATCATTGTTCATCAAGAGTATTGAACGGAATGACTGATATGGGAAAATAAGTTTCCAAAACGTCTTTTCGTAATTCTTTAATATTAAAGGCAGGTCAGTTCTAAAATTTGTCTTCGAAGAAATGCATACGTTCGATACAGAGTTTGGCCCAAGAGTTATATTTGGTCCAGGCTGCCTCGAAATTAGAGTTTTTGGCTACCTTAAATAGTCTTTTCTTTCTGTTGCCCTAGTTTTCAAAATCTTCCTTGTACCGGGGTTAAGTACTGACTAACTAAATATGAACACATAGAACAAAGGCAAGAATAAATTCTAGCAACTTTTGTTTGGAAAGTAACTAGTTGTCATTAACTGTACAATAAAAAAAAAAAATTTACAACATAATAGTCAGAAAATTTAGAGAGAGCTGTGTTAAATTTGGAGATCACTGGGCCACAATACCACTAGCAGACATTAGTTGCTAAAATGACAGCAAGCTGAAGTTTTCAAATAACCAACCTGCAGCAAAAAGATGTTAGAGTGCTCCATCACGGCTGTGGTAGCGTGCCCCGAATGACTGGCATGGGATAGCGGCTTTTGAAAAGGCATTGCAGCTGACGACCAATGTTGGCAGGCTCCTATTGCTCCTAACTTGAAATCCACCAGGACGGGTTCTGGGAGCCGCTGTTTTCCCGTGGTTGGCTCGAGAATGATTGGTTCAGTGGCGTCCCATGGTCCGTCCAGCACATGGTCCCGTCATTGCTGGCGATGCTCAGAAGTATAGACTGCAACAAAAATATGTGTGAGTGCTCCATCATGGCTGTGGTAGCGTGTCCCCCACCCTTCCGATTTCAGCTTTTGGAGCAGGTGATTCTCGTTCATCACCTTGTAAAAAGCGATGCAAGTACTATAGAAAACCCCGCAGTTCCTCAAAGTGCCATAAAAACTATTTTAACTGTGATTATAATACAGACAATTATTAGCAGCAAAAAGATTGTTGCTGGAAGTGTTGTAATAGAAGGGGATAGAAAGTAAAAACGCAAAATGCCTTTAAATCTCGATCCATTTACTGAATCAGTTCAGTCTTCGACAACTGCACGGCAATAAAACAATTTTAACAGAGCGAATAAACTACACGTCGCAACATGCACTTTTCCTTAAAGGGATGGTGAACCGAAATTTGGATTTCAGAAAACAATACAGGAGCTGTAGCTACATCCCCTACAACACTACACGTAAGGAGATATTTCAAATGGACGACCATATTTTTGGAAAAAGAGATCGAGATTGAATGAGGCCGATGAGGGACGTGGAGTCAACATATCTGGTTTTCTCCTCTCTTCGCTTTGCGCCATCAAGGCGACGAGGCGAGCAAGACGCAAGACCATTCCCTCTCCTTCTCAACTCTTCTCAAAAAAACAAGACGTCAACATATCTGTCACATGCGCCTCCTTTTTTAAAAAATATGGTCGAGATATCGCTATATGGGTGATGTTTTGGTGTTTGTAGCATCCCGTTGCACGCTTTTGCCGCCGTGTTTTGTGGAATCCAGATTTCGGTTCAGCATCCCTTTAAAATGCAAATATAGCGAGGAAGGATCATACGAGTGTTCCTCAAGTAATTGGGGCCACTGAAACAATGATTGACACCTCACTTCCTCCCATGCAAGGCATCAATAATCGTTCCAGCCAAAGGGAAGCAACTATAAAGGGAAAGTAAAAGTTGAACACTTTTCTCGGCAAGTGGCTACTTTTCGCTCGAGCACATATTTTAATAGTTGCTTTTACGTAGGGAATTATAAGCGAATAACTTGGGGTTCCTTAATTTCATAAACGGACAAAATTGTTTCCGTCTATGGCAGAGTGCTCGCTCAGCTCACCGTGGGACAGAAGTGGTTTGTGTACCTCAGTCCTATTTATTATCGAGCGGTAACACATCATATCCGCTGAAAGTATTTAATAAATCATAGCGGCCAAAGCAGGTGGCACGTCATTGTCTGCTTCCAGCCAGCATCTAATGATGTCGGTGGCGCCATCCTGCGGTACGTTATGCAAGCACGGTCGTCATTCGCCTGCTAGGCATACCACGAAACGAACAAACCAACGGTCTCTATGACAATTGCCGGATCACGCATCTCCGCTTGCTCGCTGCAGCGCGAGTTCGGCCACCGAACAACCATCTTGCACATTGAAAAATTGTTTTTGGAACGTGGCGGAGGCTGGCGGCAGCGAGCTGAAGATATGTTTTCTACTTGTTTGTCGTCATTTGCCAAACAAGTTTTTTAAAACCCTGTGTAAACCGTGAAACTTGCCGTTGAGAAAACGTGGAAATTTTTATGGCAGCAGAGTGCCACAGGAAAAAGGCACAACTTGTCGAAAGCACGTTTCACCGGTCTAGTGGCGTGATCAAAGCCTCCCTGGCCCACAAAAGCACTGCGTCTCTGTGCCTTCGCATGCTTGGATGACAATAAAGAATCAACGTGTAAATGTGTTTTGCGAGTGCAATGTGTGTGACGCTATATATGTGCTTCTGGAGCAGCGTTTTACTTTACCCCGACGACTGTACAGGGTGTCCAAAAGAAAATTTACACGGTCTTTTTTTACTGCAAAAATCAACTAGGCATCGTCGAACGCTCATTCTCCGCCGAAAGGTAGAGCTAGAGGTCACAACCAGATGCCAAAGTTTCAGCCCGATCCGATAAATTAATCAAAAGTTATAAGTGATTTTCTGAAAATTTCATTGGGAAAATGGCCGCCGACAGAGTTTTCAAACACATGGGGCTCTATGGCACCAGAAACCGAAAACGGGCAAAAATGGGCTCCATTTTCCCATTGAAATTTTCAGAAAATCACTTATAACTTTTGATTAAGTTATCGGATCAGGCTGAAACTTTGGCATCTGGTTGTGACCTCTAGCTCTGCCTTTGGGCGGAGAATGAGCTTTCGGCGATGCATGGTTCATTTTTGCAGTAAAAAAGACAGTGTAAATTTTCTTTTGTGACACCCTGTATTTGTAACTTCCGGCACTCGCGGTCCAGAAAGAGCTTGATCCAGTGGCCAGTGGCAACGAACGAGGAGGGAAAGGTACACATCATGATACTGTTAGCGCGAACACGACATCGGCACATTTTACTTCCAATTAGTATTAGCGTGCACAAACTGTTTTTGCTTACATTATATGAGCTCTTTCCGTAGCAATAATGACTTGGATGACATCCCTTGGTTTCAAAGAGAAAAACTGGAAAAACCAGCGATCACTTGTTCGCACAAACTTTGTCGCACTCAGTACGTCTTTTTTTCGTCGTTGGGCGATTTACAGAATATTGTGCACGATAGCTCCTCATCACTGATTAGTGCTGAACCATTCTAAATCTACTTTATTGCACTTGACGTTTGAGCGCGACTCACCCAATTGTGATAGGCCAAGGGACTGCACATGATCGTATGGGTCGCGCTTCAAAAATTTTAATTCTCGTTGTCTTGTAGTTTTGCCTTCGAAAACCAAACTTGCTCCACAGCCTTGCTCTATTTGTGCTGCCATGTGATCCATTAGAGCAGATATGGAACATGGTTAATAGCCATGGTTAATAGTGCATAAGAGCAACCGTCTATATCGTTTTACCCCTTTATTAAAAGCAACTTGCCGGAACAGCTGGACGACCCAGCACTCCGTGCCCGATATTTGATGCAAAAACATCTAAGCGCGACACACCTTCAAAACTTTGCCGCGGCGCCGATTCTTGATCGGTATTCAGGCGCGCGAAGCCAGAGAGACGCAGCGCTTCGGCGTGCCAAGGAAGCTTTGATCACGCCGCGGGAAACTTGATTTCGACGAGTTGCGCCTTTTTCCTACGGCACTGCGCTTCCGTAAAACTTTTGACGTGTTCTCAACGGCAAGTCTCACGGCTTACACAGGGTTTTAAATAACTTTTTCAGCAAATACCGACGAACGAGTAAAGCACGTAACTTCAGCACGCTGCCGCCAGCCTCCGGAACGCTCCAGAAAGGCAATTTTTCGACATGTAACATGACCGTCTGGTGGCCGCATTCGCGGAGCGGGGATGCGCGATGTGAAACGAACAGACCACTGCCTAAGACAAAAACTTTGTTTTTTTTTGTTACATAGATAAATGGACTAAAGAAGATATGACATGCTTTCTTTAAATTTCAGCACGCGAGAGCGCCCATCGTAATTATTCAACGAGCGCGGTTCAGTGTTTTTGATTTCTTCCGTTCTTCTTACGGCGCCGGAAAGCGAAAAGGTACGAACAAAAAGTGTTTGGAAGAAACCAGAGCAAACCAAACTCCCATGGCAATGAGCCCTTGTTCTGCACACGTCAATCGTGACGAGTCTGATGCGAGGATGCGTTGCCCTCGTGCAACTGAGTGGGGAAAGCGGAAGCAACAAGGTTGAGCGCGTTTTCTGACACAACACGCGCTATCGCGTTAAGTTACGCATCTTTCATTCCTTCTGCACTTCGATTATCTCTCAAGGCGCATGCGAAAATGAGCTACTTACCTTTTAAGTGCGGTTGAATGGTGACAAGTGGTCGCAGCAACGAAATGGAAGAGCGGAAGAGCTGCCGTCGACGAGCCTACGCAGGGGTGCCGACGATGCGGCCCACAGGCACAGGTGCGGCCTGGTGCGGCCGGTAAACATCACGTGACAGACGTCTTCGTCCGCGAGCTGAGTGCGTCGGCTTTCGGGTGGGCCTCCCTCCGCCGCTCCGATGGCGAAATGCCCCAAAGCAAAGAGATCTCGCCTCGACGGCGTTTTGGCGCGCGCGCGGTCTCAACGCTTTCTTCTCTTCTTCTTCTTTTTTTTTCTTTTTCTCTCTTTTTTTTTTGTGTGTGTGTCTGATTTGCTTGCTGGGCTCCGTCACTCCTAAGCTGAATGTGTAGAGGAAGCTAAGGGGTGCCCGGTGAACTAATCGCACGTCTGTCTTTAACCACGTGATCACGCTCCCTCCTCTAACCAGGCACAGAGAGCGCAGAGAGGTGGGCGCTTAGCTCGCTCGACACTGTCAGCGTAGGAATGAAGGGAGTCCTCCTTCAAGGACGAGTCCTCTTCGTTTACAAAGAAGAGATTAGAAGAGATTGGTGATGGGTGTGGGGGGCAGTGTGGGGAAAACGGGAGGGGAACTGTTCTCTCATCACCCTCTCTCGCCCTTTCCCAGGGAAAGAACGAGTTCTTGCACCAGGCCGAGCGACCTTGTAAGCATTCCGTTTCGAGGCCGTCGGTGCGTGCGCCTTCCACCCCCCCCCCCCCTCCCCCCCCCACCCCCCGCGCGGGGGAAGGGCGTTCGAATTCTGTCGTTTGTCTCTGTTGGTATTTGCTTGCCGGGTATCCAAAAAACCAATGTGATAGAGATTGCTTAAACATGACAGCTCTAGAGCAAGAAGACAAAAAGAGTCTGGCAGACACGACGCTCCGAACTCAACTTGAAGCCTAATGTAAACATTAAAAAGAGATTGATAAATCAAATGTCTCCCATCGAAAAAAAAGAGGAAATATGATTTTTAAGAAAATCGTCAGCCACTTTCCCGTTGCCTCGGAGCACCAGCGAGGCTAACTAGGTTATGCCTCAACATAAACAAAACAGCAAAACATGCGCATAAAAAAAAAAATAAAAAATGCACGCAAACATGTGGATTGCACCAGATCTGTAGACTAAAATACCAACCACATGTGGGCGATCGTACAGGTGTAGCATCATTGTTCCATGACTTAACCTAATATGTTGAAGGTCTACAAATAACGGCATGATTACGTTACACACGCTCGCGTGCACACTTGCTGTCTCTTAATTAAAAGCAGAATGCTTCGCCATCACGGTGAGAACCCGGCCATATGATCTGGGGATTCGCGTCATGGGCTTCTGATCAAGCTAGCTTTTTAAAGGCGGGGCAAAAGGGTGGAGTGTCAGCCGTGAGCCATTTGACACGGGCTTTTGACATCGGGTGCTTTCGTGCACCACCAGATCGTACAGAGGGCATGAACTTTCTGTAAAGCGCTCTCCCTTGTGGAACTTGGCAGTCCACTGTGATAAACGTTCCTATGATTTTTTTTTTTTTTTGCGTTTTGCAGCTGACGTTATTTCCGGATAAACTCGAAATCAAAAACAACGTTATCGTCTGCTATCAGTGCCTCGGTGGTGCCATCTTGGAAGCATTCGGCGTGTTATTGTGGCAGCAGTTTTGCCGTAAAGTCATAGAGCCGCCCTTGTATAACCACGTTTCACAATATGTTCTTGTCCCGTCAATCGCAACGGGGTTCTTCACTGGCCACGAAATGAAGTCCATAAACCCGTAGTTAGGGTACGAAGCTTTTCTCTCGAGGTCATAGAGTCAACTTAATAATCTGGAGCGAAAGGTCCCATGCGTTTGACCGCGACGGAACGCCGAGGCATTGACGCGAACGTCGGCAGCCCCATTTGGCGGCCCCGATGAGCCCATATCGAGACATTTCTGAACGTAGTTTTCGGTCCCCAGAAACAAACATACGGTCCTCATATCAAGATCAGCAATGAAATTAAAGAAATTCTTCATTAATCCTTTGCTCATGTGTAGTCATAAAATGATGTACTTTTATCCGCGTCTCTGAAAAAAAGTGCTGAGGTTGTCCGTGAAAAGCTTTTGTCCGGCAGAGCTCTTGTTCGGGATTCATGGATTCATCAGTGACGATATTTACATCGCCCCCACGGATTATAGTCACGTGACCTTGTAACTATTATATAGAGCGCTATTTCCACTGTGGTTACGTGGTGGCTCCAATCTGTTGTATGGTTACAGACGCCCGACCGGCGGACCGTTACGGACGCGTAAAGTGCGCAGGGCTCGCCCATAAATGCTATACACCAACTCATCTCTGTGACGTCACGGCGCGGTGGTGGCGCGTCGGTCGCACTTCCGGTCTGGGGCTGTGGGCAGAAGTCCCCATGCCAGACGTGTATTCCTGCGTTGTTTTGAAGGGAACCAGACAAAAAACTGCCTTCTCGTCGAAACGCCGGGACTGGGGCCGTGCCAAAAGAGTCGAGAAAGATTTGAAGGCCAGCTTTTACGTGCTGGGTTCGTCCGAGAATCTGGATATGTGCCGTGAAAAGGGAAAAGCAAACGCCGACGGACAACGATTGCTTGGGCGGGGAAGCACTTTGAGTTGAATTCACGGATACTTGTGGTCATCAGATTTATTTGTTTTATTCCAACATGGACGCCAGAAAACCATCAAGTTGTGCGGACCATCTGCGGACTACGTTCAGTGCGTCTGCAAGTTCAAACGGCCGCCTGATCGTTCGAACTGTCGTCTGCTCTTTCAAACGTTTCTGCTTGTCGTCTGCTCTCTTAGACGACGCCGGCCTGTAGATTAAATGTTGGCCCGGTACTTTCTATAC
The DNA here is from genome assembly GCF_016920785.2 of Ixodes scapularis. Taxonomy (NCBI): domain Eukaryota; kingdom Metazoa; phylum Arthropoda; class Arachnida; order Ixodida; family Ixodidae; genus Ixodes; species Ixodes scapularis. Next base: position 73,511,095 of record NW_024609837.1, read on the forward strand.
GAAGTAAGTGCAGGTCTCAAAAGACTTCAGTTTGAAGGTTGGTAAGCAGGCTCGATGTAAACAGTAAATACAAGGAGATGTTGATCATTGTTGCGAGTGGCGGTCACTGACTTGCTATGCCTAATTGACTTGGTCCGATTCTGCTTGCGATTTTCAGAATCGACGTCGACTATCTCAACTACGGTTCAAGCTTTTGCAGCCCGAGCGGCGTCGCGACTGAAAATTGCGAACGAAATCTCATCATGCGAATCAGGTTTTAGCGTGCATACTGCGGCGTTCACGCGGAATGAATCGCCACATGTCACATTATTCACGCGAAGTTTCGCGGTGTAGCGAGCCTCGGTAATTTCCCTGACGCCGCTCAAGCAGTCAGACATCGCCAGGAAGACGTAGAATCAACAATTCGAATGCGAAAAAGAGCAGGGGGACTAACACCGACGCCGACAACATCGCATTCCAAAGGTTTGTTTACGGGCGACGGCGAACTTCTTGCCCACACCCCCATCGCGCATGCGCGGCGCCGGTGGCGTCCGCTAGGGGCGCTCCGGTTTGTTTGTAAACATGAGTTGGTGTATAGCAAAGCTAGCTATGTTGTGAAACGACACAACGCTCGTTTTGATGAAACCGTCGATGGAACAGCGCAGTGTCGACGAGACGATTTTGTCGATGAAGCATCCTCCAACAAACTGATTGCCATAGCGGATCCAACACGTCGATAAAACCCATTTTCCGGATTGCTAGTTGGAGGGGTTATTAATCATATGATATACGTAATACCGAGGCAAGAGAGAGCGGGTGAACTAATGAAGGAATGCCCCCAATAAACAAGAGCTCACGCGTTGAAAGCATCCGCCACAGTAAATATATTCAAACCAACATGTCCGAAAAAAAAAAAAAAAAGTACATTGGAAAGTGGTTACCATTTTACAGCGATAGCTCTTCGAATCTCTAAAACCCGCGAACGGTTCCACTTGCCTTCACTACAAAAACAGATCTCAGCTTAATATTTGAATGATTAACTGCCGTAAAATACCAACCTTTGAAAGGAAAGACTAATCGAAAATTATTCATTCAGTTATTAGCGCACCCTTCCCGCGGATATTTATTTGTTCTATTCATTTATAAAATGCCTACAGTGTGCAGACGGCATTATTTTAGGGATGAATTTTGCGTATAAACTATCAAATTGTCACAGATAGAGAAACACAGCGTCCGACTACATAAAAGTCCAGTTGTCAAATTGCAAAAAAAAAAAAAAAAAAAAAAAAAAAAACAGGAATAATAAAAAGGAACACGATGCATCAAGAGCACAGCACTCAAATGTCACGCCAATATGGCACTATACAGGTATCACTGGTGACCGGTATTCTCGGAAATCACTCCAATCACGAATTAATTTTTCGGGAAAAAGAACAAATAGAAGATTATTCAAACAATTACAATCTGTTTCTAAAAGTGGTAGCTTACGTTAAAAGTACTTACGCTACTTTCGCGAGCACTCTGCTCGTGAAATAGATGCGGGTGGCTTCCAGCTTTTCTCCTGCACTTCAAAATACTACTACAACACCAAAATAAATTTCCGCGCGAATGCTGCACGTGCCCGAAGCTTGTCCTTAAACAGCGAAGGCTACCGGCACGAAAGTGCAGCCTTCAGAGGTATTTTCGCGGAATGACCGCTTGCGCTAGAAATTTCTGTTTCAAAGGGAGGATTTCGCGCTAGCCCGCGCGTGTCGCTGACTGGTTGGAGCTAGGAGCACGAGGAGCGCAAGCTCATTCTGCAGAACGTGCTATGAACACCAGGAATACTTCATCTCAACTCAGCATGGACCATTGGTCCATGCATGTTGGTCACACGTGCTAAAAGCTCGAGCTAATTGTTTTGGATGACGCCTCGGCGGGCACACGAGCGCTCGCGGGTGCACAAGCACTGAAACAGCATCTGCGGTTGATTCGGAGGTGAAACTAAGTATAGCGCGTGATGCACGTTAACGACCTCAGGTTAGCCGTCGTGCTGCACTAGCTACGCGTGTCTCATGTACAGCGTGAACCAGTGTCGCAAATCTTGAAAGGCAGACCGACTTCACGCCGAATAATCTCTCACGAACAGTTTGACCTTTGAATCGAGTGTACACCAACTCATTGCGTGTAAACAAGCACGCGTTTGCACACAAGAGCTCCGCGCACGACGCGCTGCATGTACCCATTTTCCGAAGTATGAAGCGTTCGGCCATGCTCCGTTCAACAGGCTGCACCACCGCCTAAGCGCGACGTCATAGATTTGGTGTAGGTGGGACTCTTGTTTAATTAACGATTCACTATGGCACATCGACTGTAATTTCGCCCTCATTTGCTTTGAAATAATGTTTTCATCCGAAATACTATCTATAGATTACGAATGACGAGTCACTGATCATTTATACGCCAGGCGAGCACGGGATGGCGGCCCCTCTCATTGGAAATGCACCGGTGATTTTGGCACGGGTGTTTATTTCAAATTTATAATATAAGCACTCCTGACCTGTCCTATCAAAAAGATGTTTGCTTTTTTTGGCAGCAATGACAGCAGGGTTGCACAGAAGCATATATGCATTTAAGCACGTCCCTTATTATAGGGAAAATTTAATCGAGAAAAGTAATTAAGGTAAATTAACGTAAGATTCTTTTGTATAAAAATAAAAATAGAAACTTCTGCCATATAAGTGCACACGTCAGTACTTAGATGATTGTGTTGTTACCCATGCAGCGCGCGAGAAAGACCTTCTTGAGAAAAAATGTGAAACAGATACTTTAGAAATATATTAATTAATTCATTTATGTATTTTCTGTGTTCACAAACATAACAAATAAATTATCGTTGTCCTATATATTTATGCATAATTGCGCATGGAATACCTACTATCAATGACACATTCATAGTGTCACTAAATCTTAGTTCTGTGGAGATGCCAAAACGGTATTCGGTCATATATTCCGAAACCGTTCGTAAAATCAAGAACAGAATTTAAAAAAAAAAAAAAAAAATAATGGCAGCGCTGCTTTTCCTAGGCCCCATCGTTCGCGAGGCATCCGTTCTAAAGTTCCGGGAAGCTTGCTCGTGGGCAAAACGATCGTGTTGCTTTCAAGGTTGGAGGTTTCGCGCGCAGAAAGTGATGTCAGGCGATAACAGGCCGGAAATTGATTGTAGAGGTGAGCTCTTATTTCGCTCATCTCTAAGTTGACAATGCGGTGAAGCTAAGCGTTAGCCAACCATTCAGTGGCCTGACTCCTATCGCTTGATTTCGCTCGCCGCGCGTGTGTATGCGGAGAAGGGGTGATCACGTGGTGCGAGACTGACAGTCAAACGGTCTAACAAGCACGTAGTTTCCACCGCGCTGTCAGCTTACGGGGGATAAAGTCCCCGATCCATGACTAAAGGCTTTGTGTGGCAACCGAGGACAGCGTGTGCTTCCGAAGGCGGTAATCCAGGGAATCCGGACTCAACGGGCGCCTCGCTCGTTCCTTGCGCACCTTGCACCCAGCTTGCACTAATGCTCCATACAAAAAACAAAAAAAAAATATTAACGAACTTTAGTGTCCGCAGCATGCCCATTCCACACTATCTTTTTTGTGTTTATTGATTTGTTTTTTCGAGTTTTTTTTTTAAGTTTTTTCGTGAAAATATTTGCTTCGTAAAAGAGCTGGTTGGTCGGTGCTGGTTTGTTGTCGATTCGGTAACTAACAAACACAGGAGACCAAATTAAAGTTCACAATCTTTCCACATCATGACTTTCAGCTGGCTGGATTGGTACCAAGACCAAGCTTATAAGTAAATTTGGCTGTCTCTAAAAGACAGATTTATTTATCTTCTAAATTCCTCTAAATTTATTTACTCTCTAATTTCCTCTGGGTCCTCTAAATTTCCGCTTGCGACACTTCCCTCACTTCCGAAGCACTTCGATGGTGAAAAATTTTTTTGTGAATCGGATTTCTTTAGCTCACGGATGCAGCAGGCTATGCTTTTCGGGACGCGCTGACCCACGTCTTCTGTACAGCCCATTTAGGGCATTCGGACGGCACTCCAATGCGTGCTTAGAGTGCCATCGGACGTGGGCACTTGAACGCTTGGCAAGAGTACCACGGCACTCTAGACACAGGCTTTTTCAAAGGCCATGCTAGATGGAGGAAGCTACCGCTAGTTACAGAACATACAGACATTTTCGCTCATTCATTTTAACTGAGCTTCTGTCGTCCGTGTTTCGTACCTCGGGGACATTGAACATAAGAAGCTTAGCATACTTTTTAACATATCGTAGGGCGACATAGAGCAGTCTACGTTCTTCCCAAAATAATTGAGCTATCGCTTGCTGTGTAGAATCAACTGAACGTAAGGTGAACCCGTCAATGGCAGTTTAAATGTGGCTCTGTTGGACAGCGAAATACGACTTCTGTAATACACACTAATGTATCTATATTTAAAGCCAGTGAGATCCGTACCACAAATATCGATATCCGGAATGCTACACGGTGCTTCCGCTGTACATTAGGAACTGTTCGATGAACAGCGGAAAAGAGCAGCGATCTTGAATGTTCCCTTATATCGAAGATCTTCCTGTCAAGGGAGCTTCGGAGAGCGAGGTTAAAACAGTTAAAGGATGTAGCAAACTGTGTAGAGTTAAAGGTTTAACCCCTCAGAGCTTTTCTTGAACAGAGCAGAAGACTGATCGACCCCCGCGCTTCGGAAAGTAAAATGTAAATATTGGAAAAAAAGGTAGTAGTCAAGCCAAGTTTATTTAATGACTCAAAACAAAGACCGCATAACAAGTTTGGAAATCATCGCTAACAACTTTTCCAAACGCTCTGGCTCCGTCGTTTATTTTCTCCACGGCGGTGAAAATAAGGGAGCCCCTAGTGTCACGTACCATAAACCTGGCTTGCCGCCATGTATAGGTTTTTTTAACCTATACATGGCTTCGAAATGAACGCCGTGTTAAGGGCGACGCTTTATGAAATGGTCGTCACGTGGCGTATGCAATAGACCGCGCGAAGCCGACCTCTTCTGTCACGGAGGGAGGTTTTCCTCTTTGCTTGCTTTTAATGCGAATGTGGAAAAAATACTTTTTTTATACATATAGCTGTTCCTACGATCAGTGAGGTCGGGCTCAGCAGTAACTTGAAACGACCCCCCAAAAATATAACAATGCCCCAAAAACATCCCTGGGCTACATAACAACCCTAGGCACTTATGTAACGAAACATAATCGCACACGCGCGTCAGCATCCGCTCATACACCCGTTTACACACTGATCTATATGTTTATTGTTTAATATATCTGTGTAGCAAAAACATTAATTGCCTATTGCTTGGATAAAGGAGTGTCCCCCGCTGCAATGATCTTCCTGCCGCAGGTAATAATTAAGTTAATAAATACTGAAATATAAACCCGTCAAGGCAGGCTGTACCAACTCATTTATTAAAACATCCTTGCCCATCTCCCCCCCCCCCAAAAAAAAAAAGAAGAAAAAAAAAAGAAAAAAAGAAAAGCGGATAGGAAAAAAAGGTTTCCCCGAGAAAACGAAAAAAATACCTGCGCCGAATAGCGTCGAACTTGCGCCGAACCCATAGCGGCGCCATCTATCGACAGCCCGTGATATCGCGAGGAGAAACTAACTCTCGTTACAGTTACTCTCGAGGTCGAGGGAGGGTTAAGGGAGAGTATCATCGAAAGAAGAGGTCGGGAAAGAGTAACTTCCATGCAGATAGAGTTAAAGGAGAGTAAGTTAGGGCACTTACTCTCCCTTGACACCTTTTTTTTTAGAGTGTAGCATACGTTAAGAGTATCCTGACCTTGATCTACGAGAAATATTCAGCAGGTGATGGCAGCCACGTGCCGAATTAAGGTAGTGTAAAAACGCGCGCTTGCGCTTTTATAATCTCGGAAGTGTAAACTTAGATATCCAAGTAATCGCGCTACAAACTCTCCTTACAAAGCAAAAGAAAAAATAGCTTTCGCGCTTCTCTGTCATCAGCACCGTTGTTATTTATATAAACAAAAATATGGTGTTCGCCTGTCTACACACGAGGAGGCCAATGGAGTCCCCATGAGTTGCTTTAAACGAAAGGGTTCCACTTATCATTGTAGCCACAGGCATCTCTGGAGTACCGGGGTTCGTTTTCAAGGTCCAGCAGGAGGTTGCTTCCTTCCGCAGCTGATGTCAGCTCACACACTCTGCTCGTCTTTTCTTTTCCTCTTCCGTTTCCCTTTTGTTCATGGCCCCTTGATATCAGCGCTCATTTTTTTCCTTACTCCTTATCTCGATTTGGGTTGCAATATAAAATGGGTATCAGTGTCTTGCCGAGAAGCGCAGCCTACAGTTCCAATTTCTTTGAGCTGGACCATGACCAACGTTACTAGAACCACTCAGTTGGGAAACTGCCATAGCGACAGCTCGGAAAGAGTGTCCCCGATCTGTCCTCGAGCACCGAGCTAATGGCGAACACAACGCCGCCAGTTCTCCCGCAGGGGCCACTCGAGGAACTGCACGTGACGTCTATTGTGGCTTTAATCGACCGTTTTGGCGCCGAAACAGATGCAGCGGAAGAGGTTACAGGGGTGCCAACCCCGTCTCCCCGGCGGACGCGCCGCGTCGTACTACCGAAGTTAAAATGCACCTAGCTCGGGACGCGCTACCTAAAAGCACCGCTGAGGCATGGTTGTATAAAAACATTATTAATTGCGCCGCCCAACCTTGCAAACTAAAGATTTTAAAAACATCACGTGCCTTTCATTTTGTACTAAACTCCAATAAATTTCATAAAAAAAATGTTTGTTCCGTTTGTTTTTTACGCAAAAACATGCTTTCTAAAAGCTCACGGTGACCCCAGTACAAACAAATGATAAAGAGTGTCGCTGTTGTCGCATTTAGCTCAGTCTCGGTGGACGCCAGCGGCCCAGGTGTCGACGGTGAGTTTCCCAACTGAGTGTTCTAGTAACGTTGACCATGACGAACGCTGAGGCTTGTATGAGCCATGTGCCATTGCGACCTAGCTCTGCAATGCGCGAAGTCTTAAGGTGAATTGGCGTGTTGCCTTGAAATTTGTTTGACCTGGCTCTCGTTGTAGCCACCGTCAAGGTGAAAATTCTAGGTTTATGAAAAGTATTGCGGGTGTTTTTGTTTGGAAGTCTGGACACATCAGAAAGGGGCGTTGTTATGAAAGGCGTGGCTCCTTCAAACGTTCTCCTTTAATGAGGCAAGAAAGAACAAGTACGAAAAAAGTGGACGACGTGACATATTCGAGTAGATACGGGGGACCTTCCGGAGAGTATTTTGCTTGTATATTGACGACGGGCTTCGATGACGAACTTTTTGCGTTTGTTGGACACTTACACTTTAAAATGGCTGAGCGGAAATCTATTTTTGATTGTGCGGCGTTAAACAAGATAGTGAATACGAGCCCGTGTTACCGCGCTGGTATCTCTGAAAGTCGTAAAGTAGTCGTGAGCCAAATAAACTATATTATAATATATTACTTTTAGTCCAAAGTCCGATGCATAGTGTTTTCTTTTTATCCACTCGACAACGTGTGAACTTAAAATAATTCGTTAACTGTAGTTGTACCGCATGCTTTGTTTGTACAAAAATGTTCTGACAAAGCGTCCGCGGTCGAATAGTGCACGCGTGCTTAAGAGGCTACGAGGTGCAGTGGGTTCCTTCTTTATCCAGGTGAACAGATAAAATACTCAGCTCCGTTGTCCTTAACTTAATTGTTTACCTCCGAAGAGCCATCTACCAGAACCCTACATCAATAGCGCGGCAAAGATAAAGCAGCTTCTCCCCAACTCTGTAAATTTAACGCGAAGCACACACACGATTTCATGGGAATGAAGTTCAATTATTTTAGATGGCTCGCTCGCTCTTTATATTTCTAATTACTCTCTCGCTCACATCTTTGTAACCAATTGTTCTTATTTGGCACTTAGCAGAAGGGTTTTCTTTGCCATCTGGCACTTACTCCTTTGTGCGGGTGCGTATACAAGTGCAAGCCTTCCAAACAGAAGTTTGTACGCGCGTTGCATGGACGCGCGTACAAACTTGCGTTGCATGGAATATTAGCGCCGTGAGGCGCCAATATTCCACTACTGTTGTCCTGTCCGCCTAATCAATCGATGGATAAATAGATCAATAAGAAGATCAATCATTTTAATTATTCCTTGCTAGCAATCAGTTAAAATACTTTATTGAGTACCCTCCATACCGGATTCAACAAAAGCGATGGTTTCAACACTCTATAAACTGCACGAGCTTCACTCTTTACGAATTGTACACCGACAATATTACCACCAATCGCATTGAATTACCTTTGTTTTCAATTCCAATTTTTTTTCACCTTCACATAGCGTAGTACTTATTTTCTTCTTAACACTTATAGCGCAGTTGTTTGGACGGAGACGAGAGGATGAACGATTCGTTAAGTAGTGAGTGGGGCGTGCCTCATACAGTCTACCCGGTGTTTCCCGACAAGATCCATACTCGGATTTGCTATCAGAATTCGTAGCGCGTGGCGTCGCAAAACGAAAGAACAGCCTGTAATCAAGTTGTCTTCAAGTCGACGCAGAAACAAAAATCCTTTTCTCTCAAGTTCTCGCGACTTCAACCGACGCTCCAAAACAAAACTCCCGAGTTTGGGACGTGACACTTCTTTTTTCTTTTTCCGTGCCTTCTGCCGTCTCATTCACCAGATGAATCTCGCTGATCTTTCGCGCCCCGGTGCGTACACCTAATCAATCGTAACTTTTTTTATTCGATTATTTTTATGAGAATAAGGCTCCGTCGACTAGGCTGGCTCGAATACGCATGTTAGAGGGAGGGAGAGGCGACGAAAAAGGCACGTATGGCGCAGACGGTCGACTTAACTCGCGTTTCCACGCGTCGCAAGCGACGAGCTTTGTTTCGCTCGATGGCACTTTGATGAGTTTCTCGTTGCCATGCGCGAGCTGTCGAGACAAGATTTTGGAAGCACCTGCCCAACTTGCACGGATCGCCGCTGCGATAGTCGTTTTTTGCGGACGATGAAATGGGTGCTAGTTCTGAGCAAGCACTTTGAAGAACGCAATTGAGTATAAAGCCCCACAAACACCACCTACGTCGTTTTTATGTAGTAAAAAAGTTTGGTATTCAGATCAATGAATCGTTCTGTTCGACTGCAGCGGAAGGTACGAAAGTCGCCGGAACACAATAATTGGCTGCGCCTTATTCTAACCTTTTTTTTTTTTTTAGAGCGCGGCTCTTAGGCGCTTGTTTTCGAGTTGAGTGGCGTCGCCGTCGGCGTCGGCGTAATCGCGCGTTGCATTATGGGACGTTTTCCATAATGACGTTACACGTGACGCCAAGTATGACTTCAGGAGCGTAACGTTTTTCCGCTAAATTTTGCGGGAAATGTTTCCGCTAAATTTGGCGCGAACATTTTACTCTCGCGACGTCACACGTGACGCGAAGTGTGACGTCACGTGAATGAATGTGACGTCACGTGAAATTTAGCGGAAAACATTTTCCGCTAAAAGTAGCGGAAAATTTCCCCGCTAAATTTAGCGAGGAAATTGATGTCACGTGGACCTTAACACCAATTCAGTTCCCCGTTATATTTAGCGGGGAAATTTTCGCTAAATTTTCCGTTAAATTTAGCGGGAAAGTGTTGGTAAATTTTCAGCTAAATTTAGCGAAAATATTTATCTGCCAGATTGCGTGGTCAAATTTTCGCTAAATTTAGTGGGAATTTCACCGAAAGTTTCCCAGTGAGATAGGAGCAGGAGAGGAGGAGGGGAGGGTACGGAGGGGGCGGAGGGGCATACCCTCCCCTCCGTACCCTCCCTTCCTCCGCCTCAACTGCTCCGCTCTAATTGTACATCTCAGAGAATTGTAAACTTATTTCATTTTTTTATTTTTTTTTATTGGTTTGGTATGTGCATGTGATTATAACAAGACGATAGGCAAAAAAAAATAATGTTTTCTTTTTATAGTAAATATTCCAAACCTTATTACACTTGTGGCTCAATTTTCGTATGTGCTAATGCTTTGATTTATGTGACATTGCGCACAATGAGCGCCATAAAAAGAACTCTCCTGTTCTTTTTTTCCTTTTTCGTGCACCGAGCGTTAGTGGCTACATAACCAACCGCTTAAAAGGGCTCTATCATATAAATATATGATTTAAGCAAGTTGCATGCAAGTAGTCCCTAGTGAAACCTCGTGTGTCAATGAAATCATCGCCAACTCGAGTGATCTCGTTTTGTGGCCAACAGTGCATATTTAGTAGAGGGCCGGTAAAACGGTTTAAATCTCTTCGGGTGCAGGTGAGGTACCGTGTTGTACAACCCAAATGTCTTGCTCGGAGCGGATCGTGAATGCCCTCACTCGAACTCGTAAAGCCATTTGCCAAACTGTTTTAAGTCACAGGACAAATTAGAAAATCAGTGACGAATTGACAAGTACATAGTCATTAAAAGAATGGGGTTGCTGGGTGGTTGCTGCCAGGAATGTCTCTTCAACCTAACCCGGATCGTGACTGGCGCTACGCTTTTCCGGAGCCAATCGGGTGCAGAGAGGTTCCCACGTGACCGTCCGGCTGAGCGCAGCGCCTCGCGGAGCGCGAAGTCAGGTTACGCGCTTTCAGCATTTCATTGACTGGGATGACTCGTGGGGTCAACCGAGATTCATTGTAGGATAAAACTGTGTATAGTTTAAGAACGTTGATCCTCCTGATGACGGAATCGAATATACATTGTATCGGTTCAGACTTTCTTTAGCATTTTTAGGCAAAGCCCGACGGCCTCTTTATTAACTCCGGAAGACCGTTTTCATTACGTGTTTACGATTAGAAATTTCCAAGTCAGCAGTTCTAAGAACGTGGGCATTTTTTATTCTAGAATTTTAGTTCTCGAAAAGAAGGTTTTCCCCGGATAAGTATCGTTCAGCTGGTGAACTGTTTCACCGGTACGACTAGCTGTGTTTGTTATTGCTTGTTGATTAGTCCTTGTGTCCGTCACTGATGCGCCTTTTGAAATTACGCATTTGCAATGAGAAGTGTTTCAACAACGTCGATGAACTAAAAACACAAAATCGAGATACAACCGGCGTGAGCTTTCGCTTTAAAAACTCGAAACTGTACCGAACATTTTTCCGGCATTAATTTCTAGCTTGCTTTACTTACCGCCATGTTGTGTGTGTGTGTGTGTGTGTGTGAGTGTGAGTGTATGTGTGTGTGCGTAAGTGTGCGTGTGCGTGTGCGTGCGTGTGTGCGTGTGCGTGAGTGTCTGTGTGTGTGTCTGTGTGTGTGTTTATTTTTACGCATATTCGTCCTTCAACCACTACGTTCGCGAGGATTTAATTCCCTAACCTCGGCGAAACGCATCATTACGTAGTGGCCAAAACATATAACTCTGATGGGGTTACCACACCTTGAATGTTTGTCAGTACTCACCGTCAGTGTGTTTATAACCTCTACATATCTTCCGACTCTTCCACTTTTTCGACTAAACATTAATGCCATTTTTTCCCGCCTTTTCAAAGTTTATCGCGCTTTCTTGTTTTAAAAACAATGTGCGTGTCTGCGCCGTTAGTCATCGCCTTTCTAAGGCAAGCTATTTATCGGGGGCTGGTGAAGTATTCGGCGTGAGTTAAATATTTCGAAGCTTCCGACCGGCTTCCTCGTGAGGCCATCGATACGATGCTGAAAAGCCAGAGTTAAAAAGCAAGCACCACACAAAACAGTCCTTGTTCTTATGCACGTGGAAGTGATGGAAGGCTGGCAAAAAAAAAACATTCAGTTCCGGAAGCTTGCTTCCGGTGAAAGAATAAAAAAAAAATAGGGTATTTTGAATAATTGAGCGGCCCAGCTTAAAATGACCCTTCATCTATCCAAGGTCTAGGTGGATCGTCCTTCTTGCGCTCTTCTTTCAATTACTTATCTTGTCTTTATTCGTGCTTCTGTCTTTGCTCTGGTCTTCCCCCATTTTGCCTCAAAATTCTCCTCCCTACTTTTTGTCCTTAGGAAGCTTTTTCGTTGTTCTCTCACTTGTGACAATACCCAGCTATTTCCGCTTTTTTTTTTTCCTGGGCCATTTTTCAGTTCACCTCCCAGTGTTGTTTGTTGCTCTCGTCTTCCCAATCTCCCCATTTCCCTTTTGTTCCTAGATGTCAGGATCATTATCCCACCGACTTTTTTTTTTTTCTGTCCAGTCATCTTAGTGTTTGTTAATTCCGGTCCTCTTTTGATGAACACTTTGCTCTTTGCATTGCCTTTCTTGTTCTTGGTTGCGTTTCTCATCGTCTTTTCTAAATCACTGCAGAAAACTTGTATTCTTTATTTCCGAAACCCCTGCGTGTTTTTAACGCATTACTTCCTTCATTTAAGGACACATGCAAAGGAAAGAAACATTTTTTTGGACAGCTTAGATGGAAAAAGGATGTCATAAAACAATTTTACAACAAAGAAAAAAAATTTTTAGAGCTATATTTACGGCGCTATACGAATTTTTAGTTGGCACTCGCGGGAGCCGCCGGTGGTCACGTGGTAGGCCCGCGCTCCGCCGCGCTGCTTCGCCGCTGCACGCTGAGCGTTCTGCGAACGTCGCTTCAACGCGTTTCTCCACGCCGCCGTCGCCGCCGCCGCCGTCGTCTGACCGGCGCACAGGTCTATCACGTCTGCTTGCGCTTTTTCAGGAGTTTCTTTTGAGCTCTAAAAGTTACTTATTCATCTAAGTTTTTTGTTATACTTCAAACAAAGATGAATAAGTTACTTTGAGAGGCCATAAGAAGCTTCCGAAAGAGCGCAAGCACCACGTGACAATTATGAGCCCGTCACGTGATATACAAGGGCCACTTTTCCGCGGCGCCCGCCGACGCCAACTACAAATTCGTATAGCGCAGTAAATATAGCTCTAAAATGTTTTTTCTTGGTTTTAAAATTGTTTTATGGTATTCTTTTTCTTTTTAAGCTGTTTTAAAAAAATGTTTTTTTTCCTTTGCATGTCTCCTTTAATGAAGCTGTATTTGTTGTGCTTTGTCCACATGACATCAGTACGGTTATTCGGCAAACTTTTTACCATTCTCTAGTGAGATAATCGAATATCGTGTCTTATAGTTTCGGTTTCGAAATTTGCATGGTTTAAATTATAATCAAGATGTTGTGAAACGTTTTTCGAAATTATCAGCTACATGTCTAGCTGGAAACCTAGTCCTTTATTATATATCTCACGATCGTTCGTTTTATTGTTTAGTTTGATCTGCTAGTGTAAGAAATGTAATTTCGGCTTCCCGAAGAGCATTCCCCCTCAGTCCTACGAACACGTCACTGTACGTAACCAGTGAGAAATGTTTGTAGTCTGCAAGATGGTGACGTTGACCGGACTTGATGGGAAATGCCAGAGCGTCAGATATCGCTCCAACGCACGCACGTAAACGGATCACATCTGAAGTCTGATATTATGCTCAGATAAGTGTGGTGGCCAACCTCATTGAACACTAGCTTTACCTATTATACCGCCGCCGGCGTTCATGTACTGAGCCGTACGCCGACACCATATGTCGCTTGTACAAAGGAGCTTGCGTCAATTGTTTGAAACTTGGATCAGTCTAGCCGGGTCGCAATACGCTGGTCAAATGACAAGGCGCAAATATGTTCTAGCTTCGACGAGAAAAGTCCTATTCGCCCTCAGAAAAAGGACGATAATGTCGGAAATATTTTTAAAAACCTTGTAACCACAAGACCGGTTATGGGTTAACAATAACGTCATGGAACTACACCCGCAAAACTAAACGCCCCGAAACGGATATGCTGATAATCGATAGGTCACGCACGCGTTCCCTCCTTGCTGCTGACTTGGCAAATTTCTATGTTTAAATGCTCTTGGGTTAATCATATTTTATTGCTTCACTTTATGTTTTATTCGTATTCTAATCCAGCATTCCACAACCACAGTTGGCAACAAAGACAAGCCGTGGCGTGGCGAGCAGCATAATTACGATGGCTACCAAACGATGGAAAATCCGGATGTCTTTGAAACCGCAACTGTATTGTAAACACGGGATGTAGTGGCATACAACTAATACAAGAGAATGAACCGCGAACGCTTTTTTTTTACTTTTTAATATTATGTCAAGTTGAATTTCTGTTAAATTTTTTACATAGGTACCGTGACTTTTAGCGCCAGAACGTTAAGGAGCTCATGTGGCAGAAAAGCCGGCATCGGCGTCGGTGGGACGGAAAAATCCTCATCGGTCGATAGGGTCGTGACGTCACAGTCACATGACCGCGCGGGGGAATTTCATACAATCCCCAACGCTCACGTGAAACGTGACGTCACGCGTGAAATTAAGGTGATTAAAGCATTACATCTAATGAGTATTAAAGGTGGCTGCATGTCTCAAAATATTTCACTTTATAAAGTAGTTCATTTGACCTAAAAAAAAAATTTGAACAATTTTAGGCGAGATTTGAACAGATGACCCCTCGGTTGCAAGCTGACTAGGGTACGCAGACACGGTGCACGGCTTGGGAAACAAAGGGAGTTGATATGTGTAGCTCCAGCGTTTTTTGTATCTGCTGCCGTAGATACAGCAGCAGCCAATGTCTCCTTCTTAGTTATTTTTTGTCAGTTATTAAAAAAAGGTCGTTTCAGACCGTAAAAAAGGAAGATTTTTAACACGGTTTATAAACTGCAGACACAATATTTCGCCATATTATTTAGGAATGAACGTCTGTGTGGTTTAATAAATATACCAAAATAAAGATTCGGCAGATATTTTGAATGCTTATCGTCTCTAGTCTTCCACTCCCCCCCCCCCCCCCCCCCCTTCTGGCTCTGTCTTTGCACAGTAAATTCTTACATCGTATTCCTCTTTTTCAAACCACTTTTATGCTTTTACTTGTCAGATATTCAATTACTTGCCCTCATCAAGGCTAGTATGCCTTTTTATGCAAAGATGACGATTGCCTGCGATTTATCTTTCTTAATTGTATTACTACTCACATGTCCTAAACACATGTTATAGACAAAGGACCAACGTGAGAAAAAACAAACGATTACTACTACCTCCCTAACTACTTCCAAATACTTCAGTTCTCTAAATTTTTGCTAGCGTGTCACTCCTCATATGTATTTTGTGCAAATGTATTTTACGGTATTATAAAAAAAGAACGCATCATTTTCCCAGCCATTTGGTGCTCTTCACATTAACGCTATTCTTAGTAAACTGGGTGCTCACTCTGATATTATATTCCTAACAAGCGTGTTGGTACGATGTACTAGATAAGAGAAAGTATAAATCAGAGAGAGGACGAAATGTACTCGTCTGTGTTTCGTCCTCTCTCTGTTTTATACTTTCTGTTATCTAGTATCACTCTGATATGATTTGCCTTTTTTTCGATAACCTGTTTCGCAAAAATATTTGAATAATTTACTCACCATGCTGTTTGATTTAAATTCACTGAATATATTCATTTATCAGCGCATTTATTTAATCCTTATTATATTCTATATTTTACTGTGGTCCAGACTTGTTATCAAGTAATCAAGCATTTATTATATGCTTGGTTCAATTTTCACCTTCACTTGTAGCTATTTTTTATTGCTAAAAGGAACAGCCCTTTCATGGTTGAAGAAACCCCGAGACTGCGGGTAAACGATACAACACTAAAAAGTCTCTACAATGTGCAATGTACACCAGCTCGTTTGCGCCCTTACTTTTTGTTCATCAGCCCTCTCACATTTTATTTTTCCTATAAACGTGTCTGAACTTTTCATCTATAACCAGGCACTTTCTTCGTATACAGTTCGACTTATTCCCTTTCCACCCTTCGATTCCAATACGTCGTTGTTCACGCCTTTCATGCATTTTGGCGAGCTTGTTGACGTAGTTACTAAGATAATGTAAGTTAAACAAAAAGGGGGGAACGAGGACGCACATGAAAAAGCTTCCATTTTACAACAGCATTTTGGCTTTTTTTTTTAAACTCTTTTGGCCCTATTTCTCTTTCTTATCTTCCCAACTGTCGCTTTTTGTCCTTATTCCCTAAACTTCTGAACCCATCGCGTGAGTGCCTGTTAGCTGCAGATCTTTGAAACGGCTGCTCCGGAGGGTGGATTGCACTCTGTATAGCGGTAGATAACTCATCATCGAAGAAACTTTTAAAAATGTTCCATAATATTTTCTTCACTTGCTATGACCTTACAAGCAAACACCGATGCGAAGAGGAACAGTCTTCGTGTCACGCCATTCAGCACTTCATTTACGTGCACCTGTTTTCTAAGAAAACAAACTACCGCACATTACACTGAGCTTCTACCGAGCTATAAGAACAGCAAAATTTCAAAAGGGGAGGCCGCTTCGAAACTGATCGTGGACACTCCTGCTGATCTTCTTTGGCCCCTATTTGGGGCTAAATTAGGGGGCAAAAGAATCAGCTAACAATCTAACACGGTACAAAAAGAAAAACGCATTCGTATGTCGATTCTCGGTATTATGTTTAAAGGATCCGCTAGTTCATATTTGTCAACGTATTTTGATTCCATTGATCAAAGGAGCTGACATTCAATTTTCGTCGCAAATTTCTAATTTCGACTCCGCGGCTTTTCGAGTTGTGCACTGCGCTGGCTGTGGTGTCTGGCTTATGGCGTTCTATGCTTTCTCCACTATATCTTAAATAAGTTTTTGTACGTACTTTGGGCGAAATATTTTGGTGTTTTTTTCTCGTTTACATTTGGGGAATTTATATTCCGGGAAGGCCTAAAGAGAGGGAGTGTGAGAGACGCCTGCAGATTTAAAAGTTGTCTTGGCTTGTCTTCGAAAAGAAGGTTTTGTCTTTTATTCTGTATTGCATTTAGCTCTGGATTCGAACTTGGCGGAGCAAGAAAGGCCTGCGGCTTAGATTCTCTTCCCCCTTTTTTTTCCCCTCTTCTCGCTAATATGGAGTGTAAGCGTCTTTGAAAAATCGGTTCCCGCTATTTAAAAAAAAAAAAGATAATTTTTTTTAGAGATTTGTTTTTATATATAGTTTACTGGCGGAAAGGGCCGTACGAAACGCATTTGACTCTACTAAAACGTATCCCTCTAATGTGTGTAGACAACTTGTAGCCTTTGTTGTTGCGCATTAGAATGCCCCTTTTTTTTAGAGAGAGAGGGGAGGGGGGGGGGTTGAACATTTATGCCCAGCAAAATGTGCGTTTTCAAGTTAGGCAGGTTTGTTTCTTTTTCAGGATCATCTGGTAAGCTAGTTAATTCATCATCATGTGGAATAGACCCCTTCCGAAATTCAGTCTAGCCACTTTGATCACCGTCTTCATCGGAAAAATGGCATATGTGCCGTAGTAATGGCGGCCTTCTGTTTACTGATGAACGAAGAAGTTGAAGATGCCCCTTAGCAGATAATTCGAGGCTTATACATTTGTGACGTTAGCACGATGCGAAGCAGGAATGGGAAGCAAGATTTGCGTAAGCGTTCGTTTCTAGCTCGGGCCCAGTCAATCTGTTGGTAGCATCAAGGTGCTCCAAAGCCCCTTGATTTGTAGAACTTTATCAAGGCGTGTACGTGGGTTGACGCTTCGTTCTGACTGGTTGCAGATTTGTTTCTGTCGTCACTGAAAGAGATTGAGAATGAAATGTACTGTGAAGCGCACACTGTCGTGTGCCGTTGACTTGCCAAAGTGACGGTGCCCGATAAAATACGGCAGACTCCATTTTCATTGCCGCCATTAGTACGGAAAAATTTAAACTGCCATTATAGCCACCAGATGTCACTGAATTTCGGGAAGGGTCTATTAAGAGCGCAAATACGAGAAGGAAGGATAGACGAGCGTTATAGGATAAAGCACTAACAACTGACCTTTAATGAGAAAGAGAAAAAAGAAAAAAAGAACCTAAGAATGCTTTTAAGACATGCATAATGAAAACCCGCAAAAACAAGGGCTATAGCTAGGGAACTCCCATAAACTGCCGAAAATGGCTTTGTAAGGATATTAAGCTTTAAGCTGCGCGCTTAAAACGATTACGTCCTGGGAAGACGTGCATTGAAACTTTGATAGAAAAAAAGAAAGAGGAAGTTTAACACTAAAATATTCACAGCGGCTAAGGATGCTTAATGATCGCAACTTAAAAAATAAAGTTTCTTTGGTGACAAGGCCACGGACGTCGGGCTTATGACGAACTCGAGAGCTCTACGAGGTACAGGTTATTCTGTCCAGTGGGGATGCCCACTTAAGCGCGACGTCCGTCGCCTTGTCACCAAAAGAACTTTATTTTTTAAGTCACGATCAATAGGGATCCTTAGCCGCCGTGAATAGTTTAGTGGTAAGCATCCTCTTTCTTTTTTCTATCGAAGTTTCAATACACCTCCTCCCAAGACGTAATCGTTTTCAAAACATATTTTGCGCGCGCAGCTTAAAGCTTGGTATCCCTAGCAATTCATTTTTAGGCAGTGTATGGAAGTACCCTAGCTATAGCACATGTTTTTGCGGGTTTTCATTAGGCATTTTTTTAAATAATTCTTAGGTTCTTTTCTCTCTTCCTCGTTTTTATTAAACGCCGGTTGTTAGTCAGCGCTCTATCGTTTTACCCTCGTCTATCCTTCCTTCTCGTATATGCGCTCTTAATACAACATGTTAATTTCTACGTTCGCTCCTGTTCTTGCTTTCTGAGGCTGACTCTTCATTGCCGGAGTTTTTTCTACGCTTGATGGTGTACGTTGGGCACAAATAAATATGAGGACTGAGCGTGTAAATAATGTTATTGTACGATCCTCCAGATGATTCGCCGTATCTTCAATTTAAAAGAAAAAGCTAGAAGAAAGCTTAAGTGTAGGTAGCAATACCCGCGCTACTTTGTCTGTGGTAGCAGAGAGTGTGAACTTGAAAACTGGATTTAGGACGAAATATAGGGGAGTAAAGAAAGAAGCTGATTAGATTTTAAATTTCGGGTGGACGGAGTTTTTTTTTTTTTTTTCCTTTGTGTATTCCTTTTGTTTTGTGTAATTCCTGGTTGTTGCAATTTAGTTTCGTAACGTTGGTATCTTTGTTGCTTTCATAACAATATGCAATTACACATTCTCTCGTAAATCCCCTAAAGTTGGTAAGCAGTCGTTCGTCTCTTCTTTCAGTCTGAAGAGTTGCTCGATGATAATTTTACTCACGTACAAGTATTATTACCTTGAACAAGGTAACCACAGAAAAAGTGAACACTAAGAGCGTTCTCACGCACTGGCGCGGACTAAGACTTCCCTCCTCCCCCCATACAGACACGAACACATACACACGCTAACGCACACACACACATAGGCATACCCATACTCACAGAAAAACAAAACCCAAACACACACACACATACGTCCACCCATATCCACAAACAGGTATACACGCAAGCACACACATGCACGCAGACGCAAACCTTTTTAATCAATAAATTGGACCAAGCGTTTTCATCCTTCATGATCGATTTAAAAAAGAAAAAAGAAAAGAAAAGTAAAAAAAGATGGTTGATTTTATCGCTGCTCTTGAGATCGGCAAGGTTTTACCAGAGACGCCTTTCAAGTTCGTTAAATCGATTCCACTTTCGCACAACACGCTTACTTTGGCTAATAATCCTATGGCTAGTCGGAGCTAGAACAAAAACTGGTTCTTGATCGATTTCTAACGCCTGGTTCATAATTGTTTTTTGCGTTCCTTGTTTATTTTCAAACTGTCTTTTCTCGTCCATCCCAGTTTCGCGTCGTCCCGATCCGGCTTGTTTGCCACGCAAACCAAATCTCCAGTATGACAGGAGTGGCTCGCGTTTTCAGGTTGCTGTTTTTTATTCACATCATTTTCCACGTCACTTCAATGTCTGATTTATGCAGCCGATTTAAAAATTTCGCTACCGGTTCGAAAAGGAAAAAAAGCCTCTAACGCCTTTTATCTTTGTATCTAATCTTATCACCCTCCTTTTATTAGCAGGAATGTTTCAGTTTACTGACAGCTTGTGATGCCCGGAGCTTTGTCAAACTTGTCCTAAAGGTTATATTAGCGATCAACTTTGCTGACCACCTTTAGTGATGATTTTTGCGGCCTGAATCTAAACTCGTTCGTTTTATTTGCTTTAATGTTCCTCTATACCATATTTTTTCTTCCAGTTACTTTTGCATTTTATAGCCTTTTAATTATCCTATATGCGCTATAAACCAGTTCAGCAAATTAGGCCAGGAAAACCTCTGTTTTAATTCTATCCGTCCGCTTTTCTAACAATATGTCTTACAAAGGGCATTGTTCTCAGACATCTTAAAACTTTTAAATTTTTTTCGCAATGGTTTAAACACTTTTACGTCACTTTTACGAACAGTTTTGATAAACGAGCGTGGTACTGTTGAAAATCGCTAGGATTGCGGAACATCGTATTGTTGAAATGATGTTGATACTGGACCGATGTCTTTAAAGCTTTATTCCGTTCGAGCGACAAGTACATACAATGGCCGATGACACGTCAAATAAGCAAAGTTAACCAATATTTTTTTTTAACGCTAGTGTTACCAGCTATCCGTAAAAAAAGAAGTGTCTGTGAGGGCTGAGTACTGCGAATAATTTCTTCTCTCACAAGAATGATTGTCATTTGTTCGCAAAAATAGTATAGTCTTTGTCGCGTTAGTAGCCGTTCGCCGCAAAGTATGTTCGTATTAGGTGAGTTGGCAGCTCACACTTCTGACCATTATCGCAAAAGATCTTCTGCATTCCCATTTTACAAACACAAACATCTTGCTGCGTAGCCAAGTTGGTGAATCCCAAACATAGGAAGTGTTGTGTTATGTACCGGCGCCAACGGCAGGTGGACTAAGCAGCCGATGCCGCGAGCCTCATGACAATCGCGTGCCAGCGAGAGCTCGGGCACTTGTTCCTGTAACAACAACCGCGATGGATGCGCCGTCCACACTGAAAAGCTGGCAGTAATGCTTGTACTTATCAATTGGCGACGAGTGACAGAAAGAAACCTGCGGCTTTGAGAAGATGGCGACTCACGACACCATGGAAGCGTTGTCGGGAAAGGGCTGGCCACCTTGGGTGGAGCGGCTCATCTACTACTTCGAGGCCAACGGCATCAGGGATAGCACCAAGAAACGGGCCGTTCTGCTAAATCTGTGTGGTCCCTCCACATTTGAAACGGTCAAGGCATTGGTGGCTCCCAGATCTCCAAATGAGTTGACTTTCGAGGAGATCGTAAATTTGCTCCAAGCACCTTTTGATCCCCGGCCGGCAGAGCTGTTCAGCCGTTGCAAGTTCCTACGGCGAGGTCAACAGCCCGAAGTGTCAGTGACCACTGACGTCGCTGCTCTTAAGAAACTTGCAGCAGACTGAAATTTTTGGAACGTTCAAGTGACTCCGACGAGTAGCACAGCTATCCCTCCCGTCTCAGCGACAGCTCCTGGGGCAGCCGACGGCACGGCCAGCATGGTCAAAACAACGGTTCCCAGTAACGCGGCGATGTTACCCTTAAGGCTCTGTTATACTCCGCCGTAACGCGTGCGCGTGTGCGGGCGCGTCACAGCGACATCGCTTTTGCGAAAGCCCGACGCTCTATACTCCGGCGTCGTGGCGTAACCGACGCGACCAGCGGCGTTCGACGCAACCTGACCGCCTCGACGCCAAAATGGTGCATGCCCTATTCCGCGCCGGCCGCGCCAGCGATGCCGGACCAGGATGCATCACGCACGGGCTTTCGGCAGCCCTTGCGCGGGAAGCGCGGCGAATACGAGCAATAGCAGACGACAGAAGCACCACTCCTTGTGGCGTCATGTTTGAAGAATCGGACTCGGTCGGTCGAGAAGCTGATCGAGGGAATTCGTCCTCACCCGTGTGTCTACGACACGAGGAACCTTGAGTACCGCAGACCGTGCGCTTGTCAAAGATGTACCGTATGTACATTGACCGCCTACGCTTGCGGCGCAGGCGGTGCACCAACAGTGCAAGCGCGAGTTTTCGTCGTGCAAGGTATGTCCACGCCATCGCTCGAACTTGGCGCTCAAGAAGCGCGAGAATTTTCGTTTGCTATTTGAAACAAAAAGGAACCGGAAGTGGCGCACTCTCACAGGAGACGTGCCCTTGTAGTCAGATTCTGCGCATGCGCCGCGCCGGCGGCCCACCGACATAAGTCGCGGGAGCCGCCAGGGCCGCCGGAGTATAAAGAGGACGAATTTTTGACGCGCGCGGTGTGACTGACGTGACGTAGCCGGCTTCGGCTAGCGTTCGCCTGCGCGCGGGTTACGTCGAAGTATAACAGAGCCTTTAGACATAATGTTGCGCGATCGTTTTGTTTGCGGTCTTCCAAATGAAAATCTCCAGCAGCGGCTATTTGCGGAGCTGGATCTTACGTTTCTCAAGGCGTTCGACATTGCTGTAGGAGCCGACAGAGCCAAGAACTACCAGCGGTAAATAAAATCAGATTTTTAAGAAAGAAACAAAGCGGAAAAAACGCGTCCGGCACATCGTCGCCAGGAGAAGACGACGCCATTGTCCACGTCCTACTATCGCTGCGAATAACTCCGCAGTCTTAGTTCTTGCAAGTTCCGGACATCACTGTGTCGGTACTGCAAAAAGACGGGACACATCGCAGAAGCTTGCTTCAAGAGAAAAAAAAAATAACGCTCAAAACTTTGTACAGGCACTCGAACCAACAGAGGAATCATGACCCCTTTACGGAACCATCAGGCACGCTGGATGACCTGTACGCCGCGGTATTACCGCAGCAGGAGCCGTCAGAGAAGGTTATGATAAGCCTGGAACTTCAGGGTGTTCCTCTCAGATATGAGGTGGACTCGGGAGTGGGCGTTTTCTTTGATCAGCGAATAAACGTTCCGAGCAGCGTGGCCAAGGAACCCAACGGAATTTACAGACGATAACATCGCTCTGCGTACCTGGTCTGGGGAAGGCGTCGAATCTCTGGGAACAATTCACGTCATGGTCCAGTTCAAGAAACTGAAAGTGAGCTTGCCCCTTTTTTTGATGAAGCGACCTGGATGAAACCTTCTTGGGCGGAATCACTTTGCGGCCCTGGAAATTGGCCTCAGCGGTAAGCCTAAGACTGGTAGAAAACGCGTCACTCAAGTTCCTACAAGCTCGCACTGTGCCATTCGCGCTCAAATCAGCGGGGAAAGCTGAGCTGCAACGTCTCGCTGAACAAGGCAGCCTTGAACAGACTCAGCACTCGAATTGTGCAACACCTGTTGAGTACTGCGGAAGACAAACGGCAGCATCAAACTTTACGGTGACTACCGCAGCACCGTCAACGCTGTGACGCTCACGGCGTCATATCCACTGCCGGCAGTGACAGAGGTGCTCGCAAAGCTGCGGGGAGGGAGAATTTTCTCCACCATCGACCTGGCTCAAGCATACCAGCAGTTACGAGTCACCGAGAAGACAGCTGAAGTCCTTACAATCAACGCGATAGAGGGTCTTTATCGTGTCAAGCGACTTCCTTTCGGCGTCTCGGAAGCACGAGCCATTTTCCAGAAATACATGGAGAACACACTTGCAGGGATACCCGGTGTCAGCGTGTATCTGGACGACATCATCGTCAGGGGTGCCACAACCGCGGAATACGCCCAGCGTCTGAACCTTGTCCTGTGAAGACTCCAAGAAGATGGCCTGCGAGCAAACCGGAAGAAGTGCATATTCGGCGTGCATGAGGTGACATACCTCAGTCTAGCGCCCTCTATTAGGAATGCGTTGCTACAAGGTGAAGTTCGCAGCGAGGGAGCAGCAACGAGGTAAATTTTACCTACCAGACGGTGCACCCCCGTTTGGGCGCAGCGATTGGCTGTGGAAAGGCGCAAACGAGTTCGCTTATTTGTAATTGGTCTCCTTGTTTTACACGTCAGTCTTTCCGCATGCGTGGGCGAGCGCCAGCCCGGTGCCGAGCGCGTTCCCCGACGACGCTCCCCTCCAGTCATAACGGTCTATTTTGTCGAACGTTCGGCGTAAGCGTCCCAGCGAAGGAACGTTCTTTATTGTTCTGTTCGGCTCAGTCTCTTACGAAGTCACCGAGAGCGCTGCATTGACTTCAGTCGAAGGTCCAAGTTGTGTGCACGGTATGCAGGTAGGGAAATGTTCGGCCCGGGCGACACTTGGCTTCGGTTATGACGGCCCCGGGAAGGCCCGACGCGACCCCCCGTCTTCCCTAGACAACGGGTGGCGGACATGTTTTCACGTTTGTAGGCGTCGAGCGTTCCATGATTTTATTGTGTGGCGCGAACGCAGACACGGTTAAGACCATCGAAGTTCATAAAAAGCTAGAAATAGAGTGACTGTCACTTGCACTAGAGCATATTTAGAAGATTGACATACGCTAACCGGAGGCGTAGCCAGGAGCTTTTTCCGGTGTATGTGTGTGCGGGTGGAGGAATTGGGAGAGCGGCGGCCCGGCGGGCCTGGAGCTGCGCGGCCGGGCGACAAGACGCCTTAAGAATCGGGGGTCGCCTACGTTTAAAGCGCGTTCACACCGGCGATGCGATCAGGTCACGCGATCACTTTCATCGCGAAAGCGACCATCGCGGTCAAAAAGCGAAATCATTTGAGCAGCCGCTTGCTGACCCGACTTTTTGCGATGCGATTTAGTCGCGGAGCGGCTGAGCCAATCAACGGCGTTCGGAGCGAGAGTTTTTGAGAAAGGACTCGCCAACGAAGTGGTTGGAGTTGCTCATCGCACACGCGAGTGTGACCATCTGATTCTTTTGCGATGCGATCTAGTCGCATCGCGCGACTGCTTACATCGCCGGTGTGAATGCGCTTTTAAAGCGGGAGGGGGTAGGAGGTTTTCTTTTTTTAGGGCCTTTGGTGTGTCGCGTCTGACGTTAAATTGAGGATATGATAAAATAATTAAAACTTTGATAAGATTGTTGTTGTTGTTTTTTCGCAGAGCAGGAGTCGATCAGGCATTCATTGCGGTGTCGGCCGACCGGCGTGATTAATTCTCAATTTCGTTGATATTTGTAAAAGTCAGTGTTAAGCACTACTTTTTTATACCAATGTTTTTTTTTAATATTTTTTTATTTAACGAGGTTTAATAATCATTTTTGAAAAAGTCACATTACTTTGAAATACCGAATATAAATGGCCGAGCTAATTGTTCGTGCGCTTCATAAGTATTGATAGTAGTATATTACGGAACAAGGTCATTACGTTTTAACCGGCAGCGATACTAGCAATTACATTTCTGTCTTGGCATTTTCTTTGCGTGTGATCAGGCATTTCTAAAAGTCTGATCATTCAGTAGGCGAGTCAGATATGGATCAAGTTTGCATTATTTGAAGTTGATTGAATATATTTCTTTCGTTCTGCGGCAAAGTTGTAAGGTGATTTCGTCGAGGGTGCTACTTACCTGCTACCTCCGACTCATCTTGTGACAGTTCTTAACATTCTCTACTGCAGGTAAGCGCAGTCCGATATTTTATTTTGATTTTCTTGTTCCCATTTGTGTACTGAAAATGGGGCTCTCGATTTTTATGTTTAATTTGTGTGTGTGATGTTCGTTTATTTCCGAGGGAAAATTGATGGTGTACTTCGAGTTAATAAATTAGAGTAAGACACACAAGGCGCTTGAGTGGGTCTTTTTTGGTGTGTTCTTTTTGTGTTTTTGTCCTTGTCTGCTGTTCTTCTCATGTCTAAATAAAACATACATTCAATTTTAATGAAAAAAAAACAGTTAGAGCGCAGGCGAGCTGGTGTAAGTTTACCATTTTTTACCACCTGAGACTGGGTGGAAGAAACACGACGATGTGTTTCTTCCACTCAGTCTCAGGTGGCAAAAAATGGTAAGCTTACACCAGCTCCCCTGCGCTCTAACTGTTCGTCGTCGTGTTTCTTCCACCCAGTCTCAGGTGGTAAAAGATGGTAAAATTCAATTTTAATCTGGCAAATCACTTCGGCGAAAATATTTACATATTTGCCGAAGTTTGACATTCGGCAGCTAAAAATTATTCGTGCGCTTTGCAAACATTAATAGTAGTATATTACGGACTAAGTTCATTAAGTTATTGCCGGCAGAGAGACTAGCAGTTATATTGTTGTCTTGGCATTTTCTTTGCGTGTGATCAGGCATTTCTAAAAGTCTGATCATTCAGTAGGCGAGTTAGATATGGCTCAATTTCGCATTATTTTAAGTTGATTGAATATATTTCTTGCGTCCTGCGTCAACGTTGTAGGCTGATTTCGTCAAGGGTACTGGATGCCTGCTACCTTGGACGCAATTGGTGACAGTTCTTAACACTGCTTTATGCATGTAAGCGTAGTCAGATATTTTATTTTTTGTTCTTGTTCGCATTTGGGCGCTTGAAATGAGGCTCTCTATTTTTATATTTCTTTGTGTATGTCGCGTTCGTCCATTTTCCAGAGAACATTGTGGGTATACTTCGAGTAAATAAATTAGAGGAAGGCACACAAGGCGCTTGACTGTGTCTTTTTCGGTGTTTTTTTTTTCGTTTTGTTTTGTTTTCATCCTTGTGTGCTCTTCTTCTCGTGTCTAAATAAGACATTCATTCAATTTTAATCTGGTAGAGCACTTCAGGAAAAATATTTGCATATTTGCCGAGGTTCGGCAGTTAGGGTTGGTGGTCATGGGAGTCGGCTGTTTTGCTGAGTAGCTAATGTGGTGTAGAGTTCTGTGGTGTATGCCCTTCCTCTGTTCTTGTCTTAAACCGCAATCATGATTTTTTTGACGAACAATACTACCTCGTTCAACATTCAGCACTTGTCAATACTAACCTGCTACAGTAGTTGTACCCCTATGACTAAGATTTGTTAGTCACCGAAGTAAAACGGGGAACAAAACTAAACATGACCGTTGAATACAAAGTGCTTACTAATCTATAATTACCACTCGCCATGTGATCATTTCATTCAATGATGGTTACTCAAGATTTAAACTGGTTAGGTCTCGTAAGTATGGTTGATGCTTTTGCAAATGCCGGAATCAGAGGCCCTTCAAATGCTCCAAATGCGTCTTAGAAAAATCTGATATTTTTCCACAGATTCTTTAAATTAGGGATGATAGGTTTCGATTTTATATCACGTGATCTATACATTTTTTTTCTGTTTCATGCAGGCAGTGCAATCTATCTGGTGGCTGTCAGCTCAAGCCTAATTATTCTTGAGGTGCCCAGCTATTTGGCACTGGAGGGAGACCTCGAAGCCGAGTCGTCTGCTGAGGCAGTCCTGGCTGCATTCTGCCTCTGCTCAACCATGTTGAATTAACCTGAGACTGGGGTAGAGAAGAAACATCAAAAAGTAGAAGGGACAGAAAGTAGACAGGAAAACGTCTCAAAGCTCAGAGCTGAGTTTGAGACGTCGTCTTGTCTATATTTGTCCCTTCTACATTTTAATGCTTCTCTACCCCAGTCTCAGGTTGATTCAACATGGTTAATATTCACCAGCTCGCCTGCACCCTTAGAGTTTTTTCTGCCTCTTCTTCTTCTTTAACTTTGAGTACCATCACCAGTTCAGATGCAGATTCATTGCATTGGAGTACTTAATTGCTCTGAAACACTCAATGGTTGATTCACGTGAAGAACATTGCTTTCAAACCTAAAAGAAATGCCAAAAAGTATTTTCTCTTATTAATGCCTTTTTATGCAGTTTTAGGAGTTCTTTTATGTCGTCTGTTTAATTTTTTTTTGTCTGACATAAGGCAGGATGGTTTATTCTGAGAGGTACAGAAGGGCAATGATATTCCTTGATGATCACATTTTTGTAATTTCCAAATTCACTGCTTTTTGCTTTGTGCAGTCATTGCCATACTTAATTTATTTCAGTCTACTTCATACTCGGTGCCTGAAAGCATTTGAGGGTTGTGGTTTTATGTTCACAAAGATTTGTGCTTGCAAGGTATACACGATGATTTTTGATGGCTTGCAGTGTTTAAATACAAGAAGGTTAAAACAATTTTTTTTTCAATTCATTTCAACTGAATTATGTTGTAGCTCATTAGCAGCAGGAGATACGAGCCCTTTCTTCTTTCCACATTCGAATAAAAAATCCCAGAGTCTGCTTTCCTCTACTCCAGCATTCGTTCCACTACTGTGGATAGAACGGGCCTAGTGTACTGCTGTCCTTGAGTTGCAACGCACTAGTCATTACTAGTCATGTTTTGGTTTCTATTGCTTTTTGCGATATGCGTGATACTGAATATATGTTATGTCACAGTGCGTTCATTTTGATTGTGGTTTGTACAAGACTCCATAATTTGAGTTCACTCTAATGAAGCTTCGCTATTCCAAGCAGTGTTCTAAAATTTACTGGACATTATTTGCCGGGTTGGCACTGATTGTTTGTGGATTTTTTGTGATCATTTTATTGACTGTTGCGAACTAGAGTCCCGAAATTGTTTTTCCATATGCCTTTATTGCGCTTAAAACTTTAATAAATTGTCTAGTCATGCCACTGATTTTTATGCCATTTTGTTTTGTGACAGCAGCAATAAAACATTGTCATTTACTTTCAGAACTAGTGCCGTTTTCACCTATTATAAGACCCACCCTTGAATCATGTACTATTGCACCCACAAAGGGCCATAGTACCTTCTTTTAATGAGGAGAAGTGATTTTATCAAGTGTACACTTAACCTGTAATAAGGTGGTGAATTGGGCCAGTTGGTTGATGTTATACATGATGAGAAAAACAGCTCAGAATGCGCGGACTACGACGAACAAGCACGACAGAAGAGCACTTTAGTGTCGTGTTTGTTCTTCGTAGTCCACGTTTTTTTATATGTTTTCCTTATCGTGTACAGTTAACCCCTATGTGCATCATGGTTCCCTCCATAAGGGAACGAAATTGAAACTAGTGGCGTGTACTATTGCCCCGTAAATGGGGCAACTGTTATTTCTATATGGAGTGAAAACCAGCCCCCCAAAGCAGGTGCTGTTGCCTCCAAAAGGAGGTAAAAGCAGCCCCCTCAGATATGTCGTCTTACCACTCAAGGGGGTTCTGGTTTCCCCCTAGAGGAAGTAAAAGCTGACTTTGAAAGGATGCACTTTTAACTTTAAAAAGAACTATGTTTTTTTTCCAAAAGGAAGCAATGTTGCACCCTAACCCAGGGGTTACAGGCACTGACACATCAAAATCGTAATTTATTTTATTATCCGAAACGATTGAAAATGATGCCGGGACATTACCCTCAAAATTCGAAACTTGGGAATTCAGTATTTGTGAACTAAGAAAACAATTTTCTAATGCCGAATTTTAAGTTCCCGCGCGATCCGCGCCAGCGCAGTGAGTCATATTTTGCGGTCTCCTGCGACTCGACTTTCTTTCGGACCTGCGCACCACGCTGTGAAGCAAAGCGCCGTTGCTACCGCGACCCGAAGAGAGGAGGAGGTGAGCAGGCGGGATAGAAGGGAGCCGACGCGGGGAAAAACCGGTCTTCCCCGACTCGGCGATAAGCATCTGCTCGAGCGCCGCCAAGGTTTCCGAGGGAGAACACAAATTCAGGAAGCGACATCACACCGAAATCTGATTTTTGGTATTTCAAAAAGAAAGGCCGTAGGGCGTTCGTCATTGCGTTAAAAAAGATGTTTTACGATTGCCGTTATTAAATGTTATAGAAATGTCGCCTACAAAGCTTCTAAATTTCCTGATTTTTGACGTCACCGATCAAAAGAAGCAAGGAGCTTAGCGCGGGAATTATAAACGCCAAAAATAAAAAGGCGCGCGCGCCCGGGGAAATTTTTTTTCGCGATGCGATTTTTTTTTTGCGTGTCTATGACTACAACTTGCATCGTTTTAGACAATAAAAAAGCATACGACCTTTGGGGTGTCAGTGCCCCTTTAAGTTTGCACCCTCTTTGCAGGGGGTAACGTTACCTCCAAAAGGGGTTGCCCTGTGTGTAACTCGCTTACTCCCTTAAGGAGGGTACTACAGTACCCTTTTTAAAGAGTGCTGGGCCACACGATCGGTGCGGTTGGTGTGCTTCCTACCAACGACATAATCAAGGCGTAGAAGGAGTTGCCAGAACCAACGTCAAAAGCGACGCTGTAGTCGTTCCTCGGAATGATGACATTTTATGACAGGTTCATAGAAAACCGAGCGACTGTAGCCTGCGATCTGTACAGTCTACTAGCCAAGAACGTCCTCTGGCACTGGGAAGAGCGCCATACCCTCGCTTTCTGGAAGTTGAAAGGGTTGGTACTTCGCAAGACAACGTTGGCTCACTACCATGAGTCAAAACCACTGCCTCTGTCCTGTGATGCTTCACCATATGGCGTCGGCGCAGTTCTTGCGCAGGTCGACCACGAGGGCAGGGACGATCCAATCGCATTCGTGTCAAGAACTCTAGGCGATGCCGAGAAAAATTACTCACAACTTGATCGAGAAGAATTAGCTGCAGTGTTTGGGGCAATGCAGTTTTCATCAATACATCGCCGGACGAAGTGTCATTATATCACCGATCACCAACCTCTCCTCGGCAACTTGGGCGCGCAGAAGTCGGTACCACAAGTTTTGTCACCCCGAATTCGGCGACGGTGAGTCAAACTATCGGCGTACGACTAAAAGCTCGAATACAGACCTGCATAACGACACCAGAACGCTGACGTTCCAAGCCGTCTGCCCCTACTTGACAGTGACGACGAGCCTTGCTCACCAGGAGACGTCGTGATGATTGAAGCCTTGACAAAATTCTCCACTGACAGCAGAGAAGATAGTAGCCATGACATGCGCGGATCCGATTCTGTTCCACGTCTACAAGGCTGTGCAGCAAGGCAAACTTAATGAGCTCACGGAAAAGGACTTTACCGCGTACAGGAAATAAAAGGCACAGAGATGTCCACTCAAAGAGGATGTGTCATATGGATATCCCGGGTGCTCATACTAGCCTTGGCACGTCCTGAAGCCATGAACATAGTGCATATCGGACACAAGGAAATTGTGGCCATGAAGTCATCTGCACGCAGCTATGTGTGGTGACCTGGCACCGACCGCGACATAGAGGAAGAAGTTGGCAGCTGTTCCATCTGTCACTAGTCCAAGAAGGTACCAACCAAAGCACCACTTCTTACGTGGGATAACGCATCACTTCGTTGGGACACGCTACATTCGGACTTTGCAGGCCCCCTGGAAGGAAACATGTTCCTTGTTGTTGTAGATGACTACACGAAGTGGCCAGAAGTTCGAAGCATGACTAATGTCACATCTGCAGCGGTCATCAAAGTACTCCCAGGTATGTTCGCAACTTTAAGACTGCCTCGCAACTGTTTCCGACAACCAAAACGTCTTCGTATCCAAGGAGATGACGGACTTTCATTACAAGAATGGCGTGAAGTTTGTGACCAGCGCTCCGTATCATCCAGTTGCAAATGGCCAAGCCGAGCGCATGGTTTACGAACTTAAGCAAAGTTTGACAATAAAAAAAAACAGGATCGCTGTCACTTATAATTGCTAGATTCCTGTACAAACAACACAACTCAGTTAAAGCTGGACAGGAAAAACACCAGCATTTTTTATGTTCAATGGGGAGCTTACTACCAACATCCGTAGACTTCCTCCTCACCCAGAAAGTAGTCACAAGGAACTAGCTAAGGAAAAGACACCGCCGTCCAGGGTGTTCGAAGAGGGACAGGCAGTCTATGCCCTAAACTTCAAAGGAACCCCCAAATGGATCTAAGGAATGTTGACCAAAAGACTTGGAAGTCGCTCCTGGCTGGTGGAGACAGCAACTAGATTAACCCGCCGCCACGTGAATCAAATCAGGCATCGATTTACGACATCGACTCCATCGGCTGAGTGGTCTGTTCCTGCTCCTGCTTCGGACTCCCAACAGGATCACCCTGCCGAGAGATCGTCATTGCAAGATAATTACGATACGACACCGAAACATACGACAGGCGCCTGAAGCGGAAGAAGGGAGCAACCTCCAAGAAATACGCAGCTACATCTGAGGGGGAAGCGATGCTATGTACCGGCGCCACCGGCAGGTGGACTAAGCAGCCGATGCCGCGATCCTCCTGACAATCACGTGCCAGCGAGAACTCGGGCACTTGTTCCTGGACCGAGTACCGCGATGGACGCACCGTTCACACTGTAAAGCTGGCAGCAAAGCTTGACCTTATCAGGCTGCATAACACTGTATTTTTTACATGTCTGCAAAACTTGTTTAATGAATGTTCGTCCGGTGGAACTAGAAGACAATTCTTCAGGATTTCTCAAACGAAATTCGCTGCCACATCGTAATGAACGGAATTATCAAACGAAGTAGACCTTTTGTTACTATTGTTCAAAAGCTTAACAGTTATCTTAAAGTCCCCCCAAAGCAGAAAAAACAAAACAAAAAAAAACATTGGATTTCGCGCTTTAGTAACTGTGGCAGGTTTTTGGTTTCTGGAACATTGTAACCATGGCATGAATCCATGGCAGCCATAGCGGAGGCTATGGTTTCCATCGATTCCAAAGGGAGTCACCTAATAATACGAAAAATAAATCGGTTTCCGAATACACTGTAACAAAATATACAAAAACATGTCAATAACGCGCCTCCTGTTGTTTTTAACTCAATACTGTATTTCTATGTGTGCATGTGAATAGGGAACAAATAAACGGAGTATATTCCGATAAAATGACGCATTTGTCAAATAATAAAAATATGGGAGCGGAAATAGAGGAAGTTAATTGTTTAGACCAGCTTTATTTTGGTCGCCCG
This sequence comes from Ixodes scapularis, assembly GCF_016920785.2. Lineage (NCBI taxonomy): Eukaryota > Metazoa > Arthropoda > Arachnida > Ixodida > Ixodidae > Ixodes > Ixodes scapularis. The sequence continues at coordinate 73,543,769 of NW_024609837.1, forward strand.
TGCAGTCTAGGAGTGACTAATTTAAGCACAATTTCTTGAAAGATCGACCGTTAGAAAAACAAAGTCCTCTTCGTTGAGTTAGCCCCGGTTGCACGGCTGCAGAAATATTAATTGGGACATAAATTTTTCTGCAAAACAAAACACAGTTTCAATAAAGGGTTAAAGTTTTATTAGCAGCAAGACTAGACCTTAATTGCTTCCATACCCTGTCACGCTACCTTTTCCGGAACCAATTATACCTATGCCTTTTCATTAAGTATACATACTCCGGCTCTTTTGTCTTCCCTCCATATATCAGGGTCCCTGCGAAAGCAGTCTATCAATATTATACAATACATTGACAGACCGGAACGGGGGCGGAGGGCCTTCAGAGCTGATCGTATCCGCTTAGGTTAAGTCGCAACGTAGACACCTGTAGGGTTCGCGGCGTCCATTTCCTCTTCACCCCGGTATCGGTTGCCAATCAGTTAGTACAAAGTTAGCTCATCGATTCTTCCAGAATCCATCAACTGCTGCAGAGCGGCAGTAAGTAAGACAGATTGCATTTTACAGTGAGCGTCCTTGCAGGACGTCTTCGAAATTCTTCGTGTTGTTTTTGACGACGCCATCAGGACTTTTTTGAGGACCTGTAGACAGCAACATTGTTCTACTTTTTTCATCGTTGTGTCTGAATAGAGGTTCTCCTTCGAAATGCTTACGAAAATGACATAGATTTATGCTTCTCGTCATTCATTTTCATGATTGCTTTATGGTCAGAGAATTTTTAATAGTCCCTTTCTAAAATGTGCGCGCCATCTAGGGGCTGCCTCGGGCATTATCCAAGTCAGCCATTGGTTGGTCGCGCACCCTAATCATGTTTTGCATACGAGTGCTGCGTCGTGTTCGGCGTGTACTCGGATCGAATCAAACGCGCCTCATGCCCAAGAGATGGCGACTGCCAATGTTGCTTGACGGGGTTTTGAAAAAAGAGTCAATTGCGACTTGATTGTTTGAGTATAGGTAAATTACAGGCTTGCTCGTTGAATTCTTGAGGGTCTTTCAGTTGACGGCAGTATTAACAAACATGGACGGTGGTTATGCTACAAGAAACATAACCAGTCTTGCGTGGCTCAAAATAATGCAACACAACAAAGCATTTAGTAATTTGAAAAACTAAAATCACCGGCCTTTTATTCCAGTTAAAATAATCGGTCGTTATCTGAAACGTTACCATAGGTGTTCACACATTTTTTCCTCTCTATGTTTTTCAAATTGAATTTTCACTACATCTTAAAATAATGAATATTTCCAATCTCCGTGATTTGAAAGAGCATTCGGATATGCATTACACAAACACTGTGCCCCTTGGTCGTGCTAAATACGCACGCTGAAATGCATACTATTTTAAGGGACGAGATATTTGTGTTATTCGCGCGTGAGAACTAATAAAATTATATAAACTCCAGAACATACCAAAAAATTTAACGATTGGCGTGAGCGTAAGTTTCCAAAATACTGCTTACATTCGAAGCGTTATTTGTATTCCTTAAAGTATAACGTGTATAATAGATAGTGATTATCCCTGGTGTTTGTCTTTTTTTTAGTAGGTTTTGTCCGTAGGTGGAGTTTTAGAAAATGTCCATGGAAACGTTTTCTAGAACACCTTGTAATTAATACTATTTACCGCATCTGTCACAAAATAAGCTCAGTTTGCTTTCAGACCTTTTTGTTTACCAAGGGAATAGTGCGTACTTATTAAATTTTGCAAGCGAGGCGTCACCCTCGCACGAAGAATAAGGAGAAAACACGAAAGATTGAGGACTGCCTATTGTCCGTTCATCAAGGAGCAGTGTTGTTGTATTGTCATCGTGTTCTACTTTCATTGTATGAGTCGCCTTCGTTTTAAAACTACCTGCCATGAAATAAACACGTGAAAGCGCGTGTATCTAAAAAAAAAACTAAAGACGTTTACAACACCCTGTAACGCCGAATTAGAGCGCAGCTCTTGAGGAGGAGGAGGGAAGGGTACCGAGGAGAGGGTATACCCCTGCTCCCTCCTCCTCACCTCCTAATCCTCCCTGCTACTCCTCCCCCACTCGTGCCTCCTCGTCCTGCTCCTCCCCTCCTCCTCCTCCTTCACCTCCTCCTGCCCTCTTCGAACTCCTCCCTTCTCTCTTCCTCCTCCCCATCTCTCCTCTCCTCCTCTTACCCCTCCTCCTCTCCCCGTCCGGTTCCCCTCGTCCTCCTCCCCCTCCTCCTCCCCGCGCGGTGCATCAGGGGGATGTCCCATAATGCACCGCGTGGGACCCTCGTGACGTCACACGTGACGTTACGCGTGACGTTGCGAGTGACGTCATGAGGGTCCCGCGGGGTGCATTATGGGACATTTTCCATAATGCACCGCGCGGTTACGCCAACGCGTACGGCAACGCCGATGGCAACGGCGACGGCGACGGCGACGCCGTTCAAGCCGGAAACGGGCGTTTAAGAGGTGCGCTTTAAAAAACAATTCCGAGGACACCAAAGCAGTTATTATGAGTTGTGAATGCGAAGACATCAACTTCTTTCTTCCGCTCCCTTATTTTGCTGCAGTGTACTGGCATAGACGGCCAAGTTTCGCTACAGCCGAGGTTGCGGCCGCCGACGCTATAGATGCGTTGTACGCCGCCATGTTTCTTGGTGCCGAGAAAAAGAGAACCGGCCGCAGCCACCCCCCCCCCCCCTCCGGCAACGCCTGCCACGAGAGTGGCGGCCGAGCGCACGCTCTCGTGAAGCGGCCGCCAATGGCTATCTAGAAGCCGTTTCGCTCAGCCAATGGGAGAATGGGCTTTTCTTTCGCGTATTTTCGCGGTTACAGACGCTGCCGGCTCCGCTGCATAGATAGTTAATGATTTCGCATTAAAACGTATATTGTATTAGTCACAAAGATTTAGAGAGAAAGAGAAAAAGACAGAGGTAGAAGCTGCAGTACGAAACCAAAATATCAACTCAAACTCACGAAACACGTCAAGGCCAGTGGGTCATTCGGTAAATGTTTTTTGAGAAGCGTCATTAGTTCTTTGAGACATAATTACCCGGACTATAATGCCTGGAGCGCGTTTCCGACTTGTGTGTTTAGCGTCCTATCCCGCCCATACATCGAAAGTTGTCCTAAAGTGGCAACAAATGACGTCACAGAAACCGGAGTGCCATGCTGTAGCCTGTCGCGATCCTGGCGGCTGGTCGCAGAAATGCTGGCGAAAAGTACGAGCGAACACGAGTGTCGCTGTCGTCACGGCGTCCCAGGCGTCCCGGCTTGCTGCTGCTGTAGCTTCCGTGGACTGTCGAAGTGAAGAGCGATCTGCAGCAGAACAGGCGTCTGCCACATCCACCACAGCTGCTGAGACACCACAAGGGACGCGACCGGCGAGAGCATGACAGTTCTATGACGTCATCAGGCGGAAATCGAGGGACCACTTTTTTGGACGCGGTAAACACGCTAGTCGGACACGCGTTCCAGGCACCACACCCGGACGAACCGCGAACCTTCTCTACAACCACTGCTTTCCTTCCCTCTCAGCAAGTTGCCAACAAACAAAAAAAACAAAAAATGATGTGTCTCCGAGCCAATACATTCTCGGGAAAGGTCCTGGCAGTGTTGTTCGCCCATGATGCAGGCGATTTATGATTCGAGTGATTCGGATCGGTGTGCGTCGTAAAAGGAGGCGAGGGTGGGAACGGTATGGAGATGGAATCGACGAGCTCGCAAAAGAAAGCCACGTGGAAGGGATTATTCGCGCTTGGACATATACATCTTGCAAGGTCGTCTACTTTTTGCGCACAACGCGCGTTTCTTTAAGCCAAAGGTCAAATGTTTTTAAAACAAAGTTCAGCTCTTTTTATACCTAATGAACTCGAGAGCCTAATTTCGCCAATAGTGGCAGTTACGCAGCCAAGGAAGGTTTTATACGAGGTCGCATTACCTAATGAAATGGTCGTGCTGGTTTCACTGATTACTGTAGTGGTCGAGTTGCACGTAGAAAAAAAAGATCCTAGTAAACAAAATTAGACGAAAAAAGAGCGGTGAAAGGGACTAAGTTCTCTATTCAGTCGGTTGCACAAGAAGGCGGCGTATTAGGATTCCTCCTGCGCCGTTTTCGTTGTCCCTTCTTTTCCCAGTCCTTCTTCCCTTAATCGGGAGCAGACGAGCGCGAAGCAGATCGAAGCTCTGCGACTGCGGTTGCATTAGTGAACGAGGAAGAGTCGCGGAAACATTTTCTTTCAAATGTGGCCGCTAAGGAAATGGGCTTCAGGGAAAGAGTTTCGAGAAAAAATTGCGCAACGATCAAACAACGCGGTGCGTTTACAAAGCGGCAGCTTTGCTGCTTATTCTACAATATGACGATGACGATCGAGTTACATTGCGCCAATCCCGCGTCATACGGTGATATGATATGGAAATGGCGTTGCGTTGATTTAGCGTCGATACGTTGTTGACGAATAAATAATTTTAAGGCCATGATGTGTTTTCCCGCAAAATTCAGAGGGGGGAAACTGAATTTGTGCAGGGCCACGTGGCATCAATTTTTCCGTTAAATTGAGCGGGGAACTTGAACTTGTTCGTAGGTCCCATGACGTGGGGTCGCGTGACATCAACCTCCCCGCCAAATTTCGCGGGAAAACTGAATTGGTACATAAGTAATGTGACGTCAATTTTTCTGCTAAATTTAGCGGGAAACTGAATTTTTTCGTAGCGCCTGTGACATCAGATCACGTGACAACAATTTTCCCGAAAAAATTAGCAAGGACACTGAATTGGTGCATAGGTAACGTGACGTAAATTTGTAAGCTAAATTTAGCGAGGAAGCTGGATTGGTGCAGAGGGCACGTGACGTAACTATTTCCGCTATACTTAGCCGGGAATCTGAATTTCACTGAAAGTCCTGCGACGTCGGGTCGCATGACAATCATTTTCCCGCCAAATTAAGCGCGGAAAGTGTTTCGCGTACTCTAACGTCGTTTTGCGCTCACGCCACTAACAACTGCCACTGTAAAATAAATTTTTTGGAGAAAGGTGTTAACAAGCACGCTCTTGAAGAATACGCTAAAGCAAGTAGTTCTAGTGATCCACTCATTTTTTTTCCATTGAGAAAGAAAAAAGAAATCAGTGTTAGGTGTAAAAGTTTAGGGAAGGGTTTTCATTGAAATATCTCTAATCGCTCATTCACACTGAAAGCGGATCCGCCTTCCAAAAGCGGTTGCGAACGCGGTTGTATAAAGATCCAGTGCAATTGCACGCGCACTCGACGTCATCGAGTGCGCGTGCAATTGTAATAGATTTTTTTGCAACCGCGTTCCCAACCGCTTTTCGAACGCGGATCCGCTTCCAGTGTGAATGAGCGGTAAGAGTGACTCTACAAACTCCTTTTCCTCAAATTGAGTAAGGTTTATTGTAGCGTTCCACGAACGCTACTGAAGACGGAAAATCAAGAAAGAGGTAGGTCTTCCCTAGTGTGAGAAGTTATTTCCTGAATACAGTGAATTTTAAGGAATGGTGTTCTACGCACCACACTGGGGACGCAACGCCAAGGAAGAGATAGGTTTTCCCTAAAGTGTGAAGTTATTCCCTGAATGGAGGAAAGGTTAAAGAAGAGTGTTACAGGGACGCTACTGGAGAGGGAAAGTCAAGAAATACATAGGTCTTCCCTAGAGTGAAAAGTTATTCCCTCAAGGGAGTTACTTTTTCGGAAGTGCGCTCCACGAACGCAGCTTCAAAGGGAACGCCGAGGGAGAGGTCTTTCCTAAAGCACAATGTTGGTGAGTGGTACTTCGGGGAGCCTTAAAGAAGAAATGTTTAAGAAGGAGCATCCCTAACGAGGAAAGAAGAGAAAATCGATAGACGTGGTAGGGGTTCGGTAAAGTCTTCCTGCAAAAGTGTAAGTTGTCGAAAGGTTCTTTAAAAATGCACCATATTAAACAAAAGTGGCAAGGTTCTTCTTTTTTTTTTCGTGGATTTTATTTTGGCCGCTGACGTGTCGGTGAGCATAAGGACGGCGTCCTGACTCTTGGCCTGGCGAAACAGGGGAAGCCGCTGGTCGGACACGCTTGGTTGAGTCCTCATTCCGATGATTCTGGTCCCAGGTCACGCTCGGTGGAGGTGCCGTCTTTTTCCTTGCTTCTGGAGGCCTCTTGTGTCCCACTTCGCGATGGCTGCGAGCGATCCGGGGTCGTGTATATGTCCGGACGGGGCTTTCGCTTTGTTTTTGTTTTAGTTTTCTGCCGTTTTGTTTGGCGGGTGTTGTTTCTTACTGCCAGCTCATTTTGTATGAATTGCTTTTATTGGCGTATTGAGTCCTTCTACTTATTAATTTTTTGTGCCTTTTTTTCTTCTTTAATGAGCAATAGTAGTAGAGGGAACATATTTTATGTATCAAACGTTCAAGCTATTCCAAGCACGGCGAGGTGTGACATAATGAGCGGTTTTAAATTAACAAAGAAAGGACTACACTGGGCTCAACGCTTAGCTGACGGTTGGGTGGAACCCCCGTATATACCGGGTCACTCCGTCATCCGCCTTTAATCGTCTCTTGCCGCCGTCTGGGCGGAATTATGCGCAGCGAGCTTGATCACGCCATGTGGGGAAGACGGCTGAACGGTCGAATGAGCGCGTCTTCCACTCCTTTCTCAGCTCAGTGGTCAACAGAGTATGAAAAACAGTGTGTTTAAACCATCTGGGTCAATTTAGTATGTCATCTGACATAGCATCCTAGGATGCGTTTACTTGAACGCGACACTAATGCATGAAATTGTGAGGGAACCAGTCACACGGGAGGGAACCAATCTGTCTGCTTCTTCCTCTTCTGCCTAAACAAATTCGTCATATCTTGATTCAATCTGGTATGGTCGTATTCATTCACAATAAGAAATAGATCGTGGCCCTGCAATTTATTTTTAATTTTATTTTTTTTTTGGTGGGGAGGAGGCCTGTTTAAAATGTTCCAATTTTTATTGGAACATTGTAAATTGTTTGATTTGAATATTGTAAGAAATATTTAGGATTGTTTAAATATGACTGTGTTCCTTGTACATGCAAGGGCACCGGACCCAGTCAAGCTAGCTTCTGTTAGCTTTTGGTCCGGTGTCCTCGGCATAATGTTGCTGAAATAAAGTTCAAAGTTCAAAGTTCAAAGTTATTGTTTTAGCCGGTACTAGGGAACCCTCGAAGAAGAATGCCTTGACGATGCACTTTTTCTGTTGCTCGATTTTTTCCAACGAATCATAGCGTCGCTTGTAATCAGTCTGAAAGTGAATCGCAGTAGAGATAAGGCAGGGCCAGTAGAGTCGCCTAAAGAACCTCATAGTCGTTCCCTTCTTCCCGCCGCAAGTGGCGCTGTGGTGACTTGACGATCTTTGTGTCGAGTACTAGGCCAGATTTTGGGCGCGCACACATGCTACTACCTACGTGGATCAATTTCCTTATACGTATAGCCCACTTGCTACGTCGCTTGCTTAGCACGTCGTCTACTTCATTGTCTACTTCCTGCGCCGTCTGGCTTGTACGCTATATGATTTGTGTTATACCTCAGAGAAGCCTGGTTTGCATGTTGACTTCTTCGTGTTCTGCTTGCTTTATTTGGACATTTTACGTCTCTTTTGACTTTTGCGTCCTCTGCTTTGTTCGATCCTTGATTCGCTCCCTTCTCTGAACGTAGCCCGCTCGATGGCGTACATAGAAGGTTATTTACTCCGTACGTCGATCACTTCATTGTCTGATCTTTTTTTGCGTCTGCGACACTGTTAATGCGAGTACAACGTCCCGTGGCTGTATACGTTTTGTTCAAAAGGCGTATTGATGAAAACTTTAACCTTTTTGCTTAAGTTTGCATTTGAACGAACACTTTCTACATCATGAGAATGTTTTTGGAAAAAGAACACGTAAAAACAAGACAACCATCCCTTTTTCTGGTAAGAGCTTTCCCTTAAGTATGTTGCGTGCTTTGTCATTGATTTCGAAGATTGTTTGGTTTTTTGTGTGACTTGAGTTTTATATAGTACCGGCGTCTTCTCCACATGCAACGTCTGTCGTCTAGCTGCTTTCTTGATAACCTTCAAAAATATTAATAATTTTGTGAACTTAGTTTAGCTTGTGAACAGCACGGTCTCTCACTCGCATCAAAGCGGCGGACTTTTGACCGATGTGTCTATTCTTTACATTTATTTTCGATCCTAGAAACCTTTCTCCTCGTTTTCAAATGCCCTGGCTTGATGTGCGGCATGAAAGAAAAAGTAATTCAAGTAAAACGCGCGTCAAAAAAAAAAAAAAAAAAAAAAGGCACTGACTGTAGAAGCGGCGAGGCAGGTGCCGTCTGTTTGAGAAAAGAGCCGCTGTTCGAGATTAAAGTAGCTTCGACAGACCAAAAAGGAAGTTTGAGGGGTTCAATGATGTACCAACTAGCCCATTTATCTATTTTACTAAAGTTTGAGGAGGTCCGGACCACCAATTGAAGCACGGCATTTCTTCTCGATTTCCACTGAATTTCTGCTTCTCTCTCGACTCTTCTTTTGCTTGGAGAGATGTCTTCTATGTTACTTTATACTCTGGCATGCTTGGGATTGGCTGCTTGAATAGTATTTTTATTCTTCAGTTTTTTTTTTTAATTAAAAGATCTTTGAGGCCAGGTCTGAAAAGGCTTTCCTTGTTTGTTAGACTTCAAAGGAACCTTTAGTTTTTTTTTTTTGTTTTATTATTTACACTACGAAAGGTTATGGAATGTTTGAAAACGTTTTTGTTTGTTCGTTTCAGATATCCAGAATAGGGTTTTTTTTCGTCCACACATAGGTGCCTGCTTCTTTTAGTTCTTTCCATCTGTTCTACTTGCCGCCTTTCTTGCCTGTTGACTCTGTTTTAATTATACTGTTTCTGGGTGTCTTTTTGGCAACTGTCGGGTGAGCGGTTAGGCAGCTATTTTTCCTCTGTTCTGTCAAATCTTGTACACATGTGTTTTTGTTTCAATATTGGCAAATAATGAAACAAGACACTCTCCTCAGGGGTATTTCGGTCCCACTCTCTGCATAGTCGCCCGTGGAATTTGGTCGGATCTCGAATAAAAAAGGATACACTATCACATGAAACACTGTTTCTGAGCTTGATAAGTGATGTTTATACGGTTTACAAAGATATCATTTCCGTCTCGTTTTTGTAACATAGAGTTTGGGCTTTAACATTAGCGGTTGAATGTTTGAATCGTCATGACCATTTTACCCCTTATCTGAGGGAGTGAAAGATTCGTTAGATACATATATTTGCACTGTAAACAACAACAAACATGATTGAGGCTTACGGTTGCGTATTCATTTCTGGTTGATGAGTGTTCTGCGTGTTTTTTTTTTTTGTTTTTTTTTTTTTGTTTGGCTGGCGTGATTAAGAGCGCGTATTATAGAAAACTATCTTTGAATGATCAAGAATATTTAAGACCCAAATTTGCTTATATTTGAGGCCACAAACATATATACACGCTTGACCCAACAAATGCAAAAATATTCACGAAGAGCGGCGTCGGTACCCGTTATTCACGTGACCCAAAACGGCGTAGCCTACTGCGTTATGCGGAGTTCTAAAGTTTTACGTCGAGGTGCGACCTAGAGTAAAGCTCGATGTTGGCCTACGCTTTTGTGCTTGACTACGGTATGGTGACTAAAAACCGCGAATTGCCTGGACACCTGTGTTTCGTATTTACAGTGCAAGGCTACTGCGCCTCATGCTAAGCAAGGACCTCCTGCTGGCCGGTGGTCGTAACTCAAGGGAAATTTTCATAACATTGTCGGACGCTACTGATAGGTGGATAAACCTTTAACCGTTCTTCGCACGAAGCATGGCGGCATGGCGATCTATCCAATGGCTGATTTAACAGGCGGCATGCAAAACACGGACACGGTAACACGTTGTAGTATATAGACGTAATGTAAACCAGAGGAACGCTGCTGGGTGAATTTAGGTACGCCAGCCGAGAAACACTCGGAGCGTGCCAATGCGGCAAAGAAGAACAACTGCAGGGCAACACAATCGTGCGGTGTATCAATTATTGCCAGACAATCTGGCTGTTTGGGCACTATGCGTCACAGAAAGAGTCACTTTCAAGCAGGTAATTTCATTCATAAAATTTTGAATTGACTGTTGTTATAAACTGCACACATTTCCGCCTTAATAAACCCAATAGATATAGAAAGACTACGAGGCTGCTTCTTGATGATATCCGAAATTTAATTTTATAAACTTATATGATAATAGAAACATTTTTGTCTGGCAGACTCGGCGCCCTATTTTGTGGATGAGAAACTCATCGACACAGGTTTTTTTACTCTATGTCCAGCGGCGTTTCATACACAGGGCTGTTTCGCCAGCAAGACATGACCGCACCGCCCTCCATATGCGACGGAGACGCTGCGATGCTTATAACGCGGAAAACAAAACAAAAAAAAAAATGTCGCTCCTGAGAGTTGGTTCGCAGCTTCTCGCAATTCCGTACTGCATCAGTAAGCAAAATATCGGGCATTTCGGCTAAATTTACCTTTGCACAGAAACGCCAAAACCGATTTGACAAACCTTCCTTCTGAAACCGGAAAGCGTTTTAGCAACGAGGTTCCCGGATGACAGAAAACCGGAAGACGTCAAATACTGTTCTACAGGTGAGGTGAGAAATGCAGAAATTGATTCCCGCTCGTACTCTGATGTTCTCTTTATTTGCTTTATTTTTTGTCATATCTATTGTACAATATTTTAGTGCCCTAGATGGTTATATGCTTAAAAGGCTGCCGTGGTTTTGTTGCGGTGAACGGAATGTTGGCTTCCAGCCTGCATTTTCTAGAGATGGTTCACCTCCCAATTACCCTTTATGCAGCGAAGCGCGCTTTGCAGAAAGCTAAAGGTGCTTAAAAGTTAAAGGTGACCAAATCTGTTCTTCTTTGCATCGAAGAAAGTTCTACGGCAATTGCACGCGTCCCAACAAAAGGTTGGCGCATTTGGCCCATGTTGCTGCTGTGCCATACGCCCACAAATTACCAACAGAAGGATATACAAAAATAAACAAAAATAACTCTGATATATTTTTTTTTATCTCGTCTCCTCCGCATAAGTTGTACGGATATTTTTGTTTTACTTTTTTCTTACCGCGATTATTGTGTTCACACGGATAATATTATCGTAACTTGGATAGTGCGGCTACTTTATATACCAAGTATCTGTACATTCTGAGACTCTCTTGCAGTGCATGGTCATTATATAAGGACAGATGCTAATAATGGCATAAATGCTTATCTTCCATATTGCTTCACATACGTTACTTTGCGCATGTCGCTTGGAGAACAAGAATTTCGAACACTTCAGCAAGTGGTGTACAGTGCTAAGCTAACTTTCCCAATACACCCGAACGTTGCGTATCTCATGGAAGCGCTATCCTGATGATGACCGCAGAACTTTCCCCTATTGTTTGATACCGATTATTCCTCTTTACCAGAAATTAGTGTTAAAACATGCATTTGTTCGTTTCTAGGGAAGTGCGCCTTGTTGCTGGGCCCTTTCATCAACAAAGAAACTGTCAAAAAGCTTCAACATTTATTAGTGCGCATATGATTAGCTCTACTAGCTCCAAAACATGAGTTCCCACCCCCTTTATATTGAAGTTATTTTAGTTTGCTAGGTCTTAGTCTATAAATGTAGATGCCTGAGCATGCAGCTGGGTAAAAAGCTGTAGCCATTCATCGTTGGCCCTGAAGTCTCGTAACATTCATGTTCAATTGCTCTTTTACCCCACACCATATGTAATACCGACTGAAGGGGGTCGTTGAGTCAATAAGGCGAAGCGAACAGCCAACTTTTTTCTGCGAGAGTTGCTGCTGCGAATCAAGGACTACTTGCTCCTCTTACCCATCACAGGAAGAAAGCGCCCTGAGTAAACATTTCGTGAAGCGAGATAGACTTCATTATAGGGTTTTTATAGACAACTGGTTATCCATCTTGTCGAAGTTTGCGTGGTGGGTGTTTGATTTTATACATACGGTTTTTTCTGTATTTTTTACATATGCGAGTTCTTGAGTAAATACTTTTTGTGCTGTACTCGAGCACCAGATTAAAGCTTCCATGTTTGGTCAGCACGCTAGATAGATTTTTATGATAATTGATTTGTCCGAGGCTTATTTTCTGGGCTTCTTTATTTTAATTTTTTTTGTATTATCAGACCAGAAAATTAATGTCAAACTTTCTTTGCCAAGCTCAAAAACGGTTTCGCAAAAAAAAAAAAAAAAAACTCTGTTAAAGGAAAGAAACAGACGGTTCTGGCGTCGGTACCATATACCAAAGTTCTAGATTTTTTTTTTATTCGTATAGTTGTTCCTTTTTATTTTATTCATCTTTTTACAGTTTATTATTATTATTATATTTTTTTGTGAAAGAGACGTCTAATTGGAACCTCAAAGCCAAAAAGATAATTGTGTTAGGTGCATCTAAAAGCATCTATCATCCTCCGGGAAACTACCGCCCACCAATAGAACAATGGGGAAAAATGACAAGATGATTTTGATGGATATCACAGTGTAATCCACCGTACCCAAATTCCATAGTGTCCGCATGTTACCGTCGCACAACTAGCCCATCATCTACGGTATCCACCTAAACAACGACGTAGGAAGGATGCCCTTAATTGTTTAGAGTGCCCGAACGAAGATGTTCAACCCGTATCGTATGTCATTAAGCGCACGAGCTCCCGGATGCACCTAACACTGACGACTACTGGAGCGTTCGAAGTCATTCTGATAATTGGAGGGATGGCCCGCGACCTCGAAGCACCCTGGCGCAGATAAAGATGTAAACGTACAAATGAGGACAGAGAGGAGGAACACATGGCGTTCGCCAAGTCCTTCACGCGGAGCATACAACGAAAGCTGCTGAATCGTTGTCTGATTAGTACACGTAGTGTCCATCTTGATTGGACATGTTTCATGATTGTTTGGTCACTGCCCAGGTAGAACGGGGCCTTATTTAGACTGCAAAAGCAAACCGTAACTTGCACTGTAGAGAGAATGCGTAACGATTTGCTAGGTTTCCCAGTTGAAAACAAGTGTTTGACAAATTGCTAGGAAATTGTGTTGGGTGCACGAAACGTTCTTGCGTCACAAACGTTTAGTGTCACATAACCTCACCATCGATTTAACTTCTCCGCTAAATTTAGCGTGGAAACTGAATCTGTACATAGGACACGCGACACAAAGTTATGCGACGTCATTTTTCCCACTAAATTCAGCGGGGAAGCTGAATTGGAGATGAAGTCTTGTGACATCAATGTTTTTGCTAAATTTAGCGGGGAAAATGAATTTGTATATATGTCATGTGACACAAAGCTATGTGGCGTCATATTTTCCGCTACATTTTTCGGGGAAACTAAACGGGTGTTGAGGTCAAGTAAAGTTTTTTTTTTTTTTTTTTTTGCTAAATTTATCGGGAAAACTGTGACGTCATGTGACGTCGTAGGTCACGGCTTTACGAAATGCGACTTCACAATATCAGGAGCAAGGAACAAAAAAAAAAATGAAGCTACGGGCGCAGTGTTTATAATCCCGAAAGGCAATGTTTCGAAGCTCTAACTTGTGCCCTTTAAGCAGCTTTGGGAAAATTTATTGTAGACACTTAAGGTTAGACAGCGGAAAGTTGTCTGACCAAAGAGGTGTCTAATATGCGTCCGGTGTTAAAGAAATTTTAAGCGTGGTGCCCTAACTGTCGTTCCCTCCGTGAATGAAAGCACATGTAGTAACCGCGTTAACGTAGCTTTGGCAGGCCAGCTATTTGCACGTCCTTGTCTACACGCGAATGAACATGGCGGCGTCCCGAAGCCCTGCTTGCGTTCTTGCATAGGCAATACCACCTAAAACAGAACGCCTGTGCATGACGTCACGGTGGGCGGACCCCCCCGCGCATCTACCGGCAGACAAGCCGAAGGTAGACGGGAGTACTTCGGAAAGCGGCAGACGAATGCTAGTGTCACCCTCGTGGTGATAACCTGCCACACTCGTTATTCCAATAACGCATTAGTGCGAAGCCCTTTTGTAGCGTGAGCTACACAGGCCGAGGTTGAGCAGTTTCGCGTGGCTCGCAAAATAAGCCGTGCTCTGTGCTGCGCAAGCGCGAGGAGCAGTGGCGTCACAGGGCGCACAGCTGGCGGGGCGGAGCCGCCACCGCGCGCGCCTCGCCGGTCTGCGCAAGCGCGAGGAGCAGTGACGTCACACGGCGCACAGCTGGCGTGCCGGAGCCGCCGCCGCTGCGGACTCCGCCGTCACCGCGCGCGCCTCGTCGGTCTTCGCATTCCAGAGGAGTGACATCATAGCCGCGGCAGACGCACTGGCTTCGCCGCGTGCCCAGCTGCGTGCCTCCGTTGCGCAGGAGCCAAGTCTGACGCTGCACCGGAGCTGCTTGATAGCGCCTCTCATTTTGTGCGCATAAGCTCACGCTACGTACATCCTGGCATAGCCGAGCTAAGCCACCGCAATATTTTTTAAATGCTATCGGATTTAAATAAATAGTGTTCTAACTAATCTGTTATAGCGAGTTGTATATTTGCTTCCCAAAGCAACGAACAGTTACGTGTTGAGCTATTACGTTGTTCATCGGGTTGCTGATAGGGGATATTAAAGAGGCGTATAGGCACATCAAATATTTTTCGCCCTAAATCCTACTCCCTTGACTGCGGACGCTTGGACGTGTAGAGCAGTATATTGAAGAACGTTTATTGTTTGGTTTGTTTTACTCCCTTTATTAAACGATGCTTCCGGACCAGTTGTTTTCATAGTTCACCCTCACACCACCTCGGGATTGCTTTTATCTTTCGAGGTCTGTTAACTGCTTTTATATAGTTTCTTTCGTCATGTGGCTTTCTTTGTGAGCCCTTACCTTCTGCTCTCGCTGAATACTTCTGACTATTGTGAGCGACAGGCCAAAATAATTTCTTTATTCGAGCACGCAGCGACCGGCCCCGCCTTAGCAGGCACGTGCCATGACATGACAGACTGCCACTGACGTCGAGAGTTCACGGACGAGAGCTTGGGGGAGTGAGGACGTCGTTTCGACCGAGGTTCAACACGGTCCCACCTCTTTTATACCATATTTTCATTTGTTCATACACCGCACTTCCTGGTTTCGTAGCTAGCAGCCTAGAGAGTGGCCGAACTGTGCTCAGTTCACTCAAGTTAACACTGCGGCGGAAGCTACACCTTCGTTGGGCCGATCATATGTCTGTTAACCTCCGCGTGATCACGGTCTTGCACAGACCCACGCGCTGTGACCGGGCTCAAGTAATAAAAAGGAGGTGCTTAAATTGTCCTGGGATAGCGTAGCTCCACACCGCGCTGTCCACTTAGGCGTGAACGGAGCATGATCACAGTCAAAAAGTAGGCAGGAGAAAAGCTTAAGGGCTAGCGTGGATTTATAGCAGCACGAGGGGAAGTTAGACGCCATTCACTAGCCGGGCTGAACTTCTTGAAGGCTTTCCGGATGCTTGGATGTCGCATTTTGCTAGTCTCCGCAACTGAGGGCAGTTTCCCGCTCCATTTCTCTTTTTTTGTTAGCTTACACTTCCTGCCATTATGTTGCGTGAACCAGTTTTACATTATATCAGTCTGAACTAAAATTGCATTCCCCCTCTTAACGGGTCACTGACACCCCAAAAGTCGTATTTATTTTTGTTGTCTAAAACGATTCAAGTTGTAGTCATAGACACGAAAAAAAGAAATACCACGACGCGAAAAACAATTTTACCACGCGCGCGCGCGCTTTTTTATTTTTTGGTTTTTTTCTCTCCCCCTCCTCACCTCGTCGCTTCGTCTTTTTGACTTCAGATATTATAAAATGTAGAGGCTTTGTACGTGCCTATTCTCTAAAATTTATTAACGGCAATCGTAGACATGTTTTTTTAACGTAATTGCGAACGCACTACGTTACCGAACATCGGAGTACTCCGATGTTCGGTAACATCGGAGGCATTTCGGCTTGTGTTTAATTAGAAGGGTACCTAGTCTCAACGTTACTGCTGCTCGATCAGCGAATTAAGGATAATTAAAGAGCTCGGGTTCCGGCGGTACCTCGGGGGAAATTAAAGCAGTGTGGATGTGGCTCTTGGTGCATGCAAAAGCGAAATTAATTGCAATCCTTTGAAACAGAGAGAGTCTAGAACAAAGCTCGGTGTGAATGTTGTGTGAATTTAAACCAAGGCGCTGTGGGATCTGAGTAGCGGAAACACCGTCGACAGCTTGCGAAAATCAGA
The DNA here is from genome assembly GCF_016920785.2 of Ixodes scapularis. NCBI lineage: Eukaryota > Metazoa > Arthropoda > Arachnida > Ixodida > Ixodidae > Ixodes > Ixodes scapularis. The sequence goes on from NW_024609837.1 coordinate 73,560,031, forward strand.
TTCACTGTATTTGCAACTGAAATTGCATAATTTCGATTCTGATTTTGTGAATAACTTATCTCCTCCCTAGTCCGCTTCAGTTTCAGTGCGACTATGTCTTGTGCAGTTATTTTTACGACACGTAGTGACATCTGAATATTTTAATATTAAACCAAATGTGGTTGATTAGAGTTTCAGGAGTTTAGAAGAGAAGCAAAAAGATGGCTTTGAAGCGCGTGAAGACCGGGCGCATGGAGACAGTTCAAGCGGGAGCACCGTCACAGTCGGCGGTCGTTTTCCTAATTCTCCAAAACTGCTGCCCGACGTGAGGCCAGCTGTGGAGAACATCTTTGAACCAAACATTCCCCTACAAAAATATGTATAGACGTCCTATGTCCATACTTTTGCCGTTCTATTACCCCTTTGTCCATCCTATGGATTCCTGTAGACAGTTCTTAGACCGTCTATGTACCACTTTTTTGCCACAGAATGGACACAACAACGCTATAGAGATCTTCGCGAAAGAAAAAGTTGTTCATTCATTCTTATTTCCGTTCTATGGTCCTGGTGAGTCTATAGACATCCTATTGCCTCTCTATGGTGTGAGCCATATATTGGTACATTATTAAAGTGATGCCGGCTAGACGTTTTGTTTAGGTGTAGCAGGGTGTCCGAGTTAAAGAGTTGTCAATTAAGTTCCGGGTATCAATATGTTACATTGATGTCTGGAGGCATATTCAACCTCAGGGTATATTCATTGTGGAGATGGAAGTGTTTAGTGTGTGCCGGAATAATGTTTTTACTTTCTCAATGGGAGGTAGATATATGTGGGTCGCTGCGGCCCCCGTAAATATTCGCAACTTTCACAACCCATAGGGGGCGCACTGGTGACTATCAAAATTGCGGGCATCTGGATGATCGTCGTAAAACAGCGGTATACTAAGCTGGGTCTGCGTGCGACGCGTAAGTAATTCTAGTTACGCTGTATACGGGCAGTATCAAAACTTTACTTTATGTTTTTTTTTTTTTTTTTTCACGTCCGGAAAGTGTAGGCAAGCCTTTTTATTATGAGGCCAATCATCCAGGAGCTAGGGAGTGCGATTCTCACACCGCAGTACCACCATCGCTTAAAGTGGCTTCTCTATAGACCCCGTAGGGACTCCGTGGAGACCCTGTATGGCTTCTCTGCAGACTCAATAAGGAGCCCGTGTAGACCCTGTATGGCTTTCCTGTGGACCCTGTACGTACTCCCTACAGACCTTGTATGGCTTCTTTGCAGACCCCTAAGGACCCTACACTCTTTAAAATGACTTTAACAGAGCACGTTTTTGCGTAAAAAACAAATGGGAAAAAGCTCTTTCTGTAGAAACTTTTATTGGAGGTCAGTACAAAATGACAAGGGCGTGATGTTTGCATACACTTTTAGCTTACAGGGTTTTGCGGCACAATTAATATTTTTTTTACAGCCATGCCTCACCGGCAACTTCAGATAGCGCGTCCCGACTTGGGTGCGTCCTAACTTCGGTTGCAATTCGCGCCGCGTCCGCCTGGGAGACGGGGTTGGCATCCCTGAAACCCCTCTTCTACCGTATATGTTTCGGCGCCAAAGTGGCCGATTAAAGCCAAAGCAGAACAGACACATGTTGTCGAATATCGATAGTCCCAAACCAGCACACGCGGTCGTGCAGTTATCCGAGTGACCGCTGCGGGAGGAATGGTGGCGTTGCGATCGCAATTAGTTCGGTTTTCGAGTACAGATCGGGTGCCGCTTTTTCAGAGCAAGCTCTTTAGCGTTTCCCAACTGACTCGCTCTAGAAACGTTGGTCGGTGCGGACTCCGTAGCAGACCCCCTGCAGACTGAGTGGCTTCTCTGCGGACCCTGTTGGGACTCCCTGTAGACCTTGCATGGCCTCTCTGCAGACCCCATGAGGACCCTGTGTAGACCTTGTATGGCTTCCCTGTGGACTCCCTAGGGACTTCTTGTAGAGTTCGTATGGGTATTCTGCAGGCACCCTATAGACACCGTAAAGACCTTGTGTAGACTCCCTATAGAGTCCCTATGGACTCTATATGGCGTCTTACCATAGAGAGGGTATAGGATGACCACACATCGTCCATAGAATAGGACGTCCATAGAACGTCCGTTGGCCAATATTCTATAGGGCAGCCGTAGGACGACTTCACGGAGGCAACAGAGGTCGTGGTCTGCCTATAGACGCCTTTTGTTCTGCCTATGGACGCTGCTCTATAGAACGTCCTAGAAGTGTCCATACATATTTTTGCAAGGGTTGAGCGATCACATCACCTGGTTAGTGTAGCTTCAGTACTAAAGCTTTACGAAAGGGGTTGCGCCGCACTGCCGACGTCCAGTAAGAGAGCCAACACTTTCTAGGATAAAGCGCCGTGAGTTAGCTATGACGCGCAACGAAAGGCGGCGCTACCTGCAGTAGAGTATAGTGGTATTCGTAGTGCCGTTTGGTCAATATTTTATAAGGCACACACACAAAATAAAGGAAGGCGACGGATGCCGCTGGCGTGCAAAAAGCGCAGTTGCCGTGGGGGAGACTAATTTAACGTCCTTTATTTTTATTTATTTAAAAGATACTGCGGCAAGCATACGCGAGTTATAGCAGTTGTCGGAGTACTATCGGGAGAAAACGAAATGCGAACAGAGGAGCGCGAGGCTCGCGGTACAGTTTGCGCCGCCTGGAAGTGAGCCTAGGGACGAGGGTGCATGACCTACTCCGATGTGTTCACGCCCGTTAGAGCCACATATATATGTGCTCGACGCAGTAAGTTGTAAGTTCAGCGCGTGTGCTTGTCTCCCTGAGTGTCTGGTGTGAGATCGGTTTTCCCTGCGCTGTCACCGTCAAGTACCAGATATTCTATCACAAAAATACATGTTACAAATGAAAATATCTAGGCCCAGAGGATGGACTAAATCCAACCTTTCAAGACGGTGCGGGACGAGAACTCAAGTCGTCCAGAGGCTTCTGGGTGATTTCAGATAAGATCGAACAGGGGGTGGCTGGTCGACCTTTTTAATTTGCTTCATAATTTTATATGTTATTTCCCGATGTCCAAAATAAACAAAATTAGAATTATTTTCACCAAGAAAAAAAATTGTCGGTCGCAAAATATCGTACATCACGTAGAGCTGGAATGTCGCATTTGCTTGCATAGCCGGAGGGGGCAACTTTGGTGATTAGTAACTAAAGTTATGCTTTTTAAGTGAGTTTCATAATATTTTAGCACAATCTATATGTACTTATCAATACAAAAAAAATATTTTTATTGTTTAGTTTGTTTTAAAAAATAAATAAAAAACATCGATTTTGGCTCCTTGACCGTTTTTCCCCCAAATTTGCAGGTCTGTATCTTAGGAAATAATTTAGTCAGAAACGTCATATTTTAAGTAAATACACTACATATAAATGTAAGTACATTCACTAAAATTCAAATTTATTTTAGCGCGGGTTAGGGAGAATTTGGCAAGCAAACACGAGACAAGCACCGAAAATAAAAACATTTTAAGGGCGATTAAAAAAAAGTCCCGTTCTCGATTTTTTTTAAATTGTTACCAGTCATTCTACTCTGGGAGTTAATATCAATTAAAAACATGTTGCATTATATTGATGGTGTAATAGATACAGCACCTCTACCGAGCCCCTTCCGCGAAGCTCGACACGGTGTACCCCTTGGATGCAGTTATTGCGACTTCTTACTTTGAGAGAAAAGTATTTTTTTTATTCATTCGAGTATAGCAAGTAATATTTTGTCATATCTTTGGCACGTTATAATAAATTGAGCAATAAATATAATAAATTACAGATCATATACAACACAGTTCTGCCTTCATAGGTTTCAAAATTGACAGATTTTGACGCAAACATTTTCTGACGGTGTGCACTTAGAGCTTCTTCCAAGGGGACTCGACAGTCCGTGCCACTTCCAAGTCACAGGTCGAAGCTTCTGATGTATTGCATAGCCACACATGCCACGACTCAATACCAGGAAAGGCGCGCACTCCCACCCACCCTTCATTTTTGCGTTCACGGAATTTAACAACCTCGTCATCGTCCAAAATTGTGAAATTCACTCCTTTTGGTTTTTGGGAAAGACTGTTCACTATGCATTTCGCAGCCTGTATGGCCTTTCCTGGGAGCTGTCTCAAGTTGTGAAGCGTTGCTTGGTGTTTGACGAGTCCTCCAACTCCGTCACACGCGTTTTTTTCCGTGCCCAGTGGCCATTGGGCCTTGGGAAAAACATTTTTTTTTAATTCATGAAGTTGAAGCGATTCTTGAAGTGACTGGCGGCACCGTCACTTACGTAAGTCAAATGAGAGTACACAGCAAGGTTGTCATCGACCTACTCTCTCACTTTTTGTACAGCCAGACAGGCATGAGCGGAGTCATGTTGCAAGTAGTCACTGATGACGGCAAAAGTGTATGTCGACTTTCTAGTCGTCACCACACACGTAAATATTGAGACCTGTTTTGTTTCCCAGTGGTACGCTTGAATCTCGTCAGGAAGGATAACAGTCCAGTTTTCAGCAACGTCGAAGTGGAAGACAATGTTACCACGCTGCGCGCACTGCTTTCCTTCATAGATGACTTTGCCTTTACGTCTGTCTGATATGGTTGTGAATGATCCACCTGGAGACCGACACACAAAGCTCTTCCAGAAAAGTGACCGGATTTAAAGTATTTTTGACGAGCTCGCCTGACTCCCATGCTGCCAAAACTATCTCTTCATCCTCGGAAATTATGAGTTTTTCGAGTGTAAGTGACTGGCCTCACATTCGCCTAAAAGGCACTGGCGCGATGGCGGGTTGCAAATGAATGCCGAGTTCAATTCGGCGGCGTCAAGTTGCGAGCCAGCAGCGTTTTGTAGAGAAGCGACACAGAGGTTATAGTTAGCGCAGTACACACAAACGCACGCTGCTTGTTGGGGATTGCATTTAACCTATCGGGGTCGCAGGGAGTAAAACTTCGTCAATCCGATCCCGGAGGCGGGATGGTCACTTTTACATACACGAAACGCTTCTCTGATTGACCGTGTCATAAAGCGTTTCGGCTTGAACGTCTTCTGGCCTTCGGGCACAACGGGAATGACGTCCTTCTGATTGGGACTCTGCCTAGAACACTCAAACTCGTCTTTCATGTAGTACTCAACCGCTGCCAATATTTTTTCAGGGCTCACCTTACACCTTGTATAGGGATCGAGCACATACCACACGCTGTGGTCCTCCCTCAGCTTCCGGGACCTATTAATGGTGTAGATCGATGCCTCTGGGATGACTTTCTGGACTTCATTTCTTGTCAATGTTGATGGCAAGAGGGTCAGCACCTGACAGCATTCCCGGGGAGAGGCTGTGGTCGCAAAGGCGCGGCGAATGTTGTGTCCGCCCACTCGGTGCATGTGGAGCACTTTTGCTCCGACGACCCCGATGTCACGTTTTCATACACACACACACACACATATATATATATTTTTTTTCTTTCTCTCTTTTCGCAAAATAACAAGTTGCAATCATTGCGTCGCAACACAGGGACACCCCGTGCCGAGCCTCGGATAAGGGGCTTGGTAGAGGAGCTATATCCATTGCACCATCAGTATGATGCAACTTGCTTTTAATGGATATTAACCGCTAGATAGAGTTGAATGACTGGGTAGAGTTAAAAAAAAATAAAGAACGTTTTTTTTTTTTTTTTTTTTTATGTCGCACTTAAAATATTTTTATTTTGGTGCTCGTCTCGTGTTTGCTTGCCAAAATCTTTCCAACCCACGCATATACTGATTTGAACTTCAGTTAATTTACTTCCATTCATAAGTAGCGTATTGAATTAAAATATGACTCTTCTGACTAAAGTATTTTCTAAGACACAGGCCGGCAAAGTTCGGGGAAAACAGTCAAGCAGCCGAAATGGATGTTTTTTTTATAATTTTTTTAAACATAATAAACAATAACAATATTTCTTTTGTAGTGATATGTAAACATAGATTGTGCCTAAAAATTGTGAAACTCAGCTAAGAAGTATAATTTCCGTTATTATTCACCAAATTTTATCCCTTTGGCTACGCAAGCAAATGCGACTTTCCACTTCTACGTAATGTGCGACATTTTGCGTCCGACGATTTTTTTTTCTGGGTGAAAATAATCTTTATTTTTTTTTATTTCGGGCATCGTTAAATAACATACAATAGACCCTTTCCGGAATTCAGTCTGGCCACTTTGATCACTATCATCATCACCTGAAAACGGCATATGTGCTATACTAATGGCGGCCCTTTGTTTACTGATGAAAGAAGAAGTTAAAAGGATACTGAACCAAGGAATTTAGTGTCCATAATAAGTGGCGCACGTTCTTTCCACGAGCCAGCAGCCGCCGGTGTGCGCGAGCACACGCAATAAAAATGACGTCACAGACCTCCATTCGTGGTTGAGATGACAGTGAAATGTATGGGCTTCGGACCAAAGGAGAATAAAGACAAGTTTTTCATCTACACAGTGGTGCCTGTTGTAAAAAGTAAGCGATGAATTGGTCTAACAAGCACGTAGCTTTCACTTGTAGAGATGAAAAGCCTGTCTTTATTCTCCTTTAGTCCGAAGCCCATGCATTTCACTGTCATCTCAACCGCGAATGGAGGTCTGTGACGTCATTTATGTTGCGTGTGCTCGCGCACATCGGCGGCTGCTGGCTGGTGGAAAGAACGTGCGCCACTCATTATGGGCACTACATTCTTTGGTTCAGTATCCCTTTAAAGATGCTCCTAAGCAGGTGATTCGAGGCCTATACATTCTAGATGTTAGCGAAGCGTAAAGCAAGAATCGGACACAAAAGCTGCGTAAGCGTTCATTTCTAACTCGGTCCCAGTCAATCTGTTAGTAGCACTCACTCGGCTTCAAAGCCCCTTGATGTATAGAACTCTATCAAGGCGTCTATGTGGGTTGGCCCTTCGTTCCGACTGGCTGCATTTGTTTCACCATCGACACTAAGAGTGATTGAAAAATAATTGTAGTGAAGTGCCCATTCTTGTTTATTGTTGAACTTTAAAAGTGACGGTGCCCTATAAAATACTGCAAACCACGGGTTCATTGCCGCCATTAGTATAGTAAAAGATAAACTGCCATTTGAGTCACCAGATGGCACAGAATTCCGGAAAGGGTCTATTATAAAGCAAATTAAAAAGGTCGACCAGCCACCCTCTTTTCGATCGTATCTGAAATCACCCTGTATCTGTTGTGCAATTTATTCTATATAATGCGCAATTTATTATAACGTGCAAAAGATGCAAAAAACTATTACTTGCTATACTCGAATAACAAAAAAAAAAATTTTTCTCTCAAAGTAAGAAGTCGCAATAACTGCGTCGCACCACGGGGGCGCACACCGTGCCGAGCTTCGCAGGAGGGGCTCAGTAGAGGTGCTGTATGTATTACACCATCAATATAATGCAACATGTTTTTAATCTATAGTAACCCCCAAACAGAATAGAATGACTGGTCAGAGTTTGAAAAAAATCGAGAACGTGATTTTGTTTTTAAATCGCCCTTAAAATATTTTGTTTTGGTGCTTGTCTCGTGTTTGCTTGCCAAAATCTCCCCCACCCGCGCTTAAATAAATTTTAATTTGAGTGAATGTACTTACATTTATAAGCAGTGTATTTACTGAAAATATGGCGTTTCTGACTAAATTATTTTTTAAGATACAAGCCTGCAAACTTGGGGGAAAAACGGTCAAGGAGCCGAAAATGATGTTTTTTATTAAATTTTTAAAACATAATAAATAACAATATTTTTTTTCGTATTTATAAGTACATATAGATTGTACTAAAACATTATTAAATTCACCTAAGAAGTATAAATTTAGTTATAATCACCAAAGTTGCCCCTCCGGCTGTGCAAGCAAATGCGACTTTCCACCTCTTCGTGATGTACGATTTTTTGCGGCCGACAATTTTTTTTCTTGGTGAAAATAATTCTGATTTTGTTTATTTTGGACATCGGGAAATAGGTTATAAAATTATGAAGCAAATTAAAAAGGTCGACCAGCCACCCCCTGTTCGATCTTATCTGAAATCACCCTTCTTCAGCTGTGTGTTTTGATTCCAACCTTCCTCACTGAAGCTTTTATGATTTCTTCGGTTTACAGAAAGGACTGACTTGTCAGCGTCAGGCATTATGACTGCGCGTGGTGTTCTTTTTTTTTTTTTTTTTTGCCCGGTGTAAACCGCTACGTTCGCAACAGACGACGTTCATCGACGGCCTTTCGCATTGTTGGAATCCCAGCAAACTTTTGTCAGGTTTATTTAATGCCACAACCCGACTATTTGTGTATATAGATAGAGATAATAAGAATTGTTAACATGATATTAATACCTGTGCTCTCGAAGCCTTAAAGAAGGCTTCGAGAGCACAGGTTAGCCGAACAAATATGGTAACATAGAAAATAAAAAAAATAAGAAAATTTTATAGCATATTACTTGACTCAATGAAGATGTGTTTTTCAGCTAAATATCGATTTTCCAGCGTACGAACAAAGTTGTACCAAACTTTCAACATTTTCTTTTGTAACAGGTTGTTTCTGGCTAGATATTATGCTTCCTTCTTCCTGGTTTATTACCGCATGTGTAAACGCACTATCCGAACTAATAAAAAAAAAAAAACATTTTTGGTCGTTTTTGTTTACCGTTTGTCCGTTTATTAATTTTTTCCCAAGTGTATTGAACCCACATTGTGACGTCATGGCTGTGAAGTTACACCAAATGTCTTGTAAGCAAAGTTGAGAGGAATTAGAGTTTAAATATTTAGCTAGAGATGATAGCAATGTATAGTTCTGTGCCCGCAAATTTAGGATACAGTTTAATTGGATATTTCTCTCCACAACCGTAATATTTATCTCACTGACTAATGGCTATTTGTTCAGGTTATTTGAGGTAAGAGGGATTTCTGGGTTACTTCGTCTGAGAAGAAAGCAATGGATGTTTTAAGTTATAAGCTATATTTCTCTAGATGTTAAGTGATGCTTCGCTATACAATGTTGTATTTTCATTCTATTGTTTCTTTTCTGATAGCAGCAACCCTAAATCATAAGGATGCCACTACAAGTCTGTGGATTGCTTTTCAAGTTTTTGTCCTGACCGGCGGTGTGTATAAGTAGGTCATATTTACTCACAATATAGTCTTTTTATGCATTTCACCCGATCAGTTCGAGCCCTCAAGATGATCATTTGACTCATGCAAGATTCCGACTACTTTCTGCTAAATATCTTTAAACTACGCTTATGAATTGTATTGATGTTTGTTTGTTTTTTTACATCCCTGACATCCGCCATGGCTGACGATTCGTTTCTTAAAAGAATTTTCTTTTTTTTTAAATCAACCTTGGTCAACGGATTTTTTTTTTAAATCTTCACTGAAGCACCTGGTACAGGGTAAGCATGTATGACATGCACTGCATCATAATTCTGAACATGTTTAACTGAAGAGTTGAAGCTGAATGGCTATAGTAGGTAACGGCGCGGAAACAGACGAGGACGTAGAAGAAATACAGGGGACGAGCGCTGAATATCAGCTGAAATATTTTTAATAAAAAAATATACGAAAACGACCATTCATCTTTGGTAGTATACGACCCGCCGCCAGCGTATCACGGGACAATTCATAAAAGCGTGATGGCACTTGATAAACGCGATTGAAAGCGATATGGAGCTAACCCAAATACAAAAACGCCAACTCACTGTCTAGCAGTGCCATAGACGGTTGGCTGACACACGAGTCTTCCGTCTTTTTATTTGGTTTGCCTCTACTATAGGCAACCTGCAATGCTGTTTGGTTTGGCGCCATCTAGCGACTGAAACAAGAAATATTGGGTACCCCTGGGAGTGGCGGCTGCATTGTTCAAACGTGAGCTTTTACTCTGGTGGCGCCGCTCAGCCTAGTGTCTGAAGCAAGAAATACTGGGTATCCCAGGAAGCCGTGATCGCGTAATGTGCCAGTACAGCGGAAGCTACGGCCCTGGCTGGCCAATGGGAACGTGACTGCCTATCACCGGAGCGCGCCTCAACTCCGGAGAAGTATAAGGCTTTTCGCTGCGTCATGCTCCAATATGTGCGTTGCGCTCGTATACGTCGAGCATTTCGAAGCCTTCGGCACGCAATGGGGGCCTTATCGTTCACCCTTTGCCAAGTTACAACGAGACAGGGTATAACCGTGCGCTCTCACCCTGCTGGCGCCGCCTGGCTGTTGCCGGTTGGCTATCTCTCTAGACACTTGGTCCATAGAGTAATATACACGAGGTAAAGAGCGGACACTGCCATAGGCCCCAGCGGCCCAGATAGACCAGTGACAGGAAGCGCTCCTAGCGGGCGGTATTAAGTATAATCTGATTCCGTTTCCGGTCAAGTTAGTTTCGGTTTCGGTTTGGGCGTGTCTGCTCCGGTTCTCCGGTACCCTTCTCTCTCTCTTTCCTCCCCGCCTCGCTCGGCTCTTGGAAGCTTTTTGACTCCCAAAGCCGCTGTCTTTTTTTATTTTTTTTTTTAATACTGACGCACTTTTGCTTTATTTTTTACGATAGAGTCCGTGCAAAATCTGTCAAACAATATATCAACTTACTTCACAAAGCAGAAGTATATATATTTCTTGTTCTTTTTCTATTGTAAAGCATTGAAGTTACACAATCACCGCATTGACTCCTGGCTGGTGGAGCATTTTGGGGTCAACAGCAGTAAGTGGTTCGAACACATTTTATTGGACCACATTCATGTATACATGATTTACTTCAGAAGCTGTGTATGTTTTATACGAAAGAGATCGATACTCACAAAAATAAATGAATATGAAAGAGTTCGGCATATCGTACACTTCGTAACAGATTCTTAGCGGAACCAAGTTAACAAAACCTTTCCACAGAGAACATGCTGTATGATACATTCACTTTCACGCCGACTCGGGTACGGGAAGCAAGTGCAATAATAAATAAGACATCGCTATCATTACCAGTGCGAAGCACATGCCGGATAGTATAAATTCCTGATTTCCGGCAAATATAATAAAAACACCAATTCGCATAGCCTCAAACTCACTGCGGGCGAGCCATTACCATACAATGGGAACTCTATTCGAAATCTGACAAGATTCGACGTCCCTAAGCATTCCCCGAAATTGTTCAGAAAAGAAATATGGCTTCAGAAAAAAGCGGCTAAAAAACTATGGACAGTGGATACAAAAGGGGATACATTTTCTTTCAAATATTTTTAGCCTCTATACACTACTTTCTATCGAAATTTTGTAGAAAGTGGACGAATATTTTTGTTAGGGAGCCGTGATACACATTCGCTGGAAAAAGGGGAAACAAATATTTGGAGAGCAAGCTGCACCGCCCACTTAATAAGTACTTGTTTTTGGTTTGGCAACCGCTTCTGTTAATACACTATTAACAGTTAAACCTGTCTCGTTCTTGCTAGCCACTGAAGAGTGCAACCGAACTTTGTCCAAATTCCGGTTAAGAAATCAAACATGTCAACACAAGCGTATTCTGCAAAACAATTTAAAAAACCCTTTGTGGTACTCCTCTGGGCAAAGGCTAAAACCACACAGACCTCAAAGTGTGCTATACAAGGCGGCACACACTCCTCGAACATGTGTCACACTCTTTATTATGGGAAGAAAGTGATTTTCTAGTAGCTGAATGAAATGAAAGGCAGCCTGTGATGGTACTACTAAGTTCACGAAGAATTTTCCAGGCACGTGGTATGTTTTAGGAACAAGACAGTACTGGTGAGGCCTGGTCAAGTTATTAGACTCATCCGATAGCAGCTGAGAACAGCCACAGCTGTAAGTTGTCTGTTCAAGCAAAAGCTTGATCAAATAGCCCCAAACATAAAAAAAAGTGAACGAGTCATCACATATGTTAGACCTGATGTCTGATTCCAGCTCAGAAATATCCTCTAGTGGCGGGAAGTTATCAATTGGAAGACATTCCACAATGTTTGAAATTAAACATTCATGGTGCGAAGAAATTTTCAACCCCATTAGGAGGTCAGCCTTGTAATCCCCTACGTTTTCAGTGTCCGACAGCTTGAACAGTTTCTTTATCCAGAGGTGTTTTAGTCCCGAGATGAACTGATGCACATTTGGGTTCGTGTTGCAGCCCAGCATTTGTCGTATATAGCTCCAAAAACGTTCTCAAGTGTGTCTTGCTGCAGGCGTCGTGTAAGTAAGAACTTAAAGTCATGGCTGCTTGAAAGCTCATCTCAGAGCATGAGGACACTTTTTATAGTAACTTGCCACCCAATGATGGCTTATGGCTGCCTCCTACTTTGGAACTGCCATGCTGAAATCCATCCGAGTTACTGGTGGAGAAAATCAAGTATTTCAGATTCTTCCTTCAGAATGGCATGATGCAACTTCTGCCCCGTGTTCTTGAATTTTTTAGCTATTTAGACAATCAAAAAGTATGCACATCCTATCACAGAAATGTGCTGTAGCCATGGCTGCCTCAGGAAGTTCTTTGGCATAAACAAGGGATATGATTGCAAGAAAGAGTGAGGCACTCAGTACCTGTGGGGCACAATTTTCTTGCATGTTACAGAAAGGTTCTTGAAAAAATGTGTGTTTCAGTAAGTTTCGGAGCCAATTGCAAGCTCATCTCATGGATAGAACAATAAAGTTCAACAATAGAAGACCACTCAATGACCTCATTTCCAATGCAAAGTTTGTGGGCTTAAAGATTGCTCTTGGTTGTTCTGGGAAAGTGCGGAACATCAAAGACAAAGTAAACGTGTTCGTTGTGAACTTCAAAAAATGGCTTATCACCACACACACCAAGCTTACGTTTGAAGCCCCCTAACCACAGACCACAGCCTTTACTCTGAAGCCAACAGTCTTAAAGGGGCGATGCACTGATATTTGTATTTTGCGCAAATACTGCTTAGAACGAATCCCTGACGTTAATGATCTGTGCAATACCCGTTCGTTTTCACCACACGCAATCCAAGTCGCAGAAAAAAATAAAGAAAAACGAGCAGAGTTCACCCTCTCAACTCGCAGCCAGAACAAGCGGCCTTGTGATCTGGAGCCGATTATATGCCGCCAATGTTGATCATAGCAATGCGCTGGGGTTGGCAAGGCACAGGACACGCGCTGAGTTCCAGACATTGTTATGGTTCGGCTGTTGTCGTCATTGCAGCGATTGGACACAGGACACTACCCGAATGTTTCTCGTGCTATCGGTTATCACGAACCCAAATCGAGTGTCTACGCCATGCTCGGGTCCAATCTATGAGCCGTATTCAAATATCGTCACTGGGCGGTACTGCTACCGCCCAGCTACGTCATCAGGTTTTTCGAAGGAGAGATTGAATGAAAACACTCGGTTTTGTCCTCGAAATTACAGCGCAACAAAGGAGTTTCTTGGTCAGCGGCATTGCGTGCGAGTATCTTGAGTCCCACTAGTGCCAGTAAGCTCGTGTAAAGTGAAAAAAATTCCAATTGAATATCGTTGCACAGCCCCTTTAAGCTCCCGAATGAGAGAAATGAGGAGACTGCGTTAAACAGAAGACGTTGTTGGAGTGTGCACAACAGTGTATGCAAGGGGCTGAACGCACCTCCTGGAAATTTCAGAGAGCATAACAACCAAGGCTCTATCTGCAATGTTAGAGGTTCGTTAAACACCGTCATCTGTAAACCCATGGACAATGTCGTGTGCAGGGTCGTAAGTTAAATTCTTTTTTTAAAACAATCTCATCGAAAACCAATATGCATGCACACACGTTCAAGTGCAGCCAGACAGCCCGGCAGAAACAACAGCGCGAGAAGCTCGAACCTATCGGCTTTACGAATTCACGCCGAGCATGCGAGCACTCGGGCGGTCATGCGTCACCTTGGTTGATGCAAAGTCGACCGAACATGACGCAGCAGAAAGCACATATGGACGGCACGCAGGGCACAGACGAACGACGCAGGGACGAGCAGAGGCCATGCAGAATGATGCAGAGGCGACGGCGTGCAGGCAGGCAGTCCATGGCAGGCGCCATTCATCACGTGGTATTTGTGACGTATTTGATTTAAACTATTTAATCATTTTAAGTATTTTAAACAATTTTAAACTATTGCCATTTAAAAAAATAAACACTTTTCACAGAAAGAGCTTTAATTAATTTTAACCAAATTGCAGAAAAGCGCCACGTAGCGGAGGGTATTAAACGCACTATCTGGGCCGCGATTCGGCTCCTGTGTCCTCTCTTTACGTTTACTATATTACTCTATGCTTGGTTCCTGTGCTTGAACAATACTTCGGTGTCACTATATCTTGGCTCACACTTACAGTCGCGGCAACGCACCTCAACATGACAGTGTGCACACCCCTTCAGTGAAGTCTGGTGTTATTTTAAACAGATGTTCAAACAGTGACCCGTTTGACCGATATATACCCGCCCGCATGAAAAGGCATCTTTCTCACGCGGTGTCTAGCAGTGTCAAAGCCAACCGTCTTCGGCACTGATATAAAGTGGGGTGGAGCTTTGGGATTTGAGCTAGCTTCATATTGCTTTTCATCGCGTTTATCACGTGCCGTCACGCTGTTATTAATTCTCCCTTGATACACAGGCGGATAGTCGTACTACCAAAGATGAATGGTCGTTTACGTATATTTTTTCTAATAAATTATTTCAATTGATTGTGAGCGATCGTCCCGAGTGTTTCTTCTACGTCCTTGCTCGTTTTCGTGCTGTTTCCTACGATGAATTCTCACCAACTCGCCCAACTATCCATTCTTCTGACTCTTCATATACCTTCCATTTGTTCTGTGGCATCTCTGTCTTTTTAATACTAGGGCCTGTTACACATTAAAGTACGACAATAAATATTCATTTCCAGACGGTGGAACCAGAAATAAAACTGTTGAACAATATGTTGACAAGATAATTTGAGATCTGTACGATAAAGTTCACGACATGAACTTGGATGATAAACCCGTAATGATGAACAACGTTGAAATATTTTTAAACAAATCTGCGATTCCAACG
This sequence comes from Ixodes scapularis, assembly GCF_016920785.2. Lineage (NCBI taxonomy): Eukaryota > Metazoa > Arthropoda > Arachnida > Ixodida > Ixodidae > Ixodes > Ixodes scapularis. The sequence continues at coordinate 73,575,040 of NW_024609837.1, forward strand.
ACCATTCCTAAATTTTCTCTTGGAAGGTTTTCTAATCTCGGAACTAGCTTTAATCGTAAAGGACGATGCTCTGTCAGAGAGAAAGACAGCGAATCTAGAGTAACCTGCCAGGTTGGTTTCACAAACTTGCAAACTACTCTTCCAAATAGTAGATGTGCTTCTAATAAACATATCGGGTCTTCTAGTCATCTCTGTTGCAAAAAGTATGTAAATTGTTTATTATTTCAAACTTATCATATTCGTTCATTGTTATGTTATTGTACGTTACTATCTTTGTTCACAAATTTTGAAAATATACTTTTTTAAATAAGCAAACGCCATGAAGCCTCTATGCAATCGTGATTTTCTTAAATAATACTGTACAGTGAAGGGATTTTCTGAAGACGCGACTAGTTCAGTATGAAAATAGCAAGAGTCAAGAGCAGCCATACAAAAGAATATAGATAGAAAATGTATTTGTAGTCTTTTCATATGCGGAGGGCAATTCGTCTGCTTCTTGCGTAGGGGTTGCGGTGACGTCAATACAACGCGGAGTTCTGATATTATTCGATTGGAAGGATAGTGAGAAGACGTCAATGCTGGATGCCTTGAGGTCTACCCACTATTTCCTAATAAGCCAATAAAAGCTTGGCGTTCTGACATTATCGCAACCCTTGTCCAAGAAGGAGACCAACTTTTGCCCAAATATACTGCTAGAGGTCCGAACCACGTGCCAACGCTTCAGCCTTAACTGTTATCTCATTCAAGAGTTATAAGTAATTTTCTGAAATTTTTCATGATAAAATAAGGCCTATTTTTGCCGGTTTTTAATATCTCGCGCCATAGAGCTCCGCGTATTATAAAAGGTCCATCGGCCGCCACTTTTTTATTGAAAAGTAAAAAAAAAAAAATCGCTTATAACTTTTGAATAAGATGACAACTTGTGCTGAAACTTTGGCATCTAGTTCGGACCTCCAGATCGCTGCTGTTAGGAGTAGAATGATCAATCAATCAATCAGTTTATTTATCTTTCAAGGGGTACACACTCCTCGAAATGGTACCTTGGCGCAAAAGGCGATCGTGACGCCTGACTGGGCACCGAGGTCCAATAGGGGGGCGGGGGGGAGGGGGGGGAGGGAGGAGGGAGGGAGGGTGCAAATTCCAGCAGCAACAGCATTAAAGGTTAAACTTCGACAAGAGAAAAAAGTACTTATACAAGATATAACGGATACACACATACATACACTCAAGAGAAAATAGATGCACACATAAAATTATAAAGAATCAATACTAGCACACATTGATGTTGTTTAACATTCTCATAAAAACAAAGATTAAAAAGTAATATAAGACATCAAGCAAAAAATTAAATAAATAAAAACAAGAAAAGCACTTTCGGTATAAACCATAAAAGTGAAGAAGCTATAATACATTCCTAAATTCCCGGCACATATAAAAATAGCAACTTGGCATGGTTCAACAATAAAATAAAAAAATAAACGTGATCACAAGGTATACAAGATTTTTGGCGGGGCACCCTGTAACACTTTTTGTGGGGCACCCTGTAAAAAAAAGTAATTGCCAAGGTGTACTACATACTCTAATCCTGCATTCTAAAGACTCGCAGTCGCAAGCATATGTTTATTTATGCAACAATACGCTGAGTGCTAAGTGTGCAATATACATTTTTAGGCAAAACATCCATAAACTATTTATGAATACATGTACACATCGCGACACTGTTAGCGCAAACACAACATTGGCGCATTTCGCATTTTACTTCTAAATAGTATGAGCGAGCACGAAATGTTTTCCCTTACATTATAGAACTAAATGAGCTCTTTCCGTAGGAATAAAAACTTTGATGACATCCTTTGGTTTCAAAGGGAAAAACTGAAAAAATTGCGATCGCTTGTTCGCGCTAACAGTGTCGCGCTCTGTACAACGCGTAAAGATTCTGCGTACCTGTAAATGATTAGGTAGATTTTTTGGGAAAAATCACAGCACTGCTTCAATAATCACGAGTGGTCGGTTTGTCATTTTGTAAAGCTTGATATAACATATTCGGTTGGTCGATCTGTTAGAGCTTGATATAGCATATTAAGAAAAATGAAAAACATAAAAGAAAGTGTTTACCATTAGTGCACATTAGGCTGTCGAAACAACCCCACTGAAGATATATTGCCGCGCGCAAGGCTGAGAAAGCAACGCTCGGTCACGGTCCTCCAGAAAGTTCCCGTTTATTCATGTACCGCACGTAGCTTCTATCATTTATCCCTGCATTTGTTTTCTAGAAAGTGCGTGTTCATTCTCGCCCCGATCACGCGACGCTCGAACCGCTTTCGCCGAATCTTCGAGATAGCGACGCACTCTAGATAAGAGGCCGACCGCGTCCTTGTCGAGTCAGTCTCGCCCCAGCGCTCGATCCTGTGGTTTCGCCGAATTCGACGCCCGCGACGCTCTGTTATTATTCTTTGTACCCCTTTTATTTTTGGCACAAGTTCGCCACATTAAACGTTTATTTCTTTCTGTTTATTTATTGTTTTTGGTCACCACCCGTGACATTTTGGTGGAGGTGCGGGGTAGTCATCGTAGGGATGTTCTTCTTCGGGTTCTGCAGCAGGGGTCCGGATCCCGGGAGTTGGACTTTGGTACGGCGGCTTGCTCGGCCGTCGGCGTCCTCTGCGAAGGGTAGCCTTCCGGGGCTGAGCACCTCACTTGGCCGGGATGTCTTCGGAGGGGTACGCTTTATGGGCATAGAATGCGTATTTATTTGTATTTATTTTTCATAAAACAGAGTTTTATTTATCCTTGGTTGCAGAGAGTATACTTAACACTTTCAAGTCAAGGAGTAGCACTTGCAACTACAAACTAATTGTTTGAAGTTAATTATGAATATTGAAAACAAATTAATCACATTCAAATTAATAACTGTAAAATAGACACTTGAAAACGTATGAAATAATTGCATTCCAGATGTAGTTTTTGGTTTTTATACTTTAAGAATAGCGTTTATTCTAAATATCCCCAATATTTCCGTAATTTAGTATTTTTGTTCATCCGTTGCTCGCCTTTGATTACTAGACACCTCCACATTGGCTGTTTTCAGTTTTTGTTTACCAAAATTTCACAAAGTCCTAATTCCATGAAGTATTTCAAATTTACAGACTGTGTGAAATGGTAGCGCTGCAGTATTAATTGTGGTAATTTTAAGCTTCGTGATCGCAGGCAAAGCTGTCTGTATCACATTATGTGTTGCCATGAAAAGCACAGCGAGGATTATTGTATCATAAGGTCTACTATCTTAAGCACTTTACTTTCAATGCGACACCGAACGGAGTCCAAAATATATTTAAAAAAACTTTAAACGCTTTCTTTTGCATGAAACTGTTCGCCAAGGCGGATAAATATAATCTTTGGATAGTACACAGCATAGATCATACTGATGTTGTCTGTGAAAGAGCAGTACTAGCTAAGTTTCGTGTAAATTTCTGCAATTAAAAGAACTCAGAACAGCACAACTTAGTCAGTAAATAAAAAAAATGCTCAAGGCACACCTAAGCACTTCTTATGAGTTGTGAATGCGAAAGCATGTACGCTGCTCTTCCACTCCCTTCTGCGAGCGGAAGAGCGGTTACTGCGAGCAATGTCGCCGCGCATTGCTGAGAGCGGTGAAGCCGGTGCCACGCGGACACGTAGCGCCGTGGGGTGACCGTCGTTGAAAATGACGCTCAGCGGCCAATGGGAGCCTTGTCGACGCGCGCCGGCCAACAGTACCGAAGCCGAACTATCAGCTTTATTATGCTCTTTTGGGATCGGGGAAACTAGGTGCCGTTTGGCTAGGCTTTTTCGCGTGGTTTCATGGCTGGGAGTTGAGGAAAAGATTTAAGGTGCCGCTGGGCGCGGCTTAAAAGCTGATGACGTTGGCTCGCTCCATTCGACAGTTAATGCTTTCGCATTTAAAGACCATTCTCTTGGAAGCCTGAGATCGAAGGGCGGCATTCCGCTAGCAGACAGCTTAAATGTTAGGTATCACTCAGAACACCAAAAGTGGAGAGTGAGATTGTAAGTTGACTGTTATTAACAAATTACTAAATTAGCAACGTCTGAGATTAAATGTATATTGATATTTCATCTCACTTGACTGGGTGCGTGAAGCTCTTGAGTACTTCAAGCGTTTACACAAGGTCGCCTCCGCCGCCGGCCCGGCGTAAGGTCCCGCCGGTCTCGCGCGCAAAACACGAAGCCCTTCGTGCTCTGCCCCCTTTTTATATACCTGTTTTACGGCGCATATTGCTCGAAGAGTAATGTGCCACCTAGCATATCTCTACATTTTAGTGCCTTGCACATAAAGTAAACAGAGCCCCACCGACCTTCTTCTATACCATTCAGCGTACTCGGTATTGTGGACTGATGACTTCACAACAACATTGTTTTTTTTCCTAATTTTTTAACCGAATCCTGTTTTTTGTAATGGATGAATCGAAATTACTAGTCGGATTATTTATCACATCAGCGGCTCTTACCCGTTCAAAACACTGGAGCACGTGTCACTAACCGATGTCTTTCTTCCAGATGAACGAGACGCAACAGTAAGCTTGATGACCCTATCCAGTGTTAATTTTACGATGCCAGTACATGAATTAAACAAAGATGCACAGGATCACAAAGAGTCAAGGTATACTAGTACTCAAAATATTCCAATAGATATTAAGACCAGATGCAAACTGGTCTTCCAGAAATTCATTACAGAAGATAAATTTAAAAGCGCGCTAGATGCCGCACTTTCTACGTTTCCTAAAGTGCACTTCAAAATGGTCCGGAAACAGCAAAAAGAAAAAAAAAGAGGCAAAGTTCAACTAAAGTACAAAAAAAAAAGTAAAGTAATCTCAGATAAGCGTTAGTTCAGGTTGTGATGGAAGCTTCTGCGTATTATCATCAAACAGGTTCTGTTTTCAAGCCAAATAAAGCTACATAATTTGAATTAATTATAGAGTTCATTTGTGCTGGTGCTACTAGAAAAATATCTCATTATATTTTAATACAATATTTTATTAGAACGGTCGCAAGATCTGGTGAGGTTCAGTTTTTGTAGTATTTGTAACACGAGATTTTATGGCGGAATAGTGCATCAACTCGAGTAAAAATAGAAAAACGAGTTCCCCGGAATTTTTCTGAATCACTGTTTGATGCACCCTTTATATTGCAACGCGCGTCGGCGATCAAGCGCGTGCGTGGCCGAGTGGTTACCGCGCTAGACATTCGCGCGGTATGTGTACGTTCGATTCCAGTCAACGGACTGTCCTTTTATCTATTATTTCAATTTGGCCTCCTGGTAAGTTCGAGAACATTCTCGTCTGATCTAGTTCCGAATATTCTACGCACCGAAAGTTCTACGCCGAATGATCCAGAAACCCACGAGGGTTCATAAGGGACTCCGCAAGGCGAGCTGAGTCAGTCTCGCCCCAGCGCTCGATCCTGCGGTTTCGTCGACATCAACGCCCGCGACACTCTGCTATTTTCTTCTGTTGCCGTTTCGTTTTGTTTGTTTTGGGCACAAAATCGCCCCATTAGGGAGCTAGTACGGGAACCAAGTGTAGTCGGTTTCGCCTCATAACTCCGCGGTCGGTCTCAACCAGGTATGAGCGTGCCGCCTCCGAAGGAGATGTAATATGACCCGCTTGTCTCTAGTCACTGCAACCGCTCTGCTTAGCGGCGAAAACGCTCCTGGTACGGACATCCGTGAAATCATCCGGGAGGTCTTACGGGAGGAACTGTGAAGGATGCTGCCAACCACCAGCCGTCCGCCAACCCTTTCCATCGCCGAGGCTGCCCGAGAAAAAGTGCATCGGGCGTTCCAACCAGAAGTTCCCGTCACCACGGTGGCACTGGAGGAACCGACGTTGACCTACGCCGCCATGCCCCGACGACATGCCCCGACGACCGCCGCAAGCTCCACGCCAAACCATGGCCCCACCCCGAAGAGACGCCCCAACGCCGCAGTACCAACGAAGACAGGAAGATGAGGCACACGTTCACTCAGAGCAACCTGCGCCGAGGAAAACAGACGTCTGGAGGACGGCCGACCGACGCCCGCTCTGTTATACTGCGGGAAGCTGACCATGTGTACCGCCGATGCCCATACCGACGACTCGGGCTGCGCGGATTCCACCCAAACGACCCGCGCCCCCGTTATGGTGAACGCCCCCGGGAGATCGACGAGTACCTGCGACGACCTCAGTCCCCCGAGCCTGCGTCCCGCCGAGAGTTCCGGTCGCCTTCGCCACGACGTCCAGCTTCGCCGATGCACCGACCCCGACGTGAAAGCCTGTCGCCCCTCGCTCCACGCCGGGGAAACTAGGCGCGGCAACCCCTGGAGGTGGAGTTGCCGAAGACGACCGACGCCAAGATCCTTCACGAACGACGGAGGGCCTCCACCCGAACGCTACCAAAGAGCGAAACGACGCTCCGGCAACGGTGTCCAACAACCTAAACGTCGTCATCGACGGCCACGACGCATCAGCACTCGTGGACACAGGAGCAGACTACTCAGTCTTGAGTGGGAGGCTCTCCCGCCGCCTTCGAAAAGTCGCGACACCGTGGGATGGACCACAAATACGAACCGCCGGAGGGCACCTCATCACACCAGTCGGGAGATGCACTGCTCGCGTCGAGATCCACGGTGAGACGTGCCCTGTGAAAATCGTCGTTCTGCAAGACTGTTCGAGGAACGTTATCCTCGGAATGGACTTTCTCTGCGAGTATTGCGCCCTCATCGACCTCGCGGTAAACCATTTGACGCTGCGAAAGCCTGTCCTGCCACCGGCGAAGACCAACACGACGTCAACCGCTATCCGAGTTATCGCCGACCATGTGAACCTGCCGCCGCGGTCAAGAGTTTTCGTAACCGTTATAACCGACGCAGCCATGCACGGTGAAGCTCTTCTGTAAGGTAGCGTCCAACTGCTCCCAGAAAAGGGAATTGGCGTCGCACGAAGCGTAACGGATCTCCAAGAAGGATGTACAACTGTTCTTGTGACCAACTTTCGAAAGAAGCCGCAGCACTTAACAAAGGGTACCACCGTGGGCCACGTCGAGGACCTTTAGGCGCCATCCTTGGTCACCGCAATCTCCGAGGAAACCTGGTCGCCACATCAGAAGAGCACGACGCCGCCGCCGCTCGACATCGACCCCGAGCTCCCAGCTCCGACGCGCCGGCAACTGGTTGATTTCCTCGCCGAATACAGTGACTATTTTGCCACGACATCGAAAGTTGGCCAAACACCAATGGCGAAACATCGCATTATCACCGACGCCGACGCACTCCCTGTCCACCAGTCGCCGTATGGAGTCTCCTTAAAGGAAAGGAAAGTGATTCAAGATCAAGTCCAGGAGATGCTCGACGACGACATTATGCAACCCTCAAGAAGTCCACGGGCGTCCCCAGTCGTCCTTGTAAAGAAGGACAGAACCCTGCCGTTCTGCGGGACTATAGTCGACTGAACGCTGTGACGAAAAAGGACGTTTAACGCTCCCCCGCATCGAAGATACGTTAGACCGACTGCACCGCTCCCGATATTTTTCGGGGTACTGAACCGAACCCGAACCGTGAACCGAAAACCCGAAAAAACCGTTATTTTCACGCGAACCGGAGTTGAACCGGAACGAAATAATTTTTTTTGGCTCCGGAGCCGAACCGCTATATTATCCATGCGGTTTTCGGTTCATACGCGAAGCCAGGTAACGTGAAAAGTGCGTGGCGAAAAACTCAGTAACCTAAATGATAAACAAACAAAAAAAAATGCAATAACAAAATATTATTTTCGTGCAAACCGGAGTTGAACCGAATCGAAATAATTATTTTTTCGGTTTTGGGCAAAACTGATAAAGTATTTCGCGGCGTTTCGTTCATGTGGGAAGTCAAAAGGCGAGAAATTTGGGTAGCCGAAAGCTCTGTAACGTTCGATTATCAGGTTTTTACATAACGGTCGTCTTCATAATTTATAAAATTTGTCTCGAAAACTCAAAGAAAATGACCACAGCAACTATAAATTCTCCGGGATCTCTGGTCTTACGTACTTCTTTAACGAATGGCAACATTTTTCCCAACCATTTCTTGGGAACGGGAAATGGTTAATCAAAGAAAATTTATCACTAGAACATACCCAATCTGTACGTCAGCAAAAGTTACCAATTGATTAGCCTGTTTGGTGGCCAAAAGGTGAGGTGGGCTACTTGGATCTTCCTCTCAAACTGAGCGACAAAAAAAAAATGTACAAAGAGAGGTATAGACAACACGCCTAGTGTTGTCTAAACCTCTCTTTGTCTTTTTTTTTTGCGTTCAGTTCGAGATCTCTTTGGTGTTTTTTGTCTTGAATTTTGAGGAGTTGTGTGCAATTTTCTTTAAACGCCTTGAACTGATCGGATAATAATTGTAGAACTGATCGAATAATAAAGCGATACAAAGGCCGATGGATATTTTAGAACCTGCACTAGTTGCCATACTATGGCGCATCGAATCTGCTTTTAAAATAACTTAGACGATTTCAATAATCCGAAATTAAAGTCTAGCACCGGGAAGGGAAGGGGGGATTCATTCGACAGTTACAACTACAGGAAACAGCAAAACAGCTTCAATTTCCAGTAGCAGACACAGCAAGGACCAAACCGTTTCCTCCTCAGAAACACAAACTTCAAGACGCACAGCTCTTCTGAGCATTGCTTCATTTCCACCCTCCAAATGCGTTCTCATTTATTTATTCTTTTTAAACCAGCGGCGGGGCGGCCGACGCGTTTCGTGAGTGGACGCTACTCTGTCCAGACTCTCAGGCGCATCCAGAGATACGACGACTCTCGTTCCTTATGCTCAGCTTCATCCTAAGATGGATCGCGGCCAATCCTACAAGCCATCCTCATAATTCACCGCTCTGATCGTACAAAGAGACTTCACGTTCCGCGCGTCGCTCATCAACCCGGAATATACACGAACTCATCTTTGTTACGTCACGGCGCGGGGGTGGCGCGTCGGTCGCACTTCCGGTCTGGAGCTGTGGGCAGAAGTCCCGAAGCCAGACGTGTATTCCTGCGTTGTTTTGAAAGGAACGAGACAAAAACTTGCCTTCTCGTCAAAACGCCGCGATTGGGACCGTACCAAAAAAGTCGAGAAAGGTTTGAAGGTCAGTTTTTACGTGCTCAGTTCGTCCGAGAATGTGGATATGTGCCGTGAAAAGGGAAAAGCAGACGCCGTCGAACAATGATTGCTTGGGCGGGAAGCACTTTGGGTTGAATTCTCGGATACTTGTGGTCATCAGATTTATTTTGTTCCAACATGAACGCCAGAAAGCCGTCAAGTTGTGCGGACCACCTGCGGACTACGTTCAGTGCGTCTTCAAGTTCAAACGGTTACCTGACCGTTCGAATTGTCGTCTCCTCTTTCAAACGTTTCTGCTTGTCGTCTGCTCTCTTAGACGACGCCAGCCCGTAGACCAAATCTTTGCCTGGTACTTGCGCAAAGAAGTAAGTGCACCCCTCAAAAGACTTAAATTTGAAGGTATGTAAGCAGGCTCGATTTAAACAGCAGATACAAGGAGATGTTGATCACTGTTACCAATGACCATCACCGACTTGCTAGGCCTGATTCGCATGGTCCCATTCTGCTTTAGATTTTCAGTATCGACGTCGACCATCTCAGCTACGGTTCACTCTTTTGCTGCTCGAGCGACGTTGCGACTGAAAATTGCGAGCGAAATCTCATTGTGCGAATCAGGCTTTAGCGTACATTCTGCGGCGTCCACGCGGAATGAATCGCCGCATGTCACATTATTTACGTGAAGTTTTGCGGTGTAACGAGCCTTGTTAATTTTGCTTAGGCCGCTCAAGTAGTCAGACATTGCCAGGAAAGGAAGACGTAGCATCAACATTTCAAACGCGAAAAAGGTCAGGGGGACTCACACAGACGCCGATAACATCGCATTTCAATGGTTTGTTTATGGGCGACGGCAAGTTTCTTGCCCACACCCCCATCGCGCATGCGCGGCGCCGGTGGCGTCCGCTAGGGGCGCTCCGGTTTGTTTTTAAACATGAGTTGGTGTATAGGCTTTTTGCACTGGATATGCTAAGCGAACGGCTGCCGTTCGCTGCAGTCCACCTTAGCATGAAACTCTGTGCCAGTGTTTCTTTTTACTTGCTTTTCTGAGAGGCCCTCGGCACGGCTGTTCGGTTGGTTCCGGTTGAAGCTAGGGTTGAAGAAACCAGCGCTTGATTGTCCAACGCGGTGGATGTCCACGCAGCATTTGCTCACCAGGCTACTTGAACTAAGAGGCTTCGCTGCAGGGTTCCTCTAAAAATAAGAAAGCTCCAGGTTGGATGAAGGCATATGGGCGGATGTCGAAATGCTCGCTGTATCGCTTCGCCCGTCAGAATGGCGATGACGATATTGCAGAATTAACAACTCACTGTACGAGATTTCTACGGAGCATGGCTGAGATGTTCCATGGACACTTCCAAGATGTCTTTGCCATTAGAAAAGGGCTTGGTGCGGTCAATGAAAAAGAGGGAGCGACAATTTCTTGACACGGATGTCTTCTGTGCAGCAGTGTACATGGATCCCCGCTACCGCCTTCTTCTCATCCCTGAGCAAATGTACCGGGCCACGTTGCATTTGACAAAGACTTGGAGGCGAATCACAGCTCTGCAATGCGAGCGAGATTCTATATACCCTTTCTTATGAAACTGCGGCGGCTCCAGATGATCCGGAAGACACTCCGGAAGCGCTCCTCAAGGAAATAGAGGTTGAGGCTGGCCTGCACGTTCGATGTACCAGTAGAACACTTGATATAACATGCCTCCTGGAAATGCTAAACAAGGAGACGCGGCGTTCAAGGGACGCTAACGTGCTTCCGTTTTGGGCGGAGAGAAGGGAACGCCATCCAGAACTCTACGCATTGGCGCAAATTGTTCCTGGGAGTGCCTGTGACCCAGGTGAGCGTGGAGCGCGCCCTTTATGCACTGAAGTTCATTTCATCGTCTCAGAAGAGCCGTCTTTCCTCGGATATGCTTGACGACGTCCTGCTTTTTCGGTCAGCTGACTGACATTGAACTGTGCTTTCACCCACGTCCCGAAGTGCCCCAGCACTTGCTCGTTAGTTCCACACAGTGATGTGAACGTTTGCTTCTTATATGTAACACTTTTATAAAATATGCAGAGTTTATCTTTTGCTGTCACCAATTGTTTTTGTAGCATATGATTACGAACTGGTTCAAACCGGTTTGAACCTTTATTTTTCATTCCGGAGATGAACCGGAGCTTAAAGGCCGCTGTACAAACGGGACGTTCTCCAGGGAAGAACCTTCTCTCCCGAAGCTGGGGGACGGGGACGGAAAGGGCCTGCGTTGGATGGAAAGAGCGTCTAGAGAATGGGATTAGTCTCGGGGCGAGCCATCCTCTCGAGAGAGAGTGGGGACGGAACAAAGCTGCCGTGGGGTTTCCGGCTACCAGGTAAAAGAAAGATAAGCTTGTCAAACGGTGACCTCGGATTCGAGGACGGGCACGTCAGAGAATTTGAAAATAGCTGCTTGATTAGCTGGACGACCCAGTGCGGACTACTGGCTCTAGAAGGTGACTCGAATGAAGAAAACTCGTTTTGCTCCAAAACTCTAAAAGCATTCTGGAACGTGAACTCTTGCCACAAATAAAATAATACATGCATGAAAAACTACGAAGGCACCTAAGTTTTCGTCTATGATGTGAGAATGCTTGAGCATTACAGGCAGAGTTATGTTGGCGCAACTTACAATAAAGCAAGATGAAAAAAAAAGTTATGTTGGCGCAACGGATATCGCGTTAGTTTCACGATCAAGAGGGCCTAGCTTCAAAACCGGGCAGGGGATGGTTTTTTTCTCGTGTTCTTTTTTTTTTCGTTTATTTTTTTTTGTTCGGTCACGTGACAAGAAAAATCACATGAACTGACATTTTTTTGGTCACGTCACCAGATATTTTTTTTCTTATTTCTCCTTTTCTTCTGACTTTTTTTCCCCTTTTTTTTCGGTTTACGCTCTCTTTCGCAAAACTCTTTGCACCTATTTCGCGATACTTTGGCATTAGCCATACCATTTTATTTATGGCAGGGAATTCTGCCGTACGCATCTTATGTTACTATTACCAACCCTGGCTTGCAATTCACATAGAGAATTTCGTCCGGCAACCAGTTTGGGAATAACGAGGCCAAATTTCTGTTATAATTTTTTTTTAGATATAAACATAATTTCGGCCTCGTTATCCGTCGGTCTCTATGATTGGCTCTTCAAGTATCTTTTGGAAAAGTAGACGACGGGCATTTTTAGAGAGCACGTGTGTCGACCAGAGTGAACATTGCTGAAGCGCCTCCAATGTGATTTTGGCGATAAATAACTGGAGGCCCCGGGCAAACCCACCCAATGTAGAAAAGTATCTACCTTTCTGCTTTCATAGAGAGCTATGAAAGCCAGAAGGGACGAATCCCAGCCGAGTCAAACTACCGGCTTGCGAACGCCATCGTATTGATAATAACGCAAAGAGTTTGTATGACCATAGCCTCCTCTATACGGAGAAAGCCTGGCACATCGACGACGGAGCCATAGAGCGCGCGGCCGCAGGAAAAAGGAGAGGAGGAGCGCGCCGAACGGTGACCAATATGGTAGCGCAGAGCAGAAAGGGCAGACCTAGACAGCGAGCGCTTGGGTCATGAGCGGCCGCTCCCCGAACCACGCTTGTTTTTGTGTTTTCGTCAGCGTCGCTTTTGTACTCCGGGAGAAACGGGCGCGGCGATTCGAAAGGGCGCAGGGAGAAACGGGAAAAGGTGGACGTTGAATTTCTCCTCTCCACGATAGCGACAAGGAAAGAGAGAGAAAAAAAAAAATTGTTTCTGCGTTTGGCCGCTCGCTCTTTTGTGGCGCTAGCGGACAAGGTTCTCTCCGCTCCCGTTTCTCCGCCCCTCCTTTCCCATTTACGGCGGCCGTCTTTTCACGCGACGCGCCAGGCTTTCTCCGTATAGAGGAGGCTATGGTATGACACTCTCTGGCGGCGTGCAGAGGGTAAAGGCATGGAGGTAATATATGCTTTTGCCTAGTCAGCTCCCGAACGGTTGGGTATTGGCTGCAGAGATCTATTTCGCTTTTTTTTCTTACCGGTATTATATCTTGATTTCTGTGTTCCTAATTTCACAGACAGAACGAAATCGCTTTTCTCGTGTGTCGTCAGGGTAAAGAGACAGAAATCAATCAGTGTACCGAAATTCGACACTTGTGCTCGTTCCATAGCGCCTCTAAAGACCGTGCGATCACGGCTGTGCAACGTCAAGATTGCATAAACTGTCGTTACTTATACTCGTATTGCATCGTGAGGGAACGACTATGACTGGGTAAACAGGAATAGGGAGAATGGGTGCGTGGGGGGGGATTTGTTGAAGTTCGAATAACCAAATCGAGCTTCAACTAATGCGACAGCATTGCATTCACCCAACCAGCTATATGAGTTTTCAGATGGAGTATTTGCGTCTCCAGCTCGGTGCTCGCCCTCCCGCGGCAGAAACGGGAAGCGCTCTAGTGAGGGTCCACCGATTCTCCTGCTCAGCGGGCATGGTGGAACTGCTCGCGATCATGGCTTGCGAATTGTCATTTCTGAATGCAAACAACACTCTTCACTGTCCCAACGTAGTACTGAAGCCGGTATGGGATTGTACCTTACTGGAGAGTTTTAGTATTGCGCATAGAAGCAAACGCAAGCGGTGTGTGGTTGTGTTAGAGTTGCGTGCCCCACGTTGGGGGGGTGTGTGCGCCTCATCACCATGCGCCATCCAACACCGCAGTTTTAGACTCCGCGCACGCGCAGTGTGGAACACGCAAAGCTAACGTAACCACACAGCGCTTGCGTTCGCTCGTATACGCAGTACTAAAACTTACTACTGTTTGACCGGCTTCCAACGCCAACGAAACACGTGGTGGTGCAGTGAACAGAGGTGCAAGCAGGTAGGCGTTCGTTCGAACTGGAAAGGCTGAGATTGTCAAGACGACGGAGCGTTAAAACGAAAGCACCTAAACGATATGAAAAAATTGGTAATTAAAAAAACTTCATTTATTTTTTGGGGGCATTTTGTCTGGATGAATATTGGCGCCGATTTTGGACTTTTGCCCATTTTCAAAAGTCGCGACCTGATAGCAAAACATACTTCACCCACAATGTAATTTTACATGGACTTCTCACATTAGCTAGAATGTTTTCATTGATATTAGACTATTTTTTTATTACTGAATAATTAAAAATGCTGCAATTGGCACCAGTGATGATTCTTAGTACACTTTTGATTGTCATATGTGTTCGCGCGTTTGAAATTAGATCATAAGCAACAATTACATCAAAGCTTAAAAAATTACGTATTAAAATATCTTAATTTTAATATTATTATTAATACAAATCGCGGCAATATATGACAAGATTACAAAAAAAACGCCATTTAACCATAATAGTTTTTGAAGAAAGTTTTTTATTTAGTATATGAAAAAACTCTGACATCGTTATCAAGATAGACAAAAAGTCAAACACTGGATGTAATATAAAGTCCTATGCGTCACGCGTTGCTATAAAAACACACGCACATTTCAGCTGTCTGACACGGATTCGATCTTTGGGTTGTTGCAGTTGGGACAGCGTTTGTTACTTTTGTTTATACGTTTTGTGGACATATTGTAAAAATTGGAATTATTCTCTTATCCTTGTGCTGGGAATAATGTTAAACCAATTAATAATCTACATACCCAAAATTCCCTTAAAAGGCCCGCAGTGCATAATTTCCCATGACAATTACCTGAGAGAGCAAAGGCAGCGAGAACGCTCAAATATAAGCACTGATGTTTCCAACAACTCCAACTACTACAAATATCAGCCTGGATCGCACATGTATGTCACAAAATAAAGTTTTCGCGAACAACGTCTTTAACTAAGTAATTACGATGTGAGACACACCTTGAGTTATGAAAGAACCTGAAATTAAGACCTATATCGAGAAATTAAAACCAAAATAGAGGTTAGTTTCCGTTTAGCTACACAATTAAAATGCGCATCCTTGCGTAAATATTACACTAAACACCGTTCTCGTTTCTCAGGGTAAAAAGGTGACCTGCGCTCATAACACCCTAGCTTCCTCGTATTGCCAGAAATAATTTGTGTCGCTCAGTGAAGCCAGCACACTAGACAGGCTCAACAGCCGGCACGCATCTCCGACCCTCACTATAACCGCCAGTTTGGAAAATGAGTGGCTTTACCTATAGCTAGTTGGAGTCGCAAATAGAACGGTATATACCTTCCAAGTATGCAATTCGTGTTCTGCCAGTAGTACCTCATCTAGATTAAAAAGCAGAATCCACGTTGAAAAAAAGAAAGAAAGTTTACGGCGGCTCGAGCCGCTCCCGCGCCGAATCATGTTTCACGTAAGCGTCATCTTGGGTTCGATGCACGACGAGAGGTCTTCAATCATAAAAATATTTTGATTACGATTATTTGCAGTACTAAAAATTTGAAAGCCAAGCAGTGAAGACAATGGTGTTCTTATAAATATTATATACATTTTATTTTAGATTGTTTGAATACGCTGCCGTCGTTATGTCCTTGAATGATTAGCTAGCTTGTGGCGGACAGGGAGGTCTTGCAAGACCATATGATAGGACCTACACTAAACCTGCCGCGCTTCGAAAAATGCTAGTCCAAGGCATACAAGCTTGTTCAAGGCGGACGGAGCGTTGCGCATCCGGCAAAGCGCATTCGGTCGCTGCCCGCGGCGTTTTTTTTTTTAATTTTTTGTTCTTCTTTTTTGAGCAGCGAAATAATTTTTAGTCAAGCAGCAGGCCCCCTCTTCGGCGGGTTAAGCCGGATTAACGGAGGCGTCTCCTAATCCATTCTCCGTGTTGGCTCCTCGGGGGAGGGCGGTAGACAGGTGGCGGAGGGCGGTCAAGGGGGGAAAGGAGGGCAGGAGAGGAGGAAACGGGAAAAAGTGGAAAGCGCGAACTGTACGGCGGCCTTTAACCGTTTTCCCTGAACCGGAAAGAAAACCGGAACAAAAAATTTCGGTTCGACACCCTGCCTCTTTCAGTAAAATTATGAGAGTGTATTCCTACATTTGGAGGTGTTAAAAGGGTGTAGCCAATGGTGTAAGCTGCTACAACACCCCTTTTACACCCTTAAAGGTGTAAACACTTTTACTGTGTAGAGGGAGGCAACAAGTTATCTGGTTGTCGAATCCCACTCCGAGCAGCAAAAATCCAGGATGGACAACAACAGTGCTGTGCACAGCAATCTGGGCACATCGCTACTGGCTCTTTTTGTGCACCGAATGACGAACCCAAGGAGTCACCTTTCCCCGGACACGACGTCTTGGACGTAGCGATGGAAATCGAAATACTGGTCAATTATGACACATAGGAGGTGGATAAGCGTTGTTCTTGGGATCTCCACTCGGTTCAGGAAAGGTGTTGGAGGGGTCGAATGTTGGCGCGAGGCAGTGATGTGCATGGTAGCGCATTTGGTTTAAGTTTAGGGGAAGTTTGTTATCTTTTGACCAAAAAAGAATGCGATCTAGATCAGCTTGTAGCTCTTTACCGAACGTACAATCGCAATAACGACGAGAAAAGTCCTTAAGATACAGCCAATTATCGTCAAAACGTCGCCGGTCGGGGAGCGGACACATAGACTCACACGCGAAATCGTCGGCTAGTGCGGTGAGCTACGGCTCCAGTAAACGCGGTGGCGGTTCAGCGAACTAGAGAAAGTATTAAATTAGCAAAAGCAAATGCGGCGTGCTCGCGCTGCCTCGGGTGACCTGGTCGCCCTAGAGCCACTCTATATGACAGCATAGCTGCCAGAATAGCGACACGACGTAAAATTATCAAGATGCACGACAGGAGAAGCGCCGATAGTGATCTCCATTTTGGGCCTGGGAGGTCGCCATGGTAACCGTGCTGGTAGCACCATGGGGCGGTAACTTTTTTCTAGTTGGTATCTCCATTCGTTCATTGAAAAGTGGTAAAAGACGCTTCGCATGGCGGTACGGCATGGGCCTTTGGAGGAACGGTGTCGGTTTCTTCTGTGAAGTGAGACGATTTGCAGCCCGGGGACTGTCGGGCGACGAGAGCTGCTAAGTGTCGTAGGTGATCGTTGGTGTACGGGCAAGGCGAGTGGTTTTCCGCGCCGCTGGGATGACGGCCGCTTGGTGGGACGTAGGTACCGTCCTTGTAGTTTCGGACTTCGCTCCTGTGAAACAAAACCTGAAAACGCCGGCCACGACAGGACGATTGCCTTGAAACTTGAACGTTGCTCGACTGCCCCATTGTAAACGAATGTATGCTTAGCATCATACTTCTTCAAGACCCAATCATTGATTCAAGATGAGATTATCTCACCTACTGGTGAGGAGCGGCGTCGACGACGGTCTCACCCTCGTTTGGGCGATGAACAGTCGACGGGATTGAAACAAGAAGGACAGCATCGTGGTCTCCAGTGGGTTGTTAACGATATCAAAAAAGACGGACGGCGGATATGAGGTGTTTTACCGACAGGGCAAGTGGTCGTCCGGAAGTTTACCGGCATGCAAAAAGTCAATATTTTTATCTGCTGTAGCACATGTATCCGTGTTAAAGGGGCCATGAAATGGTTTTTTTAACTTCTTCTTCCTTAGCTGTAATCCTCAACTCAAAAGCGAACTGTGAAATCACCCGGTCGTGACATTCTACACTGTTAGCAAAAATAACACGCCCAGACGTGTAAACCGTTGTCCCATAGCGGACACGTCGAAACGTGTTCGTTTTACACGGAGCCATCTGTGTTTTTCGTCTACACATGAGGTGCTGTGTAACGTTAACACGCTACACCGTGTTTGCCTTCCGAGAAGCACGGTTCAACGTGTTCCTTATGAAACATGGCGGCCAGCAGCCGAGAACAGGCGAGGGCCGAGCCCAGCCAGCCGCGCCTTTCAGCCGAACTGAAAGCATACAGGACGCGTTCGTTCTCGTTCGATGTCTTTTATGCACAGTAAACAGTCTCCGAGCGGCGGACGTAGCTACGTGCAAAGGTACCTACGTGCATCGTCGGCGGTCGGTGGCGTCGGCAGCTACGACAAAACCGCTAGACAAAAACAAAAACAAAAAAAACGAATATTGAACTTACATGGATGAATAGCTCAAGCAAACTCTTGTAATCGGGCGGTAACTTGCGCCACCTAGTGCGATTTCTAGCAACCAATGAAAAAAAAGCAGGAGTCAGTTAATACGCTGGGAACTTTCACGAGTAGACTGCTACTCTCATACATCACAGACAACACGAGCACCACGTAGGACACAGCAGCGACGCATACACAAACACAACACCGACACTATGCCCGACACTTCCTACTAACAACGGACTCTCCCCGCGGCGTATATATGCTTGACATGTACGGGTGAGCTCTTTGGTCGCTGATCGTTACCGATTTATAGAAGAAGACACAAAACACGGCACAATGGACAGCCGTATGTAAGAACTGTTTGCATTTAAAAAGTATGGAGGCAAAATCTGTAAAATTAGTCCTTTGCGAAAAACAACGATGTACTAACAATAAATCTTAAACCAGCCATGAAAAAGTTCAAATTTTTGTTATTTTCATGCTCGACCAGTGTTATGAGCAGTCCGACTCGCTTGAATCAGATAGAAAAACAAATGATTGGGATTTTATCAGTACGTATTCAATAATCAATGGAAATTATACTTGCGCAAGGCATTTTTTATATATATTATTGTGAAGGACATCCGCCCAACACTTCACTTCCGCTAGTTGTAGTACGCGTACGGGAGTAGACGCCTTCACTTTTGGGGCGTTTTGATGCAGATTGTTGTCGTATGTCGTGTTGGTGTCGAGCGAAGCGGTGAGGCTTGGGAGTTTGTGACCGGTGTTATTCGTGATCATTAATGTGGCGCTGATGCGTTTTTTTTTTTGTTTTTTTTTATTTTTATATAGCCACATTGAAAATTCACGAGCCCGTGGCACTGCATTATGCTAAAATCGCGAGCTCCTTCTCTGTTGACGTCGTTTTTCTGGTAGCACTCGTGGATACTGCAAGCGTTTAAACAGTGCACAGTCTCGCCTACATCCGCGGTGACGCAATCGACCTGTTGAAACTTATTGCTTGCGTCATTTTGGAGTACGCAAGGCAATTATCTCGCTGCTCTGGTTCCGGTTATAAAAGCAAGGCAAAACGCTCGTAGTTCCCGCCCTCAGTACACGTTGGACATCTTCCACACTTTGACACTGGATAACTGGATGAACGAGGATTTACATTTACTTCAGAGGTCACACTCGCCGCTTCCTCACCGTCGAGCAGCAGGATCAGCTGGCGACAAGCCGCGTATGAAAGGCTCGAGCATCAACAGCCCAAGTGCACTCGGTGCCGATGCGGGCGATGCGGGTTTCTGTCAACCGCTAGCCCAGCACAGACCGTGACCGTTCCAGCTCTTCGTCATGACGCGGTGTTGCAGAAAGCAGCGTATTATACCACTACACGGACCACCGAAGCGAACGCACTGTTATCGTAAATCTTGGCTTGTGATTGCGCCTAAATTTGTAAATAATCTTATTCTTTTTTTCTGGAGACGCAAACGAAGGGCATAACAAAATCGTTTGCATATTCCGCATACCTCGCAAAAGCATCAGTCACCTTGCGAGAAGCGCAAAACACGGTGTCCGCACCGTCCTGACTTCCCAGTCTTTTACCTGCTTTAGAGCAGTTTGTACCTGTTAGTAGGTATGTCTACTGAAACTGCAACTTGAAACTTCGGGCAGTGCCAGAGGGAAAAGAGACAAATTCGGGCCTCTTCCCAATGTAAAGAAAAACCACTATGTTCTCTACGTAAAAAATTGGTCTCAGTTCATGCATCTGTGGGCAGGTAGAAAATCTTGCCCTAGTTTATTGACACCGCATGATGAGCGCAACAAACTCACAGGAGTCACACGAGATTTACAGGAAAACATCGGTGGTGACTTAAGTTTCCCTGAAATTTTGTATAACCGGTCGTTTGCGGGACCGAATCATCTACTCGAGCGGTGTGCGTCGCTGTGCGAACACGTCGCTGTGCAAATGCAGTCTAACGACACGAAGCATAGAAACGGCAGATTTAGGGAAACTATCCGAAGTCCCTTGTTCAATTAAAACGACGTAATTTTGTTGAAAACGTCCGCAGCATTTTACTCACGGTATGCGTCGGGAATCTTCCACATTTTGAAACGGAACGAAGGAAGATTTACTTTTAAGAACGCTCGCTGCGTCCTCCCCGACCAGCTGAACCGGATCAGCTGACGACGACGGGGCTAAACCCGTCAAACGCAACCCCACAACAACCAATATGAGCTCCGCGTTAGTGCGGGTTTCTACCTACAAGCACCGCACCACACACCACGAACGTTTCGGCCCTTTCTCGCATCGCCGTGTTGCCCCAAACAGAACGAGATCGCCGAAGAACGCAGCGCTGTCGTGAACCTTGGCTTGTGGTTGCGCACTCGTGGACCCTGTGACTCCCCTCGCTTTCAAAGCACACACGACGAATGGTATTTTCCGTCTTCCGGGAACATCACAGGGGCACTTCTCCGGTCACGTCTTTACTATGTGCTCGCAAACTGCGAAGCTCTATGCGAAGCTTCTCGCGTCCCGTCAAACCAAAACTATAGCGGCTGCCAGAAATTTCTCCGGTCAAACAAAAAGAACGAAAGCCAACCAGCTCTTGCTTCCACCGTACATCGACGTTGCGCTTGCGCCATGGCCAGATCGGCCAGATCGCTTGCAGTTGAAGCAGTTGAAGGTTGAAGCAAAAACGAAACCAACTGCAATGTCACGTGTTCACATCGAAGACACGCTCTTTATATCCATTTTAACTGTTTTGAACGAATAATTGGACCCATGACTTTATTTGTGGTGTGTAAGAAACTATTATGAAGAGCCCTAAACTAAATGCAAACATGGGCGACATGAGGGAAGCCGCATTGCCATCGACCAGAAAATGGCGGCAAGCCACGGTAAGCTCGGGTTTCGCCAACGTCCCGTGACATGGCGTAATTGCTTTTGGTGCTTATCTGTTTCCGAGACATGTTTCTTTCCGCGGCATTTGTCTCGACGGTCCTTTCTAAGTGTGTCCCCAAGCATTCCGGTGCTTCGATAGCCGGCAATGCCGCGGTCGTCGTCGGAGGCGATGCGTGTTATCGAGGTCGGCTACACGGTTATGCGTGTATGACCGAACGAAAACACGTTTTTTACAACCTCGCATGATATCTGAACGTATTATCCGTTACTCATCGTGTAAATTTATGGTAATTTGTGTAAATAGCGTGTTTTTCACCCCAAATATTCACCAAATACACGGCACTTGCCAACAGTGTAGGGCACCGGTGCGATGACCCTAAGCTTCCATCGTGCTTTTTATGGACACCATAGAACTTGACATTGGCAAGTGTTGATAGGTTCCGTCAGTGCACTCATTGGCCACGAACGCGAATTCGAATATTCGTCGACTATTTTGTTGTTAACGAGCGCATAAGTCTGAGTGACGCAGTTTTCGTGTCCAATGCGTGAGCTGGGGTCGGCTGACGTCATTTTGGCCTTTGTAGGAATTGCAAAGAGGATATTTAGAACCATACACAGATGATGATAACATTATGGCACACTGACATTAATGAGCACAAAACGGGCCCGGCTACAGAAAATAAATATTACACTCGGAAAAATAATTGTCTGTAACTTGTTAATTACAAAGAAAACAAACACCTCTGAGCATCTAAGTTTTATAGTTTGTGTTGATGCATTTTTATATAGCAGGTCATTTCATATACGTCATTTGAGGAAACGTCAGAATGTCACTTGAAAAAAACCAGCCAAAAAACACTGGGATCAAATGAAAGCTATTGCAACGAAATCACGTTATATCAAAATCTTCAGAACTCCCAATTCGTAAAATTGTCCATTAGTACAAAAGGTTAAAGATCGCAGGCGCTTCCACGCTAAAAGTTGCTGTGATTATTCGGTGACCCAGGGCTGAAACAACTTCCCCTATGCCCTACACGCGATAGCTTTCGTTTCGATTTTCAGAAATTGAAACTTTCAAAGGAAACTGGAAAAATGCGAAAATTTTATCCTAAACGCTATATTGTAAAATCATTGATTAGTACAAAACCTAAAGATCGCATTAGCTTCCTCGCTAAAAGTTCCTGTGATTATGCGGTTACCTGGGGCTGAACCAACTTCCCCAAGGCCCAACATGCGACGCATGCATTTCGCATCGATTCTCAGATACTCCAACCTTGAAACAAAGCCAAGAGTATGCGAAAATTGCATGCTAAAAGTCTTAACGATCCTCAAACACATCCGGGAACCGAGCACAGCTACGGCGATATTACTGATGCTGTCGCAGAGGTGCTAATAGAGCGATCTTGTACAGAAAAGGCATAAAGTTTCATTCTTTCAGATCTTCACGTAATACCTGTGTCAGAGAGAACGAAGAAGTCCCAAAGCGTCGGAAAGCAGCGGCTCATTTTACCGCGCACCGAACGAACTTGAACTTGCATCCACCAGGGACCCTAAGCTGGACACTTGGCGAAAAGGTTGGCGAGAAATCTGGCGGCGGTGATTGGCCGACGCCGCACTTGACCTTGGCGCCGGCCAATCATAGCCGCCAGATTTCTCGCCGTCTTTCTCGCCAAGTGTCCAGATTAGGGCCCAGCTATAGGCGCTGCCATCTTACCGGTGGCATCACGGCTCTTGCGAGGCCACATGACGAGTAATCACTCGGTTGCTATGGGCAGGGTGCCAGCTCGGCTCGTTGCTATGGTACCGCTTGTGACCAATCGCGGAGAGAAGCGGCTCTTCTTGGTACCATCGCTCGATCACGCCGCCGACGACGTCGGACTTTGGCGTAATCGGGCAAAGAATCTTTTCGTATTAAAAATTCTTGTGACGAGGGAATCGGCACCTTTTTACAGGAGTCAGCGGTGTGCAGGACCAGCATGATCATAAAAAGCAATAATACAATAAATACTCAAATTTACATTAGCTAAGCATCGTAATCACAATAATTAATATCAACGTCATCAAGTGTTTCGAATAGAAATCCTTCACATTGACATTATTGAGATCACATTTCTTCACATACAATGTCAGTGTTGATGTAAAATTCTCCGATTCTGTTGCATTCAAACAGAAAATATATATAAAGATACACGAAAGACATCGGTATATTGTTTCAACATCAAGTTATGAATGGATTTAATTAATAAAAAAATATCAAAAGCACCATAAAAAACACTTCGAAATCTGCTACCCACTGGCGGAACAATTTTTAAGCTTAGGTTACTTGGGCTTAAAGATACGCGTTTACTTTTTTCTTGGATATGCGGATTCTTTCACTTTGGCGTATTATTTCAACAATATTCGGGTGGATATTTATAAAGTCAGACAATTGGTAATCAAGTTTGTTTAAACTATCATCAAACTGATAAGTTATATAGAAACCTCTCTGAACACCCGACTTAAAAAAAAAAAAAAATTTGCTATTGTTTGCTTTATCATAAACCAAAATGCAGTCCAAGACTACAAGGTACACAAGCACAAACGCGCATACTAAAGCGCGCATGGCCACGGTGCATGGTTGGCACTCGATTGATTTAATCGGTGACAACACGCGTACTAAAAGGCGTCGAGCTCTCTGACGTAGTTTTTGTGGGCTGTGCCTGATTGGTCTCATTGACCTGTTATGTCGGCTGCGCTTTGGCATACAGCATGAATTTATATTTTTACGTAATTCAAAATCTGTTTCTTTCACGAAATGCTGGCAAGGCATGCCTTAATATGTTCTCTACCGTTTGATAACATTATTCACTGATTGATTGCATGGGCGTACCGACCGCGGAAGGGGGGTGAGGGCGCCTCCCCCTTAGTTCTCAGATTTTGGGGGCAAGGCGTCTGTCCGTCCCCCCCCCCCCCCCCCCCCCCCCCATAAAAGACCCGCAATTGGGCAGGGCAAACACTGGTTTGGGGCGCCCAAGGGATACCAAGGACACCCCCCCCCCCCCCGGCCCTGGGGGGCTGGGCGGGGGGGAAGGTCTGCATTCCCCCCCCCCCCCCACTCAAATTAAGTTGGTACGCCATTGATTGATTGAATATGTTTTTAATTCTTGAATAATTAAAGCGATAGCTACTGGTTCGTGAGCCTCTACCGAAATCACTTTGAAACCCTGCAGCGCGGAAAAAAGCTGGTATCAAAGAACAAAAATTGCCCAACTTGGCACACTCGCTCGGGTATCGGTGAGCTAGCTGGGCTCCGCTTCTGGGCGAACTGGGCACTGTTAGCATCACTGGCACGTTTGCTGGAAAAAGTGTCAGCGAGAGCACGCGCTGAGCGCGTGCTCTCGCTCCTTTCTGCTCTCGCCCGTGCACGTTCAGTGCACGGGCGAGCAGCAGAAAGGAGGAATTTAAAAGCAGAGGAGGAACATCAGTGGAAAGAGGCAGTTTTCTGGCCACACTAGAGCATTTAGCACCATCAAGGTTGCCGGTCCTAGTAGGCTATTAATGTGAGCTCGTTGCCTCGTTCTGAGCATGCGCTCTCAAAATCGCCCTCAATAATGGCGTCCAGTGAATACCTCCTATCTTCCTACGGGTGCCAGAGTTGCGCGTTCTTCTCCGTAGCGCCGTCTTTCCTGCAAGGCATGTTGATCCCGCTCTTCACGTGACTGAATTCGGCAAATAGTGGCGCCGCGCGTTCGAGGCGCGCGGTGCGCTCAAAAGCAGGGGAACGCACGCCGGGGCGCGTGCAACGTCTACTTTCCTGCACGGCACTTGATCCGGCTCCTCACGTGATCGGATCTCAGCGAATAGCGGCCCGGAAGCACGTGGAAAACAGAAGCGCAACTCTGGCTCGCGTAGGGAGCCTATACAGGAACTCTAGGCCACACGGATGGGTGCCGCCGTCTAGTGGCTTGTTCAAGATGGCCACCGTGGGACCGCCGACTTAAACAAAACTGTCTCTCGCTGAATACCTCTTTGGGTACTGGACATATACGTCAAAAAATTTCTATTCATATATCGTCCTGCCGCCCCACCAAAAAGCTGAGAAATACAAATATTAATGAAAAATATTAATAAAAAGCTTGAACGTTCGCATAAGTAAAAAGGTTTCTTAAAATCAAAAGTGTGTGACGAGATCTATTTGAAGGCAAGATACAAGCAGAAACGCAGCAAAAAATATCGAATTTTTAATCCTGGCTTGGTAAAGCTGAAGAGCGGTTTGTACTACAATTCAGTGTTTTATATTTTATTAAGTCAGTTTAATTGCCACTGTCAAAAAATGACCCTTTAAAACGTACGTACGTAGTGAACGTGGCTCTGTGATGAATTGATTGCCTTTCGTATTGACCTATTGACACTATCACAAATTCAGTGTCATCGAGTGGCTCAAATACCAGTCTAAATTTTTGTATGCTGACAGCGGTTAAAATTTAGTACCTATTTGTCAACGGCGGACGACGAAAGTTACGGTTTTCTTCGCTGTACAGTAATTTTTCGATTTGTTTCACTCTCGATGGTGTGTATTACAAATCTGTACGATGCGCTTATAGTTTAGTAATCCTCTCCGTAAAATTCACCCCATTCTCTTATCATGAGCCGTCTGGAGCGTGCCGGAGTCGAGAATTCAAAGGATTTCCATGGCACCCTCCAATCCGTTATGCATAGAAGCATCTAAGTCTCCTCACGGTGACACGGTGAAGGTAAGCCATAAGAAATAAATGTCAGCCATTCAACACAACGTTTTAGTTGACCCAGTCATTGTGACTAACAGTTCAATTTTATTTTGCGACATCCGTGCTCGTGGAAAACGTTCTTCAATTTCCTTTTCCGTCGTTTGGAAAGGCTGCAACAAAGAAATGAAACACGAGTGTTTTATGCCTCCGTACCACAGACTAAAACGCAATGTTTTTGTTCTTCTTTTTGTTTTACAAGACTAATTTTGAAAAAGACGATTCATATGAATATATAATTCCCTTAAGGGACACACTCTAAAAAATGCCTGCGCGTCTACTTACCCGCAAAACACTCGAAGAGCCAATCTCTGCGATCTACGAAATCAGCTCAGCGAATGATGAAGCGAAACATCCGTTTAGACCTCAAAATTAAGCTTGCGCTGTTGCATCACGCAATGCAAGCATGACGCTTTGCATCGCGTAATGCCACAGCGCAGGCTTCACTTTCAGGTCTAAACGGACGTTCCGCTTCATCATTCGCTGAGCTGATTTCATAGTTCACAAGGATTGGCTGTTTGGGTGTTTTGCGGGTAAGTAGACGCACAGGCATTTCTTAGACTGCAGCGTTATCCAGGGCGGTGAATGTAAGGGTCACAAGCGTGGCGTAATATAACCACATAAAATACACTATAGTCAGTGATAGGCTAAGAATTCAGTAGACGCCCCCATCAAGCGTGAGCTCAGCACATGCAAAGCCAAAGCACGGCACAACGCAACGAGAGCGTTTTGGAATGAGAGCTTCCACTGGGTTCTTAAAGGGGCGATGCGACAATCTTTGTACTTTGCGTAAATACCGCTCAGAACGGATCCCTGACGTTAATGACCTATGAAAGACGCGTTCGTTTTTCACCCCACGCAACAGGAGTCCCAGAAAAAAAAGCAAAGAAAAACGAGCAGCGTTCACCCCCCTCAACTCGCAGCCAGAACAAGCGGCCACGTGATCTGGACCCGATTATATGCCGCCAATGTTCATCATAGCCGCGCGCTGGAGTTAGCAAAGCACAGGACACGCGCTGAGGGCACCATGTTCCGGATAAAAAAAAACAGGACGCGGGATGGCCAAAAAAACATGCTTTTCGTGCAAGGCTCGTCAAATTATGAGGCGCTGGAGAAATGCAGCCTTCTGCGTTAAGTCCTTATTTCGAACTCTTTTTGTTCGCCTTCCGCCCATTGAAAAGTATGCGGCAAGGGCCTTAGAACGCGCCTGGTATCGCTGCGCCGCAGCGTTCTTCCGCACCAAAAAGTTCGTCTGCTTTCCTCGCAGTCACCATGGCAACGAACGCCGAATGAATAGAAGCACGCACGGTACCGCCGCGTGAAGCCAGCAACAGCTGACGCCATTTTACGAACGCCGTCTGCTAGCCAAAGCCGAACGCGGTGTGTCAGATCAACCGCCTCCGCCGGTGCGCCGCTAGCAAAGACGACGAAGCTGAGGCACGCCGACGGCGATCGAGCAAGCAACAACACCGCGGGACGACTGCAACGGCGGCATTTATTCGGATCAAAGGCCGCCTTCGCCGGTGCGCCGCTAGCACAGACAACGAAGCTGAGGCACGCCGACGGCGAATGGGCGAGCAACAGCACCGCGGGACGACTGCAACTGCGGCATTTATTCGGATCAAAGGCGCGAAATAAGCAAGAACAATTTTTATTTGAATCATCACACGCGATATCCCAGTTGGGGACCACATACCTTTGCTGGGTCTTTCCTGTGAACTTTTTACAGAGACACGGGGTGCCACATTCAAAACACGGCTCCGTTTGCAAAATATGGGGGCCCTAAGAAGGGCCTTTTAGACCGCTACCAGAACCTATAACTGACATAACGAGCACTTGACGAGCGGTTGGCGCATAAGTCGTCTTTATGCACGCAGGCGGGCGACGGGCTCAGCGCAGCGGATCACTCGAAGTCACCGGGGCCGTCAGAATCCTCGTCTTCCGCACTATAGGGAAGATTCCTGTCTGCGTCGGGGCTATAGATTTTGGCGGCCGCGGCGACGAACGACTGGAATCTGTCAGTGTTTCCGCGCGCCTTCTCTCTCCTCCAAAACATTAACTTTGCAAGGTGACCAGTGAAATGGTGGCTCTCGCGCCGTCCAGATGGAAGAGAGTTTTTGACGTGGGCCCAGGTGCCCTCCACCGTATTGGTGTGCGCACCAGTGTTCGGGTCGACATAGTGCAGCTTGTGGTTAACGGTGAGGTGCGTGAAGCGAGCGTCATCTGCAAGCTTGCGATAGCCAGCCCAACAATCTGTGATTATTCTTGTTCCAGGGCGGACCCACTTGGCTATTAGCCCTAGCAGGGTATTAGCGTCACGGGTCTCCACGGGAACAAGAAAGCAGCACCCGCTGCCACGCTCCACACCGCCGAAAACCCACTGGCCAGGCCTTAAATACCCGCGATGGTACTTTCGCCGCCCGAACATACTCTTGTCTAGTTCTACAGTCACGCCTTCGCCGCCAATCATCTCTGAATGCGTAAAGACGGCATTTACCACAACCTCCCGACAAAGGCTCGTCCAATCAGTTATTGTCTTACTTGCGACATCAGTCTCCCGCTGAATGACGGCGCACGGTAGGTTCTGGCACCAGAGGTAGATGATCTTCATGAGTTGGGGAAGCGTCAGGTGCGATCCCTCGAAAAAGGAACCGCTCCGTACCGAGACCTCGCCCCGGCACTGAACCTTGACCGGCTTCCTCTTGGGCACCTCACGAGTCATCCACAAACCGCATCTCCACGAATACCCATCCGCAGATCTAGCGCGGACTTGCAGCGTCATCGCAGCTTCCCACTCTGGGCAAGCACGAGAAGCCAGGAGCAGGCCCATGCCCTGAAGCAAATTAATTGCTTCAAGAGGGTCTTTCATGGCGTCATGAAGACGGCACAAGTTAAACGCCATGGCACTGCGACGCTCGCCTCTGGAAGAATAAAGCGCCAAGGGGGCTAAACGAGCAGAAATGCGCGCTTCTTTGCATTTATTATTTTTATTTGATCCGCCATTTTATACCTCGTGACACCCTTCTAACGAACTGATTGGCTAATCGGTCGGGCCATGTCATCGCGTGACAAAAGAAACGCCAATCGTATGACCAGAACGGTTGCCACGGTCGGCATCGTTACAAAGAAGAGAACAGTCGGACCCAACAACAAAATAAAGTAACAAAAGAATAAAAAAAAAAGAAAAAAAAAAGAAGGGAGCCGTTTTTGGGCGGCGTGTTCTTTGATGAAAAGTGTTGCTCGCAATGGTTACTTGTTTTTCTTTTTTGTTTCTTTACCCTAGAGAATGCCACGTCCCTCATTTGAAACAAACCGTTGAAACGAAGGAGGGAGGGAGTCTTGGCGTCAGAATTCTTGAAAAGAGCCTCATGACGCCGCCAACGCCGCCGACGACCGTTAGGCTATTTATTTTGTTTCTTTAGACTTTTATCGCGACCACTACTCCACCGTGCCTCAGATTTTCCAGCGAAGGTCCGGCAGTTTTTAATAATTATTAGTATTGTCGTTTGAAGGGCACTCTTTTTATGCTGCTTCGTTTTCGTTCCTGACGCCATAAAAATATGGGCGGAAAAAGTTTGCCCTAAGTAAAACAAAAAAAAAACAAAAAAAAAGTTTAGTTCAAGGTCGGATTGGTTTGTGGATGCAATTAGTCCAATAATTAATTAGCCCAATTATTTATTTTTGTTATTAGCATCTTTTTGTGCATGCGTGAAATGCAGCACCCAACGATATGACATGAGAAGAACGCTGCAAGTGCTGGACCGTAGACCATTTAATGTCACCAAAATCCTGGGCCGGAGAACACGTGGAGGTATTAGTGTATCGTTTTGAAAGCGCTACAAAAACACGTCGCGGACACTGAACTTCTGGACCAACTTTGAGTGCGTGAGCGTGTGATGTGTGTGTATGGCATTCTTTATTTTTAGACTGTAGGCGCGAAAAATCCACACGGACTAGGGTCTGAGTAATTCAGAGTCTAGGCCAACATCTAGGTGCTGTTACTCATTCCCTAGTCAGTGTGGATTTTTCGCGCCTGTAATCTAAAAGAGAAAGAATATTTTTATGGCGTCAGGAACGAAAACGAAGCAGCATAAAAAGAGTGCCCTTCAAACGACAATACTAATAATTATTAAAAACTGCCGGACCTTCGCTGGAAAATCTGAGGCACGGTGGAGTAGTGGTCGCGATAAAAGTCTAAAGAAACAAAATAAATAGCCTAACGGTCGTCGGCGGCGTTGGCGGCGTCATGAGGCTCTTTTCAAGAATTCTGACGCCAAGACTCCCTCCCTCCTTCGTTTCAACGGTTTGTTTCAAATGAGGGACGTGGCATTCTCTAGGGTAAAGAAACAAAAAAGAAAAACAAGTAACCATTGCGAGCAACACTTTTCATCAAAGAACACGCCGCCCAAAAACGGCTCCCTTCTTTTTTTTTTCTTTTTTTTTTATTCTTTTGTTACTTTATTTTGTTGTTGGGTCCGACTGTTCTCTTCTTTGTAACGATGCCGACCGTGGCAACCGTTCTGGTCATACGATTGGCGTTTCTTTTGTCACGCGATGACATGGCCCGACCGATTAGCCAATCAGTTCGTTAGAAGGGTGTCACGAGGTATAAAATGGCGGATCAAATAAAAATAATAAATGCAAAGAAGCGCGCATTTCTGCTCGTTTAGCCCCCCTGGCGCTTTATTCTTCCAGAGGCGAGCGTCGCAGTGCCATGGCGTTTAACTTGTGCCGTCTTCATGACGCCATGAAAGACCCTCTTGAAGCAATTAATTTGCTTCAGGGCATGGGCATGCTCCTGGCTTCTCGTGCTTGCCCAGAGTGCGAAGCTGCGATGACGCTGCAAGTCCGCGCTAGATCTGCGGATGGGTATTCGTGGAGATGCGGTTTGTGGATGACTCGTGAGGTGCCCAAGAGGAAGCCGGTCAAGGTTCAGTGCCGGGGCGAGGTCTCGGTACGGAGCGGTTCCTTTTTCGAGGGATCGCACCTGACGCTTCCCCAACTCATGAAGATCATCTACCTCTGGTGCCAGAACCTACCGTGCGCCGTCATTCAGCGGGAGACTGATGTCGCAAGTAAGACAATAACTGATTGGACGAGCCTTTGTCGGGAGGTTGTGGTAAATGCCGTCTTTACGCATTCAGAGATGATTGGCGGCGAAGGCGTGACTGTAGAACTAGACGAGAGTATGTTCGGGCGGCGAAAGTACCATCGCGGGTATTTAAGGCCCGGCCAGTGGGTTTTCGGCGGTGTGGAGCGTGGCAGCGGGTGCTGCTTTCTTGTTCCCGTGGAGACCCGTGACGCTAATACCCTGCTAGGGCTAATAGCCAAGTGGGTCCGCCCTGGAACAAGAATAATCACAGATTGTTGGGCTGGCTATCGCAAGCTTGCAGATGACGCTCGCTTCACGCACCTCACCGTTAACCACAAGCTGCACTTTGTCGACCCGAACACTGGTGCGCACACCAATACGGTGGAGGGCACCTGGGCCCACGTCAAAAACTCTCTTCCATCTGGACGGCGCGAGAGCCACCATTTCACTGGTCACCTTGCAAAGTTCATGTTTTGGAGGAGAGAGAAGGCGCGGAAACACTGACAGATTCCAGTCGTTCGTCGCCGCGGCCGCCAAAATCTATAGCCCCGACGCAGACAGGAATCTTCCCTATAGTGCGGAGGACGAGGATTCTGACGGCCCCGGTGACTTCGAGTGATCCGCTGCGCTGAGCCCGTCGCCCGCCTGCGTGCATAAAGACGACTTATGCGCCAACCGCTCGTCAAGTGCTCGTTATGTCAGTTATAGGTTCTGGTAGCGGTCTAAAAGGCCCTTCTCAGGGCCCCCATATTTTGCAAACGGAGCCGTGTTTTGAATGTGGCACCCCGTGTCTCTGTAAAAAGTTCACAGGAAAGACCCAGCAAAGGTATGTGGTCCCCAACTTGGATATCGGGTGTTATGATTCAAATAAAAATTGTTCTTGCTTATTTCGCGCCCGTGATGCGAATAAATGCCGCAGTTGCAGTCGTCCCGCGGTGCTGTTGCTCGCCCATTCGCCGTCGGCGTGCCTCAGCTTCGTCGTCTTTGCTAGCGGCGCACCGGCGAAGCCGGCCTTTGATCCGAATAAATGCCGCCGTTGCAGTCGTCCCGCGGTGTTGTTGCTTGCTCGATCGCCGTCGGCGTGCCTCAGCTTCGTCGTCTTTGCTAGCGGCGCGCCGGCGGAGGCGGTTGATCTGACACACCGCGTTCGGCTTTGGCTAGCAGACGGCATTCGTAAAAATGGCGTCAGCTGTTGCTGGCTTCACGCGGCGGTACCGTGCGTGCTTCTATTCATTCGGCGTTCGTTGCCATGGTGACGGCGAGGAAAGCAGACGAACTTTTTGATGCGGAAGAACGCTGCGGCGCAGCGATACCAGGCGCGTTCTAAGGCCCTTGCCGCCTGCTTTTCAATGGGCGGAAGGCGAACAAAAAGAGTTCGAAATAAGGACTTAACGCAGAAGGCTGCATTTCTCCAGCGCCTCATAATTTGACGAGCCTTGCACGAAAAGCATGTTTTTAGACCGGAGTTTGGAGATAGTTTTTTTTTACAACAACATGGGTCTAAAGTATCAATGTGCCTGCTTCTCGACCTAGTAATTATCACGAGCCTAAATCGAGTGCTCACGCAATGCTCAGGTCCAATCTATGAATGGCATTCAAATGTCGTCATTTCGGTGTACTTCAACCCCTTCTTTACGTCATCCAATTTTGCACTGTCCCCGCAGCTCCGTCATCAAGTTTTGCGAAGGAGAGACTGAAAGAAGAGGTCCGCTTTTGTCCTTGGAATTTCACCACAACGAAGACGCTTCTTGGTCAGTGGCGTTGCGCTTCAGTATTATTAGGGCCCACCAGTGCCAGGAAATGTTGTAAAGGGAGAAACGTTTCCACCAAATATTGTTGCACAGCCCCTGTAATCTATCGCCGTGCATAATTCACTTCACATATATTCGTCTGAGCTTGCACATTCTGATAAGTTATTTCTAGTTCTTCATGGGAAATCATCCTAGCAGTTTTTATGCATTATGAATAAATCCTGCGTAGCCCTATTCAGTAGGTCTGTTCGATTCGACCAGTGAGTTCTGAACCGAGTCCAGAGGGGCCAAGGAGTCGTGCAGCGCAAAGCCGTATATGTAGAGAGTTTGGCCATTCGTTGGGAAGTATAGGAGACAAACGAGGAGACGCCATTGGCTGAAAGCTGGCTGGGCGTGTTCCAGGGCGTCTTCAGAGATTCGAATGTGACCAACCAGAAGCCAGAACCCTGGCGGTGATCGCGAGAAACAAACCTGATAACTGCATTAAAGTAACTCTCAATGACTGAAAGTAGGGTACACGTGATGTTTCAATCACGCTCATGCAAAATGATGGTGGAGGAGTGCGACTAGCGGTACGATCGACATAATCCGTACGCCAAGCGCCGAGGGCCGGGAATCTGCCGTCCGAGCGGTCACACTCGGTCCGAGCAAAACAGAGCTGAGAGGCGCATTCGTTTCTTACATCTTTCTGCATGATCATGATCAAAACAACACGTGCACCCTATTTTCAACCACAATGGAACAGAATCCCGGAGAAAAGCTCACCGGAGAAAAGCTCACTGGAGAAAAGCTCACCGGAGATAAGCTCACCGGAGAAAAGCTCACCGCAAAACCTGCGGATGCGGAGAAAAGCTTACCGATTTTTTTTTTCTTCTTGTTATATAGAGGCTGTTGGATCATGCGTGACATATATCAATTTACTATCATTAAAGTTCGTCAGCTTTGTCAAAAAGAAAATGTCCTTTTTGTATTATTTGCCAAGCTTATTAAAGGGCAACTCCGGCCAAAACTCAAAATGAAATAAATTACTGGTATCGCTTTAGTGACACAAAATACGACCCCAGCCAAAATTTCACGTCCGTGGGACGCCGGATTCTGAACTAATGCCGATAATAAAAACGCGACACGCCGCGAGCCGCTGCTCCTTAGCGGGCGGCCAGCGGGTTGCCGATCGCTATAGCAACATTGGGCCATGATGTCAACATCGTTCTTTTTTTCCTCCGTTCCGGACGGGCGCACGGCTCAGCCGTCGGGCGCGCTTCTTTGTGCCGTTACCACCGCTACTTCGGCTTGTAATTGCGTGTTTAGCCGTTGCTTTTACCTGTAGCCCGTGTAGCTTCGGTATAGCCTTTTGCTTATTTGCTTGTGAGGAATCCTAGACTCGTTTTAGCGAGCAACTCGGTGCGCCCAAGACTGCCCAGCTGTTCCTCGAAGGATGCCGAGTACAACTTAAAGCGCTGTGGGCTGCTCAAACAAGCCGCTGCGCAACCCGGAGGTGCTTTTTCACAAGTTTCCAACGGATCGGAAGTAGGAGAAGGTGTGGGTGAACGCTGTTCGACGAGTGGACTTTGGAAAGCCTTGGACGTCGACCCCCAGATCGAAGCTCTGCTCCTATCATTTTTTGCCGGAGAGTTACGAACGAAACCTACAGGTGCTGGTTGCTTGTGGCTTGTCAGCGAAGGGGTCGAGGCTTAAAAAGGATGCCGTGCCGTTGCTCTTTGCCCATCGTACATGTAGAGAAAAGGTAAACATGATAAAAGTATCCTCATCAATAAATAAAACAGTCATTGTCAAGTCCAGTGTTGAAGATTGAGCATTCAGGCTCCATTGAATGTCTGCTGAATGGGGAATGGTGGGCATGTAGAGTACAACCACTAACTAGCTCCAAACACTGAAGTTGGTAATGAAAAGGAAAACAATGTTCTGCTTTGCGTCACTGCTTGTTTACTACGCAATCTCGTGCGTAGTACTCAGGTCCGTAACGACTACTAACGAAAAGCCGC
Source organism: Ixodes scapularis (assembly GCF_016920785.2). Classification (NCBI taxonomy): domain Eukaryota; kingdom Metazoa; phylum Arthropoda; class Arachnida; order Ixodida; family Ixodidae; genus Ixodes; species Ixodes scapularis. The sequence continues at coordinate 73,609,697 of NW_024609837.1, forward strand.
AGTATTAATTAACATTGCGCTTGTGAATACCACAAGGGACTTCAAAGAAATCGCGAAAATTCGGATTTGTAAGTTAGAACTCTCTAATTTGCCCGAGTTCGGCTGGAGGTAAATATAATATTTAAAAATGCAAAAAAAAAAACAACACTTGCCTTAGTTAAAAGTTACGAAGGAAAACTTTAAATCCTATGTATTCTAATAAAAAAAAAATTATTGTGGGTGGGGGTGGGAATGCGGAAGGGAAAGAAAGTGTTCTCACCTTGCTAACGTTATCTGTTTTCCTTTATCACCCACAAAAACTTTTGCTAGCTTTGAGAAGAAAATGACTGCCCAAAGAACTTTTTTTTTTTTTTTTTTTTTTTTTTTTTTTAGTGCGGCAAGTTTTTTTTTATTTGTACAAAGATTCACTACCTGGACGAACTTATGTGGTGAATTAGTGACGTGGCTTACAAATTCGGCTTTTACGCGCCTGAGGAAAAAAGAACGAAAAAACGGACGTCTACAGCTTGACACACGTCTGTTCGATTGTCGCGGAACGCGCCGGAGAGCCTCAAAGCTTCGTGTCCGGGATTGACCCGCCGCGCGAAAGCGCCAGCACTGTATGTACGTCACTGGCAGCGCGGCGTAGAGCAACGCCGCTCCATCCACGGAGCCCCGATGACAGATTAGGCCTTGCGACGAGTGCGGGAGACCGCACGCACGCCGACAGCTGCCGAGTACGGCACCGAACGAGTTCACTCGTTTTCCAGTCGCTAGCTTTTGGGTATACAAGCAACGAGTACCGCACGGCATAGCGCACGAGCGGCGGCGGCCGCCGTGTACGGCACGGAACGAGTTGACGGGTTTTCCAGTCGCTAGCTTTTGGGTATACGCACAAACTCTTGCTAGATATGCTGGATAACTAGCACGTATACAGAATTAAAACAAAATCGGCTTACCTTCTATCTTTAGACGGCTAGCGTAACAGAGGTAGGTACCGCTTGGACTGCATACTCGCTGAACGAGAACGGTCTTGGCGTCACGTCCACATAACGGCTGATTTCCAGTGTTGCCGGAACCTCGAGCGGCTAGTTTCGGTTTTGTCGGCCGCGCCCCAAACAAAACTTTGAACGTCGATATCTTTAAAACTACGCACAATAACGAGAAAAAAATTACACCTTGCAATTCAGGGGCGCTAACTGCACTAAAAACAGCCATAATCCCAAAATCGCAAGTATGGACCGGAGTTGCCCTTTAAGTATATTGCTCCCAAATTAATAATAGCGGGCCAGTTTTTCCTGCGGCTTACTCTCTAGGCAGCTAAAGCCTAACTGAAAATTTTATGAACTTGAATAACATGAAAAAAGTTCGAAAACAATTATGTCTCCCTAAAACCCAAAAATCAAAACTGTAAACACCGAAAATCCGAAAGTACATGCGCAACAACGCGGTGCCTGAAATTCTCTTTGAAGCTTTTATTGACCTTTGAAAACAGGATAAAACAGTCAGTAGGATATTGAGGCTTCCTTCTTCCACGGACCTGCACGTTTTCTAGCCGTTCGTGCTGGTGTTTCCGCACGTTGCCTTTGTGTGATAGTGCCCTTCTAAGGTGAGCCACTCATGACTTCAGAGCTACACACTGGCACCGTTGCTACTCGTGACCTATATAAGAAGTAGTCTTCTGTAAGGTAGCGAATAAGGCGAGTTGGTAAACGTTATACATGATGAAAACCGCTCAAACGACGACGAAGGAGTGAAGACAACAAACACGACACGACAAAGCTGTTTTCGCAACTAAAGTTTTCTTAGTGAAATTAACAGAAAGAAAACAGCGTAGCCGACACTGATTGCATCAACAAATACCTACTTAACTATTAGGCACTACAGAATATTTGGAGCTGAAGCGGTTCACACACCGCTATATTCATATTAGCTCACAAAGAACAAACCTCTTTATTTGACAAAGCTACCGACGGGGTTGTCTTTTTTACAGGTGTACAATGTTTTGATAACATTTTTGCGGCTTCACTATTATACAGAATGGGTGATTACTAATTTCAGAGGAATTAGTAAATATGCCCAATGACCCTCAAAAATATAACAAGAAAGAAGACATATATATATATATATATATTTTTTTTTAAATGAAGTGGCGAATGCGAATTGTGTTAAATAGCCTCTTAACGCAAAATCCGCTAAGTTAAAAAAAAAACAAAAAAAAACAAAAACGGTGAGCTTTTCTCCGCATCAGCCGGTTTTGCGGTGAGCTTTTCTCCGGTGAGCTTATCTCCGGTGAGCTTTTCTCCGGTGAGCTTTTCTCCGGTGAGCTTTTCTCCGGTGAGCTTTTCTCCACCGCCCAGTCACTACACCTCACTCTCACGCGCTTATTAAAACCATTTACGAACATAGACTTTTGATCAGAACTGTTTCTCGCTACCACCGCTGGGGGATTCTGTTCGGCTTCTGGTTGGTCAAGAGAGCATGCCAAGCCCTCTTTCCGAGTCTGGTGCACGCCCTGGCTCTGCCCGCGCCTCCCATTGACCAAACTCTCTGCATATACGCCTCTGGTGCAGCGGTAACACAGAACCAGTGAAGCCACCGCGCTAGGACTAGCGATGGGATCGGCTCCCCGAGTAAAAGCGCAGGGTGACGTCTGCGGGTACGTATCATTTCGTCGAAACTCGTTTCGTGGAATTACGTTTCGTGGACACACGTTTCATGGACACACGTTTTGCCGAAACTTTGACGTTTCGTCGAAAATCGTTTCATGGACAGCATTACCCTGAAACGTTTCGTCGACAACACTTTTTTTTTTCTTTCTTTTTTTCCAGCGGCTCCGAAAGCAATGTTTGAAATTTAAAGTACAAGTGGTTGTAGCAGGCGATAAAGACGATGCCTAGCGCAGTTGCTCTCCAACGAGCAGAGCCGTTTAGGAGAGCAACTGCGCTACCCTTTCGCTCTCATTTGTGTCACATGGAATAAGCAAGAGTGCGTAGGACTTCGCGGGCGGCCTATTCGGATATTGGCAAGTTCGGATACCTGTTGATGGAACCGAAAGTTGCTGTAAGAAAAGTGCTGGAGAAAAATATGCGTAGGCGCATAACAAAGCTTCGATCCAATGGTGGATTGCGAAAAAGGGTGTGGAAACTGATTTCTATATTGTTTATTTTTAGACAGAAATACAACTTGCTGCCTTTTATAGCTACAACCCTAATATTTCAATTTAAATTAAACATTGTACATCACCCTCAATTATTCAAAAGGAGGAGTGATGCAGTGTTTTACTGGCTACTGCGACTTATACGCGAACAAGCTGTTTAGTCGCACTCGTTTCGCCTTCATCTATAAACCTTTCTCACAACGGCGCCGCCATCTTGAAATATCGTGACTTCCAGTATAGGCGAAAACTTTTTTTGTCGTCGCCACGCCAATAGAATGCATTTAGGAGATAAGCGTAACCGTCACACATTCCCGTTTTGTCTCCCCCTATTTTTTTTTTTTTTTTTTTTGCTATTTGCAGGTTGAAACGTTTTAATATTTTTTTGTTGCCCATACCGGATATGCCTACTTGGCGGTCGGGGGCGATATTAAGCAGAAACAGTCCATCCTTAACAGCCGTTAACGAAAAAATCAGCCTTTCCAGTTTCGTAAAGAAGGGAAACCAGCGAAGCTGTGCTATGGTGGAAATTAAGTATTTATAAATATAAGGATTAAGGTGTGATTGGATAATTGGATATGTGAGAACCGTATTGGGTCCCCGGTTGTCTCTTTATACCACGTCAAGCGCGAAAGGCTCATGAATTCATGGCTCATGGCTCATGGCTCATGGCACATGTAGAGGCGCCACTAGTCGTTCCTCCGCCACGTTCAACATCGGTAGGTTCTCCGGTACGGGTGGGTACTTGTCGCCATTCACGATCGCGAGCCGGAGCACCGCGCCTTTGAGCAGGGAATCTCGGCACGTTATGCACGCCGGTTCTTTGTAGACGTCCGCCGACTCTATACACTGCCGCAACGCGCACGCGCCCGTTTCTTCTCGTCCGACGCGCCACCGATCGTGGATAAGTCTCCGGCGAACCCGAGTTGGTCGCACACGGCGCACGTGACGCCAAACGGGTTCTCCACGAACTCCCTCCAGAACCTCGCCGTCGCAACCGGGAACTGTTCAGCCGGCGTGCAGTGCTGTCGTCGCCAGGCCTCGCGCTTGCCCTTGGCCTCCATGGCACGATCGTCGTCCATGGCGTTGGCCCGCCGGCGCCGTTTACATCGCTGGTTCTGTTCTCGGCGGCGGCTTTCCAGGCGAGCGATGTGTTCTTTTTTCGCGAGGGAGTCTGGAGCGATAGACGCAGTGGATGTCGACGCAACACCGGCTTCACGTCGGATGCGGACCCATTCGCGCTGCTGCGTACATCGCCGCTTTTTCCGCACCCAGTCTTCTTTCCCCGAAAGGGCACTCGCACGGCCCATCCTTAGTTTAATTCGAAACTGATAAGAGCGTAGGAAACAGCGCGAAAAACAGACGAGGACGAAGAAGAAACATTCGTGACGAGAACTGCGCTCGTTATATGTGTTTCTTCTTCGACCTCGTCTGTTTTTCGCGATGTTTCCTACGATGAATTCCTACCAACGCGGCCAACTACCCATTCTTTTATGAGAACTGAAAAGGTTGCCGCCATCTACGAGCGACGGCGGTAACCAGACTGGGTGTGTGCTTGCCGCCGTCTCTTATAGATGGGGGTAGCTGTCCAGAAGTTTATGGAGGTGTGTGTCGACAAGATTTTGGTACCGGACACGATCCTGGGGAACCTAACCCTTAACAGCTCCGCTGTAAAAAGGACATTGCATAAGAAGGTGGCTGTAAACAAAACCAAATAAAAATAAACGACACCAGCACGAAAAAACATTGACAGTCGCACTGCCGCGAGCACGGTGCCCGCGAGTAAACCTAAAAAACGCTACATTGCAACGCAAAAAACAAGAAAACACGAGAATTGGTAATAGATAAATAAAACGTTACCCCAAGTTTAGTATTATTGCACGAAGTAGACCATAGTTAGTATCAAATGTGGAACTTAATGCATTACATAACTTCTCTCGAGCAGCCGCCACATCCAAGGCCTTGGAGGCGGTAGTAACACTAGACGAGATCTGTCAGCAGCAGCCGACTGGTCCCCTCACGCGACATTCAATTGTTTTTTATCGATTCCAGCAGACAGATACCAGGGGCAAGTTTGTGACTCAGTTCTTTGCATAAAAGAGCGACTTCCAAATTTAATGTTCTTTGGTCACACATTGGTTTATGTTCATGCAAAATTTCAGTACAGACAGAGCATGTGCACAACTATTGTGCTATTTAATATCAAGAAGCTAAATACGCTAAAGTCTAAAAATCCTATGCGGTGTGGTAACTACAGTACATTGAATAGTCGGTGTTCGGAGGAAAAAACGACCGTGTTTTATCACCGTAAAAGTAAACTATGCGTAACCGAATGCTCAGTCGTCTCCAAAGTTTATTGCTAGCGGCTAAGACCAGATGCCAATTAGCTTAAAAACCAAATTTTATGTCATTTTTAACGATAGAATGGCTGTGTGCACCGCAAACAGGCCTGGTTTTTTTTTATTTCAGATTTGTTTTTAAAACTTCGGTGTTTTGACGTGTGAACCATCTATGCTATGTTCAGATGGCTCTTGAGGGTTCTACCAAAAGACGCGACGGGTGGAAAGATACACTTGCTCTGGAAACGACCCTGCGACTTCGTCAAAACAGTTGGAGTGCCGGCGGCCAGCACGCGAAGGGTTGCATTCGATGACGTCAGGTACCTCGATCACGTATGCTGCCGAAAGCGTACCCCACAAGAGCAGCGCATATTGTTTAATGTTATAAGAATCTAATTTTAGAAAGGGCAATTGTCGACAACAAAGCTTTCTGGCTTTGACAACGCTTCCCTAATGGTTCGGGCAAAGACACGAGCGAAACCATACAAATCGTAAATCTAACATCAATGTGATCGGTTGTCCCCTCCCCCCCCCCCCCCCCTCAAAAATAAAAAAATAAGAAATAATAAGCAGAAAAAAAAAATTGAGATGGTTTAAGTCGGTGAGGCAAGATGGGTGCGCACTGTTGTGTGGAACACTAGGCCCAGTCGGCCATCTTTCATCATTTCATCCATCCAACCAGCACAAGGCCGCGCGCCGCGCAGGCGCAGAGGCCGCGAGGAGGTGCTGCCGTGCAGCTGGCGGAGCTGGCAGAGCGAGCTGACGACTAAACGTCGCAATGTTTGTCGAAGAAATGAGCGGGTGCTCGTCTCCCCCAAAACGATCTATCGATGAAACATCACAGTGTCGACGAAACGATTTGTCCATGAAACCTCATTCCACGTACTGATTGCCACAGGTCGTCTGCACCTGTTTGTTCTTGTTTCTACAGGCTAAGTCGTATGCTACGTTTAATTATTTTCGGGTAGATGGGATTATTCGCGTTTCCTTAGTTTTGAAGTGTATAAACAAAATCTTTTCTGTGAACGTTTCTTTATTCCAGTGCACTAAAAGCGTTTTCAGCACGAAATGCTTTTCTTTCTGAATTTTTAACGGTTACCGTCCGCTTTTTATCGTTCATAAGCGCTGGTGTCCTTCGACTGCGTACGCGTACGCTAAGATAGCATTTAGATTCATTTGGAAATAGTTTATTATTTCCAAGACTTTCGAGTATCGCATTTCGACGGTAGGTTAGCGGCATCAGTGTGATTTCACGTCGGGAGTTCCCGGCGGCAGCACGCGGTAGAGGCGACTTCGGAAGACGGAAGCCTGACGAGAGCGTCGCCTTGGTCAAAACACTTATCGATCGTCAGTTTGACGTCAAGCTGAAGCGTTCATTCTGAGACCCAAGAAAGATCCACGTGGAACTACCATACCATGCAATGCCAATTCTCAGTGTTATTTATTTTTTTTTTTTTCATGCCCTTTAGCGGGCGGCCACAAATTGTAGGGGACAAAGCACGTAGTATTGTGCTCTGCTACAGGGGCATGCGGGTGCCAATGTACTAAATCTTCAATCTATAAGAGTTGTCAGTCTGCATTCAAGAGAAACTGAAGGTGGGGGCTATCAATAGTGCAGTACATTTTTGCGTGTTTCAAGAAGAATACGGAGAGCAAGTCGTCTGCTCCTGGCGCAGTATTTACGGTGACGTCAGAATGACGCCGAGTTCTGATTGGCTTTCATTGAAAATATAGTGGGTAGACCCCAATGCTAGATGCCTTGAGGTGTACCACTATTTTTGTTTTCAATCAACCAGTAAGAGCTCCTGTTCTGACACCATCGCAACCCCTGTGCAAGAAGCAGATGAACTTGCGTCCCGCATACCAACACTGTAAATACCAACAAAGTAATAAAGAGAAACAATCTACGTCAGATTGTCTTTCAGCAATTTCCATAAAGAACCAAACCTGCGGGACCAGGTGCGTAAGATGGTTTCAGAATAACATATTTGAGCCAATTCCTACAATCGGTGAGAATCTCGCTTTAGTGTCCACTGCCAGTACAGTGGGTACATAATTTCAGTCAATGAAAGTAAATGTGACCTCCGTCTCAGCGTTACTCTTATACATCGCTTACATTTCAGCGAAAGCTTCGAGAAACGGCACCGCGAGCTGAGACAGGGCGAGGAGTGTCGTCTGCTCGTGTGGTCTGCTCTCGTCCTGTGCTCTCGTTGTCTGCTTCTGCATAGACGATGAACTAACTCCAAAGCCAGTGCAAGGTTTTTTTTTGTTTTTTTTTGAGGAAGTGGATCTAAACTCGTTTAGAACTGGGATGAATCGAAATCACCAGTGCAGCGGCCGTGCAACTTCCGGTTGAATAGAATACGCCAGTTCCAGCACCGCTGACCTAGTATCTGCCAGTTGAGGCGAATCGAACAGGCCTAATATCTAACTCGGACAGTCTAGAGCCCACCATTTCGAAACAAATAGACAGAAGAAGACACAGCGGGAGACAGAGAGAGAGAGAGAGAGACGTTGAATGCATCACCTTCGAAAGGACGTTAGTCTCTAATGACGAAAATAATCCCCAGAGAAGGGGAACAACAGGGACAAAGGACAAACACAAATCTCCAAACACAGCTTTGTCCCTCTTGTTTCCCTTCTCCGGGGATTATTTACGTCATTCTTGTCCAGCTCGCTCGCACATTTGTATTTAATTGCATTATAATTAGTATTTAGTTGCGCCTTTTGCTATGAACACATGATTCCCAGAGACACCAAGCTACTAATGGCGGTTTTCATCACGGTCCTCTGAACCGACTTTCGAGGCTTCGTCTTTAGACCGGCTGGCGCTGTGAATATGCGATTCGCTCGAGAAGGTTGGCGAATGCGCACCTTCCGCCACAGGTTTCTGTCGTCAATTTCACTCGAGCCGCCAATAACTGCATTTCACGTGAAGTCCGATCCGCAGCCGACGATCGAATAGAGCCAATCACGGCGCTCGTCGAACTTGTCCGTTTGCTACACTCTAAAAAGAAAGCCCGTGTGCCTACTTTCCCGCACTACACACGGAGAGCCAATCACCGCAACTTGCGGAGGCAGCTCAGCGAATGACGATGCCAAAACATATGTTGAGACCAAAAAACGCAGTCCGAGTTGTGACATTAAGCAATGCAAACGTGACGTTTTGCATTGCTTAATGTCACAACTTAGACTGCGTTTTTTGGTCTAAAGCAGGGTTGGGCAGTATCGCGATACAAATGTATCCCGATAGTATTTCAGAAATACATTTTCTATCTGTATTTCTGGATCGCGATACATTTTTTTCACCAGTATCTGTATTCCTCTATCGGAATACATTTTGAATGTTCCTTCGTATCGCAATACAATCAGGGTGAAGTGTATTTCGTTACATTCCTTAAAAAATACTCCCTCTCCCCCCCCCCCCCCAAAAAAAAAAAAAAAAAAAATCTCAAAGGCATTTGATTTTTTTTTTTTTTTTTTTTTACTTTTGAGGGCACCAGGGCCATGGAGGTGCTGGGGAATTGTTCCCATGCTGACCAAGGTTTCTTCCGATTCTCCAAACGATTTTCCTATGCGTCCTCTTCTCTCTTCTGAGAACTGTTACGTAGTCGGGGACTCGAACTAGGTGGCGTGCCAAGAGTGGAGTCAGAGCATCTTCTGCCGCAGGTCCTTAGGCAGGAATTTCCTGAGTTATTATTTGCTGACATCCAATGCCCGCTGCTAACCGTCTCTGTTGCCTTAGCGTACACAGTACACCCAGCTGGCAAAGCTGAGTCACAGTCTGTTGCAGCAAGAGCCTGGCGGTGGTTGACTTGAAATAGGATGACTCACGCAGTGAAGTTCAACACATATTCGAATGCGCCTGCTGCTGCGCCCGTAATATTGCACGGCTCAAAGGTACGTCATCAGCCGACGTGAAAGTAACCCGCTGCTTTGGTGATCCAAAACACAGAAAGAAAGTCAGACGTGGCCTCTCTGTGCCGACCCAGGCTTCGTACACCTGCGACCCGTCTAGAGCTCGCTGTTTCTCGGAGAGCTCGCACTTGTGCCGGCAATATTAGGTGGCGATCCACGAGGTCTCTATTTGGAGTATGCAAGACAAAACTTAAGGACTGCAATCCATGCTTCGGTGGCAGAGGGTTGATAGGAAAGACCTTTACAACAGGGATGCCGCCGTATCGTTTTTTCAACCGTAAGAGAAGATAAGACAGGTGTCCCAGGATGCTTCAGGTACTCCACTATTCTCGAAAAATCCAAATGACACTGCCTGCTCGATCTTGAACGAGGTAACGTATACAACGAAAGTACGTATTGTCCTTTCATACAGCAGCGTGCTAAAGTTTCATGTTGAAGGCTACACCTACATATTAAGAATTCCAGTTCATTCTTACGTGACGTCATGTGATAAATGTTGACAGGGGCGTCCTTATTGGACAGGGGCGGGGTGATTTAGGATGACATATAATTTATTTAAAGGCCGAAGTCTTTTCGCATTCCTCATCAGACAGACAGGATGTCAGGGAAGGAACCGCGGTCAGTCCTTGATGGAACGTTTTTTTTAGCCAATTGAAGACTCCTCGTCGTCCGAAATCCGTACCTTCAAGGCAAAGTGCCAAACCTCCGGTAAAGTAATTTCAGGATCAAAAACTTCAACACCCAACTTCAAGCTTCATCTCATTTCGCGTCTCAACTAAATTTTAAAAATGTATTGCAGTATCAGTATTCCTGTATTTGTATTTCTGCCCTCCCTAAAATGTATTCCTGTATTTGTATTTCCAAATACTTTTTGCCTCTTTTTAAAATGTATTTCCGATACGTATCGCGATACACTTTTACAGATATATCTCAGTATCAGTATTTTAGCTACTATTTTAATGTATCCCAGTATTTGTATTTCCAAATACATTTTTAAGTGTTTCTGCCCAACCCTAGTCTAAAGATATGTTTCGGCATCGTCGTTCGCTGAGCTGCCTCCGCAAGCTGCGGTGATTGGCTTTCCGTGTGTAGTGCGGGAAAGTAGGCACACGGTCTTTTTTTAGAGTGTAGAACTGACAAAAGCAATCACAGATTGTAAACGCGCCGCAATGCTGAGCTTGTGTTTTTTCTTTGCGTGAGTGGTTAAGCTTGGGATAGAAAACGCTAAAGAGAATGAGCGCTATGACAAAAGCACTTCTGGTGCTCCTTGATTGGCTGCATGCGATCGCAGCGGCGGCTGCGGTCCAACTCAAAGTGAAAATGAGTATACAAGAGCGGCTCCCGGAAACTCAATGGAGCGAATGCAGGCGGTGAAAAAAAGAAAAACCCGATCAACTTCGCCCGGCGGGAGGCTCACTTTGCGTGCAGTGCAGCCTACCATTCTGACGCTAAGGGCAGAGAACGAATGTTGTCGCTGATTCGCAGCATGTTCACACCAGAGAATCTGGTCGCCCTTCACCCGTTCCCACAGCCAGGGATGACTGACGTCTCTTCGGGGAGATTCATCATTCATCATCATTCGTCGTTCTTGTGCGATGGCGAACCTTTTGACAGCTTGAATTCGACGCTGAATAGCCCGAAGCCGAATCTAATTTTCTGAAATCTAACAACTCGTGTGACCTATTTCGACGCATGACTATGAGCGTCTGAGTTTGATTGAAATGGGACAGCAGAGACGAAGATTAAAAAAATTAACCTACTGGTGTGGTTTGACTTGAATGAGATCAAACTTGTCCGGGGGGTGCAGGGAGGCGTTTAGATGTGTATGGAAAAAATATATGCGATAACTCAACTCCTAGGTTGAATGAGGTGGCGATTAAAAATATGCTAGAGCCTAAATGTTTTATAGAAATGTATATAAAAAAATGTCAAGATCACGTAAGTAAATGCGTAAAAAAAAACTAATTTTTCTGCAACTTGGCCCTATTTCCAAAATGTACTTTACTCAAACTGCTAATATTATGTTTCATGTAGTAAATATGGTTCATATTATGAACCATTTTTAGAAAAAAACTCTGCTAGCTTTTATGGGTACTTTGTTAGAACATCGCAAATTGCTATCCATTCCAGTTTTGCCTAACTTTCAAATTGATGCAGAAAATGAACCGTTAAGTTCAATGATACGAAACAACTATCAGTGGATATAAATATGAGCTGTCTAATGGTGTATTGCTCGTTTCGGAAACATTAAAGAATATATATGTACTACTCGACACGTGTTGAAAAATTAACATTTTGAGATTTATTTAGATTAATTTCCTGAAAACGAAAGCAACTTGCTAGTTGTTTTTTTCACCTCTTCGCATTTACTCCTTTTAAAGTTGCAGACGAGGATATAATATTAGTATGTGCCATATTTGTGTTGTATTTTCAGAACCAGTGAAATAAGCCATTTTTTAACTCCAAACTTGCCGAATACCTAACAATGCGAGGTTATTTATATATTTTTTATTAAATCGCCATTTAAAAATGTATTCACAGATAAAAAACACTCGATTTCAGTTGCTATTGTTACGTAAAAATAAAGTGGCATGAATTCGTATTGTTTTTTTCTCCATTTGCTTACTTAAAACTATCCAAAGGAAAACGCCCTGGAAAGTGGCAGCATATATGCATAATTAAATGTGGTACTGCGGCACATTTTGCCGAAAATGACTATGTAAACATAATACACAGCCCTAGAACTGTTAAACATTTGACGGTCTGAAAGACGAAAACCTTTCATCCTCTTCATTTTATTCGGAAATACTTGCGAACAGTCATTTTACTGAATAAGAAGTAGCGAGAAAGGCTTCTTCGATTCCAGGGCAAGATTATCACCATATTATCATCTCATGTAAGAAAGAGTGGTGGCATGTTTATGGCATCCTATTGTAAAAACATTCTGTAACGATGTCACAAAGTGAAACGGGATCTAGAACGGGTTGACTGTTTGTTTCAGTTATGGAAACCTGAGAGCCTTGGACTGTATATCACAGCGTTGTGGTGCCGCGTTCCGGAAACGGGTGCGTGCCATGCTTCAGAGCGAGGCTGCAATCTATTCGGCACCAAAATCGTACCCACAAAACGGATCAGCTAAACCTCCGCATAACCTGCGATTAAAAGCGTTCCTCAGTTCGTCCTGCAAAGCAAGATTTCTGAAACCGCTATTGCCGCGGTGCGTTAAACACGTGCTATTAAAAATAACAATGAACAACCTGCTACCTGTACCTGCTGTTTCGTTTTTCTTTTTTTTTTTAAGAGTAGATTTGATAAACTGAGAAACAACTTACTGGGGTCTCGGTGCTGCAGTAGATAGAACCGCGCTACGATGATTCCCATTGCGAAGGGTAGAAGGCTATACATAAGGAGGAGAACCCAATGTCTAGCGGAACGCATGCCAAGAAACCTGGTCTCCGCGTCGTCATTCAGCCCTGCCGAGATTTGATTCATCGGGGGCAGCGAGTGCCCCTGTGAAATGTCATACTGGTGCCTGCAAAGGAAAACCACACCAAAGGAACGAGCAGTAGGTATATCAGTGCTCAATACTATCATGACAACGAGAGCTTGAAGAACACCTTTCTACGCGGGCGTCACCATCTTAAATGAGGGAGATATTTCTGTGTATGGGCGTAAACGTATGGTTGTTCTTTTCGCCACGAAACGTTCACATTTTATGAGCAATAATTACGTGCTTTTGTTTTTATATTTTTTTACATCTATACCTTATACCGAAACCACTAAGCTAAGCAAAAGAGCAAACAATAAACGTCTAGATATGGTAATGTGTATTTTATGGAAGCGTTTTTTTTGGATTTGCTTGTCTATTTTTTTAATAGCTATTTTTTTTTTTTTTTGGTGGGGGGAGGCGGTTTACGTGGAAAGAAACCCCATTTTGAAGCCTCTCCCATGCCTAGGTGTTTGTTTGCTTATAGAAAAGGCATCATGGAGGTAGGAAATTTCTGGGGGTAACATGACTACACCAGAGGTGAGGCCGGAAGTGTGGAGAGACACGCTCCCAACAATGACCAAAACCACAGCAGTTTTGGTCACTGTTGGGAGCGTGTTCCTCCACACTTCTGGATTCACCTGTGATGGCGTCATGTCGCCTCCAGAAGCTTCCTACATCCATGCAACGCATAGACGTTTTGTATTTCTGTGTTGTACTAACAAGGGGTAGCATACAAGAGATAAAACAAACGTTTGGCAATCCAAGGAGCCGAACCTGGGCCAAAAATGGTTTGCTCCAAGGCGCTAGTTTGGGGTAAGGTACTTAGCTTAAGCCCATACTAGCCAAAGGAAAAAGTTTTTTTTTTAGAGCGCTACTCTTAGGCGCCCGTTTCCGGCTTGAGCGGCGTCGGCGTAACCGTGAGGTCACGTGACCCCCCAAAGTGACGTGACCCCCATCTGAGTTCACGTGACCCCGTGAGGTCACGTAGCCCCCCTGAGGCCACGTGAGCCCTCTGAGGTCACGTGAACCCCCCGTTGAGGTCACGTGACCCCCCCCCCCCCCCCCCGCTGAGGTCACGTGACCTCACAGTGGCCACGTGACCCCCCTGAGGCCACGTGGCCCCCGCGGCGGAGTAGCAGGCAGGATGACTAGGTGAGAAGGAAGGAGGAGGGGCATACCCTCCCCTCAATACCCTTCCTTCCTCCTTCTCAAGAGCTGGGCTCTAATTCGGCGTTGCAGGAATCCTGAAGTGCCAAACACGAGTCAAAGATTCCATATGACAACCGAATATTCCTGCCTTGAAGCCTAAGTCTGGCAGTTGTTTGGTGACTTCCCAAACTCTTCCCACAAATATCAGGTTTGCTTTCTACTCTAGATTCTTCTTGCTTTCGGGGTCTTACATTTGGAGACGCAAAAAAAAAGTTTAGTTCCAAAAAAACTCTGGTACCTGGGATGACTATTTAATTTCAACCAGCTGGTAGAAGAACCTTTTTTTTATCGCAAGTCAGGCAGAGTGGGTAGACAATATTACTTATCTATGGGTTTCATTTTGCTGTTGAAAGACCTACGCGGTATTCTCAAGTCATCAAACATGTTTACAACCGTGTGGAGCACGTGCGGTCGCGCTTATGAAGCGAACAACTGTTTATAGTTCAATTGAGGCTAACTTAAATAAACAGCCAGTATCCTGGCTGTTTATTGCCAGCATATTGAAAGAGAGTGGAACATTTATAAGTAGCCGCTTATAATACATTTGTTCACTCGCTATTTATCACGTTACCTGTCCTCAATTATAGTAAGATCACGCTTCGCAATAGATCCTTCTAATAACCCTATCGAGCAACGATGGCGCCCGCCATTTCTTGGGCACGAAGTGTGTGAAGGTATCCGAATCCCCGCTGAACACTGACGACGCCCTCGGGGCCAATACATGCTCCGTGTACATTACGTGCCGAAATAATGGCGGGATCGGATGATAGGAGCAGCAGATACTAGACACCGCGCTATTTTGAAAATTAACCAGGGAAACGACGTGGCCGGACGATACTTCGAATGTAGTAGAGAAATCACCTCTTGAATAGCTTCGGTTGTTCCTATAATAGCTCATGTCTTCCCGACACCAACTCAGAAAGGATATAAGACTGGCACGAAAAAATGCCAGCTATTAAACGATCGTAAGCGGTGGGTCGTGATAACGAACGTAATTACGTGTGGCACCAATCTGCCGAGAAAGGTGTCTTTCAAACATGTTCTTGTTTCTGATTTTTCTGGAAAGGTTTGAATCTTTTTATCGAATTCCAAAACTTACTTAGAGGCACACCGACACCCAATTTACCTCTAGACAATATCGTTCAGCAGCTTGCAAGAAGAGCAATTTACTTCATTGTCAATGGGAGAAGCAAATGCAAGGCAGGTGGTTGTGAAAACTTATACTCGTTTGTTCCACGCACGGCCTGTGCACAAGAGCGCACAGGTGTAAATAAATCGGTAGTCTTATCCCCCTGAACGTAGTTTCTGTACTCACCTCCTTTTGTACTTGCAGCTGAATATCGCGATCCTCATGTCTACACTGTGAATAAAGAAACAAATTATCGCTTGCAGGAGTTTGCTTGTTAATGAACATATTATAGTCGCTGTCACCCCAAGAAATATTTGAGTGTGTCCTTCCTGCTGCGTTCTTATTGTGATTCGCCGCCTTACAGGTTTATCCACTCTGCAAATTAGTCTTTTCAAACTTTGCCGCCATAAACGTAACTGTTTCTTTTTTTATTGCATTGAATCATATTATTTTTGTAAATATAAATTAGAGATGGTCCCAATCATAACAATACAAGTTCAATTAACCACGAGATTCAAGGATTGATTCTTCTTAGCAGCCCCCAGTCACCGAGGTCCAACTTACTAAAATGGTAGCTTCAATTGCTTGAGCAATGGCGTCGGTTTTGCCCGCCCGAAGTTAAAATATTTCCCCGGATCTAGTTCCAGAATCACGTGAGAGGAACTGCCCCGTAAAGCCAGATATGTCCAGATGAGACAATGCATTTTAAACGACTATTCGTCAACAGGCAGGCAGTAACGAGAAAACAACACAGACTAAGTTGTCAATCTTATTGCTAGTGCGACAGGCGTTAGTTGTAGCTCTGTTTGCTTGGCAACGAAGCTATGCAAATGTATTTGAAAAAAACGCCCGAACGGGGGTCGTGGTATGCGGAGGAGAATGACTAACTACGATCTGTTCGCGCTGGTGGCTCTGAGAACCTGCATGCACAAGTTTTTCCGTCGAGGTAAAAACCCAAACGCTGAAGGAGTGCGCCACTTAACGTAGAGAAGACGATGCGTGCTATGTGTCTGCTTTTTGTTGTGTACCGAAAGACCTGGGCTTCGAGACATTTAAACGGAAACCGCAACTTAGGAGGACATCCTCGATGAAAGACGACGGTACCTAAGACTGATCTCGAGTCCAAAACTCAAGAACCGCAAAATAAATTATCGAGATGAGACTTGGGTTAACTCCGGCCAATTGTGAAGGTATTAACTGTCATTAACGTAAAATCAGCAAGCCCCACGTTTATGTATGCATAGAGTACCGGATTCGAGGCGCCTTCGGGCAAGACTGTAATGTTAAAGTAACGATTTGAGCAACTTAATTCATAACTTGACAAAAAAAAAAAAAAAAAAAGAACGCGCACAAAAAGCGAGGATAGGTGAATGTAGTACACAGGAGAAGTAGAGCGCGCTTGTCTTTTGTAGTACTCATTTCGCCTGTAGTTTTCTTGGGCGCTCCTTTATTATCGCAAGTGACTGTTAATCGCACGGGCAGTGAGAAGGCTTTGTTTTCGGATGCTTCTTCGGTGCAATAAAAAAGAGAGACCTCCACTAGGTAATGAACTCAAACAAATCTGAACAGTTGTTCTGCCGTCTGCTTTCCATATTGAGCCCAGTAGTGTTGTTGTTACGCATCATACCACAGCAAGAGCGCTGTGGTATAACCATAATCTCCTGTATACTGCATGGTAAACGCTGTCAACAAAAGTGGACGGTGAATTGGCTAAGCCATCCAGCAATCTTCGGAACTCCATCGAAAGCACAATGAGTGATTCGGATGATGGTAGAGGATGAACCATTAAATTAACGAAAAACGAACTCGACGGCTTTATTTCCAGTGAAGCTACGATTACCGCTCAACCAGCACTAAATCTCCCCGTCATTGTCAAGGCAACTGATCGAACAAATCGTACTACTACTGCTAACAGGAAGAAGCGCCTCAGTACTGAATATCTATCACAAGCTGGATAACCATGTACGGATGCGATAGCAATCTAGCCAACAAGCCGCTATATAAATCCCAAATGCGTGTATGGACCAATAGAATGAACCCTCAACAGATAAAATTAACTCTTTTCTACCACCGATTTTTTTTTTTTTGTTGTTCTAAGCACGATACATTAAACGCAATCAGTCAGTAATCTTGTCCACAAGGTTCCACCAGCCGCAAGAATTTCGGGAAGTAATTTATGCATGTTTACGTCGACGGGTGAGCACATATACGAGCGATTGTAGGCAAAAGACTGAATGGATGAGACGTTAGTCACACAAAAATATCTACTTGAGAAATAATCTCAAATAAAGTCTCCACTCAATGATGTTCTTCTTCACGACTATTTTCCCTTTCAAATTACACAAGGTTCCCTGTTACACAAAAATAAACTGCGCCGAGTTGATTTAATTGCGTAATGACGCAGCTTTTCACACTGGGGAGGGCTGTAACCTAGCCCTAGTTTGGTTTCAGTATTAAAATGTACAACCCACACAGTCTGACGGAAAGCCTACCTGTCACCTGCTCAGAAAAGATTGGAAGCATTTACCCTGGAGTGCACATACCGGTTTATAAAGATATTACACAGATCAATAACGCGAAAGAAATAAGATCGCAGGTTTCACATTTCAGGCCTTTTTAAAATAAATAGCGTTTGTTCACGTTCCATTTTAAGAGAAAAAATTAAAATCTTTTTGAGCGTGCTTCAAGAAACAAGTTGAATGTTTTTTTTTTTAAAGAGGTTTTAGACAACTTAAAAGTACCATTAATAATTATTCACCCTTTTTGTACATCTTGGAAAGAAACGATTTAAATGGTCCTTAGGGATGGTTGTTTGGTCGTTCGACAGAAAATATCTATACTTCGGCCATACATATTTTTCATAAAAATGGGGTGGAAGTTAGACGAGTGCCGTCGTGATCATGTATTATTCAGGCTCGGCGGACATTAGATGAAGGAATAATCGTCATGGTAAGTTGGCTAATGAACTAAACTCCCCTAATTAACTCTAATTATTTACTTTATGGGTCATGTTGCAAATTAACTATTGAGGGCAATTGCTAATACAGGCAAAAAAGAAAAAAAAAAGCGATAATGTAGCACTTTTTTAAATTTAATTATTTGATTATCTGGTTCTTTTTATAGCCCGATTTAAAAAAAAAATGCGCGCGAAAGTATCGCTGCAAGCCCTGCCCACTGTGGCGCTTGGAAGAGTGATGTCGTTCCTCTCGTGTCTTCATTATCAGGGTCGCTTGTCACTTATGGCAAGGTTAGTAGATTATCTCAGTTACGGAAATGCCCATAGACACTCCTTCCACGAACAATACCACATACCTTCCGTCGTTTGACGCGCCATCATTTTGAGCATGGCTGCTATGGTAACCCTTGCAAAAACAGGTCTCAACCAGAATAAGAATCGGTCATTATTTTGGTTCGGTTCGGATTCGGGTTCAGTAGCATTGTATTTTGTTCCGGTTCCGTTACGGTTTAGGGTAGCGCACATAATAGAGAAATGTAGTAGACCGTTTTTCTCCTCCGCAACGGTATCCGGGAAGGAAACGCCGCAGCTGCGCATGCGCGCCGACAGCCTTGTCTGCATAGTTCAAGGTCTCGTGGCGGATTACGGAGCGCTATCCGGGTGCTTAGCGGGCTGCGGGATCGGTCTACTACAATTCCCCAGTATTACTTTGGTTACCGGTTTCAATACGCGCGAACCGGATCGAAGCGGTTCCTAGCTTGACTTCTGAATATTGTCCGAGTACTTCCTGCAGCCTTTTCTAAGCACGAGATACTTGCAATAGACAAATCCCAGTACTACATTCTCTTCAGGCAGATATGAAAACTGCACAGTGACGTGCGCAAAAGACACCATTAATATGGCAAGGCGATTACTTGTATATTTCTGCTCTTGAGTGAACTAGATATAAGCGATCGGCTTTCCATTTTTATGGTGTCTTTTGCACACGCGGCTGTGCAGTATGTCACACTCTGCCAGAAGAGGGCGTATTTTTGGAATGGGTCTATAGACCTTTCCAAAAAGAGCTTCTGGCCGGTGCCATGCTTAGTGTTCGGTGCCATCCTTAGTGTTTGCTCGCTTTCCGAAGCGACAAACACGCACGTGCTGGGCTGTGATTTTATTAACAGTAAAAATGTCTCTAGCTAGATTGCTTGCCCTCCATGTTTTGGTTTGCTTTGTTCTGCTCACACATGTTTTTTTTTTCTTTGTACATGCTACCTGTTTTCGGCACCCAGTAAGATGTCACAGCTATGCACCAGAGTGGCTGAGAGAGGAACGGGAGGAAACAAATGTGCAGTAAAGCACAGAAACAGGTACGTCTAGTGCGCAGTTTGGGGTAGTTTATTGAATCCTGTTAAGCTGTGGTCGTGTATACATCGGTCAGACTGGCCGATGTGTCAATGACCGGGCACGTGAACACGCAGGTATAATGAAGTGTGACTTCATCTTGACAGCGCTTCGGGTTCCGGCGGAAAAACGCTCTTCTAAAGATCTCTGGGCGATGCTTTGTCTAGTCACTTTGACTTTTTATCGCAAACAACGCTCTATTCAAATGACCCGATCCGAGAAACTCAGACCGGGTCATTCGTACATATCAGGCTCAGCCACCGAACAATCTTCCGGTAATGCCACCACAGCGAACGACGTTTCTCGAATGCTCAGTTGAAGACGATGAAACAGGAGTTCCAACACAATCGGAAAATGGTTGAACAGGAGACATGGGGGCCCTTGCTGGTCTGATAAACCTACCAAACAAATAAACACACATTTTCTCTCCCCCCCCCCCCCCAACTCCTCCTCCCCCTGGCCTCCTTTCAGGACGCGGCGCGTCGGCGAATCATCGCCGAATGACGTTGCCCCCGACAGCCCATATTTCTTTTTTCTTTTCTTTTTTTGTAAGGTAACACTGAGCACGTTGAAAAAGGGATTGATTTTCATTGAAATTAACTACAGGTGACCCTACAAACTATACTGCCGATGCAGCGCTGTACTTGTCCCTCCTTCCTCCAGGGTGTCGCTGAACTCAAGCGGTGCGCTCTCGGTGATCGATTGACTAAATGGGTCATCGACTGCAACAGCGGTCCATCTTGAGGTCAAAGATTCGCGGACGTGTAGGCCTCCGTACCTACAGTGGCACAATTCGCTCCGACACTTGGACATTTCGTAGCCAAGCGGCCTAGCGGTGTTTTGAAATCGCCGCCGCCGCCGCCACCTCGCCGCCAGGGTCAATCCAAGAAACCAAGGAAAGTTGAAGCTATCCAGACGATGGTGTATTTTTAATTACGTATGCAATAAAAACAAAATGTAAAAATATCTCACAGTATGTAGGATTATCTTGGCAACATAAGAAAAATACACGCCCGCAACTTTTCTCATTTAGACCAATCATACGCACAATTGGCCCTGAGCCGTTTTCGTTGAACCGGTAACCGCCGCATCAGATTATGGTTTCGTTCCGGTTAGGGTTCATTAGGAAGCGTTCGATTTCGGTTTCGGTTTTGTTCCGGTTCAGTAAAAAATAACGGTTTTGATCTGGTTTTCGGTTCGGGTTCGGGTTCGGTTCGACACCCTGGTCTCAACATTATTTTTAATTGTTTTAGGCTTCTTCCTGACTTTCCGGGATCCTACTGATTTCTTTTATAACCGCACTTTGTTTTTGTAGACTTGTTTATAAAAGAGATTAAAAAAAGGAGTTCTAATGACGTTTTTCTATACGTTATTTTATAAAAAATTCAAGAAGAAAAACAACAATTTTTTGTAGACGTACTTGTTTATAAAAAATTAAAAAGAAGTTGTAACGACGTTTTCTGTAGGTTATCTTCAAAAAAAAAAAAGGAAGAGAAAACTTGTTGACGTTATTTCTTTACATTATTTTATAACAGGAAAAAAATATTAATTTTTTTTTAATATTTTAAATGATCGGCGGTCGTGCGCGGGTTCCGGCATGACGGCGATGGATATCTGGTTCTAGAGACCCATATCAAAAAGGTTTTCGACTTTTTATTGAAAAAGTGTTGACATCTTGTTCACTATGAATACTTTGTTTTGACTTCCTGTTGACATGGTCAACAGAAAGTTTGTTGATTTTGTGTTGAAACTTTTCTGGGGATTTTCTTCTGCCTGAGTCAAAAGCTGTTGACATTCTATTAACTCTGCGCCTATCTTTTCTGCTGACTTCCTGTTCAAAGTGCCATCATAAATACTGCAAACGCCCTGTTTACTTCGTGTTGAAGATATTGATTTGACTTTCTGTCGCCAGAGTAAATAGAAAAGCTACAGAACTTTTGTTGACTTTTTATTGAACATGGCATATCTTGACTAAATGTCAAAATTCACTGAGTTTCTCAAGAGTCCCTGACAAGTTGAGTACCGTAGGAAGAAGCATCAGTTCTCCCGTCTCCAACGCGAGTCTCCAATCCTGGAAAATGCCTCGACGTCTCGCGCCCCTCGCGCGCGAGCACATAGTCAAAGCACGACGGAAGGCATAAGGCGCGTGCTGAAGGCCAGGTGTTCGAAAAACACGCCCTGCCGTTCTCACTTCTTAAAGGAGCTGTGCAACGATATTCAATTGGAATGTTTTTCTCTCTACACGAGCTTACTGGCACACCTGGGCTCAAGGATACTCACACGCAACGTCATTGGCCAAGAAACTCCTTTGTTGCGGTGTAATTTCAAGGACAAAAGCGATCATTTTCATTCAATCTCTCCTTTGCAAAATTTGATGAGGTAACTCGGGGATCGCAGTACACCCAAGTGACGATATTTGAATGCGGTTCATAGATTGGACCCGAGCATTGCGTGGACACTCGATTTGGGCTCGTGACAATTGCTAGCTCGAGAAGCATTCGGGTAGTGACCCGTGTCCAATCGCTGCAACGACGACAATAGCCGAGCCATAACAATGTCTGGAACTCAGCGCGTGTCCTGCGCTTTGCCAAGCCCAGCGCGTGGCTATGATCAACACTGGCGGCATATAATCGGCTCCAGATCACGTGGCCGCTTGTTCTGGCTGCGAGTTGAGGGAGTGAACGCTGCTCGTTTTTCTTAAATTTTTTTCTGGGACTTCTATTGCGTGGAGTGAAAAACGAACGCGTGTTTCATAGGTCATTAACGTTAGGGATCCGTTTTAAGCGGTATTTGTGCACAGTACAAAAATTGTTGCACAGCTCCTTTAAGTGACTATTGTGACTTTATTGACCCTATTCAAGAAGTCAACTAGTAAAGAAAAGCAAATAACTATTTTAAAGTATAGCAACCGCCTTGACTCACTTCGTCTTGAGTGGTGCTAGGCAGAGAAGCGATAACATTTGTTCTAGAATATTTTTTGTGGATGTTTTTTTTTGCGACTACGCCGAAATATTATTAGTTGTACCAATGCTTTTCGGTAAGAGATAGAGTCCACGAACTTCGAAACACTGTCTTCCCTTCCACAAATTTTCGAGAAGGATATCGGACACTTGGAACCTTAGTAAGTGCTGAGGTGGTCACCGACCAATTGGTTGCCTTCAATATAAAGCTCTGCAGCAGTTAACGGGGCTGTGATTCTGGTGTTGAGTGCTTCATGGTGTTTGTATTTTTTTCTAATGATTAATTGTGGGATGTGTGTGTACCAATGGGACACATTTCCTAACGAAATCCAAAATATATATTTAAAAAATTCTAGTGTTTTTATGTTAATTTGCAGTTCAGTCAAAAAGAATTCAACAAAATTTATTTAGGAAGGACTTCTAAAAAATTGAAGTGGCCAATTTTAATTAGGAGTTAGGTAAGTTCTCAAAATAAAGTCTAAAAAAACATCACAAAAGTATTAAAAACTTTATAGAACTTTGCAAAAAGAGCTCACTGGCCGTAGCCATCTTGCGACTCGAGTGACCCCTACCAGCCAGAAACACCCGCCCCCCCCCCCCCCCCCCCCCCCTTAGCTGTGGAAACCCTGTCAGCGCGACTCCCCATCTGCTATTTGCATTCGCAGTTCACCGGCTTTTCTTTAAAGTTTTTACTCTATTTGCCCGTTCAGGATGCTCACCCTTTGTGTCTAATCTTCCATTGCGAGAACCAGTGAATACCGGGGCTCATAGCCTGTTCGGCCTTGGCAGGACACGATCGCAAAAAAGCGAACGTCAAGAAGCCCGCGAAGCGGGCCGTTCGACATTTTTCGAGAAATATTTTAGTTGAAATAATTTTCGAAAAGCATTCCCGGCTATTTTCTGTTCCTGGCCTTCGCGAGAAACAGCTTATGGGGTCGGCTTTTGGGTATGCGGATGAAATAGACACGCTCGCACGTTTGTTTATTTTCTTTGGTGCTGTGCAAAAAAGCAGCTCTCTTCAAAACCTGCCCCAAGAGAAGCCGGATTCCGTCCGATCCTTGCGAAGTGACTATCGTCGACACTATATATTGGAAATGCTGTGTTATTTGAGTCACAGCATATCCAATATATAGTGTCGATGATAGTCACCCTGCTGGGATAAGGGGGCATCGTTCGGTACGTACAATATATATTGTTCGATTGATGAGACTCGTTGAACTTCATGTTGTGAGCTGGGAATACCCATGCCATTCGGCTATCCTGTGTGTTTAATATTTTCTACCGTTGTATATTGGCGCGGCTGAGTGTACGATACCGTAGAGAAAAAAGATCACCATGAAATGAAACAAACATTCCTGTTGCGTTTGCTCCGCTGCGCACGGACTCAACATAACAGCTTTCATTTTTGTTTTTGTTCCCCAAAAAAGTAAAATGCTTTATTAAAAACCTAGAGAAATCCTCTTCGCCGTAGAACACAAAAGAAAGAAAGAAAACGCGCAATATAGCCGTCACAAGCGTCCGGAATTGCGCCTATGCAGGCTGCCACAGCTCACAGACAAAAATCCCCACAGCCCAGCGCAGTCGGGCAACACTGATGTACACTCTCAAAACCAGGGACGCGCGCTGTAAATCGCTTCGTTCGAGACTGCCGCTGGAAAGGTCGATACAATTTAAAAAATTTTCAACAGAACTTCAAAAGAATTTAACAACAAATTTTTGTAAGCGAACTGCAGTGTGTTCCATGGAATGCATGTGTTTCGAAGCACAGCGTCTAGTTGGTGTTTCACCGTACTCTAGGAGCACACAGTGCCGAAACGAAAATCTAGATGTCCCTTCAAACGACGGCAGGTGGACTGACGGGGGGTCACAGCAGAGCTAAGTTTGCAACGTTGCTTGCTGAGTGCGCCGACGACGCAAGTAACGACGTGACTCAAACATCTCCTTTACTCTTTAGGCGTCAGTAAGCGTAGGGCTTGCGGGGCTCTTTTTGAGCGAAAGTTTTATGTCCTGCTTGAAAACGTGAAAATTTATCAATCTCTCAAAAACTGATACAATTCTGCATATTCTTTCTATTGGTCTGGCCTCCCCCAATAATAATTGCCGTCAATACTGCAATTACAACATAAGCCGCTGAAACCAATATTTAATAAAGTTAACTAACAAACTGTAGTTAATTAGCCAACTTACCATGACGATTATCAGCTCATCTAATGTCCGCCGACCCTGATAAATACACGATAAATACGGCACTCGTCTAACTTCCACCCCATTTTTGTGAAAAATATGCTTGTAGTAAAAGGAAACACTTTGTATAAAAATATAGGCTTTAATATACTAGGGAAAAACAAATCATCTCACCTTTTGACAATGTGACTGGAATCCTCGTTGCCATCATCCGAATCGTCGAAACTCATGTTGCTCGACTCTGTAAAGTTCCAAAACATGCTAAATATGAAACGAGCAAAGGGTTGACGCGAAGACGAAGAATAAGGAATGACTCCATGGCCTTCGCATGATACCAAACCAAGTCCTCCGCGTAAGCACACCTATGTTGTACATCTTGTCATCTTTCGTGATATAATTTATTTGCCTGAAACAGGCAGAGAAAGGGTACCTTTGTATTTGGTCAAGACTGAAGAAAGAACAGAAACGTAGGACGAAGACGACATAACCGCATATTTCATGTCGTCCATTGATACCTTGTTTTGGAGACTAAGACAGAAAAACAAAACGGTATATAAGTATACTGCATATGCCCGGCTTGATGTAACAACAAATCGGTTAGAAGTTGTCGCCAGCTCTTTTCGTATGTATGCCTCTGATCGCGTCCGTCTCGTTCGATCCTTTTTTCCCATATATTCAGGATAACTGAATGAAATTTTCACCGTTAATAGTGCTTGATCCCTTTTGTATAAAAATTCTGGTGTTTGTTTTGATATAGCTTGTTTTTATGTTCTGAATGCAATGCATCTGGAAAACAAATGTTTTCCTATGCACATGGGGCATGGCAACACACTTAAAAGAGCCTTTTAAACCTGCTAAACCTTCTGTTGGCGCTACGATGGCCGCTCGTGCAAGGGGTTTCTTCCCTACGAGTCAAGCCATTCGATGACTATCAAAAAAGGTGTTGCCAGTACAGCTCTTTTTTCTGCGCTAAGCAAGTCTGCCATCATCAAGTTGAGACAAGCTTAACAAACAGATCGCCCGACTACGCAATTCTGGTTACCCGAGCGCTCTTTTAGGAAGCGTATGTGAGAGACTCTCCAAGAAACTGAAGCAGACAGCAGCAAGCGGCGAGGAAGCGGTGAATCCACCAACGCGATGCAAAATCGCGGTTGTGCCCTGCATCCTTCGAGTGACCCACAGAATAAACAAGATCGCAGGCAGGCAAGATATTCAGGTTGTTTGTTCGGCACCCAACAAAGCGTACGCCATGTTCCGCAGGGTCAACAACGGACGTAATCAACAGGTGATACGTGACACAGCCCATAGAACACGCTATGCCCAATGCGAAACGGGGGTCGTCTATCATATTCCCCCCTCTTGCGGGAAGCGCTACATGGGCCAAACTGGCCAATGTATAAATGATGGAGCAAGGCATCACGCAGCGTTAGTGAAGACTACATCAGCGGGACACTTGTCAGCTCATTGCCCGACTTGTGGATGTGATGCAGAGCTCACCAACACAATCGTCCTTTATAGAAACAAGAACTCCTTCGAGCGTGAAGTGCTGGAGGCCTTGGCCATTGAAGAAAAAGAAGACGATTGTGTGAGCACCTCGTGAATTACTGTTGACAAAAAAGAACACCAATATTTGCGGTTTGCCACACCCCGTTGAGTGTTAGGATGAAAGGTTGTTTTAAAAGTGTTTAATGTGCCATAGGGCGAAGAAGAAAAGGCCTAGGCTAGAATGAAGAAAAAGTAAAAGTCACTGGTTAGTCAGCGGTGTGATTGTCCAGTCCTTTCCTTCGTGTTCTTGTTTTTCCGCGTTCAGCTGACCTGATTTCCAGCAGTATGTAAAACTAACCCAACTAAAACCCGTAACTCAGTTTCTGTCGAATAAATATTAGCGGTAGTTCAAAAATTGGCCTAATTTCAGTAGAAAGAATCGGAAACCAAGATAACTTGACAACCCGAGCAATCTTCAGCAGTGCCCATCGTTTAATAACAAGTTTATTTGTCGCTATGTGTAAGAGCGGCTGGTAATGAGGTGTATTTAGAATGTCAGCGAGTATGGTGTCTGAAATATTCGTCTCGAAGGCAAAGCAAATGACAGGAATAAAACTATGTCCGTGACGAATAACTCAACTACGCATGTGCTGTGGTCGGCGCGTCGCAACCTAAATAGTTCGGCGTACGGAGAGCGACCACAATGGCGTGAAGTAAGCAACTAAAACGTGTCAGTGAAATGGGCCAGTCATGGACACAACACGAAGCTAGATTTATGGGCTAAAACACACCCATTTTAATACCGACATGTGCGAGAGCTGTGCCAGCTTCATCTGGTTTCGATTCCATTCAGATCTCCACGTCAAAGCCAGCGATAACGGTGTCGCGACGTGGTTTTGTAACGAATCTTGGGAATTTTTAACTCTGGCATTTATTATCTTAAGCGTGCAACTTCGCTTTTTTTTTGTTTCTTTTTTTTTTTTCTCGAGTATTCGTGCTCATTGTTTGTCACACCCTGTGCGTCTGGATGAACATTGTAAAGGGGTGCTGTCGTGCATCACCATACTGCGCGATGCACGTTACTAACCCTACACTAGCGAAAATACTGTTCCCGCAAACTTTCTCATTTAGTGCTGGTAACTATGTCGCCAAAAAACCCTAGCAGACTAATCTCACGCTATCCAAACATCTAACGACAAATTTGACTTTTGAATCATTATACTGATTTGATCACGCGTTGCGACGCCTTACCCCGGAACTTCGATAGTGCTCCTTCTACGGATGAAATTTTTTCTCGGCAAAGGGTAAGACATGTCATGACGTTTCAAGTATAAAGACTAGATTGCGCCAAAATATGTGTAGCAAATGTCGCAAAACATTAGCGGTGTGCAAAAAATAAGAGACTTCCTACACTGGCGGAGGACTATTTATGTTCTGGTCGGTGTTCTTCGTGATGCGTCCTCTTTATGGGGTCCCCGGATGATCGCCCTATGTGCTTGCCGTCGTTTATCGCTAAAGCGTGATGCACGCTAAAGTGGACCCATGGCTTGCAGTCGTATTGGACTGCCAAACGTTTGTAATCTGCAGCGCAGATAGCAAATAGCCATTGGTGCTGACTAACTTCGCGCCTTATAAACATACACATGGCACAATAATTACTTTAAGTCAAGTGTTGTCTTGCGGGAGATTTCTTAAATATGGTAGAAATGGGGAATTGCTCGTAAACCACGGCTGTTATAGACTGATGGAAATCAGTTTGGCTTCAAATGACATCCGCTTCCTCTAGCCAGTGCAGTACGACTGCTCATGTGAGGTTTCTATACCAAAACAATGTATCGCGAAAAAACACAGGAAGTAGTAGATGATTGTAAAAACCGCAGGGCTCTACAGCATCCAGTTGTGATTATACGACCGCAAGATGGTTGCTGGTGCTCAACCAGATCAAAACGGGCAGCGATTGGAACAGAGCCAAGGAATCGTCACTGGGTTTTCTGAGGCGCTATCATGCGACAATGTATTTCAGTGGTTATAATTTTCTAAGGTTGTGAAGTGAATC
The DNA here is from genome assembly GCF_016920785.2 of Ixodes scapularis. Classification (NCBI taxonomy): domain Eukaryota; kingdom Metazoa; phylum Arthropoda; class Arachnida; order Ixodida; family Ixodidae; genus Ixodes; species Ixodes scapularis. The sequence continues at coordinate 73,637,945 of NW_024609837.1, forward strand.
GATTAATTTACCGATTCATCGATGAATACATTATTCAACGGTTAAGAGTTCAGCTTGTTGGTACAAACTTATATCAGCTTGAACTTTGGAATTAACGTGAACACGAAGACAAAAAAAAGAGGAGAGGACAAACAGCTGACTCCCAATGGTGTTTTAGTGTAAAATCCTTTCTTGCGCGTTTTCTTCCTCATTTAGAGTTCAAAGCAGAGCACAGTAAACATATTACATAAATAAACCTATTCCACTAATGAAGATTAATACCGATATTTACACCTATACAACTGATATAGAACAATTACACAGAATTGCCTAAAAAATATTGTGTTTTAAACTAACCCGCCACAGGCCCGTGCTGTTGTTGTTCAGGTATTGGCATTCGTAGGTATTGTCGCGCAGAAGATTGCATCAGCACCCCATAAATCTCCGTTCAAAAAAAAAAAAAAAAGACAATACCTATAAAATGTCACGCCCCGAGCAACAACCGTACGAGCGTGTAGCAGGTTACTTAAAAAAAAAGAAAAAAAAAACAAACAAAAAAAAAACAATATTTTTTTAGAGATTTTTATGTAATTGTTTTGTGTCAGTTGCATAAGTCTAAATATTGGTAGGGATCTTTATCAGTACAATAGTTTCACTTATGTAAAAGGTTTATCGTGATGTACTTCGGACTCTAAATAAATAAAAAAAAAAACGCTCAACGAAGAAGTTTACACAAAAAACACCGTTGGTAGTCAGCTGTTTGTTTTCTCCTGTCCTTTCTTTCTTCGTGTTTAAGATAATTCTAAAGTTCAAGCTGATATATTTACATTAATTAATTAGTAAGACTATGACAACCACTTTCTAAACCACACTCTAAGACGAGTCGTCCTCGTTCGTGTTGGGGGCAGACCTCGTCTTGGGGGGCATATGTAGAGTCTGTCTACACCATAGAGTTATTATAATGTACGCTAGAGGTTCAAGTGGCGCTAGTGTGCTGCTGCAAATTAAAGCAGACAGCAACCAGTCGGAAATTGACTTCTGGTAATGCATTTCTCTGGGGAAAAGCGAATGAATTTTCTCGCTGCGCTCCATTATAAGAGCAAATATCACGAATATTTCGTGCGTACTAGGCACATTGGAACATTTCTCAATCACGCAGACAAAATAGCTGGTCAGTTACGGCGTTTTTATTTGAAATTCGTGGCATGAAAAACGGTGCTAAAACCGCTTCGTACATGTATTTATGTGCACTGTCGGACAGTGTTAGCGCGAACACGGCATCGGCGCTTTCCACCATGCGGGATATACGTGTCAAACGAACGAAGGACATGTGGAAAACCAAGAGGGACGGCAAGAACTACGCAGTAACATTGGATAAGTAACTCCTTGTGCACGCAGGTGATCAAAATAAGTTCAAAGCCACGTATTAAAGTCCGATCTGCAATAAATAAGTACTGCTTTATTCTTTCTGCTCATGAATATGTGCTAAAATGCATGTTCTCGGTTCAAATGATCAACCGCACGCTCCAAGTCTTTGAAATAGGGACAAGTCAGAGAACAGATGCCCGATAAGAACTGCCCGACATTGGAAATAATAAAAAGGCGCACCTTTCGTAGTCCACGTACTTTATTTCTTACATTCAAATGTTTTTTAAACGAAAGATGCACGACGGAGTCATTTTCATAGAATGACAGAACGGGCATATTAGCAATATATATAAGCGCCACCGCAATGCTAGCGAGCCTTGAACACACTCTACATTCTTTTCGATCGTTAGTTTGCTTGAAATCGTCGCTCGTTTTTACATACCTGCCATGGAACATAGGTTTGGGCCTGAAGTATAGCGAATCTTAACATCGCTCAGTGGTAAAGAAAAATGCTGTAATTAAAGCATTTATACTTTTAGATTATTAATAAATGTGCATACTATCCGGTAAAACCGAAATAATAAAAGTTATTCATGTTATTTTCCGGCGAAGAGACAAATTTCACGCGCGTTTTCCCATAGGAATGCACGGGAGCACCGCAAAAGTAGACTGGTTGCTGTCTGCTTCAATTTGCGTCACGGAAGTCGCATAGACACTAGCGCCAGTTGAACCTCTAGCGTACATTATAATAACTCTATGGTCTACACCACGCTGAACTCTCAATGAACCCGTGAGACCCCCCGAGACGAACGGAACAAGCGGCAGACCAATGGGGCCCCACGTTGAATGCGCTAGTTATGTAGGTCGCTCAATAATACTGCCGCACAATCGGTCTCCGCCTGGTCCGCCCTCGCAAAAAGTTACACGTTAGAGGAGATGTGAGAGAACACTTTACTGTTACTTACTGCTAGCCCGCGTCTTCGCCGGGGCCGGCTCAGTCTGGTGTTCCGCCGAGTCGTTTAGGGCTTGCTCCGTTGCGGCCGTCCCTCCCCGGGGCTGGCTTGGTCTTGTCTTCCGTTGAGTAATTCAGGGCTTGCTCCGTTACGGCCGTTCCTGCCCGTTCCTCGTCTCGTACTGCTCGTGCGCCGGTCTCGAGCTCCACTCGGCCGCCCATGACGTGTCCTCCCCGCGCCGTCTTCCTCCTCGGCTTCCCACAACACTGATTGGATTGAATTGGATTTGGGGCTAACCCCTTTGTGTCAAGGAATCCCTGCAGCGCTGGATCTACCTAGAGCCACTCTATATGGCAGCGTAGCTGCCAGAGTAGCGACACGACGCGAAATTATCTAGATATACGACGTCAGAAGCGCTGATAGTGATCTCCATTTTGGGCCTGGGAGGTTGCCATGGTAACGGTGCTTCTAGCGACGCCGGGCGGCAACCTTTGTAGTCTAGTTGATATCTCCATTCGTTTATTGAAAAGTGGTATAAAACGCTTGGCATCGCGGTACGGAGGGGGGATCGGTGGCCGAGTGGGCTGAAGCGCACACCCAGCTCGACGCGCGTGGAGCGAAAGCTCGCGCTGCAGAACCCAGGGATCCTGGGTTCGAGCCCCACCCCTGCCCGTTTCGATCTGGATGAGCATCGTACCGGCGTGCGGTCGTGTATCACTACTGCGTGAGCACGTTAAAGACCCTAGGCTAGCAGTCGTACTGCACTGGCAAAATTGCTCATCTACAGTGTAAACCAGTGTCGCCCCTACTGGCAGACCAACCTTACGCTGTATAAATCACTCAAACGTCCAATTTGACTTTTGATCGCGGTACGGCAAGAACCTCTGGAGGAACGGTGCCTGTTTTTTTTGAAAAGTGAGACGATTTGCAGCCCGGGGACTGTCGGGCGACGAGAGCTGCTATGGTATCGTACGTGCACGGACAAGGCGAGTGGTTTTCGGCGCCGCCGGGATGGCGGCTGCTTCGTGGGACGAACGTACGGTCCTAGTACTTTTGTACTTCGCTCCGATGGAACAAAATCTGACTACGCCGGCCACGACAGGACGATTGGCTCGGGATATGACTGCTGCTCGACTGCCCCATAGTGAGCGAGTATATGTTTAGCATCATACTTCTTCAAGACCCGATCATCCCTTCAAGATGAGATTCTCTCACCGACTGGTGAAGAGCGACGTCGACGGGGTTCAACCAAGAAGGACGGCATGGTGGTCTCTAGGGAACTGTTGACGCCATCAAAAGAGACGAACGCCGGATATGAGGTGTTCTTGCCGACAGGCCAAATGGTCGTTCGGAAGTTTACCGGCATTCAAAAAGTGAATATTTTTATCTGGTGTAGCACACACATCCGTGTTAAAAGGGCCACAAAATTATTTTTAAACTTCTTCTTCCTTACCTGTAATCCTCAACTCAAAAGAGGACTGTGAAATCACGCAGCCGTGACATGCTAGGGCACCGGTGCGCTGACCCCAAGCTTTCACCGTGCTTTTTAAGCACACCGTAGAACTTGGCATTCGCAAGTGATGATAAGTTTTTTCAGGGCACTCATTGGCCAGGAACACGAATTCAAATATCCATGGACGAATTGATTGCTGACAAGCGCATACATCCGAGCGACGCAGTTTTCGTGTCCAATGCGTGAGTTGGGGTCGGCTGACGTCATATTGGCCTTTGTAGGGATTGCAAAGAGGATATTTAGAACCATACACACATGATGATAACGTCATAGCACACTGACAATAAGGAGCACAAAACGGGCCCAGTACAGAAAATAAATATTACACTCGTAAGAAATAAATACGTCTGTAAATTGTTAATTACAAAGACGAACACACCTCTGATCATCTAAGTTTAATAGTATGTGTTGATGCAGTGTTATATAGCAGGACATTTCATGTACGTCACTTGAGCAAACGCCGGTTTTTCACTTGAAAAACAAACCAAAAAAGACTGCGATCAAATGCAAGCTATTGCAACAAAAGCAAGTTATATCAAAATCTTCAGAACTGCCATTTTGTAAAATTGGCGATTAGTAAAAAGGTTAAAGATCGCAGGACCTTCCTCGCTAAAAAATGCTGCGATTATTCGGTGACCCAGGGCTGAAACAATTTCCCCTAGGCCCTACAGGTGCCGTATACCTTTCCTTATGATTCTCAGAAGTTCAGACTTTCAAAGGAAGCTAGAAAAATGCGAAAATTTTATCCTAAAAGCTATGTGGAGCGCAAGTTCGTCTGCTTCTTTTTGCAGGGGTTGTGTTGACATCAGAACGCCGAGATCTGAGTGGCCCCGATTGAAGGATAGTGGGTAGACCTAAAAGCAAGCTGCTTTAGGGCCTACCCACTATTCTTTATTCAGAACCAACCAGAGCTCGGCGTTCTGACGTCACCACAACCCCTAATAAAAGAAGCAGACGAACTTGCGCTGCGCATTTCGTAAAATCGTTGATTAGTACACTTGGGAGTTGTGTGAATATTTATACAGCGTGTAGTTTGTCAGCCATTTCAAAGGTGCGACGAGTAGCTCGCTGCAGATGAGCAATTTAGCCAATGCAGTATAACCGCTAGCCTGGGGTCTATAGGTCTTTAACGTGCACCACTCAGTAGTGATACACAACCGCAGGCCGGTACGATGCTCATCCAGATCGAAACGGGCAGGGGTGGGGATTGAATCCAGGTTCCCTGGTTGATTAGTACAAAACGTAAACATCGCAGGAGCTTCCTCGCTAAAAGTTTGTGATCATGCGGTTACCTGGGGCAAAAACAAATTCCCCAAGGCACAACATGCGACGCATAGATTTCGCATCGATTCTCAGACACTCCAACGTTAAAATAAAGCTAAGAGAATGCGAAAATTGCATGCTAAATGTCTTATCGATCTTCAAACACATCCGGAAACCCGAGCACCGCTAAGGCGTTATTACTGATGCTGTCGAACAGGTGCTAATATCCAGAGCGATCTTGCACAGAAAGGGTATAAAGTGTCATTCTTTCAGATCTTCACGTTATACCTACGTCAGAAAGCACGAAGAAGCCCTAAATCGTCTGCAAGCTGCGGTACATCACGACTCCTCGCACCGAACAAACTCGCATCCACCAGCTCTGGGCGCTGCCATCTTACCGATGACATCACGGCTCTTGAGAGGTCACGTGACGAGTCGTCACTCGGTTGCTACGGAAACCGAGCCAGCTCAGCTCGTTGCTATGGTACCGCGTGTGACCAATCGCGGTGAGAGGCGGCACAGGGAAAAGCGTGGCGCTACTCTGGCAGCTACGCTGCCATATCGAGTGGCTCTAGATCTACCATGAACATACTCCATACTCCTTCTGTTGCACCACAGGAAAGGCTACAAGCGCGAGCTCCTTGCTCTGGGGCCACGGTGTAAGATACACTCTTTAGGTGAGGACACGGCGAGGCTAAACGCGCGGCGCGAGGAATCAGATAGCGTTCATTTGACGGGCATCCGGAAGGCTGCATCATTCGCGGCCACCGTGCCCGCGGCTGACAGTGTCGCCGGCGGCCAAACGGCAAAACTGTGCGAGAGCGTCAAAAATAATCTGGTTGCCATGACACCCCGGTGCCGTAATTTCGCCTGCTCAACGTCTGCCCAAAAAATATCTCCATAACAATAGACGGATCTCACCAGCCAGTTTGACTACGCCACCGCTGCTGCGATGCATCGAGGGAGCTTTAAAGGGGCACTCAAGTGGATTCTGAGATCGTCTATTTATTGTCATAACTCAATCTGCGGGCTCTAAGCATCCTAGAAATCCCAAAATTACATTCAAGGGCGGCCGATTTCCCTATTAAAAATCCAATCAAAGATCGCTGTTCTGCGCCTAGGCGCACGCCGTCAGGGGCGCTGTCGGACGGGAAGGCAGCAGGGAAGGGCGTGCGCCATCCAATCACGAGTGACGGCTTCCCGGCGGATTGATCCTTCGAACCGGCGGAGTGATCTTCCGAATGTGCGCGTATTTGATGGATTCTCGTTGGGACTCATTTTGTTTACTTCGGGTCTTGCGTCGAGCGGAGATGGACCTGCCAAATCTAACACCGTTGGAGGTGGAAATTCTTCGGCGGACGGCAGATATCAGCTCAATCTCCTACGACGCCACTCCTACGCGCGACGCCGATGCCCCGAACGCGACGGACTCGGACGACAGCTCGCGATGCTCAATGTCGACACCGGAGGAAGACGACGAAACCGACGACGCAACCCAGCGGCTTGGGAACACCAACTGGTAGGTGATGAGCTGTTTATTATACCTCTCATATGTATAGCTGATGCTGGTTTTCTGTTTTAAGGTGCCAATTCAGTTGCTGCGTGCCGATGGAAACCGTCGCAGAGTGTGTCTGCTGCCGTGACTACCCGGCCGCCGTTCGCAAGCAGCAGGGCCGGCAGAGCTGCGTGACAAGTCACCCGGATTTCGAGAGGCTGTGCCTCGATCCGGGTGTGCTACAGCTGGCCTGTAGCACACCCGGGAGTGATGTGCGTGGGCACATCACTCCCGCGTAACAAGGCGAGGAGAAAACGTAGTTCGCTCTTTTTCAAACAATAATAGCTGTATTACGTCACCTACAGCCAAAGATTTGACGTTGTTGTCAAAATATAATGTGCATGTGCCTAAAAAGAGCAATAATAATAACTTTAGCAATCTTTTCGCAGTTCGCTATTTCTATTGGTCGAATTCAATGGAGGTGGTGGAGACACGGGATGGACCCCGCAAGAGGATATAGTGCCTGTGTATTTCTATTGCTGTGAGTTTACTAGGGCGCCTTGCCATTTAGAACTGGTCATTTTTATTGACTGAAGCCCAACAAACAATATGCTTCCAAAAACAAGCTTCTCCAAAAAGCACTTGAGTGCCCCTTTAAGCCTGGTTCAGACAGTTGCGTTTGACTGCGTTTGACTGCGTTTGACTGCGTTGCGGCAGCGAGAAACCAGGACATCCCTGCTGCTTATATTGTGTTCCAAGATGATTCCTTGGATTGGATTCCCCGCTTCATACGAAGCACAGATGTGCCGGTGACTAGCTTTCCGCACTCGACGCAACGCAGTCAAACGCACTCAAACGCAAGTGTCTGAACCGCCTTTAGTCTTTCTGTACGTGCGACAACCTCGCTGGAGCTCTGCGCGTGTGAAGCATGCGGCGGCACGACCCGTCTTCTGCACTGCTGCCTGCCTTCTGCGAACAAAACTTAAGGCGGCGTCACCCATGCGCCGAACGTTTGGTGAGTTCGGTCTATTAAGTGTCGCTTTGCACGTTTTTGCTTCGTTTCGAATTGCGACGGAGACATTTGGAACTCCAGTCGCCGTACGCTACATGAAATGAAGATTGAAGAAGACGTGTGCGGCGTTTGACCACGCGTTTGACGCAGCTTCAAAGCGGTGACAATGGGCCGCAGATGCTTCGTCCAGAACTGCAACTCAGGTCACCCTAGTTGCAAAGAAAAGGCCAGTGTGTTCAAGATTTCATCCGACCCCACACGTCTGGAAGCGTGGGTTCAAGGAACTCCTCGCAAGCACCGTCTGCTTGGACCTAAAGATCTCGTTTGCATCAAGCATTTCACCACCGACATGATTTTGAAAGGGCGACACTTCGCGGAGCTTCGGTTGCTTTGCTGTAGAGATGTTGGCCCGCGATGTTTTACCAAGAAAATAGGAATCCCAACATAGTTGTTTAGTGTCTGATTTTCACGAGCCTGAGACCTAGAAAGGGATGAAATTCCAGGGAAGCGCCGACACATACCTAGCCTGTTTGAATACCGCGCCAAATGCCTCTGTTTTAGTGTCTTCATAAAACTGCCCTCGCTGCCGTTGAGCCACGAATCTAAGACAAACGACGAATCTATGCCTAAGCAACACACATACTACAATTGCCGGTTATCAGGAACGCACCGCATGCACAATACAACTTAAAAAAAAAAAACGCGTTTCCCATTGAAAAGCGCAGGAGACGAGGCCCGCCGACCCTCGGGTGGACGAGTCATCTGCCTGCGCCGCTTGAAACCATAGTAAGAGAGGTAAAGAGAGAGAGAGAGTGAAAAGCGATCTTTATCTGCACTTGTCTGCACTGAGCGAGGACCGCCCTCTCCTCACCTGAAGAGTATTATCTTACACCTTGTCTAGGGCACACCTCGGCGGCACAAACTCTCGTGCACCAAGGGCAGCTGCCAACGCTATGAGCTCGCGCGTCTAGCCTTCGCTGCGGTACAACATAAGGTGAGACGGAGTATAGCTACAGTGTACTATTAGCGGCGAGATGTTTCCGTGGCGCCCTCGTATGATTACTTTTCGTGACGTCATAACCTTGTGAACAACAAGTTCGAAGGTGTTTTTATTAGCACGGCGGAAGCTTGAAATCATAGCATTCTTGAACCAACACTGTCAACACCGTCAAAATTTAAGTTTTGACATTCCTCTAATTTCCGTCCATGATAACTCCTTTGCTGACGTCATAGTCGGCATTCGGCCAGTCGTGGAAGGCCGACCACCGCGACGCTTTCGGTCGCGCACGTCGCCAGTAGTCGGATTCAACCTGAGAACAATCTTTTAGCTCCACCCACAAGCGCATTGCGCCCATCTGAAGTGCCTCCGCCGTCGAGAAAGTAGTTCGCTAGCAACGTTGCTTTTTCTTCCTCCAGGAAACGTGTCTTAAACTACTACAATATTTATTTAATTCATTCAGGACATTTATATAAGTTAGAATACGTTTTTGTCAACGAAATAGCTGTTTAGTAAAGAAAGAAAGTCATGTTTAATGTACCGTCTTCCCAATTCGTTTTCTGTCCAAGATAATGTCTAACATACCGTCTTCCAGCGCCTTCGATTAAGGGAAAGTGAAGCACTTATAGTTCCTGCAAATAATAAATATTTAGTGATTTACTTAGTTTTGTGGGCTTTGCGCAAGAAATGTGTGCCTTTATTTTGTTGGATGAATAGAAAACCAGAATAATTATACTTTTCGGGTTTTGACAAATCGGCACCCTCCCAAGTCATCGACACCACCACCGCGTCCCAGTCTGCATGGATTTACGGCATTTCTTTTCTCGCTTTTCGTTTAGGAAACCTAGGCTCATTAAAATTTAGTGTGATAAACGCACCGTTTAAATAGACCTCCGTGGAAAGTTTTATCGCGCTCCGTTCACCAACTGATTTATGCGGTCCATTCTACGACGGAACAGCGCGCTGGGACTCTCGGTATGCAGATCTCACGTGCGACTGATAAGCACGGCAATCTCAGCTCACCCCGCGGAAACCACAGCGAATTGAAGCAGCGGTGCCGGTACTATGTTGAGTAGCAACGTGAGGCAGAGGCGACAGAAATCCAACGAAGCAGACGACGTCCGGCGTAGCTTCTCACCTCTCAGCAGTGCTAAGCCTCGCGCCCGCTTCGAAATTTTCGTTGGCGATAGCGTCGCTGGATTCTCACGTTGTCACGCAAAAACTGCTGCAAACGCAAGCCGATACCATTAAGATTTCGTGGCGTAACCTCAGGCACGTAAAACACGGTGCAAAAAAGCAGAATAATTGTCACGAGAAGCTAGCGTCGCGTTGTTAAGGCCAGCAGCTATGTTGAGCTTTTTTTTTTGTTCAAAAGGATCGCGATTGGTCCACAGAATCGTGACGTCATGAGAACGATTGGCTGGCGTTTCTCGGCGTAGGATTATATTTTCCTCTGAGAGGCATTTCCGGTTTTTTTCTTAGCTTGCGACCGACTATAGTACACTGTACTATAGGAGTAGTGGAAAAATAGCCGGCCTCCAGGTGAGGCACTTTGTGCAGAACCTACCAGGTAGCGCTGGTGTTCGATTTCGAAGTAGTCCTGCCTGCGAAGTTCGCGATAAGCGTACTTGTTTTTGATCTTAGCGGTTCATGAGTGTGGCCTATGAATGCTTTTGGGTGTTTCAACGTCTATAAATTAATGTTTATAGCTCACTTGGGCAATTTAGTGGAAACCGGTTTAACCAGTCTTACATGCTGGCGCGTAGCGGTGCGAATCCGTCTGCTTTCTATTTGTTTTCATTGCTTTGCGTTTGCGAACCTATGTAATCACAATGGCAAGCACTTGAATTCACGAAAACAAATTGCGAAAACGAGCATAGATACTGCATAAAGCATCTGAGAACGCACGCGACGCCATATCCGATGTTACAGTAGCCATATCCTCCAGATTTCGACAACAGCACTACTCGCGGCAGTCTACCCTTCTGGCTTCACACAGCCGGTGGGGCGCCGCCGACGCTTTTTCCACTGCCCCTTTATTCTAGTTCACTATACCTGTGCATTCTAGCATAACGTGATCCGCTGTGTTGTTGATGATAGTGATCAAAGTTGCAAGACTGAATTTCACAAAGTGTCTATTGTCACTTTAATACACCTTACACCATTTTGCTCCTCCCTTCATGGTGTTGTACGAGCAATGAATTGACAGGCTCTACTTTCCAAATAAATCCAGACGCCGTACCGGCGCCGTGTTCAAGATTTTGTATTTGAAATGACGCAGGCGAGCTCGGTCCGAGCTGATCGCACCCCAAAAAAACCTTTATTGACAAGAACCGCCTGTTCTTATATCCTTTAGGAGGGACGTCACAAAGACACAGAGCTGTGTGCATTTATCTACGTGATAAGACGCTCGCGCTACGACACTTTTCCGCGCTTACAATTTTGTCACTTTCGAAAGTCCTCGTGTTGAAACCGGTCGAGGGACGTCGTTCACGCACACCATGTCGCAGCACGATGTGCGGCTCGACTTGGGTCCAGCTAGAGCCACTCGATATGGCAGCGTAGCTGCCAGAGTAGCGCCACGCTTTTCCCTGTGCCGCCTCTCACCGTGATTGGTCACACGCGGTACCATAGCAACGAGCTGAGCTGGCTCCGTTTCCGTAGCAACCGAGTGACGACTCGTCACGTGACCTCTCAAGAGCCGTGATGTCATGGGTAAGATGGCAGCGCCCAGAGCTGGTGGATCCGAGTTTGTTCGGTGCGCGGAGTCGTGATGTGCCGCAGCTTGCCGACGATTTAGGGCTTCTTCGTGCTTTCTGACATAGGTATTACGTGAAGATGTGAAATAATTATACTTTATACCCTTTCTGTGCAAGATCGCTCTGGATATTAGCACCTGTGCGACAGCATCGTTAATATCGTTTTTGCGGTGCTCGGGTTTCCGGATGAGTTTGAGGATCGATAAGACATTTAGCACGCAATTATCGCATTCTCTTAGCTTTATTTGACGTTGGAGTGTCTGAGAATCGAAGCGAAATCTATGCGTCGCATGTTTGGCCTTGGGGAATTTGTTCTTGCCCCAGGTAACCGCATGATCACAAACTTTTAGCGAGGAAGCTCCTGCGATGTTTACGTTGTGTACTAATCAACCAGGGAACCTGGGTTCAATCGCCACCCCTGCCCGTTTCGATCTGGATGAGCATCGTACCGGCCTGCGGTTGTATATCACTACTGCGTGGTGCACGTTAAAGACCTATAGAGCTAGCGGTTATACTGCATTGGCTAAATTGCTCATCTACATCGAGTGACTCGTCGCAACTTTGAAATGGCTGACCAAGTACACGCTGTATAAATATTCACACAACTCCCAAGTATACTAAGTAACGATTTTACGATATGCGCAACGCAAGTTCGTCTGCTTCTTTTATTAGGGGTTGTGGTGACGTCAGAATGCCGAGCTCTGATTGGTTCGGAATAAAGAATAGCGGGTAGACCTCAAGGCAGCTTGCTTCTAGGTCTACCCACTCTCCTTCAATCGGAGCCACTCAGATATCGGCGTTCTGACGTCACCACAACCCCTGCAAAAAGAAGCAGACGAACTTGCGCTCCACATAGCTTTTAGGTTCGCATTTTTCTAGCTTCCTTTGAAAGTCTGAATTTCTGAGAATCATAACGAAAGGTATACGGCGCGTGTAGGGCCTAGTGGAAATTGTTTCAGCCCTGGGCCACCGAATAATCACATCATTTTTTAGCGAGGAAGCTCCTGCGATCTTTAACCTTTTTTACTAATCGCCAATTCTACGAATCGGCAGTTCTGAAGATTTTCATATAACTTGCTTTCGTTGCAATGGCTTGCATTTGACCGCAGCGTTTTTTGGTTTGTTTTTCAAGCAAAAAGCTGGCGTTTGCTCAAGTGGCGTATTTAAAATGTCCTGCTATATGACAAAGCATCAACACATACTATTAAACATAGATGCTCAGAGGTGTGTTCGTCTTTGTAATTAACAAGTTACAGACGTATTTATTTCTTACGAGTGTAATATTTATTTTCTGTAGCTGTGCCCGTTTTGTGCTCCTTAATCTCAGTGTGCTATGACGTTATCATCATGTGTTTATGGTTCTAAATATCCTATTTACAATGCCTACAAAGGCCAAAATGACTTCAGCCGACCCCAACTCACGCATTGGACACGAAAACTGCGTCGCACGGATGTATGCGCTCGTCAGCAATCAATTCGTCCATGGATATTTGAATTCGCGTTTCTGGCGAATGAGTGCCCTGACGGAACTTATCATTAATTGCGAATGCCAAGTTCTACGGTGTGCTTAAAAAGCACGGTGAAAGCTTGGGGTAATCGCACCGGTGCCCTAGCATGTCACGACCGCGTGATTTCACAGTTCTCTTCTGAGTTGAGGATTACAGGTAAGGAAGAAGAAGTTTAAAAATAATTTCGTGGCCCTTTTAGCACGGATATGTATGCTACACCAGATAAAAATATTGACTTTTTGAATGCCGGTAAACTTCCGAACGACCATTTGGCCTGTCGGCAAGAACACCTCATATCCGGCGTCCGTCTCTTTTGATGGCGTCAACAATTCCCTAGAGACCACCAAGCCGTCCTTCTTGGTTGAACGGTTAAACCCCGTCGACGTCGCTCCTCACCAGTCGGTGAGAAAATCTCATCTTGAAGGGATGATCGGGTCTTGAAGAAGTATGATGCTAAACATATATACTCGCTCACAATAGGGCAGTCAAGCAGCAGTCATGTTCCAAGCCAATCGTCCTGTCGCGGCCGGCGTAATCGGATTTTGTTCCATCGGAGAGAAGTCCAAAAGTACTAGGACGGTGCCTTCGTCCCACGAAGCGGCCGCCATCCCGGCGGCGCCGAAAACCACTCGCCTTGTCCGTGCACGTACGATACCATAGCAGCTCTCGTCGCCCGACAGTCCCTGGGTGCAAATCGTCTCACTCACTTTTCAGAAAAAACGGGCACCGCTCCTCCAGAGGTTTTTGCCGTACCGCGATGCCGAGCGTCTTATACCACTTTTCAATGAACGAATGGAGATATCAACTAGACTACAAAGGTTGCCGCCCGGCGTCGCTAAAAGCACGGTTACCATGGCAACCTCCCAGGCCCAAAATGGAGATCACTATCAGCGCTTCTGACGTCGTGCATCTAGGTAATTTTGCGTCGTGTCGCTACTCTGGCAGCTACGCTGCCATATAGAGTGGCTCTAGGTCCAGCTGCTGGGTTCCCCTAGGGTGGCTAGAGAGTTGGGTGTGTCGAGCGGCGGCGGGCGCGCGGCACCGAAATGGAAATCTGTCGCCAGGAGGCGCTTCAGTAGCCCTGTATGCTAGCCGATTGCTACAAATGGCTGCGACGAGCGTCGATGTAGGCCGTGTGGGGATTGTTTTTCGCGAAGTTTTCGGTTCTCTGTCGTTACGGAACTAATAATTGTGGCGTATTATTAGTTTGATGTACCTAGATCCCACAGTCGACCTCATTTCGGAACGTCACAGCGGGAAAATACGGATTTGGAGCCTTTCTTGCCTCACCACGGCGGTGACGTTTTTTCCCAAGGAAGAAGTCCCCGAGATGACGATGACAAGGTATTGTAAAAAGCTTGGAGTATATTTTAGTTGCCGTCGTGTGTTACATTTTTTTTAGACATGCTAAACGTCTTAGAGGTTATAGGGGCCGTGAGGAAATTTCGCGTTTCAAGCCGCTGTCCCCAGTAAAGCGTATCAGTATCGTCTCTCAAATGGATCAACGCTGAACCGCATGTGCACTTCAACATGATAATATATATGAAAGGAATTGGTGAATCGTGGTGCGATCTTTCTGCGGTTAAAGAAAGCGCAGACTTGGACGGCGGAAAACAACGCGAAAATTTGCCATGGCTTAGAGCGGAGAACAGGTTCGCGGTACTGCGCATTTTTATTCCAAGTACAAACTTGGTGACGAAGTACGAAATTGATTGAAAAAAAAAATGAACATATTTACAAGTCAAAACTAATACATAGCATACCAATGTTTGGTCAAAAGTAACTCTTATTTTTTCACTTAAAGTTTGAAGTCTCAAAATCATTGCACTTACATATCACATAAAGTTTGAAGTCTAAAATCATTGCACTTACATATCGCATTTCTCAATCACTTGCAAACATTGTTACCTTTCCAGTCTCTACCGTTCTTTTTGCGCTTTTATCACATGCAAATTAAGGTAATGAGCTGAAACCCTGTAAAATAATGACTGTAACCCCGAAGGTCATAACAAAGGTTAGCTCCAGGGACAAAAAAGATAGTTGAAATGGGCTGTGGTGAACTGTAGTCAGAAAAATGATTCACCTTGATGCAAACATTTCAGAGCAACCTGCCCCTCTTTGAGAGCTGCTGTTTTTGCTTTCGCTCATTTCGCAGCTTGTTCTTTTGCTTCACATAGAAGTGCAGGCGTGTGATAAGGTAGAAACGTGTGATGCTGTTCGTCAACTCCATTTTGTGCTCATCACACCCAACACCAGGAACGTTGCCCCCAACGCAGCTAAGAATGTTAACAATGCTATTTGCATGTAGCTTGCGCTTGCTAAAGCACCTTGTGAACACATTTTCGAGGTGGCTGATGAGCCCAAAGAGCCCGTCTGTTGCATAGAGGAGTCCACCCCTGTCAAACGAGCACATGTATGAGGCAGCGTGGTCTGCAGCTGTTGGTGTGGACTCTCTGAGACAGGCGACCTTGCAGTCTCCACATCCCCCTTTCTTGGTGATGCACTTGCGAGCTGCGTAACCAGCCATGTAGTAAACCAGCCGAGAGTCGCTGGTCTCCTCAAAACAGCTAGCATGGTCATCTTCTATGAGGACTTCTTCCACGTCGTCCAGCTTGCCAGCTTCGAGCAAAGCGTCGAGTTGGTCCCTTGCCGTCTTTCCGGCATCCTCTGCAGATAGCAAGGAATTCAGCACTCCCTTAGAGACGCTCCCTCCAGACGGTGACTTTGCCAGGTTGTAAAAACTTAGGCAGTTCACTAAAATCAGGAACTGCGCTGGGGTAGGATGGTCGTTTGGCCCTAGGCTCTGTCGGATTATTTCGAAGAGCCTTTCAATACAGTCTTGACTGAGTCTTGCTGTCATCATGTAGCGATACCCAAGAGTCACCAGGTACCGAAGGAGGCTCTTGGTGCTCTGGAGAGTCACCCGGAGGCCTTCAGCCGTGCTTTGGCTCACAAAGCCTCCGTCTTTTGCTCCACGTTCCCACTCGTCCAGGTAGGCAAGGAAGTCGTCAATATGCTTTGCCTGTTCGGATCCGGGCCTGGACAGAAATTAGCATCTTGGGCTCATGTCACAGGCAAAATAAAATGCTTTAGTACAGGTTCTTAATCTTTAAATCCCAAGAAACACCCCTCTCTCCTAGGGTGCCTTCATGTGCGCTTTGCTTAGGGCGGAGACATCTGGCCATTTTGTGCCGCGCTTTCATTTTGATTTATTTTCAGAGGAGCGTGTCTGTGCATGCATTTGTGGCACTGAGTGTGCTATGGCGACATTCTGAATTTTGTTTTTGTCGATTTTTTTGTATTTTGCCCGTGAACATGTGCTGTCGGAATCGGGTACTACAAAGGGTGGAATCACCCTAAACAGAAGGACATTGAGGCACCCGACTCCCTCCTGATTGACAGCCAGGAGACTCCTCTCGCTTTCTGCGTTCTGGCACTGAAGCAGCACAGAGTCTTAGAGACCTTGTGACAATAATACAGACATTGGGGAACATTTTGCACCCAGGTATGCATCAATGGGTAGTTTAGACATGCTAAATAGTGTTCCAATCAAGAAAAAAAATGCTTTTTTGAGGGTAGGGACTACCGAGAAAGTTCAGAAGTTCGAAGGGTGCCCTTGGGAACTGAAGTATGGTAATTTCCGGGCTGCAGTCTGCAGACTATATATGCTGAAAAGTTTATTTTTTATGCTGTGTAAACTATCTCGGGGTGCAGACTGTGCACCTCTTCTCTAGATCACCCTGTTTACAGCTGGGTACTATAGACGATTTTACTGTTTAAAAAAATCGCAGTCCAGTTCATTTCGCAGACTTGTGCGAAATGAACATACAAGCAATGAATGTGTCCTGAAGCGCTTACATGGAATGGTGTATAGCCAGTAACACAACATCTTTCTTTCGGTGTGGTGTACTCGGTCTGGATGCCCTCATGGCTAATGCACAAGTTAGCTGCCCCTGCCAGCAAATATGGGTCACGCTTAATCTTGAGGAGACGCTGTGCGATCTCTTGACGAAGAGGCAACAAATAGCCCCTGGCTTCCGTTCGCACATTTTGTATGTCTGGGCTATGCATTAGGTGCAGACCGTCTAAGGAAAGGCAGTTGTTTTCTATCTAAATCTTCCCCTATCAAGTATACACTCGATGAAACGTTGAAGAAAATTATCTTTTCAGCCTAAATAGGAACATGTGGACTGTATAAGGGGTGTGGGTTATGGCTAGCTGTAAAAAAACATAGTGCTATTACCTCAGGGCATCGTAGGGGCAGCGGGAAGTCATCACTCTGATTAAGGTTGATATGTGCTTGTGCAGCTGGAGCGGCCCCTGGTGGTTCCCACGTGCCTTTTGGATCTGCTCCTGGCAGAGGTGAAGACCCCTTTCAACCTCCTCGCTGAAGAGGTGGAAGGCCAGGTTGACCCTCATCTTCTCAAATGCGTTTGGGAACAGGTGAGTGTGGGTAATGCGTGGCATTGCCCTGAGCTTCAGAGAGCTGGAGTCGTACTTCCAGGCTTCAACGATGTGCTCTCTTCCAGCCTGTTGAGAGAATGAAATTCAGCGCCAAAGTATGGCCCCTTTCTAAAATATAACTCTCTGACTAGTGATCGACTATAACAAAACATTTGTTATTTCTGAAAGTGTGAAAGCTTTAGTAATGAAACTTCTACACTTTTCTGAAACACTTTACACTAATGAAAGACTAGTTCTTACGTGGCCTTGTGGTGTGCGAAATCCAGTCTTCAAGAACATGTTGCGTAGACACTTAATGAGGTGTGGGAAATCGGAGATGAAGTGGAGATACCTCCCTGGGCCAGATGGGTGTTGGCTCTTGCACGTCGTTTTCTTGAGCGATGCCCGAAATTTTATAGGTAAATTACAAAACAGGTGATTTCAACGTATGCAGGCTAGGCTTGACACAGCGCAGACTTAGAAATACCTTGATACTAAATTGCCTCCACATGCTTCTGTTCCATGAAGCTGCATCACAGCAGATGTAGTCGATGAACAGTCCAGCCTGTTCGGCCAGAAGCACGGTGTCTACAGTGATCTTGGAGAGGAGACCGGCCTTGACATTTCCACGTGATGCAAAAACGCCTGGGAATATTTTTTCACATTACTATGATTTCAGAAATATCAGTAATATGTATGGATTTCTGCCGATATCCTTTTGTCGTTTACCTAATATTTGTGTCCATTTTCCACAGAAAGGCTGGAAGAGTAGAACCATACCATGGTCTGCAAGTACTCCTTTGTGCTCCTCAGACGTGAACTGACCCAGATCGACGAAGCCTTCTGCTTTACCGGATGCCTGGACAACGACGTTCTCGGACAACTTCATCTCGTCCAGCACCAGACCCCCTTGCCTTGAAGTTCGCTCATGTCGGCTGTCTTTTCCTTCAGTGCAGTGAATGTTGTCGGATTAAACCCAAACCCACCTTTGTACCGCCTCAGATACTTTTTTAGTGTGGTCCGCCCAGGGAGAGCGAGGATGTTGTTCTGTCGAAGGTGGCTGTATAGCCGTGGGTCCTTCATTCTGTAACAAGAAAAATACAAAAACTAAAGTATAGAAAAAAGATGTGTTAAGCTTAGCAGCTATAGAATATGCAAACTAAGCAAATGGGGAGGCAATATTTAATGTCAGAAACTCCATTAACATGATGCTACTGTGTTCATATCTTAATGTGGCTATATCAGTGATGGGCGAGTGTTCGCTAGGGCAAAAACCCAAGTCGAAACTGGACAGCCCAGCTTTCGACATTTCTTATTATCAAGTTTGAGATGCATGTTATTGAAACAGCCCTTGTCTTAGTGTTGAGTACTTCTATGTATCTGGCTCTCTTGTTAAATCTCGTATTGTTCCCCTTACCTCTGGCCTTTTTTATTTCCATGGAAACATAAGACGTCTTTTTTTTTTTTTTCAAACAAATTCGGCTGAAGTTTGCCATTTTAAACTTAACCTCACTATTTTCATGGTTAGAGATAATTGAGTTTGCTAGCTTTGCTATGACAATACCTCATGAGAATGCACTCGAGCATCCACTCCTGTTTGTAGCCCATCCCTTTTGAGGATTTTCTTTTCGCAGCCTCGAAGCAGTGCTTCACACTCAACTGCTGTTTTGGTGGCAGTGTCTTGATCTGTAATATATCAAAACATCAGTCTAACTTATTACTATTTATAGCTTATCATACCACAAAATACCTTTTCTTCAAGCACGGAGAGTTCGATGGTAGCGGTTTGTTTTTTGAGTTCCTTCACACTGTCCGCCAGGAATCGTAACTTTTTTTCTCCACGCTTCAGTTGCTTCCTTATGTTCCTGACGTTAAGGCGGGCAGTTGCTTTTGGGTGCATTGCCCTCCATCGCCTTGAAAAGAGTAGCTTCCTCGCATACTTGCATTGCAGGCAGGCAGTGCCTAAAAGGAGAAACATGTTCATACTCTCAGTTGCTAGCACTTGATATTTACTTGTCCTATAGCTTAACAATATTAACTAATGGTATGTGCCACCTGCATAACTTGTCGGCTAGAGAGTCGAGCAGAATGAATACTATTGTGATCGCCTTGTTTAGACCCTCTGCTTGTCCAGTGGCATTCGCAAAAAAGAAGGGGGGGGGGCAATTGTCTCCAAACATTTCTGTCGATTTCAGTAAACAATCAAATGAAGAAGTTAATCTTTGTCTTCTTGACAGTTCCTAAATTTTTCCCCTTCCAAGATTCGGAAAATATATTGTGCGTCTTAGTTTCTTTTTTTTAAATATAAATTCAATATGTTAGCATTCAGATGTAAAGTAAAATTAATTACCCTGTGTGTCCACCGTCCGTGCACACTTTCGGCTGATGGCTGCACCTTCTCGTATTCTCACCGTTGCGGTGTCGCCTACTTGCAGAGGAAGGAATTCCTCGGAAACTCCAGCACCAATGCAAAGTTCTGAACGGTCTGTGTCGTCGAGAAACTGCTGGAGCTCAGTTGCAGTTGTCAGCTGCACCTCCTTGTGCGTGCTCCCTTTCAAGAGAAGCGTGCAGACGAGCTTTTCCTCCCCAGTAGCTGGTGATGCTTCTGTGACCAACATCAACTTGTCGGCAAGCAGGGCACTTTTGGTGGGACCCAGGTGCACATCGGCAAATACTGTGCACTCCGGGAATGGATGTTTGATCCACTTGGACGACGGAACGACGACTCCGTCACAGCAGTCTTTGCGCAGGTTGGAGACTGGTTCGGCTGGTGCGGATGAAAAATCGGGCACTGAAGCTGACTTTGCGTGGATGGGGTTACTTCTGCGGGCGCATTTCGCAAGTTGGCTTTCCCCTCCGGAGCGATCTTTGCGTTTTTGGGGCGTCTTTTTGGTCAGGTACTTCGGTAGGTTTGGGAACACCGTCGGAACGGCATCTGGTGCGAGGAGCGGAACGCTGCGTTTCATTCTGACGACATCCCCTTCGACGCGGACTTCGGGATAATATCTCTCGATGTTCCGCTCATCAAAGTGGAGTTCGCATACCACGGAGTGCGACTGCAGAGATATGTCGGCTCTTGGAATATTTTTACCCCACTGCGAAAACAGGACAGGATCCTTCGGAACAGCGAACAGCGCGTGCTTGCCTTCCGCAGATCTGTAGCCGGTCGAGCACCCCGGTACGAAGCAATGCTTCGCTCGCTGTTTCTTCTTTGCCACAGAGGTAAATGGTTGGACGTTCATGGCTTTTGGTGTGCACTAAGTACAAGGAATGCAAAAAGGGATTGGAACAAAGCGACGGAAGCGAAAGAAGATGGATAAAAGCAACGCGCACATCTGGTTTCGGTTTAAAACCAGTTCCCCGCCTCCAAATTGTCGCGCGCGCCTGGCATACAGGGTGGAGGTAGCGCCCCTGGCGGCAGATTTTCTAAAGCGGCCGCGGCAATGCATGGGCGAACCGGCGCGCTCGACACACCCAACTCTCTAGCCACCATAGTTCCCCGTCGTCGGGCGTTGGGGACCCGTCGGACGCCGGGTGGATCGGTGATGACTGTGCTGATATGTCGTCGGGGGTAGTGGACGCGTCTGTGTTTGTCGAGCAGTGCGCTGGTATTGATGCACCGTCCGATGACTGCGTCGGGGGAACCACCATTGACTGTTGTTCATTAAACTTGAGGAAGAAAACGAGAAGGGACGCACAAACGCAAACTTCCATCTGGCAACAACATTTAATAAAATTGGTTTGCTCTTTATTTTTATACAGCCTTGATGGAGATGCGCCTCAACGGGTAATCGGTCACTTAGCTGTAGATGAGTAATTTACACCAAGAGTTGTTTATATACAAGAAAAGGGGGGGGGGGGGTCGAAAGAAGGCGTGGAAAGAAGGAGCACTATGCCGTCAAGGGTACGTCGTCGCTGTCGGGAACGTGGGGGGAGAAAGCTCCGAACTAAGAAAGGTTATCTCTTTCCCCGAAAGGGCTATGGAAAGGGAACCTATGTTGTCCTTGGATCGACACATGGCTAAGGCTTCTAGAACCTCCTGACCATATCTTGAGGGGTAACCCTCGATTCTTGTACTAGATGGAAGGACGGCCGAGCAGGAAGTACATTCCGATGCGTGTTTGGCGATCGGATGGTGAATAACCTCTGAACCGTTGGATACCGCTTTTTTAATCTCGTTCGCGTGCTCTCTCAGGCGGTCGTTTAAGCATCGCCCCATTTTGCCGATGTATCGGGCACCACAGGACATAGGAATTGAATAAACACACTGTTTGAAGCAAGGAACGTAACAGGTTTTGTGGTTCTTTTGGCAACAAGGCGCTGGTACGGGGCTGTTCACTTTTTTTTCAAATAGATGCCAATTTAAACTTACACGATAAAACCACGTTGGTGTTGAAGCCCTCCGCTATTGATTTCAGTCGATGGGAAATATTATGAATGTAGGGGATGCACGCGAAGCGGGCTTTGGAGGCGGCTTTTGGGATAGAGGCCCTGTAACAAGTCTTTTGATGGTCAGCTCGATCAAGTCGTTTGGGTAACCTGCCTTGAGAAGGTGGCCTATCTGACTGGACAGACTAGTTGCGGAAAGGTGATGACACGACTTGGATTTGGCAGCAGCAATAAGGTTTCGGACAATACAAGTTTTTACGTTTTTTCAGTGCGAATTGCTGAACGGCAGGACAGGTTTCGCAGACCTTTGCTGATTGGACCAGCAGATCCAGACACTGGTGGGGACCAATCTTAGATCAAGGAACTGTAATCCCTCAGATGAGGGGGTCTCTTTTGTGAACGTGAGCCCGAAGGAGTTTCTAGTATTTCAATTTTTTCATTTAAGTAGTTCTCGCCACACTAACCAGATGGCGCCACCGTTACACCATTGCCCGTGTTATCAGGGTTGCGTCCCCGTGGCGCTCAACCCCACGTTGTTGACCGTTAAATAAATCAGTTACGATCCAGCCACCGTCTTCGCCGGACATCTCTCTCTCTCCGTCCGGAGCTCCCGCGCCCGGCCTGCCGTTCACCACTTCGGCATGTAAGACCCCTCGTTTTCCGCAGGCCCACGCAGGCCCTGCTCTTCTTTATTTTCACGGGTGTCCGCATTTTCTTTATTACAACATTTTGGCGACGAGGAATTACTACAGAGTTCTTCTGGAAAACGCTTTCAATCACTGCGGTATCTGAATTAGGGGAATGAAGGATAAGATAATTATCTACGTAGCGATAAACCCTGGCTTCGGGAAATTCCTGCTCAAGGTTTGACTAAACCTTTGTGTCAACGTGAAACATAACGATTTCGCTTAGGATGGGCGCTTGGAACGACCGTATACACATGCCGGATTTTTCAAGGAACACGTTGATATCGTGTTCGACTAGGGTGGGCTGAACATACAGCGAATCAACTCCAAGAAATGCTGAGAGTGAGATGCCAGAGGAATTTTGAAAATCTCTAACACCTCTTAAGTGCACAGCTTCAGACACGAACCCAAGAAGGGTTTTCACATTGAGACTATAATACAAATCTGCTACATCAAGAGAGAACACCCCAACGGTTCCCATAGCGGCATGCAAATTATCTAACGTTGGGATAAGGTCCTCGGTATTATTTAATCGGAAAGGTTGAGGACGGTCCAGGTTTTGCAGATGTTTTTGTAAGAGCATCGCCAAGGGCTTCTGCCAGCGCCCTGTTTCCAAAATAATGCTACGGAAAGGCACTCCAGGCTTATGTGTCTTGGCAGAAAAGAAAATAGATAGGTACTGCTTAGCAGGAGCAAGAATGGCACTCTTAAGAGAACGGAGGTTAGAGGAGTCGCAGAGTGCCTTTACCTTAGACCTGAGGGAACCGGACGGCCTTGACTTGAGAGGAAGAAAGTTCTTTTTCAGCGCTTCGTCGGTCTTCTCCTGCCTTTTTTCTTTGTTGAGGATGACAAACCTGCCCGTCTTGTCCTCCTAAAGGACTCTCAGCTCAGCGGACTCAAGTTCCTTGATAGCTGGGGTGGCTGCATACTTGTTTTTCCTTGTCCCACCATGGAAGCACACAGCTCTTGACCCTGCCACTAGAAAATCCTGACGGGTGTTCTCCGGTATCTTGGCAGTGATCTCGTACACCACGGCAGCTGGTCGACTCAGGTGTTGGCGACCGCAAGAGCAAACTTCGGCCCGTTGGCCAGAAGGCTTTCTGTAGACGGGGATAACTGCACTCCGGACAAGTTGAGGGGGGGGGGGGGGAGGAGTTTGGTTTGACTGTAGGTGTCACCTGGATAGATTTTTTTTGATGACGAAGAAAATGATCCCATAAGTCTGACAGAAGGGTGCGGGCTGACTCTTGTAGAAACTTGAAGAACGGCTGATGATTATTTTTTGGTCCCAGATGTTTGGACATCACGGCGGGCTGAAGCTCTAGCATAACGCGGATCTCGCTGGAGATCTCGACCCTGGCGATCTGTATGATTCTGTGATTGGCTTGCCGGTTGCTGGACTTTGTTGCGGACGAAGTATCCGAGAGCGCGTAGACGTAAGCGCAGCATAGACATCTTGGAGAGGAAAATGGCAGATTGAAGAAATTCAACCGGGGCCAACTCTGGGGTCGGTGACATAGGACAAGAACAAACAAGGCTCACGTTAGCGATGTAAGGACAGAACGAGCGGGTTGGTAGGGATAATTAAACTTGAGAAAGAAAACGGGGAGGGGCAGACGAACACAAACTTCCAACTGGCAACCACATTTAATGACACCAAGGCCCGTTTGCTCGAAGCACTAACCGCGGCTAAAGTTAGCCTCAGTACCTGGGAGAGGGATTTTGAGATCACGTGACTGGCTCGGTATGGATGCGGGGAAACATGGCGGTGCCCCAGTGCGTGAGCGCCGCTCGCTTTGGAACTAATATGTCGTTGTGGTTGCAATATCGGGCGCGTTAGTCAGCAACGAATGGTGCAGGAGGCTTTCGCCTTGCCTTACCTCACTTAAACCGCAAAGCACGGGCAATGACATCGCCGCATTTTTTAGATAGTGTTTCGATTCTGGGCACTCCTAAGCCTAAATGAACGCGATAATTGTCGGCATAGCAACGTCTTTGGAAAGCGGATTGTTGATAGCACACAAAAGCAGACGGCGTCCCAACAGACCTTTTTTCTAAATTATCCAAGCACCGAGGTGCATGCTACGACTGTAGCTGCACGCGTCGCACGTGCTGGCGTCTGCAGTAGCAACCGTTCTAAAGCAAAAAGTATAAAACAAATTTTGCCTTGCACGCGCTTTCGTTAAAGCCTTATTATGATTTTTTACTTCAAATCTTTTATAAGAGGAAGGCCAGCGCGCGTGAACCTCGCGATGCTTGGATAATTTAGAAAGAAGTCTGTCGGGACGCTGTCTGTTTTTGTGTGCTATCAACAATCCGCTTTCCAAAGACGTTGCCATGCCAACAATTATCGCGTTCATTTAGGCTTAGGGATGCCCAGAATCGAAACACTATCTAAAAAATGCGGCGATGTCATTGCCCATGCTTTGCGGTTTAAGTGAGGTAAGGCAAAGAGAAAGCCTCCGGCATTATTTGTTGCTGACTAACGCGCCCAATATTGCAGCTACAACGACATATTAGTTCCAAACGAGCGGCGCTCACTCACTGGGGCACCGCCATGTTTCCCCGCATCCCTACCGAGCCAGTCACGTGATCTCAAAATCCCTTTCCTAGGTACTGCGGCTAACTTTAACCGCGGTTAGCGCTTCGAGCAAACGGGCCCAGGAGTTTGCTTATATTGTCACGGGTGGTGACCAGCATAACAATAGGTAAACAGGAAGAAATAAACGTTTAATGTGGCAAACGTGTGCCCAAAACAAAAAGGGAATAGAAAATAACAACAAAGCGTCGCGAGCGCCGAAGTCGGCTAGACAGCAGAGTCGAGCGCTGGGTCGAAACTGATCCCGGCTCGCCACGCGGAGCGCCTTTTGTACCGGCGTGGGTTTCTGGAACATCCGGCCCAGAACGTTCGGGGCGTAGAACATTCTTAGCTGGGTGAAACGAGAAAGTTCTGGAACTTGCAAGAATGACAAGTAGAAAGAATAAATAAAAGACACTTCTCTCCCAGGAATCGAACCCTGGCTCATCGCGTGGGAAGCAAACACGATAACCGTTAGGCCACGGCCGCGCTACCTACTTGGCAGCTACGCGCGCGGCATTACCCCCCTCGCCCCCCCCCCCCCCCTTCAAAAAAGTGCATCTCACCGATGCTACACAAAACTACACAAAGCAGATAAGAACGGCAAACTAAAGCGTCATTCGGAACACATAAGGTCCGCAGTCCTATCGAGCGTAGTACGGCTTTAGGCGCACGACGTGGATGACTTCAGGTAGCGGTGGGCGGCGTGATGAAGTCCGTGTACCTTCGGGCATCACCTCGTAGTTCAGATCCCCGAGTCGACGAAGTACTCTGTAGGGTCCGAGGTAGCGCTTCAAGAGTTTTTTGCTGAGACCACAGCAGCGGATCGGTGTCCACACCCACACCCTGTCTCCGGGCTGGAAGTGGACGTCCCGACGACGAAGGTTGTAGCGGCCAGTGTCGATACGTTGTTGGGCTTGAATCCGGAGTCTGGCGGGCTGACGGACTTAATCTGCCCGTTGGGCACCCACCTGGGCGTCGTCGCTTCCGTCGACAGCCGGTACGTGGGGTAACATCGCGTCCAGCATTGTCGTCACTTTGCGACCATGAACCAGTTGAAAGGGTGTAACCCCGGTGGTCTCTTGCACGGCCGTGTTGTAGGCCAAAGTGACGTACGGCAACACCTCGTCCTATGTCTTGTGCTCCACGTCGACGTACATGGAAATCATGTCGGCGATGGTCTTGTTGAGTCTTTCCGTCAGCCCGTTGGTCTGCGGGTGGTACGCCGTGGTGCGGCGATGGCTGGTGTGGCTGAGACGAAGAACTTCTTGTGTCAGCTGGGCCATGAACGAGGATCCACGGTCTGAGATCAGGACTTCGGGAGCGCCGTGCCGGAGGACGATGGATTCAACGAAAAACTTGGCAACTTCTACAGCAGTCCCGGAAGGAAGGGCTTTCGTTGCGTACCGCGTGAGATAATCTGTGGCGACGATGATCCAGCGATTTCCCGTCGTCAACGGCGGAAAAGGGCCAAGTAGATCAATTCCGATCTGCTGGAAAGGTGCTGTTGGCGGAGGAATAGGCTGCAGGAGTCCGGCCGGCCTCATCGGAGGTTTCTTGCGTCGCTGGCACTCGTGGCATGATCGTGTGTATAGGTGGACGGTCTTGGGGAGCTTGGGCCAGTAATACTTTTCACGGATACGGGCCAGTGTCCGGCTGTAACCAAGGTGTCCGGACGTTGGGTCGTCGTAGCAGGCTTGGAAGATCCCCACCCGAAGGTCGGTCGGGATTACCAGCAGCCACGGCGAGTTGTTGTTCCCGAAGTTCTCTTTGTAGAGCATGCCTTGCCGAATGGCCAAGGTCGGCAGGGTGAGTGAAAAAACATGTGGTACGGCACTTCCGCGCCCTTCCAGGTGCTTTATTAGTGCGCGCAGCTCAGGATCGCCTCGT
The DNA here is from genome assembly GCF_016920785.2 of Ixodes scapularis. Lineage (NCBI taxonomy): Eukaryota > Metazoa > Arthropoda > Arachnida > Ixodida > Ixodidae > Ixodes > Ixodes scapularis. Next base: position 73,664,778 of record NW_024609837.1, read on the forward strand.
TGACGTCGGGCCATGTCGTCGGTGTTCACTGCGCCCAGGAAACACTCGTCGTCATCGTCGTCGATGCTGCCGGAAGGTGTTTCGGCGGGAGCTCTCTACAGGCAGTCGGCGTAGCTGTGCTTGCGGCCTGATTTCTAGACCACGGTCATGTTGAACCCTTGTAGTCGGAGGCTATATCGCGCAAGGCATCCTGACGGGTCCTTGAGTTTCGCAAGCCAGCAGAGCGAGTGGTGGTCAGTGACTACACGGAACGGGCTGCCGTATAGGTATGGACGAAATTTTGTGATTGCCCTGACGACCCCAAGGCATTCTTTCTCACTCGTGGAGTAATTTCTCTCCACCTTGGACAATGTCCGACTTGCGTAGGCGATGACTCGCTCGGTTCCTTCTTGTACTTGAACCAGTACCGCTCCAAGTCCTGCATTACTATCGCCCGTATGAATCTCGGTTTCCGTATCCTGATCGAGGTGTCCAAGGACAGGAGGAGTCTGGAGTCTTCGCTTCAACTCGTCGAATGCCTGCTGCTGCTCCTCGGCCCATTCGAACTTCTCGTCGTCCTTCGTGAGGTTTTTGAGCGGTGCGGAAATCCTTGCGAAATCCTGAACGAAGCGTCGATAGTAGGCACAAAGTCCATGGAATCTTCGCACGGCCTTCTTGTCTTTCGGTGCTGGGCATGCCGCGACGGCGCGAGTCTTCTCAGGGTCTGGGCGGACGCCTTCGTTACTAACCACCTGGCCTAGAAACTTCAGTTCGTAATAGGCGAACCGGCACTTTGACGCCTTGAGGGTGAGCCCGGCGGTCTGTATGGCTTGGAGAACAGCTCGGAGTCGTCGCAAGTGCTCGACGAAGTCAGTTGAAAACACTACGACATCGTCAAGGTAGACGAGACAGCTCTGCCACTTCAGCCCTGCGAGTACGGTGTCCATGACACGCTGGAACGTTGCTGGCGCCGTGCAAAGTCCGAAGGGCCTCACTTTGAACTCGTACAGTCCGTCCGGCGTGACGAAGGCTGTCTTTTCTCGGTCCCGCTCGTCAACTTCGATCTGCCAGTAGCCGCTCTTCAGGTCCATCGATGAGAAATATTGAGAGTGGCGCAACCGGTCTAGAGTGTCGTCGATGCGGGGAAGCGGGTAGACGTCTTTCTTCGTCACGGCGTTCAGCTGCCGGTAGTCCACGCAGAACCTAAGCGTTCCGTCCTTATTCTTAGCCAGCACGACTGGAGAGGCCCATGGACTACTTGAAGGTTGGATTAGAACATTCTTAACTGGGTGAAACGAGAAAGTTCTCGAAGTTGCGAGAATGACAAGTAGAAAGAATAAATAAAAGACACTTCTCTCCAAGGAATCGAACCCTGGTTCATCGCGTGGGAAGCAAACACGATAACCGTTAGGCCACGGCCGCGCTGCCTACTTGGCAGCTGCGCGCGCGGCGATATGCAGGAAAAGGGGGGAGGGGGTGAAAAAAGGGGTGGAAAGGAGGGGCACTATGCCGTCAAGGGTACGTCGTCGCTGTCCGGAACGTGGGGGGAGAAAGCTCCGAACTAAGAAATCTTACATCTTTCCCCGAAAGGGCTAAGGAAGGGGAACCGATGTTGTCCTTGGATCGATACATGGCGAAGGCTTCTAGAATCTACCGACCATACCTCGATGGGTGACCCTCGATTCTTGTAGTAGATGGAAGGACGACCGGGCAGGAAGTTCATTCCGATTCGTGTTTGGCGATCGGATGGTGAATAACCTCTGAACCGTTGGAGACCGCTTTTTAAACTTCGTTCGCGTGCTCTCGCAGGTGGTCGTTTAAGCAGCGCCCGGTTGGCCGATTTATCGGGCATCACAGGACATAGGAATTTGAGTAAAAACACTCTGTGCGGCAAGGAACGTGACGTAACAGCTCTTGCCCCGTCGACAAGCACACTCACTGGTTCAGTTGCGACCGGTCATGCGAAGGCATGGCGCATATGGTCTGCGTGCATAAATCAAATTTGACCGCTCGCTACGGGCACATGATACGTCAGTGGCTGACAACCTGAGTCAACGTGCCGTCGTCCCAGGAGATGCCCTCGCCACGCACACACTTAGCGATTACTCTATCCCCAGCAGGGAATGCGCGCTCGACGCCTTGATATCTATATTTCTGCTGTTTGTGTTTTAGCTGTTTATCGAGCATATCCCGAACAAAATATGGCTTAAGGAAAGACAACTTGACCCTCAATTGCCGATTTAAAAAGAGCTCGGCGGGTGTCTTCCCTATTATGGAATGCGGCGGGTTGCGATAACTCATCAAAAAGCTGTCCAACACTTCCTGTAGCGTTCCTTTTGTTCGGGATTTGGGTTGCGACGACAGTTGTTTTAGCAAGGCATGCTTTGTAGTTTGCACTAAGCGTTCCGCGGCCCCGTTAGAAATCGCGTAATAGGGCGGTGCTTTTGTGTGCTTCATGTTGTTAGTAGACAGAAATTGGTAAATTCCTGTCAAACTACCTGGGGTCCGTTATCACTGACGATATCCTCCGGAAACCTGTACGCCACAAACACATTTGGAAGCTTGTCGATTGCCTATGAAGTGGTAGTAGATGACCTTAAGTCACTCTTCTGTTCATTTAGAATATGCATCTACTAGAACCAAAAAATTATGCGGTCCCTTTGCAGAAAAATCAACACAACTCTTTGCCAGCATTCTGATGGGTAAGGCCATGGGTGTAGTAGAACAGGCTGTGCTGCCGCTTGCACGACTTGGCAAACTCTGCATTGCCTAACGTACTGTTCTACTGCTTTGTCCAGCCCCGGCCACCAAATGTAGCTTCTGGCTAACATTTTCATTTTTGTGGTGCCAGGATGAACCTCATGCAGCATTGACAACACGACTGGTCTCAATGCCTCCGGCACAACCATCCTTGTGCCCCAAGTGCGGCACCCTTGTTCGATAGATAGTTCTAGTCGCCGAACAAGAAACGGTTGTAGATCACCTGCGACGTCTATGGGCCAACCAGACCTAGTATACTCGACTCTTCTGCAGAGTGTACCATCTCGTGCTGTGATTTTGGCGATGTCTGATGCTGTTAATGGAGTGCACTCATAGACAAAAAGACATTCAGTTGTCTCGACCTTTGATCGGGACGAAATAGGCAACCTTGAGAGCGCGTCTACCACCTCGATTTCCGATCTTTTGCGGTACTTAAGGGTATACTGGTAAGCTGCCATGATTAAAGACCACCTTTGCAGCCTAGCAGCAAATTGCTATAGAGTCGCTTTATCCTGATCCAGAATGCCCAAAAGTGGATGATGATCCGTGTATAAAAGCAATTCACGGCCGAACAGATACCTATGGAACCTTTTAAGTCCGGAAATGAGCGTAAGAGCCTTCCTTTCACACCGTGCGTAATTTTTTTTCAGCCGTCGTCAGTGTTTGCGACGCAAATGCTATCGGGTGCTCATCTCCATTCCGGAACACATGAAAGGTCACTTCACGCAAACCGTTGGGTTTACAATGTGACGCTGACGCGTCACATTGTAAACTCAACGGTTTGCGTGCGTCGTAGTTAGTGAGCGTGGGGCTGCTGATAAGCAGCTGCTTTGTAGCATTGAATGCGTCATTGCACTTTTTCGTCCAAAGCCATCGTTCTCCTTTTTGAAGCAGCCTGTGCATTGGTTCTGCCACCGATGAAATATTCTTAAGGAACTTACCGTACAAGTTCAGCAAGCCCAAATATGCCGTGAGTTCAGTGGTGTTTGCTGGCTCCGGAGCGCGGGTGATTGCTTTTACTTTTTTGTCTGTGCGACAGACGCCACCCGCACTGACTTTATAACCAAGGTACGGGAATGAGCTTTGGAAAAACTCACATTTTTCGAGTTTAAGGGTAACGTCGTACTCGCTTAGTTTTTCCAGCACCCGTTATAGTGTCCTTCGGCAATAATCCACGTCCCGGCCCGCTATGATAACGTCGTCAAGGTAACACCCAACGTTTGCGATACCAGGCAAGATCTTGTTCATCAAGGACTTCAATATGGCTGGGCCGCTTTTTATCCCATAACGGGGTCTATCACGGAGAAGCTCTGTCCGCCCGCCCGTATGCAGCTCTGTTTTAATGGCATTTTATCGAAATCTTCTTTAGATGCTTTTACACATTATATCGCTTTTAAACGTGAACTTAAAATTTCACTCTACGATTCATAGTCATGTAGCATTCCCGCATGTGCTTTGTTCGCTGTATGTATGTGCCTCATACCAAGACTGACTTCAGTCTTTCTGAGGCACGGAACGATAATAATAAATAAATAAATGAATAAAATAAATAAATTAATAAATATATTGACAGGGCCCCTAATGGGTATTCACTGTTAGAATCTGTCCAGCTTCCGGACTCACTAACACTTGCAGGTAGGCTAACGATAAGGCTAGTGCACAAAGCACTCGGCTTTCAGCAATGGCGGTGAACAACTGCTCTGGTTGCGGTAAAGTGTGATGGTCCGTCTTTAACACTGGGCTCACTGCAGTGCTGGACAAAATACCAGATAAAATTATTTAAGTTAGGTTACTAAATACCTGCTTCATAAAGTATTTAAAATACTACTCAATTTACTTTTACTTAAAGTATCTTGAGTAGAGTACAAATACGTAGAAATGTAATTCAATTAGTTTTGACGATGTTCCGCACTGCGTAATTTGTATCAACGTCAGTCGCAATGACAATTATACAGCTGCACAAAACTGGTTTACCAAAATGGTAACCAGAATGGTAATGGCACGTAACAACACCAAAAAGGTAAAAAACAACAACAAGGAAACAACATCGTATGGCTATTTTAGGCAGTCCAACTATAAGGAGCAGGATATTGTCAAGAATGACAAATGATGAGGCGGCGAATAATCTAAGAAACTAAACGTTTAATGGGGCGAACTTGTGCCCAAAACAAAATAGAGAAAGATTAGCGTCACAGGCGCCGATTTCGGAGAAACAGCAGGATCGAGCTCTGAGATGGGACTGACTCCCGACCGCCACGCGGAGCACCTTTTGTACCCGCTGCGGTTCCGGGAACATTCCGCGTAGAACGTTCGGTACGTAGAACACTCGTAACTCGATCACACGACAATTAAGGTTCTTGAACTTGCGAGAATGTCAAGTTGAAAGAATGTACAAAAACAGGAGTCCGCACCTGGAATTGAACCCGTAGGCGCGTCGCGCGTGGCAATATCACTGTTACATGTAACAAAACATTCCTGGGACAGAAATAAAGAGCTCGCTTTAGCTATTGGCGACGTGAGCGAACGAAAGCGTCGATGTGATCGTCCCACCACAATTGGCCGAATGCTGACTGTGACGTCAGCAAAGGATTTATTGATTGAAACGTTTATTATGTGATCTGTGTCTCATCGACGGAAATAAGAGGGATTTAAGAACTTCAATTTTGACGGTGTTGGCAGAGTTACTTTGAGAGCGCTATGATTTCAGGCTTCCTCCGTGCCCATTACAAACACAATCGAAATTGTTATTCGCAAGGTAATTGCGTCACGAAAGGTAACCGAACGAGGGCGCCAACGAAACATCTCGCCGCCAATAGTTACATCGCTGAATATCACGTCCTGCGGCGCACCTTAGACTCATAGTTTAACTACAATTTCTATTTCCTACATGATGAGTTCGCTATAAACAAACTTGGGATTTGGATGAGTGAATGAATAACAAAGAGAAGCCACATAATAGCCACGGAAGTGGCCGCACCTTCTTCAAGTAGGTTGCGTTCAGAAATTAACTCAACTTTGGGGGACGCTTTGTTGGGATTTGAGAAGTCATCTAGCTTTTAGCTCGTTTCCTGTCCTGTTCTCTGCTTATCAATGTTTGCTTACAGATAGTATTCGCGAGAGCAATAAGTGACGGACTGACGACGGAAGGAAAATAACCAAAGGAAACCTCTACGTGTTGCCGTAGCAGGGTTATATATAAGAACAAGCAAAAAACAATTGTGTCCGCTTCCCATTTTTTTATTTGTTATTTTCTTGACACTTAAGTCTGCATTGTTGTCCTAGGTTGTTTCCGGGTCTGCGTTGCGTTTCAGTGTGGCAATCTTTATTTCCATAAAACCACCCTTTTTGTTTAAAGTGTACTCAGGGGAAACTCTAGGGAAGAAAAGGCGCCTTGGGGAAGACGAGGGGAAAACCTTCATTGTACGAACTTCGGGCGGAAATATGAGTCCCAATCGGCAAAAAAGCAATGTTTTTAATTTTTTTACGAACTTAATTAAAGTTAGTGTAGGTAATCGGAGCTAGCAACAGGATTTGCTTGCCCGAAAGAATGTTCCCGTTTGCTCTTGCCACGCCCACGCCTCTTCATACCGAAAAACTTGAAAAATGGCGGAATGTAAAAAATGCATTTGAGATAACATACCAAGAAATGTAACTAAAATAGAGTATCAAGTACTCTAGATTAAAACTATTTTGCAAGATACCAAGGTACTTCAAAAAGTATTTTAAATACAGTATCTTGAGTCGAGTATTTGAGATAGGCACAAGTCTGGTTCATTGTGACTTTATAGTAACCACAGAGCCACCGCTTACCGCCTTCTTTCTTTAGAACCATTACCAGTGGGGTAGCGGAGGAGGAAGACGAAGCGCTTCGAACAGGTCAGCGTCTTTCTCGGCTCATCTGTTTGTGCTTATTTCTATTTATAATATCACCAGTTTAGACAATTCTAGCATCAGCGAACAATTAATAAGGCTTTCTCCGCTTGTCGGAGGGGTGGCTTTCGATCGGATCGGGGTATAAACCCTGATTTGACTTCGCCATGGCTACCGCAACCTCTTCGCTAACGGCAAGTCAGAAGACCCCAACTGAGCGCTACAGCATGCCTCCTTCAACATGCGGATCCTCTATCGCCGAGCTAGAGACCGAAGCCTCCGTCACTAACCTCGCAGAAGTTAGAGCTCCTGACCACGGACTCCACATATCTCCACCCAACGCTGAAATGTTACCTAGCGACATGGAAATCGCCGGCACCAACCAAGGTGAATGATACGATTCCAAGACATCTAAGAAGCGCAAAAAGAACTCCAGTTCAAGCAAAAGCGGAGACGCAGTTACAAACTCTCCTACCACGACAGTTGGCCTGACTAATTTTTGTACGAGCGGTTGGAAACCAGAAAATCACAGCGATCAGCAGTCTAAAACTGTGTTGCATTGGAACAGCTGTGTCCCGAATGTATCCACGAGATTAGGCCCAACAGCAGATTAAATCTGATCGCAGTGGACTCTCGAAATGGCCAGACGACCCGTGGCCTCCTTGCCTGCACTCAGATCTGCGGCTTGAAAGTTCGGGCGTACGAGCCCGTCCCGCGGCACTTCGCAGTAGGAGTGATCAAAGATATGGACACTTCACTTTCTGATGCCGAAATTGAACAGCATATGGGATCACCAGAAGGCCGAGTGGCCATAATTCGATGACTTGCACAAAGTTTCATAGTAAAGATAGCGTTCAGCGAAACAACGTTGCCGAGTTTTGTTTATGGTCACGTTCGCCATCCGGTGAACCCAATTCGAGGAACGCCCAATTCAGTGCCGCAAATGTTGTGGATATTGACATCGCGAAGCCAACTGCAAGCGCCCACCTATCTGCAGTCGCTGTGGAGATGCCCACGACGGCAACGACACGTGTTCTGGTCAAGAAAAATGCGCGAACTGCAGTCAAGCTCACGCTGCCACGACCTCTTCCTGTTCAAAATGGCAGAGAGAAAGTGAGACCCGCAGCTATGCACGCAAACACGCAGTTGACTTTCGCGCTGCAAGGTCCGCCCTCTCACAACAGAGGGAAACAAAACAAACGGCTGAAATTGAACAACGACCTCTACACTCACAGAGCACAATAAATGAGACATCTAACAAGCAGAACCCAAGCGCCCATGGCTATGCTGCAGCTTTAAAGAAGAATCAACAGAAGCTCATGAAGGGGGCCCCTCCTACAAATGACCGCAAAACTCAAGTTTTAGAACCCAAGGGAGAAAAGGAAAGGCCGTCGACGACAGCGGCTGCCACTCCTGATCCAATGCGGAAAAATACTTTCCCCTCTGACGCTCCGCCAATCAAAGGAAATGCATGGGAGAGCTGGATTCCGCTTCTCAGGAAAGCAGCTCGCATGGCCTATAACGTATTATCATCTGTCGACGCCCAATGGGCACGAAACATCACATCATTGCTTACTATGATTCTTCCGCTAATGGAAGAATTATAAACGCGGGAAGCACCAAGAAGCCGCATAAACGCGTCCGCGATTGGAAATTATTCAACATCTTAGGACTATTCACTATCCCCGTGAAGAAAGGCAGGCTTACGATTACCACTAGAGCCCTTAAGGATGGCATGGCTCTTTCCAAGGAGCCACGATCGGAGTCATCGCCGATTCAACTTAATGAAAAAACCAACCTAACCACTGACGTCTTTTTGCCACTGATCTTTCAAGCTGAGAAAATCTTTTTTTTATCAGCAAGCAAGACACAGCTTTCAAAGACAAGCATCTCTGAACAGAAACCAGGGACCGAGCGGCCACCAAGGGCAGCCGGACAACTTCTCACCCGAATCAACATGGCCAGCGGTAATTCAGGAATAACCATATGGCAGTGGAACAGCCGCGGCTTCGCCGGCAAGAAGGCAGTCCTGAACAACACATCAGGCACGCAGCGCGCTAACCAGACGTGATTTTACTCCAAGAAACGCTCGCGGACGCTCCCACCCTAATGGGTTATAGGGAACACGTCTGCACGATAGAGGGAAGGGGATTATGCACGCTCGTCAGGAAGGGCCTTACGTTCGTCGACCACGAACTTCGCGGCGTTCAAGTAGAACGTTCGTTTGTGGAACTCATACCGACCAATCGCAGGAAGCAGAGCATATTCGTTCTAAATGTGTACAGCAAGCCGTTCAATCGAGCCAGCGGTTCTGGGCGCTGCTTTAGAAGGCACTCAAGACCGCCGGGTCCTAGACGCTGATCGCGGGGGGCGACTTTAACGCGGCAGAGTCAGCATGGGGTTACGGTTACAGCACGGCCAAGGGGAGAAACCTCGCACAAGACACGGAGGAGCTAGACTTCGCGCTCATCACGGACCCGGCGCACCCGACGAGACTGGGCAACTCGGCCACCAGGAACACGAACCCGGATCTGACGTTCGTCAGAAACGCGGGGACTTCGAACGTCACGTGGAGCAACACGACGGTTGACCTGGGCAGCGACGACGCGATCATCGAGATACACGTCCCAACACCAGACAGAACGCAAAGCAGCAAGCGCACCTTTACGTGGACGGATTGGGAGGACTTCAGAAAGCAACGCGACCGACAACAACTACACGAAGCAGAAGAAATCACGTACATGGAAGCGTGGTCCCGCGAGTTAGTCGAGGACGCCAAAGCGTCGACCAAGACGATCGAGACCGACGTGACACCGACAAGAGGGGCAGCCGCCTGGCGCACCTCATTGAGGCGAAGAATTCAATCCTGGCCAGATGGACGAAACAGAGATTCCACCGGAGACTCAAAAAAAAGGTTGCGGAGCTCAACCGCAGCATCGAGGAGCACTGCCGCACGCTCAACCGCCAGCGGTGGGATGAGATGTGCAACGCGGTGGACGGCCAACTACACAACGGCAAAGCGTGGAGCCTACTAAAGCATCTGCTGGACGCAACAAACACCAATTCTCACCAGAGGGCCCATCTCGCACGCCTGATACACAAGGAGATCGGGGAACGCGGGAACGATGTGGTGGCTGCCCGCCTGCGAGCGAGGTACCTTCCTGAGACCCCGACAGCGCAGCACGGCCCGTACAAGGGCGAGCTTAATGAAGAATTAGACAGGGACTACAGCGTGGAAGAGATCAGAACAGCACTGCACGAACTCAACAGCAAGTCGGCACCGGGCCCCGACGGGGTGTCGAACCGCGCATTAAAGAATCTTGATGACCGCTCAATTGAACAGCTGACAGACTACATCAACACCTGCTGGCCGCGAGGCAGCCTCCCGCGCCAGTGGAAGACCGCGAAGATGATACTAATACCAAAACACAGGCAAACCACCGAGCCTCGACAACCTCCGCCCCATATCTCTGACATCGTGCGTCGGTAAAGTCATGGAGCACGCACTGCTCAACCGTTGGCAAGTGTACCTTGAACAAAAAGGGATCTACCCACCGTCCCTCATAGGCTTCCGCCAACACTTCGGCACGCACGACGCCATGTTACAATTAAAACACCAAGTGCTGGATAACAAGACCACGGGAACTAGGGCGATTCCGGACTCGACCTAGAAAGCGCTTTCGACAAGGTCGTTCACTCGGCGATTCTGCGACAAATTTCACAACGAAACCTCGGCCTGCGCACTTACAACTACGTGAAAGACTTCCTGGCGGACAGACGCGCCGTACTAGTGGCAAAAGATCTCCAGCTGGAAGAGCAAACGTTGGGCAGCGCCGGCACCCCGCAGGGCTCGGTCATCTCGCCCACACTCTTCAACCTGGTCATGATCGGGGTGGAAGAGAAGCTGCGAAACATCGAAGACATCCGGCACACCATATACGCTGACGACATCACTCTCTGGGTGCACAGAGGCAGCGACGGTCATATCGAGTCAAAGCTGCAGTCAACAATTGACGCAATAGAGGCCCATCTTCAAGGCACGGGCCTGCGGTGCTCGCCCAAGAAGTCAGAGCTCCTGCTCTACCACCCCGCACAACGGGGCAAACTTAAAGCCCGAAGAAACTGTGAGGAAATCAGTCTACGCACGAGCGATGGCACGACCATCCTGACAGTCCCGAAAATCAGAGTCCTCGGCATTATAATCGAAGCCACGGGTCACAACGGCGGAACCATCACAACACTACTACACAAGACGTCCAACGCCACGAGACTCCTCAAGAGAATCACCAACAGAAGGAGCGGAATGAGGGAGGAGAACCTCACGCGACTCATTCACTCGTTCGTCGTCTGCCATATCGCTTACGTTGCGGCCTTTCACAACTGGTACAGGAAAGAAGACAAGATCAATGTCCTCATACGCAGGGTATACAAGATCGCTTTGGGCCTGCCGGAATCAACAAGCACAGACCGCCTGCTCCAGTTGGGCATCCACAACATGATCAACGAAATCGCAGAGGGACAGCGCACCTCGCAACTGGAGAGGTGTTCCGGCACGAACGCTGGCCGCCGCATCCTCGAGTACCTCGGCATCGGATACCACACACAGCAGGGCCACAAAGTCACCATCCCAGTCGCGATCCGGCAGACAATAAGAGACGACCCGATCCCCAGAAACGTTCACCCGGAGTACAACAGAGGCAGAAGAGAGGCCCGAGCCAAGGCTCTCCTCAATGCCCACAGCAACAATGTGGGTACGCGATTCGGGGACGCCGCCGAGTACGATAGAGGCTCCTGATTTGCCGTGACGGTCGTCGATTCAGACGGGGAAACGAAGATATCAGCAAGCGTGACATGAGAACGTGCCGAAGAAGCGGAGGAAATACCAGTCGCCCTCGCCCTTATGGACCCGGCGTCCAAAACAGTCCTCTGTGACTCGAGACAAGTGATCAGGAACTTCGCCAAAGGACGGATATCGCTACGAGCAGCCCGAATCATAAGCCAACGCCAAGTCCACCGAGAACCAGAACCCCCGAACCCGACTCCTGTGGCTCCCCGCACACGTGGGGAAAGTCTTTGAGGGGCATCGTAACGGCAACGAGACGGCACACGCCAGGGCGCGCGAGCTACCAAATCGCACCGGCGACGGTCGTCCGTGGTACAGCAGCAAGGACCGTATGACGAGCTACAACGAAATCACCAAGGCCTTCCTCCTGGCCCGACGGACACTCCCTCCGCCCAGCGACAAGCTGGACAGGGCACAGGCGGTCGCACTCAGACAACTGCAGACGCGCACGTACCCTAACCCAACACAGTATCACAGAATGTTTCCCGAAATATATTTGACGAACACGTGTAAGGTCTCACGCAAAGAGGTAGCCACGTTAACCCACATGCTCTGGGTCTGCACCAAAGACCCGCACGGTGCTAACTCCGGAACCCTCCCGCCGCGGCTGTCCGCTGCCCTGTGCAGCCCCAGCCTCGACGATCAACTCTGGGCCGTCCAGCAGGCCTGTGAGGCGGTGAAGCGGCAGGACTTCGACGCCCCTAGACGGGCGAAGAGGACCAGCGGCAATGCCCCCAAGCGGGTGACTTAGGCCCGGTCAGCGAAAGCTCTGCAGGCATTCAATAAAGTTTTTATCAACCAAGTGGGGTGGCCCAGTCGCTCCGACTTACCCGCGTGATAACGCCCTCTGCCTCGAGGTCAGACGGCCGTTTATCAGTCTGTTCGCGCAAAGCGAATGGTAGCGGTCGTGCCTCACAAAACACCGGGGAGCTACGTGGTTTCAGGACGTTTGTTTCGAAATTTTTTATTGCCTTGAGGGTACGAGAAAACGCATTTGGAAACTTTGCACGCAGGTGAGCTAATATGTCATCAGTGCTCAAATTGAAAATTGATCCTCAATTGAGCTGCAATTTCTCCAGCAAAGTTCGTCCGAGTAGTATTGCTAGTTTTCGCTCACCTTCTCGCACGACAAATACTGGCAAAACATATGCCTGCCCTTCATAACACGCTTTCACACTGCGCTTTCCAATGACACGCATTTTCTGGTCTGTGTAGGCTCACATTTCACATGCAAGAGCTTAGCTTTGTACACAGAGAAAAGGACACAACACGGCGCAACTTTCAACTGAATTTTATTGAAAACGTGTTCCGGTATATATAGTCTCAACCATCGTCACAATGACAACAAAACGAAAAAGTAAAGGAAAAACACTATCACAGAGCATAACTGGGAAACAACGCTATTTCGTTCTCAGGAAAAACAATTCCTTCTCCGATAATGCAATCGACGGCATAGCAACACGCGTGTCTCCTAAATAATCAATGCGCTCAGCTTCTATGATTTCGCGTGTTACCGCTGACTTCCATTTCCCAATTTTTACGCATTCATCCAACAGTGGGATAGAACCGCATGTCCTGCAATGAAGGACACTCTGCTGACGGCACATGTGGTGGATTCGCAGCCTGAAGAAGTATTCCAGCATTGTATTGACCATAATAGCGCCGTGGGACTGGTTGTCGATTGTCTGTGCCAAGAAGAGGTGGTCAAACCTCTTAAACAGCAGGGTCATGAAGATGATGGCCATTGCGTCTGTCTGCAGTCCTTGTAGCCAGTTTAGACCTCCTTTGGCCGCTTTGTCAAAGTGCCTACGAAGCACCTCCGCTATCTTCAACAAGCCCAAGATGTCAAGTGAGGGGCTGTGGAGCCCACCAGCATCCTTGACCTGTATAAGTTCGCACTTGGCTCTTGTAAAAAGTGTGATCTTAGAGTACTCTGGGCACTTGGTCATTTTTGCAAAGTTGACTACCACGTTTCCAGCAATGTACTCTACAACACATTCGGCGAATTCTGAAAGAGGCTTGTAGGACACAGTACTGCTGACCTCTTCGCGTCTTGCATCCTCAGCCCTTCTCTGATCTGGCTCGTGCTGCGCCGAAGAGCTTACGAGAAGCGTCTCGGTGCCGTAGACCTGGCAGTTGCCGCAAGTTGAAGGCAGGACGTTTGCGAGCAAGCACGTTCTGTATGCTGACCGAACCTCTAGCGCTGTGGGGTTGTTGTTGTTACCCGTTGTGTTGCGGACAGTGGCAAAAACAGCTCAAGGTTGTCCTGACTGAGCTTTCGTGTCAGCAGGCACCTGAGTGGCGGACTGGGGCTCCAGACCAGGTCTTCTGCCAGACCTTTGATGGAATCAAGGACAAGTAGGAAACCGAGGACTGGAGTCTTTCTTGCCCCTTGGCTCAACGGCTTGCCCGTGACGTCTTTCAAGGCTCGAAGGTAGCGTGAAGCTTGCTCAATACTTTCCAGAATGGTGACTTCGTTGCTGGCAGGAATGGGACATTTGCTTCCATGACCAAGTGGATGACATGAGTTCGTCAGGTCGAATATATCATCGACTGCTGCGGCAAACTTGGCAGTCGCCTCAGCAACCTCGAAGCCTTGGATACTCTTTTCCTTGCAAAAGAGCAAGGCGTAGCTGACGGACCGGCTCAAAGTCTGGGCTGCCAGTGACACCTTTATCGTCTGTCTCTCGAAGTAAATGTGCTGCTTTCGGTGCTTGTTGGCTGCATGAAGGTCTTCTTGCTGCTGCAGGTTGTCCAATGCCGCAAGGTACCGCCAGGCCACGACCTTGCCTGCCCCATCTCTGATGCACCCTTTCTCGGCCAGCAGGTTTCATATGAGCTTTAGCATATGGCAAGCGTCCAAGACAGCGTGGACCCTGCTGGTGGGATCCGATGAATGCGTGAACCAGCTCTTCATCGGCTGAGGAATGCGCACTCCGAGCGCTGTGAGCATGGTAATGTTGCAGTTTGTCCCGTCACAGGTCACACTTATACACCTTGCTCCAGCATCCTCCAGTTTAATGATGTACTCCCGTACCAGGTTGGCGCGAGCGTTGCCATCCAGACCATCGATGAGGGCGTAGCCCATTGAGAACTTCCAGTTTCTTTTGACTGCCACCGCCAAAAATACAAGTGCGTGCTTTGCAAAGGTGACGCAGTCGTTGCGGATGATGCCGTGACCCAGGTCACAGTACCCGACGACTTCTTTACCATCTCAGTCTGTTTGTCTTTTTATTCCCACCTTATCAACCATCAGGCTGACGAAAAGAGGTCCCTTCTGGGCTTTCATTTCAACTTTGTCAAATGACTGCTGGGTGAATCCTGGTCGCTGCATCAACCACCGCCGCCCATTTCCGCAGAGTGCTTGGGTGTGGCAGCTTGACGTGCTTTCGCAGAAAGCTGTATGCCTTTGCGGAGTAAAAATGAAGCGTGAGGGCAAACTTGCGCAAGGGAATTGGGGATTGTAAGCGAAATTCCGAAGGCGCATAAGGGACGGAAAAAGAGCAGACGATTTTTATGCGCGCTCAAATTTTTTGTAGCGCTGAAGCACGCTCACCGAGGACGCCGAACGACGTCGCTTTCGTGCCTTCTGAATTTTGTTTAAAATCCCCAATACTCTTGAATTGTGTTTTTTCTGCGGTAAAATAGGATTTTTACAAATAATCTGAACTGTTCAAACCATTTGATAACCGTTGTATATACGGTCCGTAAACAGTGCAGACGACTTTTGGCGGGCGACTTTTCGGTTCAGATTTTGACAGCTCGTCTTGGTCCGCCGCTTTTCTAACCGAGAAAAATAATCTAACGACCCTGAAAACAAGACCATGCCGAGAACCGGCGCCGATATTGGTTGTGCCAACAGGGGTAGCTAGGACTGGGGGATCTCGTATCATAGGTAAGTTTCTTAGTTCTTCAAGTCAACCTGGTCACACCGTTCGTTTTGCTGGCCATGCAAACATGTTTAGAGTGTTTGACGTGGCGTGCATTTCTCTTCCGTCGCCTCGCGTGCTAGAAGATCCGCGGCTCGCCTTACCGCGCACATATATAGTGCTCTACAAGGAAAGCAGCTTTTATGCTGATCTCACTGCCAAAACTTCAATTAGATTCATGCCTCCCGCAGGAGGAAATGTGATTCCCTACAAAAGTATGGCATTCTTATTACTAGTTCTTAAGAGCACGGCGATTTGAATAAATGAGCACATATCTTAACCTACTGTTCCTCAGAGTGACTCAAAAAGGTGGTCAGTCTGCAAGATACCAAATTCTTGTTCATTTAAGCACTTGGAATATACCTAAAACAGTCTTCACCAGATGGCTTGGTACATTTCTTTTTGCACGCAAAAAGAAGGTTTCACAATTGCTTCTTTATACTATCACTGGTTCCCACTGAATAATCCGGAACTCCTCAAGGCATGGATGGAGAAGCTGCCCTGCCGAGACTGGAAGCTCAGTAGATGGTCTAAGTTGTGCTCACTGCACTTTGCGGACAACTGCCTCTACCAGCTGAACAATAAGACATACCTCAGGCAAGGAAGTGTGCCAACGGTATTCAGCTCTTCAGCAAGCAAGACAAAAAGGTCACCTCGGAAGCAATCAAGATCGCAGTCTGACGAGGCCTTCCTTCTGCGCCTGCGACCAAAGCACAGGCATAGGTATGAATAGAGCAAGTTTCATTGAAACTTGCTCTATTCATAATTTTTTTATTTGCCTCAAAATCATTGTTGCAAAAGCATTACGTGAGGGGGATGGGTTCCATAGAGCTCTAATAAACTAGCATGCTCACTGTTTGCACTTGACAACACTGCACACAAATTAAATGTCGGTACAACAATGACAAGGTAAAATTACACATGATGCAGGCTCCAGTCTTTAGGTACTTCGGGCGACTAGTTGCACAATTTGCAAAGGTGTGTCAGTGGTGGTCAACGAATCACTAGAAAAGTGGCATCTTTGGGACCAAGTTGATAAGTTTTAGTAAAACATTCAGGTTCTTTGCAACACTTTCAGCCACCACCATTATAATAATTCCATGGCATGCAGTATGCTTTTTAGAATCATTCAATCATATGTGGGTTCCGTGTTTTCGGTATACATTGATATACATAAAAATATGACCTCCCAACGATTTTTCTTGAAATCTGAAAAAACCGAAAGAACCCGAATTGAGCTTGCTTTGAAGAGAAATTGCACTTTCCATGGCAGGGAACCTTTATAAACAACTGTACTTGCGTTGAACCACAACACCGACCGCACTGAACTGTCCGCGAGTCTGTTCTTTTTCTTTGGAAATTGTTTTTATGTGCTCCATTTAGCAATGAATAGTGCATATAATGTTTCGTCTCCTAGAAACGCCATAGATATGCATTTGCATTTACCACATAAGCACCGTTAAACTCCGATATTTGGTTGATATCAAAAATGGACACCAAGAAACTCAAAATTCGAGAGAACAAATAAGCACCAAAAAATCAACCCATTTAAAAAAAAAAAAATAAAACTACAAGGGCACCTCAGCTTTCTTTCATAATGTGAGAATGCTTGAGGATTACCTTTGGCCGAATTATATTGACGTCAATGAGCTAGGTTGGCGCCACGAGTTCGCTTCCGGCTTTCGACGAGAGCGGACGGACGATGATGCTCCGATAACGGCGCGTTATCGGCCCACGCGGGCCGAGGAAGCATCGAGGCTGCAGCCAGCAGTTGCGACGAGTATCGTGTGGTGTTGCCCCGTTTCCCGGATGGAAAAATGTGTCTAAATTCCGTGTTTTTGCACGCGGACCTGATGGGAAGACCTCACCGTGCTGTGGATTTTCGAGACGGACTGAAGGACATCGTGGACATGAAGGACGTGGTTTCAATTGGGCAATTCCAAATGAGCCACATATGGATGATCACTCTCGCAAGCATGGCTGCCACGGAAAAGATGAAAAGGAATTGACACCTCACGGTCAAGGGGCGGAAGTGTCTGGTGCTGGATCCCAACGCAAAGGACATTAAGGTAAGGCTACTTTGGCTCCCAACGTATCTGGAAGACAGGCGTGTGGTGGAAGCTCTCGAGCCTTACGGTAAAGTTCGTAACATCGTTAGGGAGAAATGGCGAGTCCCGGGAATGGAACACATGGAAACCATGAACAGAGAAGTCAGCATGACGCTGCACGACGCCGTCAGCTCTTCCGACCTGCCCCATATGATCAAGGTATATGGGGTGCAATCTCTTGTCATCGTGCCTGGAAGACCACCGCTTTGCCTACTGTGCAAAAAAGTAGGCCATATCCGGAAACAGTGCCGCGCACCAAAATGTACGAAGTGCAACAAATTTGGTCACGAAGACAACGAGTGCTAGGCGACCTATGCCACGGTGCTGAGACGCGGTGACGAGGATGCCGAATCGAATCTCGACCAGTTCATGGACGTGTCCGAAGTAGTGGGAGCCAACGGCGAACTGGGGTCGTCCACGGGCGGCCCTGCAGACAGTCTTCCCTTTGTACCAGGCGAGACCGGAGCCACCAGCGACTACCAGCCACAAGACCCAGGAGCCATACCTGTGTCATCGCAGACTGGGGATGATTCTTCCATGGAGCAAGGCAGTGACTGCAGCAGTGCTGCTACACCTTCGGAGCTGGGCGAGCGAGACCAAATAGCTGGGCGAGCGAGACCAAGGGAACGGAGTGGACACAAACGCTGCTCTGGAAACTGGTGTCAGTGACATCAAGCGAAAGAAGTTGGAACTGGGGGCCACATACGCAAGTAAGCGCTTAAACGCGTCGAAGCCGCTTGCGCGGCAAGCCCAGGAAAAGCCACCCCCTTAAGCAGCGATGGGCGGTTTCCGCTTCGCCAGCTTAAATCTACGCGGTTTTCATTCAAGGAAAAAGCAGAATCAGCTACACCGTCTACTCGAAGAAAGGGAGACTGACTTTTTAGCAGTACAAGAGACAAAGCTAGAGAATGAGGATGAGGTTGACCGTGCTTTACCACTTTTTTTTGAGAAAATACGAGGTATGTGTCAGCCATGCTGTAGGTCTTTCGGGAGGGTGTTTCTTGTTTATAAAAAAGTCAGTCCAGTTAAGCGAACCAGCTCTGACGGTTGACTTGCAGGGCCGCTTTGTTATGTGTGATTTCCGGATGCAGGAATGCAGGTGGCGGGTGATTTGTGTGTATGCACCAAACGATGTGAATTCTCGATTTCAGTTTTTAAATCACTTGCGCTCATACTTGGTATGTGATAGACTAGTTGTTCTCCTTGGAGACTTCAATTGTGTTTGCGACTTAAATGACCGAACGCCGACCAGGCCCCATCTTGATAGAAGTGAACAACTATTGCTCGAAGTAGTCAAAGAGGGAGGCCTGCTAGACGTGGCCAACTTTCATACAGGAACCAAACTCATACAGTTCACGCACTTTCAACGGGCGTCGCATGCCCGACTAGACAGGTTGTATTGTTCTATTGAACTAATACAACTTTTAAATGGTTATACTGTAGAACCTGTGTTATTCAGAGATCACTGCATGGTTGCGATAACGATTGGACAAAAACGGAGGAAGCATAAGCACATCGACTGAAAACTTTGGAAGCTAAATTCTCAGCTACTTAAAGACGAGTTTTTCGTGTCCGAAACGCGAAAAGTACTTAGACAAGCAAGTCAAAACGGGGAACACATTTTTGCGAGGTGGGAAACCTTTAAGCAAGATGCAAAACAGTTGGCAATTGAAAGAGCAAGCACGCTTAATAATTACAAGCTCGAAAAAGAAAAGCAACTCCAGCGTGACTTGCATCTTTTATACGAGCTTGAATGCAAAATTCCTGGCTACGGAACCAAGGACATAGAGTACATAAAAGCTCAGCTTGACAGTCTTTATCAGGAGCGGTACGCGGGCGCGGTCGTGCGTTCGAGGGCAGAAAAGTTTCTCTTGAGAGAACAACCCACAAAGAAGGCGTTGGAAGACGAAAAGAGACATGCACTGAGTAAGGAAATACTAGAGATAGAGAACAGAAACAGAATCGTCACTGATAAGGAGGAGATCGAACGCGTCTTTCTTGATCACTATGAGCACTGCTGAGCTGTCATGCATTCGCAGACGATAGAGGGTCTTGCAAAATTGATAACGTTACTACCGCGGCTGAGTGAAGACTGTGTTGAAACCCTTTAAGAACCGATTAGTGTTCAAGAAATTGTGAATTCTGTGGACGCTCTCCCACAAGGAAAAACACCGGGACCCAATGGGATAATCGCTGAGTTTTATAAAGTGCACAAGAACGAGATTTGTTCCGTGGTGCATAAAGTTTTTCAAGAGGCCTACAAGGCAAACGCGCTTCCGCCTTCGTTTCTACGGGTACACACGGTGTCTATTCTAAAAGAAATGAACAACAATCAACGACACTGCGTGAAAGGGTACCGCCCGATAACATTGTGTAATGTGGACTACAAGATATTCGCAAAAGTACTGGCAAACAGAATACAATCTATTTTTTGTGAAGTAGTCGGGGAACATCAAACATGTTGTATAAGGGGTAGAGCAATCCAGAGCAATATTCACGTGGCCCGAAGTGTGCTAGACTGTGTGTCTGGAAGAGGCGACCAAGTTGCAATGTTGCAAATCGATTTAGAGAAAGCGTTTGACCGCGTTCAGCATGGTGTCCTTTTTAAAATACTCGCGCATGTAGGCGTTGGGAAGGTAATATTAGAAGGTGTTAAGATGTCTTACACCAACTGCTATACGAGTTTGGTACTTAACAATAAAGTGACGGAAAGTATACCAGTCCATTATTCTGTGAGGCAAGGGTGCCCGCTGTCCCCCTTACTTTTTTCTTTGTTTATTTATTTATTTATTTATTTACTTACCCTCAGGGGCCGGAGGCGTTACAGAGGGGAGTGGGTATTAAGAAGTACAACACAACATACAGCGTACAACAGAAAATATTATACAGTAGTTATGGCTCTTTACAAAAAAACAATGGAAACGGCAGTTTTAAAACACTTGATATCGGGGATTTCGGCAATGGCTCCGTGAAGGTGATTACACATTGTTGAGGCACTAGGAATCAAAGACTCATAAAAATGTTTAGTACGACAAGAAGGAATGGCAACTTTATGACGGTGATCCATGCGTGCTGAAACGTAATAAGGTGTTGTTAGTAGTCTTTCTTTTAGAATCGGATTATTATGATATATCTTATGAAACAAGCACAGACGGAACATTTTTCTACGTTGTGAAAGAAGAGGTAATGACAGGCTAGACTTCATTGCGGTCACACTGGATGTACAGTCGGGAGCAAAAGTTTGCGGGGCACCGGAGCGCGTGCCGAAATGCATCGCTGCGCCGTGCAACGGCGCTCCGCCGCATTAAAAAGCCGCGCTTGGCGCATGCGCGCCCTTCGTGCTGGCAGTCATGTCTCTTTCGCTCGTTTCTGTCCGACTCACTCCTGATAACCGGAGTCGGCGCCAGGGGCGCAAGTTGACGTTTCGCTGGCTGTCATGACTGGCGTCCTCTTCAGCCACAACAGCAGCCGCGCTGGGTGACGGAGCGCCTGGTTAACCCCCTCCCCTTCCCTACGCGAGCTCCGTGACAAAGCGCGGCGGCTGAAGCAGACGCGCAGCATGACAGCCAGCGAAGCGCTGACTTGCTCCCCTGGCGCCGACTCCTGTTATCAGGAGTGCGTCGAAAAGAAACGAGCGAAAGAGACATGAATGCGAAAACGAAAGGCGCGCATGCGCAAAGCGCGTCTCCTTAATGCAACGGCGCGCCGTCGGACGGCGCGGTGATGCATTTTGGCACGCGCTCCCGTGCCCCGCAAACTTTTGCTCCCGACTGTACCTCGAATCACTGTGTCAGAGCATAATCCAAAGTTCAAATGTCCGAGGATATATCCTGCACAGCGTTGAAACCAGTCTTGGCTTATGCGGATGATGTTGCATTTTTCTGCACCGATAAAACGAGTGTAAGCCACGCCTTACTGTTGACGCACACTTTCTGCAAGGCCACGGGTGCCTCGGTGAACCTGCAAAAGTGCAAGGGCTTCTGACACGGTACGTGGGCGAGAACGCCCGAAGTTTTCAAGGACATTCAATGGAGCAGCACTCCATGCAACTACCTCGGTGTGCCACTGGAAAGCCACAGAAACAGCACAACCTATTGGTCAAGAAAGGCAACGCATCTAAATAAATATTTCGAATCTGTTTTTTCTAAACCTGCTGCAACGTGCTGTCACCCAAACGTGCAACAAAAAATTAAGCATGTCATGTCACCCATTGAAATAACACATGATGGTATAGCCTCGCTGTTGCGACAACTTGATGTCCAGAAAGCAATCGGACCGGATAACATCTCTCCGGTTATATTGAAAAACTGTTCTGAAGAGTTGGCAAATTACTTGTGTGTTCTTTTTAATAAATCTCTACTGGAACAAAAGCTTCCATCTGATTGGAAAATGGCAAATGTGGTGCCTATACACAAGTCAGGAGCAAAAAACTGTGTGGAAAACTATAGACCTATTTCTTTCACGTGCATTTGCTGCAAGCTAATGGAACATGTCATTTATAGTAATCTCATTGCTCATCCAAACGTCGAAAAGTTTCTTATTCAAGATCAACACGCATTTCGTACTGGAGCATCCTGTAACACAGTACTTGTTGATGTCTTTCATTTTCGTGCTGGAGTCATTGACGCTAGAGACGAAGTGGATTGTTTGTTTTTGGATTTTCGAAGGGCATTTGACCTTGTAGATCATGATTTGTTATTTTATAAACTTAGCTTACTATCACTGCATAGCAACGTACTGGCTTGGATTAAAGATTACCTAAGTGGACGGGGGCAATGTGTCGTGCTCGGTGGGGAAAAATCTGAGTATGTAAAAGTCGAGTCTGGTGTCCCTCAGGGCTCGGTACTGGGTCCTCTGCTCTTCCTGATCTATATAAACGACATTATTTCTGGCATGCAATCGTATATTCGATTAATTACGGACGAATGTGTTATTTATAGATTAATTAATGATTCTAACGATATTATTACTTTACAGAGTGATCTAGATAAAATTTCTGTATGGTGTAAAAATTGGAGAATGAACCTAAATGTTAAAAAGTGCGTGCATGTTAAATTTACTAAGAAAAAAAATTGCACTACTTCCGTGTACATGATAAATAATGAAATAATTAAACCTAGCTCGAATGTAAAATACCTAGGTGTTATATTATCTAATGATTTAACGTGGACGGGACATGGTGAAATGATAGCCCTAAGGGCAATACGAATGCTTAATTTTGTACAGAGAAATTTTCGGCAAGCCCCGAGGAAAATTAGAGAAACTTTATACTTTACATATATCCGTCCGTGTATGGAATACGCCTCAGTTGTCTGGGACCCACACCAAAATTATTTAATAGACAAACTTGAAAAGATACAAAATCAATGTGCTAGATTTGTACTAAACTATTCCGAACTTGGAGCGAGTGTCACTAACATGAAACATGCCCTACATTGGGGGAAACTCAGTGAGCGTAGAAAATTGTTTAGGATGAAATTTTTGATGATATCTACAACAATAGACTATTAATTAACATAGATGTCTTTTTACATGAACCGTTTTATGTGTCCGAAAGAGCAGATCACCCCAAGAAGATTAGACCACACTCTTGCCGCACCGACACCTTTGCTTTTTCCTTCTTTCCGAAAACCATTGAAGAGTGAAATAGGTTGCCGAAAGATGTGGTTGCGGCAAATTTGGTTTTTTGAATTTTCAATTGTGTAGTGTTTTTATAGACAGTATGTTTTTATTTAATTTCATTATTGATCCATAGAAAGTGTTTCGCTTTTTGTTTGTTTTTTTGTGTATTACTTATGTTCTAAAACAAAACTGTTTGTATGAAACCCACACCCTGCAATAATGCCTCACGGCGAAGCAGGTTTTCTTCTGTAAATAAATAAAAAAAAAACTGTGGCAGCAGATATCGACAAGCGCTCCAAGCGCTGGATCCACCGAGATCTGTCGATTTTTACGAGAGCAACTATGTGCAACGTTTTTTTTTATTACGAAGCTTTGGTATGTGCTACAAGTTCTACACTGTGCAAGGAGCAATATACAAAAGTTTCACCATGTTTTTGCGGTTTTCATATGGACTTCAACTTGGGACCCCATGCGACAGGAAAACCTTTTCGGTAGTGTCGCAGACGGGGGAGTGGGCCTGCGCCACTTACTCGTTAGGCAGTTGGTATCCCGATTTCTTTTTTTAAGAGACCAGGAAGTCCCTTTTATTCGCGAAGTCATCCAAAACCAGCTGGCATCCTTTATCCCCGCTTCACAAGACTGGTGGGATACCTGAAAGAGGTTCTTGACGCCTTTAATTTTCTAGCAGTCCGTTTTTCTCGGGATTACCTCGCAACTGTGTAGAGGAAAAAACTAACACGGGACCTTGTTGATATTCTCTTCCTAACGCCAATATACCGAGTCTTGTAAAAAAATCTCCCCCGGGTACGATGTGCTCTGTCGTGTAAAAAAGATGGGAATCCCTCCTAGGATCAAAACATTCTTTTTCAAATTACATTGTTCTGTTTTACCCACCAAGGTAAGGTTGCAGGAAGAAGGTATCTTTGTTCCATGGACTGTAAACTGCTTATTTTGTAAGGAGCCCGAAACTGTTGAGCACATGTTTATCAACTGCTGGGACGCAATTTTTTTTTCGGATGTGTTGCAGCGAACTTTGCGCAAAAGCCTTGATATTAAACCGCATACCATTCGTTTTCTGCCCGTACTGCCAGGGGACACCGTTCCGTACGACCTTATTATGCCCCTTAGTTTATACAGCATATGGAAATCCCGAACGGACGTGCGAAATGCCGTTCAGAACCCGAAGCATGTGCACTGGTATTTCATTCAACAGGTAGCACAAGTCACCAGCGTGTACGAAGGTCGCGATACAAAGCCCGATTGGGTACCATTGTTTAACAAATTGTTACAGACAAAAGAACTGTAGTGATAAATGAGAGACCTATTTTTGTAGTGCGATATTTCTGTGTGCTCTGACTCTCCGTTTTTGTTTCCCATGCAAAAAAGAAAAAAAAAGCTGGGTTGGCGCCACGAATAGCACACTTGTTTTACGATCATGAGAGCCTAGGTTCGAAACCGCGCAGGGGATAATTTATTTCTCGGATTATTTCAGAGCGCAGCTCTTAGGGGCCCGTTTCCAGCCTGAGCGGCGTCGGCGTCGGCGTAACCGGGGGGGGGGGGGTCACGTGACCCCCCCCCCCGAGGTCACGTGACACCCCCCCTCCCCGAGATCACGTGACCCCCCCCCCCCGAGGTTAGGTGACCCCCCGAGAGCACGTGACCCTTCCAAGGTCACCCCAAGGTCACGTGACCCCCAGGTCACCCCAAGGTCCCGTGACCCCCCAGGTCACCTGACCCCCAGGCCACGTGACCCCTCCCAAGGTAACGTGACCCCCAAGGTCACGTGACCCCCAAGGTCACGTGACCCCTTCCAAGGGCACCACAAGGTGTGACCCCCATGTGGCCCCCACGTGACCTTGGGGGGTCATGTGACCCCCAGGTCACGTGGCCCCTTCCTGAGGTCACGTGACTCCCCTCCCCCCGGTCACGTGACCCCCCCCCCCGAGGTCACGTGACCCCCTCCCCCTGAGGTCAGGTAACCCCCGGAGCATATTAAAGAATGAGGGGAGGAGGAGGAGGAGGAGGAGGGGTCGATTCTCCCCTCACTACCCTTCCCTCCTCCTCCTCAAGAGCTGCGCTCCAATTAGGTGTTACAGGGAGTTGTAAACGGCTTTCACTTTTTTGTTTGATCACGTAATTAATAATTCACGTGACCAAAATGATAACGTGAGCAGAGATGTTTTTTTTCTTGTATTTTCTTTCGTTTTTCTGTTCCCTTGGATTGCGTTGCATTGGTCACGGCTTTTGAACACAACATTTGGTTACGGCTTTTGGCTGCACCCTTTGATCACGGCTCTGTTCTCGCTCACTGAGCCAGGTAATGCTCACAAATTAAAAATACCCAAAACATTGAACCCTATTCATAAGCCAGGCCTCCCAGCAACCCGGCTTAGTGGGTCAGTGCCACTTCTGGCCCACGCATAAAAGGTGCGGTCACAAATCGCACTGCACTGTATAACCTGCCAAGAATGCATGCCCTGGCACACAGTCTTTTGGAACACAGGCAGTCTTGAATGTCACCGCTCGTTGTTCTGCTGACATGTCTCACCCTCCAGAGAGGAAGCCTAGATCGACGACTGATCAGCCAACCCAAGGAGAGGCCCAAGATGCGACTGGTTCTGGAAGCAGTGTAGAGCTGGTTACTTCCCCCTTTCAGGCTACGACGTCAGAGACTACCCCTGAAGCTGTGTTCATACGACGCAACACTTCCTCCGGTGATCACTCGTGAGCAGCTGTGTCACCACGACTGCACAGGGTCCTGGCCACGAGTAGGCCCAAGCTGCAGAAGGCGAGGAAACTGTTGAAACAGGCAAAGAAGAAGATCGATCGGAAGACGGCCATGATTAGGAAGCTGAACACGCTGTTGCGTGAACTGAGGACACGACTTCCTAAGCCAGCAGTTGACATGTTTCACAATTCATTCACCAACACAATGCGCAAACTCGTCTTAAAAAGAGTCAGGCACAACAAAACGCATGTACAGAGGATGTGCGCCAGTTTGCCCTCACGCTCCATTTTTACTCGGCAAAGGCATACAACTTTCTGCGAAAGCACGTCAAGCTACCACACCAAGCACTCTGCGGAAATGGGCGGCGGTGGTTGATGCACGGCAAGGATTTAGCCAGCAGTCGTTTGACAAATTTGCACAGGAAGCCACGAAGGGACCTCTTTTCGGCAACCTGATGGTCGATGAGATGGGAATAAAAAAGTGAAAGCCGTTTACAACTCCCTGTAACGCCGAATTGGAGCGCAGCTCTTGAGGAGGAGTAGGGAAGGGTACTGAGGGGAGGGTAGACCCCTCCTCCTCCTCCTCCTCCCCTCATTCTTTAATGTGCTCCGGGGGGGGGGGGGGGTCACGTGACCTCGGGGGGTGGGGTGTCACGGGACTTCGGGGAGGGGGTGTTGAATAATTAGTGCAAAAGAAGAAGAAGATGTAACAAGAAGATATATAGACGACGACTACGACGACGAGAACGGAGGAATCGATGGTGACTCCGGCAGCAACTGGAACGAACATGTAAATATTGTACATAAACCCTTCCTTCTTAACGAACTCGCTACATTTAATCCTCTTAACGAAGAAACGTAACATAAATTTGGTGCCGAAACCCGGGAGTAGCTGAGTCAAGGCAAGGCAAAAAAAGGCTTGGAACATCCATCGTAAAACCCAACGATCACCCGAGTGGACTTACCTCAACGAAAATGGATCAACTGACGCCAGCCGCCATCGAACAACTTAAAAGAAGAAGAACCGTGATTCGATCGGCGACCACCAGGATCATTTCCGAAATCGTCACTCTTCTAGGCATGGAACCAACGCCCATCGGGGAGCTGGAAGAAAGACTTAACATCTTGATACTCAAAGAATCTGCGTTAAAAGAAATGGACGATCAGATTGAGAGAGCCATCATCGATGACACGCTGGAACAGGAGATGGTAAACGCAGAAGGCTACTCCGAAAGAATTAGCTCAACGAAAACAAAAGTCCTGCGGAAACTAAACGAGCATGAACGAATGACTACCATGACGTTGGACACCTCAATGCCAGGCGCAAGTTCAAGACCACCACGGCCTATCAGTCAAGAACACGCAACGGTCAAACTTCCAAAGCTGGAAATTGCAAAATTTACGGGTGACATACAGTCATGGCAAGGTTTCTGGGACCAGTTTGACGCTACTATCAAACAAAACGTCTCTCTGTCCGAAATCGACAAGTTTAAATACCTGAAAAGTTACCTTACAGCTAAAACTGCTACAGCAATTGAAGGGTTACAACTGACAGGTGAAAACTACACCGTTGCACTGGACCTCCTGAAAACAAGATTCGGGAAAAAAGAGCTCATCGTAGAAGAACACATGTCACGGTTACTAGCAGTGAGAACAGTCAGTATCTCTCACAACGTGGAGAAGCTCAGGTTGTTGTATGACGAAGTTGAGACAGGAGTCCGAAGCCTTGAGGCGCTTGGTGTCTCTTCAAACACCTACGGGACACTCCTACTAACAGTCCTGCGAAAGGCTGTGCCATCAGACCTCGAACTAGAATATCATCGAAAAACAACACCGGAAGTGACAAACGAAGGCAACGAACTAAAACAGTTTCTGAACTTCTTGAAAAGCGAAATCGAAAGTCGAGAGCGGACTCAGCATGGAAACCAAAGAGTCCAACCAACTGCCAGTATGGCCAGTTCTTCAACTTGGAGGAACGAACGACCTAGACGATATCCACCTTCGACAGCTATGTTCGCGACAGGAACGAACACCAACGAAAACCAGTGCCTGTTCTGCGGATCAGCTGACCATATAACTGCCAACTGTTCGGTGCGCATGCCCCTGGACAAAAAAAAAAGAAGTCCTGAAAGGGAACAATCGTTGCTTTCGATGCACTAAACCTAACCATTGTGCGAAGAATTGCAAAAGCGCAAGGTGGCTAAAGTGTGATAATTGTTCCAGAAGACATGCAACAACGATGTGCGACCCGAATGACAATGTATTGGAAAAGCAAACTCTGAACAAGCCCTTAATAAGAAGTAACAAAGCAGTCCCTACCGGAAATGTGCTCCAGTCCTCTCTAAAGGCAACTGATAAGGAAAACAGAGGGCCTTGCCAAGTGCTTCTACAAACAGCAAAAGCGTGGGCCGAAGGAGAAAGAGACCGTGCGTTCGTTCGGCTCCTGATTGACGGTGGAAGTCAACGCACTTTCGTTAGAAAGGACATCGCGGAGAAACTTCACCTGAAGGTTCTCGGAGAGGAAGACTTGAACATATTTACCTTTGGAGAAGGCGCAGCAACTGCTCCAAGAACATGTCGAAGAGTTGAACTATGGCTGCGCAATCAGTACAGCAGAAAAGACGTACGCATTGAAGCTTTAGAGGTCCCACAGATTTGTGCCGACATCATTGCCGCACCACCAGAGGTAGCGCTGAGCATACCTGAAGACATGCTCATTGCGGATAGCGCTTTCAGCAACAACGAATGTGAGAAAGGCATCAGCCTTCTAATCGGAGCTGACTATTACTGGGAAGTAGTAAGTGGAAGTGTAAAGCGCTTGGAAAAAGGGCTGATGGCCGTCGACACTATCTTTGGCTGGACTCTACAAGGTCCCGTGCCCTCAACTTCGTCTACTGCTATATACTCATCGATCACAGGAGTATTGAAAGTGACTACAGCTGACATAACTGACATATCTGCACAGCTGCGGTCATTCTGGGAACTGGAACACATTGGGATAACACCAAAAGAGTCGCCGACCAAAGGAAATCTACTGTTCGAAGAATTTGAGAGCAAAGTAATATATAAAGAAGGACGTTATGAAGTTTCTCTGCCATGGAATGATCAAGTTGACGAGCTGAACGACAACAAGGAGAATGCAAAAGGAAGACTTAGGTCGTTAACCGCACGCCTCATGAAAAACAGAGCGTTTATGATGGACTACGACACCACCATTCGGGAATACTTTGTAAATGGCTTCGCAGAAAAGGTCGTAAATACAAAGGAAGCCGGCAATCCCGTATATTACATGCCACATCAAGCAGTTGTGCGACAAGACCGACAAACACCAAAGTTACGGGTTGTCTTTGACGCGTCTTCTAGCACCGCTGGGGAACTTTCTCTGAACGACGTCTTGTCCAGCGGAACAAGCTTAAACTCTGACTTGATCGATTTACTGATCGCGTTTCGTACACACAACATCGCAGTAACAGCTGACATCGAGAAGGCATTTTTGCAAGTCACCTTGGCGGAGCAAGACAGAGACGCATTACGTTTCTTGTGGTATGACAGTACACCCAAACAAGGACATCAACTACCACAAGTAGTAACGTGGAGAATGACCAGAGTTCCCTTTGGAGCAACATCAAGTCCGTTTCTCCTGGCGGCCACGGTGAGACACCATTTAGACCTAATGGAAGAAGAATTTCCTCAAACCACGAAGATTTTAAAGGACCACCTGTATGTTGATGACCTAATAACGGGCGCGCGAAATTTGAAAGAAGCAGAAGTCCTCTGCAGAGAAGCAAGGGAGATAATGAAGAGGGCAGGAATGAAGCTTCGGAAGTGGAAGTCAAATAGTCCAATATTATTAGATGAATTGACGAAAGAAAGTTCCGCCCAAGAGTAACTAATCGAACTGGTTGGTCCAACGAAAGTTTTAGGTGTTGGTTGGGAAACACGGACAGACATGATCAAAGTCGATCTCACTTCTCTCATCAACTTCCTGTGCTCAAGAGAGGACAGCAAACGCTTTGTGTTGCAAGCGTCATCTCGCATTTTCGATCCAATGGGACTACTGGCTCCTGCAATAATCACTGCAAAAATTTTATTTCAGCAGCTATGGGAGCGAGGAGTTGATTGGGATGAGACATTACCTGCTGACCTTTACGAAGAGTGGGACGCATGGTGTAAAGACCTCACTGCACTAAAAAACCTCGCGGTCCCAAGACTCATTGCTCTCGACTTTTCCAAAGACGAAACAGAAAAGGCGTTACATGTCTTCTGTGACGCAAGTACAAGAGCATATGGAGCTGTAGCATACCTGACATCGAAAGAACAAAATGGGAAGAGGGTGGCTCTAATAATGGCAAAATCGAGAGTGGCACCCCTCAAACGGTTGACTCTTCCGCGACTAGAGCTCATGGGGGCATTAATAGGCGCTCGACTGACGCAGTTCCTCACGAGCAAGTTGAAGCTAGAAGAACTTCCAGTATATCTGTGGACGGACTCTACGATTGTCCTGTATTGGATTCGTGGTTCAACAACCCGGTGGAAGCTATTCGTAGCAAATCGAGTCACGGAAATCCAAGCTCTGACGGAACCAAGGAACTGGAGGCATTTCCCTGGTACAGAAAATCCAGCAGACCTCCTAACACGGGGACTTATGCCAAAGTCTCTAGTACAGAGCAAGACATGGTGGAATGGACCAATCTGGTTGCATCGCTCCGAAACATCATGGCCGAGTCAAATTCAGGGCAAACCAGAAAGCAATGAATACCTCGCGGAAGAAAAGAAAGAGACTATTATACAACTCACAGTACCTCAAGATAATCAACTGGTGAGCTTGGAAGACTACAGTTCATTTATCAAGTTGATTCGGGTGACGGCGTGAATAAAACGGTTTATAAACAACGTAAAACAACAAGGCCAACAAAGTGGTCTCCTCACGAGCGAGGAAATTATAGAAGCTGAAAAATTCTGGATAAAAACAACACAGAATGAAACCTTTTCAATGGAAATCAAACTCTTGCGAGACCAACGACAAGTTCAGAAGACTTCAAAAATCAAGATGCTTAACCCAAATATAGACTGTGATGGGACCGTAAGAGTTGGTGGCCGATTGCAATTTAGCGACAACGAAGAAGAAGTGAAACATCCCATTATTTTAGCTGCAGAGCACCGATTCACCTTCCTTCTCATCGCTGAAGAACATCGTCGACTGCTGCACGCCGGAGTTCAAGACACGTTGACGCAAATACGTGAAACCTATTGGGTTCTAAGGGGAAGGCAAGCCGTAAGAAAGGTCATACGTCGCTGTATAACTTGCCAAATGCAAACTTGTGCACCAGCCTCCGAGCCTGTAGCTCCACTACCGGCAGACCGAGTATTAAGGTGCGAACTGTTTGAAAAAACAGGGATGGATTTTGCTGGGCCGCTTATCTGTCGACGTGACTGCGGAAGCTACAAGGTTTACATCGTCCTGTTTACCTGTGCCGTGAAACGTGCTGTGCACCTCGAACTGGTGAGCGACCTAACGACAACAGCCTTTTTATTCGCATTCACACGATTCGTGGCACGCAGAGGTATCCCGAAAACGATTTATTCCGACAATGCCTCAACGTTCAAAAGAGCAGCCAAAGATATCCAGAGATTGTTTGAATCGATAGAAGGGGAGGAAGTGCAAACGTACTTTGCAAACCATAGAATTAGATGGAAAACGATCGTAGCGAGAGCTGCCTGGTGGGGTGGGTTCTGGGAGAGACTAGTAAGGTCAGTCAAGGTTTCGCTGCGTAAGGTTCTGGGCCGCAGTAGTCTGAATTTCGAAGAACTGACAACTGTCCTCACGGAGGTAGAAGCCGTAGTCAACTCCCGTCCGGTGACTTTCATTTCCACCGATGCAAAAGAACGAGAGGCTCTCACTCCAGCACACTTTCTGGTGGGACACAAATTGACCAGCCTTCCCTCCCATCAAATGCCAGAAGAAGATCAAGCAAGCCCCGAAAACTTGGCGCGAGGTTGGAAATATCAAAACACAGTTATGAATCAATTTTGGAGAAGATGGAGATCAGAATATTTGCTAGAACTGAGGTCAGCCCACATCGCTAAACCCAGCAATTCAAGCTGTATACAAACCGGTGACCTGTTCCTTCTCAAGGACAATAGACTACCGCGACACATGTGGAAACTCTGCAGGGTCAACGAGACATTCCCAGGAAGGGACGGCAAGGTGCGGTCTTGCAGAATAATTACACCCAGTGGTCGTGAACTTTGCCAGCCGATACAGTTATTATATCCCCTGGAACTGTAAGAATGAGCTTGTGCTCATTTTCGGGGGAGTTTGTTGAACAATTAGTGCAAAAGAAGAAGAAGATGTAACAAGAAGATATATAGACGATGACGACGACGACGACGAGAACGGAGGAATCGATGGTGACTCCGGCAGCAACTGGAACGAACATGTAAATATTGTACATAAACCCTTCTTTCTTAACGAACTCGCTACATTTAATCCTCTTAACGAAGAAACGTAACAGGGGGGTCACGTGACCTCGGGGAGGCGTGACCTGGGGGTCACGTGACCTTGGGTGTCACATGGAGGTCACCTCAAGGTCACGTGACCCCCAAGGTGACCCCCACGTGACCTCAGGGGTCACGTGATTTTGGGGGTCACGTGACCTGGAGGGGTCACGTGACCTCGGGGGGTCACGTGACCTCAGAGGGGTCACGTGACCTGGGGGTCACGTGGGTGTCACCTTAGGGTCACGTGACCTTGAGGACCTTGGGAGGGGTCACGTGACCTCGGGGGTCACGTGACCTTGGGGAGGAGACCACGTGACCTCGGGGGTTACGTGACCTCAGAGGGGTCACGTGACTTGGGGGTCACGTGACCTTCAAAGGGTCACGTGGGGTCATCTTGGGGTCATGTGACCTAGAGATGACCTTGGGAGGGGTCACGCGACCTCGAGGGGTCACGTGACCTTAGGGGTCACGTGATCCCAAGATGACCCCACGCGACCCCCAAGGTCACGTGACCTTGGGGGTCACGTGGGGTCACGTGACCTTGAGATGACCTTGGGAGGGGTCACGTGATCTGGAGGGGTCACGAGACCTTGGGGGTCACGTGACCCCTCCATGACCCCAAGGTCACGTGACCTTGGAGGTCACGTGACCTTGGGATGACCTTGGTTACGCCGACACCGACGCCGACGCCGCTCAACCCGGGAACGGGCCCCTAAGAGCTGCGCTCTAAAACAAGAAAGTGAAAGCCGTTTACAACTCCCTGTAACGCCGAATTGGAGCGCAGCTCTTGAGGAGGAGGAGGGAAGGGTAGTGAGGGGAGAATAGACCCCTCCTCCTCCTCCTCCCCTCTTTCTTTAATATGCTCCGGGGGTCACCTGACCTCAGGGGGAGGGGGTCACGTGACCGGGGGGAGGGGGGTCACGTGACCTCAGGGAGGGGCCACGTGACCTTGAGGGGTCACGTGGGGGCCACATGGGGTCACTTGACTTTGAGGTGCCCTTGGAAGGGGTCACGTGACCTTGGGAGGGGTCACGTGACCTGGGGGACACGGGACATTGGGGTGACCTGGGGGTCACGTGAACTTGGGAGGGGTCACGTGACCTCGGGGGTCACGTGACCCAGGGGTGACCTGGCGGTCACGTGACCTTGGGGTGACCTTGGAAGGGTCACGTGATCTCGGGGGGGTCACCTGACTTCGGGGGGTCACGTAACCTCGGGGGGGGGGTCACGTGACCTCAGGGGGGTCACGTGACCCCCCCCCCCGGTTACGCCGACGCCGACGCCGCTCAGGCTGGAAACGGGCCCCTAAGAGCTGCGCTCTAAAAGAGAAACAGACTGGGACGGTAAAGATGCCGTCGGGTACTGTGACCTGGGTCATGGCATCATCCGCAACGACTGCGTTACCTTTGCAAAGCACGCACTTGTATTTCTGGCGGTGGCAGTCAACCGAAACTGGAAGATCCCCTTGGGCTACGCCCTCATCGATGGTCTGGACGGCAACGCTCGCGCCAACCTGGTACGGGAGTACATCATTAAACTGAAGGATGCTGGAGCAAAGTGTATAAGTGTGACCTGTGACGGGACGGACAGCAACATCACCATGATCACAGCGCTCGGACTGCGGATTGGTCAGCGGATGAAGAGCTGGTTCAGGCATTCATCGGGCCCCACCAGCAGGGTCCACGCTGTCTAGGACACCTGCCATATGCTAAAGCTCACGCGAAACCTGCTGGCCGCGAAAGGGTGCATCAGAGATGGGGCAGGTAGGGTCGTGGCCTGGCGGTACCTTGCGGCCTTGGACAACCTGCAGCATCAAGAAGGCCTTCATGCAGCCAACAAGCTCTGAAAGCAGCACATTAACTTCGAGAGACAAAAATGAAGGTGTCACTGGCAGCCCAAACCTTGAGGCGCTCCGTCAGCTGCGCCTTACTGTTTTTGCAAGGAAAAGGGGATCCAAGGCTTCGACGGTGCTGAGGCGACTGCCAAGTTTGCCGCAGAAGTCGATGATATATTCGACCTGACGAACTCATGTCATTCACTTGGTCGTGGAAGCAAATGTCCCATTCGTGCCAGCAACCAAGTCACCATTCTGGCAAGGATTGAGCAAGGTTCTCGGTATCTTCGAGCCCTGAAAGACGTAACGGGCAAGCCGTTGAGTCAAGGGGCAAGGAAGACTCCAATCCTCGGTTTCCTACTTGTCCTTGATTCCATCAGAGGTCTGGCAGAAGACCTGGTCTGGAGCACCAGTCCGCCACTATGGTGCCTGCTGAAGCGAAAGCTCAGTCAGGACCACCTTGAGCTGTTTTTTCCACTGTACGCAACAGGACGGCTAACAACAACAACCCCACAGCTCTAGTTTCGGTCAGCATACAGAAAGCGCTTGCTTCCCAACGTCCTGCCTTCAACTTGCGGGAACTGCCAGGTCGACGGCACCGAGACGCTTCTCGTATGCTCATCGGCGCAGCACCAGCAAGATCAGAGAAGGGCTGATGATGCAAGAGGCGAAGAGGCCAGCAGTACTGTCCCCTACAAGCCGCTTTCAGAATTCGCCGAATGTGTTGTAGAGTACATTGCTGGAAACGTGGCAGTCAACTTTGCAAAATGACCAAGTGCCCAGAGTGCTCTAAGATCACACTTCTTACAAGAGCCAAGGCCGACCTTGTACTGATCAAGAATGCTGGTGGGGTCCACAGCCCTTCATAGGACATCTTTGGCTTGTGCAAGATAGCGGAGAAGGTGCTTCGTAGGCACTTTGACAAAGCGGCTAAAGGAGGTCGAAAATGCCTACAAAGACTGCAGACAGAGGCAATGGCCATCATCTTCATGACCCCGTTGTTTAAGAGGTTTGACCACTTCTTGGCACAGACAATCGACAGCCAGTCCCACTGCGCAGTTATGGTCAAGACAATGCTGGAATACTTCTTCAAGCTGCGAATCCACCAAATGTGCCGTCAGCAGAGTGCCGCAGAAATAGGTCGCACCGTCCAACAGTTTTTTGACGAAGTTTGTAATCTTTCGTGGACATTGATAAGGTCAAGGCTCCACTGCAGCGCCAAGGCATTTTCACTGAAGTGTCAGCTCTGTCGTGAAAACTGCACCCAAAACGGGTCTGCAGGCTCCATGTAACATAATCACTAGAAGCGATGACTTAATGAGCAAAGAGTGCCAAGAATGGAGAGAGAGATGGACCAGCAACATGGCAAGGCTGGTTTCTAGAGCTCATATGGCCCTCGATTGGGTGGCGAATGGGCCTCATGTGTGGACTCGCTGCCCTGCCACCTTCGGGACCTACGTGAGCAAAGGCGACACGACCTGCGAATGGGTGCTCAAGAGCATCCCGAAGCTTGCTTGCAGAGAGAGTGCGATGTCGTCTGCAAGGAAGTGACTAGCTGGAAAACTACCTGCGCAACAAGGATGGAATTCTGCTTTCTGGCACTCCTCGACGGCCCCCAAGGACCAACAAGGCTGCTAGTGCAACCACATCTCTAGGAATCCGGGTGCGATACCTGTCTCATAGGAGTGCACATGTGCGTTAACAAAGCTTGGAGCTCTGCTCAGCCTTGTCTTGCGTGTACCAAGGGAGCTGCGAGCTTTGCGGCCCTCCAGTGTGCTGCCGGACGGCCAACGTCAACCCCTTCTTGTATGGACGGAGCGACGCCGGAGCTGCAGTGGCTCGGCAACTCGCTGGACCTGCGGGAGTTATGTGAGCAAAGGCGACACGACCTGCGAATGGGTGCACAAGGTCGGAGGGGTCCCGCAAAGCTTGCTTCATGAAAGAAGTCAACGTAGTCTTCAGGTGCATGCCTAGCTGGAGAACTACCTGCTCAACGGGAATGCGCAACGGGAACTAGCTCGTCGGAAGTCAGGAGAGCGCACCAACACACATCGTTTCAGCTTCGACTCACAAGGAAGACTCCTTTATTTTCTCAAACCTAAATAAGAGAGAAACCGTCGAAGATGCGAGCCGGCGAGCGCCCCAAGCTGCTCAAGGCCGCCCGGGAAAGTACTCAGGACGAGGGTGACAATTCTTGAGAACAAAGGAGCCCGGCGCGGGGTCTCCTGCGACCACCAAGACGGGAGGAAACAAGGCACCACTTCGGGGGACGGGGCAGCACACAAACTAATAGAAAACATGCTCGCGGACGGGGTAAAAGTTAACAAAAACACAACTCTGGTGTCACATCAAACTGCGTGGTGTGCACAGTAAGCTGCCTGGTGGGCACATGAGCCCTTGTGGTGTGACACCAGACTCTTTTGGTGTACCCTACAAGCTGTTGTGCGGGTACACCAGCATTTCTGGTGGGCACACCAGGCTGTTTTGCTCGATACACCAGCATTGCTGGTAAGCACACCAGGTTGGTGTGCTCGATACACCAGCAATGCTTGGGGGCACACCAGATAGTCTGGTGTCACACCACTATCCTCTGATGTCACACCAGGATTGCCAGGCGTATTTTTCATTGGGGTTCCACCTTTATCTGCTGTGCTCGTAGTAGGCGTAAAAATGGAAGCGGGCATACTTGGCGGAAATCTGTAGAAAATCCATTGCCCCTCCGTGCCCAGCGCATGGATCAGCATAGCCTTTTTTCATTCGGATCTGAACTTCCCGGCGTCCACGACCCTCAGGTAATTCTCGAACATCCGGTGCCAATGCTTCCAAGGTACGAGAGGCTTGCCTGGTTTCTGTTGAAGCGAAGGTAACGGCGAAATGCTGCAGGGGTTTATCGTAGTCCAGATCGTAGGATGACGGAACCAGCAACGGCGATGCTCGAGATCGCAACATCCTCGTCGCCAAAATTATGTTGTAGAGGAAACTAAAGAAATGCATTCGGACACGGCAACGTTCCAACTCAAACTGCCTTTAATCAAATGCTCTTCATCTTTAATTAACATGTCCACATTGTGATGATGATTATGTAAAGTAGCGGCACAATACGAAGACATATCCAAAACTCAGCAATCATAAGGAGGTGTGTAACGGGCGATTGGTGAAAATTTCCGATGCTCCACCTTTAGCTGTTATTCCGCCCTTAATTATGTCATTTTTCGGGCTGGCTGTCACCTGAAATGCTTTTAATTTTTTTTTTTTTTGCCCTGTTGTATACCTGATGTCCACACAAAACAATTTGGAGAGTTTTTATTTTCAATGTAAAATTAAAGTACACATCGCCGAACGTTCAATGGTAGCGCTAGAGGTCCGAACCAGATACCAAAGTTTCAACCCAAACCGGTATGTTATTAAGAAGTTATAGATGATATTCTGAAAATATAAATGTGAAAATGACGGCCGACAGTGCTCCAGAAACTGGAAACGGGGGAAAACGGGCCCCATATTTTCCCTTCTCAATTTTCAAAAAGGGCTTATAACTTTGAAATAAGATATCCGTTCGGGCTAAAGATCTGGCCTCTGGTTCATACCACTGGGGCTACCTTTGGACGGAGAATGAGCGTTCGGCAATGCGTGGTTTAATGTTGCGGGGTAAAAAACCCTGTAATATTTTGGGAATACATTAGTAGTTGCAGTCCCCTAACAGTAGAGCTGTTGTTCGCTATGCTAGTACCAATGTTGTATTTGTTCGTTACACGATAATGGTGGCGGGCAATCAGACGTACATCTGGGAAAGTAGTACCCGGGATACTTAATTTTAACCCAAAAAAACTTTTTATCGGCCGAATTCAATGTAGAAAGCAACGTGTTCATTCCTTAATTCTAGCGACACTTTCCTGCAAAGGGAAGATGCCAAAAAGACAAAGAAAGACCCGACTTACCACAATTCCCACACTGCAACACTCTAAAGGGTTCAGGCTCCTTAATTTCTTCACCACCTCAAGT
The DNA here is from genome assembly GCF_016920785.2 of Ixodes scapularis. Classification (NCBI taxonomy): domain Eukaryota; kingdom Metazoa; phylum Arthropoda; class Arachnida; order Ixodida; family Ixodidae; genus Ixodes; species Ixodes scapularis. Next base: position 73,702,950 of record NW_024609837.1, read on the forward strand.
AGACAAGCCGGGCTCACGAAACACACTGACCTGGCCTTAGCGAGTCTGAACCATCAAGACCACCCTCAGGATCATTACTAGTGGGCAAAGTCATAAAGGGATTCTTAACGGAAGCATAGGGTATTGCACTCCATCTTCAGATACGTCAAGCTGACAGGACTTGACGTCCACTCATGGGCGCAGACTACGGGGGGACATCGGGACTCGTGCCCCCCCTGGCAAAATCCGGGGAGGGGGGGGTTCGTCCCCCTTCCCCGGGACGCTTACCGAGACGCTCTTTGCATGCCATTTAACAAGCTTCTAGAAGCGGCGTGTAAACAAGATAACGCCCACGTTGCCTTTATTGACAAAATGCATGCGAAATGGAATCCCACCCTACCAAAAAATCCGGCATAACTTTTCACTATTCAGATTATCGAACCGGAAATTTGTTTCTGGAAACCTGAAATCCATATTACAGACAAAAGAATAACTTCTGAAAAACTAAATTCCAGATAGAATCCAGATAGATTTCCGGTTCTATAATCCGGATAGCGAAAAGTTATGCCGGGCTTTTCAATAGGGCAGCGTGCTTTCGTTAGCTTCAATCTCCAGCCCTGGCGAAAAGGTAACGCGCCGCACCCCCCCCCCCCCCCCCCCCCCCCCGAGAAAATGGAAAGTCTACGCCGCTGCGTCCACCTCTAGAAGAAGACGCTGCTGCAAGCCACGACGAGCCGCGACCACTTGCTCAAAGAATGAATAGACGTCTAAAATTGTAACTATTTCCCATGAAGACGAGAGGCAGGTTAATGATGTACGAGGGTGCTAAAACAATATTCCGCGCTCCGGCTATCTTAAGAATTCTGTTGGCCGCTCTGTTTTATCAGCGCTCGTTGTATACGAGGTCGTTGTGTCTCCAGTCATTACAGTGCAAATTTGAACGTGTTAAAGGGACACTGGCTTCCCCCCCCCCCCCCCACCTATTTTTTAAAATGTTTTGTTAGGCGATTTAGTATGGTGTCAGAAGACTGCCCGATAAACATATTGCAACAGAGTAACGTATATGTTTTATAACTAAAACCAAAAACAAACAAAAAAGTCACCACTTGAAACTGAAACCGAAACCGAAACATGTGCAAGGAGCAATGAGGCAGACGGCCTTAGAGCGATAACATGGCAGCTGAAAGTGACCCCCAATTGGCCGCCGCCATGTTGCACATTTTTGAACACTAGGCACGTGACCTTGTAGTTTTACGTCTACTTTTTAACGATGTACCGAGCATAAATATTTTCTTATTGATGTTTAATAACAGTACCGACGAGATAAGTTATGTTTCGTTTGTTTCAAGTCCAAAATGTACTTTTACTGCCAAAACTCGGGCAGCTTCGCAATGCCTCCGCTAGATGCCGTCAGCCGCCGTGCTGTATTTTGGGGCTTTATTGGAGCTAGACACTGATATCTTGGGCTAACAGCATTGAAAAAATAGTTTATCATATTTTTTTATAGAAATCGCAATACAAATCTCGGCTCAGTTTTGCGTAAAAGCCGAAGGATTTGGTACGGTCACGTGTCTAGTGGTCAAAATTGTACAACTTAGCGGCAGCCAAGTGGGGTCACGTTTGCCTCGTGAACGGGACACCAGGTTATCGCTCTAAGCACCTCTACCGCATTGGCACGGAGGCTCGGATGGGAGAGTTGCCGGAAGTCACATGGCTTTCGCTCCCTAGCCAGTCCTTTTTTTTTGCTCCTCCGCCTCTCGGGCGTGTGAAGCCGATGACAACGTGAACGTTGCTTGAACCGTTTGTCGTGAGATTGTATCACAGTTATATAGCTTTCCCTCGTTGTTCTGAGATTGAGAATTGACTGGCCAGTACCACGAACCATAGTTCCGAAGTAGCGGTCCCAATCGCTACTTCAGAACTCTTAATAACAACGCTCATTTGGCTAATCAACACTCAATCGGTAAGACTCAATCGGCCAATCAAGCAATGAGGACATCAAAGATAAAATAAAATACTCAATCAATCAATGAATAGATTAATTGATAAATTAATATATCAATCAAGTTATTATTCAATAAGTAAACCAATCGATAAATTGTGATGCGCATTTTTTTGTGAGTCCTCTATTTTTGTCGCCCATCGTGTGATTGTGTCGCAGCTGTCAAAAGAAAAGACTTGACTCCGTGATAAGTTATGGTGACATAAGAAGCACTGCCACACGAAAAGTGAAAACAAAACAAGAGCAGTGCATGTCTTTTCTAATTACGTAATAACTAAATGTAATAAAAAAGGACATTAGTTAGCTCGGTAATTCTTCACTATGTTGTGCTTCAAACTAAGTGCAGGAAAAGCAGACACTAAAAACACAAATTTGTTGTCCTGAAGCAACAATTTTATTTAATGATTGTGAACGCATAGAAGTCCGCTTTACTATACTTTGTTTCATCTTGTGTTGGTAGTTTCACCTTACATTTAGAGCTGGGTGATTCCACGTCAGTTCATGCAATGATGGTCCGGGTCATAATTTTGATATTTTTGTTAAAAATATATATCAAAGCTATGTTCTTGGGATGAACATTAAGCTATATATGAACGCCGTAACAAATTCTTTCGCTGAGATATAAAATAGAGAAGCTCGTGGCGTGGAAATCGAGAAGATTTCTCTATGCTACTTTGCGCAGTCGTCATTTTCTCATCAAAACGTTCACGTCACCATAACTTTTTTAATGCATTTTACAAAAGATATACAACACATACACAAAAAAGTAAAAATATCAAGAAATTATTTCTATGCAAACAAAACTATCAAACATGGCATAAAAACGCGTTTCAGAGACATATTCACAATGTTTTTTTGCAAATAAACTATCCTCTACAATACTTTACAAAACGTATCAAAATGCGCACCTTTGAATTATCTTTACGAATGTATAAAGATAATATGGGGGCCCACCCTTAATTGTCTTCTTGTTATTAACGCGGAAATGCGGTTGATTTCACAAAATGTGTCAAGATTGGGTGTCGATATTTAAAAAAACTCTTTCTTTTATTTTTTTTAAACTACCCTTGGCAGTTTGCGGTGACATTAACTAACCTGCAATGGCAAAATATTGAGTAACATATGGCATCCGAACGGGAAAAGCTGCGACAAACCGTCACTCGGAGCGAGCCGACGTCTCGTTATAGCGGCTTTGCCGCATAACGTCCCCTTCATGGAAGCGTCAAAAGCTGGCAAGCGGGACTGTGTCGTAGAGAGCGGAAAGTCGTGCTGTTCCGAGCATTGCTGTATCGTTGTGTGACTATACCCCCCCCCCCCCCCCCCCCCGCCCCTTCCCCCGCCCTGATCTCTTCTTCCCGCCCCTTAACACGAGCAAGAAACGCCTGCGAACGTCACTGCTTGCAGTAGTTAGTAATCGTAAGCACATCACATTGCCTTGAAAACCAAAGCTGTGAAGAGTCAGTTACGGCAAAATAAGGCGAGAGTAGTTGTAAGGGAAAATATGCATGTCAGTTGGTCAGGAAACATTTCAATCTGAACCCAGAGACGAGGAAAAACAAAAATAACGGACAGTGCGAAACGAACTTTCAAACGCAGCTGAACTTATTCACAAGAAGAACGAAAATAAATGCATGTCCACGCGGAAAGAAATAAAATACGGAAAATCAAGACATGCGACCGCAAAGACTTGACCGAACCTAACCAGACAAACTAAATCACTCCAAGGTTAAGGACAGCAACGGGGACGGGCACCTCTCCCAAGGACCTTAACAGATGGGTTACACCACGCTATGCGAACCGACCGAGACCGAACCCCTAACCTTTTTAATTTTTTTTTTTAATTTTTACTGCCGTAACCCCCTTCCCCAACACACACGCACGCACACACACACAAACTACTCTAACACCGAAAACCCCAAAAACATTACAATATAAAAACTTCTAGAAGTTAAAAACAAAAGAAAAAAAGACGGCTGACTATCGCTATGCTTACAGGAGGCTCGGTGTCTTTGTTGCTGAATAAGTGGTACTACAAACAAACAACACCAGCTTAACCATGCGCGACGGACCGATTATATCTACAATGGAAGACAGAAGTTGATAACCACAAGGACATTTTCTTTCCGAACTCTGACCGGATATTCGGTGCCGGGTGAGAGGAATTCAAAACCCCTCAAATAGGCGTTTGCGAGGACGTTTGAAGTTCTGTCATTTACGAAGCGAGTAAGAGTCTAGTGTCAAATTGAACAGCCATGGCCCAACGATTTTAGCACCGTGCGATTGTTCTGTGTGGACTATCTACGGAGACACAAAAGGAAAGTGTGTATCTATAAGCACCTCATATCGGTAGGGAGACTCAACAAAGTGCGGTTGCAAAAGCTACTGGCTCCACGGACAGTGAACGAATCTGTCCTTTTATGCCAACATTGCTACAAATACCTTCAGAATGTGATTGCTTCTCCTCACAACGTGAGTACATCAGGCTCTTCTGTCCGGGACTCTGATGAAGTTCTGGCTGAAGTGAGTCAAGAATTGTGTGCTGCTAGTCCGTCGGTAACTCCATTGAAACCACGTAAAGCCATTAAAAAAAAAGGCGCGAACCATATTTGAAGAAAAAACAACCTCAAGTGAGCTCTTCGATTAGAAGAAAGCTGTCAGGCGTTTATGGCATGAAAACCGGCGAAGGCAGTTGTGAGCACTGCGCGGAGTGGTTTGACGCGTTCCGCGAAGCGCTGAAGGCATGCAGTTCCCACCAGGAACGCAAGTGATTGTACACGCTTCTGCCACCAAACACCTCGAAAAAAGAAGTATTGCGTCTGGTGCCAGAAGCGACTGCCTACATGATTGATCAAACAAGAAAACTGAAGCGTAAAGGCGGTGTATGGGTAACCCCTGATCCCTACATGGGGAAAAAGGCGAATGCCGAAGACGTGAAAGTTGCACTTGAGTACTACACACGCGACGACCTCGCATGCTCCATTCAAAGACCCAACAAAAAGGACGTCTTCAAAGCCATGATCAACGACAAGACCAAAGTCGTAAAAAGGTTTATGACCCGCTCTATTAAGGAAGCTTACCAGCTGTTTAGGAAGGACCATCCCCATCGAGAACTAGGCATTTCTAAGTTCTATTCCCTACGACCAAAATGGGTAAAAACGAGTCCCGAGCATGAGGTGTGCGCTTGCATATATTGCGTCAATTTTCAGTTGCTTTTAACGGCAATAACAAATGCCTCACAGGAGACTTTTATTGAAGACGACTTCAAGCGCATCTACCTCTGCAGCGCTCCACAAAACGATTGCTTCCTGCGCCGTTGTGAAAAGTGCCCAAAAATGCAGAGCATCTCGCTGCAGTCGCTCCATTTCGACGAAGACGAAGAGATTTGTTACGCGTTATGGGACGCCGGCGAACTCGTCAAAAAGGTTATGGACACTTCCGCTTTCCTAAAGAAACTGGAGTCATTGAGGTAAAAGTATATGAGGCATTCTTACATACGTGACCTTCAACGAAGCCTGATACGTGACACAAGAACCGCCTTACCACCCAAGGCAGTGATGTTCCACTTTGATTTTGCGGAAAATTGGACAGTCATCTTCCCAACCGAAGTGCAGAGTTTTCATTGGAAAAAAACTCGTGTCTCTCTTCACGTGTGTGGTTACGTCCACGCAAGGCACGGAAAGCTTTGCCGTTGTCAGCGATGATACGACACATGACACAGCTCACGCTCTTCTAGCCACAAAAGCCGTAGAAGAGTATGTTGATGAACATTACCCGCTCTTTTCTGAAATAATTTTTGTATCAGACGGAGCGGCGGCGCATTTCAAGAATCGCTTCCAATTGCACGAATTATCTCGGAAGCCGTCCTCTTTGGCAAGATGGATCTTTTCAGCCAATGGACACGGAAAAAGCGCTTGTGATGGAGTAGGTGGTGTTCTTAAACACCACGCAACGCTCACCAACTTGAGATCTTCGCTCAACTCAACCATTGTCACCGCTAAAGACTTTGTGGAAGTGCTGCGTGAAAAAGTAACAAATGTCTGCATGTTCCACCTGTCTGCGGAACGGGTTCGAGAGTTTCGTGCGGTGAAGCAAGTAGAGTGGGCCACCGTAAAACCTGTGAGAGGAATCCAGGCATCTCATCTGTGGAAGTCATCATATGCCGAGAGGCCGGATGTATACATGGCCACTTGCGCAACTGAGAGTTTTAAGCTTAGGTATGCATAGTTAGCGAATTTGCAGAGTGGGGCCGTTTTGTTTTTGCGAATTGTAAGCTAAGTAATGGTATTCCAGCCTAAAGTACATTTTCGTGTCAGTTATACTAACCCCTTCTGAAAAAAAAAAAAATTGAAAAATATAAAATACATGCCATAACTAACGCTCAAAATATTTGGTGCTGTGTGGCAAAGCCGCTATGACGAAGACGTCGGCTCGCTCCGAGTGAAGGTGCGTCGCAGCTTTTCCCGTTCGGAGGTCGTATGTTACTCAATGTTTTGCCATTACAAGTTAGTTCAAGTCACTGCAAAGTGCTAAGGAAAGTTTAAAAAAAATAAAAGATGGAGTTTTTGAAATATTGACGCCCAATCTTGCCACATTTCGAGAAATCAGCTGCATTTCCGCGTTAATAACAAGAAGACAATTAAGGGTAGGCATATTATCTCAATACATTCGTAAGGAATATTTATAGGCTCACATTTTGATATGTTTTGTGAAGTATTAATACAAATGGTTTATTTGCAAAAAAAAATTGTGTATATGTCTCTGAAACGCTTTTTTATGCCATGTTTGATAGTTTTGTTTGCATAGAAATAATTTATTGATATTTTTACTTTTTTGTGTGTGTGTTGTATATGTTTTGTAAAATGCATTAAAAAAGTTATGGTGACGTGAAAGTTTTGATGAGAAAATGACGACTGCGCCACGAGCTTCTCTATTTTATATCTCAGCGAAACAATTTGTTACGGCGTTCATATATAGCTTAATGTTCATCCCAAGAACATAGCTTTCATATATATTTTTAACAAAAATATCAAAATTATGACCCGGACCATCATTGCATGAACTGACGTGGAATCACCCAGCTATCAACCTAGACGACACACAGATGCATGTACACAGACTAAGGAGTACGGTCACAGCACTACACTGTTCTACATTCAATGCCTTTTCGTCCTAAGGTTTCAACAGAATACTCCCCCCCCTCTCCCCAAAAAAACTTCGCTTTAAAAACACATACAAAAAAAACTACCATCATATTGGAAAGCAAAGCCCAAATAGTGATTACGTCGGCTGTGACGCGCCGATCTTATTGCGTTGGCGGTGGCGGTGCCGCCGAACACTTCGCGGCGCCGCGCCGGCGTTCCGGCAGACGCCACTACACCGGCGCGCAACGTAGGGTGGCTGCGCATTTCTGCGCGCGGGGAATACGCGTTGGACATACGCCGGCTGCAGTTGGAGTCCGCTCCTGTCTGCTCCATGGCAGGAGTATGTCTCGCTTTGGGGGTCTCAGTCTGCGTTGCTTTGACACGTTGTGCAAGAATGGAGTAAATTGAATGTGGATGGCGCTGCTGTTTTTTGATCGAGGTGGTCTTTTGTCCTCTCACCTTGGATTTGGAGCTGCCTGGAATTATAAGCGTCATCTTTTGCGCGGATTAGTGCGCGTGCCGTGCGCGGGTATTGCAACTCGGAATACGACCCGCGGGCCGGGCCAACGGGTCGGCCCGGCCCGCGTTGTCTCGGAGCACCGCAGTTTGGGTGATACTTAGCGCTTGTTTCGCCGTCGGAGTTGGTAAGTGCCTCCTTATGCGCTATTATTAAAACGTTATAGTAACTACAGCTTAAAAAACACTGGAATAAAAAAGAGAGTTATTTTATAACTGCCTAAATGGGATACATTAACACAAAACAGTTCCTCTGAAAAGAAGAAAAAGATTTCAGTTTATACTATAGGTCGCGAGACTTATTTTCAGTTTCGCAACGTGCCTCGATTTGGTACCTCTATTTAGGTCTCACGACATAAATATTGCGCTAATCATATATTGTTGTGTTTTTTATAAGAAAAGAGAAAGTTAAGGGGGGGGGGGGGGGGCGTTGTTTTGTGACACATGTCTGAAATTCAAAAACTTGCAAAAAAAAACTTTCAGCCTATTACTCTTGTGAGGAAGAAAAAGCAGTGGAGCTGTAGCTTCTGTTCTCGAAGGTGGCAGTCCGGAAGAGCGATGTGCTCTTCTTTCACAAGGCTATCCGAAGCGCTCGACGCAGTGGAACTGAAGCCGATAGCGGCCTCGCGGCGGTTGTAGAACCATTCGCGCTGCTCTGCACATCCTCTTTGGTTCCGCTCTCGTTCTTCTTCCTCCAAAAAAGGTTGCCGCCATCTATGAGCGACGGCGGCAACCAGCTGTCTGGTTGCCGCCGGTACTCATAGATGGCGGTAGCAGTCCAGAGTTCGGTGTCATCATTTCTTTGCTGGTGGACACGAACCTGGGAAACTTAGTCCTTAATAATTCCGCTGTAAAAAAAAAATATTACATTCGTGTTGAGTATCTCTAGGAGCGATGACACAAGATGCTTTAATTATTTTGGGTCAACGCAACGAAAAACCGGAACCGCTCGACACCCCCCAAAATTTTTTCAGGGCCGTCAATATTGCGTTAAAAAGTTTTTTTTACGAGCAAACTTCATTTTATAACATGCGATTCGTATTCAAACACTCATAAAAAGTATGCCCTTTTTGTGTTTAGTTTAGTGCTCTTTAAAAGACGCAGGCCGTCACTTAATAAGCTCGCGTTTCCCGCTCTCAGCTCTGTTTCTCGATGTTCTTCTCTGCTCATATTGCAATCTCAATGACTGGAGCACAAAAAATAAAATGCTCAGAACACACCGTTTTTGACATTTTTTTAAGCTCTCAGCAGTTACTGACATAATCTGTAAACTATAAATTGGCTTTTTGGTTTTAGGTTGGTAGAGGATGAAAAGTCTACGCTTGAATATGAGGCAGCGTTTCGACAGATCGGAAGTGTTTGTACGGTGTCGCTTCGCCTCATAACACATGGCGCTGACATTGATCTAATTGTCTGCCGGTTTGTTTGGGAGAGCATTAAGGGCCAATGTCGAATTATTTATAAATATGTTTTTCTTTTATTGTCGTACCTTTTTTATGTTATGATCGTGCAAAATTAATGTGAGCTTCGAGGCCATTAATACGTATTTTTTAAGTTAAAATTACTTTTGGAACGCAGAAATTGACCGTATTAAGAGTGCAGCCCCCTGAAATTGAATTTAGTTTCAAGAGATTTAGGCATACAACCATATGGGGGTTTCTTTAAGAGAAAAGTTTGAACTGTTTCACTTGAGTGATTTACGCCCTCCTTTAGTAAAAGGGGGGTAGTGAGAGGTAGTGTGCATTATTAAGTGTCATTTCTTGTTGGAATAATGTATTGATTGTTAAGTAGAATTTAATACTAACACCACAGTGACTCGTTGGTGTTTTTCAGATGGGGAAGCAGTTTTTGTGTTCCTTTATACTTGTGAATATTTCATTTTGAAAATAAAAAAAAAACGTTCACACATATCTGCTTTCGAATTGTTTATAGGAACTGTTAAATTTATTGTAAAGACAATACTGCGCAGCTCATATAGTACAAAACATCGATTGATCAATGATATGTACAAAACGTTCTATATTTTTGTTTGCCATTAACTAAAACAAACATTTATTTCGCACCATCCTGAAAGAACGAGAAATTTAATTTGCGGTGCTGTGGCAAATTCGTATACGCGGACAAAATTGAAACGCCCACTACGCGACCAAAGCGCCAACACTATTCACCAACATAATGTCGGCACCCCGAACAATTTGGTCACTGCAGCGCTGATTGGTGAGCATGTATTTGTGCGGCCTGTTAGTCACGTTACAACCTAATAATGAGGGGTGCTAGCAAAGTGCGTTTGGCAGGTGTGCAAGCAGTGCTTTTCATGTGTATTTTTTCTGGAACTTACTGCAAGACAGAGGTTGTCCCAAGCAGGAATGAGTAGTGATAAACACAAATATATTTACAACTAAGCACTTGTTGAAACCGGAAACCAAATTGAATAAATGTAATTGTACATTGGGAGGGAGTGCCAGCAATTCTACAGGCATGCCCATAAATTTTTGAACTCATAGAAATGTCATGCAAACTAAAAGAAGCAGGGCTTGCACTTCGAAACCATAACTAAGCTTAATACTCAGAGCACTAATGTAATATATTAAGAGAAGTAATTGTCTATAGTATCACAAAAATGTTTAGACTAAGAACTGCTAGAAGGTAAGGAGTTCCATTCCGAAATAGCGTGGAGAAATAACAAAAATTGAAACGATTAGTGCGTTCAAATATTGGTTTGAGGAGTCGTCGTTACCGTGTTTTAAAGATCGTGATATTAGAGGAAAAATGTGTATTAATTGGAGCATTGTTTTAGTGCAAAGAATAAGAATTTCAACTTGGCGAGCTTTTCGCTTATTTCAAGCGTTGCTATATGCTATTTGCTTTTGCGAGCTGGGATGGAGAGGGTAATATTTTAAATTCTACTCAGAATAATCTGACCGCACGCCTCTATACACCTCTAGCTTTAAGATATTTGTTTTTAGTGAAAGGGTACACCTCCAGCTTTAGGATATGTGTTTTTAGTGAAAGGGTCCCGTATAAGTCTGGCGTGCTCGAGGTGCGATCGTACAAAATGTTGCCAGCTAAACATTTGACACTGGATAATGTTTTCGTTAGATTACGCCTAAGAAGACCAAGTTCCCGAAACGTGGATGAAAAAAGAATATTGATATAGGTATCCTAAGAAAGATTTTTAGGCATGGTCACCCTCGAAATGCGTGTACTCAGAGACCCCAGAAAAAGGGGAGCCAGAGATGCTCTAGTGGAATCGGGTTTCGAACCCACGATATTGAAGGTAAAGGTTTTTCTCTGCGCTGAATTTATCCACACTGGAAATGCGAGTAAATGGTCGCAGCGATGCTGTCCTTCATCCACGCTTAATCTTAATGAGTATCGTACTTCACATTAGCATGAAACATTGTCGAATTTACATAAATTTCATTTCAATCTTTATATAAATAATTGCGGACTGACTCAATAATCCCACTTCTCCTAGAACTAAACATACAACAAAAAACGACTGCAAAAAACAAACAAAAAAAAAACGCCGTTGTAATGACACGATTGTACATTTTACATTCTCACCGTATGTGTGTATGCATGTCTCGCAGCGCGGGCTGTTCCTCCACATCGCCTGGTTTCCTGAGAGTGGAGGGGAAGTACCTATTTTGTAAAGAGGCCTATTTATAACTGTCGATATGTTCATGCATAAGCTTCAATGTTAGTTCCAGCTGCCAGACTTGATTCCGTCCTTGTGGCACGTAAAATGGACAATATTTTTATAATAATAATAACTATAATGTTAATATTAATATTAATAAAATTAATCATCATCATCATCATCATTTCATTATCATTTATTTTCCTTGAGGGCGCGTGGGGCATTATACAAAGGGGTGGCAATACAACAAAAAAAAAATAAAGAGCAGTAAACGCAATTATAGCACTGTAAGCTAGCTAGGTAGGTATAGATAAAACGAGGGTAACGGCTTTTTATTATTGAGGAGCAGTTATAATATTAACTGCTCCTCAACTATATTGGCTGCCTGGGTTGGGATTAGTGACCCATTAGGGTTCTGTCGGTGTCGATGAGGAATGTGTTAGGCTATGTATTAAAAAAAATGAGACCCACGTCGTCTGCAGGTCATGACGGGCTACCCGCTGCATTTGTTAAGCGTTATCATGAACTATTACGCCTGTACTGTGCAAAATTTTGCACTAACTCCTTGACGTCAGGAAAATTTTCTGGCGACTGCAAAGTGGCAGTGGTTGTTCCCGTTTTGAAATCTGGAAATAGTGGTGACGTTCTTAATTACAGACCGATTTCTCTTCTCTCATCTTTCTCGAAACTATTCGAGATGGTCATCCATCTATTCCTCTCCTTCAAGTTTTGTAGTATAACTATTTTTGATCAGCATGACTTCATGTCCGGCAGATCGACATGTACTTATCTCTTATGTTTTACGCCTGCTGCATCTGAAGTCGTTTGTAATGGAGGTCAGCTAGACGTTTTTTATTTCGACCCGAGTAAGGCCTTCGACGTAGTCAACCACAGTATCCTCTTATACAAGCTTTCCTCTTACGGAGTTCGTGGTCTGGTATGAAGTCTGTTAAAAATCAGTTTGTCCAGTATGCAAGCGTACGTCCGTGTCAGCAATACTACTTCGTCCTTGCACAAGACAAGCACTGGAGTGCCTCAGGGAATTGTCTTGGGTCCCTTCTTTTTCAATATTTTTGTGAATGAAATCTCTGATGCTACATAAACTCTTCATTTCTGCAGTACGCTGATGATATAAAACTTTGGAAAAAATAGAAACCTTAGAGAATTGCATCAGGCTTCCGAACGACGGATATTTTTTGGTCATTGGTGTTTAAACAATGACCTCCGTTTGAACCATTCTAAAATAAAAGCAGTAGCATATTCTCGCAAGACCTGTGATATATTTTTCCATATAGTTATCATGGCTATCTTCTGTCACGTGTAAGTGAACTGAGGGACCTAGGGGTTGTTTTTTATTCGACCCTTATAAGGGTCGATTCCATAGATTTGACACTCACGTTACCAAAGTGGTTCAGTCAGACTTGCGCACCTAACGCAAGTCTCGCAAAACGAAGGAATTCAAAAGCCCGTCCGCCTTTTTTACGCTGTAGTGTTCCATAGTTAGATCTCGGCTAAAGTACGCCTTGGTTGTTTGGAACGGCATTTCAAAAACAGATTATCTGTCAAGCGAGTTCAACACAAATTTATTTATATCTTTAAGTATCGTTACCCTGAGAAAGGTGATCCTTGCTTAAACGTTGGGTGTAACTCACAAATCGACAAATTGTTGAGCCTGCAGCAGCGTTGGATGAAGGCAGATCTGTTGTTTTTGTTTAAGACCTTGCACGGCTTGATTAACTGTATTAAAACTAATAGTTAAAGTCTTTGACCTTCCTCTCTTCCTAGTCATTTGCGTTTTTTTATCATCGTGATTAACTTTCCCAGGCTTCTGTCCGAAGTGGGCCTCAAAGTTCCACGTGTGCCTAAACGGCTTCAATCGTCTTTTATATAGATAGAAATTCTAGCCACTTAAACCCAATCCAAAGATTGGCTGGGTGTTGTAACCGCTACTCTGATACATTTGACATTTTTAACTCATGCGGGAGCAAGTTTGCAAACGCTGTTCGAAACTTTCTCTTGCAAGAAAAGGGCTGGTCAGTAGAAGGGTTGATGTTTGTCAGCACGATATCCAAATATTTGCTTTTTGCTCTCACAACTTGACGCCTCTGCTTTTTTTTTTTTGTTTTTTTTATTTCCCTTGCTGATTTGAGTGCCTTTTTACCTTTTAATACTTTTAGTCTCGGACTGATGAACTACGTTCCCGCTCTGCACTCGTGTGAATGCGTGTTTGCATGTGTGTTTTTTCTTGTGTTCTTTATGTGTGTGCTAGCACTAAGACCGATTGGTTGGTCCTGGACACTATAATATACACTGATTGATTATCAGTATTATTATAAACACTAATTTGTTCAGTCGTACACTTGTCTAACCTGCTTCGCGCTTTCGGTTTAAGTTTCTTCAAAATATCTGGCCAGGCAGTTTCGTTTTTTGCAATGGCTGTTTGTGTTATGCACAGTTTCGCTTATTTTTCAATCTGGAACCTTTTTGTTTCGTTACGTCACTCAAGTATTCCAAAACATATTTCTGTCCAATTAGTTTCTTTTATATATATAAATAACTAAGATCTCTGGCTTTGATGACGACCTGATACGGTTTGTCTTTTGCTCGTTTACCAAACCTAAAAGAAATATTTTTACAAAAAAGGAGCCGCGAAAAATGTAGCTTACTTTGTAGATAAAAAGTGTAATTCGCCAAATTGTCTGTCGTGTTCTGCAATCTTTGTCGGCGCTCAAATTTACTTCATTTATCGTGCAGTTGGCTACAAATGTGTTGTCACCATACGACCAGGAACAGTTATGAAAAATAAGGAAAAACCTGAGCTATTCTCAGTAAACAATTCGCACGGCGAACGACAAAAATCTAGCATATTCCTTTCGCGTTTCAGCTTCTGTAACTAAAATATATTTCTTTTATAAAAACCAAGAACAAGTATCGTTTTCTTTAGTGTCTAAAGGTCCTCGTTCTTCAAACAACGTATTTTGAATGTTCTACCACAACGTAGAGCTACATTTATTTAACAGAGAAAACTATGCGTTTTAATAAAGCCAAACTTGCCTTCTAGCACCAAAAATCGGCGGAGACACTTAAGACTGCTTACGTGTAGGAATGCGGAAACATTCATACAAGCAGCGCATTCCTACAATCAGCGCGCCACGTCACGCTCCACCACTGCGCTAGCACGGCGAGTTCCGCCGACTTCACGACGGCTTCCGTTGCGAAGGGTTTGCGTTGCTGTGCTTTTATTTTTGTTTTATTTCTGAGGCGCGTGCTCGATGACGTATCGGTGTGACCATTTATCGGGCACAGCGCTGCCGCTTTTTCAAGTAATGGGACAAGAAATGATTTCGCTTTAATGTGGAAACTGTGGAGCACAATTTCTTGGTCTTACGGAGGACGCCTGTGTTGAATTACTTTATTAATAACCAAATAGCTGTGGAACAGGCTAGAGGAAAAACATTCGTTTCACATGTCGATGCAGTTGCGCTTGCAGTAGTATGTGCGTTAATAACACAAACACTCTACAAAAGTTGTGTTGGGAGTTCTGCATACTTCTAAATATGCAAGCTAAAAGATAAAAAAAAAGTTTTTATAAAAAATATGTACAAAGCTGCTGTCCCTCTTAAGCGTAGTACGCGTATATGCGGAACGCGGCAGTGCTTTCCTTGATCCCCCACGTGACACCTTTATGATTACTACAATCCAGTATACACCAACTCATGTTTACAAACAAACCGGAGCGCTCCTAGCGGACGCCACCGGCGCCGCGCATGCGCGGTGGATGGTGGGCAAGAAGCCCGCCGTCGCCCATAAACAAACCATTGAATTGCGTTGTTGTCGGCGTCGGTGGGAGCCCCCGAACTCTGGGATCCTGGGTTCGAGCCCCACCCCTGCCCGTTTCGATCTGGATGAGCATCGTACCGGCGTGCGGTCGTGTATCACTACTGCGTGATGCACGTTAAAGACCCCAGGCTAGCGGTTGTACCGCACTGGCTAAATTTCTCATCTACAGCTGGGAGACTGGTCGCCCCTGCGAGGCAGACCAAGTTCTAGGCTGCATAAACACACACACAACCCAATGGGAGTCCCCGTGTTCTTTTTCGCGTTGGAATTGTTGATTCTACGTCCTCCTAACAATGTCTGACTACTTGCGTGGCTTCAGCAAAACTATCGAGGCAAAACTTTGCGTGAATAATGTGACGTGCGGCGATTCATTTCACGTGGACGCCGCAGAATGGGCGCTAAAGCCTGACTCCCACGATGAGATTCTGCTTGCTATTTTCCGTCGCGACGTCGCTCGGACTGCAAAAGCGTGGACCGTAGCTGAGATGGTGGACATAGATACTGAAAACCGCAAGTAGAATCGGGCATTACAAGTCGGTGATGGCCACTGGTTACAATGATCAACAACTTCTTGTATCTGTTTACACTTAGCCGACTTACCCCAACCAACCTTCAAAAGAGTTTTGAGGCCTGCACTTAGTTCTTATCGCAATTACCGGGTCAACGTTTTGTTTATGGGCCGCTGTCGTTTGAACGAGCTGACGACAAAAAACAGCCAAGTTCGAAAGAGCAGATGACAGTTCGAACGCATGCGCAACAAAGTACGGGCAAGAAGCACCGCGTCCCGCGTCAACAAACCATTCAAATGTCACGTTGTCGGCGTCTGTGTGAGTGTGCATACTCTTTTTCGCGTTGGAGTTGTCGATTCTACATCCTCTTAGCTATGTCTTACCACTTTAATCGCCTGAGCAAAATTATCAAGGCTCGTTACGCCGCTAAACTTTCCGTAAATAATTTGACGTGCGGCGATTCATTCGCATGAACGCTGCAGAATGGACGCCAAAACCATGATGAGATTCTTCTAGATATTTTCGGTCGCGACGTCGCTCGTGCTGCAAAAGTGTAGAAGGTAGCGGCGATGATCGACGTTGATACTGAAAATCGGAAGGGGGAACAGACCAAGCGTAACAAGTCGGTGATGGCCACCGGTACCAATAATTAACATCTTGTATCTACTGTTTATACCGAGCCTACTTAAGTCTTTTGAGGCCTGCAATTACTTCTTACTGCAATCACCGGGTCAAAGTTTGGTCTACGGGCCGCTTTTGTTTGAACGAGCAGACGACAAAAAGCAGACAACTTTGACAGAGCAGACGAAAGTTCGAACGATCAGGCGGCCGTGTGAACGATCAGGCGGCTGTGTGAATTTGAAGACCCACTGAACCCGTGGGTGGTCCGAACAACTTGGGGGTTTTCTCTCGTTCATGTTGGAACAAAGCAAATACATCCGGCGACCACTAAGTGTGGCCCGCACACGCAATCGTAGTTCGACAGCATCTGGTTTGCCCTTTTCACGGCTACTATCCACGTTCTCGGACGAACGGAGGGGGCAAAAACACATGAGAACTGATCTTCAAACCTTTCCAAACTCTCTTGGTAAAGCCCTCATCGCAGAATTTTGACGAAAGGCAGGTTTTTTGTCTCGTTTCTTCCAAAGGAACACAGGAATGCATGTCTGGCACGGCGACTTCTGCCCACCGCCCCAGACCGGAAGTGTGTCCGGCGCGCCACCACCGCGGCGTGACGTAGGAGAGTTGAGTTCGTGTATATGTGCAATAACTTAACATGCGTAGAACAAATAAGATATTAACGCTACAAATTAGTATCTCTGGCCCATTTCCTAAGTACATTGTCTCTCTTAAATATATCGTGAATTTTAATATTACTCACTAAGGAATTATGTTTTTTTTTTTTTTTTTTACACTGGTGTAGTAGGTGTCCTCGTCACCTTAAGCCACAACCTATATTTAGGGTAAGACGTGTATCGTCTATAACTCGCCTCTTCACGTTTTAAGTGCATATCAGCGGTTGGGCCACACCACGACACCAAATGTTTTCATGGCACGCCAAATTTAAAAAAAAAAATTAAAGTAATAAAAAAGAAACAGGAATTAGCTTACTGTGACACAACTGCTCGAAAGCGGAACCCACTTTTAAAACAACGAGGCGCGTTTGAAGAGTTTCGTTTTTCACGGAAAATGGATGCCCCCCTTGGAACTCTGCGGGTGGCGGAGAGGAACAACTTTGCAAGTGCGTGCGTGCATGCGGGCACGAAGCGAATCTTATGTCACATACGTCTGGAGCACGCGCAGCACCGAGAAAATGCTGCCCCCAAGGCCAGGTCACCGTGTACGTGCACCACATGACACACTACCAGGCAAACGCGAAGCATGCCGCTATTTGGTGTGCTTGGTGCGGTCACTGCAAGAGCAAACCATGAACGGGTAGACGGTTAAAAAAAAGCCGCCACGAATGGGGTGGCGCCTCGCGCCATCTGGCGATAAATAAAAGTAATAAATTGTCTTTCAAGTCGATGGCTCAAGTATGTACTTGTTACTCCGAAAATTTGGCCGCCAACGAAAACAAACAAACAAAAACACATGAACTAAGAAACAAAGCGTTTATTTATATATGCGATTTTATTGTCAAGAAACGTAGCGTGATATCTATGGTACGCGCGATGCGAGTTGTTCCTCCGAGCCACATCCATACAGAACCTCCCGGATCTCGCAGCGCCTTCTCCTGATCTCCCGATCACATCCCCACGCTTGTCCCGTTCGAAATGACGGTCCCCGCAACGCCCCAGACAATTCTGTACGCGATGCTCAAAGAAGGACGAAATGGTAGGATGGCCTATCAATTTCATTGCATTTTAACAAAGAAGAGATCGAGGATAAAAAAGGGAGGGAGGGGGAGAAACAGCATGGTCTCAACCCTTGATCTCTGTGTATAGTCCCCCATTTTCTTTTGACTTGGTGTCGGGATTTTGTTTATAAATTTTTTTATCAATATCTTTTTTTCTGTTCTTCTTGCTGTTGTTGAAAGCAATTTTCTACTTCTCCAGTGTACACTCCCGAGCAGAGTCGGTGTAACAAGTCGGGAGGTGCGTGTGGGTGTGTTGGGAGGGGGGGGGGGGGGGGGGGCAACGGCGATTTTGCGCTCACTCCCGCGTATTGTTTCCAAAAAAATTCTTAACTGTCTAACCGGGGGGGGGGGGGGGGGGAGGTCGTTCCCTCCCTCCCTGTTCCGACGCCATTACTCACGAGGTTTGCCGATCCCAATGTTTTGTAAAGTAACAATAGATTGCTTATAGAGCACATTTTGAATAGGTTTGAATGTAGTTATTTAGCATGCAGGCTAATTTATCTACCCGAGTGTCAAACAGAAACTTCTTAGGTCGATCAAGCTAGGTTAGCGTTGTTTTTTATTTGTTTACTAGGCTCTTGTACACTATCTATTACGTAAATATAACAGAACACGCATGCAGAGTTTAATCTAGATTGCCATATCTGTATATCTTCATGTGCCTCGTTAATATCCACCGAAAAGCGGTCAATTAAAGCATTGTAAACTCACCCTGTATCTGATTGCAGATGCAGCCTGCTCTGCAGACCTACAAGACGAGAACACATCGAAAAAAAAAAAACTCAGGACAATTGCAAGGGGGTATGCAACCACATCATATTTTACAAAAAAAAGTTTTAGAAACCTTGTTTTTCTTTTCTTTTTTGCAGCAACAGCACAGTGAGCCGCAGGGAAGCCAAAGCTGCTCCTCGAATACTATACGAAATATTATCCCAAAATTGACTCAATAAAGAACTTCAGGACAAATACGGCGATGTTTGAGCAAATTGCCATCGACATACAGTCAATCTTGGGGTAACACGGACAGCACTACAGTGTGACGACAACAAATTCAAAACACTTTTGAAACGTAAAAAGAACTTCCAGAAAGTGAACAAGACATTTGGCAGTTCCCGCTGCACTGTCAAATTTGAGAAAGAATTTTCAAGAATTAGGAGTATGGAGGACAGCCGTGAGCCCGAAGTGAGACGTGGAGTAAGCACGGTCATCTACAAGAGCCCCGCCGCAGTCGCAGAAATGGGGAATGCAGCAAGCTCCGAAGCAGTGGCAGCGGAGATCTCCCCGACCTCTCCTCCAGACGAACACCGAATTGAGACTTCTGCAGAGGCACCGAGGAGGAGGAGACGGGCTAACCGCGTGAGTAGCAGAACAACCAGGAAGCAACAGATGACAGAGTTTTGTGCACATATGAAAGAACTCAATGATGAAAAAGGGAACAACAATGACAGGAGGCGCAGGGATCATTTGGAGGTGCATAAGCAGCATATGGAGCCATTTACAGAAATGAGGAATGCGTACCAACAAATGATTCTCTGCTGTAATCGTACGCTTCTACCATTGCCCCTTAGTGAAAAAAAAATAGCGATCCCAAATGCTTTGTTCTACCTTTTGACCTATTTTATTCAAATATTCTCCAAAGCAAGGTGAGAATACAACCCACTAGCGGCATTCACACTCGCATAGAACCTTCAATATTGTCGCCTGCTTTGATGAAACGGAAGACAGTAATCAAAGAATGTTCTTTCCCCTATCTTTCCATTACTTGCAAGAATAGGTTACAACATAAAGATAAGCATAAAAACAAGAATTCAGAACAATGACAGCCAATGTACTGGGGTAGCAGAATAAAAGCATGAAAACAAGCAGGGAAACGGGCATTCAAGTCGGTCAATGTATAGGGGCAGCTACAATGAAAATATTATTACTACCGTATTTTCTGGACTATAAGTTGCACACTTGTATAAGTCACACTTTCGTATAGTGAGTCGTTTTAACAGAAAATTTTGTATATAGGTCGCACCTTTGTATACGGTGCACCTGTTTGCACAGCTCATGCGACGATTTTTTTTACGCGTATGAGTATACTCAAATCGCAGTTTGGAACAATCGATAGGCTTTTCTCACGTACCATTTGCCGCGCAATAACTTCGACGTTTCGACTAGCATAAAATGCCCAAAGCACGGCACTGTCTGTTGGAAGCAATCAAGGGTTTCGCAGCAAAAGGACGTCAAATGTGCAAAATGAGAGCGTAGTCTGCTTTATTCGAGTGTATACATGCCGAGTGACTGAAGGTAAACGTGCCATACCCTCGTGAGCCAAGCTTTGGACCACTAGGCCTAGCCTAAACCTAGCCATGAACACGACACGAGCATCAACTCGCTGACATAGATAAATTTTGGCAGACTTCCTTCGGTGCCACTAAAAGATAGGCTAGCTGCAATCCTTCCTTTTACATGTAGCAACATGGTTGGAGCATGGCAGATAAAAAAATGCCCGTCATACAAAACTAAGAAATACACGAGAGAATTTTCTGCAATATGTATATACCAACAATGATCACATGCTGTAAAAGCTTCATTCTCACTGTCTTGCCTGTCCAGACTGAGCCTCTTCGGAAAACCGTAAAATTTCTCGCTTTCTGAGTCAGTTATGAAAAGTGCAGCTACAGCATGTGCCTCGTGGAAGGGGCAACGCAAGAAAAAAGGCGTCGCACTGTGAATATACAAAACAAAACATCTATAAGTTGCATCATTGTATGAACCGCACCAAGAAATATTTTTGAAACAAACCAATATTTATACACCGGAAAGTACAGTAATCACTCCAGCAAAATATCAATCAACAATATGAAGAAGCACGCCTGAAACAGACTAGACTAATGCAACCAAAGAGATGACTGCAGTGAGCATATAGCAGAAACAGTTCCATAACAGTCTAGAAAACAAAATATTGGTTAACGTTGCCATTTTTCGCTACAGGCTCTTTGATTACACAAACACTCTTCATACTCTGTTTCACCCTATGTTGGCCCCTGGACTGGTATGGGCTGCCAGAGCCAGTCAAGCACCTGTTAAGAAGCGACGACACTTTGCCCTGTAGAAGGCTGGGCAAGGTGACACAACACTGACGAGCCACTGCTCCGCATTGCAATGCACTGAAAATCTTGGGAGAGTGCAAAGCATGCAGGTTCTCTTCGAAACGCAGTGTGTTCAAGATTTTTACCGTTAATACAAATACATGACTGCTGCACTCTATTTAGTATTCAACATATAGAGCTTTTTTGGAGAAATGAGAATTCTGGTTGCCAATTCTGTCAGTATTTTTGTTTCATTCTGCTTTCGGTAGAGTTTC
Source organism: Ixodes scapularis (assembly GCF_016920785.2). Lineage (NCBI taxonomy): Eukaryota > Metazoa > Arthropoda > Arachnida > Ixodida > Ixodidae > Ixodes > Ixodes scapularis. The sequence continues at coordinate 73,724,288 of NW_024609837.1, forward strand.
GTTTCATCTCGTCACACTTGTTTATTCAACTTCTGTCACCATGGTCAATGTGACGTTAACATTTTTGAAATATTTTGTTATAATAGGCTTTTTGGTTATCTGAAATTTCGTTTCATGAGAAAAATTAGTATAAATATTTGTTAAACGTATTTTTTTTACTTCCGACTGTCCCTTAAGCTTGTTCAAGATGTCGCATAATAAAGTCCGGCTTTTAGGTAGCGAGAGTTTAACAAGCAAACACACCCAACATAATCATAATGGCTGAAGTATGCTTCCAGAAAAGCCTGCGCTTGCAAGTGAGAAGTGCCAACGTTGTGCCTGATGTATCGCACGAATATGGTTCTGAATCGCCAAGCATAGTTGTACACAGCGATCGTCTACAGACGTCACTGTACGTCAGTACGCTACAGCAGTTTTTAGCTGGAAGAAACATTTCCAAACTAGGCATATTGTTTTTGGTAGTGCTCGAGTTTCGATTGTTTAAGATTATATAGAGTGCCGTGCGATTACAAACGTCTTCGGCTTTCGGCGCGCCGCTGCTTTGCATAAAAAGTTTTCCCGAAGTGCTGCTGTGTACCCGGCTGCCGCCTAACCGCGGTCGGGTAACAGAAAAATCGCTGCGTACTACGCGACGTTTCCGTGGCATCGTGTTCTTAGTATCCAGACTACACTTGCACTTAATCTCGAGCTGCTAGAACGTTTCTGCAAGGAAGCCCCAAATAGCATTTATGCCATGCAGCCTAACTATAGTCAGTGACAGGCTAAGAACGTAGGGCGAAAGGAAGGATAGGGAGGAAAAAGCGGATGGAACGAAAGAGGGAATAAGAGACTCCCTCCCCCCCCCCCCACCCCCCTTTCTCCAGCGCTCCGTCTGCTTTCTGCTTCCCATCCCTCCTTTCCTTCGCCCTACGTTCTTAGCCTGTCACTGAATGTAGTAAAGCATACAAGGTTGGAATACATTCATAAAATATAGCAGACGAAAACTTTTCCATCCCAACGGCGAGCCTCCCCGTGAGTCCCATGCCCTGACGCTCTGGAATTCGGGAACTGATACACTCTCAGATACAGAGCAGGGTGGTACCACTTCAAAGCAGGCGCTCTATACCCGTTTGCAAGCATGGCTTCCGGGTGCCGCCATCTTGCTTGTATGGGTGCGCCATGGAGCAGCCATAATCCAGTTATGACACCTTAACAAGCTCTTGCAATCGGATTATGGCAACGCCAAATGAGCAACATGTCGGCGCCCAGAGGCCGTACTTGCAGGAGTGTTTCGGTTCTGGCGGCCCGTATCTTTGCCCGAGTGCTGAGCATAGGGTCAAACTGAGTATAGTTGTTTCCAGCTGTTACTTCACGAAATGTTAAAAGCTGATAAAACATTACTTGAAACACAATACTTATTTTGTGTAGAACAATAGAAAACAATCAATTGCGGTTAACGTTATCACTGAGCCTCTGGCGCTTTGCAGTACCCCTGGTTCGCAGAACCGGGCGCGTCTCCTCAATCGTGTCATCGTTATCAGGTACACGATCAGTTGTTTCCTCCTCTCCTTTAATTTCTATATCTCCAATTTGGATACAGAGGCTATGGAGCACACAACAAGACATAATAAATTTGCAACCCACGTCCACTTCAGCAAACTCGAGATATGACATCTGCATCAAGCGACGCTTGAAAACCTGAAATGAATTCTCGATCGTGAGACGTGTGGTGCTAAAATCTTTATTAAAATCCCTCTCCTCAGGGTTCATGCTACCACAATCCTTAAAACTAGTGATCAAAGACTCTCTCGCAGGGCATGCCGCATTCCCCAATACACGAAACTTCCCTCCCCTTCATAGAGTGGGAAGCCTCTCGGAGAGGTCCGACAGGTCAGAGACCCCTGTATCATGGATCCGGCTGCTGATTCTAGTAAAAGCATCGACGAATTTGCGATCATTGTCGCATACCGCTTGCAAAGTCAACAAAAGAGCCTCGTTTCGATTCACGTAGGTTGCAGGAATCTTCCCATCCGGACATCAGAAGTCAATGTACGTACCATCGACGCACCCGATGACACCGGGGATTCCAGACATCTTGGAAAGAAACGAGAGAGATCATTACCTGTTGCCAGCCCACGCTTACACTGACAACAGAATGGAGACAAACACAGTAGGAAAAAAAAAGTGCTTATTCCACAACAAAGGCACAGAAGAATGCAGTAGTAGTAGGGTGATTTCAGATAAGATCGACCAAAGGGTGGCTGGTCGACATTTTTAAATCAACTGATGTTTTTAAATGACATTGTCTAGTGTCTGGTATAAACGAATCCACACTTAGTTTTGACCAGAAAAAAAATTTGGAGACAAGAAAATCGTAAGGCAGGGAGAGGTGGACAGTTGCAATAACGCGCACTGATGGAGGGGGCAAGTTTGAAAGTGAATAATTAAAACAATAAAATTAGGAGAATTTTAAAACGTTTTACAAACAAACTATGGGTACAACTTGCTTGTAATATAAAGTAATAATATTTATTAAAACATTATTTAGTTTTCTAAAAATTGCCAAACATGCCTGCTCGAACGACAAATGGCAAACTTTGGACATCTGTATCTCATGAAATAATTTAATCATTATTACATAACTTGCAGACATTATTTTACGAATATATGGCTATTATTGAAAAAATAAATAAGGTATCTGAGTGACACAATAGTTACAATATATTTAGGCAAACATGGGAAAAAAATCAAAGAAAAATTCCAATGCGAATAAAAAAAAAACACCACCTTCGATTTTTTTTAAATTTGGGTACCTTGTTATACTCTATTTCGGCATTCATTTCTATTAAAAACATGTTGCATCATTGCACTGTGAAAGAAGAAACAACTCCCCAAAGTAGGGTCCTTTTTCAAAGCCTACACTTAGCAGTGTCCTATACAAGAAGTGACTCTGAGGTCCAGTTTCATGAAACTTGCACAAATCTTCTATATACATTTATTCAGATGAGGTCATTGATAAAAAGAGCGATCGGTCACACAGTAAAAGGGAGGAGAAACTATATACAGCATTTTACATAAGCGTACAAAGTGGTATCATATTAGAGACTAATGATTTGAGAAAAGATGATGCAGTGTGAAGTTGTACCTTCCGGTATATTTTACATCTAGAGTAAAATAAATAACTTTACTTCCACACACAAAAACAAAGATATAATAGTAAGATATTTAGGTTGGCTGTGTATTTACGATTACAAACAATTTCAGGTGACGGATGCCATAGTGCCTAACTGGAGCAGCTTCGATGCTCTCGGTGTATGAATGAATCGTGGCAAGCCGATATATTTTATCCTGCTCGAGGATAACATTTTGGGATTTTTTTTATAGTGATCAGATAAAAATTATTAGTAACCACCAACAAAAACAGTAGGTTAAATACCCCGTGAAGAAAAATGTGATAAATAAGATGTCCCTGCATTCAAAATGAGCAGTCCTTGGGAAATCAAATTCGGCACTTTACGCTAAGGTTTTCCTCGCTGTACCCATTTAATAAAGTTGCTTCCAAGCAGATCCTACTGTCCGTGCTACATATACGTCACAGGTCCCTTCTGTTGATGACTTGCTGAGCCGCCACGCGTGCCAAGACTGAGTGCCAGGGAAGGCGCGCACCGTCAGCCACTTTGTTTTTTGTTCACAATACCGAACAACCTAATTTTCGTCCAGATATACAAGATGCACGCCTTTCAGTTTCTTTGATAGAACGCTCACCATTGTCCTCGCCGTCTGAATTGCGCTTACTGAACGTTCTCTCAGGTTGTTCAGCGTGGCCTGGTGCTTCACGAGTCCGCCAACTCCGTCACATGCATTTTTCCCATGTCCAGATGCAGAAAATAACCACTGGGCTTGTGGGCAATCGTCCTTTGCAAATTGGTGAAGCTGGTAGCGATTCTTGAAATGACTGGCGGCGCCGCCACTTACGTACGTCACGTACGAGTATACCGCAACGTTGTCTTCAACCCACTCCTTCACTTTTTCTAGAGCCAAGCAAGCGTGAGCGGCGTCGTGACACAGGTCCTCACTGATGATGGCAAAGCTGTTTGTAGATTTTCTTGTCGTCACTACACATGTAAATATCGAAACTTTTTTTTTTCCAGTGATATGCTTGCACTTCGTCAGGAAGCACGATGGTCCAGTTTTCAGAAAGTCAAAATGAAAGACAATGCTCCCGCGTTGCATGCACTGTTTTTCATCGTAGATCGCTTTACCTTGCGTTTGCCGGATATGGTTGTGAAGTACCCAACTTCCAACCGTCACTTGGATGACTTTTAGGAAAGTCTCAGGTTCCAAAGTTTTTTTCACAAGGTCGCCGGACTCCTATGTTGCAAGCACAATCTCTTCATCCTCCGGGATATCAAGTTCCTGGAGTGTAAGAAACTGGCCTTTTGGGCAGTGATCACAGTCTCCTTGAAGGCACAGTTCTGTTGCTGGGTCGCACAGAAATGCCGAGTTCATTTCACCAGTGTTGAATGTTGAGCCTGTAACGTTCTCTAGAGCGGCAATACAAAGATAATAATTGGCGCAGCGCACACAAATGCACACTTCCTGGTGTGGAATACATTGGACCCATCTAGGGCGCAACGAATAAAATTTCGTTAGCCCAACGCCGGAATCGGGATGCTTGTCTTTGTATATACGGAAGGCCTCTCGTATTGAGCGTGTCATGAAGCGCTTTGGCACGAACGTTTTCTCTCCATTGAGCATGACAGAGATGACGTCCTTCTGGTTGGGACTTCGGCGCGAACATTGTAGCTCGTCTTTCGTGAAGTACTCTAGGGCAGCAGACAGGTTCTCAGGGCTCACCTTGCACCTCGTGTAAGGATCCGGCTCATACCACACGCAATGCTTTTCCTTGAGATTTCGGGATTTACTGATGAGGTACATTGAGGCCTGTGGAATCATCTTTTGAATCTCATTCTTCGTCAGTGTTGACGGCAGGAGTGTAAGCAGTTGACAACGTTCCCGGAGAGAGGTGGCGGTTTCAAAGGCCTGCCGAAAGTTGTCCACCCACTCAGTGCATGTGGAGCATGTTGGTTCGGACGACCCCGATGGTGCGTCCCTGTCGTACGCAATACGTAGCCTTGAGCGTATATTCTTGACAGCAACCTGCTCCAGTTCTGTCTGCTTTCTCTTGACATAGGCAGGCCTGTCCCGACTTCTTACGACGCTTGGTTGTCTCAGCGGCGACACATCTGTAGGTAGTATGCTGCGATCTAGATCTTCAATTGCTTCTTCAGCTGGCACAAATATGTCAGGGCACTGCTCTGAGCTTCGCATCGAGATCTCCTTAGTGATGTGCATGAAGCAATGGTAGCACAGGTAGTCCGTCGCACTCACTTTGGTGGAACAGTCAGGCGGAAGAATTTGCTTCCACGAGTTTAGGTCCAACTCGCCATACTTCGAAAAATCCGCTGCTTTGGTATAGTCTTTTTGTGTTTGCAAAAGTAATCTGCACAAAACACTCGTTCGGAGCTCCAGGACGTCTTCATAATGTATACATAAATAATAGAAATTAAACCCCAACTGATGGCATATAATTGCCACGTGAAAGAACTACTGGGTGCACAAGTGACAAGTTCGAGGCTGAGGAGCTCACTCACTGCAAACGTACATTTGAAAAGAGAGGTCACAACTGAGGCTGTCGGCAAAGCTTGATCCACGTCAAAGGAAGAAAGAGGGAAAGTCCCCAGACAAAAAATTGTGGTCAGCGGCCTTCGAAAAAGACTTTCCGGAATCGCACTGTCGTCACTCCACGCGCTGATATGAAAGCACCCGAGCTTCTACCACGTGGTTCATGACACAGCCTGAGCCATGTCGGCGACCGGTTCGCGAGGGGTTGGCGGTGGGGTTACGTTGATGGTCACTCGGATTAGCCCTTGCTGTACTGAGCTACCGCCTGCAGTGCCTTATCACCGGCTGGTGTCAACAACGAGAACACACACACCCTGTCTACACCAAAACTACAGGCGTTCACCGCACACGCGTCGCAGCCGCTTTTAAGCTTTTGTGAAATTGCTTTCTTTTGCCGCGGAGAACCGCCTTATCTTAACTACGCGCCTGAAATCCTTCCAGGCGGGCGTACACAATATCAAGCGTTTCGAGAAATGCCCGTGGAGTAGAACTATGGGAAAATTCGGAGCCCGCGATGTCGATATCGTCGCCGTTGTGTTAGTACGCCGTCGCGTACTGCAGTCCCCCGTTGGGGGAGGGGGGGGGGGCGGTCTTACTACGATAACATGGCGACAGCGTTTACACTCTATGTATTTACGCGAGGCTCGAGTATATGGGGATAATGCTGCCGGTTGGTGTGCCCCTTTGTGCCTGATATTATCGCCCGTGACGCCAGCGAGTGAGATGGCGACAGGCATGACTGCTCAGTAAACAGGCGTCGGCGGCCATGTTTTGCTGGTTGAAGCGAACCCCCTTGTCCTTGACAGCGAGCGGGGAAATGCGAAAAAAAGATTGTATCGGCCGTTTTGCCAGAACTAGCGACGAGTGTCGTCTGCGGTTTCCGGCAACTATTTTGGCATAATCGTGAGCTTAGCGAGGAAATGATTTTTGCTAGCCACAGAACACTACCACGCAGAAAGGGAATGCTTGAACATGTTTTTGTTCTGGATATTTATCAGGGATATATATGAGAGAGAGAGAGATGAAGGTAGAGCGGAAGAGGGAATAGCATATAGTGTCGCAGGAGAATAAAGTAAACAAAGTTCCTAGTGGCCGATGGCTGCATGATCTTTTCTCGGATCAATAGTCCGTAATATGATACCTCTTTGTACACAGTAGTTTCTCCTTAATTTAAGTGTGTGAACGATTTCTTTAGTTATCATTGGCCTCATCTGAATAAAAATATATAAAAGATGTGTGTTGGTTTCATGAAACTGGAACTCAGAGTCAGTTCTTGTATAAAACACTGCTAAGTGTAGGCTTTGAAAAAGGACCCTACTTTGGGGAGTTGTATCTTCTGTCTCAATAAAATGATGCAACATGTTTTTAATGGAAATGAATGCCGAAATAAAGTATAACAGGTTACCTAAATTTAAAAAAAATCGAGGGTGGTGTTTTTTTTTATTCGCATCGGAATTTTTCTTTGTTTGATTTGTTTTCCATGTTTGACTAAATATATCCTAACTATTGTATCACAGAGATACCTTAGTTATTTTTTAAATATTAGCTATATATTAGTAGAATACTATCTGCAAATTATATCATAATGATTAAATATTTCATGAGATACAGACCTCCAAAGTTTGCCATTTGTCGTTCGAGCAGGCATGTTTGTCAATGTTTAGAAAAATAAATAAATTTTAAATAAATATGATTACTTTATATTACAAGCAAGCTATACCCATAGTTTGCGCCTAAAACGTATTAGAGTTCTCCTAATGTTATCGCTTTAGTTATTCACTCTCAAACGGGCCCCCTCCATCAGTGCGCGTTAATGCAACTGTTCATTACCTCATGCCTTTCGATTTTTCCTGTCCCCAAGTATTTTTTCTAGTCAAAACTAAGTTTGGATTCGTTCATACCAGACACTAGACAATAACATATAAAAACATCAGTTGATTTGAAAATGTCGACTAGCCATCCTTTGGTCGATCTTATCTGAAATCACCCAGTAGAGAGTTTTGAGTTTATAAAAATACTCCAGTTGTATTTATTTATTCTGCCAAAAGCTCAATTTAAGGATCACTTCAAGTGATGTATATTATGGCTTTTATAATTATAGCCCAGTTAGAACCTCATTAAAAAGGAAACTTCAGTCACTCAGTGCATTTTTTTATTTGGCCATACATGAATGTATGGACCAATCATGCATCCACCCTATTAAAGTATAGCAGCTAAGCTCTGTAAGTTCCTACAAGTCAAACTTGATCCAAAAGAGAGCTACACTTAAAAAGTTAAGTGCAGTGTACACAATATTTCATTCTGACATCTTGGCCGGTGCCATTTTAATGATTATAGTGCCATCCATCTTGGTACGGGTATTAAGGAAAATTCAAAGCTGTCTGGCTACACTTACTTACTTTGTCTGACAATAGGTTACATGGCATTAGTATAGTTATAAAATGGCTGGCTGTTTTGAGGTCTGTCCTGTTATCAGGACTTGTTTTTTTTTAAATGCATTTACCATATCGGATTATTACTGTATTTTCAGTTCTCACCAAAAGTAACTTTTTCCAAGAATGTCAAATAAAGCTATTTTTGGGCTCATCATATCTCTCGATATGGCGGCTGCTACTTTCCATCCAATATAAATTATCCAAGAAAAAAAAATCTCGAAATAATTTAGCTGTGTATCTCAAATGCTTCAATTTGGGTGGTGCATTTAGTACCACACCAAGTGTCACCCGCCGATTAATCCCCAAAGAGACATCTTGTGACTAATGACATACCGAAAGGCGGCGAGTAACTCAGGGCAGTTTGATGCTTAATGTGGTGAACTCGTGCCAAAAGGAAAGGGAAGAACACGCATTGATGCTGGTTTCACCGCAGGGCCGAGCGAAAATGACTCTATAGGCTGCTATACTCTGACGTAGCACGGTTGCACGCGAGAGCTATGCACTATCACAAGGCACACAGATGTTGATTGGTTGCAGATCTCAATCTCGTTGGTGTAGGCCAATGAAAGCCGCACGTCATGCACTGGGCTGCGCTCAACGTTGGAGTATACCGAAGCCTTTACAGCCATGCCACGCTGCTTTTGTATGCTATTGGTTTCCCGAACATAAGAACCAGTATGTTATTGTGTAAAACAGTCAAAGAAAGAATGAACATGAATTTCTGGCACATCAATTCCAAGGAAAATAAAAGAAGAGTCTATGGAAAACTGGCTAAGCTCATATACCAGAATTATAACTTTTGGCAGCCTCTCAATATCACCCATTAGAACGAAGGGCTCGTTGCACTTTTTCTCGAATCAGCTGGTCAGCTTCGAGTGCTTATAGATTGCGAACATTAGAAACTTTATCTTCTTTTTAGATACCCCAGGAGTCATATTTTTACAGAATTGAAGGGGTGAGAGAGTGCATTTGAACTAAAACTGCTATTAAAAGCTGGAGACCAAGCAGTACCTTAGTTTCCAGCCCCTATCTCACAATTTGATAGCTCCATCCTAGCCACATTTGAGCACACCTGTGCACATGCTTTTGAGTTGAGTGAGTGGTAAAAATTTACAGAGTAGTTTTATATGGGCATGCAAGTCTGCTAGCAACCTCCACTCTTTGTGGACCTGATTGCCCCCAAAATGCGATCAAGCCATTTACTTTACCCCAAGTGCCTACCACTCAAGGGGCTCGCTTGGCCACCTCGTCAGCGCATTCTGACTGAACAGTTTTGTCGCCCTTTAAAAGGCGGGCCCTTCTATTTAAATCTCTCTAAGAGATTGTTCTAATCTGTGTGAACGATGCATTTTGGTGTACCTGCATGCCCTATTCTCCACTTCACAAGTTGGCTTCGATGCTAACAAAGGCATAGGGTGAGTCGCACGAATTTAAAAAGCGTTCTCTGTGCGTGAGTGCTCATACAAACCAAGCTGTCCCCATGTGCCTGTGCCGTTGATAGTGTCTGATCGGTCACACGAACCATACAACAGACCAACCGACCGATAAAAAGTGATAAAGGGTTTGCCCACAAATGCTTTTGCGTTTAATATCAAAACAGGGCCAGCTGAGACAAGCAACCTATTACAAAATGTACAGCGAAACTTTCATTACATCAGTCATTTTATATCTACAAGAAATAAATATGTGAAGCCAAACCCTTAAACATAATTTATAGAGACAATAATCGGGTCTGGGAAGATAAAGAGGACAAAGCCAATCATGTGGAAGCCCTTCTTAATAACTGGGGCCTTTCATCTAGTAAAGTTGTACAAGTTAGGATAAAATAAATGTTAGACGCAGATTTTTCTCCATACATTCCGGATAAATAGACATCTGAATACGACTGTGGAGGGGAGGGGGACCCAGGTTGCAGCTGCATCTTTCTTCTGCGTGCAGTTCGACCAAGTCATATTAGTTTTGATTGTGGGGACTTTCACCTCCATATCTTAGCACAAAATTCCGCCGAGCAGGTCGAATTTTTGTGCCAAGACATGGAGGCCACAATACATTATCTAAAGAATTGGGCGGCAAAGTCACTACCACCCATCGCGGGGAGAACCCTGGTTAGATATGACCAATATAGTCCAAACAGTTTTCAGAAGAGTGCTGTCAGTCACATCAAGTTTGCTTTTCTCTCAGATATGCTAGATTTTAAAAACTGAAGTATTTACTTGCCAACAATAAACATGTGCAGCCAACTAAGCAAAGTGACTTTTTCGAAGTTCTCAATCGACAAAAACTGCTCGACGTTTTATAAATCCAAATGTAGTTCCCGAAAAAGAAAGACAAACACGAATAGCATTCTAAACAAATGAGAGTTGCTTAAATTATAGCTGGCTATAGGTGTTCAACGTAATCCTGCAATATAATGGCTGCAGGAGGCTGCTAGAAATCAGCTAACCTGTGCTCTAAGTAATTCCTAAAAAAACAGACTTAAGAGCCACGCAGTTTCCTTTACTTAAAGATTACCATATAATGTGCTAGAATATATAGCAAGACAGATTTAAAATCTTCTTAGAGCAAGACCTTGTAGGCATCGACATAAACTAAGCGAAAAAGATGCATTTAGGGCACCCTTGTAATATTTGCCGCCTTGGGCACGATATTTTATAGAAAAATTAACTACCCAATTAAGTTAGCTAAGAAAAAGTATTTTATAACAGTTACTCCTAATAGAAAATTCCATTACTTTACTTTACTTTTTATTAAAAAATAAACAAGGAAAAGTAGGAAGCGGGTGTGATCAGCTTTATTGCACAAAGTGCATGTATCTGTGTGACTACATCTTATACTAAAGCAGGAGTTCTTTTCTGAATTTTCGTTTCAAAAGTTTTACTTTACTGAAGGCAAGCGCATCCATTTCCATAGCTGAACAAGCTTTCAACTGGCACATTCGGTGGAATGCCTTGCACACACAAGTATTTGTTCCTGGTTAAGACATTAACGATACAGAAAGCCATTGCCTCCGAGGTTGCCTTTCTCCACCACTGCACCTCACCGTAATGCACAACTTTTGGAGGGAATTAAAAAAAAATATATTATCCTCGTTTCTTTGTTACCAGTGTTTCCTCTGCATTGCCAGCTGCGCTTTCTCATGGGCACTCGTCATCCATAATTCGAAATTCGTAATATTTTTGGTCGTTGTCTATCCATGACAATCTAGATTTAAGGTATGCATCAAATTATGTCCGTCAATGTAACTGTTATTAGAAAGATTAAAAAATTAACTACAGAGGAACATTGCCACTTTTCTTATTCAGCAAAGAATAGCGTGATACAGCAGTTACTTACCAACTTAGCTTGTGGCAGTTAATTGTTACCAAGAAAACAATTGTTACATTAATCTCTTACTTGCAACGTGTCACTACTTAATACTACCTGCGATTCAAATGTGGCAAGGTCATCGGCTACAAAAAGCCAGCAGCGGGTGACCTAGTAGGTTTGAATTTAGCTATAGTAAATAGATTCAAATGAATTTATCATATTAGTTTTGAATCTAGCTATAGTGTATAGTAACACCAGTTGGGGTCAAAACAATGTTACATGTAACGAACACTACTACAAAACTTGTCTTAAACGTTACACCAGCTAGAAAAGCGTTGTCTCCCTCTGAGAATCATGCTCGATCTGTAATATCTCAGACTTTTTGCTTACCATGAAAATACACCAGCGAATTTGACTCCGTAACTGGACTTGTTCAAATGGTTATATCATCAATCGTTGCTTGACGTTTCGAGATGCTAACCGTGTCTTCTGAAAAACAAGACATACACAAAACTGTCAGAATGCGAGGTTAAGCAAGTGAGGGTAGCTTAAACAGCAGTTGGCACTGGACGCGCAAAGTAACACTGCAGTGCAAGCATGGCTGCAGGAGGCTGCCAGAGATCAGCCAACATGTGCCCTGAAAAACCTCTACAAAACAAAAATGAACCATGCAGTTCCATTTCGAAGTTAACTTATTATCTGCTAAAATTTGAATTAGAAAAAGGCTTAATACATGTTCAAAGTGGGGTTTTTAGGCACCATGTTAGACGTGGCTGATATTGCTACAACAGTTGTCGAAAAAGTGACATAAGCTACATCAACGTTGCCTCCCTTCAGGGACATGGGGAGTCTGTAAGAACTCAGACCTGTGACTTACCATTAAAAGAAAGCGAAGTTGACTCTGTAATTCAACTTGTTCAAATGTTTAAATCATCAAACGTTGCTCGACGTCTTGAGGTGCAAACTATTTTCTGAAAAACAAGACACAAGATTGTCAGACTCAATTTAACCAAGTTAGAGCAGCTTAAGTAGAAGTTCGCACTGGACATTCTAAGTAGTCCTGCAGTGCAAGCATGGCTACAGGTGGCGGCCAAACCGGCGGGCTTGTGCTTCGAAAAACCTCTATGAAACATGAAGAACCATGAGGTTTCACTTACTTCAAATCTTAAAAATTACTATATATTAATATCACATTTAAATATCAAACGAATAATTATTTTGTGCGAGAGCAAGGGGCAAAAAAGTTGCAAGAGATAATTTGTAAAATGGCAGGATGCCGGTTGTTGCAATTAAACACATGCAGACTCCTGATAACGCGGGATATAAATACCACAGCATGTCGGCCACATCTGCCTTGACACTGCAGCACTCGCACTGCGTGCAAGCATCACCGGTTCACAGCAGCGTATCACAGCAAATAAAGTATTGGCTCTGGGGGCTCAAACAGTTTACAGATCAACCATTTTGGTTACAATTATAGGATGACTTGCAGTTTTAAATGAACGACTTGAAATAAGTTTTACGTGCATAGGGTTTCTAAACTTCCGTATGGGCTTTTGTGAGTCGTTTCAGTTGCTTTTTTATAATGGTGTGTCCTGGAGCATTCTAAGATTGAAAATTCATACAACTGCCGAAAAGTCCTATCGATCAAAGCATAAACAAAATATGACATCACTGGCTTTGATATTCAAAAGCTTTGAATATTGCCAAAGCCTTTCTTTTCACTTTTTAAAAGGTTTGAGTTGTCATCCTCTTAGAGACATGCTAGACGCGTAAAACTCAAATTCGCACTTACCATGAAAAAAAAAAACACAACAAAAAACATGGATTTAAGGAATTTCTTTGGAGCCCCGCAGCAGCGCTAAAACTTTTCGATGGGCCGTCGTTCGCTTCACTGCTCCCACTCTCTTCAACCCTTTCTTTAGGTTGATTTTGAAGATTGGTCTAGAAGGATATATTGCATCATCTAACACTAATCCCATACCTGTTTTATGCATACACAGCCTTGTGAAAGTGAAGACATTTGTTTCTACTATCAGGTCACACAATGGTGCAGTGTTCAGCATGTAAAACCTGAAAGACTGCTGAACAAACACACATTCTATACAAGATAACCATGTTTCCCTACCTTGAAAGTTACAGCCTAATGACAACAAGTGGTCACACGTTGTCAATTCATTATAAAAATGCATTACTGTAATTCTTTGTAAAATTAAGACAGCTCAAATATCTGTGCGGGTTGTGAAAAAAGGCATTACGGCCCGGTAAATGAAAGGGTGATTTAGATTATGCCGTTCTTTGAAATGTGTCATTCTTGACGCATTTGAAGATTTTCTCCCCGTTGAATAAACTCGAGAGTGGCCGAGGTTTTCTTTGGATAGGTAAATTCAACACGTAAAAAGCTCCAAACAAGACGCATACCGCCTTCAAGAATGGCATAGGCTCCTTAAATATTGGCGGATGCTCAGTGACAAGGAAGCAATTGTCCTTGAAGACACCTCCTGAAAAAAAAATATGCGCTTGCATCTCAGACAATATTAACCTGCAGGAGCGGTGGCTATGTTTCTTACAAACTGTGTGACTGAGGAGTCAAGATTAATGCATACAATTTTACAGTTCGTGGAACGGTGGTATTATGTACCCTACTGAGCGATGCCGTGCAAGTATTGAGCGGAGGTATATTGCTTTAATATACACATAGAATATTATGAGCATAAAAATTAATATAAATACGATGGTTTTAGACCATGTGGTAGGGGGAACCAGCGTGCGGTGACACAGCTGCATTCTGTAAAGAGTTAAGGTATACGCACGCCGTCATGCACCTCGGCCGGAAAAGGCTATCCGCACTACGCGAAACTCGTACAAAACGAATGGTTACAACGATATAAAACCCGAGACGTAGGACAAAAGAAGAATAAAAAACGGGACCAAACAGACAGAGACCCATACCTGTGTCTGTGTTGTCCCCTTTTTTTCTTTTCTTCCTACGTTTTGAGTTTTACAACGTTGAAAGTTAACCAGCTCGCTTGCATCTTCTGTGTAATTAGGAGTTTTCTAAGCGGTGACATATCATAGTGGTAAGGTGTCTACTTCATACGCAAGTGGATGCGGGTTCGATCCGATCCCAAATGGCATTTTGTTTTGTCGAGGCGTTTGGCGATATTTACGGCAATTCTTTTTTACAATCAACACTTAAAAAAAGTAAAAAAAAAAAAAAAAACACGAATGTTGTCGACGAAACTTCTCAGCACTAAATGGTGACTCCCTTTCCGGAGGTGCAATCGGGGACAGCGGGGCTTGGGTTGCCGGCTGGACGCCGCGAAGCGGCGTGTACCGTGAAGTTTTGTAATTAGCAGCCGGACACTGTCGCCGCGAAGATTGAACGCAAGCGGGGGGGGGGGGGGGGTGTTTACGTGCTCCCTAGTGATACACGCGCCGTTCGAAAGGGGTGACCCAAATGGCATGAGCTCTCCGCGTAATGCGTATAGCCATTTCCGGCCAAAGCGCACTACGCAGTTTGTATAGCTATACGAACTACGCACCCAGGCAGCACAAAATGAACGGCCGGGCAATGGCTGAAGCATTTTGGCCAGTCACATTTCCTCCGGCCTAAGGCTGGTCAAACTACTATGCCCGAACATGGCTGTGGGCCTTGGCCAAAGACTTGAGGGGACTGGCTGTTGGAGGCTGGCCGATGACCTGTAGCAGGACACAAGCCGAAGGCTAGCAAATAAAGACCGGCCAAAGACTTTGGTATGGACAGAGGCCAAAGGTTAGCATCCGTGCACTGGCCAATGCCATGTAGCCGAAAGCAAGCCGAAGTTGCGCAACAGGACATTGGCCAATCACCTGCGATTGAAAGCTGGCCGGAGTTTAGCAAATGGAGGCCGGCCGAAGACTTGTGTCAGGACACAGGCTGAAGGTTAGCATCTGGGCACTGGCCAATGCCGTGTGGCCGAAAGCAAGCCGAAATTTAGCAGCAGGGCATCGGCCGGTGTCCTGTGATCAGAGGCAGGCCGGAGTTAAGCAACTGGGCATTAGCCGTACATTAGATGTCAGGTGCTAGGCGAAGAAGTTTGACCGGGCACAGGCCGATGACATGCAGCTGGACACAGGCCGATCGCTCGCAACTAATCATAGGCCGTACCTTTGCGATTGGGTGCTGGCCCTACAGCCGAGGTCGCACATTAGTGAGCGACTTGCAGTTAGGTGTTAGCCTTGCAATTAACTCATGGACGCACTGCAGAACAAGAGCCTGTGCCTGACATTTTGCCTGCACACTTTGCAGTAGCTGTGGATGCTGTATCAGTTAAGATCAACCACTTGAGATCAAATGTCGGGATGCACAAACTCACTGAGAACTGGTTTGTATTGTTAAAACAAAAAAGGCTGAGGATTTTCTGGGACTATTTTTATTTAACCTTTTCCATTTGTTCATCCTGCTTCTTGCTTCGCCCACCATCACGGTCGACAAATGACCACAGCCACCTCTTTGCGATATCTTGAACCGTCGCCTCGCTCAAGTCCGTATACTTCGCCTTGCTGGCAGCTGAGAAAATAAAAAGCATTGAGTTTAGACATAAAATTACAGTCAAAAACGTTTATTGAACTCGCAAAAACTCTCTACCAGTCTGACATACTCAGTAATTCGATATAGACCGACACAATGTTTACTAACAAGCCCGCGTTTGCCCACACCAGGTGTGGGCACTGCGCACGCGCAGCAACCAAATTCGAGTGAACTGAGGCTTCTGCGCATGCGCAGTGCCGTCGACAGCACCACCGCAGCTGCGTGACGTCAGGGAGGCGTGTGTGTCGATAAAAGCTCTAATGATTTTGACAACAAACAAGAACGCCACATTTAGGAAAGTTGTTTGCTCTCAAAGGAGCGTCTGTATGTCATGAGGGACGCGTCACGCGGATAGTCAGTGGCCGTTTCTTCATTTTTTAAGGTCTCACCCGCTCACCCTCTCCCCACACCCTTTACAGAAGAGAATTTTTTCTTCTCTTCCGGGTGGTCGACACGGCCTCTTGAAAGAGAAAAGCCAGCTTGCTCTACAAGCTGGCTTTTTTATTTCAAGCGGCCTCATTGCCAGCAGGCGCACTGGGGGAAAGCCAGCTCTGCAAGCTGGCTTTCCCTTAAGGGCTTGTCTGCATTGAGTGAAAGCCAGCTTGCAGAGCAAAACGGCGCTCTTGGTAGTTCAATCTACACATGGGTAGCACGCGACGTCATTCAAAAAGCGCTACGATGACCACCAGGGAGGAGGGCAAGAAGCAGCTCACCTCTTATCAGGGCCCCCTTTTGTGCCTCCCAAATCCGGTTCTACTCTACCACACACCAATTAGTCTTAGCTTCTCACTTGTGGGAATAAGATGCAGAAAATTGGTTACTAAGTAGTTGCCAGGTCATTACTCACTCAGAAATTCTAGTTTTGCAGGCACCTCCTCTCTTCTTCCCCCCCCCCCCCCCTAAAGCATTTTGACCTGCTTCAAATATGCTGACACATAGGCCAGCACAAAGCAGACAGACCACGAGTGCTGCATCAGCATTCGGCTTGGGCTCGTGTTCTCAGTGATCAGACCAAGAACTAGAGATGAAGCAAACATTTTCCAAACCTGAGGTCTGAAGAATTCAAAGATGTTAAACCTTTCTAACTTTGGCACTAACAAATATAACACTGAACCTATCATGTCAAAAAATTCGACTATTTTAGTCATTATTTCTCTACAGATTTGTCGAACTTCGAACCCGTGAAGTCCAAAAGTTTGACGAAGCTTAAACTTTTGATCTGAGGAACTTCTAACGAAACAGGATTCAATCGGTACCTACATGTTCAGAACACATAGCAACAGCTTCAACGCTTGAACCATGCTTGAACTGTGCAGATAACAATTGCTGTCGCAGGAGACTGACTCACAGCTCAAAGAGGCAAGCTAAGTGGCCGAGTGCCGACCTGCCCAGCAAATGCAGCAAGCTATCTGGTGGTAGCAACAGCTGTACCCATCTCTGTTTTCCGCAAGCTTTGTTTAAACTCAGTTAAACAGAGCTCACACATCAGAAAATTAAGAAATCACTCGAAACTGAAACTGGGACCCTCGTGCGATTTGAAGACTTCTAACTTTAAAACTTATACTTGGAACAAAACTCTTAATCTTCGAATAATTATAACTTAAACCAAGAAATTTCAAATCTTCAAATATTTTTAGAATCAAAATTGCAAAAAAGAAAGAGGAAACTGTTGAACTATACTTTTATCAACATCGAAAGCAACTTTGTAAATTCAAACCATGGCAATGTCCGAAAGTTGTTCACTTTGCAACCCTTTCTAACTCTACCAAGGACCCTGCCGAATGCAGATGCGGCACTCGTGTTCAATTATGGCACTGCAGTGGCCTACCTATGCACTGTCAAATTTGAAGCATGCAGGCCTTGAGATTTCAGATGTTGTCTAGACCCCCTGGTGGCAATCAGTTCATCAAAGAATGTCTCACCGACAAATTGCTTTGTCGATGAAGACTGTCTGTTTCAGCAACACATCTTGCCACATTTCATAGTAGCTTCCTTTTCATGACAGCCTTGAAATTGATTTTTGTTAACATGAATATCGCCAGACCTCTTTAGGATCGAAGCTCGGCCAACAGCGCCCCATATCCGCCCTTTTGATTGCTAGCATAGCTTTCTAAAAAGGCTCACTGCAAGTTCAAGCCCAAGAATAGATTTATTTTCCCCTTGCAAAGCAAGGGGTGACTGCACAAAGCGCGGCATGTTTGGAATTGTAGCTTGCTATCACGGTGCCAATCAAACATCGCAACAGTTAAGGTTGCGTAATGAGTGTTGATAAAATGTGCACTGATGAAAAAGTTGTTTATCAAACATGCATAGATAAAACGATAGCACCATGGGCATCCTGCTGAAATTGCAAGGCATTAATATGAGGTTACTAATGTTGCTTCCTCCAAGAAAAGTTTGAACTAGTAGCTAGCCACAGCTAGCATTCCGCATCGACTGCTATCTGTGGACTGGATGCCGTGAAATTACAAAATTACCTATAATGGGTGTTGCATGCAGAGTTGCAGAAATTATTAAAAAGCAAGCAACGACATCACACTTCAGCCAATCCCGATCCTCTGTTTACGTGCTCTTTAACAAGCCAAGATGCCATAAATGTTCTCACCCCTTCGGAGAAGTTCCCTGCATCCAGGTTGTGGTAGACGCGGCTCTCTTCAGCCCTGTAGGGAGCAGAAAAAAAAGACGGCCTCAAGTAAGCAGGAGTGCACAAGAGATAAAACCAAGTGCAAAATTGAATGTGTTCTGAAAGTGGGACCAGCTATATTAGCTTGAGATATTTCATAATGAGCCCGAACTAACCTGATACATGATAAGCTGGCAGGACTGAACCTGAAGTAGAAGACATTCAAACACGAAAAAAGAGAGATGCTTAGACCGAATCAGAAAGAGTGAAACTGTTTTGTAGATACAGAAAGCAATGCTACAAAAACTATAGGTATGTAAGCAGTGTTTTTTACAATGTAGCCTTTGCAATTGCTCCCTGAAACAAAGGTAGGACTTATGAACTCTTACCCACATTTCTGACACTTCTCTGGCAATCCATTAAAAGGAATGCAGGACTGACGCTCAATTCATGCAGACTGCTTTTGTAATATCCTACCGCAAGAATGCACAACTCTGATGACAAAAATGTTTGGATTGAGGCCACATCTGTGGCTTCAGGCCTAGAGCCTAGAATAGGCCATATTGCTTAACCCAAAGCTACAGCATATCTAAGCACCATGTTCCCAAATGTTCTTGTGTTAGAGGTATGGTGAACAACTAAGGCACTTTTTTTATTTCTTATTTCAGAGTGCCATTTTCCGAGCTATCTAGAACAGCGAACAAAAAGCTCAATCGCATGGTCGTCTGAAATAAAAGCTTTCATAAATTTGTTTTTAGAGCCTTTTCAAAAGTTTGTACCAACACCCGGCCACCATTGCTTGCTCACATACTCTGAGCATGTAATGGACACGGCAGTTGCGTCAGCGTTCGGCGTAAACTTGGGTCATATTGCAAATGAGCGCTTTGTCAGAGTTCGTCGAGGACTCGGATCCAATCACAGGCTTCGTGATTGGATTCGAGTCCTCGCCGTGTCGATTGTACCACGTAAGTGAAAATAGATTATGTATATAATATTTGAAAGTATGAAAGATTGAGCCCAACAAAGTCAGAAATCAAAGACTACCAACAAGGCATTATAGACTACTGACATTTCTTGGGGACCCCATGGTCAACACCTGTTCACTTCATGGCTGAGAGAACTACCCTGGGCGCAGGCCGGGGACATTTTTGTCTGGAAGCTTCGTTGGACAGCTAGTGCACTAGTACCCAGTTACACGGGCGCTCTCAGCTGCCATTGAGTCCAACGACAGTCGAGTCCATCGCGATAAGCCAAAGTTACACGGCAGCGCCAACCGTCATTGAGCCGCTAATGACAGTTGAGTTCGAGTGAGCTCCCCCACCTCAGTTCAACCGAACGGACTTCCCCAACGGAGGTAAATTGGCACCTGTTCGCGGGACCGCTGCCAGCAACCATTGTTTGTGAGGCACTTACTGTTTCGAAATGCAGGGGGAGGCGCCTAGAAAGAATCGTAGCAGCAAAATTCTCGGGAAGGAATAAATTTAGGCGTCCGAGCTGCCAATAATAGCATCCCGGCTAGCCGGCAAGATTCCAAACGAGCAAAAATGGCGGAGGAACCTGCTGCATAAATAGACAAATAGTAGTGGGGCACCCATCATAGCGGGCAGTAGCTTGCACCACCTAGCCTAAAATATGTGCAACCTAGCCCTGAATCTGCTTTGGTACTCGTGTAAATGCCGCTAAAAAGCAACAAGGTATCAAACATATAGTTTGATCTACTTAAAATAAATAAAACGTGTGTCTCCGAGTAAATTACTATAAAAATTAGACTGATCACACGGCACAAGAACCAGTTTCGTGCTAGCTTTAACTGGGTTCTAGAGAGTTGAGTTGAGTTCAGTCAAAGTTGAGGCTGATAAATGTCGTAGACTCAACGATAGTTGAAAGTGTACGTGTAACTAGGGTAACTAGGGGACTGGCTTGCAAGGTTTCAAGGACAAGCAATTCGAACTGATGTGGTACAGTCTGCAGCAATATGAAATACCCACTCAGAGCGCATGGCCGAGGCGGTGGCCGAAAGGGGCGCAGTACATGATTCGGACAGTTCCATGTTGCTCAGAGGGGAGGCTCGCTCAAGGCTGAACCACTGTTGGTTGTTTCGGGCACTGCACAAAATTTTCCATCCAGAATTAAATGTTGCAAACTGACAGCTCTCAGCTGTCTGTATACATCTTTCGTGCTTTCATTCTTTCAATTTTAACTACTGAATTTTACAATGTGCGTGCACTAACCAGACTGACCTACATTCAGTGATAAATCAAGATCAAAGAGCGAGGAAAACGAAGGTGGGAAAGGAGAAAACAGATGGGGTGTTGAAGGTGAGAGGACAAAAACCTCTTCTACCTTCAGTCTGCTTTCTCCTATCCAGCCTTCGTTTCCCTTGCCCTTTGTTACTGACCTGTTACTGACTATAACTATTTAGCAATTTTACAATTGCATAAGGAGCTAAAGTTATTCATGCAAGTTTTGATTCACATTGAATAATAATTTATAATGAACAGCCTTATACCGAGACACACACTTTCTCTTGAGGCATCGTCCGAAGAGTCGCTGTCCATATGGCCAGCAGGCCTCCTCGCCCTTTCCTGTCTTGGGGCTACATCCGGTCCGTCAGTCCAAATTGGGTGCTCAGGCAGCTGCGACCAGATGGTCTGAAGCGTGCTGCAGTGTGGCTGCATGAGAAACGACCATCTCAATTATACGCTCAATTAAAAAAAAAATCGCCAACCTAATGTAGGAGTGAAGAATCTTCACTGGGTGATTCGACCAAGTCAGTGTAATCTGTTCTTTCTCTAAAATTGCATTGAGGACCTGCTGCTTTTGCTTGTAAGGTGGCCAGTAGGAGACGACTTGCTCTAGCTTCCTCACCAGGCAACACTCCGAGACGACGTATGCGCTCCCTTCATCTAAAGTGCATGACGTGGTAAGTATAGAGAAAAAGTGTGGAATATGCATCCTACCAGAATATTAGAGCCTATTTTAGACAGCTTGGGCAATGTTGGGGGCCCCGCCAGCAACCACTAACAAACCACTGCCAGATTTGTTTATTTTTGGATGGAGAAATCCGCTAAACAAATTTTAAAAAAAGGTACTTACAAATGCAGGTTTCTGATACAAGCATAATGCACTAAACTCACAAAAAACTGTAGCAGAGATCCAAAATAAATACATCTAGCAAAACAGGCACGTCTAACTTTCAGCGAGACGCAAAACGTCTGCACTTGACCCGCAGCGCGTGACATCTTTTCGCTGCACGATTTGAAAGAGGAGCTCACTGTCACTCACGAGACGCGACCACAGACTGAACAGTGAATACGCTACACTTAGGAGCGAAGCAAGAGGTCTGTTTTGGGCATAGGTTCATGATGATGTTGTTCAATTGATGTCGTGATGCTTCTGCTATCTATTTCAAGCCAAAATAAGAAGTCTTTAGCCACTTCACTGTCAGCCCCTGTTAATGTTGACACAGCAAGGCTGGGGTGCAAAGACCAGGCACCTAGCCAGGGGGGGGGGGGGGGGGGGACCATGGGGCCCCCCCGCAATCTTCCATTTTCCTGGGACCTCCTCCCCCCCCCCTCATACAGCATTTTGTCGTGGGCGGGCGCGCTCCTCCTCTCCTGCTCCTCCTCCTCCCTTTCCCCCCCCCTCCCCTCCCCTCCCCTCCCCCCCCAAAAAAAAATCCTGGCTACGTGCCAAGCAAAGGCCTCTGTCGAAACTTCACTGCTCAGCTGCTTTGTTGTAACGCAAATGAACTTCTGCACGAGAAACACCAATCGAAAGTTAGACATGATGATTGAAAACCTGAGACTGTGGTTAAAAAATGGAAGAGATGCTCTCTGTCACTTTGTCTTTCTACTATAGTGCCTGGAACGCGTCTCCGACTGGTGTGTTTACCGTGTCCAAAAAAGTGGTCCCTCAATTTCCGCCTGATGACGTCATAAAAGTGTCATGCTGTCGCTGGTCGCGAACCTGGTGGCATCCCAATAGTTGTGGTGTATGTGGCGACGCCTGTTCTGCTGCAGGTCGCTCTCCACTGTGACAGTCCACGGAAGCTACAGCAGCTGCAAGTTGGGACGCCGTGACGACAGCGACACTCGCGTTCGCTTGTGCTTTTCGCCAGCATTTCTTTGCCAACCGCCAGCATCGCGACAGTCAACAGCATGACACTCCGGCTTCTGTGACGTCATCTGTTGCCACTTCGGGACCACTTTTGATGTATGGGCGGGATAGGACGCTAAACACACCAGTCGTAGACGCGATCCAGGCGCCATACTTTCTACATCACGTTTTTCCGTTTTCCAACCACAGACTCAGGTTTTCAATCGTCATGTATAACTTACACCAGCTCGCCCGCACTTTAACCGTTTTTTCATTGAAAGTTAGAAATGAACGAACTTCTGGGCGAGATCGAAACAATCGAAAGCTAACATTTTTGTAACGAGCAGCTGCAGACTGCCGCCGAAAAGCGGCGCGAGTGCAGTGCTGGGGAGTGGGTTAAGACACGCCTCCGTTATTCACTCAAATGGCGTTGTTTGCTAAAACGTCATTCACGCATATGATATAATCAATTATCAGTAAAAAATCAATTATAAAAAAAACATTATTAGTAAAATATTAATTATTAAAAAAATCAATTATCGGTTTAAATAAAAAATAAAATGTATTTATTTTCAGCGATAATTGTCAAAAAGAAAATGTGTAAATATCGCAAAAAGCTATCAATTACCACTAAAAAATCAATTATAAAAAAGAGCACTATCACTAAAACATTAAGTAGAAAAAAAATCAATTATCGGTGGAAACAAATAATAAAATATATATTCATTTTCAGCGATAATTGTCTAAAAGAAAATGTGCAAACATCGCAAAAAGCTTGACAAAAAAAAAAAAAAAAAAAAAAAAAAAAAAAAAAAAAAAAAAAAGGTACGCCCACTGGGGATCGAACCCGGAACTTCTGCGTGAGAAGCGGACACTCTACCACTGAGCTACGGCCGGCTCGTATATTTCTACTATTACAATTCGTGTTATACAAGAAACAACATGCCAGTTTGGCGTTCGCAACAGTTTTTCTTCGTAGGTTTGTCATGACGGTTGCCGGCAAAATCCCCACTTCCCATTAACAATCATACAATCAGCAGAATCTAAAAAGTGCACAAGAGCCGCTAACATGCCGCTGACATGCCGCCGACCGCCTGATTTTGCAATGACAAGCCAGTGGCCCGAGCTTCCCCGACCTTGCGAACCAAGCGGGCTGCGACGACAGCGTCATCACGCTCGCACGAACGGACGGGGCCGCCTTTCCGAAGCACCGCTAATGCAGAGCTTGTCAACTGAGCCGTTACTACTAACCCTATGCCCATTGTGTTCCAATCACTTTGCAAAACAAAACACCGAGTAGAAAATGGACTTACTCCTTGATCAGCGTATTCATGGCCTCTTGTCTCTGGACGCCGCCGCGTGCTATCTTGGGTGGCTTGAAATGTGCACAAACCGATAACAAAGCTTCTCAAATCGTCGAACCTTGAACGCCTTGAACCGCTTGAAGTTGAACTAGGCCTGATGAGTCCACCATCAGCCAGCTGCACCGGCCATTGCACCGGCATCAGCGCGACACGATCGAGTGGATGGGTGAATAATAAAATTATAAGTTCTCTTTTTGCAATACAAGGTAGTTCGCGCCACCTGGCGGACAACTATCACCGCGCAGGGAATCTAGTCAGATTTTCGGGGATTAGGACGAACATGAATATATTTTGATTAAAGCACCCGTCACTTCTCTTTTATGCAAGAGAGTCGCCAGTTTTCGTGTTCACCCTACGCAGTCGGTGTACAGGGTATGCATAAACAAGTAATGGCGGAACTGGCGGAACTTGCTGGGACGAGATCACTTCCGGTTCACCTGCTTCATCTGTATGTTTGCTTGGTGAGCAGGGATGAGCAGCGCGCCTTTTTTTTTTTTTTAGTTTTTCTCGTTGGAAAATCGGAAAAGGTATGTCGAAGACCGGACAATTGACCTTGGACCGGACCTAAGATAGATCGGTGTATGTTTCTGGACCTTACGGAGCCAAGAAGAAGCACCGCATCTCGTTTTATTTGGCCTCCGTAGCCAAAGTTACGTAACCCTATGTGACGGGTCAGTGGAAATCTGTTTACACGTGAGACATTCAACGAAGTTAGACGCCCACAAATCAACCGAGGCATCGGCATGTGATTGTTTTGTGTTTTTCGTGCACGGGAGAGCGTTTGTGAGAACTGCATCGCATCGTCAACTGCGCGGCGTCGCGGTGAGTGTTCGAGCTGGGCGAAGCGAGACTACGCTACGCCTGTCGGACGTAGTTGAAGGAAGGTGCGCAGGATTGTGCAACTGGTGCTCGATCGTGCCGTGGAAGAAGAAGCGGTGCGTTTTCGACGACGTGTAGAGATATCGTGATCGGGACAAAGCCGTCGCACTGTGTAGAGTACGATTGTGCCGTTCGTTCCCCTCAAAAAGCTAGCGGCGTGTTTTCGACGACGAGTGGAGGTCTCGTGATTGTGACAACGTCGGCCTACCACGGCGGGAAGTGTGATTCGTTCGATAAAGTTCTTTCGTTGTCTCGAAGAGTCGGATATGTGTTTTCCTCCATTTTTTCACCCAATATTTTTAACCATGGCTTAGTTAGGAGAGCTTTTTTTTTTTTGTTTGTTTGTTTTTTGCTCTGCACGCGCTGCCATTAGCCCAATGTGCTTCTTTTGTAGCCATTTGACGACGTCCTTACTGTTACCAGTCACCTTGAGGTTTCCTCAGGTGGAGAGAGACCCGACTTCTGACCGTGATTTCACCCAATATTTTGTGACTGTAGCTTATATAATTTGGTTTTTAAGTGATAGAACTTTTCTGTTATATTTTATATAGCAATACTGCCAGCCAGGTTTTGGTTATGAAATACATGTGCTTATTGTGTGTTTGTTTTCAGGTTTTCTGGTTTTATCTTGGCCAGAAATCTGTGACTAAAAAAAAGCTGTTGTTATGAAGAGTTTTGTAATTGGCAAAAGAATACCAGAGAAAGCTTTTTTTTCATATTCTGGTTCATTTTTGTTGTTTACAACAAGTCCAGAATTCACTGCTCTGTTAAAGGCACAGTCATTTTTTAATGTTTTCGCATTTTGTACATATAATTTGTGTTCAAATATTAAAATATAATTTTTATCCAAATGAAGTTTTCTGAGCCAAATTTATAGTATGGAACGCGCCACGGCCTGGATTCCTCAAGTGTTAATCCCTTCTCCTAGTCTTACCTGGCCTGGGCAAACATGTAGCCACCTACATGTGACCAGACTTAATATTTGCAGAACAAGCGGAAGTCATTGCTTACCAAGCCTGTGGCTTGTATACTGTATTGTAATGGGCAATGTAATGCCAGAGAGGATTGGTGGTCCTGAATAAAAGCAGCACTCCGCATACCCATGTTCTATGGGACACTTTTTTTCTTTTGTTGACCAATTTGAAACAAGCCAAATAGGGTGACCATCTTTCGGATTGGTGGCCTGGGATAAGAGGAGCGGTCAGTACCCAGTCTTCTACCAGACAGTTTTTTTTCATCATTGAATAAGTTACTGCCAGTCAACACTGGTCGGACATGTGCTGAGGATGTTTTTAGGACTGGTGGCCGGGGATAAAAAGTGGTCAGTAGCCAGGCTTCTACTGAACACTTTTTTGTCTACGTTGACCAAGTTGCTGCCGGTCAACATTGGCCGGAAAGGTGCTGAGGACATTTTTAGGACTGGTGGCCGGGGATGAAAAGAGTAGTGAGTCCCAGGCCTCTACCGGACACTTTTTTGTCTTCGTTGACCAGGTTGCTGCCAGTCAACATTGACCAGACAGATGCTGAGCATATTTTTAGGACTGGTGGCCAGGGATGAAAAGAGTAGTGAGTCCCAGGCTTCTACCGGACACTTTTTTGTCTTCGTTGACCAGGTTGCTGCCAGTCAACATTGACCGAACAGGTGCTGAGGATGTTTTTAGGACTGGTGGCCGGGGATGAAAAGAGTAGTGAGTCCCAGGCTTCTACCGGACACTTTTTTGTCTTCGTTGACCAGGTTGCTGCCAGTCAACATTGACCGGACAGGTGCTGAGGATATTTTTAGGACTGGTGGCCGGGGATGAAAAGAGTAGTGAGTCCCAGGCTTCTACCGGACACGTTTTTGTCTTCGTTGACCAGGTTGCTGCCAGTCAACATTGACCGGACAGGTGCTGAGGATATTTTTAGGACTGGTGGCCGGGGATGAAAAGAGTGATCAGTACTCTGCCTTCTACCGGGCACTTTTTTGTCTTCATTGACCAAGTTCATGCCGGTGAACATTGGCCGGATGAGTGCTGGTCACCTTTTTGAGGCGGGTGACCAGGGAGGAAACAAAGACTTGGTGGCCAAGCCCTTCCCGAACATAATTTGGTGATTGGTTGCCAATGGAAAAACTAAGACTCTGTGGCCGGGGACTTAATAGTGATCTTTTGGGGACCTTTGGCCAGCTGCTTTCCAGTGGCCGGGCTGGCCAGGCAGGTGCCGAGCAAAAATCGGGCATTGGCCAGTGTCGGGCCAAAATTTTGTGCTGCCTGGGCAGTGCACTTCGGCCGGCAATTGATATACGCACTACGGGGAGAGCTCATGCATATTTGGGTCACCCTTATCGAACGGCGCGTGTATCTCTAGGGAGCTCGTTAACAACCCCCCCCCCCCCTCAGAGCCTGCGTTCACGCCGCTTCGCGGAAACAGTGTCCGGCTGCTAATTACAAAACTTCACAAGTACGCGCCGCTTCGCGGCGTCAAGCCGGCAACCCAAGCCCCGCTATCCCCGATTGCACCTGCTGAAAGGGAGTCCCATACCAATTAGTTCTGCGACGTTTTGTTGACAACATTCGTTTTTTTTTCTTCTTATTTTAGTGTTGATCGTAAAAAAGAAATGTCGTTAATATCGCCACATGCCTCGACGAACCAATATGTTCGAAAAAAAAAAGAGTAGACCCACCGCGGATCGAACCCGCGTCCACTTGCATATGGAGCAGACCACGTGTAGCAGACACCTTAACACTATGCTATGCTATGCCACCTTTTTTTAACTTTTTATTAAAAGTAGGAGTATTTACAAAGCTTTAAAATGTTCACATCGATTGCCATACAGTTATCATGTCAGTGAGCACTGTTTGACAGGCGCGGACAGCGATTCACACACAAATTCCAAATTATCTCGCTCAATCATTTTTTTTTTGTAGCGTCACATGCACCCCAGTCACTCGCGCAGTAACCCGGGAATTCTTATTTACGACTGAGCCCCCAGAGCGCGGTTATGCAAACGCGTTCCAAATAGCGACCAACATTCAAGTCCTTGTTGCTCCGTCTCCTCAAGAAGGCTGCTCACGTACAAAAAGCCGTCGAAGAAGCGTTGCCACACGGGCTTGGATCCCTTTTGGACACCCAAGTAATCCGTCCTCGACCGCCACAGCGCATATAGACCGAGGAGTGTCAGCAGCTCCCATGCTCTACTCTGCGCACTGTCGCCGAATAGCAGAAACTTCGCGCTCTTCCACTTAACGTAAAGATCTATCTGCAGCACTGCTCGAAGTTCTGCCCGAAAAAGCTCCGCGTTTGTACAGTACAAAAACATATGTTCAAGTGTTTCGGGCAACGGACACAACACACAATTCGTTGACCACGGTTCAAAGAAGCTTTTTTTAACCAGCCACGCCTTTACCGGCAGTACTTCACAATGGAAGCTTAGGAAAAACTTCTTGCCTGCAGGTCTGATAGGGTATCTACGTAAGCGACGAAATACATCCGATTTATCCGCACTTCCCGGGAAGCTGCGATAGAGTGGGGGTGGTATGAGCAAATCAACTGTGTCCCGGTAAAAAGATTGCTTTTATAACTTTCTGCAGGTACTCGTCGGAAATGCGGGCTCGAAAAAATTCCTTCGCCGCTGCTATTTCCTAATAGGACTTCAGAACACGTGCCCGAAGGCACCCAGTGTCTCCTTCAAGCCACGGCCCCAAACACCTTCCTCCAGCTCTTTAAACGCAGAAATCACGAGAGGATTGCCTTGATCGCGAAAGAAAGAGGAAACGCTGTACTTTCCGCTTAAATTCTACGTTTACAAGACCAAGCCTACTTTCTTCTGGCTTACAAATAGGTTCTCACGCCTCATGCGTTCAAAACACGAGTCCCATATAAACGTTGCGATAAATCGATCAACCCTCACCACGTTAGTTTGGGAGCACAGCAACACTTGTGCCGCGGACCAGACGCTCGGGAAAAAAACAGAGTTGCAAATAAATGCGCGATTGAACAAAGAGAGTTCCCTGGCATGCCAGTCAAGCACCTTGCTTCTGAGACGGATAATGTCCAAACAACCGTATCGGCCACTCAGTTGATGTGCGGTCAAGTTGAGCCCTAGATGGTTCGAGACGCTCGTCGTCCAGGCGACTCCGAGGAACTGCTCCAGTTTCAAATCCCAGTCTCCTTGTTAGGCGCCGACAGATTTGTCATTGTTCATCGCCGCACCCACGACACCGCAAACGTCTGCGATATGTTGGGTTACAGCGCGCACTTGCGTCCTTGACGAGCGCAACACCGTGACGTCGTCCGCGTAGGCGAGCACTTTAAGCGTACCCGACGCCAGGGACAGCCGACCGATGCTCGCGTCACCGATAATGGCCCTGCACAACGGTTCTAGGCATAATGCGAAGATAATAGGTGATATCGGACAGCGCTGTCGCACGGATCGGGTACTGCGATGGGAGCGGTCTTGTAGCCATTGGCCAAGAGCTGCGTCGTGATGTCACGGTAGCAAAGCTGACACGACGTTCTCAGCCCAGCTGTGTCCTATCCTACAAGACGTGTACGCCGACGTACTGCAGTGAGGTAGCAGCCGCGCCCCGATCCCATACACCTCCATGAGCCGGAAGAGGAACGAATGGCGAACCCGGTCAAAGTCTTTGCTCAGATCTACCTGAAGCACTGCCATTGGACGCTTCAACACCTGCGCTGCCTCGCACACGATTCGCATCGCGTGCAGGTTGGTGCTGATGGTCCGTCCCTTCATGCCGTAGGCCTGGTGCTCTCCAACGACGTCCCGTAGACCCCACTCTAGCCGCTTTGCCAGAAACTTGGCTAGGATTTTATAGTCGGTTGTTAGCAGACTGATGGGCTGGAAATGATCAACGTTCGGGGTTCACTTCGAGTTTTTCTTCTGGATGAGCACCGTTACCGCCTGTGACATTGATGGCGGCAGCAGTCCTCACTTCAGTACGTCGGCGTACACGTCTTGTAGGATAGGGCACTACTGGGCTGAGAACGTCTTGCAGAACTGGCTACCGAGCCCGTCCATTCCTGGCGATTTACGCGGAGCTAATTCTTTGATGGCCTCCTCGACCTCTGATGCCGTTATCTTCCGGTTCATTTGTTCTCGGACCTTTGGGGATATCTTGGGCACAGCCACTCCTGTCGTTTTGCGAACGCCTTCGTCCTCCACTCTCGTGAACAGGTCGGTGTAGGCCAGCAGAAACGCGTCTTTGATTCCTTCTTGTCGGGTAACCTCGACGTCGCCTACATGGAGCTTCCCGATCTTGTTGCGCGAAGCGTGCTGGCGTTCCTTCGTCTTGAATATGTTGCTCGGCTCTTCATCTCTCTCGGAGTAGAGCGTTCTGCTTCGGACCATGGCACCGCAGTACTCCTTCTCGAGGAGCTCCAGAATACTGCCCTTGCAATCGCGGATATCTTGAGTGAAGAGTCCCGGTAAACGGTGTTTTTTCCGCAATGAGGATTTCCAGGGTCTTCGTCAAGCGGCGCTTATTCGCTCTATCGCGCGCCGCCTTTTCCTGACTGTGCCGGAACGCTTTGAATTTGACGTCCTCCTTCAGCTCCTCCCAGGTTACCGCGTTCATGAGCGCACCTCCCGTTTTGCCCTCGAGAAGGTCCTTTATCTGCGTGCGAATTGGTTCATCCTCAATGAGTCTTTTGTTTAGATTCCAGTAGCTCCACCAAGAGGACTTCTGGGTTCGCGGTACGGTTTTACCCAGCGTTACCGTGACCAGAGCGTGGTCCAAGAATCCCAAGGGTAGGACTTCTAACACGGGCGTCATTGCTGAAAATTCTCCTGAGAGGTAAATACGATCTAATCGAGCATGGAAATTTCCTTGCCAATGCGTGTACGTTGGGTCGACCGTTTTCTCGTTGTCCTTGGAATCCACCAGGCCGAAGTCGTTCAGCAGTTTTCGCAGTACCGCCCGGCTGACGTCCTGTTTCAGCCGCTTCGAGCCATTCCTCTCGGCCAGCACAGAATTCAAATCGCCAGCGATAATCGTTCGACAAGGTGCGTCGAGATACTGGCGAATATTTTTGAAAAAGTTCCTTCGCTCAGTTGCGTCATTAGATGCATACACCCATACAAGCTTGTGAATCTGTCCGCAGTGCAGCATTTCTACAGCCCACACCCGTCCATTCATGTTTCCTTCCCACTCGGGGCAAATTGTGATGCCTCTCCTCTTGCGAATCATTATCACCGTTCCTCCGCTCTGTCCAAATGCCCTCGACAGGAAGATGACGAAGTGACGATCAAAAAAGCGCGTCAACTCCTCCACTTGACCGTCTGTGGCAGTCTTGGTCTCTAGCGAAAAAAGCGACATCAACCCGCTCGAGCAGAATAGTGTCCAGCACCCACTGCTTTCTTCTTCTGGCCACAAGACTGACACAATTGATGGTTGCAAACTTGAGGGGTCGCATTTCGTGGAAAAGGGGGTGCAGGCGAAGTCATGCGACGGGAACATTGTCGAAATGAGCCGGGAGCAAAGAGAAAAACAAAAAAGAAGTGACCTACGGAGGGGCTGGCCGGCATCGCTCTTCCGTCGGGATGCGCGGCTTCGGGTTAAAGCGTTCCCTCCGTGTGGTGTTGTTGTGCCACTTGAACTCAGAGCGCGCTGATACTTCTCCTGGCCGCATAGTGGTTTCACTAGCGTCACTAAGGTCGGAGTTGTCGTCACTCAGACTGACCTGGCTTGTGTATTTTGATTCCAGCGTTTGGATGGCTTCTACGTCTTTTAATATAGACATGTGAACGTCGCTCGATACGACAGGACTGCTACTCGACGCTTGCAAAGGGTCGGGTTTCACGGCGTCCCCCTCGGGTGGCAACTGTGGAGGGTGCAGTTCTTTCAGTGCATCGACCGGGGCCTCTTTCGCACCGGCTATGGCGGAAACCTCAGTTACGACGTCCCGTACGGCCTCCTCTGCCTTTTCCTCGTCCATGTTGGTCACACTATCCCTATCCACCATACCTTCCTGCGTCAGTGTAGCGTAGGTACGGACGCAGTAGTCTCGCTCGTGTCCAATGCGATGTCATTCGTGGCATCGCGGTACACGACACTCTCGTCGAATGTGTCCCCGTACCTTCGCAGCGTACACATACTGGATCACGTCCCGGAATCACGACCAGAACGTTGCCACCAGAAATCCTCAACTGGTGCGGAAGGCGTTCTAAAGTGGCATCCTCCTTTAGGCTTAGCCGCACCAGTCTGTTCGTCAACTAAACGCCGGTGAATCCTTCCGCCTTCCCTTTTTCAGGCGTTAGGCCCTGAACCTTCCCAAGGGGCTCTAGGGCCCTCCTGACGGTTTCGTCTGACAAATGGAAGGGGAGCGAATAAATGCAATTTTATGCGGACATCCGCGTTCTCCAGGTCCACGACGATGCAACGCTTGCCTTTTACCTCCACTTCCTTGTCGGTGACCAGGCGCAGCTTGGATTCCTCCGTATTGAATGTCACCATTCAGAGATGATTCATTTGATAGGCGCGGAACGCGTCGATGTTCCCAAACACACTAAGAAGTTCCATCTCGGCCTTGAAAACGCCTATCTTGTATGGGCGAGCACTCACGTCACCGTGCAGCAGCACAGAGCTGCGCAGTATGGTTCCTGATGTCAGGGGAGGCAGAACGACACGATACGATACGATAATTTGAGTTAGCCGAAGAAACAAATGAACCGCGGCCGTCGAGGGCCGTTATCGACGCTCCTGAGGAGCTCCTGATTCTCCAACCGTAGTGCCCGGAAGCCGGAAGTGGAATGACAATGCTATGCCACCGCTTAGCAAGCTCGTTGTAACCATTCGTTGTTTGCGAGTTTTGCGTAGTGCTTAGAACCATTTCCGGCCGAAGTGCCATACGGAGTGCGTATAGCTTTATCCAAAGTTTGAAGCGACTCAAATCCGTAATTTCGTTTCTTTCGAGGAAATAAGCGTCAAAAACACGAACGTATATGTGACAAGTTAGTGGCGCCCCCCTCCAGTCCGCCCGTCTGCGGCCGCCTGGCTCGGCGGGCAACATTGTTCACCTCGCCCAATAAACGCCGTAGAGCGCACGCCGCTCCGGTCAGTCATCGTCCACCCTCAACCAGGCTGCATGTCGTCTCTCCTCGGCGGGTGCTTCGGCCCCTTCGTCCACGTTCGAGAAAGATCGTGACACTGGCGACGAGGAACCGTGGCACTGGAGGCCACCAACGTGCACGGTTCGGCCCACGCCGCCGAGAGAGTCGCAACACCGCACCCCGCTCCTGTCGCCATGCCGCTGTACGGGAGGCTCGAGCCGTTCGAGGGAGATGGGTCCGCCTGGCCGGTCTACGAAGAACAGGTCCACGTGTTCTTCCGGGCGAACGACACGCCCGAGGTGAAACAACGGGACATCTTCCTGGCCAGCTGCGGGACCCGAGTCTTCAGCCTCCTGCTCGACCTCCTCAAGCCGGCCACGCCGCACGTCAAAACGCTGGGTGAGCTGCTCGCCACGCTGCGCTCGCACTTCAGCCCGGCGCCGTCCATGCTTATGGAGCGGTTCCGCTTCAACAACCGGAGCCGCCAGGACGGGGAGACCCTCGGGCAGTTCGTCGCTGCGCTACGAGGGTTAGCGAGCACCTGCGCCTTCGGCGACCAGTTGGACTCGCTACTCCGGGACCGGTTCGTCTGCGGCATCAACAACCCTGCCATGCAGACGCGACTCCTGGAGCTCCCCGACCCCTCGCTGGACGACGCGGTGAAGGCAGCGCTGGCGATGGAAGCCGCAGCAAACGACGCCAGCGAGATAGCGCGTGCGGCCGGCTCACCGTCGACGGAAGCGGCGGTGAACAAGATGGCGGCAAGGAGCGGTGCCTGCAGCCGCTGCGGTGCTGCCCACTCCCCCTCACAGTGCCAGTTCGTCCAAGCACAATGCTTCACGTGCGGGAGAACTGGGCACCTCGCACGTGTCTGCCAAGGGGGGAGGACGAGCGGCGGCCAGCAGCAGCAGCAGCCTGGTTCAAGCCCGGGTTCCAGCCAAGCCCGCGGCCAGGGTGGGCGTCGCAAGAAAACGCGGCGGGGACGAGCGGCACCAGGCCCGGGTTCGTCGTCAGCCAGGGTCCACGTCGTGGCCGAGGACCCGCAGATTTTCGACGTGTGGCACACCAGGGGAATTTCATCGTCTGTGCCACCATACATGGTGTCAGTCGAAATCTGCGGTCACCCCATCACCATGGAGCTGGACACGGGGGCCAGCGTGTCGGTCATGCCCGGGAAGCTGTTCAAGCGGACCTTTCCCGGCGTGTCCATCGAGGCGTCTGACGTCATGCTGCGCAGCTACTCCGGGCAGCTTTCCCAGGTCCAGGGTCGGGCCCAAGTCAGCGTTCGCCTTGGCGACAGGGAGGCAATCCTTCCCCTTTATTTAACCAAGGGGTCGTCGCCGACGCTGCTGGGCCGGAACTGGATTCACTCGCTGGGTGTTCGGCTGCCGGAATACCAGGAAGCTGCGCTGCACGTGGTGAAGGACGTCCCGAGCCTCCTGACCGACTTCCAGTCCCTGTTCCAGCCGGGGGTGGGCACCTTTGCCGGCACGACGGTCGGCATCCACATACCCGAGGGAGCCCGGCCTCGCTTCTTCAAGCCGCGTCCGCTGCCGTTTGCCCTGAAGGACGGGGTCACCCAGGAGCTGCAACGGCTGCAGCGAGAGGGTATCCTGGTGCCCGTCAAGACTTCCGAGTGGGCTGCACCAATTGTCCCAGTCCTCAAGCGAGACGGCCGCGTCAGGATCTGCGGGGACTTCAAGGTCACCATCAACCCCGTCGCTACCGTCGAAAAGTACCCGCTGCCTCGGGTAGAAGATCTCTGGTCGGCTCTGTCCGGGGGACAGAAGTTCTCCAAGCTCGACCTTCGAGATGCCTACCAGCAGCTGGTGCTCCAGGATGCCGCCCGGAAGTATGTCACCTTTTCGACAACCATGGGACTCTTCCAGTACACGCGCCTACCATTCGGCGTGACCTCAGCCCCAGCCATCTTCCAGAGGGAGATGGACAACCTCTTCAGGGGCATGAGGCACGTGGCGGTGTACTTGGACGACATCCTGGTTACCGGTACAGACGACGGGGACCACCTGCAGAACCTGCGCAAAGTCCTGACACTACTACAGGACGCCGGTCTCAAGCTGAGGCTGGACAAGTGCGTGTTCCTGACCCCCAGCGTGGAGTACCTGGGACACATCATCTCCCAGGCTGGCCTGGCCCCGGCACCCCGCAAGATCGAGGCCGTGCTCAAGGCGCCGAAGCCCAAGAGCAAGAAGGAGCTTCAGAGCTACCTCGGCCTCATCAACTTCTACAGGAGGTTCCTGCCCAACCTTTCGACGCATCTGGAGCCGCTGCATCGACTGCTTCGTGACGGTCAGCAGTGGGCCTGGAAGAAGGAGCAGGACTTGGCCTTCCAGCACAGCAAGGAGCTGGTCGTTAAGGCTCCAGTGCTGGTGCACTTCGACCCGGCCAAGCCTGTAGTCCTCACCGTGGATGCGTCGCCGTACGGGGTAGGAGCCGTCCTGTCGCACCGGGGTCAGGATGGTCAGGAACGCCCTGTGGCGTTTGCTTCTCGTCGTCTCCATGCGGCAGAGCAACGCTACAGCCAGCTCGACAGGGAAGGCTTGGCCCTCATCTTCGGGGTCCAGCGCTTCCATCAGTACCTGTGGGGCCGGCAATTCGAGGCTGTCACGGACCACAAGCCGCTGCTGGGGCTGCTGGGACCTGACAAGGCAGTCCCAGTGCAAGCATCGCCTCGTGTGGTACGCTGGGCCTTGACGCTGGCAGCCTACAGGTACAAGCTGGTCTACCGCCCTGGGAAGGACCTGGGACCTGCCGACGCCCTGAGCCGCCTGCCCCTGCCGGAGGTGCCTGCTGCCGTTCCGGAGCCAGCTGACGTGTTCCTGCTGGAGCGGGCCTACCCGGGGGTGCTCACCAGGACTGCGGTGGCGCAAGCGACCAGCCGGGACCCGGTCCTGTCCCAGGTGGTCAAGGCGGTTGCCCGAGGGGAGGAGCTGCGTCATCAGGCGTACAGCCACAAGACCGCCGAGCTGAGCTTGGAGCAAGGCTGCCTCCTGTGGGGTTCCAGGGTGGTGATTCCACAAAGTCTGCGGGCCAAGGTGCTGCAGCTGCTGCACGCGGGGCATCCTGGCATTGAAAAGACCAAAATGGTGGCACGGTCGCACGTTTGGTGGCCTGGCTTGGACCAGGACATCGTGCACCAGGTGCAAGGCTGCCAGGTCTGCCAGGAGAACCAGCGAGCCTCGCGCCACGTGGAAATCACCCCCTGGCCGTTCCCACAGAGGCCGTGGTCCCGCTTGCATGTGGACTATGCGGGACCCTTCAAGGGCCACTACTTCGTGGTGGTAGTGGACGCCTTCTCCAAGTGGGTGGAGGCACTGCCAGTCACCAGTCCCTCGGCAAGCGCGACCATTGCGGCTCTGCGGCAGGTCTTCGCGGCGCAGGGATTGCCGGACATCATTGTGTCCGACAATGGTCCCGCTTTCGCTATCGCCGAGTACCTGGACTGGCTGCAGAGGAATGGAATCCGCCGGATGCTGGTTCCGCCGTACCACCCCGCTTCTAATGGTGCAGCGGAGCGGGTGGTACAGACCATCAAGGACAAGCTCAAGAAGAGCCAGCCCGGGGATTTCCGTACTCAGGTGGCCCGGGTACTATTCCAGTACCGGACCACACCTCACGAGGTCACTGGCCATGCCCCCTGCGAGCTTCTGCTGGGCCGGATGGTCAAGACCCCCCTGGACGTCTTGCACCCAGACCTCCGGTCCTCGGCGCTCCTGAAGCAGCTGAAGCAGAAGCTGGCTGCTGACCGAGGGTGCCGTCCCGGGCCTTTGCCGGAGCCGGGAGCGTCGGTGTACGCCAGGAACTTCCGTCCTCGCCCACCCTGGTCTGCCGGGCGTGTGGTTTCACCAGCGAGTGCCTCGTCGCTGCTCGTCCGCATGCCCGACGGGACCACCTGGCACCGGCACGCCGACCATATCAGGCCTCGCCTCGGGACCTGGCTTCCACCCTCGGTCGTCGCTTCAGAGGACCAGCCTGCAGGGGGCCCAACAGCACCAGTCGTGGCCAGCGGAGCGCCACCCACCCCAGAGGCGACAAGCGTCGCCACTCCTGTGGCACCAGTTGGACCAGTGCCACACCCAAATCCAGTCCCTGCGGCTCCACTGGCTGCAGCGCAACCTGTACAGGCAGCGCCCGGCGTTGCCACACCTGGCCCGTCGACTCCAGGGCCCAGGCGGAGTACGCGGCAGCGAAGGCCACCTGACCGGTACTCGCCGGGGTGATCTTCACCATCGACAGGCCGGGAATTTGCACGACCAGACGCAGAGATGGTGTCGGCCGTGCGCATTGTGTTTAGTTTTGTTTTATAACAAACAAACTGGGGGGGAGGAGTGTGACAAGTTAGTGGCGCCCCCCTCCAGTCCGCCCGTCTGCGGCCGCCTGGCTCGGCGGGCAACATTGTTCACCTCGCCCAATAAACGCCGTAGAGCGCACGCCGCTCCGGTCAGTCATCGTCCACCCTCAACCAGGCTGCATGTCGTCTCTCCTCGGCGGGTGCTTCGGCCCCTTCGTCCACGTTCGAGAAAGATCGTGACAGTACATATAACAGTCCCCAATCAATGTTGATAAAAAGGGCAGAACAAACTCACCGTTTTGATAACAACAAGGAAAGCACGCACACCATTCGGAAAGACAAGGTAGTTTAACGTAGAACAGTCGGAACCTCAGGAACCACCAAGCACCTTGACCCAGGACAACAACAAACGCGGTAGCAAAACGAGCGAGCGGAGATGGGTAGATGAAAAGATAGCGGCAGTGTGAATGTACGAGACAAAAAATTTCACCTCGTGTCTTTTCAATTGAGCGGTAACAAGCGCCACCTCGTTTCGGAACGTTTATCATAAGTTGTGTTGACCGTGCAATAAATGATTGTTTAAAGTGTCAGAACCGTTGTTTATTAGTATAATCCCAATAAAAAAATTTCAGCGTGTCGTAAATAATTTTTGGTGTTGTTTAAAGAATCGTAGCTTTAAATATATTCCGGATGCTTCTCCGGATGCGTCTCCGTAACTCTTAATGAGAAGCTCTACGGTTTCTTTACGGAACATTTTTACCATGTAGCCGGAGCTCGTCGCGTCACTTTAAAGCATGGATTGAGCACGCGCCCGCTGGGCCCGCTCTCCGCATCGTACAATCGACTAAAACTCTTTGTTAACGTTGTCCTTGTTAAAGAAACACGAGTGTATTATCAACAACTGACATTATGCTGGACATGACTGTAGTAATTATTATCTCTACATCAATCGGTCAGAGTTCGTATGCATACATACATACGTACATACATACATACATACACACATACATGCATACATACATACATATATAGGTGTGATAACCCACGCCAGGCACGCTACCGGAGTCAATGTCAGGGACAACATTCCAAATCGAGCACGTAGACCGCACTGACTGGCCCAGTCAGGCATCGTCTTCGTCGTCTGTTTATTTACCACCGCGGTGGCGCCCTCGTGTGTACAACGCAAGATATCACACCCCTCTCACCCGTTATCATGAAAGTTAGTGAAAACTAAAAGATATCAGACAAGGTTCGTGAAAATGAATCAAGGTGATTACGGAGAGTAGCGCTGCACAGGCCGACGCACCCTGGTGCCCCGACGGGGAGGTGTGGTGATAGTTGGTTGACGAGGATACGAACTCACCTCTGGGCAGGTGAGTTCAGGCGTATGACAGGAGAGGTCAGGTGCGAGAACAGGCTCTGCCGTTTTGGACATGTCAGGACCAGTGCCTGGAATGTCAGGGTCCTTCTCAATGTCTGCATCTGTTGCAACATGTGTACTGTGGTTAACTTGCGGCAACCGGTTCGCCTGCCGGAGGTGATCACGGTGGCGCGTCCACTGTCGCCCGTCAGCTAGCTGGAGGTTCAATGAATATGTTCCCTGGGCGGTGACCACAGCCGGCATCTATGCAGGGCCTCGACGAAAGTTCTTGGCGAATACTTCATCCCCAGGCTGTGCTTGAATCCGAGGTTTCGTTCTTTTGTCACAACTGATTTTCTACTGAAGCTGCGTCTGCTGCACCGTGATCCTCAGGTCAGGTCGAAGCAGGTCCATCGCAGTCTTCATTTTTCGCCCCCGCAGTAACTCGGCGGGGCTGCAACCCGTGACCTCATGTGGCGTCGATCTGTAAGTGATCAACATGCGCGCAATTTGTGTATGAAGGTCCCCGGTCCAGCCTTCTGCAACTTCCTTTTTACAGTTTGAACTGCACGCTCTGCAGCGCCATTAGACGCTGGGTGGTACGGTGGTACCAGTATTCGTCTCACTCCATTCTTCTTCAAAAATGTGGCGTACATGTCGCTCACAAACGCTGGACCATTGTCTGACACCACAATGTCCGACAAACCCTGGTTTGCAAACATGGCTCGCAGACACGTGATGGTCGCCTCCGCAGACGGAGTTGAAACCGGAAACACCTCAATCCACTTGGAAAAGGCATCAACTGCAATAAAAAAATAAGTGTTGCGGTAAGACCCTGCGTAGTCGACACGAAGTCTCGACCAGGGTCTTTCTGGGAACGGCCATGGCATGACGGGTATTGGCCATGATGCTCGCTGCTGCTCCTGACAGGTGGGACACTCTTGCACAGCCGCAACAATATCATCGTCTATTTTAGGGCGCCACACGTGGCTCCGCGCTACAGCCTTCATCTTGGATATCCCTGGATGGCTCTTGTGAAGAAGCCTCAGGACGTCGCGTTGGAGAGATGCAGGAACCAACACGCGGTTGCTCCAGAGCACACAGTTGCCTTGTACACTCATTTCTGTGAACCGCGTCTCATACGGTTTTTCCTCTGGTCCCAAATCCAACCGGCGGCCAGTCCACAAGTCCTCTCTCACTCGTGAAACCACTGGGTCCAGGGCGGTGGCCTCAGCGACAGCTGTTGACGACAGCACACGTGGGTACAACCCTGCCAGCATGAAGACTTCAGCAGGGCAGTCCACGGGAAAACCTGTTGTTGGCAGTGGCAGACGATTCAGTCCGTCCGCATGTCCGATATGGCTACTAGGCCGGTAGCTCAGTTTATAGCGGTACCCAGACAACAGCACGGCCCATCGCAGCACCCTTGGAGAGCACAACTCTGGAACAGGCTTGTGCGATGCGAGCAGGCCCAGTAGCGGCTTGTGATCTGTGATGGCTTCAAATGGCCAGCCCCACAGGCATTGCCTGAGTTTCGTTACTCCGAATACGAGGCCCAACGCTTCTTTGTCCAGCTGGCTGTAGTATTTTTCCGCAGCTGCAAGGCTTCGAGATGCAGAAGCAATGGGACGCTCCTCCAACGACGCTTCTCGCTGTGCCAAGACGGCTCCGAGTCCACACGGTGAGGCATCCGTGATCAGCACCGTCGGCCTTGACGGGTCGAAATGTGCTAAGACTCCAGCGGATGTCAGCAGCTTTTTACTTCTCTGGACTGCTTGCTCTTCTTCAGATGTCCAACGCCAGCGGACTCCTGCCCCCAGCAAGCAGTTCAAAGGATACAACACATCCGACAGATTTGGCATGAACCTTCTATAAAAGTTGATCAAGCCCAAGTAGTTTTGCAGTTCCTTCGCATTCCGAGGCACTGGTGCCTCCAGCACGGCTTCTGTCTTGGTTGAATTTGGCTGAAGACCAGCGGAGCTGATAATGTGCCCCAGATACTCCACCTTGTCCGCCATGAACTCGCATTTGGACAGCTTCAGCCGCAGTCCAGCTATTTCAGTCGCTCCAGGGCCTGGCACACATTTGCCCAATGGTTGCTGTCGTTGGTGCCGGTCACAAGTATATCGTCAAAGTATACTGTGACATGATCAATGTGGTGTAGGAGGTTCTCCATCGCGCGTTGAAACAAAGCTGGAGCTGACGACACCCCAAACGGAAGTCTGGTAAATTGATACAAACCCTTCGGGGTGTTAATGGTAACAACTTTTGCGAGTCTTCGTGCAACTTGACCTGCTGGTATGCATCTTTCAGATCGAGCTTCGTAAACTTGACTCCCCCCGGTAGCCTTTCAAACAGTTCCTCGATGCGAGGGATCGGGTACGACTCGAGCACCGTCACAGGGTTGACTGTTATCTTGAAGTCGCCACACAAGCGAACACGGTCATCCCGCTTCACTACGGGAACGATGGGCGCCGCCCACTCGGACGTCTTCACTGGTCGAATGACGCCCTCGCGCTCCATCCTCTGCAACTCCTCAGTAACTCTGTCTCGTAACGCGAACGGGACGACTCGCGGCTTGAAAAATCTTGGTTTAGCACACTCCTGTACGGTAATCTGGGCGGCCACGCCATCGAAGGTACTCAGTCATTCTGAAAATACTTCATGGAATTGACTCACCGCTTCCTCCACGGACGTCACACAGTTGACGACTTCTGGCTTGACGATTCCTAGCTTGAATTCCCTCATCCAGCTTCTTCCGCAAAGCGTAGGACACGGGCCCTTTACGACGAACAAGGGCAGAACGCGCTCGTTCTCGCCAAGCTTCACGGTTGCCTCAAACTTGCCCGCCACAGGCTTTATGTCGCCAAAAAAACTTTTTAACTGGACGTCCGATGGCTCCAGCGTCGCCGAAGGAAACAGTTGCGTAAACTTCCTTTCGCTAATGGTTGACACGCTGGCACCGGTATCCAACTCCATGTTCAATGTCACTCCGTTGACGGCAACTTCGACTCGCATTGGCTCTGGTCCGGCCGGTTGAAGCGCCCAAAGGTCGTACGCCTCCTGTGTTCCTGATTTGGATTCCGGCGCTGCCAGCTCGTCATCCACGTTGTGGACAGGTCTCGATCCACTCCTGGGTCTCGCCTTTTCCGTTTGACATGTATTGGATCGGCATACCCGGGAAAAATGATCACAAGCTTAACGGTTAATGGAACTGAGCTATCGGGTTCAGATCTCGCTACATCATTCAATTACCTTTTTTCGACTGTAGGTGACAGTCACTACAATTCTGACATTTTTGGTTTTCTAAGTGGCAGGTTGGCGGAATCAATATTATTTGAGCCAACTGACGAGCTTGAGGTTTTTTTTTCAATTTGCAAAAGTTTAAAAAATACGAATAGCCTTGACTCCCATAATATACAAAGTCGCCCAGTAAAATATGTTTTGCAAATAGTTACACCATGCCTGACACATATTTATAATGTAAAGCTTATGACGGGACACTTTCCAACAGCTATGCAGCTAGCCAGAGTAGACGTAACTTATAAAAAAGCAAATAAGAACGACTTCGGTAACTATAGACCAACATCTATACTTCTGTTTTTTTCTAAAGGGTTAGAACGAATAATTCATTGCCGCCTCAATCGTTTCTTAAAGCATTC
Organism: Ixodes scapularis; assembly: GCF_016920785.2. Classification (NCBI taxonomy): domain Eukaryota; kingdom Metazoa; phylum Arthropoda; class Arachnida; order Ixodida; family Ixodidae; genus Ixodes; species Ixodes scapularis. The sequence goes on from NW_024609837.1 coordinate 73,766,611, forward strand.
AGTAATATCCGATTGCCAGTTGGGTTTACTAAAAATAGATCAACGGAACATGCCTTGTTTGCCCAAAAAGAATATATTTTGAACAGTTTTGAATCACAACGTCTCACTCTTGGTATTTTTATTGACTTTAGTAAAGCATTCGATGCTCTAAATCATAAAATACTTTTTGCTAAGCTCGAGCATTGCGGCATACGAGGACACGCCCTCAACCTTATAAAGTCATATTTAAGCTCGCGATTACAATATGTTGTCATAAATCATTCTCGCTCCAATTCCCTTCAAATGTTTAGTGGTGTCCCTCAGGGTAGCATCCTGGGACCACTCTTGTTTAATATATATATAAATGACATTTGCAATATTTGTACTCTTGCAAAATACGTTATTTATGCTGACGATACGAGCCTTTTCTTTTCCTCCTCTGACGTTGAAGAACTAACTGGCACTGCTAACCGAGTATTGACATTATTAGCACGGTGTTCATTAGTGAACTCATTGAAAATAAGCAAAGAGAAAACTAAAGCCGTAATATTTCGTCCTAAAGGAAAACTTGTAATGCACCCAACGCCTTTAGTTTTGAGTGACGCCGTTATCGAGTACGTAGAAACGTTTAGATCTTTTGGTGTAAGTTTTATTGCAACGATGACATGGGACGCCCACATAAACGAGGTTTGTCTTGCCCTTTCCAAGGTTGTTGGAATCACCTCACGTAATAAGCATGTTCTACATGAAAAAAACTAAACTTACTTTGTATTACGCTTTCTTTTATTCGTATTTAAGCTATTGTTTCCTTGTCTGGGGTAATACCACAACATCCAATATTCAGAAGATTTTGATCTTGCAAATGAAAATGCTACGTGCTATTACAAAAGCTCCATATAATTCCCCAACCGGGCAGGCCTACTTACAGTTTAAAATTGTGCCTGTATATAATTTATTTGAATATAGATTCGCGTGTTTTTACAAAAATATAATAGCAAAAAATGATTATTTTCTTTCACGTATTGTTTCTACTGTGCCCCACAATACACCTTATGCAACCAGGGAAAAAGACACCTTTGTTTTACTTAGATGTAGAACGAACTGTGGCTTTACAATGTTGCGATATATTTTCCCAAAGGTTTTGAATACTCCTCTATGTGATCACTTGAATGATATGTCTTCTTCTGTCCTTAGGACGCTTTTCTATAATTTTTCTGTACTCATTTTGTCTGTACTGTTAGTTTTGTATATATATTATTTTTCCGCATTTACACTGCTGACTTGTAAGGGTGGCGAGGCCCACCAAGCAGTGGACGACACTGCTTCTATCTTGCCACCCTCAGTTTGTATTTCAAGCTGAAATAAACGCCGATTGATTGATTGAAATTCCCTCTCTGTTCACACTTGAAACAGACGCTGCCTACTTGACGACATTGGTGTGCTAGATGATTACCCCCCCAGCGGAAGCAAAAACCACTTGCCTGCTTTTTGGTGGCAAAAGTGGCAAAAGTGGCAAGTGGCAAAAACCACTTGCCTGCTTTTACAACATTCGCAGACTCGCCGGCCTGCAGAGGCGTCGCTTGAGCGAGCTGAGAACGTAATGCTCGGGAATCTTTCTTGGCAGCCTCCATGGCGATTATGGTGTTCCTCACGGTCTCAAAGTCCAACTCGGCCGTTTCTAGCAGGCGAGTGTGGAGTGCGACGTCGCTGATTCCGCTCACGATTTGGTCCCGTAGCATGTGGTCCCGAAACGATGCAAACTTGCAGTCTTCGGCAAGCTCCTTCAGCGATGCGATGTAATCGTTTATAGGCTCTTCGTCTCGCCGATGCCGAGAGAAATACTTGAAGCTGGCTACCACCTCCGATATCCTCGGCGAATAGTGCTTGTTCAAGGCTTCGAAAATCACAGCCAATGTTGCATCGGCAGGCTTCGTAGGGGCGAGCAGGCTCCGCAGCAGCGAATAAGTTTCTGATCCGCAGCACGTCAGGAACACGGCAGTCCTCTTGGTTGCAGCGATGTCGTTCACGGCGAAGTACAATTCTACCCGTTCGCGATACTCGGTCCAATCCGACGTAGCCGAGTCGAACGGTTCCACCTTCCCGATGACAGGCATGGCTGCTGAAGTTGGTGCAGGACAAACAGGTAAGACGTGCTTGACCGTTCTTTATCGCGCGTCGCCAGTTGTGATAACCCACGCCAGGCACGCTACCGGAGTCAAGGTCAGGGACAACATTCCAAATCGAGCACGTAGACCGCACTGACTGGCCCAGTCAGGCATCGTCTTCGTCGTCTGCTTATTTACCACCGCGGTGGCACCCTCCTGTGTACAACGCAAGATATCACAACATACATACATACATACATACATACATACATATATACATACACACACATACACACATCCACACACACACATACATACATACATACATACATACATACATACATACATACATACATACATGCATGCATGAATGCATGCATGCATGCTTACATGCAAGCATGTATACATATGTTTATTGCAGAGACAACACCTTTCTGCTGAACTTTCTCTGGACTGTCGCAGTGGAGAGCGACCTGCAGCAGGATAGGCGTCTGCCACTTCCACTACCACTGTGGGCCACCAGGATGGTGACGCACAACGGCATGACAACTCAATGACGTCATTAGGTGGAAATCAACAAACCCATTTGAAAATGCGCGGCAAAAAACAATGACAAAACACACCAATCATAGATGCGTTCCAAGCATTGCTGTTCTCATACTAGAGATTACAGCTCACGACACGCTGCGGCTAAACGAATGTGTACATTTCAACATCAGTTTCCTTAAAACGCAAAAAAAAACGAGATGGAATCTCAAAAGTGTGACAATTGTTTAAAAAATGCAAGATATCTATGCCGCGAGCATATAGGCTAGAAATAATGGTCGCAATATGCTTATGGTTCATTTTGTAGTTAATCAATCTTCAAGTGGTGCTATTTGTCACTGTCTTGCAGGTCGATTATTATTATTGCGATATTAATGACACTAAGTCATGCCTAATAAAAAAAAGCCTTGCGAGTAAAATTAACTTCAGAACATCATATTTGTTTTGGAATATATGCTATCATACATAACCACATATTTTTCCCATGAAAATAAAACGAAAATGCCTGGTTGTGACAAAAAAGTTTTACATACAAATATGGCCTGAAATGTGACATGACCATGTTGTTTTCCATGCTATGGTCGGGCTAAAAGATACAGTCACTTATGTATGAAAACCTGCAGCATGTGAGTGTACTACTCACGCACAGCATTATTTCTTAATAATTTGCCAAACACACTTCACTGTTCCCGCAATTTTTCTTTCCGTGTTATTTTTTAGAAAAGTAAAATTTTTTAGGGCCACTTTATGCATAAATTTGAAAGCATAACTTTCACAAACTCAAGGACGGAAAAAATCCACAAAAAATATGCGCCCTTTCTTTGTTTACTCATTTTCGATCATCGTTTTCGTTTCTTTGTCACTTATCCCTTACTTGTGGAGGTGCTTGACCCTCTAAGCGCTCTACGCAAAAGGAGACAAGGAATAAAGAAATTTCTGAGTTGGCCTTAAGAAAATTTGTACTCGAAAACGGGTACCCCAAAAGACTAAAAATTAGGGCTGGGCGTCGATTAAAAATTTTAACCCGATTAATCGCCACCCTTTAATCGATTAATTAATCGATTAATCGGTTGCGTCGATTTTATAAATAATATATTAAAATTGAATGCAACAATTCGTCTTGCCTTTGAATACTTATTTTGCTCTCTGTTACACGGCGCAAAGGACATTTAGAAGTGAAATTCCATATAGTTCAACGATTCAAAGACTCGCATATTTTTGCTCCAGCTCCGAAGAAAAATAAGTTTCTCCGCACTCTCCGACAGGAAAACAAGAAGTCAGGGCTTGGGCAATGCCTTCTTCTTTTTTCAGAGATAGGGGCCTCGATGAGAAGGCGTTGATTGTTGTCTGTGTTTTGGTGGATGGTCCTTGCTGCAGCGGAGTACATGGGTGGTTCGCTCGTAGGTGGTACTAAAGCGAACTTAAGCTTCCACTGTACGAAAACGGTTTTTTGCAGATGTTGCAGTGAACTTCCTTCGAGTTAAAAACTTCACCCGCTGGAGTTTACTTTAAACCCAAACTTTCCAGCGAGATTGCCTTTCATTCTCGTGAACTCGTCCATTTTTGCGGGCCGAATACTGGGGCATCTCGCATCAGCTCCGTGAACTTTTCAAGCTTTCAACGAACCTCTGCAGTATAGTTCCAAATCTTCACCACCAACATGCAATGGAACGCGAGAGAAAACCCCAGACACCAAATTCTTGGGTGAACGGGCTGTTTTTTTCTCAAGTTTTCACCGTTTTTCTCGACGAAACAAGGCGCCGCCTTGCTCAGCCTCGCGCGCCATCGAAAGACAAATGGAGGGCGGCCGTAGCTGCCGCACCGACGACAAGATGGACACTCGAAGCTTCGAAATACCTCTTTTGACTCCCGGAAACGGAGTCGTCGAGGTAGAAGGAGAAGAAATCACTCCGGAGGAGTTTCACTCTGCCGGGGGAGGTTGGATGCCGGTCCTACTCAAGGCCCGAGCAGAAAAGAAAGCGCTAAGCCTAACGGCCGGTTCCCAGCCAAACCGCACTCTTGGTGGGAACAACGGGCGGGACGGGCGACCTCGAATCAAGAAGGCGCCAAGGCCTCCGAAGCTTCCGGAAGACGATGCGAAAATCGTTTTTCGACTTCGGGGAGGACTAAACGTGCGGAAAGAAGACAGAGTCTTGGTCCAACGCAGCATTCAACGCGCGGCGCAGCTCTCATCGGAGAACGCAGGACACGACGCTTTTTGCTTCAACGAGGAACAAAATACGCTCATCGTGAGCACCCCGGCACTCGAAAACGCCGTCAAATACGGAGGAGTGCACTCTATAAGCCTCAAGGGACAAACCTACGAAGTTGTAGCGTACGCAATACCGCCAGACGACACCATAAAGGGCGTAATTCACGGGATACCGGACGAAGACTTCGAGCAAGACGTTCTAAACAACCTAGTCACGGCGAGGAACCCAAACGTGCTCCACGCCAGACGGATGGGCCGTTCCAAGTCGGCGGTGGTACTTTTCAAGGGCCAGAAGGTGCCGTTCTGGATCATGTACGGCAACGTGGAGTACAAGTGCAACCTGTACAAGAAAAAGATCGAAGTATGCGGTACGTGCGGCGGAGTCGGACATCGGTCCGACGTGTGTCCGCGACCGAAAGAGCAACGGTGCAAGATTTGCAACGCTCTAAGCCCGACAGACGGCCACGCGTGCTCGCCGTCGTGCGGCATCTGCGGCAAGGCTCACCCCACGGGTGACACACGATGCAAGCAGCGTTTCAAGACGCCGTACATCCTGCGACAGCGGCAGTGGGAGAACAAGAAGAAACAAGAGGAGAGCAGGTTCAAGGAAGAGGACTTCCCGCCGTTACCCAAAGGACGGTCGCGGTCGCGTTCGCGGTCACGGAGCCGAGCATCCGTGCGGTCAACCTCGCGGCAGCGGTCCGGCTCGCGGCGGAGATCGAAGTCCAGGAGGAGGTCCAGCTCCCGACAGCGAGTCAGCTGGGCCGGGGTGACCGACCACAAGGCCTCGGAAAAGAAGAGCAAGGAGGCCAAGACGCAGAACGACAAGTTAGACGAGATCCTTGTCATGATGCCACAACTCCAGGAAGAAAACAAGGCTCTACGCGTGATGGTAGAGAAGTCCGAGAAGGAGAACGCATGGCTGAGGACACAGCTTCAGCAGAAAAGCAACGAGACGGAGAAGGAACCGGAGAAGGCTTCGCCACCCGCGAAGAGGAAGATGGTCGTAAGACCGGGGCAAGAGACGGTCGCATTGGATAAGGCCGAGGCGCCGCTGCAACAGGAAGTTAACAAGCAGGTGATCGAGCTGATGTGCAACCCCGAGTGGCTGACGCAGCTGGCTAGGCACATGGAACAACTACGTACGGCACAAGTCGTTAAAAACCAAGATAGCGAACAGTAAAAAGTACATAATTTGGCAGTGGAATTGCCGCGGGTTTGGCAAAAAGAGGGGCAACCTACAGCAATACGTGAATAACAAAGACGAAAAGGAACGACCGGATTTGATTGCCTTACAAGAGGCGAAACAACTGGCCAAACTGTCGGGTTACAAGTCCTACGGCATGGATACCAAGGAAAAGACGCAAGTGGTCACGTTGGTCAAAAGGAACATACCGGTCGTCGTTCATGACACAGGCGTTTCAACAGTAGAACACGTGCTAATCGAGATAATTTCGGGGAAGAAGAAAGACCAGCGCAGCCTCTTCGTGCTGAACATCTACAGCAGCCCGGCAAAACAGCACAGATTCGCTTCCCTCTTCCAAGCGACCCTGAACATCGCCAGACGCCAGACACTGGTCGTGGTTGGGGACTTCAACGCCCAACATCCGGACTGGGGATACAAGATCGAACCACCCAAGGGCCGAAAACTGTGGATCGACTCTCACGAATGCGGACTATCCCTGATCACCGATCCGGATCATCCGACGAGGAGAGGAGCCGCCCGACAACAAGACACTACGCCAGATCTTACGTTTGTGCGCTATGCAAAGGATGCAGAGTGGACAAACACGTGGGAAGACCTGGGTAGCGACCACTATGCTCTAAAGATAACGATCCGCGCGGGCCCTGGAAAGCCGCGAGGCAGAAAGTGCAAGATCACGGAATGGGATAAGTTCCGAGAGCTGATGGGCGAATACGAGACGGAAGACGGCACAAACATTGGCGAGTGGATGGAATGCCTGCTGGCGGCTGCCGAGCGGACGACCAAGGTGATTCCGGAGGAAGCGGACGTGGCCGCTGCGGATAGCCGACTCTTACACTTATGGGAGGCTAAGGCTAGTCTGCAGGAGCGGCAGCGCACGCAACGTAACAATCGGAACCTTCGAAGAAAGATCGCTGAACTCAGCAGAACGATCGAGACGTACGCTGACCAGGTTACGCGTCAACAGTGGCAGGATACCTGCCAAGGGTTCGACGGTCAGTCCAATGTACCCAAAACTTGGAACATACTGCGGCACCTACTGGATCCGGACGGTTGTAAGACGGCTCAGCGTAGCAAGATGTGCGATATCATTCGAAGTCACAAGGGTGACGAGGACGACCTAGCAGAGGAGATCCGTAAGCGATATATTGGTGACAACCAGTCGAGAACACCCACGACATACGGCGGTGCAGACAACGAGGTGCTAGACGCGGACATTTCTGAGTTTGAAGTTGCCGAGACACTGCGCAACTTGAAGACCAAGTCTGCTCCGGGACCGGACGGTGTCACGAATAAGATGCTGCGGAACCTGAGCAACGAAGCCATAACCGGCATCACAAAGTACATCAACGAGTGCTGGAGACAAGGCCAGCTACCACGGCAGTGGAAAACGGCCAAGGTGGTCCTGATCCCGAAACCAGGCAAGAAGCCTCAGCTCGACGCTCTGCGCCCAATCTCGCTCACGTCCTGCGTGGGCAAGATAATGGAGCACGTCGTTCTACGGAGAATCAACGACTTCATGGAGAGGAACCAATTGTTCCCTCACACCATGGTTGGATTCCGGCCACACTTGTCTACCCAAGACGTGATGCTGAGGCTCAAGCACCAAATCATAGATGGCGAAAGAAGCTATCTCGACACTAGGGTGATCCTGGGCCTCGACCTTACGAAGGTCTTTGACACTATCAGGCATGATGCGGTCCTTGAGAACCTGGAGAAGCTGGGCGTATGGCGACGCACGTTCAACTACATTCAAGACTTCCTCAGCGATCGGACGGCGCAAATCTCCATCGGTGGCGTCACGTCCGACGACATCAATCTAGGCGGGCGAGGCACACCTCAGGGCTCGGTCCTGTCGCCATATCTATTTAACGTGGCGATGATTGAGTTGCCTGCGAAGCTCAGCAAGATCGAGGGGCTGCACCACAGTATATACGCAGATGACATCACGCTCTGGATGACCGGCGGCTGTGACGGGTTCATCCAAGACACGCTACAAGAAGCGATACGGACGATTGAGGAGTACGTCACTCCGAGGGGCCTAACTTGCTCTCCACAAAAGTCGGAGCTCCTCCTCCTCAAACCTGTTCGGTCCCGCCAGCTGCCGTCGGACATCGCGCTCTACTCGCAAGGACTGCGTATCCCGTCGGTGAAGAGCATTCGCATCCTGGGTCTGCGGGTCCAGGCGGATGGCAACAACTACGAGATGATCGAATCGCTCAAGGCGTCAACTTACCAGATCACCCGGCTTATTTCACGCATCTCAGGCCGTCACTTCGGAATGAGGGAAGGAAATCTTGTACGCCTCGTCCGCGCTTTCGTCGTGAGCCGGCTGGCATACGTCCTTCCCTTCCTACGGCTCGGGGTGGCGGAGAAAGCCAAACTTGACTGCTTGATTAGGAAGGCCTACAAGCGAGCACTTGGCATCCCGGATTCTACGTCAAACGAAAAGCTGGTGGCGCTGGGCCTACGCAACACCGTGGAAGAGATCGTCGAGGCGCAACGGACGTCTCAGCTCGAACGGCTAACAAAGAGCGCGACCGGGCGTCACATTCTCGAAAACCTGGGCATCCGCTACGAAAGACAAACGGGCGAGAAAATAGACGTGCCGAGACGGGTCCGGGAGAAGCTTACCATCCCAAACCTGCCACGTCACATGCACCCCATGCACCATGTGGAGCGACGAACGGCGAGAGCCAAGGCCCTTCGAAGACTACTAGAGAAGGAAGAGGGCGTCTACTACACGGACGCTGCGAGGTACGACAGGGATGCCATGGCCGCAGCCGTGGTTGACTAGCAAGGGAAGATCGTTGCGAGCTGCAGTGTCCGGACGACAAAACCGGAGGTAGTCGAGGAAGTGGCCATCGCTCTGGCACTCAAGCTGCAGGACGCTAAAATCATTGTCAGCGATTCACAGATGGCGATTCGCCAATACGCCAAGGGACGGATCTCGCCGGTTACGCTTCGAGTACTAGGTGGTCCTGAAAAGACTGCGAAGGTGAAGCTGATCTGGACTCCAGCACACTCGTCGCTCCCCGGCAACGAGGAGGCTCACGACGCGGCCCGAGGTCTCACTCGCCGGGCCGGAGCAACGTCGGACCCCTCCATCGAATCGTCGACGGAGGGCGATAGACTGGTTACGTTCCGAGACATCCTCGATCATTACGCCGGCGAAAGGATGCGCTACCCTCCGGCGCATCCCTCGCTGGACAAAAGACAAGCAGTAGCTTGGCGGCGACTACAGACAGGCACCTACCATAGTCCTGCCCAGCTCAGCCGATGGTATCCGGATCGATACAAGGGAGACTGCCAGCTATGTGGTGCAAAAGCAACTCTTCGCCACATTGTTTGGGAATGCGGTCGGCTCGACCGCAAAGCCCAGCCACTACTAAAAAAGATCACCAACCAAGAGAGCTGGGAAGCTCTTCTTCTCTGCACCGACCTTGAGGTGCAGGAACAAGTCGTCCGACTGGCCGAGGACGCCGCTGGAGTCCAAGGGATTCTGGCCGTCGCCTAAGGGGTGATTGGGAGGGGACTTCTAGATGGGCCTCCGACCAATCGCTTAGTCTTTCTGGGCGCAATTAAAGGTTGCCTGCTGCTGCTGCCGAATACTGGAACAAGTAACCATGGCGTTGTTAGCTTCCCCGTTTGTTTTTCTGCTTGTTTGTCTTGCCTGGGCAGGATGTGTAATAGATCCTCAACACGTGAAGTTTCGCGGTCGCGCGGGGATCAATAGCGACCCGGCTTTTTCTTCTGGCCTCGGCAGAACTGTAATGTATATCCTCGAACATGTGACGCTTTGCGAGCGCGATAATTGAACCTTGCTCATAGCACCTGGCGGGGAACGGAAAACCGCTCGGGACAGAACGACCGGATTTGGAGAGGGGGGGGGGGGGGGGGGGGGGGCTGGGGCACGAGTCACTGCTACTTCGGGCAGGTCGTCCAGGATAGAGCCATAGTTCTTCTTGAGTACAGATTAAAAAACCGATTAACCGGTTATAATATTTGATCGCGATTAAAGACTTAATCGATTAATCGGAAGGTTAAACGATTAATTGCCCAGCCCTACTAAAAATGCATTCTTCACGATGCTCTCAGCAATATGCCGACGGCGTATTTAAAAAAAAAGCGTTATAATTGGGTTTAGAGCCACTGAGCGCTGGCATTTACAGATGCTTGCACGTGGAGCCTGTGGGTGCCCCAAAAGTACTACTGGCATATGGAGAGTTTGATTGTCACAAATTTCTAAAGCGTGCCAAGGCTTGTGAGGTTGGCACCCATACGCATTTTCTATGCACGGTGGTCTGACTTATTTTTGAAGCGTAGCTGCCAGTAAGCGCCCACGCGTTGCTATAGAAAATCGGGCTGATGAGATCGATTTCTCAGGTATCAAAAAATGTCTCACAAGGACGAAATTTTTCTTATCCAACGTACGTTGATCTTAGCCAAATATCGTCAAAACAGGAAATGATATTGCGGGTGACTTTAGCGAACATTTAAGTCAAAAAGCGCTTGCCAGCAAGAAGAAAAACATTTTCTTTCCTTGTGAAAGCTGAAAGGTGTTCTATGCTCATGCAAATTCTTCATGCACCCACAATCTGTTTTTGTTTAGGCGATATTAAGCTTAGGCGAACGGCATTTAAATATTTTGTCTTTCTCCCTTATATTTTTGATCCGGATAACATAATGCTCTAAAAATGTCACCTTCTATCCCGACCGCTAGCGTCACATTCTCGGAAGAGTTCTAACTTTTCACGATGCATAGTTTCCTTACCCTGGCCGAAAAACACGGTTTTCTCTTCCCAGGAAAAAAAGATCGTGTTTTGTCTGTAAAATAGGAACTGCCTCAGCTTCAATTTTGGCAAATCCGACATTGTCTCAAAAGTCGCAGCTCAGTAAGTGACTAAAAATATAAAAAAAACTAACCTAGTGTCTTTTAATTTGATTACAGTTAATCTGTAAGATGCAATAGAAGCACTGCAACTTGAAAATAATGTTTATATTACAAGTGCACTTCGAGTTTGCTGACCAAAAGTTTAAGTTTCCAGCGTGGAAAAGACTTTGGCAAGTTTTCTCTTATTTGAAGACTGCTTTGCAAGGAGCCTTGTAGATAGATAGATGGGGTTTATTAGCGTGCCTGCAAACAGCCAAGTGGCTTGAGCAGCAGTGCACAGTCCTATACACAGATGCATAAAAGTATGGGATAAAAATACAATCAGGCGAAACTGTCTGTTTGAACAGAAAAGGCATCGTGAGTCTGTTGCAGACGTGTCATTGGACAAGTTGCCCGCGCTTAGAGATAAAACGTATCTCCGCATTTTGATGTCCTTCCTGCCGGTACCCAGAACCTCAGCGACCCCAGCAGCCGGGCACAATCAAGAGAACCATGCACAGTTTGACGAAGAAAATGCATGTCTCTTGCAATTCGTCTATCGTGCGGAGGCACTAGACCGAGGTCAGTGAGCAGGGAATGGTAATTGTAGAAACGGCGGTGGCCAATATAGCGATCGTATAAAATCTGTATGAACTTACGCTAAACGTCTTCAATTACATTACTATGTAACATCGTCACAGAGATCAAAACCACAGACACGAAATCGAGGCGTGATCTAACCAATGCACAATACAGACATGGAAGACAGTGACGAAACTTCTACTGTCAGTCCCGAAATTACACCCAGTTGATGAAGTCCTTGACCAACAGTACGAGAGACATAGAGGCGAAAATTCAATCTCGAGTCCACAAAGACACCAATATCCCGTACATAAACAACCCGCAACACTTGCTCTTCAAATATAGTGTAATTGAAGACTATGCTCCTCTTTTTCTTGGTAAGGGACATTACTACAGTATTTTTTTGATTCAGTGGAAGCCTATTTTTTAAGCACCAATGTTCAACGGAGCGAAGGTTATTTTTATCTGAATACAGTAATTCGCGTTGTCAACCACACGGAAAAGTTTAAAGTCATCGGCGAACATGAGCACTTTTGAGTTTCTGATGGAAGATGGCAGATCGTTAACAAATATCAAAAACAGGAGTGGTCCAAGGTTAGAACCTTGTGGCTCGACAGATAAGGATGCAAATGTCTCCGACACACAATAAAACAAATCTAAAATAATTTTGGCGATTTAAAAGGTAACTTTCAGATCATGCGCAATACAAGGCGCATACTCCAGATTCTTTTCATTTTAACAAGAGTATCTGGTAGACAACCTTATCGAAAGCCTTTGTCATGTAAATTAGACTGTGTCCACCTGATCACGGTTCCATACTGCAGGACCACTATGACCGAGGAAAGTAACTAGGTTCGTCTCCACTGATCTGCCCCTTAGGAATCCGTGTTGCAAAGGTGAAACTTTTTGTTTAAAATTTGACTACAGCCGTTCATACACCACGATCTCAAAAACCTTCGAGGAGCCTCAAAGAAGAGACACCGGGCGCAAATTATTGACATTACAAGGATTTCCTGACTCGAAGACTTGTATTACGACTGAAACTTTCCACCGAGAGGATAAATCATATACTGTAAAGACAGACTAAATACATGTGTCAGGTTAGGTATTCATATTTCAGCACATCCTTTGATAATAAAATTAGGAATGTAATAACAGCCAGTTGAAAGTTTTGGTTTGAGCTTCCGTATCGAGCACATCACCTAATCCTGGGTTACACTTTGATATGCTAAGGAGTCAGCAAAACCCTTAAATTCGAAATTATTAGGCATACTCTCAAGTTCCGAAAAGCAAGAGCCAAAGTGATTAGCAAATGCTCGACTCACTTCTTTTGGCTTGCATAAACCCTTATCGTCAATTTTTAACACAGAAGCGCTGACACTATACTTACTTTGGGCCCTCGCATAATTCCAAAAGCAACTTGGTTCTTTTTTTTAATTATTTTCAAAACAGCTGTGAGTACAAGCTTCATCTCGAGAGTAAAGCGTCTTAGCTATTGCTCTGCAGACTGAAAACCTCTGATACCAATATTTACAATGTGACATTTTATAGAGTTTGTGGTAATGCTGCTTTTTACACACATATTTCAGGACAGATGAATACCACCTAGAAACTTTTAATTTCCTTGGGACACTATTTAGGTATGAATTCTTCTATAGCCCGCTGGACAGTTGATGTTACCAATTCGATACAAGAATTAATGCATGTAAGGTGAAAGAGGCAAGACCAATCATAAACACGAAGACGATAGTATAAACCAGGGTGTAAGATAGACAGGTGGGGAAACGAGAGCCAAATGAGCGAGCGGATTGTGTCCCCCTCGGTGTTCTCTTTTTCTGTGGCGCCTTCTATGTGGAGCACCGCGAACTCTCACTCCGGGTGGGCGACCGGTGGCGACCGGCTAAACGGACGGCGATGATTTCTCGTGGATTTTCAATGAAGGAATGTCGTGCTCTCGGTTTATTTTGTGCACTTTCCCATAGAGTTCCATGCAAATCCAATTCTGATTTTTTTCTCCTCGCCGAAGCGCCATCTGTCGCAAATCGGGGGCACCCGCAAGCAGAAGAGTACACAATCCGGTCACGGCGCTGCGGTAGGCTTCTATGGGCCGTTTCCCCACCTGTCTATCTTACACCCTGGTATAAACCGAGATAATCGTTACGTGTATAGATAAATATGGGTAGTAACTGCTTACGCAGTATATGAAATGATAAAAAGAAACATAGTGTTAACGGAGGGTGAAAATAATCGACTGGGACAAGCGTCTCGTCTGTGTCTTTCACGTCTAAGAGGGGTACATTCGATATGATCAAATCGAAAACATTTCCTGTACAGTTTCTTATCGCATTGTGCTGATGCAACCCGTTAAAATAGATAAGATTGGTCAGGCAATGTACTTTGTCTCGTACTACAGCGCAATAATTCTGGGCAAAGACGGTTAACCAGTTGACTTTTGGAAGGCTAAAATCGCCGTAAACGTGTACTTTGTACTTTGAAGAATCAGTTCGGTTCTCTAGGTCTGCAAAATGGTGTACGAAAACACAAACGTCGGAATTAGGAGGAAAATAATAACAGCCAACAAGGTAGTTGTAGCCATCAGATGCCGGTAATTTCATCCAGACACATTCCCTATACGTCTCAAGGTATGTATGCCTATTCGGATAAAAATAAGACTTGCACGCTATTAGAACACCAACACCGTATTTAACAAGGAGAATTGACTTGGAAAATAAGAGCTGCTAGTTCTAGATTCATTTAGCCACGTTTTGGTCAGAGAAATGATGTCATGGTCACAGGAATGTGCCATTACCAAAAAATTCCTCACTTTTGGTTGTGGGATCTTTTTTTTTTGTAATTTGATAATACAAGTTAGTTTTCCGCGCCATCATTGGGGGTAGCTTGGACAATATTAGATTCTTTAAAGTGCCGTGAAAACGACAACTTGCCATAAAATAGACGGAAGACGTAACCAACACGCCACACCTCAGGCTTGTTCAAGAGTTCAAAAAATCCTTCTCCAAAGAGACATGGAAAGAACTTCTACGTCGGATACCTGGTTTTCAGTTTGGTGCACACGACTGCCTTGTCCCCAACAAACCCTGCCAAAAGTCTTTGCACATCCGATGCTTTTGTGCTCGCAGCCAGACTGGAGGCAAAGGGACCTGTCACTGCCAATGGTCTCTGGGCGGTCTTCAGCACGGACAGCTTAGCTGTGCCAACTGTGGTTACAGGCCTATGCGTCTGCCTCTCTGGGTCGGATGAGCGGTGCACAACCGTACGTCGTTGACGACCACGAGACTTTTGTCGATCATGGAACTTCGGTAGCGGTACGCCAGCACGCGATGCACTTGGGTCTGTGATAACAGCTGATGCGAAGCTACCCGTGGATGGAACTGAGCAGTCGCTGCCATTGGGCAGTGTTGAAGATTCTACACTCCCACAGACACAATCCCGGAGTTCACGCACCGTGTCACGAAGCGAAATGTTTTCCATAGACTATGTTTTTGTGTAGACTATGCTTTTATCATATACTAAGTTTTGTCATAGACTATGTTTTTGTTATTTTATCAAGACGTACGCGTTTTTAAAACTTCAAAAGCATCGTTTTGTTTTTCTATAACCAAATCTTGTAAGAACTACCTTACGCAGCACGTGAGTAATGCTCAAAACTTCTTTTATTTTTTTTTATGTGGCAACGAAACTATAAACAGGAGCTCCTAAGAAAAGAAAACCTTCTTTTTTTTCCCTGTAAAAAAATTATGCATCGCAGAAAGCTCAACCTCCGTGAGAATGTTACGCTAGTGGTTGGAATAAAACGCGAAAATGTGAGAACAGGACATTTCTTAAAATAAAAAAGTTAAATGAGACGAACAAAATGTGTATGTGAGCTGATGTACACCAAAACCCAATGTCGTCACAAAAAAAAAAAATTAAATTGTGGGCCTTCGTAGCATTTAATTCAGTGAAACAAACTTGTCAGATAGGAAGAAAACAATACTATATTTTTCGATGACGAGTGCTTTTTACTGATAGGAACCCGCAGGCGTTCGTAATAGAAATTCTTGTTTCGACGACACTCGGCTGGTGGACATCGGCTCATATAGAAATTTCAATTTTAATCAATTATAATTTGATCCAGGTAACGTCACGCTCTCAGACTTTCGAGCTTTCTTCGATGTATAGTTTATTTATTGGGCAGAGAAACACGCATCTGTATTCTCAGGAGCTCCGTATTATCGTTCTGCAGGCGATAAGATAGGGACCCCCCCCCCCCCCCCCCCATTAAGAACGCGAAAGAACGAACCACGAAGAGGGAACCATTAACATGATGGGTGACGCACTTTATTTATTTTTTTTTTTTTGCAGCTGCTAAAGAAGATAAGACTGTGCTATGCACACGGGAGTGCCGAACCGTTCGTTCAAATGATTTCGCATTTCAAATAAGATTGAATATTCATATAAAACATTTATAATATATGTTTCAAATGTTATCTGGAGGGTCTCCAGACAATGCCCGAAGCTGGCTGCCTAGAAAACCAATAGCGTAAAAAAAAAACACGAACAGTGCGTTGTGGGAGGTATAAAGATGTATAGAATATTATAAACAAAACAAGTTACCTACAAAATACAAAAAAAATACTTTGCATAGGGATCAGTTTAACTAAATAACTGACCTTCAAAACTATTGCGGGGAAAAACGAAATAAATTTGATAAGACATACGACGAACGAAATGAACTACAAAGAGCCTTCGAAAATATAAAGTGCTTTCACTCAAACGCCAGTTATTTAAAATTGTGGGAATGTTTTATAAGGGAGGGATATTAAACAGTTATTTGTACGGCATAAATGGAATTCTAATTCAGCGTTTATTTACCATTTGTTTACAATGATGCAGGCTGGGAAAAAAAACTGACTGTTCAGCCTGGCGGGCTCCTTGTTACATCGTACGTCTCTTGTCTGCAAGCAACGCGTCGTCTATTCGGTTTGTTAGCGATCGGGTTTTGTGTCAAGGCCGCCACACTGCACGACTTTCGAAAACGGCGTCCTTCCAGTCATGAACCCGAAGAAGCCACTGATGCGTTCATGCGTGAATGAATGCGTAAGAATCAGCAAAGACAAGAAGGATGAGCGGGTCTATCTTTAATTAGGGCAGTGCCACATTGCGTACTTCCCTTTTTCAAACTCGCCCGACTGTGCACGGCTGCGAACCATATCACTTTTTACGGAGAGAAATTGAGGGAGAGGGAGGCCATAAAAGCGCGCGGGGATCCTAGAGTGCCGAGCTCTACTATAATTATTTGTGGGGAGGCGCGAAACCTGCTGCCTTTGTCTCTAGTCACTGTTCGAACCCAAAGGGCAGACGCCAGCGTTCGGCGCTCGAATGCCATCGAGGGTTGAGCAGAATAAAATTAAACTAGCTTTGCGTATCCCCACTAATTATTCCAATCAGATCTCAGCGTTTTGACGTCCTTATGCCCGCTCTTGTGTCCTCTTCTTTGGTTTCTGTCCATACAGGCCTGTTTGCCTAGGCCAGTGAGCGCGAGCGCGTCTATAAGACACGAGCATGCTAAGGCTGGTTTACAGATTTGGTACAGTTGCGCTCGTATGCAACCGAAACGACCGGGACCACCAAAACACCGCAGCAACCGTGACTCGTGGATTGCTTCGCGAAGCTACCCCCTTGCGTCGTTTGCCGTGCTGTGTGCGGAGAACACTTGTCCCGGTGACTTGGATCGTTATGGTCGCTTCGGTTGCATGCGAACGCGACCAGCGCAGATGTGTGACCCAGCCTTAACGCTTGCATCGAGCATGAAGCGGTACTGCAGTGTCTGATTTTGCATGAACCACGGTGGTTCACACGCGTGCTTCAACATCCGTCTACGGGCAGAAAAGGAGCTTCCGGAAGATCTAACAAAAATATGTTACCAAAAAAATTGCACCTCGTTTTTTTGGTGTCCTTAGAAAACGATAATATTGCATCCCTTGTCGTTTTCTTTTTTTTTTTTGTTTTCTCGTTATTTCTCTTTGAAAATGTTTTTTTTTTTTTTACTAATAGACTTCTTTTATTTTAGCGAACGCGATCAACACGAAAATGCGTTGTAAACCGAAACGCGACCGAGAAATATTCGATTTTCTCGCACGAAGCGCTGCCCGAACTTGAGAAATACAAGCCACTTCACGGGCACCGGCTCGTACCCAAGAATGACTGGTAACCCAAACGAATAGTAAAAATAAAAAAAAAAAAAACTAATATACGCTGCAAGGGAACCAGTGACTTGCCTCTCCACTTGATGTCGACGCGTAGGCATACAAGAAACCGTCTTGACCTTATTGAGGTTACCTTGCATTTAGTAGCAACCAGCATACACCACCACCACCACCAACAACAACAACAACAAAAGAATACAAGCTTCAGCCAAACACACGCTTATGACAGTAATCGGCTCACGGATGATCCAAAATCCGTGAGCGTTTATAGAATACACCAACCTTTTCTATGACCTCAAAACGAGACATTTCTAGCGACGAACGCGAGAGCAGATCCCGCTAATCCGATGATCATTCCCTGCATGGAGGCTGCAGGAGATTATGAGTAAGGGGAAGAGATCATTTTCAATGGATTATTGCGCTCTAACTCTGAACCGACAGATGGATAAGTCGCAACCGGAACCTGAAAGAGCATTTTGACGATCCCCAGCGAATCGATCGAGCTCTCGGCGACTCATTGCTGATTCTGGACGCGTTGGAATAGGAGCCGTAAGGAGATTAATAGAAAGTCTTCAAAAGGAAAGGGGCTTGATTCGAGAGATTTGGTATGCAGCGTGCATCCGATCAGTTGAGTCCAGACAGTCATATTGTTGATATAGGCACATATTTTGAAGGATCATTCAGTATATGCTGTCGGGGTACTCGGGAATTGCAGTTTCTGAATATTTGTTCTACAAGTTTAAGATCACTCAATAAATTAATCGATTATAAGTAGCGATTAAGAGGGTTAAAGTTTGTAATCGACGCCCAGCTATAAACAAAATATCTCGATGTTGCAAACCTTTTAAAACGACAAATTCGAAAAGTAGGCTTTTAAATCACGCGTAAGAGTTCCCACGTTATTTGTAACGTGCGGTACAATTTGGCGGCGATGTAACCATTTTGTTGCTTGTTACAATCAAGAAAAAACAATGCAGTTTCGTTAATGTTTCAGAGCTTTTCATGTGACACATGTTCGATTCACACGTTACAGTCGCTCTCTCCTGGTCGGCAGCGTCATTATCTTCTTGAGCGCCAATAATACAAACGGGGAGAGAGATTCGCATATAGAGATAACATATATGGATTTATCGCATGCCTGCAAACAACCAAAATAAACTAAGTTTGGTCTGCTGGCACTTCGTTTAATGCATGAAATGCTTTTTAACTCTACCCGAAATCCCAAAATTTTGTCCGTCCGTGTCCTCTAAATTTAGCGGAAAAATTCACGTTTCGAGGCCAAAATATTATTGAGTTTCTCTGCTGAATTTAGCGGGAAAATATACGTCGCATCACACCGATTCCGTCAATTATTACCTATACAAGAGCCCTGCGGGGATGAAAGTTTGATCATCCGTATTTCGTCCGCATCCGCAGACTTTGTATCCGCATTCAAACCGCATCCGAAAAATTGAGAACCACGTCCCACCCTCATTTGGCGCATTTATTTTACATAAAAAAATCAAGCATGAATAAAAATTAAAAACATCTGTATAGTATCCTATAAGCCATCTGCTTACCTTTGTACGAAAAACTCTTCCTGTCAGAACACGGTGAAAGTCATTTTAGCATAATCTGCTCGGTTGTATTTATGAAATAAGCGATCATCGTTCCAGAGACACTTCGCATTGCTAAAAAGATGGTCTCAGTTCTGAAATCTTCTTGGCAGTCCATGATACTGACACTCTGTCCAGAAGATGTGCTCAAGGGAGGAAATTTTTATCTTGATTTTCCTTCTTCCTTTATAAAACCCACTTCAGACAGACACCTATATTATGAACATGAAAACATTAACGAATAATAGACTAATAACATTGACTCACTTTATTTATGCCAAACAATAAAAAGTGAAAAGGAAAGGCGTCCACACCTCGCAGCAGAGTACTCGTGTATGTGTGGTATGGCGTAAGTACACCACTGGGAAAATATCACATTATTCAACGTTGGCCACTCCACCTGTAGGTTTCAGTTTTAAACTCGAACGTTCAAGTGCATGCTGTTAACCATAAACTTCAAAACAACTCCATGCCAACTGTCGAGAAAAAGAAAACGCACACACACGCAAGTTTCACTTCTAGAGTCTGCTGATAGAAGAAAGAGAATATCGTCAACATGGACGCATTCGGGCTGGTTTGCCTCTCTTAAATTAATACATTAATACCAGCTAATGAGATGTATGTTTCTGTTGCGGCGCTGGATGTTGAAATGGCATGCACGAATAACGCATCAAGATCGACGTGGGAAACTCGTGCTGGAACAAGTTCCACCACTCAAGAGGATCGAATTCAGTCTCATCGATCTACTTACAGGCGAAGAAGGCACTTGCGGGCTTCCTCTACTTTCTTGTGGGTTGCACGCTTTGGGTTTTCTTTGCTCAAGGGACGGTTTCCTCTTTTTCCCTGACAAACGAGATCTAGCTTTTGCCGGGACGACTGATGCTCCTGGATTTTTTTTTTATTTTTCTAGCGGGAGCTGATTTGAAAAGATAGAACGTTCTGGCATGATTTCCTGTGAGTGTCCTAACTTTCTTGACGTAAAAAATAAAACAATTTTCTCCTCGATCGATACCATTTATCTAAGGAACTTGCTTGCTCCAACAATACGTTCGATGAAGCACTTACAGAATAATTCACTCATTCACTCTACAGTGAGCGGTCGCGCACGTTCATGGTCCGCCTCGGCAAAAAATGTGGATCCGGACTCGCGGATATCCGCATCCGATCCGCATTCTCAGCGCCTGGCATCCGCATTCGATCCGCGATCCGCCAAATCTGACACATTTGTATACGCATCGTCCAGTTTACTGCATATATCCGTGGATTAACCCCGGGTAATCCGAAGATATGCAGGGCTCTAACTATAACGCATTTCATGCATTACAGAACTTTGAAGGCCAAGGTCACTTCCAAATTTTTCATTTTGTATCTGATCTGTATCTTTTATTACCACATCGTCGACTAGTTATTTTAGCACCGATGTAAAAAGAAAAGATCAACGGTTATTATATGTCATCTCACTTGCGTGCTAGCTTTTCTTTGACTTCTGCTATCACATTGGCTCTCTCCCTTCCTGTGTGTTTTTTATCAGCGTATACCTTCGTTGGAGCTACGGTGCAATGCGTCTCCGGTCTGTTGTCTTCAGAGACCTATTCCGCTCATTCATCAAAAGCTGTCCCGCAGTGGCAACCCATGACGTCATAGGAGCCGGTGTGTCATGTCATAGGATGTCGCGATACTGGTGGTTGTTCGGAGAAGTCCCGCCAAAAAAGAACGAGCGAAATTGAGTGAAGCTGTCATCGCGGCGTCCCTTTTCCTGCCAGCCGATGCTTCCATAAACTGTCACATGGGAGAGCCACTTCCAGCAGAACAGGCGTCTGCCACATCCACCACCCCTGCTGTGACACCGCCAGGGTCGCAGCCAGCGACGCCATCCCATTTTGATGACGTCATCAGACGGAATCGACGGACCATTTCTTAGAACACGGTGAGCAACAAATCAAAAAGGCGTTCGAGACACCATATCTGCTAATGAAATTTCAATGTTATTTTCACGGCAATTTGACGACAGAACGTTTTAACTGTCGGTTAGTGCTTCGTCGAAAACTATAAACGCCAAGGTACGGCCCTTCTACGAACGAATGCGACAAAATGTGCCACCGACCACTACATCCAATAGAAAAGTATTAGACGTGCCAGACGTAAATCTCAGACACCCCAATTTTCCGAGATAAATCGGGCACTCCACATATGGATCAACGAAGCAGAACCATTAGGGGCGTCCCAAGTGCGAGAACCCTTTAGCGGCCATTTTTAATTGAAGTGGCGCCGTCATTTATCGGGTTTTCTCGGGGAAACGATGCGAAGGTAAATAAAAGAAAACAAATAATGGGGGTCCCAGTGTCGATAGTGTAAATGCCCATTTGCATTTCTATACTTAGAGCCTGGTCAACTCTGTGCTAGGAAACAAAATAATATTATTTGTACGATCCCCGCGACTTACGGCCATCCTTATGCGACAAGTGTCTTTTGTATGGATATATAAGGGAAATGAGCAGAAATATGATATCTCTCGCCTTTATTCTGTGTATGCCTTCGGGCCAATGTGAAGCTTTACAAATTTTTATTTCTCCAGAAGTGAGAATATGCGGTAGCTCTTTGGGATTCCGATCAAGCTACTGACATATCTTCAATGGAACCCATTGAGAACAGACCTGCTCCTTTTATTCTCACGAACTACCATCGTACTGCTAACGTCACCTCTATGAAAACTAGTCTATCATTGCCACCTTTATACATCTGTTGAAATATTTTTTTTGTCTTTATTCGATTAATCTTTCATCATAATCTTTTCATCATCACATTACGGATATGAAAGCTATGCTGGGATGGGGAACACTCCAACGTAGAAGAAAGAAATTTAGACTTAAATTCTTCCACCGTGTCTTTCACAACAAAACAGGAATTGATAAAGCCACCTATCTTATGGAGCCATCCTACGTCTCTTTCCGTTGTGATCATTTTAAAAGGTTGCTGTGCCCGCTTACAGGACTGACAGTTTTGCTAACCCATCCTTTGTCAAAACCACGAGAGAGTGGAACGTCCTCCCGGAAGATATTGTGTCCATTGATGACAATGACGTTTTCGTTTTCCACTTGTCATGATGTTTTCTTAAACCCCCTACAATATTGCCCAGGGGGCGATGTACGTACAAAGTAAATAAATAAATAATAAATAAATGCCTCAAGCCTGAGCGAGGAACTAATTCCCCAGCTTGTTTACGTTTCCTTTTGTCTAGATTATGAATATAAGCTGGACGTATCTATGATGGAAACTTCGCGTTCATCTCTCGTTCCGCGTACATTTCAGAAATCGACCCACCTTCCCGGGTCACTGCACATCATTACAAACTCGGGCCTCTTTAAAAATGCCATTATTAACCTTCTTGTTGAGTGTGCTTGGGAGGAGAGCGTGTTGGTTTTAGTCATGAATGAAGAAAGAATAATACAATTAAACAGGGACAACACAACCACATCTTTCAACTAGCAGCTGTTTCTAGTTGAAAGATGTGGTTGTGTTGTCCCTGTTTAATTGTTTTATTCTTTCTTCATTCATGATTTGTTGAGTGTGTCTACTAATAGGCATTTTGTCTACTTCTTTAACCTTCTTGTTGCTCTTTCCCTCTGTAATGCCCTCGGGCCATGAGGGTAAACAATAAACGAAACTCAATTAAATTAAATGAAACCCGTTAATTAACAGCTTAACATACTCAGCAGGCAGTGACGATTTTCTTCGTATTACGATGTTTTATATGCGGTGTGCGGTTAAGGCTCTTATTTGAAGATGTTCGCGCACGAACTCATGCTTCTGTCGTCGCGCTACAATCTATGAATAGAAGGTCCGTGAGTTCGATTTTCTGCAGTACATGAGGAAACATATCACGAGAAAAAACAACAAGATCCCAGCGAATGACCAATATACAATCATCTCCGACAAAAAGAATGTAAGCACGCACAATGTGAAAATTAAACGTCATGTACATTGACGCGGTGGACGTAATATTCTTTCCGTCTAACCGTATTTTTAGCAAGTGACGTCGCAATTAAGAAAAGACAAAAAAAATGAAAATCGCGATATTGGAATAAGGCATAGCGGAGCTAACGCCAGGTTATTCAAATAAAACCGCCTGTTTGTGACGGACCTAAAAAAGGCCGGCGTTGTAATCGAATCTAGCCCGCAGTGACTCGATTCCGGCGAGCGACACAAGTTCGCGTGTCGAATGGCGTGTATCCCAACTTAGAGTCACCGGCAGGACAAGAACGGCAGGGCGTGTCTTTTGATACGCCCGGCCTTCAGCACGCGCTCCACGCCTTCCGCCGCACTATGGGAGCGCTTCGGCGAGCCATTATTGTGCACGAGACGCCGAATTTAAGCGTCGTCAACGGCAGGACGCTCGCGCTGCCGGCCGGGCAACTCAAGCTCCTCCCCGCCATCATCGCCGTGTCATTAAGTACATTGAATAGGGGTATTTTGTACTTCTTTCTCAAGTTACGTTTGACCGCGTCCAGCAGACGCTGCAGTCCGATCGAACCAATCACGCAGTATTAAAATTGATTGACACGACGCCGGTCATATTTGTTCGTTTGCTATCGACCACTGAACCAATCGCACGCTGTGAATGTTGCGTAATTATGCATTCGTTTCTGCGTGTGATTGGTCATGCTGGGCAGAGCAGGCGCACAAAGACGACTACCGCCATGGTGATTTAATTTTGGTGCTTCTTGATTAACTTCGTCACATCGTATCCGGAGCTCAAGTTCGTCTGCTCCTTTGCAGGGGTTGTGGTGACGTCAGGACGCCGAGCTCTAATTGGCTCTAATGGAAGCATAGTGGGTAGACCTCGAAGCAAGCTGCCTTCAGTTCTACCCACTATCCTTTAATCAGAGTTAATCGGAGCTCGGCGTTTTGACGTCACCACAACCCCAGCAAAAGGAAGCAGACGACCCTGCGCTCCGCATATCGTCGACAACGGTTGAACTTGAAGTGAAAGGATGTATAATGGCGTTCTCTACGGGAAAACATCATTGTCATCATCGGCGTCTGCTATGTCGGGGCGCGGCTGTTGCAGCTAGCCATTTGTTCCTGCGAAGCGTACCCACACGCGGCCAAAATGAGCCATTGTTCAGCCAAGGGAGCTGCTTGAGGAACTCTTTAAAGACACTTTTGAAGGCAGGTTTTTTTTTATTGTTTTTGTTTTTTCACGGGAACGCCTCGGTCATTAGCAGTCAAAAGAACACCTCACGCGGACAGAGGACGAAGCAGGAGTGACATAACAGAAAGTGTAACATCGAGGAAATTCATGAAGAAGTGACAATGGAAAAAACGAAACCCCTTCCTGCGTGAACGTGGAAGTGGTGCTTGTGCGCGCTCATCAGAATCGCAGACTTGTGCGGCACTCACTTCAGGTGATCAAATTACTCGTATTGAAATATTTTTTTTTGTAATTTTGTGATATCTCGTGTACAGTTATTGACAATTTGAAATACAGTTTTATGTTTTAGAAAGTGAAATTTGCGTGGGCATACTTGCAACGTGAAACCTTACCAAGCCTGTTCTGAACTTTCATCCTCTTGAGATATCAATACAGCCGTTTGTGCTGCACCCACACTGGCTACTTCGGACAGGTAGAGACTTGATCCATATGAAGGTACACAGGTGAGTATCAACTGCTCAGTTCCGTCAGTGGTGACGTTTTCTCCTTCTCAGACGACTTACCACACTTGGTTCGCAAGGCATTTGAAAAGGAGAGCAAGTCAGCTGCCGCATGATGATCCCAGTACTGAGCAGTCGACGATTGCTTGTTCACCTTCGTATAGATCACGACTGTACTTCAAGCTCGGCAAGTGTGAAACTTATCTGATTCAGCCTAGCAGTGGTGTGCTGAGCGGTATGTGTAGAGCTAGTTGACTTGTGTACAGACAGTGGCTGTGCGGTATAAAGCAGACCCAATTGGGAAATTTAATGCAATCTTGTGTAGTCCCATTGATGTTATGATTATGATTATGCAACGTTTTATAGTGCAAAGGAAAAAAAACGCGATATAATCGTTTTTTTAGACTGCGTGTGCCACCTCCAAGCTTGTGTTTGTACTGTTCTGTGCGGTCAAATGCCCTGTATAAGCAAAATTAGAGAATCCTTGAGCTATATGCTGCAAGGAGTGAAAACAGCAGTCCGGCCGCATTCTCCCCTCTTCTGGATACTGTGCAAATGCAGACGGACCTGCACTTTGTATGCTTTGCACTTAAAGGCCCCACATAAAGCACACCGGTTAATAAGCATCAATTATTGTGTAGTGTCCGCGGATTTGGCTTTTAAATGTCATGCACATAGGAAGCACAATGGTGATGTAAAGTACGCCGAAATTGTAATGGTGCACTTTAAGGTTTTACAGGGTATGTTCAGAAAATTGCGGGCCAAATCGTTTGTGTCAAAACTTTACATCGGCCAAAAGAACGTCTTGTGTTGTCCTAGGCCAGGGGCCTATTTAAAAAAATTATTGGAAAACAATGTAGCTAATAATGTGTATGCGTGCTGATTATTGCTTTTTTTTTCTTCCAATTACAGCATACACGAAGGGGGTCTTCAACGAGAAGGGGTAGGATTATGTAGAGAAGCTAGTGCTTCTCCTTATAGGTACAGAGCTGTCCGAAGTAAGGTCAGAATGGAAAGCGCACCACCAAGTTCCGCCTGGTCCTGAACAGCCACAATAATGAACACTGAATTCAGAAGAATAGTAATACGAAGGACCTAGGCAGGCAGCCACACGTTTTGTGTCCGCAATGACATTTGAATATGATCACGAATATTCCTACTTTGCTCAAGGTCGCCTAGTTTACACACCATATTGGTGATGTTTAGCACAGCAGGAATATTTTTTTTTCAGACTCAAAGGTCATTGTTAATTGAACAAATGTGGCTGTCTGTGCAAGTCCTTCGTGTTTTATTCTTTTTTATTTGTGTGTTCATTATTTCATTTCTTTTCTCGTGATTTAGTTCGTGATTTTGTTATTTATGTGTTCATCATTTATTTTTTTATGAAGTTTTAGTTAAAGATATGATTCCCTCGTCGTCATTTTCTAGTCCGGGAAACGGTGGTGACCTCGTCGTGTTCAAGGAGCAGTAATGAGCTTTTCATCTCGTATTGCTTCCGGCGAAGCATGGTGTCTTTGTGCGTGTGTGTGTGCGATGTGTTGATTACAAGGGATGATTTCGGGACCGAACGGAAAGACAAGGCCAGCGAGGAGCGACTGGGGGACTTTAACATCGCACGATGGAAGGAAGGACTTCAACGACGAGGCTAGCAAGCAACCCTTTGCCAAAACTGATGTGCTCGACCGAAGAGTTGAATCAGGACTGTGACCCTGTGAGTAAGAATCAACGACTTTGAAACTTTCGTATAGTTTACACCTTAAATGTCGCCTTCCTTTTGTTTTATTTTAATAGGTGTCTGTGTGCTATTACATTTTTAGTTTATTTTAATGGTTGTCCGTGTGATATTACAATTCTTTTGTCTTGAACGGCGGAAGTGCTTGTTCGGAGTTTTGGCGCTTTTATGTATATAACTTTTTTGCGAGCGTTATACTCTGTCTGCTCCCTCAACAACCAATCCCGCCAAAGAACTGTGATTTTCCGACGTCGAATGACATGTTACAATGTTTCCCAACTAGCGATCGCCTACATTCTATCTTTGTAGCATACATATTTGTCGGAATTACAAATTTCCAACCAGGCCGATAAAGATTGGTCAGTGGCCTGTTCTGTCGATGTATCTACGTAAACACACGTTTGGCAGTGTGGGATAGCAGTAAAATGTCAATTCTGTGGATATTCATAGAAATGCATTATATGATCCCATGTCTGGACCTGAAAGTATGGTACCTGTCCCATGGCAATAATTTTAATGTGATACTAGAAGGAGCATCACATGAAAATTGCCTTATATGGGGTGAGTACCCTATTTTCCAGGCCCAAACACGGGATCATATAAAGCAGTATATATATGGTATATAAGCAATTGGGCAGATATGGCTATATCCATCCAGATATGGCCTGATTATGCATATGTGGTCATATCTGCCCAATTCCCTATATATCCATATCTGTGTTTTTTATTATAAGTCTAGATATGATATTTTTGTAAGGGATGGCTTGTAGCATCAGCTGCAGTACATCGGAAGGTGAAACAGTAGGTATGTCACACTATTAAACTATTTATAT
The DNA here is from genome assembly GCF_016920785.2 of Ixodes scapularis. NCBI lineage: Eukaryota > Metazoa > Arthropoda > Arachnida > Ixodida > Ixodidae > Ixodes > Ixodes scapularis. Next base: position 73,794,133 of record NW_024609837.1, read on the forward strand.
TATATTCCGGTGTTGCCTGATACGGTTTAATGTACGGTTAGACCCACTCCGGTGAAGCTCTACGGATGTGACAGATACGGTTCAGCTTCCGCTTCGACCAATTACGGTTGGGTTTCCGGACTGGGTATTTCCGGTTCATTTTACGGTTTCTAGAAATCCGGTTTGCTTAGGGGCCCATATGACGGATTGAAATTCCGGATTCATTTCGGTTTATCTTTAAACCGTTTTTTGGTAGGGTAGTAGTTCAAACCGAGAAAAAGAACTGCACAACATATGGCCGCTTTTTACAGCATCGAAGCTGAGGATGACACTTTGCTGTTTGATTCGACTTAAAAGTCCAACACTCAAGATTAAGAATAACTTCAACGATTGAAGCTAGACATCACATAACGCTTTCTTTTAGAGTCAGTCGTGAAGAGCAGTATTTTTGTCACTATTCCTAAAGTCCAGCAAAACACTTAAAATATTCCTTCCTTGGAAGGACTCTCAAGGTTTTTCTTCGCAAGGCTTTCTTCACTCCATCACCGAAACGTACCTCCCAATAAACCCTCTCGACTTCCCCCTTTTTTATTTCTCGCTGGAGAACGCCGTGTTGATTGAAGCACGGGACGCTGAGTTGCTCTATCAGCGTGTTCACAAACGCAGGCTCGGCGACCGCGAAAGCAACAATCAACGATGCCCTTTTCGGCCCCTTACCTCTCCGCCTGCACGCAGAAGAACCATTTGGCCGAAATAACCCGACGCGCCGAAACCTCTGGGACCAGCCGACTAACCAACTGAGCAACCTTCCCACCCGGAAATGATAATCACAGTCAAAGGCGGTCGCGTATGTTTTTGGTTCCTTCCGGGCCATCGACTGGGTCAGCAAGCATTCTCCCACCCGTCCTAGCTTCGAGTGCCAGGAAGCAGACGATCACATACTCTTCGCGCTGCGCTGATGTTTACCCATTACCTGTTTTTTGCTCAGTCATCTTCGCTGGAAGCTGTACTTCGTTTCACCTTACGATGTACCGCTACGTTCGCTATCCTAGCCATTCCAATCGATCCAGCGTTCTGAACGTGCAAAGCTACTACGTGGTCTGCGCGTCATTGCCTCATCCTTCCGAAAAATCACGTGATTTTCACACGCCTTTTGATTCGCTCAGACGGCTCGTAGCATCCACTGTGGTCAGTTCTAGGGCGAGAGAGTAAGACTGAGTCCTGATGTTCTCCTTATGGTTCGTGCTGCTGGGTTTCAGGGGAAGAACGCGAAAAAATGCTGCTCTGGTAGAAACGGAGCGTAATTGCTTTGTTTTTGTTGATTTCTTTTGTGTGGTGTTGTGGTTACCGCCGCATTAAGTTAGGCTTAGAAGTGGGCTGCTGTCTGCTAGGGGGGGTGGGCATTTTCGGGGAAAGCGTGCGAGGTCTGGTAAGTTGAGGTAGATGGTAATTGCTCCCCGGAGGACTGCTCCGTGTTCCGCTGCACCGCTCGTTCCTTCGAAAAAATGGCGCAGAGCGAGAGTTGGGAAGTGGGGCTGGAGAGTGCTATCGCTTTTCCAAAATGTTTGTGCGAGCGTTGAGTTAAAAAAATAAAAATAAAAGTGACACTCTTTTTTGGTGTCACTTCAATGCCACACTTTAACAATTGTTTCAAGGTGTGAACTTTTTAAACACTCACTGCTTTCTGTGCTGAGGAAAGAACGTGCCACAAGGCTTCGTTAAATAACGCAATTTCCTGTATTTGCGAGTGGTCAGCACAAGTTTCGAGGCCAATGTGGTTGTGTCAAACTACTCGGTATTGAGATTGTAACGTTAAAATCTACAAAATAAATGATTCCTATCACCTACGTTTTATGCACATTTTATATTCTTTTTTTTACCGCAGTCGGCATTCTGCGATGTACCCATGATTACAATATATCTTAATAATTATGTAAAAAATGTCATAAAAAAAAGTAGTTTCGCGCTCCAGAAGCATTATTTTGTCGTTTAAGCAGCCCCCCGAATCTATGACAAACCCTGTGCCGTCGTCGTCAAGACGCAACATCAGAACGACATTCAAACGTCACCTTCGCGCTGTGAGCATCAGAGCAAAGGTGAAGGGGTTCTTAAAAAAATGAAATAGAAGTGAATTACTGCATAATTCTGTCCCGTAAATTCAATTATCACAAGCATTTGACCCAAACATATCCAAAAATGTAAGAAAACAAAACAATAAAAAAACGAAAAATTAACGTCAAACTCAGAAGTTTCAATTGCGGAAAGTGAGAAACGATTTTGATTGCTCGAGTAAAGCGCGATCCAAACCAACGCTTCTTTTTGCGCCTGTAGGTCGTGCGGCTGCGGATGTGACGCATTTTCGTGACGTCGCGCCGCTTCTTCGCTCCTTCCGGGCGCGCACAAGAAAGTTGGTTGATTTCAACTTCTTTCTCAACGCGCACAAAAACGCGCGGTGACGTAGGAGGGCGCTCCTGTGTCCCGGCCAATCGGTGGAGGGCAAGCTAGTTCCGGCTCTGCGTTTCTCGCCGTCTGGCTGCCCTCTCCTCCCCCCCTTTTATTCTCTTCCAAGATGACAACGCGATCTCTCTCTCTCTCTTCCTCTCGCCGTCTGGCCGGCCAGTCTGTCGCAGTTGCACTTTGCTTGTGCGCTCGTGCCTGCCTGCGCGCGTGCGCGCTCGCCCGAAGTTTCGCCCGTCCAAACCAAGGCGCACGGTTCTGACTCAGAAAGCGCGCCCGGAAACAGCAAAAACGCCACGAAATGCGTCACATCCTCCGCCGCACGACCTACAGGCGCAAAAAGAAGCGTTGGTTTGGATCGCGCTTAAGGCTTGCGGAAGGCGCGGAAACGTTGAGATCTCTGCATGAAGTCACGACTCCCTCCTCTCACCGAACACGTCGGGAAGGATGCAGGGCTTAAGCGCTATTTCCAAAGCACTATTCAGGCTACACTTGGCACATCAACTCAAGATATACTTTTGATATTCGTAATCCTGGAGGTCGTATGAAGACATTTTAAGTCTCTTTTTCCCCTCAAATACAAAACCTTCGGGGCGCGAACGCACGTGGGAAAAATCAATCAAACAAAAAAACGCATATGAAAGTTTTAGCATGAAAATATGGTTCCACAACATTTTCCACAAATGGAACCAACGAGGATATTTGGGGTACGGAAATTACAAATATACAGTGAAAGAGTGAGGAAGAGGAGGAAATGGAAGCGTGTGGGAGCGCGCTTTCACTGGAAAAATTCGGGGGTACAGACACAAAGTCTTTGTCTTTACCCAGCCTTGAATACGTTACCAAAGATATGTAATCGCTACAGTTAAAATCACTATTGGCTAAGAGGTATCCAATTAAACTAATTAATTCATCAAGAAAAGTAATTGACCGTTGTTTGAAAAAGTAACTGCTGCTTTTCCAATTGCTGCCGATTTTCAAATCGACGGATTTTACTGCCTGTTTGAAAACGGGTGTTCCGTGCCGTCCATGATTGAGTTGGAATAAACGAATGTATCAACTACTCATCTTTTAAATAGACAGATTTTAGAATACCGTCCTCTTGCCGTATTCTTGGTTCGAAAATACCTTGGTAGAAAAGTTTTAGAAAACATGCGGGGCCATTAGAAAGGAAAAAGAGAAAATAGCAGCGATTACAAATAAACATGAACACAGTGCAGCGATTACGAATACACTCGGCCAGCTTACAACTTTACTACAGAATACAAATAACTTTTGTACTGACAAAAGTAATAAGATTACTCTTGCGATTACTTCCTAATAAGCGTAATCAGACGACTACAACATATGTTTTAAATAGAATTAGACTATAAGTAATTTGATTACTAGTAACGACTTGCGAACATATCTGCAATCTGCCCTCTGTCTCTCTCGAAACAGAGTGCACAGAATACGCAGCTACATCAAATTAATCGAGTACGAATACATTCACTCTTTATTATAAGTACTCAGATTGCTCGATCATGTGAAAAGAAAAGTAATTGGACGTTACTTGAAAGAGTAAGCGTCACTTTTTTAAATAGTTAAGATTTTCAAACCGCGATATTCTCCCGGTTTGAAAAAGGGTTTTTGTACAGTCTAATATTGGATTCGAATCAGAAAATCGGAATCTACTCGTATTCTAAATCCACCAATGGTCGTAAACCTTTCTTCTTTGAGAGGTTCGGCTCGAGGATTCCTTTGTAGGCAACTTGTCTAAACAAACAGAACCAAAAGAAAGGGAAGAAAAAGTGGTTACAGTTTCATGCATTTTTAGTACTTCATAATGGTAATAAAATTACTCTTTTGATTACTTTCTAAGAAAAATGCATTCGAGTGACGTCACAATCGCTACGGGAAGTAATCGATAGCAAGTGATTTGCTTACTTGTAATGACTAGCGTGCAAGTCTGGAGCGAACGAGAGCGTCGTGTGCTTCTCATGCAGTTCCTCGTGTTCGAATGCCGAACGCCGAACGCCGAACGCCAAACTTGTACGAACGCGTTCGGCGGTCATACGAGTTAAGAAAACGGGCAGAGGCAACTTTACCCAATCTTTGCGGATAGACACTCATTTTGCCCATAGACCAATTTCACCAGCCAGTATGGCTACGCCACGGCTGCCGCAATGCATTGAGAAAACTTTAGTCTTACTACGAGTGCGAAAACCTCGCTGGAGTTCTGCACGTGCAGAGTACGTACAGTCTCATACACTGCCGTCTGCCTCTTGTCGACTGAAGCATAGCCGCCTCTGTTGGCGGCGAGTTGTTTTAGTTGTGCCCTGCTAAGTTTACCTGTTCTGACGTAATTACTCTGCAAACAACAAGTTCGATTGTGTTCGTAATTAGCATGGTGGAAGATTAAAATCGCGCTACTCTGAAAGCCACTCCGCAAACACCGGCAAAATTTAAGTACTCACATTATTCTTATTTCCGTCAATAAGAAATTCCTTGCTGACGTCATAGTCAGCATTGGGCCAATCGTGGCATGCCCACCACAGTGCCGCTATCGATGGATGACGCCGCCAATACTGACAAAGCCTGGCAGATCGCCACAAGCCGTGGAAGCCGAAATGGAAAAGGTAGAGCGGCAGTCAACGAATGAAAGGAAAGCCACGTGACGGGCGCCCCGCTGTGGCGAGACGCCGAAACTCACTTCTCCCGAGCGATGGAATGTCCGCTCGTGCTTCTCGCGTTCCTCGCGCTACCGCTCATGTTCTCTTCGGTCTTTAAAACCATGTTTCGGCTCCTCGCCACTGCAAAAGCTGTGCGCTAAAGACCAGCTTCCCCAAGAATTTCTCTGTGCTACCAGATTCTCGCGCTCAAAATCTGCGACTGTGCACTCTATGCCTCCGCCGTCGAACTGGCAGGAGTTGTGAGTATAGAGGAGGCTATGACGAGAGTCATGGCGGCGTCACGCATCCGCCGAATGCTCGGAGAGATCGGTGTATTGGAACTCGGCGTTTTGACATTCCCCGCGCATTTTAGTTTCACCATCTCCCCATCAGCTTTCTTCTGCCTATACCTTTATCAAGACCATATATAGGGTTTGCTGGCAATAAATATGTTTGTTTTTTGAAACAGAGTGAATCATGTTTCGCGCATTCCGAGTTCCAATCTACATCTTTGTTGTTTTCTTTTGCACGTGAATTTCAGCCATTATGACTCGACACAAGACTAATAAACAAAATGAACCAAACAATAGTTAAAAGCCATTACGATCTCGCACTACTGATACGTTTCAGATTCGCTTTTAGACGTCACAGCCTTGTAGGCCTAAAGCAAGAGTCACACTCCTAACACCATCATGTAAAAGACAGTCTGTAGACACTGTCTCACGCGTAATGTTTTTTTTTTTTTATGGCAAATTTTTTTACATTGGTCGAAAACAAAACTCATTTGACATGATGATAATGCAATAAAGCAAAACTGCAAGCGAGCCGGAGAAGATTGGCGATAATACTCTCCGGAGAAGGGGAACAAGGGTGACATATCCTGGTGCTCGTATCGAACCAGGGACATCTGCATTTCCAGTGGAGCGCTCTACCAACTGAGCTAACAAAACTTAGACGTCAGTGGAGCAAACGGGTTTGCTCTACTGACGCATAACTCCTGGTTAGCTCGAACTGTGGCTTTAATGGTTAGACCCTCGTAGGGTTTAAGCAGAAAACACACTACTATCGAATCATACATAAGACGGTGTGCAGAAACTATCTGACAGATATTTCTTGCCATTAGGCCGATGCCGTATCATTGGTCGTACAAACACTGCAACGAACTGAATTGGTCGGCTTGTTGGTAAAACACTGTACAAACAAACAGCACTAAGTACTTCTACTAGTCCTCGTTCTTAGCGCTGTTTGTGCTCAAAAATGGTCCGTGGGCATCTCCGAAGCATGCATATATACAAAGCACAGATGTTTCGAACAGTCTTAGGGGTTGCCTGGAAATAAGTTTATTTCCATGACCGCAGTGATTGCCATGTCCTAAGAAGTTTTGGAAAATATTTTCGCCTAGAGGCACTCATTCGATTCATCTTCAGGACGAAAATGGAGTCGCTGTATCTGAGCTTCATTGCGCTACTGTATTAAAGAATTATTTCTCTTCTGTGTTCACCTGTGAAAATACCACTGATATTCCATGTTAACCCTTGTCCGACTTTGTACCTATGGCTTCCATTGACATTTCAGCCGATGGAATACTTCACCTCATAGAAAGATTAAAACCAGCATCATCTTGTGGTCCCGATAATATAAACCCGAAAATTCTTAGCAATACCAAAGTTACATCTAGTGAGTGTCTTAAATTGATCTTTTCTCAGTCACTGAAGCAAGGTTGCTTACCCTTGAAATGGAAGGTGGACAAGGTCGTTCCAGTCTTTAAAAGCGGCGATCGTAAGCTGCGCTCGAACTACCGTCCCATTTCATTAACCTGCATTGCGTCCAAACTTCTTGAGCTTGTAATATTTTCCCACGTTATTTCCCACCTAGAAGAAAATAACTTTTTTTTTTTCAATCGCCAGCATGGTTTTCGGAGGGGCTTCTCGTGCGAAACGCAACTTGTAGATGTAGAGTTCACTCATAAACTCTTCACTAATACTGACTAACTAAGCCAAACAGATGCCTTGTTCCTTGATTTCTCGAAGGCATTCGACAGGGTTCCTCCTCATCACCTAATCGATAAACTTTCTTGTCTTGGCATTGACCCTCTTGTTGTCTCCTGGATACGTGACTTTCTTTTTTCTCGTACCCAGTTCACTGTTGCTAACAACCATAATTCAAACTGCGGTCGAATCACTTCTGGGGTTCCTCAGGGATCCGTGCTTGGACCTTTGCTGTTTCTAATATTTAATAACGATTTACCTAACTTAATCATGTCTAGCATCCGTCTCTTCGCGGATGACTGTGTTCTGTATCGCAAAATTAATTCTCAAAATAACCATCTTCAGCTTCAAAGTGATTTAAGTTTAATTTATGCTTGGTGCTCCAAATGGCTTATGTCATTGAATATATCAAAATGCAAGCTGGTTCGCTTTACTCGGAAAAAAACAACAAGCAACTTTTCATATTTTATTGGTTCCGACCTAGTTGACTCTACATCTTATTATAAATACCTCGGTGTAACGCTGACAAGAGATCTAATCTGGAATAACCACATCGAAACTATTGTGGCAGAAGCTTCCCGGACTCTGGGGTACATCAAACGAAATTTGAAAGAAGCGCCCTCTCACTTACGAAAATTGGCCTACGAAACATATGTGCGACCGAAATTGGAATACGCATCAGCCATTTGGAGCCCACACCAAGCCTATCTCATCAGCCATCTTGAGTCCATCCAAAATCGTGCTGTTAGATTTACCTTAAACGACTATTTCCCAACGACTAGTGTTTCATCTCTCAAACGTCAGCTCGATATCCAAACTCTCAACGTACGACGTAAAATAACACGCTTAAGTTTGTTTCATAAGGTTACCCATTTTCACCCAATACTACGTTCCTCACTGCTTCTTCCTCCTAGCAGATCATCATCACGGCTAAACCACTCACGCCATGTGTCGCGGATCACTGGTCGCACTAATAAATTTAACCAATCTTTCTTCCCACAGACCATCATAGACTGGAACGACCTGCCACCTGACATAGTGGCCATTGATGACCCCACCTTGTTTCGTGATGCTATAATTTCACGTTTTTACTAAGTATCAATCATTGTATTTTTTCACATTTTATGCAAGTGCAGCATTGTTAGCGGCAACACCTGGTGCTTTGTTTTTGTATTTTTTCATGTATACCCCCCCCCCCCCCCCTAATGTAATGCCCTTGAAGAAGGGCCCTTAAGGTTACAATAAATGAATAAATGAATGAATATAATGCACGGGCAGTGTGCTGCGGCTCTGGTGGTTAGAACTTCGTAGGCTTAAGGGGGATACGAGCAATTAAATATGCAGACAGATTCTCTGGCGCACGGTGAGAGGAAAATAAAAGTAGAGCGGAAGCCAAACCAAAGGCTTTGGTGATTTTAAACGCGCCAGTCGCGACACCCTATTATATTTAGCGGTACTTTATTAACCTTGACTCCCCTGTTTTGGTCGGACCGGGATTGCGCTGAGCACTTACATATTGAAGCTCTCACAAACACACTTTCGAGGCTGCTACGCTTGTCTCCGGGTTTCGGAAAGTTTTCGTTGGAAGGCAATGCAGTCCGCGAATTTCGGAAGAGTTCGGGCAATGTGTAGAGTATATAATATTTTATATGTATTAATATATTTTACTTCACTTCATATTTAAGTAGTTTTTGCTATCCTTGCGGCCCTTTCAAAGCCCTTAAACCGACGTCTCACAGTCCAAACATCGCACAAATGACAAGGTGCTCGCCGCAGGCATGCTGACATATGTATCTGCTTACGCGCCTCGAGCAAGTTCGAAGTACCTTCGTTCCCTACATATGCATACTTGGAACTTGTGTATAGATAACGTTTTATGACCAGTGTAACAGGGCCGCCATGTAAAGGGTAAAGAGACCTCAAGCAGTATTTGAGCACTGCCTTTCGTATAATGTATTATCCGCGGGAACGTTGCTCAAGAGGGCACTACCGAAACATAAACAAATAATTAGTCCTCAGTTGTTTATGCAGCAGGAGGTTAGTCTTCCAGAACATAGCGACATTGCGGCCCACTTTAGATGAGAAATTTATTCAGTGCAGTACAAATGCGATCCTGGGGTCTTTTACCTGCATCACGCTGTAGTGATACACTACTGCACGGCCGTACGGGCTCATCCAGACCGAAACGGGCAGGTGTGGCGATTGAACCCAGGATCTTCTGGTTCTGCAACCACCGAAACCACTCGGTGTTACTAGTTCGTCTCGGTGTAAGCGCGAGTGAAAAAGAAACAGAAAGAGCGAGCGCAACACGTTCAAACGTATTGCGCGCGCGAGAGCTCGTGAAGCGAAACTGTCATTCGTGAGAACATGCTTGCTCGTGCGCTCCGCAATACCTTCGCTCGCACTTGGGTAAAACGACGGGCTCCCACACAGTGCCCCCAACGTTTTCAAAACAACTTACGTGAGTGCCTGCCTTCGTTTGAAGTCTTTTTTATACAAGAGATCGTGCGAATGAGCTGCAAGACAAAGCCACGTCTTCTGGCAGCATGACGGGGCTGCAGTAATGTGGCAAATGGGCTACATTCACTCAAGGAATGAGAACGGCAGTAAGGACGTTTGGTTGTCCCGTCTCCTGCACGAGCTTCGAACTTATCCTCGATAACGCTTCTGTTTATCGTCAGTTTTGACCGTAAAGCGCAGCAAAAGTACGGTGGAAGGCAATGGTCGAATGGTGAAGGGCGAGTATTTGAAAGGAACGCCTTCCCGTTCTTGTCGTGTCAGTTACTATTGCCTCAGGGACGTAATCGAACCCTCTTCTTTTAGTTTCGCAGTAACTGCTTTGCGTTTTTTGCCTTCTTGATTTCGCATTAAATATATGTATATATATATATATATATATATATATATATATATATATATATATATATATATATATATATATATATATTCTTGAAGTTCACTTAGTCCTTTCAGTAATATCTTTTAATGTTCAGTTAAAGCTGGTTCGCAGAGCGCAGTTGCGTTTTATTGCGTTAGGCATAAAGCTGGCGTTCCACCGCTCATATACGAAATACAGTCTGCGAATTCGAGTCACCACAATATACGTCCTTCGAATGTCGCGTGCCAATTTTACCCTTGGACTCTTTGCCATGCGGCATTCGAAGCGCGGATCTAGCTCTGACTCGTGTTCGAATTTATATGCAAACTGTATCTTGTATGACGTATAAGCAGCGTGATTATTGCCTAGGTCACCAAATCATCTGTGTCTTGAATGTTGAGTGCCAGGTTGTCTTTTTGAACTGGTGGTCACGCTTAATAAAAAAACATAGATGTGCCGGTGACTTCTGGCGTAAGCTCCCGTAAAGTTTAAGACGTAACTTAACGCAAGAAAACGGGGATGTGTGAACTAGCCTTTATAAAATTGCCCCACTTAGCGTCCGAGAAAGAAATGTGAAGGTTGACGTCGAAAGCGGTTTTAGTGTCCGCAGGGTGAAACGAGCGGATCGAATTTTTGCCCTTTGAAATTTGTTCCACCCACCCTCGCCGAAATACATTGAAGAAGTAGATCTGATCCGAGATCGTTTATTTATGTTTTAGACTGACAACATCAAAACTATATAACGAGAAATTTATGTGAAAAAAGACAACATCCTGAAGCCACACTTGAATGAAAAAAGCTATAACCTGTTATGCCGACTGAAAACTTTGCCTTGTCCTTTGAAAGAATATTGCCAAAACTCATTAACCAACCTCAAAGTAAGGAAATAGAATGATACAAAAAAAAAAGAAAAACAGAAGTCAAACTTGAAAACGTTACTTACTCACCCCGAAAGCTAAACAAAGCACGAAATACGAACCACCGTGAGTGCAAATGTCGTTCCCAAGGAAAACTCATCCGTCCGCAGCAGGCGCTCTGATTTGCGGGAAAGCGAACCACGAAGTGCCTTAGAAAGCATGCCGAGAATAAGTTCAAGAGGCAGCTGAAATACGATGGTCGAGTTCTGTTCCGCATCGATGGTGACCAGCGTCTGCAGGTACCTCAACTGGAGCGCAAAGGACTCTCAGATATGACATTTGCGGCCTCCTTGAGAGCGCGAGAGGCGTGCTGCGAGCCTTCTACCGAAATAACCTTCGCCCTGCCTTCACGTACCGCCTCTGCTTCGGTACCCATTGCCCTTTGCATCTGAATTGGAATCTGGAAGTCCTTCATTTCAACCCTCTCAACTTTTACTCCCCAAGGGTCTGTAGCCACGTCTAAAGCAGATTGCATCATGTGAGAGATAGAGTCCCTCATCAAGAACATCTCGGATAGAATCGTTCTTCTTAGTACGTTCCTGAGCACACTGGATGCCAAAGTCCTCCACGTTGCTGATGGCCATGAACGGGTTAAAGACGTGGTAGGAACCACGGCGTCGACGGTCACGTTGACTGAGCCTTTCGATAGGACTTCTTTTGGAAGTACGTCTAAGACGACCGTGCGCAGCTATAGAATTCGGTAGTCGTCGGTGCAGTGGATGATGAAGAACAAACCAGGTCCCTTGGCGCCTCCGCGAATTATCCGACCCATTCTGAAGATGCCGGCTCGCTTGTAGTCATTCATCATCACGACGCAGAAGAGCAGTGAGAAAGGAAAGGTGATACAAATCAGGAACCAGGAGATAAAAACCAACACTGAGACGCAAGGTTGATCGCAAGGCAGTCCGTTATCCATCGTGGAACTTCTGCGGCTGCAATGCCTTTGAATTTTGCCGCTCAACGTGAGGTGATACGGCTCCTAGAAATTTTCGACACGTGGACCTTCGCCACGTACCTCGGTTCAACAGCACGAGACGAGTGGTTTATGAGGATTAGAAAATAAAAGGCAGTATCTTTCTACTCACTTTGCGCTTGGTAAAGCGCATCACTTCTTCACAGACAACGAGCACTTTTGCAACCATGCGTCAAATCGCGTTCAGCGTTCACGTGAACGTATCTTTGGCAGATTTGTGATTATGCGTGATTGCCCATACAATCTGACCTTTAGCGAGAGCTCTCCACGCTGCTAACATTAGGATATCATGCTTCAGCACCAGCACACCCGTCAGCACAAGTTGCACAAGAGGCAAGGATGGCAACCAGCGCGTGCTGAATGCGGAGCTTTTGAAAACTTATATTTCTTTTCACCTTAAGTCAAGACGTAGCCGATGCTACAAGCGCAAACATGTGGCCCTAAACAGTTCTTGCACTGCACGAGCGTGCGTGCATGGCAGCAGAGAGGTATATGGAGACAGTGTGGCCGAGAGCCGTGTGTAGGGCGAGTTCGGTCAGCGGGAGGAGCGGGCAGAGGCATGACCCGCACCAGACTAAAAAAAAAGGCTGACATATTCTCTTGACCAACCAGAAGCCGAAAAGAATCAACGTTGGAAAAGAATATCCCAGTGGTCGTAGCAAGAAACAGTTTTAATTATAGGTATAAGCGCGTACAACGTTAAATGTAGTAACCCTTCATGCTTGAAAGTAGGGTGCGCGTGATATTTCAATTCCGGTCATTCAAAATCATAGTGGAAGAGCGCGACTAGCAAAACGATCGACATAATCCGCACGCCAGGCGCCGAGGTCCGGGAATCTGCCGTCCGAGCGATCACACTCTAGCCAAAAGAAAAACAGAGTTCGACCGGCACATTCGTTTCTTGCATCATTTAGCATGATCATAGTTTAAACATCACGTGCACTATATTTTCAGCCATTAAGAGGAGATTAAAAAGAGAAGGAGGGGAGGATACATGGTTTTGCGCAAAAAGACGGACACAAGAGAGAGAAACAAACACGAGAGCAACTTACATCTGTATTGAGGAAACCTTTAGAAAACATGCATATATATCGTCATCTTCAATACGTCCACGCATGCGTCGTATCACTATCACAGGCTCGTCACAGAAACTTATCAAGGAAGCGTTTATCAGCATTATACAAACTTATCGAGGTATCGCTCACACATGGTCGCCTTTCTTTTCGATAAAGAAGGCTTCCAACAGCTCACGTGGTTTTGTCCCTTTCTTCCGCCCGAAAGTACAGTTGCAGAAAAACGTGGCTCACACTTACAGTTTCTGCAGTGTGCAGGCAAATGTGCCCCGTCATTAGTCTTTAAACTTTAAACATGCTGCCTGAGACGGTCGTTGGCACACCTTCCCGTTTGCCCCATGTGTATCTTCCCACACGTGAGCGGGATTTTATAATGACCTGTTTTGCAGCCAACAAACGGCCTCGTATGCTTTGTGCCGCATCCTCGCTTCTGTCTGCTTTCTCCAGTAATGGCGGGGGGGGGGGGGGGGGGCAGAGTTGCCGAGTTTTGTCGGACCTGTAAACACAATCGGCAACCCATGTCTGTTCGCAGCCTTCTTGAGGTTATGCGAGAGTTTGTACACGTATGGTACCGCTTCAGGTCTCACATTCCTCAGTGCTGACTGCATCTGTTTTCTAGCAGTGTGACCCTTCACTCTTTGCAGGATGGTTTCCGTCAAACTCCTCAAGACCGAATCAAGGAAGCTCGCTGACAGACCGCTCCTTCTAACTGACCTCCGCAGCGCGCTCCGCGCAATATAAGGTCAATAAACGTGTTTTCAATCAATCAATCAATCAAACCTAATATACTTCATAGTAACCCACGGAAGTTCTGGAGCTTAATCTTGCCAAAAAATAGCAACCCTGTCATCCATCTTAAAAACGCTAATGGCGACCCCATCCTGGAGAGCGACTGCCCTAGAGTCTTTAATGATTACTTTTCTTCAGTTTTTACAAACGAGTGCTTGGACAGCGTTCCCATATTCCCCGATCAACCCTACGAGCCTATGCCCCCTATCACTGTTACTTCTGCCGGAATAAAAAATCTAATTGATAAATTAAAACTTACATCATCTGCTGGTCCCGATAATATCAACTCTAAAATCCTAAAAAATACTAGCATAATTTCAAACGAGTTTCTTAAATTGATCTTTACCCAATCACTTTCTGAATGCTGCCTTCCCTCTGATTGGAAGATAGCCAGGGTAGTCCCAGTTTTTAAGCAGGGTAGTCGCTCTTCTGTGTCTAATTATCGCCCAATATCATTAACCTCCATCTCTTGCAAATTACTAGAGCATATACTTTACTCCCATATCATGTCTCACCTAGCAAGTAATTCTTTTTTCTTCAAGCAGCAGCACGGTTTTCAAAAGGGACTTTCCTGCGAGACTCAGCTTTGTGATTTTGTTAATGACCTACACACTAACCTTGAATGTCATACTCAGACTGACGCCGTTTTTCTTGATTTCTCAAAAGCCTTCGACCGTGTCCCTCAACAACGCCTACTCTCTAAGTTGTCATCTCTACACATTGACCCACTCACATTTTCATGGATACGTGACTTTCTTTCGTCCCGCGTGCAACTAACGTCAATTAATGACCAAGAATCATCCCTAACAAACGTGACTTCTGGTGTTCCGCAGGGGTCTGTTTTTGGGCCTCTGTTATTCTTAATATATATAAATGACCTCCCTAGCAATATTTCCTCTAAAATACGTCTATTTGCAGATGACTGCGTCGTCTATAACAAAGTAACATGTGTGCAAGATAACGACCAACTTCAAAGTGACTTATCTAAAATTAACAAATGGTGCGATGACTGGTTGATGTCGTTAAATAAATCTAAATGCAAACTAATTCGCTTCACTAGGAAAAAATCTGTACTGTCCTACCAATACTACCTGGACTCCGACTTAATTGAGAATGTTTCTATGTATAAATATCTTGGTGTAAGACTAACACCCCACCTCTCCTGGAATAATCACATTGAAGCCATTACTGCTGACTCATCAAGGACCCTTGGACTAATAAGACGTAACCTCCGATCCGCACCTCCCCTGGTTCGAAAACGGGCGTACGACACGTACGTCAGACCTAAATTAGAATACGCCGCTACCATCTGGGATCCCCATCAAATTTACCTAATTAACAACCTCGAAGCAGTTCAAAACAGGGCTGCTCGTTTCATCCTGTCTACTTATGATCACTCATTTAGTGTTTCCGCCTTGAAAAGTCAACTAACTATGTCCTCTTTGCAGCTCCGCAGGAAAGTCTCTCAGCTCTGCCTTCTTCATAAAATCTACTACCACATTCCAGTCCTTAAAAATGAGTTGCTATCACCCCCCGACCGAACATCTTCACACCTTACCAACACATGTACAATCAAGCGTATTTCAGGCTCTACAAACGCATTCAATCGATCATTCCTCCCTCAGGCCATCAGCGACTGGAACAACCTCCCATCGTCCATTGTCACCATTGTGGATCCCATTAATTTTCTATCGTGTATTAAACTTCATTTATCGTCCTACTAGTGCTATGAGTTGTGTAACTTTGAGCAGACCTGAGTGTGTTGAGTGTGCTAAGTGTGTTTTAGTTTCCTTTTCTGTTTTTTCTTGTACTTGCGTTTCTCTGTTGTATAAAACTCGAATACCCCCCCTCCCCCCCTTATGTAATGCCCTTCACGGGCCCTTAAGGTGTAAATAAATTAAATGAAATGAAACGATACCTCGATAAGTTTGTATAATGCTGCGAAACACTTCCTTGATAAGTTTCTGTGACGAGTGTGTGATAGTGACACGACGCATGCGTGGACGCATTGAAGTTGACGATATATACGTATGTCTTCTAAAGGTCTCCTCAATACAGTTGTAAGTTGCGCTCGTGTTTGTTTCTCTCTCTTGTCTTCGTCTTTTTTGCGCAAAACCATGTATCGAAACGTTCACAAACTCGCCCAACAACAAACTATTTTAGAGGAGGGGAGGATACGGAAAAGGAGCAAAAGACATGCTCTCCCCTCCGTACCCTCCCCTCCCCCTCCTTAAGAGCTGCGTACACAAGTTCGCATTACAGAGGTTTGTAAACATCTTTCAATTTTTCAGAGTGCAGCTCTTAGGCGCCCGTTTCCGGCTTGAGCGGCGTCGCCGTGGCCGTCGGCCCAACCGCGCGTTGCATTATGGGACATTTCCCATTATGACGTCACAAGTGACGTCACGAAGGTCACTAGGGTAACGAGCTACTTCACGAAAGTCACTCGTAAAGCTCACGACGAAGGCCACGACCTTCACAGTGAAGGTCACGGGAAGGTCACGATTTTCACGTGACATTCACTCGTGAAGGTCACGACTTCCCCGAGTGACGTCACGAGGGTCACTAGAGTCACGAGAGTCACGAGTGACCTCACGAGGGAGGGAGTGGAGGAGGAGGAGGAGAGGAGGAGGGGAGCAGAATAAGAGGCGGAGATAGGAGGGGTAGAGGGAGGGTGAGTTGGAGGAAGAGAAGGAAGAGAGGAGAAGGGGAGAAAGAGAAAAGGAGGAAGAGGGTACGGAGGAGGAAGAGGGGCATACCCTCCAGTCCGTACCCTTCCCTCCTCCTCAAGAGCTGTGCTCTAATTCGGCATTACAGGGAATTGTAAACATCTTTAATTTTTTTTCCTTGTATGACTGTCTGTCACTTTGGTCGTACAAGAAATTAGAGATATTTACGATTCTCTGTAATGCCGAGTTAGAGTGCAGCTCTCGATGAGGAGGAGGGGAGGGTACGGACGGCAAGGTATACCTTTCCTCCTTCCCCCCGTACCCTCCCCTCCTCCTCGCCTGCTGCCATCCTATTTCGCGGGAAATGTTAGTTAAATTTTCTGCTAAATTCAGCAAGAAAACTGAATTGGTGGGAGGCGAAGTGACGTCAATTTCCCCGCTATATATAGTGGCGAAATTTTCCCCCTATCTGCAGCTTGAACGTTTTTTCGCTAAACTTAGTGGAGAAAATATTTCGCTAAATTTAGCGAGAACAGTTTTCCATGAATTTAGGGAAAAAATCACCGGATAAATTTTGCGGTAAACTTTTCCCGCTAAATTTAGCGGGAACCTTTTCCCGCTAAATTCAGCGGAAGATTTTAACCCGCTAAATTTTTGCGAGGAAATTGTTCTGCTAAGTTTAGTGAGGAACGTTTTTCGGTAAATTTAGGAGATAAAGTTTCCCGCTAAATTTAGCAGAACAATTTCCCCGCTAAATGTAGGGGAACATTTTCCCGTAAATATAACGGAAAACTTTCCCCGTCACTTTTAGTTGTGAAACTTTTCCACTATATTTAGCGGGAAACCTTCCTATAAAGTAATGCGCGCGGTTACACCGACGCCTATGGTGACGCCGCTCAACCCGGATTTGAGCGCCGAAGAAATACGCTCTACAAACTGTTGTCAGACAGCTTTGTAGCATGCATATATATTGTTATGAACGGCCCCCGGACCAAACCCTCTCGATCTAAACCACCCGGCACTGGGGAACGCCCCTGGGTATCGTCGCCATATGGTTCTGGTCAGTTGAGCCCGGAAACGAAGCGAGAGGCGACAAAGGGATGGCTTTCGACGGAGGACCACCGTGTTGATGTCGCCACACCTAGGCGCGAAGCTGAGCCGGACCCTTACTTCTGGCGGGGATTACGCTGGCCCGAAACGGGGTCACTCGACGCAGGAACCGGGGGGGATTACTGTGCGAAGATTCCGGATGACGGTGCGCCAGCTGCGGGACCTCCGTGAGGGTGTGTTCAGGACGGATCATCCTCGGACGCCACTTGCGGTTGTTCCGGCCCAACCCTTTTCGTGCCACAAAGCCGCCTAATGGAGACATCGGCACCACCTCGGCCAGCGTCGTCTCCCAGGCTGAGAGTGGACCCTTTGTTGTCGCCTCCTCGGCGCGGCATTCGAGGGCGGGAGTGACTCGGCGCCGGGATGTGATGTCCGGCCGCCACTACACTGTGTGCTTGTGCGTGCTAGTGGGCGGGGCCTGACCAGTTTGGGAACGGCGTCCTGGCCTAGAGACGTAAAGAAGGGGGACCTTATAAAAAGAGCAGTTTTACGCGCTCTCGGTGTGTTCTCACGTTGTTCTCATGCCGTACGGCAGACTGTACATAGAATGTAAATAAACAGTTTGAGAAGAAACACCCTGGCTCGCTACCAACTCTGCCCGATGTCCTGGGCGACGCATGGCTCCAGCGGAGATCGACTACATGGACAAGCCCCGAGTCACAACAACTGGATGGCAGCGGTGCGATTCGACTCCAAGCCACTGAGGAGACCTGGTACGATTCGACTCCAAGCCGCGGAAGAGACCTGATGGGAGCGACGGCACGGAACCTGCGGAGTTCGGGCTGCGGCACCGGTGAGTGTTCGACACTTTTCCTTTGAGATTTACCAGGATTTGGATATCAAAGAGTAATATTTAATCTGGTTCTGAACGTCTACCTGGAAGAAAGAAAAGGGCTACTTCCAGGTGTGTGATAGGAAAAGTGACTTACACGTCAGGTATCATGGATCTCAAGGCACTACGCAAACCAGATCTAGAGGCAATTTGCCTAGAGTTGGGGATCGACATTGCGGGCCTGAAAAAAAGCCTCTAATTATGGATGCTATTCATCAGTCGGGTGCTGACGGAGACGAACTGCAGGAGTATTGGGAGTTTATTCAGGAACGCGAAAAAAGAGAGCAGGAGGAAGAAATGAAACGCGTGGAAAGAGAAAAGGCGCAGAAAGAGTCCGAGGAGAGAGCAATCGAGAAGGCCAGGATCGACCTCGAGCTTGCGCGGGCAACTGGGAAACCAAGTTCAGTGGGGCAGCAGGGCTGGAAAATGAAGAATCTTTTGCAGCCCTACAAGGTTGGCGAGGATATAGGCCTATTCCTCGTCAATTTTGAGAGGGCTTGCGAGAAGGCAAGTTTCTCTCGGGAGTCGTGGCCTCAGCGCCTCTTGACGTTGTTGCCGTGTGAGGCGGCGGACTGTCAGCGCCCGTTTGCAGAAGAGGAAGACAAAGACCATGAGAGTTCCGGGAATGAGAAATACGTTATATTATTTAAGCGAGCGGAAGAACTATAATGAGAAAGAAAGATAAAAGTAAACCGTCAGAAAAGAAAGAGAGAGTCACAAAAAAAAAAGAGTACAATAAAGAAATCTCTACACGCGTCTCAACACTAATCAAAGTTCCGTCAAGTCATAGACACATCAGGTGAATCTCGCTCACGAGTCCTCCGTGGCCTGTCCTCGTGAAGGCGGTTGTCTTCGCCTCGATGATTGGAGGTCGTAGCGCAGACTTGGCTGGGAGCTGTGCATGGCAGTCCCAGGTGTCGGAGTCCGGCGAAGGTTCCGTCGACCAGACCGCTAGACTCAGCGTTCCGCTGACCGTGGCAGCTCTTGAGCGATCTGCAGGCCGACCGTCGCGGTCCGTGCTTCGCTTCCAATTCCCTGCTCGGTCGCGCGCTCCCCACCTCGTGCTCTTCCAAATCTTCTTCGTCTTCGATCGCGGCCGCGGTCGAAGACGAGGAAGAAGTGTGAGGTGTGAACGCCACCTCACACTTCTTTGGTCGCGCTGTGATGTTAGCGGCTTGCAGACGATCGAAAACTGTTCTCAGAGTTTCCATGTGCTGTGCCGATGAGTCTGACGCTATCAGGATGTCATCAGTACAGTGATGAGCGTCAGCGATTCCACCAAGTAGTTTCCTCATCAGTCTTGTAAAGATAGCCGAGGCAGTCTTAAGCCCGAACGGCATAAACCTGAATTGGTAGTGTCCACTTCCTGAAGAGAATGCAGTTTTCTCTTTGGCCGACTCCTCCAACGGGATTTGCCAGTATCCCCTCGATAACTCTAATTTCGGAAAGAACCTCTTTCGTCCCACGTTGGCAAAGGTGACATCAATCCTTAGGATAGGCTCCGCGTCTACCTTCAGCACGTCATTCAATCTTCGATAATCCACGCAAAATCTATTGGACCCGTCTTTCTTTTTAACAGTCACGACCGGTGCATTGTAGGGTGACGTACACCGCTCGATGACTCCCAGTTGTAGCATCTCCGAGATCTCCTCTTCTACTACGTCTTGGACCGCAAAGGGCAGCGCATATTGTCTCACCCGGACTGGTTCCTCAGTGGTCAGTTTCAAGTCACACGTTACCAAGTTGGTCTGGCCGGGTCGATCTGAAAACACCGACTGGTATTGTCCAATTAATCTCCATACCTCCTCCTTTTCCTTGTCCTGCAAGTCCTCGTTGACGACGACATCTTGCCAAGACTGTTCTGTAGTGTTTCTTTCGGAAAGAGTCTTCTCGCTGAAGTCTTGCGTCGCCGCGCCGCAACTTGGCCGATTCATCCCGTACTCCAGCCTGTCTTTATATTTCTTTAACATATTCACGTGGAATACTTTCTTCCGCCCACATCAAGCTCGTAGTCGACTTCATTCCTCCTACTTGAGACTTCAAAGGGTCCCTTCCATTGCATGATCAGTTTATTATGATCGCTTGGAAGCAGGATGAGAACCAAGTCCCCTGGTCTCAGTTGGCGGGTGACGGTCTTCTTGTCGTAGTATTTTTTGTACTTGCCCTTGGCTTCTTCCAAACAATGGTGAGCCAACTCGCATGACCCTTCCAGTTTATTTCTTAATTCTAGGACATGGGCGTAGGTCGTCTTGAGGTCAGCTTTGAGAGACTCGTTGGACCATATCTCCTTGAGGATGGTCAACGGTCCGCGCACCTTCCTCCCATAGAGCAACTCAAAAGGTGAGAACTTCAGGCTTGCTTGCGGGACTTCTCTGTAGGCAAACAGCAATGCCGGAAGGTACCTATCCCAGTCTTTGGGCCTTTCCTGACACATTCGTTTCATCATCTGTTTGATGGTTCCGTTAAATCTCTCAACCAGTCCATTCGCCATCGGGTGGTAAGGGGTGGTCAGTAGGCGCTTCACCGAAAGAAGTTTGCTCACCTCCTTCATGAGATCTGAGGTGAAGCAGGAGCCTCGATCGCTAAGGACCTCTGATGGAATGCCGTACCTGGAAAACATCTCTAAGAGCGCTTCTGCCACTTGCTCTGTCCCAATGTTCCTCAAGGGGACAGCGTCCGGGTACCTTGTGGCCATGTCCACCATCGTCAAAATATATCGGTTGCCCGAACTTGCTGTTGGTCTAACTGGCCCGATGATATCTACTGCCACTCGCTTGAATGGTGTGTCGATTGTAGGCAAGGTCCCCAGAGTTGCTTTGCCCACTCTTCCTTTTGGCACTGTTCGTTGGCAGACGTCGCATGAGCGAACATACCACTTGATGTCGCTCTGAATTCCGGGCCAGAAGAACTCTTCTGTCGCCAATGCAAGCGTATTCTTCACACCTTGATGCCCAGACATGATGCCATCGTGTGCCATTGACAACACAGTTGGCCTGTATCTCGTTGGGAGCACTAATTGCTCAATGCTTCTCCCAGTGGCGAACACGCAGCTTCGGAAAAGCAAGTTGTTTCGAATCACCATGTCATATCTTGTCCGGCATTTGTGTTTCCTTATCACCTTTCCTACGTTGTCGAAGCACTTCTTCAGGGATGAGTCATTCCTCTGCTCCTTCGAGAGCTCCTCTGCTGTCGTTTCAAGGATTGGAACCTGTGGTACGTTCAAGGGTGCCTGTCCTCTATTGCTACCGTTCTTCGCCTGTCCAAGTCCGGCGACGTTGACATGTAGCATCGTAGAGTGGTTACTTGGGACGCGTCGTGATGAATCAGCTCTGTTCATCTCGATTCTCCGCTCTTCCATGTCCTCGCAACCCAGATGCTCGGTCCGCGGTGGAATTTCGTTGCTGCTCTGTTGGTCGCAATTCCAGGCCAGGTCCGGCTCGTGTGCCTCTTTTGCCTGGGGGATGTTGCCGAGAACTAAATCGTACAGTGGGTTGTCGATACATTTTGCGATAACTTTTCCAACGAAGAAAGCTGTATCAACAAAGATCTCAGCTTCTGGTAGGTATTTTACGGTTCGGTCAAGCAAAAATACAGGGCTCGATTTGCCAGTGTAGCACTCGACAGGGACTAGGCTCTTTTTCACAACTACGGTATTACAGCCAGTGTCCCGCAGCACTGTTACCTTCTGTTCCCCAAACGACCTTCAACTACAGGCATGTTATCCACCAAGAACTTGGGTGCTCGTCCAACAGCCGCATTTACAACTGGGATCCTGCCTCCATTCTTGAGGGTTATGTAGGAATCGTCCGGTTCCCCTTGCCTTTCATCCGATGCTGTCCATAGACAAGAAACTTGGGTCTTATCCCCAGACCTCAGGTTGCATCTTTCAGCTTTATGCCCCGGCTTCCCACAGTGCCAACACGTAGATGGTCTAGAGTATTTGCTTCGACTCTGGCAGTTCTCTGCCTTGTGCCCTATCTTGTTACACAAGAAACATCGGAGAGTTCTCCTTACATCCTCCTTGAGCGCGTTACCGGATGTCCTCATGCTGGCATTAAACTCACGTTCGTCTCCTTTCGCTTTTTCATAGCTCGGTTGAACTTGAGCCTCTAAAAATACGTCAGCCTTTCCTGCCAGATCGTCTAGCGTCGTGCAGTCCCTTTCTTTCAAGAACACGGTTAGCTTGCTGGAACATGTTTTAATAAACTGTTCGATGAGCATCGTCTCTCGTAGCGCCACGAAGCTCTTCTCCACCTCAGCAACTTCCAACCATCTATCAAAATATCCGGCCAACCTCGCCGCAAACTGTCGTCTAGTTTCTCCGTCTCCCGGTTTCGCATCACGAAATTTCTCACGATAACCTTCTTTGGTATATCGGAACCTCTGCAGCAGCGCGAGCTTCACCTTGGTGTAATCCATCGCGTCCGCAGGAGTCATGCGACCAACAACGCTTAATGCCTCTCCCGTTAGGCATAAACTCAGGGTGGTTGCCCACTTCTCTTGTGGCCATTCTAGACCTGTCGCCGTACGCTCAAATCTTTGCAAATAAGCGTCGAGGTCGTCGCGCTTCTCGTTGTATTGCGGAATAAGCTTATGAGGGCTTGCCCGATGACTTGGTCCAGCTGAATTACTTCGGTCCCCCTCGTCTCGTGCCACGCGAGTTTCTCTTTCCTGAGCCGCGAATCGCAATTCTAATATCTCGCGTTCTTTGTCTAGTCTGATGGCTTCGGCCTGGCATGCGCGTTCTCTCGCTTGTTGTTCTTCTTTTGCCGCCTCGCGCGCCTGTGCTCGCTCTTCTCTCAAATAGTTCTTTTCTCGCTCGACCCAGTTCCTGAGCTCTTCACCAACGTACCCCAGCTCTTTTCCGGCCGCCATCAGCTTCTCAGTTTCTACAATCCCGGAACTAGCCATCACAGTGCTCCCGCTCTCCCAAACAAGCGTGATGTAATAAGTGGTCTAATATCCTGGCAAGCTCGCCATTGTCTGGAAGAAGCCAAGGGCAAGTACAAAAAATACTACGACAAGAAGACCGTCACCCGCCAACTGAGACCAGGGGACTTGGTTCTCATCCTGCTTCCAAGCGATCATAATAAACTGATCATGCAATGGAAGGGACCCTTTGAAGTCTCAAGTAGGAGAAATGAAGTCGACTACGAGCTTGATGTGGGCGGAAGAAAGAAAGTATTCCACGTGAATATGTTAAAGAAATATGAAGAAAGGCTGGAGTACGGGATGAATCGGCCAAGTTGCGGCGCGGCGACGCGAGACTTCAGCGTTCCGCTGACCGTGGCAGCTCTTGAGCGATCTGCAGGCCGACCGTCGCGGTCCGTGCTTCGCTTCCAATTCCTTGCTCGGTCGCGCTCTCCCCACCTCGTGCTCTTCCAAATCTTCTTCGTCTTCGATCGCGGCCGCGGCGCAATCATTGTCATGAGGATCGTGACACGGACGTGGTAGCCAGGCTGAGTAGGGAAGACTCGGAGGACTACACAAAAGTAAAATCGGGCCTCCTCAGAAAGTACAGGTTGTGCGCCGACGCTTTTCGCAAGCGATTCCGTGAAGTAAGGAAAAAGACCAGCGAGTGTTATCCTGAGTTTGCGTACAGCCTGAAGTCGAACTTAGAGGAATGGCTAAAGGGTTCCGAGGTTTTTGGGAACCATGACAAGGTGGTAGAGTGCGTCTGTCTGGAACAGTGTTTTAGTACCTTGCCCGAAGAAACCCGCTACTGGGTGCAGGACCGGCCTGACGTGAAGACGGTACAGCGAGCGGCGGAACTCGCTGAAGAGTTCAGCTCTCGTCGTGGCGTGCTTCCCGAATGGCGCGGTCGCCAGCACAGAGACCCCTCGAAAGGGACCGGCGCGGGGTTTAAGGACAGGTTACGGCAAGGGAAAGAGAAGGGTGGCCACAACGGTAGCGCAGATGGGGCGGCGAAGGAGGGCGAAAACGGAGGAAAGAAACCCGAGGAGAAAGGGCACGGGAAGGCGTTCGAGTCCCGAAAACCTTCAGTATGCTTTAGGTGTCACGAGCCAGGGCACTTCGCTGCCGGGTGCCGTAAACCACGAGTAGTGTTTTCTTTCGTGAGTGAAGACGAGATTTGGTTGTGAACGGTAGACCTTGCAAAGTTCTCCGTGACTCAGCCGCTACAATGGACGTGATTCATCCGTCCTACGTAAGTCCATCTGACTTTACAGGCGAGTGCGCCTGGATTAGGCAGGTCGTTGAGGAGAACAGCGTATGTCTGCCGATTGCCAAGGTCAAAGTGGAAGGGCCTTTCGGGGAAATAGAAGTAGTAGAAGCAGCGGTATCGAAGTCCCTGCCCGGGAGGTACCCTTACCTCTTTTCAAACAGATCCGATCACCTCCTGAGGGAAAGGGGCCTAAGATTGGGGGAAGGAGTTGTCCAGGCTTTGACACGTTCCAAAGTGCGCGAGCTAGCAGCTAAGCAGTCGACCGAACACGGCAGTGAGGGCAGTCGGGACGACAAGCACAATGGGTCAACTACTTCTGACTCCATCGAGATCCCTGAAGTGATTGAAGTTGCGCCCAGAGAGAGCAGTGACAGTAGGAGTGATTCGGCTGAGGATCAGGAACACGTAGATAGACCAACTCCTGAGGAAGAGGGTAATTTTCTCTCGCCTCACTCATCGAGTTTTCAGAGCCTGGTGGAGGTGGACAGAGACACTTTAGCGGCCGAACAGGCGAGTGACCCCACCCTGAGTAACATGACAAACCACACTCAAAGGGAGGGAGTGGCTAAGCGGAACGTTTCGTTCCAGACTCGTTCTGGCGTGGTTTATCGACAGTACAGGAATCGCAAAGGGGTCAGTTATGACCAGCTTGTAGTTCCGACAAAGTATCGCAGGGACCTTCTCTGTCTTTCGCATGCTAGCTCTTGGTCGTGTCACTTAGGCTTAAAGAAAACCAAGGCACGATTGCAACAGGAATTTTACAGGCCGGGTTGTTTCAAGGAGGTGGAAGAGTTTGTGCGCTCGTGCGATGCCTGTCAACGCGTTGGAAAGCCAAATGACAAGCAAAAGGCGCCACTGAAGCTGGTACCACTAATCACCGAAGTTCCGACGTCTGGTGATTGACGTTGTGGGACCTCTTCCGGTGACCGATTCAGGATACCGGTACATCTTAACCATGCTTTGCCCCTCGACTAAGTTTCCGGAAGCAATTCCCTTAAAAGAGCTTAGTTCCGCCGGGGTAGTTGACGCGCTTCTGTCGGTGTTTGCTCGGATAGGATTTCCGGCAGAGGTGCAAAGCGACCAAGGGAGCGTTTTTACTACCGCCCTGACCACGACCTTTCTAGAAAAATGCGGAATTCGCGTAGTGCACAGCTCGGTTTACCACCCTCAGAGCAACAGCGTTGAAAAATGGCACTCAGTTCTCAAACGCGTTCTACGCGCGCTCTGTTACGAGCGTAAGAAAGACTGGGAAGCCTGTCTGCTTGCTACGATGTTTGCTCTGCGGACGGTCCCGCATGAAACTACTGGGTTTAGTCCCGCTGAGCTGGTGTACGGGCGATCCCTGAGGTCTCCCCTCCGAATGTTACTTGAGGCATGGGAAGGCGAGGGCGAGCAGGTGACGGTTGTGGCCTACGTTTTAGAGCACATTGATCGCATGCACAGCACTAGAGAGTTAGTAGAGGCTAACATGAAAGCCGCGCAGACGAAAGCCAAACTCTATTACGACAGAACAGCCAGACGTCGCACGTTCGCCGTAAGGGACGCGGTTATGCTGCTCAGGCCCACTAAGAAGAATAAACTAGAAGTTCAGTGGGAGGGGCCAGCTGAGGTGGTTGGAAAGTTGTCTGACACGAACTATGCGGTGAAGATGCCTGGCCGGCGAAGGGAAGCCAGAATATTTCACAGCAATTTAATGAAACCATACCGACAACGGGAGGCAGTAGTCAACCTGGCTCTAAACATGCCTGAAGAAGTCGAGGCAGACTTTCCGCGGGCGGTAACGAGCCAGGAGGTGAGTCTCTCCAGCGAATGCTGGAGAGAGTAGAACGCGAGACGGAGTTAGATCCAACGCAGGTAGCCAAACTCCACGCTCTGGTTAATGAGTTTCGTGACTGTTTTGCGGATAAACCAGGGAGAACCAGCCTAGTGGAGCATGACATCGAATTAACGACCGATACTCCGATCCTTTCCAGACCTTATCGCGTCTCTCCTAGGCAGAGAGAAATCCTAGATCAGGAAATAAAGCGAATGTTGGAGCTAGGGGTCATCGTACCAGCGGAGAGCGACTACACCTCCCCGGTAATCCTGGTAGAGACTCCTGGGAAAAGCCCTAGACCCTGTGTGGACTATCGAAAACTAAACGCCATAGCGCGGGACCAGACTTACCCGATCCCTAATATTGAGGAAAAAGTCGAGCAGGTAAGCAGCGCAAGGTTTCTGTCAACTTTAGACTTAACTAGAGGTTACTGGCAAGTCCCCCTAACGGAGCGGGCAGCCAGTACGCGTCTTTCATCACTCCGATGGGAACCTTTCGGCCAGTAGTGTTAAGCTTTGGCTTAAAAAACGCGCCATTTTGCTTCTCCCATCTCATGAACCGGGTATTGCAAGGGCTGGAAACTTTTGCTCTTCCTTGCCTCGATGACATTGCTGTGTTTTCTGAGAGTTGGGAGGAGCACGTGGCAAATCTGAAGGAGGTTTTGAATCGCCTGCGCGACGCCGGATTGACCATAAAAGCGGAAAAATGTCAACTAGGCCGAGCCTAAGTTAACTACCTGGGCCATATCGTAGGAAGAGGATACCGACGGCCGTCTGAGCTCAAAATCGCAGCTGTAGAAGAGTACCCGAGGCCATTAACCAAGACGGACATAAGATCATTCTTGGGTTTAACGGGATACTACCAACACTACATCCGAGGCTACTCCCAGATCGCTAGTCCGCTGACAGACGCTCTTCGAAAATCTGAACCTTTGCGGGTGCTGTGGAGTGATGCGAAGGAAGACGCCTTTCGTTCACTCCAGAGACAACTGTTGAGCCAGCCGATCCTTCGGTCGCCGGATTACAGCCGTCCTTTCATAGTGCAGTGTGACGCGAGCGGCCGGGGCATGGGGACCGTGTTAAGCGAGAGGGAGGACGATGGGAAGGAGCACCCTGTCTTATACGTTAGCCGAAAGCTTTCTACCAGAGAAGAGGCCTAGAGCGCCTCGGAAAAGGAGTGTGCATGCCTGGTTTGGGCGGCCGGAAAGTTGGATTGCTATCTGACAGGTACGCGCTTCACTTTAGAGACAGACCACTGCCCACTCACGTGGCTCCAAAACATGTCCGCAAAGAGTGGGCGTCTTCTGATATGTAGCTTAGCTCTACAGCGGTATAATTTTGAAGTAAAGTCCCGAAAAGGCAAGCTAAACGGGAATGCGGATGGGCTTAGCAGAGGCTTTGTCGCGTAGGTTGAAATTCTTGATAATGTTGCCGTTTTCTTCTTTTTTTTTTCGCGTGTGTAATATGGTTTGATGTCAGCCTCATTTTGATGAAAAGCATCATCATATGACTTTCCTTGGGATCAAAATTGAATGAGTTAATCGCCGGCTTTCAGAGGCGGTATGTTCTACTAACCTTTACATTTGGTTGCGTGGTGTATATTTTCTAGATCTTTTGACGTATCAGTTACGGGGTTGAGTGTATTCACATTAGTGGTCTTAATTGTTTGTTTTCGCTACCTGGTAAATTTCACTGGTGGAGTGTTGGGCACTGGCTGGGGTTACGGCTTCGGCTTTTTGCGGGTTCTGTTATGCCTTCGACAGGTCTTCACCCAAGTCTGCTCCTCCCGGGGCAGTTCTTCGTTGGCCAACCACGTCTACGGAGGAAGCGGAACTTCCTGGACTCTTCGAAGAGCAGCGGTGACTGCAACCCCTTCGAGTCCACTACCTGGCGGCGGAGGAGCTGTTATGAACGGCCCCGGACCAGACCCTCTCGATCTAAACCACCCGGCACTGGGGAACCCCCTTGAGTATCGTCGCCATATGGTTCCGGTCAGTTGAGCCCGGAAACGAAGCGAGAGGCGACAAAGGGATGGCTTTCGACGGAGGACCACCGTGTTGATGTCGCCACACCTAGGCGCGAAGCTGAGCCGGACCCTTACTTCTGGCGGGGATTACGCTGGCCCGAAACGGGGCCACCCGACGCAGGAACCGGGGGGGGGATTACTGTGCGAAGATTCCGGATGACGGTGCGCCAGCTGCGGGACCTCCGTGAGGGTGTGTTCAGCACGGATCAACCTCGGACGCCACTTGCGGTTGTTCCGGCCCAACCCTTTTCGTGCCACAAAGCCGCCTAAAGCGCGAGACACATGCGCGAAAAATCTGTCCGATCCGACGTCCGATCCGGCAATACGACTGCCTGATCCGAAAACTTTGGTCGCGTCAGGCGTCGGATCGGCGATCCGACGTGCGTCCAACGCGCCAGATAGTTTTGCACGGCGGACGGATTGTCGGATGCGTCCAGACAATGACAGCACAGCTAGCGCGAACGTCATGATGACGTACTGGGTCTGTCGGGACGAATCAGAAAACGGGACGGGCGACGGGAAGCCGGACGCGTGGATCCCGCCGACCCATTCGAGGAAGATGGCCCCGGCAGAGAATGCACGCGCTAACGAGAACGAGCTTCTAAGTTTGCTCGTGTGAGCTAAACCGTCAATCTGGGACCAGAGATCTGTGAACGCGGACCTCCGCTGGGGTGCTTGGATCTCCTGGGCGGAGCCGAACGGATCGTCGTGTCGCATGCAAGGTCGGAAGCGTGTGTCTCAAACTGTCGCGTGCGGCAATTCGGAGCGGCGTTCGGACTGTCGGATCGGACGTCAGATCGGACGATTCTGTCGTCCATGTGTCCGAGAGATCGGCACCACCTCGGCCAGCGTTGTCTCCCAGGCTGAGAGTGGACCCTTTGTTGTCGCCTCGTCGGCGCGGCTTTCGAGGGCGGGAGTGACTCAGCGCCGGGATGTGATGTCCGGCCGCCACTACACTGTGTGCTTGTGCGTGCTAGTGGGTGGGGCCTGACCAG
Organism: Ixodes scapularis; assembly: GCF_016920785.2. Classification (NCBI taxonomy): domain Eukaryota; kingdom Metazoa; phylum Arthropoda; class Arachnida; order Ixodida; family Ixodidae; genus Ixodes; species Ixodes scapularis. Next base: position 73,823,466 of record NW_024609837.1, read on the forward strand.
TTGGGGAACGGCGTCCTGGCCTAGAGACGCAGGGAAGGGGGACCTTATAAAAAGAGCGGTTTTACGCGCTCTCGGTGTGCTCTCACGTTGTTCTCATGCCGTACGGCAGACTGTACATAGAATGTAAATAAACAGTTTGAGAAGAGACACCCTGGCTCGCTACCAACTCTGCCCGATGTCCTGGGCGACGCATGGCTCCAGCGGAGAGGTCTGTCTGGAGACAATTGTGTTATAACGTCTGCGACGTTATCACATCTTTCGGCACGATGCATGAGCAGTGTTACTGCGGCTAGGTGCAGCCTACTCAGGTTACGGTAAATACTCATGACATTGCTAACTAAAGACATTCAAAGTAAACCAAAACAAAGAAAATTCAGTAAGTGTAACGCAGCAGCCTTAAACCGTTTGGGCAACTTTAACTCATGGGTTAGATAGTGCATTCAATATAATTTTAAAAAAATAAACTTTACTTGATAGAGTAGTAATGATGTATGTTTTGACTACTAGACACTCTGCTTTGAGAAGAGATCAAAACATTACTATTTGAATGTATTTGTTTTTTCTGGTGGAAACGCGTGTCTTCAAAATGTTCTCCTAATCTTAAAACCGCACAATGAAACCGCGAAAACGTGCGTAGTTTTTGTGCTCATTCTAAATATCTGCTCATTTTCGCCATCGAGAGGATAAAGCCTTCAAGAAAATTGAAATTTACCAGTCTTTGTTTAAAAGGAACGATGGAGAAAACACTGCTGAACAAAATATTATATTAAACACATGGCTAGATACTTAAAATATTAAAGACTATAATGCTGGAATTACTTTTAAGATTAATTCATTGTTAATGATTTTACCAAGCATTTGAAGTTCAGTGCTCAACGTGTAGTTGCCAAGTAATAAAACAAAATATGAATAAAAATTTCCTAGACCTATATTGAAAAGTTTGTTTTCAACATATTAAGCATCACATATTTTGTTGCACGTTGCAAAAAAGCTTGATTTGTGTTTGGCACAGATGATGAAATTATTCCCCCTAAAACTTTTTATTTATTTTGAAATTTTTTTGGAAAAGGATAGTTTTGCAGTCAACTTCAATGCACATTCAGTCCGCATTGACATTACAAATTTATTTATAGCTCAAATATTAACCCACGAAATGAAAAACATGGTAGATTGAAAAACAACCCCTTAAGCTGTAAAAGAAAATATTGACTTATAATCGCAAAACACCTATAGGTTTTAATATATTTTACACCCCCGCCTATTTTCATATGTATGCGCAGGCCCATAGCCAGGGGGGGTGTTCAGGTATCAGAACATTTCCCAAGATTCCACTTTAATATATATATATATATATATATATATATATATATATATATATATATATATATATATATATATATATATATATATATATATATATATTTTTTTTTTTTTTTTTTTTTGTATCGTGATTGCAGCAACACTTTGAAACACCCCCCGAAAATATTTTCCGTCTATGCCACTGTGTATGGGCATTCTACCGGAGTGCGGTAGCGTACTCACCACTGCGTGATGCGTTTTAAAAACCTGAGAGGAGCATCGGTAGTGCACTGACTATAATTCTTAACGACAGCAGAAACCTCAGAAGCCCATTGGGGCAATCTAATCTTCCGCTCTCTAATACCACACACACACACAGAACGAAATTACATTTTACAAAACTCAACTAACTTTTGGGTAGAACTTTGTCCCTAATCGCTTACACTTGTACAAGTGCACAGGCATTGAAAATATACTAGCTAATCAACTAAACTAAAAGTAAAACCCATTGTAATTACTTCTTTAGGAAAAACATTTACATTTCAGCTGGGTTCATCTAATCATCATCTGATACACGAAAGGCGCCGGGACTAATTCAATTATCACAGTCAGGCGCTTTTGTCCACACGTCCTTGAGAACAAAAGCAAACACACTCTTGTTTACTTTTTGTATTTCTTCCCGTTTATATGTGTCACCCCTTAGCGCATTTTGTATCTTTTCACTTTGCACAACGGAAGAGCCTGTGAACCCCGTCTTTATAAACACTTCGTTTTCAGATGCTCATTAGTTCGTTTATGTACTAGTAGTACCCTATTTACTACTAAAACAAATAGGCTACACACCAAAGTATTTTTTTCTTTAGTACGCGTGTGCAAACATTCTTTGTTGATTTTTTCTTGCGAGGAACACCATATATTTATTTTCTTTGAGTAGCCGCGCTTTCTGTTGTTGTTTGGCCTAGCTAATGTCCGGCTGCTGCGTTATTAAAATATTAAACTAAATTTGGAGTTGACACTCTCAGCACTTGCGCAAGGGCATAAAGAAATATTTGGGTGCTCTTGCACTGGTAGACATAACGCAGAGAGAACTTCAACCAGAATACATTTTGTTCGTCCTGTGTTTGGTTCTTAAGACCAATCTTGGACGGCAAACATAAGCAATATCAGAAAAGGAAAATGTTACTATATTTTCTGAATTTCATCAAAACATGCACTTTAAGCGCAATGAGTAAAATCGCGTTCCTACCTATGTATGTGTGTGTGTGTGTGTGTGTTTTTGCCCCTGGTGATTTTATATCACATCTTATCTTGTTTGCCTTTCAACCGAGGCGCACCTGTTCAGCTTTTGTGTTCTGTGCTGAATTCATTATATTTCTTTTTATCGCCCCGCTAAAGAAAATGAAGGCTCTGGAGGGCAATTGTTGTGACAAGTTGTCGCTGCTTCGAGAGCGGGAGAGTGTGTAATTTGGTTACATGTTTTACCTCTGACATCACACAACTTGTTTTTATGAAAGAGATGGAAAAGGGGCAAGAGCAACGTCTCGAGAACAAGCCCGTATTTAACAACTCCTAGACAAAAAGTCTTAGTTCTGAATTTTATAAGTCACTGAAAGACAATTGAACGGCACTGATGGAACACGAGTGCCGAGTCATCCAGCGTTCGTTTGGAACTCATTCTAAGCACGAGTTCCGGCCAACCTCTGGCGCAGTAACGTATTTGTAAACGGTGGGCGACATGCGACATGGCAACGCCGCTCGCGCCGGATTGGAGAGGACGCTGCATCGACACATATAGCAACGGGCACTCCGGCCGGCAGGCATTGAGCGTGAATCACTAGGTCACGTTTTAACCTCCCATCCTCCCCCCATCCCCCCCACCCTCCTCCTCTTTTCTGTTCGCGACTCTTCGCGGCGACGTTGCACGTGTGCATCGCTGGTGCACGAGAATGAGCAGCCCGTTGCTATATGTGACGACACAGCGTCCTCATCAAGAAGCAGCCAATCGGGCGGGAGCGGCGTTGCCATTCCTCGTATCGCCCTCCGTTTGCAAATACGCGGCGCAGCAATCTTATCGAATTGGTGCTCTGCGCTGAAAACCAGTAGGTGGCATAGAGACTCCAGCGCTACTGCCTTTCTGCCTCCCAAGTGTTGGAACAAGTGTACTTCGTTACAGTAATCACCGACCTTTGGTCGGTGTTTACTGTATTGACGCCAGTAGCACAGTACATTGGGCGTTTGCGCGGCACATATGTCATGATTCATTCCAGCGTGAGCAAGGTTCGGAGTATCCCCTAAAGAATCTCCCAATTTCAGTTGATTTGAATTTTAGTTTATATTACAATTCATGCTGCTTGGCTCCTTCTGCACTTCTCTAATTTTCCGCCTCTTTTCTTCGTTCTTTTTTTTCCATTTTGTCTTTCATAATGTTAATTTATTTTAAGTTCCTCACGAACCTGCAATAAAAAGAAATGTCCAAGATGCTGACCTTGGAACAAAAACATATAGCAGAAGTCTGGAAAATGAGTGATATTCGAAACATCGTGTGGTAATTCACTCCAATCATTTATTGATAAAGTAAAAGGAACTTGATTGCGTCGTTATAGAAACTATATATATATACAGGGTGTCACAAAAACGTTTACAGATTTGTTTTTTTTTTTTTTTGACGCGAAAATTAATTGGTCATAGATGAACGCTCATTCTTCGCCCAAAGGTACCGCTAGAGATCACAACCAGATGCCAAAGTTTCAGCCCGATCCGAGAACTTAATCAAAAGTTATAAGTGATTGTCTGAAAATTTCAATGGAAGAATGCCGGTCGACGGATTTTTCGAATACATGGGACTCTATGAGGAACCAGAAACTAAAAATGGGCAAAAATGGGCTCCATTTTCCCATTGAAACTTTGGCATCCGGTTGTGTCCTCTAATGCTACCTTTGGGCGGAGAATGAGCGTTTGTCGATGCCTAGTTTATTTTTGCGGTGAAAAAATCCTGTAAACATTTTTTGTGACACACTGTATATATATTTGTTTTGCTGTAAAAATGTCAAAAAGACTTAGGAAAAAAAGAATTAAAATACTTCTTTTTATTTCAAGCTGGTCATTAACGACGAGAGAAATATATACATGCAACAATTATTCACTTTGGTTCCTGTAACGTTTTCAGGTCTGCATCAATAGAACAGCGCGTATACAACGCTGTCCGTTCGTAACATTTCATTCTGGGAATCAAGATGAAATAAAAACTTATTATACCAGAGCTAAAGTATTGTACGCGAAATTCCCAAGAGGAAGGATAGACGAGGGAAGTTTACCGTGATATTGAAGCAAAAGTAGATGTAAAAGCAGGCCAGAAAGCACGAATAAATTAGCATTCTAGAGAAAAGAAAACGCTACCAATAAAGCGCGTTGCTTCCCAAGACCATAAGCCAAGACGTGCGATCCAAAACCAAAGGACCAAAGGTCGCCCACCTCAATTCTTTTCCCTTACGTCTCATTGCGGTCTCGCTGGCAAGACACCGACAACCCACTCTGGATACTCGATTGGTTTTCGCTGGATGTTTCTTTATTTTGCTTTGACGTCCCGATACGTGCAGCATCGACAGACTCCCCTGAAAGAACCAGGCGTCTCAAGGCAAGCTCGCCTCAAGAACCTTCTACTGCTCAGAGCTTTTGGAGCAAGCTCTCAACATGCTGTGTACCTGTGGGGGGCTGAGGACCACTCCCCAATGCTGTGTACCTGTGGGGGCTGAGGACCAGTCAAACTGCTTGCACAACTTTTTTCCTCAGCTCCCACCATACTTGTATGGTATATAAAGTCATTATTATTAAGCTACACTGGCCGAGGTTGAGAAGTTTCGCGTGGCTGTCAAAGAGCGTGCTGCGCAAGCGCGAGGAGCAGTGACGTCACACGGAGCACAGCTGGCGCTCCGGAGCCGCCGCCACCGCGCGCGCCTCGCCTGTCTGCGCTTTCCAGAGGAGTGACGTCATAGCAACGGCAGACGCACTGGCTCCGCGGCGTGCCCATCTGTGAGCCTCCGTTGCGCATTGGCCAAGTCTGACCCTTCACCGGAGCCGCTTGATAGCTCCTCTCATTTTGTGCGCATAAGCTCACGCTACGTATATGCTGGCATAGCCGAGCTAAGCCACCGCAATTTTTTTTGTCTGCATTCATTCGTCTTTAGTGTCCGTGTGTGTGTGTGTTTGTGCGCGCGTGTGCGTGTGCGTGTGTGTGCGCGTGTGCGTGTGTGTGCGTATGTATGTGTGTGTGCGCGTGTGCGCGCGTGTGTGTGTGTGTGTCTGCGTGTGCGTTTGTGTGTGCGTATGTGCATGTCTGTGTGCGTGTGTGTGTGCTTGTGTGTGTGTGCGTGTGTGCATGTTTCTGTGTGCGTGTGTGTGTGCGTGTGTGCGCGTCCGTGCGTGTGTGCGTGCGTGCGTGTGTGTGTGTGTATGTCTGTTTTGCGTGTGTGTGTGCATGTCTGTGTGCGTGTGTGCGTGTGTGTGTGTGCGTGTGTGTGCCTGCATGTGTGCGTGCGTGCGTGCGTTCGTGCGTGTGTGCGTGTGTGTATGTGTGTGTGCGTGCGTGTATGTGTGTGTGTGTGTGTGTGCGCGCGTGCGTGCGTGCGTGCGTGCGTGCGTGCGTGCGTGCGTGCGTGCGTGCGTGGGTACGTGCGTGCGTGTGCGCCCTAAATCGAAAAATCCCGAAGTTTTGCAACCCTTGCAAACTCTTCCCGCTCTGAAGAGTCCGAAATGAGTTCGACGCGATCACACACTGGTCTTATTTCATCATTTCGTTGCGACAATTTGTTCTTCTTAATTACTGGACCAGTACTTCTTCGGCGTATTTTTATGGTCGTTATTTTTCAATGTTTTATTAAGTTCTGATGGCTCTGTTTTGCTAAAAAGACGTGTCCGAGATCGACTCAGGTAGACCGGTCTGGAGAGTGGAACGAAACGTTCGTTTGTTAAGAACACTTGAGGTTGGCTTTCGCATTACCGCTACTGCAGTTTTGTTAACGGTTAATTTAGTCCATATTACTAACTTATTGTTCAACATTTTCATATTCTCTCTTTCTAACCCACCTTTGGGTTAAAACAACGAAGGGTATGAGAGCGGGTGAAGAAAAGCAAAAAGACAATAACGAAGGCAACCTATCCCGACTAGTTTCCGCTCTTCTTCTGCAGTCGTTTCTCCATTGTCGCCAAAGCCGGGAATCCCACTCTGCTTTACTTTTGTTCGACCACTGCCGACGTTGCTATTCGGTGGAGGCAACCAAGCGGCTCCAAACGTTTATGAGCAAGGCGTTCGTTTTCTTTGGGTTCGCTATCACTTTCTATGCCAGTCACACACACACACACAAGAAAAAAAGTCGCATGATTGCGAGGCATTCACGATACGTGATTGGTTTAAACAGGGTTTGCAAGCGGATAAGAACAATGAGAGATTTTGTCGATGTGCTTTTGTTGCCACCTGATTAAAAGTGAAACGGAGTATAGTCGCTTTTGTCATTTTTACCCGACATTCGGTCGAAGGTGCACTAAACTTGCAAAAATATTTTCGTAATGCCTCTATAGGACACGTACTAGGTACAAATGTCACAAAGTAATGTTTCCCCAAAAAGAAAATGGTGTAGCGCAGTATTTACTTCGCGAGAGTAATTTTGTGTTAAGAGAGATTTCGCAACACAACTGCTTATACAAAATGTCTGCTTAAAAAAAGAAAACAGAACGTTTTTTTTTTCTTTTTTGTTGTAAAATTAAAATACAACTTGCAGAACGCCCATTCTCCGCCAAAGTGTAGCGCTAGCGGTCCGTATCCAGATGCAAAAGTGTAAGAACTCACCGTCATCTCATTCAAAAGTTAGAAGGTAAGTTCTAATAATTATTTAATAGAAAAATGGGGCCCGTTTTCGCCCATTTTCGGTAACTGGTCCCCATTCGGTTCCATGTACTGTAAAACCTTTAATATTTGCGAGCCCTCAATTTTCGATAATTTCACGAATTGAAGATTTCGCGAAATTTAAGGGCGTGCGAAAATTTCGCTCCTTAAGATTTTCAATGCAGGCGTCTGGAATTCGCGAAATTTAGTGGTCGCGATTATGTCATCTGTTACCGATTCTCGAAAAATAGGGGCCGCGATAATAAAGGGTTTTACAGTACTCGAAAGATCCGCTGGCCGCCATTTTCACATTGAAAATATAAGAAAATTAATCATGTATTTTTTTAATAAGGTGGCGGGTACTTCTAAAACTTTGGTAGCTGGTCGGGACCGCTAGTACTTTATTAAGGGTTACCACCCGTCCCGCGACTCGCGGGACTGTCTTGCATTAAGGGCTCGTGTCCCGCGTCCAGCAAGAAATCACCAAACCTTCAAAATGTCCCGTATTGCACACTCATAAAATTCACTCTGCAACTCATGATGCCGAACAACGGGGCATGGGGAAGCGCGGACGTCGCTGGTAATCGTGTGATACGAAATGGTACGCCATTTTCTATCCAAGCATTCCGGGAAGCGACTATCGTTCTTCAGGAAAACCAACACGCATGTGCCCTCGTGCCCCTCCTCTTGGTGGCAAAATAGTGTAAGAAAAATTGCTCGCTCAATGGTTAAATAGAAAATATTATAAATATTTTCAAATCGCTGTGTCAATGCGAAAAGGTTTCTGTAGATATTTTTTTAGCGGATACAGTCATAATCACAACAATCGAAAAAGAACATAATTTTAAAAATTTGCGTAGGTCCATGTTGATAAAAGCAAGCGTCGACAAAAAACACCCGCAAAAGATTGATTGTTTATTTTATTTTCATTTTATGCGTTGAGTTCTGGTACAGTCGATTTTTATGTTTTAACTTCTACATATTTAATAACATATTTTGCAGAAAAAATGTATAACTGGGAGTGAAACATGTTTGAGCTTATTTGCTGCAATACAACTAGAAGGTGTATAAACCGCACAGGATAATAAATGTGTTAAGGGGGAGGCTGGTTTTTATATAATAAAAAGTTTGGGAAAATTCATTAAAAGAATTCTGGTATTTAGACATACCCACCCAGCTCTTTCGAAAATGTGATTGCTCTACCTATACTTAAAGGACTTTTTTCTCTCTTCACACTTTTTTCGCATCTACTGATGCCTTACAGACATTTTCTGAAGCTTGCCTTGGACAATATTAACACGTTTGGTGCCATTTTAATTGAAAAACATAGAGCTGTGCGGTGATAGTATTTTTATAGTCTTGCAGCTTAAGAGTTCCCCTAATAATTACTCTCTTAAATAATGAGAAAACATTTCTTTTACACTCTTTTACACTATAATTACAATCGCGTTTTAGTAACATAACCCTTTCAGTTAAGATCTAAAATAGCATCACCGCACGCACAAATTACAACCTTGTGAATGCAGTTGCATTAAATATTTTAATAATTTACGAATAACTTTTCTCTAATGACCCGTAACATGTGACCTAATCAATAAACCAATCTCTTGTAACTCGGATTCTAGTGAAATACTCAATATCTGATTGCATATTCGAATAGGTGCAGATGTGTTACACCAGTGTGTTATATGATAAGTATGCTTTTATAAATAAGAAAATTAATCTAAAGTCCACATGACCCATTAACAGAGCCTCGTTTGGTTGTATGCGTGCTAGTAAATTTATGCAACCCCCCCCCCCCCCTACCCCGCGTGTCCCGCATTTCGCTACCAGGAAGGGGGTCACCGTAACTACATTTATGCAGAGAATGAGCGTTGGGCGATGCATAGTCTATTTTTGCACACACAAAAAAAGTAAAAACATAATCTATACATTATTTTTCATTTTTTTTATACACGTTGTATTCCGGGGTCTACGTCCCAAAATAAAAGCGTGTATCGGACATGTTCGAACTCCAAATGTGTCGCGCGACCTTACTATTGCTCTAAGAGTGCATTTTTTTACTCATGTGTGCGACGTATTTGTGATTTATGAGTGTGACGCACGAGTGCCTTTTGACTTATAAGTGCATTTTGCAGTTTGTCTCTCCCGAAATAAAAAAAAAGTTTACACCTTTAAGAGTGAAAAGACGCTGTTCCAGAGACTTATAAATCCATGAATTTACCTTTGCAGATTTCTCAATATAAGCAATATACACTTTTCAATTATTGACTACGGTGCTCTTGCATGGCACACCCTTTATTTCGACGGATATTTTGTCCCACTGACAGTCGCTTTAACGGAGGTTGTTGCTTTTGCGATCATCTTGAATAGTTATTGCCTCTGCCGATGCTTTCTTTCTTGGAGATACATTTCTTGTTGTGTTATAATATGCTTCACGTGAGTAATTACGAGAACGAAGCAACATAGCTGTAACATTTGTAATTGCAGAGGCGACAACCATTGAATAAGCATCTTTGATTTCTTAAGTTCCTATGGCGCTGGATCAATTTCCAGCGTTATGATTTCTCTCGTGCCTGGTTTATTAAGATTGCTTTGTTGTTTCTGTGCACGTGGAAACAACATGTGGTGCTTGTGGCTTGTAAACATAGTGCTCGTACAAATATATTCCTATGGTGCTGGTAGGATTGCCAGAATTTTATCCTTTGAGTTCTTTATCGACATTCAGAAAATGTTACTCTTCCAGCCTTTTGTTAGCCCCGGGCAGGCGTGTAGTAAATACTCACTAAAAGTATTTAAGTTAAGTTACTGAGTACCACGAAAAATAGCAACTGAGTAGAGTACTGAATACTCAAATTTGTAAAGTAATTCAATAAACTACAAAATACTCCAAAAAAGTAACTCGTTACTTTCAAGATACTCTCAAGTTACAATTTTATCTGCAATTCATTGTCAAGCAGAACTGAAGCCAGAAAAAATTATCCTCCCAGCTACCATGGAATGCCCTGGAAATCGCTTAGCTAGACTTTAGGTGCCACTCAGGATTCTAGGAGTTCACAAGTAACTACGAATGAAACAAAAATAAAAATGTTTTTTTTTTTCATACCTTTGCCATGGCGAGGACATAGGCGAGGGCAGCGCGGGGCCCGTTCGCCTGCGGAGAGAGTTTCTACACAGAGGCTCGCCTCCGACACTCCCCTTGTGTCAGGTGTTCATGTGCGCTTCCCCCTTCAGTGCACTGGCAGTGCCGTGCAGTTGGGGGTCGGGGAGTCCAGGCTAGGGTAAAGTCACTGGATCGGGGGAAAGTAGCGCCATTCTTTGATGTGGCAGAGCGCCGACAACGCCGCCATCTGATTGGTCAAGGGACATCACGTGGTATAAATCTTCTCGCGGAGGTACCGCGGGCCATCCGCGGGCTGTCTCGGCTGCCATTTGGTACATTCGCGCGAGACGGCTGCACGGAAGACGGTGTGTTTTGCAACGCGGTTGGCACGATGCCAACGTGCTGCGCGGTCGGGTGTAGCGGCCGATACGAAGACGGCAAACTTCTGTTTAGGCTACCATCTGGCAAGCAAAACAAGCAGGACGCTGCTCGAAGAAACGAATGGTTGCGTAAAATAAACCGTAAAAACTTCACGCCGTCGACCCAAGCACGACTCTGCGAGGTAAGCAACGACGCCAGCTTCCATCTCTCTTTGTTGTAATAATACAGAATACCCCTTTAACCGACAGGATCATTTTACGTCAGACGCGTACGAAGCTCATCGAGCGGACGGGAAACGTAAGCTCAAACCGAACGCCGTGCCATCGGTGTTCGCGCATTTGAAGCCACGGGACGGCCACATGCAAAGAGGAAACCTCCCCGGCAGAGAGTTTCTCCGTGTAAGTACGCCACTATTTATTAGCACGTTTGGTATGTGCGTTATTTGTGTGACATACTCCTTGCGCGTGTGTTATCCCGCTAGAGAACGAGCTTTCCATATCCATTTCACGTGTTTCGCTGCCGGAGCTGCCGGGATATATGCTCGTTCATGGTCACGGTTGAAACTGTTCTTGCGTGAGGTGTGCTCTCACCGCTGTCTCTCGTGTTTCTTATTTGTGTTTTCGAAACGATTTCGCTACGAATTCCACTTGTAAGAATAAAACAAAAAGTCAAGGATTGACCTCTGAGTCAGCGAAGAAATTATTGGTGGTGCATTTTTTTTAGTTAATTCTAATTGAAGTTTTTCAACTAGCAGATAAATGACATACATAGTGAAATTGCTGCTAGGTGAATTTCTGCAGTGTCCAGCTTTGGTGACAATTGCCAAGGCACCTGGTGCTTCAGAATTCATAAGCATTATTTATTAGAATGGTGGTATTTAAGTGTAAATTAATAGAATGGCACATATATAATACTGACTTTATAGTGCTAAAGTGTGGAACATACAACTTTTAGGGCGGCAGAAATAATTGCCTTTGGAAGAAGCTCAACCCACAATAACTTGGTCACCAAACATTGGAGAGTAAACACGACATGCTGTGTAAAGTTTAGTTCAGTTTTGTCAGTCTGATGTCTACAAATGATGTGCTCCCAGAGGCAGTTTCCCCATTAATAGTCGAACGAGATGTCCCAACCTCCCTTCATTGTGGCACCAATTGCTGGAAGTTTGTCCTAAGACTCGAGGACGACTGACAAACGCTCCTTTCGTCAATGCGCCTGATACAAAAATACTAAGCTCGTGTTGTTTGTCTTGACAGGTGACGGAGACCTGCACGCTGTGGGCCCGGGCATGGAGGACGGACACACCTCTGCGACAATGGAAGGTGTGTTAGATGAATTTGGTCGTGTAAATCAGCTCTGCGATTCCCTGTGGTCACCTGTTTTCCCCTGTCATCCTAGGGCGACACAATTAAATGCCTTCGGAAGAAGGCCAACCGACAATAACTCGGTCACCAAACGTTGGAGAGTAAACACGACATGCTGTCTAAAGTTTGGTTCAGTTTTGTCACTCTGATGTCTACAAATGATGTGCTCCCAGAAGCAGTTTCCCCATTAATAGTCGATCGAGATGTCCCAAACTCCCTTCATTGTGGCACCAATTGCTGGAAGTTTGTCCTAAGACTCGAGGACGACTGACAAACGCTCCTTTCGTCAATGCGCCTGATACAAAAATACTAAGCTCGTGTTGTTTGTCTTGACAGGTGACGGAGACCTGCACGCTGTGGGCCTGGCCATGGAGGACGGACACACCTCTGCGACAATGGAAGGTGTGTTAGATGAATTTGGTCGTGTAAATCAGCTCTGCGATTCCCTGTGGTCACCTGTTTTCCCCTGTCATCCTAGGGCGACACAATTAAATGCCTTCGGAAGAAGGCCAACCGACAATAACTCGGTCACCAAACGTTGGAGAGTAAACACGACATGCTGTCTAAAGTTTGGTTCAGTTTTGTCAGTCTGATGTCTACAAATGATGTGCTCCCAGAAGCAGTTTCCCCATTAATAGTCGATCGAGATGTCCCAAACTCCCTTCATTGTGGCACCAATTGCTGGAAGTTTGTCCTAAGACTCAAAGACGACTGACAAACGCTCCTTTCGCCAATGCGCCTGATACGAAAATTCTAAGCTCGTGTTGTTTGTCTTGACAGGTGACGGAGACCCGCACGCTGTGGGCCTGGCCATGGAGGACGGACACACCTCTGCGACAATGGAAGGTGTGTTAGATGAATTTGGTCGTGTAAATCAGCTCTGCGATTCCCTGTGGTCACCTGTTTTCCCCTGTCATCCTAGGGCGACACAATTAAATGCCTTCGGAAGAAGGCCAACCGACAATAACTCGGTCACCAAACGTTGGAGAGTAAACACGACATGCTGTCTAAAGTTTGGTTCAGTTTTGTCACTCTGATGTCTACAAATGATGTGCTCCCAGAAGCAGTTTCCCCATTAATAGTCGATCGAGATGTCCCAAACTCCCTTCATTGTGGCACCAATTGCTGAAAGTTTGTCCTAAGACTCGAAGACGACTGACAAACGCTCCTTTCGTCAATGCGCCTGATACAAAAATACTAAGCTCGCGTTGTTTGTCTTGACAGGTGACGGAGACCTGCACGCTGTGGGCCCGGCCATGGAGGACGGACACACCTCTGCGACAGTGGAAGGTATGTTAGATGAATTTGGTCGTGTAAATCAGCTCTGCGATTCCCTGTGGTCATTTGTTTTCCCCTCTCATCCTAGGGCGACACAATTAAATGCCTTCGGAAGAAGTCCAACCGACAATAACTCGGTCACCAAACGTTGGAGAGTAAACACGACATGCTGTCTAAAGTTTGGTTCAGTTTTGTCACTCTGATGCCTACAAATGATGTGCTCCCAGAAGCAGTTTACCTATTAATAGTCGATCGAGATGTCCCAAACTCCCTTCATTGTGGCACCAATGGCTGGAAGTTTGTCCTAAGACTCAAAGACGACTGACAAATGCTCCTTTCGTCAATGCGCCTGATACAAAACTACTAAGCTCGTGTTGTTTGTCTTGGCAGGTGACGGAGACCTGCAAACTGTGGGCCCGGCCATGGAGGACGGACACACCCCTGCGGTGACGGAAGGTAGGGAAGATTGTTATTTGGCTCGATTGCATAAACATGACCTTTTCCACCTCTTCTAGCATGTAATCTGCAGTTATCCTCACATATTAAGACATGCATGTTTTTTTTGTTTTTTTGTTTTAGCGTGCCTCATTCATGAAGAACGAATAAAGGAACTTGAAAGAAAGCTTCAAAATTCAGAGAGACTAGCAAGAAAGCTGCAGAAAGACAAAGAAAATCTTCTCCGTGACCCTCGAATGCTCCTGGCGGATGATCAAGTAAGTGCGGAATGAACTCTTATATTCACATATTCACGAAGACAGAAAGAAAAGGGTGTTTGTTTTTTTAGCAATCCCCAGTGGCAGAATATTCATTTCCATAAGGAGTCTTATAGGTTGTGTTCAGCACAAGCGAATGCACAGGTTTAAGCTACCTTTGCAGGTTGTTTTGTTTGCACATGTAACCGGGATATTGGAGCCGTCTATGTGCCATTCAAGTGTGACTATATGTCGCAACAGTGCACAGAACTATTCTGGTTAATTGTTTCATGCTGATGAAATGCTTGCAATAATTTATTGTTCTGAGCAATCATATTGAGATTCTGTTTCAGACAACAAAGCAAGCTGAAATATTTGGTCATGTCAATATTGTGGTTACTCATGAATTCAGATGAGGTGTTCTGTGTCGCTTTTATTTCTATTCAGGTTGAGTGCATCAGAAGAGATGGCATGCGTGGTGGAAAATGGTCAGATGCTACTGTCCAGATGGCTATGAAGCTGCGTTGTGCATGTGGCAACAAAGGGTACATGTGCATCAATGAGAATGTTGTGCCGTTGCCCAGTGTCCGCACACTTCAGCGAAAGATAGAGCATGTCAAGTTTAAGCCTGGTAAGTTTTCCCCCTATTGCAGTCCTGCTTCCTAGTATAGATTAAAAATAGTACAGTGCTTCTCTATATTTGTTTTCTTAGCTCCGAGAACATTTTTGCATCCAGTTCTAATAGTTTATGCATATAATTGAATTCCAGGCATCCTGACTGAACTTTTTCCATCACTCAAAGCCAAAGTCTCTACAATGCTACCTGAGGAACGGAACGCAGCCCTCATGATTGATGAGATGCAGATCACCGCAGGCACGGACTATGATCCTTCTGTGAAAGGACTCATCGGAAAGCTAAGCACCAAACTAGGCCCAAAGGCCACCTGCACCGATGGACGTGCAACACATGCTATGGTCTTTATGCTTGGTGGGATGACCTCACGCTGGAAGCAGACTGTGGCATACCACCTAACAGGTAGCGAGCCATTTTTCACAAACTAAATTGACATCTATCCTGCAGATAAATTGGTGCTAGGTTCATTGTTAAATGTTGAGTGAAACTACTTTAGAATTAAAATGAAAATAATGTAAAAAGGCAAAAAACTACTTTAAAATGCTTGACATATGACCGGCAGGCAGATTGGAAGACAGGCATTAACCTTGATTTTACTTTTTAGAAAAAAAAAATTCACCCTAATATTTGATACAACAGCAACTGCTGGTGTAGGCATTAAAAATAAACTTTTTTTCAGGGACGTCATTCTGCAAGCTAGAGATGAGGAACTTCATCTTCACCTTGATCAAGGAGTGCGAGTTCATCGGAATTCGGATTGATGCAATCATCACAGATATGGGCCCAGGGAACCAGGCCATCTGGAGCATTTGTGGCATTGGTGCTACGAAGCATGGCAAGACCTCAGTCTCGTGTGCCCACCCGTGTGCCAATGGGTCGGACAGACAGCTGTTTTTCATAGCCGACGCACCGCACGTGCTGAAGAACCTTCGAGGCCATCTGGTACGCGGACAGCTCACCTCCATTCCAGATGAAATTGTGGAGAGGAACAAACTCCCAACGTCCGAGGTAAATTTTCTGTCTCGTCAATTATCACTAGCGGCTAATCCTTGCAAATTGAAAAGACAGCTTTATCCTGGTTATATGCTGACAGTCGGGGGGGGGGGGGGGGGGGTTGGGGGTTGGCATACGGGAGAAGGGGGTATAGATGCCCATGCATACTTTTATTCGCCCTAATAGGGATGGATAATGATCATGAAAACATTTCGATATGCAGGTGTCTCTCAGCTATGTTCGGGACGTGGCCCAAAGGGACGGGACAAGTGCACTGAAGCTTGCTCCGCACCTCAAGGACAAGCATCTAGACCCGAACCATTACGAAAAAATGAGTGTGTCTTCGGCCCTAGCTGTCCTTAATCATAGCACCGGGTCAGCAATTCGAGTGCTTGTTAAAGAAGGCAAGATGTCGCCTGCTGCAGTCACCACGGCGTGGTTTCTCGAGACAGTTTATAAGTGGTTCCGCTTAATGACCTCTCGTACCAAGAGCCTTGCTATGAGTGAGCTCAACTCTCGGAAACATGATGATGCCGTAGAGTTCCTGAGCGAGGTGTTGGATCTGTTCAAGAAGATGACCATTCATCTGCCAGGCAAAAGCCCTTCTTGGAAGCCAGTACAGACAGGCGTCGTGATTTCGACAACTGCAGCTCTGTCTTTGCAGAACCTGTACTTGACGCAGTACAACTTTAAGTACCTGTTCCTCAGCCGACTGACGCAAGACGCCCTCGAAAACCTTTTCAGCGTGATAAGGCAGAAGAATGCAACCCCCCGACCTCTGCAGCTCAAGACTGTCTTGCGCACAATCACGCTCTCACAGTTCTTCCAGCCCTGTAGGACGGGGAACTATGAGATGGACGACGCTGAATACCTCGCAGATTTCATTTCGAAACGCCAAGCAGAATCGCCAAACGAGGAGGTGCTGCAACAGGACGGCGCCTCAGCGATTCAAGATGAGTCCGCATGGGAGCTACCTGACGATGACGACCAGATGCTCGCCCAGGTGGTCGATGTCCTCTCCGACAGCCAAGCGGCGATGGGTGAACTGCAGTCCACTCACAAACAATCACTGCATTACCTCTGTGGATACACGGTGAAGGCAGTTTGTGGCAAGTACAAGCTGTGTGAAACTTGCAGGTCGGCACTGACTGACACAGAAAACAAAGAAAATGCTTCGCTAACTGAGTTCAAGTCCTACAGAGACACCAGTGAACAAAATCCACTCTGTATGGTGTCGTTAGCTGTTTTTGCTCTGCTTGAGAAGTGTGAGGTGATATTTCGTTCACAAGAAGCTAGCATTGTAGACGGAACTGCTAACCTTGCCAATTTGTCTGCTCAAGCGCTGTGCGAGTTTTCACGTGACCATCTCCCGACATGTCATGGGGTGGCGCAGAAGCTAGTGGATGCTTTCTTGCTAATGAGGTTACGCTTTGCTTTGCGGAAAAGCAATGAACGGTATGCTGCAAAGCAGAACAACACCAGGTGTGGAAGTCGTAGTATAGGAATGCGAGGTTGTGTCAATGCTGTGCGTTAACAGCGTTATTCAGGTGGGATGAAGGAGTAAAGGAATTTATTTTTGATGGTGGCTACGAAGTCTTTCCAGCACCTTGAACTTGTGATATTTTTAGAAAGTTGTGAAACTAGTAAATGTGAAGCTTTAGCTGGTTGTATGATTTTTTTTATTTTTTATTTTAGCTAATTCTAATATTAAGCAAGTAGTGGATGTCACTTTCTGGAGGAGTCGCAGAATTTGTGTTTGGCGCCTTAAGCTAGTCTTACAAACTTCTCGGGCATGTGATATTTTGCAAATGTGTGATACCAGTAAAGGAGAAGCTTTAACTAGTTGCATGACATTTTTAATCTTTACTTGTCATAATATTAAGCAAGTACTGGCATGTCACTTTTTGGAGAAATTGTTCCCCCATGTTAACATATCTCTTGCCATGTTTCCTTTTTTTATACACAGTCATTTCATGATAACATTTTTCTTTATCCTTGTGTTAGTCGTTTGGGTTTGTGCAGTATCTGATGTGTTATTGCTGTGCCAGAAATGCTCAGAACTCACACTGTCAAGTACCTGTTGCCATATTTCCTTTTTTTTATATGTGGCCATGTCATGATCACTTTTTTTTTATGCCTGTGTTTGTCATCGTGGCTTGTGCAATATATGATGTGTTACTGCTGTTTTAGAAATGTTCAGAATTCGTGAGGTGTTCTTAGCATTGAATGCAGCAAAATAAATACACATCTAATTTTTTTCTTCTGAGTTGTGTTTTCACTTTTTCTTTCGTAGCTTGGGGGACATGAATGGGTAATAGGAATAATAATTTAGTGACTTCCTAATTGTACCGGAATCACAAAACTTAAAAGATTGTCACTGCAGTCAACTTCACACTGCCGTGCAGCATTTCAGTTATTTAAGCATGATGCACCTCGGAGGTTTGCCATTACAGAGTAATTTGATATGCAGATCGTTTTTGTAAAATTTTTATAAGATCGACGGGAAGAAGCGACAGGAGCGGCAGTGGTTTATATTCCGTTGTGTGAGAATAAAGCAGGAAGAGCTAAAACGAAAAGCCAATACCGCGCTGATCTCACGCGCTTTTAGCCAGCCTGCTCATTCTTTGTTTTACAGCGCTACTAATGCCATAATATATAAATGTAATATTTTTCTGGCTCCTTTTGAAGAAACTATCGGTTCTACACACGAAGAGCTGGTGGAAGTGCAATCCGTGAGGGTGTCTTGTGAGGCAGGATGCTGGCATCGAAGCCCTCGATTTCTGGCCAACTTTGCTTAGTTTCTTCCCGCATGTAGAGCAACTGTTTAAATTTGCCTGGCCATACTTCTAAAATACGCGACATAGTGTCCGAGAAAATAATGGCACACGTGAAAACCCCGGAACCCCCCTCAATTCTTCCCAGCGAAGCGCAGCATGCAACCATGCAACCGCGAAACGCGCCGCCTCCTTCGGACCAAGATGGCGGCGACCTCGCGCCGCTCCGCGCCGTTCCTCAGCTTGGCGCTACTTTCCCCCGATCCAGTGACTTTAGGCTAGGGGAGAGCGGGCGCCACCGTGGTGGACGCCGGCGGTCATTCGTGCTACCAAAGAAAATAGCGAGCTTTAGTAGACCGTGTTTCCTCCTGCACTGAGCCCCTCCGCTACATGCAACTCTACAGTCCAGGCCATCGGCACGCAGTCGCAGTGGCGGTTTTTTCGTAGCGGAGGGTTAGCGTAGGTGGAGAACGGTCTACTAAACCTTGCTAATGCTGCGTACGCCGCGAGCGATGGGCCACCGGATTGAAGCCATTAGTCGTCGCGTCTTACAAGTCTTGTGTGCAAAGAGAGCCTAGTGAAACGAACGAGCAGTGTGTGCAAATGCGTGCGGATGCAAAGGATTTTTTGAAGCTGGGAGGCTTTCTTTTATATGCTTTCAATCAGGGATGGGCAAAATACATGCAAATATGTATTGGAATACAAATACAAAAAACTTCTTCAAAAATGTATTTAATTACAAATCTAATTACATTTCCAAAAAAAGCATTTAAGGACAAGATACAAATACAACCATATGTATTTGGTCTCCTCCAAATACTTTTCCGAATACATTCCTCAAAATTTGCGTCAGCGACTTCAGGGCACCTGCAACGGGTTTCTGGGTATCTCATTTTAATTTTGCATCGCACACTCGGGAGCTAGTGCGGGAGGCTCTAGTAACGTAATATAAATATAGTCACAAAGAAATGTAATCAGCTTGAACGTAATCGGTGAAAAAAGTACGGAGCTTCAAGCAGCTTTTTTTCTGTCGATTATATTTTGGCATAGACCAACAAAGAACCGAGACGACCAAGACGCACAGCACTAGCTAGATAATTTTTTTATTGTTGCAACTCGCACCAGTTACTAAAATCTGGACGACACGCGCATTTAGAATGTTCCAGGCAAAAATGTGAATGGAAATCAGGCTAGAAAGTATCCCAAGTTGTCACAGGCACTTATTTAGCCAGTCTGCCTGTGAACGTCGATTTCGTCACTATTCTTCCCCTGGACTAGCACCGTAATCACAAAGTCAATAAACGCTTGTGCTTGATTGAGAGACACTTCATTCGATGCAGAACGTAGTTTTCTTCCTGCTCTGGACAGTGACAATAAATTTGAGGGATGTTTTTCTCGCCCACGAAATTGTATTTATTTACAATTGTATTCGAAATACCCACGTTTTGGTATTTAAATGGACACGTCAAATACATTACCCGATTTGTAATTAAATACAAATGCAAAATACACAAAGTATTTGAAAAACGTATTTCAAATACTTGTATTTTAAATACTGCCCATACCTGCTTTAAATCCATGACCGAGAAAGAAACTTCAATTTACTGTCGATTCTTACCAAACACTCGTAGAACCCACCCTCTCCGACACAAGTGCCCTCCCTCTGGCTTGTAGCCTTGTACATATATTATGCTTTCACCGGCATGCCCTTGTGCTTCGGAATCTCTGTTGCTCTTGCGCTTGTCCACAAAACAAAATTATGAGAAAATATGTTTTGACGTTTTGGCCATTTAGAAGACACTACACGCGTCCACTTGGCTTGTGGTTGCGGCAACTGCTTCTCCGTGTCATCTCTTTCAGCAGAAACACGAAAGTGCACGGTATTATCTGGCACAAAATGTACCTGCAATGGCAGGGCGCCTGCCATTGCAGGTATAAAAATAACTGGAGTTGAATATTTTCCAAGCTTCCCGCATCTAAAGAAAATAAAAAAAAATAGAAAGTGACTTAAAAGTAACTTTAAAATGAGTACAAGTTACTTGAAAAAGGTATTTAAGTCAGAG
This sequence comes from Ixodes scapularis, assembly GCF_016920785.2. Classification (NCBI taxonomy): domain Eukaryota; kingdom Metazoa; phylum Arthropoda; class Arachnida; order Ixodida; family Ixodidae; genus Ixodes; species Ixodes scapularis. Next base: position 73,843,925 of record NW_024609837.1, read on the forward strand.
TGCTACAGACTGACGTTCGAAAGTATTTGCAAGATACCAAGTTACTCACAAAAGTATTTAAGATAGAGTAACTCGAGTAGAGTACTTAAGTTACGTACAGGTCTGGCCCCAGGTTAAGTTTATTTCCAGAGTTAAGGGTCTAACGCTATTTAGTGTACCGACACTTATAAAGTACGCTCTTAAGAGTTCAGCGTTCATTTAAAGGAACTCGCAGCATCCACTTGGTGCGTTTGCCACTTGTTCATTTAGGTAGGTCCGTTTAGATTTACGGCCGTATTCTTAAACGGGCCTCGACTCGACACTCCACCTCGACTCACTGGAGTGGAGGAAAGCAGCTCGCCTCCACTCGAGGAGCCATCGGGCTTCACAGACGCGCCTCGGCGTTTCCTCGGCTGAGGAGCTCCTCGAGAACACTTTCTCCACTCGAGGAAACTCGAGGAGACGTGAAAGGCGTCTGGTTACGAGGTTGTAGTAAAAAACGAAGTTGAAAACAATATTGTGGTGTGAATTATGAACGTATTAGTTCATTTTCTTTGAAGGGACACATTTTACTAGCATTGGATCGGGAGTCTGCAAGATTTCTGCTTCGCAGTGCGCATGTTTTATGCGTTGCGGCCGGTTTTCGGACAAACAGCCACAAGCGTTCTCCGGTCTGGCAACGGTGGCGGCCGCTCTCCAGCTTTTGCGTCGTAGAGGCAGCTGTAGCTCGCTACCGTCGTTCGCTCTGCGTCTCGCCCGTTCTTCGCCGTCTCACCTCGTCTCACCGCTGATCTGCTTCGCTGTAACCGCCTAGAACGAGCATTTTCACCCTTCCTCTTTCTTCAGAGTCCTACTAGAGTGCCTTGCCCTACAACGATGTCGTCCAACGAAGGTGACAAGAAGGGGCGAGTGGTTCCACGAAGGAGGGGAGCTTCGTCGTTTTACTAACAACTCCCCGAAAGAAGCTAAAATTGACGTGTAGAAGAGTTCACCAAGTATAAGCGCCAGCCGCGCGTCCGCCCACCAGTGTTGGGACAACGGTAAACCAAAGTGGAAGAAAACAGACTCCGAGAAGAATCAGGGCATCCACGCAACAGGTGTGTAAGCAATTTCTATATTCGGGCAGAAAAACGCAACGGGTTCGCAAAATCACATGACAGGACGTGTGTACTCAATAACTCTGCAAGGGACTTTGCTGTGGCCACCTGCAGCTGGTCAAGCACGTTACTTTCGAGGCCGTAGGTGGGCAGTGACGGGGAATTGTCGCTATCTTTGGTGTTTCTTGTGCCGACGTCGACAACTTACTTTGCGTGTTGTGCTATATCCAGGCGAAAATTACGCTGCGAACATTCTGGTTGCGCCACACTACCTTAGCCTCCGGCCCCTTTCTTGAGATTAGAGAGGAAACCAGGACGTATAAAGAAAAACGCGACGCACGAAACTGACACTAGAGCACATAGAAGTTACGCTAAGTAGGAGTTTCGACTATGTCAATTAGACCTAGCACCTCATCTCCTTGTGTGCTAATCTTTTGAAGAAAAAAAAATCTTGTGCAGGTTTAATTGACTACCAGCTCTCATTTCTTAATTGTAACCTCCTAAGAAATGCCATTATGTGAACATGAGACGTGCTGGAGTCCAGTTGATAGATGCCTTTTTTCAGGTGTCCATGTTAGTGTGCAACCATTGTCATTTATTTTCGAGGTTAACCAGCGCATTGTACTGGTATGATTAAGCTGGCACAAATTTAATATGGGTAGAAGTATACATTATTGATTTGAAAAGTTGTGTGTCTACAATATGACTGTTGTCGATGATCACATTAAGCTACTCCAGTATTTTCCATGCATATCAAGAAACAGCACAGGTATGACATCACTTGTTTCGCATTCATTTCTTGCAGTTAAGTGTTGAACAACAAATTGTACTGTATAAGTTGTAGTATGATTTGTTTTTCTTTCTGCGTTGTGCTCTGTACATCTCAACTCATGGATGCTGTCACAGGATATTCTTCGGCCTTTCATTGCAGGAGGGGGCACTGGTGTCGCACCCGCTGAACAACGAGCCCGTCCCTCCATCTTGTGGGCGCACTGCTGTCCCGTATGGCAATGCGGCTGCCAAGCTCGTACAACAGTGCAGCGCCCGCGCTGGTTGGCCGGTGCTCTCAATGCTGCCAGCCGCCATTCCCGAAGCCACAGTGAACGAGCGTGACAACTGACATGATGTCTGGTAAAAGTTTTCAATTGCATTTGCTACGTACCCATGATGGTTAGTTGCTACTTGATCACACAGCTTCCAATGTTTATTTGTAAAAAAATCTGTCTCTGCTCTTCCGTTTATTATTTCGATTTTGGCATACTGTCTCGTAGGAACGCTAAAAACTGTGACAATGAGCCACATTTCATGAATGCTACTTGTTAGGGGTGCCTCATAGGAACAGAGTAAATTCCTTGGGTCTGGATAATGACATGTTTATTGACGAATACACCACACGTGTGCCCAAGGGCCAACAAGGTCCGAGATAACAGCGCTGTTTCTTTTGACGGTATCACCATTTGGAGTCTGCCCTGCCGCTACTGACAGTATAACGGAAAGGAAAGGGTCAGAACAAGGAAGGACAACTTTCATGTTTACCAACAGTTGGCATTTAACATTTCTGTAATGAGGTCGTTGTGACAGTTTCTACCAGTTCTCCGGTGTCTTCACCGTGCCTGTAACACTCGGCGTCAATGTGTTGTGCGTGCCTAGATTCACCTGCCTCACCGCTGCTGGACTGGGGTGGCATCATGGAGGTTGCGGTTGCTGCGCCACCAACCAAGCCCCCGCCTCCTCTACCTCCTCAGCTGCCACGTGTGGTTGACCGAGTGAAGACAACTAAAGGCCGCACCGACTGAAGGAGCTGCACCTGCTGCAGGTGGAGCTACGTCAGTGTCAGGTTGCCTATTAACAGACGCAGGCCCAGGTTTTCCATCAGCAGCAGCGTAACAAGCTGGTTCGAGCTTGAGCTGCTTCAGCTCAACAAACTAATCACGCTGCAACAACTGCTTGTTCTCGGGGCCCAGCCACAACAGTAGGTTGATTTATTCGACTTGTTTCATCTTCCTGTTTAGTAATTACAGTGTTTTACATTATCTTTTGTGTTTAAGAATGCTTTATTAAAGTCTGTGACATCTTCATTTTATCCCTAAGTTAAAGACCCCAGGATAGCTGTCGTACCACAGCTATCCTGGGGTCTTTAACTTAAATCCCAGTAGTGATACACAACCGCATGCTGTTACAATGTTCATCCACATCGATACAGGCAGAGGCAGAGATTGAACTCAAGATTCCTATGTTCAGCTGTACGAGCTTTCACTCCACGTGCTCCAAGCTGTGATCCGTTAATGCAGTCGACCACCGATCCCCTTGATGGAAATTAGGAATCTGTTTGAATGTACAGCCAGGTGGTTCCTAAACATTGCCACTGTTATTTATGTAATGTCTCTTTTATTATTGTGTAGTCCATGTGCTGCCTCGCTCATTAAATGCTGTTGTCACAGAGTTTTGCCATAGTTTTTATTGAGTTAAGACCTCTCATTTCCTGTCCAGGGGTTTGTGCCTCGCAATCCTCTATGAACTTGCACCGCCTACCAGAGTAAAGTCGACACCACATTGACGAGGCTTGCCCACTGCCTTTTCATTGCGGAGGTGGCGCCATGTCACAGAGCTTTTGGTTGCTTGTCCAAAGATCCCCAGGTGGTCAAAATTAATCCTCAGTTCTCTGCTGGGGTGTGCCAGATGCCTGTCGTTGGTTCGGCATGTAAAACCCCCAAATTTGTCTTCACTACCTTTTCACTGCACACTACTACAGTGCCGACGTAGCAATTGGGCCCAAGTTTGCAGCTGACCACACAGTGATACAATAATTGAGCAGCATTTCCAGCTAAACCCTGGTCGGTGCTCACCTCATTCATGCTCGCATTCAGTAATACGTAGTGTGATGCCATCGGTTTGAGTGCATGGGCCCTGCATGCTTGTTTAAGTAACTGTTAGGTAGGACACCCTTGACTGCCTAACACCCGAAGGTGTCCTCACAAGGAATTGCTGCGCTATTGTAATATTTATTCTAACCGAAAACTCTTCATGTGGGGTCACAGCTGCAAGACATCATTTCAGACATTCTCATGTATAAGTTTATTTCAAACAAATGTGCACTGAACAACTCACTGAAAAGTCTCGAATGAGCACGGCAAAATTTTGAGTTATTTTAATGTAATTACCTGAAGCTTCTCACTTTCTTTGTATCCTGCTACCCCCCTGCTTTGTGTGATGACAAATATTGAATTGTTCTCGAGCAAAATGTTTCCACAACAAAGAGGGCAAGTTGGTCTTGCTTCTTTTGGAAGATTGATAAAACAGCAACCACCAGCATAGTTTCAAAACACTGTCATCCAGTGGGAACCTGAGTAGAACAAAGACATTGCAACAATCTGTGGTGACCAACTAGCTGAGAAACTGGCGGATCTGTTTCAGTTAAAATTAGAAAATGTGTGGCCATAGTATAAGGTTTATTTGTTTCTGGCCCGATTACATTTTGAGCTTTAACATGGCCAGTGACTTGATTCTTCGGTGACCTAAGCTAAAAAGGACATGCTCTGCATTCAGTTCCTACTGGAAACACCACACAACGAGTTGAGCCCGCACCCATGTCCCGTTGAATGTGTCCACGGGGTCTGGAGTCTATGGGAGATGAGACTGCCTTCAGCATCGTCAGTGGTGGGTGGGACTGGTAGAGCGGGAAGTGGCTCGTTCTGCAGGTGGGCCAAGTTTTGCAGTACAAGTCCACCAGTGATCATCACAGCTGACCATTCAGGCTTGTGCTGCTAGCACATGTCGAGGCACGGAAAGTGCCTAGGCCCGCTGCAGTGAGTTCCTAGTTCAGAAGTGGGCCTTTTGGTAACTACATAAGACAAAAATGAAGAACAATACAGCACAATTATTGTTAGAATAGAAAATGTGGGACTAGCTTGTGGAGTAGTGTATGTCCAATTAATGCTGAGACTACTGTTTTCGATAGAAAGTGCTGTGTATGATAACACTCCTCTTCAGATGTATACACACAGCTTTTTGTCGTGAGTGGATAATATCCCTTCGCGCACATCTTAAGCTTCAGAAAGTCTCTTTTAGATGGCTGCAGGCAGCAGTCCGGTTCGGGTGGTATGCTGTACGATATAAACTTTGGTACTAGTTGAATTTTCAGTACACCCTGAAAATACAACTAGTCAGCCGCGGTCTCATTTAAGCAACAAATGCCAAGAACCAACAAAGAACCAACCTCAATGAACAACAAATGTTATTGAGCAGTGGGTGTTGGCCGTGCAGTTTGGTTTACATGACACAAGCACATGCAGACACAAAAACTGTTTACATATGGGACTGTTGTAGTTAACGATTGCACAGACAACTTAGTGAATGCCACCAAATCAATGCTTTCATGCGTATGTAGAAAGTAAACATTCGCTCATCATTTTCAATTTTAATTTAACTTTATTTTAAGTTTTCATGTCTGAGAATCTGACTATCAAAAAGGTACATCTGGGATGAGAGTCGAGACTGTGTTGCAACACACATCGCCTCATCCCACATTCACTGGAAATGTGCTTTGGTCATGATCATTCTTGCAAGGAGGGTGCGCTCGGGCCGCTATCATTGTGCTCGGTAACCCGATCGGGAGTTCGTTTTATTTCAACGTATTTCTGTGTTCTCACAAGAGTCGGCAACCATTTAATAACATTTTTTTTCTTCATAAGAACGGGAGTACGTTCACGCTCGGTCGTGCAAACTGTCGCCGGATACAGATTTGTTTTAAAGTTTTGATTGATATCGTTACATCAGAGTTTAGACCTACGATATCGCATCTCAGCGTACAGTTTGATTAATTAAGTTTGACACTCCTAACGCAAACAAAAGGGGTGAACTTACCTGCACGTTGATGGAGAAGTATCCATTTCTGTTTCGAGAACACTTCCACATCGGGACCGCCGGGTCCTCTTATCAATGCACCCTGGAATCTTCCAGGGTATGTGTATGTGTATCCATATGAAGAATCCAGGGGCATCAATGCCCCTGGAATCTTCATTTCGCAGCAGCCCCGCTCGAACGCATTATAGTTCGCTGCGCCCTGCGGGAGCTTCACCGAGCGGGTGAAAATGGTCCGTGCGAGGAGCCGCGAAACTCGCTCCGCAATCCGGCACACAGTCGGCTGTGCCATGTTCACATGGTTCCCGTAACATTTTGGAACGTCCTGGCACCATAAACGCTGAAAACAACGAGGAGCTGCAGCATCGTTGAGGGCGTCAGGCCCCGAGTACTCGCGCTCCTGGCAGAGACAGCAGAGTGCTCGCCGGTCGCCTTCGTGAAGCGGCACCGCACAGGAAATCCGCGGTCACTGAAGTGTTCCAGCGGGTTCAGGCGTTCTCTGAAACTTCGTCTCGTCACACGTCTCGATTCGCTGTCGCCTGCGTCGTCGTAGAGGATCTCTTTTGCGCTTAAAACGAAGTGCACGAACTCCGCGAACGACTCGCCGGCCGCCATGACACCCCAAACTCAAGTCGAGGAGCGGCTCGAGGAAGCGCCGGACCTACCTTGAGATTCTCGAGGAAAGAGTCGAGTATTTCCTCGAGTCGAGGAGCGTTTGGAGTGGAGGTCGGTTTATGAAGCGCAAAACCGGCCTCGAGTGGAGTTCCGAGTCGAGTTTGAGTCGAGTTTGAGTCGAGGCCCGTTTATGAATTCGGCTCATAGTTTCCAGCTCAAAGGTTGACATGAGCTCTTCATAAGTGTAGTCATTTTAATCGACGCCGGCTTGCGTGAGAGTGCAAGATTTCGGACGAAGAAGATGACATCCTTAGCAAAGTACAACTGATACACGAAACGTTGTTTCAACGAAAAACAATGTGCACAGAATCCCTAAATAATAAAAATAAAATGTTTCATTCCCCGCGAAAAAAACACACGAAAGAATAATACGCAGGGCCGGCGTTCAATTTAAGTCCAAAGGTATCGCTAGCGCTCTGGACCAAGTGCCAATATTTTAGAACTAAACAATATCTTATTCGAAAAATGGAAGGGATATTTTTTTTTTAACTTTCAATTGAAATATCGCGGCCAAAGAAGCCCATGAATACAGGTAGATAAACGGCGTCAGCTACATTGAATGGTGCTCGTTTTTTTCATTGAAAATTTCACACTATAACTGAAACTTTCGCATAAGATGACGGCACGTTGTAGTTTATTGTGCGTGTTAGTATTTCCAAATAACGCATTCCTTTTTCATGGGATGCTATAAAACGACACTTAAGCAAGGTGATATTCACGAGAATAAGAACCATGTCTGCTTGCAACCTTTTTTCGTGTCTTGTTCAATAGGAGTTGCCCAATCCGTCTGGGATTCTCGTCGCAGAGGTGCCGTTTGCGAGATAGACCTTGTGTCGGTGGAGACAACACTTTATATCACTTAGGTTAGGTGCCGAACGAAAAGCAGAAATTCGCGCACATCTTAGATATACCCTTTCACCCTTGCTCCCTTTTCTAAGCGTTCATGTTTATATTCTCAACAATCTATAGCGGCAAAAAAAATTAGAAACAAAGAATGAAGTAAAGGGAATTGCGTCATTCGGGGAACGCGCCAAGAGTAGATCCTTTCGCAAGACGGTCTTAGGATGGGGCCAAAGTTGCAAGCGTGACGGCTGTGCAGCCCACCCCCCCCCCTCGCCCCCTCCCCCATCTTTCTTCCCCTCCCCCCTCCACTTTACCTTCAGACTGTCGAAAAGGTCGCTGTACGCGTCAGAAGGTTATCGACACGTGACAACAACCGTTTCTAAAAGAAATGAATGTGTGCGCGGCCTTAGAAATACTCATGGCTGTTTTCACATGCCTTCAGTTTTTTCTAGACATGTTTGCATGAACAAACAAAAAACAAATTCCACGCTTCTGAGTTTACTTTTTAGGTGTCGATATATTTCTAGCGGCGGCAGAAATATGCCGAGATGATCTCAAAGTTTCGCCATCTGCGAAAGTTATATATAGCCTATGTCTATATTCTTTGAAAGCATACTAAATCAAAGACCTCTTTGACATTTTCTATTCCTTGCGAGTTTCGTAGAGTGCAAAGAACCCTAACAAGTAGATCAATAAGCCGTCTGACGTAATGCGAATAAAATCTGAAAGTCACCTACGTTCATGTTGACACTGCAGAAACTGCCATTTTTAATTAAGCCTCAGTAACACTGCTGATGCATCTTAACAATGACACGGTGTTCACCGAGGACAGACATGAGGAAGGAATTATTCGCGGTTACGTCTCAAGCGTCTTCGAATCACTTTTACTTCAGATAGGCTTCCAACAAAACTGCAGACAGTTTTTGTATGACCAATGTGACAGGACCGTGGTACGAGAAGGGAACACGCCACCGATAATTTCTGTAGACTTTCACTTGCAGGATGTGTTATCAGTGTGACCCCGGCTTGAGGCATGTCGCCGAGGATCGACAGCGATTTAGCCGCTTACCTTACTGGTCACCGGAAACGTAAAACCTATTATTATTACTACATTATCAGGCCTGGAACGCGTCTCCAAACGGCGTGTTTAACGACATTTAAGATACGGCCTTTAATTTCCAATTAATGACGTCGTATAAGTCTAAGTAGCACAGATTTGGCCAATCATTGTCCAATGGCTGGAAATGGTCTTTGATCCATTGGTCAGACAGTGGCCAGCCATTGGGTGATGGCTTCCCTTTCGCTGGAGATTGGCCAATGGCCACTGTCCATCAGCCATCGGCCAAACATTGGCCGTTTCGTGTCCCCTCTTTGGCCTTAGGCCAAAAGACCTTCGTCAGCCATTGGCCAATGCTTGGCCAAATTTCGTGCTGCTTGCGAGGGTCGTGCTGTCTCCAGCCGCTATCCTGGCGGTGTTGCAGCTGCGGTGGTGTAAGAGGGCAGGCGCCTCATCTGCTGCAGCTGACAGTCCAGCTTGACAGTGTGCGGAAGCTTCGGCACTTGGAAGTTAAACTCCGGGACGACGGCAGTGGCGCTCGCGTTCACTCTATACTTTTAAGGCGAAAGCCATACTTGACCCATTACGCCAAAAAAGCAGCGGCGTTGTCCCCGAAAGATGGTCATTAAAATACGTCATCAAGTGCGCGCCTCTTAAATAAAACAAAAAGAAAAGCAGAGCTACGCTGACGCTTCGTCACGGAAGCCGTGATGCCGGTGGGGGTGCCGCGCCTACGCACCACTCAAGGTCAAAGCGGACGCGCCTGGGAAATGAAACACAAAGAAAACAACAGCAACGGATATGCTTCATCACGGATGCCGTCGTGAAGCCGGCGGGGTTCGCCGCGCCTGCGCAGGGGGGGAGCGTGATGTTAACGCCGGAGCGCCGTGAGACAAAGGAAGACATGGGGCGCTGCTTGTAGGAAAGCGCTGCGTGTACGAACGTTTTCGCATTCCTACGCGTAACCGGTTTTGAGTGTCCTCGTGTAATTTTTTGTCCGGGACTTCGAGCTCCAACCACTAATATCTCAACATCCGACGTCCTGACACACCGGCTTCTGTGACGACATTTGTAAACACTTCGGGACCATTTTTGTTGTATCGACGGGACGCTAAACACACCAGCGAAAACGAGTTCGGTCCCGCGCTATTAATACCTCGCGAAAAAGCACCACTGTTGCGGTCCTGAAGCGTATTTTTGTCGCACTTTACCAGCATACTTCTCTCCGACTATATATATATATATAATGTATGTATAAGCTCCGCGTGGCAAGCCGGAGTCAGTCTCGCCCCAAGGTACGGTCCTGCTGTTACGCCGCCATCGACGCCCGCGACGCTCTGCTGTTTTCGTCTGTTCCCTTTTTGTTTCGGGCACAAGTTCGCTTTATTAAATGTTTAGTTTCTTTAGTTATCATCGTCTCATCAATTGTCATTCTTAACATTCTGGGGGAGGTGCAGAAACCCACGTGTGGGTTGCTGGAACAATCGGCGTACAACATTCTGACCTCGAACATGCAACAGAGATCTTGAATTTACCAGAATACTTATTTGCAAGAATAAATAAAAGACACGTCGCTCCCAGGGATCGAACCCTGGCTCTTGACGTGGGAGGTAAGCATGATAACCTTTAGGCCACGCCGCGCTGCCTATTTGGCCAGATATGCGCGCGGCAATATGTCGCACGTGGTATTAGCCACAACCACAATAAAAACGTATTCAAACCTTTTTTAGGGTACAAAAAAGGGCGCTTCGACAGATTGCTAATGTTCCATGGTCACATTAAACTGAACCATTCTTTACGCGTTATAATATATTAAGTGTAAAAATATTTGTAAATATCGCTTGCTTTATTCTTTTTTCTTTGCAAGTGAGAACTTCAAAGCTTTTAATATATATATATATATATATATATTTATATATATTTATATATATATATATATATATATATTTATATTTATATATATATATATATATATATATCAGTTAACAATAAAAACAAGTGACCCTCGCAATCGCGGCTGTGAGAGGTGGCTAATACCACGCCAGCAAACTGAACACTTTTTACAGTCGCTAACATGTGAAGTGCCGTTTTTGCTAAATAAAGATAATGAACGAAACATTATTAACCATTTTTCTCAGAAGGAATCATACACATTTTTTTGTGTAAAACAAATAGAATCGCAATTTCTTGTATAATATCACGTCTTTGTTCATTTATTTATTTATTTATTATATATTACACGTTACCCCCGCAGCGCCAAGAGGCATTATTGCAGGGAGGGGGGGGGGGGGGAGGTGTGAGGTGTGAGGATGCATATGCGCAAGAATTACAGTCGTCAAACACAGAGACACACGGAAATAAAGAAACACATAGCTTCGTTTCCTTTGCCTTCCTAGTTTCGATTCTTCAAAGGCCCGGTTATCGACGTGTGCAATTTTGATACTTTATGAGTCCCTCGATAAATCTCCAAAGACGTAATCTTGTCTCCTTTTCAAGTTTGCTTGTTTTGCCCCAGGCACTTTATTGGCCCTGCTTTCTTGTAGGTCATTGATCCAGTTTACGCGCATGCATTTTCGCAAACACACTCGCGTAAGATACATTTTTTTTTTCTTTGCGTCTACTTTCTCGTTTATTTTTGATATTTTTGACCTGCGCCACTTTCTGCTTTGTTGCTCGTTCAACCGGACGCGTGGTGATGGAATGGTATTTTGTTTAATGTTTGAGCGCATTTCGTTTTATTTTTCTTTCTTGTCAATTGATGTTTTTCTTTATTTGCTCACCAACATTAAGTTCTTCATTTTTTTATTTGTTTTCTCTTTCATAAAATATTTTGGCGATCTTTCTTTCTTTTGTATTTATAACAGTGTTCTAATTTTTTTTCTTAGTTCTTGCTAACAATATTATTTATTCTTGCTTTGTTTTACTTATGTCTTCTTATTTGGGCTTCCATTTGCATATGTCTCTTGCTTTTATATTTGTCGTTTTCGTTGTTCTTTTTATCATGTACAGTGGCGGACGATACAAATAAAGCCGGGGCAATCGCGTGTCTCCGAAGTGCTCCAGCGCCATCTAGCGGAAGAAAGTCCAACTATCATCGAGGCAATTGCGTGAACGAGTGGCATTTGAGCGGCTGTCCGATTTTTGTCGTTACACCCACTCGGTAGGCCAACAGTTGCCGAGTTAATACCGCTAGTAGTGGTGCTCGGGAAAATTAAATTAAATCCGCTTTGTGTCATCTATCCTGCGAATGCTCGAAAACTGATCGCTCAACGTGCCAACCCGGTGGACTCTGCCACGCTTGATTTTGTCTTTTTGTTTGCGCGGAATGCCTTTACATTCGGCGAAATCGGCAAAACCTCAACGAGAGCTGATCAAGTGGGGAGTGACGACAAACATTTGACAGCCGGAAAAGGAGTCTATGATTGTAGAGCTGTCTTCTGATAGAAAACGCAGATGAACTGCGTCCTGTTTTCATGGGGTTACAATAAATCGTTCGCCACTGTACGAGGGGTGATTCTTTTCAGTATCCGATAAAATAAATAAAAGCACTAAGAGTAATTAAAAAATCATTATAGCCCAAAATTTAGATACAGACTGTGACTACGTTTAAACAGAATTACCGCTCAGATTTAGGCGGTTATGGTAGCTTCGGAGGCGTTTTTGAATGCCCCTCTCAAAGAACGTTTCAGCCCGGGTTCTTAGTTATTGCATGAAGCGTCGACAAAGCCGTTGGTCGACAACGACGTAACGTGTACAGGGTAAACTACGTGAAGTTTTGGGGAGGACGAACGCACGCTCTTAATAAGGGGCTAGAAAAGAACGTCGACCGACGTCCTTGTTCAGCGAGTACTGGAATGACCGATGACGTCCGCGGCCAGCTTCATTCGGAAAGGAAGCCATACGCTTGTGCCACGTCGTAATAATAGCGAGCAATTGCGGTGGTTGTTTGATGTGGCTAAATATATACCTAAATATAAAGCGCATTGAAACAATATTGTTCCTTTCATTTATTTACCCATTTCATTGGACGTTGACAAAAAAAGCAGCCTTCGTCGGTATTGATTATCATTGACTCTGCTTTTCTTTCTACCTTCCTTTACCTACTTCTTTTTAGTCTTGAACGCGTTACATAAAAAAAGAATCGATTACAAGTACAATTTTTGTCGCTTAGAATTTATTCAATTATATTTTTTATTTACTCGAGACGAAAAGCAATTGCAGTTACTTAAAAAAAGCAACCGATGCTCCTCCGATTAATTCGGACTTTCCAAACGACAACTTTTAACGGTTTAAAAAGTGGCTTTTTCGTACTGTCCACTACCGGAATCGCCGAATTATGAACTCCTTATATTCTTGATTCACCAATTTTGGTGAACCATTCTGTCCGACATTTGGTGCGAGGGAGATCTCCTTTCCAGAAAACTTGAACGAGTAAAAGCTGCCATAATGAAGAGCAGGGAAAACTAGTAACTGTTACAAGTAATTTAAGTACTTCCAAGAGTAGTCAAATTACCCTTGTGATTACTAATAAATGTATTCAAATTATTAGAAGATTACTCCAGAAATGTAACAGGTTGGAATTAACTTGATTGCTTTTTATAAGCACCGTACAAGTCTGCTTCTCTTACTCTCTTCCTTTCACTCACAAATTCCCTTTTTCCGTTTCACGTACAGAGCAGAACGATTGACCGGGTAGTGGGCAGCGAAGTGCAACGAAGTTACAGCGCGGCTTTCTCGACGCGCTACACGGGTACTCCATCGCCGCTCCCCTAGTCGCCTACTACGCTTCATCAGACGGCGGTGACGGTGGCGGTTTTGCTCCCCTAACGTCGCAAAAGACCCGGTCAAATTAAGTAGCTTATTACCTTTGTTGGATTTGTATGACGAAGGCGGTGGAAATCACAAGTGCCGCCGAAGAATTTGAGAGAGTTGACGTCTGAACCGGGCCGTTGTAAACCATTGTAGGCGGTCTCAAGTTTGTTTCACATGGTGTAAGTTTGGTTCTATCGAAATGCTATTTCTGTCCTTCCACGTTTGCACCGACGCTCTTGAAAAAAAAAATATATATATATATATACAAATATATATATATATACATATATATATATATATATATATATATATATATATATATATATATATTCCGTATACACACGTTGAAGTGCGCGTTTCTGTCTACTGGATTTTTTTGCAAGCCGAGATTAAAAATTGCACCAAGTTTTTTCGTAGAGTTTCTTCACGTGAAACGGATTACAGGGCCTTCACATGAAGAAACCGTGTGCAAAAAAATTGGTGCAGCGTTTAGTGTCGCGCAGGAAAAGGCAATGGACAAAACTCGCGCCTAAACTCCTGCCCATGAAACTTTATTTTGATCCCACGAGCGACGTCGAATATGCGACCGCAGTTTTCATCGCAAAACGACAAAAAAGAAATTGCACCGTGTGGAACGTCATGAATGATGTGCGCTTGTACTCATTCCCATAATCCAAAACGTTACGCCTTATTCACATGATGCGGTTCTGTTCGTGATATTACAACTGCAACGTCACTCGTGGCGAAAAAAAAAATCCTGGGGGAAGGTGCGGGAAGCCAGACGTCGGAGCTGCAAATTCGCAAGCAAAATCGCACCATGTGATTCGGGCTTCAATAGGCTTTATGCAGATAACGCGAAGAAAAGCCAGTAATTTGCGAGGATCTGGGTAATACATTTTTCGCGGCAAGCAGGTTTTCTTGTGCGAAACCTGGCTTAACATTCGAGTACGAAACGGTTTTTGTTTGACACGTGACAAACTCGCTGCATTCGATTTACCTGCACCTGCTGCCCTCGATGCACACCGTCGTATTCGATTGACGAGTGCAGCGTATCTCAATACACAACCAAGACTTCACTACCCAGCACGTTTCTACACAGCACCAGACTTTTCTGCGCCGGGACACGCTGGTGTAGATAAATTGAACGAGCCTATGAGAGAGCAAGTCGTTTGCTTTTTGCACAGGGGTCGCGGTCACGTCAGAACGACGCTGAGCTCTGAGTGGCTTTGATTGGAAGAATAATGGGAACACCTCAATGCTAGATAGCTCGAGGTCTACCCTCTATTTCTTAAATCAGCCAATAAAAGCTCGTCGTCGTTCTGACATCTTCGCACCCCTGTGCAAGAGGCAGTCGAACTTACGCTCTGCATTATGTTAAGTTTGACAACCTTAATACGTGGTTTGGGACTCATCGTCTTCTCCTCCGCTTCAAATATGTCGATGGAATGGAGTGCTTCATAGAGATTCAGATTCTTAAAAAAGAAAAGTGTTAAGAACTGAAACTTTGAACAGCATTTGTTTTGTTTCAATATGCACGGCTACGTACGTCAAGCATCGCGATCACGCAATGTGGTCGGATCTCCACGCGATGAGGTTGGAGAACAGCGTTCTAACGTGACGTTATTTCCACGAACGTCGTCTGCTAAACTACTGCGTTCTAGCTATGTCGTCAGGGTAGCGTCACGGTATTTCTTGAGATATCATTCGTTTTTGCGATAAATATTACTCAACCAGGTGAGCACGATACATTTTGAAACTATAAAATAGCAAAAATTGTTAGGCGTCGTAAATTCAGTTGAGGATGTCTGGTGGGTTTTTGCTGAAACCAAAATCTGAGATGTTGTCGTCGCGCGTGCAAACGAGAACAGGCAATATGTCGGATCGCTCTTGTAGTCAGTTAAAAATACGCCGCCATGTAAATAGAGGCTATTCCTGCCATATAAAGGGCAGCTGAAGCGACTTTATTCTCTCAAGAGTTACGTGCTGAGATACCGACGGCCGAAGTGCGATAGTTTAGCTCTGCAACATGAATTTGTGGCGCAAAAAATAACGACCAAAATATAATGATAAATACGCTCGTCTTTCTTTCCTCAACGATCAGCGGAGCTTTTTAGACGGAGTTCACAAAACTTCAGTGTTAACGAAAACACATTCCTCACGGACGATGAGCAGACTGTTCACGCACTAAGACTTCTTTTTTTCTGTTAATAGAAATACTTGCGCACATTTCGTTCCATGACAAGCGCCACCAGCCTAACGTGATATGAAAACACATGGCATGGTTCAGGGTGTCTTTCTCTGTAAACCGACTTATGGCTGCGAAATATTTGTGCATGGTCATTGACAGGCTTAATAACGCAGGTTGAGAGGTTAAGAAATGACAAAAAGATTGTAAAGATTTACATCAAACACAAGGATGTAATAACGAACAAATTACGAGGCTAGAAATATAAATAATTAGGTATAGAGACCTGTCGAGTGCGACTGGTATGTCGACTCTAAAAGTTTTAGGACGCTTAAGCTTCTCCTTCAAGAGTATAACGTGGAAAAGTGCACTGCGTCGCCTAGTTAGTAGCGTGTCTGGTTCGCGTCCGAGAGGTCGTAGGTTGGAATCCCGCCTAAAATTCTTAAAATTTTTCTTTCGGGCACAATAATTTACCATAAAAAGTGAAATCACTTGACACATGTGGCGACCTTTAATTCGCATCCCCCCCCCCTCCACCGTCATGGGGGGGGGGGGGGGGGGGTGGTGGAGGAGGGGGAGTGTACATACCAGAGTGACCCCTCGTTTCACTTGAGCGATGTTGGCTGTTTGAAATGAATTCCCGCGTGATATTGCCGCACGCAGGGGTCACGGACTTCTAGAACTTTCTCGTTTATTCTTGTTCCGGACATAACTTCTATCGTTTATCCCCGCTTATGTTGTTCTAGAAAGTGCGTGTTCATTCTCGCCCCGAGCGCGCTACGCTCGAACCTTCTCCGCCGAATCTTCGAGATAGTGACTCACTCTAGATAAGACGCCGCTCGCGACCTTGTCGAGTCAGTCTCGCCCCAGCGCTCGATCCTGCGGTTTCGCCGACTTCGACGCCTGCGACGCTCTGTTATTATCTTTTGTACTCTTTTATTTTTTTGGCACAAGATCGCCACATTAAACGTTTATCTCTTTCTGTTTATCTATTGTTTTTAGTCACCACCCGTGACACACTGGTGGAGGTGCGGGGTATTCCATTCTATGCCCGTCAATCGTACCCCTCCAAAGACATCCCGGCCAAGCGACGTGCTCAGCCCCGGAAGGCTACCCTTCGCCGAAGACGCCGAAGCCCGAAGAAGCCGCCGCACCAGAGGTCAGTCCCCTGAATTTGGTCTGCTGCCGGACAAGCCCAGGCCAAAGAAGACGACGATGGCCAACCCGTCGCAGACCCCGGCCGCTCCTGCCTTCATCTACCTGCCCGTCGCACCCCGGACCCCGACGCCTTTCCACGGGGACGCCCACGAAGACGTCGAGGACTGGCTACAACAATACGAGCGAGTGGCCCAGCACAACCAATGGACGGACGAACAGCGCCTGCAGAATCTTTACTTCGCGCTCGAAGGAACGGCCCGGCACTGGTTCGAAAATCGCGAAACTTCCCTGACCTCGTGGACCGCCTGCAAGGATGCGCTGAGACGGACATTCACCAACCAGTATCGACGGGAGAGGGCCGAGGACCTTCTTCGAATGAGGACCCAGGGCGCAAACGAGACGATCACCAGTTTTGTTGAGGATGTTCTGCGCCTGGTCGCTCGCGCCGACCCTCAAGCCACCGAAGAAAAGAAGCTGCAGATCCTGATGCGAGGCGTAAAGGATGACATTTTCGGTGGTCTTGTCCGCAACCCTCCAGCCACCGTCGAAGATTTCGTCAGGGAAGCTACGAGCATGGAACGTGCCCTCCTCGCAAGAGCCAGCCATTACCATCGGCACTCGAGCATCGCTGCTTCTTCTGCATTGGGCCACGACATCAGCCCTAGCCTCCCCGGCATACGCGACATCATCCGTGAAGTCGTCCGGGAAGAGCTCCGCAAGATGCTCCCCGCTGCAGATAGCCCGTCTTCTCTAAGACTCGCCGAGGTTGTCCGAGAGGAGCTTCACCGAGCCGTCCAGCCTGAAATTTCCACCAACACGACGACGCCAGAGGAACCAACGCTGAAATTTCCACCAACACGACGACCGCCGCAAGCTAACCGCCAGACAACGGCACCACCCCGACGAGACCCTCCGATGCCACAGTATCCTCGACGTCAGGAAGGACAGGCCCAGTACATCCGTCCGGAGCAACCCTCGACGAGGAAGACCGACGTGTGGCGGACGGCCGACAGGCGACCGCTGTGCTACCACTGCGGTGAGGCCGACCACGTCTATCGAAGGTGCCCCTATCGTCAAATGGGCCTACGAGGGTTTGCGCCAAACGACCCTCGCCCAAGGTACGGTGAACGCCCTCGTGACATTGAAGAATACCTCCGACGACCCCTGTCCCCGGTGCCGACTCGACCCCGAGGTTCCCGTTCGCCTTCGCCACGACGTGCGCTCTCGCCCTTCCGCCGCTCTCGTCGGGACAGCCTATCCCCCCTATCTCGTCGGGAAAACTAAGTGCGGCAACGCCTGGAGGTGGCGTTGCCGAAGACGACCAGAGTAAAGAGCCTCCAAAAGCGCCGGAGCGCTCCCACTCCCCCGACGCCACGCATCGCAACGAAGCCACTGCATCGGTGTCCAACAACCTAAATGTTGTTATCGACGGCTACGACGCATCGGCACTCGTGGACACCGGAGCAGACTACTCAGTCATGAGTGGGAAGCTCTCTCGCCGCCTGCGAAAAGTTACGACGCCCTGGGGAGGACCACAAATTCGAACCGCCGGAGGACACCTTATCACGCCTGTCGGAAGTTGCACTGCTCGCGTCGAAATTCACGGCGAAACGTGCCCTGTGAAATTCGTCGTTCTACAAGACTGTTCCAGAGATGTCATTCTCGGCATGGACTTTCTGTGCGAATACGGCGCTGTCATCGATTTGGGTGAGAACAGATTGACGCTGAGGAAGCCTGTTCCGCCTTCAGAGAAACCCCAAAGAGCGTCACCCGCCGTCCGAGTAGCCGCCGACCACGTGAACCTGCCTCCGCGATCAAGTGTTGTCGTACCCGTCGTGGCCGATACAGCTTCCTGCGGCGAAGTTCTTCTCGAAGGAAGCCTCCAATTGCTCCTGGGAAGAGGAATAGGCGTCGCAAGGGGTGTAGCTGAACTTCAGGATGGGCGGACTGTGGCCCTCGTGACGAACTTCCGAAACGAAACGCAACACCTCACGAAAGGTGCAGCCGTGGGCCACGTCGAGGAACTCCGAAACCCCGCCGAAATCACCGCGATTACTGACGAATCCTCGCCGCCTCAGCCAGACAGTGCGTTGCCAGCGCAGCTCGACATTGACTCAAAGCTTCCGGGCCTGAAACGACGGCAGCTGCTTAACCTCGTCGCCGAATACCGCGACTGTTTTGCGACGTCGTCGAAGGTACGCCAAACCGCCGTTGCGAAGCACCGCATCGTTACCGAGGATGACGCACGCCCTGTGCATCGATCGCCGTACCGAGTCTCCGTTAAAGAAAGGGAGGTAATCCAGGAGCAAGTTCAAGAGATGCTGAGAGACGACATAATCCAACCTTCAAATAGTCCGTGGGCCTCGCCAGTCGTGCTGGTTAAGAAGAAGGACGGAACGCTAAGGTTCTGCGTGGACTACCGGCAGCTGAACGCGGTGACGAAGAAAGATGTCTACCCACTCCCCCGCATCGACGACACCCTTGACCGGCTGCGCCACTCTCGATATTTCTCATCGATGGACCTGAAGAGCGGTTACTGGCAGATCGAAGTCGACGAACGGGACCGAGAAAAGACAGCTTTCGTCACGCCGGATGGACTGTACGAGTTCAAAGTGATGCCCTTCGGACTGTGCACGGCGCCAGCAACTTTCCAGCGTGTCATGGACACAGTGCTGGCAGGGCTGAAGTGGCAGAGCTGTCTCGTCTACCTCGACGACGTCGTCGTGTTTTCCAGCAACTTCGACGAGCACTTGCGACGACTCCAAGCAGTTCTCCAAGCCATACGGAGCGCCGGACTCACTCTGAAGCCGTCAAAGTGTCGGTTCGCCTATGACGAACTGAAGTTCCTAGGCCACGTGGTTAGTAACGAAGGCGTCCGCCCAGACCCCGAGAAGACTCGCGCCGTCGCGGCATTCCCAGCGCCGAAAGACAAGAAGGCCGTGCGAAGATTTCTCGGACTTTGTGCCTACTATCGACGCTTCGTTCGGGATTTCGCAAGGATTTCCGCACCGCTCACAAACCTCACGAAGGACGCCCAGAAGTTCGAATGGGCCGAGGAGCAGCAGCAGGCATTCGACGAGCTGAAGCGACGACTCCAGACTCCTCCTGTCCTAGGACACTTTGATCAGGATGCGGAAACCGAGATTCACACGGACGCTAGTAATGCAGGACTTGGAGCGGTACTGGTTCAAGTGCAAGAAGGAACCGAGCGAGTCATCGCCTACGCAAGTCGGACGCTGTCCAAATCGGAGAGAAATTACTCCACGACTGAAAAGGAGTGTCTTGCGGTCGTCTGGGCAATCACGAAGTTCCGCCCATACTTGTACGGGAGCCCATTCCGCGTAATCACAGACCACCACTCGCTCTGCTGGCTTGCGAACCTTAAGGACCCTTCAGGACGCCTCGCTCGATGGAGTCTCCGACTACAGGAGTTCAACATGACTGTAGTCTACAAGTCAGGCCGCAAGCACAGCGACGCCGACTGCTTGTCCAGGGCCCCTGTCGAAACACCTTCCGGCAGCAGCGACGACAATGACGACGAGTGCTTCCTAGGAGCAGTGACCAACGACGACCTGGCACGACGTCAACGAAACGATCCTGAGCTGCGCGCATTAATTCAGCACCTGGAAGGGCGCGGGAGTACCGTGCCCCGTGTTTTCTCACGAACCCTGCCGACCTTCGCCATTCGACAAGGTGTACTCTGCAAAGAGAACTTTGGGGACAGTAACTCGCCGTGGCTGCTGGTAATCCCGAGTGACCTTCGAGGGGAGATCTTCCAAGCCTGCCACGACGACCCGACGTCCGGACACCTTGGTTACAGCCGGACACTGGCCCGTATTCGTGAAAAGTATTACTGGCCCAAGCTCCCCAAGACCGTCCACCTATACACACGATCATGCCACGAGTGCCAGCGACGCAAGAAACCTCCGACGAGGCCGGCCGGACTCCTGCAGCCCATTTCTCCTCCAACAGCACCCTTCCAGCAGATCGGAATGGATCTACTTGGTCCTTTTCCGCCTTCGACGTCGGGGAACCGCTGGATCATCGTCGCCACAGATTATCTCACGCGGTACGCCGAAACGAAAGCTCTTCCTTCGGGGACTGCTGTGGAAGTTGCTAAGTTTTTCATTGAGTCCATCGTCCTCCGCCACGGCGCGCCAGAAGTTCTGATTACAGATCGCGGATCATCGTTCATGGCACAGCTGACCCAAGAAATCCTCTGACTCAGTCACACCAGCCACCGTCGTACAACTGCGTACCACCCGCAGACCAACGGGCTGACGGAGCGACTCAACAAGACAATCGCCGATATGATCTCTATGTACGTCGACGTAGAGCACAAGACGTGGGACGAGGTGCTGCCCTACGTCACGTTCGCCTACAATACGGCGGTTCAAGAGACCACTGGATTCACACCCTTCCAGCTGGTACATGGTCGGAAAGTAACGACCATGCTAGACGCGATGCTACCCCATGAGC
This sequence comes from Ixodes scapularis, assembly GCF_016920785.2. Lineage (NCBI taxonomy): Eukaryota > Metazoa > Arthropoda > Arachnida > Ixodida > Ixodidae > Ixodes > Ixodes scapularis. The sequence continues at coordinate 73,865,070 of NW_024609837.1, forward strand.
CAACTGACACTGAGAGCGATGACGCCCAGGTGGTTGCTCAACGGGCCGAAGAAGTCCGCCAGCTCGCCCGACTCCTGATTCAAGACCAGCAGCGCGTCGACGCGGGCCGCTACAACCTTCGTCGCAGGGACGTCCACTTCCAGCCCGGAGACAGGGTGTGGGTATGGACGCCCATCCGCCGCCGTGGCCTCAGTGAGAAACTGCTGAAACGGTACTTTGGACCATACAAGGTACTTCGTCGCCTCGGCGAGCTGAACTACGAGGTGATGCCCGACGGAACACGAACATCTTCACGCCGCCCACCACGACCTGAGGTCGTCCACGTCGTGCGCCTGAAACCGTACTACGCTCGATAGGACTGTGGATCTTATGTGTTTCAAATGACTCTTCAGTTTGCCGTTCCTTTTATGTGCTTTGTTTTGTTTTGTGTTGCATCGGGGCGATGCACTTTTAAAGGGGGGAGTAATGCCGCACGCAGGGGTCACGGACTTCTAGAACTTTCTCGTTTATTCTTGTTCCGGACATAACTTCTATCGTTTATCCCCGCTTATGTTGTTCTAGAAAGTGCGTGTTCATTCTCGCCCCGAGCGCGCTACGCTCGAACCTTCTCCGCCGAATCTTCGAGATAGTGACTCACTCTAGATAAGACGCCGCTCGCGACCTTGTCGAGTCAGTCTCGCCCCAGCGCTCGATCCTGCGGTTTCGCCGACTTCGACGCCTGCGACGCTCTGTTATTATCTTTTGTACTCTTTTATTTTTTTGGCACAAGATCGCCACATTAAACGTTTATCTCTTTCTGTTTATCTATTGTTTTTAGTCACCACCCGTGACAATATCATGACGCCAGGACCCTACCGACCAATCAGGATTTTCGCGTCACGCCATCGACGCCGGCTTTTTTTCGACAAAAGCTCCTTAACGCTATTGCCTCAAAAAATGATAGTGGCTGACAGTTGAGACAACAGCCAATCACAGCGAGCTGATAAACTAATCTCGAAAGAAGAATCAATAACATAACAAGTCAGACTTGTTATGTTCATACTTGTTGGTTCGTGATTCCTTTTCAAACCTTATTATGGACATATGTCTCAAGTTTCAGTGACCAGCAGTTTTCGAGTCGACATGCCGATCGCACATGTCAGGTCTGTATACCTAATTATTCGTATTTCAGCATCGTGATTTCTTTGTCTTTTGTATGTTTGTTTTTGCAGTAAATATTTACAATCTTCTTTCTATTCACATTCATTCATTGATGCATCTATCTTTACGAGGTCGCGAATTGCTAAAATATTTCACGATATAGCCGAGGAGTATCGCGGGGCAATTTCTCGTCGCTTTATCATTCCAGCGAGGTGTCTATTTTATCTGCGCAAATCGCGAACAGCCCCATAATTTACGCGAGGTTCTGAGAACTGCGAGACAAAAACGCGAGTCTGAAAGAGTTACTGGCCACGTTCCTAAAACGAGATACGGCATCACTGTAGCCATTGGCATTCCATTTAATTTCTAAAGGCCGGGTTCAGTGTCCCCGAGTCACCACTTACAAATGGGGGAACCGACCTCTGCCTTCCATGGGACAAAATAAAGTGGAGGGACGCCGGTGTCCCTGGAGGTGTCTTGGACAACTCCCAGGGCAACCTCATTCATTCCATTCGTACCCTTGTTCGCCGCTGCTCTTGCGTAAGCTGTCTTGTGTCCGCTCGGGTCGGCAGCCGGAGCGCAAAGACGTAGTTGAGACATCGGAGGTGCGTCGGATGGGTTTTGGTGAGTCCAACTGTGTGTGCATAAAGAAAGTTAGGCCCTTTTGTACGCCGGGCGGTTGCCTTTTCATGGTTAGCAGTGCCTCGATGGGCGATTCAGGATTTAGGCTCACATTTGAAAGTTTTTTTCCAGCTTGTACAATGATTCAGTGTTCCTGTTAAAAGACGAGAAAACACAAGTAGATAATAAAAAGAACATCGTTCAATCTACCGTACTAAAGGTTAAACGATAGCTTCAATGCTCATAAATGAGATACAACATAATTTTGTATTAGAAGGTTGCTCACTGTACTAAAACAATGACGTTGATTATAAAAAGAAATATTTAAAAAATCTGAGATTAAAATTAAATGACCACGATTTCAATTAACATTTTTGCTACAACTAGTTGTCCCCGCCTAGTCCGATGAATGTTTTCCGATGAATATGCGAAAAATATTGAAAAAAGAAAGCTCAGTCAGTAACGAGTGTGGAGGGTGTGGTATATTATATAGAAACCAACACTCTACATTCTACAAAGTGCAGTACGTGTACTTTTCCGCCAGGCACTCGGGAGACCCAATCACGGCAACAATCTATGGGGGACTTTGTTAAACGAAGAACCAGAATACATATGGAACCCTAAATAAACAAAGAGTCTTCCCTCTGACAATAAGCATGGCGTAAGCAAGCAAATCATCACACTGAGTGTCATTTGTCTAGCCTCTTCCGCAGCATGCAGTGATTTTCTTTCGAGTATTTGGCCTGCAATTAGATGCACCAGATTTCATAGTGCAAGAAACACAAGTCTGTCTACCTTCCGGCTGGAATTGTGCAATATTTTCATTACAAGGAATACATGAAGTCAAAGCAGTCAAAGTACTTGTAATCGGTGACTTTTCGAAGTAATTTTGTACCCATTTTCATACATTTATTAGGAAGTAATTGCGAGGGTATAACGTGATTACTTAGTACGCCTAAAGCGTCGTTGTAGGAAAAACGACACTTTAGAGTTATGGATGAATGGACTGACGATAATTTCAGTACCTCGCATAATGGGCGGTAGCTTGCCCCAAATAGCTGTCTTGGTGCTTAAAATCATTTTTGCCAGTTACACCAAGCTTTATCTAATAAAGCGAAAAACGCTTTTTTTCCCTCCACAATCTCCGACACTGTGCGCGAAAAAGTAAAAAGATATCGGCTGACACTCACCAATCAGGTCTGAGGCATGTTTGCTTCATACATATGTATGCTTAGAACATGAATGAAGACAGTTTTTTAAAACCAATATGAAGAAACAGAGGCCCCTTATGCAGTGCCTGCAGACTGTGTTTTGTATGGTGTATCAGCATTGTGACGGCGGCATAACGCTTTGGTACTGCGGCTTTGATTGGACACCTGCACCGCGTCCAGCCAAAACACTGGCCGGTGGAGGCCGACCATCCTTCTCAGGGATTTGCTATCGATCGAAGTCCCTCTCTGCCACTGGCGCTTCTTCGTCACAGCTGGAAGCTTCTTTGTCCCATTTGGTTACCCCTCACAATGGCTGCGCTGGGGAAGGGAAGACTGGATGTTCGTTCGAAGGTACCCGGAAGCCCGTCTTTGCAACCGTAGTGTGGCCGACCGATGAAAGCTCTGGCCTAGGGTCAGGTTTGGGAATCGAGTGAAGCGAAAGTGCGCAGCCATACGCTTGGAAAGCCAGCGGAGGAGGACGTGGGTGCCTTTTGGATTACGAGAGTGGCTCGGCTTCTGACTCAATATCGTGGGTCGGTTAGTAGTTCTTTGCTTCGCGTTTTGTCGTGGCTTTGCTTGGCTTCTGGCTTGATTGCATGGATCGGTCATTGGGCCTTAGGCTTTCGGCGAGGCTCGGTTTGGCTTCTGGCTTGACTGCATAGATTATTTGTTCTTCGCTTCGGGTATCGCCGTGACTTTACAGATAGAAACTGAGGGAGAGGAGGACATAAGAGCGCGAACGCGAAACGACGGACGCCGGCGTTCGACGTTCGAACACCTTCGAACACTCTGTAAGAAAAAGGCGGCTAGCTTTTTACGACTGACCACTAATCATTCTAACTAGAGCTCGGTGCACCGACGTTCTATCGCTCTCTCATCTCCTACGCGAGCTTAGTTTGCATTCGTATACACCTTTCCAACTACGGCCTCTGGGCACGGCCATCTTGCTAGTGGTGTGTAGGACTCATAATAATCAAGTTTATGGTTGCCATACTACTTTTTGAATCTTGTATGCTTACGAGCTGGCTCAGATTTGACTTGCAGTGGCGAAGTACATTCCGCTGAGCGACTTGAGTTAGTGATAGGTGCGACTCTGCAGCTTCTGATATGTACACTGCTGACACAGCTGGCGCGGACACGACTGGGGAGGGGGGGGGGGGTTTGTAAAACGTAAGCACTTGCTTTAGTACCCTGAGCAAAGAACAATATTAATTAAAAAAATAAAGTAAATCAAATTTATTTAGTTTAATTCGAATTACTTTGATTTAAATCACTGCAGACATAAAATAGTGCATTTGAACAAATGGATCAATTTTAGTCTTGAAAGATCAATTGATCAATCCGTAAACTACTAAAAGCAATTTGGAAAAATTGATTGCTGTGAATTTAAAGTACAACTATTAAAACTGTTTATCAACTCAGCTCCACCATAGTAGAACAAAGACAGGTTGATATTTTAGGTTAATGAAGAAGCATTGGTGACTTTTTCTTTTCTTGCAATAGGATATTACTTTTTCGTTGTTAGTTTCCTTCACATTGTTGAAAAGAGTCCGGTCCCGAACCGAAAACCGGAGCAAGACCATAACCGAAACCAGCATTTAATATTGAACTCGAACCGGAACGGAACCGTAATCTTATATAGTGATCATCGGTCCATCGAATAAACGGCTCGGCGTAATCAAAAGTAAGCCTCGCCTTTTTGCGGGTGGAGGTGTCAATTCAATTATGACTTTGCGACGGGAGGGTGAGCAGCGCCCTTTTGCCTTAACGACGTGAAGACAGGTCAGTAATATTGAAACACATTTATTTTACGTGTTTGTGCTGCACGACTTGGCTTCCATAGCTAGGAGGGTGTCACGCGCTCTCCCGATTTGACGCGCGCGACGCGAGGAGCGCGAAGTCACGAGCCAAGCAAGCTACGAGCTATGGATTGGCGCGGGCCACTCGTAGCGTTCATCGAGGAAAATCGGAAGGGTAAACGGAGTATAACTGACTACGCCAAGCGACTATAGAGCTACTTCTTTTTTTTGTATTTGTCGGTATGTGTATAATATGTGTACCTGCTCCACGAGTGGTAAATTTAGTGCACTACTACGCTTCTCACGCTCTCAAAGTCTTTCTGAAAATGACTGATTTAGTGCTTTTCGATGACGCTGAGCAAGTTTCTAGTTGGAACCATATGTCTATTTTCATTAATTAAAAAGTTAATTATCAAATTTTAGTTAATTAGCGAACTGATCGTTACTATTAGCACCCTATAATGTGTCCCCCTGGCCGTATAACTCACCTCCACAAGCAACATAAGTGTAACTCTCACGGCTTTTTTTAAATAAATCTGTTTGAAATAAAAATGAACACCCGGTATATCTCAAGGAGAGATAGAACAAGCATATACAACAAAATAAAAAAAAAAATGAAAGCCGCTTACCACTCCCTGTAACGCCGAATTGGAACGCAGCTCTCGAGGAGGAGGGGGGAGGGTATACACCTCCTCCCTCCTCCTCATTTCCTCATCCTGTCTGCTACTCGTCCCTCCGAGTGGAGTCGCCGCCGTCTCACGAGGGTCACATGACCCCCGTAGCGTCACGTGACACCTGTGAGGTCAGGTGACGATGACGTCATCGTCATCTTCATCGTCACTGATGACGTCATCAGTGACGTCACCAATGACGTCACGCGTCCCATAATGCACTTCGCGGTTACGCCGACGGCGACGCCGCTAAAGCCGGAAACGGGCGCCTAAGAGCTGCGCTCTAAAAAAAAAGGTCGGCTGCTGTCGGCGTGTTTGTTCCGCGGTGGTAAAGTCTGGAGGTGACAAAAGGCGAAGCCGTGATGAGCGCGACCGACCGGACCGACACTGCGGCGGCGGTTGTTACGACACCATTCGCCCAGAGAAGCCCACAGCTGCTCTCGGTGATTGGCGCTGCTTGAAGATTTCATACTGCGTGAAGATTTTGTGTTCGTGTGTGCGTGTGTTTTGAAAGGCAGTATGTTGCTCGTATTTTTCGTTTACCTTCTTTCTTATTTTAATTATCTTTAGACCGCTCTTCACTCTCCTTCTCCTTTTGAATTTGCCCATTCAAAAAAGGCATTCGGGTGGTCGTGTTAGCTAGTATAACTGCGAGTTTGATGCGTGCTACCGTCATGGTGTCACTGTAAGTACCGGTTGATTGACCTCACACGTCAGTACCATACTTGGGTATTGTTTCAGAGCGCCCGTAGGAACATTTATTTCGCGTAAAACGGTGTGTACAATAAACGCCAAATTCACAAGTGCGGACTACGTGGACGAGTCAGTAGCGTGTCTGGCTCGCAACCGAAGGGTGTGGCTTCGAACCCCGTCTAAAACTCTTCAAATTTGTTTTAAGGCAAAATAATTTACATTATAAAGTGAAATCATTTGAGACATGCGGCGACCTTTAATTTGAATTACATGCCATGTCTTAAATACTTTCATTTCAGCGTGACGTCACGTTTCACGCGAGCAATGTGGGTTGTTTGAAATTCCCGCACGAGGTCATGTGGCTGTGACATCAGGACCCTATCGACCAATCACGATTTTTGCGTCGTCACCGGGGCCGGCTTTCCTTCGACACAAGCTCCTTAACACTATCGCGTTAAGAATGATAGCCACTAACAGTTGAGGCGACAGCCAATAAGAACGCTTAAAAACAAATCACGAACGAAGAAGCATTAAGATAACAAGTGAGACGTGTTATGTTCATACTTGCTGTTTCGTGATTCCTTTTTAAGCGTTATCATTGACAGATGTCTCAAGTTTCAGTGACTATCATTTTTAGAGTCAACATGCCTATCGCATATGACAGCTCTGCATACCAAATTATTCGCATTTCAGCCTCGTGATTCGTTTGTCTTTCGTACGCTTGTGTTCGCAGTAAATATTTACAATCTTCTTGCTATTCACATTCCTTCATTCACGCATCTATCTTTACGAGGTCGCGAATTGCTCAAATATTTCACGATACAGCTGGAGAGAATTGCGGGGCGATTTCTCGTCGCTTTATTATTCCAGCGATGTGTCTCTTTCATATGTGCGAATCGCAAACAGACCCATAATTTACGCGAGGTTCCGAGAACTGCGAGACACAAAAGGGGCGAGTCTGAACGAGATACTGGCAACGTCCCTGGAAAGAGATACTGCATCACTGTAGCCATTGGCATTCTATTTAATTTCTAAATTGCGGGTTCAGTGTCACCGAATCACCACTTACAAATGGGAGAACCGACCTTGTCGTCTGCCTTCCATGGGACAAAATAAAGCGGGGGAACGCCGGTGTCCCTGGGGGCGTCTTGGACAAATTCGAGGGCAGCTTCATTCATTCCGTTCACTCCTTGTTCCCCGCTGCTCTTGCGTAAGCTGTCTTGGGTCCGCTCGGGTCGGCAGCCTTTGGGCAAAGACGTAGTTGAGACATCGGTGGCGCGTCGTATGAGTTTTGGTGGGTCCAACTGCGTGTGCGTGAGAATGTTACTCCCTTTTGTACGCCGGACGGTTGCCCTTTCATGGTTAGCAGCGCCTCAATGAACGATTCAATAATAGGCTCACATTTGAAAGTTTTTTTTTTCTTTTTCAGCTCATACAGTGTTGCAGTGTTCCTTTGAAAAAGTCAAGAAATGTTGTCGAGGAGAGTGATGCATTAAAATACTGATACAAGGACAAAGGAAAGAAAACACAAGTAGATAGTGAAAAGAACTTTGTTCACTCTACCGTACTAAATGTTAAACGATAGCTTCAATGCTTATAAGAGAGATACAACTTCATTTTCTATAAGAAGGTTGCTCATTGTACTAAAACAATGATGTTGATTATAAAAAAAATATTACAAAAGCTTTGATTAAAAATTAAATTAGCACATTTTAAATTGACATTTTTACTACAGCAAGTTCTCCCCGTGTAGTCCGATGAACGTTTTCCGATGAATATGCGCAAAATATAAAAAAAAACCTCGCTCAGTAACGAATGTGGAGGGTGTAGTGTATTACATAGAAATCTGTGGTCTACATAGTCTACCCAGTCTGCAAAGTGAAGTGCGTGTACTTTTTCGACAGGCACTCGGGAGACCGAATCACGGCAACAATCTATGGGGAAGTTTGTTAAATGAAGAACCTGAATACTTCTAAACCCTAAATAAATAGTCTTCTCCGTGACAATAAGCATGGCGTAAGCAAGCAAATTTTTAACACTGAGTGTCATTTGACGAGCCCCTTCCGCAGCATAAAACGGTTGGCTCTCTGGAATATTTGCCCTGGAATTAGATGCATCAGATTTCATATGGTAAAAAACTAGAGTCCTTCCACCTTCAGGTCGCAATTGTGCGGTAGTCCTTACTAATAATACAGGCAGTCAAAGTAATCAAAGTACTTGTAATCGGCGACTTTTTAAAGTAATGTTTTAACTATTTGAATATATTTATTAGGAATTAATTGCGAGGATATAACGGGATTACTTAGTACGCCAAAAGTTTCGTTATAGAAATAATGACACTTTACATTTATGGATGAATGGACGGACGCCAATGGCTGTGCCTTGCATAACGGGAGGTAGGTTTCGCCACCTAGCTGTCTTGGCGCTTAAAATCATTGTTGCCAGTTACACCAAGTTTTATCTAATAAGGCGGAAAACGCTTTTTCTTTATCCAGAAACTCCGACACCGTGCGCGACATAGTAGAACGATATGGGCTGACACTCATCAGTCATGTTTGAAGCATGTTTAAATTATACATATGCATGCTTAGAGCATGCCTAAAGACATTTTTTTTAAAGGTCAATGTGAAGAGCGGCCGCGGATGCAGTGCCTGGAGACTGTCTTTTGTATAGTGTATTATGACTCCGACGGCGGCATAACGCTTTGGTATTGCGGCTTTAATTGGACGCCTGCACCGCGTCCAGCCAAAAGAGTGGCCATTGCAGGCCGACCGTCCATCTAAGGGATTTTCTGATATCGATCGAAGTTCCTCTCTGCCACTGGTCTTCGTCGTCACAGCTGAAAGCTTCTTTGTCCCATTGAGGTACCCCTTTCAATGGCTACACTGGGGGAAGGAAGACTGGATATTCGTTCGAAGGGACCCGGAAGCCCGCCTTTGTAACCGTAGTGGTGCCGACCGATGAAAGCTCTGGCCTAGCGTCCGGTTTATGGGATTGAGTGAAGCGAAAGTGCGCAGCCACAGGTTTGGAAAACCAGCGGAGGAGGACGTGGGAGCCTTTGGATTACGAGAGTGGCTTGGCTTCTGACTCGATATTATGGCTCGGTTATTTGTTCTTTGCTTCGCGTTTTTTCGTGGCTTTGCTTTGCTTCTGACTTGATGGCATGCATCCGTCATTCGTTCTTATGATTTCGGCGTGGCTTGGTTTGGCTTGACTTCATGGATTATTTGTCCTTCGCTTCGGGTATCGGCGCGAATATACCGAGAAAAAACAAAGGGAGAGGAGGACACGAGAGCGTGAACGCCTAAGGATAGACGCTAGCGTTCGACGTTCGAACGTCTTCGAACAGTCTGTAAGAAAACGTTAGCCAGCTTTTTGCCACTGCCCACTAATCATTCTAATTAGACTAAAGCTCGTTGCTCCGACGTTCTAGCGCGCTCGCCTCTCCTCCTCGCCCTCGGTTTCGATTCCTATGCGGAGGGCATGTTCGTCTGCTTCTTGCGCAGGGGGTAGCGATGACGTCAGAACGCCGATCCCTGATTGGCTGATCGCGACCCTCTATCTGAGCGTCGTCAGCTCCTTTCGAACGTCGTCTGCTCGGAACGTCGTCTTCGTCTGGCTTACATTTCCTGCGACTATGGTGCCTGGATCGCGTCTCTGACTGGTGTGTTGAGCGTCCTATCCGCCCATACATCAAAAGTGGTCCCAAAGTGGCAACAAATGACGTCATGGAGCCGGAGTAACATGCTGTTGCCTGTCGCGATCCTGACGGTTGGCCGTAGAAATGCTGGCGAAAAGCACGAGCGAACGCGAGTGTCGCTGTGGTCACGGCGTCCCAGGCGTCCCAGGCGTCCCAACTTCTTGCTGCAGTAGCTTCCGTGGACTGCAGAAGTGAAGAGCGACTTGCAGCAGAACAGGCGTCTGCCACATACACAACAGCTGTTGGAGCGCCGCCAGGATCGCGACCGGCGACAGCATGACACTTCTATGACGTCATCAGGCGGAAATAGAGGGACCACTTTTTAGGCCGCCGAAAACACACCAGTCGCAGACGCGTTCCAGGCACCATACTGCGACTTTCGGAAGTGCAGGTCTTTACGAGCGAGCTCGACTTCGTCTTTTAGAGAGGGCAGACGAAGTAACTCGAGCGGTACGTTGCTTTTGTTTAAAGGAGCTGTGCAACAACTTTAACGTTGAAAGAATTGGCATCTTCTGCTTTTGATATTGTTCACCTTGTCACAAATGACAAAAAACATACCTCAATTCATCGAAATGTTGCGATTCCGCCGCGTAATAGCGAGGCAAAACTTAGAATATTTCCCGACCTGCAGCCGCGAGTGGCGGCCATGAGAAACACGCGGCGTAGCGTCAATGGGGAATCTTGTAGAAAGATGGCAAGTTGTGCGAATACCTGCTCGATAAAAGGTAACGTTTCTATAAGTCTTGTCGTTCCAACATATATATAAATCCGTCAAAAACCTGGTATCATCGACAAAACTTTTACTATACGGAGTTTTAGTGCACTCTAAAAAAAAAGGGTGTCATGGGGTACACCCATAGGGGGTGTAAGTGCTTGTCACATATACTGCACCCTTTGGGGGAATGCAAGTGCACCCCAAATATGGGAGTACGTGTACACCCGTTGGTGTGGTGCACATGTACACCCTTTTCTACAGAAATCTCACTCGAAGGGAACACAGGTGCACCCCATTCAATGGTGTACGGCTACACCTCTTTCTACACCCAATGAGATGAAAGGGAGCACAGATGCACCCCATTCGATGGTGTACCATTGCACCGCTTCATACACCCGTCTCACTCAAAGGGAACACAGATGCACCCCACTCAATAGTGTACCATTACTCCCCTTTCTACACCTACTGCTCTCAAAGGGAACACAGGAGCACCCAGTTCAGTGGTGTACTGTTACACCTCTTTCTACACTCACTGAATTCGGAGAGAACACAGATGCACCCGATTCAAAGGTGCATGGTCGCAGCACTTTATACACCCGTTTCATAACTTCATAAACCTTTTTAAGACATCAAGGAAAACAGTAAAAAATGTATGCGCCCCGGTGATTGCAAAAAGGCAGGTAAACGGACACACGGTATTGTTTTCAAATCTCATAGAAGTTTATTAGACGGCCTATTTCGTAAACAAGTACAAACTTGCAAGCAAACTGTCATATCTGAAGACGTACAAAGAAGCTTTTACACAACTGAGATGATTACTAAGCAAACGAAAACCGGGGGTGAGTCTTAGGTAGTGTCCATTCTGCCAGCAGCCGGTAAAATTATTTCCACAAAATTCCACCGGCAGTCGCCATTAATTCATCGAACGACGTTTTGTCGACAGCTCAGATTAGCTTTTCTATATTAGCTTCTCTCCTTTCTTTTCTTGTAATGAGCCGCCCCGGAATGAATCCGCGAAGTGACGTGTATGGGTGGGACAGGTGGGCTAACATTTTCGTAATGAGCCGCCGCAGACTGTCGCCACGAAGTAGCGCGAACGGGTCGGCTGGGTCGGTGAGCACGCGCCTCAGAGATACAGATACACGCGCGACAAAATGTCCCTACAGCGTGCATTTTGCGTAGCGAGTGACGATGAAATGTTAAGGCCCGTTCACACTCTTGCAACCGAGTACGACTGAGAAATACCAGACCGGTTTTTAAGCCTCTTGCGATCTCTTAGGACCAGCTCGGCAGCATCGCATCCGGTCCTAAGAAGTCGCAAAATGCTTAAAAGCCGGTCTGGTTTCTCTCGGTCTTACTTGGTCGTAAGAGTGTGAATGGCGACGTAGTGTCGATGAAACGTGTCTACAAAACGTGTATCGGCAAAAACGTGTTTTCACAAAACGCTAGGAGAATAAGAAAGTCAGTATTATACCTGGGGTTAGTCACATGATTGTAGTCGGCTAATGGCAGGCGACTGCCGATAGAATTTCGGGGAAATTATTCTCCCGGCTGCTAGAAAATAGACACTGCCTAATTCTAGATGTAATCCGGAACGGAACTGTCAATTGTTGCAAAGGAGTAGGTTGCAGAGCACTTACGATGAAAACGCCGGACTCGAAATATGTAATCCGAAATATATGTCGACACGGGCACTGCAGAACAACACAAAAACGAAAGGAAAGGGGTCCGTGAAGATCCAACACAATGTAGCAGAAGCAGTAGTTCGCCGAACCGAACACTAAACTGATCAGAAGAATTCCTTGGGCTTTTCTGAAGAACTCGCTTGTTGCCGATATACTCGTAGGACTTTTCAAACACTAAAAATCTTGGCACACTCGAATACATCGTCGGGGACCAAATCTACGGCAGCCCCGCTGGTCGCGGCACAGCGCACAAGAAACTAGGCCGGGAAGCACCGAGATAAAAAAAAAAAAAGATACTAAGTCATCCATGAAACCTTTACCTTCTTCCGTGCTTTCAGCTTATGGAGAGAAAGAAAAAAGAAAGGAGTATGAAAATTGCAGCTCCTTCAAGGCCAAAAGGGGGTGCCCTCGCAAAGGCTTATCTTCAGGGGCGACCCAACAATGAACACAACGAAAGGATTATTCACTTGTATCCTCTTGAAAGTTCGACCCAAAGTTAATAGTGCAGTGGATGCTATCCGTGGCCTTGGCCTTCAGGCAGGTGCCGTGCTCTGCCTTATCTCTAGCTTGGAGACTATAGTCACGTGATACTACCCGGAGACCCAATTGGCCTAAAACAAGCATAGCGCCCACTCTACTGTCAATACCGAGTGAATGGGATAGCTCCATACTTCCTAAGAAACTGCCAAACCCAACGAGTGACCCCTAAAGGGGAATCCAAGCACAAGCTGATCGGAACGCGCGGCTAGCGTGGGGGTGCACTGATACACCTAGAGGTTTTTAAGGGAGAGGAGGATGCTCATTGTCGGTGTACAAGTACACTGGCTGGGAAACGCAGGGTGCATCTTTTAGGAAAAGGGTGCACGTGCGCCCGATGCACCCGACTACACCCTTTTTTTCTTAGAGTGTGGCGCCATCGCGAACAGCCGCCAGAAGCCAAAGGGGGAGTGGGACAGGGCCGGATGGGTATAACCAGACCCGGGTGAGACTTTCCTCCTTTCACCATATTGTTCTCGCGGCACCCGCCAGCGCGTGGTCACGAGGTCGCGACCGGATGAGCTCTCGCTGCTTACTGATGGCTCTAAAAAGAGAACTTCTCCGGAACCCCGTGCCTACCCCATCAACGTCACTGCGCACGTGACCCGGAAGACGACGTACGATTTGAGAGACGACAGAATCCTGGATATTTTCATTTTTTTAAATAAAAAATAGGGTATTCAGGCAAAATCTGTTTTCTGTAGTTCACTTCAAAAGTGTCAGGCATCAACTTCCACGCTAATTTAGGCAAAGCCCTGAAATTGTTGCTCAGCTTCTTTAACAACTAGCAGAGGCGCATCAAGGAGAGAAGTTAAAGGACTCACTGGCTAGGTGCCCCGAAACGCCGGGGTTTGTTTGCTAAGAACCGAGAGGTGAGGGTGGTTAGTGTCCCCAAGTTCCCTCCCAAATACTTTTTCCATCCTTTCGAATGCGGCGAGACTTTTCACTCTTTAACGGCGTCGGAGGGTTGGCGCGGTTGGCGCACCTAACGTCGTCTCCTTTACGTCTGCTAGTCAAAGCGATGGCCGCTTTACCTTTCCTACGTCTGTCGGAGATTCACCGCTTTTTCACCGGCGACGAGCAGACGACGTTGCAAAGGAGCAGACGACGCTCAGAGAGGGCGTCGCGATCAGCCAATTAGGGCTCGGCGTTCTGACGTCACCGCTACCCCCTGCGCAAGAAGCTGACGAACTTGCCCTCCGCATACACTTTACCACCTACGGCCTCTGGGCGTTGCCATCTTGCTAGTGGTGTGTAGGACGCGCGACAATCAAGCCTCGGAAAGGCTTCCTCATGGTTGCCATACTGGTTGCCCAAATGAAGCAGTTTTCATCCACGGTGGCCAGACTAGCTTTTGAAGCGTGTGTGCTTGCAAGGCGGCTGTCATTTGACTTGCTGTGGCGAAATACGTCCCGCCGTGCTGCATGAGTTACTAGCAGCTGCAACTCTGCAGCTTCTGAAATGTACACTGCTCGACCCCGTTGGCGCGAACCTAACTCAGGTGGTTTTTCACATATTACTTAGAAAGGACACGGTGAAAGAAAGAGAGTCGGGGGGAGGGGGGGGGGGGGGGAGGGTCGTCACGCGTAAACACTTGGTGAAGCACCCCGGGCGGAAAACAACAGCCTTTTGAAAAAATCAATTAAATCAGATTTATTTAATTCAAATCAGATTACTTTGATTTAAATCAATGTAGAAATAAAATAATACATTTAAATCAGTACATGTATTTTAGACATGACAGATTAATTTATCAATTTGAACAGTTACTAAGAGCAATATTGAAAAAATAGTTACTGTAAATATAAAGTACGGGTGTTAAAAACCTAATATTCACTAAACCCTACCATAGAGGAGCAAAACCAGGTTGATATCTTTAGGTCACTGTAAAAGCATTGGTTGCTTTATTTTCTTGCAATAGGACATTACTCTTTTGGTGTTAGTCTCTTTCAGGGTGTCGAACCGACCCCGATCCCAAACCGAAGCAGGAGCAACACAGTAACCGAAATCAAGCATTTTTTATTGAACTCGTACGGGAATAAAACTCTAATATAATGTAGCGGTTACCGATTCATCGAAAAAAATTGTTCGGCGTAATAAAATGTAAGCAGCGCTTCCTGCGGCTGCAGGCGTGAAGCCAATTATGTATTGCCGGCACACGTTTAACTTAACGACGTAAAGACAACTCAGTAATGTTCAAACAAACACGAATATTTCACATGTATGTGCAGCACGACTTGGCGTCCATAGCTAGGTGGGTATCACGTGCTTTTCCGGTTGGGCTCGCGATGCGGGGAATGCGAAGTCATGTTATGATCTACAAGATATGTATTGGCGCGGGCAGGTCGTCGCGTTCATAATGGAACATGGTAAGGGGATATAAAGTATATTTGACTACGCCTGGCGGCTAAAGAGTTATAGGTTTGAGTTTGTACGTGTGTGCCATTGGTGTATGTGCGTACTTTTTTTTTCTTGCGAAGCGACAATATGTCTCAAGGAGAAATAAAAAAACTTGAACAACAGAATTTAGAAAAAGTCGACTGCGGTCGGCATATTTGTTCCGCGTTGGTAAAGTCTGGAGGTGAAAAAAGGCGAAGCCTCGATGAGCGCGACCGACCGGATTGACGCTGCGGCGTCGGTCGCCATGACGGCAATCGCCCAGAGCAGCCCTGAGCTGCTCTCGGCGATTGGCGATGCTTGAATATTTCACACTATTTGAAGATTTTGTGTATGTGGGTGCGCGTTTTCAGAAACAGGATGTCGCCAGTAGTTTTATTTTACCTTCTTTCTTATTTATTCGTCTTTAAAGCGCTCTTCAACGTCTCTCTCCTTATGAACTCGGTCATTCACGAAAGGCGTTTGGCGATCGTATTGGCAAACGTAATTGCAAGTACGGTGCGTGCTACCATTTCGGTGCCACTGAGTGCCGCCTGAGTGACTTCACATGGGAATATCGTACTTGGGTATTTTTTCTGAGCCCCTGTTGGAGCACTTCATTTGCGTAGAATGGTGTGTGCAGTAAAAGTCAAAGTTCACAAAACGAAATTAAGCATATTATGTGGTTTGTTGTCCTCCTTCTTCCATCAGGAAGAACGAGGATAGCAAATGTTGCTGTCCTCGTTCTGTTTCTTTACGCAAATGTTGCTGTGTTAAACAAACTTTCCTACCAACTGCGAGCTGCAGCAGACTTTTTTAAGAACCGCTTTAAAGCGGTTCGGTTTTCGTGGAACCGGTAACCAAAACGGTAATACACATTCATCACTGAACTGGAACCGAACCGCATCAAAATGCAGAGCTACTGAATCAGACCCATAACTGAATCGGAATAATGACTTGTTCGACCGTCTGTTTTTTTTTTTTGCGTTGTTATTTACTTGCAAAAGAACGTTACGTAAGTGGCGATCAAAATTAGTGGTAGAAAGAAAGTTCGCCGTTCCGATTTGTTCAGCAGCCGACTGCTTTGTGATTGCGTACTTACCTAACAAAAACATCTTTTGGACGGTGATTCTTGGATTTAATTACAATACAAATGCACATAGAGGGCATCAGGTGATGAAAACAGTAAGATAAAAAATATATATACAATCTTTGGATTTTTTTCTGCGAAACATTTTTGATTTAAATAATATTATAAAACGGGTCTGATATAAATCACGATTTAAGTCATCGTTTGTTTTATTCTCCACCCTGTTAGTACTCGAACAGCGAGGAGACCACGCACTTAGTGGTCTGCTCGCCGCGCCTATCGGAAGATGGCGCCACAACTAAATAGCGTCTCTAACCAAGTGCCTGCGAACGCGCCAACCGTGACTTCGGCAAGCTGGTTGATCTCAATTTTTGCCTTAAAGGACACATGCAAAGGAAAAAAAAATTTTTTTTAGACAGCTTAGATGGAAAAAGGATGTCATAAAACGATTTTACAACGAAGAAAAAAAATTTTTAGAGCTATATTTACGGCGCTATACGAATTTGTAGTTGGCGCTCGCGGGAGCCGCCGCTGGTCACGTGCTAGGCCCGCGCGCCGCCGCGCGGCGTCGCCGCCGCACGCTGAGCGTTGTGCGAACGCCACTTCAACGCGTTTCTCCACGCCGCCGTCGCCGCCGCCGCACAAGTTCGTCTGCTTCGGGGCGCCGCCGCCGTCGTCTGACCGGCGCACAGGTCTATCACGTCTGCTTGCGCTTTTTCAGGAGTTTCCTTTGGGCTCTAAAAGTTACTTATGCGTCTTGGTTTTTTGTTATAATTCAAACAAAGATGAATAAGTTACTTTTACAGGCAATAGGAAGCTTCCGAAAGAGCGCAAGCACCACGTGATAAATAAAGACCAGTCACGTGATAAATACAGACCACTTTTCCGCGGTGCCCGCGGGCGCCAACTACAAATTCGTTTTGCGCCGTAAATATAGCTCTAAAAATTTTTTTTCTTCGTTGTAAAATCGTTTTATGGCGTCCTTTTTCCATCTAAGCCGTTTAAAAAAAATGTTTTTTTCCTTTGCATGTGTCCTTTAAGAGAACCGAGCCTTGACATTTGACACAGTAAAACGGACCTGTCCAGAGCACATTCTGTGAAAGTTTCAGCATTCTCTCTGCAGGCGCCGATTTTTCCGGCTCGTCTTACTGCGGAAGGTGCGCTTTGGACACCCTATATGTATCTTCCTCGTCACGTCATGGCATCCTGTTGGGGGTCACTGCTACTTGATTTTACCAAGGAAAACAAATTCATCGGGACAAAATGTAGGCTGCAGATGGCACGTGCTCGTCATCAAAGCCACCACGATGGCAGCTGATGTTGCATTACTGCAAGGTATATCCACTTTTAATATAAGTGTATACTAGAATAACAGTGTATTCTGAGTAAGGACTGTATCAGCCGTACTTGCATGCGCTTTGTGTGTAAAACACTGTCTTTCAATATACACTCCGTGCGACACGACCGGCGCGCCGCCGCGCGGCCGGTACCGAAGGTAGGCAGTGAGCACCCCAGAGAAAACGAAACCGAAACCTCGCCGCGTACGTTGGTACGCGTTGAAGTCGGAGTGGTGCTGTTGCGCTGGGTTCACAGCATGAAGTGCTGCCTGTGCTGCGTCATTAAGTACTTGTATAGTTATGCGTCGTATCTCGTGGGGACAAAGTTTCACAGTTTTTCACCTCGCCGATGTTTTGTGGGACAGCGACAACGATGTAGCCGTGCCGTACGACGCGAGAAATTTGGTGTCCCGATCATGTCTGCCACTGTGTCGACACGGCTGACATATTCTACACTGCCGCTTTGCGCTCTGCGTTTGTTTTCGTACCAGTAACGCCTACATGTGTCAGCGCCGATGGGATGAACTGAAATGCCATCCCACACTCGCGGGTATGCAGTGCCAATTTCGTTGGAGGAATGCCCTCCAAAGAAGTTTCATCCCCGTCGTACGTGTCGATAATATTTGCGGACAAATATGGCACGCAATCTGTCCTTCATGAAGAAAGATTTGAACGGTAAAAAAAGTGACAAATATAAATCTAAAAAAAAACCCACGAAACTCAGAATCACTGGAGAATCGGCGTTTTTGAGTATGGAAGTTTATGTGGTGTGCTTTCTTTCTTGATCAGCCTCCTTTTGGATGTGGAAACACTGACACCCCGAGTTCTGTAGACAACATTTTTTTTTCTCGGCTTTAGAGCCACCTATCGCAAAGTGGTTCGAACTGGTAGTACCGTCCACTGGTCCCTTCCTACCTGTAAAGTGTGCACCTCTCACGATGAGTGGTATTTTCTGACAGCCTTTGACGGTCAAAGCCAGTTCCCATTTAGTTACGCCGCCCAAACTAAATTTCCACCTGGTTTCGCTATGCCAACAATTTTTGTTATAATAAGTGTTGTGCCAAGTGACGGCCATGTCAAAGTACCTGTGGGCCGAAAATCAGCAACTCGCACAACAGGTTGAAACAGAACAGACCATGAAAAGGCTCTTGACAGCCTTTTCAAGGTCAAAACAGGTTCCCATTGAGTTACGCCGCCCAAACCAAATTTTCCCCTGGTTTCCCTATGCCACCTTTTTTTTTTTTTTGTACAATAAGTGCTGTGTCATGTTACTGTCAAGTCCAAGCACCTGTGTGCCCAAATCTGCACTTTGCGCAGCCTGCTATAACACAAGATTTTGGGTCCAATATTGGATATACCGTACAGCTTTATTTCTTTACTCGTTAGAAACAACTTTCACACCTGCTGTCTTAATGAAACTTGGTACACTTCGTGAAGAAACTTAGTGGACATCTCACTCGCCTCCAATATCATCGTTCCAGCAGTCCTACGTTTACAGCGACGAGCGAAATAAATTTTCCACTAAAAGCAATTATGGTGGCGGCCGTCTTGCTTTTCGAAAAATTGCTCCAATTCCTTTTTTGGCCGCCACTAGAGAAATTCCCCCGAATAACGACTAAAACGCAATATATAAGAAGAGGAGAACAGCTAAATGGGCCCTTCTTGGGTCTGCCCCAGCATTCATGCAACGTCACCCTCAACGTATCGGCTCAAAAAGCAAAAGTTTCGTCCGTGCGCGCTTCCGCCGCCACAGCTTGGCATGCGAAAAGGCGCCGCAGGCTGCTGAACGTGCCTCACGGTCGAACGCCAGCTCCTCCGCTAGCGGCGCTGCGCGCGTTTTTCAAAGCGCCCTCTATAGTTCCCGCACGGAGTGTATAGCGACTCCAGCTGTACCCGTTCAGGAGTGTACACTTCATTCTAGTCTGCATAGTTTTATTCTTGAGTCAACCATTTGCATGTCTCAACTTTTGATGTGTACGAATAAAATAATACACACGTTTCTTTTTGTTTTTGTTTTTCCTTGATTTGTTTTATCGTCGGGTCAGTCGGCGGAGGGTATTCTCGTCTTCTGTTTATAAACCCATCGTTCCTAACCCTCCACGGAGTCTGAGCGCCTCGTCGTCTCGATGTTGATTGCACCTCATGCAGTCAGAATGTTACGTGACGTGATGCTTTCAACTTACACCAAAGTGTCACGTGTTGCGTAACGTCACGCGGCCACGTGACGCCATACTGACAAGTATCGTGAAGTTAATTTTTCTCCGATAAATTTAAAGGGACAAATATCTCTGTTAAATCCCGATAAAAAACAAAACACTGCTCAAACAAAAACAAAAAACGAGGTACTATTGAATTTTTAATGCCTTGGACGGCATCGCCTCGATAGGAAATTTTTTCATTATCTTTTTGTTTCGTCTCATCTTTCTTCCCTTTTTTCTTTCCACGTTTTTTTTACCTAAAGTTCTCTACTCCCGCAAAAAAAAACTTGTTATAGCAACTTCTGGTAGGAACCAATCCTTTTCGAGCCGTAACAACAAATAAATCCGGCGGAAGCTCTCGCCGAGTCCAGTACGGTCGATAGCCGGAAGCGACAAAGAAATAACGAGCGTTTTCTTGTGGCGAATTCCATTGGGCGTTTTGGAGCGCGCCGGGATTAGTTGACCAGATCCGGAATGGAGCACACGATCTGAACGGGGTCACGCCACCTACGGATCCCCAGGGGAACATGACCACTGCTCCGGGATCGGCTGATAGCTTCCCGTCATTCAACTGCCCGGAAATTCCCTTTCCACGGCCGCGGCGGTCATTTCGAAGACGTTTTCGCAATCGCGGCGCTAACGCGTGTTCGACGCACGAGCGGCAGGAATGGCTGAGAAGCTTCTAGCAAAGATTGCCGGAATGCCCGTAGCCCGGCCCAAAACCTTCTCTTCTCCTTCCTGGAAAACGAACCGGCTGCCGAGCCAAGGGGTAAGCAAGCGGTCATTACAAATTCTGCTGAGGCGAGATGGGCGAGATCACGGGGCGAGATGCCCCGCGAGAAAGGAAGTTATGTGTGTGTGCCGAGAGCTGGGGGGGGGGGGGGGGGGGGGGGGGAGAGGGGGGCCGGCTGGCTTTTGGTTGAGTCCGCCGAAGTGGTCGGAGCGACTTTTCTCGGATTCAGATCGAGATCTGGAGCGGCAGCTAATCTAAAGCGACCTGTCGAACACGTCCGTCTTGATCCCGATCGCCCTGTGATATAGGCTCGCTCCAGAAAGGTCAAGCCCGGCGCGCTCCAAAACGGCCAATAGAATTCGCCATTAGGGGCACGATTTCTGCAGAGGCGCGTTGTTTGAAATTCAACCAAACATAAATTCGAATTTTGAAAAATAAAAAACAGATAACCTTTTTCTTTTTTCTTTTTTTTTTTTTTGGGGGGGGGGGGGGGCGAATTGGAGTTGCCAGGCAACGGGACAATGAATTACGTTTTTCGGAGCCGGATTATTGTTCTGTGTCATATTAATCCTCACGAGACGACACTTGTAGTGCTGCTGCATTCGACATGTCTTTGACAACAGCATTTCGTCCAGAGGAATTTGTTAACGCCTCTTCATACTGGACAATTTTCTTCTTGGAATAAAGCTATCTTATTAGAACTGGCCTTTTAGGACTTCTGCGAAATCGGCACCAAGTAACGGCTCGAATGGAAAACAGTCGCCGCAGGTTCGCACGCTAGCTTTCTTCAATGATTGAAATTTTCTCAGCGCCTGGCGGCAGTGAAAGCCACCAGGGTCGCTAAACTCGAAAGGCACAACTTCGTGCCCGAAGTTTGCGGAACGCGCTAATTGGACTCTCGCGACGCTGACGTCAAGCCGAGCGAGGTGTCAATCATTCGAACGCTCATTTCTTTGAGAGAGGCAGAATGTTGCAAAGTTCAGCGAGGCGCGCGTGCAGCGCGTGAGGGGAGCGAGGAGCCCACTGATTGAACGGCTTCGCCGATGACGTAGCGCCTGTTTGTCTCTACATTCCTACGCCAAGCTAAAATTAATGTTTTGCAGATTGTCTCTAGGCGACCTGCTGATGCTCAAAATCTCTCCGAAGTTTGTGTAAAAAAGAAACCTCGTTTGTCGAAGTTGTCGCTGACGTGAAAGTGACGTTTCCGAACTTTGCGAGAGCCGTGGTTTGAGCCTGAGATCTTCGCTTCGGATCGAGGCGAAGTTAAACTTTGTCAACATGGCGGTGCCGTACGCTGCAGCCGAGCTTATCTTCCGCCACCGTTGCGTCGCTACTGAGACCACCGGGGACGCCTTTCAGCTCCCCCGACGACGACATTCGGCGAGTATCGGCTATCGAAAGCCGTTGTGGTTGACTCTGCGCCGAGCTTCGTTCGGAACCCGGACTTCGAGGCGGCGGACAATCGCGTTTACCATGACCGTGGAACAACAAGTTCTCTGCGCGCTCCGGTTCTTCGAAACCGGTAGCTTTGATGGCACAGTGGCGACTGACGAGCACCTGTCAGTCTCCCACATGGCTGTGAGCCGGGCTGTCGGAGTTTTTGCGGCTGCCATCGTTTTTTTTTTTTTTTTTTTTTTTTTTTTTTTTTTTTTTGTAATATACGAAGAGGTAAGCTGGTATATAATACAGAATTTTGGGAAACAAACAAGAACCGGGGTAATTTTCGGGTAGGGTCGACTCTCCCGGCAGCCGGCAGAATCATTTCCCCGAAATTCTACTGGCAGTCGTCACTCATTGGCGGTCAAATCAGTTCTTCGAACGACGTGTCATCGAAAAATCGTTTCATCGGCACGCGATGAAATCACATGAGAGATTTTCTTCCGTTAGAGGTATATACACATTAATCACTTTAACACCTTTATACATGTAAGTGGGGTGTCCCATAACTAACACCCTAATAAGTGTAGCGATGGACCTTATAAAAGAAATGTAAACCTCACACCTTTAAAAATGTGTGATTTTTTAAACACGTTTCTTAAAACATGTGATAATGCACTACACCTTTTTATAAAGATGTAAAACTGCAATACCCCTTCTCGTCCGGCTAGACATTTAAGTGGGGTGTCCCATAACTAACGTCCTAATTAGTGTAGCAATAGACCATATAAAAAAATGTAAACCTTACACCTTTAAAATGTTGTGATTTTTTTAAACACGTTTCTCAAAACGTGTGATAATGCACTACACCTTTTTATAACGGTGTAAAACTACAATACCCCTCTCGTCAGGCTATACATTTAAGTGGGGTGTCCCATAACTCACACCCTAATAAGTGTAGCAATAGACCTCATAAAAAATGTAAACCTCACACCTTTAAAAATGTGTGATTTTTTAAACAGGTTTTTAAAACGTGTGACAATGCACTACACCTTTTTATAAAGGTGTAAAACTACAATACCCCTTCTGGTCAGGCACGTAGCCAGGGGGGGGGGGGGTCATAAGGCCCGGCCCTCCCCTCCCCCCCCCCTTCGAAATCTTCCATTTTGCTGGGGCCTCCTCTCCCCCCCTTCCCCTCATAAAGCACTTTGTCATGGGCGCCCCCCCCCCCCTTTCTCTTAAACAAAATTCTGGCTACGTGCCTGCTTCTCGTCAAGGTGTAATTACCACAGTACATTTATTTTTTGGGGTGTACACAAGGGCCCGGGACCCAATAATATGACTGAACAAATAAATTACACAAACGAGTCGCCGAAACAGCACGTTGCTTCTTGGCGAGTGTCGAGGCAATTTCGGCCGAAAACCGGCTTCAATATTGGCCGGATGTACGGTTTTGCGCCTCGTCCCAACATCCGGCAGGTATGGGTGTACCGATGCAAAAAAACGATTTATGTGTAATAGACTGGCACCACTGATTTCTTAGGAGGCTAGATCGCGGATAGAGGCCTGTATTGCGGGGGTCGTGCGGCACCACGGGCAGTCATCGCTTGACACGACCTTATGCATGCTAGGAGAAACGGGAAAACTCAGTTTTATTACGTTAGTAGGTTGTTCTCTACCATGAAACTTCTATCGTGTTTCCGCAAATAGCAGTTAATATTGTGGGCAAAAATATTAAACGCGTTAGGATACCAATCTTGTTTAACTAAATGTCGTGTGGTTGAGGGTCGAGGGCGACTTTGTTGGGCGTTAACTGTGATGTGTTTAATGAGACAAGGGCTACCGAGAGTTATTGTAGAGTCATCCGTGATCTCGGAGTCATCGAAGCTCAGCAAACGATAAGTTAGATGGCCTTTACTGGGGACATTCGCATCGTTTTAACCGCTTGTACATAGTACAGGGTGTCACAAAAGAAAATATACATGGTCTTTTTTACCGGAAAAATAAACTAGGCATCGCCGAACGCTCATTCTCCACCCAAAGGTTGCGCTAGAGGTCATAACCAGAAGCCAAAGTTTCAGCCCGATCCGATAACTTAATCAAAAGTTATAAGTGATTTTCTGAAAATTTCAATGGGAAAATGGCGGCCGACGGAGTTTTTAAACATATGGGGCTCTATGGCATCTCAAACCGAAAACGGGCAAAAATGGGCTCCATTTTCCCATTGAAACTTTCTGAAAATCACTTATAATTTTTTATTAAGTTATCGGTATGGGCTGAAACCTTGGCATCTGGTTGTGACCTCTCGCTCTACCTTTGGGCGCAGAATGAGCGTTCGGCAATGCCCAGTTTATTTTTGTGGTAAAAAAGACCATGTAAATTTTCATTTGTGACTCCCTGTACTTCATGGTGAAAGCTTTTTCTTTGAACTGCTGTGAGGGCTTCCGTGACAAACTGAAACTCGGAGCGTGCCGTTCAATCGTTGAACGTGCCATTTATTTAGCAACCGAAGCAAGTGACGTCGGTAAAGCCGGTGGTGCTCCGGCCCATTTTTTTTTTTAAATAGATGTTCGAACGTTTGACGAATGTCTATTTGATCTCCAAGAACCCGATATAATCATCGCAACACGTCATAAAATGCTCGCCCTCGAGCACCGCGTACAAGCTTCCAATTTTCGCCTGTTTCTCCCTTAGACTTGCGTGTATTGCCTCATGGTGTAATAAGCCAAAACAACAAGGGCGAAAACGAAGGGAGAACTAGACAGGAAGCGGCGTATTGCCTGTTGTCAAGCAATGGCCGCCGGTGAGGCCAGTGACGGGCTCCCGATCCTCGATCCAGACTTTCACTGTGAAAGTTCTAATGCAACGCACCCGCGGAGTGCTGCACGGAGAACAGGCCCCGAACAAACTTGCCGAATGCACCAAGTGCAGACTGGTGTTGTCGCCATAGATGTTGTAGCAAAGTACCGACCTCAAACCGAAACTAGCGCCTTTTTGTTCGACGTGATGGGTGGGTATGCGAGAGCGCCAGTCGCTGCCATCGTTTATCTATAAACGTTGGTTGCTGCAACGTGTAACTTATATTTGAGATGACTTCCAATTAAGGAACTGGGCTGTCAGAGATATCTACAGACCGCGTAAGTTTCCGAAACAAGCCGACTACAAAACAGCATACACTTGAGAAAATTGATGGCACTGTATGCGCAAGAGCTTGCTTCATTTTAAGCATAGTATTATGAGTGAACCACTGAAAGGATACGGCTTAAATCTAGTTCTTTGGAACATCTAGCATTACGTTTCGCAAGAATTTTTATTTCCCTGGTAAGGGCGCTGAGAACGAGAGCTTTTTCAAAACAAGATACGACTGGGCGAGATAGCTGCCGTTCAAATACGACTTTGCTTGAGCCTCGGGCAACGTTTCCATGTTTAGCCTTCCCGGACGCTGAGTGAATGCGTCACAGGTTTCTGCTGTTGGAGCTTTGTCGAAAAACGTTCCACTTTTCACCCGCACACAGATGATATGAGATCTCGCGGCCTCTGTGTTTGGCATGGGCCTTCCATTACACACTGGTAGGTTTCAGCGTCTGTACGGCAACAAAACGACTTATCTTTAAATTAGAACAGGGGTCGTCGATTCCTCTTCTCGTGAAATATGAGACGCTTACAATTCAAGCTGGCGTTTGAGTTTGTGGCCCGTGGGACGCGATTTCGAGCAGAAAACCAACTTTTCTTTTCAGTTCCGCTGTGCGAATGCCGCATCGTAGCAGACGAACTTTCGTCGTCTGCTCTCGCTCCTTGCCTGGGCGAGGCATGACGGGAATGTCGGCGCTAGAGAGCTCAAGGACGACGTACAGCGAGCAGCGTGAACGCTCGCCTCCCCGCGCTGTCTCGTGCTCTCGTGCACCGCAGAGGGATCGCGGGGGATTTTTCGTCAAAAGTTGCAAAGTTGAGCGCGCGCAGGGAGGAGGAAACTTTGCGGCGTTCTTTTGGTCACTCCCTCCGCTACGTCGAAAAGCGAAGAATGTTTTGCTCCACGAGTTTAGCTACCCAGGTGTGAAGGTATGTTCAGTACCACACAGTGAAAATCGTGAAAAAGTTTTTTTAATACATAGCGCTTAAGAGTTGACCTGAGAAATTTTTTGCCCCTGCCATGTGGCATCGATGACTTCAAAATGTCACTTCATGGCGTCACTTGAAACTATAAAGTCACGTGGCTTCATGACGTCTTGTGACACTAAGAGGTCACGTGAGACCATGGCGTAACTTGGCTTGACCATAATACGTGACACTCTGACTGCTTTATATCTTTGCAAAACCTTCCCCTGTCCCCCTTATTGGCCTCCTCACTGTGCCCTTAAAAGGGGGAGAGCAAAGAAGCGCTCCTCCTTTCGGGGAGCGCTTCTTTTCGCTCCTCCTTTGAGCCTATAAACGCGAAGCATTGAGAACGCCTTGGAAAGGGCCAAAGGAACAGACAGTTGTTTTTATCTCCTCTGGTCGTTCTTCTGTCTTAGCGCGAAGATCGTATACGTGACAGGGCGAAAGCTTGTTTCGGTTGTCACCAAGCTTGAGGTGGGGAGACGCGGGCTTATTGCAGTGGTCTGATGGATTGCATGCAATACATCAGACCACTGCAACAAAATAAACCAATCACGCAATCTTGTTTTCCCGCTGCAGCGGGAAAACAAGATTGCGTGACTGGTTTATTTTGTTGGGAAGAAATCGTCTTGGGGCAAAGGGTACAAGTTGAGATCTGTTGAAATCCGGCCGTACGTTTATCGCCGGCGTCCGGTTCGAGAGCAGGAGTTCGCGACGCACAGCGCTGCCACACGGCGGACATTTCCGGAGTATACTTCATCAGTGTTTTACGTGGAGAAAATTTTGCTCAGAAAATAACGAGTTAAGAAAACACCATAACGTAGCCGGGATATGTTGTCGCTTGCGGAGGGGAGGAAACATGTGTGTTTGTGTGTGAGATGGGGGGGAGTGTTGTGAAAGGGGATGGGATATTTTAAGAATTGGATGACTTGGGAAGCGCAGGGACCATTGGGAAAAAGAGGCGGGACTTCACGCATAACATAATGGGAAAAGTGTAATTGAATCTAAAAAGTGGGAATTGTAATTGTGATTTGTGTACGTCTATACAGCGGGAAGGTGATAAGCATCAATGGTCGTCTGATGTCTCATCTGTACATGATGAATTTAACAAGAGCAGTACAAGTGCTAGCCTGGGGTCCTTAACGTGCACCACACAGTAGTGACGCCCGACCGCACGCCCGTTTGATGCTCCTCAAAATCAAAACGAGATGGGGATTAGGCCTAGAATACCTGGACTCTCCGGCGCGGAGCTTTCGCTCCACGTGCTCCGAGCTGGTGTGTGCTATACCATTCGGCCATTGATTCCCCAGGAAAAAAAAGAAAGAGAAAGTAAAAAATAAAAGTAACTATAGATTCGATAGTCCACAGAGTTTTGGTGGTGTACATGGGCAAGTGTAGGCATTGCTTGCTTTACCCAGCAGCCGAGAGCGGCGCCACGCTTCGTGCCGTGTGTGTCCCTATCTCCATGGTACCTTCGGTAAGCTGTCAGCAGCACCACAACTTCAAAGATGTGTAATTGTTTGTAAATTGGTGTCTAAATAAAACACACGAGATATTGAGAAAATATTAGGAGTAATGTTTTGACTTACGGCTTCACAAAAGCTCTTCAGGGTGGGATAAAATGTTTTACTCCGCCTATTACAGGGTAACGCTGCTTTCAGCATACAGATTAAGCCGCCCCTTTATGAACATAAATTCGTGAGACCACTCTGGCCGTACGGTAATCAAATCTCCCCTTTTATACTTTGTTTCACCTTGAGTTCGACCGTAGCCAACGCTGCAACCAGCTGAACCAATCACACACCGAACAAAGCGAAGGATCATTGCGCATTCACTGATCGTGATTGGTCTAGCAGACGCACTAAGACGGCGCACGGGTGTATGCTTATCTCCATCGGTTCGAAGCGTTAGATGCAGGCGAACGTATGAGGCAGAGCAACGATATTCGCTTTGAATGTTTTTATTTTACTTTACACAAGCTTAGCGGCACTGGTGGAACCCAAGTATACTCGCACGCAACGCCGCTGGACTTTGCGGTGTAATTTCAAGGGCAAAAGCGGGCGTTTCCTTTCAATCTCTCCTTTTGAAAAACTTGATGACGAAGCTGGGGGGGGGGGGGGGGGGGAAGCGAGGGGGGGGGGGAGATTGCGGTATCCCCCAGTGATGAAAATTTAATGCAGCTCATAGATTTGACTCGAGCATTTCGTGAGCACTCGGTTTCGGGCTCCTGATGATTGATAGCTCGACGAGCATTCGGGTAGTGGCCCGTGTCCAATCGCTGCAATGACAACAATGGCCGACCCATAACAATTTCTGGAACTCGGCGCGTGTCCTGTGACTTGCCAACCCCAGCGAGTGGCTATGATCAACATTGACTCCATATAACCGGCTCCAGATCACGTGGCCGCTTGTTCTGGTTGCGAGTTAATGGGGTAAACGCTGCTCGCCTTTATTTCATTTTTATACGACATATATATATATATACGCATATATATATATATATATGCGCGTGGTGTAAAACGAACGCATGTTTGATAGGTCATTAACGACGGGGATTCGTTCTAAGCGGTATTTGTGCAAAGTACAAAAAATCGTTACATTGCTCCTTAAATTTGAAATGGAGTATGGCCCTCCATAAGAACTACAAAAATATATTACGCCTTAAATGGTGGTAGCAGCGGGATTGATGAAAGAGCCTCGTTCAGGTGCTGCATGCTGAACGTAAAAAAATCGCACATATCTTTGCACAGCCACCACATGCGGCGTCAGTGCTTGGCAGCATGGAAAAGTAAAGTTCCTGTTCTGAAATGCCTGAGGACAACAATACCATTGTAAGAAATCAGTGGAGATAAGAATGATGAAAATGTGGATTGGCATGCACTGTGCCAAAGACGCTTATGATGGTCAGGAACGCTCTCTCTACGATGATGCTCCCTGGCGATCTTGGCGTAACTGCTTCAGAATGACCCTTTAGAAGATTTGAATGGACTGAAACGGCAATTGCCATGGCCAATGAAGACCGATCAGCCAATCACCTTGCGAGGTTTGCTTGTCTGGATGTCAGTATCTATTTGTGTCCAAATAACAGGCAAAAAATGCAATGGCGCCACTTTCCCACGACCTAGTAACTTTAGTACAGACGAGAAGTCGTGGGGATAGCAGGTGATTTGCGTGCTCCCATTTTGTTTTCACGGTACTGGTCCGATCGGCGAGGCCATTGTCCAAGAATTCGAGAAAACTATGGTCGCTGAGGGACCAAGGACCCACCAGGAGCTAAACCTCTAGCACGCGCTTGTTGCTTCGGATGCGCGTGCGACAAAGTACCATTATAGCCAGAAAACTCCTGGGGAAGGTGGAGCATCTAGTCAGTTACTAACCTGTCACCGAGTCCTGTCAGGCAACGGCCCGTAGATCTGATCAGTGAGCTGGGCTCACGTTGGCTTCGCTGCGGATTCCTGGGAGCGGGCCTTTATGTTTTCAGCGAACTCTGCCACCTTTTTTTTTATCTCAGATAACCCAATACCACCTAAACCAAAAGCCTGCCCTCCCCCCCTCCCCCCCCCACACACACACACAGACAGACACCATCGCTAATGGTACTACGCAGCCCCGAAAAGATTGTGTGAGCATCGCTATCAGT
Organism: Ixodes scapularis; assembly: GCF_016920785.2. Taxonomy (NCBI): domain Eukaryota; kingdom Metazoa; phylum Arthropoda; class Arachnida; order Ixodida; family Ixodidae; genus Ixodes; species Ixodes scapularis. Next base: position 73,894,688 of record NW_024609837.1, read on the forward strand.
GGGTTTTGCAGCGCCTTACAACACCACCACCTTGGAGACCAGTCCCGCTCATTACGTTACCTTTAATGGACCACCGACCCTCCCCTGGCGGCCAACACGCTGAGGCTAAGCGAGACATACATTTATGAAGCTTCTTTCCACAGATGCAGTGTCAAAATGATATGCATTAAACAATGTTCTCCACATTTAGATTTTTTTTTTTTTTTGCACAGGAGCTTGTTTACAAACAGCCGATGCGAAAGGGGTAAATTTGCACGCTTTCTAGGCTTCTTGGGAATTTATATCTTTGCGCTTATCCCGCAAAAAGACCACTGCGCCACAAAACATACCCTGCAAAATAAACCTCGCTGCGAATTATAAATAAAAACGAAGAAAAAAGTCTGAAACGCGAAAGTAGTTTAAAAAAATTATACGAACGAGCGATTCTAGCTGGTTCAAATTTAGGGCTCACTTAGAAGAGAGCAAACGTGAAAGAAACGGAGGTCTAAAACAATTGTTCTAGTCTTTGCTCCAGTTAGATCTTTCTGCACAGCACTTTGCACTTGCCTGTGTGTGAGTAATGAAATTGTTTTTGACCTTTTTTTTCTAAACTTCATTTTGGGCAGCTGTTGTTCCGCGAAGTCTGCATAACTAACGAGGCAGAGCGGGTTGTCGCGCGCCAGACGACTCAATTTTTTGACATGGACTTGGCTTCAGCCTTGACGCAACGATGCTTTTTTGCTTTTTTTTTTTAACTTTATCGGATTCGAGCGAATGCGAAAGGCCTCACTTTCCTTATCACACTTACTCCTCTTCCCGTTTTTTTTTTTTTTTTTTCCTGTTTCTGTTATTGTTGAATACATATATTTTTTTTTTAATTTTGATTGCACCGTTTCGAAAGAAGATTACATTTTGAAAGTTTGTACGGATATATTTACGAGGCCGAAACAACAAAGCGGATTGGCAGTGCTTTTGTGACGGAGAGTCTCTTTTTGGCATAGCCAAAGGATGTGTCTTTGCTTGAGCTTTTTCGTTTAACAGGTGGTAGCGAACCAAAAATGAAAACGAGCTCCATGACAATGCACCCTTGATGCTGATTAATTAGATCCACCGCCTCGTGGCGTCAGCTGTGGTAAGAATTTCTCAAGTTTGATCACCCTTACCTGATCCCAAAAATATATTTTACCCCCCCCCCCCCTCCTTCCCACCTGCCTAATACGTTTCATCTTGACTAGATTATGTTAATCAGTTTGAAGGTCCCATCGTGTAGAAATATAGACGTTTGCGAGTACGGCCTCTGGGTGCCGCCATCTTGCTGCTGGTGTTGGTGGATCGTCTGATAGTCAAGCATTGCTCAGGCCATGGGAACGCTTCAGCGAAGCTCCACTATCGGACAATCTACTCACACAAGAAGCAAGATGACGACGCTAAGAGGACGCCTACTTGCAAACGGCTATAATTCGTTCGAGATTCTTGTCCAGACGCGGCTGACGCTACTAGGTAATGGAACCAATCGAGCAACCTCAAAAGCGCATGTCACTAGGCCTATTTGTTTACTATTGGTTCGCCGATGACGGAACACATACATAAACATGACGAGCACCAGGAGGGCGCGCTTTTGGCGCTCTCTGATTGGTCCCATCACCTCGTAGCGCCGGCTGCGCCTGGACTTCAGGTGAAACCAGGTATATTGTTTCTTTGTTTCTAAGTATGCCATTTTTTTCTGGCGCATCAGAAGAGTGAAACGACCTTCTCGCGCCAACAGCATTAGCACCAACAGTTCCAGAATGCCATATCTACGATTGTGTCTTTACGAGTGATTTTACCGTACTAATATAACCTGCTCCATGTTCCTTCATAAGTATAGTTTATAACAACTTGTTTCTTTATTGTCTTAGGCCTTGAGAGTATATAATGTAAATAAATATTGAAATAAATAAACAAATAAATGTAGAATGCATCGCTGATTGGCCCTTGGCCCAAGGGCCTGTCGTATAAATGCTATTTGAAGTCCATGAAACGGGAATTACTTTAATTTGGGCACAAAATATTTCCGCGTCCGAGCGTCTTAAAAATACTAATAACGTCTTTGTACGTACTTCTAGATACCTCGCCGCGTCTTTAAATTTATAGAAACTCAATTTTAAACTGTCTGAAAATCCGTTCTGTTCTGACCGCGCGGTAGGGCGGGTGGCGAGATGAAAAACGGCACTTGGATGAAAAATTGGGAAACTTAATGTTGGGCTCAGTGTTTTCGAGGATAAACTAAAAAGATTTTAAGAAAATAATATTAACGAGTGGAATTAACCTTTGCGTTAGGTTCATCTTGTTTTTTTGTACTTTTAGTGTGTAAATGTTGTCAGTTTTTATGAGATGTGATGTTGGCAGGCATGGAATACAGAGCTATAATTAACTCCCGCGAGTGATACAGAAAGTTTAGAACATGGACGTACAGTTCTCTCATTTCCAGAGTAGCTCTTCTATTGAAAGTACATTTGTATACACTGTGTTTTAATTGAGGATAGAAAAATGACCATAATTTATGTTTTACGTAAAAGGTCCTGCGTAAAGATTTGTAATGCAAAATGTTAGGGATTTAGGTGTCGAAAATAACGAAGGGCATTTAGCACGCCGCAGCGAAGGATTGATGATTTATTTAGGTCAACCGAGGATTTTTTGACGTACAGTCAAAATCTCGGTTACACAACGTCGTTTCCGACATGGGCATGATTCTGATTGCGAGCACTTCGGTTGAGATCCGAACCCGCCACCTAAGGAGCCGTAGGCCTGCGCTTGGCGGCGTAAACACAGAGGCGGTGACACTTCACAGGCTACAATATTAGTATTGGTAAAAGATGATAATGATAATGATAAGCTATACAGTCATGCATGAATACAAGCGGGTAGGGACAAACAAGCAAGCACGTGGCCTACAAAAAACACATACACATACTCACATGCATACACATACAATAACAGCGCGCACACACATGATCGGAAACGCAATAAACTACATAAGCAAACGGTAAAGAGAGAAAAGCAACACTCGGCTATACAAATGTACAAAGGCAAGCGCACAGACAGAACTCGTACACCTAAGACTACAGGTGCAGGGATACTCAAACACGCGCATAAACTCACACACACACGCACTCACACACGCGCTAACATACATGGTCATACACTCGCTCACGCGAACGTACGCGCACGTATGCGCAAACGTACATATACAGATGCGCGCGCGGATTCGCTCGCTCGCACATACAGATAGGCATGCGCACGCACTCACACACACACACGCGTGCATAGACACACACACACACTCTCTCGCCCGCGCGCAGGCAGGAACATACATACACGCACAATCGCACACAGACAGACACACGTGCGCAGAGAGAGACATAGAGAGAGAAAGTAAAGTCTCGAAGAAAGCAGACATTTTCGGATCAAAGAATCTAACTGCCAATTGCACCTTTACTAGCTATAAAAGGGTAGAAAATAAAGGCGTAATGCTTCTGTTTCTCTCGACCACGGCAAAGTCCGACTCGAGAAAGCGTTCGAAACCTGTCAATGGGTCCTAGTTTTGTAGAGCACGTTTCCTTTGGGTTATGACCCAGACGCCTCTTCGACCGAAATAGAAAGAAAACAGGGTGCGGATTTATCATTTATGTGTCTTTATGATTCGGTTCGCTTCGTCCGTTTGTCTTCTAACTAGATTTTATCACTTCCCTGGTGTTGTTTTCTTCTTGTTCCGAGCCATTTAGCCATTTTATTCGCAGCACAGCCAACCTTTGTAACGGTGCTGTTGCTGCGTCTTTATCTTCGGTCTTTCTGATGTCGCTAAGCCGTGTCATTTCTCCACCGTACTTTACAATCGCGTCCTAACGCTAGTTATTGCCTTTTCTCTTCGTATCACTTCCTACGTGTTAACGATATTGATTGTATTTATCTGAAGTTGTAACTTCTTACGGCCTGGCGGGTCCTCCCACATTCAGTCTGCCCATCTATAATAAAGAAAGACACGGTGTTCGCTTAGACGTGATGACAGATTTATCTGCGGACAGTTTTCAGGCATTTTGAAGCATGTTTCGTTCATATATATGTGTGCTTCGATCATGTCTAAATACAAAATAAACGCACATCAATAATCAGACAGTGTTTGCATACTGTCTTTTATATGACGTATTACCATCATATAAGAGATCTTGGTAGCAACCAATCTCGCTTACCGACTCTTCTCAGGATTGTCACGACCCTAGCTGAACTAGTTACTTTTCGCTTTATGCAACTTTCCTTTCGTGTGACCCTATGATGTCACGTGACGTCACGATGTCACGTAACAACATAACGTTTAGCGGAAAACATTATCCTCCACGTGTAGTGAAGTGAATTTCCCGCTAGATGTACAGAATAAATTCTTCTCCTAGGTGTTGCGGATACATTTTACAGCTGACAATGACCTTACAGGTACCAATAATGACCTTACAGGAACCACAATGACCCTGCAGGAACCTCGCTAATAATGGCGGTCACTTTTAAATATATAGGCACATAAATATTTCTAACAAACACATCAAATAATGTAACAATTTCAAGGGCATAAAAGACAAAAGAGCCACTCGAAAAAAAAAAAAAAAATACTTTCGCGGCAAAGCCTCGTCAGTTCATCAAGATATCAATAGCTTGACCTACGCAGAGCCTTCCCCAGAAACCGCCGCTTTTTCTTTTCATCCTCACATGAACTACAGTAACACAAACAAGAAAGAAACTTCAAATTACAGTGTTTCCTATAATCAGGAGAGGCTTGGGGTTCTAGAAATCCCTGCACTCCCTTCAGGACTGAGCTGACAGTACCGTAAAGCTACGTGCTCACTGAGCCAGTCCTATGTCTATTTTTTTCTCACGTGATCATACTTTCGCCCACACACACGTGAAGAAATTGGGGTCACATGATCAAAGGGAGGTGATTGATTGGTCCGACGAGCCAGTAGTGTCCACCGTAGTGTCACCTTAAGGGAGAATAAAGTCTACACACTGTTCGGCACTAAGCTCAGAGTGAAATGAAACCCGCGTGTTGGTTTCTCCAGTAATTAGTCCACCCTTTCTCACGTGATCACGCTCCCGCGTGTTTCCATGACCAGAAAGCAGAGTCAGGTGATGGAAGGGAGACTTTTGATTGGTCCGACGCGCAAGCAGCTTCCACCGCACTGTCAGCTTTAAGTTGAACGGAGCGTAGCAGCATCATTGGCCTTGTGGAAAGACGACTGAGAATGAAAGCTGAATAGGCCTACTTAATGTAAGAAGGTGGATTAGGTTCGGGGTCGGTTGGGGGATGAAATCGACAAGCTTGTAAATGAAAGCGATGTGGGGGCAATAGCGAGAACAAGTGGCCGGGTTTCGAAAGCGTAGTTTGGGTTCGATGGCGTAACACGTGAGAACATTGTGTTTCGTGGTAGCCCGAAACAAACGCACGTGTCGGGAACGGGCGAGAAACGGGGGGTGGGGGGGGGGGGGGGTATATCGTGGTTGCAAATGATGCGCGGCAAGATCTAAACCGGTCATTTTGAGGTCTTGAGCAAACAAACCCACAATTCGAAAAGGAATCGAGTGTACTTGTTTGTTTGCAATTTTAGTTTTTTTGTTATTTTTGTTGTTGTTCGATGCCCACTGTTATCGCACTGTTTTTTTGTGTTTTTTTTGTTCTTTTTGCCCGGCGTGTATTTGTTTTCTTTTGTTTCTGTTCTCCCCCCCCCCCCCCCCTTTTTTTATTTCGTTTCTTTTTGTTCCTTCCTTTCTATTTCATATTTTACGTGATTCAATATTACTTCCTGGCATTGTTTTCTTTTTTCCAGCAAGAACCAAACCTTGGTTTCGACAAAACATAGCGGATTAGGTTCAGACGCTTCTTTCTTTTCTACAGAAGTAGATCGATGTGTGGATAAACATTTCGGTATCCACAACCGACCACCACGTCCACAGACCTTTTATTTGCATCCGAATCACATCCGTAATATGCTTTAGCTGTTTTTGCTACTAAGTCTTAATTTGCTTTTTTTTTTTTTTAACTTAAGCCCGAGGCGTGTTTTTGAAATAAGCATGACTACATATTTTCGCGCTATTCTCTTCATAAACATTGCACAAAAGCGAAAATGCCGAACTCGAAGAGTGTACCTGAAACCATAATCGTGATGACTGACATAAAAGAGACCAAGAAATCGCGGGAAAAAAGTTCGACGAACAGTAGTTAAAGACGTATCAACAGAAAACTCGAAAAGCTGCATTCTGTAATCGGCATCACCTTTCGCTTTGCAGTTAAATATAAAAATCATCGTTCGCACACAACGTATTTTGACTAGAAAATTAGACCAAATACATTTGCCTTCAGATGCAAGGAGAGGCAAGCGTAAACGATGCTCCGTTCACGGCTGATCAAGACGGAGGAAGGTGCGAGTTTACCGAAAAAAAGCACTCACTCCTTCTTTACACCGAAGCTGTATACTTGTACCAGACAAGAAAATGTTCATGTCGTCGGTGTAAGCTAAAAAAACTCCCGGCGAACAATTGAAGGCAAAACAGCATCTCCCTTTTGAAATCAGACATACAGCATACAGCTCAGTATCCGTTTCAATAAAGAAAGCCACAAAACAAGCATCAAAACCACATGATGCATGATAAGGCGCATGGGACGAATAGGGACACCCTCCCACACGTTTCGGTAAAGATTAGGTTTGCAGCTGCTTCGAGAGGGGTTGATGTCCTTCCAAGCCATTTCGTGAAGTGCGAACCGCATAATGGATGATAACGGCGCCTGCTACCGCGGCGACGGCAGCTTGCGACGTGGGGTGTGTCGTCACTAGCCTTTCATATATAGAAGAAACAACCGCCTATACCCCGTTTCGCCTTAGGTCCTAACGCAGCGGATGCTACGATCGATTTTAGCCAATCCCATTCTGTGGACGTGGCCTGTGATAGGCTTTCCGGGCGTCGCTGAGCCCCCTCTCTAAGGTCACGTGGCACTCACACGGCCTCCGATTGGCTCCGAAAGCTCGTAACTACCGCTGCGCTTAATTGTAAGGTGAAACGGAGTATAGCAACTGATTTCGCTGTTGCTGCAGCACCACGATGACAGGCCACGCATAGTTAGGACCAGGGTGTAAGATAGACAGGTGGGGAAACGAGAGCCAAATGAGTGACCGCATTGTGTCCCCTCGGTTTTCTCTTTTTCTGTGGCGCCATCTATGTGGAGCACCGCGAACTCTCACTCCGGGTGGGCGACCGATGGCGACCGGCTAAACTGACGGAGATGGTTTTTTGTGGATTTTTAATGAAATACTGTCGTGCTCTCGGTTTATTTTGCGCAGTCTCCCATAGAGTTCAACGCAAATCCGATTCCGATTTTTTTCCTCTCGCCGCAGCGCCATCTGTCGCAAGTCGGGGGTGCCCGCAAGCAGACGAGTACACAATCCGGTCACGGCGCTGCGGTAGGCTTCTATGGGCCGTTTCCCCACCTGTCTATCTTACACCCTGGTTAGGACTCCCAAGGAGCAGCGCGAATGCTAAGAGCGTCGAAGGGAAAAAAAAACGGCGATACGACTAGGGGTGGAGTGCTGCGATCGGCGGCGGCAGTTCGTATAATGCAGTAGGCAATCGTTGCAGGTGATACCAAAGCTTCGCTGACCAACCACCTTCACAGCGTGGATTGGAGCGCCAATTTTTTCGTCTGATCCGAGCCCCTGAACGTGATTATGCGGATAGAGGGGGATTCAGCGGTAAATAATTGACGGCTAACTGGGCCAATAAGAGCGCAGCTTTCACTAAACTGTCAGCTTTTGGGTCAATGAATTATAAATGGTTGATTTGGCCGTTTCAACAGCAATCAGCTTGATTCCAGGAACCACTCATGAGATTCAGATGATAAAGCATAATCTATGTTTAAAAAGTATAATAATTAAACTTTGCTTTTACTCTGGCTGCTGCGATGGGAGATGTTACTCAGCAGAATTTGGGATTCTTCAGGCGTTCTTCACATGTCCGTCGCACTCGACGCTCTTGGTTTGTCTCAGCGCGGTGCTGTATTGGCGCCATTTTTTGGCTAAATCGACTTGCTGTATACTTACACGAGAATTCAGGTTTTTTACCGCTAAAGTTAGCGGGAAAACTTTTGTCGTCAAGATTTTCGAAAAAGAAGAATCGGTTTATATCCAAACAGCAACTCAGATTTTTTCGCTAAATTTAGCTCTCGAACCGCGAAGTCCGAACGCAATCGACCTTATGTTTTGTTGACCGTAAAAATGCTATGACATTTAATATTTCAAGAAAACTAATCTTGAAAACAATGTCTAAAACAAGAATAGCTGAAGGACGAGGGTGTGAAATAAGATACTTTGATTATTCTTTTGCTAAATATTTAATACACAAAAGTGGTACAGATATATAGCAATTTTAACATAGCCACCATTCCATTTAACACCGCTCTTCCGGCGCTTGTTTTGCTGCAAGGAACTATGTTGTCACCTCAGCGTGCGACTAAGCACTCCAGTAAGCTATGTCACGAAACTCACTCTGTTTTAGATATATATATTCTAATGGAACACCTGCTCGAGTGACAGACACGCCTCTCCATACTGTATTTTTTTTTATTTGACGACGACTAAAATGGTTTTCACTCCCTCACCACCTAGAAGACAGTAAACAAAAACGCTGATCCTTAAGTGAACTATCTATTATTATGCGTCAAAGTAGCAGCATAAAATGCTGCTGCTTCGACTCCTCGATACACTTTGTGCTTCAATAAATGGTTACAATAAAAAGGAAAACACTCACCCTGCGTTTCTTTCGCAACAAAGTTTTTTGAATCGATAGTTATTACAATCACTCTATCAGATAACTCTCGTCCCAATTGCTTTATTATAATATCTCCTATAATCCGTCTTCAAATACAAAGTTATTGGATAAGGAGTTTTTTGTAATCTTTAAAACATTGAATGATTTGTTTTCGCAGTGATCACTCAATTAGATAACTATATTTTATCACTATATTAGATAAAGCTTTTGTGAAAATTGTTTTATTGTAATATCTATTATAATCCTTCTTCAAATACGAAGTAAATGGATAAGGAGCTTCTGTCCTCTTTAGTATATGGAAGGTTTAGTACTCGTAGGGATCTTTACTCTATAATTGAAAAAACAGTTTTAACTAAATTGCAGCTTTTTTATTCTGGTTTCTTTTGTTTTGTTTGATATTGGTATTTATATTAACTTAGGTTTAGTTTTTTTATAAACATTCTTTTTCATGGCCGTCATATTTTTGTAGAGACCAAGTGTAGGTCCAACACATTTATATACACTATTTACACCTTACAATGTCCAACGCTCTGAGGGATATCTTCGGCGCCCACCGAGATCGTCGGTTCGTGCTGCACGCTCAATCGAGTGTCGCGCGTTGCCCGACCTTGCGCTCCTCTTCTTCTCGGCGCCTACATTTTAGAGCGCAGCTCTTAGGGGCCCGTTCCCGGCTTGAGCGGCGTCGGCGTCGCCGTCAGCATCGCCGTTGGCGTCGCCGTCGCCGTCGGCGTCGGCGTAACCAAGGTCACCCCAAGGTCACGCGACCCCCCAAGGTCACCCCAAGGTCACGTGGCCCCCAAGGTCACCCCAAGGTCACGTGACCCTAGAGGTCACGTGACCCCTCCCCCAGGGTCACGCGACCCCCACAGTCACGTGACACCCAAAGTCACGTGACCCCCCGAAGTCACGTGACCACCCCCCAGGGTCACGTGACCTCCCCGATGACGTCATCGATGACGTCCCCGGCATCCACATCGTCATCGTCATCATCACTGATGACGTCATGAGTGACGTCACTGATGACCTCACCGGCATCCGCATCGTCATCGTCATCACTGATGACGTCATCAGTGACGTCACTGATGACGTCACCGGCATCCGCATCGTCATCATCACGGATGACGTCATCAGTGACGTCACTGATGACATCATCGACATCGTCACGTGACCCCCCAAGGTCACGTGACCCCCAAGGTCACGTGACCCCCCCTCCCCACGTCACTTCACCCTCCAGTACCCTTCCGTTTTCCTCCTCAAGAGCTGCGCTCTAATTCGGTGTTACAGGGAGTGGTAAACGGCTTTCACTTTTTTGATGTTTCATTTCCTGAATGCCACGGACTGGTTTGTGTTTGGTTCACTGTATGTTGTATGTTAAAAAGGAAGAACACGCTTTACAGAGCTCTGTCGGCGCTTGGTATCCCATCCTACTGAGCAAATTGTGAACTAAACATGATGCGAAAAAGCGGAAATGATTAGGAAGATCAGAAGAGGCTCTTTTTCACGTAATGTTTAACCAAGAAGCCAACTAGATAATCTTGCTATAAACTAAACCTGATCAAAAACGCTCTTCGGCATGCTGTAATTCCCGAAACTTCATTTGCCTCTAGGCAGAGAAAAAATATGCTACGCTGTTGTTAAAGTATTGCCAGCCTCTGCTGCGTATGTTTTCACGGATGATCGTCTTCAGTTGTCCTGGTGATTGCGAGCACATTTTCTTTTCGTGTTTCTAAATCGAGAAAATGAACTGATCTATTCGTCTAGTATTTGCGGAATTTTAAGGTATATCAAGATATGTTTTCCGAACACCACGAGAGCTACGAGTCAAGGTATAAACATTTTTACCGACGATATAGTCGCACATGTCCGCTCGAAGTTGAGCAAGTGCTGGACAAATACGTGTTTGGTGGATTCGTCGGAATTTTGTGTTTACTTGAAGGGGAGTATGAATCGCCTTTTGTTTACGTTGGTTAACGGGCGCTCAGGGGAAATGAAGTACGTTTATGATGCATGAAAGTAAAAAAAAAAAAAAAAAATGTTATTCTTAACATAAACTAGTTCCGTGTCTAAATAAAAAAAAAAATTCCTTTATAGACTGCATGGCATCAAGTTATGGGTATGCTTGGAAGCAGGCATTCACTTGATGATGTCGCAATAATCAATAAAAATACCAGCGAATAAGCAAGACGTTTACCAGCAATCATTCTGTTCCTTTTTTTTTACGTTCTTTACTCAAAATGACAATCACGGAAATCCGTGATTTTATATGGGACAACAAAAGCGGTTCCACGTGACGTACTCCCGACCCGAAATCTGGTAGGACGTCATGTGGATGCCCTTTCGACCTACACCTTTTTTATGCGCAGAGGCTGTGTTTTCAAGTTCACTCGAGTGTTTTCCTCGTATTTATCGATGGCACCAGCCAGTGTAGTAGATAGCATAATGCATCACCAGCTTATATTCGAACTTTTTGCATATCACTCATTGAATAAAGACGATTCGGCGATTCAACCCGTGGGCGCCCAAAATGTTCCTGATATATCCCATCGGAGAGGCTCCGAACGAAAGTAGAGGGGGATATGAACGGGATTATGTCTTTGTTGTACACGTTCCTCCAAAGCAAGAACTAATGCTCGTTACTAGCTTCTTCTCAATCTGGGAGCGAGTTACAGTTACAAGTTCCAGCGGGTTGAAATGAACGCCTTCACGTTAATTTCTTTTTTTAATTATAAGGTCTGGTTACATTATTGTTACATTTGGGTACACAATGAAATATTGTGGTGGATAATCCGCGGATAATATAAAAGGAGCAAGCGAAAACATCCACATCAAACGATGTGTCGACTCGCCACAATCACATTTGTTCCAGTTGTTGGTTTATTTACTATCTCCTCGATACTTCCCATTAACTTGGAATCGGGGGTTCAAATAGTCGCGTACTAATACGGGTAAAATTGCTAAATTCTGAAATTAAGGAATAAAGAAGAAAGAAACGTTGTTCTCGTTGCCGTTTCCTTGAAAGCCTAATGAGTTCTTGTTTAATGGACGCAAGATGAAAACGTAGAGTTACTCCGCCCCCCTTAAAAAGAACGCGTTCCAGGGACGGCGTTCCTTGGAACGCCGTTACGTTCGACACAAGATTACGCGGTTCAGGTACCTTCCAGGTCGTGCTTACTGAGCTCTGAAACTACCTGCCATGCTTGTGCTTTTCACCATCGCAAAAAAACAAAAAAAAAAAACACAAAAAAACGACGCGGGTAGCTAAGCGGCGGCATGCCAACCAATATTAAAAGCTGCGGGCATTATTCATCAATATTGCGAAACCCCGCTTATCGGAAGTCGCTATAGGGTTCTTGCGAAGCCGCCTTATGGGAAAGTTCAGCCCTAAAAGCACTCTATTAGGCTGTGATTTTAACACTTCTACAAACAAATTCATGGCAGAGTGTGTCGTTAAAGTTTGTTATGAAAATCTTTGTTCGGTAACATCACTCCCCTTTCTAGTAGTTTTTGCTCGAGTAAACCTTGCTAGTTACAACGCACCGACAATGACCACTCCACACTGCTGCCAGTGACATCTTCTAGGCGATTCCGGAAACAGAGCACTCGATTGCGGGGGTACGATTCCAGTTCTGTAAGATAGTTTCTGAACATAGGGGGGACCTCCAGACTTTCAAAGTCACGTGCCTCCAGGTGGATCTGGCTTCTGTGATGCGTGTCGCCGCCACGTGTTCACGGGAAAAAAAAAACCGATAAATATAGTGCTCGGGAAATATTTGCACATTTTTAGCGTCCAATGAAATTTCTTTTCACAAAAAAAAAAAGAGACAATTCTGTCTAAGACACAGTGTTTAGAAGTTTTATACGGAGATTTCGCCTTCCGCCTCCTGCACCTTTATACCCTTAAGAAAGAAAAAAAAGAGGTGGCCATATCGGGCACGTCTGGAAAGAGAGCGTTCATCAATCAGGTTATTTTGTTATGCAAATGCTTTCCCGAGACTGGGTTTTAAAATGAGAGTCGAATATTGAAGCACAACCAGATTTTTTTTCCCCTTACGACCCGATCTTCCACGTTACGATAAATAATGTTTCGTGTGCGCCGTTCCATGATTATTTCTGGCCAATATTAACCTTTTTTTCAGTCACCAAGGCTTACGTCGGTTAGGCGTTCCTGCTTTGTTCGTAGAACGTCATAAAAAAAGTGTTAGCTCGAAGGTATAATTGGGCTTCATGCTCTAGAGTCTAGACACTCTTCGTTTTTGTGAGTATTTTTCGACGTTTTAATACTATTGGTATGCTTATTATACTTTTTCCGTATATAGTGGTGTTGGTTCAGAGGGTTGGCAAGTCCCGCAAACTCCAAAAGCGGTCACTAGATTAAATTGTTTTTACAAGCTTAGCATTTTTTTTTTGTGACCAAACATTTTTGTGACATCATTTAATCCACAAACAAATAGTTAAATAATCGCGCAAGCAAGTTCTTGATCTAGGAATAGATACTGTACTAAAAATCCTTATCCCCCTGATGAACTTCATAGGGAATTTTTATATAACAGCTACACCACTCTTTTTTTTTTTCGGGCGGCGGAGAATAGGTCACCGGAAAAGCTCACCGAAAAACCGTAGATAGACAGAAAATCTCGCCGCCCTTTGAGTGAATTCGGAGATAAGCTCACCGATTTTTTAAACTTTTCCTTAGATTTGAGGATTGTTCGTCACAAGTGGCAATTTAAGACAATTAGAATTCGTCGCTTCATTAAAAATAATTGTCCTCCTTTGTGCAATATTCTTGACGTTCATTGGGCATATTTACTAATTCCTCAGAAAGTAGTAATCGCTCATTTTTTTTATATTAATGACAACGCAAGTATAAAATCAGAACAGCGGACAGCCGTAAATTTACAACAATTTATTGACAGCTTAGAGGTGCGCCGTCGGTAGCTCTGTCAGATAAAGAGGTTTGTTTCTTGCCAGGTAATATGAATAGCGGTGCGTGAATCATTTGAGCGACGAAGATTGTGTGGTGTCTGATAGATAAGTAGGTGTTTGTGGATGTAATCAGTGTGCGCTAAGTTTTTTTGTTAATTTGATTAATAAAACATTAATTGCGAAAACAGCTTTGTTCTGTCGTGTTTGTTGTATTCATTCCGTCTTCGTCGTTTGAGCGGTTCTCATCATCTACCGTTTACCAACTCGCCCAATTCGATACCTATAGAAGCCTAGTTCTTATACAGGTCAGGAGTAACAACACTGACAGTGTACAGCTTTGAAGTCATGGGTGGCTCGCCGTACAAGGGCACTATAACACTAAGGCAGCCTGTGGAACCACTAGTACGAACGGCTGAAAAACGTGCATGCCCTTGGAAAAAAGGTACCTCGATATCCTACTGACCGCCCTATCCTGTTGTCAAAGGTTAACAAAGGCTTTAAGGAAAATGTTATGCACCGCGTTGTTGCGCATGCACCTCCAGATTTTCGGGGTTTACAGTTTTGCTTTTCAGGTTCTGGGCACACATTATTAGGCTTTCCAGCTTTTTCCGGTTCTTCAAGTTCATAAAGTTGTCAGGTAGGCTTTCGTTGCCTAGAAAATGTACTACAAAGAAACAACAACAAAAAAAAAACTCGCCCGCAGTTGTTAATTTGCAAGCAATATACCCAATAAGCTTAAATATTATTACAAAAAGAACGTCTTCTTTTTTACAAAGCTGACGAATTTTAATGATAATAAATTCATATTTACTAGCAGGATCCAACACTCTCCTATGTAAAAAAAAATTTAAAAAATCGATGAGGCTTTTTTTGCATTCGCCGATTTTTACGGTGAGCTTTTCTCCGGTCAGTTGTTCTCCTGTGAGCTTCTCTCTGGTGAGCTAATTTTTGAGATTTCTTTTTTCTGTAGTGGCATTTATAATAGACGAGTAGTAACCGAGTTAGCACTAAGCAGTTAGGTCCGCTTAAGCCAACTACGGCAAAGGGATGTGCTATAACCGTCGTGGCCATTTGTCTTCTGCTTGTAATGACTTCTTGCGGTACGGCTGTTGGGATTTTAAAATTCTAGCCAGGTTTGTAGAATATTCATGGGGATGATACATCTTAAAAAACCAAAAGAAATATATATTTATATTCACCTAAGGATTACTTATATTTCTATCCGGCCTGTTTGCGCGATGCACAATTATGAACACATGCAAAGAAAACAACGCGCATAAAACAAAACCAAAGCGTTGTTTGCTTTTTTGCATTTCTTTCTATATTTCTTTATATACTTTTGTTAACTTTCTTTTTATCGAACTCTCGCTACTAATTTTCTTTTCGTGTCTCTTTCCTTATGTATATATTTTTTTTCTTTTCATCACTTTTTATCTCGAACATATTTTCTTTTTTAGGGTGTGCCACACATTGTGCTGCCCTTTTTGCCTTTTATACAAAAATTTGTTTAATTTGTTTATTTATTTTTATGCTGTGCATCTATACTAGTCGATATTATTGCTCATAACCAACATTTGCTTTGCGATAAGTTTTTTTTTATTTCTCCGGCTCTCCTATTTACTTGAGCAGAAGGAAATTTTACAAGCCACGCTATCGCGCCCCTTTCTTCTGGTATTTTTTATTTCCAATGTGGTGTCAAATGAAACGCTGTTCCAAATTCCTTTAAATTATTTGTCTCCATTTTTCACTTAAACTTGCTTTATTTTTATCTTCACACTCTCTCTTCCTGAAGCTGTCCTTTGCCCAACCTGCCTTCCCTCCACTTTATCGAGACGGCACGACAAAGCAAAAGACCCCTGCCCAAATATCCTCTTTACAATGCTTCTACCGCAGTGACATTGACAGTTCATCCTCATTAAACGAAAACAGAAAAAAAAACAAGGAAAAAAAAACAAGTCGACTGACGCTGTATACAATAGACCTCCGTTACGAGGAGACCAAAATGGATCTCAACCCCGCGGCCTCAGTCTCTCTATTGTCGTAGCAGGGCAACGTGACCTGCATGGGTATCAGCAATCTTTTGGTCGACGCCAATTGCAGCTTGCTCATCAGACCCCGACGGTCCGCAAGTTATCGGAGATGACCGTAAAACTTGGCTGGCCTACACGCCCCATAACAAGTCCTCGTCTTTTGTTGAGCTTTTTCTAGATTTCCCCGGTCAATTGTAAGAGAAACTCAACCCGCTTTACCGACTCCAGCAGGGTAAAACTGAAAAGCCAAACGCGGTTGCTCTTTTCACTATACCATGCTTCACATTAGGTCCGACCGTAGCCAACGGCGCTATCCGACGTAGCCGATCAAAAAGCACCAAACTGAACCGTCATGGCCCCCGTCGGTTTGTGCGTCTGCCATCAAGGGCTCAATTCGGCTTGAATCAACTCAGCATGACCCAGCCCAACTCACCCTGACTTGGCTGAACTCGGCTGGACTTGCTCGCTGGCTTAAAGGTGGCCGTACGGGGTGCTTCTATTGCAACGAGGTAGAGGGCCTTAGAGTGATAAACTAGTATACCGTTCATCAGGCAAAAGTGACCCCCGATTGGCCGCCGCCATGTTGTACAATTTTGACCACTAGACACGTGACCAGGCCAAATCTATGACGTAACCAGACCAAATGGTTACGTCATAAGATGGCAGCGCCCAGTGCGTGTCGGAAGCGTTGTGGGCGTCACAGAGTTGGTCGTGGTGGGCGTTGATCGGAGTGTGTGGATTTCGTGTGCACTGTTAGAAAATTCCATCAATCTACGTGGAAAATCCGAATAGAACATGTCCCGTTTTCTGCAAATGCATACAATGTGCTGTTTGCTTTCAAAAACGGGAACTGTACCATATGCATTGAAATGTGCTATTTAGGCAATAAGTATGAGCTTATCCGTATAAATAAAAAAAGCCTTACAAGACTACAGTTTATAGTCGGTTCAACTGGTATAAGCGGATTGAACGCGCCCAAAAGTGCCGGATATCCAGCAATTTTTATGGAACTCTATCAGACCGCGGAAGTACAGTGCCCGTGAGCCGTGTTACGCCACGCGCAGGAAGACATCTCTCACCCGCGCATGCGCAAGCCGCTGCCGGCCGGTGTGGGCCCGCGAGCTGCGGAGTGCTGCTGCCCGTTCGGAAGGCGAGTTCGACGTTGTTATCGCGTCGTCAGAGGCGTTCAGCGGTGCGTAGACGGCTTTGTTTTCCAAGGTACGTATACGTTAAGTTGTTCCTAACGCAGTGTTATTTAACTATCTCTAAGGGTGTCGTATATTCCAAGTTCGGGATGCCCAGCGTGTAGCGTCTCGTCTTCCCAGCTGCATAAAGCTAGGCCTTTTATAGTTCCTGATTCGGGGCGGCATACTGCCGGACCCTACTTAGTATTGATGGTATGCTGCGCTGCGTAGTTACGCGAAAAAAAACTGGAGAAATGAAGTTAATGCAGAAGGACAGACAAAAACATGCATGAATTGGCGCAGACTAACAATTGTTTAATTTCTTTCTCTTTTTTCTCCCCCGACCCGTATTTCCGAAATTGCGGCTAAAAAAACGAATGGTTAATGTCTTGAATTTGTTGGCTTCTGAACTTGATGGTGTTTGCTGTAGCTGCCTCTTTGATATATGAACTGGATGGTGTGTTTTTTGTAGCGTTTACCTGGGGCCTGATGTTTGCTCCGACAAGTTTGGTATCTTATTGAGTAGATCTATTTCTTCTTGTCGCAAAGCTAGTGATAGCTCACTGACGCACGCTCCCTACCCTAGGCCGTGTGAACAGCCTCGATTATTTCACGCTTTGTTCTGTCCTTTGATCTGGCCAAGATGGAAGTAGTGTCAAGGAGAGCTTTGCAGTTGCATTTTGAACAATGCACTGCAAGGTTGCCAGGTGCTTGCAGTTGTCCGCATGCACGGTTGTGCTCCCTTAGTCTCTCGTTAAGGCATCTCCCAGTCTGCCCGACGTAGGATCTTCCACACGACAGTGGTATTTTGTATACCACACCTTCGACACATTAACAAATTTGCTCCTGTGTTTCACTTGACACAGCGCCTTGCTGTTAGTCTCGTCCACTTCATTGTTGACCCTCCTGCATAATCCTTTGAGCCTGAAAGGGGAAGATAGTGACACTCTGACTTCGTACCTTGCGGCGATGTTTTTTATCCTGTGTGAAAAATTGTGTATATACGGCAGTACCACCATTGGTCTTTTGTCCAAGATCTTCTCCTTGGTTTTGCACTTTCCTGTGAGTGTGGAAATACATTTTTCTGCGACAGCTACCAGTATGGGTTCAGGATAATCGCTTGCGTGTAGTCTGCTTGTCTGCCTCTGTAAACTTTCTGAGACTTTGCGGTGACACGATTTTTGAATTGCTCACCACATGCATCCTGAGGCAACACTCCTCTTTACTAACTTTGTGTGTCCAGAGTCATACGGCAGAATTCGTTTTTTTCTTCTAGTTTTGTACATCCAGCATGTGTGTCTGTAATCAAAAGTCATGTGGATGTCCAAGAACTGAAGGCTGCTTTTCTCAGGTAACTCAAAAGTAAAATCCAGTCCTCTGTGCGCTTCTCGAAACTTCTTCATGATCTTTGAACGTACCTTGTCTGTTAGTTTGTGTATTGGAAAACACACCAAAAAATCGTCTACATATCTAAAGAACTTGCTGACTCCATTTTTCTGGAAAAACCCCTGTAGTTCTCTATTTCCTTTTGCCATGTACAGGTGGTACTGCCATATATACACAATTTTTCACACAGGATAAAAAACGTCGCCGCAAGGTACGAAGTCAGAGTGTCACTATCTGCCCCTTTCAGGCTCAAAGGATTATGCAGGAAGGTCAACAATGAAGTGGACGAGACTAACAGCAAGGCACTGTGTCAAGTGAAACACAGGAGCAAATTTGTTGAATGTGTCGAAGGTGTGGTATCCAAAATACCAATGTCGTGTGGAAGATCCTACGTCGGGCAGACTGGAAGATGCCTTAACGAGAGACTAAGGGAGCACAACCATGCATGCGGACAACTGCAAGCACCTGGCAACCTTGCAGCGCATTGTTCAAAATGCAACTGCAAAGCTCTCCTTGACACTACTTCCATCTTGGCCAGATCAAAGGACAGAACAAAGCGTGAAATAATCGAGGCTTTTCACATGGCCTCGGGTAGACACGGAGCGTGCGTCAGTGAGCCATCACTAGCTTTGCGACAAGAAGAAATAGATCTACTCAATAAGATACCAAACTTGTCGGAGCAAACATCAGGCCCCAGGTAAACGCTACAAAAAACACACCATCCAGTTCGTATATCAAAGAGGCAGCTACAGCAAACACCATCAAGTTCAGAAGCCAACAAATTCAAGACATCAACCATTCGTTTTCTTAGCCGCAATTTTGGAAATACGGGTCGGGGGAGAAAAAAGAGAAAGAAATTAAACAGTTGTTAGTCTGCGCCGATCCATGCATGTTTTTGTCTGTCCTTCTGCATTACCTTCATTTCTCCAGTTTTTTTCCGCGTAACTACGCAGCGCAGCATACCATCAATGTCAAACCAACTAGCCCAACTCCAAGCATTCATTATTCCTACTTAGTAGTTGGGCACTAGGAGGGCACAGTTTTCGCAGTACTCCCGCATTATTATGCCAAGCCGCTGTCAACATGCGTGCTTCAGCGCGTCGAATTAATCTTGTTTCGCCGCCAAGTTCAACCTCACATGGTTCAAAGTTTAGCGCCTGATCGGGGAGGGGGATGGGGCAATTGGAGGATGAGGGAAGATTGGATTAGAAGGCGTGAACATTGGTCAGTTATGTTTTAAGGAACGAAGAATTTTCATAAGGTCGAAAGCGTAATATATTCTCAATACAGCGTTTGAGAAACGGAGCTTGTTTTTAACTTTCTTTTTTTAAATGCGTCTGAAAGCATAATGGAGCACTGCGTTCCTCTGCTACTCGACCGTGTGAGCGATCTTGGCAGCTTGCTAAAAATGCGGTGAAATAATGGTGGCACCTGCTTGATGCAGAGAAATAGTGCAGGCTTTTGCATCTTAGGAATAGTAACGCATTATCGTGCGATATTTTGAGTCGCCCAGTAAACTTATCCGCGCTGAGCCAGTAATCAATCATCGTCGTGGTAATACTCGTGTGCGTGCCGCGGATGCTCCGGGCGTTTTGCGTACTAAATTAATGCCATTTTTTCAGGACTGATGTTTCCTAAGTAACTTGAGCTTCTGATAAACGAATTTACGTCGTAATTACCCCGGCCGAGTTGAAACCTTTATTGTAATAGGTGGTATTCACTGGACGCCACATCGGAGCTCTCTGAACGCTGCGCATGCTCAGAGTGAACTCCCGCTTATGGCCTGAGGACACCCTTTTTATGTAGAGTAATGCTACATGCACGACGTCGTGCAGCTCAACCGGAAGTGGCTGTACGCACGACGCCCGTTAATGTCCTTTGATTGGACGACCCGAATCCTGGCCATAGTGTTTTATTGGCAGAGCTTCGCTCTGCCAATAAAAATTACTGAAGAGCCCCTCAAACAAATATTTTCGCCCCATCATGACCTAACCAACCTCGCAATTCACGAGCTTGCTCGTGAATATGCGACCAGAGTCGCGCATTATGCATGCAGCCTCACACATTCAGGAGCATGCTCGTGAATTGTAATTGGGTTTTAAATGTCAAGTTCACTTTTTTTTTTTGAGGATGGGATTTGATTTGTTTTCATTGCTTATCAACTTCATTCACCTCAACGGAGTGCGATTTCTCTTTGTGAATTAAAGGAAAATACTGTATATATCACCGGAATAAAGCGATAAAACTCGTGGATATATATGTTAACCGGAAGAAACTGAGAATCTCCTCCCCAGATAAAAACTGAAAAGGTGTGCCATGTTTGAAAACAATTATAACTCCCGAAGTCCTAGGTATTAATGCTCTCAAACACAGTTAAAATCATAAACGTTCGGTTCAGCGTTCCTTTATGACTAAAAAAATCGACTTCTTTTCAGGCAGAGGCATCTTCGACTGCCACTGGATGGCACCAGGTGCTTCGAAGGAGTCAGCTTCCTCTCTGCCATGGAGCGGATGTACGCCACATACCTAAAGTACCCTGCTGAGCTGCTAGCAGCGTTAAAGTTCGTTTAGAGGTAACTATAGATGTGCCTTTCAGTTATGAAAATGTGCGCTGTGAATTTGCTTTGGAAAAATGTATCGTATGGACAGTTCTAGTTCCTTCAGGTAGTAGAACTGTCTAGTGGATATTGCATTTCATGAAGAAATAAATAGGCGATTTTTTTGTCTGGGAAGCAGCGATAACTGCTAAATACTTTTTGACAGCGTTAATGACATAATAGGCCGTTAGCAATAAATTATGTAGCTAATCTGTTATCGTGTCCTTGCCAACATCCTAAGCAGTTTGGCATACTTTTGAATGATGGTGTGCTCTTCAACGTATTTCCGGCAAAGCCAATTTGGCTCGAAATCAGAAATTTCGAAGACTGTAATCGACTTATTTTTCGCAAGAACAATTTTCGCAAATCGCCTACAATTTGAAAAGAAAAAGGTCCCGCGAACAATTTTGGTAAAATATAAACACATTGGAAACTATATTGAGATCCCACCGCATCGTGAAAATTAGAATCCGCAAATTATTCCAAAACTTCAACTTTGACCTTAATCGGGAAATATTGAGCCCTCGAAACATATTTCGTTTCCATTATATAATATGGTACAAGTAAAAAAAGTTCAAATTCTGTTTTCATTTGGCAATGTGCAATGTTTCCGAAACTTATAGGAACACACCAACTGTTCATTACCTCATAAAAGTGCTAACTTGTCGGTGGCCGAACGACGACTATAACATGTTGCTTAATGCAACAATTTTGTGCGCTACGTCATGGATTGATGTAATCTCCAGAGGTAATACAGTAGCGTGTTCCTTTGGTGGCTACTGTACATACACAGGGCGTTTTTTTTTTTATTCTTACAGATTTGTTTAAAGAAAGCCATGAAAGCTACACTTATTCGGTTTCTGCGAGTGAGTTATACGCCAATGGGGACATTATGTGGGTGGCTAATCTTTGCGATTAGTCGGCTCATTAATTAAAATTTGTTAAATAACTTTTTAATTAGTGAAAATAGACATATGGTTCCAATTAGAAACTTGCTGAGCGTTATCAAAAACCACTAAATCAGTCATTGTTAGAAAGACTTTCAGCGCGTGAGAAGCGTAGTAGTGCATTTAAGTTACAACTCGTGGAGCACATACAAAGCTAGCTGTCGCGGTAAGGCGCCTGTGCGATTTTTCTGTCTCTTATTTAGCCCCAGCCTTGTACCTGCTCCACGAGTAGTAACTTCAGCGCACTGTTGCTCTTTTCAAGCGCTCAAAGTCTTTCTAAAAATTACTGATTTAGGGGTTTTGGACGACGCTCAGCAAATTTCTAATTGGAACCATATGACTATTTTCAGTAATTAAAAAGTTAGTTAACGAATTTTAATTAATTAGCCGACTTATCGCGAAGATTAACCACCCCCAAATCCCCCTTGGGCGTATAACTCACTGGCACAAATCGGATAAGTGTAGCTTTCATGGCTTTTTTTTTTAAACAAAACTGTAAGAAAAAAAAAAACGCTCGGTGTAGCAGACGCATAACGATTCCTCAAACGTATTGCAGTATCCCCATGTAGATATTAAGGGTTTCATTCAGCTTGGTCACACTTTTGCTGAGGCATTATCAATTACATTAAACAAAGTGTCTAACTTTCGGCAGCAATTCGAAAAGAAATATGTTCTGTAAAGCAGCATATTAGCGTTAGCATTTGTGTTTGTTTGGCACGTTCAACAGCAACCTGGAACATGTTGTACCATGTTTTTGTTGAAACTTCGAACTAAGAAAGGCAAAGGCCTGATGTTAACGTGCTGCTTTCTAGACACTCTTATTCACAATTCGCTTGAAAATATTCGTTGCTCACATTAATTGGATGTGCTGCAGTAACTGCGTGACCTGCTTGGGAGGACCGTTTCTCTGCAAGTCATAGTATTATGTTGCAATATAATGAAAGAATCAGTATGAATCTGGTATTCAGATACATTGTCATATAGAACCAATACTAGAACTTGTGCATCCTACGGAGCATGTAACTTGTATTTTAATCCGCCTTAGTATCGATCGGCTTCAAATACATGAGCCCTTGTTCTGGAGGGGCACACGAATATACCTGTGACCGGGCTATGCTTATCAGTTAGAATAAGTAATATGAACCAAAAGACGTGAATGTTCAGCATTCTAATAATGGGTGTATCTCAAAACGTCCCATTCGCATTTGAACCTTGCACATTTCGTCCTCTTCTCATTTGGTCCTTCTCGTTTGAACCTTCTCATAAGATCCGAATCGTGTTTTTCGCAACTGGGCCCATTCTCATTTTGCCCGTTCGCCCTACGACCGAATGGCATTACTTCGGCATGCTTCTAACGTTGTTATGCCCTCGCGGCTTTGTTGATGAGCCTTACCTTGCTTGGGCCTCCAACATACCATTAGGTATATGTTATGTGTAGAGGTGCGCACTGAGAATCGTACAATGACGCGTCCTTCCCTTCCTCTAAGCAAACGAAAAAAAAAAAGCGATGAACATTTAATTTGGAAACTTTGTTTGAACAGAAATAGCATACATATTAGCAGTGGTTCTCAACCATTGATGTTTCGCGGACCCCTTGTAGAAAGGCGGAGATGATGGAGGAACCCGCTCGGGGTGAGGGGAATAGAAAGGTATAGGCTATCATGATAATGATTTAATAAATGGATATAACTAATTGCTAGTGTGAAGTAGACTTATCTCATTGACACACGCACGAGAGTACTCACCCAAAAATTGGAACGTTTCTTAACGACGTGAAGAAAGACAACTAATATTGTCGTGCTTGACTGATAAGACATGGCTTCGCGGACCCCTACACTCTTAGAAAAAAGGGTACGGATAGTACTCCCTTACGGGAGGAACGGTCTTGTAACCTATGTTCCTTTAGAAAGGGAGAAACCTTCGTCCCTGAAGCAGGTGAGCAAAGTTCCTCCGTCGCTTGCATCTCAATATGGCGGCCCCGAATCGAGCAAATCGAGCCCAATAAGGCTTAACGAGGACGCTACGTCTCTTGTACGGGACGAGAGCAGCAGCAAACGAAAGCGTAACACGATCTTTCCGAATACTGTGTTTATTTCCGAAGCCAGATTCCCCCCACAGGTACAGAAACCTGCGTTTCGAAAGCAGTTACTCAGTCTTCTCGTCGACAGCACTGCGATGTTAAACGGAGACAACCGATACCGAGTTACTTCGTGCACTTTGCGTCTTACCTTTGGTGTTCCTCGAGTCACAATTCCTTCGTCAACCGCACATCACGGAGAAGGGCAAACTCACTCCGCGAAACCAAAAGCCGTTCTCGAAAGAACAAACTCGAAGCCGCTGTTTATCGCGTAGCGTGAAAGAAGGTTAAATCGCTAGCCACCAGATGGCGGGGTCAAGCAGAGTAATTGCAAGTAGCTAGGCTAGGTGGCGCTAGATACCGCCCAATTCATGTTCTACAAAAAATAATTTGCTTCTCTCAGGCCACTACTGCGCTTGAGGATCCTCTGCTATACACACATGACACCCATTACACTTATTACAAGCATCAGGTGAACATACATTAAGCACATGCACTGCACACACAAATATCAATACAACAGAACACCACACTAACCCGAACACTACACCCGTGTCCTACGTTTCCGTCTTTTATACTGGTCGTTTTGAACGTGCGGAACTTTTCGGTGACTCCCTAAGCAATAAAAAACATTCCCAGCATGTTGATTTTTTCCCAGCAATGTCATACCTCTGAGAGTATTTTGAATGGCTCAGGGGATGAATCTCTTATTAAAAAGTAAACGCTCGATCACGCCGTAATTATTTGAAAGCAATAAATCAAACCGCTCCAATGCGGTTCGAAGCCATGAGTTTGTTTCCCCGCACGGCGCGTCGTAGCCTGTATTTCTATTGTAGTGTTTGTTTTTCTATATCTGCTGTTCGCGCAAAGCTGCAATTGCCGTCTTGAATTAATCTCTGTAGAGCGGATATTCACTCAGCTGGAAGTGATGCTTCACGGGCTGAGAAATCGCTTTTCGATCAACTTGAATGCAGTCAAAGCCGCGACTTGTGGCAGGTGTTAAGTGTACGGAGCTACGCCGTGGAGAGCCCGAAAACTTCTAGCGCTCATCCTAGCGTGCCACTTGGAGGGCAGTTTCTCCAGGAACCGTAGTATATATTTAAACAGCAAAATAAATGGTAGCTTCTTTTTGCGATTTTACCTACTATTGTTTTTTAATGCTAAAATTCCACACTGTAAATATACGTACTTTCCGTCACAATTTCGTACTGTTGTCCTTGCCCCAGAGCGCAATCGCTCTCGGGGACAATACAACCAACAGTCACATTGGCCACTGTACGATAGGAGCTTATACTGCTCAGACCAGCGTTCCAACATGACTATCCGCACGTTGATCGATTGCACGTAATCCCTCAAGCGGTATTAAACTTTTTAATGTAAAGCAGAATGTCAAACTGCGACAACCCGCCCCCTCCGATCACGGCCCGACCAGCGGCATCAATGCCCGACCGTTTACGATCTCCTCTTGTTGTTACACCACTGATACGCGAACACACGGTCACATCGGCGATAATTCCAGTCTTCCGTTCACAACCCACAACACTGCCATCACGATGTTGCAGCTATGTTGCTGACACGCACAAACACAGAACCACGTTGAACGCCGGTTGCACTCGGCATCGGAAAACAGAACCGAACTCAGGGGGGAAGGCACCCAGGCAGCCGGCAGCAAAACCTGCCTTTCTTGGACACAGCGGACACAGTTCCTGCGGTTTCCATAACGTCGAAAACGTCGACACAGTTCCGCGTGCTTTCGCTACTGTAGTCTGTAGTGCTGCAGTGGCTGTAGCGGCTGTAGTTCCGTGCCGCGCGAGTCAAACAATCCGGAGACGGCCATCCCCCAGTGTACGTGGCACTGCTGGCACTGTTCCGGAACTTCGCTGTTTCTAGCGGCTTCGTTTGCTCGTTTGATAAAATTAGTGATAAAAACGTCAATGCAACCGAAATGTTCTGCACGTTTAGACTAGAAGACGGAATTACAGGCGGCCTTCGCTGCTGCTGAAGCTCAATCAACTCAACAGCTATTTATTAAACAACGTGCGCGACCTGCTCGAAAAACGAAACCGAAAGACGATGAGTCGGGAGGGCGAAAGCTTTCACCCGTCTGCCTGGAGAAGGAGAAAAAAGTTTCGTTCCTCCCCTTTTCTCGTGTCCGCTTGGGGGCGCGTCGGTAGAAGAGAGGAAGGCGCGCCGTTGCTACTTTTTTCCTCCATTTTTTCTTAGAGTGTAAGATGCCTTCGCGACCCCCATTTGAGAAACACTGCAATATAGAAGTGGTGGCATTGTCCCAGGTCGAGAGACCCCAAAAAACGTGACATTTCGGAATATGATCTGGCTGCGATAAATACTTGGTCTTTTTTATTGTCAGCTAGTAGGTTTTCACGACGATCTCGACGCACTGCTAAAATCCTTGGCAGAGAGAGTATGCCTGTAGCGTGGCACACACACACACGCACGCACAAAATATATCAATGTACTTATTAATATAACCCCCCAAAAAAAAACGATTTTCGTATAGAACGAGTCAAGTGCGACGGGTCAAAGCGAGATATTCTTGAAAATGGCTGTTTTGAAAAGGGCCAGGTGAAAAGGGCGAAACGAGAACGGACTCAAATGAGGAGGGTTGAAATGCGAGGGACGAAACGGGAAAGGACCAAATGCGCCAGGTCCAAGAGAGAAGATCTTTTTGAGAATGGTTGTTTTGAGAAGGGCCAAGTGAGAAGGGCGAAACGAGAACGGGCTCAAATGATAACCTCCCTTTAATAATAACCAGAATATTCTGCTTAAGCACTTCATGCAAGGTTTTTTGTAATATTGCATTTACTGGTACTGTGAATTCATTTTTTTTAACCGAAGTATCGTTGGGTACAACTTTACTAGACAGGCGAGCTGGTTAATATGACATTCTACAAACCGAGATGGAGGCTTCGAAGACATACGTTTCAACTGAGACGGATCTGTTCGTCCTTCTTTGTAGCCTCCGTTTCGGGTTGTAGAATGTTTTAGCGTTGTGTGCTGACACAAGATCCGAAATGTGTCCAGTTATTACTGAGAACTGATGCCAGTAAGCTGAATCGTTTTTTGTTGTTGTTGTTGTTGTTTTTTTGTGTACAATCACAATTCGTCTTGATGCAAGGATCAGACTTGGAGGCTCATGGTGTCTGCACGGACTGTCCAAATTAAGGGCGTGTCTCGACTTGAAAGTATACTATAGACGAGGTTTAGAATTTGTCCAGATTGGATTACTAACCGATAGAGAAGTTAAAGAAGGAGCCAGGAACTCCTTAGCTTCTGTTATACATCCTCTTCTAAGAAATCCCACCCATTATTTATGTTATCTTTTTTTTCAGGCGACTTGTGGCAATGAACCCGCAGGAGGGGTCCCGGCAGTCGTCAAGAAAAGTTTCTCTGGTGCATCTGAAGGCGCAGGGAGCCCTCCAAGAGTTCTCGAAGTTCCAAAAGAAGTGGAAAGAAACTTCGGTGCTTGTTTAGATTAATCTTTCTTTTCCATTGTTAATATTACAATTTGTTGTATAGGCCAAGATGGTTCTTTTCGAGATGTAGCATGTCTGCTCTAAAATGTTTGCGGCATGAACTGTGTTTTTTTTATTGTGTATCGGCTCTAGTCATTTAAAAGAAAAATAAATGTAAATATTTTTGAAGCAGCAAACTGTTCAGTCTTCTTTGCAATGAGTCCGTTGCTATGGGTTGGAACCAAAAGGGCCAAGCGTGAACTTAGTTTGATAACGATTTTTTTACAAATGTTTATCTGCCTTTATCCCCGTCACTACATGTACAATGCTCTCTAAATTTGACGTAGCATGTGAACACTTTCTCATGGCATTCCTGGCTGTTCTATTGAGTATATATGTCACAGATTCATTGTTCTGTTTTCAGCATAGTGCTCGCATTAGATACGACAGTTCAAATTTTCCATACATACAAGTTTGGGGAACATTTGCGCATTGCAGGTAATTTTATGTTGCAAAGACGTGCATCAAGTTGCGCCTGCAAACTGCCAGGACATCCCTGTTTTGCATGTCGCATATCAACTTTTTCAAGGAGGAGCTTGGCATGTGACATACAAAGCCCGGATGTACTCATGAATAGCGGCAGTAACATAAAATGGGGCAAGCACTATCACAAACAAGACTGAACTTTTTCCGTACGTACAAGAAATGTAACCTGTGTCGTTTTGGACGCATTGGAACATGTAATGTACTTCGTAAAAATGGTACATGTCTGCCATGGCTTGCAACAGAACATGTGCTGCTGTGTGCCACGATGGTACATTTAATGTAGCATACAGTACTTGTTCCGTGATGATGGTGTATGGAACTTGTTGTGGCTGCCCATACAGCAACATGTCCCGTACTAAAGAAGTATGGAACATGTTCTGTAGTCCGGTAATACAGTACATGTTGTGGCAACAAGGTTAGCATGTATGTGTCCCATATTTTGACAGGAGTTTTTCTAACAG
This sequence comes from Ixodes scapularis, assembly GCF_016920785.2. Classification (NCBI taxonomy): domain Eukaryota; kingdom Metazoa; phylum Arthropoda; class Arachnida; order Ixodida; family Ixodidae; genus Ixodes; species Ixodes scapularis. Next base: position 73,923,135 of record NW_024609837.1, read on the forward strand.
TGTGCGGAATTCGGTTTTTCAGGGTTTTGTGTGCTCTCCCGCGTACGAATAACGTAAAGTACGAGGGAATGAGGCTTTTCTTTTTTATTTAATTCAGAGTAAGCCAGATTCGGTCCCGTGCTTCCCGTACGGGCTCGGATCACTACCTCGGACATCGCTCGGTCATTCGAGTTTAATTAAAATATCCGCAATCGTTAACCACGGGAGCTCCTCGATAATCGCTGTGTCGAAGGATACGTCGAACCCATCCGGAACGCGGAGTCTAAAGGTATGTAGGACGTAACCAGAACGCGGAGTTCTAACGGTACGGCGGGCGTGCCCGGGCAATTTTCTTAGCCGACGGTCAAGATTCGCATTTGAAGCAGCGAGAGAAGTGTTGAAATCTCCGAACTGCTCGGTGCTGAGCTAACTACGGACCACGTCACTACGTGATCCGTAGTGACGTGAAAAAGACCGACGGCGGTCACTCCGGGCCGCCTGCCATGTGCCTTCTGTGAAGGGGCGACAGTCGTGTAAGTAGTACTGTACCAGCTTCTCTTATAGTTATGTTGTTCCCGAGCAGCTTCCCGATCACTAAACCCCGCAAACGCGTGCCGAACTTTCAAAAGCTGTCTGCCAACCTGGAAAGCCTTGAACTCCCAGGGAATTTCGGATCATCTGAGAAAGTCAGGGAATCATTCAAAAAGAGGGCTAAATAAGGGAAGACGACTAATGAAAGCGGCATGGCGGTTGCTCGTCGGCACAGCCATGCTGAATGACATTGCCGAAATGCCATCCTTCGACTCAAAAACTCAAGGAATTTGATCAAAATAGTCAGGGAAAAACTTGGAAAAGTCGGGGAATTTGAAATCAGTAGTTTGTTAGACACAATGTTTGATTTTCTTGGCACTCCACGTGTTTTTACACACGACAGGCACACGCCCGTGTACCACACGGCAGCCAGGCCAAGCGGCTGCCAGCCACTTATGCAAGGTCGATAAGACGCAAGCGTGGAACGTTTTCGGACTGCTGTAAATACACCAGCGGGAGCGTCCGGTTGCAGTCCGACTGCCCACGGTAGGACACTTGACACAGACTCCGCGTCCTGGGTACGTCTGACGTATCTTTAGATTTTGCATCCTAGGTACGTCAGACCTATCTTTAGACACAGCGCCTGATAATAGTAGTGAATAGGGTCACGTTCAGTGCGCAAGTCACTTTATTACACTCGGAGAGCGGAATTCCATTCCCGTTGTGCAGGTAGTTCCCGAGCTAGGCATGCACTTGAAGACTATGTTTCACTCTTTCATAAAGCAAGCTTTGCGGGACCCCTCCGCCCTTGTGCACCCATTCGCAGGTCGTTTCGCCTTTCCTCACGTAACTCCCGCAGGTTCAGTGAGTTGCCGAGCCGCTGCAGCCCCGGCGTCGCTCGGTACATACAAGAGGCGGCTCACGTCGGTCGTCCAGCAGCACACTAGAGGGACGCAAAGCTAGCAGCCTCCTTGGTGCACGCAAGACGAGGCTGAGCAGAGCTCCAAGCTCTTCTGACGCACATGTGCACTCCAATGAGACCGGTGTCGCACCCCGATTCCTAGAGATGTGGTCGCACTGGCAGTCTTGTTGGTCCTTGGGGGCCGTCGAGGAGTGCCAGAAAGCAAAATTCCATTCTTCTTGCGCAGGTAGTTCCCCAGCTAGTCACTTCCTTGACGACGTCGCACCCTCTCTGGAAGCAAGCTTCGGGATGCTCTTGTGCACCCATTTGCAGGTCGTGTCGCCTTTGCTCACGCAACTCCCGCAGGTCCAGCGAGTTGCCGAGCCGCTGTAGCCCCGGCGTCGCTGGTCGTGCACCCTGGTCCTGGTCGTGCATCAACCACCGCTGCCCATTTCCGCAGAGTGCTTGGGTGTGGTAGCTTGACGTGCTTTCGCAGAAAGCTGTATGCCTTTGCCGAGTAAAAATGGAGCGTGAGGGCAAACTTGCGCACATCCTCTGTACATGCGTTTTTATTGCGCCTGACTCTTTTTAAGACGAGGTTGCGCATTGTGTTGGTGAATGCATTGTCAAGTATGTCAACTGCTGGCTTAGAAAGTCGTGTCCTCAGTTCACGGAGCAGCGTGTTCAGCTTCCTAATCCTGGCCGTCTTCCGATTGATCTTCTTCTTTGCCTGTTTCAACAGTTTCCTTGACTTCTGCAGCTTTTGCCTATTCGTGGCCAGGACCCTGAGCAGTCGTGGTGACACAGCTGCGTACGAGTGGTCACCGAAGGAATAGTTGCGTCGCATGAACAGAGCCTCAGGGGGAGTCTCTGACGTCGTAGCCTGAGAGGGGGAAGTAACCAGTTTTACACTGCTTCCAGAACCAGTAGCAGCTTGGGCCTCTCCTGGGGTTGGCTGATCAGTCGTCGATCCAGGCTGCTTCTCTGGAGGGTGAGACCTGTCAGCAGAACAACGAGCGGTGACATTCAAGACTGCCTGTATTCCACAAGACTCCTAGAAACGCCAGAGATATGCATTTGCTTTTACCACATAAGTACCGTGACACTCAGAGTTTTAGTCGATATCAAAAATAGACACCGAAAAACTCGAAATTCGAGAGAACAAATAAGCACCAAAAAATCACCCCCATTTAAAAAAAATAAAACTACGAGAGCACCTCAGCTTTCTTTCATGATGTGAGAATGCGTGAGCATTACCTTTGGCCTAGTTATCTGGACGTCAATGAGCAAGATTAACGCAACGAATAGCACACTAGTTCTGCAATCATGAGAGGCTAGGTTCGAAACCAGGGCAGGGGATAATTTATTTCTAGGTTTATTTTTTGTTCGATCACGTGATTAATAATTAAGTCACGTGACGAAAATGATAACGTGAGCACAGCTGTTTGTTTTTCTTTTATTTTTTTTCCCTTGGATTGCGTCGCATTGGTCACGGCATTTGGACACAACTTTTGGTTACAGCTTTTGGCTGCACCCTTTGATCACGGCTCTTTGTTTGCTCACTCAGCCAGGTAATAATCACAAATTAAAAAACACCCAAAACATGGAACCCTATTCATAAGCCAGAACTCCCAGCACCCCCTTTTCGTGGGTCAGTGCCAGTTCCGGCCAATGCATAAAAGGTGTGGTCACATATCACACTGCACAGTATAACCTGCCAAGAATGCATGCCCTGGCACACAGTCTTGTGGAATACAGGCAGTCTTGAATGTCACCGCTCGTTGTTCTGCTGACAGGTCTCACCCTCCAGAGAAGCAGCCTGGATCGACGACTGATCAGCCAACCCCAGGAGAGGCCCAAGCTGCTGCTGGTTCTGGAAGCAGTGTAAAACTGGTTACTTCCCCCTCTCAGGCAACGACGTCAGAGACTCCCCCTGAAGCTGTGTTCATGCGACGCAACACTTCCTTTGGTTACCACTCGTACTCAGCTGTGTCACCACGACTGCACAGGGTCCTGGCCACGAATAGGCAAAAGCTGCAGAAGGCAAGGAAACTGTTGAAACAGGCAAAGAAGAAGATCAATCGGAAGACGGTGAGGATTAGGAAGCTGAACACGCTGCTCCGTGAACTGAAGACACGACTTCCTAAGCCAGCAGTTGACATACTTGACAATGCATTCACCAACACAATGCGCAACCTTGTCTTAAAAAGAGTCAGGCGCAACAAAAACGCATGTACAGAGGATGTGCGCAAGTTTGCCCTCACGCTCCATTTTTACTCGGCAAAGGCATACAGCTTTCTGCGAAAGCACGTCAAGCTACCACACCCAAGCACTCTGCGGAAATGGGCAGCGGTGGTTGACGCACGACCAGGACCAGGATGCACGACCAGCGACGCCGGGGCTACAGCGGCTCGGCAACTCGCTGAACCTGCGGGAGTTGCGTGAGCAAAGGCGACACGACCTGCAAATGGGTGCACAAGAGCATCCCGAAGCTTGCTTCCAGAGAGGGTGCGACGTCATCAAGGAAGTGACTAGCTGGGGAACTACCTGCGCAAGAAGGATGGAATTTTGCTTTCTGGCACCCCTCGACGGCCCCCAAGGACCAACAAGACTGCCAGTGCGACCACATCTCTAGGAATCGGGGTGCGACACCGGTCTCATTGGAGTGCACATGTGCGTCAGAAGAGCTTGGAGCTCTGCTCAGCCTCGTCTTGCGTGCACCAAGGAGGCTGCTAGCTTTGCGTCCCTCCAGTGTGCTGCTGGACGACCGACGTGAGCCGCCTCTTGTATGTACCGAGCGACGCCAGGGCTGCAGTGGCTCGGCAACTCACTGAACCTGCGGGAGTTACGTGAGGAAAGGCGACACGACCTGCGAATGGGTGCACAAGGGCGGAGGGGTCCCGCAAAGCTTGCTTTATGAAAGAGTGAAACATAGTCTTCAAGTGGATGCCTAGCTCGGGAACTACCTGCGCAAAGGGAATGGAATTCCGCTCTCCGAGTGTAATAAAGTGACTTGCGCACTGAACGTGACCGTATTCACTACTATTATCAGGCGCTGTGTCTAAAGATAGGTCTGACGTACCTAGGATGCAAAATCTAAAGATACGTCAGACGTACCCAGGACGCGGAGTCTGTGTCGGGTGTCCTAGCGTGGGCAGTCGGACTGCAACCGGACGCTCCCGCTGGTGTATTTACAGCAGTCCGAAAGCGTTCCACGCTTGCGTCTTATCGACCTTGCATAAGTGGCTGGCAGCCGCTTGGCCTGGCTGCCGTGTGATACACGGGCGTGTGCCTGTCGTGTGTAAAAACGCGTGGAGTGCCAAGAAAATCAAACATTGTGTCTAACAAACTACTGATTTCAAATTCCCCGACTTTTCCTAGTTTTTCCCTGACTATTTTGATCAAATTCCTTGAGTTTTTGAGTCGAAGGATGACATTTCGGCAATGTCATTCAGCATGGCCTTGCCGACGAGCAACCGCCATGCCGCTTTCACTAGTCGTCTTCTCTTATTTAGCCCACTTTTTGATTGATTCCCCGACTTTCCCAGATGATCCGAAATTCCCTGGAACTCAAGGCTTTCCAGGTTGGCAGACACCTTTTGAAATTTCGGCACGCGTTTGCGGGGTTTAGTGATCGGAAAGCTGCTCGAGAACAACATAACTATAAGAGAAGCTGGTACAGTACTGCTTACACGACTATCGCCCTTTCACAGAAGGCAGGCGGCCGGCAGCCGCCGTCCGCCCGGAGTGACCGCCGTCGGTCTTTTTCACGTCACTACGGATCACATAGTGAAGTGGTCCGTAGTTAGCTAAGCACCGAGCAGTTCGGAGATTTCAACACTTCTCTCGCTGCTTCAAATGCGAATCTTGACGGTCGACCTAAGAATATTGCCCGGGCACGTCCGCCGTACCGTTAGAACTCCGCGTTCTGGTTACGTCCTATATACCTTTAGACTCCGCGTTCCGGATGGGTTCGACGTATCCTTCGACACAGCGATTATGGAGGAGCTCCCGTGGTTAACGATTGCGGATATTTTAAACTCGAACGACCGAGCGATGTCCGAGGTAGCGATCCGAGCCCGTGTACCGAATCTGGCTTACTCTGAATTAAATAAAACAGAAAAGCCTCATTCCCTCGTACTTCACGTTATTCGTACGCGGGAGCTAGAGCACACAAAACCCTGAAAAACCGAATTCCGCACACGAAATCTACACATTCCGATCAACGCCCACAACGCTTCCGACATGCACTGGGCGCTGCCATCTTATCGTTGACGCCAGAGATTTGGTCTGGTTACGTCATAGATTTTGCCTGGTCAGGTGTCTAGTGGTAAAAATTGTACAACATGGCGGCGGTCAATTGGGGGTCACTTTCAGCTGCCAGTTTATCACTCTAAGGCCCTATACCTCGTTGTTCTATTGATTCAACGTTACTAGAACCCCTCAGTTGGGAAACTGCCACAGAGCCTGCTTTAAAAAAGTCGCTTGATCCGTACTCAAGAACCGAGCTAATGGTGATGGCAACGCTGCCAATTCTCCCTCAGCGTCCACTTTGGGAGCTGCACGGCTGCACCAGTCCCCGGAGGTTTCCCATAGGGCCAATGGAGTCGACTTTTGTACAGTTGCGCCGAATTCCTCGTCCGTGGTGGGGGGCTCTCATTACTTAAACGAGTCAACTTATCATTTTATATTCGGTAAATTATAAAATTATATTAACAACTAATTATGCTATTTATAAAATATCTGGCTCTCTTTTCAAAGCGGCTTCTATATATCACGTTTGGAACGTAGTAGCTTACTTTGAAGCCGTTTCTAAGCCAAGCCAGAAAGAATCCAACATGGCGCCTCTCTGTTTTTGTAGTGTTGTTCTCGTATGATTGCTTCGGGGTCGTAGTGGAGCCTGGATCCAGGCTCCTGGGCATCCCACCCGGTCCCGGTAGTGTAATAATAGGGACTTTTAACGAACCGCTGCCGTGTTCCGCGTACCGCACTATCGGAGCCGCGCCCCGCGGTCACGGTATCATTCCGGGTGCGCGCCTATAAAGCATGTTTCAAAGGCTCCGATAGTGCGGTACGCGGAACACGGTAACAGCTCGCTAAAAGTCCCTAACGTAATACACGATCTGCGATTTCGCTTTCAGCTGTATAAGGTGGGTAGTCGTGTGTGTTCGTGGTTCTTCTGTTTCGAGGCGTCCCGCCGTCCAGTAAGGAATCCAGAGCTGCTACCGAAATATTTCGAGTCATATTTATTGCACACATGCTAAAACGAAATTAAGTACAGCACTGCACCTGCACGCGCGCCAAAGAAAACATTGACAAAATTACTTTGTTGCCCTCGCCCAGAAGCTCCAGTTTCAGATCGTCAGCACCTCTGTGTCATCTGTGCACGATCTCATCACTTCAATATTAGATGCGGCGCTGAACACCTTCTTGGGAATGGGCTTTATCACCAATTTTATCACTATCACTTCTGGGGAATTAACACTAACATATATCTTTACAAGTGTGCACATTGACCCACATAATTACGTATTCAACACGCCAAGTTGGATCAGCTGTTCACTGAAAGTTGTTCACTGATTTAAGAACTACGAGACACTTAGTCGGCCACCAGCAATCATTAGCTTCATTTTTACATATTCAAAGCTTCTCACGCAAGCAAGATGAAAATGTTTTGAAATAAAGCTTCAAAAAATGTTGGCACTCAACAGGCTGTATTACTGGTTGGGAACCACGAAGTTGACGAAGTGTCCGAAGCCTTCTTCCTCCTTGAGACAACGTTCAAATGCTCGTTCCATGTCCCAGAATCTGTAATGACAATGTGGTCATGATATTTAAAATTTTAAACTGATTTAAAAACAAAACAAATATCTATCTACAGAAAACAAACTAATGACATAATGCCGTTGTCGCACCCGGAACCATGAAGAAATAAATGAACTTCAAATTAAAATGTAGGAAGCCTAATTCTTTCTTTTTATTATCCTCCGTCTGTTCGAGGACCGCCAGAGACCATTTTCAAGATGAAACCCAATTGTTACACTTTAAATACGCAGTTGTGCACAAATCGAAGTGGGGCTAAGTGTATCCCGTTAACTTCATTAAAACCGTAGTTATTCGGGGTGGAGAATATAGGAAAGCATATGTTTTTAGTGCGAAAACGAGCCTGCCTATAGTACGGTCAAGCCACAAACTAACAGCTATGGGCAGCAGAAGTTTAATGGTAAGTTCGCTGAGCAAATAAAACTGATTACGGGAGATACATACTCACCTGTCTTTTTTTTTTTTTTTTTTTAAGTGAAGCAAAAACTTGTGGGTCTTGGCATTTGCGCTGTACCTGCACCATTGGGATATGGATACGTAAAAAGCACCTCTCAGCAGTCCTTGAAAGTTTGCACCAAAATATCCATCGAGTTCGACAAGCGCGCGGAACGCAGGAGAGCGGAACCACACTCGCACGACCCCTGGGTAAACAAAACCACGCGACAACGCCGTCCGCCGTTACGAAGTTTCAAAATTGGGCGAGGGGGAGCAGCGGCGCCTTTCAAGGTGCAGGGCGCCGGCGAGGCGAGCGGGTCGGTTCAGAGTTTTGGTTTTAGACCGAAAACGGAACAAACAGAAAGAAACATATAAAATAGACTACATTTCATTTTCATGGTGCAGTGAAGACGTTTTGTTGAAATTACTGTTAGCAAACAAAGTTCTATATTTGTATTTTTGTATTAATGAGAGCCCCCCACCGCCCAAGCGCTGCTGCCGGTGGCGACGCTATACACAGCGCCGCTGATGGGGGCTACGCTAATGTCAGCGCCGCGAAACTCGGACTGTGACCGGGGGTTGGCTGCACGTCGAGTCGGGCAAGGGCCGGTGGCGCCATCTCGCAGGGCCATCTCGCAGTAGCTATGTAAAGCAACTTTCATGTTTCAACTAGTCTCTAAAGGGTGGCGCTGTTATCGTGTTTAGCTGGGCCTCGGTGGACGCCAGTCGCCCGGGTTTCAAGGGCGAGTTTCCCAACCGAGGGTTTTAGTAACGCTGTATTGAGCGTTCGCACTAATCTCTATTGTAGTAGGCTGGATAGCGGATCGAGGCCTGACTTCCTTGTGTCCAGTGGAGCCACCCCCTGCCACCACTTGACACCAGCCAAACCATGGGACTCTATGGAAAAATCGAGAAAATTGCCGCTTTCTCCATTTCTAAGCTGTTGTCGGCACTGGAACTTTTTGGATTCTTTTCGGGAAGCCTATGAAATAGCTTGTGCACAAATATTAAAACTGACAGCACTCATAATTCTTATAAACAAATATTTTGTGGTCAAGAGCAACTCCGCCGGGCGAAAAATGTAGTGCAGCTCAATGAGACAAAAGTTACCTATAGTTACCTCGGAGTCCGCGGGGGGTTCGATGAGTTGTTTTTAGCAGACGACAAGCTTGAAGGTTTTGCTACGCGGAATTCGCTCATTCCCGGAAAGTCGCTGTCAACATGGAACTCTTTTGACATTAATGAACTTCTTAACTTAACCGAGGACGGTCTTCATAACGGCAGGTTTCTTTGCTCACTCCACGACGACAGCAAGCTTGTCAGCGCTCAGCCGTGGGTGCTCCGGCAAGTTAGATTTTTTAGTCCGCGTTCGAACGCTCGACATATACTGACTCGCTTTCCAAACACCCGATATAATGATCGCAGCACATCATAAAATACTCGCCTTTGAGCACAGCGTAGAACCTCCGATATTCCTACTTTTGTGTGTTTCTCCCGTAGGCGTGCGCGTATTGCATGGTGTCAAGCCATGGCCGCGGGCGGCGCCACCGACGGGCTGCCGATCCGCGATCCAGCCTACTACAATAGAGAGCAATGAGCGTTCGAGGTCATCGATTGGTGGATCGTACCGGTGATACTATTTCGTTTGTGGTTACCGTCGTCACAAACGTGCTAATAGCTGCCCCTGGCACGACCGCAGCTCGGAATGCTGTGGGCTAATGACGCTGGAGCGTTCTCCCCACCCGGGATCAGAGGAGAGGGCGGCTGGCAGGTCAAATGGCGTTCGGTGATCGACGGTGTTTGGAGGACGTTGTACCGCTTTCCATCCCCGAGTTGGAGAGGGCGGCGTGGCTGCTTGCGTTCTTCATTGAGTGTGAGTAGATTATGTGGACTGCGATATTTTGCGTCGACGAGGCCCGTTGAGGGTCGCTGTGTTTGCCGTTTCTTCTAAACGAGGCGAGAAGACTTTAGCTAGTACACGTTACTCGAAAAACAAAAACGGTTACAATTAAAATTGCTTTTCGAAAAATATGTATCCAATTAGGCTTCATTACTTCGAAAGATAAGTAATTGGCCGGTACTTGAAGAAATAACCGTAACTTTTCCGATTACTTTAAACTTCCCAAACGATCGATTTTTCAGTCGTTTTAAAAATGGGTCTCCTGTACTGTCCATTTTTTAAATTAAAATCACTGATTTATAAACTACTTGTTTATTACTACTTATAAATGAGGGTTGGTACTAGCATGACGCGTGACCCATCATGCTACGACCCATGACGTCACGACAAGTTGTATGGTGACGTCAGGTGACCCATCATGTTACGACCCATAACCTCACGGCAAGCTGTATGGTGACGTACCCTTGCCCTCGGCGTTACGTTGCCCTTTGCATTACAGCCACTATTTTTCTCAGCCTTTGTGATCCTTCATTCTCATCATGAGTGGCAAACGACGAGTTTACTTGTCACCGTTTGCGAACAACGTGTTGGATAGACCATTTTCCAAAGTACGCGCCATCTAGAGATTGCTGCCCCCGACAATGTTACTTGATGAACTTCTAAAAAGGGTCTACTGCGCATGAAGATTGCGCGGTAGAAACAAGCATTCGACGCTCGTTCCAAATCAGCACTATTAAAATTGACTAACTGCCCTTAAAAAGTAATTCTCGACGAAATTGCGCTCGGTCCTTCTTAAAACGTCATAGTGAGCGTTTGGTGAATCTGGGTAAGGGACCATGGCGCCGCTTTCGGTTGAACCTGTGATAAACAAATCTGGACTTGGCTTTTCCACTATTTTTGCGTGTCGCACACACCTGCACTGGGCAATACTACCAGGGTATTTTATACTTTTACGTTGCCCATCTGAGGCAAGCGTAAGGCACATATAGAGCCCTTTCGAAAGTATATTTTATGTTGGAAGGTGTGGAGTCCCTGCACACTAGGGGATAAAATGGACACAGCCAAAGTCGAAGCAATTCGCAACTATCAATGTGTATGGGGTTCAAACTAATTTCTGCAGAAATGGCTGTCAGTCTGGATGAGTGTCGTAGAAGAGCAGTACGGGGTTGGGTATGCGACGCTTATGTAAGTGTAATTTTGTAAATTTCGTGCGATATAAAAGCTATGCCTCAGAGTTCCACGTCAGGAACTTGTAAGCAAGCACCTTCATTTTGAGGCCAATTATCCAGCGGTCAGGGAGCGCGATTTTTACACCGGTACCACCATCGCTGAAAGTTGCGAATATGAATGTTACTAATGCACAAGTCGTCACCATGTTATGCAACACTAGACTTGAGCTTCCGGTGGTGTAGGTTGTTCCGTCACTGTTCAGAGGTCCAAACACTCTAAAAATCGGCTCGGGATTCAACAAGCTTGCCCCAAGTGGAAAACATGTTGAAGCTAAACGAACGCGTCTTTCATGACGTCACTGGGAGCAAAGGTTGCGTTCGCTATAAGACGCTACAAAACGCGCTGGTAGAATTAAGTAGATCAGATAGTAACTACGTTTTCGGGGAAGGGGCTCTTTTTGCCTTCCATGTGATATTCTTTCATAGCACCTCCAGTTTGCTTATTACAGAGATGGCAAACCCGAAACGCGAACCTTGGTATTTTGTTTTGCCTGTTGAGATTATGATTTCTATTTTGCTATCTTTCTTGCGAACTCTGAAAAAGCCTATACAGCAGAGCCTTCTTGAGGTTTTTCTGCTCTTCTACCCGATAGGCACTCATGCCTTCCTCTTTTTTTTTCTTTCTCGTTCTTTTTGCCTCGTTATTATTAGGTGCTGTGGCCGGAAAGCACCGGCGCCGCTCAGAAGTTCAAGTCGCGACCCTCGCCGAAACCTGCTTCTACCGAGCGGTAGTTTGGCCCAGGGTCTGAGCCCCGGTGAGTACGAACACCTCCTCAAAAGTCCCGAGGTCCGCAAAGTCACCACGCAGCTGGGACCTGCACTGCGTTATGGATTCTGTTGGTTGCAGAAAGAATGGTGAGCGAAAAGCATCGAAGGCTTTCTTGAAAATTGGTGTGCAAATTTATAAAACCTTGAAATTTCACTCAGGTTTTTCGATTACTTGGGTGACTCGGAAAAACTTGCATCAAGAAAGCAAGCGCGATAAGCTCGGAAATATGACATAAGATTCGTTAGCTCTCGTAATAGTTTTCCGAAGGGCGTTATTTTTTTTTTTGGATAAATTACCAGTAAGCAGTTATTTGTTTGTGGCAGTTTGTACTTCAGCTCTTAGCTTATATGGCGAAATATTTTGTCTTGTAATATTCTTATTTATTTTTCTATTATAATTGTCACCCTCAAATGCGATCGTTCACTCGTTGTTGGCGATTATACTTTACGTTTTACTAAAGAGAGCCGCAAAATAATAGTTAGTTTAATACGAAAGTACAAGTCTTTAATAAGGGGTCAAAACTAAGATTCGCTAAGCGAGCCGCCGACTAGCCTTGACAGCTGACACAATGCAAGCAAATTTATGAGTGTCTCCAGAAATCTTACTATAGCTCTGTCTTTGTTTGCTGGTTTGCTTTCCATTTAATTCACTTGGGGCGCATTCATCGCTGTGCTTGTACCTTTCGAGCTAATTCGGGGACAACTTTCTGTGACAACGCGGTCAAAGGGTGCACGTGCGTTCGTGCACTTTTAGCTCTTCGACCGAAGCTGTACGCTCGACGTGGTCAGGTCGTCTGAATTGCCCCAGAATATTGTCCAACATTTTAGAAGCTACAGGGAGCGAACAGAAATGGACGCAAGAAACGCAGAAGCAAAGCAATGAATGCGCCGTGAGACTATTTTAAGAGAAGTTGTAGGCGTGGCTGACGGCATAATAAGGCAGTAAGATTTGTTTCGTGCCTCGCTGCCAGCGCGAACTTTCTGCTTTAACTCAATAAAAAGACAAGTCTGAACCGAGTGCTGTCGCACACTTATCTCCATTTTGTGACCCGTGATGACCTCCGATCAATGACGATGAATGTCCAGTACTATTGCATTGCTTCCAGAAGGAATTGAATCATTCTAATCTCCTGGAAGTCGCTCAAGTATACACACTCATCCCAGTCCGTGCCCTGTGCTGCATAAAGGAAATAAAGATGAATGGGGAGAAGAAATGGGGAATACCGAAGGCATTTAAGAAGAGGACATGCATTCGTAAAGCCTTAAAGGAGTCTTTGGAAGAAGAAGGAAATGTCTTGGAAGCTTAGCTCGATACGTTTCGTAAAAGGCCTTTAACAGGATGCGTGCCCATTGCAACGCGAAACGCGATAAGGAGCATATTTGCATGTGTTTAGGTTTGTTCGATGTTGCTTTTTTTGTTTGTATGTGCGAACTTATGTTTGGTGTATCCCAGAAGCTCGTAGTTTTCTTTTCGTTAAACTTTCGTCGTGTGTCTACGTTTTGGGTTGCAGTAATGTCTCTGGAAGGTATTTCTTTGAGGATGCGTGATTGTTATGGCGCAAATGTGTGAACTCATTTGCCTTGTTGGTTTGATATGTACCAAAATTTGTAAGCCGTGTTTTTTTTGTGTGTTTTTTTTTTTTGCCAGCATGCTTTGTTCGAGTTTGAAGGAAGGGCATTTGCTTTGTGCGGTGCACTTTTGTATCTGTTTTATGCAGAGATACATAGTAAGCACAATGCACCTGTCTCCTGCTGTTTCGTTTTTGTTTTGAAATTGAAGGTTTAACATAAAAGCCACTTTTGTGGCGTATTCTGTTAGTACGTGGCACCAACATCAGCTGTAAATATTCATGCTTCTGAATACCCTGTTCGGATGAAGCAGGAAATTATGTCGATGCCGTGTCTGCGCGGAGTTGTGCACTGCACGTGCATGTATGGTTTAGAAGTATGTGTAACGCACATCTGTCTGTAATCCACATGGATGTAGCACGTGGTCTATCTGTGTTTCTAAAGTGAGTACTATTTATTGTCCAAGATGTTGATAAAGCTTTGTATTAAATGAGTCTCCCAAGCTTTACATAAAAGAATAGAAATCCCTACCTACAATCAGACGTGCGTCCGTTACTTGTAAAATGTTTTAAAGTACAATTACAAATAACCAAGCCTCAAACGTAATGGATTGTCGTTACTAATTACTGTCGCTGAACACTACAGGTTACAAATTATTTAAACATTACTTTTCCCATACACTTATCAAGACAACCATAGAAACACTTTTCATGTTTCCAAAAACGTTCTTCAATAAACACTTGGTTTCATTTCTCATACACCGCATTATGGCAATACTTGTAAAAATGAAATATCGTCTTCAAGAGAAATGATGTAAGTTCACTCCCTTCAACGGTAATTAAACGAGGCAGCGAAAACTGCAACCACACCCGCCATCAGTTTAGCTTACGGCGACCGGAAATGGTCCCTGGAATTCTGCATCAAAAGCTAGCTCTGCATTTGCTCAGAAGCAGTGTCTTCCCCTACTAGGAGATCAAGAAGACAGCGACTACTCGGCGTTTTCTTCTTGGCATTCGTTTCAAATATTTGTATGTGCCTTGCACGTTTTTTGAGTAGTTCTAGTGACCGGTCATTAAAAAAAATTAAACAGGTGTTTTCTTTTTTTTGTTGTTATTTTTCTCTTCACGATGTTTTATTTATTGTTTGACTTGCTGGATTTATGCTGCTGAATTGCCCGCTCGAGTTGCACCAGATTTTGCATTACGCTAATATTTTAAAAAAAGTAACGAGTAATTAAAGCAACATGTTACCAGTGTTTTGTAAGGAATTTACATTATAAAATATTGAAGCTAAAAAGTGATGTGGCGAATACAAAAAAAATAAACTTGAAAAAGTAGCGGATTACAAGTAATTATTTGCTTGTAACGAATTACTTCATAAGCTTGCCTATGGTAGTAAAAAAAAAGACTACACAAACCATATAAAAACAAACATATGTTAACAAAAATGTCCGGTTTGTCGAGTTTCTAAACAATAAAACGTATAAATAAATACACTATGAGACGTTCAACATCAAACCGTCAATACCTGTCTTTTCCTCGTACGCTTAAGATGCAAAATTATAGCTAAATTATTTTTGACTTCTTCTACTTTAACCTTGCTCCTCATTTCGAAACAAACACAACCAAATGCAATAAAAAAGAATTTACCACGTCTTAACTATCTTTCGTTTCTATTTTTTTTTTTAACGAAACCGAAGGTAAGGCGCAACAGCCTCACTAAACCGCAGCGTGATTTCTGATTTTCGGCCCTCGACCTTATGTACCTCTCAAAGCTTGGAACAACCTAAGTGCATTTTCAGCACGGGATTAGGCGGTCTCTCGTAAGACCACAATGACGAAACGCTTTCGTAATGCTCCATTGGCACAGCTGGCCTGTATCCTTCTCTCTGCTTCGTATCGACGTGGAACAAAGTGCGATCGGTCCTGCTGTAGGTACACTGCCAGCTACCGATTTGCCCCCTCTCCCAGGAACACGTGTCCTAATTGAGCGTAAGCGGTGCACAGGAAAAAATCAATTAGTTTCTGCCGGAGTTAATTTAAGAGCCAAGAGCGCGCGATGAAGAAAGCCATTTTCTTCTCTTTCTCGTTTTTTTCTTGTTCCTTTATCACTTTCTTTTTGCTGTAGTCGCTGCGGCGCTTTTAGCAAATATGCGTTTGTTTCGGACTTTTTATTTTGTGCCGTAATTAGTAGTCTTTTTGCGGTGGACACTTTTTTTCCTCTCCACCTTTTTTTAACTGTATCTTTGTTCAGTCTTTTTTATTCTTTCGTTTATTCTTCGTCCGTGTCAGCGCTTTTCTAGAGCAGTCCCGGTCAAGGAATGAAATCAGACTGATTCGATTTGGCACTTTCTCTATGGTCGATTTGTAATTTTTATTACAATTTTTACTAGTATGTTTTTATTTGTGTTTTCAGTTGATAGGTTTGTTTCGAGTATCTTTGCTTTGAAGTCAATGAGTGGCGACACATTTTTCTGACGCAAAATGTGCAAACCTTTTTTTGTGTGCACTCTGCCTCATTGCGAAGACCCTCGACGTCTTTATTTTTGTTTTTCTAATTTCAACAAATATGTTACATTTGTTTGCGAATAGGGTGCTGTGCCTAATGGTATGTGAAAAAGCGCGACACCTCCTTGGTTGAGTTTTGTTGCCACTTAAACTCTGGTTACAGTGCTGGTACCAGAATACAGTCTCTACACGCTGTCTGAAGCGCGTTATTTTTTCATGTCCGTCCTATCGGGTTGGTCGCACAAGAACTGTATGCAAGCATGTTCGAAGCACACATAAGCATAAAGCGAGCATGCTTCGAAGATACTTCAGGCGTGTCCGCACTCTGTTTTGTCATCATCTACACAAAAAAACACCCTGACTTTTGTATAATGTGTGAACAGTGTGAGAACAGGCTTTTCAACCGAGAGCAGTTTAAGGAACGAATGTGCGTACCGTGCCACCAGCGACTTTATGGATTGCGACACGCGTCATGAGGTTGACCCTACTCAACCAGTGCCAGTGTTGTACACGTTCCTCAATAAAAGGAACGAAAGCTCGTTCCTCGTTCCTTCTGATTTTTGGAACGCGTTCCCGTTACAAGTTCCATATGTGAAAAAGGAACTCGTTCCCGTTACAGTTAGAAAATGGAACGTATCGTTACATATACGTTACATTTGTATTTTGCTCATTACCATATTTAGTTAGAGCAAAGTTTTTTTTTTCATCTATCCCATTTATTTTAATTTATTCCATTTAATGTAATCATCAAATGGCCACGTACGAATTTGAATGCCGTGATGGAAGCGCACCTGGTTTGATTTGTTGATAAATTCACCTTTAAAAATCTTAGCTTTTAAGTTTTAACCATATTCATGTTTGCAGTGTGGAAACATGAATATGTTTGCCCTTGTTCGAACTTAAAAATAGTTGTTTCTCAATGTTGCTGTCCGCAAAACGATCAACTGAAGAAGGGGGGACCGAATTTTGGTAGGTCAGTCTTGAAAACTGCAAGTTCTTCTTCGTGAATGTTGCATTAGTTGAGTTGGAAGGTGTGGGACTAGAATAAAATGATTAAAGGTAAATTTTTGTGTATCGTTTAAGTGACCAATGTTCGGGGTACAAGGGTGCGTTCTATGTCTGGTAGCATGTTCTTTTGTTGTTACTCTACGTCTCTGTGAAATTTCAGTGATGGCTATAGTCTGCCTTATATTTCTAGATGTATGAGGATTCGTGGAAGCAAAGAAATTAGCTGAGTTTGAAACGACCCTTTTTCTATATCCTTTCCTCTGACGAAAAGTTTTGCCTTTTGTACTGCAGTTTCGGGCACTAAAAAAAGAAACTTTGTTCACTAGCTTTCCTGCACCCGACTGCTACTAAACGAGAACCACACAAAATAGACCCTAAGATAAGTAACCAAGAAGTTAAAGAGATTCTGGTCTTCATAAAGATAATATTTTTATACTTTTAGAGTTTCCCTCTCAGAACTTTAAAAAAACTATACCCCACAGGGCGAAAAAAAGGAACGCTGTTCCTTTGTCCGATCCAGTAAAAATGTAACGAGCTCCCGTTCCAGTTCCACCGATGCAAAATGGAACGGTAGCGTTCCTTTGTTCGTCCTAGAAGGAACGCGTTCCAGGAACGCCGTTCCTTGGAACGCCGTTCCGTACAACACTGACCAGTGCCACCTAGCAGGCCTTTTTGGAAACACCGAGCAAGAGCGCAGGTCACATGGTGTAAGAGGTGGCTCCGCGCCGTATCAGAAACAAAAAGCATTTACGGGGCGTCCTCTAAGTTTCAGAGGCATCACTGAACAGTCAGAACCTCTTAGCTCCAGGTAAAGGCTACAGTTCAAATCTTACAACTAACAACGTCCGGCGTAGCATGTCTGTCAACCGCCACTCACGGGCGACATGCACGCGGACATACAAGAAAGCAAACACGTAGATGGCCTCTTCCCGAAACTGCCTTCTACAACTGTAAAAGGTTGGGTTTTACTATGTTATTTAAGGGCTTTAGCGAGAACAGGGTTGGGCAGTATCGCGATACAAATGTATCGCGTTAGTATTTCAGAAATCTGTATTTCTGTATCGCGATACATTTTTTTTCACCAGTATCTGTATTCCTGTATCAAAATACATTTCAAATGTTTTTTTTTTTGTGTGTCGCGATACAATTAGGATGAAATATATTTCGCAGCATTTCTTGAGAAATACCCCCCCCCCCCTCGAAAAAAAAAATAGAAGTCCGACAGCATTCTTTTTTTTTTAGTTCTGATGGCACCAGGGTTAAGGAGATGCTGGGGAATTGTTACCGTGCTGACCAAGGTTCCTTCCGATTCCCCAAACTATTTTCCTATGCGTCCTCTTCTTTTTCTGAGAAGTGTTGCGTAGTCAGGTACTCGAACCAGGTGGCGTACTAGGAGTGAATTCAGAGCATCTCGTGCCGCAAGACCTTAAGCAGGGATTTCTTTGAGTCATTGTTTGCTGGCATCCAAAGCCCGCGGCTAACCGTATCTCTTGCCTAAGCGTATACAGTACACCCAGCCGGCAAATCTGAGTCACAGTCCGTTGCAGCACGAGCCTGGTAGTGGTTGACTAGAAATAGTAGGATTTCTCACGCAATGAACTTCAACACATATTCGAATGCGTCTGATGCTGCGCCCGTAATATTTCACGACTCAAAGGTAATATGTCACGGCTCACCAGCCCACGTGAACATACCCCGCTGCTCTTGTGATCCGAAACCCAGGAAGTTGGCCAGACGTGGCCTCGCTGTGCCCACCCAGACTTCTTACACCTGCGACTCGTCTCGAGCTCGCTGTTTCTCGGAGAGCTCGCACCTGCGCCGGCGATATCAGGTCGCCATTCACGAGGTCTCTGTTTGGATGATGCTAGGCGAACCTTTAGGACTGAAATCAATGCGCCGGTGGCGGAGGGTCGGCAGGAAGGACCGTCAGAACAGGAATGCCACCGTATCATTTTTTTTAACCGTAACAGAAGATAAGACTTGCGTTCCAGGATGGTTCAGGTGGTCCATTATTCTTAAAAATTTTAAATGACAAACCTGCACGATCTTCAACTAGGTCACTTACAGCGAAATTACGTATTGTCCTTTCATACAGCAGCGTGGTAAAGTATTATGTTCAAGACCACACCTATATATAAAGAATACTACTTCATTCCACCGACCGTGACGTCATGTTATTTATGTTGACAGTGGCGTCCTTATTGGACAGGGGCGTGGTGACGTTTTCGTGGGATTTAGGGTGACATAAAATTTATTTAGAGATCGAAGGCTTTTCGCACCCCTCGTCAGACAGACAAGATGTGAGGGAAGGGACCGTGCTCACTCCTTGATAGAACGTTTGTTTGAGCCCATGGAAGACTCCTTGTCGTCCGAAACCACTACCCTCAAGGCAAAGTGCCAAGCCTACGGGAAAGTAATTTCGGGATCAAAAACTTCCATTTCAAACTTCAAGCTTCATCTCAGTTGGCGACTCAAACAAATTTTTAAAAAAATGTATGGCAGTATGAGTATTCCTGTATTTGTATTTCTGCCCTCCCTAAACTGTATTCCTGTGTTTGTATTTCCAAATACTTTTTGCCTCTTTTTAAAATGTATTTCCGATACGTATCGCGATACATTTTTAGAGATGTATCTTAGTATCAGAAGTTCAGCTTCTATTTTCATGTATCTCAGTATTTGTATTTCCAAATACAGTTTTGAGTATTTCTGCCAAACCCTGAGCGAGAAGCACTTGTTTTATTAAAAGCGTATCGGCAGCGCGAGCGCATACGTATCCGGTGAAAATACAGAAACTACTAGCTTACTCCATTTTTGAAGAAAGTACCCAAGATAGATGTCTTCGGTGTCCGTATTAAGTAACTAATAAAGTAATTTTGACGCAATTAATTGATCGTTATTACGTTTCCCAAATAGGCCTCTTGAAGACACCATTATCACTTTAGTTGGTTGTTCGTGAGATTCGTGTTTTTTTTCTAGAACAAATTGACAAGCTTTTGTTAAACAGCCTGTATATGTTGGACACCTGAGTAGTTTTTTAACTGTTTTAATAGTTGCGTCTGAAGCCGGAGTAACACAGCCCATACATCATACAAAAGGCACGTTGAGAACTTCAAACATGATGACAAAATGATGTGCTGACATGCCTCAGGCTTTTTGAATCATGTTTGCTTTATGCATAGGTACGCTTGGGACAAATCTGCAGGCAGTTTTTTTTATGACAAATGTGACGTATGTGCATACAAGAAAGGCGCGAACATCGGGCAGCACCTGCAGACTATGCTTTGCATGATATATGTATTCTCAGTGTGACCGCGGCCTCAGGGTTAACATATATATTAAATGGGGTTATAATGTTACACTTATGTGCTTAGTTCGAACAGTCATTTGTTTTCATTTTTTTTTGTGACTAACATTATGCTTCAGAAATATTTGTAGCTTCGTCCATTAAGTTCATTTCTTGCAACGAGATGACGATGCACATAACAATATAGTCTCAGTACCTAGACTTCTCCAGCTACTTGTGTTAATCTGACGATAGTTCCCATGTGGAGCAATCGTAAGGATTTCAAAATGTGCAAATTACAAAAGAAAGTAATAAAAAAGGATATTTACTTAAAAAATAAGCATCCGAAGGCTTTTGGGGTTAAACAGTTGTGTGACCTAATCATATCGTTTCGGTAGGTACTCATAATTGCCTCTGATTGCTCGTTTTAGATGGCGTCAGCAGGAATCATTATGTGATTATAAAGACAATGCTAAGGAGGAAAGTCTGGAAGTGCGCAGGCGAGAGGGGGGTAGACAATAATACATAAACACGACATAATTAGATAAGAAGGAAAGGTGCCCAACAGTTGGATTAATGACACCGCGCTGCGTACTTCACAATCCAATAAGGCACTTGTTTGTAACAAAGAGTGCAGTAATTTTTATTATCGACAGGGTGTTTTCTGTACACGAGATGGTGGAAATACCGATGTAAAAAGTTAACTAGTTGCGAGTTTTTTTTAGTTTGTAGTCCGGTTCCAATCTTTTTTTGTTTTTTTGCTCATTTGAAGATTCGTTTATTCGGCGTGTTACATGGCCCCTGGTCATCGAGAGTAAATTGAGTTACGCATCTCTAACCTTACCTTGTGTTACACACGTAATTGATTGGTTAAGCGCCTGGAGGCACCTAGAAGGAAGTTCACGCTCTGCCATTGCTTTAATTTTATCATTTTGTTTTTCAACTTTTTTCCCAATAACTTGCTTTTATATATCGCGCTATTCACGACGTGCCAGCCCTGTTTGGTCTGCACATTGGAGGACAAGACATAAAATAACAAAGGACAAAAAAAGGCGACAAAATTAAGACGCAAAAGAAAGACCCCGTGGAGGTAGTGGCAAAAAGCTGCCAGAACCGTCAGAGGTGACCAGGACATCTGTAACGTGATGCCAGTCTCAAGGAGACACGAGACAAAGGGAAACACAACGGGAGTTCAAACCTTCCTTTTGGCAACATTTTCTAAATGCGCGTCCGGTAACCAAGAGTATTAAAAGGTTGTTGTTGACAGAGGCGTATAATTTTTCTTCCCCTCTACTTGTGGTTACCCGCACAAGGACTCCTACAATCTCCTGAACGGTACTGGCCCACTGACAGAAAAATTACCTCAGCGGAGTCGGGACTACCCACCACTTCCCCAGCCGATGACCCCAGATTGCAGGCCACACACGCGAATTGGGCAGCGGGTCATAATCTAAAGGCTAAAATTCGCCTCTACAGAAAATAAAAATATTCGCGCCCACTTAGCTTCTCGAATTTTACAATACGCGAAATTCTCAAAAATTAGGGGCTCGTGAGCAATAAAGGGTACTGAACGGAAATTTGATTTTCGCAAATACGGCCGCAAAAGCTTTGAACGGAACGCTACGAGCTCCAAAACACCACTCATACATCAATATCTCAAGCGGATGGCCGTACTTTATGAAAAGAATGGCGCCATCAAGCGAGGTCTTTGACGTAATTGTCCACCTGTAAAATTTGAGAATAAGGGAAAGCGGCCTCGCTACTCACCTCCTCGCTTCGGTTCACCAGCTGAACGGGACGGAGCAAGCAGGAGAGGGTATGGGAACCGTGACGTGCCTTGTCTCGTCGACCTCGTCGGCCGTGTGTAATCGCGCACTTCTTTTTCAAAAATATGGCGATTCGTTAGAGATATCGCTGTATGAGTAATGTTCTTAGGTTTTGCAGCGCCCCGCCTATCCGTCCAGTCTTGTTTTGTACGCTCAAAATTTCTGTTCAGTATCCCTTTAGGGGTTTCGCGGTGTAAGGCTCTCAACAAGTCCACGACCTGGGGCTGCTTCGCCATCCCCCATAATATTGACTTTAGTTGTGATCTGGCAGGCTCAACAGTCTTCGACACGATGGACCTCATTAAAGCCTATCACCAAATTTGAGTAGATACCTTTGAGATCCCGAAGACAGCCATCATTACACCCTTCGGCTTGTTCGAATTCTTGCAAATGTCTATCGGCTTTGACAATGCTGCGCAAAACATTTCAGCGCTTTGTCTTTCCGCTTTTGTGCGGGTCTACCTGGACGGCGTTCTTGTCTTTGCCTACTTGGACGACATTCGTGTCTTCAGCCACACTCCTGAAGAATACGATAAACATCTTGAAATATTTTTATTCCAGAATAAGAAGAATATGGCACTGATATAAAACTCGGAAGCGTGAGTTTGGTGTGCCTAAGCTTCATTTCCTTCGTCATCACCTCGACAAGGAAAAAGTACGCCAGCTAACATCTCAATTTCAAGCAATA
This sequence comes from Ixodes scapularis, assembly GCF_016920785.2. Lineage (NCBI taxonomy): Eukaryota > Metazoa > Arthropoda > Arachnida > Ixodida > Ixodidae > Ixodes > Ixodes scapularis. The sequence goes on from NW_024609837.1 coordinate 73,945,582, forward strand.
CGGGACTGGCTGGCACCTGGCGGTTCGTGGTAAAAGTCTGCCAAAACCACCAGGGCTTACCAGTGACCACGTCCCGTGATGCGAGTCTGGAGGAGACTCGAGACACGGGCAATCGCCACGAGATTTCTAATGCTCCTCGGGGAATCTTCATTAATTAAGTTCGCGGTAACCGGGATTATTAAAAAGTTATTAATGACAAAGGAGGATAATTTTTCCTTATTGCTACGACCCATTAAGAGAAACAATGGAGGTGGTCAGTTCCCTGGATAAAAATGAAAAGGGAAGGGGGAGGGGGTAGATGTATACTTTTAGCGGCTAAAGCACCCCGGCCCTCGACGAACTAAAACTCGCGTAAAATGCTTTGTGAGGGGTGTCTCCTCGCACGACGTTTAGTAGCATGCACTGCGTGGCGGGACGATGTCATGATCGCCACACTGCGTACCGTATGACGAATATAAATGAAACACCCGTACATTAGAGCCACATTCGCGTTCTTAATATTCATGGCGTATCTTTCGCATTTTTTCTTTGCACGCTGCCGCACTTTATTGCTGCACCTGAATAAGACAAAGGAAGAGCTATAGACAAGAATGAGCCTGGCAGACTTGTCATTTTGTTCTCTCATTGTTATATACTACAATTATATTTTTGCTTTCGCCCTTTGCTTCCACGTTGCTCCATATTTAGGTCGGGTCCTACATTCTTTAACACTCCCCTGGACAATATCCAAAATATTTGTGGGACCAGTTCACGTTCCGCGAAAACATCGTGAACGTACTTCCCCTCATACTTTTTTTTTACTTGCGGCTTCGTCTATGATCCGGACCCGTACTTGGCCTGTGCTTGGCTTTGCTTTGTCTTTGAATTGGCTTTGATGTAAAAAAGAGAGAGCGGGAGCAGGAAGATGGCAGCCGCGGCGAATTGCAACCCATGCATAATGGAAGCCCAATCAATGAGTACGGCAGCTTCTCTACTCCGCTTGTAGATCTCGATGCGGACCGCAGCCGATGGCACAATCGCAAGCAGCCAATGAAGAGCTAGGAGCGTGTCACGTGGGCACGTAGCGTGGCATGGCAATTGGTAAAGCCCGGGGGTCACGTGGATCGCTTCCGACGTTCGAATGGCTGGAACATCCCAAAGTTGGGCTGCGGTTATCTTTGTTGTGACACGAAAGAACGGTTGCCTGTGCAGTTTGCGCGGACTTCCGGTTTGAGCTTCGTCGTCTGCTAGCTGGAAGCCATGTTTTGGTGGACGATGCCGATGAGGTTAATGGTACAAAAAGGAGGGGTAAAGATCGAAGCAGATCGTTAGAGAGGATTTGCGCTGAATTGTGGTGCGATATCACCTCATAAATATAATTACTTTTTTAAATTTTTATATGTATTAAAAACTCGTATTACTGTCGTTGCGAAGCCCATTGGTGTGCCTTTTTTAGATAACGAAATGAAGTGACATCGCTCTTCCGCGCATTCCAGGCAGCTCTTGAAAGCACACGGCCGTAGATTTGTAAACGGTGCTCTCTAGAGGCTATTTGACTGTCTGTGTGTTTATTGTTTCAGAACCAGAATGACTTGTACGAAACTCTTCGTAATAAAAAGCTTCAGCCAATCTACAAATACAAGTAAAAGTTTTTAGACATTTGACGTTCAAAGAACAAAAGCCGAGGTAATTCACAAAGTATTTTATATGTAGATAAACATCAATCGCAAAAGTGTAAGTTAAAGCAACGAGTTGTGACTTCTACGTACATTGATAAGACTCGAAGTTACTCCACAGACCATTTAGGTCACCCCAGTAAAGCAATTTAAATGGGTGCCTGTCTGCCTATGAGATCATAAGAATAGCATAATATTCTGCTTTTGCGAATTATACCTAGATATAAGATCCTGCATCTAGCTAGCCTCGCGTTCATTCATTTATTTTTACTCTTTTAAGTTGTCTGTTTTTTTTTTTAGAAACTGCATTTATCTATAAGCAAAATGGCTGCGTTCTTACAAATTGCTTTATCGGTTTACAGATTGCTTCGAAACTTGTCCACACTCCACTTGTCATTAAAACCGGGTTTATGAAAGCTGGCATAATTTGCATACTGAGAATATTTGATATCTCTCAATATCACGCTCAACATTTACCGACACACGAAGTTAACGTTTTGTAGGTGAAACGGTTATGGATATATTAAATGACGCACAAAAATATGAACAGTAACGCACGCATTTCAATATTTCGATTGTTGATTTTTTCTTATAGCAGACGTTGAAGACCGCAGGCTAGCAGTGGTCTAAATGTTTCATTTACAGCGGAGTAACCAGACGCCCAGTGAAGCTGACTAACTTCTCCCCGCTTTCTTAACGAGTACACAACACATATAAGCACCTCTTTCATCTGGTATTTTGATAATATTTAGTTCAGCAATGTGCTTTGCTGCAAACTCATCCAGCGCTGATATTGTGATTTTAACCGAAACGTGGCTTTCCACTTGTGTTAAAAATTCCAAAATATTTTGTTGTGAAAAAAATGAAAGCCATTTCCAACTCCCTGTAACGCCGCATTAGAGCGCACCTCTTGAGGAGGAGGAGGGGAAGGTACGAAGAGGAGACTATGCCTCTCCTCCTTTCCTGCTCGCCTCCCATTTAGGGGAAAATTTTCCACTAAATTTAGCGGGGAAAACTTTCCACTAAATTTAGCGGGGAAATTTTTCCGCTAAATATAGGGGAGAAATTTTCCCGCTAAATTTAGCGGGGAAATTTTTCCGCTAGATGTAGCGCAAAAATTTTTCCGCTAAATTTAGCGGGGAAATTTTTTCCTATAGATTTAGCGGGGAAATTTTTACCGCTAGATTTAGCGGGGAAATTCTTTCGGCTTGGTTTAGCAACAAAATTTTTCCTCTAAATTTAACGGGGAAATTTTTCCGCTAAATTTCGCGGATAAATGTTTCGGCTAGATTTAGCAGGGAAATTTATCCGTTACATTTAGCGGGAAAATCTTTCGGCTATATTTAGCGGGAAAACTTTTCCACTAGATTTAGTGGGGAAAATTGTCCGTAAATTTAGCGGGAAAATTTACCTATAATGCACCGCGCGGTTACGCCGACACCGACGGCGACGCCGCCGCCGCTCAAGCCGGAAACGGGCGCCTAAGAGCTGCGCTCCAAAACATTTCCAAGTTTAGCGTTACGAAATAGGGGAAAGGACTGGTGGCGGTGTGTTAATCGCATTGCAAGTTATATCTAATCGTTTTGTGTGCGGCTGAGTAGCCAATTGGAAATATCACGTTTTTTTTTTGCATTTGAATCACCGGAAACCGATTTTGGACGTATGTTATCGTCCGCCATCTAGAAATGATTCCTTCGTTACCAGTCTCCATGATGCGATAAACTCAATATTAATGCGCTTTCCTTCTGCTCCAATAATTTAATTTAGTGAGTTTAACTATCCAAATATAGTCTGGACAGGCTTGCATGCTTACAGTCATCCTATTTTATTGACGCGACTGACTTCATAAACTCGTGTAAAGCTTTAAGCATTAGTCAATTGGTGACTCTTTCTACTAGAATTACCCTGACAGAAGCCAACATAATTAATCTAAATTTAACAACGCCAGCTTATCTAATATCTTCCATTAGCACCATGCAGGGCAGAAGTGATCATTCATTAATACATTTTGTCATCGATGTTTCTGTTAGAAAAGCTCCAAAGAACCAGAAAGATATACGGGACTACGCTAAACGTAACTTCAAGGCCATCAACAGCGAACTTTCTCTTTTTCTTGATGATTACTTGCCGCCATTTAAAATGCTGGTCGTGCTTCTTACTAATGCATATACACCTTTGCGCAATATTTCTGTTTTCCCGCAATCACCGTGATTAGACACCACAATAAAAAAGGCTTTCTAGCTAAAAAAAATTGAGCAGCTAAATTTTCAAATGTTGACTCTGAAAAGTCCCCATACCATTTGCTGCCAATAATTATAAAAGTGCTATTAAAAATGCGAAGGCTACTTATCTTAATATAACTTTATCATCAATTCTCACAAGCAAACAAAAGCAGTTTGGAATGTAATTAATCGAAATGAAAAATCGTCAATATAATTTTTTTTATTTCTTCAAGAAATGCTGTGCCTTTTAGTGAGTGTGCCCTAGTTTTGAGCTCCGCCTTTGTCGCTTCATTTTTAGACGTTAAAGTGCCATCTTTACCTCTATTTCAACATACTGGATTTGTGCCTATGTATGCGGTTCCTATTGATGTTTCGAGGATTGTTAATGTAATCGATAATTTAAAGCTATCGGTTCGGCGGAAGTAGATGCTATTAGTTCAAAATTCCCAAAAAGTACCAAAGAATATTCTTCTATAATAATTTCTAATCGATTAATTCACTTTCTTAATTGTGGGTGTTTGGCTGACGACCGGAAGGTGGGAAAGGTGGTGCCGACACAAAACGGGTGATCAACATTTTCCTTCTAATTACCGCCCCATATCACTAACAAGCATCCCTTGCAAAATCCTTGAGCACGTCATTTCTTCACATTTAGTAAACCTCTTAGAGTTTAATAACTTCTTTTCTCCCGCCCAACACAGCTTTCGTAAGTCATTTACGCGTTAAACCCAGCTACTAGTTTTCACTGACGACCTACACTTTATTCTTGATCGAAGCTCCCAAGCTGACTGCATATTCCTCGATTTCGCTAAAGCATTTGAAAATGTATCTCATAGTCTACTACTTCTTAAACTAAGCAAACTCAGTATTGATTCTGGTACATTATCGTATATTCACGCATTGCTAACTAACCGATCTCAGTTTGTATTTGCGAATGACGCGTCTTTCCCTTCAGCTTCTGTGATGCCCGCGGTGCCGCAGGGTTCTGTACTGCGTCCTCTTCTTTTCCTTATATATGTCAATGACTTACCCTCCTGTGTTTCATCTTCAATTAGCTTGTTTGTCGACCACTGTCCTATATATCGCAAAGTGACTAACAAATCCCATGTTTCTTCTTTCCAGTGTGACCTTAACTGTGTATCTGAATGGTGTGACATGGCGTGTGCAGCTTAACACTACCAAATGCAAGGTAATGAGGACTTCTCGGCTTCGCAGTAATGTCTCTTGTTATTACCTGAACCATACTCCTTTACAACACGTAACGACCTAGAAAACATTTGGAAGTTCATATTTCATGCAATCTGTCCTGAGAAACTCATGTTCAATACGTAACAAGTAACGCCAATCCTATGGTCGGTTTCTTTAAACGAAATTTTTCAACAGCCCCCCTCATCGCTTAAACTACTTTTAAAAATGCTTGTTCGCACTAAACTAGAATATGCCTGTTCAATTTAAGGACCCCGGTACTAACGTATTAACATCTGCAGTTGCAGCAATTCAAAAATTCACAGCCCTTACTGATTATCACCGCACTGCCAGCGTAACATCCATGAAATCAAGTTTGAACCTGCCTAATCTCGCATCGCGTAGAGAAGTTTTCCGTTTGCGTCTGTTTCACAAAATCTACTCCCACAATCATACTTTGCGTGAAAAGCTATTAGCAACTCAATTTTTACATATCACCAAGTATCGATCCCCGACACAAGATAGGCGTACCTTCATGTAACACTACAGCTTTTCACAACTCATTTATACCCCGAACCACGGTGTTGTCGAACCACCTTCCAGCGTCTGTGGTATCAATATCTGACAACGTCGCTCTTAGAAATTGCCTTAACAATATTCACATTTCAGCGTTTCACTAATATATACATATTGTTTTGCATTCAGAGGTTGTTACTTATTGTATGTCGTTGAATTCCAGTAATGTAACCCGGTCCCATCTGTAATGCCTTCGGACCCTGAGGGAACTTTTATATAAATAAAAAAAAATAAATACGCTACCATCTTGTCTACAAACACGTCTATGTTTGACCACACAAGGTGTAGACTCTGCACCTTCCGTGTGCAGTGCCGACGCAAAGGGTTGCGCAGGCGCATAAAACACGGCTCGACTCCGTGAACAGTTCCGTTAAAATATTTACGTGCTCTGCCTGACGCTGCGCTTCGACGATCAATATAGCATCGACGACATCTTAATTAATGCGTTTATTGCAACGCGCTGCCGCATACGCCCGGCCACCTAGGTTGGAACTCAAAGTAATTGACTTTGGTGTAGGTCCCTCAAGCGTTCCGACCTATAAGGCCGGCGATAATTAGCTTAATGGTTTTTAGATTAATGACCGCCCCTTCGACCATGCGGAGGCCAGCTACCCGTTCACTTTGCGGAACCCCACCCCGTTTGTGGGGTTTTAGTCGGCGGTCCTTTATGCATCGCCATCTTGCTCCATACATTACTGAGTTGATAAAAAAACAAAATTTCAAGGATGCCAACTTACGTCGATAAGCTGCTGTGCTACATTGTACGCTCATTGTGTGCGCAAGGTAACTTCACAAAGCATACCCATTATGAAGTACAGAATTTAGAATTGTGGATGAACTACCCTAATATATGAAAATATATTGTACGGAAAAATATTAAAAACCCGATGCAACAAACATATTGATCAACACAGTGTTTAAAAAACAAGCCGCTTTGCCCAGACAAGGTGTGGGCACTACGCGTGCACAGAAACCGAACTCGGGAGTGAAGCGTCTGCGCTTGCGCGCTATCGACAGCAGCACCGCCGCAGTGGCGTGACGTCAGTAGGTTCAGTGGTTTACACTCTTTCTCACATTGAGTTCGGACAGCAGAAAACGCTACGATTCGATGGATTCAGTAAAGGAGCGCTAAAAGTGCATCGTCACGACCCTCGCCGTCTTTTTTCCGTTTGCTATCACCGGCTAAACCAGTGAAATAGAGCATAGACCTTTCCAATGATAGCCTTCTGGGTTCTGGCGTCTTTCTCTAATGGGCTGTAAACCGCGTTCTGAGCATCCGCAGTAGCACTCTTCCGCGAAATACGAGATGCCGCGCATGCGTTCACAGCCCAGTGAGTCAGCACTTTTCGCCCGGGTGATAAGCGCTGGAAAGGCGTATAGTCCTTTTTTTCGCTTACTCTCGTTCCCAGGCAGTCCGATATGGACGACGGAAAAATAATACAACATATCAACCTGGCAATAGTAAAACAATAAGAAATAAAGGGGAGACAAAACAAAATGCGTAACGGTTACACTTATATCCCGAATAAATTAAATTGTCGAGGAGATGGCAAAACAATGTTTTCCCCTATACTGGAAGTGACGATATTTTAAGATGGCAGCGCCATTGTCTAAAAGGTCCATAGGAACGAAGAATTCGAAGGGCTTTTTCTTTTTATGCCTACAACGGCTTCTAACCTCTGTTTCACTTTCAAGGACAGCCGATGCTACGGGCCAATGGAGTGAACGAAATAACGCCTAGCAATATGCCGCCACGGCGTTTCTCCACTTGTGCGTCTGCCACAATCGGCTAAACTAAGCAAGCACTGGGTTTGCATCATCACCTTGCGCTTTTGTTATGCCCGTTGGAGTTTGTATCGTGGCGATCCCGCTGTTAACACACCATGCAAAAGACACTCCAGAGACACAGTCTGGTCCGCGTTTCTACCTAGTTTCAGTCACGTTGGTCATACCTATGATTCTGTGCTTTCAGAGTTTATTTCTGGTAGTTGTAGGTGGTGGGGGTAGGAGAAAGCCGGAGCATGTTGTCCACTCGTTTGATGGAAGCGAGTTAGTTCCGGGGAAGAGAAGGGGTTGAAAGGAGAGGTCAGAAAAGAGTTGAAAACAGAAAAGGGAGAAAAATGGTTAGCAAAAAAAAATAAATAAGAGAAATAAATGGAGACAAAAGAATTTCATAAAAAATAGATCAAGGAGAGAGCAAAAAAAAATTAAATAAGGAGGAACGGTTGGTACTTGATCTCGCGACCGTCTGGTTGATGTGTTGCCATCGCCCAGTGTATGTCAGAGACTATGGTTAGAGGCGGTCAAATAAACTGGTGTCCTCCAAGAACTTGAGGAGTCTATCGAATGTTCTCGAGACATCGCTTACAGACCCTGGGGGAAGAAGAGTATCCTGTGTTGTAGCACTTGTTACACCTGCTTGCCACAGACCGTGGAGAAACGATTTTCTTTTGTCCAGAGTGGGGCATGTCGAGAGGAGATGGTCTTGGTCCTCGGGAACATCACAGGATGGACAGTTTTGGTTAATTGTTGGGTCCATACGATGAAGGGCTTTTGCACTGAAGGCACAACCAGTGCGAAGTCTAAGCAGTAGAGAAGCGGAGGCCCGGGACAGCTTTGGAGGCTAGCGTGCGGGTGGCTTCCCGATATAGACCGAAACGGGCAGCAGTGGGGATGTAATACACGATCCTTAAATACTGTTGCGGAAACCTTCGTTGCACAAGGTGCGAGCTTGGGTGCGTTAATTAACAAGCTCGTACGCCATTCCCCCTTTCGTCCACGGAGTCATGTCTTTAAGTGTTCATTTTCTGCTTCGGGAAATGAAGAGCGAGCGAGTGAGGATACATATTGATTTTATGAGACGATCGTCGGAATTAGCCGAGTAATTATACTAGTTAATTCTTTACGGGAAGGGTGAAAAGTGCCTACACGTGTGGAACTAACGCGGCGCCTGGGTGTTATTCCCGGTTTACAAGAGCCGATCGAAAACGCTACGTTGCGTTTCGAAGTGGCCACCGCCGGCTCGCTTATTAAGCATGAATCTTGTGCGTAGGCTTGCGCTGCAGTGCGACGGAAACGAGTCTTCTAGCTGCGACGAGCCGAAGCGCAGGCGTGGGTGACATTACACGTCCACACACGTCCCCGCTAGCCCACTTCTTTGTTGCGCACAATTTATTGACTCGATTACACAGATTATTTTCGATGTGACCTTCTGTGGCGAAACGTATATGCTAAAAAAGACAACAAAAAGGAGCAGCGCGGGAAGTATTATATTTCCTTGGTTCTTTTGGATGCGTGCGTGTTTGCTCACGCCTACGCTTATATGCGTTTCAGTTGATGTGCTTGTACGTGCGCGGGCGTCTTCTTTTGTTGTGACCAAGTTCTATTTCGTCCCTTGTTGTCTGTTTTTTTTTTCTTTTTTAGAACGGTAGCGACGGTTTAAAACTGCGACGGTACCTGCCAACCTTTCACGCAGTGTAGGATTGATGGTTGTAGTTCAGATGAAGACGGAAGGGCTTTGCTAATATTTCTGCGCTTATCACCACGACGGGAAAATGACAAGTGATTAAGGTGTGGACGTTTTATGATATTACAGATATTCCTCAAAAAAGAGCTGCCACACATGCGCAAAACGCATTTCACAACCTTACAAACAAAAATGGTAGCGAGCAGAAGGAAAAACTATGGACCGGTCTACTCTATATTAAAAAAATCAACAAAAAAACTAATTTTCAAAACAAGATTGTACCTAATTTAATACATTGTTTTTTTTTGTTCTCCTTTTTGTGTACTGTGTATTTTTTTTTGTTTTCTTTAGTAAATGAGCCGGTGTTTTGTCTTTCGCACCGTAATTATAATGCATTGTAGTGCTGTCATCCCGCGTTAAACTTCTATTCACGTTCATCAAATTTGTGAGACATGAATAATATTTTCTTGTGTAAAGCACACGTGGGGCAGAGATTTTGTGAGCTCCCACGTATGGCGGCCAATGAAGCAATATGATGCGAGGATTGGCTTCGTCGCCTGGTTTACGTTAGAGTCCTCGTAACGCCAAAAACATTTGAATCGGCATTTTTGAAAAAAATGTTATATATCAGACTAATTTGACTGGATTTTTGTGTGCTAAAAATGTAATAGGTGCCCTTTTTTGTTCTTTTTTTTTTTGTGAAAAATACCTCGCTTTCAAGGCACAAAAGTTGGAGGATGCATGCCTCTCGTGTGTGCCCGTCGGAACGCAAAACAAACCTCGCTGTGTGAACGGGACTTTCGAAACTGACAGCCGTAATTTATTTTTCATTTTTTTTTCTCCATCAGCCAAGGCTACATTGTGCCTCTAAAATAGAACGCTACATTTTTAAATTTGTTTTGTTATGCTTTTAAATTAAATAAACCGGTTCATTTGGTTTTGTTTCTATTTCCGTTTCAGAAGAGAGCCGGCTAATTGTTTCTTTCAGTTTTGTTCTGTGAGTCTTTCGTAAGAAATAGAACCACTGAAGTACCTTCATCCCTTTACACCTAAGTGTTTTTCTGACTAATGTTTGCTAAAATGAAAAATCACGCGCAGTGTAATACAGTTACCTATGTTCTTCTTGTTTAGAGCACGCCCATTCGGAATATCACTTGTAATTAGGGTAGAAAGCACGTTTTCTTAAGTACGCGAGTTCTTGTGAAACTTTTGTTCGATTCTTCCTGGCCTTTTTGTACAGCTTTCTTGTGCTGTACTGCCTCTTAACTTTTTACTTATTGTTTGTGTTGTTGTATTAAGGACGTCTTATTGTTTTACTTTGAAAATTGCTTCTGTTCGTCTCCGCGGAAGTTACTAGGGAGATTTGAAAGAGACATCAACCTGTCTCGCGGAAGCAGACAACACTGTCATGGTCTTGTTTTTTTGTTAGGATCTTCAAGAGACAAATGGCCTTTTTTGCCTATGTTGCAGAGGAGGCGCCTGTAAATGGAAACTATCTCAATGTTTGTTTGAACAGCGGCCAACTTGCTAATTTATTGCAAGCTACTGCAGACCTCTTCTGTGCCCGCCTTGCGCAAGCACATTTCAGGACGGATTGCCGTGTTAAAAATAGAACTTTCAAATGTAATTAAAGAAAGAAGTGGGCTTTTAAAATGATGAAATTGTGGTCTGGAAATGAGGAAAAAAACTTCAGCCTTCCCACTCTGGTGAAGAAGGAAGAGCAGCGGAGCTGTTCTGTGTGCAGCCTTCGCTCATAGATGGCTGTAGGTGTCCAGAGGATTTTGTCGAGATTAATGTTTCCACGGACACAAAACTGGGGACACTAGCCCCTAAAAGCTCCGCTGTAAAAAAAGGGCAAAGATATTTACTTATTTCTTAGCAGTGTTTGAGTCTAAGCCATCTGAACCATAAATTCAAGTTCTGTATTTTCAGGTAACATAGCGGCAGGCGACAAACATGACGTACCTTGTTATATTTCCTCCTTTTATTTTTCATTTCTGTCTCACAATTGCCGTTAAAAATGCATTTCTAATGAGAAGTATGAAATCAAATCTACCTTTTCCCTACTATCGTGGTAAAGAGGGTGGCAACACGAAAGGCGCTGCAGCATTGAGTTAGATGCGATCGCAGCGCCGCCGTTTTCGGTGCCAGCGGGCAACTCCGGTGCCATAACGCGGAAAGCCAGACATAACAAAATGGAGCAAATGGGCCGTGGCAAATCAATCGATAGGTGCGTTAGATTGAATATAACTTTTATATTAGGCGGTAGCTCGCGCCAATTAGCCATCGATCTCGATGACCATTCTTCAAATGATTGATAGACCTGTTCGTCTGTCACAGCAGATAATAAAGGAACGGCAAAAGTATGTAGCCAAATGCCACTTCTCATCCTGTTTTCAATTCGGTATGGAAGAGACGCGCATTCCGGGAGATAATCCGGACGCTCGAATGCGCGTGTGCCAGTTCGGACATCCGTGTCGTCTGCTGTTCGCAGCTCGAGTGCGCCTAGATTGCAGAGTTCCAGAGTGGATCGGTATCACGTTGTGTATAGACCTTTGTCCGGAAGTGCTCTTTTTAGCCTCGACCGCAAGGAGCAAAAGCGAACAATAATCTCGAACCCAGACGCTCACGGGGAGGGGGGCTGCGTCGGCCTGCGCCGCCGGTTCCCGTTGAGGGCTTCTTCGCTGGTGTGCCGACTGCCGTTTCGCCGGCATCGGTCCTGTTTACCGCGGTATGTGAGTATAGTGCCCGTAATGTGAGAGCCGTGTGTCCATACGCCACTTTGCCGCTGTTGGTTTTCATCTAGCCGAGCCAGAAAACATCTCGCGATGAGTTGACCGCGCCGCGAGTGACGAAGAAGAAGCAAACATGGCGACGGTTTGTGCGATTGCTTTGGTGGCTCCGGTGTTGAGTGTCTTCAACGTCCTCGTGAGAAGGTTCCCCTGCCCTTCGAAGTTTTGCAAGCACCACGAAAGATGTGGGATCATCGTCTCAACTACAAATAAGCAGGCCTTCACGAGCAACAACGGTGCCAAGCAGGCGCTCGGCACAGTTGTGTCAGGCTCACGCAGCCAGCGGCACAGCTGTGTTGGTTGTGTCGTCAGATGTTCAGCAACGCCGAGGTATTTTCATTTATCATTTGGAATGGCTTCAAGAGTGGGAAATTAATCTATTTCGCGGATTGTTAACGCCGAGGCGAGTGCCCTCCGTTGCAGTGCCGTCGTCGCGCAAAGTGCAGAGAAAACCGGGTGGCGATGGCGGCGGTGCTCTTTGATCTTGCGCCGTCAGGTTCATGAAGTCCGGAGTAAGCGTACGTACGTGCGTCTGCTGGATCGGTGTTTTGGACTTCCTCAAAACTCTTTCTCACGCGCATTTTCCTTGTGAAGCTTAGTAGCTCATTACACCTCATCGTCGACTGCGCTCATTTGACTACGACGGACGAGCCTGCGTGATGTGAATTTCACTGCCTAAGATCCTTGGTGTGCTGTAACGAGGGCTAATAAAATATCACCGCGAACTTCTGAACAAACGAGTCGAAGTTTCGTCTGCTATCATAACTGATCGCCTGTCACAATATTAATCAGTAGCGTTCCTAGACTCCGCCCCCACAGGCACCGTGCTTCGTTGCCCGATCGTAAGTGTCTCCTGGTACAGTGGTACCTCGTAGAATTCCAGCTCCCACTTCAAGTAAGTACCATCTTTTAGAACTGGCGATTAATAATTTCGAACCCAGACGCTGGCAGTGTGTGTTTGTGTGTGTGTAGGGCGACGCGTGCTAACATACTCGGAGCCCTCGTTTACGCCGCTTCGCAGCGGCAGACAAGGCGCCACATTACAAAAGAAAGCTAATCCGAGCTGTCTATGTAACTAGACCCATTCGCTAGTCATTCGATGAAACGTCGTGGTCTCGTTTTCATTCGCTAAAACGGCGTTCGATCAAGTGAACGCCTCCCACTTATTTCGGCTCGGCAGAGCCGCGCTGCCGCAGAAAGACAAGCAGATCGCGAAAATCGGTCTCAAACGTGCCACGAATGTAATATCGTATACAAGAAGCCAACAATCAAGCATTTGAAAGCGTCAAGAAAGCGGTAGCGAAATATTTACTACGCAATGAACCCGGACTGAAACGCGGATGTCAAGGGTCAGCAGACACCGAGAACATCTAAGACAAGAAAGGTTCTCTCTCATTTTGCTTGATCGAGATGGGTTCTCGAATGTTCACGACATCTTGCCTGTTGAAGAACGGGCCGCAGAGGCTTCTGGTGAAGACATCTTTCACGATGTGTCGGTGCATTCGGACAGCCTGTCGCATCCAGCTACCCAAAGCAACGCCGCCAACGGAGCCCCCCTCCCTGCCTGCCAGTTCTTTCCGCGTGGTGACGCGAGCGTAGATAAACATGGCGGCGCCCTGGAATTGGCGGGGACACTGGTCTATAGGTCGCGCTTTCAATACGAGCTGCAAGGACGTGGGAACCGGGTCGTCTGCCAACGTCTGCATCATTCCGCCGCTTTCCTACTCGCTATTTAACGACACAACGCATGCGCACTTTGGACCAATCCGCTCATGAAGATACATGTATACAGATATATATGCAGGGTATTTTTTTATTCTTTCACATTTGTTTAAAAAAGACCGAGAAAACAGTACTAATGCGGTCTGTGCAGGTGGGTTATACGGCGAGGCGAACATTATGTGGGTGGCCAATCTTTTCGATAAGTCGGCCTATTACTAAATTCGTTAATTAACTTTTTAATTAATGCAAATAGACATATGGTTTCAATAAGAAACTTGTAGAGCATCATCAAAAAACCACCAAATCAACTATTTTTGGAAGGATATAACGCCGGGGCAGCCTTTTACGTCGCTCTGTAAAATCGCTCCATTTGGACGCATTTTTAGACTTCGGATTCTTATCGGAGCGCATCACCACGCCCGCAGTCCTGCTCCCCGGTGGCTAAGGCGCGCAACAGACGTGCGCCCTACTTCCGTCCATTCTACAAGGGAGGCGAGGGGGTGGCTTTGCGCCGCGACCACCAGGGAGCAGGACCGCGGGCGCAAAATGCGCTCCGATAAGAAACCGAAATCTAGAAACGCGTCCAAAAGAAGCGTTTCTACAGAACGTCGTAAAATGCTGCCCCGGCGTTATATCCTTCTAGAAAGAGTTGATTTAATGGTTTTCGATGATGCTCAGAAAGTTCCTGCTTAGAACTATATGTCGATTTTCACTAATTAAAAAGTTAATTAATAAATTTTAATTATTGAGCCGTCTTGTCGCAAAGATTAGCCTCCTGCACAATGTCCGCCTGGCCGTAAAACCCACCTGCACAAACCGCATTAGTGTAGCTTTCACGGTCTTTTTTAAACAAATGTGTAAGAATACTAAAAAAAAAAACTATGTATATATACATGCACTCCGCGCTTGGCATGTGCTCGAGGCCCGAAAGCGCAGGTATGATTCGCCCGCGATTGTAAATGGGACATACGTCAAAGGTGTGTCCCGTTCATATGTGGCACATGTGAACGGGGTATTGGCTGACGTTTCCCAATATACGCAGTTGAGTTTGTAAGCGAAACTTATCCCGAACATATGATGATTAAGCGAGGGGCATTCTTCGATCGAGAGAAGGGCAAAGCCGCGAGCGAACGATCGCCAATTCAATTTTCGTTTTTATATTAATGAACCACCTGCAATCAAAAAGTGAAAGCCGTTTACAACTCCCTGTAACGCCGAATTGGAGCGCAGCTCTTGAGGAGGAGGAAGGAAGTGAACTGAGGGGAGGGTAGACCCCTCCTTGTCCTCCTCCTCCCTTCATTCTTGAATATGCTCCGGGGGGGTCACGTGACCTCGGGGGGATGGGGTCATGTGACCTCGAGGAGGGGGCCACATAACCTGGGGGGTCATGTGACCTTGAGGGGTCACGTGACCTGGGGGTCACGTGACCTGGGGGTCACGTGGGTGTCATCTTGGGGGTCACATGACCTTGAGCTGACCTTGGGAGGGTCACGTGACCTCGGGGGGTCACGTGACCTTGGGAGGGGTCACGTGACCTTGGGGGTCACATGACCTTGGGGCGACCTTGGCAGGGGTCACGTGAACTGGGGGTCACGTGACCTTGGGGTGACCTTGGGGGGTCACGCGACCTTGGGGTGACCTTGGTTACGCCGACGGCGACGGTGACGCCGCTCAAGCCGGAAACGGGCGCCTGAGAGCTGCACTCTAAAACAATATACGTTGTCTTATCCTACGATGGACTGAAGGCCGAAGCCACGGGCCGCCAGGTTTAATCACGTTCCACGCTAAACTATAACATGCCTGCATTGATTAGGGGTGGACGAATAATGCTCCGAACCCCAAAACGCCGCATCATTTCTATAGCTTCGACACTGCAAACAACATGTACGTCGTGGCTTTTTTGCAATATAACATTGTTTAGTCACTCACTGCTATTCGATTCGAACCGCTTTCAGCCCATTCGCATCAGTGATCTGAGACACAAGCCCTGATATGTGCATCAAAGCACAATACCACGCAAATTATAAGTAGGTCATGATTGAATCTGGCCGTCCCTAGCTTCAGCCCTTAATCCATCGTAGGATGAGACGAAATATTGTGTAGTTTGGAAGGATTCACTGGGGGCGCCAGCATAAGCGGCAAATTATGGTGCCCACCGTTCACCGTTTCGACTGAAATTTGAGAAAGCTGCGTCGTCCTCTTCAGTGTTTGCGCTTCGGAGTAGGGCGCTGCGAGGTTGTGCGTCTTACGCCGACGTGTTTGAACCTCGCCAAGCACAACCCAAGCTTGAAAGCTGCGCCGGTAATGGGCTCAAAGTTCCGTCACTGTTCGCATTTCATCCGAACACGATGGTACATAGACAGTGTCGGCAGTGCCAAACGATCTGCAGTATTTCATCACTACAAAAGAAATAGTACGTTCACCGCCGTAATTTCAGTTTCCCCGCTCAAATCTGGCTCTGAGGATTGAGAAGAAATGCCGACCTTTTTTACAACCCAAGAAAGTGAAATGCACCGTCACTTTATATTGCACATACGCGGTGGGGTGTCTAGGAGGAAATTTATCTTTGTTTCTTTTTTTCAGGACAAATAAACTGCGCGTCTTTGAATGCCCATTCTTCGCCCAAAAAGGACGCTAGGGGTCAGAACAAGACGCAAAGATTTCAGAGCTTTTCTTTATTTTATTTAAATTATACGGGTACTTAGTTTATATTTCGTGCATAAAATGAGTCACATTTCTTATAGCAGACACCATTTCCGACCATATATATTAGCAGAAATCGTCTCATCATTTTACCATCGAAAAGTTTCAAAAATTTCTAATAATTTTTGGGTTGGCCAGATAACTGGTGTTTTTAAAATTTAGCATGTGCCCCCGATCACTTTTCGAACCGAAAAAACAACAACAAACAAACACGATGATTTCACTTTTAGTTTAATTTAAAGAAAAAAAAAGAAGTTCTATTGATACTAACCTTTTGGAGGATGAGCAAAGCACAATTTACCCAGTAGTTTATGAAAGGCGGTGGCAAACAATTTCGTGGATGGCAATTAACTGAAAACGTTTCTTACGAAGTTATATTTTTCGGACAAACGTTGTTCGATTGAGGTCTCTCTTTTCCTTTTTTACATACATGTCGATGACTGGGAGTTTCTTCATCAATGACGTCAGGTGCGCATGTGCAGGTCTCGTGGATTCGGCTACGCGACTTCCACCTGCTGACTGCGGGGCTGATTCGCTACACCTGGGACGAGCGCTTCAGCACCGTCCACGTACAGTACTCGAACAGCTGGGCGCTGCAAATGACAGACGCACAGCTGAAGGATGCGGGACTCTACGAGTGCCTGCTCAACTCAGATCCCCCGAAGAGGCAAGTGGTCGCCCTCAAGGTGGTTGGTAAGGAATCCATGAGTTTTTTTGTTTTTTTTTTTTGCTTTTGTGCCAGAAACAAAGATTACTTTGAAGAGTTGGTTGGGAAACGAGTCGTGTCTAAACCGACTCGTTCGTGTTGTATTACACACCTTTCTCAACCAATGATTGCACGGCTGCTTTGAGCGGCAGATGTGCGTCATCGCTCCACACCAAAATGTGAAGAACACTCAGCTTGTCACTATTCACACTGCGACAAACTGTGTATGTCGTATTTTGCTTTATCCTTTTTTACGGCTGCCAGGTGGTTCTGTTGTTACAAAACCTTCCTCACAGACTAAATCATTATAAATAAATGTCTGATACATTTATCATTTTCTCAATATAGGGGTTTAAACCACTGATTCAACTGCAGCGTGACAAATAACTAGTTGCTTTTTTTGATAAAACGTGAATGTAAACTGATGCGCTTATTTTTTTATTTTTTTTATTTTCAGGTTTCATTCTGACGTATTTCATCTAGGTCGAAAAATACATAAGGTATAGCACACTGTTCTTTTTAAAGGCGGGTTGAGTAATGAATTGGGCGGCTTTGAAGTCCGCACTTTCACCATTGCGGGAATCGTCTTCCTCTGATGGCACCTATGATGCTACGTCCACATTTTGTTTTAAACCCCAACAATGTATAATTTTGACAAGGAGTTACTTGCAGCTCAAGTCGAAGTAATGACATCTGGCGGAAAGAACGTGAAGGAGAGAAGCGGGAATCTATCAAATTTACCCACGTGTGTAGCTAAATATTTTGCGTGACCTGGCGGCCACTACGAAAATTAAATGAAAAGGAAATACACGTACGATATTGGAGAAACGCGAATAGTGCAGTGAATAGTTCAATGTCAGGTCCGATTCACTCCATGTCCAAAAAATTCCGTATCTGTAGCCTTTCTCTAAAGAAGTAACCCCGAACAGACGCCCAAAAATTCACTTATAGAAAGAATTTACTCGTCTGTGTTTCGTCCTCTCTCAGTTTTATACTTTCTGTTATCTAGCATCACTTATAGAATTCTTTTGAAATTGCATATGGTTAATTTCGCATACTTTTGCTTTGCTTTAAGCCGTGTGCCTCCCAATGATAATAATAATATTAATAATAATAATAATAGTAATAATAATAATAATAATAATGTTTATTTTTCCATCAAACAAATTATAAAGGGAGACCGAGGAAAAAAGCTGCATCATGCAGCTTGACGAGTCCCCGGCACCCCTCTCACACAAACAGCAGTGGCACATGAAAAAAATAAACAAGGCACAATGACATTCAAAAAGTAATCGGGCGGCAACATTAACGGTTTTCGTAGTAACATGAAAATGGCATACATGTGTACACTTAGATATATACACAGAAAACACAAAGTATTATACATCGCAAAGCTCTGGAAAGGACTACTAAAAAAACACACTTGAAAAAAACTCTCGAATATCTTTTCTCGATGACCTAATGAGATCAATATTTTCGGAGCTAAGAAAATTAAGTGGGCTTGGAAGCGCATAAGATAGCATTTGCTCAACATATGTCGTTCTAATATTGGGTAACTTCCAGCTTTGCAAACTTCGAGTGGTGTAAGTTGGTACTTTTGGAGCAAGAGAAGCCATGTCAATCAGATTAACATGATTTGTTTTGTACTTCATATTTATAACGCAGACACAAACGATATTTATATATACTATTAACATTATTCAATTTTAAACTTTTAAATAAGGGTTCACTAGGGTGGTCGTATGGGACATTGGAAATGTTTCTGAGTATTTTTTTCTGCAACAGAAGTATTTTATTTAAGTTTGTACTTGTCCTATTACCCCAAACTTGGTGGCAGTAATTTATATGAGAGAAAAATAAGGAGTTTTGAATTAAAAGTTTTACACTTCTTGGCAAAAGATAGCGGTGTCGATACATCAAGCCAACAACACGCAATAGTTTAAGCAAAATATAATTAACATGATCGTCCCATCGCATTTGATCCGTGAATACAACACCAAGAGTCTTAAAGCTAGTAAGGACTTCAATTTTAGTCGAATTTAAAAAGATATCACAAGTAAAAGTAACGTTCTTGTTTTTTTGGATGAAATAAAACCGCTTTTGTTTTATTTTCATTGATCTTTAGAAAATTACAGTTACACCACTTAACAAGGTCTTTATGAGTTTCATTTGTGCTGTTTATTAGTTCATTACAGTTATTACCTGCAAATAGTAAACTAGTATCGTCCGCGTAAATTACATATTAGATATTTTATTTAAGTTCACGGTATCATTGATATTTAGATTCGAAGCTGATTTCGGCACGCCCGAATAAAATCTGGAATAAGTTAGTTTTGCTCAGTTTTAATAAAAAATAGAAGACAAAACAATTAGCTTGATGTTCGACGGTACGTCTTCCAGGGGCGACTTCTGTTCGTGTATTTCTCTGATTGTTCCTTTTATCACCTTCAGTGTCTCATGTTTGCAAATTGCGTCCTGGCCATTTTTAAACGAACAAACATGAAGCAAAAAAATTATCATAATAAATCTATATTTGCACAATGTTTGACGGCGTGCCTTGTGTTCCTAAAACTTCACCGGCCAAACGAGAACTGTAGTTTGCCGGAAGAAACAAATTTTGTTCTACTTTACTGCCACTTTGTTTGAATTTAGGCATCCGAGTTGATTATTGACGAAGTACTCAGTGTCCGAATTTAAGCTTTAAGCCCTGTTTAGTAGATTATTGCATATATACATCGACTGTAATTAAATATCGTCACCCGCGCACACAGTTGTTTATCCGCATATAATTTTCCTCCCACACTACTGATTCCTAAAACCCACATTATACTTTCTCGTTATTTTGTTGAGCACTTCACTTCTACATTTGCGTTGTTGACAAATTGAACACTCGCCAACGCGAAGGCCGAGCCGGCAAAGACACATTGAGCTGTACGCGCAGAGAACGCTACCATCGTGTGTTCCTGGTGTTCTTTCACTCTCCAACATATTTTAAAATGTTGGTGCGTGTGCACACGTGCACGCGTGTATGTGCGTGTGCACACAAAGGCGTGGGCATACCGATGCATTCGCGCGTGTCTCTGCCTAGGCGTGCGTGTATGTAAGTACGACCATATGCGTGCGCTTGGATGAAACGGTTCTCTGCACTGTTAGCAAAAATAACACGCCCAGACGTGTAAACCGTTGTCCCATAGCGGACACGTCGAAACGTGTTCGTTCTACACGAGGCCATCGGTGTTTTTCGTCTACACATGAGGTGCTGTGTAAACTTAACACGCTACAACGTGTCTGCCTTCCGGAAAACCGTTTTGAGCGTGTTCCAATTATGAGACATGGCGGCCAGCGGCCGAGAACAGGCGAGAGACGAGCCCAGCGAGCCGCGCGCCTTTCAGCCGAATTGAAAGCACACAGGGCGCGTTAGTTCTCATTCGATGTCTTTTATACACAGTAAAGTCTCCAAGCGGCGGACGTAGCTACTTGCAGAGGTACGTACGTGCGTTGTCGGCGGTCGGCGGCGTCAGTAGCTTCAACAAGCCGCTAGACAAAAAAAAAAAAAAAAAAAAAAAACGAATGCCGAACTTACATGGATAAATAACTTGCGTTGTCGGCGGTCGGCGGCGTCAGTAGCTTCAACAAGCCGCTAGACAAAAAAAAAAAAAAAAAAAAAAAAAAAAACGAATGCCGAACTTACATGGATAAATAACTTGAGCAAACTATTTAGAATCGGGCGGTAACTTGCGCCACCTATCGAGATTTCTAGCAGCCTGTTTAAAAAAAAAAATACGGGTCTGTTAACACTGCGAACGACCACGACTACACAGCAACCATACATTCAACGCAGGCAACACACCACACAGCACCGACATGTACACAAACACAACGACCGACACTACGCCCGACACTTCCTACTCGATATCCATTTCTCCCCGCGGCGCATATAAGCTTGACATGTGCGGGTGAGCTCTTTGGTCGCTGACCATTACAGATTTATAGAAAAATACACAAAACACGGCCCAATGGACAGCCGCGTGTTAGAACTGTTTGCATTTAAAAAGTATGGAGGCAAAATATATAATGTTAGTCCGTTGCAATAAATAACGATATAAATAACGATATGTTAACAATAAATCTTAAACCGGTCATGAAAAGGTTCAAGTTTTGTTATTTTCTTGCTTGACCAGTGTTATGAGCATTCCGACTAGCTTGAATCAGATAGGAAAACAAATTATTGGGATTTTGTCATTACGTATACAATAATAAAAGAAAATGATCTTTGCGCAAAGCATTTTTTTCTATTTTTGTGAAGGACATCCGGACATCCGCCCAACACTTCACTTCCGCTAGTTGCAGCAGTTGCAGTACGGGAGCAGACGCCTTCACTTTTGGGGCGTTTTGATGCAGTTTGTTGTCGTATGTCGTGTCGGTGTCGAGAAGAGCGGTGGGGCTTGGGAGTTTGTGACCGGTGTTATTCGTGAACACTGGTGTGGGGCGCTGATGCGTCTTTTTTTTATACTGCCACCACCCCGAACTTTGAAGATACACGGGCCCGTAGCAGTGCACTATGCTGAATCGCGAGCTCCTTCTCTGTTGACGTCGCTTTCCTGGTACCACTCGTGGATACTGCAAGCGTTTAAACTGTGTGCACCGTCTCGCCTACATCCCCGGTGACGTACTCGACCTGTTGAAACCTATTGCTTCCGTCATTTTAGAGTACGCAAGGCAGTTATCTCGTTGGTCTGGTTCCAGTTATAAAAGCAAGGCAAAACGCTTGTAGTTCCCGCCCTCAGTACACGTTGGACATCTTCCACACTTTGACACCGGATAACTGAATGAACGAGGATTTACATTCACTTCCGAGGTTACTCTGGCCGCTTCCTCACCGTTGAGCAGCAGGATGAGCTGGCGACAAGCCGCGGATGAAAGGCTTGAGCATCAACAGCCCAAGCGCACTCGGTGCCGATGCGGGCGACGCGGGTTTCTGTCAACCGGGAGACCAGCACAAACCGTGACCATTCCAGCTCTTCGTCATGACACGGTGTTGCAGAGAGCAGGGTAAAATGCAACTACACCTATCACCGAAGCAAACGCACTGCTATCTTAAATCTACGCTTGTGATTGCGCCTTTGTAGTAGATCATCTTATTCGTTTTGCTGGAGAGACGCAAACGACGGGCATAACAAAATCGCTTGCATATTCCGCATATCTCACAAAAGCATTTACCCTGTCACCTTGCGAAAAGCGCGAAACACGGAGTCCGCACCGTCCTAAGCTTCCCGCTTTTTACCTGCTTTAGAGCAGTTTGTACCTGCTAGTAGATATGCCTACTCAAACTGAAACAGGGCAGTGCCAGAGAGAAAGAGACAAAGTTGGGGAAGCTTGCTCGCTCTCCAATTTCTCAAGTCTCAAGTGATTGTACCATAATAAATGCACCAACGCCTCTTCCCAAAATAAAGAAAGAGCACTACGTTCACAAAATAAAAAATGGTCTCAGTACATGCATCTGTGGGCAGGTAGGAAACCTTGCCTTAATTTATTCCCCCCGCATGATTGGCGCAACAAACTCGTTGCGGGACCGAATCATCTACTCGAGCAGTGTGCGTCGCTATGCAAACGCAGTCCAACACGAAGCATAAAAAACGGCAGATTTAAGACAACAATCCGGAGTCCATTATTCAATTAAAACAACGTAATCTTGTTGAAAACGCCCGCTGCTTTTTACTCACGGTATGTGTCGGGATACTTCCACAGTTTGAAACGGAACGAAGGAAGATTTACTTTTAAAAACGCTCGCTGCGTCCTCCCGGACCAACTGGACCTGATCAGCTGACGACGACGGGACTGTACCTGTTGAACTTCCACCACGCAACAAACAATTTGCGCTCCGTGTTGAAAGCGTGGTTCAAACAGACCCGGAATACAAAGCACCGCACCACACACGACGAATGTTTCAGCTCTTTTTCGCATCGCCGGGTTGCACCAAACAGAACGAGATTGCCGAAGTCAACGCCGCGCTGTCGTGAACCTTGGCTTGTGGTTGCGAACTCGTGGATTCTGTGACTCCCTTCGCTTTCAAAGAACACACGACGATTACGAATGCTACTTTCCGTCTTCCAGGAACATCACAGGGGCACTTCTCCGGTCACGTCTTCACTATGCGCTCGCAAACTCCGAAACTCTATGCGAACCTTCTCGCGTCCCGTCAAACCAAAACAGTAGCGGCGCCATGCGTACTTGCCAGATTTTCTCCGGTCAAACAAAAACAACGAAAGCCAACCGGCGCTTGCTTCCAGCGTACATCGGCGTTGCGCTTGCGCCGTGGCCAGATCGCTTGCAGTTGAAGCAGTTGAAGGTTGAAGCCAAAACGAAACCAACTGCAATGTCACGTGTTCACATCGAGGACACGCTTTTTATATCAATTTAAACTGTTTGGAACGAATAATTAGACCCATGACTTTATTTGTGGTGTCTAAGAAACTGTTATCAGGACCCCTAAACTAAATACAAACATGGGCGACATGAGGGGAGCCGCATTGCCATCGACCAGAAGATGGCGGCGAGCACGGTAAGCGCGGGTTTCGCCAACGTCCTGCGACATGGCGCAATTGCTTTTGGTGCATATCTGTATCCGAAACATGTTTCTTTCCGCGGCATTTGTCTCGACGGTCCTCTCTAAGTGTGTCCCCAAGCATTCCGGTGCTTCGATAGCCGGCAATGCCGCGGTCGTCGCCGGGGGCGATGCGTGTTATCGAGGTCGGCTACACGGTTATGCGTGTATGACCGAACCAAAATACGTTTTTTACAACCTCGCATGATTTCTGAACGAATTATCCGCTACTCATCGTGTAAATTTATGATAATTTGTGTAAATAGCGTGTTTTTCACCCCAAATATTCGCCAAATACACGGGACTTGCAAACAGTGTGCCCTGAGCAGACTTCTTACTACCGACATGTTTGCTATCGAGCAGCACACTGTTTATGAACAAGTTAGCGTTTCCCCACACCGCGTATGGGAAATGCGCGTGCGCACAATCCAGATTCGCCTCAGGTGAAGCATTCGCGCATGCGCAGTGGTGACAGCAGCGGCACCGCAGCGGCGTGACATCAGAGACTATAGTTGGTCTAGAGCCCCTGACAGCTTGAGAAACGCGGGGCGTGGCTTATTACGTCAATTCAAGCTCCACGCTTCCCGATTGGCTCTTCTGCGTTCTCGTTTCCCAATGCTGCAATCTCATTGGCTGAGGGGCGACAATGAGATTGTAGCAGATTGGCTCTTCTGCTTCTTGCGTCTGCTTCTGGAGCAGGGGTTGGGGTGACGTCGAAACGCCGAGCTCTGTTTGGCTTCTATTGGACGGATAGTGGGCAGGCATCAATACTGGCCTCTCTGAGGTGCACCAACTGTCCTTCTTATCAGACTGTATCAGAGCTCGGCGTTCGGACGTCAGCGGGACCCCCTGCGCAAAAGGCGGACGAACGTGCGTTCCGTATAATAAAAACCTTTCCACAATCGCCTCCTGTCCGCTGTTCCGCTGCCATCTTTGCTAGCTGGCTCGTAGAACGCCTTATCAGCCTGCTCTGTTGCTCTGCTGTGCAGTATATCCGACGCAGCGAATTCGTGCACAGCTCTGTCACTCAGCATTTTTGTGCCAGTGTTATAAGCGTAGAAAACGTTCGTACTTTCAGTATGTGAAGTTTCCTTAATATTTATTTTTGGTGTGCTCCATATTCTGGCGCTACGGTCCACCCTTCGACGTTGTATGGTAACAAATGTGTACACACCAGAAGTGTGTGCAGGGTGTTATTTTAAGGGTTTACCACCTTTTTTGTAGAAGAGCTGTGTGAACTACGCAAGTGTAATCGGTGTAGGTGAGGTGTACACTGTTAGCAAAAATAACACGTCTTGACGTGTAAGCCGTTGTCCCACAGTGGACACGTCAAAACGTGTTCGTTTCACATGAAGCCATGTGTGTTATTCGCCTACACACGAGGTGACGTGTAAACTTACCACTATACACAGTGTTTACCTTCCGCGAAACACGGCTCAGCTTGCTGCTCATAAAACATGGCGGCCAGCAGCCGAGAAGTGGCGAGAGACGAGCCCAGCAAGCCGCGAGCCTTTGCGCCGAATTGAGAGCACACAGGACGCGCTTGTTCTCGGTCGATACCTTTTTTATACACAATAAAGAGTCTGCGAGCGGCGCACGTAGCTACGTGCAAAGGTACGTACATGCGCCGGCGGCGTTGGTAGCTACGACGGTACTGCTAAACATATTAACAGATGCCGAACTTTTTAGAATAGATAAATGACTCGAGGAAGCGAAATATTGAAATCGGGCGACGACTCACGCCACCTAGGCGTAGCGACGTTGGGCAGTTACAACGCAACTGCTAGACAGACAAACGGATGCCAAACTTAAGTGGATAAATAACTCTAGCAAAATATTTGGAATCGGGCAATAGCTTGCGCCACCTAGTGAGATTTGTAGCCACCTATGAAAACAAAACGCGTCTGTTTGCACGCTGCAAACCATCAAGAGTAGACAGCAACCCTACATTCCATTGCAGGCAACACGAGCACCACATATCATACAGCACCGACATAGAGATATACACAACCACTACAACGACACTGCGCCCGACATTCCCTACTCGAGATTCACCCCTCCCCGCGGCGCATATAAGCTTGACATGTGCGGGTGAGCTCTTTGGTCCCTGACCGTTACAGATTTATAGGTGAAGACACAAAACACGGCGCGATAGACAGCCGTGTGTAAGAACTGTTTGCCGAGAAAAAGGATGGAGGCAAAGTCTATATAGCTGGTCTGTTGCGACAAATAACGATGTATTATTAAATCTTAAACCGGTCATGAAAAAGTTCAAATTTTTGTTATTCTCTTGCTTGACCGTTGTTATGACCACTCCGACTACCTTGAATCAGATAGAAAAACAACTTATTGGGATTTTGTCATTGTGTATGCAATAATAAATGGAAATGATTTGTTCGCCAAGCATTTTTATAGATTATTGTGAAGGCCGCCCAACACTTTACTTCCGCTAGTTGCAGTACGCGTACGGGAGCAGCCGCCTTCACTTTGGGGGCGTTTTGATGCAGTTTTTCGTCGTATGTCGTGTCGGTCGAGTGGAGCGGTGGGGCTTGGGAGTTTGTGACCGGTGTTAAGCGCGAAACACATGTACGACGAAACCGTCCGATCCGACGTCCGACCGCGCAATACGACGGTCGGAGGCGAGAGTTTTCAACGCTCTCCGATGCTACGAAAACCCTCTCCCCCCAAGGTCATTCCGGCAGTCCGCACGTCGGATCGGACGGTTTCGTCGTACATGTGTTTCGCGCTTTATTCGTGAACATTGGTGTGGGGCGCTGATGCGTCTTTTTTTTTTTTTTTTTATACTGCCACCACCCCGAACTTTGAAGCTTCACGGGCGCGTGGCACTGCATTATGCTGAATCGCGAGCTCCTTCTCTGTTGACGTCGCTTTCCTGGTACCACTCGTGGATACTGCAAGCGTTTAAACAGTGTGCACCGCCTAGCTTATATCCCCGGTGACGTACTCAACCTCTTGAAACTCATTGCTTCCGTCATTTTGGAGTACGCAAAGGTGCTCTGGTTTCCGTTACAAAAGCAAGGCAAAACGCTCGTAGTTCCCGCCCTCAGTACACGTCGGACATCTACCACACTTTGACACCGGATAACTGGTTGAACGAAGATTTACATTTACTTCAGAGGTCACTCTCACCGCTTCCTCATCGTCGAGCAGCAGAATCAGGTGGCGACAAGCCGCGGATGAAAGACTTGAGCATTAACAGCCCAAGTGCATTCGGTGCCGATGGGGGCGATGCTGGTTTCTGTCAACCGGTAGGCCAGCACAAACCGTAACCGTTCCAGCTCTTCGTCATGACCAGACTTGTACACGTTACTGCAAAATAGTAAGGAATTACATTTACAATTACTCAAGGCTAAATTGTAATTTAATATAATTACAATTACCGTTCCATGAAAGTAACTTACCGTTACCCCAAAAAGTAATCCGTTACTTTCGTGGCGTTATTTTTATCATTACGGTCCTCAAGTTAGAAACAAAGGGAAGATGTTATTCAAGTTCTTATTGTTGCAACGTGTTCCATTTAATGACCTTGAGTATTTTGAGCAACAGCTGGCCCTCGAAAGTCTCGTAAGACATTTTGCGTTATTTCTTACTCAATATGTCGACTGCTACGCTGAACACCATTTGAGCTCAGGCACTGTATGGGAGTGCTATATTGTTCCTCACGAATGCTTCATTCTCTGCATTGAGCTTTTTCAGCGAAGCAAGGGAAGTACTATATACCTCGAATGTAGAGCAAAGCTTCGTCGCTGCAGCCGTTGCCTGCTGTGGCGGTCCATCGGCCTACCAGGCCGCAGATAAAAGACGACGATGTTACTCGTCGATACGTGCTCGGCGGCACGAGAGAATAAACAGGAACATGATTGTAAACCTGAGACTGTGATGAAGAAAGAGAACACAACAGAAGGTAGTAAAAGAGGAGGCAACGTCTCAAACTCAGCTGCAAAGTTTATTTAGAACACGCTTTATATACCCCATCTCCAACGCCGTCTCTACAAAAAAAAAAAAAAGAAAACACACACATGACAAGAGAACAATGTCATTTCGGTAAGCCTTCTCTTATCTTCCTTGACCTTGGCTGCGGGACACTCACACAAAGGGTCGCATTCTAGCATAACCACCGCCACCACAAAGAAAGGGTTTCACCTTTAAAGGTGCGTTTCCTCTGACAAGTCACTCAGTCCAAAAAAACAATGCTATACACGAACTCATCTCTGTGACGTCACGGCGCGGTGGTGGCGCGTCGGTCGCACTTCCTGTCTGGGGCTGTGGGCAGAAATCCCCATGCCAGACGTGTATTCTTGCGTTGTTTTGAAAGGAACCAGACTAAAACCTAACTTCTCGTCAAAACGCCGCGACTGGGGCCGTACCAAAAGTGTCGAGAAAGGTTTGAAGGTCAGTTTTCACGTGCTCGGTTCGTACGAGAATCGGGATATGTGCCCTGAAAAGGGAAAAGCAGACGCCGTCGGACAACGATTGCTTGGGCGAGAAGCACTTTGGGTTGAATTCACGGATACTTGTGCCCATCAGATTTATTTGTTTTGTTCTAACATGAACGCGAGAAAACTGTCAAGTTGTGCGGACCACCTCGGGACTACTTTCAGTGCGTCTTCAAGTTCAAACGGCCGCCTGATTGTTCGAATTGTCGTCTGCTCTTTCAAACGTTTCTGCTTGTCGTCTGCTCTCTTAGACGACGCCGGTCCGTAGACCAAATGTTGGCGCGGTACTTGCGATAAGAAGTGAGTGCAGGCCTCAAAAGACTTAAATTTGAAGGTTGGTAAGTAGGCTGGATGTAAACAGTAAATACGAGGAGATGTTGGTCATTGTTACCAGTGACCAACACCGACTTGTTATGCCTAATTCAGTTGGTCCGATTCTGCTTGCGGTTTTCAGTATCGTCGTCGACCATCTCAGCTACGGTTCACGCTTTTGCAGCCCGAGCGGCGTCGCGACTGAAAATTCCGAGCGAAATCTCATCATGCGAATCAGGCTTTAGCGTAAAATCTGCGGCGTCCACGCGGAATGAATCGCCGCATGTCACATTATTCACGTGAAGTTTTGCGGTGTAATGAGCCTCGGTAATTTCGCTTACGCCGCTCAAGATAGTCAGACATCGCCAGGAAGACGTAGAACCAACAATTCGAACGCGAAAAAGGGCAGGGGGACTCACACCGACGCCGACAACATCGCATTTCAATGGTTTGTTTATGGGCGACGGCGAGCTTTTTGCCCACACCCCCATCGCGCATGCGCGGCGCCGGTGGCGTCCGCTAGGGCCGCTCCGGGCGCTCCGGTTTGTTTGTAAACATGAGTTGGTGTATACACTTCTAACAGCCGAAACTGGGGCCATCTCCGAAAATGAGAACGACATTGCTCTCCTACCACGAACCACAAATGAATAACTTTCTCGAACAAGTATAAACAACACTAGTACTACAAAACAAAACAAAAAAAACTTTACAAGCGTAGGAATTGTTTACATTCGTTCCCAAACTGCAATGACGCCTGACTTATACAGTCGCCAGACGTTTTTATACGAATCGTTCTTGGACTACACGTTTCATATCATTGCGTTCTTTGTGAATTACTTCCGTTTCAGACCAGTTGGCTTTACAATTATTATACTCTAGAAGGTTCCTGGCTAACTCGGAATTGGACGCGTTGTTTATCACATTCCGTTTGTGTTCCGTCAGTCTATCATTTAGACATCTTGACGTCTGACCTACGTATTTAAATCCACACTCCAAAGGAATCTCATAAACCACCGAATTCTCAGACGGTACCGACTTCTCGCGATGTGCCTTCTGGCAAACTTCCTGTTTCGATTCAAAAGGTGTAAGCTTGCACAACTTAAAATCGGATGTGAACACTGTTTCTACGCCAAACCTTTTCGCCGACGCTTTTATGTTATGGGAAATATCGTGAAAATACGGTATAGCAACTCGTCGGCTCCTAACAGTTGGTTCATTCCGCTTGTCTCTGATTTGAATAGAAAGTTGCCGTTTTAAAAAAGTTTCATCATACCCCGCGTCCTCCAGTCTACCCCATTGTCTTTTTAAAGCTTGACTCATGAAATGGGTACATGACCTTTTTAGCGCATTACCAATTAATGATTTCGCAACTCCCGCCTTAATAATTTTAGAGTGACAACTTTGTCTCGGGAGCACCGGTTTAGCCAACTTCTTACCATATTCCCAACATAAACCATTTTTTACCTGAATGCGCAAGTCCAAAAACTGCAACATCTTCTCCTCTGGTTTTTCTACTCTGAAATGCAACTCCGGGGCCGTTGACCTAATAAGCTTTTCATAATACTCCGATTTTCCTTCTTCAAACGTGCAAACAAAAATATCACATGCAAATCTTCTGATGAAGCCCACGTTAGGTGACAACTCATTCATCCTGTCAAACAATACTCTATCCAAACTGTTGAGGTATATTTCAGCTAACAACGGAGCGACCGACAAGCCTATGCATACACCCTCTTTCTGGATGTATTTTCGATTATTATATTCAAGGACTGTTCACTTTAAATAGAGATCTAACACGGTAAGGAAGCTTTCCACTGTTACGCCCGATCCTGATTGAAACTTTACCAGATTCAACTCTAGCACCTCCTTCACGGCATTTATCAGCCGCTTCTTCTCCAGAGAATAATACAAATCTTTTATATCCATGGAGAATACCGCTCTTCCTCCCATGGTTGTGTTCTAAGATCTGAATGAGTTCTTCTGTGTTAAGGATTTGGTTAAGGAGCGATAAGGATTTGTCTAAACTGACC
Organism: Ixodes scapularis; assembly: GCF_016920785.2. NCBI lineage: Eukaryota > Metazoa > Arthropoda > Arachnida > Ixodida > Ixodidae > Ixodes > Ixodes scapularis. The sequence goes on from NW_024609837.1 coordinate 73,976,012, forward strand.
TGACCTAACCCATGCTGCAGAAACTTAGACACAACTTTTTGCTACGTTCCGTTTTCGTTTACAACCACTCTGAGAGGCATCTCCACTTTATGGCCCTTTAGGAAAAATTTTAAACATAGGTACATTTTGGATTGACTCCTTATGCTTTTGACAACTTGCTCTTTATCTTCTTCCTTTAACACTGTGCATATGTCCCTCTCATCTATTTTTTAGAATAAACAGAACGTTTTCGCCTTAGCTCGGAGTCGGTCGCACCATCTCTTCCGTCCACAACATCAAACGCGCTACATATTGGTAGCGCGTGATGATCGGCTCCGAGCACCTGCCATCCTGTCTTTGGGCTTGCCACGCTTTCCGCGGCACGGGACACGGCAACGGGTTGGGATTTCGACGGTTATGCTAGAGCACATCACCCTCGGCCCCTGCATTATGATCCTCCGACACTGCCTCTGCCCCGTTGCGTCTGCCGCCGGCATCTCCCAGCAACGGGCTCCGACCACCTCGCTCACCCTACCGGCTCGGCAAGTCAACGTTCTTTGGTTTTTTCCACCACTGCCACAGCCGCTGGTGTCGCCCCGGCAGTTGTGCTGCCGGGGCGGCTGGCCTGGCGCGGTCGCGTGCTGCCACAACATGTGAGGCGTGCCGCACTGCGCCACGCTGGGACATGGCAAGTCACGGCGGACCACACTGTTCTTGACAAGACACTTCGCTAACCGACCAGGGCCTCCTTATCGTTGGTGGTGCTTTTCCCTCCGCTCGGTGCGACGGTGCATCGGTCCCACAGCTGACCGCCATTTCCCCTGGAGCCCGAGCTGCGACGGAGCCCACTCCGCATTGGATGCACAGCACGAACGCATCGTTGTGCCCTTTCCCTGCTGCCGCATTGCTCCAATGCCTGACTTCGCCGTCAACTCCCTGCGTGGTTTGCGCAGGCTTTCTTCTGCACCGCTCTCTGCCACGTCGTCCGGCTCGTATCACTAACCAACGGCAACAGCCCAACTCACTTGCTGCTGCAACAACCACAGCAGTAGTAAAAGTTTACGCGATCAGCCCAAGAATCAATCAATATTAAAACATGTGTTTCTGATATCGATATGTCCCCGATATCGGGGTGGTGGTTTCTGACATCGATACTATCTATGGAATCGATATGCGGTTTATGTAAGTGTCTTCTCACATCGATCCTATCTATTCGGATATCTAAATGCGTGGTTGTCTGCGAATGACAACTGCGAATTCTAATTACTCCGAAAAAGGCTTTTAAAATACTTTTAGATCGGCCGGTTTCGAACCAGCGACCTTTCGTTCACTAGCCCGACGCGGTACCTCTGCGCCACAAAGGAAAGTGAATATTTCATACTTAGACTTTGTGTGCAATGGTGGGTAGTGCTAGGGTTTGCCGCTCTGTTACGGTCTGTCAAGTTCAGTTTATAGTTGGTGATGCTTCCACAAGGTGGCGCTTGAGGTCGCCGTCGCCACACCAATCAGCGTACTCCCTGCCTACCTCGTTGACTCGTGGGAAAGTGTGGGGACACGCCGCTGGATGGCGCTATGTGCAGTGCGGTTGGTGATATTCCCACAAGATGTCGCGAGTCGTGCGGCTAGTCGCGTCATTTGTGCGGTGTCGCCACACCAATCAGCCTAAGGCATTTCTCTTTATATATATTATATATATATATATATATATATATATATATTCTCCAAAAAGACTCCGCACATTAGTTGTGGAAGTGACACGACCGATCGGCATGCATCAAATAGCTGCCATCGTGCTTTCCCTGCCAATCATCTACATTATTGTCTTTGGACTTGCCACGTCTCAACCAAACCCTTACGGCCACTGCACACTCGAGAGAAGTTTGACGGAAGACATCAAAGTTCATCGATGTTCAGACTCGGTTTTGGCTATACGTGCCTGGAGGCTGGATGAAAGTGTACTATCCCGAGAAAATTGGCGTACACTTGGACAAAAAGCAGACTCGCAACCTAAAACAATGTCTTCACGAGGCCGACGTTCGTGTCTTCCGGAAACATGACCTACAGTGCGAAGACAGTTGCAATATAAGTGAGTCGATCTATCTTCGTCGGTGTCCATTCAATATGTATCAAATTAGACGAGTGTTCGGTGGTAAACCCTCGATGTATGGGATAAATTTAGATCACGAGGCAACATTGCGTCTCTTGGACTTCTTGAATAAAGAGTAATAACACACTCTACGTATGTGTGTCTCAAACAAACCTGCAGAGTCTATTGAAACGACTCATTGCAGTGTGAAGAACAACATCGTATACATATTTTTTTTTTATTTTGTTTATTTTCAAAATCACCTGCCGCAGCCCAACTGTTGTGAGAGGAATCATAGCCTCTCCATTTCACAAGGTATTGGAGATCAGGCGCACGTCATTTTCTCAAAATCTTCTCGATGATCCAGGCCTTGTTTTCGGGGTTGGAAACACGTTGTAACTCAGCTTCGTAGAAGGAACCGAGAACGAGCTCTTTTCTCACCATGTCGACGAGGTAATATGTTGTGGGAACACCTAGTCGGATTCTGTCGACGATAAATACCTCATCTGTGAAGGACTGTTTGTACTTTTTTAAAAGAAGGTGTCGTTCTTTGGGTATGCGGAGATGGTCCCCGATCCGAAATTTCAGTCTCTTGAGTGCTCCCGACGGAGAAGGGAAAAGGTGAAGAAAGAAATCTGTCCGATTCTCCTCGGTGACGTCATGGGTCGATCACCCAGCGTTCGGTGGTAGCTGTGGTTGTAGGATTTTACGATTTTGGGAAGGATCTCTATTAACCGCCTCGTTCTTGCATACTCAAAGCATTTATAGATCCGACTCATAATGGTTTTTTGCACGCGTTCTACTATGGAAGCCTTTTGCTTTGAAAACACAGAATCCAATTTAACTCCCTTCTTATTCAGATATGACACGACTGATTTCCCGTAAAACTCACGGCCGTGGTCCGTGCATAGAAGCCTACTTTTCTTCATCCTACGAAAGACGATTTTAAGCGCTCTCACGACCTCTTCTCCCGTCTTTCGAGCGATCGGAACGGTGGAGAGAAATCGAGAAATTGTAATGATCACAAACGAAATGTATCTTTTTTTCCATCATTATATTTGGCAATTTTTTGGATTTTCACAAGGTTCGCCTGATAGACGTCACAAAGTCCCAGGGACAGCGTTTTGCGGTATAGACGTGGGCGTTTAGTTTCCCTAAACAAGGTGTAAGCGTCGGATCCCTCTAAAAACTTTTCCGCCGTTCTTCGTCCCGTATGTCTGGCGAGTCTATTCACTCCACCGAAGGATACGGGATGGGCTGCTCTGTAGTAGACCGCTTTGCTTTCCTTCTCTGAAGACGGCATCTCGACTTCCACCGGTAAGACTGAGCGCGAAAGGCTGACAGGTCCAGGAAGTTATTAATTACGGCGGATACTGCACCTCTCACCCTGGAAGGTTGTCTATTGTAGTGCTCGTAGCGTAGTAGATCGATTATGTTGAATTCCTCGATCCTCTTACCGTGAACAACCAACTTTCCATCGGGGGTGTAGGCCATCACCGACGAAATGCTCTCCAAGAGCCCCTGAACCTTCTTTCTTTGACGAGGAGGAAATGAGGAAAAAATTAGCTCGTCGTTGAAGTAATCTTCGTCTAAAATATCTTCCACGCCTTATTGAGCACTCGTTTAGATGTCCGTGGAGCAGGATCAGCACAAGCATCTGCAGCAGCAACAGCGGAGGACGAAGGTGGGTGCGGCGATGATGATGATTCTTGCTGCTCCGAGGAACGCTTCGGCGAAATGTTCGGAGAGGAGGATCCTGGTCGACTGGTCGATCCTGCTTTGACCACTCTTCCTTTAAAGCGATCGTAGTTTACGATGCTCGTCTTCAGATTTTGTCTGACCAATAGCGTCGCGACACGTTCGAAATGAATGGGAACTGGCATCTGTTTCTCTCGCGAAATTAGGTAAGAAACCATATCAATGATATTTGACTCATGGAAAGGCTTCTCGTCAATTATAATCTCTAACGTGTGTGGGTCCCATGCAATCACCGGTTTTAACAAACTTAGAAGTGATCGACCTTTTTCCCTAAAGGTTTCGCTCAAAATATAGACGACTGCATCGATGTCGCGATCTTCCGTGACATCATTCATCTGCGACATTTGTTCTCTCGTAAAGGGAATCATTTCCTGATGCCTGACGTTGTTAATATCGGGATTGTACGGACGTAAACTTTTATGAAGCGTCTGAATAATTTTTTTCAGTTTGACGTCATCCGCTTCCCTGTCTATTGTTAAAATATCAGCAATATGCTCTTCTTTGTAAGGTATGAGATGGTATTTCTACATTTTCACACTCCGATGGCCTTGGCGATAGCTCTTACTCCGAGCGTAGATAACAGACCCAAGAGAGCCGGAAGGATCAATGGTAAAAAGCCTCCATTTTGTATCAATACCCTTTTTATATTCTCGTGACCTTTCTTTCGGTTTCCCAATGATCTTATGACGGGTAAAAACCTCTTTACCTTCCTTTTTATAATTGGTGTGAGTGGAACGTTTCCTGTGCAAAGGTTTAAGCAAATTTCGCGAATGATGTTTAGATGTCCCTTTTTGACGTCACGAAGAAGGACTTCTCTTTGTCCAGACGATTTAACTTTGGACAAGAGGTGCAAAAACCGTGCATGTCCCTTCAAATGATTCATGAGGAAGTGTCGTAGACGACTTCTGGTTCCTCGTCCGGCAAGGTCCTTGTTTTCACGCGGAAATTATCGGGGAATCCCTATTGAAAATTCCATCAAGATACGTAATTTGGGACACTGACTGCCAGTCAGCAGCCTTGATGGAACGTGATGGACCATCAGACGTCATCTGATATGTAATATGTAATAATCGTTTATTTCACCATAAGATTTTTATGGTGGCGACCAGAGACAAAAAGCTGTAGAAAACAGCTTGACGAGGTCCCCAACCGCCTACAAGCAGCAGAGCAGCGTGATACTCACAGTATAAAATACATACAGAGCACAAGCTATAGAAAGAATAGCAGAAAAGACCTTCGTCATCACACACTTTGTTAAGGCTGATTCACAGGATTGTTAACTTTTGTCACTTTCTAGCTTTTGAAGAAAGAAAAAAGAAACGTGATACAATCGCGACATAACTAATAAAAAACAGGAGAAAAGGATTTATGCACACGATCGACATCAAACAGAAGGGTCCGAATATCCTTGACAGATAATTTCTCCCACTCGAAGTTTTTTTCGGGAAATAAATTTAATAATTTCGGAATAGTGTATCTGAGCATTTGTGTTCCGTAGTTCGTTCTGGGAGTGACCACCTCCCAACAGCTCGCAGAACGAGTAGGATAAGGATGAACATATTGGGAAAGGCGTCCAAGGCTCACTAGAAAGCTAGTATTTCTAATTTCTTCCACTTTTAGAGTAGTGGAAAGTCTGTAGTCGTAGAGAGAATATATACTAATAATGTGAAACTTCTTGAATAGATTGGCTGTAGGATGATCAAAATCTACATTCGTGATTGCCCTCACGGCTTTTTTTTTTGCAAAATATTTATTTTATCAAGATTTGCTATTGTCGTCTTACCCCAGACTAGGTGGCCGTAAATTAAATGGGAATAGAACAAGGAGTTATATATTAATAATTTAACATTTGTTGGCAGTACATAGCGGTTGCGGTTTAGGATACCGACTATCTGTGATAACTTCGAGGTAACGTAATTGATGTGATCGTCCCAAGACATATTCTCGGAAAAAGTGACACCAAGCAGTTTAAAAGCATTGACGATCTCAATCCTGGTTGAGTTTATTACGATATGTTTGGTGATATTTACAAGTTTGCTCTTGGGACGAAAAAGCACGGCTTTTGTCTTTGCAACGTTTATTTGTAACGAATTGATGCGGCTCCAGACGTTCAACTTAGAAAGCGCCAGGTTTGCCGATTCGAACAGCAGATCAACGTTTTCCGCAGTGAAAAGTAAAGTGGTGTCGTGGGCGTAGTTTACAAATTTTGCTTCGGAAGTAATGTTAACCATATCATTTACAAATATATTAAAAAGAAAAGGACCCAATATACTACCTTGTGGGACACCAGAAATGATTGGTTTTGTAGTTGAGGAGTGCCCATCAATACAAACAAACTGCATTCGGTCTGCCAGGTAAGATTTTATTAACTTCAGTGCGTGCCCTCGAATACCGTAAGTGTCTAGTTTTTCAATTAAAATTTTATGACTTAGGCAATCAAATGCCTTTGTGAAGTCTACGAAGATACCAAGAACCATCTTCTTTTCCTCGAAGCTTTGAAGTATGTGTTCTTTCTGAACAAGCAGAGCAGATTCCGTTGACTTTTGTTTTATGAAACCAAACTGTGAGGCTGTTATTAAGTTATACTTATTAGAAAAGTTAATTAGTCTTATATGAAGCAGTTTCTCGAGTATCTTCGAAAACACAGGTAGTATCGAAATTGGCCTATAGTTTCCCATATCGTTAACACTCCCTTTTTTATGTAGGACGGACACCTTTGCTATCTGCATACGTTTAGGGAAATACACCTGTGGTTATACAAAGATTAAATATATGGGTTAGTACCGGCGCCAACGCATGAACAACATGCTTCACTGGCCTTATCTGTATGCCATCCGCATCACAACTACCACTATTTGTAAGTTGCAAAACTACAGAAATTGATTCGGCGTCAACGACTGGCTCTAAAAATATTGAGTTATTATTTCTGGTGTCACGAAACAAGGAAGAATTTACGGTGTTAGTTTTATCTGCAATGCTTATGAAATGTTCATTAAAGGCATTCGCTAACGCATGCCCAGTTAGTTCAGTACCGTCATTGACAATCTTTACAATAGAGCCGCGGGAGCGATTTCGACCTAAGAGGGCGTTTAATTCTTTCCATATGACATCGGCATGACCCTGCGCTGCTTTGAACACGTTAAAATGATAGCTTTGTCTAGCTCGCCGCAGCTCTTTTGTCAAGCTGTTGCGGTATGTTTTGAAGACTCTTAGATCGTTTTGATCTCTGGACTTCGCAAATTTTGCATATAACGCATTTTTCGTACGAATTTTACAATGCAGTTCGGGGGTAACCCACGGTTTTTTAAAGCGTTTAGAAGTTTTCATAGATTTGAAGGGAAAGTGTGTCAAATATTGCTCAGAAAACAATTCCGTAAATATATTGTAGGCCTCTTCGGCGGTATCCTGGTTGAGTACGCTATCCCAATTTATATCTGATAGAGCGGTTAAAAAATGGTCTAGTCCATCAAGTGTTATTTTCTGAAACATTGTACACTGCTTCTTATTTGCCTCCCGTTTCATATATTTGTCAGAAATAAATATTGGGAGGTGGTCACTAAGATCGCAACATACAACACCAGCTTTTATATGCTCTGTCGAGCGATTTGATATGAACAAGTCTATTAGTGTTTTGGATTGGCAGGTAACTCGCGTGGGGCTGTTGATAACGTTTCTGCATCCGCCAGTATTAATTAAAGTCGTAAACGTGCGTTTAACAGTAGTGTCCGTACACATATCAATGTTAAAGTCTCCACCACAAGTAACATTATACTTTCCCTCATTGACAAATATTAAGAAGGACTCAAAGTACTCAAAGAAGGTTTCAAGACTGCCACTAGGGGGTCGGTATATAACAGCAAAAATATTATCTTTACTACGAACACAAAGCATCTCGTAATCCTGTGTGACGCAGCTGAAATCTTTTATTAATTCACAGCGAGAGTCTTTAGTCAGGATGGCCACACCGCCACCACGCTTCTCTGAGCGATTGGCGTAAAAAGAACGATACGACGGCAGTTTCAGAACATCAGCTTCATCCGTGTACCAAGTTTCGGTAAGCATTATAACATCAAAGTGAAAACCAAATCGATCGAAAAGCAACTCAAGGTCAACAGCTTTGTTTTTGGCTGACTGAGTATTTAAATGAAAACACGTCACGCATGACATTAGATCTTCACCAAGATAGCTTTTCACGTTTTGCGGTAGAAAAAAGGCGCTTTCGGTCATTCACCCCAAAAAGGACAAGGAGGAAAAAACAGTAAGTGATATTCACAGAATCGTATCAAGGTCGGCAGCATCCGAGATTTTAAGCGCCCTCTCGCCGTCTTGTTTCCTGATAAACACCTTATCATTCCGGTGCCAGACGTATTGATAGTTATTTCGCTTTGCCCATTCTTTAGCCACCCACAAAAGGGCCTTACTCTGTCTCGTCAAGTTTTCTTGGAAGAAAACGTTGCTTCTACTACGCCTGAGTTCTCCTTTTTTGTCAAGCCACCGGTCGCGAGTGGTCTGCTGTGCGAAACGCACAATTACGCCTGGATTTCTATCTTGCTTTGCCGGGAGCCTGTGCATATTTACGATATCGCCGTCAGTCAGTTCTGGAAGGTTTAGTCTTGCTCCAATTTCATTAACACGAACCAAGAGGTTCTCTTCTTTAGCTACAGGGATCCCGTAGATTTCGAGGTTGGGTCGCCTACTGCGCCATTCCATATCGCTTAGATCGCGTTTTAACTGTTCAATTTCCTCGCCGGTTTTTAGTCGCTCAAGAGCTTCAAGGCGCTTTTTCACTGCCTTTGTTTCATTGTCCTGATGGTTAATATGCTCGAGAATCTTATCATACTTATCAGATAGCATCTGCATTGACGCTTCGATTCCGGTCACGGTTTCTTTTAGACTCATTAGACTGTCTAGTTTGGCGTTGATGGTTACCAATAGTGTAGGCATGTCGACCACTTCCCCCTTCCTACCGGATGGGCCTCCTCTTTGTTTTACTCTCTGGCAAGTAGAACATTGCCAACTTTTCCACGCGCTTGCGTTTTTAGACTTGAAGGCTACGGCTGTGACACCTGAGCACGCACCAAGATGGTAAAAAGAGTCACATTCACAGCACGTAATAGAAACTTCTACGTCGGATAACACCTCTTTACATACAATGCAGATCGAATCTAGAGGCATTCTAGCACATCAACAAATCAAAGAAGTTTGCTTGGCAGCAGCAGCGGCGTAAAGAAACAATAATTGGCCCAGATCCCACACTAACCTGTAAAGGTCAGATGAAATCGTAAGCGCTGTGCCACGAGCCGCTGCCGCTGCCAAATTGTCCTGCAGAGTCGCTGGTCTTGCTTTTATAGCTGCTAGTCCTTGTGGTCTGGCAACTCGTGCAGCGTGTTTGCAGCTCCTCCTGGTACGTGGGCTTGATGACTCGGCGAAGCCGCCTCGACGACGAGCTGTTTGTAGCACAGTCACTGTAAAGGTCAGATGAAATCGTAAGCGCTGTGCCACGAGCCGCTGCCGCTGCCAAATTGTACCATAAAAAAAAATGGTCCATCAGATGACGTCTGACTGCCACTGCCAAGGGAATTTCATCAAGAAGGGCAGCATTTATATAAGAGTAAAGCTATACGCACTCATAAATATCGCCAAATGCCTCGATAAAACAAAATGTTCGAGAAAAAAAAAAAAGCAGGACCACCGCGGATCGAACCCGCGACCACTTGCGTACAAACCGGACAGCTTAACCCCTATGCTACGCCGTTGGTTAGAAAGGTCGATTTCACCATTCGTATTATACGAGATGCTTCGGTTGCAAATGCAGTTAAGACTTCAGCATGTTCTGCAAAGCACTCGTACATCACTCGCCGTACTTCAGTTCTACTCACCTGCCATGTAGAGTACTTTCGCGCCGTAGAACGATCCTTTTGTTCGCGCGTCTCCGGACCAGTAGACCTGGTACATCTTGTCGTCTTCAACTACACCGCTAAAGTCCCTTACATCTTCGGAACTCACAACAGGCTGGGTCTTGTAGAGTAGAAATTCTACTAAAGCATAAAACACTGTAGAGCCCGGGCAGGATCGACAGGTTGCAGCAAGCGGGCAAACAAAACGAGTCGAGAGCGATCGTTCATGAAAGCTCTTCGAAGCCTCTATGGGCGAAGCGAAGTGGCGTTTTCGGGGTTTCAGCGGGTTTCTGATCAAGGTTGTCGGTCGGCTGCGTGTCATATCTCTAACATCAGCGGTGTTATGGGCTCACGTCCCGAAATCGTTTTCGTGTGCATAGATTATTTTTCGTATCCATAGATTTGACGAAACCGTGGTATCCGAACGAACTTTACGTCGTTTGACCGTACGTCTGTCTGCACGTCAAAGCTTTTTGACGTACAGTCAGTCAATCGATGTACAATCAGAATCGCCACCAAGACATCTTGATGGAATTTCGCGGCGGCCGACTGCCACCAGGAAACCACCAGAAAGCCGACAAGTGGAGTCTGACTGGAGTTTGACTGTCGGTCAGAGTAACTTGTTGGCCAATCAGACATAGTTTGACGTACAGTCAGGCACAGTCAGCGGTCCACTAGAAAACATTGACTGCCAAGCAGGGTTACATTGATGGATTTTTCCTTCGGGAAGTTTGCGACAGGTCGATCAGGATGTAACGTAATGGTGTTTTACACGCGTCCGAATATATGCGCGGAAGGACATGCCCTCTCTTCCCTCCAAAGAGCTGTCGAGATGGTACCTGGAGTTGATCGACAATCCTCACCGATCGGAATATCATTAGAGCCGTAGAATTTAAGCTGAGTGTTCGAAAGTATGAACCTTAATGAAACATGTTCTGAGTAATGAAAATGACGGAGGCGTTATAGCGGTGAGCAGCGCCTATGAAATACTTGCATATCTCCTTCAGTTTTGTCTTATTCGAGAGAAAGTCATCGAAAATCATTAGCGAGTTTGTTTCGGGATCCAAATTTTGTGGAATGTCCTTAGTGAACACAAAGTCCGGGTGATCTTTAAAAAACGGTTGCTCGTAAACGTACACATAGAAAATGACGTCAAACTTATTATCAAATATTTCCTTTCTATAATGCAACAATTTACGAATATACGTGTTTTGCCTCATTTCGAAGAACCAATCATTGTTACAGATGCGGGCGTCTCAAATTGGAATTTATTGAGAAAGACCGTCATGACGGCCGGTTTGCAAATGTGAAAGGCAGTGTATCTACACCTTTCTATATACGCCGATACATTTACCACTTTCCTTACAAAAATGCACGATGAGACGACCCGCCAGCTTCCTCGCGCTGGCTTATCATAACCATAAACTCAGAAGCAACCGACCCTGGTGTCGAATTCCCACTTAACACGCGCAGCCGTTCGTCAGATCGTGAACAGGTTGCTTTAAAGCGAAGAGCGGAAAAAACAGAAACCTAATACGATGGGGTCCATATCACAAGAGCGAATGACATTTTAGCGAACGGCAACATTTGAGCGAATGGTCGTTTTAGCGAATAACGGGGGCGCGCGTTAACCCATCCGTCGCGCTGCGCTTTACGCCGCTTCGCGGCGACAGTCTGCGGCAACTCATTACAAAAATATGAACTCACTTGGCCCACCCGAAAACGCCGCTTCGCGGCGTCCGACTATTCGCTAAAGTGTCATTCGATGAAACGTGGGCGTTCGCTAAAACGTCATTCGATCAAGTGAGTGCCTCCCAATACGATGCACGGTGTCAAATTCGCGATTGCACCGCGAGACATGTCCAGACATGTCTCGCGGTGCAAATCGTTTCGTAAACAGGTTACTATAAACCTGACGTACGTCCACCGTTTCTTCAAAGCGTGCCACTACACGTGAGGTGAGGGGAAAAAATATTTGAAACGCGTTTATTTTGTTTTCTAACATACATTTTTATTACAGGAGCCCACTGCCGCCACCGCCGACCCAATGATGGAGAACCTCCTGGACAAGCTTAAAGGGTAACTGCAAAGAAAAAAAAGATTTTTTTTAAATAGCCTAATTGGGACAAGCACGTCAAAAAACAATTTTTTCCGCGAGAAAACACATTTTTTACAGCAATATTTATTGCGTGAGACTCATTTTAGTTTGCGGCTATTTCGTCCGTTTTAAATCGCGCGCCACGAAGTTGTGATTATGTGACGTCAATCCCAAAAGGTTCTCATTGGCTAAGAGTTTGATTGACAGCTTAGATCTTGGTTGTTAAACCTTTGTTATATGTTGCAATTTCCTTTTGAGCGGCATATTTTTACGTTTAAAGACTAACCCATGTGTTGAGAGTTATTATTCTTTACAAAAGGTTTACAAGACGGGCACTTCCGTTTGGATTCATACCATAACGAACAAAAGTTTCGCTATCCCTTCATGGCCGCCGAAGTCTCTGCTCCCGCCTGTCTCGCCTACCTCGACTAATCGTTTCGCCGAAGTGATCAGTGTTTCGTCGTTTCGTGCTGACCCAGGTACTTCTTGAAGTTAAGTAGTGTGTGTTTAGCAGCTGTCGTAGGTAGTGATAGGAAGCGACGCGGGGTTTTGGCTTTCATAGCGCGGTTCTTTCGTTTTCCTCTTTGCTTGCTTAGCGTGCTTTTTTTTTTTTTTTTGTTGTTTGTTTTGCTTGTTTGCGCGTGCAAATGCTGACTTTTCGGAGATGTCAGATGCGTGATCCCGACAGTGAGCCTTCCAGCAGCCATGTCGCCCCGAAAGGAATGCTATTTGGCTCGAGGCAATCGAGCGTTCGCGTAGCGACCAACGTGTCTAGTTACGTTCTCGTCATATCGCTCTGGAGGCCGTCGAGATTCGCCCCGTGTGCACCTAACGTCCGCGACTATACAGAAAATAAAAAAGCACTATGTCCACTACGTAAAAATGGTCTCAGTTCATGCATCTGTAGGCAGGTTCGAAATCGTGCCCAAATTTATTCACACCGCACGATGCAACACGTTGCTGTACAAACGCAGTCCAACACGAAGCATAAAAACGGCAGATTTAGGACAACAATTCGGAGTCCATTGTTCAATTAAAACGACGTAATTTTGTTGAAAACGCCCGCAGCTTTTTACTTACGGTATGCGTCGGGAAACTTCCACATTTTGAAACAGAACGAGGCAGATTTACTTTTAAAAACGCTCCCAGCGTCCTCCCGGACCAGTTTGACTGGATCAGCTGACGACGACGGGTCTTATCTGGTTGAACGTCAACCCCACAACCAATTTGCGCTCCGTGTTAGCACCGCATTACACACAGCACGAACGTTTCAGCTCTGTCGCACCGCCGTGTTGCACCAAACAGAACGAGATCGCCGAAACCAAGGCAGCGCTGTCGTGAACCTTGGCTTGTGGTTGCGCACTCGTGGATTCTGTGACTCCCTTCGCTTTCAAAGCGCGCACGACGATTACGAACGATACTTTCCGTCTTCGGGGAACATCACAGGGGCACTTCTCCGGTCACGTCTTCGCTACATGTGCTCGCAAACCGCGTCAAACCAAAACAACCAAAACAATACCGCGGGCTGGCGTAGTTGGCGTAGTTGCCAGATCTTGCCGGAAGTCGAGACGCTGCGTCGTTCAACGGTTCAACTCCGCAACGCAAAAGGGGCGGGGCGTACTCCTCTTCCGCGGGGGTCGAAAGAGCGGGAGTTTCAAATGTGGAGAGGTTCTGACTCTACTAAATTACGTCCTGTGGCGTAAATATTGATAAAAAAAATAATTTTTTTCGCGGAACATTTGTTTTGTGACATGCTTGTCCCAATTAGGCTGTTTAAAAAAAAACTTTTTTTTCTTTGCAGTTACCCTTTAACTCCTTGAAATCGCCGTCAAACTTTGTTAAGACGGATCTGATTCCGTCTGATGTCAAGCTGCCTGTGTTAGACATTGGACGTTTGGACACACGTTACGGGCCGTCCGTCTTCGTATCCCTCCAGCTGCCAGACGACACTGTCAAGGTATTTCGGCCTAAACGCTTTTCAAAGCTCAGTGACGAAGAGCTTGAAAGTATGCGTCACATGACGGGATTAGTTCTACAGAAAAGCAAGGGCGACGGACGGTCACCCATCATTGTCTTCTCGAAGTTTGACATTTAGGTGTCTTTTCTTTTATTTCTCGGAAATGGTAACCTGTCATTTGTTTAACGTACGGGAGAGGCAACAATATTTCAGCGCTGAGGCATTAGAAGTTCATCTGGCTCTAGTACATAATGTTCCCTAACAAGATTGCATTCCATTTTGTGAAGACCTCTGCGCTTTTCGAAACTTTACGATGCGCTATGTTATGCATTTGCACGAGCGAGACGACGAGGCTCACGACGTCTCTACAGAGTTCCGTCATCACTCAGAAGCAATGTCCAACGTGTTTAGACATTACGGAATGCCGCTGCGTTTTTTATCACGTTAACCGCAGAACTGACATGACTTAACTCCGAAGGCGAATTTTACTTTAGCGTGCATTACTTTCACTCTTTCGTTCACACGATGTGGGCCGAGGGTAACATCGCCAGCGCCCTGCAGCTCGCCTGCGGCGAGATAAACGCCCGTCTGGAGCAGTATCAGGAACGTGGGTCGGGTTTCACGCTCGTCGCCACCCAACAATGTAGCATCACAGTTGAACGTTTCGTTCCCCAGACGGTCGGATGTCAAAGTTTCACTTTGCTGAAGGAACTGGCAAACAAACAGTGTATTTTGAATGTAAACGAACGCATGAAGGACTCCGAAAGAAAAATGTGCTTCACCTTTTCCGTGCTTGCGGGGTTGCATCCCACTCAACATAAAACGAGAGCTTCCTCATACAGGTACCATCTGAGCAAATATTCGTTTCCTATAAACTATCCGGTGACGTTTCCAGAAGACGTAGGGTCTGTCGAAAGAAAAAATCGCGTGTACATCAACGTGTACGGTTACGAACGGGAAAAAAAGTTTGTCTATCTTCTCAAAATCAACGATCACGAGTTGAAAAAGCATGCAGATTTGCTTTTGATTGACGACCACTTTGTCCTCATTACCAACTTCGCCGGGCTTTTCCAAAACAGGGCTAGCTACCGATTCCGTTGTAAAAGATGCATGATGGGTTTTCGTTTTCGGACTTCTCAAACCAGTCATTTCGCCTTGTGTAAAGAAAAAAAGCCAGTCCGAACGTTCTCTCCTAAAAAAAGGGGACGCGCTTTATTTCCCTAACACACACCTCATGGAGCCTTTCCCAAACTTCTGCGTCTACGACTTTGAGGCCACCTTGGAACCGGAAAACACGGGTCACGTTTACGAGAGTCACGTACCCAGCTCGCTTTGTATTCTATAAATTCGTTCTACAGACTCACGAATCATGGAACATTTCTTGAATCGAGGCGAGGATTGTGTCGAGCAGTTCATTTCCATCCTCAATCAAATGTCCAAGCTCATTCCCGAGTGGATTAGGAGCGATCTCACGACGGTCAAAAAGACACAGTACTTCGACAGTCACTGTGATGTATGTGGCGAGTCGTTCGACAAACGTAAAAGAAAGGACAACGATCATTTTACTGGACCTTACAAGCTGTGCCAAGGCTGTAATTTAAACGACAGGAATAACAAAAAAAGTAATTCCCCTGGTTGCACACTACCACTCTTACGACCTTGCCTTTATTTTAACGAAACTACATTTATTCGAGTCAAAAGATATCAAGATTTTCGCTAGTAGCTGTCAATAGTTTAAGGGACTCGACGTGGGTAACCTACGGTTTTTCGACAGTCTAGCTTTCCTCCCCGCGAGTTTGGACGCACTTGTGCAGGACCTCCATTCCAAAGGCTTGGAAAATATTCGCTGCCTTCGTAAGCGTTTCCTCAACATATTGAGTTGCTGGCACGTAAGGGTGTGTTTCCCTACGACTACATAACCGACTTCAGCGTCTACGATGAGCCCGAGTTGCCACCACGTGAGTCGTTTTACAACAAGCTTAACGACACTCACATTTCTGAGAAGGATTATCACCATGCCCAGGTTGTTTTTTGACACGTTCAAGTTCAAAAACGTGGGGGAGTACAGTAACTGCTATTTGAAACTCGACTGCTTACTTTTATCCGACGTAATGCAAAGTTTTAGGAAATGGACCTTAAAAGCCTACTAGATCGATCCCCTGCATTTCGTGCCATTTCATGCCCTCAGCTTGGCCTGTGCGCTTAAGCAAACAAAGGTCAAACTTGAATTGCTCAACGACGTCGACGCATATCTTTTTATCGAATAGGGTTTACGAGGAGGAATCGTGCAATGTGCAGTTCGACATACAAGAGCTAACGTTCCAACCAGCGACTCGTCCGATCCTAACAAAGAAGCTTCTCAAATGTTCGACCTCGATGTGAACGGTCTTTACACGTCAACGATGAGACAACCGCTTCCGTACGGCAATTTCCGATGGCTCGATCGCGAAGAAATCAATGCCTTTCAGCGCGCTCGGGTTTCAAACGACTCACCCACTGGTTACATCTTGGAGGTAGACCTAGACTATCCAAAGGAACTACACGACTCGCATGCAGACTTTCCTTTGACTCCGGAAAAACGAGGGGTTCCTTTCGAATGGCTTTTGTCTTATCAAAAGGCGCTAGTAAAAAACTTTGACCTACCCGAGAGAGAATCTGAACGTAAGCTTCTTTTAACCCTATTTCCCAAACGTAATTACGTTATTCATTTCCGAAACCTGAAGTTGTACCTGCAGCTAGGGTTAAAACCGAAGAAGATTCATCGCGTCCTGCAGTTTACTCAGCGAGCCTTTCTAAAAGAATTTATCGACTTCAATCACGATCTGCGCAAGCAGGCTACCAACACCTTTCAGAAGAATCTGTCAAAGCTCTTTATGAACTCCATCTACGGAAAGAGGATTGAAAATCCTCGCCAGTACAACAACATTGTCATTAGCGGTTCCGAGAACGAAGTCGTAAAAAATCCGCAAAATCCTAACCTTAGACAATTTACAGCGATCGGTCCGAACGTGGTCATATTTAAATTTTCACAGGAAACTTTGCACCTGAACAAGCCCATATACGCAGGTTTCTCTATCCTAGAGATGTCGAAGATCGTCATGTACGACTTCTTCTATAATCAGATCAGGAGAGTTATCCCGGATGCTCGCGCTGCATATAGACGTTTGCAAGCGCCGTTCCGGCTTAGCCTCGAACCGCGCGCCGAAACGACGCGCACTCTCCAACGAGGGCGTTCTCTCCCCCGTCGGCGCAGCAAGCGTGGACGTCTCTCCGCATTTTCACTTCCCGGCAACATTGTGCCGTCTTGTTTACTTGACGCTCGTTGCTGTCGCTGCTTGACGTGGGGTCTGCGCCTTTTCGAAAGTTTCTTCCTCGGTGCGCCTTCTTTTCCGTCACTTCGTCCATAGTGCACGATTAATAATCCTACAAGGTCGTCAGGAGTGCACTGTACTGTTTTCGGTTGTTCGAACAATCGTCGCAAGAGGAACAATCAGAGACAGCAATTGTGCGCTGCTCACTTGCAGACGCCCTGCCAGTGTGGGATAGTTAAGTTCCACCGTGTCCCCAAGGATACCGAACTGAAAAGAAAGTGGCTCTTTGCGCTGATCCGCAAGTACTTCAAGCCTACGGAACACACCTGGGTGAGTTCGACATATCTTTATCACTGTCGTGATCTTTTGCGTAACGCTCGTGCCTGATTCCAGGTGTGCTCGGCGCGTTTCGTGACTGGGAAAAAGACGGGCGAGGATATCGTGCCACAGCTTAACCTCGGGTATGCGCGGAAGGTAAATATGCCACTAATCGCAATAGAGTCCCATTTCTGATACACACAGTGTGCCCTAAACGCTTGTGCACTGACAGGTTGTCGTTGGGAGACGCCGTTTGGTGCGTGACGCAAGTGAGAAACCGATGATCACTAAGGTAAACGTCTGCATGGCTGAATGTAGATTCTTGCTTTTAGTCTGTGACCTCAACGAATGTGATTTCCGTTGCAGAAGCAAACACTCTCCTTACAAGCTAGCTCTGGAGCTGGAAGTTGACCCACTGCAATATAATTGTTATCGCCCGCGCTGCCACAGGAGTTGTGCATGACACGAAGTCATATTAGCTTCAGAGCTTGAACTTCGCATGCATAGGATGTGGTGTCTAGCACTATTCTATTGCAATGACTATAAAAAGTTGCTGCATTCCTTTCAGGTCACCGACTGTACGCAACCCGCCGAGCAGGTCAACGTCTCGGCCTCGACGTCACAACCAACTGCTGCTAAGCACACAGTCGGTTCAAGTTAAGCTAGAGTTGATGTGAGCAGCAGCATGATCTGCTGAATGCGATAAACATATCTTGGGTGGTAATCTATCGCACTGAGCATGCAAAGCTGATGCATTCCTTTCAGGTCACCGACTGTACGCAACCCGCCGAGCAGGTCAACGTCTCGGCCTCGACGTCACCACCAACTGCTGCTAAGCACACAGTCGGTTCAAGTTAAGCTAGAGTTGATGTGAGCAGCAGCACGATCTGCTGAATGCGATAAACATATCTTGGGTGGTAATCTATCGCACTGAGCATGCAAAGCTGATGCATTCCTTTCAGGTCACCGACTGTGCGCAACCCGCCGAGCAGGTCAACGTCTCGGCCTCGACGTCACCACCAACTGCTGCTAAGCACACAGTCGGTTCAAGTTAAGCTAGAGTTGATGTGAGCAGCAGCATGATCTGCTGAATGCGATAAACATATCTTGGGTGGTAATCTATCGCACTGAGCATGCAAAGCTGATGCATTCCTTTCAGGTCACCGACTGTACGCAACCCGCCGAGCAGGTCAACGTCTCGGCCTCGACGTCACAACCAACTGCTGCTAAGCACACAGTCGGTTCCAGTTAAGCTAGAGTTGATGTGAGCAGCAGCATGATCTGCTGAATGCGATAAACATATCTTGGGTGGTAATCTATCGCACTGAGCATGCAAAGCTGATGCATTCCTTTCAGGTCACCGACTGTACGCAACCCGCCGAGCAGGTCAACGTCTCGGCCTCGACGTCACCACCAACTGCTGCTAAGCACACAGTCGGTTCAAGTTAAGCTAGAGTTGATGTGAGCAGCAGCATGATCTGCTGAATGCGATAAACATATCTTGGGTGGTAATCTATCGCACTGAGCATGCAAAGCTGATGCATTCCTTTCAGGTCACCGACTGTACGCAACCCGCCGAGCAGGTCAACGTCTCGGCCTCGACGTCACCACCAACTGCTGCTAAGCACACAGTCGGTTCAAGTTATGCTAGAGTTGATGTGAGCAGCAGCATGATCTGCTGAATGCGATAAACATATCTTGGGCGGTAATCTATCGCACTGAGCATGCAAAGCTGATGCATTCCTTTCAGGTCACCGACTGTACGCAACCCGCCGAGCAGGTCAACGTCTCGTCCTCGACGTCACAACCAACTGCTGCTAAGCACACAGTCGGTTCAAGTTAAGCTAGAGTTGATGTGAGCAGCAGCATGATCTGCTGAATGCGATAAACATATCTTGGGTGGTAATCTATCGCACTGAGCATGCAAAGCTGATGCATTCCTTTCAGGCCATCGACTTTACGCAATCCGCCGAGCAGGTCAACGTCTCGGCCTCGACGTCACCACCAACTGCTGCTGAGCACACGGTAGGTTCAAGTTAAGCTAGAGTTGATGTGAGCAGCAGCATGATCTGCTGAATGCGATAAACATATCTTGGGTGGTAATCTATCGCACTGAGCATGCAAAGCTGATGCGTTCCTTTCAGGTCATCGACTGTACGCAAGCCGCCGAGCAGGTCAACGTCTCGGCCTCGACGTCACAACGAACTGCTGCTGAGCACACGGTAGGTTCAAGTTAAGCTAGAGTTGATGTGAGCAGCAGCATGATCTGCTGAATGCGATAAACATATCTTGGGTGGTAATCTATCGCACTGAGCATGCAAAGCTGATGCATTCCTTTCAGGTCACCGACTATACGCAAGCCGCCGAGCAGGTCAACGTCTCGGCCTCGACGTCGCAACCAACTGCTGCTGAGCACACAGTAGCTTCAAGTTAAGCTAGAGTTGACGTGAGCAGCAGCATGATCTGATAACTGCGATAAACATATCTTCGGTGTAATCTATCGCACTGAGCATGTAAAGCTGATGCATTCCTTTCAGGTCAACGTCTCGGCCTCGACGTCACAACCAACTGGTGCTGCGCACACAGTAGGTTCAAATTAAACTAGAGTAGATGTGAGCAGCAGCATGATCTGCTGAATGCGATAAACGTATCTTGGTTGGTAATCTATCGCACTGAGCATGCAAAGCTGATGCGTTCCTTTCAGGTCACCGACTGTACGCAAGCCGCCGAGCAGGTCAACGTCTCGGTCTCGACGTCACAACTAACTGCTGCTGAGCACACGGTAGGTTCAAGTTAAGCTAGAGTTGATGTGAGCAGCAGCATGATCTGCTGAATGCAACAAACGTAATCGCATGCGCATCACTACTGTGTGATGCACGATAGTAGTCTCATGCTGGCAGTTGTACTGCAGTGACTAAATTGATCAGCGACGGTTTGGATCCGGTTGCCATACCCGGCAGACCGACCTCGCGCTGTCTAAACCCCCAAACGTCCAATTTGCATTTATTTGTGGTAAGGGGAACATTTTCATATACCAAAATATGTAAAGCAACAGCCCAAGTACTTCCAGCAAAATGACTACCTACCGAACATAGCCAGTTGAAAGCTTTTATAGCATTCAGTGTAGACGCCATCACTGCTGGGGAGCTCTGTACAAACAACCTCGGAGAGTGGCTCCTTGTAGTCTTGCCGCCTTAGCAGTTCAATGAGCCTCAGCAATGCTAAAGCTTGTTTAAACAATCTTTCTTTGGTGGTACACTGGCTGCCATAGACGCCCAAACGCTCCGATTGAGCTTTGATTTATAGTGAAATGAGGAGTAGCAAAAATTGAGGAGGTTGTCACTTTAAAGAAACAGGGGACGGGTGATCGAGAAAATAAGAAACAAAATAAGATTATTCGTGGCACAGTCGAGGCCAAGAGCATGAATAAATGATCAGGGTTTCATCCCTTGCATAGGGCGGAATAGCAGAGCTAAAACCATATTCCTGCGGGGCACGCCAAACCTCTAGCTTAACTCTCAACGCGGCGGTAGCAGAGAACGCTGTAGCAGACGACGCGAGCAGCAAGATCCGACTGCAGCACCGTTAGTTCTCGTGACCGCCGCCCGTGCCACTCGCCTCCGCAGGCGAGAATGGGGAGCTGTGAAACTGAGCTTGCTCCAGTAACGTTGCTCATGGCTGCCCGTTGCCTGACCATTGTTGCCGGCCGCATTTTCCAACATCTTTCAACATCGTCAGGACAGCGTCTCATGGTTGCGAAGAGCAATTTCGGAAAGGGTCTACTGTCAGTACAGTGCTCCCCTCTTTGGCCTCCTTCGTTACGTCACCACACCCGTGACTTGGAAGAGAGTGTTAAAGTTGAGGGGTGCAACACACATGAATATGTTTTATTTTTAAATAATAAAAACAAACACACAAAAACAAAGAATCTTTTGTTATCCATTTGTTGTATGGCCCCTTTAAACTAGTTACTTTACTTCTACGACTATTAAACATGATTCGAGACAATTTAAGCACACGCTTTTTCATTTTGGCACCACTTCGATAGTTGCTATTTCTCTTTGTACTGAATATTGTTCAGTTGCTCTCCAACAGAAGCAGCCTAATTTTTCAATTGATGAACTCTGATTTTGTTCACAGACAACTGATCACGGCCAAGTTCGCCCGGATGTGTGCCACCAGGGGATCCAGTGGGAAGACCCGTGTCTTTGCGACCATGCCTACTTGAGGCCCACTGCTCCAACTGCGACGTTTGGTCCTCATGGTGGTCGTAGCATTGAGGCGCGGGACATTTTCTTTTATACCGGTCTGCATGCAGATGTCTTTATGGAGCTGGTGAAAGTTGTACCAGAGTTTGCGACCACAAACTTCATGATGTCAATAGAGCAGCAAGTTTTACTAACTCAGATGAAGTTGAGGCTGGGCCTTGTTTATGGCGATTTGTCTAGGAGGTTTGGGGTTTCAGTTTCCACCGTAGGCAACATTTTCCGTGCCATGCTTGCCACACTTGGGCGGATCCTAAGGAATGTTGTTGTGTGGCTCTCGAGAGACAATCTTCAGGAATGTTCCGCAGTCCTTTGAGGAGAATGGTTTTGCAGGCACTACTTGCATTTTGGATTGCACTGAGGTGTTCTTGCAGCGACCGAAAAGATTGCTCGCTCGAGCACAGACCTACAGCTCATACAAAGGCCACAACACTGTGAAATTTTTGGTGGCTATTGCACCTCACGGATCAGTGATGTTTAAATTGTGTCCAAGGTGTACGGTGGACGAGCGTCTGACAAGCATATTGTGAGAGACTCGGGAATTACTTCCTACTTTCAACACGGTGATCAGGTGATGGCCGACAAAGGCTTTTCCCTCGATCCTGAGATGGAAGCAAAGGGTGTAGTACTCAATGTGCCAGCCTTTACTCGAGGGAAGTTTCAGCTGTCAGAGCGAAAAGTGACAGAGACCAGGAGGATTGCGTCTGTTCGAATTCATGTAGAACGGGCCATAAATAGGATCAAATCCTTTAGGATTCTGAAACAGGCACTGCCCATCCAGCATCGAAAGGTTGCAAGTGAGATAGTCTATGTACAATCACCACGAAATGAAACCCGAACGCCGGAACGCGTGGCCGCTGATACAGGCTGCTCCACCTGGAGGGCCCCTGAGAAGTAATGGAAATTCACCGGGGTTCGAGAGTGCGGGGCCCACTAAGATGAGCTCGACTATTGCGCGGCGCGTCTGGGAGTTCCGCGCTTCGCCGGTGGCGCACTGTAAGCGCCGTCACATTCGATACAAAAAGCACTGTCACTCGCTTTGTGTATCGGATTCCCAGCGTTATCTCTTCAGCGCTGTCATTCATTATCACTTTGTGTATCGCAAGGGAGATATTAAAGTTAAAACATTTCGTGCACAGAGGACCC
The DNA here is from genome assembly GCF_016920785.2 of Ixodes scapularis. NCBI lineage: Eukaryota > Metazoa > Arthropoda > Arachnida > Ixodida > Ixodidae > Ixodes > Ixodes scapularis. The sequence continues at coordinate 73,998,827 of NW_024609837.1, forward strand.
GTAGTGCTCGATGACGTGTCACCGGAAACAACGTGCCACGCGCAGTTTCTGAGAAATAGTGAAACGTTATAAACGCGAAATAAATTTCGTTTATTCGCACACCCATATTCTTTATGAAAAAAAAATGCTGCAACAGACCGACGCGGATGCCTCGGTTTTATGAGCAATGCGCATTTTTTCGCCCGAGGTTATCAGTCGATTCTTAAAAAAATTGAGAAATTGCTTGCTGAGGTTCTCTTCGGTAACCACCGATATGCCAGGCGTATCAATTCCGGAGTGGAATAAATTCATCACCCTGTCTGAGCAGGGCCTATCGCAAACAGCTATAGCCAGGTTAAGCGGCCGCCCGGTGTCGACCGGACGACAGTGCGGCGACAGAAGAGCACCCCGAGTGAAGGCGGTTACAGCGTGCCACCGGCGAAACGTGAAAGTTCCAGACGCCCAGTGCGAGGGTTGAGGATATCTTAGTGGGACCCGCACCCTCGCACCCAGGTGCATTTTCATTAGCTCTCAGGGGTCCTCCAGGTGGAGCAGCCTGTATCGATGGCCACGCGTTCCGGCGTTCGGGTTTCATTCCGTGCTGATTGTATGTGCAGGGCTGTGCACCCTGAAGGGACCTTTGATCAAGAAGTGAGCTTTTTTTCTTGAGAATTCTTGAGCAGTGAGGTCTGCATGGCATACCAGTTCCGAGTTATCACTTCTCTATCCTAGAAGCAACTGAAACTTCTACAAAACTGTATGCATGGAACTTTTCTTTTGTAATTGCCATTTCTTGCATTGCTTTTTTTTGCCCCAGAGTTCCTTTAGATTTCATTTATCTACACTATGTGAGTGTTTTTATTCAGTATTCATACATTTGAAACATACTTTAACACTACATGCTCTAGCATAACACATTGGTCTTCAAACCCAAGCTACAAACACGCCCTGCATAGACTCCAAATGCTTTGCGCATACCCCTTCTAGTAAAAGTGGCTAGCAATATTTTGTCAGATAACCCAAGTTCAGTTCCGCAATCTTGTCTGTTCTTTTTTTAGTAATGTGTTACTATTTTTTCGGGCATGTTCCTACCGCTGCCTTACGCAGGTCGAAGAGTCAACTGTGTATTTCTGTTGTGTATTAACGACTGCACATCTGCCAAGATTTCATATTTTTCATTATCTTTTCTGAAGGTGTTGTGTGGATAGAGCTAGAAGGCCTGTTATAGTCACAGCATTGTGCTTGAAACTGTTTTTTTTTTTTAATTTCTTGTTTCCCCTCTTACCTGAAAACTGTTGTACAAGCATGGCCCAGATTAGTTCAGCCAGTCGTGGCTAACAAACAGTGGCTTGACTTGTGTTAAATAATAGATTTTGAAGTAATAAGCCATGTTGAAATAACGAACTACAGATTTTGAAGTAATAAGCCATGGTGAAATAACAAGCTACTCAATCAATACCACTGAAAACCATGGATAAGCGAAGCATCACACACATTGTATTGCACAAAACGACACAGTACGCTGACCTGCCCAATCACATCTGTGCAAGCTGCTTGTACACATTTGAGAGTGAAATCTTTCCACAGTTGGTGTCATCAACAAATGCTGGCAAAAGGCTCTTAAAGTAAAGTTTCTGACCCTTGGCAGGTGGCAGTTCATAAAGTCCTTGCTGTATTGCACAACCGCAACCTCGTCGTGACCCTCGGACCACACATAGAAGTGACAAATGAGCTTGCCAGTGCAGTGCATCGCAAACTGAACCTGGTGGTAGTACTTATTTTTTCTTTTGGGGTCCAGCACGAAAACCCCATTGCCATTCTTGCGGACATCATAGGTTCCAGATTCTAGTAACGCTGAGCAGTTCGGTACATTAGGACACTTTATCTCCAGAAGAGCATCAAGTTCATCGATGATTCCATCAGGGCTGGCTGCAAGCCATGGCAGCTCAGGACAGACCACCAGTCCTACTTGTCGAACAGCACAGTTGTATCTGTGCATAAACTTGCTCCTAGCTTTGGGTTCGCTGCGGCGGCCATGCTCGGTTGCTTTGTTCCCTCGAAAAGTCGGCTGAAGAATGTCCTGCACAGCTTTGGAAGGGTTAGTTCATGCCTTCATAGGTGCCTTTTTTATCATGGACGATGTTAACCGCATGCGGCGGCTCTCGTGCCAGAGTGTGCAGTTGCCTTGCTCTGCCGTTCTTTTGCAGAGTAAATCCATGGCAGGTGCATGCATGGCTACAAGCTCGTTGTATGCCTTCGAGCAGGCAGAACAGCTGTTGGGAAGGGTCGTTGCATCTTCATGGCTGCTGAGACCGAGTGAAGGCATTGTATCGCACTGAACCGCTGAAGGGGATGCAGGGTCTTGTGGAGGTGCCATCAATGTCTCGTGCAACAAGGTCCCCGAGATCTCCATGAGCCCAGCAAGGGGGCCCTCCTTAATGTGCTGAAGGTGCTCCTCATGCGTCTCATACCGGATCACATCTTCAGTCCCCTGAATTTCTGAGTTTTGTTCTTCTCCAAAGGAAATGTTACCTAGGCTTGCTGCAGTTACATTACGTTTTGTGCCTCGGTTCCAGGCAGCAGCTTCGTCAGTGCAAGCTGCGCCGGTCGTCCTGTTCGTAAAAGCGTGTTCTAACTTCCATAAAATGGCTCCCACATGGCTACACACTTTCGCTTGTCCTGCCATGCAGGAACAGCCTCCTGTAACCACCCGGCCAGTGGTATGCATGCATACCCACGCCTTGTGTGGTGCAGCATTGAAGGATTGTGACCTGCCCACTTCTGCCTTGAGGTAGCACAACTGGTCACTTATTCGGTGACCAAGCACAGTTCTCACCAGGCCACTTGACAGGTAATTATACGAACCAAGGCTCTTGTAGGCTCTAACCTCCTGAAGATATCAAGCCTTGGAGTGAAGCAAGTAGAAGATGATGCCCGGCATTTTTATGGGTGGCCATGATTTCATATTGTCTTCCCAGATTGACACTTCCTTTGGATGAACGTAGGGCGCAGATCCTGGAAGAAAAAAAAAACAATAAATGCTTGGAAACTTTTGTATAAGGACGAGATGAATCGTTGACTTCTGAGATAGAGTGGAGAAACTGTCTTCAACAATATTTTACTTTGCAATAACTTTTTCTTGTTGATTTGGCACAGTTCATGTCTTTCTTCACAGAGCTATTCAATAATGTGTTTACATCATTTGTGACCATACGGGTCAGTTTTCAGTAAACACTGCCTTTGAACAGAATTCGTGCTAGCAATTGGCATTAATGGAAACTGCTTGTGTGCTGCACAGCAAAAAGAATACTTCCGTTCGCCGAGAACAACCTGCTCTATCGCGTTTTTTTTTCCGTCACTGTGTAACATAGGCATTCAACAGCGTGGTTTAAAAAAAAAACTGCATATGGCGCATTGTTTACACAGAAGCAAAAAAAAAAGAAACAAATTGGACGTCTGAGAGTTGTTTAACAGCCTGAGGGTGGTCTGCGAGGTATTGCGACGTGGTTCATTAAGTACGGCTGCTAGCCTGAGGTCTCAAAGATGCATCAGGCAGTAGCGATTACGCGTGCCGGTACTATGCTCACCCAGGGGCAGGGGCGGGGTCGCACTCCGGACCCCTAGGTTCTGCAGCGCAAGCTTTTGCTCTGCGAGCTACGACCCGCTAGCAGCCTCGGCCACCGTTTCCCCCATTGTTCGCAAACCGCTTTGCAATAAAATCCATAAAGTGACGATCCACAGAAGCGAACATTCCGTCATGTACGAGACCTTTCGCCCTCGCGAATATTCAGGTCCGTATCGTTTCGTCGAGACTCGTTTCATCGACAGCACGCTTACGGAAATTTCGTCGCGCGTGCATCACTGGGACCCGCTTTAATCTATGCCGACTACCGGCGGCAAATAGGCGGCTCATTAGAAAAAGTAGCTAATTCGAGCTGTTAATGTAACGAACTTTCGATGATACGATCTGTGGGTGGACTGGTTGCCATCGCGAACACTCCGTCATGTACAAGTAATTATCATACCGGAGTGGCGCTGAAGTGCGCGGCACGGCGGCAGTTAAAAGCGTGAACGGCTAGGTCTTGGGACCCTAAAGTCCTGATATGCAATGCTAATATTGAAAATGAGTATTATCGTGCGTTAGGCATTGCGTAACCGACACACTGTATGTACTTCCAATGTTTCTAACCGCGTCGCTGCCCCTGCGATCCCGCAATGCGCCCTTCTGGAGCCCAGGAGGCACGGTACCCAGCAGTCAACAAACACGCTGCTACAACTGTGTTATGATATTTATGTAAAGAACGGTTGCACACGCTTACCTTCAAAAACCAAGAAATCCAAACCATCCCAGGCGTCGCTCGTGGAAGCAGACGCCATTGCGCCTTGGGCCGTGGTAACTCGCTGTGAAAAACGAGCTCCACAAAAATATTACAGGGGGTTGTTTACGGCCGCAACCAGATACACACCGATTAAGTAGATTTTGGGATCACTACCCACCGGCCAGAGACGAAAATAAAATACCTAAAGCTCACAAAACACATAAAGGTTGAGAACACCGAGAGGGCTTGCATTGGGTTTGCTGGGCGACTGGCGCGTTTACCCACACCAGCACCGGCGGAAACACGCCGCACGCTAGGCGGCGCCAGCATAATTCAAAATGGCAGCTCCCTGGAGCCTTTCTTGCAAGTGTCTATAGCGACACGGATCCATTTATCCTCCAAATAAGCGGTCGGGACGTCGACGAGAGGCTCGCAGAGCTTACCGAGAGCCACCTAGATACTTCCAGTTACCCGTCCGAGCACGCCTTGTATTCGCTTCAAAACAAAATGCGACTTGGAGTTTTCAAAAACGAGCTGCCGAAAGACCACATTCTAGGATCTGTCTGTCTTAAACCGAAACTCTATGCGCTCGATCTAGAGTCTCAAGAACATTGTGTGAAGGCTAAAGAAGTAAAAAGATGCGAGTCGCGTAAGCTAACTTACGATCTCTAACCTTCAGACTTCCGAGACACAAACTCTGCACACTATCACCCAAAGAATCATTGCTCGTAAGCAAAATGAAAACAAAAGTGTCGTCGTAGAAAGAATTGGATTGAACCCCTTCGACAACAAGCGTTTTATCGAAGACAACGGACGTTCGACGCTTCCTGACGGACATCTCAGACTCGGCGAAATGTCCTCCTCCAAGACAACCGGGTGTGTTCGGTAAAAATGTAATTGTGGCAGTGTATTTGTTTCTTTTGGGAGGAAGGGAGTAATGATATGTTTCAAATCTCGGAAATGTCGTCCCCCACCCTATGTACTCGATAAAAATGTTATTCCGACACTGTAATTTTTATTATTTTGAAATTGTTTTCTTCTATCAGACTCTTGAGATGTTGCCCCACGATAAAATGTTATTATGTTAATGTATTCTTATAATATGTTATATTGTAAGTGTGTATTCATGTCTGTTTCTTATGTACAACGTTTAAAATGCGTATGGTTTTTATTATTTGACTGAAAAGAGAATACAAAACGCTGCAGCAGGATAGCTCTAACTTGGGAGATGAAAATTGTTTCCGCATAAGTACAGATATCAAGCGATCGTTCCATCGATGATCGGTTGGCGAGAACGTCTTAAAGCATACGCGGAGTGGTACACCACAACACAGGAGAGCGCCGACGTATAGGCAGTAAAGTCCACACGTACTTGACTTCAATCCTTGAATTCTTTTTTTGTTGAAGAAAAAGCTGGAAACGTTTCCGATAAAGTCATAAAATTCTTCGTGTATTGGAATCATACCAAAACTGTCAAAATAACTAATCGAATTGTCCTTTGGAGATATGAAAAAAAAAGAACCCAGTGTTCGCCGGAAGGTGATCTCGGTGCCGTGTTAAGTGCGTAAAGACCCTGGCTTGGTCTCTTCTGGCCAATCTCGTCGGAAGAAAAAGTACCGCGAAACCAGGGTCGCGTACACTGGTTGCCTGCAAACATCGAATAAAATTCGTGTTCTTCCATTTCTTGAATTAGCGATTCTGACCCGTCTCTCCTTGTCAATTTCCAAAACGCGGGGTGTTTCTGACATGAACAGGATCGTGACTGCCTTATTTAGGTCTTGTTTGAAAGTCAGGGTGAGTCTCACATTGGCTTTGAGGATCGGACACAAACTCTGCTTTTCCCTGTCGGGAGTCAAAGTGTAGTAGAGAAGAAAAGAGTCTTTTGAGAAGGCACCTTTAGAAAACGGAACGTCTTTTCGATTGAGTCGATGCAGGAAGTTCATATAGGCCTTCATACAAAGATCCTGATTAAAATCGAAATTTTCCGTCTGCTGAGACCCACCAACGTCTAGTACGGCCGTTTTCAGAATAAAGTGTTCAAATTTCAAGGGGTCGGGTTCGCGACTTCCCTGAAACGATTCACTCTTTACGAACGCGATGACGAGCTTAGATGGAACCCGATGAGGATAGAGGTCGTCGAGAAGGATGTGTGACACACCGGGAGAAAGGGTTCTGCTTTTGATCTCCACTCCACGTAACAGGTATGATGTATGAGTAGATTGCAGTCGGCTTTCGATTCCGACAAGAACTGTCGGGCCCACTTGGACTCGTCGAATGTACAGAACGATGTGAGGAAGCTGAACACTGTGCTTTTGTTGAATCGTCGAAGCAGCCAAGAGTCTGAAATCTTCGGTATTTTGTCGCAGCACGATGCGGATGTCCACGCCGTTAAGTAGGAGCTTTTGTTGCTGCCGAATGTCGCTGAATATCGGACAGAACAGGTCGCAAAGGGTAGATCCCTCGGTACGCTTGAAGCGAGCGGCAAGTCCCTTGGCATCCGGCGGAATTTCCAGCTTTTCCGATGTATTGACTGGGTCCTTTTCGCAGAGCATCACAGAAAGAGAATGATCTCTACTTATCTGGTTTGCATTAAGCAGAATATCAAGATATGAACGATAGGCATAGTTTTCGTACTGGCTGACAAGAGTTTAATTCAGATAAACGTGTAGGTATTGAAAGAGGGAGCTTCCAAAGGACTGAACCGGAATCACTATATCGTTCGTAACCGACCAGTCGAGTGCAACAGTGCTGCGGGATCGCCATTAGCTGGAAGGATTTTAGATTGAATGTGAAGGAAGCTCGATTTCAAACCGTAAAGTGTGGACCCAAAGAAGGGACGTGAAATTCCAAAACGGACGTGGAGGTTGCACCAGCGACGGGAAAGAACTCAAAATATTCCAATTTTTCCAGGGCAAACGAAGTAGGCGCGGCAGCGAGAAAAGTTCTAGTTCGCCGGTTGTGCACAAACAGGATCGTTCGTGGAGGGTAAAGATACCGCTCGACATTCTCTAGGTATCAAAAAAGTCTAGAACCTTCCGTCTCTTTTCTCGTGGGCAGACTGAGGAAGGTTTCTCGGTCTTCTTTCTTTTATGACCTGAACCGGAGAGCTTTTGTAGAAGCTCGTCCCTCGTGTTTCGGTACGTCTTGCCAATTCCTTTCTTGAGGGCATCCCGAAGGGAGGGACCTTGTCTGACGCGCTCTGCTACGTCTCTGCCGGTGGCCACGAGTTTTCGACCGAGGAACGGAGCTACTCTTTCTGTAAACACCGGCGATATTCTTTGATAGATGTCGGACAGTAGACCGCTCAACCCTTGGAACAAAGGCCCGGACACAAAATTCGAAAAATGTTTCTCTCCGGAACCGGAAAAATGGTCCACACAGCGCGGTGCAGACTTTACGTGCATTTTCTAATATTAAGTGTTGCTGCGACACGACCGGATCCGTCTAGAAATGAAATGTAAGTTCCTTTCTCACCAACGATCTCCAGACAAATGGTGTTGACTTCCTTTACGATCACTCTCTTATATTGTAACAAATTGAATGAATACGACATCATCTCATTTCGCTTGGTCACCACGAAAGGTACGACTCTCAACAGAGGGGCTTTCACATCACCAACGTGTTCCGCTTCTATGATATCGCAATACGTAAAAACGTAATTATTTGGATATAATATGACTTCACGGTCTGCCACGGTGAAGGAGGTGTACACGGTCTTTTCACCAAATCCGAGCGTGTGTGACAAGTGCTGATTGATCAATATATATTTATTGTGATGCAACTGCAACGCTACGAGTTTTATGTAGCGGCTATAGCGAAGCAGAATTTTTGAGGGAGGGAGTTTGAGTGTAGATCGGTACGCACTGTTTATCGCATCAATGAGGTGTTCTGCCGATTCGTAGAAGCCCTCGAGGATCTCAATACGGTCCTGTGTCATGACGTGTTTAACTCTTGTCAGCTCTATCTCTACCTCTGTATCGAACGTCAATTCTTCTACGGGACGGCCTTCCATAGACTGACCTATACCAAATATTTGCTCTGAAAAGCCAAGTTTTTTGGCTAAGAGAGACGACATGTGCAAAGCATTGTTTCTCTGGAAGGTTATGGAATAAAAGCTTTCTTTTCGATCGAGGCTCGCTTTGGGACCAAACAATTCTCTCAACCCACTTCTCAACAACGAGAGGACGTCTTGTTTTGCAGGAATTCGAATCTTTTTGCTGGATTCCACTTGCCCAGCGTCCAATGGTCTGACCAAATAGATCTCGTTACATGGCCTCGTCACATTCTTGATGCTAAATGAAAACTTTAATTCCTCTAGGACGACCTCATACGGTTAATTTAAAAAGATAGGTTGGGACAGCTGTACCTTAAACTTATTTAAAGTATTATCTTGAAATATTTCACTGGAGCCATTGGAGAAAAGGTTTGTGATGATCATCAATCCGTCTTGCACCCTGCTGGTGTCAAGCCGCAAGGACGATGAAGAAGAAGCCTGCTTGAGAACGGGGCAGTGTATGACGCTGGGGGTCATCTGTCATGCGAGTGTAAATATAACTAATTTACTGTGAGTCGGCTTCAGTCATTACATTGGCGACGAAGGAACGAACCAATGGCTTTCGGCGCAAAAATCGGTGAATTCGATCTTGGCAAGGGTTCTTCATGGGAAGAATATGTGGAACGAGTCGAGTTATGCTGCGCCGCGAACAAGCTGGTTACCGACATCGACAAAAGGGCCGCACTGCTCAGCTGTTGTGGCCAGGACACCTACTCGCTGATATCGACTCTCGTCAGGCCCCTTCGACCACCGAGTGTGGACTACAGGACCATCGTCGACGCTGTCAAGAACCACGTCAACCCCAGGCCATCCGAACTCTACGCAAGGTACGTCTTTTCGAAGCGGGACCAACACGACGGCGAATCGGTTGCCAGCTACGTTACGGAACTACGTAAATTGGCTGAAAACTGCGGTTTTAGTGACGCTCAGTTGCCACTAAGCATCATGCTCCGTGACAGACTGGTTTTCGGAGTCGCTGACGCGGTAGTTCAGCAACGACTACTCGCGGAAAAAAGTTTGACGTTCGAGGCTGCGTATGACTTAGCTATCACGGCAGAGGTCACAACTAAGCAGCAAAAAGACATCGGTAGCAAGCGGAGCGATAAAGAAAGCAAAGAAGACGTAACCGCGCGAGTCAGCACACCAAGCAAGGAGAGAGGCATGCAACTAAAAGCGGATGCTTCATCGCGCTGTCATCGGTGCATGGGCTATCACGATCCAGGTCGGTGCAAGTTCAAGAACGCGATTTGTTTCGCCTGCTCGGGAAAAGGGCACATATCTCGAGTTTGCAAGGCTAAGGGGAACAGACAATCCAGTCACCATGTGGAAGATTGTTCGAACGTGACAATGTATCCAAAACATGAGTACGACGAGCTTTTAAACATAAAGCAGATTAAAAGCTCACCAGAACGAATCTTGGTGACTGTGCAAATACTGGGTGAAAGCGTCACAATGGAAGTCGACTCGGGGGCTGCGCGGTCTATCATTTCCGTGCAAGAGTTCAACAAGTTGAAAGCGCATCAAAGTGTCCATCTCGAAGATTCCGAAACAAAGCTAGTCACGTGGACGAGAGAGGGACTTGATGTGCTGGGAAAAGCCATGGTGCCCGTGAACTTCAAGAAGAAGAGTCTAGTGCTTCCGTTGCTGGTCGTTGCGAATAAGGGAAGCACGTTACTGGGCCGAGATTGGTTTTCGTCTCTAGGGATCCAAGTGGTGGGTCTGCACATAGTGACCAACGCCCACGAGAGCGTCGTGTCGAAATTTCCAGACGTGTTTGGAGAGTCTTTTCCAGGAGCTGCCCTACCGCCAATCAGCATCGAGCTGAAAGAAGGTGCACAGCCAAGGTTCTTGAAATGTCGGAGTGTACCCTTTGCAATTAAGGATGACGTGTGCGCAGAACTAGACAAGCTGCAGGAACAAGGCATCCTAGAACCTACGCAGTATGCTGAGTGGGCCACGCCTATAGTAGTGGTGCGAAAGAAGAACGGATCCTTGCGGATCTGTGGGGATTATCGGAGCACAGTAAACCAGGCGGTGAGAGACAATGTTTATCCTTTGCCAACCAGCACAGAGCTTTTTGCAAGACTGGGAAATGGCCGAGTCTTCACCAAACTAGATTTAACTCAAGCCTACCAACAGCTAGTGCTCGACGATGCGGCAGCAGGGCTTGCAACGATCAACACAGTAAAGGGACTGTACAAGGTTAGGCGGCTGCCCTATGGAATCTCTGTCGCGCCAGGGTTGTTCCAAAGAACCATGGACACTGTGCTAGCAGGTGTTCCGCAGGTGGTGGCGTATCTAGATGACATCTTGATCGCCAGCGAAACAACGGAAGAACACGACCAGGTGCTCATCGAGGTGCTGACGAGACTGTCAAAAGCCGGACTACGCGCGAACACCTCCAAGTGCGAGTTCTACGTCGAGAGTCTGGAATTCCTAGGACACAAGATTGACAGATACGGAATCTACCCAAGCCAGACCAAGGTGGAAGCCATCCACCAAGCGCCTGCACCTACCAACAAGAAGGAGCTCCAAGCGTTTCTTGGTATGGTAAATTTTTATAACCGGTTTCTGAAGGGACGCTCTGAGGTAGCAGAAGTGTTACACAGACTTCTAGACAATGGCCTTCATAAAATTGATCGCTCATTCTAAAGACCGATCGTGCACTCGGTCAACACCAGGCTGACCGGACCGATAGCGAGGCCCGATCTTTTATATCGGACAAAATGAAAGACGAATAAATTAAGATGATAATTTATTTCAACGAGCCGACACTATCCACAGTGACCAGCCTGTATCGAAGAACATCCGCAGCCAGCCGATGCACGTAGGTTGCTTCGATGTGATACTTGCACCGCACTGACCGCGTGATGGTATGCACCGTGTCCGAGAGGAACTCCGCCACGCCCGTCGTTTCCGCTTCGGTCGCTCTGGACATCACCTTGCTCACCCATTCCGACAAGAATGTGAAAGGACCCTCGTGCGATGGCCACTCCTTGTCATTTCCCTCGTAGTGCTCGTACACGCGGGACACTACACGGAACACAACTCGGTCCACTTCGTAGGGAGGGAACTTTCCGAACACAATCAGGTCGACGAGGAGTTCCAGTGCAGTCACAAAGAAGTCGTTGTTTGTCTTACGGTCTCCAATGCAGACTTCTATCTCGCTCCAGCGAGTGTGTTCTCCCGTGCAACTAGTCAGACGTCCGCTTGCAAACATCTCAACAGTTCGATCTTCACCACACGAATGTCATAGAGAGCTCGTTGCCTGGGTCATACGACACCTTACGAACATGTCAACAGATTAAAGGTCACCGCTATGATAAGCCGCACGACTCGCGACATGTTGTGGGAATATCACCAACCGCACTGCACATGGCGCCATCCAGCGGCGTGTCCTCACACTTTCCCACGAGTCAACGAGGTAGGCGGGGAGTACGCTGATTGGTGTGGCGACGGCGACCTCAAGCGCCACCTTGTGGAAGCATCACCAACTATAAACTGAACTTGACAGAGCGTAAGGGCTCATTCACACTGGAAGCGGATCGGCGTTCGCAAAGCGGTTGCGAACGCGGTTCTATAAGGATTCAGTACATTTGCACGCGCACACGATGACATCAAATGCGCGTGCAATTGCACTGGATCTTTATATAGCCGCTTTCGCAACCGCTTCGCGAACGCGGATCCGCTTCCAGTGTGAATGGGGGGTAACAGAGCGGCGAACCCTAGCACTACCCACAATTGCACACGAAGCCTAAGGACGAAATATTCACTTCCCTTTGTGGCGCAGAGGTACCGCGTCGGGCTACTGAACGAAAGGTCGCTGGTTCGAAACCGGCCGAGTTGAAAGTATTTTAAAAGCCTTTTTTGGAGTAACTAAAATTCGCAGTAGTCACGTGGTTGTCACGCCAACTTCGTGTGACAACTGCGTCTATCGGCCGATGATCGGCTATCGGGCATGATCAATCGATAATAAATTAATTGATCGATTATCGAAAATCAAAATTGGTTTTCTGATACCTGATATCAGAAACATTGGCCGGTCGCGACTCCTACGTCAGACCCAGCGGGATGCGCGCAGTTAGCCATTTACATATCCGAATAGATAGGATCGATGTGAGAAAAGACACCCGCATAACCCGCATATCGATTCCATAGATAGTATCGACGTCAGAAACCGGGACACCCCGATATCGGACACATATCGGGAACATATCGATATTGGAAACACCTTATTGGGCTGATCGTGTACACTATTACTCCTACTAACCAGTCAATCGCTCCGTCCCCTACAGGCTGCATACCTGCAGGCGACGGCTCTATGGGGGAGCTCTGTGGCGATTCATCGGCCTACCAAGCCGCAGATCAAAGACGACGACGTTGCTCGTTGATACGAGCCCGGCGGCACGAGAGAATAAACACAACGTTTTCACCTAAGCTCGGAGTCGGTTGCAACATCTCTACCGTCCTCAACATCGAACGCGTTACACCTGCTATTCGAGAGACTTAGTAGATCCTTCCGATACCTCTGATACCCGCGATAACGATATGATGCATACGCAAAGACGGCGGCGAAGTATGGGATACCGTTATCGGAGTCATCGGACCGATCTACTGAAATTCTCCATTGTCTAAATCGCGAATCAATAGCAAAACATGGTTGTAACGGTAAGGTGATAATTGAATAATAAGGTTTGGCTCGATATTCTTCTTCCTTTGGCTCTGAGCAGTTCGAGCCTCACTTGAGACGTTGGTGAATAAAAAAAAAGTTTCCAGTATATAAATATAAGTAATAAAAAAAAATGAAGGACACTCATAAAAACAATTAGATAAAACGTCGGTTAAAACAAGCAAATGTAAACGCACGTTTGCAGTGTGTACCTCTTTTGGTGTCATTCAAAAACGCACGGAGCACGAACCGACTTCAGTTTACTCCGGTGTTCTCCAGATAGACGTCCGCTGATGCCACGGGAAGCAAAGGGTAGAGTACTAAGTAAGCCGCGATATGGCCCCACTCACGAATTTCACTCTTTCCTCAAGCCCAGATAATCAAGTCTACGCCAGCCACCATTATGTTTTATTTGTAAAAATATCTGCTTGAGATAAAATGCGTCCAGCTGAGCGTAACAGAAAGAAGAAGGGAAGACTATTACCATTTTCTAAGTGCTCGCAAAAAGCTGACTCGCAAAATGGGTAGGGTAGAAGGAGCGTTGTCTCGTAAAATGCTTAGGTGGGCCAGTTGGCACATCATGGGAAATAAGCGCCAAAAGAACAGGGACAAAGAGTAGAATAACAACGACACAGGGCGCCCTGTGTCGTTGTTATTCTACTCTTTGTCCCTGTTCTTTTGACGCTTATTTCCCACGTTGTCTCGTGTTGTGATATTATGAAAATGGTCGTAGTAACTATAACCGAGAAGGACATTGTTAATTCTTGTCGGTGCAGTCACCGCCTCGATCTTCTCGAAGAGGCACACAATCACTCGGTGTCCTCCTCTCCCCGTTTTCAATCGCTAAGAAAAAACAAAAGAACTAAAACAAAGCGGAAATAACTTGCCCCCTCACCCCCCCCCCCCCTCGCCTTTTTCTTTTTGTAGAAAAGTTTATTTGGATTTTTTGACATTGTTCTTAGGGTCCAAAAAAATAGATTCAGGGGCTTGGTGTTGCAAAAAAAGGCTTTGCGGAACTGAAGTGCCAAGCCTCCCTTTGCGCTGGTTAATTCGCGTGACTGTGTCACTGCGCTCGACTTTACAAAAATGAAAAAAAAAAAAAAAACAACTTTATTGAAAAAGGAGGGGGGAGGGGGCTGCTTCTGACAAAAAAATGTAACGGATTACAAGGAATCCGTTACGTTAAAATGTAAGGGAATCACTTTAAAATTACTCTAGAAAATCTGTAATTGTTCCGTTACTAAATTACTGATAAATGTAAGGGATTACAAGTAATTTTGTTACTTGTAACGGATTACGTACAAGTCTGGTCATGACACGGTGTTGCAGAGAGCAGGATAAAATACAACTACACGGACCATCGAAGAAAACGCACTGTTGTAGTAAAATCTTGGCTTGTGATGGCGCCTTTGTAGATCATCTTATTCGTTGTGCTGGAGAGACACAAAAGACGGGCATAACAAAATCGTTTGCATATTCCGCGTATCTCGCAAAAGCACTTACCCAATCACTTACCGAAAAGCGCGAAACACGGAGTCCACACCGTCCTTATTTCCCATTCTTTTATCTGCTTTAGAGCAGTTTGTACCTGCTAGTAGGTATGTCTACTGAAACTGAAATTCGAAACTATGGGCAGTGCCAGAGAGAAAAAGAGACAAAATTTGGGAAAGCTTGCTCGCTCTCCCCAATTTCTCAACTCCCAAGTGACTGTACCATAATAAACGCACCAACGCCTCTTCAAAAAGAAAATAAATAAAAACAAAAGCACCACGTTCACTAAGTAAAAAAATGGTCTCAGTTCACGCATCTGTGGGCAGGTAGAAAATCTGGCCATAATTTATTCACACGGCATGATGAGCGCAACAAACTCACACGAGATTTACTGGAAAATATCGGTGGTCACTTAAGGTTCCCTGAAATTCTGTATCACCGGTCGTTTGCAGGCCCGAATCATCTACACGAGCGCTGTGGGTCGATGTGCAAACGGGTCGCTGTGCAAACGCAGTCCAACACGAAGCATAAAAATGGTAGATTTATGACAACAATCCGGAGTCCATTGTTAAATTAAATTCAAATAAAGCGACGTAATTTTGTTAAAAACGCCCGCAGCTTTTTACTCACGGTATTCCTCGGGAATCTTGCACATTTTGAAACATAACGAAGGAAGATTCACCTTTAAAACCCTTTAAAACGCTCGCTGCGTCCTTCCGGGCGAACTGGACCGGATCAGCTGACGACGACGGGGCTTAACCCGTTCAACCTTAACCCCACAAGAACCAATTTGCTCTTCGTGTTAGTGTGGGTTTTTGCCTCCAAGCACCGCAGTACACACCACGAACGTTGCACCAAACAGAACGAGATCGCCCAAGTCAACGCAACGCTGTCGTGAACCTTGGCTTGTGGTTGCGCCACTCTTGGACCCTGTGACTCTTTTCGCTTTCGAAGCACACACGATGATTACGAATGATACTTTCCGTCTTCCGGGGGCATGACAGGGGCATTTCTCCGGTCACGTCCTCGCTACATGTGATCGCAAACTGCGGAGCTTCTCGTTGTTGCGTTGTTGCCAGATTTTCTCTGACGAAACAAAAAACAACGAGAGCAAAACTGGCTCCAGCTTACACCGTACATAGGCGTTGCGCCGTGGCTAGTTTTTTTGTCAGCTCTCAGTTAAAGATGGCCAACAGATGCAGCGACACTGGTATAAAATTTTAATATGGCGGCCCATACGGAGCGCCGTAAATTCTGAGGAGGGTGCATGAATTGCGGCGGCACCTTCCCCACCCCCTAGTGTTACATGGCCGTTTCGGTTGCACTTGAAGGGTTGAAGCCAAAACGCAACCAACTGCTATGTTACGTGTTCAAATCGAGGACAGGCTTTTTATATACATTTTAATTGTTTAGAACGAGTAATTAGACCCATAATTTTATTTGTGGCGCGTAAGAAACTATTAGGAAGACCATAAAATAAATACAAACATGGGCGACATGAGGGAAGCCGCATTGCCCTGGACCAGAATCAATGGCAGCGCGCTACAAGCGCTGGCTTCGCCCCGTCCCGCGAAATGGAATAATTTCTTTTGGTGCATATCTGTCTCCGAGACATGTTTTTTTTTCCGCGGGATTTGTCTCCACGGTCCTTTCTAGGTGTGTCCCCAAGCATTCCGGTGTTTCGATAGCAAGCAGTGCTGCGGTCATCGCCGGGGGTGAGGCGTGTTTTAGAGGTCGGCTACACGGTTATGCGTGTATGACCGAACCAGAAACACATTTTTTACTACCTTGAAAGATTTTTGAACAAAATATCCATTACTCAACGTGTAAATTTGTGCTGGTTTGTATAAATATCGTGTTTTTCACCCAAAATATTCACCAAATACATGGGACTGGCTAACTGTGCACGACAAGGGGGACACGATAAAGTGCAATATTCGTCACGATAAGCCGGTTAGATAACTAAAAATTGTTCATGAACTTTTTATTTTATTTTGAAAGTCACGATACGGTTTTAATCGGAAACTTGCTGCGCGTCATTCGAAACCGCCATATAACTAAGCTTTAGATTGATTTGGGGCGAGTGGGGAGCGCGGTGGTGATCTCAAGTTACCACTCGAGCAGCAGGCATAGGGTTAGCAGTGTCGAAACGCGTCCCCGCGGTTTTTCCGTCTCTTATCTTGCACGTGTAGAGACCGTTACCATTGCACCTGTTGCGTGAATGGTAACATTGGGGAGGTTGAACTAACCGTTACTGTGTTCCGCGCAGGGCACTAATGAAGCCTTTGAAGCATGCATTTAAACGCGCGCCCGGATGATACCGTGACCGCGGGGAGCGTGCTATAAAGCATGGTTCAAAGGCACCACTAAACTCCGTTTCACTTTAAGTGTGAGCGTAGCACAAGCTACAAGAGCCAGCTTCCGGTTTTAAGCGTCCCTGCCCAGCTCGCGCGCTAGTGCATGGCAAGCACTGTTAAGGGCCCCTTGCCCGAGCTTTTAGCATCGGCTGCAGTCTGAGTCTGGACATAGCCTTCTCTATACACTCAAAGCCTGGCAGTTCGACGACGTAGACACAGTGCGCCCGGTCGCAGATTTGGAGCGCGAGGATCTGGTAGCACAGAGCATCAAAGAGCTATTTCTTGCGGAACATGGACGTCAGCGCAAAGCTTTTGCAGCGGCGAGGACCCGAAACACACTTGTTCGCTCGGGAGAAACATATGTTTCGACGTTTCGCCGGCAGCGGGGTGCCAGTCCCGTGGCTCTCCTTTCATTCGTTTTCTACCGCTCCACCTAGTCTATTTCTACGGCCACTTCTCGTGGCGATCTGCCAGACTTTGTCAGCGTATGGGATGCTAATGTGGATGCTATTAAAGTATAAGTATGCTTTCAGTATATCTTGCGAAATGTGTTTTATAAAAGTACAAAATTAGTACATTTTAAGCGTATTACTTTTCACCAACGGGGATGCGGGTGCGCACACACGTGCAAATGAGGAAATGCCCTTTGTTTTCTCTCACCCCCTCCCGTCTCTCCTCCCCGAAGTGACCAAGGCTCGCATCGTGGGAGGAGCGGACCTGCACGTGGAAGCCGGATCCGCACTGAACCTGACGTGCAGCATCAGCGATAGCCACGAGGCCCGGCGTTCGTCTTCTGGTACCACCAGGGCCGCCTGCTGAGCTTCGAGCGCGGTGGCCGCGTCATGGTCGCCAAGGGCCGCAACGGCTCCCCCTTGTCCAGGCTCCTGCCGCCGGCCGTCCAGGCCGCGGACTCCGGCAACTACACGTGCGACCCGTTCAACGCCAAAGCCACCTGGGTGCTGATGCACGTCCTGGAGAGCAATCGGCGACTGGCAGCCATCCAGAACGACGCCGGGGGACGCGGGCCATTCTAGGAGCTCCTGGAGGGCGCTGTTGGCCTGCACGCTGCTGTCTTTGTCGGAGTCTTGTCGGATATCGGCGCCGCCGCATAGGTGATGGCGCTGAGGTCGCTGCAACATCTTGGCACGTTCCGTCCTGTGAGCATACATTTTATTGTAGTAGATGTAGCTTTCTTCCATCTTGTTCTTCATCCATGATTCCAAACAAAATGCAAATTGAGTTGAATTCCGTGATATATACTTGCAATGAGATCTCATGGAAGCATTAAGCTGCAGACATGGTGAAAAAATAACTGCAGACACGCCTCTAAAAAATCTAAGAGGGTTTGCTCCGTACATCTATATATGCATTAAAAATGTCTGCAAACAGTGTTTGCATGACCAGTGTGACAGGAGTGTCAAACAGGAAAACAAGAACACCCCAGACAGTGCGTGTTGACCGTCCTTCGTTTGATGCGTGCGCAGCGTGACCGCGGCTTTTGAGTGGCAGCCGACGTTCCAATAAAAATACACTAACCTAAAAAAAGATGTTTCTGTGAAGCCTATTACAAAGCAAGTTTTAAAAAAAACTATTTTACCGAATATACAACAACAACAACAATTTTCTTGAGTAGTGTTTAGGTCGCGAGACTCATTTCGAATATCGCGAGTCACAGGGACTTCCCGAGAAGAGAAAACCTTGTTCTTCAGCCTGGGTGAATAAACTATAGATCGCAAAAAAAGAAATCAAACTACTCCAACAATCTGAAGCTAGCGGTTGGGATAGAACGCAGAAGTTTGGCAACATGATATTACCTGGAATAAAATATAATTAGGGAAAGCGAAATATTTTTATGCGTCGACGTGCAGCTAGCCCTAATATTGTAAAAAAAAAATGACAACGTGGGTGCCCCTAGCATCTCTTTCTGTGAAAACAACTTGTCAGCAAGAAAGAAAACAATTTCGTATTTCTCTCTGACAAGTAGTTTTCCACCGATAATAATTTCACAAGCGTCGATGATATCGAGTTCTGTTTTGGCAATATTATGCTTATGTGGACGTCAGCTCAGAGATGGACAGTTTGTTTTTGCCATTTATCTCCTTTATTTAGGTAACGTCATGTTCTCCAACTTTCGCGCTCTACCTAACCGCTAGAGTCAAATTCTAACGGGTTTTGAGTGTCGTGCGAAGCAGAGTTTATTTACTCGGGCAGAAAAACACGGTTGTCATTTCTCGGGAACTCGCTAACCTTCTACCGTGTACACGTTTTTAAGAACTACGTGGCGAAATAGAAGGACATTTCGGAATCTCTCCTCACTTCCACTTAGTTTCCCTAAAATAAATATTGCGGAACTTCATTTTTTTTCTGTTTTGAATGAAAGGAGGAGAGGGTGGGGGGGGGGGTGTATTTCGTAACGTGTGTCTGTGTTCAGGAACTTAAAAATATATATATTGTGAGATTCCGCGTCTGTAAGAGCGATTCCGAAAGGTGCTTGTATTTCGGGTCCAAGTGCAGAAAAGTGAGAATCGCTATCGACTCAAAATATGTCTCGCAACACAAATATTGTCCAAGAATGATTATTGCTTTGGGAAACATTTGTTTTGTGACATGTGTGTCTTGTAAAAACACGCAACAAAGAAGCGTGTTTTTAAAGTTTAGTGCTTCTTTATGAAGTTTAGACTCGGCGTTGTTGGGCACGCTCAATCTTTTAGAGAAAAGTAATTTACTTCTAGGTGTCTACACACAAGTCCGGCCCCTTCAGATATGCTTTGAAGCTGTAACACTACAGTCGCAGGATTCAAACGTGGGTTCAACTCGGGTCTATTGATGTTTCGCACTGGTGCTTAAACTTAAACGCCGTTAACTACTCCATAGACTGTGTGAATGTAAGTTTTCCCCAAAGATTTCTAGACTTGTAAACAAAAAAGAATGTGTTCCACGGGCACTGAGCCCTTGAACAATTCAAACTGATAACAATAAATGTACATAAAACAAACACATAACGCCGCTGATAAAACAACAACAATACCCACGCCGCCCTCCACTCAAACAAAAAAACCTAAGTTCATATTACGCGTATTTGATGACCACTTTGTGTACAGTTACATCTACTAATCTTTGATGCTTTGTCAGCCCGGATAGCAAAAGTGTGCCTACTTTTCATTGACAGTCCAACTGTCATCCTATTTCGAACTCGCTCTGTTGCACTAACTGGAGTAGGTGTTGTATCGAGCGCAAACATCGACGCTGAGCTATTGTCGACGCAGGTAAATAATGAAATGCACAGCTGGCAGCTATCTCCTGAACACTTGGAGCGGCCGGAACGGTTAGTGTTTTCTCCTTAGCGCTTGATATCTTTCGTGCCATGAAAGCTAGTTGAACTTCACTTCCGTCTTTTTGTTTTAATTTCGTTGGCCTAGCTACGAAGACGTGATGTTTCGGCAGCGGTCACGATGTGATGCCTGGAACGTGAGTGCGGCTAGTGTGATAACCTCGTCTGTCTTTTGTTCACCCTATTTCCAACCTGCGGCATCACATTTGTAATTCTCCGAAACGCCACGGTCCTGGCGGTTGGTCAACAAATATTGTAGATAGGGCGGACCCCTGTTCTACAGTGCCTTTTCTGCAGCCGAGCAGCCCACTGAAACTTAATCGTCCTAGAGTTGGCACGCCCGACGACAGAGACTTCACAACAACCGCATCGACCACCAACCTCCAGGATTGTGGCATTCTGCAACCGTTCCCGGACGCTCTATTAATAAATGTGTTTTTTTTTTTTTTCATTTTGCGACAACTTTTATGCATGAACAGTATAGTTCTGAAAGCAGGACAGTTAACGACGTTTTTCAGACACCGCGTCCTAACAAACGTATTCTTCTTTTTGTAGTCGTTAGATTATTTCAAGTGTGTTCCTTTTATTGTTAGGTTTAATTTCCTTCTCATCCATTCTGTTTGTTTATATAAAAGCTTGTATAATTCGATTCAATCCCGCATTAGCGAATCATCAATAAACATTATAAAAATTATTTCTGAGCTCAAAACTCTTCCCAATAATTATTCGAGAGCACACAATTAAGTGACATAAAACCCCAAATACATATATTCCCACACAGAAGTGTGCTTTATTATGCAGACAGGAACTGCACTGACCAATATGCTTAAATCTGGCAGCAGTTGAAATCTTACTCAGATTCTTTTTGCCCCATGTAGATGAACTACTTTAGAAAGGCCCCGCTTGACCACGGCTGCCAGTCATTCTTCACTCTGGACAAGGCACAACGCTCCCGGTTACCCTCACTGGAGTTCTTCTTAGCGTTCGCTGTAGCTGAGGGATTCTTCCAGACCTACACAAGCTATGCGGGTTATCGATAGGTGCTTGTGTCTCCAACAAAGTCTCCTGGACCTTGCTGTGTGTCTCTGGCTCCAACGGCCATCACGAACTGTACAGAATACTGTCAAATCTGTCATGCCACGCAATATATATATATATATATATATATATATATATATATATATATATATATAAAACTGAGAAGAAAAAAACCCTTAGTGAAAAACAGCAACAACGGACGATTTAATCTTCGACGTTTCGGCCGGAGTCCGGCCTTCGTCAGGAAGACGAAGGCCGGACTCTGGCCGAAACGTCGAAGATTAAATCGTCCGTTGTTGCTGTTTTTCACTAAGGGTTTTTTAGTGAAAAACAGCAACAACGGACGATTTAATCTTCGACGTTTCGGCCGGAGTCCGGCCTTCGTCAGGAAGACGAAGGCCGGACTCTGGCCGAAACGTCGAAGATTAAATCGTCCGTTGTTGCTGTTTTTCACTAAGGGTTTTTTTCTTCTCAGTTTTATACCCACGCCTTCGGCCTCCGGCCACCATGCCCGTTATGTATATATATATATATATATATATATATATATATATTGTACGGTACAACGTGTCGACGACCACAGTTCAATTCTGAAAAACTGTACCAGCCTCGAGGCAACTACAGTCCTTAAAATCGCACACGCCCACCGAAGATCTCTACGAGTAAATTCTTTTGGGCTCAGCACACGCTGGTGGACAGAATGGTTCTGCAGGGAAAAGATGTCATGCGTGTTAAATAATTGAAATCATCAGCTGACGGTCACATTGCAATGCACCAAGAGTTTATGTCCATTTTGGTCAACATTTTATTATAGGCTAGTTCAATCTGCCGAGATCATCGATGTAAATGTGTCTTTGGTCGTAACGCTATCTGTGTTTGCAGTGAACAGAAAGTAAATCTACTGGCGCTGATACGAAACGCTGATGAAAGGGGAGACAGATAATTGCTTTAGACAGTGAGCAGTCTCTCCAAACCATGATTCTTGATGTCTAATGAAGAATGTGTTAACACGGGAAAGAATGCGGAATATTTGTGAGCCGTTATATTTTGGCACATCGTGATAGAGGGACCTAAGTTGATAGTTACTATTTATTTTGAAGTATCCAGAAAGATATCAAAAAGTGTTTCACTCAATCAGACAAATGTTCACACTTTCTTTTGAAGAACGCAATTGGGTATAAAGCCCCACAAACACCACCTACGTTATTTTTATATAGTAAAAAAGTTTAGTATTCATATCAATAAATTGTTCTGTTCAAATGCAGCGGAAGCTACGAAAATCGCCGGAACACAATAATTGGCTGCGCCTTATTCTAAACCTTGTTTCTTTTTTTTTTTTTTTGTTTTTGGAGCGCAGCTTTTAGGCGCTTTTTTCCGAGTTGAGTGGCGTCGCCGTCGGCGTCGGCGTAACCGCGTGTTGCATTAAGCGCGATCCATACCAACGCTTCTTTTTGCGGCTGTAGGTCGTGCGCGCCCCAGATGTGTCGTATTTCGTGACGTCGCGCCGCTTCTTCGCTCCTTCCGGGTGCGCATAAAAAAGTTGGTTGATTTCAACTTCTTTCTCAACGCGCACAAAAACACGCGGTGACGTAGCAGGGCGCTCCTGTCTCCCGGCCAATCGGTGGAGGGCATGCTCCGCGTATCTTCGCCGTCCTGGCGCAGCGACGCAGCCGCCGCAGCCGAAGCAGATTATCTTCGCAGCTGCCTGCGAGTATGGCGGGATGGCCCGTATTGCTGCATCTATGAACTTCGCCCCCGTTTCCGACGCGATGAAGGTGACCGAAAAGAAGGCTGCTGCGGGCGCGCAGAGGCAAGAAGAAGCTGCGCAGAAGGCCGCAGACGCTGCCGCCTTTGATGACCAAAGCAAGTGCTTTCAGTTGTTCGAGCTCGTCCAGAACTACCCTTGGCTGTACGGGAAGCTTCGGCGCGACGACAAAGACAACCCGAAACGGGAGAACGTCTCGGAGGAGATCGCCCATCTGGTCGACATCGTGCGCTGTAAGTGCGGTTTTGCATCCCCTGACATCGTGTTTTCGCACTTTTTGTTGCGCGTATGGTTTACTTAATATGTGGTGGTGTTGGGTTGTTTTCGTAACAATATTGCGAGAAAAAAATCATTCAAAAATTGACAGACAACGACGGTAATATTTGTAATTACCCAAATGTTTTATTGTTCTTTTTTCACGTCTTTGCGTTGTTTTGACGGTTGTTTCAACCAAAAATGACAAGGAAGGAAGATGATCACTGCGTCGCCTTTATTCCTCTTTTTGTTCACCCCACGAAAAAAGTTCTTTCTCTGTTGTATGGAAAAGGCTGAACTCCATTTGTGTCCTTCAGACAATCGATCGTACTTAATTATAATTTCGATTGAGCCAAGCATCTTAAAAATACTTCTCGAAACAAAATGACAAATTACAGTACCATACCGGCCAAAACACATATTTACGATTCCTGTTTTATAGATTTGTTCCAATTGGCCCACAAAGTATACATAGCATCGTACACATAGCAGATGTTAGTGAGATCGGTATTAAATGTCTGTACTTGATTCACTGCTAAGTTGATGGGCAGTGAAAGCTATGTACTCTCTGTCTTTAGATCAGTCAGTCGCCTGTCCCTCAGTACCTGATCCACTCTATGCCGCTTGACAACCCGGAGAGTATGACCACGCTGTATGCATGGCGACCTATTGTTGATTGTTCCTATGAGCATGTAGCTTCTACCGCCCTGTCAGCCTAGCAGTGAACGTAATATAGTCGCCTGCTTGAGAACTTGGCGAGTCATTTTTAAGTGGACTAAATTTGTTGTGCAAGTGCTTTGAACATGCGTTTTGTGTGTGCTGTTCGTTGCCCACGAAGCATTACAATTGCCAATGGCATTTTTGTCGTTTTTTTTTTTCACGTTTCTGCATGAGTATAGCATGTCTGTCAGGCTTGTCCCACACTAGAATCAATATATTTCTCTCCAGACGACATCTGAAAGACAAAGTGGAAGTACCTGAGGGACAAGAACGCCAAGGAGGCGGCCAAGGTCGCAGGAACAGAGCGCGGCAGCTGTGGAACCTCGGACAAGCCGAATTGGATCTACTTTGGCAGCTTGCGCTTCCTGACTGTGCCAGTCAGGAAGCCACTGTTTCGCGAAAGTACAGTTTTTATATTTCTCATTCGTATGCAACTACACGGTCTTTTTTGCCAATTATGCAGGTCTGAGGCTACAGGAACATCAGAAAGCCAGTCCAGCACTGAAACTGGAGGTAAGATAGCATGCAATGTATTGCGATGCCTCCTCATCATTATGTTAGTGGGCTTATAGTCACGTTTCCAGGTGTCTTTCACTAGTGCTGTCATATCCAATGAAACTTGAACTCTTCTGGTGAACTATAGGAGTGACTCCGTCATGCTGCCACTCACCTGGATGCACCGCAGGTACAACCAAGCCAACCTATGACCAAGATCCCGTGGTGATTATATGCCTGTCTTGACTTTTTTTCCGGTCTTTCAGAATAATGAGCATCGGCTGTAGCTTACAAAAGCTATTTCTTTTTGTTTTCTTGTGTTCCTCTATACAGTGGCTTCACCTTGTGGCACTTCCTTTGGTGTTACAGCTGTCAATAGCACCACCTCCCCCCCCCCCCCCATTGCTGCTTTTTTGGATAACCCTTATCTCTTAAATACTGAGCGCACTGGCTCACCACCTAAATGAGGGGTCAGCCCCTGGCACAGTGTGCATGTGCAGTCGCTGAGCCGAAGAGAACATTTTTGGTTCGTGTTTTTTGTAGAAGGAAAGCCATCATAGCTTTCCGATTTCGGCTCGGTCTGATATTACTGGTTGATGCTTCACTTTGAACTGGAAGCTGGGAATCTCGCAGATGGAAAAGCTTTAGAGCTTTATCTTAACTATTCCGACAGTGCAGTATACTTTATTTCAGCATAACTCTGAAAATGGTAAGAGCTGCATCCCTTGTGAGTCAATAAGAGCAACAGAGCAAGGTATGTGACAGCCCTCCGCAAGATGATTGCGACCTCGGTCACTATGCTGGTGTATGCCTCGCTCTGACAGTCATTGGCTGGCCGGGCCATTGATTTAACTATTTAGCAAAGTTATGTCGAAACTGATTGTGATGAGTCTAATCACTCAATTTTCTTGTTGCAAAGACACCGGTAACAAAAACTCTTCAAACTTGGAGTATTGCCTAATTTGAGGGAGGAGGATTCGAGCAACATCTGTATCTTTCAGAAATAAAATCAGACAGACTCTGGCACGTTCAAGATATTTATCCAGTGGGGCTTGCTCATCTTTAAGTGGATTCTTGTTCGCAATGTTTTTTGATGGTGAGTAAGAGGACTCGTTCAGTTTATTTTCTCATTGGCTTCCTATGTTGGGGTTTTCAAATCTAAAGAGTACACTGCCGCTCGCTGTGTAAGCGGATGTTTTCGAGGATGAAGCACACATAGTCACACACGCTTTTGCAAATGAAAAAGACGGATAAAGATATCTACACCTCTGCGTGACTTTTAATCAGTACATTAAACTTGCATGCTTGCATCTTGGCGAGCAATATCGAAATATAAAGTGTGTATTGAGAAGGGGCTAAAGTGTTCTGTAGGCTAAATTTCATAAATCAACGCAGTGCTAAAGCATTTAGGCTTAAATAGCCTTTTCTTCATAATTACAGATACTTCTAAGGGTGTGTCAGCAAACCCCCACAGATGCACACCCACACACACACCTGTTTCCCGTCTGGCCCAACCCCACATTCACTTCACGTCTCCTTGGCCAGCTGCTTCAAAGGGTTGCTGAGCCCTGATCTAGACTGCTTAGCTTA
The DNA here is from genome assembly GCF_016920785.2 of Ixodes scapularis. NCBI lineage: Eukaryota > Metazoa > Arthropoda > Arachnida > Ixodida > Ixodidae > Ixodes > Ixodes scapularis. Next base: position 74,024,890 of record NW_024609837.1, read on the forward strand.
TATTGACAGTGGCAAATGCATTTCCAGGTCCCAACATCACCCTTCGAGGTCTCGGCTGCTTTCTTGGCTGCAAAGCGTGCAGCAGAGAGTGCGCATCCACCAAGGCCAACCCCTGCGGTTGTGGAGGAAGTGACCGAGCCCCCTGCTGCACCCGACATGTACCTCGGCCTGCTGGTGCTCCGGCAGTAAAGTGAAAGGTCCGTGGATGGTGGAAACACACGTTTGGAGCAGGTCCTGAGAGCAGCCGCTGCTAGCCTGAGGTTTTCAGACCGCCCTCCAGATCCTCATCTGGCTGAAGCACTGTGCTCTTCAGAGATTCGTGTGCTGCAGCGCGATATGGATCTTCATTGTTCACAGCTGTATTGGGCCCGAGTGTTTGCCTTAAAATGCATGCGCTCATGTTCCCTGACAATGTCTAGGCGCTTCAGTGGCAGTGTTTCTTGGTAGCAGCATGGGTTTAGTAAGCTTGGGTTACTCTTGCCGAGTAACCGAGTAAGAGAACTGATCACTCTGTCGACTGCTCAGTTCCGTATTGTGTGTCTAATGCTTGCTTTTCTTTGTTTCTTTTTGTGTGCATTTCGCAGCATTTTGGTGTTTAATTTGCTGCCAAGGTGCTGGGTAGACCGGAAAGCCAAGGGCCGCAGACTACTGCTGAACCGCCTGCTGGCGAGTGGAGAGGAGGCAAAAAAAAAAACGTGCCGCAGATGGCTGACGTTGTCCTCATCAACCTGCATGTAAGTTGTGCATTTTATCCGAAATCCAGTATAATTGGGTGGGGTCCACTTGTCTTTTTATGGTGTCTGCAGTCTAAATAGGTATTATTCTCGTTATGAAGTGTCGTGTCTTGTGGCACATCGATGGGCCTATTTATAAGGATAGAGTTCCACACAAGAAAGTGGATGCAAGTATGTGCAAGAGTGGGAGCTTCTTTTACAGGAAGCATTCCAAATGCCACGAATTCCGAATTATCGCAATGCTGAAATTATTCTACGTCAGGCGTACCCCAACTGGGGTATGCTTTATATAGGAATGCAGAGACAAAAAGTCAAAATGCCGAAACGCGGGGAACCGTTGTGTTTCGATTTATAGCATAACATATCTGGGAACGATAAAAAGAAAATCTGGTACACTGTCACAGATTACTTTTAATCAGGGCACGGCCAACATGGCGGCATGATTTTCCAAACTGTTAGTTGTCCTCCCACCATCACAGCAGATCGGAAGCTTCTTGCAGGAAGAGTGGTTTCAAGGACGCATAGGCATCTCATACTTCTTTGGCGGGCAAGAACGAAGAGGCTGCAAGCTGCGTCACATTGATAGCGAAGCCATCTACATAATTTTTGTAAAGCGCTACCAGTTCTAGGTGCTGCACTCCTCCATACTGATTGGCACAAGTGGAACAGGAACTGTGCACATCCGATAACGGGAGCATTGATTGAATACAGTTTGATTGCTACCAATTCAAAATCTGCACTCATGGTTTTCAAATTTAATGCAAGTCCAAGCTCTGCAGCAAAGTTCAATAATTCTGCAAAGAGTGCCTCGCACGCTATCTGCGTTTGTCGAGTCATGAGGCAGTAAACAAAAGGGAACACATGGCCATGAAGATTACCGTGAATTCTGTATAACTGTCTGAAGGGCAGCAAGAGTCTTAAATGTTTCATCCATGAGCCACATTGGAGTGTCATTTAATTCCCTCAGGTTTCTGTCGGTGAAAACAAATGAACAAGATTTGAGCTCCGCCTGTGCTAGTCGCCCCGCAGAAACTCCTAACGATCTAAAGTTGTTCTTAACTCGCCCTTGATTATGAGTACATGTACAGTGTACGGACTGCCTACTTGTGTGGGCAGTCTGGTTTCCTGTTCGTATGGAATGACGCATGCCGTAAAATGCCGGCCAAGCACCCACTCAAAATTTTGAGATAATCATACAAAAAAGGGGATGGGCGCTTGTCCGGTCATCAATTCTGCATATCAATGTACTGTGCATATTTTCTCAGATCTTACAAATTTGGGTATGGACACTTAATGTGGTATGGGTGGGTGCACGGTATTCTATGGTATATATCAGGGGTGGCCAAACCGCGACTCGCGAGCTGCATGCGGCTCTTTGCTGGTCCAAGTGCGGCTCGCAAATCCCTCTTAAGGGGGATCACCTGTTGTATGTTCGTTCTGTTTCAGATAGGATTATACATGCTTGATTGAAAGGGGTATTTACACCTTGTCAACTTTGCTATTTCTAATGGGATAATTATTCATGTTTGTTTCATGCAGCCCGTCTTCCTGAATCGAGAAAAGGGCCCAAAGAGGGAATACTCTGCGGCAGATGGGTATCACGTCCACCGTATCTTTGGGGTCCGCAAGATGAGCAAGCTCCAGGTCAGGAAGAAGCTCGAAACACGGTGGATTTGTATTAGACACTGTCTGGAGCTACCACAGATCCACTCGTGCAGCCACTGCAGGACAAGAGGCCACAACTTCCTGAGCTTCATCCGCCACCAATAACCATGGTAAGCTGTGCGAAACTGCATTTAGCTTCGAAAAAAAAAAAAAAGCAGTGTCTTTTATGTTATCAACAAGACGACTTGAGGGCGAAAGCCCAAGCACCGATGCATTAAAGACAGACACATGAATTACGGATGTGGCGGTACCCCTCCGCTTGTGGCGGTACTGCGTTAAACTACTGAATGAAAGGTTGCTGGTTCGATGCCAGCCGAGGGACGTGGGCTAAAAGTCTTTTTCGGAGTAATATTAACATTTGCAGATGTCACATAAACGTTTTGGTACCTTTCGTATTGTCGACGTGTTTTTTCTCAAGGACCGAACGATGAAACATACAAGGTTTTGGCCTTAATAATTGCACATAGTGTATTTAGGATTCCAGAGAGCCATAACGTTTATGCAGTCTTCGAGATTAGATTGTTTACTTGGTGAACACCATGCTAGGCCACCTGTAGTTTCTTTTGTATGCTTGTCCAAAGAAATGATTTGATGAAGTATTGAAACCATAGTCAGCTCCATGATTTCATTGAGTACATTGGTAATGACAAAGTGTGCCTACTGGTTAAAGAAGGATTCCGTGTTTTCAGACAAACTCGAAAAAATAAAAAAATAACAAGCCGGTAAAGATCCGTCAGATTGTATTTCTTCAATTAATTCCCATAAGGAAGGTTATACATAGCCAAAAAATAAAACCACTGGGTGACATTTTTTTTTCGCAAAACAACTCAATCTCAATACAGACTGTGACTTCCCCAAAAAAGATATCTGGCTTCCCTTTTAAAATATCGACCAGGTAAAGGAAAGGGGAACTATTTTGCTAATTTCTACTAAGGACAAATCTTGTATTTATTTCTGGGACAGTTGAAAAGCTAAGTAAGCTAAGACCTGAATTTTCCAAAAACTACTAAACTCTGAAGACATGAAACCCTACTTATGCCCGTGTCCCACCAGAGCGACAGACAGAAACAAAGGACAGCAACAAGCCTCAAACCCATGCAGCATACTCGCGATGGCACCTTTGGCAGGCGTTTAGTCGTTCAGTGCTCGTAAAGTAAGCACGAGCGATTGCAAGCTTGCCGAAGATACCCTCGCGTGCATGATGCTCGTGTTTGAGCATAGCCTCCTTTATTATACAAAGCCCGTCAAATCGAGAAAAACTCTGGTTTGAGACTTGTCACTGTCTTTTGTCTCTGCCTGTCGCTCTAGCGGGAGTCGGGCATTATAAATGAACACATTTCCTTTTGAGTGACCTCCCACACCCTCTCTTCTCTTCCTGCAGCCAACAAGCCATCGACTGCCCCCCAACAACCCGATTTTTGTGGTGCCGGACCTGCTCGATAGAGTGACTGGGAAAAGATTGTAACAATATCAGCTTTGAGGATTTGATACACAAAGACTGCTGGACAGTACATGGCAGCCCCGTTGTTTGCTGTGCATTGTTCTGCAAGCCTTGTGTCGCTCATCCTCTATGATGGTAATGTTACTTATCATTCATAGTCAACCACTCTGACAGCACTGGCAAAACCTTTTCAAACAGTCTTTTTAAAGGCCAACCATATCAATTTTCGAGATGCCCACTCATGGAAGCTGCCTCCCATGTCTCGGAAACTTTATAGTTGAAACAGAAAAGTGTCCAAATTACCTGGAATATGCCAAGATCTACATAACATCACTTCTACTGTGCACTACCTTTGCAGAACAATCTGCATAATGATGGAACCACAGAAATTATAACATCTTTTATGTGGGGATGCTACAAACTTTAGTCTTTAAGCTAAGACACAAAACACACAAGTTAGAGAGGTACAAACTTTTTACCATTTATTACGTTTAAAGCGCAATGTTTTACCTCAGTGTCATTGAAATTTAAAATGTTCCTACAATTTAAACATAGCAACACACTTCGCTCATAATCACGCATCAAGCTATTTTATACCGAATAGAGGTGCATGTCGGCTGCCCCAGGACAAGTTTGTGTGCACTCTGCAGTCTTTCTAGCCTCCAAGAAATGCTGGCACTGCCATCATTACATGCACCCAAACGCCAAGGCAAGGTAAACGAACCAGAAAGTAACTGTATGGAAATGTCTTTATTCCGTGCTGGTCTTGGGGAAAGGAGGGGAGGAGCACAATGACGTCGCGGCAAGACTTTTAGCGGAACCTGCATGCCTGTTGGTTTGCGGGTGCAAGCGTCAAGTCTACCAAAACGGAGTTCCGGTTCATTTGTTGTGAGACAAACATTTCTCGCACTGCTAACCTTTAGTCAAGGCAACAAATTCTTGGCCCCAGTGTGTACACCAATGATGCTCGATAAGGATGGATATCCATTGTGATAACTCCCATCCACCAATCGGCAGACGCATTCTCTAGCAGTCAGGCTCTGCCGAAAGCCCCAGGCCCGTACCTGCAAAATACACATAAAAAGAAACAAAGGGAAGCATGCATTGGACACACAATACGGAACTGAGCACTCGACGCAGTGCTCAGTTCTCTCGCTCAGTTACTCGAAAGAGTAACCCAAGCTGACTAAACCCATGCTGCTACCAAGAAACGGCTGCAACTGAAGTGCCTAGACATTGTCAGGGAACATGAGCGCATGCATTTTAAAGCAAACCTCAGGCCCGATACAGCTGTGGTCGAGTAAGACCCTGTCGCGCTGCAGCACACGAATCTCCGAATAGCAGAGTGCCTCGGCGAGATAAGGAATGAACACAAAGAAAAAAAAAAACTGATCTGAAACTGTCAAGCCGACACTCACAGGGACGCTCGCAATCTTTTCACACGCGTGCAAAACAAACATTACACCTGACTTACCTGCAAGCACCCTCAGACCCACAACCAAGACATGCGGTTAGAAAAGCAAGCACGCCATGTGGCTCAAGACAGCTGTGAGCGAGGAACGCCCTCAACGCTTTCAGCAACGAGCCAAACCAAGAAGCACAGTGACTCGGCCAGCTGGTGTTATGCAGTGAAAAGAGAACACCAGACAGCTAGTGTAGCGAGTATACCTGCGGTGTTCACGTGCAAGCAGCCTTTAAACCCACGTGATAGTACCTGGTAGTACACACTGCTAAAAGGAAAAGACAACGCTTGTTCTTGTCTCGCACGCGGTGGCGAGAGCGGGGGCAGTAAGAAGCAAAATACCTTTATTTAGTCAGCCAGGCATTTAGACGTATAAACCTTGTGAATTTGCCGTCTCGCTAAAGTACAGTGCCTTATTTCACTGGGATGGTGCACGCTTCACGTTAATATTTATGCGGTGGTACCTATGATGAAAAATATACTAAACATACAAAATAAAGGCTAGCATAACTTACCTGGCTCTTGACATACGGAAGGACTCGAAGAAGTCCCGGCCGTCGGGGTCCTGGTACATCTGTCGCACAGTGGTGGCGTACGCGCCGAGCGCCTTTCTAGACCTCAACAGCGTGCAGATTTCCCTTCGCTGCTTCTTGCTGATACTCAAGCACTGCTCACATGCAGCCGCAAAAGCAGTCAGCCGAGTCATGTTGACGGTTCTTGCATTGCTGACGTACTACCTTACCACGCAAAGGATCATTAGCTCAGCAATCCCAGCTTCGTACGTGGGATCCTCACGAAACGCCGTCACGAAAGCAAAGGAATGAAGGCGGGGACGGCGCCGACGGCGCAACCAGCGCAACGATCCCACAGATTAATTTTCATTGGACACTCGCTCGGGACCAAAGCTGCATTTCGATTGGTCGTCATTTCACCGCCAGGAGGCGCTCGTGCCTGCGTGCGCGCGTGCGCGCTCGCCCGAAGCTGGCACCGTCCAAACCAAACCGCACGGTTCTGACTCAGAAAGCGCGCCGGAAACAGCAAAAACGTCGCGAAATACGTCTCATCCGGGGCTCGCACGACCTACAGCCGCAAGAAGACGCGTTGGTTTGGATCGCGCTTTATGGGACATTTCCCATTATTACGTCACACGTGACGTCACGTATGACTTCGCGAGGGTAAAGTTTTTCCGCTAAATTTGGCGGGAAATGTTTCCGTTAAATTTGGCGGGAACATTTTACTCTCGCGACGTTTGACGTCACGTGAATGGATGTGACGTCTCGTGAAATTTAGCAGAAAACATTTCACGTTAAATGTAGCGGAACATTTCCCCGCTAAATTTAGCGGGGAAATTGATGTCACATGACCTTAACACCAATTCAGTTCCCCTCATATTTAGCGGGGAAATTTCCGCTAAATTTGCCGTTAAATTTAGCGGGAAAATATTGGTAGATTTTCTGCTAAATTTAGCGAAAATATTTATCTGCTAGGTTGCGTGGTCAAATTTCGCTAAATTTAGCGGGAATTTCAGCGAAAATTTCGCAGCAAATGAGATAGGAGCAGGAAAGGAAGAGGGAAGGATACGGAGGGGACGGATGGGCATTCCCTCCCCTCCGTACCCTCCCTTCCTCCGCCTCAAGTGCTCCGCTCTAATTGTACATTCAGAGAATTGTAAACGTCTTGCATTTTTTTATTTTTTTATCAGTTTGGTATGTGCATGTGATTATAAGAAGACGATAGGCGAAAAAAAATAATGTTTTCTTCTTATTGTGAATATTTCAAACCTTAATACATTTGTGGCTCAATTTTCGTATGTTCTAAGGCTTTGGATTATGTGACATTACGCATAATGAGCGTCGTAAACAGAACTCTGTTGTTAATTTTTTTCGTGCACCGAACGTAAGTGGCAACACAATGAACCGCTTTACAGGACCCTATTATATAAATATATGATTGAAGCAAGTTGCATGCAAGAAGTCCCTGGTGAAACCTCGTGTGTCTATGAACTCATCGCCATCTCGAGTGATCTCGTTTTGTGGCCAACAGTGCGTACCCAGTAGAGGGCCGGTAAAACGGTTTAAAACTCTTCGAGTGCACGTGAGGTACCGCGCTCTACAACCCAAATGTCTTGTTCGGAGCGGGTCGTGAACGCCCTTCATTCCAACTCATAAAGTATTTTGTTAAACGGTTTTAAGTCACAGGACGCATCCGAAAATCAGTGACGAAACGACATGTACATGGTTATTGAGAAGCCGCCTCGGTGGCTCCGAGGTGAGAGCGCCGGCCTACGGATCCCCAGGTGGCGGGTTCGAATCCCGACCGAGGTGCCCGCAATATGACGGAGGCTTTATGCGGAGAAGGCGCCGTGTAACCGAGCTCTCGGTTGCACGACAAAAGATCCCAAGGTGGTCGAAATTAATCCTCAGTCCTCCGCTGGGGCGTGCCAGATGCCCGTCGTTGGTTTGACACGTGAAACCCTCAAATTTGACTTTGACCGGTTCGTAATGTTTTGGGTCCGACATGCCTTCAATGCACTGTTCCAAAGATGTAACATAATGACCTGTGAGAAAACTTGGCAGACGTTGCACTATGCCCGACTACACAAAACAGCACAGGCAAAAAATCAAGTTGATAAAGGAATGCGTCACCTCCACATTTGTATATTAAAAGTCACGTTTAATCTTTTGTTTCTCCAAGCACAGTGTAACGAACATCGGGCCTTGTCCCTATGTGTGGTGTCTTTTCATTGCAGCGTGCCAACTGTTTCGCCTCCAACAAACGACATGTGTTTCCGGTGTTTTGTATGGGTAGTTTTTCAGAGAAGTTTGACATGTTGGGCAAGTGTCGCAAATGAAATATTTTTCTTTATATTTTTAGATATGTGCAAAAAGAGTGTTCATGAACGAATTTACTGCGTCCTTTATGTGTTCGTGAGTCACGGTTTTTTCTATCGGCGTTTCTAGACGTGTACAAGGAATCAGATATGCCTGCCACCTGAAGTTTTCCATATTCAACGTTCAATCCAGCACTCCAGTATGATGACTTAAATATAAATGTACTGTGCGTACAACTGTTAAATTTAACACTCGAGCAGCACCAGAAGAAACCAATTGCGGCGGCTGCTGACTTTTGGTGATAGTGTCAAGTGCTGTTCCTTACAATGGCTTCACTTTCACGTGATTTTTTGTTTTTATTGGGAGCGATTGAGGGGCACTTAATGCTCGCTACTTTAGTGCAATAGATGTGAGCGAGCACTTGCGCGCGCAGGAATTATAAAGGGCATTTAAAAAGTACTCCAAATTCACCAAGGGAGTTTCCTATCAGTTTCACCGATAGACAGCTAAGACAAGTGTTGCGGTCACTGTTCGCGCTTTACTTTCAACAGTTGCGTGCATTGAACACACTTCTCGCAAGCTTTTTTTCAGTTTTTGGTTTATGCGCATGCCTGTTAAGGCTTTCCCTTATACTTACTTAGATAAGATTTTGTCCCGGCCCATTTGTAGCAAGCTGGATCTCTCCCTTCATTCACAAGTCCGGGGGTTCGGTGTTTTTAAAATGGAGCATTCACTTCTCGGAGCGGCGCCATTCGCTTAATTACCTCCATTATGGACATATAGAAGTAACACATAGAGCGGTGTAAGTTGGATAAGCTTGCCTGTGTTCAAAGTTTCCATGAGAATTTCCTGAAACAGCAAGGTATTTGGAATGGTAAATATTTTAAATATTGATGACTCACTGTAAAATGTTTGTTCTGCTTGCAAGAAGCAAAGCTTTCGTTTCGACTTCAAGGACATGCAATAAATTATATCTGAAGTGCCGCGACTTGTTAGTTATAATATTAACTAGCGTCACCAACAACACCTCGGGTTCGCTGCCCAGATTGGGTAGGTTATGGATTGATTAGGATGTATTCCCGATAAGAAATGACTTAACTATGAGAGGCATAGAGGCGTGTCAGATACTTTACTACTCCTATATTTATTACGAAAAATAATTGTATTTAATACTTTAATTTAGGCATGTTTTGCGGACGTGCATGTGGGAGTGTGTGTGTATGTTCGAGAACTCTCGTAAGGGGCTTGTCCTGCCATGGCGACAGACATCGAGCCAACAGTGCTTGTAAACAACTTCGATTTGCACTAGTGTCACCACAGGTTGCGAATGTAAAGAAGTTCATACCTGCGCCAAATCCCACTAAATATTGCACAAAAAAAAATTTTTTTTTTAGACGAAGTACGGTGTTTGTCGTTCTGGTGGGACCAGACCTTTACCAGAAAGGACTATGTTGGGTACTCCATCCTGCGTCGATTAAACAACTTGTTGAAAGAAAGCCTTGCCCTCAATGTTACAACACAGTTTAGCGTTATTTTCTGGGCTTGTCTTACTACTCGCACCAACATTGTGCAAACACCGCTGATCTGAAGGTCACGCTATGTCTGCCCCATTTCACCTATGTGTATTATCCTGCCTTCTGCGCACATGAACGCGGTGTAGCGTTTTGTTGTATGCACATAATAAAATAGTGCCGTTTCACATTTAGACGAACAAGCCGTAAACATTTGCTTAAGGCTTTCTTTGTATCAAGTTTTTAATAGGGCTGCCAAAGAAATTACTTTTTAAACGTTTTTTGTTCTTTTGCTAACTCGTTTGGTATCTGGAGGCATTTGATCCTTAGGCGATTTCTTACTCCTGAGCCGACTGGCGTTTTAAGTCGTCCTCTTTAATAAAAAAAAAGCAAAAAAAAAATAGCCAGTTCATGAACGAAAGTGCATTTGACTGTCCATGCGTCCTCAAAATATTTTATCGTTCTCGCATTTGAAGTTGGCTGAAAAAATAAGATAGTCATACGTGTAAACGTTACTTGCCAGTGATTGTACATACGTTCGCACTCTAGCGGTGTGTGTAGCTCTCTTCGGTGTTGCGTGATCGACAATAAAAAATGTCTCAAAAGTTGGAGGAATCTGCCATCGAGCGTTTGTCGTTAATTGGGAGGCAGCTGACGCCACCTGGTATCAGTTCCGTGTTTCCCCTCGTATGCCGTCGTGTCTCCCGAGATTTCCGATGTATAAAGTTCTCCTCCGGTCGTTTTGTACTCCGGACCGTCTAGAGGGTCGATACCATTCTGTAGTGCTCCAACAAGTGAAGTTACTTTCTTCAAACCAATGCCTCGGCACCCGATCGATCAAGCGCAGAGATGGTGCCTGTAAGCAACTCCTCTTAAGGTGCGGTCACACTACTTATACAACTTACAAAAGCAGTCTGTAGACACTGTCCTCTAATATATGCATTGAACGCCGTCTCTTTTGTTGGAGATATATGAGCAGTGCGGCCGCTGCTTTAGAGAGCGAGGTCTTATCCTGAATTATCTACGTCAAGTAAAGATATGACAGCCGGCTACAGACTGCACACCCAGTCTTGGCTCCGCGTTCGGGTGAAGTGTGGGGGGGGGCTCGTGTTCTCACTTACTGAAGACAAGTTGTTCCTGTTGAGCCCTGACGCAGCACTCGCGTTCAATCCATGACCCCCCCCCCCCCCCCCCGTTGGCCTCTTGTTGGTGACGAAAATGATCCGGCACTACGGCCTCGTTATCATAAAAGCGTCGCCCTAGCGCGCTAAAAATAAAAAAGGGTACGTTATGACGTCATCGTTTGTAGATTTCCGACCGTAACCCCAGTGGCATTGTGACTGCAGCAGTCACATTCTTCATACATCATACCAAAAACACGGTGTCGGCTGCAGATATAAAGACAAAATGATCTCTGTACGCTACTCAAGCATGTTTCGAAGCAAGTTTCCTATGTACCTAGAGGAATAATGTCGAACAGCAGATATTGTGCGCGGATCAAACCAGCGACCCGGCACTATGTTTTAGTACGGTTATCATTTTAGCACGAGTAATTTTATCGGGTTATGGCCCTTTCCCGATGAATAAATCGGCCATGGAAAGCTTCGTGCACCGACAATTTCAAAGGCCATGAAACTGTCTGCCCGAATAGTTGTCGGCTTTATACATGAAAGCTTTTACTGGCTTTTTTGCTGCTTTTTTTTTTTCCTGAGGAATGAAAATGTGATTAAACCCCAGAGGAGAGGAACCGACTGTTTGTTTTGTTTCACTCCAGAAAGTCCAATAAATAAGTTTCTGCTTTAGATTTCTATTTCTCTAGCTTGTTTTCATTCAAGCGGTAGAATGGCAGGTCCGAGAGGTCGTTCCTTCAAACGTCTAAAAAACATCGTTAGTACAATTGGTTTTGTTATACGCTGCTTTAGCAGTCCTCTCGCCGTTGATATCTGGACTGCCGTTTTGGATCTGCGTGCATTGGTCATCCTCAAGAATCACAGGTGAGTTAATGTTGTCGGCAATAATACCCTGCCTCGCGAAGGGGATATTTGTTTATTTTTATTTTTTCTAGCTTTAATCTTTCTTGCCTGACCGTGGTTTCCACAGTTCCGTAAGAAGTCTTGGCGTCCTTTGTCCTTGCTATTTTTGTTGTTTTCTTTCTTCTGACATTGTCTACTGTCCTCGAGGAAAGCACCTCATCGATCGGTGTTCCACAAGTAATTGGCAGCCACTTTCCGGGTCATTCTAGGTCTTTTTATCTCGCCTCGAGGGTGGCTTATGCCAGGGTTGCTCGGCCCGCGATCCTCTCTCGCTATGGCCTTCTATATACTGGGTGTTTCCCGTAAGAGTGACGAAAATTCCTAAAGTGAGTGTATTCGCGGTTAAAGGACGATTTCCTCGGAACCGCATTACTCGTGGTGGTGGACGTCACCAAGCTTCTCACGCGCTCACAGTCTTTCTCGAAATGACTGATTTAGTGGTTTTCGATGACCCTCAGCAAGTTTATACTTGGAACCATCTGTCTGTTTTCACTATTAAAAAAAAAATAATAACTCGTTTTCAGTGAACAATCGAACTAATTAGTAAGTATCGCACATTGTCTGAAGTCCGCCACCCCAAGTAATACGGTCCCAAAAAAATTAGATTTTTACCTGGAATACATTAATTGTAGAAATCCTTGTCACTCTCAAGTGAACCACCCAGGGTTGGGCAGTATCGCGATACAAATGTATCGCGATAGTATTTCAGAAATACATTTCGTATCTGTATTTCTGTATCGCGATACATTTTTTTCACTAGTATCTGTATTCCTGTATCGGAATACATTTTGAATGCTCAATTTGTATTGCAATACAATCACGGTGAAATGTATTTCGTTACATTTCTTAAGATATACTCTCCCTCCCCCCCCAAAAAAAAAAAAAAAAATCTAACGCATTTTTTTTTTTTTTTACTTCTGAGGGCACCAGGGCCAAGGAGGTGCTGGGGAATTGTTACCATACTGACCGAGGTTCCTTCCGATTCACCAAACTATTTTCCTATGCGTCGTCTTCTCCCTTCTGAGAAGTGTTGCGTAGTTGGGGACTCGAACTAGGTGGCGTGCCAGGAGTGGAGTCAGAGCATCTTCTGCCGCAGGTCCTTAGGTAGGGATGCCTTGAGTTATTATTTTTTGACATCCAATGCCCGCTGCAAACCATCTCTTTTCCCTTAGCGTACGCAGTACACCCGGCCGGCAAAGCTGAGTCACAGTCCGTTACAGCAAGAGCCCGGAGGTGGTGGACTTGAAGTAGTAGGATGATTCACGAAGTGAAGTTCAACACATATTCGAATGCGCCTGCGGCTGCTCCCGTAATATTGCATGAACTAAGGGTACGTCATCAGCCGACGTGAACGTGACCCACTGCTCTGCTGATCCAAAACCCATGAAGGAAGTCAGACGTGGCCTCGCTGTGCCGACCAAGACAGGGGCCAGACTTCGTACACCTGCGACTCGTCTCGAGCTCGCTGTTTCTCGGAGAGCTCGCACCTGTGCCGGCAATATCAGGTCACAATCTACGAGGTTTCTATTTGGAGTATGCAAGACAAAACCTCAGGACTGCAATCCATGCGTCGGTGGCAGAGGGTCGAGAGGAAAGACCTTTACAACAGGGATGCCACCATATCGTTTTTTCAACCGTAAGAGAAGATAAGACAGGTTTTCCAGGATGCTTCAGGTAGTCCACTATTCTCGAAAAATCCAAATGACACTGCCTGCTCGATCTTCAACGAGGTAACCTACAACGGAAGTACGTATTGTCCTTCCATACAGCAGCGTGCTAAAGTTTCATGCTCGAGGCCACACCAACAAATAAAGAATGCCAGTTCATTCCACCGTGACGTCATGTGATAAATGTTGACAGGGGCGTCCCTATTGAACTGGGGCGAGGTGATTTAGGATGACATATACTTTATTTAGAGGTCGAGGTCTTTTCGCACCCCTCATCAGACAGACAGGATGTCAGGGAGGGAAGCGCGGTCAGTCCTTGATGGAACGTTTTTTTTGAGCCCATTGAGGACTCCTCGTCGTCCGAAATCACTACCTTCAAGGCAAATTTCCAAGCCTACGGTAAAGTAATTTCAGGATAAAAAAAGTTAACCTCCAACTTCAAGCATTTTATTTGGCGCCTCAAATAAATTTTAACAATGTATCGCAGTATCAGTATTTCTGTATTTGTATTTCTGCCCTCCCTAAAATGTATTCCTGTATTTGTATTTCCAAATACTTTTTGCCTCTTTTTAAAATGTATTTCCGATACGTATCGCGATACACTTTTACAGATATATTTCAGTATCAGTATTTTAGCTACTATTTTAATGTATCCCAGTATTTGTATTTCCAAATACATTTTTGAGTATTTCTGCCCAACCCTGGAACCACCCTATATACTAACTTAGCCTATGAGTTCAGTGCTACAGCCAGCTGCCAGTCGTGGCAGAGAAAAAACAACAAAATAAGGCCACAGAAAAATGGGAAAAAATAGCGACGAATATAGGTGATACTTCGTGTTGCTTAAAAATCTCCATTGCACCTCACACTGCGCCGCAATTTGAATGCGCCGAGGGAGGCGTGAGCGTCATCGTCAAACCGCTCACTGCAGAGGACGCTCAGTTTTGCACAATGGTCATTGCGCCATTCCTAGTGCTTGTATCTGGTCTCTTTTTCTCCTCCCTGTCACACGCCTGCCAGGCGATCTAGTGTTTGGCCACTCACCTCTCGGACTTCTGAGTATTTAGGTAGCTACAGACTAAGAAGCCAAGGTATATATCGATTGAAGTTCACGCAACCTGACGCAAAGGTCATTTAACAATTTCGCCATCTAAACCAATGCCAGAAGGTTAGAACCTTTTTTTTTAAGTTCGATCCCTCGAGAGATTGCGATAAACACCTAATTTGAAAGGATTTCAAACTCACCATGTTTGAAATTTTATTTTGATACCGAGAAACATTGATTTATCTACACATTGAAGATTTTACGATATATAGAATTAACGACAGTTCCGGGGTGCGCAACGTGTGAATTCTGATCTCACTTTATCGAGATTTGACAGCTCCTGTGCTAAGTCATAAGTTCATCGCCTATGGGAGCGCAAACAACAGTTTTCTTGAATCCTACCTACCGTCAATATTAATATACAACCATAAAATAAGGTTTTGCCAATTACTGCACCGCAAGAAACGAAAACAGAAATATCCCTTAGTTATAGGGAGTGAGAACTCACTCCAAGGACTGAGTGCCCTATTTTAAGAAAGAATACTTTATTTTTCTGTTCACGATGGAGGAGATTTCAACTGTTTTTATTATAAAAAGACAATCATAAAAATAATTTTTATTTTGTTTCCTTTACAAACAAGAGTAGAGACAAGGGAAAGCATTTGCAAATTTGAAACTTGACGACGCTTTTCCCCTAAGCCAGAGAGCACCAGAAATATTTTTAAAATAAACATTTGCAAAGCTTCACTTTCAAGCTTTGCTACAGTTTTGATTGTACAAGCAGATTCCAGATAATTTGTTAGTATACAACCAGACGTGCATAAAAAACTGCAACCAATGAAAAAAAATAATAAGGACACCAAAGAAAACCCATGGAGGGAGCATGTTCATTCGACTGCTTCTAGTAGATTATCACGTAGCACATAGTTTAATTTCTTATTAATATTACTATTTATACTTTCTGTTCATTTTGGTGTTATGTCGATTCATACTTAAAAAAAAAAAACGGTGAAATATAATTAGTGCGCGGTTAGGGAACATGCAAATATTCGCCTTGAAGAGTTACATACGAAGGATTTGTTCTTACGAAGCCTGACAATACGAAACCAATCATTGTGTTTTATCGCGGTATTTTATACTGCCACTACACGATAGTACTATAAGCAAGCTATATTATTCTATTACTGTATGCTTTTAAACATTTCTCCAAACGCATGCAACAAAAAAACACGTTCGATCATACTAAATACTTCCTTTTGAGGGGAAAACTACAGATTTATTAGTGTTATTTCTAAATCATCACAAGGAATTAGAAGTATTATATGATAACCTGTGTGTTTCTACATTCTAGCTATTTGTGAATGCTGAATCAAGCGTCCTGCTCGAACTCTTGTTGGCTGAAACTCCCCTCGTCGCCGATGAAACATGAGTCTCTTCCGAACGCTGAATCAGCACTCGAGTCTAATGGGCTCTCCGCTAGGGCATCTGAATGGGGGCGTGGCTAAATCCAGAATTAGTACTAGTAGTTTTAGAGGGGTTGGACGGCGAACGAAGTCAGCGATGGAGGTTTGCGAGCAAAGAATGACAGAAAGGAAAGCTAGCTTTCATTATCAAGACAAAGGCGTGAACGTTTGCATTGACTCGATCAATATGCAAAGTAGATTTTACGCACACACGCTCGCCGCTGTTTTAATTGCTCACGAAGACAATGAAAAAAAAAAAGGCAAGCAGGTATTGACACGCACTTTTTTTTTCTTTCACGCATATGTTGCAGGGATATTTTTTCACGCATAATTATTTAAATCTATGTGGTTCACATTTGTTTGCGGCCTTGTTTCTGCTGCGGAGGAGTGGTGCCTTGGCACAGCAGGGGTTTCACAACGGTATCAGCGTCGGGAGAAAACTGTGTAAGATCACGCTAAAAAAAAAAAAAGAAAAACCGACACCCACTCAAAGAAGCTAAAAAATGCAAAAAGCTTCAGCGTGGCAGCGGCGCAGGTTTACCCGAGTCGATTCGATTAAAGTTGTTACTGAGCGACCGACCGCGTGCTGTTTGCACAGTTCTGCGCTGGATGTAGCTCTCAATTATCAACCGGTTTCCAACACTGGCGACAGGTTTCACGCTGAACAGATCTCCAAGTCTGTTTTTGAAGTTTCTGATGAGAAACTGACCTCACTTATTTGTGGCGGAGGTGGCGGCGACGTTTTTGTAGAAGTGCTGTGTCGCTCCCACTCTACCTCGTTGATAAAATGGCAAAATATGAGCAGATGTTTTTTTTTTGTTTTTTTTTAGCTGGATTGTTTTAATATGTCTTAAGTTGATTTTCGTTATGGATTTTCGCAAATTGTCTTTGCTCTGCACCAAGCGGGTTCCAATATTCATGTTCGCCCAGCGTCAACCCACCCCACTATGTGTATTTCGTGGTACAGAAGGTGGGATAACAAATTTTCAGGCGCGGACCCTGAATACGGCGCGAGTACCTCGTGTGCTTAAGAATGCACTGAGAGCGACACCAAGTGCTGATTACGTTCTAGGCCTTTACACTGCGTGCTCTTTCCGTTCGGCGGACGTCTCAGTGTGATTTGGAGTGCGCTCAAATCCTAGTAGACATACAAGCTCGAACGCAGAGGCTAAAATCGTGAGGCCACAGACCACCGACTGTGCTTTATCACCTCAGCCATTGATGGCACAACAAATCACAATGAAGGTCTTGATGTAACGTCTTTGCAGTGTTGCACGGAGCGGGGTTCCAAGGAACGACGTTTCTAGAACGATTTCCTTTCAGGAAGAATGGAAGAACGCTGCCGTTTCATCTTGCATCTGCGGAACTAGCACGGGGTTGTTCTTACATTCCTCCTAAAAAATAACTCATTACGTTTTCGAGAGAACAGTGAAAGTGTATTTATTTGCAATTTTACTGGAGTTTGACACGCATTTAATTTTTGTTCTCGTCTATTTCAACCTCAAATTTTAAGAGACGGGCAAGTGACCGAAAGCTGGTCGGAAAAACAAAAACTGGAACAAGGGTAATCGTGGCGACAGCACGTTGCTCTATGGTGATATTTTCAATTGCTTGCTTTATTTCATCTATAAATTATGAAGCACTTTAATTTATTAATATACGCAAACGTCCCGTTATTTGAATGGCACGTTCCAACCTTAAGAACATAACGGAAAAGCGTTCCTTTCAATCCGCTATAACTTGTAACAGGAACTCGTTCCAATGTTAAAGGGAAACACAGAACGAGCTTTACTTTCTGTTTTTGGGCAACATGTACAATGCTGTGCCTTTGATGCTGGTTGATACGTCTTACCCGCTAGCGTCGGCTACGCGTTGTCTGGCTTACTTCGTCCAAGCCAGAAATTGCAGAGTTGTCCTTGTTATCTTTGTTCCCTGCTTGTAAACTTGATTCGTGGAAATCGAAGTTCGGATGAATAGAATCTTTTCGACCGTTGGCGCCTTTGCCTATCCGCCATTGCTTGGACACGCACTGTGGGCCAACGTTATTGTTTACCTTAGTTGTGAAACGCCCGCTCAAGGGAAGTTCTAGAATTGAGTGTAATTAAAATAAAGGGGGGTAGTGTAAATATGTGAGACGGATGTAAATAAAAAAAAAAAAATAATAAAAGGAGTAGCTCCCTCACCCCCTTCAGTCCACCTCGGATCGTTTGGAGCGCCTTCTAGATATTTGTTTCAAAACTGTATGTTCCATAGAATACAAAAAAAAAGCCATTTAGGCGCCCTGCTTGGAAGCATACGCATTCCATGGAACACATTGCAGTTACCATAGCAGTCGTCCCCCCGAAACGGTGGCGCGTCGAACGATGGGAGGAGAGCCGTGGGGGTCAGTGAGGGGAGTACTGCTCATGCAAGCGGCTTCTATGTGCAAACCTTAACTGAGCTAATGCAGTAACGCTGCTCTGCTGATGTACTGGGCACGAAAGCTGAGTAACTAACTGTTCGACGCGAAATCGGCTCAGCACGTAGAAACAACCAGTGCCTCGTTCGCGCTCGGCGAGGACTCAGATTCAGTCAAGCGCTTCGCGCCCGAGAAACGCCGGCCGCCAATGTTACATGACGAACTTTTAAAAAAGGCTTATTAGGCCAACGCCCCAATTGAATCGTCACGGATCCGCCGTAGCAGACGTCGTCAAATCAAAGAGCGACCGAACGAAACTAACAAAAGCCGCAACCAAAAAAAAAAAGAAAGAAAAGATTTTGAACTTACGATTGGGACTGGGGGGTAAAGTTACTTTAGGGCGGGGGAACAGAGGCGCTCTGAGTGCCCCGCCAACAGCACGAGGCGTTCGCGTCGAAACGGGATCCCTAGGCTTCATTCCGTCTAGAAAACAACGGCATCGCCTTGGCACGCAAAACGTTGTCACTAGTGATTCCGCACAGCGTCGCCTAGCTTGCATCAACATCCCCTACAGCGCGTCATGCATCGCCCTAGAACTAGCGCGACGCCCTCGCGCGGCCAGGCCAAGACGGAAGCCTCTGTCACTTTGCTGGGCCTTTCGTCGGACTTCGGCGTGCTTTCCACTTGTAGAAGGTCGGGGATTGACTAGCGAAGACGTCATTCGCATGACCGTGTTTTCTAGGAGATGATGGCACACCCCTTTCAAACGGCCTATGTTTCGTTTTCTTTTTTTTTTCCGCGCACGTCTATTACAATGGCCAGATAGGAAGCTCGGCAACTGTAGCGCCTAAATATCCTGGTGACGTTGGCGTCCATCATAAGACCACCCAAGGAACTACAATTTCGTAGCCTATCTGATTCAATGCGACGAAGAAAGGCTACCAAAAATTTTTACTTTTTAGGTTGCTATTGGGCTAAGAAAAATTCTATCGTGTTTTTAAAAGCGATAATATTTTAAATGCGATAGAATATATATATATATATATATATATATATATATAATATACACAGGGTGGTTTTTTTTAAAGATTAACAGAATTTTTGGTCAAAAACCATGAAAGCTAGATTAATGCGCTCTGCCAAGGTGAGTTATACGGCCAGGGGAACAAATTATAGAAGGCTAATTGTAACGATCAGTCGGCTAATTAGATAAAATTCGTCAATAAACTTTTTCATTAATAACAATAGACATATAGCTTCAATTAGAAACTTGCTGGGCGTCTTCAAAAACCCCTAAATCAGTCATTTTCGGAAAGACTTTTAGCGCGTGAGAAGCGTAGTAGTGCACTAAAGTTAGCACTCGTGGAGCAGGTACAAAGCTAGCGGTTGCGATAAGGCGGCCGCGCAATTTTTCCGCTTCTTATCTAGCCCCAGCCTTGTACCTGCTCCACGAGCGGTAACTTTAGTGCACAACTACGCTTCTCACGCGTTCAAAGCCTTTCTGAAAATTACTGATTTAGTGGTTTTCGGTGACGCCCAGCAAGTTTATACTTGGAACTATATCTCTATTTTCATTAATTAAAAAGTTAATTAACAAATTTTAACTAATTAGCCGACCGATCGTTACGATTACCCTCCTATACTATGCCCCCTTGGTCGTATAACTCACCTGCGCAGACCGCATTAACCTAGCTTTTATGATTTCTTTTTAAAAATTCTGTTAAGCTTAAAAAAACACCCTGTATGGTGTTTTCTTTTAACTGCACCAAATTTTCAACAAAAAAAAAGATCTGCGTTAGGGCAGTTTTAATTATTTCATTAGCATACTTGACCTGGCGCCCACTAGGAACAAAGTATTTTTGGCACCTAGGCGGCTAATTAACGGAGATGTCTTAATTAACTTTTTAATCATTGTTTTAGAGGGCCTATTGCATTTGCGAAATAGAAGCCCAACCTTAATATGCTCCAAACCCCACAGTGAAATAAAGGCACAAAAAATTTTTCGCGTGATTCTGGCTAAATTATTCCATTCCCGCAGGCTCTTTCAAACCGAAACTGACCAGAACAAGAGCGTCAATGGCGTCGATATCTTCGCCCTCCCTTGGCATCACTGCAGTGACGTCACCTGTGATGCAGGCACTGCCGTCAGCGCTATTGCAATACGTTGCTCTCTCCTTAGTGTTTTGCTTACCGCGGCAAGTGTAAATCACGCTGTCCCAGCGGGCATCGTGACGCTACCCTTACCTTTCGTTGATATGATGGAAGCTGCTTTGAAGACTTGTGCCAATGGTGCTACAAAGCGACGAGCGCTGCGTCACGTGCTCCTCTGTTGTAAAAGACACAGGTTTGCACCCATATCTTTGGAAGGACGAAGGCTACAAATAACACAGGCGCTATGCGATTCATAGTGCTGTGCCTTTCTTTCTGTGACTGTGGCAGGAAACACATCTGAATGGCGTTGCTCATTGCGACTTGGCTTTCGGTTGAAGAAAAACACAGACCTGGTGATCGCATATTTAACTATGCAAAAAATGCTCGTCATGCTGCGCAACTTTATGTCGCTCAGCACCCAGGTCGTTTCGTTCCAGCTCACACTTCCTTCATACGCGTTTTCAACAAGTTTGCATCAAGTGGCATGGTGGTGAGTAGGCGAAGAGGGAAAAAAATATGTCTTTAGCCGCGAATTCGAGACTGACATTCTCGCGTACGTAACAGCTAAGCCTGAGGGAAACGTGCGCGAAATTGCGAGCTCTCCTGGGACAACCATCTCCACAGTGTGGAAAGTGCTTGTGAAGCATCGCATGCATCCGTTTCACGTTAGCCTGCACCAAGAGCTACATGGCAGTGACTTCCAACGACGACTGGACTTTTGCAGTTGGGCCCTGATTAAAATGGACCGGGATTCTGGATTCTTGAAAAAATTATTTGGAGTGATGAGGCTCAATTCTGCAGAAATTCAACGGTGAACCTCCACGATGCCCATTGCTGGGCAAGCGTAAATCCTCGTTGACTCCGTCAGCACAAACATCAAGTGAGATGGTCTATTAACGTATGGTGTGGGATATTTAATGATACAATCATTGGCCCACATTTTTTTGACGGCACACTGAACGAAAAACTATACACGGAGAGAATCATTGAGAGAGTCATATAAGAGTTTATTGCCGGCCTGTCTCTCACCGTGCTGAAGGAGTCGTGGTTTGAACAGGACGGCGCTCCAGCGCATTCTTCTTCGCGTGCTGTTCGATTTTTATACCGAACTTTTCCAGAGCAGTGGATTGGACGCAGTGGTCCAGCTCCGTGGCCGGCACGATCACCAGATCTGAGCCCGTTAGATTTTTTTTCTTTGGGGTTATGTGAAAAATGAAGTTCACGCCACGGAACCCACCAGCGTGGACAACATGAAACAAAGAATCGTCGCCGCCTGTGCCGCAGTTCAGCCTGAAATACTCGAGCGCGTGTTGTGTTCCATGCGGAGCCGAGTGATGATGTTCATTTCTGTAGGTGGACACCAACTCGAGCACTTGCTTTGAACGAAACTGTTTCCAACTTCATTAAGTGGCCAGGCGGCGGCAAACGCTGGGTGGCTTATCACATGCCCAAATAACTTTGGCTGCCAAGCTTTCTTTTTTTTTTTTTTTTTTTTTTAAGTACCAAAATGCGCTAAACCATATTTTTGCTTGCTTTTCTCGGCGAACTTAGAAGTTTCCGAAGAAACTACTGGTGCTGTGAAAAGTGCTAATTTGGGGCTCTAAGTTGGACGTCAGCGTGTTGGTAAACTAAATAATACTGAAATAATAAGCAGAGGGACGGACGGTGGAATAAACAGAGAGCTGGACGGACAGAGGCACGAAAGCACGAAAGATGCGTTGTTCTGTCTGTCCCTCTGTTTATTCTTTCACTATTATTTAGGGCTCTAAGTGAGGCAGTAAAACTTAGTTCTCAGCAGTGCCCTGCTTGAGTTACACTTGAAAAGACGCCAATGCCGTGTTCACACTGTGCCGCGCACAGCACATGACTACCGTAACGTGAGCCAGGACGCCGGTGCAAGGCTCCTTCTTAATTTATTAAGAGCCCATAAAACATAGAACAAAGAAAGATTACTTTGTTACTCGATGCAATAATTTAACTGCCACAGGGGCCAACGAGTGATATTACACAAGCATGATTACTTTGTTCTTTAAAAAAGACCTGGCAAGTTTAGTGCATGAAAAAGCAAGAACTTAGAAATAAAGCAGCGGTGGCAAATATAATAGGTAGCAGAACTCTCCAGAATTGAAAAAAAAATATATTTTTTCCCAAATAAAGTGCAGAAAGCTCGTCTGACGTTCCCGGCCGTTGGTAATGCATGCAACAGCATTTATCGTACCAACGAAAGCGTCACCTCGCCCGCAGGTCGAGAGGGATATGACACAGCATAGTTGACGCCGACGACAGACGGCTAAATTACACCTGCCGCGGTAAGCAAAGCACTAAGGAGAGAGAAACGTATTGCAAAATCGCTGACGGCAGTGCCCCCATCACAGGTGACGTCACTGCTGTGACGCCAAGCGAGGGCTAAGATATTGACGTCATTGACGCTCTTTTCTGTCCAGTTTCGGCTTGAAAAAGCCTGCAGGAGTGAAATAATTTAGCCAGAAACGGGCGCAGAAATTGTTTGTGCCTTTACTTCGCTGTGGGGTAGGAACATATTAAGGTTGGGCTTCAATTTCGTAAATGCCATAGGCCCTCTAAAACAATAATTAAAAAGATCTCCGTTAATTAGTTGCCTAGTTGCACAAAATACTTGACTTCTAGTGGGCGCCTGGTCGGGTATTATAATGGCATAACTAAAAGTGCTCTAAAGCAGCTCTTCATTTTCTGAAAATTTTGTGCAGCTAAAAAGGACACCCTATATATATGGACATATTTGCTTTTTTTTTTCGCTATATGCAGAAAGACTTTGGAACTCATTTCCGCACTTCAGAGCCATCTCGATAGGAAGTTGTTGTTTTGCGGTATAGAGACCGAAAGAGGTTAGTGAACCTTGAAATCGCGTTTGGAATCTCAGCCGTAAGGGGACAACTTGGCCAATCCAGTGCGAACTGCTAACCTCGAATATTAGCGTGAGCCGTATAGTATTTGATTGTGTCTCTTTAAGCGACAAGGTCCGAGCGAGGTAAGTCACGGCGCAATAACTACAAAACCAAAAAACAATATATCAGGATTATTCAGAACTCCTCTTTGTGCGACCCATGTTCGAGAGAGGAATGAATAAATCTAGGATGGCGGCTAT
The DNA here is from genome assembly GCF_016920785.2 of Ixodes scapularis. Classification (NCBI taxonomy): domain Eukaryota; kingdom Metazoa; phylum Arthropoda; class Arachnida; order Ixodida; family Ixodidae; genus Ixodes; species Ixodes scapularis. The sequence goes on from NW_024609837.1 coordinate 74,048,415, forward strand.
ACCTTTTTTACGAGAGGAAGCCAGCGCCACCTAGTGCGATTATAGCGTTCATGTGAAACAAGGTTCTATACCTTGCTACACGTTCCTTGACTTGCTCAATAAGACTTAAAAAATACTGCGTTGGTTGAACGCACGTAGCGTGCAACAGTTCGTTTTTTTTCCTAACTTGGCATCTAGTTAAGCACCCTATATATGTTGTTGTTTTTTTGTTTTTTTTTGTCGGTTGATCATCTGCAATGAGCTTTTTCCTATTATGCTTTTGGTTGTGACGCCGCTGTTGTTTTAGGGCGAGCACAAATAGAAAACCCACCCCATCAGCCTTCGTGAGTCTCGGAATAATCGAGCGTTCGTAACCGAGCCCGCAGGTGTTTGTGTCTGAAATTGGTGGCCTTCTTCATTGGTCGATGGCGTGCAATGCGCGACCCACGTCATGGTGGCTGGGGCACGAAGTAGTGAGGGGTGGGGAACGGGGGAGTCTCAGGGCATGGAATTAGGTTCAGGGAGGTCTGTTTCTCCCTACCTTACTGATCGCCTATAAACAAGTGTTCGTTAAACGTGGTCGAAGGGGCAGAAGCAGAGGGAAATTAAAAAAAGTGATAGAGAACCGTAGTTAAAGCAGGGGATTTTCAATACAGTGTTAGCGTCTGCTGGGGTGGCGCGGCCGATTCATTTCATTGCGCTAATAAATTGGTGTACTAATAGACGAATTGAAGAGTTTGATGCAAATGTGATTCCGTGGGTAAATATGAATATAAGAAAGGAAAAAAACGAAATGTGGATAGACCAAAAAATTTATCTCAACATATAAATAATAATAAAAAAAACGATTGGCTGCCTAACGATTCGGTAAGCAGAAAATCTTCTAGCACTCAGACTTGATCTACACAAATGAGCCACACGTTCTCGTCAAAACTGTTATTAATCCTCTAGAGATTCTTACACCCTGTAAAAGTTATGGAACAGCCACTTTCCCTCGCAATAAATAATTATATGATTTGAATGTAAAAAAAAAGTATAGGATCAAGTTTACCACCTATTCGCCTCGTCTTCCTCTGCTAACATAATCCTATTCACCTCTTATCCTTCGCAAGTGTCGCTCCTGCCAATTTGAGCTACCAGGGCATTATTCTTCTTCATTTCTGAAACTTTACGTGCATTGTAAGTGTACGTAGTGTATATCTGCTTATTCATTATTTTTGCTCTACACATATGCTCCCAGAGCGCCTCTTCTCAAGGTCGCCACTGCATGGAGTTATGAGTGCCACGGGACAAAAGCTATCTTAAAAACTTCTTAAGATAGCTTTTGTCCCGCGATTTCAGCACCTCGCTGAAAAGCTCCAGATTTTTTAGTAGTGTGTTTTGTCTAATAAACTAGAGCTAAAGAGGGTGCTGAGAAATTTACGTAGGATCAGGAGTATTTTTCGCTCAAACTATGCGCGGAGAGTTCTGCCTACACTCTCAAGAAAAAAGGGTGTAAAAGGGTGTATCGTTACACGCTTTGTCCCATATAATACACCCCGACGCTTGAATTCGACGTACTGAGCCCTATAGTCGAACAGACGGCCCCAAATTTTACAAGGGGCTTGATGACGGTGCGATATAACTTTGTAAATAGATAAAGTACGTATCAAGGACCACATAAAGAAAACACCAAGTTTTTACAGTAGGGTCAAGAAAATCCTGATTATTTTTTTGTGGTCAGCAAAACGTTCATTAGCTGTTTTAATAAGTTGTACCACACCGTTATCAAGCCCATCGTCAAATCTCGGTCCGTCCGGTCGTCTGTAGGGCGCTGTACGTCGAACTGAAGTTTTTGGGGTCTATTATATGGGGCAAAGGGTGTAACGGTACACCCTTTTACATCCTTTTTTCTTGAGAGTGTAAGTTAGACACTTCACATTAGGGTTCAGGGAGGTAAAGTTTACCAGCGCAGCGCGACCGCTAACCGGACGCTATCTGACATTTACTTAGCGAACACTTCTACAGCGAATTACTCAACATAGCAAAGTAATGACTAACTGTGGCTAAACGCGATAATTAAACTTGGAGCTCTATACTTTAGCAGAACCGAAACAGACAACATCGCCAGAATTTTTTGACAGGCGCTTTTAGTTCACTTATCTGGCCCCATGTGGCGTATTGACCTTTAACTTTATGATGTTGGTCATACCCAAGAATAAACTGTATACTTCGATTACCTTAGATACTATCTGTAGTGGCGATATATCTAAAAGTTTATCCGATTGAGAAACCTGCAGTATGCATGTTATCGTCTTCATATTTCAGCCAAATAATAACGGTGTATGATAGTAGTATGGCAAACTGTTCACAGCGTAACGTTTCAGCGTTGTGGCCACATTTTGTATTTGAAATACATGGGCTTCTGTGGGAGCACTGCTATAGCCCGCCAAGAGGTGGCGCAAGCGTACGATGGCACAAATATAGGGAATGGAGTTGCAATCGGTTTCCCGAATTCTCATGCTGGAAGCACAATCTTTCGTTTTTTCACGTAGATTCGAACCTGGACCGTTTTTTTCACATTACCCCATGTGACCGGAAATGCTTGTACTACTTCCAGGCGATGATACCCAAGGAGGTAAGGTACATCTTTTACTAGCTCTGGAGCCCTTCCGGTCTACCCCGTTCTGATGACTTGACGCCACTTGACCTTACGATGGGCAGATTCGGGTCCTGCGGTTCATCTCAGCCAGTTAAATGCTGTGAACATATCATGTGGCAACGCGCACAGCGCGTCCCCCCCCCCCTCCCGCCCCCCCCTTCCCCCCTGCCCTATGGGCACGTGACGCTCACACGGCATTGTATTAAAATAGATAAATGGGCTAGTTGGTACATCATTGAATGGAAAGCGCCGAATGAACAAGGACGAAGAAGGGGACAGAGACGAAGCGCTTCGTCTCTGTCCTCTTCTTCGTCCTTGTTCATTGGGCGCTTTTCATTCAATGGCATTTTATTGACTTCGGGGACTCGTAGCACACCCTCCCCAGTTCATTGTATGGTTAAGCGAAGCGTAGCATTTTCATAATTGTTTTTGTTTACGATTCTTATCCGGGGGGAGAGGGGGGGGGGGAACAGCACTTCCAATAGAGCTCCCTGAGACGCCCTTTTCTCGTTCACCTATATCTTCCTTCGCTGTGTGTGTCTTCGGATTCCTGTTTCAAAGCTTGCGGAATTAATGGACTCGCACGAAAGACGACAGTTGGGAAGGAAATGTCAAGAGACCGATTGGTCGGCGTCCGTCAGAAAATACACAGCGTGAGGCTGGTAGTTGTTGAGGATTATATGCCGGTCGCGTTCTATCCTTGGTTGAATGTTCAGCCGATTTATTTTTTCGTGCTGAGAAAATGGCGAAGGCTACAGTCCCAGTGAGTCAATAAGCACGTTAGAGGGACACACGTGACTATACTTTCTCTGACGAATTGCGCTGAGTGCTGTCGAACCCACGCTTGGGAGAGAGGAAAGACGCTTTCGTACGAATTTTGAGTGACAGGCGAATCTTCGAAAAAGAAAAAAAAAAAAGGCGGCGTCTGAGAAACAAATATGGTTCGCAGAAGGGGGGAGTTTCTCATTCCCTTTTCTTCCAACTGCTCGCGTCACTCTCTCATCCCTGTACCATTTGTGACGGCCTTCTCGCGCTTCCGTAACCTCGCTCTGATTTTCACGAGGGTACCGTAACGTTCGCTCTCTTACAAGCTACGGTGAAACGAGGTGTCGACATTACCGGGTGCACCATAGAAGCCTAACCCAAGGAAAATTGCAGATATCAGTTTCGGTTGCTGCAACGTATTGTCTTTTTTCACATGACATTGAGACTGGGTTATGCTAGTTTAGGTTAGACTGAGGTGTTTAGGGTCAAGTCAGGTTAAATTTTGTCAGAATATACTAGGCTAAGTTAGGGTAATTTAGGTAAGGTTTGTCGAAGAATGAAAGAAGTGACAGGCTGCGATCAAGAGTTGCGGTGATTATAAAGCAGAATTTTTGTGTATTACACGAGGTCATGACATTTTCAATTCGAAGCTTAAAAAACATGCTGTTTTCGGCGTTATTTTTGACCGAATACTAAAACGGTTGCGATTTAACAGTCTATAGACTTTAAATTAGGTAAACACCGAGGTCTGTAAGAAAGAAAAATAAATAAAAAGAAAGAGTGTGCCTTGATTGCCAAGTGCTTCCAATTGCTCGATCGGAGTCAGGTTGGCAATAACAGCTGTGAGGAAGGGACGAAAGCGTTTATCGTCCACAAGCGTCTCCGCCTCCCTGACCGCTTTTCTCCCCACCTCCAGAGCCCACTCAACGCATGCGGACTTGCGATCAATCTGCCAAGAAGGCGTACGCCATTGAATTGCAAGACGTCGCCATGAAGTTAGTTACTCCCTCTCTTAAATCTACCTACTCTGAAAAAAAATAAAGGTGAACGAATTTTTTATAGAGTGCAATCCTTAAGCCAAAACATGTCCCCGTATAGACTCATCTACTGTTTAGAAACACAAGCCGTCTCTGACTACCCGAAAGACTTATTCCGACCGCCTCGTTTTCCTGGGCCTTCTGTGCTTGTTGATGCCAAATTTCCTTGGACGATCAATGTGTGCAGAAATCACACAGTTAAAAATTTTCCGAGGCTCATCTATCGTTCGATATAACGTATAACAGGGGATCGGTTATATTACAAAAATAATTTTAAAGTAAAAATCCAGCAATTTTGTTTGCTAATTGGTTGCAAAAAGCGGTGCTACGTGCGGAATGTGCCTCTTCTCGTTTTACCGGAAGTGAGGGCGGTGATATATAACAATAAACGCCTCCTACCGCCGACTAAAAAAAAAAAAGAATGTGTCAAAACTTTTTTTTTTTTTAAATTTGGTGCTTTTGCAAGAAACGTTACGCGATCTCATCGTTCTTCTTTATGAGAACATGTCATGTGGTAAAACTCCTCGTAGATTCAATTGACTGAGTAAAAAATAATAATAGGGGAGGGGGGCTAATTATGGCGGATAGTTATTCAAAGGCCTGCGTTCTGGCGTCATTGTAACCCGCGTGCAAGAAGCACACGAAATTACACTACGCATAGCCGACATATATATATATATATTAGACGGCTTGTGACAACTAAGGAAGAAATGTTACAGATTAGCCCACAGGTGCATTGCCGCATTTTGGTAATTTAAATACTTTTTTCCAACAAAGGAAATTATTTTCCTGCGACAGAATCTTTTGACACAGTGAACGATGACCACCTCAAATGGGGTAATTAGCAGCAAACAAGAAAGCTGGAAAAACGTTAATGAAAAACCTTGTCTTGTGTGTTAGAAGCATCACACAAGACGACACAAAATCTAATATATTTATTAGATTTATATATTAGTTATAATATATATATATATATATATATATATATATAACTGAGAAGAAAAGAACCCTTAGTGAAAACAACAACTAAGGACGATTTATTCTTCGACGTTTCGGCCGGAGTGCGGCCTTCGTCGCCGAAACGTCGAAGAATAAATCGTCCGTTGTTGCTGTTTTCACTAAGGGTTTTTTCTTCCCAGTTATATACCCACGCCTTCGGCCTCCCGCCACCATGCCCGTTGTATATATATATATATATATATATATATATATATATATATATATATATATATATATATATATATATATATACATATATATATATATATACAGAGAGAAAGAGAGATAGAGTGTCAGCACCGTTACCGAGCGAGGCTACTGAAAGTACAATGAATGCTTTTACTTGTAACATTATTTCGAAAGTGACACTTGTTTCTAAAGTGGTTAGCATGAGAATTAATTAGTGCGTCCGTAGTTCGTTGAACCTGCACTCCTTAAAATGAAAGAACCCAAATGAAGGGACTTGGATTCATGGTGCGTATGAAACCAGCAGCCTGGAAAACTCGGAGATTTTAGAGCCAAATACCCCCACTGCACGTTTCGACCCGGATGAGCATCGCAATTGCCTGCGGTCGTGTATCAATGTTGCGCAAAACACGTCAAAGACGTCAGACTAGCTGCAACACAGCGCTGGCTAAATTTATTCTGTATAACGGAGTACGAGACGCTCATATGGCGTTGACTAACTGCCCTCTACATGAACATACACACATACCATAACACACCCTTTTGAAAAGTGCGGGCCTTTTGTTACATTTTACTTTAATTACCGGACTCCGTCATTGTTTTGGCACGTATCTGAGAATGTACTGGTCACAATACATGCTGGGTTTATTGGATACGAAAGAAAATAGCTTTGTCGCCAACGCGAATGCGCAAAGTTAAATTAACAGTTTTAGATTGGTGTATGGGAACAATGTTATTTCTTTGCGCACGGAAAGCATTTAGCATACTATACTACAAAAGTTGCTAATCACTGTATCCAACATATTCCGAGTTTAGATTTTTTGTAGAGCGCAGCTTTTAGGCGCCCGTTTCCAGCTTAAGCGGCGTCGGTGTCGCCGTCGGCGTCGGCGTAACCGCAAGGTCACGTGACCCTCCAAGGTCACGTGACCCCCTAGCCCACGTGACTCCCCCCGAGCCCAGGTCACGTGACCCCCAGCCACTTGACCTCCCTCCGGGGTCACGTGACCCCCACCCCCCTTCCGCGCCTTCCCCCCTCCTCAAGAGCTGCGCTCTAATTCGGCGTAAACGGCTTTAATTTTTTTCATATTTACCCATACATGGTAGCGTCATAACCAAATGTTTTCTTCTGCATCGATGCACAACATACTTCTATAACTCCACACGAAACGTTTTTGTTTTATATTAGTGACATACGTTTTCACTGCACATATATTTTATTATGTTCTGCCTTTTGTTAGTAGATTCGACGATTCGTTTTATAGGCAAGTGGTGCGGCATGATATAGGTCGAGTTGACAAATGAGCTGCGTATTGTCTTTGTCAGAGGAAAATAAGTTTGTGTTCGTCATTTTCCTTCGGGCTTGAATGTTTACGCCTGTTGTGTGATCAACAAGTTGAACCATTATAACTGTTACAAGAAAATTTTCAGTGGCGTTTTTCTTATCGCTGAACATTTTAGTGATTCGGGATTTGTTTCGTATGTACAAGCGTGCGTTTTTTTCCTTTTTTTTTTTGTTCTGGCACGTACGTGTAAAATAATGTAAAACACGCGATACGAAACTTTTAAATACTATAGGTAACGTTTAAGAAAACAGCAACAAAATCCTTCCCAGAAGTGAACAAAAATCGGACGTGCAGGGAACATTACAGTCAGAATACAGCCGACCTTTTAGTGGGAAAAACAATACCATTACTACCCCTAGATCTTTTACACGTAGTAATTCGTCATTGAGGCGTGCCATAAAAACGTATTTCCATTCCGCCTTTTTCTTAGCTTCCCGAATCGCTTTTTCCATTGACCAATTTCCGGCGTGTGCCGACCGACAGTCGTAAATCATCCCCGAATGCCATCGAAAGAAATCTTTCACATTTCTCCCTTATGCATCTTCTCGTAAAGGGCAAAAATGCTCAAATGCCACGGCATCGCAGTTTATGTAGTAAACTGTTATTTTTATTATACTTCGATATCATTGCTTTAGATGGTTGTTAGTGTCTTGAATTCTTCCGTGTAGTTTCTATTTCTTTCTTTCGCACAATGTTTTGAATGTTTTACGCCTGTCCTTCTTTATGCTGCTCTCATGACTTCAGCTTAATGTGCTTTATTAATGCCCCTTTAAAAAAACCAATAAGGGTTTGGAATGTTGTTCCACGGAATAAATGAACACAAAATTATGCAAATTTTTTTTTCTTTTTTTACTATACGTCGTTATAAAACCTTAATGGACTTTTCAGTAAGAGGAAATGAAAGAAACGAATGAAACGGTGTTGCAATTGGTTGGCTCTTCCACTTTACTCACAGGCACCTGGCGGAGCACGCTTGTCAGGGGCAGAAGAAGGCACACTATTTGTTTCTAGAACATCTCTTCCAATTCTGTCGTTGAACATATGGTCTGCTATACTGAAATATATTATATTTTAAGGCAAATAGAAGTCTCTTATGAACCTTCACGTTTCCTAATTTAGATTATAGCCTAAAAGGTTGAGTTTAAAAAATTTGAATAATTTTTTGAATATAGAGTTGGTTCCATGGTTCTAAAGTGTTCCTTATTTGTGCGCATGTTGCAAACAAAAAGCAACGGTTACCTGGGGTATAATTGTAAAACGAACTTTAAGGGCATTCTTCTATATCTTTGCTATGCTTTTTGGTAGGTTATATTTATAACTAAGTGATGCGGTGAATTCAATTACGTTCAAAAAACAAAAATACATGCCTTTATGGAAGCTCCTTTCTTGAACCAGGTTTTCGTGTCGTACCAGCCTTGTTCATTTAGTTTTTTTTTGTTTTTTTTTTTACGTACCTAGGCCGTCACTAGTGCAGTCGCTAGTTTATCTTATCGATGTCAAGGGTTTTTAGTCGCGATTACCTCTGAAATTTTTATAACGCCCCACGTCCTGTAATTCAAGCTGTTCGGACCGGCTTCCTCTCTTCCACCCACATGCTCTTTGTAAACGTAGACTGCGCATTTTCTCTGCAACGTAAAAACTAGGACTGCAACATTTGAGTAAAATCCCATTCACAACTAAACCTACTTTTACACATTGTTTTGTTTCGAACCTTTCGAACCAAGTGCAACCAATCAAATATCTTGGAAATTGATGCATCGTATTTTTCGAGCGTCCTGCTGTTTATGTATAAAAGCCATACGTTTTTGCGTCGTAACTTAGAAGGCGATACGTAATCCCAAGTCAAATTAACTCCGCTTTGCATCTGGGTTTAACTGCAATTGTACTTTGAGGGTGGCGATACACATTAGGCCAGGGTGCTCAGTAAGGGTCTAGGACGATTCGGTACCGGACGGTTCGGGACCGGACGTTTTGATGTGGGCATTTCGGTACGCGGTCGTTTCGGGACGCGGTCGTTTCGGTAACGGACATTTCGGCACCGAAAATTTCGGTGAACAGTGCATTGGAAATTTTTGGTTGTGAAAGCGTCCGAAGGCTTTTTTTTTCTAGTTTAAAGATTACTGACCGATATACTTTATGTACTCACATTTAATATAACACTTTAACGAGTTTATCTAGTTAAACAAATAGATAATATCTAAAGTTGTTTACGCAATTTTTGATGTAAACACTGAGTGGTGTGCTGGAAGAAAACGGTTGTGTTCCCTGCAACAGTCAGAATTCGAGCATTCGTAAGTTCTATTGTCAGTCATAGATATATGTTACAAGTAGAAACTCTAAATAATCAAGAAAGTAGTAGGCGTGCTCAAGTTTTATCTGAGATTAAAGATCATTATCAGTGACGCTGAAAAGCAAAGGAGAGGCAGTGCAGGCACGCAGTTTTAACAACACTAGCATCTCCAAAATGGTACCGTATGCTAAAACGGAAAGTTCTTAGCTACGCATTTCAGATAGCTGATGATGCCCGCTCTTGCATACCGCGCAGAGAGCATTTGAAGCCGAGAAGCGGAGTTTCTATATTTTTTTGCCGATTTCCTTTCAACCCCCATGATGACACGCTCGAGGCGGAGCAGTTTAAGGGCATCTCCTTTTTGCAACAGCCTGGGCTGGGGACATTGAACGTTGGTCAGAAACCCTACACGCTTCTACAGAGTTCGTTGTTTTGGCATCACAACGGAGCACGGTTGCATGGTGGTTCCAAAGAGAGGCTGGGAACGTTGGATCCCTTCGGCCCCGGGCTGTCAGTCGTCCCAGGAAATTCTCCTCGAAGTAATCCAGGACTGGTACCAACTCCGCAGGAAATTCTGGCATCCTCGATAACGCCTCGAAAGCATCAAAGACGTCTCGTTCGGGTACGAGAGCAATTGTGGCGATCATACGTGCCATTAGGTTGAACGCGCCGTCAACCCGATACGACTTTTGAAGACCCTCGCTCTGCAACTTCCTGTACAGGCATTGGCACAGATGGAAGAAGCAGCCAAGCGCTGAACAAGAACCAACACCATTTTAAATGCTTTAATAGCTTCTTGTTTGAAGTCCAGTAGAACATTGAATGGATCAGCAGCGGCACACTTGTTCTTTAGAACCGGGAGTAGCTAAGTGTACGCAGCTTTTCTTTTAGACTTTATCAAAACATACACTGCAGAAATGACCCCGCCTTTAACCTTGCACTGGACTGTTTATAGCTGATAGAAGAGAACAGATGGCACTTTGCGCTTAAATTTTGAAATATTGCGCTTGAAATGCGATGGGTATAAAAGTTACTTGGACAAAATTGTCTGTTTGGAATGTTTACTGTTTTCTTTACAGGTATTTTAACATATTTTTTGCTTTCCTTTACTCTTCTAAACGGAGCGATAAACAACCGAGAGCTCCAATTGTACCAGTTCTAGAATAAAGTAAAAGAAGGCATTTCACGTTTTAAACTTTAGCTTATGGTTGAAAGGCGTTTTGCGGTACTCTCTCCGTCTTGTGTCGTAACCCGGTAAAAGGCAGGCGCCGTCTCATTGCAATTTGTTTCTGAGATTTGTTCAAAGATCCAGCCTTCAGTAAATAACCCTGAAATAACAAATCTGAAACGGGGACACTTTAACCCTCACACCACGATGTGATTCTAAAGCAGCAAATGATGCAAAAAAATAACAATTCTTTTTTCTTATTTCTATGTCGGCTTTATTTAAGCTCCAACGCAAAATGTCTACGTCATTTCAATGTTTTTCGCCTGACCACGTAGTTTCACGCGATTTCCTTTCTTCGTCATTTCCACCTCCTCCACCACTGTTGCATGCACGTTTTCAGTGTTCTTTTAAAATTTTTATATCGAGTACTTTTGTACCGCATTGAATGAGGGGGGGGGGGGAGCAAAAGCTAAAATTGGCATGCTTGTCAGAGACTGCGCGCTTGTGACCGATTTCCGCGCGGGACGCGTCCGCCATTAGATGGGAAACGCTCCCCGTGGTCTGAGTTTGAGCCTCTCTTAAAGCTAGCTTCTCGAGTATTTTCCTGCGTATTCGAGTGCGAGCCTCAAGCCACGAAAAACGTTCTATCGTTGCGCTGATGGAGTTTTAATGGAAAACGTTCGCTACATTTTGGGTACTTCTAGGTCAGTGCTCTCTGCTTTGTCTTTTTGTTTGTTTCTCTGTTTTTCAGAGAGTAGAGTCGGGCGATGGGGCGATTCGTTTTCGGATACCGAACGAATCGCCAGTAATGTCGGGGTCCGTAATGTTTGAGGTTTTTGCTTCGCTTGGTCGAGAATCATAGCTCATTGGCTTTCGCTGGAAATATAAAGAAAAGGCAGATATGTAATCTAGGAGACATTAATTAAGCTCAGGCACGTTTAACGAGTTTCACTGGTCTTCGGTATCCATTGACATATTCTCTCGTTTTTCTTTACTCTTTATGAAGTAAAATTCGAACAAGGGCGCTTAGTAGCGCTTAGTATTTATTGCCCTCTGTGAGTAAAATCAAACAAGATAAATCTAATTAGGTAAGATTCAATTTTTATTGTTAAGAAAGCACCTACTAATAATTGTATTTTATTAATGCATTATTCTGGCATTCAATAGGTAATCACATAAAAAACCAAGCCACTCTCTGTTCACATGCAATAGACTAGGCGACTTCTATACTCCGTTTCACACAAACTCTTAAAGAAGGCGGCGCCCAAAACCCGATGCAGCCAAATCAAGCTGCGCCAAATAGTGCATCGCCTCAAGTTCGCTGGTTTTCTGGGTTTGCTGACAGCGGCTACACCGATCAGGCACAGAAAGAAAACAAACACACGAAAAAACAAAGGAAACCAGCGCAAGATTATGACACATTTACTCCGCGGAATTGTATAAGACGGGGATAGAAACGCACGAAGACGACGAGCACGGTGACGTTGCATTTTTGGCCCTTCTCGATCGTCTCCGTCGGGTCATAGCATGGGCTGCGCCAACACGTTCTAGAAATGAAAGTCCTGCCCCCTTCACTTTGTGGCGTCAGCTACGTCACCGCCCTTTGGTCAGAGCGAGGAGGGCCAGCGGGTGGTCTTCACCCCCGGAACGTCTGCGACGATATGGTGACTGAGGAGTACTGCGGATGAGCCGGAGAAATATTTTTTTTCTTTTTATGAGCCATTACCTTCCTTTTGCGTTTTCGGTCTGGGCTTTTAAAGATGAGAGTGCGTTAAGGGTTCCATACTTCGTTTCACCCCAAGTCCGGACGCCACCGACGCTACGAGCTGATTTGACCTGTCGGACAGCGTCTAAAAGAGCTCCATCATTGTGTTCGTGGTGGTTCTATACGTCTTCTATCGTCGCTGAGAAAAGTTTTGTCTTATTTCTGTACGCTTGCACTACCCAAATGTCACTGTGCCGGAAAAACGATAGCCTACACTCTTAAAAAAAAAGGTGCGTAGAGGGACCAATCCCTCCAGTTGCCGCCCTCGTCCCTAGCGCCCTCTATTCAGAAGCGGTAACAGCTATCTTTCGTCCCCAGGCCGATCTATTAGTCCCACGAGTGTTGATCCCTTCCGTGTCGTTTAGTCCCTCACCCAATTATGGCTGCCAAAGATGTCGACCAAGCGTCGTTCGAGGTTGATTGTTGGAGCATCGTGGAGTCGAAACGAGCTTTTGACACTGCCCTAGTCGCCGCATCTATTACCGTGTTTATTCCGGCTGAGAACGACTTCTTTGTATCGCGTATCCCTAGCCGGATCGGTAGTCGCTAATCGGACTGGTCGAGTTATGGACGCCCGCCCGTTTTGTGTATATGAACTACGCTGCCTACACCGTCTCGTGAAGACCACTAGAGCTTCTGTGAAACCCGGCGTGACCAAGCTGTGTTCCTTTCGTGCGTCATGCGCATTCTACGTGTGGTGCAGGTGTGCTTCATTACGTGGACTCGTCCCTTGTACCTTTAATAACATTGTTTACGATCTTATTGCACGAGCGTCCGGTGTGAAAGAGGACAATGTTTCAAATCCGGATGATTTTATTCTGTGACCAACAAATCACGCCGCACGCAATGAAACTCGCTTTATCAAACGATGTGTCTTGAGGCGTCCGGCGGCACGGCACCCGTACAGAGCGCTGAAAAGCCGTCCGACAGCACTCGACGCGCATTCGAGTGCCGTCCGAAGGTGGTGTTGAACACAAGTAACGCTTATTCTGACGTGTGTTCCATTAGTCGATTGCCGCCGATTTGTTTTATCATCAAACGCGAGCGAGGCAAACGCGACAATCGCGAGTAGCATGCTTTCCTGCCTGTGCGTATGCCTGTCGCGCGATCTGTTCGCGTTTCCCGTAGCGGCACGATCTCGAAGACTATGATTGATAGATTTTTATTTTAGCTTGCATCTCATATGCTCCAGTGGCGGCGACAGCCGCGCTGTAAAATGCATAACAGCTAGAAAGAGCAAAAACGCACGACTAGGAAGCGAATAAAAAATTGCCTGAGGCACTCGGTATCCAACTTCTATATTAGATGGAGGTCGGACGACTATTTTCTAGGCATGCTAACCATTGCGCAATTGAAGCAAACTAAAATTGTGATGCTTTGATTTTCATATATTATTTTCTATTGTGAAAGTTGTATCAAACATTTATGGCCAAGTATATGCATGGTTGGTCAAGTTATCTAAAATAAAAGTAGACATACAGATTTTGGCCAGAATATGCCAAAAGCATGCAGTTCTTCGCTTCTTGAACATTTGGTAGGAGCACCGTCGGACAGCACTTGAATGCTACGTAGAAATGTTCGGAGCAGTATCGCCGCATACTTAGTGGTAGCCCAGTGGGCGCCGCGCTCGACTGTCACACAGAGGTCCCGGGTTGAAATCTTGGGACCGGCAGATGTTTTTATTTGCTCTTAAGATGATGCTTCTACAAAATTGGAGAAGGTCGTGGTTAGTTTTAGAACACAATGTTCTAGTACAAAATGTTCAAGTACAGAATGTTCTAGTACGAAATGTTCGAGTACAGAATGTTCTAGAAAGGAGTGTGCTAAAAGGAGCCCCATGTGGCCTTATACAGTCAGTTACCGCTTGCACTCGACCCCGTTGTATCGCTGACACTCGACACCTCCAATGTGCTGTTATTTCCCTTAAATTTGTGCACAAGTTCGCCCCATTAAACGTTCATTTTGTTCAGTTTTACTTCGCCTTCTCTAATATTTTTCGTGACACTGGTGGAGATGCTGGGTATGAAACCCGTGCAGCATACCCCTAAAAGAACTCGTTCAGCAAGCCCCATTTCCCGACGACCTTCCGTTGTAAACTCTGAGCATCATGCCAGCCGCCGTCTTCAGGGGCAAGCTCCTGAATTTGGACCATTCCCGGCGAGGACAAGGCAAACAGCAATGACGGTGACTTCATCGACGGCGCAGACCACAGCAGCACCCGCCGTTGTTTACCTGCTCGTGATTCCACGAAGTCCAATGCCCTTCCACGGCGAGGTCTACGAGGACGGGGAAGACTGGATCCAGGACTAACCAATGTGTCGCCTGACATAACGGATGGACGACGAAACAGTGCCTCCAGAACCTCTACTTTTCATTCAAGGGCACTGCGAGGGATTGGTTTGAGAACCACGAGGCTTCCCTTACATCGTGACATACCTGCATTGCTAAACTTAAAGGGCCAGTGCAACGATTTTAATGTTGAAAGAATAGACCGATCTCACCAGCCAGTTTTACTACGCCACCGCTGCCGCAATGCATTGAGGGAACTTTAGTCTTTTTGCGGATGCGACAACCTCGCTGGAGCGCTGCGCGTGTAAAGCACGATAAGGCACGAGCCCTTGCGGGCTTGGCCGTCTGTCTCCTGAGAACTAAAGTTATGGCGGCGTCACGCCTGCGCCGAACGCTTAGTGAGATCGGTCTATTGGCAGTTTGCATTTTTTATATTGCAAGCCCAAGTGACCAAAAACATGTCACCTTTCCCCGAAAAACTGCTATTCTGCTGCGTAATCGCAAAGCTAAAAACGAATTATTTGCCGATCTGCAGCCGCCTGTGGTGGTTACGGAAACTAAATTACAGCGTCTCTGGGGGATACGCGGAATTCAACAAAACCTGTCCCCCTCCACTGCTACACTCGCCGTCAGCCACGTGACGAACCGTCCTTTGTGTCAATCGCTCGCAGTGAGCTACGATGCTATCCTTTAAAAGTCGACAATCGTGGAGGAAGCGGCTGAGGTCTCTAAAGAGAAGACCGAAGGGGAAACCACTTGAACCGCCAGTGTATGTCACTCGAAAGTCGACGTGGAGAGTTGAGAGGCACTTTGACCTTCGATTTGTTTCATTTTTTTTTTTAAGTCTGAACTAGCGCTCACAAGAAAATACGGTTTTCTTTTTTTCGTTCCATAGGTGACGCAGAATAATTTCCGCAGTTATTTGGCCAATGCCTGAAAATTGTTCTGCAAGTAAGGACCCAAGGGCACAACGAAAGCGTCGCCAGCTTCGTTGAGGACGTGCTACGTTTAAGTGCCCGCACCGACCCTATGGCCAGCGAGGAAAAGAAGCTGCGCTTCCTAATGAGGGGCGTGAAGAGCGAAATCTTCGGTGGCCTTGTTCGTCATCCCCCTGACGACAGTAGATAAATTCGTCGCTGAAGCCACGAACATGGGGCAAGTTTGCAAGCACGATCGAGCCACTACAATCGACTCGCCGGCTCCCACGCTGGTTCGGCGATTGCGTTGTCGCCACTTGACCTGGGCAGCCTCGATGTCGACAACCTTCGCCAGATCATCCGCTATGTCGTTTGGGAGGAGATCAGGAAGGTGCTGCCCAATGTTAATCGCCCTGCCTCGCTCTCCATGACCGAAGTAGTGCGAGAAGAGGTGCAGCGAGCCATCCAGCCGGAGGCTCCCGTCGACCTGCCACCACCGGAACTACCAACGGTGAGCTACGCCGCCATGGCCCAACGACCGCCACCTGCTGCCCGTCAATTTCCTGCACCATGACGACGGCATGCACCAGCACAGCTGTACCCCTGACGTCTCGACGATTGATCTCAGTACGTCCGGCTAGAACAACCGGCGCCCAGGAAGACCACATGTGGTGAACGGCCGATTGACGCCCGCTGTGCTACCACTGCGATGAAGCGGACTACATCTACCGATGATGCCCCTACTGCCAGCTGGGCCTACGATGCTTTGCGCCCAATGACCCTCGACCAGGTCTTGGAAAGCGACCTCGGGACATCGAGGACTACCTCCGCTGCTCTTCATTTCCTGACTCTTCTTCCCCCCGAGGATTCCGTTCACCGTCCCCTCGACGCTCGCCATCGCCCTTCCACCAGTCTCGCCGACACAGCCTGTCATCCATCGCTTCTCGTCGGGAAAACTAGGCGCGGCAATGCCGAGAGGTGGTGTTGCCGAAGACAAACAATGCCAAGGTCCTCCAAGATCATTGGAGCTCTCCCACTAACGTCACAACGTCCTGAAACAACGTTTCTGTAGCAGTGTCGAATAACCTCAAAGTTATCATCGACGGCCACAACGCGACGGCACTCGTCAACACCGGAGCAGACTACTGCGTTTTGAGTAAGAGACTCTCGGCGTCGTCTTTAGAAAGTTACGATGTCGTGGGACAGACCGCAGATACGAACCGTCGGCGGGCATCTTATTGCACTTGTCGGCAGGTGCACTGCTTGCGTTGAGATCCACATTGAAACCTGCCCTGTGATGTTAGTCATTCTGCAAGACTGTGCGAGGGACGTCATTCTCAGAATGGACTTCTTGTGTGAATACGGCGCCATCATCGACCTTGCGGAGAACAAGCTCACGCTTCGGAAACCTGTTTAATCGACGGAAGATCCCAAAGCGACGTTAGCTGCAGTGCGAGTCCTTACCAGCCTCGTAAACCTGCCGCCGCTGTCGAGTGTCTTTGAGCCCGTTGGGACCGAAGAAGCCACCTGCGGTGTAGCACTTTTGGAAGGAATCGGCCAACTTCTCCTTGGACGAGGGATTGGCATTGCAAGAGGCGTAACTGAGCTTCAGGACGGGCGTACCGTAGTCCTTGTCACCAACTTCTGCAAGAGTTGCAGCACCTTACAAAGGGTACAGCTGTGGGCTTCGTCGAGGAAATTCAAGACTCAACTGCGATCGCCGTGATCTCAAAAGACACCTCTCCAACGCAGCACAAGAGAACCATGCCGTCGGAGATCGACATCGACCCGTCTGTCCCAGCCCCACAGCGACGACAGCTGACTGACGCCCTCGCTGAGCTCAGTGAGTGCTTTGCCAGATCGTTAAGGTTATGCCAAACAGCGATTGCAAAGCATAGAATTGTTACTGACGATGACGTGCCCGCTATTCATCAGTCGCCGTACCGAGTTTTGGTGAAGGAGAGGAAACCATGCAGAAACAAGTCCAAGAGATGCTTGACGACGTTATTATCCAGCCTTTGCGCAGTTCCTGTGCCTCTCCAGTCGTGCTGGTGAAGAAGAAGGACGGACCTCTTAGGTTCTGCGTAGACTACAGGTGGCTTAACAGTGTTACAAACAAAGATGTCTCTCCAGTTTCCCGCGTAGGTGACACCCTTGACCGTTTACGCCACACCCGCTACTTTTCGTCGATGGACTTGAAGAGTGGCTACTGGCAGATTGAGGTCGATGACCAGGACCGTGAGAAGACTGCCTTCGTCACACCTGATGGACTCTATGAGTTCAAGGTAATGCCCTTCGTACTCTGTACGGTATTTATTATTTATTTATTTGTTTCAAAATACTGTGACCTCGATGAGGTCATCGCAGGACTGGAAAGAAAATATACGTATACATTCAAAAAGGCCAACAATTAAAGATGTGCACACCCTACGGAACAAAATTTAGAAAGTTTTGAGAAATGCAATATACCGTAAAATACTGGGCAAGCGCTCACTGAAAATTTAGAGATAATCGCGCAAAAATGGGTGATGGGCCTTTCAATTTTGCATATAAATGTACTGTGCATATTTTTTCATATCTTAGAAATTTGGATATGGGTGCTTAATGTGGAATGGGCGGATGCGCGGTATTCTACGGTAGTTAAAAAAAAAAGAGTACAAAAACAATCACATACACTTCAATAGTAGACTGACAGGCACCATAGCAGAACAGCTAATGTATTTCTGATACAAATCTATCTAAATCGAGATGACAAACTGATCCATTTATTTTGTTTCCAGTTTTCTAACGTTCGAGGAAAAAAAGAATATTTAAAACAGTTAAGCTGGGCTCTGTACAGTGCAAGATTTAAAGGATAGAAGCTTCGAGTGCATGATTGAGTAACAAAACCAACATATTTTTCCCGATTACCGTAGAATACTGCGCATCTGCCCATTCTGCATTAAGCGCCCATTACCAAATTTATAAGATCTGAGAAAATATGCACAGTACATTTATATGTAAAATTGATGACCGGACAAGCGCCCATCCCCCATTTTTTTTGCGATTATCTCCAAAGTCTGAGTGGGCGCTTGCCCGGTATTTTACGGCAAGTGCACAGTTATTATTCACTATTTTGTGTAGGAGCTTAAGTCGTTCTACAACGCGTCTGGAATCAAGAGGCGTAAGTCCTAGTCAGTCATGGAAGATGCAGAAGAAAAATTACAGCTACAGCTGCAGGAAGGCATGGCGCGTGTCGTTGCCTACGCAAGTCGAACGCTGTCGAAGGCGGGGAAAAATTACTCTACGACGGAAAAGGATGTCTTGTGGTCGTATGGGTGATCACAAAGTTCTGTCCGTATATATACCGGAATCCGTTCCGCATGGTCACATACCACCACTCGCTCTGTTGACATGCGAATCTCGAAGACCCTCCAGGACGCCTTGCTCGATGGAGTTTTCAACTGCAAGGATTCGATATGACCGTGGTCTACAAGTCGGGGCAGAAATAGTGACGCTGACTGCCTGTCCAGAGCCCCCGTCGAAACGTCAGGCTGTACTGACGACAAGTGTTTCCTAGATGCTGTGGACACCGACGACAAGGCTGGACTTCAGCGAGACGATCCGGAGCTGCACGCCCTGATTGAGCATCTAGAAGGACGAGTAAGTACCGTTCTTCGTGTCTTTTCATGAGCCCTGCCGACCTTCGCTACTCGGAGAGGTGTACTTTATAAGAATTTCGGAATCAGTTCTTCGCCGTGGCTTCTGGTAGCCCCTACCAGCCTTCGAGAAGAGATTTCTCAAGCCTGCTACGACGACTCGACTTCAGGACACCTAGGTTGCAGCCGGACACTAGCCTGAATACGTGAAAGATACTACTGGCCCAAGCTTCCAAAGACTGTCCATCTCTACACACGATTGTGCCATGAGTGCCAGCAATGCAAGAAACCGCCGTCAAAGTCAACAGGTCTTTATCAGCCGATTACCCCTCCAACCAAGCCGTTCCAGCAAAATGGAATGTCTTTGCTGGTTCCTTTTCCATTGTCAGCAATGGGAAACCGCTGGATGATCGTCGCCACAGATTATCGTAGATATTATGCCGAGACGAAAGCCCTTCCGTCGGGGACTGCCGTCCAAATTGCCAAGTTCTTCATCGAATCATCGTCCTCCAGCATGGCGCCCTCAAAGTCCTGATCACAGACCGAGGGTCATCGTTCATGGTGCAGTTGACCCAAGTGATCCTTCGTCTAATCCACTTGGACCACCGTTGAACAACTGTATAGACCAACACGCTGTTTACAAACACGCCCGCGTTTGCCCACAGAAGGTGTGGGCACTGTGCGTGCGCAGAAACCAAATTCGGGAGGAGTGAAGCGTCTGCGCATGCGCAGTGCCGTCGACAGCGCCGCCGCATCTGCGTGACATCAGGGCCGCATGTTGGTCTATGCCATCCACAGACTAACGGGTTGACGGAGCGGCTCAACAAAACAATCTGGACACCAATTCAGCGAGGAGCTTCTCAAGCGTTACTTTGGACCCTACAGGGTTCTTCGCCGTCTTGGAGACTTAAAGGGATGGTGAACCGAAATTTGGATTTCAGAAAGCAATGCAGGAGCTGTAGGCGGGACGCTACAATCCCCACAACACTACTAGTAAGGCGATATCTCGTATCGACGGCCATATTTTTGGAAAAAAAAGGTCGAGATTGAACGAGGCCGACGAGGCGCGTGACGTCAAAATGTCTCATTTCTCCTCTCTTCGTTTCGTCCCCTCAAGACGGCGAGGGGAAGAAGACGCGAGGCCGTTCCCTCTCCTTCTCGGAGAAACAAGATGAAAACATATCTGTCAAATGCGCCTCCTTTTCTTGAAGAACACAGTCATCTGTTCGATATATCATTGTATGAGTGGTGGGTGGTGGTGATGTTGTTTGAATAAAATAATCCAAAAGAAGTGGTGGGATGCAGGGTGATAGGTTAGTCTCCCAGGAGAGGGGACAGCTGTATCACCCTGCTGGGAAGTGGGGTGAAAGAGGGACAGAGGTGAGGATCGGAGGGGAGTAAGTATACATCATAGTTGGGATGCGATTCTTCTTGATGACGACAAAAAGTCACGGACCGCTCGAAGAACACTTGTTCGCACTACACGTGATCCCGTTGGAAATAAAACCTTTGTCGTATTCGGAGAAGGTATGGCGGCTATGTTCACATTTCCAAGGAAGTTTTTACGACAGTCTGCAAGTAATGGGCACGTCCATAAAATATGGTCAAGGTCTTCCACCACGTTGCAGGCTTCACATAGCGGGGGAGAGGAGCGCCCAATGAGGTGGAGTCTCTTGTGTTGGCGCATCCGACTCGAAGTCGATGACGAAGCGCCTGTTCTTTTCTTTTAAACTTTTTCCTCGGAATGAGATGTGGAGGAGATCCTGCTGCTGTCTCAGGGTCGGGGTGTAGCATCCTAATGCTTCTTTGAATAAAAGAATTGGCCGAATAGTTTGTATGCGCAAAAAAACTTGGTGAGCTGTCGGAGTGGGCAGTTGTGGCAAGAGCATCAGCTTCTTCGTTACCTTGGATGCCAACGTGGGAAGGAATCCATTGAAAGTAAAAGGTGTTTCCATTTCTGCCTGCGGTTTGTGCAAGTTCTGCAGTTGTTCGAGCAAGAGGGGAAGCATACTCCAGGTTCATGAGTTGGCGTAATGCTCCGTTTGAATCCGTAAACACCACAACCGATCGGGGAGCTGGAGGGAGGGGTGTCTCGGTGATTGCTAGCCAGATAGCCATTAATTCAGCTGTTGTGGTGTCGAAGCAAGTATCAAGCTGTCCCATGTTGCTGAGGCCAAGTTCCGGGACAGCGTACGCTGCTGTAGCTGTGTTGTGCTTAATGCTGCCATCAGTGTAAATGTGTAACATTCTATCGTAATCTGTGTGTATTAGTTCTAGTGTAATTTTCCGGGATATCACCACTGCTACCCGCCGACGTTGTGGTAGGTCAAGAATCTCCGTGTCAACTTTGAAGAGTAACTCCTGATGTGGTGGCGGCAGAGGTGGGACGTTTTCCGGATAGTCGATTGAGTCACGGAAAGCTTTGGCGACTTGACTTAAGCGAGAATGGTGTCGGGATGCTAGTTTGTCGATGAATTTGGAAGTTGACTGGGCACGGTGAAATCTAGTCATGTGTCGTAGAGCCCTCTCATGGGCCTGCAGCTCTAGTGGTAAATCCCCTGCTTCAATAGACGCTTTCCGAAATTCAGTCTGGCCACTTTGATCACTATCATCATCTGTGGAACGGCATCTGTGCCATACGAATGGCGGCCTTCTAGTGACTGATAAAGGAAGACGTTGAAGATGCTCCTAAGCGGATATTGCGAGGCCTGTACGTTCGGGGGTCAGTACGAAGCGAAGTAGGGCTGGAACACAAGAGCTACGTAAGCGTTTATTTCTAATTGCTCAGATTCAGTCAATCTGTCGTGGCACACAATCGGCTTTAAAGCACTTTGGTGTATAGAATTTTCTCGAGGCATCTCAGTGGGTTGGAGCTTTGTTCTGAATGCACGTTCTTGGTCACCATCGGCCTGAAAGTGATCGAGAAAGAACTCACACTGAACAATTCCTCGCTTGCCGTCGACTTGCGAAAGTGACGGTGCCGATACGGGTCCCTATCATTTCGTCGAAACTCGTTTCGTGGAATTACGTTTCGTGGACAACTTTTCGTGGACACACGTTTCATGGACTCACGTTTCGTCGACACTGTGACATTTCGTCGACAATCGGTTCGTCGACAGCACCACCGTAAAACGTTTCGTCGACAAACTTTTTTTTTGCTGTTCCGAAAGGAATGTCGGAAACTTAAGGTACAAGTACTTGTAAGAGATGACAAAGACGATGCCCAGCGCAGTTGCTCTCCAAGGTGAGCAACTGCGCTATCCTCTCGCTCTCATGCGTGCCACATGGAATAAGTAAGAGCGCGCAGGACTTCGTGCGCGGCCTATTCAGATATTTGCAAGTTCCGATGCCCGTTTATGGAACCGAAAGTTACTGGAAGAAAAAAAAAACGGTGGAGAAAAATATGCGTAGGCGCAAAACAAAACTTCGTTCCAATGGTGGGTTGCGGAAAAGGGCGTAAACACAGATTTTTTTTCTTTATAGTGGTTATTTTTAAACAAAATACAACTTGCAGCTTTTTATTGCAACATTAAAACCCTAATATTTCACTTCAAATTAAACATGTTCATTACCTTCAATTAGTCAAAAGGAAAAGTGATGCGGTGTTTTACTGGCTACTGCGGCTTATACGCGAGAAGACTGTTTAATCGCACTCGTTTCATCGTCATTTATTTTTAAGGGCCGTTTAAAAAGGACATTACATAATAAGGGGGCTTTCAACACTGTCAAATAAAAATAAATAACAAAAACACGAAAACCAGTAGCACTCGCACTACCGCGAGCACGCTGCCGGCGAGTAAACCTAAAAAAAAGCTACATTGCAATGCAAAAACAGAAAAACACGAGAATTGGTAACATATAAATAAAACATTACATCAAGTTTAGTCTTATTACACGAAGTAAACCATAGCTGATATCAAATGTGCAACTTAATGTATTATATAGCTTCTCTCGAGCGGCCGTCACATCCAAGGCCTCGGAGGCAGTAGATACCACTAGACGAGATCTGTCGGCAGCAGCCGACTGGTCCCCACACGCAACATTCAATTGTTCTTTTATCGATGCCAGCAGACAGATACCTGGGGCAAGTTCGTGACCCAGCTCTTTGCATAAAGGAGCGGCTTCCAAATCTCATGTTCTTTGGTCACATATTAGTTTATGTGCATGCAAAATTTTATTACAGACTTAACATATGCAGAACTATAGTGTTATTTAATATCCAGAAGCTAAATATGCTGAAGTCTAAAAATCGTATGCGGTCTGGTAAGTACAGTACGTTAAATACCCGGTGTTTTGAGAAAAAAACAACCGTGTTTTATTGCCGTAAAGCAAACTACGCGTAGCCGAATGCTCAGTTTCTTTCAAAGTTTATTGCTTGCGGCTAAGCTCAGATGCCAATTCGCTTAAAAACCGATTTTATGCCATTTTCAACGGTAGAAAGGCTGTGTGCACCGCAAACAGGCCTCGTTTTTTCATTCAATTTTTTTAGGAGCTTGAGTGTTTTGACGTGTGGGCTGTCTATGCTATGTTCAGGTGGCTCTTGAGAATTCCACCAAAATACGCGACGCGCGGAAAGATACGCTTGCTCTGGAAACGATCCTGCCACTTTTTTCAAAACAGTCGGAGTGCCGGCGGCCAGCCCGCGAAGGGTTCCATTCGATGACGCGCAGACACCTCGATCACGTATGCTGTCGAAAGCGTAGCCCTCAAGAGCAGCGCATCATGTTGAATGTTTTAAGAATCTAATTTGAGAAAGGAAAGTGGTCGAGAACAAAACTTCTCGGCTTTGACAGCGCTTCCCCAAAGGTTCGGGCAAATACACGAGCGAAACCATACAAATCGTAAGTTCCGAAATCAGTGCGATCGGTGCCACCCCCCCCCCCCCCTTTTCGCCCCCCCCCCCCCCCCCCCAAAAAAAAAAAAAAAAAAACAAATTGAAAGAGACAATTGTCGGGGTGAGGCAAGATGGCTGCGCACTGGTTCGCCATACTTGGCCCAGTCGGCCATCTTTCATCCATCCATCCATCCAACACAAGGCCGCGCGCCGTGCAGGCGCAGAGGTCGCGAGGAGGTGCAGCTGGCAGAGCCAGGAGCTGGGAGAGCGAGCTGTCGACGAAACGTCGCAACATCTGTCGATGAAACGAGCGGGTGCTTGTTTCCACGAAACGATCTGTCGATGAAACATCGCAGTGTCGACGAAACGGTTTGTCCATGGAACGTCGTTCGACGAACTGATTGCCACCGTGCTGATACAAGTTCATTTCCGCCATTGATAGGGCAAAACCTAAACTGCTTTACGAACCACCAGATGGCACTGAATTTCTGAAAGGGTCTATTAGTGTAGGTAGGCAGGGGGCCCAAGCATATGCGTAAAGCTTTCCTGTGAAAGAGTTCGAGCTTCTTCCATTGCGCGTTTGATGTTGTCAGAAGAGGGAGAGCGTAGAGGAAGCGGTTTACAATAAGTCCCCTATAAAGGCTCAGCATTGTATTTTGACTGCTTCCCCAGTCACGACCGGCGATGCGTTGGATTGCACCGAGAAGCTTTTCAGACTCTGATAAGACTTTTTTTACAGCAGGTTGCCAGTTTACTCTGTTGTTGATAATGACACCGAGATAGTTTACAGTGTTTTCTCTCCTAATCCGCTTGCCATGTTTTGATGTTTGTAGCATCCCGTTGCACGCTTTTGCCGCCATGCTTTGTGGAATCCAGATTTCGGTTCAGCATCCCTTTAAACCAATGAGGTGCTTCCCGACGGAACTCGACCATCAAGACGGCGCCACCCGTGACCCAAGTAGTCCATGTCGTATGCCTCAAGCCATACTACATTTGATAGGACTCTGAACTGTGTGCCCACGCTACGCTTGTTAGGACTGTGTTTTACAGATGTGTGTAGTCTGCAATTCTGTTTCTTCGTTTTGCTCTAGAGCACATCAGGACGATGAGTTTTTAGAGGGGGGATTAATGCCAGGGCATCTTTGTTTTGCTCTACTTCACTTGGGGCAAACGAATTACAATTTCAGGCTCAAGCTTGTGCCTAGCCCAATCAGAACCGCCCAGGGTTCGGCAAGCTACGCTACGATCAGTGTACTGACAGCCAATGCGATGTGCACGGAACGTCACAGAATGTGTCATAAAGCATGCCAGGGCATCTTTCGACGAAACGTGTGGATAAAACGTCGCATGTTGACGAAACAATCTGTTCATGAAATGTCATTCGTAAAACTCATTGCCAACAGAACTAGCAGTTCGCTGTTACACTGCGTTGACCAAATTGTCTCCATAAAGTGGAGGCACAAGATGGAATATTTTAAGAAAGAACCTCTTGAAAGATCTGTCCAATCAGTGCGACTTCTGTGGAGGTTCAAGATCCTAGAGGTTCATTAGATTATTTACCATTACTTAGCTGGAGCATTTTGCAGTCTCAGTTACTTTAAAATATAAACACCCAATATCTAATTGGTTTGCATTTCTTTATACAATTAGGACCTTCAGACCGCTCTTTAAATCTATGTGCATGTCAAGTGCTGCAACTATCATATTGTATGGTAGAGCTTTTTTTGTTTTGTTTTTGGTAGAGAAGGTAGGTAGCTGAGGCAGACGACTTAAGAGAGATCATTTTTGTTCACACCTTATTTTTAATACAGTACTATTTATTCTTCATTTCCCTATTTTCTTTTAATAACATCCATTGACTTCACTTTAAATTCTATAAATTTCTCCTTTGTCATTTTTTTAATAAATGTTAAGAGGAAATGCAAAATGTTTTCAAGCATAAATATATTTCACAAAAAGGATAGAAAAAAACAATATGCAAATGTATTTAACACAACCATTTCACATGCAGTCCACATCCCGATTACACAAATATCTCGTAATGAGGCACAACCTCGAGAAAACTGCCGTATGGGTAAAAGTCCAGTGGATAATAGTCAAATTGGAAGTTCGGTATTACACACATTGCATCATCACGACGCAGGACGATGTAGGAACATCTGTGTTTTGAAACTTCAACAGTGGCGAGCTTTTTTGCCATTATGATCAACGTTCCACTGGCAACGAAAAGACCATGCACTTCCGCAAAACTAGGGTTGCCATCATCGACTGAGTGAACAAATGCATCGCCAACCCTGTAGCTGCAGTTGTTGAAAGCAGCTGTCTTGACAGAGCTCAGAGAATCCAATTCTCTCAAACCTTGGGGAAGCAAAACCACAAATTCCTCAGGAAGTGATGCGGTTTTCACGACGGCCACTCCAGACACATCAATAGGCTGACTCAGTGTAGCAGAAGATATCTGGTACGCCTGCAGGAGTTGGTGCCTCTGACACAAGGTCTTGCAGATGTTCTTGTGGTTTTTTACTTCTGATGCCAGTCCTTTAAAATAAGAATGTTTGGCTTCAAACCTCATTCCCCAGTATCTGCGGGGTGGTCCAAATTCTAAGATATACTTGGGGTAGTGTAGGAGGTAGTGTAGCTTTGGGGTCACGGATTTGTCTGGATACTGCTCTGTGAAGAGGCGGAGAAACTCCGAGACCTTTACTTCGAGGTATGCAGCACAGTCCCTTGGCATTGTATCCGAGAGAATTATGTCCACAATGTGCCGATACGCTGTGTACACATTCCAGTTGCTATCATTCTGTGGAATCAAGTCTCCAAGAATCTGAGGCAACAGTCGAAAAAGGCACAATTTCTGGGAAGCGGTCCCCTTCAAGTTGCCAGATGGAGCCAAAAACTTGTCGGGATCAAACACAGGCTTCGACTTCTTGTCATGTTGTCCGTAGGAAAACTGAGCAATGCGATTCAAGTCGTCTTTCTTGATAACCTTTGAATCTACGAGACCCTTCAGTACGGCCTTGACCACAACTGCAATCCCACCTTCCAGGACATCATGCATGGCATCTGGGGGTAGTTGATTCATGATGTCAAACCCCTCCAAAGACGCAAGTGGGGACGGACCTGTGATGCCGTAGATCTTACCATTGCGTGCAGGATCCAGGAGAAATGCAGCCAGGTGACTGGCATGAGATGCACCCGACCTTGTAACACATTGGGTAGGAAGGACAAGATCGCGTAAATCTTCATACTTTGCTAAGCAGAAGCGGGACACACGCCCGCCACTGAAGGAGCACGTTAAGCCAGCCAGACGATGAAGTGAAAGGTTGTCGCCAACCACTGCAACGACGCATACTTTAAATGCTTTGTTGTGCATTCTAAACCCGTGTGTCCTCAAGATGTTCAGATCCTTAATGAGCGGCTCCAAGAGGACCTTCAACCCAAAATCCGTGACCGTCGAGTATCGGGCAATAATGAGCAGATGTATAGAGCTCAGCTTGGAACGGTGCCGTGGGTGTATGTTCAGGATGCTGAAGTAGACAAGGAGAATTTTGTGTTTACCTACTGCAGATCCCAGTGGATTGTTCAGTTCCAGTTCATCGGTGTAAAGAAGAAGAAA
This sequence comes from Ixodes scapularis, assembly GCF_016920785.2. Taxonomy (NCBI): domain Eukaryota; kingdom Metazoa; phylum Arthropoda; class Arachnida; order Ixodida; family Ixodidae; genus Ixodes; species Ixodes scapularis. The sequence goes on from NW_024609837.1 coordinate 74,075,882, forward strand.
AATGGTGCTTTGCTGGTCTCCAGCAAGTTGTACCTTTTTCTGCTGCTCTCGGATGAAGTTGGCATCGCTGAAATCATTCAACATGCCGTCCTCTCTTTGGCTAGGAGGTTGTTCCACACTTTCGTAGATGTCGTCACAGGTGAGCAGATTTTGGAGTACGTCTTGAATGGGCACATATTGAAAATATCTTTTTGGAGCCCCGCCTTGCTGCAGTTGAATTTCTCTTGCTTCGGTGTACGGAAGGCTTTTTTTGACAAGGTTTGTTCGCTGGTGTTTGGTTTGGATTCCAGAAAACAGAACATCCACTAGGCCTTCTGTTTGAAGCAGTGTGTTGATGTCAGAGCCTGGCAGATCAGCCTTGAGAGTCGCCAGCTTCTTGTTGACCTCCTCTGCAAACTCCTTGAGGGTTGCAGAAAGCAACAGCTTAACCATTCCAAAAATAGTATCTGCTGTACTATAAGGCAGCTTCAGGCCTTCAGTCATCTTGAGATGGAAAAGCAATAATGTCCTTTTCACCTCCAAAAATGGCCGCGTCTCTTTCTCGAGCTTTGCGCTGTCACAAGGCTGTGTAATAGGCTCGGTGCCCTCATCAAAGTCTGTAGCTGAAGCACTGGCACTTGGTGTTGACTGGGCTGCGTCATCCGAGCTGAACTCGGTGTCGAGCATGTTGTGGTTCCGGTAAAGGTGCCTCCTATAGGTCTGGAAGCAGCTGAATACTTTCACGCAGTTGTCCAAACCACAGGTCACTTTGAAATTGTGTGCACTTGCATGGACCTGACCTACGTGATTCACAACTCGTACAAACTTCACATCATAGAAGGGGCAGAGGGGGCAGTATATTACAGGCATGGCAGCTGCTTACACGAAAGAACTTTCAGAGTAAACAACGACAGATGAAATACAGCCCCGCACGCGAACGCAAACCTGGAACGTACACAATACACATGAAGCGGGGCGCGGGGCACACAATATTACCACCAGTTTAAGGCGATTTAGTGCTTGTAGTTAGCCTACGCCTTCTCGAGACAAGGCACGCAAGAAAGCCTCTAAAACGATTAATTTGCTTTGATACAGCACTTCGTAGCGCGCTCGGTAAAATGGGAATAAATCAGACAAAGGCGCAAGTTAGGCTAGGTGGCGCAAGCTGCCGCCCGTTACAAAGGGTATAGCCATTATTATATATCCATCTAGAAGAGGTCGGCGAGGTGTCCATACCATTTAGTTCAGCGAAGTTTCATCGTCAACATTCATTTCTTTCAATGTTAGTCGTAAAAAAGAAATGTAAATATCGCCAAATGCTAAAAAAAAAAAAAAAAAAGATTAAGACGCTGCGTTTCTGCGTTCAAACGGCTGCCTATGTAGACCTGTAGACGGCGTCAGCGTCAGCCAATCCGGCGTGAGCGCTGTTGCTAGGGTCTACGTGCGCGTACGCAATTGGCCCTCTCTTTCCACCTAACGTCCCTCAATGTTCGAAAAAGCGAGGACGCCATTGCCACTGCGCCGCGGCAGCCGCGTGGTCCGCGTCATGATCATCGAGAAACTGGAGAACCGCAGGAAGCGAAAAAGGCGGGAACACGGTGGGCGGGAAAGTTGGTATCCGTTGTTGTGTTGTGTTGTCGCCGTCGTTGTCGCCGTCGTTGTCGCCTCCTTCGAGAAACTGGAGAACCGCAGGAAGCGAAAAAGGCGGGAACACGGTGGGCGGGAAACTCGGTATCCGTTGTTGTGTTGTGTTATCGCCATCGTTGTCGCCGTCGTTGTTGCCACAGCCGAGGAGCGGGCAGCTTTTTCGAGAGGTCCCAACGCCTGTTTAGGAGGAACTATGCGCCTACTCGTTGCGTTCGAAGAACATAATCGAGTAATCGACCTGCAAGAGAAGTGTGCCGAGAGTGAACTGAGGCAAGCAATACGTGAAAAGTTTCCGGATGTTGACATTAACTCTACATTTATTGAGGTAAGTTGGCAATTGCTCTGCTTTTATATTTTAGACATAAAATTAGGATGACTTGTTTTTTTTAAACATCTTGGTATGCGAACGCAGAAGTGTCGGTGTGTTTTCGTGTGCCCCTTGTAACCTTTTGCGTCGAGATGCTGTATTGCGCGTCGGGTCACCCTTTTCGGAGGGTGCGAGTATCACGGGGGAGTGTGAGACGCAAATCAACATATAAAAAAAGATCGCGAAAAATTCAATTTTTCAAAATGTACGATTGGTCTATATAGTTCAAGAGTATATCCTCACAAAATATAAATGCTCAATTCGGTCTCTAAATAGAAAAAGTGACAATTTGTAAGCGTTGATGGACCCGACTTGAAGCCTAAACTCTGAAATGTCGACAAAGTTCAAGCGTCTGACCTCCATTTTAGTCTTGTTCGGAAGCTAGTTTCCCGCGCTTATCTTTCCCGAGGGCTGGAAGTTCAAGCGTCTGACCTCCATTTTAGTCTTGTTCGGAAGCTAGTTTCCCGCGCTTATCTTTCCCGAGGGCTGGAAATGCGCTGATTGGGCAAAGCGCGCGCTCCTCCGAGGCGCAGCTCTCTCATTGACAGAGACGCGCGCCCCCTCTCCTGGCTTCCCCGGCGCGGCGTCCCAGCCGCTCCGCGGGCTCCCGCGTCGTCTGCTTTCGCTCGCTTCGCCGTTCGAGACATGTTATATTCGCATTTCTCAGCTTTCTATATCGATAATTTCAGGGTTTTCTTTCTGCTTCCTAGTGTTTCGTATGTTCCCTGTCTTTGCGTCCTTCGTGTAAATATTTTGATACCTCCTCTTTGTTTAGCTTTCCTTTTTCGCGTATATTTGCTTTCCTGCTTGTTTAGTTCTGCGCGCTTTGAGTTTCGATGGCTGGGGACGCCGGTTTGAAAGTCAACACGCACAGGCTAAACACTACGAGGAGACGTGCCGCATCGACGAAAGCCTTCGCCGATGCCGCAACTCGCTCTACCGCTGATAGAAGCAACTGGATCAAGTTCGTGTTCGACAACTTCGCCCATGCCTCAGGGCTAACGAATTGTTGCATAAGGGGCTGCTTTCCCTCCCCGTGCCTCTTTAGTGTGAAATTCAAACCAAGGGCATCTCATATAAAGCTTCAACATTTGTTGGGTATGCATACCCATACGTCCAAGTCTGTTTTCCCAGCTATCCTCCGGCCTGGTGGGCTTTTTGATTCACTTGCGCTCAACCGATTTTCATAAACTCGGTACTATTTTATTTGAAATGAACTAGAATGCAAGCTAGAGCTATTTTCATTATGATATTTTTTGGTATATAGAACTGGCACTTCATTAATAGACATTCTTGTAGCCTCTATTACGTCTTCTGTTCACTTTCATTATCTTGCAAAAATGGCTTTAGCTTGTATGACATTTCTTTAGGGCGTGATACCTTTTTGCATTAAATTTTAGCAAGATTCTTTAAAACCCATTTTAAAATGAACTAATTAATATTTTATTTTGTTGACAACTTTTGACAAAGATCTCAAATCTGATTGCAGTTATGGAATCAACATTGTAAACTGCATGCCTGTACAAAAAGTCCCAGATAGACCAATGAACAAAAAAAAAATATTTTGAGATCCCACTTCCTTCCAATGTGATTTTATCAACATTTCACTCATTCTTTACTTTTTTCTATTTTTTTTTTCTAATGTTCCCATCAATGGATTACATTTTTTATGTCGAGTTGTTCAGGAAGACTTACACTACACCTTCACGGCAATTATTGTTTTTCATTCTCCACACAATTTTCTATGTTCAATGTCAAAACTTCGATTTTCTCATCTTCATGTTTTTTGTCAACATACTTCCCCTTACTGGGATTTTCACGTGACTTTTGTGAAAATATAAACAGCTTTATAATGCATGGCAGACTTTCAGCTATGCATCTACATTAATAAAAAATTTTTTGTTTGACGTTTGAAGCGGCTGCTACCACTTCAAAAGTCTCGGAGTTGTCAGGGCTGCTCGCGTGTAGATATAGGGGAAGCTAGGGAGCAACCCACCAGCAACCTCGAAATTGCTGGAAACCCCGTCTGAAGCAGCCCACCTTAGGCAAACAATGTCTTGATGACAGCCCACATAACCATTTCCTGCTCATGAAAGAGCTCTTGCACTTTTATTTCTTTAATTTACCTCCGCCCCCCTTCACGACTATGTTTATAACTGGATAGCAATGTTTACTACATCCTCTGTGTACTCTCGCCATCAGGTGTTTGACAAGGACTTCGAAGCCTATGTGGACTACGACTGCGGAGCAGTTCTAGAAGATAAAGGAAAAATCCTGTTGGTTCAAAAGAGAAATCCCCCTGGGATTGAAGTAGAGTAAGCTTATGTTCTTTGATTTTAACAGTGCTGATAAATTACAATGACCAGAGTTTGCAGATGTTCATAGGTCTTTTTCTGTTTCAGACCATCTAGTGTTGTGGTTTCAAACAATGGCACAGAAGGGGTGCAATTTGTGCGGTCGGAGTTGGAGTTTGTCCTTCCAGACTTCCCATTAGACATTGTTCTTTCATTAAAAGCCCAGAAAGACAAGGCCTGCCTGACAAATACACTCAGAAAAAGAATAATCCAATGGATATATCACCTTTTATGCGAGTACAGTCTGTAAGTTAACTGCGAGACATACATCAAGGTTATGGCACTGAGAATTTTATGTGAAACTTTTCAGTTATCCTGGAAGGCTCTACGCTGAGGCAGCACGGCAGCTCATCCTCAAGCATCCCGACCTTCGGGACAGCATTGGTACAGGATATGTAAGTGTTTTTCATGACATGTGAATATCTCTTAGTGCTCAGTAATGATCCTGAACATTCTAGGACTCCTGGCACCGTTCACTTCGTTTTAAAGCGAAGTATGAGCGGCGGAAGCTGCAAGGACTTGGGATTCTTCCCAACAACGGAGCAACGAGCTCCAAGGGGACTACAGCTGTGGCTGATGTTTCCGACCCTCGCCGTTGCTACAGGACACCGGTGGTATGTGGGGGGAGGGTTCTTAAATTTTGTACACCTTGCGACACTGTTAGTGCGAACACAACTTCGGCGGTTTTTCGCATTTTACTTGGAAGATGTACTGCCTGGTATCAAAATTTACGGCTTGCCATAGAATACCGAGTGTCCGCCCATTCCACACTAAGCGCCCACTCCCAAATTTGTAAAATCTCAAAAATAAGCACGGTACATACGGCTCATCCCCTATTTCTCTCCGATTATCTCCAAAGTTTGAGTGGGTGCTTGCCCGGTATTTTATAGTAGGTTAGTGTTTCTACTGAGCCTACAATACTAAGAATACAATGAAAACAGGTGATGGCTTGTTCGCACTAAGTGTGTAGCGGGACGCACATAATTCTTGTCCATTCGCTGCCCCGTGACATAGGAATCGAAACACAGATGCCTCATACTTATTCATATTCACAATAATTCTGAGCTTCTGTGTGGCATTGCACACATTCAATGAAAATTTTCCATGACACTTTATTTTAAGGTTAAATGCGACCAATTCAAATATTTATTTTCGGCTGGTATAAATCACTCTAGATTGGGATTTTACTAATAGCACATCGTTCAGTGGGTCAAAAGAAAAAAAGGTAGAAAGTCAAAAGCCTGACTTCCTGTGAGAAAATTTGAAAACACAGCGGACTATTTCGTACCTTCGTAAGCTTTCTGCCTTTTTCACTGTGCTACATCCGCGGTTACCATAGCGTGTCACCGGGTCCAAACGCATGTCAACCGATACCGGACCTTACTTATTCCCTTCACCACTAAGCTGACATTGCAGTGGAAGCTATGCGCTTGCCCGACCAATCAGCCGCCTTCCTTTCATCACCAGACCTCATTCTCTGTGCGAGAGAGCGTGATCACGTGGCAAGTGTGCCTGGCCCAACGAGCACATAGCTTCCACAACACTGTCAACTTTGGGGTGAATGCGGTGGGGAATGCAACTTTTGTCTGAATTTTTAGCGCTGGGCTAATCTTCTAGGGGGAAAATGGCTCTGTCCAGCTATACAAACGAGATTCCGAGCTAGAGGGGACTCCCCTCTTTTAGTCTTGAACAGTTTGGTAGACTGCACGATTTATGAGTTGAGGAAAGCTAAACAGGAAAAAGTAAGCTTGCAAAGCGTTTTATGACCCCTTTAAGCTGAATGCCCTAGTGCCACCTGTGGCAGCCTTTCCATGCCGTGCTGGAAAGTTTTCTTTTTTTGTGCCTCCCATTTAAGCCTGGACAATTGCTTCCGGCTTATCAATGTTCAGGATATGGCATCCTCACAGGCTTTTTATGCCACCGAAAGGGTCGTAGCTCCTGGCTGCATGGTCAGGCCATAGCAATGCACGACCAAATGTCCAGCTGGTTGTACTACATGGCAGAAAGATGGCCAAACCCGATTATATGCCGGCCGATTCCGGCTTGACAAGAATGCACACGATGCCATGCTAGACTGGCAATGGGGTGTGGCCATCTTTGGACAAAATGTACGACCATTCAATGTTAAGTCGTGCATGGTTATGGCCTGACTGTGCCGTCAGTGGTTATCACCTGTTAGGCGGTATGAACAAAACCCTGTGAAGACATCATTTTGGGCTCATTGATAAGCTGAAAGTGGTTGTCTCATGGGTGCGAGGCACCACCAGAAAGGGGTTCCAGTGAGGCATGGAGAGGCTGCCACAGGCGGTGCAAGCGCATTGTTTGAGAAAGAGTTCATCGACAAGGCGGACATAATTTTTTGACAGTTTTTAAGTACCCATTGTAAATGGAACCTACTCTGAACAGAGCCGTAGTTCTTAAAAAAAGGCTCAGTGTTACTTTTGCATCCTATCTACTGTTATCAGCGAACGTAATAAGTAAAATGCTCCTGTTGCAAAGAGGAACAATCAATCATTACCACAGATGAACTAATTTAGAGATACAATAACTTCTTATTTCCGAATGATATGGTAACAAATATTGGCATCTGTTCCAAAATCGTCAGTGGCTGCTCCAAACCAATAATTTGCCTGCAACATAAGGCCAAGTGGAAAGAAAATTCGACGGGGGGTGATGAGCAGATTTACTGAACAAGTTTGTTTGTTGCTTGCAAGTGTGCACAGTTTGGAGCATTGGACGTGTCAGAGGATCGACATAGCGTCGCTGGCCACGTGAACACCATGAAAAGAGAGTTGAAGAAACAGGTCCCTGACAAGGAAATTGTAAACGACGCCATGGGAAGGACATTCCAAGCAAGGAGAGAGCTTGTCAGCTCGGCCGCCTCAATCTCGGACATCTTGGAGGATTATCCGGCCCTTAAGCTCAAACAGCAGGTAATATTTCGCTTAGTGCCATCAAGTCTACTTGCTTTTTAATTAATAACGTACAAAGCATTTAGGGCTGGCTTCTAGGTCTCAAGCATCACGATGGGTTGTAACGGAAACATAACATGGCCATGTTTCTTTACAAAAGTTCCTTTGTCCCTTTGCAGGAATCGAGCCACCAAACTCTCTCCCAGTAGTCTAATGCTCTGCCCCTGTGCTGTCTGAGTGCCTAGGAGAAGTGTTCTAGCTATTAAGTGGGTGTTTCTTCCTAAGACAGCAAATAAGGAAAGAGGACACTGGAAATGGAGAGATGATTCTTTTGGGACGACTTTACCGTATTTACTCGAGTAATAGCCGCGCTGTATATGAAGAAGGCCCTTGCATCTACTTTCCCACAGAACACATGTACAGCTAATCATTACGGTGTACATAAATAACAGGGATTAACAAGGTCGAGAACACTATTCTCCAAACAAATGGTATCTTTGCGAAGACATTATCTCTGTCCTGTATACACCTGGAATCATGCTGTCGATCGCGGTGATTGACAATCTGCATGCTTTGCAGAAAAGTGAACCCTCAGGTTTTCTTCATAAATAGTGCAGCTATTACTAGAGTATACACACTATCCTCCAGAGCAGACATCGTGGAGTTTATTGAGAAAATTAAGGACCTAAAATCCGCTAATCAATGTTTTAAATATTTTGCTTCACCTGGCAGATGTTGCCTCGGTGGTTCCGAGTGAGTTTTTAATCCAGGCAAAGCAGAGAGCTCAAAGCTATAACACCCAAATGTGACCTCACGTACCAGATTCCAGTTAAAATCTGTTGCCTGTTGTCAAAATATGCCATAGTGATCCTAAAAATTTGACATCTAAATTCTGCTTTGCACAGAAAGCTGAGTGACAGAGGAGACATTAGAGTAGGGTGCCCCTTTTCTATGGCCATGCGACCCTTATCAGCTCAGCAACCCGCTTCCGCTGCGAAGGATGATGTTGCTTCCGAGCTGAACTCGGCCGCTGCCTGTTTTTGTATGTTGTTACGGTATCTTGTTTGCTCACAGCTTAAATTTGACAAAGAACAGTGCAGGGAAGAATTTTGTGTTCTTAATTTTCACATCTGCTAGGCATGCTTTGTCGACGAGCAAGAAATTTCTAATTAGAATGCACCAGCTGAAACAAATATTTGAATAGTGAATGGATTTTAGGTAATAACAATTGCCAACCATTCTTTGACTCTGGGGGGACCCCAAAATTGTCTGGATTTCAGCCAAAATGTCAAATTTCCACGCATTTTTCATTGCATATTAGCCACTTTCCACTTGCTTGATGTCAAATATAAGCTCTCTTGCAACTTTTGCTTTATATTCACTTTTTCCTTGTTTGTTGATCTGTTTGATCAAGGTGATGCGCTTTGTTGGCGCCTTCGTTGGCACAAACGGGGAAGTTGAAGTTGGCACTATTTGGAGACAATGTTTAGTCCACCAAGCTTGCTTCAATACTAAGCCTATCGGCAAAATACCTTTGCACTCAAGACCACAAAAATGGCAGACGGCCGCTCTTTTCACACTCAAAAAACTTGGACCATGAAGGCCCATTCATTCTTGCGACAGAGTAAGACTGGAAAAATCGGACCGGTTTTTACGCCTTTTGCGAAGTCTTAGGACCAGCTCTGCTGCAGTGTATCCGGTCCTAAGACGTCGTAAGAGGCTTAAAAACCGGTCTGGTCTCTCTCGGTCGTACTCTGTCGCATATATGTTTGCGGCGCTTGAGGAGAACTATAAAAATGGGCAGGGGCTGGTGATGTTGGCAGTAGCGGTACCGGAAAACCAGACTATAACCTGAACCCACCTTGTTTTTTACGTAGGACGTAGTATCGAGGCAATGGTACGCATTAACTCTATGGTGTGAGCTGAATAATTGGACTTGTCCGAAAAATCAGTTGACTACTGTAGTCTACTGATTATTGGCTAACGCTGTCTGCCTAACGTCCATTGCAGCGAATAATGTTATCCCAAAGAAATTTGTGCTTTATTTTCAGTGTCCTTACTTTTAATATTTGCTGTCTTGGAAACTGCAATCTTTATAATACTCTTGTGGCCACCAAAAAGAGAAGTAGCACCAATTGTATGTAATCCCTAGACACAGTAGTTAATGAGCTGCAGGGTCTTATCACAGCACTGTCACGCCTTGGAAAGCCTGGTTAGGGATCTTTGAAACTGCGTAGGAAGGCGGAAAAGGTAACAAAAGGTGAAAAGAGGACCATGCAGAAGATGAAGTAAAAGGCAACATATCGTGCACTAAAAGGACAATTTGCATAAAGTTGAGTGGTGCAGTATGTGTTGTATTTTCATGTCTCATCCTCAAACAAATTTCATCAATAGTCTAACTTGCCAAAGATGCCTCTGATCGAAACTGGCCAACCAAAAACAGTACGCATTCTGCGTTAGTCTGGTTTATGTGGCGAATCTGGGTACTTCATACTTGTTTTTATGTATTTGTTTATTTGAAGTATTATCAGCATTTGTTGAAGCACGGGCGAAGCTAAATGTGATCATAAGCATAATGAAATGTGCTTGGAACTAATTACTTTCAGAAAGCTGATAACAATTCCATAGCCTTTAACTGGCACTACCTCCATGGCAAAAGCAAGCACCACGAGTCTTTAATTCACTGACACCTTTGCCATTATGATTCCGTTTCATAATAAAATGGGAATCTTTTTTACTTGCCTCCTGCTTTTCTACAGGGTAGTTTATGATTTATAGGTTGACTAAAGGTAAACTTTTTTTATTTCAGATTTTTTATGAGTTTGAACGGATCACAAGCATCAATCTGAAGCAACGTTTCTTTGAGATGGCCTCCGAAAACCTGACAGCAGTTCTTGAACTAACGGAGAACAAGCCAAAGCCCGATATTTTTTACAAGACTCTTGAACGGTTGGATGTTGTTGAGGAATCCGAGAAACAAGGTATACCTGCTTTAGAATTAAGCCTTCATTGACTGTTAGCGGAAGTCCCAATCCAGCTAGCTTTCTTTGGCAACCAAATTGGTGCCGACTTGGTTCGTGTTATAGGTGGGTGCAAACTATGTAAATTTGAGATCTAGGAGTGAGCTGTATGGCATCTGAAATTCCAATTGCCGCTGCACATTAATTTTTATATTGTGAGTGACCGTCTGGTGATCTGTGCCTTTAAAAAAGATTGGTGAATGGCTGTAGTTAAAAGAAAACATAAATTTGCATTACTGATGTGATGCTTATATACAGCCTTCCTATTTTGTTGCATTGCCGTGACACTTGGCACTGAGCATAATTGAATGGATTAGTTTCAAAAAATATTACTAGCATGGGTGATTAATGTGTTCATTAAGTGTGTGCATATGAGGAAACAAAATAGCAGTTTCAGTCGTCCCGCCTCCAGCGTGAACTTCCTAGCTTTGATAACATCTGGGCATTTCATGCACCATGCGCGTTCATGTGTCGCCAAAGCGCGCCAGAAGGCATAGATAGCGTATTGGGGACTGGGCTTTTGAAACTGATACTTTGCCATTCTCACAAGTTCGCAGTAACTTGAGCATCTAAAGTTTTTTTCATGCAACCCACTTCAAGCGGTCCACAAAGATCGGTCTCGGTGTATTACGCTGCAATTTACTGCAGTGGCATGACTAGGTGGTGGGTGTTGGTGTGAGAATATCAACGAATGAACTTTCCTCATTCAAAAAGGAAAAAAGAAAGTTCGGGTTGACCACTGATAAATATTAAAAATTTGGGGGATGCAAGTTGGAAGTGTTAGTTGCCTGAAATAGCTAACTTTGCCATTATTATTTTTCAGAACTGAACTGTCTGATCTTCTTCTGTTTGTTTCCACTCCTGCTGAAAGAAACGCACAATTCCTTCATCACATGCGAAGTAAGTTTAGACATTTTCGTCATTTTAGACTATATACAGCATGACTAAAAAAAATTTGTAGGCAACAAGACTGCCATGATTTCGGCTGTCTTGGTGGCTAGCCGGCTAAGTTGGACGCAGTTCAAAACTAAAAATAAGTCCATATATTGATGCCTGTTGGGGGTGCAGTCAGGGGCGGATTTTGAGGGGGGGGGGGGCCCGAATGTCCTGACCTCCCTCTTGATTTCTGAATGTGTAAAATTTAGGGCGTGAAACAAGGAGAGAGGAAGAGGGTTCCTAAACATATGGTACGCTGACCAACACCTGACCCCCCCCACTCAGGAAATTCCTGCACCTGCCCCTGGGTGCAGTCATTATGAGAGTAAATCCAGCGAGTGCTATTGTCTGCTTGGTGTGCCTATCGGGAGATCGCACCACAAACATCACCCTTGGTTATCTCTATCGCCTGCATCGGTCGGATATTCGGCAGTAAAACATCTTTAGTGAATGTTGAAACTTAGTTGTTACATGTAGGGGCTAATTTTTCAGGCCTATTTTAGATCAAGTCTCACTGGTCTAATGACCTGTCATATATTCTTTTAGCCCCTTACAAGAGATGTCAGCTGTCATTTCTGAATAGAACCTCTTGGTTGTTTTCAGTGGTAGCTGCCATTTCATAACAAACAGCTTTTTCTGGGCTCTTCACAAGCTAAATCTCACAGTAAAATTTCTTTTTTTAAGTTCCTAGCGGGTTTGACTAGATTCATGCTTTGTTCAGTTCTTAGTTGAAGGGGGACAATATATGAAGCTTCAGTGAAGTATTTCTACATATAGAGCATAACATCATTTTCAGCAAAAGCAGAAATATTTCACAGGTGCTGGTTGCCTTTGTGGAAGCGGCGATCAGTTAGTACGAAGAGCGTGTGCCAAACGCCAGCCAGCATGTGCAAAATGGAATACATTGGTCTTGACGTTGCTGATCTGCTGGATGCAGCTGCTGCAATGCTTGCCTTCTGAGACCGTATTCCTTCAAGGATGGAAGCTTTAAGTGCTTCATACAGTGGCCGAAGGCGGATTCTAAAGAATGCCGTAAACTTTGAACGCTACCTCATTCGGAAGGGCGGCAACCAGATGGCACAAACACGTTGCCTTCGGTGACATTTGAGACACTGAACCGAACTTCTACTTGTAAAAGTCAAACTTTAGGGTGCTGTGGCCAGAAGAGGGGTGGCACACCGCCTAGTAGTTGATACTCGGGGGGGGGGGGGTTGATACTGTCCATATTTTGGGTCGCCACTGTAGCTGGCAACAAAGAAAATCAGCAAAACAATGGTGAAAACAAGAAAAACTGACTTTATACAATTTGTCTTTATTTTGAATCTTTGTTTCAGACTTGCCCCGCAGTCTATCCCATCGCAGTGTGCCCCACGACATCAACAGAGCGCTGCAGTGTGCTTTTTGAAAACCAGGCCTATGAGGCAGAGGGCCCTCTGGAAGCTGTAGCACTTTGTTTTTGCCTGGCATGGGTTTTTGACCTTCAGTACTTCGTTAAGTGTCGTCGTACATTTGTTTGTTTCGAAAGACTTGCAGGTCTGAAACACTCAAAGCTGGGCTGCATGGGCACAAGGCTGCTCACTGCCCTGAGTTCAAAAAGAACATAAAACTAAGGTTTTTTCCTTTCTTTTTTTGGGGGGCTTTTTTTTTTTTTACTTGTTGGTAAACAAGTTTTTCTGTGCTTGTGTAATGCATTGAAGGAATGCATTTTATTTTTAGTTTCTTCAGCACATCTATTCTTGAAGGTCAAAAACCTATGCCAGGTTTTTTTTATATAAATATAGGGTGACCCTAGTCGCCAGGCTCTAAAATGGACCGTAAAAATCGATTCCTTCACGTAGCAATCAAAACTTTTTCGTCAAGTGTATTTCGCGCTTTGTTTTTTTTCTTGTATAATTGCAAAGCGTAGCTCTTTCTATAAAAAATGGAGCCAAGAAACTTGACAGGGTCTACGGCGGGCAACAAGGCAAACGACGAAGTCCAGTAGCGGGGTATGTTTCGCATTGTTTTGTAGATGGCGCTACCTCCTCACCGCAACTGCTTATTGAAATGTTCCTTTGGTTAAAGAAAAATACATGCAAACAATAAAAGCAAAACTTACAAGTAAAAAGATACGTCGGCGCTTTTGCTGCCAACAGATTTCGTCTGCTTTCTTCAGCTGAACGGGTGCACCTTCTGAAGCTGCTCCCGACGCCATCTAGCTATACGAGCGCCAAACCCTGTCCGCCATTGGACTTGGTCGTCTGCGTCGCCGCCGGCTGTAGACCCTGTTAAGTTTCTTCACCCTATGTTTTTACAGAGAGAGCTGCACTTCGTAATTTTACAAGAAAAACAACTTGCGAAATGCACCTTTAACGAAAAGTTCAGTGCTATGTGCGGGCATAGATTTTTAGTCGATTTTAGATAGAGCCTGGGGACTTTGGGTCACTCTTTAGCACATATATTCCTCAAAGTAACAAACCCATGCCAGGTTTTTTTTTATATATAAATATGCTAGTCATTTTGCTGCCTCATTTTATAATGGGAGCTTTTTTTTCTGTTTTTTAATAAGGTATTTGATTTTAGTCCTTTTCATTACACAAGGAACCAAACGGACATTGAAATGGTTTTTTTACCGAGTTTTGCTAGTCATGCTAAATGTTGCAATATGCTAGTCGTGTTAAATCTTGACAAAGGGTTCAGTGCCAAGATGGCAGTATTTCCTTTTGTATACTTGTGATGTGCAATTGTTTTTATTTTCAGTGTTTTGTAGTTATAAAATAAATATATTTCCACAATGAAAGTGAATTTTTGTCTACAGATTCCTGGTCTAGCTTTTTTTTCGTAAAAATGGTGATGTTGCCTGTTAAAGCATGCCTGAGAGTTCGAGCATATCCAGTCTTTGCAGGCATCGTTACCATTTAGATTATTGTTGGACATGATGCTTGCTGCTTGTTTGGCAACGCGGCTTGCTTTTTCCAAATAAAGGTGCGAGACTTTTCAGATGCTCTGCAATATTTCCACCTTTTAGCTGTGCATGGGAGTGAAAGGTCTGCAGTATTGACTACCTTTCTGTTCTGAAAAGGCGCTTTGTGCAACTTTTCAGACGAGATACCAAGTTGCACAATCTACCTTTTCTGAATAGGAAGCTGTTCAAAACTGCAAACCTTTCACTCCTGGTCACAGCAGAAGGGCATCGCTACTAATAAATTCGTCTCTAAAAGTTTCAAAATTCGTCCACAAAGGGACGAAAGTTACTCCCTTATTACTATAAAATTCGTCTCTAAAAGGGTCAAAATTGATCCTCAAAGGGACGAAATTTAGTCCCCCATTACTGTAAAATTGATCCCCAAGGGGACGAAAGTTACTCCCTCATAACTATAAGTGTCATCCCTTTACGTGGCAAAATTAATCCCCAAAGGGACGAATTTTAGTCCCCAATCACAAAAATGTTAGTCCCCAATCATCCCCAAAGGGATCAAAGGTGCTCCTCCAATTATGGACGCGACGGCGCTCAAGGGACCATAATTAATCCCCTAAAGAGATAAGACTTAGTCCCTGATGCCCTGCTGTAGGGATCAAAATCGCTCCTTTTAACGGTTCAAAATTTGGACCTGAAGGGATCAATGGAAAGGGACTAAAAGAAAGGGAGGTACTAAAGCGGGGTTTTGCCGTTTTTGGGGGATCACTCTCAGTGACATCGACTTAGTCCCCAAAAAGGACGAAGTACTACTCCTTTTTTTTTAAGAGTGTACTAAGCACCTCGGCTATTTACGTCATTTGACTTAGACACCAATCCAGTTTCTCCGCTAAATGTGGCGATCGAAATCGACGTCACGTCACCTGACGTCACGTGACCTATACAACCATTCAGTTTTCCCGCTAAATTTAATGTGAAAATGTACGTCACGTCACACACCTAAGCACTGCCCTCACCAATCGCCTATTATGCTTTTGATACTTTACACGACTTTAAAGGTAAAAGTCGCTGTCACTCTTTTTTACGTTCTATGTGTGTGTGATGCCACACATACTACGTCGTGCACCGCGACCAACAATAGCTATACGAACGAAGCCAAACTTTCTGCGTCGAATTTTTCTCGATTTCGGTCGAAATTTTGGCGAGCTTTGCGTCAAAAGTTGGTAAATAAGTCTAATCTGGCCAAGCTCGAACCTCAGTCGGGTTCCCTTCACGGCCGTTTACGACTACGACGGCATCATGAGACGGCCCTAATAGAATCAGCCACTTTTTTTTTATCATCGTCCGTTTTAAAGGGGGAAATGATTTTTAACGGAACGCTCCCAATCCCAAATTTTTGTCCGTCTTTCCGTCCGTGCATTTCTCGTTATATTTAGCGGGGAAACTGAAATGGTGTATATGTTACGGGATGTTATATCCCGTGACATATACACCGATAGTATATATCGTATATATAGGGTGTCTGAAATACCCAGGCTGGATCTAAAATGGGCCGTGAAATTCTGCGCCTGCACGTAGCAGTCTAAACTTTTCGTCCGAAGTGAATCTAACCGGCTGTTTTGTTTTCTTGGAAAATTACAAAGCGTAGCTACCTTTTTGTAAAAAATAAGGATCAACGGCAGGGCACATTTGGCGCCCGTATTGATAGCTGGCGCTACTTCATTATCGGTACTAGAGTTCTTGCGTAGGCTCCCTACAGGAGACAGAGTTGCGTGTCTGGTTCTTCCGCGCCGCCGTGCCGCTATATGCCAGCATCCGATCACGTGAGGAGCAGACTCAAAGGCCGTGCACAACAATGGAAGTCCCATACGCCCCGCCGTACGTTCCCCTGCTTTTGAGCGCGCCGCGCGCCTCGAACGTGCGGCGCCACTATTCGCCGAATTCAGTCACATGATCAGACTTCTGCTTGTTACTTGAAAAATGTAATGAACTACAATTGCAAATTACGGAGCCTCAATTGTAATGGATTACCGTTACAAATTACTTTCGTTGAAAAGTAACGAAGCACTTTACTAGTTACGTGACAAATTACTTTCACGTTACTTTTGCCGGACATTTACCCACAAAACTTTAGAAACAATTTTTATATTTTTCTCAAATATTCTGCAACACTTCTTTTTGATATCTCGTACTCCTGAATTTTTGTAATCCTTGTAAAAATAAAATATTTAAATTAAGAAAAAAAGTGTAGGTGCACTCCGCTCACCCGTAAGCTGACAATTCAGTGAAAGCTGCAACGACACCCCTCATCCCGCTAGCTTACGGCCTTCAGAAATGATCTCTGGAAATGTGCAGACAAAGCGAGCGGTGTGCATGCTTAGTACCAGCGTTTACCTCTGCTACTTGATTCGGACCTAAAAAAGCGATCTACGAAAGCTCTGTTCACAATAAAAGAAAAACTTGGCTCTAGCGTTACAATGTATACCCAATGCAGAATGTAGGTGTCCCAGCTTACCTTTGATGCGTTCCGTAGATTAGAGTTTGTTGTTCTTACTGGTGATAATGTGTTTTTTTTCTTTATCTTTGGCAAGCAAAGCGTGCACAAAAACTCTGTTTCCGTTGTCCTTAATGCCTTCAAGAGCACGTGGAGCGAAAGCTCGCGCTGCAGAACCCAGGGATCCTGGGTTCAATCCCCGCCCCTGCCCGTTTCGATCTGGATGAGCATCGTACCGGCGTGCGGTCGTATATCACTACTGCGTGGTGCACGTTAAAGACCCCAGGCTAGCGGTTGTACTGCACTGGCTAAATTGCTCATCTACAGCTGGGAGACTCGTCGCCCCTGTGAGGCAGACCAAGTTCTAGGCTGTATAAACATACCACACAACCCAATTTTTTAATGCCTTCAATATTGAATATCTCGTTAAGAGAGGAACATAGAACATCCCATGGCCGAATACTCGACCAGTCAGCGAAAAAGTGGCGGTTAGGGGTTATCGATCGTTCATCGGTTCTCACTTTCGTATTAATAATCGCGGAGGCCACGTGAGTGGAGGGAATAGAAAGCGAAAGAAGCGGTGGTCATCGGTCTTACAAAACTATAGAGCAGTGGTTCGCAAACGGCGGTCCCCGGACCCTTTGTGGTCTGCGAAGCTCTGCCTCATCAGTCAAGCCCGTTAATAAAAGTCGTCATTTTTTCAGATCGAAAATATCATTTTTCAATTTTCGAGCGAGTTTTCTCGTGTGTCAGTCAATAAGAAAAGTCTACTTCACACTAGCCCTTAGTTATATCCATTTTTATATCATTAGTATGTTTAACCTTTACCTTTTCTCTCCCCTCACCACAAACGGGGTTCTCCATTATCTCCGCCGTTCCACGAGGGACCCGCTAAACATCGACGGTTGAGAATCACTGTTATAGAAGTTCATACCACTTTTACGTGTACTCTCTGTCTCTCTTTTTCAGCACTTCTTAGATGACCCGAACCCCCTCCCCCCCCCCCCCCCCCCCCCTTCTCGACTCGACCACCATGCCCAGACAAGTAAAATAATAGAAGCAGCGTCTGTAGCCTCGAAGACGATGCTCTTAGCCTCGCGCCGGGCGCTTTTCAGCCGTGCCCCTGTGAACGTG
The DNA here is from genome assembly GCF_016920785.2 of Ixodes scapularis. NCBI lineage: Eukaryota > Metazoa > Arthropoda > Arachnida > Ixodida > Ixodidae > Ixodes > Ixodes scapularis. Next base: position 74,093,621 of record NW_024609837.1, read on the forward strand.
CTAGAATACAGTGCACATCAAAGACAAAGAGAGTTGGACCACCTCGCACGAGACTACATCGTCTGTTACGCGAGTTGTGAACCTGCGAATCGACGGGGTACAAACCTGCGTTTGATGTCTGTGAAAGAATTGGGAGACGTTGCAGAAGTTGAAAAGGGTGAAACGGTGAAAAAGACAAAATCAAACGAATAAGAAGAGTTTTCTCGTGCCCAGGAGAAGAAGAAATCACAACGGAAGGCGACGGAGAGGCTACTCGGCGTTGGCTTGCTTAATCTTTGTTCTACGTATATTTGTACATGCCTTGCTCGTTTTTCGAGTGGTTCTAGAAACCGGACATACAAAAAATCGTGCTTCTTTCTCGGCCATTCTTCACTTCCTGATATTTTCTTTATTGTTGAACTTGCTTTATTTACGCTGCTAAATGCTCTGCTCGTGTTGCTACACTTACTGTATTACGCTCATATTTCTAAAAGTAACGAGTGATAAAAGTAATCCGTTACCAATACTTTGGAATGAAATTACATTAAAAATTACTTCCAAAATATGTAACGTGACAATTTCTAAATTACTTTAAAAAGTAAGGAATTACAAGTCATCTGTTACTTGTAACGAACTGCTTTCCAAGTCTGGACATAAGGAGGAGATTCCGAATGCCGTGCAGGAACGCCAGGGCTACGGGGATGAACGCTCAACTCTGGCTCCCGTAGGGAGCCTATACAAGAACTCTAATCGCGACTGCTCGCGACGACTCCGGTCTAAAATAAATAAACATGATCTTTTTGTAGAGTTATTTTGGTTTAAAAATAAATGCGACAATAAAACAAATCTCGAAGAGAAAAAAAGGACGTGGTTGCATAACGACGGCGCTCTTGCTGGCGACGGATTTCTTTTGAGTGCCGTCTGTTTGTGCTTTGGTCTTTTTTTCACATGTCGGCTTCACCTTCCAATGCTGCTCCTGACGCCATCTATGCATACTTGTGCCGAACTCGCCCCACCATTCGACTCGGTCGTTTTCGTCGCCACCCGGCGTGGACTATGGGAAGTATACTGGTCTAATTTTTTAAAAAAAAAAGATCAAGGCTGTGTAAATTTGCAAGATACAACTGACCAGTGCAATACACATTTGTCAGTAGCTTTAGATACCTACCTGCCGGGGTTGATTTTTACTGCCTATTTTAGCTCAAGCCTAGTTATTTCAAACACCCTATATATGCCACGTGACCTGGAGTCCCGCAAGCTATACATCAATTCAGTTTCCCGATAAATATAGCGGGAAAATTGACGTCACATGAACTACACACCAATGTGGTTTCTCCGCTCACTGTATACGAGAATTTGATGAAGGGCACGGTTCTTCTCGCCCAGAAACGGGTTTGATGTCTTCTGAATAAACTTAAACGATCGCAACTCAAACACTGCATTTAATGAATTATAGGACATTGGAGATAAATGTCGCTGCAAAGTCGTGCGTAATTTTATTATACGCGATCTTTATCTGCGGTATTAGGGCTCCTACTCTACTTGAAACCTACTCTACGCCGCAAAGCATCGAAACCAATCCATTTCCCTGGGACTGTCACTAAATGTTCCGAAAGGGCGTTACGACTCGCGGTGGGTTATAGTCACGTGATATAATTACATTCCTGAATTGGTTTGAATAGGGTGATTTAAAATTTCTGAATCCACGTATTGCGAGAGAAACGACCGTCACTCTCGCCGGAGACGCGATGGTCGCGGTGACATAAGGCGGTGGTGCTCCGCGCATGCTCTGTAGTGCGTCTCTGACGTCCACCGGAAGCGCGCGCGCTTCGAGGTCGTTGGTTGTCGTGTCGTCTGCTTGTACACGGCCGCCTTGAAAGAGCGCTTGTGCTATTAAAAGAGCGCTATAAACCAAATGAAAGTGACAGACACAACGTCCAAAGGTTTTGGAAGCTTCCCGCTCGTCAGACTTTAGTGTAAGGCCTACCTTTCGCGAATGCAGCGTCTAAAATATGTACCACGCCCCAAAATTTGGAGCTTTGCGGGGTAGCTTCGCCGCAAGAGATGCAGTCAAAATTGCTGTACGTGTCGCTTTCTCTTCCTTATCAGTGTGTAAAAAAGTAATCACTGGGTTGAAAAAAAAAAGTTAATGTTGAAATTAAATTGATTCGATCTAATTAGTATATATTTCATTCCAATAAAATTTCTTTGATTCGTATAAGCGTATAGCTATGATATAGTGATTCCTTATCGCAAGATGTGTTTTTGAACATGACAGATTGATTAACCAACGCGTCCGATCACTGATAATGATGCGAAAGAAAGAATTAGTGTAAATTGAAAGAAGTTTAATTAACAGCTTTTTATTGATGTAAACCTGCCACACTTGAACAAAATCCGCGCTTGGCTATGTTTTGTTAGTTGAATAGCTCTTTTTGTTTTCCCTTCCGCGTTTTGATTGGCTTTTGGTAAATGAACGAAGTGGAAGGCGGAAGAATTGCTCAACGCTCCAATTACTCTGAAGAGCACTGCTTTTTGCTCGCGTGGAGCCTGATGTATATTTGATTTTAATAGAAACAAATGCATATGAAAGTCATCAACTTATGGATAATCGATGAACAACAAATACTTTCGAATGTATTTTTCGAGATCGGTTTGATTAAATCATCTCAGTAAAACTTACTTCATTTAAATCACGATTTAAATTTAGAGTTGAATCACGATTAAAAAAAAAATTCTATTCGGATTTTCCACCTGGTTTTCGAATAAACCCGAATTTTTGTAAAGTCTTTTTTTAGCGCTCTTTCTTTAATTTGTGTTGTAAATACATGCTTTTTCCGCTTGACTTCAATATGGGTATTCTTCTGTGTTGTGTACAGTTGTTTCGTTCTTAGTTACCGCCTATATCGCGGGCTTGTTCTTCTGTGGCCTTAGCTATTGTCCTCGACGCAGTTCCAACAAGCGGCCTGTACTTTGTCCTCATTGCAATTTTTTTTTCAATTTTTATTGTTGTTGCTTTTTTCTTTTCTGTACCCGTATTTTTTTGTTTTATAATTCTCGAGCACCCGTTTTGTTTCTGCACCGTTGTCTTTTGTGTGTCGTTTTGTGTTCTCGTGATATTAGTTTCATTTGACGCACTGTATTTTTGTGTGTATGTTTTATTGAAATTCTTGCACTTCCATTCATAAGGTTTTCGGTTGAATACTGTAGGATCAACGTAAAATTGAAATCTGCATGTCAGCCTGCTAAGCTGTCAAGCTTAGTCCGGTAAAGCTTGATTTACATCGAAATTGGATCGCTTATACAATGTCCCCCACGCTACGAAATCTACTTGCACGAGCACGGGACTTCGTTTGGCATCTTGGCAGTGTAGTTCGGAAAAGCGGAGTGAGATGGAGAACAACCCTCATATAAGCCCTAGACTTTCTGGTGTTACACAAAAAACGCCGAGAAACCTCCACCGGTGCCAAACACACGAAATCGCTTCAAAAAGAAAAAAAAACTACTAAACTATGTCACGAAATGTTTGTTTCAGCTAAGATTCTCTATGTCAAAGCCCTCCCAACTCATGTTCTCTCTTATGTTCTAAAAAGCTATTAATGCGAAGGCATTAACTGACCCATGGAGCAAACTGGTGTTATCAGCCCTTGAAGCCGAGCCAAACGGCACCTGAAGTCCCCTGTCCCATGGAGCAAAGCCTATAGTCTGTAGCAGCGAAAGAGAGAGAGAGAAGTGTTGAAAAAAAAAAGCAAGCCTGCAAAATGGAGCAGTGAAACGGAGAATCAACTCCGCTTGCCTGCGCGCGCCTCAGTTTTACGAAACGCCACTCCATGGCGCTGCGGGCCCCCGCGCCGGTAAAAGAAACACGGTGGAGCGCGGTCGGCCGATTCTGCTCCTTTGGGCGCCTCGGGCATCTGCATCGCCAACGGCCGCGAAACTCCGCGGAATACTCCGCGGTGTTCAGCTGGATATTCATGCTTTCGCATTCACAACCCATAAGAAGTGCTTTAGGGGTCCTCGAATGTTTTTCCCGCCACAATAACCGTTTTTAACGTCTGTCCGAGACAATTCGCCAAAATGCAACAATATTTAAAAATTATATATATATACATATATATATACCGAAAGGTATTCGTCAATTTCATTCATAAATAAAATCTGAAACGGCAACGGCCTAGCCATAAATAGCTGAATACATGCATTGAAAAAGGTGAGCTTGCGACCACCAAATACGTAGCAGTCGATGCTTTCAACTATGTCCTCCCTGAGAAGGAACCTGTTTAGCTTATTATACTAGACATTATTTACAGTAACATTGTATGCGTACGTGGGATCAGAAAGATATGGCAGCACGTTGTAATAACCGAAAGCGTCATTCTAGAAAATACCCTATAAAAGTACCGAGATTTCGTTTCTCAAACTTTGCAATGCCCTTGCCACCGAAGTAACATTTTGAGCTTTTGCTGTGAGACTTTGAACTAATATTCATGGCTCCATTTATCCGATTATCCGGATTCGTCTGTCGCCACACATTTTGCGAGAACGGAATACATATTCAAAGGCGACGGCACCACCTGCGCCGCAAACCGTCGTCAAAAATGTGCTCGTAGCTGCGCATTTGCCGCAGTACACTTCGACTCGGCGGGACAGCTAACTTGATTACTGCAGGGGCGTCCAGGGCCGAGTTGACACAGCGGAACTCTCCGTTGAACGGCGACCTAGTGACGGTAGACTACACTGACTCTATAGACCTATGGAGATCAAATATAGTAAAAACTTCTTTATTTTTTCCTTACGAATAAAGACTGTTACAAAGTCCGGTTCACGCGCACACCTCAACGCTAAGGGAGGACTGAAGACAGTGCACAAACTTCGCGCTCTAGAGCAACTCAAACCTCTGACGTCAGGAGACTGCGTTGGCGGTACCGTCGGAACTGATCATGCGCAAATGCGCAGAAACACTAACAGTGTGTTGGTGTATATCATGGTCTTCTGCGTTCGCTGCATGTGACCCCGCCTTTCCTCTCTAACACACACACGCTTGCAGCAGCGATAACCCCGCATCGAGTCACCGCTGGTGCATAGAGTTGACTCCGCGTCGGCTCATCACCGAGAGGCGTATGGGAACAGGCCTTGACTGGAATGAAAACGAGTGTATTCGTTTATTTTTTGTTTGTTGTATTTTTTTTTTCAATTTTATACATGACCCTCTGTGTTATTTTTTAGCTTATTTGTCTATCGTCCCCTAATTGGGAAGGGCCGCCATAGCGAGTATCATTGAAGAACACTCTAAAGGCTCGTTCCATAGCCTCCTCTATACGGAGAAAGCCTGGCACATCGACGGCAGAGCCATCGGGCGCGCGGCCGCAGGAAAAACCAGAGGAGGAGCGCTCGTAACGGTGACCAATATGGTAGCGCAGAACAGAAAGGGCAGAGATAGTGTGCGAGCGCTTGGGTCATGAGCGGCCGCTTCCCGATCCACGTTTGTTTTCGTGTTTTCGTCACTGTCGTTTTCGTACTACGGGAGAAACGGCTGCGGCGAATCGAAAGGGCACTGGCAACAATGCACCATACCTGGTGACGTCGCCGGAGTTGTCGGCGTGCCAGCGGAGTGCCTAGTCGTCGGACCATCGTATCGTGCCGCGGAAGAACCATATTGTTTTGACTAAACGAAACCGACGGCCGCGACCGTCGGTTTCGCGTTGAAGGACCGCTGCGGAGATGCGGGCGCAGGGAAAAACGGGAAAGGGTTGACGTTGAGTTTCTCCTCTCCACAATACCGGAAAGAAGAGAGAAAAAAGCGTGCTTCTGTGCTTGACCGCTTACTCTTGTGTGGCGCTAGCAGGCAATCTTCCCTTCGCTCCCTATTCTCCGCCCCTCCTTTCCCATTTACGGCGGCCGTCTCTTCTCGAAACCTGCCAGGCTTTCTCCGTATAGAGGCGGCTGTGCTCGTTCGCGCACTTGTAAATGAGAACAATTGAAAGAGACAAGACCGATTTTTAAGCCTCTTCAGGCGTCTTAGGACCAGCTCCACAGCAGCGCATCCGGTCATAAGACGTCGTAAGAGGCTTAAAAAGCGGTCTTTTCTTTCTCCGTCCTACTCGGTTGCAAATCTGTGAACGGCATTGAAGGCCCGTTCACACACGCGCAACCGGGTACGCCCGAGAGAGACAAGACCGGTGTCTAAGCCTCTTGTGACGACTTAGCACCAGCTCCGCAGCAGCGCATCCGGTCCTGATACGTCGCAAGAGGCTTATAACCGGTCTTGTCTCTCTCCGTCCTACTCGGTTGCAAATCTGTGAAAGACTGGTTTTTAAGCATCTTGCGATGTCTTAAGGCCCGTTCACATTCTTGCGACCGAGTAAGACCGAGAGAGACCAGATCGGTTTTTAAGCCTCTTGCGATCTCTTAGGACCAGCTCCGCTGCAGCGCATCCGATCCTAAGAAGTAGCAAAAGGCTTAAAAACCGGTCTGGTCTCTCTCGGTCTTATTCGGTCGCAAAAGTGTAAACAGTGCTTTAGGTCCAGCTCCGCAACAGCGCATCCGGTCCTAAGACGTCGCAAGAGGCTTAAAACCGGTCTTGTCTCTCTTAGTCGCACTCGGTTACAAGTGTGTGAAGGAGCCTTTATTTCAGAGAGAGTCCTTAGTGACACTTTAATGTCCGTACAAGTGTTTTTTCGCACAAATATAATATGCAGATTAAAATACAAAACTATTCAGTGAAGTCCAGTGTTCTGATTCCATTTAGTGCATTCCTTTAAACGTTTCTTTTGTTTGACAAATTGTGGCGAATTGCCAAAATGTCAAGCATTCCACCATGGCGTAGAAAATAATACTTACACCACTATTCCTTGTAATTCTAATTATCAAGAAACACTTACCGTATTTCTTGGACTATAGTCCACAGACTATAGCCCGGTTTGTTTAAGATGTTTAAAACTTTTGGCTGTGCCGTCTATCTACGCGTGTGGACTAAACAGGAATTATGATTTTCAAGATCATTCCTTATGAGGAGGCGAGACGGATTTTGTGAATAAAAGAGTATGTTATTGATGATTTATGCATATTATGGGCTTCTTCGTGAGCTAAGAAAACAGATATATATATATCAAAGTGTGCCGCGTATGAGAAGATGTTCGTGTCGACTAAGCACCAGGTGCGGACTATGCACCAAATGCGGACTGCGTAAGCAAAAACTTTTATTTTTGACTCCAAATTTGCCCCTGCCTCTTACTAGTTGTTTCCTCTTTTTTTTTAATTTCGCTTCTAGCATACTGAGACTGGTATTCAAATAATTTGGCACTATTCTTAAGATACCCTAAAAGAACAAAAAATAGTCTACCTGCGCTTTTTGAATAATTGTCGAGGATAACAGTGATCCTCTTTTATTGGAAGCTGCTGATCTCGAAATGGGTTTCATAGAAAAAATATATACGCGCGCACTAATATAAGAAAGGTGAATCATTAAATGTTCCTACTTATGCAGATGCAAAAACAGACTTTTTTGCAATATTGTTCTTACTTTAAATGAACAATGCAGAAAACTTCGATGTTCCATTGAAGCCATGAGCTGATTTTTCTTCTTTTTTCACCGTAGTGACCTTTCACATCATGGTCTTGAGTACTTAAGGAAAAACCTAAAATGAGCTTAACAGGAAATTGAGGTAAGGCAATTTTGCGTGATCAGGGAAAAAAGACGGCACGTCTACTTTCCACAAGCTCTGCGATATTTACACCCACGTCCTGTTCTATAAACCTCTAACCCAGTCACGCGTGAGACGCACCTTTTAATATTTTATGTGTCTTTTTTTTAAAAACGTCACGCGATATAGGAAACTCTATAAACAACGCTGTGGCGTTAAATGTGGATCCAGAAATAGGGAACATAGCGACCTAAAATTGGAGGAAAAATAGGGCCCCCCGCTCAAGGTTTAAAGCGACGCTAGCTTATATAGCGATACAGCTGCTGGCGAACAGTACCTCCTACTAAAGGGAATGAACGTTGCTGGTTCCTTAGGATCAGAGGTCGGCATTTTAGATCGCCCTCACTCACCCTCACCCTCACACCCGCACTCACCTGAGCCCCTCACTCGCCCTCACCCTTAGAGCTACACTCACCTTCAGCCCCTCATTTACCCTCATCCTTACAGTCACACTCACCTTCAGCCCTTCATTCTCCCTCACTGAACCTCACGGCCCTCACGCCTCTAACGCACTCATGGCCCTCACTCCCTTACGCACTCACCGCCCTCACGGTCCTCACGCACTCATGGCTCTCACGCCCCTCACCGCCGTCACCGCCTTCACTGCCCTCACGCCCCTCACGCACTCATGGCCCTCACGCCACTCACCGCCCTCACGCCCCTCACTCCCTCGTGGCCCTCATGCCCCCCACGCACTCACCGCACTCAAGGCCCTCACAACCCTCACGGCCCTCACAACCCTCACGCCACTCACCGCCCTCACGCCCCTCACGCACTCACCGCCCTTACACCCCTCAGGCACTCATGGCCCTCACGCCCCTCGCTCACTCATGGCCCTCAACCCCTCACGCACTCATACCCCTCCCGCCCCTCACGCCAGTCAGGCCCGCATTAGATGAGGTAATTTCGCCCAGAAACTTGACGTCGCAACACCAGCAACCAAATTCGCCCAGAACTTGACGTCGCAACACCAGCAATGATGGCAAATTGCTGCAATTTGCGATCATCATCATGAAATTTAATTTTTCTTGCACTATTTAGACACACGATGACGCGCTATAAACGTGCTTGTCTGCATTTCAATCTTGTTGAGAATACTAATGCATCTTTCTGAAACAGTTTATTTCCAAAAACGATCAATTTCAAACCACAACCAAGTCTTTTTTTGTCATAATCACCGGCATGAGGTATCACTTGAAAACATCGCGTCTTTGATTGGGTGCAGCCGCTTCAAACGCCTTTGACTTGCTCCGAGTTCCTCGCTTGTTTCGAGCGGACCCGATCTCAGCAATTCGAGTCGATCTAGGGAAAGCTGGAGAGCTACCCGCCATCAACGCCAAAATTGCAGAGAAGGTTGCTCCGTCTGAAGGGGGCCTCACACACTCACCGCCCTCACGCCCCTCACAAACTCATGGCCCTCACACCCCTCACGCACTCACCACCCTCACACACTCACGCACTTATGGCCCTCACATCCCTCACACACTCACCGCCCTCACGGCCCTCACGCACTCACGGACCTCACAGCCCTCACAGCCCTCACAGCCGGAGCTCACCCTCGCACTCATGAATTTTTCTGGTTCAGAAACTCACTCACCCTCACCTCACCTGTGCAGGTGATTGAGGGTGAGTGAGGGCCCTCATGAGTGAGGTGTGCCTAGGTATGCTCAGGATTACATTTAGAAATAAGCTTAATAAAAGAGGAAACTTTAAATGACAGAAATTGCGTGAAGGGACACTAAAGAAAATCCAAGTCCACGTGATAAAACGACGAGTCTGGCTGAAGAGACGGACGCAGACCTAGTGCATCGTTCAAATAAAGGACGTCTGCTGACACAGTCTGAGGCGTCTCTATTTCTTGTATAACTGTCCTATCACGCAGGGGACTGCAACAAAGCGTAAGGTTGGGCGAGTTGGTTGATGGTCATATTGAATGGGTTAAAACAGCGCAAAAAAGACGAAAGACCAGCAAAAGGAAACACACCGACACAGCGCTAGGGACACAGAAACTTTCTTTTAGGCATATTTTGGTAGCATACGTATGCATAAAGCAAACGTCCGTCATACACGGTTGCAAGAATGGACAGATCGGCTAGTTGGTAAACGTCCATGATGAAAAACAGCGCGAAACACGAGGACCCAGAGGAGAAAAAATGTTTCATGTCAGCGTCTTGTCCTCTAAGTATCTCTCCTTTGTGTCCTTGTGTTTAGCGCTGTTTTTCATCATGAACACGATTGAATCGTGTTCGCAGATAACTTGTCATCATGTATTCAGCTAACACCGTGTCTTTATTACGACGTGTGAGCAATGTGCACTAAAAAAAAAAAATTTGTTTTTGAAAGTTTTTTTTTTTTTTGGACGCTCGAAAGCCTTCTTCAAGCTCGTGAAGAGCGGTTTTTCCACTCAAGCATTATCGCCTCCTGGCGAACTAGAAATGCAACTGGGCGATGAAGAACTGTTGCGCTTAAAAAGAAATTGAGCTTAAATAACCCCGTATAGGTTTTCACAAGAAACTTTTTTTTTCCTAGTGAAGAGGGCGGGGGGTGCTTAAGAATACCCTTTTAGGTTGAAAACTATGACCGAGCCAAAGAACGCTACAAAGTTGTTTTTCGACCAGATTTCTTCTTTAAAGTGTGCGAGAAGCTGTGCTCCAGGCTTCACGAAAAAAAAAAGAGTGAAAGCGCAGCCTAGCTCGGGGTAGTTAATTATATTTAGCTCTCACAACTCTCACAACTGTCACGTTTATTTTAACCGGAACGCTCCCGTTATTACCTGTCGGTACCAAAACTACAAAATCGGTTAATACAAAAATTAATCCTGATCTTTTTTCACCGACGTTCACCGCTTCAATCTTTGTCCGAAACAGACCACCGGAATACACCAATATCCCCCCCCCCCCCCCCCAAAAAAAAAAACGGAAAAATTTTGGCCTAATTATACTGCGAAAATATATATTTTTGTTAATCACACGCACGAGTTTCTCACGATGATTGACTCGAGGCATCGTTAAAACTCGTCCATTTCCACACCATCCTTATTTGGTCACGAGCGTGGACCCGAATATCGACCGACGCATTGAGAAAACACGCGCACAAGCCGAGCGAACGCTATGCCTGCTCTCACTCGGTCAGCCGCATTATGTGGCACTGTTTGCAGAATTTAGGAGTCAACATCTGGTAATACAAAGAACTTGGTATAAAAATAGAAAACGTTTCCAAGGTGGGAAATAACCCCATTTAAAGAGAAAATTACGCATCTAACTTATTGCACTTCAGTATTTTGCCTAATATAGTTTCACACTGTATAATATTCACTTCATAAAGTGACGAAAAACCAAGAATATGTGGTATAATCCTTTGAACAACGATTAGGTGATAACCAGTGAAACGATAACTCTTAATGATTTGTACAACTAGGTAGATTTGAATTGTTGTCGCATAAACACTTTCTAGATTGTGCGATCGCCCCGCCCTTCCTTCCCCCCCCCCCCCCCCCCCCCCCAGTTTAAAGGGTTTAGCTTTACGCACCTATCAATTCATTCAACGCCATTTGAACGCCCGAATTTCGCAACTCACAACAAAGAAATGTAAAGTCGTGGTTGCATTGCTTGAAGCAATATTTTTTTTTTTGAGCTCGTGTAACTTATAATAAATCGCACAGTGTCAATCGCTCTGTGGAGTCAGAACGCCGTACAGAAATTCCACGTGTGGCTGAAGCGGTCGCAATCTCGAGCAACCTATCTGCATGTCTCACTTTGTACATATTTCAGAATATTCGTAAATTCTTTTTGGTCCCATTCCGAAGCCCATAAATTATTGCGTCCTACCATGCGAATGTCTTCCTCGTGTGCACGTTTAGAAAGCGCTTTGCTCCAACTGACAACTTTTTTGCGCCACTGCATGCTTTGGGTCGCAGAGGCCATTAAACTACATTAGGATAATCGACAATAGATTATGGTGTCCTAGTCGGCACTTAATTTTACATCAAGACTGAAAGTTGGGCTAGCTTGCTATTCACCGTTATAGGTATACGCTCGAAAATAAACATGAACAGGTAAAAAAAAAAAAATAGCTCGAGTTTCGAAGCAATTATAAAATAAAGAAGCATAAAATATAATAACTACAAATGTTTATTCTCATTCCTAAATGATATATATTGAGAACGTTGTAGCCAAGAAATTTGAAGAAGTATTGAATTTGTAATGCTGAAAGCACTTTAATAAATTGCCGCTGGAATAGGAACGTTGGTTTATTTCTTTCAAAAAAATCTTTAAATGTTATGTTTCATTACTCATATAAATATTCATCGGTTTATGACAAAAAAATGCAATACAGTCGCGGTGGCACATCTTAATACCTCGGCTGAAAAAGAAATATCTACAAATATTTAAAGAATCGCTACTCTGCAGGTGCCGCAAGACATCTGAAAAACAAAACCGACCTTGAGGCGTTTTGTTTTAATATGAGTAGAGCCAATCGTATTGCGTCAAAGTTTTTATTGTTCTGGTTGTGCTTCTACTTAGATCATATGAGTTTGCTACTAAAGGATTATTGCGTCTTTTTTGTCTCCTCAAATTTTTTATTGCAGACAGAGAATGTATTTTTTCGGTTGATTCCGATGCTTGAAAGCGAAATTTCAAAGCTAACGGCAAGTAACCGATGTCGTTAAAATTGTTAGATCTTAAATAACAGAGGTCGGGAGAAGTAGCTGTAGCCCATTTAAGAAAATTGAAAACGTCGAATTTTTACCGCCCACGAAGGGGTGATTTGTGAATATTTTGTATTTATATTGCAGTCGGTTTAAGAGGGTATTTGAGGCGACGGACACAAAGAAACTTGGATTTTGCGGCGCTAGATTCTCCATTAGTACTGAACTCAATGATGTTTCCAACACCAATAAAACTGTTCTCGACCTCAATTTTGTGTCAATATGTAAAGTAGAAGAGGATACCTTAATGTTCGCTACCTTCAGGAATATAATAATTTAACTTATTACCAGCAATATTGCTCCAGCCGTCATTTTTGTTGAGAAGGGCAAATAAAATCACCCATTTACTAGTAACATCAGAAAAAAATATTGAATACAAAAAGGGCCATAACATAAAACTGTGACGTATAATTTAAAGAAGTCTGGATTGAGGCGTTACTCAACGACCTCTATGTCTAAGACGTTTTGTGGTCCTTTTTTTTCTTCTTTTTTTTAGAATGAATACGCCTACATTTGTTCGGTTTTATTATTAATAGTTATAGTTCTCAACCGCTGTTAAGATACTTTTCATGCATGAATTTTTCCTCGTCGGCTCTTTACGTGTAAATATTGATGGCGAGGTTTGTGAAACAATTGATGTTGAATAATTAAATATTTACATATTCGTACCCGTGTTACAGCATGCAAGCCGAGGCACAAAGCCAGCCTTTACAATGCAATCGACAACACAAAATTGTTTGTTTTTATACACACGAAAGCAATTGAATGATAGAAAGAAAAAAAAAACTTATTTCGAAAGCTCTTCTTTGATTTTGTTAGAAAAATAGGGAAGGAGATTTGAATAATTGAGCGAACCAGCTTACAGGCACCACGCAGTTATGTACGAGGCTCACAAACCCCCTTCCTCTATTCCTCATTTTTTTTTTCAATTAATTTAGTTTTATTCTATATAATTATATTGTTCTTGTTCCCTTTTTTACTTTTTTCTGTCTTCGTCCAGCCTTTTTTCCTATTTTTTGTTTGCTCACAGCTTGTGTTCCTTGTCCTCTCCCTTTCACGATACCCCACTTTATTCACAGTTTTCCCCAGTTTTTATGATACCTTCAATGTCTTTTTTGTAGTTCTCTTGTACCTCAAATTTCTTTTTGAAGTTCTTGTCCTTCAATGTCTACTCTTGATCAAATCAGCGTTTCGTGTTGCACTTCCTTGAACTCTCATTTTGTTATCACAAGCTCCTTTTCATTACAACCTTATTGTTTTCTTAGCATGTCTAGTTTTTCTTTTTACACCTTGAACCGTCTTTCCTCTTTCATACTTAGAAGACTTGGTGTTCTGACTGCCGGAAGGATTCGCTTGTGCGTCGTGTGTTTGAGTCTTTAATTTATCTAGATAGATAACCCCAACACAAACAGAATTCGGGGTGGATCATCCTCAACAACGCTGTGCAGTTTTGACAACTTGACATGATTGCTTACATCCCGGGACTTAGGCTTGCTCGGAGTTAGTGAGACAATTGAATGATGGGATCTCCATGGCTTCAATTTCATCTGGTTTCCAAACGCGCCTCGCATATATTATTAAATCAAATATCAGGTGGTGCCTTCGATATCATTTGCGGATTACGCTTCCTTGTTCCACCGAATATTACACCTTAAGGCCCTCTAGATTTTCGCTCTATGCTATGATCTCCATGAAAATATTAATAATTTATGTTGTGATAATGTGTAATGCGGGTCGCCCTTGTTGGTTGTATGACATCCAATTTGATTTTTTTAAAGTATATTCCGCCTTAGACAGGCAGTCTTTTGGCAACCAATAAAAAGGAACTCCATTTTAGGTAGCTGAGCTGAAGTACTTCCAAATACTGCAAAAGTGAAAGTATACTTCAGTCCGAAATACCAATGTAAAGCAATTAAGCAATAACAACTAACGCTGTTGTAGAATACCTGTAGATTAACTTACGGCAGTATAACTTAGTTCCAATACCTTTTTTTTTACAAACGTTTATTATCGAAAACCTCTAAATATGTGCCATATTTTCCTCAACACACCGCTCGTTGATTTCTTTTTTTATCTAATTTTTTACTAACCCTGTGAATACTGCGATATGTGTGTTTTTGTTGGAATGCAGAAACACACTTTTCTAATGACTATTTCTATTTTATTTAAAACAAATTAAATTCATTCTTCTCCTTACTTTTTCATTCATCCCAATTGTGTTATTTTCCACCTAACTCTCTAATTTGCTTTCAAAACTGTATTTATAATTATATTTTTATATGTTTTCTTTTTAATTCAATTTCTCTCTTTATATATAGGAAAACTGCTTCTAGTGTAATACCGACATGTATATCATACTTTTTTATTATTACCCATAAACATGCGCTGGAAATATTGTTTGCTAATAATAGTACACTTTTACTTCGTGGACATTTAGAGTCGTTTCCGTTCCACCTTCCATTTGAACTACTCCTTGCTGCACTTTTTCTTTCCGTCTCTCCCTAGTTCCAACCCCATTTCACTTGTCACCTCCGCCCACCTCCCCCATTTTGCTTTATTCCCTAATCTCACAACCCAAGCGCGTCTTACGTGCAGGCCTTTGAAGGTGTCTTTTTTTTTTCTTGTGAGGCTCGCATTATTCATACTGGAAGATGCATTAGTATCCTCTTTTCCCTACTTCACTCGCATTTCTAACCCTGAGCTCACACACCGAGGCGATGAGAAGATGAACCGTTTTTGTACTCCGATACGCTGCTCAGTAATTTATCTCCCGACGGATGTTCCGCATACCTCCTCGCCACACACATAATCGGGAAGAAGCTGGTTGCGGGCTTTGCAAAAACTATAGAAGCGGAAAATAAAATTGGTAGAAGGTTAAAAGAAAAAAAAAACACTTAAGCGAAAGAGATTCAGTAAACAAAACCTGAGTGGTAACTGCTCCCGATTTACATTCTAAATAATGGGAGAGCAAATGAGAAACAATCTTCTACCCCCCCCCCCCCCCCCTTTCCAAAAAAAGAAAGAAAGAAAAAGAAACGTACTAAGCTTCTTTTCTTTTTTTACTTTTAACTTTTGAATACCGCTTTCAATTTCTTCACTTGGTGTCTTCTTTGCTTCGCTTAGTTCTCATCGGGAAAAATTATTGTTCCGGGAAGTTTGCAGTTTAAAGATCCAGTGCGAGCAGTAGCGGGCGTGGCGCCTGGAGATTTAGACTTCGTGTTCGCTTGATTCTGGGGCGCTTGTTTTTTCGAAATTTTCTATCGGCTTTGGCTTTGGATTTGAATTGGGCAGATTGAGGAAGGCGCCGCTTTCTCTTTCAACCTCCCTCTCTTTCTTTCCACCTCCTCCCCCTCCCCCCCCCCCATTTACAAACCCCTCTCGCCTTTCGCTGTATCCAAATGCGCGCGTGCTTTCGAAATTAGATTGTCATCCTTTAAAAAAAGGATCACAGAACAGAACCATCCCTTTTTTAAACATTGTCTGGTGTTTTTACGAGGTGAGAAGTCCTACACAATTTATCGTTTTTTGTCTTTTTCTATGGAGATACGAGTTTCTAATTCGGAATGTGCGCGGCGGTTGTTCGTGTATCGCTTTCTCTTGTTAGTCTGTCTGTACCTTCGGGGAATTTTGTTCCGGGACATTTGTTGGAAGTACACCTGCGTGTTTATTTTTTTAGAGCGCAGCTCTTAGGGGCCCGTTCCCGGCTTGAGCGGCGTCGGCGTCGCCGTCGGCGTCGGCGTAACCAAGGTCACCCCAAGGTCACGCGAACCCCCAAGGTCATCCCAAGGTCACGTGGCCCCCAGAGGTCACGTGACCCCTCCCCCAGGGTCACGTGACCCCCAAGGTCACGGGACCCCCCCCCCCCGAGGTCACGTGACCACCCCCCAGGGTCACGTGAGCCCCCTGCCGAGGTCATGTGACCTCCCCGATGACATCATCGTCACTGATGACGTCACCGGCATCCACATCGTCGTCATCACTGATGACGTCATCAGTGACGTCACTGATGACCTCACCGGCATCCGCATCGTCATCGTCATCATCACTGCTGATGACGCCACCGGCATCCGCATCGTCATCGTCATCATCACGGATTATGTCATCAGTGACGTCACTGATGACGTCACCGACATCCGCATCGTCATCGTCATCATCGCTGATGACGTCATCGGAGTCCGCATCGTCATCGTCACTGATGACGTCATCAGTGACGTCACTGATGACCTCACTGACATCCGCATCGTCATCGTCATCATTACCGATGACGTCATCAGTGACGTCACTGATGACGTCACCGGCATCCGCATCGTCATCGTCATCATCACAGATGGCGTCATCAGTGACGTCACTGATGACATCATCGGCATCGTCACGTGATCCCCCAAAGTTACGTGACCCCCAAGGTCACGTGACCCCCCCCCCCCGAGGTCACTTCACCCCCCAGTACCCTTCCCTCCTCCTCCTCAAGAGCTGCGCTCTAATTCGGTGTTACAGGGAGCTGTAAACGGCTCTCACTTTTTCTTTGCATTTCTCGCAAGATCGGGAATAAGCAGGGTGATGTTCATTGCAGTTGATGCAGCAAGGTGGATTTCAGCAATTTTCTGCGGGATGATCATTTTAAACACCGTTTTGTATTTGTGTGGTTTCTGCCTTTTTGGCGTGAATGAGTGTACGCACGTCTAGCTGTCTGTTATTTGGTGTAGCGTGGTTGACTAAGTACGTTAAACACGATTAATTATGGAAAAACGTAGCCTCAGGTTTGGGGTTTTCGTTTACGCCTTTGTGCGCACATCTAAATGTCTCACCGTTTCTTTGAATAGGTAGATGCTCGAAAGGAAGCTTTATTGTTGGTTTCATAGGCCCTGCTTCCCCTCCCAACGACGTGATGGGCGGTGATATGGCAAATAGGCTGCGACTGAAAAATAAAAAAAAATTGCCCCTTTGACATTCACGTCTTCATTCAGTTTCATCTCCCTTTTGAAAGAAATCACTCGCTGCAAGCTGGCTGCGTTCTCACAAGTTGGTAGTCATTATAAACAAACGCGAACTCTCCATAAACTGGCCAGCCTTGCTATTAAGGGCTCTGCTAGAAAAAACTTATCCACTTGAAATTAAATTTGTTTGACTGTTTTCTTATGTGAATGTGACTGAGAGCAGCAAAACTCACCTAACCCTAAGCGGACGCAAAAAGCCTGCACATTTTGCACATTCTCGCAAAAAAACTGTTTGCGCTGCGCTACGAAAGCATCATGATCATCATTTGCGTTCGGAAAGAAATTAAATAATGATGATGATAACCATATTGGTAAAGCGCGCGCTCATATTATCTTGAAACCAGAAAATAAACCAAGTAAACCTATAAAAAATCACGACAAAAACAGCTTCCGAAACTTCCAAAACTAAAATATTGAAAAAAGAACAGTAAGGTAACTGTGGTTTTTACTGCCTTTGACGTAGGCAACTCATGTGCGATAAAAAAGTTCGGAACCTATAAACTGCCCTTGCTTTAACGCCGCGCGTTCTCCCTGATTAATGACCACAACACTTGCCGAACTGGAATCAAGACTAAACAAGAAGCACAAGGTAAGGATTGAATTTTTACTTTTGTTTTGTTATTCACTTAGTTACCTTATTTTCGATTTGTTTCCGGTTTTCACTTTGGGCTTTCAATCGGTTCTTGCTGGGGGTGAAGCATTATTCAAAGCACGGACAGTCCACGTAGCAATATTCGCAGTCGTTGACGCACCTTTATTCGCGTCAATTGGACGTCCCCTTCGTTTTTGCTTTCTTGCCAAAAAAACACCTAACACTTGTTATCGCGGTTTTTATGCTTACTGCTTCCAATTTAATAACGAGCCCGCTCACAAGTGCGCTACTGCTGTTGCTAAATTTCTCATCGACAGCAGAGACACAGGACGCCCTTCCCCCAGCCTAATCAAACACACAACACAATTTTTTCTCAGTACACAAACAATTGCCACCGGTATTTATAAATCTAAAAAAAAACGTGTCGACGTATGACAATTTTATCAGGCATGAGTAAATCGATTCTGCTACAAACATCTAATTGCATTAACGTTTCTTGGTGTAATACCATTCTCTTCTAACTGTCTACACTAGTCTTTCTATGTTTACATTCTTCCTTTTTTTAAACGGAAAGCCAGTTGGCACAGTGAGCCAGAAGCACATAATCGGTTTGTTTCTAATGACATCTTGCCTTATTGATTCCTCAACAACCATTAACCGCAGCAGAGACCACCATTAGAAAGGCAAATTACCTTTTCGGCTATCGAGACATTGAATTCCTTGCCTAACCTTTACACTGTCGGTTTCTAATGGCTCCTAGAACAACTTAGTCGGTATTCCTAATGTGTTTCTAAGGTTTGAGCTGAAGACATTTTTTGTTATTTAAGGAAGACGACCTTAGCCTATTATTAATCGTTGGATCTGAGCAGAGAGGAAGCTTCGAAGTACAAATGCTAATACGAATTATCGATGGCGTGTATCTTATATCTTAAATTCTTTAAGCATGTCGAAAGATACCGCACTTTTCCTCGTTTGTTGTGCGTACGCTGGATAATAAAGAACCACGGTCTCTTAGCTTTTGATCTTCGTTCGTTGAGAGTATGGTGCCTGGATCGCGTCTTCGACTGGTGTGTTTAGCGC
Source organism: Ixodes scapularis (assembly GCF_016920785.2). Lineage (NCBI taxonomy): Eukaryota > Metazoa > Arthropoda > Arachnida > Ixodida > Ixodidae > Ixodes > Ixodes scapularis. The sequence continues at coordinate 74,112,677 of NW_024609837.1, forward strand.
CCTATCCCGCCCATACATCAAAAGTGGTCCTGATGTGGCAACAAATGACGCGAGTGTCATGCTGTTGCCTGTCGCGTTCCTGGCGGTTGACTGTAGAAATGCTGGCGAAAAGCACGAGCGGATGCGAGTGTCGCTGTCGTCACGGCGTCGGTTTAGGCGTCCCAACTTCCGGCTGTCCTAGCTTCCGTGAACTGTCACAATGGAAAGCAACCTGCAGCAGAACAGGCGTCTGCCCTTTTTACCACAACTGCTGGGACGCCGCCAGGGTCGCGACCGGCGACAGCATGACACTTTTATGACGTCATCAGGCGGAAATCGAGGGACCACTTTTTTGGCCGCGGTAAACACACCAGTCAGAGACGCGTTCCAGGCACCATAGTTGAGAGTAATGACTTGAACACTGATGGTGCTCAAGGAAACCGAGCCAGTATCGTGTACGAAATAGAACTATAAAATTTAGGCGTTGGTGGCAAAAGTGCGGTTTATTTATGCAATCTTACGTCTTCATTGTTATACCTTCCCCCTCTGTACACGGTTTCATACATATCTTCTAATGACCAAATAAGTGCTACTGGTCATACAGTGCAAACTCGTTCAATAGCTCCGTTGCTCTTTATTCTTTATTCTTTATTCAGGGAACTCCTGCAGCGCCTAGAAGGCATTATTGCAGGGGGCGAATAATAACGAAAAGAACATATCAACATTTGCAGCACAAACTATACATTCCTGTAAAGCGTTCCAGTCCCTGACCGTCCTCACAAAAAACGAATTTTTGCAGAGCTCCGTCCTAGTACAGTATTCGCGTATCTTGTGCACATGATCATTACGTTTGGAAAAATAATTTGGTTTTAAGAGGTATGATGAGCTATTAATACCAGTAGCTTCATGATAAATGTTGTATAAAAATTTCAACCGTAAATTTTTTCGCCAAAGATCCAATGACGCCCATCCTAGTGATTGTTTCATGTTAGTTACACTAGAAAAACGGTCGTACTGGCCCAGGACGAAGCGTGCGGCACGATTTTGTATTTTTTCCAAGCCATCAATGCGATTTTTTTTGGAAGGGTCCCACACAGTGCATGCGTAATCTAGAAGTGGCCTTACATAGGCAAGATATGCTAGTTCTTTTATTTTTTGTGTAGCGTTTTTTTAGGTTTCTTTGGACAAAGCCCAGTGCGCGACCCGCCCACATAATGACATCATCAATTTGCGAATCCCACGTGCAGTCGGATGACAAAATGACTCCGAGGTATTTTACTTTATTCTCATTCGTTACTAGCTCATTGCTTAAATAATACTGTGTGTCAAATTTATTTTTTTTACGTGTGAAGCTAACATGAACACATTTCTTTACGTTAAGTTGCATCCCCCATTCACCGCACCATTGTTCTATTCGATCTAGGTCAGCCTGCAGTTGTCCGGAACCCTCCCCGTTCTTTATGCGCGTATACACAGCGCAATCATCAGCAAATAATCTCAGCTGGGAAGTTACATTGACATGAATATCATTCATAAATATTAAGAATAACAATGGCCCCAGAACCGACCCCTGTGGTACACCAGACGTAACTTCAACAAAATGAGACGCCTCGCCGTTTAAAATTACACATTGCTGACGCGAACTCAGGTATGACTGAATCCATTTTAGTGTGGTAATATCTATGCTCAAACAATTCAATTTGTGAAGTAAGAACGAGTGCGACACAGTGTCAAACGCTTTCCTATAATCAAGAAAAACACAATCAGTCTATTCACCCTTATCTACGGACATGACAAGATCATGATAGAGCTCGGTTAGTTGCGTGACACAAGAATAACCTCTCCTAAATCCATGTTGTGAATCTATGAAAAAGTTATGGTAACTAAGATGTTGCATTATCTGGCTGTACAAAATGTGCTCAAGTAGTTTGCAACAAATTGATGTTAAAGAAATCGGCCTGTAATTTGTAACATCTTTTTTGGGTCCCTTCTTGTGTATTGGTATTACATGAGCTACTTTCCAATCATTCGGTAATGAACCCTCAAGCAAAGACTGGTTGAAGATTATAAAAAGATATGGGGCAATGGCGTGAGCACAGCGCTTCAGAACCCTAGGCGAAATTTGATCAGGGCCAATCGCTTTAGTTTCGTCTAAATTTTTTAGTAGCTTTAGGACTCCCTCGACACCAACCTCAACTGGAGGCATATCATCGTATCTGTTTGTAAGCGTTACTGGCGTTATATTGTTCGCAGGCAAAAATACCGATTGAAAATATTCATTAAAGATGCAAGCTTTTTGACGGGCATCTGTAATTAGTTCGTTATTTACTAATAGGTCAGGTATTCCCATCTGGTCATTTCCGCAACGTTTCATAAACTTCCAGAACTGTTTATTGTTATTTTTCATTCCGTCTTCGAGCCGCTGTAGGTAATCGCCTTTTGCTTTCCTCACGGTGACTTTGTACTTTGTCGTCAGTTCTTTCAGTTTCCCATGGTTTACTGCTGACTTTTTCTTTTTGTACCGTGCGTAAGCACGCTTTCGTTTTTTTGTTAATCGTTGAACACTTCCGTTGATCCATGGTTTGGCTCTATTTTTTAATTTGGATGCATCAATACATGGTATGTATTTCTCTGTTAGCTTTATCACTCTCTGCCTGAACAGTAACCACGTGTTGTGCACATCTGTTTCTTCGGCAACGCATTCAAACGAAAGAAAGCCACTAGAAAGCTCAGAGCTAATGCCTTTATAATTTCCCTTTTCATACAAAAACACCTTTCGATCTGAACTCAACTTTACACGTGCAGATTGAAAACGAAGCGTCGCGACTACAGCGTCATGGTCGCTTATGCTCGGTATGACATCGATTCGTTTAACAATGGCGGGATGATTGCACAACAACAAGTCGAGTATGTTGTGTCCGCGCGTAGGTACAAGTACATGCTGGGTAAAACCTAGACTATCAACCATGCACTTCATATCAATATTAAGTCGAGTCATTGCTTTACAGGCACACCCGTTATCGCTCCATGTCAAGTCTGGCAGATTAAAATCGCCACCAAGTACCACACATTCGTTGGTAACACTAGAAACTATTTCGTTTAGGGTGTCTATACAAGTAGAATCAGAATTTGGAGGCCTGTAGAAAACTCCTACGGTAAAACATAGGTTATTGGGCAGCCTGACCCGACACCATACGGATTCTATGTTTTCAGCTAGATCGAGTTGGTGGCTTTGCAAATTATTGTTAACCAACAGAAAAACCCCTCCCCCGTGTAACGACCTATCCTTTCTGTAGACGTTAAAGCATCTAGGGAATACTTCATGATCTAAGATAGAGTCGTCAAGCCATGATTCAGTGCCGAGAATAATATCGGCTTGAACAGATAGGATTAAACCCGATAATTCTTCTACTTTATTTTTTACGCTTCTGCAATTCACGACCATCACAGTGATATCCTTTTGCACCGCTTTCTTTGAATTCGTTTGACGTCAGTTACGTTGCACAGGTACAACCTCCTCTCTTTCACTGTTCCAAGTAAACATTTTCCCATTAATTACAAGCTTATCGTTCGTTAGATTTACTTTACTGATACCTTCTTCCCTTCTAGCTTTTGCGTATGTCCAAAGATGGCGGCGCTTTTCTCTTTCTTCTATTGAGTAGTCGTTCGACAGAGACACCGTTGTACCCTTTAATTTAAACGCGTTCTTCAAAAGTGCAGCTTTTTCGTCTAGAGAAGAAAAGCGTATTAATATTGGTCGTGTTTTACTGTCCAGATGCCTTCCGAGCCTGTGTATTTTTTCTATCGTTGATACCTTCACGCCTAGCTTCTTGTCAAAAATTTCGGTAACCACTTTCTGGTTCAACGAAACGGGTGATTCAGTAGAGTCTTCCGCCACACCGTAAATAATGAGGTTGTTATGCCGGCTCCGGTTTTCAAGGGCGTCAACCCTTGCAGCCATTGCAGTGACGTTTCTTCCTAAATGCTGGACATAATTCTCGCATCTCTTAAGGTCAGGCTCTAATTTTGAGAGACACTCAACTTTAGTTTCTATTGAGGATAGCCTTGATTCTGTTTGTCTAATGTGTTCGTCAAGTTTACTTTTAATTTCTGATATGCTGTTGTTTAGCGTCCTCTGGCCATCAAGAATCGCTGCCAACTGAACTTCCGTCAGCGGGCCAGGGTTGAGTTCCACATCCCCGCTCAAAAGAAGAACGAGGAAGCAGAGTGAATCAAAACAGGCGGCAACACACTCCAATAAAGCTCCTGGGCGAGGCAGCACTACAAGACAGACATAATTGCTTTTCACACTAGTAAAGGAAGGAGTTTTACCAACCTGGATAGCAAACAAGAGCTGGTTTAGCCGTGGCCGCATCGTTGCAGTGCTGTCTCGCCCACTGAGTACGACGACGAAAGGGGCGGTGCAGGAAAACTTTGCCCCTGTCGATGACGATGGTGCTTCATACAAAGTTGTAGATAACACCGGCGGAAATGTTCCAGCGGCCGCCAAAACACACGGGAGCTCGCTGTCATCGGCGTAGTTCTTGAAGGACGTTGCGTTGAAAATGCGATGACTGTCACATGATGATTCCCCGCATTCGTTGACGGGCCACACAGTACAGGATGCAAGGACCTGGATAGCAAACAAGAGCTGGTTTAGCCGTGGCCGCATCGTTGCAGTGCTGTCTCGCCCAATGAGTACGACGACGAAAGGGGCGGTGCAGGAAAACTTTGCCCCTGTCGATGACGATGGTGCTCCTTCCCATAGTTGGAGCACAGTTCTTCGGATTTTTAAAGGATGGGATGCTTTCTTAATAACAGCCCTGCTCCCGATCCCAAAGCCGTCCATGCATTTCCCGCTGAATTTAGTGGGGAGCTTGGCGCCGCGTGACCTAAACACAAATTCAGTTTCGCCGCTAAATTTGGCCGAAAACTGATGTGACGTGACAGAACGTTAAAGGACTATACGATAATTTTGTTTGGAAACTAAATTTAGAGGGAAAATGTACATTAACCTTACTGCGTGACCTTTGACCAATGCACCTATACAGCAATTCAACTTCCCCACTAAATTTGGAAATGAAATTGATATTGCGTGATTTATGCTAGACATTGTTTTTCGCTAAGTTAATGGAAATATCGGCTCGCCCTCATACTGGCAGCGACGTTTCATGTAATGTATTTTAAGCAAATTTAAGTGATGCCTTTCAAATACTGCATTTCTTGCATTAAAAGACTTTGGATGTAAAGGTCGGTTCCAATTGTTTCAATCTTGATGACGGGAAGGTTTGTAGTGCATCGATTTCCTCTGAGTTCTTGGGTTATACTAAAAAAACCTACATCTCATCACACCCAACCAATATTTTTCAAAAAGTCCGGTTCTGCTCAATGTCGACCGATAAAGCCCATGCCAATGTGTCTCCACCCGTCTTTCTCTCCCGACTGAGATTTTTGTGCTTCATTGGGGTACAGACGTTACACACGTCGTGTAAAATGTATTTGTTCGTGTAAAGTTGTAGTAGCCTATCTTTGTCAATGAGCGCAAAATCTAATATTAATCAAATTAGCCTTAATCAGCCATTGTTGTGAAACATTTCACAAATTTGCGTGAATTGTTGTTCGATTTTTAACGTGGCAATCGTCTCCAGAATTATATTTTTCGTAAAACCGTTTGTGCCAGTTCAAGGGCCCATGAAACAAATTTTGGGTTGGAATAAATCCTTTTAGTTTGGAATTTTACTAATAGCACATCGTTCAGTGGGCCAAAGCAAAAAACAGGCAAAGACAAAAGCTTGACTTACATTTCGAAAATTTGAAAACGCAACGGACTATTTCGTACGTCCTCCCCTTCGTAAGCTCTCCGCCTTTTAACTTTGACACATCCGCGGTCATACAAGCGCGTCATCGGATCCAAACGCACGTCACACGAAACCGGACCTCACTTAATCCCTTCACCCCTAAGCTGACATTGTGGTGGAAGCTACGCGCTTCCCGGACCAAACAGCCGCCTCCCTTTCGTCACCTGATTTCCTTCTCTGCGCGTTGGTATGCGCGAAGGAGCGTGATCACGTGGCAAGTGTGGCTGGCCCAACGAGCACGTAGCTTCCACAGAACTGTCAGCTCCGGGGTGAACGGGGTGGAGAAAGCGACTTTTGTCTGAATTTCGAGCGACGGGCTAATCTTCTAGGGGGACAATGGCTCTGTCCGGGTACACAAAGCAGATTCCGAGCAAGAGGGGCCTCCCCTCTTTTCGTCTTCTTGAACTGATTGGTGGAATGCTCGATTTACGAGTTGAGGAAAGCTAAACAGGAAAAAGATAAAAAAGCGCCTCATGACCCCTTTAAACACTCGTACACCAAACATCATAATATTACCGTACACAATTCCAAGCAGTTTTAGACGCTCACTGAGCGATTTATTCAGTTTCACAAACATTTTAGATTGATTCCCTGCTAAGTTTTTACATGGACCGTCTTGTCTCCTGGTGGCTTGCCTCGCCTGGTTGCGGCTTGCTGCGGCTCAGCCAGGCTTGTACCATTTTCTTCCGGAAGCTTGCAACTTACATCACGTGTAATGCCTCTTGTTAAAAGTATGCTACCAACAGAATACCGGGCATTGTAATTTAACATCCACACCTCATAGATCGTTAGAATAAGAATGTAGTGGAGTGCAGTGTTTGCTGTGTGGTAATGAAGCGAAGAAGTTACGCCACTACTTTACTCGGAATTTAAATGCGAAACGTGTTACATTCTTATAAAAAATATTTTTGTTTAATCAATATGATTACTCATATTCCCAATTGCAATGGTTCTAAATAGTGCATTCCCGTATGTATAACACACTAGTCTGACGTATGAACCCACTACCACATAAAGGTGCACATTATTCCCGAATAATTGTGATAATATTTTGAGGGACTTGTTCATGAAATTGCAGCACATATAAATACCAAAGATACGTCAATTAAATAAAAATAAAGAAATGATGCAAGCGCAACTCTTATAAAATCAGTGTACTTATAGGAAATATATCTTACGATGTAAATGCTTACGACAAATTAGATTCCTTGTCCTCTTTGGTTGTGATCGTTTCTGCATTTTTTTACCAATGGTTTAAATGTTTCAAGATGTCTGTGGGTACGTTTCATCTGGCTCTGAGCAGAGAAGCGATGTCTTACGTTTTCTATTAAATGAAACTAATTAAGTTTACGTCGGTTTATTTGAAAATATCCGAAAAGCGTACGCGATTCCTATCTCAACGACTGCGAAACAATCAGTGAATGCACACAAACGATCATAAACAGCATCTCCTGCATTTAGTGATGAGCAATTTGGTTCTGCTCTAATAAAATTATGTATGTAATGTCGTTTTAAATCAACCCAAACAAAAAATAGCTTGAAACCAAAGTAAGCAAGATGGAACTCAAGCAATTCAGTTGCGTTCAAAAATCTCCTATTGCCATTTTTTTCGGTCAATATTCCGCGCACTTTACTTGTTCAAACGTTGAGTTTTTACTTGGTCTGGACCCCCTGCAAGTTCGGACCATTCAAGGTTTTGTTTTTTGTAGATTGTTCACTATGGCGAGACGCGATGTTTTTGTGATTACCAGAGAATGTGAATGGATAATTAGGTATGACGCAAGCATTTCTGTGATTTAATAATGCAGCTAATTGTCAAAGTGTCTGTTGTATGAGGTTTGTTTAGATAAGGACTAGGCACAAAGTGCTGAATAAGTAAAAACAAAAGCAGACTCTGAACCAGGTGCGGACTATCTAAGGAAACACTTTAATTTTTCACTGAAATTTGGCCCTGCTAACTATGCACCAGGGCGGACTACAGTCAAGAATATACTCTATGTAGAAAACACTCCTGGCAAACCTTTCTGCTAAATTTAGCTAAAAAGGTCTAAAAAGGTGAAGAGTCATGCTAAACGTACTTTTATAGATTAGCGAAAAGGGGGGGGGGGGGGGGGGGGGCAGCCGTATAATGTGTACTACGTTTAAAGGGCAAAGGGATGACTTAAAAAAGAGTCAAATAGTGGAACTGGATTGGCACAGAAGATGGAAAGAGAAAGAAACTCCAGGAGAAAACACACATAGAAAAAACTCAATAAAGAAAGACGTCAAGGGCAACGGTTCATTCGATAAAAGTTCTGCGGGGAAAAGTCGTCACCTCATCGCGACATCATTAGCCGAACGAACACCGAGCCTTCACGGAAACCGAAATTTTTTATTTTGTATTTTCCCGCAAAACACCGGCAGAAACAAAAAAAGTTATGAAAGCCGTGACGATGACCCTCCAATCTAGGAAGCGACTAGGGTTTCCGGCTGTCTCTTGCAGTGTGGTTGGCCTCTGGACGAGACAGTTTGGAATTCGGGGGAGCTGGATTGGCGTACACCGTGAAAGAAGGTGGGGAAGAATGGAGACTGTTTCGGGATGGAGTCGACAAACTGGCCAAAAAAAAAAAAAGTCACGTGAGAACAATGTCAAGCGAAATTGGTCGCCCACAAGCGGTTTTCGGGCTTTAGACTGTAGCGCCCCATGAAACTGGACTATGTGGTTGTACGCGGAATTCCCCTTTGGGGACGAAGAAGGAGACGAGTTACTGGGGAAAAAGATGAGATTGTCGAAAGATTGAATTGCGTTGGGGACGTACGGATACTGATTGTATTGTGATAGAGCCTTGTGTGCGGCGTAGTCAAGGCTGGTATTGTCGATGTGTCGAACGAGCGGTCGAACTATTTGGGAACGAATGTCCTCAATCGTATTTTATCGTGGCTTTTATTTGTTTTGTTGCCTGGTTTGTTTCTGTGTTTACAAAACGGGTCTGTGTATTTTTTATCTCTTTCTGTGTATCCGTACACCGTTGCTCGTCGTTATAATTGTTTAATGTTTCGCTTCTGAGGGGTTCATATTTATTTTCCTCGCATTTGTTCTATGTGCCTTCTCTTCAGTACTTTCATATTGTGTCTGTTTTTCATTTAATTGATTATTTTAGAAAGTCGAGTTCAGGAGAGCTTAAACTACGGTAGAACACCGTTGTAATCTTGTTTTTTTTTTGTGTGTGTGTGTGTCACCACCCGAACGGTATCCGCAGACTTAGTTCCCAGAAACTTTGTAATTGCAGGCTATCTATCTCCATACGTTTTTCCCGCAGACTTCGTATCTGCAATTGAATCGCGTCCTAAAGCTCGATTTATGTATGTGTAGTTATGTACGTGATAAACCTTCTACCTGGAATTTATGTTTTAAAGATTATTAAAAAAAATCGATTTGGGCATGCAAGCTTGTGCAAAACGCACCTATCCTAAACAAAATTTTTTGGGCCTCTTTAAAAATACATTGTGTGGAGACCTTCTTTCGCTGTTTTAAGAGAAAACTTAATGGGTTTTGTATTTAAAGATAAAACACCTAAATCGTTTTCATTTGTCCTGCAGGATCACGAATATCAAGATTATCTTTTGTTTGGTGCAGGGAGGCTGCAGATATTAATTCTAAAAGTGCCACTGAAGGCCATCCTTCCCGGGGCGTAACGTCATATTAGGGGTTTTAGGAATCCCTGCTCTCGCGCGTCTTCAGCTCCTGTCAAAGCTATGCACGCACACTCTTGCTATTTTCGAAAAGGCCAGGAAGAGGCGTCACAGCTGGCGTCATTCCTAAACAATATATAACAGGACATCTTTAAATTGCACGCGCTGCCCACAAGAGCGACACGCGCTTGGCGGCCCAAAGATCTTAGTATTACCTCACGATTAGTCGGAGGTGTTTCGCGTTTTCTGTTGTTTAGTTACATCTTCAGTGAAAACTAACGTGATATTCAGACTTACGGGATAAAAATACGCCAGTATTCACCTCTAACTCGTTGTTCTTCAAGAAGCATTCCAGCTTCTGCTTGAAAAAGTAGTCTCTGTCAAAAAAAATTATGAAAGCCCAGCCAGCGTTCAAACAAAGAACCATGCCAGTGCCTATACGAATCTTTTAAAGAAGCTAAGTAACCTCACGCATTACTGGTATAATCCAGATCAACACCTGCTAACAAATAATTTACACCAAGCAATTAGACAAAACACTAATGGCTAGAGCTTCAAGGCAAGAGACTAGGTGTTGACGTAAAATTCAAAACATGAACCTGTTATAACTAATCGGATGCAGCCTATCGCATGTAAATAATTTTTACCTTGTCAACACATAGTGAAAAAAATAACTTGAACATTGCTACTAAACCTGCGTTTCCGAGCACGGCACATAGTATTCGAAGTAACAGGTTGCATTCCGATACCAAATTGTCCACAAGTAGCGTCGAATATTCTCAACACAACACGGGTAATGGGAACTAGAAATGGTCGCTGTTCTGTCCTTGTCTTCAATCAAAACAACTCGTGTGTTGGAAAGCAATAATTTGGAATATCAACTCACCCGGCAAACATTAATGCCCGCATGAACTGGGAAAAAACGAAGGTCTCGTGTCCTTGCTAAGGATATCACTTAGTATGCCAAAACGTACCTGTCTTGTTTTTTTTTCACATGTATCTGGAACCCCCCTGAGATACGTGGAATGGGTACCAAGGTGTTATTCGAGTTTTCGTAACTATTTACCAAGATCTGGAGCATGCAGAGAAGTTTCAGTAATACATAATCGGAATCAGAGTCTGAACGTTTAAATATGTTACCCATGAATGGACACCAAGAGTTTTCTGAGAGTTTTCTGAGTACGGCGGTCTTTTCCCTACTTTACCACGTTTCCCGACTACCCCTTTTCCAAGAGCAAAAGAAGCGAAGCAGAAATCTGTTACTAAGCCTCTCCGTTGTTATTTTGTACTGCGCCTGAATAGTTCCAGTAATGAACGGAAATGTGTTTGTTAACCGCTGTTGCCGATTAAATGCTTCCTGTATAAACGTCATGATTATAAAATCACATAATTCGATTTTCCAAAGTTGGGTAATGTTTTCAAACGGACATTCTAAGGTCAAACTTTTATCATGAACGAAATACAAGCCAAATGTCTAATGCTGGTGGGATGGGCTAGGAGATTCTACCGACAAAATTGGTGAGTGAGTTGCATTTGAGAACGACTCCCGTGCGTAGACATAAAGGCGCGACAAGAGACAAGACAAGACAAGAGACAAATTGAAAATTTTTCCCTTGCCGCGATATGTTGCTTGTTGCGAAAAGAGACTCAATGTGCGCGAACCAGAGATTTGGATCTGCTGGAAAAAAGGCGGAAGCTTGACCGTCACGGCAGTAATGGCCGAAGGGAGCTCACCAGCAGCTTGCATGGCCTGTGTTCTTTGTCCGGGTCACCACTTGATGAGACTTAATTTAATATATATCACAATTTAAGCGTAGAGATCGCAGGGAGCGTTGAAATCATTCTAACCTTTGGCTTCTCGTGATCATCATTCTCTCGAGGATCACGAGGAAGAAGTTTTCTTCTTCTTCCGCAGCCACCAAATAGGTAACAAAGGTAGTCACTCGCAAAACACTTCTTTCAGTTTTGTACGCACTGACCGGACTCGACTACTTAATGTCACGAATAATACATTTAGCGGCAACTACCCCACCTAACTGGCAAACAAAAAAATAAATAAAACGTTTTGAGGACCCCTAAGCACTTCGTATAAGTTGTGAATGCGAAAGCATCAATGTCGCTCTTCCGCTCCCCTAGTTCGTCTGCGATGTACTGGAGTTGGCGGCCACGTTCTGATACTGCCGGGGTTGCGGCCGCCGACAATCGAGATGCCTCCAGGCGCCGCCATGTTCCTCAGCGCCGAGAAGAGCAGAAGCGGCCGCAGCCCCCAACCCCCTCTGGCAACGGCTGAAGGCATGTCCAAGCAGGACACTACAAAAATCGTCAGGCGACACGACTCCGACAAATCGTTCAGCGCTCCGCTTTCGGCTGTTTTATTTTTTTGTTTGTTTGTTTTTTGCCGGGTGAAAGTTTGTTTTGTCAAATCTTGCCCGTGCCCTCCACGGCGGCCTTGATATGCTCATCACGTGGGTCCGGAGAGCCACTCACACGCTCTGTTCTCCGTTTTTCAAGTCCCGAAAACGGGAAAGAGAATTACATGAAGGCGCCAAACCCCTTTCCCTTTGGGAAGCACAAAGCGTGCTTCGACGCAGGAAACTCCCACATCCACCCGAAGCCGGACGGACCTCTTTGGCGTTCCAGCCGAGGCGACGGCGGTAGCGAGGTCAACGAGCCGAGGGAGGAAACCAGTGGCAGGTGGCGCATGACGTCAAATCTGACGAGCACCAACGCCAAAGAAAAGTGGAGGAGGCGAGGAGAAAAGTCGTGTTGTTGGCTTGCCCACAAAAATCGTCTTACGGCACGACTCCTGCAAAAATGGTGAAAATTGAAGCGGACACTTGAATTTTGACGATTTGTTTGCGGGAGTCGTGTCGCCCGACGATTTTTGTAGTGTTTTCTTTGGACAGGCCTTGACACGGGTGCGGCGGCTCGGCGCGCGCTCTCGTGAAACAGCCCCCCCTCCCTCTTCGGCAACGCCTGACACGAGTGCGGCGGCCGAGCGCGCGCTCTTGTGAAGCGGCCGCCAATGGCTATCTAAAGCGCCCTGCTACGTCACAGCGCGTTTTCGTGCGCGTTCAGAAAGAAGTTGAAGTCATTCAGCTCTCTTATGCGCGCCCGGAAGAAGCAAAGAATCGGCGCGACGTCACGGAATACGTCACATCCACAAGCCGCACGACCTCCAGCCGCACAAAAACGAGTTGGTTTGGATCGCGCTTACGGAGCCGTTTTGCTCAGCCAATGGGAGAAGGAACATTGCTTTCGGGTTGTCTTATTTCGTTTTTGTTGTGCTTCCAGACGCTGCCTGCTCCGCTTCATGGGATACTTAATGCTTTCGCATTAAGATCACTTAACACAGCCAACGAAATTATTGAACGATTCCGCCTACTGTAATAAACGGGTCCAAGGGTCTTCATTAGAGATCGTCCTAGTCGACTCATGCATAACGAACGAGAATGGAAGAAAAATAATATGGAAAGACCTCCGTCGTAATGAGAGCAAGTAGTGTGGGGAGTCGCTTTTGTCAAGAAGGCAGCATATTAAGATTCCTCCTGCGCCTCCTTCGCGGAATTTTTTCTTATTTGTTTGCGATTCTTTTTTTTTTTTTTTTTTGAGGGGGGGGGGGGGGGGGTTGTTCCAGCGCAAAAATAGAGAAGTTTGAGACGGGGGACACGAGGAAAGAGAAAGGTAGAGTTAAGCAGAAAGCTTTTCGATGAAAACAAACCAGCGAGAAGACATGGTTTTTGAATGGGCTGCCTTAAGAAAAGAGGTTCGACGAGGGTGTTTCCAGTAAAAACATTTATTAAGGTAGAGTCAAGGGAGTCCTCCTGGAAGAACCGGCAAAAATAGTAAATGTCTTTTAAACTGAGCGCTCCTGATTGGGTTTAAATGCGAAAAAGTCTTTCAGGGACATGGGGATATTTAAGAGCGAGATTATACCGCTGAAAGAGGACAGTTTCAGAACGTATCAGAAAATAAGGTAAAGATCGAAAGAAGTTCCGTAGACGCTATTAATTAAGGATAGTCGAGAAAGATATGTTTCTTGAAATAAAATGTTGGCGAGCAGTAGTACTTCAGAGAACTTCAATAAAGTCGAGTTGTGTAAGAATATTGTTTTAAAAAAAATATAGATATATCTCCAATATATTCGAAGGTAAGGGAGCATCTGTAAAAAAATTCCTTCCCCCGAACGAATTCTTCTAAGAACAACCCTTCGAGCACAGTTAGTAAAAGGAGAAGAAAGAAAATTTTTTCCGGGGCCGACATCGCGATTTCTACCGGATGGGTGGTTCGGTGCGCACTGGGTACGGTGTCCCGATTCTTGGTGCGGTGAAATTCGGGAAGCTGCCGGACGGACGCGCTTGGCTGGGTCCTAATTCGGACGATTTTGGTTCCCGAGTCACGCGCTGTAGGGTGCCGTACCTTCGTCCCTTTCCGGAACCCGTCTTGCTGTGCCCTGCATTACGCTGACAGTCGACCAGACTGAAGTCGTGTCGCGGTCAGGATGGGGATTTCCCTTTTTTGACTCTTCTCATTTCTTTGTTTACAAGTTATTGCACTTTGCTGTGTTGCTGTGGTAACGAAAAGCTTAAGAAACGACGTGCATGCCCAATGGTGTTTATGGTTATTGCTTCGTAATTTATTCGTTGGCATTCTTATCAAATAATGCTTAGTGTTATTTGTTACGGAGCGATAATAAAATCCACGGGACGCGCCTTTCCCTGAGATATTATATCAATAGTGACTACAGCGGACGGAACTCTATCGATTGATTGCACTGACTTCGGGAGTGGCTTTTCTTAATTAATGTTTTTTTTTTTTTTTCAAAATATCATTTGAGAATATGTTTCTTGATATAAAAATATCTACAATTGTTTTTTTTTTTTGCATTTTTTAGCATGGCTTCGTGTTACGTTCCAAGGACTGGACTGGCTGGTATGACTTTTAACTTTGGCTGCAGTCTATTATGAGGAGAAACAAAATATAAACAAGGAAATCGAATTTAGAAATAAAATAATGGTGATTTCTTTCTTTTTATGACATGCATGGATATTGTCACGGATGACAAGTGACGAGGCGGCGAATGACCGAGTAAACTGACCGTTTAATGTGGCGAACTTGTGCCCGAAAATAAAAGGAAATAGAAAAATAACAACAGAGCGTCGTGGAGTCGAAGGCGGCGAAGCAGCGAGATCGAACGCTGAGGCGAAACTGACTCGGCAAGGTTGCGGGTGGCCTCTTATCTAGAGTGAGTCACTATCTCCAAGATTCGGCGGAGAAGGTTCGAGCGTAGCGCGCTCGGGGCGAGTATGAACGCGCACTTTCTAGAACAACAGAAGCAGGGATAAACGATAGAAGGTATGTCCGCAGCAAGAATAAACAAGAATCTTCTACAAGTTCGTGACCCTGCGCGCGGCATTATCCCCCCCGTTAAAAGCGCATCGTCCCGATGCAGCACAAACCGAAAACACCAAATTCAATTCAAGTGGAATCGTGAGACACAGTTCACGGTTTGACGAGAGTCCGAAGTTCTATCGTTCGTAATATGGCTTGAGGCGCACGACGTGGACTACTTCGGGTCGCGGTTGACGTCGTCTTGATGGTCGAGTTCCGTCGGGAAGCACCTCATAGTTTAAGTCCCCGAGACGGCGAAGCACCCATGTCTCGCGGTTGTATGGGCGACCACAAAGTTTCGTCCGTACATATGCGGGAACCCGTTCCCGGTGGTCACAGACCACCACTCGCTCTGTTGGCTTGCAAACCTCAAAGACCCTTCAGGACGCCTGACTCGATGGAGTCTTCGACTGCAAGAATTTGACATGACCGTAGTCTACAAGTCAGGACGGAAACATAGCGATGCCAACTGCTTGTCCAGAGCCCCCGTCGAAACGTCAGACCGTACCGACGTGGATGACGACGAGTGTCTCCTAGGTGCCGTGGACACCAACGACATGGCAGGACTTAAACGAGACGATCCGGAGCTCCGCGCCCTGATTGAGCATCTAGAAGGACGAGGAAGTACCGTTCCTCATGTCTTTTCACGAGTCCTGCCGACCTTCGCTATTAGAAGAGGTGTACTTTATAAGAAAACTTTTGGAACCAGTAATTCGCCGTGGCTTCTGCTAGTCCCCACCAGCCTTCGAGAAGAGCTCAGGAAGCTCCAGCCTACTGCCAACCAACCGGCTTCGCTGTCAATAGCCGAAGTTGTCTGCGAAGAAGTTCAGCGGGCAATCCAACCGGAGGTTCCTGCTACCGTAGCGGCACCAGAGGAGCCCGCTGTGAGCTACGCCGCAATGCTCTGCCGAGCACCATCAGCACCGCGTCCGTACATGGCGCCTCCCCGACGTGTGCTTCCAGAGCCGCAGCATCCCCGACGCCAGGAAGATCGGGCGCGCGTTCGTCCAGAACAAGTTGCGCCAAGGAAGACCGACGTGTGGAGGACGGCTGATCGACGCCCGTTGTGCTACCACTGCGGGGAAGCCGACCATGTCTACCGACGATGCCCCTACCGCCAGCTGGGCCTACGAGGGTTCGCGCCCAAGGACCCTCGACCACGTCTTGGAGAGCGACCTCGGGACATCGAGGACTACCTCCGCCGCTCTTCATCTCCTGAGTCGTCTCCCCGCCGAGTATTCCGTTCGCCATCTCCTCGACGCTCGCCATCGCCCTTCCGCCGGTCTCGCCGAGACGAGACAGCCTGTCACCCATCGCGTCCCGTCGGGAAAACTAGGCGCGGCAATGCCGGGAGGTGGTGTTGCCGAAGACGAACAATGCCAAGATCCTCCAAGATTGTCGGAGCTCTCCCATTCTAACGCTACAACGCCCCGAAACGACGTTTCTGTAACAGTGTCGAATAACCTCAACGTTATCATCGACGGCCACGACGCGACAGCACTCGTCGACACCGGAGCGGATTACTCCGTTTTGAGTGGGAGACTCTCTCGTCGCCTTCGGAAAGTTACGACGTCGTGGGATGGACCACAGATACGAACCGCCGGCGGAAACCTCATCACGCCTGTCGGCAGGTGCACTGCTCGCGTTGAGATCCAAGGTGAAACCTGCCCTGTCAAGTTCGTCGTTCTGCAAGACTGTTCAAGAGACGTCATTCTCGGAATGGACTTTTTGTGCGAATACGGCGCCATCATCGACCTTGGAGCGAACAAGCTGACGCTTCGGAAACCTGTTCCCTCGGCGGAACATCCCAAAGTGACGTTAGCTGCAGTGCGAGTCCTTACCAGCCACGTAAACCTGCCGCCGCTGTCCAGTGTCTTTGTTCCCGTCGGGACCGACGAAGCCACCTGCGTTATAGCACTGTTGGAAGGAAGCGTCCAACTTCTCCTTAGACAAGGGATTGGTATTGCAAGAGGCGTAACCGAGCTCCAGGACGGGCGTACCGTAGCCCTTGTCACCAAGTTCCGGCAAGAGTCGCAGCACCTTACAAACGGTACAGCTGTGTGCTACGTCGAGGAAATTCAGGACTCGGCCGCTATCGCCGTGATCTCAGAAGACGCCCCTCCGACGCACCAGAAGGGAACCACGCCATCAAAGCTCGACATCGACCCATCCCTCCCAGCCCCACAACGACAACAGTTGACTGACGTTTTCGCTGAGTTCAGTGAGTGCTTCGCCACATCGTCAAGACTACGCCAAACAGCGGTTGCGAAGCATCGAATTGTTACTGACGATGACGTGCCCCCTATTCATCAGTCGCCGTACCGAGTTTCGGTAAAGGAGAGGGAAACCATCCAGAAACAAGTTCAAGAAATGCTTGACGACGATATCATGCAGCCTTCAAGCAGTCCGTGGGCCTCTCCAGTCGTGCTGGTGAAGAAGAAGGACGGAACCTTTAGGTTCTGCGTGGACTACAGGCGGCTGAACGCTGTTACAAAGAAAGACGTCTATCCGCTTCCCCGCATAGATGACACCCTCGACCGTTTACGCCACACCCGATACTTTTCGTCGATAGACTTGAAGAGTGGCTACTGGCAGATTGAGCTCGATGAACGGGACCGCGAGAAGACTGCCTTTGTCACACCCGATAGACTTTACGAGTTCAAGGTAATGCCCTTCGGACTCTGTACGGCGCCGGCGACTTTCCAGCGGGTCATGGATACCCTACTAACGGGACTGAGGTAGCAGAGCTGCCTCGTTTACCTGGATGACGTCGTCGTTTTTTCGCACGACTTCGACGAGCACTTGAAACGGCTTAGGGCCGTGCTCCAAGCCATCAAGACCGCAGGGCTCACACTCAAGCCAACGAAGTGCCGCTTCGCCTACGGCGAACTTAAGTTCCTTGGTCATGTCGTTAGTAGCGAAGGAGTATGCCCTGACCCCACGAAGACATCCGCCGTAGCCGAATTCCCTCGACCATCGGACAAGAAGGCCATCCGCAGATTCTTGGGGCTGTGCGCGTACTACAGACGTTTTGTTCAAGATTTCGCCAAATTTTCGGCGCCCCTCACACATCTTACGAAAGACGCCGTGAAGTTTCACTGGGCAGAAGAAAGAGAACTGGCGTTCGACAAACTGAAACGAAGACTTCAGACACCTCCGATCCTCGGACATTTCGACCAACACGCCGAAACTGAAATTCACACGGACGCAAGTAACTCCGGACTTGGTGCGGTATTGGTACAGCTACAGGAAGGCACGGAGCGAGTCATTGCCTACGCAAGTCGGACACTGTCAAAGGCGGAGAAAAATCACTCCACGACGGAAAAAGAATGTCACGGATGACAAGTGACGAGGCGGCGAATGACCGAGTAAACTGAACGTTTAATGGGGCGACCTTGTGCCCGAAAATAAAAGGAAATAGAAAGATAACAACAGAGCGTAGTGGGCGTCGAAGGCGGCGAAGCAGCGAGATCGAACGCTGAGGCGAAACTGACTCGGCAAGGTTGCGGGTGGCCTCTTATCTAGAGTGAGTCACTATCTCGAAGATTCGGCGGAGAAGGTTCGAGCGTAGCGCGCTCGGGGCGAGAATGAACACGCACTTTCTAGAAGAACAGAAGCAGGGATAAACGATAGAAGGTATGTCCGCAGCAAGAATAAACAAGAATCTTCTACAAGTTCGTGACCCTGCGCGCGGCAATATAAATATATTTTCGTATTTTTTTTTCTTTATCTGTTATTTTTTATTACTTTATAGATACAGCAACTTTACTTGATAAAGTAAACAAATGAGATGTCTTTGCAGAGGAACCATGGTGGCTTTTGTTTTTGTCACCGCAAGTCTTGCAGGAGCGGCTTGACGAGCACATCTGTTCGCGCCGTCTTCCAATCAAGTTTGAGGTATACACGCGTGCCGCTCTTTCTTTGTGTATAAAAGTTTTTTTTTTTTTTATGTCTTCCTCGTACGTATATCACTTTGAACGTCGTCTGTGCTTCGCGTCGTCTGCTTTGGTTGCTAACTTTGTTGGCTATGTTGAGCTTTGTATGTTATGTCTGTTGTCGACTCCTCCATATAAGTTATGATTCGTTGTGTACTTAATTGGTTGTTTGCCTATATTATTGTGTACCTTTTTCTTTCCTGCGTCATCTGTTTTATGTGTTTTGCGTGCTGTCGCCTATTTTCTAGGAAAACGTATAAGATAAATTGAATTTGAAAACATCCTGAAAACTTTAGACCATGATCGATGGTCCTCTTTATCCGTGTTTCCTTTTTCTATTGGCTGATTAGTGTATTAACTATTGCCGGTAGGCATTGTCTTCACATCTAAATATTATCATCTTTTCCCATAAACACATCTAAAGGAAATCCTCAAACATATATTTTGTTTGAAATCTAGACACATCTTGATGGTTCTATCGTGAACATATCGCCTACGATGTAAGTTTGTGATTAATACAAACACAGGTGTGCTTTGTAAATGATAGTCATATCTGTTCACACACAAAAAAGTGTTCTTATTAAAAATATACGATATACAGGGTTTGTCACGTAATAGTGACAGTACTTAAAAAAAGGAAACTTGAAATAAAGAGAGGATTCCTTCTGGACCACGTTGTCCACGGCAATGGACGTAAATACGAATGTGTAAAGTGTCGATGAGATAGCTAATTAGAAAAAAAAACTACTAATTAACTTCTTAACTTTTTGTTGTAGCTGCCATATTTTAATTAGAGGTCTACAACCCGTTGTTTACAGAACGTAAAGCAGGTAAGAGATAAAAAAAGTCTTCTTCGAGTTATTTCGTGATATGTTTATCCATTCAGACCAGAGGGAAATTGGAACTAACGTGGAAAATAGCTCGCAGTGAGCGGAAACCGTTTTGCTGACATTGGGACGTCAAATTGTGAATTTTGTTGTCGGGTGAGCTGCTGTGAACGCGTGACCGAAAGATTTGGCCCAACCCCAAATCGGCTTGCTGCCTGCTTCTGCAAGCGAATCTGCGATTGGATTAAAGCTGATCAAAAATCTAGTTATACGTCCGTTTTATTGTTGTAAACAATTATAAAAGAAAACCAGAAGCGCCCTTTTTTATACGTGAGAGACGCACGCGGTAACTTTCAGTTTTTTCTAAGCTGCCTTTTTTCAAAGTTGGTTTCAATTCCCCACTCTTGTGATTGCCAAAATGTGCCACGCAATAACGCGGAGCAGTATTTCTTGGCTGAAATCTCTCAACTTCTTTAGCTTGAGCAAGCAACGGACTTCAAATATCAAATTAAGACAGGCTACACAAAGTAGAAGACCAACAAGTTAATGAGTGACTATTTTGTTAATTACTTATTTAATGAGCACTTTACTCTTACGTCCTTAGATTTGCCGCCGTCACCAACGTAATCCCGAAAGAATGGCGCTCTTTTTTGAAGTTTTTCAAAAAAATAAACTCTTACTGTTACGTGAAACACCCTGTACTATAAGTAATAACTTCAAAGACCAGGGTTTTATATACTCCTAAATTTGTGTCTCCACATTAAAATCCCGACGGCGCTTAGTCAATGATGATGCCAACCACTCCAAATACGGAAATCGCTCAATCGTGCAAAAAACGCGTAATAAAAAAAAAGAAAGAAACGTTTAGAGGCAATAAAAAAAATCGAGTCGATTGAGAAACGTCGCCTTAAACGCGACCTGCTCAGTTTAACGTTTGCTTTTATATATTGCGTGCATTTCCCCATTTTCAACGTCTGTCATCCGCTCTTTGGACTACCGTTCCAAAGATTCTTTGTCGCGACGACTCAGTTTCGCCCGTAGGAACCTCGACGTCCTGCTTGGATTAGCCTTTGAGCGACGTGGCGGCAATCAAACAATTCTCGTCGGAATTTTTTTTTTTTTTTACATTGTCGAGGAGTTTTGAAGAGCAGCAAGAAGGAATATGAGACTCAATACAAACGCACAACTATGAGGCGACAAAGTAAGGAGGCAGCGGAAAGTGTCATAAAAATTTGATTCGTTTTACTATTAAAGTGGTTTTGGAAAAAAAGAAAAGGTACGGGGAACCTCCACTTCGAATGCGGCATTTTTGTACGCCTCACACTGAATATGTTTTATTGTCTTTCGTCGCTCCTTTCGAGGATGTCTTCCTTAGCTTGCATAGCATCCTACACGCCTTTGGTGTTATACAGAGTATCAGCTTTCTTCTGTTTCCATTTCGTTTTTTGTTGTATATCGAAGTTTACCGAAACCAGATCGGGAAGAGTCCTCCTTTTTTTGTCTGACTTCAAAAAACCTCTCGTTCATATTTGTTTGTTTGTTTCTAGTACGCATTCTTAATTCATTTTTGGCTGTTTTTTTTCCCTTGTTTCGAAAACGCACCATGAAACTTGCATAAGTAGATGCGCGCTTCTTTACTTATCTGGTTGTTTTAAGTGCTGTCTTTCTTACCTTGTCGTGCTTGGGTGTTTTTGTTTGCATATGTCTTTTGTTCCGACGGTTTGGGGACCGTTACGGAGCTACTCATGTTTCTTCGTCGAAAAGTGTGAATATTTTAAATGAATATAACAATAATAAAAAACAAAACCACATCCGCCATGGCATACGCTTTAACAAGCTCTTTCAATAGCCCACGTGACTTCATTCCATCTCGAATTGAATTGGACGCTTCATCATATCAAGCGTTGTTGCATTCCTTTAATTTTATTATTCGAAATGTAAAACTACAATTGACATCTTGCGTTAAAAGGAAAAAAAATCGTATATATTAAGTGTTCTTTTTTTTTGGGGGGGGGGAGAGAGGGGTGTAGGCTAGTATTTTGAGTTGCGCCTTTTAATCTTAATATCATCCGAAGTCAAGGGGGAAAGCCTTCATCATGTGTGTATGTTGGACATTTTTTTTTTACTTTTTCTCTGTATGTTGTATTTATATTACAATACATCTACTTCTTGAAAGGCGTTTTTTACAAAGGAATCGTTGTTTTTATTTTTTTTGTGATGTGTTAACATGGCACTGCTCCACTTTTATTGATTGGCTTCGCCACACACTCACTCTTGTTGAGAAAAAGTACGCTTTACAAAACACTGCGAGTGTTTGAATTCGGTCTGAATGATTCATTTTTGATCCCTATCCAGGGCCACGCCAGTTACCGGACGTTGTTTCATTCCCCCGAAAACACGTATAACAATCGAACGCAAGATCGTATCAGCGTCTTTAGCACTGTCTTTTGCCTCTGTTCGTTCTCGGTTGGTGTAACCTTGTTTCGGTAACCCAACTAAGTCGTATAATTTATTCAGGGAGTGTTTGTGCATTACGAAACTGTCCAAGAGTGTGTATTCATCGCACCACAGAAACTGGCGGTCATGCTATGTGAATTTGTATAAAAAAAAAAGATACTGTTACAAATGTTGCAGTACGTATGCCTCTATTTCGATAACCCTCCCCCCCCCCCCCCCCCCGCCCCCAATAATGTCCTCACAATGGCGTAAGCGGCGTGCATTTTGCGAAAGCCCTCGGCATTTTGCGAAAACCCTCGGCATTCGAAGAGAACAATCACTCTGTTAGAGGCTTCCAAACTTTATTAATCTATTGATTGAAATATTTATTGTCTGCTTCACGTACACTTACAAACAACCCAAGGGCTTTTTTTTTTTGTTAATTTTTGTTTAGATTTTTCCACCAAACAAACGCCCGCTTTTCCTGCCGTGTTCATTCATGAACCATAATATCTGAGGCACTTAGGAGAGGCTTGAGTTTAGAAAGGGAGAAACTCAAACCGTGCGGATAATCTGCATTTCAATGGCCCACACCTCCTGCGTAGATATGGTGAACATGCGGATCCGTGCGTCTCTGAGTGGCGAGGAGCAAAGCGGTCGGTAAGGCTTAGCAAAGGATGGAGACGCTTGCGGACAATGAACGCTTTCGCCTCCTATTTGCAGTCTTTATTACGAACGCGGCTCATAAACCGCGTGACTCCAATCGAGGAGTTTGAAAACACTCAAATTTGGACACACTACTAGGCCACTCTTGGGCAGTTCGCGCCTTCGGGCGGCCCTTCATTTCATTCGCTCGACGGCACGCAATTTTCAAAATAAATGACTGGAAAAACCAGCGGGTCAACATTTTTGCGGTTCGGCGATCAATAGCTCGCCCCTGTTCACCTGCCTGGTTGCAAGACCCCGGTCTGAAACTGGGCGATGTGTGTTGCGTGTATTCTAGAACGAGTCAACGAAAGTTTCGAAGACTCTCTGGACAGCTTGGGAGTCCGGTGGACTTTGCTGGGTTTACTATGTTCCGTTTTACTGTTCCTTGAATGCGTTACGAAGTCTAACTCCGACTTACTGGAGGTGAGAGCGAACGCACCACGTATATAAAAAGTGCATCAGGCGAGGACCAGTCAAGCTAATTGAACAACTTTTAGAGCGCAGCTCTTAGGCGCCCGTTTCCGGCTTGAGCGGCGTCGGCGTCGCAGTCGGCGTCGGCGGAACCGCGCGGTGCATTATGGGAAATGTCCCACAATGCACCGCGCGAGGCCCCCCCCCCCCCCGGGGTCACGTGTCCTCGGGGGGGGGGGGCACGTGACTCCCCTCCCAGATCACGTTACCCCCCGAAGTCACGTGACTCCCCTGAGTTCACGTGACCCCCCAAGGTCACGTGACCCCCCTGACGACATCATCGTCACTGATGACGTCACCGGCATCCGCATCGTCATCATCAGTGACATCACTGATGACGTCATCAGTGATGACACTGATGACGTCACCGACATCCGCATCGTCATCGGCATCCGCATCGTCATTGTTACTGATGACATCATCGGCATTTTCATCGTCACGTGACCCCCCCCCCCCCCCCCCCCCGGTCAGTTGACCCCAACCCAGTGCCCTTCCCTCCTCCTCCTTAACCGCTTATTCACACTGGAAGCGGATCCGCGTTCGCCAAGCGGTTGCGAACGCGGTTGTATAAAGTCCTGCCCCCAAGTCGTCTACTTGGGGGCAGGACCGCTGGTGAAAATGTTGCGCCCCGTTCGGAAACCGAAATCTAGAAACGCGTTCAAATGGACCGGTTATTTGGAGAGCCCTAAAATGCTGTGCTCGCCTTATAAAAACCAAAGATGAGTTGTCTATTTGTTTTCGATGACGCTCAATACGGGTTTATTGGAACCATATGTATATTCTCACGAATTAAATGTTCGCTAAATTTTAGTTAATTATTTATCTAATATGTATGTTTTCTTTTAATGTATGACGTCCGCCGTAGCTGCCATTTTGTTCGCGAATATATATTTCTCTTTATTATCAACCCCGCTATTTTTTCACGATCTTTTGAATTTTTCGCTGAATCAGCCGATAGTCAAACTCCCGTAACAGACGCATGCTTGTCAATATATATAGACAAATACGCGTCTCTGACGTCACACTGCTGTGGTGGCGCTGCTGCCGTCACGGCGCAAGCGCAAACGCTTCACCTCCGGCAAAGTTTGATTCCGCGCGAGCGCTGTGTCCACACCTGGCGTGGGCAAGGGGGTTTGGGAGCTCTATGCGGGTCGTAAACAAACAAACAAAAATGACATATAAACCCATGAGCTGAGTTCAACGAGACTTTTCATAAAAATGTCTTTAGGTAGTTCGCCTGTCATACTTGAAATTTAAGAGTGCAGGATTTAGGAAACCAATTAGGGAAAATTTAGAATTTACAAAAGAGAA
This sequence comes from Ixodes scapularis, assembly GCF_016920785.2. Lineage (NCBI taxonomy): Eukaryota > Metazoa > Arthropoda > Arachnida > Ixodida > Ixodidae > Ixodes > Ixodes scapularis. The sequence continues at coordinate 74,137,265 of NW_024609837.1, forward strand.
AAAAAAAAGTTTTTTCTGTGCAAAAAGACAATAAAAACTGTCTGGTTGATGCTACTGCTCAGAGATAAAGTGACACCTAAATTAACAATGTAGAGACGAATACCCGACTGCAGATACACCTGACCAGGCCGTGTGTGGCGCCATCTGTGAATTGTGGCCTTAGCCACTATTCACAGATGCGCCATGATGGGTTTTGCGGTTTTCCTTCGTGTGCATATATGATATAACAAATGGGGTTTTATGAGGCTTACTTTTTTTTCTTCTAAAAATCACGTTTATAGAGTTTCAGTATGATAACTTTAACCACCTAAAGACAACTTTCTGAAAAGTTTCAGCGATTTAAACGCTGCAACAACGCTTTAGATGCTGTTGTCATAGCGATTGGACCATGTTTAAGGGGCGCCTAAACAAAGAATACCTTTATTTTTATCTTTCTTTCTTTTACTCTCTTTCTCTCCCTCATTCAGGCAGCAAAAACAATTCCGTACGGCAACAAATAATTTTTTTTAACTTTTTCTTTTTTTTTTTTGCGTCTGCAATTTTTTTTTTAGCTTCCCCTCGGCGCCCTCAAAAGAAGAGAAAGTTAGCCCGAGATGGGGCATTTTTCAAAGACGGCCTTCATCAATCACTTTGTTTTCTTTGATTTGGGATAATTAAATATTACAAGGAGAACCGAATATTGAAGTAAAATAACGTCTTGCACCCTTCCTCTGGAAGTCAAACATAAATCATGGTTCGTCGATACATTTCAACGCTGATTTTTGTCACATTGTGGCTTTGTGTAAGCCTCAAATTTTGCGCTTGTCTAACCAGTCTTCTTTTTAATTATTATTTCTGATCCAGAAAAAAGAAATTTATATTAAAGCTATTTTATGGTTGCAAGATTTTTACGCGTCACTTTTTGTGCACTTTTTCATGTAATAACCTCTGTTATTGCCTAAATATGTAAGATATTTGTAATTTCATGCTTTATGTAATGCGAAAAAAGAGAAATACGAAAGAAGTGCGGACTCTTAACGCGGTCATTAAACTCGAATTCCTTCTTACGGACTGATGTTCTTGTTTTTTGCATGAAACGTTTTTTTTTTCGATCTTGTTTCATAAATTTTTAGAACGATTGCCCAAAAACGCCAAGGTAAGGAAGACCTCGATAAAAAGAAATAGATTGGTAACTTTGTATACCTTTTCCAAAGCGATCAACTTCTCTCGACTTTTTTACAACTGGGCTTGACTGCTCTGTTATATTTGGCTTTCGGCGGGTTCCTGGAAACTTTGATTCTTTGATTCATCTGCACATATTCGTTCATATCCTCCTCGGAGACCACGTACGATGGTGTGAAGTGCCCGTGTTGTATATTCAATAACGTGGCTCTTGATTCTCGCAGATGATGATGATACCGTGTCTCTAAAGCTCACAAAGAATACTACATGTACACGGGGCGAGACAAACAGTGGGAGGATTTCTGGAGCACAAACGAGCACGTACCACGTGACACTAAGCGTCGTACCGCGTTCCACGCGGCGGCGTGTGTTTCCAGAACACCTCCGATTGGATACATTTCGTTTCTTATGCATTAATAAGACAGGTAGGAAACGCCAGAAAGTCAAGGTGGAGTGGTGTAGTGGTTAGCACACCCGACCGTACATTGGGAGGCCCAGAGTTCAAATCCTGGCTCCGCCAATATTTGGCTTTCGGCGGGTTCCTTGAAACTTTGATTCTTTGATTCATTGGATTAAGTACGGTTCATTCATCTGCACATATTCGTTCATATATATATATAGAGAGAGAGAGATACTACTTATTTAAATGTGAATTATGACCGAAGGGAAAATAAGTATGGGGAGTAAACGGAATTTAAAGGTTATTGCGGGAAGTGATAATCTATAGTTGCTGCATATGGCCATCCCTTGCTTCCCGGTATCGTCATCAAGTATCGTGGCTTAATTGGGGCGTCGCAATTTTGTATTTAATTTTGAGGGTCAACCGAAAGACAGCAAGAAGGAAATGCCAGTTTAGAAGGCAATTAAGGTAGCAAATATTCTTCAGAAAAAAAAAAGAAAGAAAAGCGTCTTTTAGCGAACGTAAATTAACTCCGCATCGTTGAAATTTGAAACTCCGCGAGAATGTGCCGTCAGTGGCTGGGAGAAAATGTAAAAGATTAAAAACATCAAATTTCATGGATAAAAAAATAAAAAAGAGACAAACTTTTCCTATGAGCCGTCGTCCACCCAAGCCGTATAACATCAAAATATTAAATACCTTTCTAAATACCTTTATGAGCTATTACAGTGAAAAAAAAAATCAACAAAAAATGTAACAACAATATATTTCTTGCTGCCAAGGTTTTGTCAAATACGTAGTTGTCACATGCGTCCACAATATCAGTACTTTTTTGCACGATGAAAGGTTTAGTTGGACGTCAGCTCATACAGCGTGTAAACTAACGATTTTAAGGCACTTTAGACGGTCCCCGAAAATCGGTTTGCCAAAGTATCGCACTGAGATTTACTACAGAGGTACAACGACGTGTATCAAAAGTATCAACGCCATGTGCTTACCTTCTTCACGAAGAAAAGAAAAAAGAACCATGCTTGGGGGCAATCTGCCATGGCATTGGCAGGAGACGTCATGACCGGGCTTGCCTAGCTTAATCTGCCGCCGGGAGATGTCGGAAACATCGAGCTCGCCCGCAGAGGCGCGATCCGGCAGAATAAAACAGTTCCGAAGATCGTCTGCTAAGCTCGGCGTGGGAGCGCTCGACGCTTCCGACCGGCGGCAGATTTAACCAGGCGAGCCGGGTCACGACGTCGTCAGCTCATTCGCAGACGACGTCGTAACATGTTGCAAGCAAACAGCCCGAAACATGTTTCTTTTTTCTATTTTTTTCTGCAAAGTAAACAAGTTACTTCGTAGAAAGTAATTTGCTTACTTTGTATTTTGTACAAATTACTTAGTAGAAACATAGCCTCATCTATACGGAGAAAGCCTGGCATGTCGCGAGAAGAGACGGCCGCTGTAAGTAGGAAAGGAGGGGCGGGGAATCGGGAGCGAAGGGGAGATTGCCTGCTAGCGCCACGCAAGAGCAGTGGCCAAACGCAAAAACACTTCTTTTTTTTTCCTCTTTTCTTTTCGGTATCGTGGAGAGGAGAAACTCAAAGTCGACCCTTTCCCGTTTCTCCCTGCGCCCGCATTTCCGCAACAGTTCTTGAACGCAAAACCGACGGTCGTGGCCGTCGGTTTCGTTTAGTCAAAACTGCATGGTTCTTCCGCGGCACGATACGATGGTCCAACGACGACGCACTCCGTTGGCCCGTCGACAACTCCGCCGACACCACCGGCATGGTGCATTTTTGCCAGCGCCCTTTTTAATCGCCACAGCCGTTTCTCCCGGAGTACGGAAACGACGGTGACAAAAACACGAAAACAAACATGGTTCGGGGAGCGGCCGCTCATGACCCAAGCGCTCGCACACTATCTCTGCCCTTTCTGATCTAGGCTACCATACTGGTCAGCGCTTCACGCGCTCCTCCTTTCTTTTTTTCTACGGCCACGCGCCTTATGGCTCCGCCGTCGATGTGCCAGGCTTTCTCCGTATAAAGGAGGCTATGGTAAAAAGTTATTTCTAAAAGCCCATCCCCCCGGGCATGCTTCCACCACGTGGTTCAACCTCTGGAGTAAAGGGCAGCGCGATACGTTATTAAGCCGATTTTAGAGCGCCGTCGAAAGTGCCTTTGAAGCGTTAGTATACATGCTGTTGTATAACAATTTTAGTGCTATTATTTTATTCTTTGATTAACGTAACATCATTTTCTCACATGCCTGCAATGCGTGGCTCTTTTTAGGTGATCCAAAAACACGGCGTTGGTTTGTGTTAGTTTTTCGAAGAACTTTCAGTAACATTAAATACGATATATCTTCGCCAATACAGAAAACTCCTCCGAAAACCCATCGGAGCGACGGCGAACGCGACAGTGGCGCCTCTAGTGGACTCGGATTCCAGGGAAGCAGACGACGCAATGAAAAAGTCTAGAATCGATGCGCCCAACTAGGTAGTGCTTCGAAATTGCGATGGTAGCGCCACCGCAATACAACATATGGTCGTGTAGCGACGGTCGCGTTGCATTGGCGTCGCAGGTGTTTCGAGCGTACGGTGAATATTAAGAAAAAGATAGAAAGCATACATAATTATTTCGCGTGGGGAGTCAAGAAACGATACAGAAGCTTTAATAACACGCATCTTCCGCCGAGAAAGCGGTTGATTGCCCCACAAAGAAGCCGGGTCCCCCTCGCAAGTACACGACCGTGCGAACTTTACAGGTGAGTGACACTTGTTTAAAATTTTCGCCGAAATGACGTTGTGTATTCTCTTAAAAGAAAGATTACTAATCACAGTGAACCACTGTGTCGTGATTTCTCTCAGACAACGTCGGGATATTCCATATTTTTCGGTCGCTGTACCACCGGCAGACTACGCTCTCGCGCTGGAGGCTACGAGTGGGATAGCTTTTCGGGCTTGTCCACGTCGAAGAAATATTAACGTGTCGGGGATCGTGCGGGCATACGCTGATAATTCTGGGAAGAGATCCGCCGCTCGCTTACAGTTGCGACTACAGGACCCAGCTTGGCTGGAGTCGCGGACCGGTGCGAGCATTGTGGTGACGATTTTCTTTATTTTATGAGTATTGCTGAACACCCTTCCTGCACCAGCCTGCCTCAACAGTAGGGAACTAAAACGCCAAGGCACGACCTAACAAAGATCTCGTGGATTTATTGCCAGGTGTTTTTGTCCCAATTCATTGAGGCAGTAGGTTGCAGTTACTGGAATTTGCTCCTGCTGATTAATGAAACTACTTTGTCTGCGAGCTTGAACAACATTGTGCAGTAAGATTCTCTCAGAAAGGTGGGCAAAACAGTTGAAGACGAAAAGAGGCTAGTCTAGACTAAAGGTCCCGCATAAATGTCTCCAACGCAGATGCCTGCACATAATTTTAGTCGAATTTTCATGACAATGTGCAGTTGGATGGGCAGTTATAAAAACTTCATTTCTTTTTTAGGTTCAAGGTGTCCAGCCCACATGCAAGATTTCCAAATATTGGGTGGGGGCCTGAATCATACTTTCCTGTCCGGCACATTTTAGGAGGAAAATGTTGTGTAGCAAACAAAACACCAGTGAGACGTGATATGTTGCCATTATTTAACCATATTTATTTTCTTGAAGTTCTAAAGTTTGTTTTGTGATATTGGTTGGACACATAAATTAATAACAAAAAAAATATTTCGTGCATGTTTTCAAGCGTTTCCAGGACAGATCAGCTGTTCATGATATTCAAAATTTACGAAAGATCTCTCCCAGTTCGTGAAAAAGCAGTCATCACCTAGACATATCCGTATCTTTAGCCAAGTTATACTGGAACTTGGGGTATAGACTAAACCAAAACATGTAACCCGAAGAGAGAAGACTACAGAGGTTACAGAGTAACAAACAATGCTTCTATCTGGCTAAGAACTGGGCACATATAAAGAGTGCAAAACAGGCGAGGAAAGGTCGCCAGTATATTCGAGAAAGGGAGTGAAAGTTCCTTTCTTGAAAATCCTCGCTGACGTTTCCGGAATCCAAACTGAACCGCCCCCACTAAAAAAGTAATCAATAATGTAAGATATCTGGTGTGATCAGCGGAAAATCGACACATAATAATATAATTATTTTTTTATTTATTTATTTATTTATTTACATATACTGCAGGCAGCGGCGCTGCCCAAGCAGGGGAGGGTTACAAAAGGAGTTTAGTTAACAAATGATCGAATTGGTTGACATGAGTACATTCCATAAGCAATGACGGCAAACAGTTCCATTGTTCAATTGTGTTAGGGAAAAATGACTTCTGAAAAAGGTTAGTTCTGGCATAGTATGGGCATATGACTTTGGAATGATTTAGTCGAGCTGACCTTTGTGGCACAGGGCGAAGATAAGTGTCACTTGATAGACCAGATGAATTGTTATAAAGTAAGTAAAGAAACTTCAGCCTAGAGATTTGTCGGCGAAGGTGGAGCGGTTCGAGGTCAAGCTGCTTTAACAAGTTAGTTACTGATGATGAAGTGCGGTAGTCAGATAGGATGAATCTTGCAGCAAGACGTTGGATCCGCTCCACCTCCGCAATATCTTTCACCAAATACGGGTCCCACACAATAGAGGCGTACTCTAGAACTGGGCGAACCAGAGAACGATAAGCTACAAGTTTCACAGCCGACTGACACCCTTTGAGTTTTCTTCGAAGAAAGCATAGCTTTCTGAACGCTTTGGCACATATGTTGTTGATGTGCTGGTCCCATTTTAGGTTGTTTTTAATTGTGAGACCTAAGTATTTTACAGAGGAAACTTCTTGAATGCACTGGTTGCCAATATGGTAAATGTAAGAAAGGGGCTTTTTTTTAGTAGTCAGTGTCATTGAGACGGTTTTAGAGAAGTTAATTTTCATTTTCTGAAGGTCGCACCAGTCCGCAAGTTTACAAAGGTTTTCATTCAATGTAGTCTGACAGGAAGAACTTTTGACAAGGCTATACATTACGCAGTCATCCGCGAACAATTTAACACTAACACATTCATCAATATTTTTGGAAATGTTGTTAATATAAATCAAAAAAAGTAACGGTGCGAGCGCGGAGCCCTGTGGTACACCCGACAAGACCTGTAGGTTATCAGATTTAGAGCCATCACGTTCAACGAATTGAGAGCGGTTTTGTAGATAGGCCTGTATCCAACGAACCAGCCTATCAGGAAGTCCTGCCTCTTTCAATCTATCAATGAGCAGATTGTGAGGCACGCGATCGAACGCCTTAGATAGATCTAAAAAAATTGCGTCGATTTGGTGACGATTGTCCATCGCGGCTGCAAAATCGTGGACTACAGATATTAGCTGAGTCGTTGTGGAAACGTTTCTACGAAATCCGTGTTGGTTCTTGTCAAAAAAATTGGTCGACTCTAGGTAACGAGATATATGGTTAGCGATTATGTGCTCAAGTAACTTGCAACATGTGCTTATTAAAGAAATAGGTCTGTAATTTCCGGCGTCTAATTTGTCACCTGATTTAAATACTGGAACTACTCTAGCCGTTAGCCAATCTGCTGGTAAGGAACATTGATTAAGTGAGGCACTGAAAAGCAAGTAAAGGTACTCGGAGACTATTTCCGAGTAGCGATGAAGAAAGGAATTAGGTATAGCATCAGCACCGCATGATTTCTTTACATTGATATTCAACAAAAGCGAAAATATGCCCTCATGACTGAGCACCACATCTGGCATTTTAACAGAAGCGGATGAAGAGGCATAATTGTCATTCTCAATCAAAAGGGAATCGGGTGTAGTAAACGCTCTGTGAAAACTGGCATTGAACTCATTTGCAATTTCTTTACCGTTAGTTGACACAATACCATTAATTCTTAGTTGTTCGACTCGTTCACTAGTATCAGATAGAAAACGCCAAAACTTTTGAGGTGATTCTAATAAAAAGGTAGTAAGAGTTTGCCCATAAAAATTATCACGTGCGATGCGTATTTTACTGAGTAATTCATCATTCAGGACGTTCAGCTCTGAGCTATTTTTATTTTTTGCCTTTCGTTTGCGTTTGACACGCCTCTTAAGGTGAATAATCTCACGGTTAATCCATGGATTGTGTTTTCTGATTGGTTTTCGACGGATCGGAACAAACTGATTTATGCAGGACGTGACGAGGCTTTTGAACGTTTCCCATAGAAGAGAGACGTCATCGATACGCTCAAAATTCGTGAAAGAAAAATGTAAACAATCAAGAACTGATTCATCGTCTGCAGCTGAAAAATCAATGAAAGTCTTAAGGGGGGGCGTTGGTGTTGTTTTTTTTATAAGCAAATTTAGATTTACCAATTTGTGATCGGCGATTCCATTTGCGGTAGAGACTGTACAGTCACCGGGAAAATCTTTGATAAAAATAAGGTCTAGGATTGACTGAGTTGTCTCTGTGACTCGAGTGGGAACAGTGACTATCTGTTTAAGATCGTGGAAAAAGGCAGAATCAAGAAGCAGGCGTGCGCTCTCGACGTCATGATAGCCCGAGATAGCTAACGCATTCCAGTCAATCCCAGGTAGGTTAAAGTCGCCAGTGAGCACACATTTTTTATTAGGCGTGAGCATGCGATCAAGATAGTTTGCCAGCAATTCAATATATGATACAGGACTATTGGGCGGTCTGTAAACGACGCCAAATAAAGTAGAAATATTTCGATAACGGATTTCGCACCAAATGCTTTCGTGTTCCGGAATGTTTTCAAGCCTAATGATATCAACTTCTTTCTTTGCTATTATAGCTACGCCTCCACCACGTCCTTCACGATCCCGTCTTACTATTTTATGTGAGGGGGGTATAATTTCGGAATCAGTAATATTTGGTGACAGCCATGTCTCTGTAACCGCCAGTAGGTGAGGGTCGTAGAGGAGGAGAACTTCTTCTAATTGTTGGGATTTGTTAGCAATACTTCTTCCGTTCAGCACACTTATCCGAAGCGTTTTAAACTCGTTTCAAGAAGATGCCTGAGCAGAGTTGGATTGGCGAACTTGTTTCGGACGGAAATTGGTAGAGTGAACCTGTTTTGGGCACGAGTTAACATCGTCCCAAATATAAACCGTGTCATCCACCCGAAGGCGGTCGTAGTCCAGAGTCACTTTGCGGCCCTGGGCTTTGAACTCTTTGCCATGTTGCCACAATTTTGACCGCTTGTTAAGTGTAGCTCTGCAGTAATCGTGACTAATTGATATATTTGAACCTTTTAGTTTAGGACAACTCTGCAAAACATGCATTTTCTCGTTGTAGTCAAAAAAATTTAGCATGACGGGTCTTGTCTTATCGGCTCTTTTTACGCCGATCCTGTGCACTCTTTCTACTGATTGTACTGTAACACCCAATTTAGTACAAAAAATATCTTCCAACACATGCTGCTTTAAACGAGCAGGGATTTCGCCTTCCGTTTCTGGGAGGCCAAAGATTACTAGGTTTCGGCGGCGACTTCTATCTTCAAAATCTTCCATTTTCTGCTGTTGCTCAGTAATTATTTTCTTAAGAGACGAGACTTCTGACTTTAAGTGATTAATTTCTTCGGTATGCTGGGTTAAGACTTTAAGCGAGTCGTTTAACTCAGCAAACCTAGTTTTTATTGTTTCTTCCATTGTGGACTGTTGCAAAGAAACTTTGTCGATTGAAGCCTGTAGAGCTGAACGCATTTCCTGAAGAAGTTGCTTAACCTCAGGACCGGGATTTCGCTCAACGTCACCGGCAAGTAGAATCAGAACACTTAGAGCTTCATCAATCAGCGAAAAACACTTTGCCAGGCACGGCAGGACAATAATATTTCTATTATTACTACGAAAACATTTTCCATAGTTTCTACGAACCTGTGCGAGTAATAAGAAGGGGTTCATTGATGCGTCCGTGGTGGTCCCGCCGTGCCCTCTGAAGCCTTGAAGACCGTGCATGGCTATATGCCCCGTTGAAGATGGCGCTGTTGTCGAAGCTTGGAAGGGTGGATGAGTCATCAAGCCACATCCCACTTCTGTTTCCACGTGGTCTTGCTCGGTGATGAACGCAGCGAACTTGCTTGGCGCATTGCACCGTGATGCACAATCAAGTGCAGTCCACAGTATTGTCCCTGACGAGCAGTAGCGTCGGCAGGCAATTTTTTTCTTTTTTAGGAGGGGGCTGGCTGGCTCAGGGTGTGCATTCCTTGTGTGTGTATATTATGGGGTCGTAGATCATGGCGATAAACAGCTAAAAAAACGGGAACAGCGATTAAGAAAACACACGACAAGACAAAGCCGCACTCGCTACCCCCATATAAGCCCCTCCTTTTAGCTACAGGACTGCTGAGCGGCGAGGCATCCCTTCTGAACGGCCGACCTCCAGCACATCTTTGTTGCCCTTCGCTGCGATTTGGCTGCAGGTGCACGCTCGATGCTCGCGAGATAGATGCCCCATCGAATGTTGGAAGCTAGTGCTGGAGTAACTGAAGCTCCTCCCTGCCGTTCTGATCCTGTCAGTGATTGTAGTTGAAGTATCCATGTCAAAGGGAACCAACTCCGCGACCGAGGCCCCGTCGAACAGTTCAAGGGAAGGAAGCGACAGACGTGCACGTAAATCAAATATTCCGTCACGCAGGCACTGCCAACTCACTTTCCCGCGATTGGTAGTCATGCTGTTTTTGTTCTGGCACCCATTCCATTTCGTTTTTCCGACGTATTTAGCAAAACTGACCTTTCGACGGACAAGAAACTTAGTTTTGTCGGAGCGCTAACGTGTTCCGGACTTGGCGCCGTTCGAGTCTCGTACGGCTTTTGAGGGAAGAAGTAGAATTTTTAGGACTGACTAGAACAATATCGGAGGTTGTTACTGAAATCAATAACGAAAGATTTATGCTTTTCGCGCTTTTATATATTCTCTATCTTAATTAATATTATTGACTAGCGTATCCGACCACCTATGGCGGCGAAGCGGGACGAAAAACAACGAGTCACTCGCATTCGGGCGTCCCGCCAGGCGCTGCAATGGCGCTGTAGTCAGCAGGGAAAGAGCGCTTCGGTCCTATGCGGAGGGCAAGTTCGTCTGCTTCTTGCGAGGGGGTAGCGGTGACGTCAGAACGCCGAGCCCTGATTGGCTGATCGCGACCCCCTATCTGAGCGTCGTCTGCTCCTTTGCAACGTCGTCTGCTCGCAACGTCGTCTGCGTCTGTCTTACCTTTCCTGCGACTTTCGGAAGTGCAGAGGCTATATTCACGAAACGATCTTACGCCAAAAATGTGCGTAAGACAAAACTTAAGAACAAATTCGTATTCACGAAACGAAATTCTCGTAAGTTTTGCGCAGGTTACGACGAAATCCTACGACAGCTCCGAAGCTGTCTTACGCACTTCTTACGATCAAATCAGCATGGCCGACAGAGTCGCGGTCGCGGCGACCCACGGACGTTTAATCTTTACGTGCGCTTCTCACGCGTCCCGACTTCAAGAAGCAAGAAAAAAGTAAAAAGGACTTGAAATAGACCACGACGAACAAGAGCGCTGGATCTACAAACACCCGGGAAAAGCTCCAACGTCCACGATTCCACCGAACGCGACCAAGCGAGCTTTGCAGTTAGGCCTAGCATAGCAGGCACTCCGCGACTCGGTGACCGTCTGCCCACGACCGGCTGGCGTGCTGAATGGAATATGCCCGCGCGACCCTTGTGAACCCTTCCCGTATTATACTTTGATCGCTGACCTCACTTTTAGATTAAGAGGTCAATTTCTTCCTCTTGTTATCTCCTTGCTTCCCGAGGCAACGGTGACTCTCGCCGGTGAAAAAGCGGTGAATCTCCGACAGACGCAGGAAAGGTAAAGCAGCCATGGCTTTGGCTAGCAGACGGAAAGCAGACGACGTTAACTGCGCCAACCCGCCGATGCCGTTAAAGAATGAGGGGTCTCGCCGCACAGGAAAGGAGGGAAAAAGTATTTGGGAGGGAACTTGCGGACACTAACACGCTCACTCTCGGTTCTTAGCAAACAAACCTCGGCGCCTCTTGACACCTATCCAGTGAGTCCTCTGACTTCCGTCCTTGATGCGCGTCTGCTTGTTGTTATACAAAACAACGTACCGCTCGAGTTATTTCGGCTGCCCTCTCTGAAAGGCGAAGTCGAGCTCGCTCGTAAAGACCTGCACTTCCGAAAGTCGCAGGAGAGGTAAGATAGACGCAGACGATGTGCGAGCAGACGACGTTGCAAAAGAGCAGACGACGCTCAGATATTGGGTCGCGATCAGCCAATCAGGGCTCGGAGTTCTGACATCACCGCTACTTCCTTTCTCATGCGCAGAAGACGAAAATGAGCTCACTTGCGAGGCGTATAGGCTCCGCGACGTCCTCGACCTTAGCGAGCCCCGTTTTGTCACCCCAATCGCTGAAACAATTCATTACGGTCACTCTGCTTGGAAAGCGGAATCCGCTGATCGCAACTGCAACCACAATCAAATAACAAGGCACAGAGAAACAAAGATAGATTAGTTTATTTAGCAGTCTCAAACGCCACTCAGGGGATCACACGCGTTTGAAGCGCGTCTGGGAAGCGAAAAAAAAAAAGTCGTTTAGATACTCGAACTTTGTCGTAAGAGGCTACTCTTGACCCGTTACAAACTGCGTTATTACAATTTCTTACCTAAAGTAGGGGATCATTAAAACGTGCGCAAACAACGTGTTAAGGCTAGCCCACATGGCGCGTTTTTCAGTGCGTCTAGACGCGCGTCTCGGGTTGGCGCGCGCGCTCAGCCAGACGCGTGCGCCCAGTCAAACCACACGCAGCGCGCTTCGTGTCTGCGTTTCCGAAGCGTCCGCCCAACGTAGCCAGACGCGCTTAAGAAACAAAAGCAAATTTTAAATAGAAATCGCGCGCTAAATGATGCCTACATGCCGTAATATCTAATTTTAGTAATAGTAAGGACTCATTTTTATTACAGCAATGGCAATGAAGCTCAATTTCACTCATTTTCATCCTTTTTAGTGCGTACGCCTCATCCACGTTTCGATACGGCATCACCATCGCCCGAGCCCGCGCCAAAACATTGACAGCTGGCCGCTGGCCGCTACAGAGGCGACAGAGGTTGCGTTGTTGCGGTTGTTGCCGGTAGCATTAATTTTCTATCTTTGTCTCTCGGTGTCCTTGTATTCTTTACATTTCGCCTGCCAGAGTGCAGGACGCTTTTGTACTTTGCTAGGTCCTCTCTGTTCCGCTGAAGGAGCGTCAGCCTCTCCCGCGGAGCGGGGAATAGTCCCTGGACTTGCGTAAAAGGTGTGGTAAACTGATATCCGCGGAGGGAAGGGCGTAACTACTAACTACCTATGTTCGCCCTGCTGCGAGTGTGGGCGGCGGCTAAAAGCCGTTTTTATTTAAGGCCGCGAGCGTGCAAATTTTGTAAACTCCGCGCGCGCGGGTGTGCGTGCGTGCGTGCGCTCTGCTTTGGAATGGCACAGGGCTGTTACCCTTTTTGTGTGTGTATCTTTCTGTTTTGAGTGTTTGTATTCATTTTTTTTCTCCCGTATCTCTTTCCCTACTTGGCGGTGGGCTAGCAGGTGCACCTGCGTAAGGTTCTCAACCTTTTTGCCTAGCCTTGCACGCTGCCGAGGGGGTATCGCAATCTGTGCAAATAAAAATTATTATTCTTATTATGATCGCCTTTGTCGCAAGGTCCGTGGCGAAAACTATAGTCGTACAGTGGCGAAAATTCCAACGCTCATTGCAAGTAGTGAACACGGCCGTTCATTGGTTGTTGCCATCTGGACGCAGCGCGAGACGCGACGCCTGGACGCAAAATATCTGGCTCCTCCAGATACGCCGGAATGCGCCAAAAAACGCTGCGTTTCGTCCCGGCGCTGGAAGTGACGTCAAAGCGCAGGCGCAGATGCGACGCAGACGCGGAGAAAAGCGCGCCATGTGGGCTAGCCTTTAAGATTACCAGAGAAAGCGCACCAGCCGCTGCAGCATAACAAAAACAAAATGTAACGAGAAAAATGACCTTGAATACACTTTCCGAACTTTGCAAAAAAGATGCGGACCTCATCCAAGACGAAAATAAAAGAAATGGGGAACAGTGGCAAACAGCGACGAATAAAACAAAGAAGTTACCAGACGATACGAAGATACGAATCACCAGCAAAGACGCTCCTTCAACGACGACGATCGTAGCGCAGGTGGTTTTCGCCGTCGGTGTTGAGTCAGTAACAAACAAAACGGAAGCAACCCGACGAAAATAATCAAAAAAGAAAAGAGCTTCACTTTTATTTTTTCAGCTGCTTGCTACACGTTTGTTTATTTGCTTTCGCGGCGTTGGTAGGACCTAAAAACAAAACAGGGGAAAGGAATAATGCAGTCTACCTCGCACTGCCCGGTAAATAAAAGTCGCACGCTGCAATTTGGTACGTGCAAGCAGTGTGTGACCTTTTTTCCTTTTGCATTTCTTTTCCCAGTGACCTTGGCAGGTTTTTAATATGCTTGCTTGACGAAGCAGTTCAAAAATACATTCGAGTACTTGTTGACGTACTTGTCCAGGCAAGTTTTGCACACCGTGCCTTTGTTTCGAGTGCCGATCAGCGGCCTGAAGTCCTCCTTCAACTATTCTCTTCTGTGGTGAAATACATCGGTAAAATGTCTGTCGAAGGCTCGGCTCATGTTACCGGCTACGTGACGAACTACGTCGGAGGGTGGTGTCATTTTCGCATGCGAATAGTTCTCGTTCTTCAAAAGAATGTCTTTCGAGGTTTCCATGTTTCTGGTTGCGGTTGGACTTTGCAAATATGATGACAGATCTGAGTGGCTGCCCACCCGGCTACATAGGACTGAGTGTTCAGTTGTGCATCTGGTCTGTCGTTCATGAGGTTCCCCGCGATATTTGTGGAGTTGTCACAATCGTCTGTGGAGGCGTCAGTGGGGATTTTAAAGCCAGACTTGCATAGCTCCTCCAGTTTAATTTGAATGCTGCAGTAACTTAACTACTCCCATTTGTTCGGTCTTTGGGAAACGGAAAAAGAATTTTCCATCAAATCCCAAAAAAACTTGTTTTTGTGGTAGGCATATCCAAGTATGCGCTGGTGTAAGCCCGAAGACGGCCGGTCGGGCAACGAACGATGGCTCATAGCAGATATGCCCGCGTATACAAATGAAATCCGAAAAGAAATATATAACGGGCTTACACTTTTTGATATATTTAATAGCTATCAAAAAACATCTATAAATATTTCGGATTAGAAATTCAATCGAAGCCGGAAAAAGGAGGTTATCGCAGGCGACAGTGCTAGAAAACAAAAACAACAAGTTGGAGACGGCGCTAAGTCCGAGCATAGCGTAGCAGACGAGAAGACGAACCGGCGGTAGTAAGCGCCGAAGCAAAGGAAAGAGAGTAAAAACTAGCCGAACAAGGAGAAGAAAAATACGCGATGATCGCAACAAAAAATAAACAAAAAAGAGATAAAAAAGCAACAAAATGCACAGCTTAAAAGCAGGAGGAAGAGAGACCGCGCCGGCGTAGCATAACCTCAGACATAAAAAAGAGGGTGGAATATGAAAAAATGGAAGGAGTTGCAAACGGTCCAACGGGTGCCGGCTTTTATAAAAGACGCAGAAGACGCTAGTCGTACCGGAACTAACAATCTGAATTTGTGCACCGTGTCAACTTTATTTGCGCTACAACGCTCTCCTCTTTCTTCTTTTGCACGCGCGAGAAGTCAGGTTTTTCTGTAACTCCGGTTTTATTCATTTCAGCAATAGCGTGAAATTCGCAGGTGCACAGTCAACTTCTTTGAGAGCATACTGACGTCGTAGTAACGTACGTGGTTCTAAATTGCCTTTTCCTTCTTCCTCCGGAGACGATCTTAAAGGGATTAGCCAGCTCGCCTATTCGACAAAATGGTTATAAGCAATACATTCAGAAGACATGGGAATTGCAGCAGCAAAACAAATTCATTGATGAGAACAGCAGATTTAAAACGCAGCTATGTTCTCATATTTGTGTATACTGCCCTTCTCCAAAAAATGGCGCGAAGATACATTTGTGTTTTGCTTGGCTTACATGAGTTTTGACAAAGTGTTTTCTTAACGAGAGCCCTAAGATTGCACCCAGAAAGCTCTAACATATTTCCCACGCGAAGAGAATTTCCTTCACTCATAAGGGTGCACCAATTTTTTAAGAGTAAAAGAAGCAAATAACAGGGACAATTTTTTTTTTTTTTCATTGGTCACCTACCACGGTAGTCGGCAAAATCAATGCACTGTGGAGAATTTCTCTGCTCGCGGACACTCCGTGCTCGCCAGGGGTGCTGCGATCACTCTTCGTCCGCGCTCCGCCTGAGTTGCCAGCATCGGCTTACATGGTATTTAGTAACATTGTGATCAATATGAGTGAAAACCTTGCCCCGCGTTGTCCGCGGTACTAGCAATGCCCCCTGTGTGATTTTTGCGAAGCTTGAATGCTTGCTAGGGTCAATACATGTAGCCTTCCGTGCTCATTCTGGCGCCCGTCACTGCTGTGTGGTCTGCATGCGGCGACCGTGGCCTGCACCACCTGTGGTGGACCGATTATTCCATGATAATAAGTAGGAGCGATGCTCCACCTACTGCGAGAAAGTTTTTGAATTATGTTGTGTCATGCGTCGCTTTTCGGACCTTAAAAAACGAGAGATATTGCTTTCCCTTGCACCGCGGTAATTTATTACGCGTGACAACGCACCTTGCAGCCCTTTGCTCTGCCAAAACGCACGTGGAGCAAATATTAAAAACGTTACCCTCACAAAGGAATTTGATATAATCAATTTTCGCCACCGTACACTGCTAGCCAAAAAGACTCTCGGTCATTGGCTATACTTCGTCTCACCTTAGAATGGACTATTGTTAGCCGCGCGTGCTGAAAGCCCGAGCTAGTTGCTTTGGAAGAAGCCTCGGCGACTGCACGAGCGCTCGTGCAGCGAGTGCTCCAGTCAAGGCAGTCGAAGCTATCCGCTCGCGCTTGCACAGCCTTCGCAGTTAGTCCGTGCTAAGGTGAGATGAAGTATAACTGTTTCGCGATTTCGCCGTTCGTTCATTACCAGCAGACAATCGGGAAGTGCAGATTGGCTCAACTATCGTTGGAGGGAATATGTGTCGTCCCTAAAGTGCCTTTATTCTTACGCTGAATTCGACAGGGGGCGCTGGTACTAGCGCGGGTCACGCGGAGCGGCCTTCGGACTCATATTTATGGCGGCCCACACTGCACGATCTCTCTTTTCTCCGTTTGTGTTTTATGAGCAATAAAAAGTGCAAATATTATGTGCAAAAATATGCAGCAGCATTTAGGAAAACAGTATTGATGCCTGGATTTTTATCTCTTTACTAGTTGGGATTTATTTATTACGTAATTGCAATGAAGCATTTTCTTTTTGTTTCTTTTACGTACTGCGACATTTTTTCGGGTATTTGGTAATCAATCCTTACAGTTCTCGCTTGAGTAAAAGCACACAACGAAATAAAAATAATTTGAATGGTGATTTGTTTGTTTATTTATTTTCCCGGCAGCATTTCAATCATTGTAGTTTAGATAATCGATTTCCCAAAATTATTTTTGTAATATAAATGATTATTTAAATATCGTAATATGATTCAATAAAAAACATTAACCTCTTATGTACTTTATTTGGAAGGGTTCAATTTCTTTTAGACTGAGTCATTTATTTAATAGCTTTAATCAGGACGCATGCGAGAGCGGGAGATCGTTTTTATTTGTTTCTGCGCAAAAATTTCTAGATATTTTTTTTTTTTGGCTTTAATGTTTAAGATTTGAAATTAACGACAGTCCTCTATATTTGATCTGGAGAACTTCGGGGAAAATTGCAGCGGAGATAACGACCGAAAGATAAACGTAGGTTTCGGGCTAATACGCCAAAGATCGCGCACCTAACAGTTCTTAAGTTATATATATATAGCTTTGGGGTGTTATTATGTCCGAGTCTAGAGTGCTATTGTGTGCATGCTATTAAAGGAAACATTTTTGAGAAGACTAACATTTGGAAAGTTAAGGCGAGTTGATACCTCATTGTTGACATCATAATTATAGACAAGAAACAAAAGAACCGCGTTTCTTCATTTTTTCACAGTAGGTAACAGAAACACTGAACAGACTCTTTTCTTGGCAAACGCCACCAGGCGGCATTCCATTCTTTGACGTTCCAGCCAATTTGCGGTTTATAAGAGTAATGAAGAAAGCCAACGTTAGCTCCGTAGCCTGAAACGTCCATCAAACATTTAGCCGCCAATGGACCGATCTCGCGAAGCGTTGAACGCGTGATTGAGGCCGCCATGACTGTAGTTCATAGGGAACAGACGCCAGTGCACGAGATAGCCCGTGCCGCCTCGTGCTCGGCTCGCGCAGACCTTCAACGGGGTTGTCGCGGCTACAGTCACTCGATCCTGGGAAAGTAGTGCAATTAACCTTACAAAAATGATCAATGAGTTTCAATTGAGTTTCTATTCAGTTGAAGGACTTTCAATTGAAACTCGTTTCATTTTTTTTTTTTTGTAAGGGTCGCCTTTCTTATTTGCTAGCCGGACGCAAACACATACTAACGCAGACGACCAAAACCTCGCAGAGTGATTGGCTAATCTGGTTAGAAAAGTTTATTCACAACAGTGGTGTCATGACTAGAACAAAACCACAAACTGAAGACGCGTTATGTACAGTGTATACAGGCTCTACAATCTACAAGCCAAGCTAGCCAACCCCTCGGCGCGGGCGCGCGTCCGCTGTTTCGCAAAGCGCCCGTCCGCGCGATCACTCGCGTAAAGAGACACCGACGTCCCGTTCCCCCATACTCGGCCTAACGCGACCTAGACATGATCGACGTATTGAAATAGCAGTTCGATACGACAGTTGTGCACGTGGAGGTATCGGCTGGACCAGCGCCGCAGGAACTCCTACTCTCCGAGAAGTAACAGTAGCTCCTCGAGGTGCGACACGAGCTCCCGCCGCTGCAGTGCCTGAACAAAAGTTGCCAGAGCGCGCGCAACCTCCGTCCCTGTCCCACGGCGCAACACCGGTTTCGCCACAGGACGTACTCGCTCGCGGCCAGCAGAAGGCACGCGAAGAGCCCCGAAGGACAACGTCCGCGTAGAAGGTTCAGTGCCACACCCAACCCCCTGGAAACTAGCCCGATCCACCCTCCAGAATGCGAGCGTCACCACACACTCCGGCAAAACAGGCACGTTCATCTCTCGGTCGTCGCAGTTCGGGCACTGATCGGTGCGACACAAGCCCCACCGAAGTAGGCGGTCTCGTGTGGGAAGCACTCCCCAGCCGCGCTGCCACTCGAAGTCTCGCAGGCCTCCTGGAAGGTTGGAGGAGGTGAGGCGGACTCATGGGAACCATTCTGAGATTCCGATCTGCACGGGAGTGAGCTGTAATTCCAACGGGGTTTGGGCGAGGCGTGACGCTGGTTTTGTCGTGATGTCCAAGTGCAGCGCCAACTCCACGAGGCGGCGGTGCAATTAAAGCGCTTTCCAGTAAGCCGGGGGCGGTGCCTCAGCACTGGCATCCGACGGGCCGGTAAGGTCGACACCCAGGTCTCGGCGGGAGCGCCCCATGAAGTAGAGAGCGAGTAACCTGGCCGGGTTCTCAGCTTCGTGTAGGATCATGAGCATTGTCTTCATCTGAAGCAGCGCGGACGTGTCATCCACGCCAGGGGAAGCCCTTTCCTCCACTTTTCGCGCGGGAGGGAGAGCACTTGGTGGGGGACGAGCTCAGTCTTCTACATCCAGAAGAATCTGAGCAGAGAGCTTTGCACTTGTCTGATGAAGCTTTGCGGTGGTGCCACCTGCGCTGGGCACCAGAGACGCCCGCAGAACACTGAGTGGGTTAGGCACCGGCGTTCGGCCATGGGGAGAGCGTAGTCTCGGTCGCGATCCACACTCGCCGTGATGTCGCGCGCAAGGCGGGTCCACATCTCGGGTAAGATTCCCATCGTGTTGTACGTTACGCCTTAGATCTTCACCACGGCAGTCACCGGGAGCGGGGAGGCTGGGTCTTGAAGGCGGTTGACCCAAAACGCTTTGCTCTTTTACTCGTTGAGGCGTCCGCCCGAGAGCGAGCCGTACGTCGTGAAGACCTCAAGCGCCGCGCCGAGGTCGTCAGCGTCGCTTAGGTAGAGTGTTATGTCGTCGGCGTACGGAGTCGCCTTCACCCTTCCGCTGCCGGGGAGAGGGAGACCACGCACCAGGGAGTACCGGTCGATGTTGGTGAGGAACGGCTCGAGCGACAGGACGAACACGAGCGGCGAAAGTGGGCAGCCATGACGTACGCCTCGCGTGGCGGGGAAGCTGGCCTCACGCTGCCGTTCACGAACAGATCACTCTTCATGCCGGCGTACAGGACCTCGAAAAGGCGGACACCCTCCGGGGAAAACCCGAAGGCGTCGAGCGTGGCGAAGAGGTAAGGGTGCTCAACCCGGTTGAACGCTTTCGCCTGGTCCAGGGAGGCGATCAAACGCCTGGCCCAGCGGGAGTTCGTGTAGTGAAGCACGTCTCTTGCGAGTGATGACAGTGTGTGGACGCCCCGGCCCACGACCGAACACGTCTGGCGCGTTGTTACAATGTCCGGGAGGATGTCGTGCAGCCGCTGTGTAAGCAGCGAAGTCAGCAGCTAGTAAATTGCGTTGAGCAAAGTGATGGGTCGCCACGCCCCTTGGTGGCTGGGGTCTCCTCCCTCCTTGGGCAACTGGGTTATGCTCCCTTGCCGGAAAGGACTCCGGCAGGCGCAGCTGCGTGAAGAAGGTGCGGAGGACTGCACAGACATGCTCCCCTGTCACATCCCGGAATGTGCGGTAAAACTCGGTCTGGAATCCATGCAGGCCCGGCACAGATCCAGTCATTTTCAGGAGGGCGTTGTGAACCTCCTCTTCATTGGGGGGCTTGAACAGCTTAGCGCCAGTGGTGGGTGAAACTTGGGGGAGGTCATGCAGAAAGGGTGCGTGGCCAGGGTCGCGCGGTCTTTCGTTTACCCCGAAGTCGCCAGGGCCTCGAAGTGGGAGCTGAAGCTTGGGACAGCAGGAGGTCGGCCAGGCGGAGGCATCAATGGAGGAGCTGAAAGGGCGGGACTCGGCGTTTCCTGGCCTGTGTGCGGTGTGTGTAGCGAAGCACTTCGTGGTAGAAAGAGGGTCCACCCCTCCCCTGCAGGAGAACTGCCGCTGCTGTCGTCGACCCCCGCAGTAGGCGTTGGTACCGGCCGAGGAGTTTATTTTATATTAATTTATTTATTATACATACCCTCAAGCGCCGAAGCATTGTATAAGGGAGGGGCAAAGCAAACAAAAATAAAACAAACTGACAAAACAAAACAAAAAGACATTCGGCAAGAAATTCAAATATCAAAAACAAACATCCATTGGCAAAAGCTGTAAGCAATATAAGTTACGGACAAAATACACAAAATAAAATGACTCATGTTGGCTCACCAAACAGAATTGTAGACAAAAATTGTCGAAAAAGAAAATAATCAGGTACAGTTGCGATATCTGCTGGAATGTGGTTCCAGTCGCTTGATGTATGCGGGATAAATGAGTAAAAAAAAGTGTTTGCTTGGCAACGTGTTAATCCAACTTTATTCTGATGGTCTAGACGGGAAGAGTAATAGTTAGGCAATGTAAAGAAATGGTCTCGCAGCGACTGATGATGGTACACATTATGAAACAGGCAAAGTCGAAAAAACTTTCTGCGCAATGACAAAGAGGGTAACATTTATGATATGCTAGCTGTTCGATTATAATTAGACAAAATAAAACGAACGGCGTTATTTTGAATTAGTTCGAGAGCTTTATGCAGGAAGGCGTGGTTAGGATCCCAAATAAAGGCTGCGTATTCCAATTTTGACCGTACAAGAGTGTTATGAAGAAGTTTTAGGTTAACTGGGGCCGTTCTGAAGTTTCGTCGTCGGTATCCTAAGATGAGGATAGCGTTGGCGATTATTATATCAATATGAGGCTTCCGGGTTAATGTTGACAATATAGTAACACCCAGATAACGATATGAGTTTACAGATTCAAGTTGAATGTCGGTTAGTGTATATTCTGAAGGGCGTGCGCCTTGCCGGGAAACTCGCATTAGTTTGCATTTGTTAGGGTTTAGTTCCATACGCCATTTTTTGCACCAAAGAGTAATATTATTTAAATCAGATTGCAAAGTGCGTACATCATCATCATCATGAACTTCCCGATTGCGACGGGTAACCCCTCATAGGGGGAGTCCCAGCGCCCCCGCGACGTTTGATGCGGATTCGCAACGAGGTGTCACGGAGCTTTTCAACTTGTAGCTGGTGCAGGGCACGGCCCTCCGCCACACGCGCCACCCGCCAGGTTTCCAGGAGGTGGTCCCAGTTCGCTGGATCTCGCGTCACCTCAACAAGAGACCGGCGCAAAAGTTATTTCAGGTGGTCGCGGCTCGTCGAGTCCCACAGGACGCAGGAGTGCAAACGCCAGAAGCGTTGGTGCTCGGTCGAGGGAGCCAGACAGAGCTCCGCGAGCACTGGCAGGTGGCCTGAGACGTGACCGATGGTGGGTGGGAAGTCGACAGCCCCACAAGCTTGAACGGCTGAGGCCAGGGTCTCGGTGACGTAAACCCTGTCCAGGCAGCTGCTTCACCTACCACGTTGCCAGGTGTGCTCGAAAGTGGTGCCGTGATGAAGGGTCCAGCAGTCCACCAAGTCGAAATGTCCAATTAACCGTCTTAATTCACGGGCATTCCACGTACTGCGGCCGTACCTTGGTCCCCTGACGTCGCGCCGGGAGTCGACGACGCAGTTGAAATCGCCAAGTGCCCGGCGGTGGCACTCGTCGAGGAGGTGAAAATCCAAGTTCCTGTAGAATTCCGTGGAGTGCGAGGCTTCTGCCGGGGCGTAAATGCACACGGTGCGCAAACGTGCGGCGTCCACGAAAATATCGAATGTAATGATTCGGCATCGGGCTCAAAGCAGCACGAGCTTTGCCGCATGAGCGCGCGATTAAAAATAATTACTCCTACCCCCGAGCTCCGGGTAGTAGCCAAAGAGAAAAAACAATCCACTGCATAACGTTGCTTGAAGAGGGTGACTTCGAGTTGCCTAACGAAATTCGCCTCCTGGAGAAAGAAGAGGTCGCAACCGACGGTCCGGGCAAGCTGGAGAACCTCAACCTGCTTGGTCGCACTACGGAACCCCTGGACATTTAGGGTGAGGTCCCGTAGCCGTGCGAAGAGGAGGAAAATGAGTCACCGGCTCTTCGTTCATCCGAGGGTGTTTCGGACGATGGCTGGCTGCTGTGGCTGCCAGTGGGCGAAGATAAGTTTAGTATTTTACAAAGAGAGAAGACTTGACTTGGACGCTGGGTACGAATACTGACTACAGCCTCCTGCGTGCTCGGGGGCCCAGTCCCGAGACAGCGCAGAAGGTGGAACGCTGGGTGGAACGAGTGCCGAGTATTAATTGCCCGCGCTATAACCAAACTACAAAGAAAGACGTGATGGCCGACGCGCCGGCGAGCGGCTTACGGTTCGGAGGACCCGGCTGTCCCCATCGTCGCTGGACTCCGGGCCGGCGTGGCCATCAGAGACAGGATGTTCCAGAAGAGCCAGACGAAAGAAAGACACGTTCGATCCCGGGCGTGGGCTGGTAACGACTGCTCACGAAAACTCGTGAGCCCCAGTTTTATTGAAAGAAAAACGCAGGTGGCGCCAGTAATAAGAAATAAAAGGAAACATGGCGCCATCTTTTAAACAAACAAAATAACACAAGAAGATGGCGACTGGCGCCATCTATCGCTAATCAAGATTACTACATTCTTCCCTCCTTAAAAAATTAAGAAAAACGGAGGGAAGTACTGGAAGACATGCATACTTGTAACAATGATCAAATACTGAATAACAATAATATTTTAAAACTCTGCCACATTATACTTAACTGTCCAAATACTCAGTGGAAAGTTCAACATCAACACGATACTTTTCCCCCTTCGATAAGGAGAACGAAACGTCGCAAAACTGTCTGCACGGACACCAGAGTTCATTTTGGGACTGGCCCAACTAGCACGTTTCGTCGGAAGCCGACGACAAGACGAAATTCAAAGCATATTTTATCAATAGCATTTATGAGTGATGCAAAAGTTCATGTCCATGACACCCTTGTAGTGTATTGATTAGTTTGTTAGTAGTGTTGTTTTGTGTCTTGCATTTGTCATGGACATGTCTTTTAAGTACCTTGGCCAAGGATTTTTACTATGAAGATATGATGATGCATCAGAACTATAAGCATAAGTCACTTTGGCTGCTGCCTTTGAGGCTGCCAAACAGTGTCAACCATGGGCTGCCAACAAGCAACAAAAAACAGTTTCACATTTCAAGACACTTGTGCACTTAAAAAATATACTCATGAACGACACATATTTTACCAAAGTTCCAAAATCAAATGTGGTGAGTTTAACTTGTATGTCTATTCACTTTAGTCCGATTCATAGCTACTATCTAGCATAGACATTACATAATCTTTGAATCTAGCTGGAAGTCGCTTCTTCCGGCGGGGTCGACCACTTGGATCCTGTGGTTCAGGCGCTGCAGGTGGGACCTGAAGTTCACCTGGGGTTACCTGAAGATCACCTGGGGTCTCGTCTGCGGGGTCTTCGAGTGGGGGCATCGAAGACGGCGTACTTGGGCGAGACCCCAACGGGGTGCTCGTCACGGGCGAGTCGAAGTCGTTTCGTGTCCCTGCCTGCTCCGTAGCCAGGGGAGGAGCTGGAAGTTGTCCAACAGGCCTCTCAGAGGGGCCAGCGACAGAAGAGGACCCGGGCACGGCAGGGCGGCCAGGGTCTGTAGACTGCCCTGGGTCCAAGGATGGACCAGGGCGAGCGGAAGTAGCAGTAACCCCGGGCTCATCAGGGTGGCCAGGATCTGCTGCCTGGCCTGTATCCACGGATGGACCAGGGCCAACAGCAGGAAAAGTTGTTGCAGCTGCAAGATCCGGCTCCACAGGGGAACCCAGCGCTGCAGGCGCCGGTGCAGCAGGAAGACCAGGTTCCACAGGTGGGCCAGCCGCTGCCAGACGAGATGCTGTCAGACTCCCCGAACAGCCATGTGTCGGAGGTCCAACCACGATTGGAAAAGGTGCAACCATCCTTGGGTAGAAGACCTGAGAAGGCACACGAGTTGTGCCTGCCGACAGGTTGTCGTCATCGTCCCAGTCAGATACTGAAGATTGGTCAGGAGGTGGTTGTGAAGTCTTGGTCAGCTTGGCTGCGTTCCATCTCCTGCCATCTTCCATTCTATATGTTGCAGGTCCTATTTGTGTCTGTATCCTCTGTGGTTCTGTATATTTGCTGTGTAATTTGTCCTGGTGTATAGGCTTGAAAACTCTGACGGCTTGACCAGACTGGAACTGTGGCCGTCTCACAGCCCTGCGTCTATCAGAATAATTTTTCATTTTGTCTTGGTACACCTGTACCCTCTCTGGAAGTTGAGCACGCTGCTCCGAGAAATTGGCAGGGGCTTCTCTCGTCGGCATGTCTTGTACGTCAAGCCTGGATCGGTGAATACGTCCATGCAGTAAAAGAGATGGTGCGAAACCTGTCGCGGGATGCACCGTCCGACGGTAAGCTTCAAGGTGGTCTCGGACAGCGTCCGGAAGAGGGCGACCCTGCACCACAGCCAGCTGGAGGCAGGACTTCAGTACCCGGTTGAATCGCTCAACCTGTCCATTGCTCTGGGGGTGGTACAGTGCCGTTCTCCGGTGCTTGATTCCTTGCTGGCGCAGGAATTCCTGGAATTCTCTTGAAACAAACTGGACACCGTTGTCGGTGACTATCTCGCAGGGGAGACCTTCTCGGGAAAAAACGTTCTTCAAGAAGGTTATCACCGTTGTAGATGTGACTGAAGACGTTGCTTGGACCTCGGGCCACTTGGAGTGATAGTCCAGGAGTACTATAAAGAACTTTTGACTTGGTGGAGCACGTTCGACTGGACCCACAATGTCCAGTCCCAGCTTCTCCTAGGGCTGCTCAGGAAACTTGACAGGCTGCAACGGTGCAGGTGCAGTCTTCACGGGCCTGTCGGTAGACTGGCATACTGCGCAGTTCTCCACCTTCATCTTGATCTCCTGGTTCATCAGGGGCCACCAGTAGTGTTCCCTGATGACACTTGTGGTTCTGGAGATCCCCTGGTGGACCTCGTGTGCAATATGTATGATGTTGTCCCGAAGCTGCGCAGGGACGACGAGCTTCTCAGCCTTGTATAACATGCCGTGGAAAATGGAGAGCTGCTCTCTCACATGGAAGTAGGGCCGCAGATCCGGGGAGATGTCTTCTGGCCAGGTCGACGTTGTATACCGGATGACAGACGGTAACAAGATGTCATTGGCTGTCGCCTCTTGGAACTCTCCCTTCGACAAGGGGACCGTTACCATGGAGACAACCTCTTCATCAAACTTCATACCTTCTTCAGTGTCTGGCACTGGCAGTCTGGAAAAGGCGTCAGCAACAACGTTGGTGGCGCCTCTCTGGAATTCCATCTTGAAGTTGTAGTTGAGGAGTCTTGATGTCCACCGGGTGATTCTAAGCGGACGAATCCCGGATCCTTTGTTAGAAAGAAGAGTAACCAACGCCTGGTGGTCTGTGCGGATCACAAAGGAACGGCCCCACAGGTAAACGTGCCACTTCTCGCACGCCCAGAGGCACGCCAAGGCTTCCTTTTCTCCAGTGGAGTATCTGCGCTCGGTATCTGTCAACGAGCGAGACGCAAAAGCTACTGGACGGAGCTGGTTTCCGTACTGCTGTTGCAAGACAGCTCCCAGACCGTACTGAGACGCGTCAGTAGCTACTACAATGGGCAACGTTGGGTTGAACATGGACAAAATTGGAGCTTTTTTCAAGGGAGTCTTAACTTTCTGGAAACTGGCCTCGACTTCTGGAGACCAGTTGAAATGGACTCCTTTTCTCAGGAGACGACGCATGGGTTCCACAAGAGTGGAGCACTGAGGAATGAACTTGCTATAATATTCAACGAGTCCTAAAAACGCCTTTAGTTTGTGAGGATCAGAAGGGGTCTCGAAATTCAGGACGGCATCTACCTTGGATGAGAGGGGTGCTAGTCCTTTCATGGAGAGATGGTGTCCCAAAAATGAGAGCTCTTGGACCTGAAAAACACCTTTACGGTTTAGCTTCATTCCCGCCTGGGAAATACGTGACAAAACTCGACGGAGATTGGCATCATGTTCCTGTAGGGATGACCCATACACAATGACATCGTCGAGGTAAAACTGAACACCTGGACAATCCTTCAGGATTTTGGACATGATTTGTTGAAATGCAGCGGGTGCCGAAGCCAACCCGAAGCAAACCCTCTTGAATCGGAACAACCCCTCATGGGTAATGAAAGCGGTGAGGTCGCGGCTCACCGGGTCGAGGCGAACTTGATGATACGCGGACGCCAAGTCAAGTTTGGAAAAGTAGGAGGAACCTCCCAAGGAGTTTAAGAGCTCATCGATGTGTGGAAGAGGAAATGAGTCAATGACCACGGCCTGGTTTGGTGCCCGAAGGTCGATACACATCCGGATGTTGCCGTCTTGCTTCTTAACGACAACGATGGGCGACACCCATTCTGACGCATCCACACGCTCAATGACTCCCTCTCGCTCTAACTTGAAAATCTCCTCGGAAACCTGGTCTCTGAGGGTCATCGGGAGTCGACGCAGCCTCGCTTGTACAGGGGACACGTTGTGTCTTAACTTTACTTTGTGAGTGTGGTTCCTAACCAGACCCAGTCCAGGACTAAATAGGTGTTCAAAATCTTCAAAGCCTGGCGGCAACTTGGATGTGTCTTTGATATGTACACTTGTGTGGATGTTACCTTGTGTATCACGATGACGTTGTGGAACAGGGGTCGACCTGGAGTCACATTTTTCGACGACCTTTGGAACGGTCTCCTCGCAGTCCGACCTCTCGATGACCTTTGGCATAGTCTCCTCGCAGCAGTCAGAGGACCGTGAGGACAGGCAGGTGGGGAAAGTGGCTGGAGGGAACCGGCTGCCCAGACCATCAGGATGGCGATGCTGGCCCGGCTGGTGCGACGACACCGTGAATGGCCGTCGTTGTTGGCTGCCAGCCGTCCCTAGGCCTCGAGGAGGGGCTCCTCCGTCAGCTGGATGTACAGTAGAGCACTGATAGTTAGCCCCCGACAGTGTCATACTGAGGTCCTTGACTGCATCTGTTCCCAACAGCGAACGTCCATTTCGGGTTACGTAGAATTCTAGTGAAGTATGCCGATCTTTGAAATGCACGTAGCCAAGGAAACATCCAAGCACAGGGTTCGGTTCTTGTAGATAGTGTACGAGAGTCTTCCGTGGCTTGTAGAGCCGTATCTTGCCATCCTTGTTTAGTTGGTTAAAGGTGGCTTCATTTACAATGGAAACGTACGACCCGGTATCTACAAGGAGTCTTAAAGGGTGTCCATTCACCTGGATGTCGGCTGTGAAGGAGCAGCGGCGATCTCTGTCGCCGGTAGTGTGGCCTGTAGCCTGGACAGGCACCACGTCGTCGGGATTCAGGGTGGCGTCAGGCCACGTCTCCGGCTGGACAGCGCCCACTGCCGCGCCGCCTCGGGACGCTCGGCGCTGGTAGCGCCTGATCCCCTGCGCTCCATGGCCGCGCACCGGGAACGCCGCTTGCCGCTGGTCACGAACGAACGAAGCCGACGGCTGCGCCGGGCTGCGGCAGACCACCGCGAAGTGGCCTGGCTTCCCGCAGAGGAAGCACGAAGCCTGCCGTGCAGGGCACAGCTCACGGGGGTGGCTCCGCCTGCCGCAGAACCAGCACGTCGGCGGCTCGTCGTTGGCTCTCTCGGCCCTCCGAGACGGAGGAGGGTCCCGACTCGTGGGGTGGCTCATGCGCGCCGGGTATCTGGGCACGTGGCCGGAAGACCTCGGTGTCCACGAACTGGGGTCGAGCAGCAACGGGTAAGGGCCATGGTCAGGCCCGGGCGGGAGGCCAGGGTGGCCATCTTGGCCAGGGCTCGAGGAGGATGGTGGCCAGGGACCGCCCTCCTGGGTCTGCGGCGCTCGAACGGCCGCTTGCGCCAGGACTCTCCGTACGTCTGCCGGGCCTCTGCCGGCATCGCAGAGGGTTGAAGTTCCAGGGTTCCCCTGGTGATACTCGCGCGACGCTGCAGCGAGGTGCTCATACTGCCGCGAGAGCTGGAAAGCCCTGTCTAATGTGGGCAACTGCCCATCCACGGAGTCGCGGAGCATACGCTCATGTACTCTCTTCGAAGTCAATCCTCTCAGGAAAACGTCGCAAAGGATCGCGTCGAGTGCGTCCCCGAACGCGCAAAGAGAACCTTGTCGGCGTAACGCCGTGAGAAATTCTGTCACCGATTCACCCGGTTGCTGAACCCTGTCGAACAGCTTCTTACGTTCCAGCATAACAGACCCGGAGAATTCAAAATGTTTCTCGAGAGTAGTGAGAAACGCTGAAAACTCATCGGTTCCTTCGGGAACCGGCATCTCGTCAAGACGAAAAGAATCGACAATTCGTTGTCCCTCGACCCCAAGCATCGTGAAGAGAATCTGCTTCTTACGAGTGGCAGAGACAGTATCTAATCCAGTAGCACCAAGGAATGCTAAAAATGACTTTTTCCATGCTGACCAAGCTTGATACGGCGCCCCAGGGACAGCCAAAAATGCAGGCGGGGGCGTCAGACCCACTACACCCACGGCGGAACTCGTTTGCGACATGAGGGTGTGTCCCCGAAAACACGGGTTGCGGCCTCAAAACTCTAACAGCGTGAGCTGTTGTTTGTTTTCATAACTTAGAGCTTTTGGCCGCACACCCCTACAGCGGTGTGAATCTATGAAACAAGATGTGGGACACCGATACATTGATGTGACTATGACAGCGAACAAGTTGTTTTTACAAGAAGGACTATGTTTAAGACATGCGGAACCAACAATGTGGTTGGAACACGCGAAAACCATGAATTGTAGCACGTTGGCTCAAAAGCTTCAAAAGGAAATGGAAATCGAACGTTAGGGGCCCAACCCAACGTTCGAATACGAGGGACACGGTGACACGTCACCGACGAAGCATACTCAAACAACAAAGTACGGTTACGTTTGCAGAAAAAGCAATGCAACGAACAAAGTTCATAAAAAAAATTAATGCTCACCGGGGCCCCACTCCCGGTAAAGCTGTTCGTGCACAAGAAAAATAGACAGACCTCGGCTACATCGCCGCCGAGCTAACCGCGCGTTCCGACGAGGCCCAAATCGAACGGAACAAAAAAAATGGAACGCGCCGGTGCTCCAGACCAATGCACCGGGACGCGGAGTCGTACCATCGCCCGAGAGCGAAGAGAAAAGAAAACAAAAAAACGTTTACCTCGTCGCCATTTAGTATTTTACAAAGAGAGAAGACTTGACTTGGACGCTGGGTACGAATACTGACTACAGCCTCCTGCGTGCTCGGGGGCCCAGTCCCGAGACAGCGCAGAAGGTGGAACGCTGGGTGGAACGAGTGCCGAGTATTAATTGCCCGCGCTATAACCAAACTACAAAGAAAGACGTGATGGCCGACGCGCCGGCGAGCGGCTTACGGTTCGGAGGACCCGGCTGTCCCCATCGTCGCTGGACTCCGGGCCGGCGTGGCCATCAGAGACAGGATGTTCCAGAAGAGCCAGACGAAAGAAAGACACGTTCGATCCCGGGCGTGGGCTGGTAACGACTGCTCACGAAAACTCGTGAGCCCCAGTTTTATTGAAAGAAAAACGCAGGTGGCGCCAGTAATAAGAAATAAAAGGAAACATGGCGCCATCTTTTAAACAAACAAAATAACACAAGAAGATGGCGACTGGCGCCATCTATCGCTAATCAAGATTACTACAAAAAGTCCTTCCGCAAGCGCTAGAGGCGAGCTGTGGTGGGCGGGATGCCTTTTGGGGTCGCGAACTCGTCGCTGCTGGAAAGAAGACGCTTCCCCTCCTCAGCACCACTGCGTTGGCTGCGACTGCGGCTGCGAAGTCTCCGTGGTTCCAGGCTTGCGTTGCGGCGTCGTTCTCGGTAACGCGGTCTTGAGCAAGTTTCCACTCCTTTGTCGGCATCCCCGGCGGTCTCGTTGAGGACGAGACGTGCCTCGTACGAGCCCTCCGTGAGGTCGCTCCAGTAGAGGCTCCAGCTGGACTGAAATTCTTGCGCAGTCGGGGACTCGACTTGCACCGGCGCTTCCTCGGAGCGCCGGTGCACCAGCGGACCAGCGTTCCACTCGTGGGGAGTGGAACGCTGGTCTTAGCGTTGTTCAAAAATGTGGTTGCCGACGCGTTCGAAAGCATGAATGCTGGCGCGTTCGAATCTTCACCCGTGGCCATGGCGGTAGCCGGCGTGGACTGCGAAGTCGTCGCATCGAGCTCAGGCGAGGTTTCCTCGGTGAACTCGGGCGGGGAGGGTACGGTAGACACGGTAGGGCCGACGGCGGGTGTCGGGGTGGGTGCGTTCGACGCTGCAGGTGCAGAGGTGGCAGGGGGTCCATTCCGAGGGGTCGATGCCAGGGCCGGGAACTCGTTCAGGCTTTGGCCAGCCACGGATGAGTAGGTGCGACGTTGGGTGCAGTCCACCGTTGCGTGGGCCACTCCGCAACGTCCGCAACCGGCCGCGCATCCGACGGAGTAGTGGCCGAAAGCGGCCCAGCGGGTACAGTTGCGCACATTGCAGGCCACCTTGATGTGTCCCTCCCGCTGGCACCGTCGGCATACGCGTCGGAGACCGCGGTATTCAAAGGTTGCCCGATGGCCGGAGACGCGGTGGAAGTTCGGGAAAGGCTTCACCTCTTTCATCTCCATGCGTATGTAGCGAGTGTCCGTCCTTAGGTTAGGGTGGTCTTGTTACACTCCAAAGCGGATGTCCATGCAGGACCTTTCCGCAAGGTGCGAGGGCAGCGGCAAAGGCTTTACTCTTGACGTAGACCGGCAAGAGGAGGCATGTTATGGCTGTGACTTGCGGTCCAACGGGGACGACTGGAACGAGGGCTCCACCGATGCTCAGGGAGCCGGCGTTGACGTGCGGCTCATGGCCGTCGACGAGGTGACGGACAATTGAGATGCTGTACAGAGAAAATTCGGCGGTGCCGACAATGTACGTAGCCGCGTCAGAGATGAAATCCACAGACGCGCCCGGCGGGCAGGAGACATCGAAGGTCAGAAGGTCAGAGCCATACCTCGGCAAACCTCACTCATGAGGGCCCTCACTCACCCTCACTCACCCTCATCTTCACAGGTGAGGTGAGGATGAGTGAGTTTCTGAACCAGGAAAATTCATGAGTGTGAGGGTGAGTGAGGGCCGTGAGGGCTGTGAGGGCGGTGAGGGCCGTGATGGCGGTGAGGGCGGTGAGGGCCATGAGGGCGGTGAGGGCCGTGAGGGCCGTGAGGGCGGTGAGGGCCGTGAGGGTCATGAGGGCCATGAGGGCGGTGAGGGCGGTAAGGGGTATGAGGGCCATGAGTGCGTGAGGGGCGTGCGGGCGGTGAGTGGCGTGAGGGCCGTGAGTGCGTGAGTGGTGTGAGGGCGGTGAGGGCGTGATGGGAGTCAGGGCCATGAGTGCGTGAGGGCAGTGAGTGGCATGAGAGGCGTGAGGGCCGTGAGGGCCGTGAGCGCGGTGAGTGCATGAGGTGGTGTGAGGGCCATGAGTGCGTGGGCCCCCTTCAGATCGAGCATCTTTCTCATCAATTTTGGTGTTAATGGCGGGTTGTTCTCTAGCTTTCCCTAGATCGACACGAATTGCTGAGATCGGGTTTGGCTCGAAATAAGCAAGCAACTCGGAGCGATTTGAATACGTTTGAATCGGCTGCATCCAATCAGGGACGCAAAATTTTCACGTGATACCTCCTGCCGGTGATGATGACATTGAAAGACTTGGTTCTGGTTTGAAATCGATCGTTTTTTGGAAATAAACTGTTTCAGAAAGGTGCATTAGTATTCTTAAAAAGATTTAAATGCATAAAAACACGTTTATAACGCGGTATTGTGTCTAAATAGTGCAAGGAAAATAAAAGTTTATGATGACGATGGCAAATTGCAGCAATTGGTTGCTGCGTGTGATCGCGGGCGGGCCGTTGCTGGTGTTGCGACGTAAAATTTCGGGGCGAAATCGCTCCATCTGAAGCTGGCCTGAGTGGCGTGAGGGCCATCAGTGCGTGAGGGGCGTGAGGGCTGTGAGGGTCGCAAGGGCGGTGAGGGGCGTGAGGGCGGTGAGTGGCGTGAGGGCGGTGAGTGGCGTGAGGGCGGTGAGTGGCGTAAGGGCGGTGGGTGGCGTGAGGGCCGTGAGGGCCGTGAGCGGCGTGAGGGCTACGAGTGCGTGAGGGCCGTGAGGGCGGTGAGGGCCGTGAGGGCGGTGAGTGGCGTGAGGGCGGTGGGTGGCGTGAGGGCCATGAGTGAGTGAGGGGCGTGAGGGCCGTGAGGGCGGTGAGTGTGACTGTGAGGGTGAGGGTGAGTGAGGGGCTGAAGGTGAGTGTAGCCGTGAGGGGGAGGGTGAGTGAGGGGCTTAGGTGAGTGTGGCTGTGTTGGTGAAGGTGAGTGTGAAGGTGAAGGTGAGGGCTGGTCAGAGCCTTCGTTGGCTTGGGGGGGGGGGTAGACACTCGGTGCATGACGCACCTGAAGCAACCCGGCCAGAGACGACCGGTCCGGGGTTGCAGATGAAAAGGAAATATCCATCTTGGTCCATTCCAATCTTCGAAGCTTCCAGAGGGTCGTTATAAACCAGTCGCTCCAAGATCACCATGGAGCATCATCGTACTGGAAGCGTCCCACGTCAATCTAAGCGTCTTTGGCACTGTGCATGCAATCAACTTATCAAAGATGCCCATCTCCAAGAATCTCTTTCAATTATATTGTTCTTCTTGCGTATTTTAAAACAGTAAACATATCTTCCAATGCCTCCAAGCGCCGACACAGCATGTAGTGGTGGCACAAAGATGTACGCTTGTTTCGCCGGTGTGCGGACAGCAAAAACTCGGTTTACAAAAAAAACCGTCTCCATAAAGGTATACCCGTCACCAGCGAAATTAGATCAGCTCACCAAGAACGGAGGGGTTAGGGAGAAATTGGTCATTTTACGGACAAACATGGCGACCATACGGGGAGCGTGGCGCTACTTTTCCAGGATCCAGTGACTTTAGTAGCGACTACAGTTCCCATGATCCATGCATGCAGCGGCGGCATAACGAAGCTAGCAGGTGAGATCGGTCTATTCGTCAGCTGAACGCTAAACGATCTAGGAAGCGCGAGATCTGTTAAAAATTTTCGAATATTCTCCAACCTTGTTGTCCGTGTAGAATTTATGCTTTCTAGCACTAGCGACATCACCGAGCTCGAAAGGCTTGAAAAGTCGAAGCCACCAGAAGTCGCTTGGAAGTCAACGAGCGATTCATGTTTGTAAGCAGTGAAACGACTTATAGACATTTTGCATACTGTCGCCGCCGTCTTGAATATCGCCACTTCCGGTATGGGCGAAAACATAGGTTTTCCGTCACCACGCCAATGGAATACATTTAGCACGTAAGCTTATCCCTCACCCATTCCTGCTTTGCCTCAGTCACGGCTTGTGGTTTGGGCGCCGTGGGACCCGGGAAGGCAGGGAGCCAGCCTTTGGGGGGGTAAGCGCTTTATTCGAGCTCCAAGTGTTGCTTGAATCAGCTCCAGCCCAGAACTGCCCGTCTCGTCAATTCTTCCTTCCGTCGTCACGTCGCCTTTCCTCGACGCGCCAATCAGCGCACACCACGGGTAACAAAAATATAACAATCACAAAAACTTATAACCCGTCGGCGACGGCGCTGAATCTGCTACCTCATGCATGCCACATGCATGACACGCCCCCCCCCCCCCCCCGCTCCCCTTTTTTTTTCATTTCCAATGAAAATAAAATCGTAATAAAAAGAAAATCGTAAATAGGCACACGGTCTCTGGTTCTAGGTCTCGCGTTCACCTGGCAGTAATGGCACTCTTTGCAGTATTTACTTATCTGCTCCTGCATGTTCGGCCAGTAAAACGAATTCTTAATTCGCTGTTGCGTTTTCTTTCCCGCAAAATGCCCGCCAACTGGTTTGTCATGGGCTACTTCTAACACTGTCTTCCGCCTGTTTTCCGGTAAAACTAACTGCTTCACAGTTCTGCCATTTATTTTTTCCTTATGGAACAGCATTCAATCAATCACTTGCATTCCATGAGTCCCTTTTTTCGCATGTAGCCACAGTGGCTTCAGCGACTCGTCGTTCTTCTGCTCTGTTCGAAACTGAAGGCAACTTTCAGATTCTATTTCGTGTACGTCACTTCGCTCGTCCTCAGACTCTACAGTCTCGTTTTGTCCCTCCGACTGCGTGCTCACCACACATGCCTCTATCACAGGACCTTCCTTCAAGACTGTAGCTTCACCAGGAAGATCTACCTGACCTTCCAAGGGCATTTCCTGTTCTACTCCTCTTAAAGCTATTAAATCCTCAGGTGTGAGTAGTGCGTCAACTTCTCCGGCAAGCTGCTCGGTTACAGCACAGAGCGGTAGTGTATCCACTCCAGTGTCAAGTGCATTGCTACCAAGTCGAAACGGGACATACATGAGATCGGCCTCCACCTCGTGCCCGAAAGCGCCTTTCAACCGAACCTTTCCCTTTTGATTATCGTCCAAAATGGTGGCCATGGACCTTCGAACCACTGTAATGTCTGCACCCGAATCAATGCTGGCATTTAAGTACTTGTTTCCTGAGCGGAGTTGCACGAATCGTTCTCCGTCCAGCACTTGGTGTTGTTCAGCCAGCGCTTTATTTTTTTATTGGATACGCCTACCAAGGGGTTGAGAACGAGAGTGAACAAAAATGTGTGTAAAGAACTTGCTCAAGCTTAATTTCAGAATAATTCTATGTACCCTGTTTAAAGATATGTGCACACGACGCCGGTGACACAATCGCGAGCAAGTGCATTTGAGCGACCTTTTTAGGCAATTAACGGGGGTGCATACCGGGCGCTCTCGAGACGTCGCTCTCTTTCTCTTTTGAGCCACACTAACACTGCCCAAGCATCACACAAAAAAATGAAAGCCGTTCCCAACTCACTGTAACGCTGGATTAGAGCGCAGCTTTTGAGGAGAAGGATGGAAGGGTACTGACGGATAGATGACTCCCTGAAGTAACGTGACCTTTGGGGGGGGGGGGGGGGTCACGTTACCTCAGGGGCGGGGGGTTACCTGAGGGTAACTCTCATAACCCTTGTGACCCTCGTGAGGGTAACCCTCTTGAGGGTTACTATCCCTCGTAACCCTCGTGAGGGTAACGCTCGTGACCCTCGTAACCCTCGTGAGAGTAACCCTCGTAACCCTCACGAGGGTAACACTCATGACGTCATTATGGGAAACTACCCATAATGCTTGCATGTTTCATGTAACTCGCATGTTGCATGCAACGCGCTGGTTGCATGCAGCACTTGAGTTGCATGCAGCGCTAGTTGCATGCAACGCGCAGTTACGCCGGCGGCGACAACTGCACAACGTCTTAGACACTGTCCAAGGCGTTGTGCAACTCCTCGATGACAAAAAAAAAAGATTGCCTTGTTGTCGTTTAGGTGATAATGACGTTTCGCCCGTACGTGTATGGTAGTCCATTCTGCGTGGTCACAGATCACCACTCGCTGTGCTGGCTCGCGAAGCCAGGGAAACCCTCTAGATGCCTCGCCCGCCAGAGTCTCTGACTGCAATAATTTGACATGACAATTACGTACAAAAGCGTTCACAAATAGAGTGACGCCGACTGTCTGTCGAGAGCCTCCGTCGAGTCACCACCTGCTAGAACCGAGGACGAGGATGACGTAGGTTTTCTTGACGCAGTCCAGGTAGCCGACATCGCATTACTTTAACATCATGACTGCAAACTTTGTGCCGTGCTTGAGCACCTGGAAGGTCAAGGAAGGACACCCTTCTCCCATTTTATTCCAAGACTTGTCAAGCTTCGACATTCAACGAGGTGTTCTCTGAAAAAAGAACTTCGGAAAGAGCAACACCGAATGGCTACTGAAAATTCCTACTAGTCTTCTGGCAGAAATCTTCCAAGCCTGCCATGACGACCCAACGGCTGGGCACCTTAGCTACAGGAGTACGCTCGCCAGGATTCGGAAAAAGTACTGCTGACCGAGGCTACCGAAGACCGTTCATATCTACACTCTATCGTGCCAGGAGTCTCAGCGACGCAAGAAACCATCGACGAAAGCGTCAGGACTTCTGCATGCGATTGCTCCATTATCCACGTCGTTTCATATCGGAAGAAATTTACGTTGTCCTTTTGCGCCATGAACGCCGGGAAACCGCTGCATAATCGTTCCCTGCGTTTATCTCACGCAGTACGCCGAAACGAAAGCCCTTCCTTCAGGAACGGCTTTAGAAGTCACCAAGTTTTTTTTATCGCGTCCATCGTCATCATCCACGAAGCTCTCGAAGTTCTGAATACAGATCGAGGGTCATCGTTCATTGCACAGCTATAGCGAGAGATCCTTCGTCTCAGCCACACCAACTGCCGACGAACCAAAGTGTGCGATCCTCAAACAAATAGGCCGACAGAAAGCCTAAACAAGATCATCGCCCAGATGATGTCGATGTACGTTAACGTGGAGCACAAGACGTAGGACGACGGGGTCCTGCCGTATGTAACATTCGCCTACAACAGAGCGGTCCAGGAGACCACTGGTGTTACACCATTCCACTTGGTGTATGGTCGCAAGGTGACCACAATGCTTGGCGCCATGCAACCTCACGCGCCAGCTGGCGACGGAAGTGAGGACCCCCAAGAGGTTGCGCAACGAGCAGAATAAGTCCGTTAGTGCACCTGACTCCGGATCGAAGACCAGCAAAATGTCGACGCTGGCCGTGACAAGCTTCGTCGTCTGGAAGTTCACTTCCAGCTCGGAAATCGCGGGTGTGGGTGTGGACACCGATACTGCGACGTGGCCTCAGCGAGAAGCTTTTAAATAGCTACTTTAGACCATACAAGGTCCTTCGACGCCTGGAAGATCTCAACTACGAAGTGGTGCCCAACGGAAGGCACGCATCATCGCGACGCCGATCGCGACCCGAGGTGGCTCACGTGGTTCGACTCAAGCGATTCCACGCTCGATAGGACCGTGAAACTCATCTGTTCTAAAGGACTGTTGAGTTTACAGTTCTTTTTATTTGCTTTGTTTCGCTTAGTTTTATGAGCGTCGGGGGGATACACTTTTTGAAGTGGGAAGTAATTCCGCGCGTGCAGCTGCCCAACTACGGTGCACGCCCAAGGCCTAACGGTTACCCAAACAGCCGAGGTTCGATGCCTGGCCACGGATACACCCGTTTGGGATTTCATTGATATCGCGTTGTGGTAAATTCGAGAACCCTGTTGCCTATTCGAGGTTAGTATGTTCTACGCGCCGAACTTTCTACGCCAATTGTTCGAGAAGCCCACGCGTCTACCTAAGGGGCTCCGCGTGGCAAGCCGGAGTCAGTCTCGCCCCAGCTTTCGATCCCTCAGTCTCGCCGACATCGACGCCTGCGAGGCTAAACTTCGTCTATTTGGTTTTGCGCGCAAGTTCGCATGCATTAAAACGTTCAGTTTCCCCAGTTATTTGCCGCCTTATTATTTGTCATTCGTTACAATATACCAAGAAGTTGTCCAATTAGATCAAAGATGGTGGAAGACGATCCAAAGCTAGACGAGAAAAAAAGTTTGGAGGGATAAGAGAAGCGTAAGGTGTACGTGAGGGATAATGAAAAGCTAAAGATGGGGTAGGGTGGTGATTTGGGCCAGTTCGCAACAGTTAAACATGGTGAAAAACAGCCTCAGGTAAACAGAGACGAAGAACGGGTAAAGAATACGACAGGACAACGCCTGACTCGCAACTGAAGTGTATTTAAAGGAAAGTGAACCAAAGAAACTTGTTAAACGGATTACACACATACAGATTAAAAACACACGCCCACCAGGCGACCAGATGTGCAGATATTTCGCCTCAAAACTTCACCACACATGTTCAAATTCAGATACCCTACCCCCCACTCAGATAACGCCGCCCATGGCTCACTGATTCACCTTTCCGCCTTCGAAGAGATAATGAACGCTTCAATTATCTCTCGAGTCATCTTTTCCCGGTGTCTTCCTGCAACAGTTACGTCACCCAAACAGGGGAGACAAGAGCAATCATTTGCGATGTTAGGCGCTAAACAAGCTGCGTCTAAAGCGCTTCGTCATTGCGCTCGTTGTCCTTGTGGGTTTGCGGCTATGGGCTAAACAAATAAGCGCAGAATCGCGGCACATTCGCTGTGCGCGATCGGTCCAGTCGCTGATCGCCAGTACACAGGCGAGAAGAGTCGTGAACATGCGCTTGTGAGTAATTGCGCAATTGCGCAATCACCGCCCCGTCAGCGTCGAATGAACGTGGCCTCGCGCATGACGTCATAGCTGAACCAGCCAATTAGCATCGATCTAGGAAGCGTGACGTCATCTCCTGTCTCACTAATCAGCATCGAGTTAATCGGCGGCTTCACTTCTCGGCTTCACAAATTTCTAGACCCCCTGACGAGACCAAGCGCGTTTCACGCAAAAGGTGTAGTTATAGAAAAGCACACTATTTATGATCGAGTGGAACGAGCTTGAGCGCTTTATGTGCACCATTGCTTTGCCGCTTGGGAACACGGGTCACTCCGCTTCTCCGGTGCGCAGGGTTACTTGTCTTTAAACGACACGATCATCCTCATTACGTCACTCTCGTGTTGGAGTGGTGTGATCAAAAACAAAAATATAAAGATTAAAGGAAAAAAAATCTTTTCGCGTTACATATGTTTTAATGCAAGTTTTATTCCTATTCAAAACTAACTTAAAAAAAATTCACTTTATGCACTTCGCTTGCTCTGATGCTTCATCAGTAGCCATTTCGATGGCCTTGCTTCGAACGCGTATCTTTTTGCAGCACAGAATTCGGACAGTCAATGTTTTAAATATTGGAACCAGTAGGAACGACCACCCGTACGATGGGATGACGTCACAAACGAGCCATGCATACATTTTGATATCTTCTTTCTTGTCCCTAAAAAACGCACAAAAAACTTGCTTTTGTTTCATTTATTTTATTGTGTAAAAAACAAAGAAGTGCGTTGGTGCGTGACAAACTTGTAAAGGTTAGCGTTCCCTACCTGATGCCGCACTTCGACGATCAATTATTTAAACGAAATCGTGTGTCTGTCACCGCGCGCATTAGCGTCTGCAGACCACGTTCGTGCAGGTACGAATCAATTAACGAGGGATAGATCCCACAAGCGTGCCAACCTTCAAGGCCGGCAATAATTAGCTTAATGGATTATAGATTAAGGCTCCCTTTAAACTTGCAGCGGCACTAAATCTTTAAGAGTTGTGAGCGCACCCGCAGCGCCACCGAGCGGTTTTTCCGCGCCGGCCACGTCGGTATACTACCCTCAGTCCTGAAATATAAAACCTTAAAAAGTGGGTCGTGAAAGGTTCCCGGAAGGGAGTGAAGACCCGGACCAGCACTTTACTATGTAAACGCGGAACCGTCGTTTACACGGACAGCTGTTACCGTTCATTCACACTGGTAGCGGATCCGCGTTCGCAAAGCGGCTGCGAACGCGGTTGTATAAAAATTCAGTACAATTGCACGCGCACTTGATGTCATAAGTGCGCG
This sequence comes from Ixodes scapularis, assembly GCF_016920785.2. Taxonomy (NCBI): domain Eukaryota; kingdom Metazoa; phylum Arthropoda; class Arachnida; order Ixodida; family Ixodidae; genus Ixodes; species Ixodes scapularis. The sequence goes on from NW_024609837.1 coordinate 74,177,519, forward strand.
TGCAATCGTACTGGATCATTCTACAATTTAGACAGAATTAATGGGGAATCGCACAGTGATAACAGTGAATGAATATGATATTTCCGTCACAGATAAGAATCGGCATGAAGATCCAGGTATTTATAAAAAAAATAAACAAATTTAATACAGTTAGTTTATAGAGTAGAAGTGATTAAAAAGTGATCTTGTTTACTAATTGAAATAAATTTGCGCTTAGCTGGGTTTAGTTTCATGAGGCCAGATGAACACCGGTCAGATATTTTAGGAAGGTCGTCGTGTAAAGAGATGTAATCGGTTGTGCTGGAATTGTCTTGACATAAAACGCAAATATCCGCAAATATACGATTGAGAGATGAAATACAGGTATTCAGATAGTTTTTATAGAACAAAAAAAAAAAGTAGAAATTAAAGGACTGAGCTTCGTGGAACATCTGACAAAACGGGAATTCTCGATGAATTATAAAAGTTCACGACTGTGTATTCGGTTATGTCGAAATGCGATACACTCATCAAAAGAACAGCGCAGTCATTAAATTTTAAATGAACTAGTTTTTGCAACCGGTGCTGATGTTGTACGCGATCAAATTGCCTTGAAAAGACTAAAAACACAGCGTTCAACTGCTTACCAGAGTCGATGTAAATGTGGACGTCATGTACGCGGCCTGCGACTTCAGCTTCACATGACTTTAGCTTCACATGACTTTAGCTTCACATGAATACCCCTTGCAAATTCATGCTGGTGACTGAAAATGAGACTTTTTCCCTAAAAACCGGATGAACTTTGAATGTATATGTTCAAGCATTTTGTAATAATGTAAACTATAAGGGTTGATATTATAAAACGGACTTTCCAGTCACCGGAAAGTAAATGGGAAGCAGTGATTGTGAAATTTAACTGACAAAGTGACACTGGAAATGAACATAGTATTTACAGTCGCCTTAGAAATAATGTTATCATTGCCACCTAAAGAAGAAACTCTCAACTGTTCTATTAGGTTTAACACCCCGGAAGATTTTATCACACTGTTCTCCATTTGATGGTGCTCATATGACGAAAATGTGGCACGAAGATCAGTCCCCTCGTGGGACACAACTCCACCTAACGTGAAATAAATAAAAAGTAGCGCTTTCGAAATAGGACAATAGACGTCCTGTTGTATCAGGTAAATTATTACTATTTAATGATGGTGTAATACGCCAAAACAACAGGGACGGACAAAACGAAGGTAGAACTAGACAGGACGCGGCGTAACTTTCAACTGAATTGTTTATTTAGAAGACAGAATTTAGGAAAAATATAATATAAAAGCAGGCACACGTAGCAGAACAACAGATAAGGTCCAAAAACACCCCCCCCTCAAATGCCAGTGTCATTGGTTCTTCAAATAGTAGAATTCTTTATCAGTCAATGACAAAGAGCTTGCTTATGCAAGTATTGTCGTGGTGGGACCTAATCAGGAAAGCTTCATGAATTTCTCTTGCCGTTTTTGTTTTATAATGGCCCATGACACAGGTGTCACCAAAGATGGGGCTGCACTTTTCAGAGTTGGGCCCGCAATCGCAACGGTCACAATGAACCGCTAAGTGGCCAGACGGGGACTGTCTGATCGCCAACGCATGCTCTCTGACCCTATCATTAATGGATCTCCCCGTCTGGCCAACGTACACCTTACCACATGACAAGGGGATTTTATACGTGACACTGGTAGCGCACTCGCGGAACTTGGTGACATGTCGTTTTTTGCATGACTCTCGTGTCACATCCGATTCGTCTCCTAATCGGCTTATCCTCTTACAGAGCGAAGAAAGTTTGTTCGGTGCTGAAAAAACGACTGGTACGTCAAAGCGATGGGCCACCTTCAGATTGTGGGACATCTTATGTATGTACGGTAGGACAACAGGCCTACCTACTCTCTTAGGAGCCCTTTCGCACACTGCGCTGTTGTCTTTTCTCATCTTTTTTGCTAAGGTCTCTGAAACATCCCGAAGAACATGACGGGGGTACCCTGCCGCTTCAAGTCTGCTGAGTTGAGAATGAAAACTGTTGTTCATCCTGTGGGGGCATGATTTCTTTAGCGCAGCCCTTAGGCAAGATGAAGCAATGCCCCTCTTCACTAACTTGGAATGCGCCGAGCTGAATGGAAGCATTCCTTTCTTGGAACGGGGCTCATACGCCCAGCAGGTGTGCTCCGCTCCGAAATATATCCCAAGATCCAAAAACTGCAGCCGACCACAGACCGACGTCTCGTGGGTGAATTTTAAGCCGAAAGCGCAGCTTGCAAACAATTTTAAGAAACCGGTGATTGCTTGATCATCCGCAATTACAGGGCGGGAAACACACACCAAATAATCGTCTACGTAACGAAAAATTGTTACATGTTCCTTTTGCTGAATTTTTTCAGAGATACGCTTGTCGCAATTTGCAAGAAAAATGTCACACAGTACCGGTGCTACAGCGGAACCGATGCAGATACCACGTTTCTGCACAAACAGCTCTCCCTCGAAGGAAACGACAGTGGAGTTGAGGTAGTGGTTCAGCAGCTCCAAAAAACCTTCGACTGTGAGACCACACGCATTGCGAAATGGGACTTTTCCATTTTCCTCAATACAAAGTCTAACAGCCTCAAAAAGGTGTTCATGGGGGACCGAATAAAAAAAAAAAAAGGTCCTCCACGTCAATTGAGAAGCCTGTTGTCCCCTTAAGGACTCCTCCCTGTAGGAACTCTAAAATTTCTTCAGAATTCCTGACCAGGAAAGGATCCCCTAGCTCCAACGCAGACAAGTGTTTACGTAGAAAACCCCCCACTTCCACCTGCCACGAATCCCTCTCCGTAACTATAGCCCTGAACGGACACCCACTCTTGTGGGTTTTTGCTGTGAAAAAAACTTCCAAGTTAACATTTTTTGACGATTGCACTTTCTTTTCTAAGCTGGACAGATCCAACTTCTGACATAAGGCTCTGGTTTGTGATTTTACCCTGTTCAGTGAAACATCCTTAACAGGTTTGAAGTGTTTTTCTATGGCCTCACGTGACTTGTCTTTGAACAGCTTTTCTTCCGCTACCACAAAGCCGCCCTCCTTGTCAGCTACTAGTAGACGGAGGTTATTTTCCTTGAAGTGTGAAACAACATGCCTCAAATTGAAGCCTGCTTGACCAAGTCCTCACGTGCGCATAATAACATCTACACCTTCAGATATGCACCTGTCCCTATCCTCCCGTACCGCCTTATCCGCCAGAGTTCGCACCAATCCAAGCTTGTCCACAGGCTTCATCCTGGGCGCCAGGCTGTACTTGGGTCCTTTTTCCAAGATACGGGTGACATCTGGCGGTGCAGAAGCATCTCCCAGGAAGGTGACACAGTCCGGCGAAACAAATCTTCTCTTCTTTTTCGGCAGCGACGATCGGAGCCTATCCCAAAGGAATTCTGTGACCTTGGAAGCAAGTCGAAGGTGCTCTCCATACTTTCTGCAGGCCTCTCTTTCGGTGGACGTGGACTCGTGGCAGAGCAACCACAAAGCGTCCCGAAGTCTGCTTACTTGCTTCCACCTCTCTGAACGGACTATCCTGCAAATCCTTTTCCCGTGACCATGTGATCAAGCAATCACCGGTTTCTTAAAATTGTTCGCAAGCTGCGCTTTCGGCTTAAAATTCACCCACGAGACGTCGGTCTGTGGTCGGCTGCAGTTTTTGGATCTTGGGATATATTTCGGAGCGGAGCACACCTGCTGGGCGTATGAGCCCCGTTCCAAGAAAGGAATGCTTCCATTCAGCTCGGCGCATTCCAAGTTAGTGAAGAGGGGCATTGCTTCATCTTGCCTAAGGGCTGCGCTAAAGAAATCATGCCCCCACAGGATGAACAACAGTTTTCATTCTCAACTCAGCAGACTTGAAGCGGCAGGGTACCCCCGTCATGTTCTTCGGGATGTTTCAGAGACCTTAGCAAAAAAGTTGAGAAAAGACAACAGCGCAGTGTGCGAAAGGGCTCCTAAGAGAGTAGGTAGGCCTGTTGTCCTACCGTACATACATAAGATGTCCCACAATCTGAAGAAGGTGGCCCATCGCTTTGACGTACCAGTCGTTTTTTCAGCACCGAACAAACTTTCTTCGCTCTGTAAGAGGATAAGCCGATTAGGAGACGAATCGGATGTGACACGAGAGTCATGCAAAAAACGACATGTCACCAAGTTCCGCGAGTGCGCTACCAGTGTCACGTATAAAATCCCCTTGTCATGTGGTAAGGTGTACGTTGGCCAGACGGGGAGATGCATTAATGATAGGGTCAGAGAGCATGCGTTGGCGATCAGACAGTCCCCGTCTGGCCACTTAGCGGTTCATTGTGACCGTTGCGATTGCGGGCCCAACTCTGAAAAGTGCAGCCCCATCTTTGGGGCTGCACATCATGATGCATGACACCTGTGTCATGGGCCATTATAAAACAAAAACGGCAAGAGAAATTCATGAAGCTTTCCTGATTAGGTCCCACCACGACAATACTTGCATAAGCGCTCCCTCTTTGTCATTGACTGATAAAGAATTCTACTATTTGAAGAACCAATGACACTGGCATTTGAGGGGGGTGTGTTTTTGGACCTTATCTGTTGTTCTGCCACGTGTGCCTGCTTTTATATTATATTTTTCCTAAATTCTGTCTTCTAAATAAACAATTCAGTTGAAAGTTACGCCGCGTCCTGTCTAGTTCTACCTTCGTTTTGTCTGTCCCTGTTGTTTTGGCGTATTACACCATGATGCAAAACCAACTAGCCCAACTAGCCATCCTCATTCAATATTTAATGGTTTAGGAATAATCATAAACCAAAATGTTATGGGATTTGTGCGCAGCATATTAGCAAGAATAGTGTGGTAGAAGGATATTTTAGTTAAGTCAATCACACTCTCGTATTTAGCTTCACACGCATTGTATGCGTGCCAATTTTAGCAACTGTCGAGGCTTATACCACATGTAAAGAGTCGTTTTTTTTGTTTTTTTATTCAAGAGGCCTTGCAGTGTAACGGGTACCACGGGGAGAATAATACGTGTTGATGAGAAAGAGAGTAATATATTTAGTTACCAGAGCACTAATTTTATATTAGAGAGCTGCCAGTTTTCTTGAACAGTGCAGTAATCAAAGCCAGGTATAAAATTCAATCAGACAAATAGGCTAACTCACTGCTAATTACATAATAATTTGTCAGGTCATATATTTTAATTGGTATCCAAACAATAACTTTTATAAAAACTGATAATGTAAATTCAGTACTCAAAACATCTTGGTCAGATAAGCCTGGTAATGTTGTAATTGGATCAAACCGGTGGGGTCGAGAAGTGAGCATTCTGTCGAGAATGTTTGAAGAAGAGGCGGTGAACCTTGTGGGCACTTTCACAAGCTGCGTGAGGTTGAAGTCCAGGCAAGCGTCAAAAGTTTTACGTTCAGCAGAGTTATAAGGACGATTATGTGTCCAGTCGAAAGACGGATGGTTAAAATCGCCTAAGATAATAAACGAGCAGGCAGGAGACCGTGAAGATAGGGTACATCATGGGGAAATGCAGAAAACAAAAACCCTCTCTAAAGTCCGGTGGTTTGTAAACGACTCGGAAAACCATATTCAGAAATTTGTTTACTGAGTACAGCCATAGGCCTTCAAGAATAGCGTCTAATAATATACGTGGCAGTGTCTCTTTTCTTAACAGGAACATTAACTCGGCACGCTTACGTTGTTGTATTTCGTGAGGAAAAAAAATTAAATATATGCTCTACACATACACAATATACATAGCCGATAGTCAATCACTTCGTCATTTAACCACGTTTCAATGAGGGCAACAATGCCAGCAGAGCAAGACTTTCTAAGATGAGGTATTGTCACGTGTTGATTGCACGCTCCCAATTTTGGTAGGAAATAATTTTAAGGATATTATTTCTGTTAGACAGAAAGGAGCAGTGGGTACATGAGGGTTAACAATCTTCGAAGTGACGCACACCGGGTATCTAGGCAAAGCGATTTGGGGCTGTCGAAAAATTAATACGTCATGCTTCGGCATTTCCGATTGTAATAAGTGAGTTAGCGAATCAAACATCTCAGTTTCAAACATACACTTCGTTGTTAACAAAAAAGTTATCAAAATGCAAGCGTACTTAGCCACCAGTTTTCTTCACAGTTACAGAAAATTGGAGCAGATTTCAACGTTTGGTCCTAACCATCTCCGAGAAATTAGTGTCTACACGCAATTCGATTGTCCTTTAGCTTGTACCCGCCTAAAAAAAAAAATTCCGAATTTTTTTTTTTTTTTCTTTAACAACAGTTGTTATTATCGGCCTCCTCTTGTCATTTGAAGACAAATCACACGGTTTGCACTGGGATTGCTACCTATTTTTCCAAGCATTCAAGGAGATTCACAAAATTTCTTTATCAACTTCTCAGAAAACACCCGTTTTGCGTTCACCAGTTTGCATTGATTCCGAAAAAGATTAGGTTTTTTGTTTTACGAAACTGCTCGTCTAAATCGTCAACTTTAGCTCGAAGATGTCACGCGACAGTGTCATGATGCGCCTCGCTCTATGGTCTAGCAATTTTATCACCAAACCAGCGTTTTATTCGTTGACCTCAAGGTTTTTAATAGTGTGCTGCATTGCCGCTTGATATATATCCAATGTTGAACAATGGTAAGAACTTCCCTAAGCTGCTCCTTCTGTGCTTTTGACATAGGGCCAGGATTTGGTTGAATACCACCCGCCAGCAGTAGTGCAAAACACCGCCACAACATCTCAACAAAAGAGCACAGACGCTTTTCACCGAGCTTAGCGTACAAGTCCGAAGTTAGTAAGCGCGTTTTGTCGAAAAGGCACGACGCTATTAGCAGAAAGAAGTTATTAGAACGAAAAAAATTTGGCACATTTTATATAATTAATTTGAAGCATAACGCCCTGCGAGTAGAGCATGCCGGACGTGTCGCGACCAACACTCATAGGAAAAAGGGTACATATAGTAGCGATGCAAAACTATTGATAAATTAACTATCAATACGATCGATAGTTTTTCCAAAACTATCGATAGCGTCGAAGAACTATCGATAGTCGACTGTCTATATTACTATCGATAGTTTTTCGATAGTTGACTTCGATAGTACTACCAATAATTTTTGAATAGTCGACTATCGATAGTACTATCGATAGTTTTTCGATAGTCGACTTCAATAGTACTCTCGATAGTTTTTCGATTTTCGACGATCGATAATACTATCGATAGTTTTTTTACTATCGATAGTCACATTTCTAGCAACTATCCATACTATTGATAGTACAATCGATGGTTTCGCACCACTAGAGCGAACACATTGCCGCATCGCCGCCTCGCCTCCCTTTCTTCTCTCTTCGCCCAAACTCCCGTCTTCGTCATCACTGAAAGCTGAACCAAAGTTGGGATGGTAAGTGCTTGGGCTAGTTGGTGTCCCATTTGAAAAAATAAAGCGAGAAAAAGAGAAGAGGGAGCGACGCAAACTGCTAGTGTCGCAAAGCTATCGATAGTAAACCGTCGAAAGTACTATGGATAGGTTTACGATAGTAGACTATCTATAGTTTTTCGATAGTCGACTATGGATAGTACTATCGATAGTTTTTAGATAGTCGACTATCGATAGTAGCATTGATAGTTCTTTTAACTATCGATAGCCAGATTTCTCGCGACTATCGATATTATCGATAGTACTATTGATAGTTTTGCATTACTAATCTATAGTCATTCCTAATGGGAGGTCTTGTAACCCATGTTCTTCTAGAAAGGGAGAATTTTTCGCCCCTGATGCAGGGGCGCAAATGTGCTCCGTCGCCTGCGTCTCACTATGGCGGCCCCGAATCGAGCAAATCGAGCTCATTAAGGCTTAGCGAGGACGCTACGTCTCTCGTACGGGACGAGAGGAGCAGCAAATAACAGCGTACCACGAGCTTTTCGCGAACTGTGTTTATTTGTAGAGCCAGCGTCCCTCCGCAGGTAAAGAAACTAGCGTTTCAGAAGCCTTACTCCTATTTCGACGACCCAGCTTATACTCTGTATCATACATAGCGTGCTATACTGTCAAAGCTACTGGCGCGAGCGCGTGGCTTCTTTTGTGGTTTTGTTTGCGCGAGAACGCATGCCAAAGATCAACGAGATCAAGCCCTATGCTCGCGCCAGTAGCTTTGACAGCGTTGCACACTAAGTATGAAACAGAGTATAGTGGCGTTTAGCCTAAGCGATTAAGAGGAATAGCACGGCGTGCAATTTTCGAAATAATGGTTCTGGAGATTCTGGAATTACAACAGCTCTCGTTCCATAAACTTACGAGTGGCCATGACAGACTTCCAAGCGAGAGGCTCGTGCCAGGGCTCGTTGTATGCCGGCGCGTTCAGTGACGTCCTTTTATAATTCATACCTTTCAATTCAGGGTCAGGATTATCAGATGCGAGCGACAAACAGATCCCGAAGCGCGCGAACGCTTCTCCGGCCGTCGCATTCCTGCGGAGAGGGCGTAATCGGAAAAGGAGATGGAGCGGGGAGGCGCTCCCAACCAAGTGATCTACATTCTACAGCATGGCGCGAGGCAGAAGAGTTAACAGAAAAGTCTTGTTACGTCGAGTTACTGCAACTTATACTTACAAATTGTTGTGTATTTTGGTAGAATAGTGAACAGCTGCTCTGGGGACGTAGATAGACAATTTGTAATACTTATTTAATTATTTAACTTGAGATATTTATCTGGACATGTTGCAGATAGCGCAACAAGCGCGCCTTATGATATATTTGATTGCAATTCTGTAGTACGTATAAAACTAAAAAAACTCAAACTCAAATTTTGGATTTCTCTAAATAAAGATAATCATGCTACAATTTGTTCAAATTTTCGCACGTTGTTTGGCTTAGCTTTTTGAGCCTGAGCACGAGGTTTGATACTATATAGTGAAGTCCGTGTTATCCTTCTTTTAATATTTTAAACATTGATTACGCAATTTTTTGCAGGTCGCATCGTAGTGTTTGCTTCTACTAGAAGTACCTTTAAGCCGGGGTCACACTACTTATACGTTATACAAAAGACAGTCTGGAGATATCAGTCACCAGGATATTCATGGTTCAAATGCCACGTGCCAAGGGTCTCATTGAACTCGTTGCCGTGCGGCATTCGAAGCTCAGATCTCGTGGTGTCTCGAGCTTGTATCTGTTTGCAGACAGCCTTTTGTATGATGTACAAGCTCCGCGACCCCAGCTTTGGGGAAAAACTTATGGCGGTGAGGTACAACCACCCCGCAATGATTTCGACATTTTTTTTTTTTTTTATAAACTTCGTGATAATTGTAGGTACTGATTAAAAAGGTGAGGCGGGATATCGTAAACGTTTAGTTTTTGGCAGATGTAGCGCAAACCACCGTATCCCGTAATGCCCTTTTTGATGTAAGTTAATGGATATGCAAAAAAAAAAAAAAAAACAATGGGATTTTAAGAAAAAGAACTTTGGTTTATTTATCAATTCCAACCTTAGAAATAATGGAACAGCGCGCAAACGCCAAGGACGGAAAAAAAGGAGTACACAGGACGAGCGCTGAACTGACAACTGAATATTTATTGAAAAGGACCCAACGAAGAAAACACCCACAAAAAACACACTCGCATCAACACGTGTCCATGAAAGTAATCTCCTTCTTATGTAAGTACACAGAAGTTTGACTCACGCAGTTCTGTTCCCCCTCCTTCTTTATTCCATACGCTTCTAAAATTTCCCTGGCTGTTTTATCTGCTCCCCTCCCCATGATTGTGATCTTATTGAAATCAGGATGACATTTGCATTTATTTACAATCGACGTTTGTCCTGTTTGACGGTGGTTACTATTTGCAGAACGAAGGAATATGTATAGGCTCAAGTGTAGCGCCCATTCTCTGCGACATTTATTTGGCCATGTGCGATCGAGCTATTGTAGAAAATTTGGACGGAAACAGCGTTGGGAAAGTGTTCAGATATGTGGACGATTACCTCGTGCTCACTAAATCGTCTGGGGGGGTCCTCGAGGATCAGGTTGTCAAAAAGGTGATGGAAGTTTTTGCAAAAAACTCTGGGGGACTGAGGTTTACTCATGAACTCCAAGATGGGTTCTGCCTCCAGTATTTAGATTTAAAACTACAGTTCACAGGAAGTCACGTATGTTGGGCCTACCATCCTCGTACGAAAAAGGGACTTCTGCCCTTCGACTCCGCCCACTCAAAGCTCGTCAAACGAAGCATAGCGTCTTCGTGTATGCAGGCTGCCCTTGATAAGTCCTGTCCCCATTCTATGGCAGAGAGCTTTGAACAGCAGACAGTGCGGCTTGCAGCAGGGGGATACCCTTCTTCTGTTTTGCTGGCGGTAGCGGAAACGCTGTTAAGAAAGATTAAGGGGGGACCTCATCAGCGGCTGGATAGACCTAGCAAGAGGCCTCAGGTTATCCCGTATCAGCACAGAATTTCCCACAACCTGAAAAAGGTGGTGGGGAGGTTTGATGTCCCTGTCGTGTTTTCGGCGCCTCGTAAGCTGGCACACCTTTGTTCTAAAGTAGCCGAGAGGAGGGGGGGTGGGAACCAATGCACTGTAAACCACAGAAAGAAGTACGTGGATTGTGCGATTGGAGTGGTGTACAGGATCCCGTTAAGCTGTGGAAGAGTTTACATCGGGCAAACGGGCCGTTGCATAAATGAAAGGGCACGCGAACATGACTGGTCGCTTAGTTCAACAGCAGGAGGGCATTTGCCCCTGCACTGCGGAACATGCAAATGTCATCCTGATTTCAATAAGATCACAATCATGGGGAGGGGAGCAGATAAAACAGCCAGGGAAATTTTAGAAGCGTATGGAATAAAGAAGGAGGGGTCCTTTTCGTTGGGTCCTTTTCAATAAATATTCAGTTGTCAGTTCAGCGCTCGTCCTGTGCACTCCTTTTCCTCCCGTCCTTGGCGTTTGCGCGCTGTTCCATTATTTCTAAGCATGAACCAACTCGCCCACATCGCTACACTGATTCAATTCCTACCTTCTTCCAACCTGGTTTATTCGGTATTCCAACCCGGTATATTTACAGATTCCAAGCCTTGATTTTTAAGGTTAGACGCGAAGTACTCTGCGATGCAATATGGCTTCAAGCAGCTTCTTTCGATACGCTACCCTGTGTGTCATAGTCATGCCTATGTTGGCCAAAAAAGGCCATACAAACTTCTCTATAACAATCCTAGAATTGTTTGTCTGATGGTCATCTCTTGTAGGACAAATCAAAACTTCGTACGGAAAAAAAAAAATTTGCCTACGTAAAAACAATTATGCTATACTTTTTATTTGTACACCCGGGTGTTTGACGTAGTTTTTTGATCCTCAGCACGAAGTTTGATATTACAAAAGTGCAGTCCTCGTGTCCTCCTTATTGTCATATTTTGTTATTATTTATTTCGTGAAATATGCAGGTGATATTGTTTCCTTGTATAAGCACGTTTAGGGCAGATATTATGGCGGTATGCTACGACTGCGTCGGAGTGATTTTGCCATTTTTTTTATAAACTTCGTGATATTTGTATGCATTGATACAACAGGTAGGTAGTTTTCTAGTAACCGTCCAGCCTTTGGCGCATGTAGCACAAACCATCACATCCCGTTATGTTGCTGGCACTTTGTGATGTAACTTGTTATGCAAAAAGACAATGAGATCTAAAAAATAAGTCTGGTTTATTTGTAAATTCTAACCTTGTTCTAACCCGGTTTCTTCGTTATTCCAACTTTCAGCCTGGGATATACCAACGTTATTAGGTTAGCTCAGTTACGGAACTGCCCACAGACGCCGAATGTACGAACAGTACCCCCCCCCCCCCCCCCTCACTCAGCCACGACTCGCCCAGCGTCGCTGGACGCGCCGCCAGGCGGCTGCTTTGGTAAATGAATCAGGATACGTACGTTTCAACGTTACTGGAAACGTAAAAACCAACGAAAAAAAAAAAAACCCTTTTTGTAGTAACGTTTAATGGAGTTTAGTAAAAAAATGAGGGGCGCGTGATGTTTTCTAAAATCTTGAGTTTGCAAGGTTTCGCGGCACAATTAATATTGTTTTCATACAACCATGCCTCAGCGGTGATTTCAGGTAGAGCGTCCCGACTTAGGCTCATCTTAGGGTAAATTCGCGGCGCGTCCGCTGGGAAGACGGGGGGTTGCATCCCTGTAACCCTTTCCACTGTATCTGTTTCGGCTCCGAAATTGCCGATTGAATCCAAAATAGATGTTATGTGCAGTTCCTCGAGTGACCGCTGCAGGATAAATGGCGGCATTGTGATCGCCATTTGGCGCTACAGCTGGGCTCTTTGGAACGCATAGTTATGAAACGAAAATATAGATGGCGCTTCGAACGACGGCTGGCGGATTGGAGTGAGTGAGGGGGGTAGCCCCCTCCGCGGGAGTTCCACAACTGAGGTGATCTAATAACATCGGTATATACATATTACAAACCTTGAATTTTGAGATTAGACGCGAACTACCTTGCGATGCAGTGGCTTCGAACAGAGCTTCTTTCGATAGGCTACCGTTGCTTTCAATCCATGTCCAGAAGTTGCTGAAAAGAAAACAGTCTGGGGAGCCCGGATGAACGTAAGATGAAGCATGACGACGCGACTGACACCACCAACCCGCGATGCCTGCAACTAAATGTCTGCACCCTGCACGGGACGATATTTAGGAGCCCGGCCTAGGCCGGCCCGTTGTCTATTTGGGCCCGCACTTGCCCGCGGCCCGCTATTCATTTCCGACAGCCGGCCCGGCCCGGCTTGAAGCTAATTTTCACGGGCCAGCTGCATTTTATTTTAGCTCAGTATGAATAGCTCACAAATTGCGCGGCATGGCAGCTCGCTTGCAGCTGCTACACATAAGTTGATTACGGTACCTAATAGGAAATACTGCAATCATTTTTTTTTCGCTGCTAATATTAGTTTGACCAATCTGCAGGCCTAGGCAGCTTGTTAAGACAAATCACCCGAGCTTCCTTTTCTGCGACAAAACACGCGCGGCAAGGATGGAAAAACAAAAATGACAAGCAGACGTAAAGAAAACCACGTGTCACAGTTGGAAAGGAAGGGAATCATCGCGACGGGTTTGGACAAAAGACTGGAAAAGTTCTAAATTAGCCACTCTCGCTGCGCACAACCGTAAAAAAAAGAAAAAAAAAACTGCAATCTGGTCGTCTTATGCGGTGGTCTGCGAGAAATTGTTCAGCAAAAGTACCCCTCAGAGGAACCTCTTTACATCTATTGGGGATGCAAGCACTCGTGCGTAAAGATGGTTTACGCCGGCGAGGGTACACATTGTGTAGGCGCGTGTATGTGCGTGTTTGTGGTGCGAAGCGTTCCCGGCGCGCCGCCGGGCACGAAAAGGAACGCCGCGCCGCGAGGTATACTCTGGAAAAGCATTCGCTGCACACCGAAACACAAAAACATACACCCACACACAAATGCTTCAGCATCTGTTTATCCCCCCCACTGTGGTTCCTCTCCCAACCCCCGAACACGTACGCTTCCGAAGAACACGCCGCTAAAGAAAAAAAAAAAAGTAATGGTCGCTTCCGCCCGCTTTGGCACCACTTGCAGACTTGAATGCAAGGCCCGTACCAGGCCCGGGCACTTCATGAATGTAGCCGTGAAGCCCGAGCCCGACCCGAGGGCCGGGCCGGCCCTTGGCCCGCGGTCTGCCCCGTACCAGTGCAGATCTCTACCTGCGACGCTGACAGCTCTCCCCTCTGTTATGACTGGGCAGACGTCCAATCTTTCACGTCCAAAAACCTTTTTTTTTTCACGTGCAAAAAGCTTTTTTTTTATGCCGGCAGCAGCAAAGCAAGCGCGAAGCAAACAAAACCATCAGTATTAGTGCTACGATTTTTTTTCGTTAGAAGAATGATACAGTGGCCTCCACACACAACCAGAACTGCGAGAAGGACAATGCGAATGCAGCGTCCAGCAGAAGATAATTCGGTCTTTGAATGCCAGGGAGTTGGGGGCTAACTGCGATACAAAGAAGGAGCCGTCCGTGGTGGTTACGCAGTCTTTCGTCTAATTCTTGAGGCGCTATGGGAGAAAGGATGCCCAGAGGATTTAGTGGGAGGCGACCTTCTGAACGGGAGTGGGGGGCGACCTTCTGAACAGCGAGAGACCGTACCTTTGTACCACGGTGGCAGGGATTCTAAAACATGATGGCGTCCTTTTGGTGACAGACGCCTTTCAATCCTTGAATAACCTTGTCACTTGTTTTGGTTCAAAGCGTGGGTACGTCAACGCTTCCAAACTTAGAGTTTATCCTTTCTGTTGTTGACAGAACGAGAACTTATTTATTTTGAAGAAAAGGATTTGACCAGCTGGGGTAGCTAGGGACGATTAGGCAGAATCCTTCGAGCAGCGGCAGACTGCTGCCTTCTCAGCGGATGTCTCTTTCCAGCGAGACGGTTGCTTCTTCAGGGCGCGGCGACGGTGGTCTAATGTCACATTCGCACGGGCCGCGCCGTACCGCACCGCGCTGCACCGACGGACGCGTCACGTTCGCCTGGTCGTGTCGGTGCGGCTGCACTACGTTTGCCAGGGACTTCATGCGGCGCGCGGCACTGGTGCGTTGCTGCACCAGCTGCACCGTCGGAAGGAGACCATGCAGGTCCTCGCACTGCGACCTTGAGTTAACGCTCTCCGCTTCCTTCGGCACATCCTCTCTCTCTCTCGCCACGTCGTCGGTCTTCCTCGTCTCGCGAAACATGGCGGCCCGCAGCTCAAGAGAACGTGATGTCGGCGCTGCTATCTTCTTTCCCTCAAGCCCTCTGCTCTGGCTACGATTCCAGCCGTGACGACGGGCGTCGGTTTTTCCCTTTTCGGGAAGTGCGTGTGTGCGCGTGCGGTGCTCCGTTGCGTCGGCCGCCGAGCAAACAGTCCACTACGCCAGGCACGTGAAGCCTTTGTCGTTCGTCGGATTGAAGATGTCGGTGAGTCTTCGGGCTTCGTTTGAACTTTTCCCTGGACTTTGGGTCCCGCAGTGGGGATGTCGGGCTCAACTGCGCATGTACAAAGCTCCTGACACAGATGGAGCGCGTGGTTGGAGGAGACAAGGCCATCACGCTGTGCTGAAGCCGCCTGCTCAAGATGCAGCACCCGGCGGCGGAACACCTGGGATCGACGCAACACCGAGCAACGGCGCAAACCTCAAGGACTGACGGCGATGACCTCAACCGCACACACGCCGGGGAACGCGGGTGTAGTCTTCGGAGGTGCTACGTGCGCGGCATCACGTAGCGCCCTTGGCCTACCGTACGGGATGCGGTCGACGACACACCCCGTCGTTTCCTCGGCCTTGGACTACGGTCGGGACAGCCAAGCTCCGGTCCGCGAGCGCCTCATCCGAACGGCGGTGTGGCACGTTCCGGCGACACCGGATACTCTAGCTGCATGCGGGCTACGCGGCCTACGTGACTGACGTCTCGTTCTCGCCCTTGGCTGAACGTTATTAAAGCAGGGGACTCTTTTGACGGGGGGACAGAACCCGAGCGGGACTCAACATGCTTCTTGCTGTAAATATGTAATAAACTATTATATCAGTCCTAAGCGAGTTGCTTCAAGGTGCCGGCAGATTCGAACCGCAGCCCGTCAAAGGGAAACTAACCCGATCGACGAACGTCGGGCGCCTTCACGGACAAAGGTGAAGAGGCGGTTGCAGAAGTGGCGCAGTCGACAGGATCTGCTTAGGCTGAGCTGAAGAACTCCGCTGTGACGAGGGACGACCGGGACTGGTGAAGGCGGCGACCTCAAGCTGAAACGTGGAGAGCCATCGGACACTCCAAGCTAATCCGACCAGCCGGGGCACCGAGGGCCACGCAGCGCAGCGCTTCGGTAGCTAGGCGAGTACCCCCTTGGTTCCTGTTGGGCGCATGTTATGCCAAAGCCTTGGGTTTTGAGGAGTGATATCGCTAAGGAAACCGGGAAATGGCGGATGGGGCGGGAGATGAGTTGTCACTTACAGATCAGACGGGAGGAGCAAATACCACATCAGAGGCGGCGTCGGAGCAGCAGATTATGCTGCTGCAGTTACAGTTAAAAATTGCTGAAGCAGAACGAGAGAGGCAGCGAATGGAGCTGGAAGTTCAGCGGCTGCAATCACAAAGGAGTGCAGAGCCTGACGAGGTTGACAGCAGCTTCGCGGTGGGCGCAAAAGTGGACGAGGATAGACGGCTGAAATTTGCAGGTCTATTAAAAGGTGTTCTTGCGCCAATGCCGAGCCAGGAGGCACTCGTGCCTAGCTGGTTCGAAGATGTAGAAGCCACCCTTGAGTCGTACGAGGTGCCACGCGAGTGGTGGGCCGGACTGGTCTTGCCGCGGCTTAGTGAGCGGGCACGGGGTCTTCTCACGTGGCTCTCTTCGGAAGAGAGAAGAGATTACGCTGCTCTGAAAAGCAAAATTTTGGATGGTTTGCGGCTTTCCGCGGCTGAATACAAGCGTTTGTTTTCTGGGTCGACTATGGGAGCGAAGGAAACTTGAGAGCAATTCTCAGTGAGGTTAGAAAATTACGTTGATTACTATCTGGAAAGTTGCAAGGTGAGCTCGCTGCGAGAATTTAAACAGCTGACAGTAGCAGACCGTTTGAGGGAGTGTTTAACTGCGGAAGCGCGGGCGCATGTTATTTTGAATGAAAAACCAGGTTTCCTCAGGCCTAGCGAGGTAGTGAAGCTAGCAGAGAGTTACGACGAAAGCCGTAAGAACAGGCCTGCTGTGGTGTCTAGCACGGGTGCGCCGGTTGCGAATTTGACGGCAGGCGAGGCTGTGGCGTCGTCGCAAGCAAAGAAAGGCAACTGGGACGCACGCATAAGGATACAGTGCTTCAAGTCCCACGCAACGGGGCACATAGCTAAGCAGTGCCTAGCGAGGGAAACCACGGAAGTGCGCCTCGTCAAGGGCAGAGACAGGTCTGTCGTTGCTCGGGTATCCTTCCCGCAGTATGAGGAGGAAGCTCCCCAAGCTCGAATAGGGCTACCTAAAGTGAGCAAGGTCGTCGGTACGAGAGGAGTAACACTGACTAACGCAGGTCGGACATTACGCGCAAGGGTTGATTCAGGGGCGGACATAACAGTTGTTAGAAAGGCAGCTTGTCAGAAATATGAGAGTGCAGGGTCGACCATAAAGTTGACTGGTGCGTTTGGAGAACAGGTCATTGCAGAGCTGGCCTACGTTCCGTTAACGTCGACAGAGGGCGTACCGCTCGTGTCATTCAATCCGTCAGAACGAGGAGTCTTGTGTGCGCTTACCGACAGGCTAGTCACGGGAGTGGATGTTTTGATCACTCTCGAGGACTACGACCAGCTGCTCAAGTAGAGAGTGAGATGCGAAGTTCAGGAGGACATATAAATGCGTGGTGAAGAAGTGGAAGAGGAAGAAAGCTTAGACGAACTAGAACGCACTGAAAATACGCTGTCTTGCGCGGTGGAGGCTGAGAGCTTGGAGGGCGGTAGCGCGCAGACGCGAACGACGCGGTAACAGTTTCGCGAGGCGCAATTGGCAGATGAGTCGTTGCGTGAGGCATGGGCACAGGCTAGAGAGGGGACGCATGGCATGACAATACCCGACGAGTTGCTGTTCCATCAGGAACCGATCGCAGGACATCAGTGCTGTCAGCTCGTGGTACCGTCAGATCGCCGCTCAAAGGTGCTGAAGATGGCACACGATTCTACGTGGGCGGGGCACCTCGGTGAGCGGAAAACGCTGCAACGTATAAAGGGCTCCTTTTTCTGGCCAAGTATAACGCGGGACGTAAGAGAATACTGCCGTTCGTGTCCTTCGTGTCAGGTGAGGTCCCCAGCTCGTACGCTGGACCGCGTACCAATCACGCCACTGGCCAGACCGGAAACCGCTTTTCAGGTGGTTAACATGGACTGCATCGGTCCGATTGACCCGCCATCGGCGCGTGGTCACAGATACGCATTGTGCGTAGTAGACGTTAACACAAGATGGCCAGAAGTAGTGTGCCTCAGGACACTGACAGCAAAGGCCACGTGTGATGCGTTATTGGAAATCTTCGCGCGTCTGGGAGTCCCCGAGGTGGTGTGTAGTGATCAGGGGACAAATTTCACTGCAAAGGTGACCCAGCAGCTGCTGTCGAAGCTAGGGGCGTGCCCGAGATTCTCCACGCCGGACCACCCACAAAGTAACGGACTCGTCGAACGTTGGAATGGAACATTCAAGTCGATGCTTTTTCACATTGTGAGGGAGCATGGACGGGAGTGGGACAAGTTTGTACCGTTCCTGCTTTGGGCTTACAGAGAGGTCCCGAACGTAACGACGGGTAAATTGCCATTTGAGCTGATGTACGGGAGGGTATTAGTGGGGCCACTCTCGATTCTTCAAAAGACATGGTCTGGCGATTGGGCTTTCCCGGACACTCTGGGCGTGTCCGCAGAGGAATACCTATCGCGCTTGCGCGAAAGGTTAATTGAGGCTAACGCAAGGGCCGAAGACAGTACTACGGTGGAGCAATGTAGGTACGCTAGCAGGTATAATCTGCGGGTGACAGACAAACAGTTTAGAGAGGGGCAGCAGGTTTTATGGCTCGAGAGAGAGGGCGAGGGCAAATTAGTGGCCAAATGGAAAGGACCTGCTAAGGTAGTGCGCAAGTTACGGCCGCACAGTTACTTGATTGAAACGGAGGATGGAACATCTCGATCAGTACACGCAAACAAGCTTCGCGCGTACCACGCCCGGGTTGGCGCCGTGGGTTTGATTTTCGAGGGTGACAGTGATTTTGGGGACATCCAAACATTTCCACCGCAGGGTGAACGAAACCATCGAATACCACTCGCTGCGTTGAGTCCCTTGAAGCCGTCACAGTGTGCTGAGGTTGTCGCGCTGGTCACTAGGCACGGCCAGGTCTTCAGGGACAGGCCAGGAAGGTGCACAGTTGGCATGCACAAAATAAAGATCAAGGAGGGAGCGGCGCGACAGCCCGTTCATCCGTATAAGGTACCAATGTCTTTCCGAAAGGAAGTCAAACGGCAAGTACATGAGCTGTTGGCGTGGGACCTGATATACCCTGTTGAGAGCCCGCACGCGTATCCAATCGTATGCGTAAGCAAAAAGGATGGGGGGTTGAGGCTGTGCTGCGATTATCGTAAGCTCAACAGCATCACCGAACCAGACGCATTCCCGATGAGTCTACCCTCCGAGTTGCTGCTGCAGGTGGCAAAGGCGAAGTATATAACCTTGATTGATATGTTAAGGGGATATTGGCAAATACCATTGGATGAGCAAGCACAAGCTCTCACGGCATTCGTGACACCGGTTGGGCAGTACGCCTGGAGGGTAATGCCATTTGGACTGAAGAATGCGAGCGCCACGTTCCAGAGAATTATCAATGGCATGCTGGCAGCCCACAGGGAATACGCTTGCGCGTATATTGACGATCTCGCGGTATTCTCCAAGACATGGGAGGAGCACCTCCAGCACCTTGAGAAGGTGCTCACTGCAGTCGCGGCCTCAGCCTTTAGAGTAAATGCAGCCAAGTGTCGTTTCGCGAAACCAGAGGTTGAGTTTCTGGGGCATGTTGTAGGCTCCGGAAAACTCAATGTAGACCCAGCGAAGGTCAAGGCGATTGAGGAAATACCTGCACCGCAGACAAAAAGGGAGCTCAGGAGTTTCTTGGGGTTAGCCAATTACTACCGGCAGTACGTTCCGGAGTACGCCCGCATAGTGCTACCTCTCACTAATCTGACCAACAGGCGAACACCACAACAGCTGCCTTGGGATACCGAGGCGCAGAGCGCATTTGAAAACATAAAGGACTGCCTCTAGCGCGCGGCATCGCTTTACGCACCTGACCCCAATCGCGAGTACATCCTTGCCATCGATGCCTCCAATTATGCAGTCGGAGCGTGTGTTGCGCAGCTCAATGACCAGGGCAAGGGGTGTCCGGTTGCATTTTTAAGTAAGAAGCTCGGTCCGACCCAGGCTCGCTGGGCCACAATAGAAAAGGAGGCCTACGCAATCATCTGGGCATTGGATACATTGGAGGTCTGGCTTTTTGGCGCACAGGTCCGCGTGGTGACTGACCACAATCCACTAAAGTATCTGGCTCTGAGCAGTCCGCACAGCGCGAAGCTGACTCGATGGGCTCTAGCGCTACAGAGATTCAATCTGACCATTGAGCACAAAAGGGGAGTCGAAAACGCGAACGCCGATGCACTGTCGAGGCTGGTGGGTGCCAATGAAGAAACGCAGTAGGGGCCCGAGGGCACAGGCGGAGCGGGCAATTCGCAGTACTCAAGGCTCTATCATGACTTGTGTTCGCGGGAGCGGGGGTACAGTCTACACCCGGACGCAAAGACGTTGAGCTCCTCTTGGTGATGTGATGCATCCCAATGTGGTGTGCATCACAGTCAGAAGGGAGGTGTCGGGCTCAACTGCGCATGTACAAAGCTCCTGACACAGATGGAGCGCGTGGTTGGAGGAGACAAGGCCATCACGCTGTGCTGAAGCCGCCTGCTCAAGATGCAGCACCCGGCGGCGGAACACCTGGGATCGACGCAACACCGAGCAACGGCGCAAACCTCAAGGACTGACGGCGATGACCTCAATCGCACACACGCCGGGGAACGCGGGTGTAGTCTTCGGAGGTGCTACGTGCGCGGCATCACGTTGCGCTCTTGGCCTACCGTACGGGATGCGGTCGACGACACACCCCGTCCTTTCCTCGGCCTTGGACTACGGTCGGGACGGCCAAGCTCCGGTCCGCGAGCGCCTCATCCGAACGGCGGTGTAGCACGTTCCGGCGACACCGGATACTCTAGCTGCATGCGGGCTACGCGGCCTACGTGACTGACGTCTCGTTCTCCCCCTTGGCTGAACGTTATAAAAGCAGGGACTCTTTTGTCGGGGGGACAGACCCCGCGCGGGACTCAACATGCTTCTTGCTGTAAATATCTAATAAACTATTATATCAGTCCTAAGGGAGTTGCTTCAAGGTGCCGGCAGATTGGAACCGCAGCCCGTCGAACGGAAACTAACCCGATCGACGAACGTCGGGCGCCTTCACGGACAAAGGTGAAGAGGCGGTTGCAGAAGTGGGGACCTTCCTTTTTCGGAACTTTCGTCTTCTTTGCACCGGCGAACTTGTTTCCCGGCTGCAATTTGTATCGCGAGCGGCGAGTTGTTTCGCGTTGTGTCGGGGATTGAGTGTTGTCTTGTTTTTTTTCGCGGCCCCGCTGCTCGAAGGTTCGTGAAAGTGTTCTGATGGTTTTGTCGGTTTTGATGGTTTTGTCGTGTTGTCGCCGTGCGCGGCTTTTTATCGCCTAACTAAATTTCTTGTTTTTCGTTTAACCGCTGTGTACCCTCGCCTCTGTTGATTTTCACACCGGACGTGTTCCTATTGCTTGTCAGCAGTACGACAATAAAACCGCATATCTGTGAACGCTCTGTTTCATAGTCCATGTGTTTTTGTTTTTAAGTTGGCGGGCGAATTTTCTTTCTAACAATACATACTTGAACCGTCTACTCGGACGACAATTTGTTACTTTCATTCCTCGCTAGATGGCGCGAGCCGCCGCCCCACTCTTGCGGATATTTTTTACCGTCCACCCATTCATGTTTTGCCCTTGCAGTGACCACACCCAGCGCGTCGCACGGCGGGATGCTTCGCGTTTGCTTGGTAGTGGGTCGTGTGGTGCGCCTACACAGTGGCGTGGCTTTGGGGGCAGCATTTTCTCGGTGCAGTGCTCGCCCCACACGAATGTGACATTAGTAGCTTCGATACAACGACTGCAGCAAGGACGCTTAGGAATTCCGCAAAGCGATAATCTCGCGTCTTCTGGGCCCGGTCGTGGGAATGTTGAAAGTGTCTTCCGAGAGAGCTTGAAATGACGCCGTTTATACATAGCTTTTTGGGGGTTTCTTTGCCACCTTTTGTAGTGCGCAGAATAAAAATTATTTTGCTTTTAAACTGTCATGCGGCCATTTTTATACAAAAGTAACGAGTAACGGGTAACGTAATTTCATAGCAGATACCGTAAAATAATAATGACATTACTTTACTCGTTACTCATTTGGGATTCTAACGAGTACGTAGTAAAAAAACTAACGCGTTAGCAGTACCGTCGTTACTTGTAACGCGTTAGTTCCAACCATGGTGCCTGGAGCGCGTCTCCGACTGGTGTGTTTAGCGTCCTATCCCGCCCATACATCAAAAGTGGTCCCCAACTGTCAACAAAACACGTCACAGAAGCCGGAGTGTCATGCTGTTGCCTGTCGCGATCCTGGCGGTTGGCCGTAGAAATGCTGGCTAAAGCACGAGCGAACCCGAGTGTCGCTGTCGTCACGGCGTTCCAGGCGTCCCAATTCCGGCTGCTTTAGCGTCCGTGGACTGCCGCATTGGAGAGCGACCTGCAGCAGAACAGGAGTCTGCCACTTATACCACAGCTATCGGGATGCTTAACAGACCGAAGGCTTGGTAAAAAGTTTTTCAGTATCAAATTTTCTGCCAGCCAAAAAGACATGACGTCATCAGTCGGAAATCGAGGGACCACTTTTTTGGACCCGGTAAACACACCAGTCGGAGACGCGTTCTAGGCACCGTAGTTCCAACACTGCGCCCTGCTAACCTGTGCGATGCTTAGCCAACGCCACTCATGTTGACTCGATGATATCGATGCTAGAAAGTTAAGAAGTGTGCGTGGACGGTCGACGATTGCACTTTGCAGTACGAACAACGTGCAACAAAAACAGGTAGTTACCAATTTTGGCGATTTGAAAACTCCGCTAATGCATCTTCAGAAGATTGCTAGCTCGTTCAGTGATTTCAGAGGTATTGCTAAGCCGTCTTCCAAGTGCTGCTCACGTCTTTCCCAATTTAAAGAATGTTTACTAATGACTTCTTGGATTTCAATCGACAGCAAATGCATTTTGAAACCCTTACCTCACTACCATGTTGGGAACAGTCGCAATTTACTAAAACTACTGTGAACAGCGGATTTATTAGAAGTGAGCGTTGGGCGAACAGTTCAAAAACAGTCTGCTACTTGAAACCCAATCAACGGGGTTCCATTAGGAAAACGAGGTAGGGCTGTCCGGAAGCGGAGTACCCTAGATTTCTCAACGCGCATCGAGGACACACGAGAGGCGAAGGAGAGCGCAGAGTCTTTGCTCAGCATGGATTTGAGAAGGCAGAAACAAAAAAAAAAGAATAAGAAATAAACAGGGGGTTGCGGAAACCGCGGTACAGCACAAGCTTGTCACTGCCATAAGTTAAAAAAAAAAAAACTTCAAAAGTTTAAATAATGAATACCGGAGTGTAACCGTATTTTAAAACCCTTCGAACAATTGGGATAAGTTACACGTTCATCCTGGAAGCCGGGCAGCGATTATCATACCCCTTGCCTTTGCCACATTAAGAACAAACTAACGCAAATTTTCGAGAAAAAAAAATGGAAATAGTTTCGTTCTCATAACATCATTGTAACACTTTAGATGAAATAACATGCCGATATTTCTTTACGGGCTCAAGAAATTTCGTATTCTAATATCAAACATTTTCGGGGAAGTAACGGGCATCTTATTGAAGCAGTACACCTGAAACCGCATTCCAACGCCGGCTCAACAAATGAGTAGACGACACTGCACACTAGAAAAGTGCACATCCTTAACGGTTCAAATAACCTTGTCCCAGAGCTAACACCCGGGGACAAACCCTGCGTGTTTGCTTTGACTTCAGAGGAGCAAAACGCAGACATTATCTTCTACAGGGTGCATCTGAACGGAAATGGGCGAAATACAATTCCTATAACAAACCAATGAAAGGAATTAAATTAAAGATTTCGTAAAGGCGTATTTAGGTGATGCATCTAGCGACCGTTTTCCTCCAAGTGCATAAAAATAACAGAATCTTTCCTTCTTAAAGCATGAAATGCTTTTTAACACTATTCCCCATCCCAAAATTGTGTCCGTCCGTCCGTCCGTCCGTTCGTGCATTTTCCGCTAAATTTAGCGGCGAAAGTGACGTTGCGTGACCCATACGCCTTGGGGAAATGAACGCCACGTAATTTGTACGTCAACTAAGTTTCCACTCTAAATTTAGCAGGAACATTCACGTCCTGTGACCTAGACACCAGTCCAGTTTCCCCGCTAAGTTTAGCGGGAGACACAAACGTCACCTGACCATACAATCATTCAGTATCGCCGCTATATTTAGCGGGAAAATATACGTCACGTCTTACACGCATTCCCTCGCCAATTCCATAGCATGCATTTCAAGCATTATATAACCTTAAAAGTCAAAGTCGCTGCCAATGTTGCTGTGTTTTGCTTGAATATTTTATTAGGTACATATACACCACAAACCGAGAGCTTTACTCGAAGATGAATTGCAATCCATTTATTGGCTTACGTATACGAGTTCTTTATACGTTCGCACGGTGCTCACCAACACTTTGTGTAAATGGTCTTGGTTCGGTTGGCACTCCTGTTTGTATAATTAGAACGCGTTCCCACATAATGTCCACCCAACACCCGAACCACGTCCGCGATTAATGTTTTTTTTTTGTATTTTCTTTTATATGTGTAAACATTTGGGCGTGAACAGTCCATATTATAATTTCTTTACAAATAGAGGACATTCCGCCAACCCTAAATGGGCAACCAACGTTTTGATTCCTACTCACCTCTTCTTCCTTGGTTTATCAGCAGAAACAATATACAGTTCACATTTTTGACTGATGCAGTTGTTTTTCGTTTTTTTTTCGCACATATCTTTTTTTACTTTTTTTTTTTTTGCAGTGCACGGAAACCGAGCGGTCCGTGCGTCTTACAACCTTTGGCTGCAGTGAATCAGGCTCAAGTATCTCAATAATATGTGTTTCGAAACTAGCACAATCTAGGATGTACCGGAGATTTCTGCGCGGTCTCAATTTACAACTTTCGAGGTGGCGCAGGCCACCTGAATCATAACCGAAACCAGGCTTTTCGGACCGTTCGATTCGGCGGACAAATAACCATAAACTGGACGCCAATTTTACGTAGTGAATGTTTACAGTGAAAATAAAAAAAAGAACGTCCTTACCTCGTTCAAAATTAAAAAGAAGTAAAAATGGTGTGAGAGGCGGGGGGGGGGGGGGGGGTACCTACGAGCTCTTTAGCCGTAGCTGAAGAGCTCGGTTTGGATGTAAGCAAGGCAATGCGAAGGCCAGACATAGTCAAAACAATTTTGGGCTGCGGAGCCGGGGATGACGAAGTTGCCGAAGCTGTCGATGAGGAAAAGGAACGACGCCTAGAGAAAGAAAGAGACAAACAACTGAAACAACTGAAACTCGAGCAGCTAAAGCCAAATTCGGAAATGACCGTTGTTGGAGTCGCGAAAGCAGTTAACTATGACATGAAAAGTTTTCTTCAGCCCTTTTCTGTTGGAAGCGAATTGGGATTCTTCTTAACCAACTTCGAGCGCACATGTGTCAGGATGGGTTTCGAAGAGTCGTCTTGGCCTCAGAGGCTTCTAAGCGCGTTGCCGGCCGAAGCAGCTGATGTACTGGCAAGGTTACTGCCAGAAGAAGGCGAAAATTACACGGCTGTGAAGGGTGCATTGTTGAGAAAATATAAGCTGTCACCCGAAGCTTTCCGTTTGAAATTTCGAGAAGCCAGGAAAGGCCTACAAGAGAGCTACTCAGAGTTCGCATATAAGCTAGCTAGTTTTCTGGAAAACTGGCTCAAAGGAGCTCAGGCGTATGAGGACAAAAGGAAGATGTTTGAGCAATTTTGCTTAGAGCAGTTCTATCGTACATTGCCTGAAAAGCTCAGAGAATGGGTTCAGGATCGACCGGACGTGGGAACAGTACGCAAGGCAGCAGAATATGCAGATGAGTACTGTGCAAAGAGGGGATCAAGTTGCGACCTAGGGAAGACTGACCGGCCTCTGGGGGCTTCGTCTGGGGGAACCAAAAGATTCCACACGTCGGAAAAGAACGCGAACAAGCCAGTTCTTAAAGACGAGTCCCCCGAAACACGCCTGAAGAAGTCGTTCGAAGCACGGAAACCAATAGTATGCTTCCGGTGCCAAAAGCCAGGACACGTGGCTGCTGGATGTCGTGTCCCAAAGGTCTCCCCAGTGCAGCTCGTTCTCGAGAAGGACGAGGACTTGTTAGGTCCATACCTTCACGACATGGACGTAAACGGTAAAACTTGCAAGGTGTTACGGTACACCGGCGCGACGTACGACGTCGTGCACTCTTTCGTGAACGAGAACGACTTCACAGGCGAATACGTGTGCCTGAGGCAGGCTCTGGAAGGAGGTACTGTCAGCCTACCTGTTGCGAAAGTAATCCTGAAAGGCACCTTTGGAGAGGTGGAAACCGAGGCCGCAGTCTCGGACAACGTCTTGCCGAGGTGCCCGTATCTTTTGTCCAACAGAACCGCAAAGGAACTGCTTAAGTCAGGGATAACGCTTGACATGAACCCGGTCATGGTTGTCACGAGATCGATGACAAAGAAAAGCTGCGAAAAAAATGTAGAGCAGGCTGTAGCTTCACAAGCCAGCGCAACAGATGACTTGCACGATCCCGTCGAAAATGACGAGCGTCACGCTTTAAATGGGCCAGACCGTGACGAGGAAAGAGTGGACGATGAATTGATGTTCATCCCTCCGACGAGCACTGATTTTAAGGCGCTCGCTGCAATAGATAGGGCAACCTTGATTGCAGAGCAAAAGAGTGACTCCACATTAATAAAATGTTGGGAGAGCATTCAAAACCCTAATTCGAGCAGCTCAAGGTTCTTTGAAAAGAAGGGAATACTGTACCGTGAGTTCCGTGGAAAGAAAGAGATGAACGTCGACCAAATCGTCGTTCCTCTGAAGTACCGAGAAAACCTTTTGTAATTGTCTCACCGGGCGGGTTGGTCGGGCCACCTAGGTATCAACAAGACCAAAGCAAGGCTCCAAAGCCAGTACTACTGGCCAGGTTGCTTTAAAGATGTCGAACATTTCGTTCGGAGCTGTGACGTCTGTCAGCGGACGGGTCGACCTAATGAAAAACGCAAGGCACCCATGACAGCGGTCCCAATTATTACCGAACCTTTCCGCAGAGTCATTGTGGACATTGTGGGTCCGCTACCCGCAACAAAAGAAAGCTTTAAATATCTGCTGACAATGGTATGCCCTGCCACTAAATTCCCCGAAGCAGTGCCCTTGCGCGATGCAACGTCCGTGGAAGTCCTGGATGCACTTTTGTCCATTTGTGCGCGCGTTGGATTTCCGAGCGAAATCCAGTCAGACCTTGGCAGCGTGTTTACAAGCGCGTTGACCACAGCTTTTCTCCAAAAGTGCGGCATTAAGATTTACCACAGCTCGGTCAACCACCCACAGAGCAACAGAGTAGAGAAGGTACACTCCGCAATGAAGCGCGTTCTGCGGGCTTTGTGTTATGAGAAAAAGATGTACTGGCACGCAACGTTGCCTGCCATGCTTTTTGCCCTTCGTTCAATGGCACACGAGTCAACGGGCTTCAGCCCAGAGGAGCTTGTCTACGGGCGAGCATTACGGTCACAGGCTTGCAGGGTTAGAAAGTTTTGCTCTACCCTATTTAGACGATATTGCAATCTTTTCTGACACCTGGTCCGAACACTTGGACCATCTAAGAGAAGTCTTTTCGAGACTTCGCCAGGCGGGACTAACTCTGAAAGCACAGAAGTGCAAGTTTGGTCGCTCAGAGGTAGATTACCTCGGACACACAGTAGGCCAAGGCCACCGGAGCCCATTGGAAGTAAAGGTGCTGGCGATCAAGGAGTTTCTGCGTCCAGAAACAAAAACGCAGATTCGTACATTTTTGGGCTTAATTGGGTATTACCAACACTACATCAAGGGGTTTTCCGAGCTGGCTAGTCCGCTTACTGATGCGTTGAAAAACGCGCCTAATCGCGTAAAGTGGGACAAAGACAAACGGGCATCTTTTGACGCCCTTAAAAACACCTTGATGAGTAAGCCCGTTTTGGCAAGCCCGGACCACTCGAAACCTTTCCTCGTGGAGTGTGACGCCAGCGAAAAGGGGTTGAGGTAGTCCTGAGCCAAGAAAGCGCAGACGGGGGAGAGCACCCGATCCAGTACGTGAGCAGGAAATTAAGCGCTCGAGAGCAGGCGTACAGCACAATTGAAAAGAGTGCGCTTGCCTTGTGTGGGCGGTAGAAAAACGTTCATGTTACTTGTCGGGGTCGCCATTTGTTTTCATCACAGACCACCGACCGCTAACGTGGCTCCAACAGATGTCGAACAAAAATGGCAGATTGCTCGGTTGGAGTCTAAGTCTGCAACCGTACGTGTTCACTGTTAAGCACAGAAAAAGGATCCCTGCACACTAACGCAGACAGCTTGAGCAGGGATTTCTCTGTCTAGGAGAGGAATGGCATGGGGGAGAGGGTAAATCGTTTTTTTTTTTTTATAATACATTTTTACCAGTGCCGATGGGGGTCCCCTTTCTGGTTGCCATAGGTTCTTGTAGCATTGCTCGATGTAAAGCACTCTGCGTACCAGAGGGCGGGCCTGCCTTCGCTTGGCCGCTGTTTGTGGAGTTGCTGGGTTCGAATTCTCTTCCGTTGCCCAGGCATCTTGACGTCAGGCTCCACACCTTCGAAAGCACGGACCAACTCCCACGGGGACCAGACGCCTCTCCAGTGCGGTGCCATCGTCGACCCTTCGCTCAGCGCCCCGACATACCTGGACCTGCATCGTGTGGCGGCCGGAAAAACGCAACGCCTTCAAAGCACGGACCGACTCTGCAGGAAGAAGACTCCTCTCCAGTGCGCTGTCTTCGCCGACCCCTGGACTCTGCCTCCGCGTCACAACATACCTTTTCCTGCATCGTGCGCCGGCCGGAAACACGATCCACGGACTCTACCGGGGATACGAGCCAAAGATTCGCACCCCCCCCCCCCCCCTTGGTCTTCCGTGGGGGAGAAGTTGTTGCGTTGTCACGCATGAGCGCAGCAGGAACGCGCGATTGTTGATAGCCGCCGCGCCAAAAGCGATATCTTCGGCATCGCACTTTTTCTTCATTTGTTCATGGCAGCAGCCGATAAAAGTCGGTCGCGCCGCCGCCGGTATTGTTCTTCGGTTTTCGTCTGTCGGCCAGCTTGCCCGGATTAAAAAGTCCGTCTGCCCTGATCCCGGTGTCGTCTTCTCGCCGTGGCCTGGAGTCCTGCTCGGCCAAACGCAACACGCCCCGCAGAGCTCCAGGCGACTCCAAGATGCATGCTTCTGCCGTTTTGCCGCGCTCTCTCGCTGAGATTCTGCGTGCTGGTCACTTGAGGCGGGAAGGGTATCCAGTAATGATTAGAGAGTTTAGATTTAAGACAAGGAGTAACTCAAATAATGAAGACCATTTGCATTTCAATGTCGGATGCCTTCTGCGCCGATCGATTGCCAGTGCGCGTGCGTTGTGCTGTCGACCAGATCGAGGAGCAAAGCGGGCTGAATAAGGGAACTGCTTGCAGGCGATGAACGCTTTTGTCACCTTCCCTCAGCTCGTACTGGAAAGACGGCCCAGAAGCCACGTGACCTTGATGAAGCTTTTAGAAACGCTCTGTAATCTACGTACATTACTAATAATGCCGCGAAATTCTAGTCTTCTTCTAGGTGGCATTGGCCAAACAGCGGCTTTCGACCACCAACGAAAGATCAGTCTTTTTTATGATTACCCTTATTCTCACCATTTTCGTTTATGACATCTTTAAAAACGCCGAAACAAAATATTTTTTTTGTTTACCATCGTAAAAGATAAGAGTTAGCGAGCGATATTTGTAGTTCGTTTGTCGACTGAAACATGCCTTGTTTCCAGTGTTGTCGTTTCTTTGGTAGAAACAATAAGCTCATTTTGCCTGCTTATTGAGGACGGTTTTTAATTTTAACGTCGAAGTTAGCGGAAGCCCGTTAAACCGAAAGCATCTTCCGCCTCCGGAACCGTCAAGTTAAAGACAAAGGAACAGCATCCCCTCCGGCAGCCCCTCAAGGGATAGTTCCCTCGCAGAATGAGATCGGCAAGGCTTTTGTTTTCAGACGCCCGGCTCGCAGCCTGCGCTCATTGCCTTACGTGGTGCTTTGTATTCGCGTGCACGCCCGGGGCTTACGAAACGCCCAAGCATCATCGAAGTTTGGAAGCTCGCGCTGGAGTCGGGACAACTGAACGGCCTTCCCGACGTTTTAATGCCCTCAGTGACTATAAAATTTGAAGGAACACCAGATACAAGCTATATGGCGGTGCAATGCAAGGCATGGTGAGACAGGAATTGCGGATTCAGCACACCAGGCGACGGCCCCCGGCATCGCATTCATTGCAAAACATAACTGAAACCTGAAATAAAAAAGCAAACACAATAAAGAGGAACTTAGACGCAAAGTGTCTAAAGGCCGGTTGCACCAATGTTGCTTACCTTAACCCAAAGCGGCTCTTTCCTAAGTCGGCTTAGCTCCCTAAACCGAGCTCGGATAAGCACGGGTTTAAATTCCGGTTGCACCAACGTTAACCCGGCTTTACAGATGCGCCCCTAGCTAAACGCTGGAGTTGCCTAGGGAATGTAGGGACAAACAGAGCAAACTAGGGAACACTTGGAGGGGCAAATACGAC
Organism: Ixodes scapularis; assembly: GCF_016920785.2. Taxonomy (NCBI): domain Eukaryota; kingdom Metazoa; phylum Arthropoda; class Arachnida; order Ixodida; family Ixodidae; genus Ixodes; species Ixodes scapularis. Next base: position 74,208,144 of record NW_024609837.1, read on the forward strand.
ATGCGGAGAGGAATCACGTGATGTAAAGAAAAAAAAACTGCTGCTGTATTTCTTCGTCTGCTTTTCGCTATATTTCTTCGTGAGTAATGAATTAAAGGTCTCCAAATTTAATAATTGTTTCGCCTAACTTTCAAAAAGAGGAGTCAGAGCTTTAAATAAACACGTATGCTTTTTACATCTCTGATTGTGTGTTTAATATCGGCTGATAACAGAACATCTTGACAGTAACAGTAGTTTTCGTGCTCACATTTTGAGATAAAGGAGCCATCGGGGGCCCCGAATCTCACTGAACGCGAGAAGGACGTTCTACTCGCTACATCGCTGAAGACAAAACATAATCGAGAATAAGCTGGCAGGTAAGATGACTACTAAAATCAAGTCATGCCTGAGACCGATGAAGTTCAAAACAGTGACGAACTCGCCACGGCAGCTGCGAAAATGCCTAGAAATCGTCGAATAGAAGTCGAGAGATTGTCGCGAGGTCCTTGCATCGACCGTACTCGTTGCTATCAGCAAGGTGACAGAACGGCACTGCACCGTCGTTGAACATCTGCTGCAGCCTCAAACGGACTTCAGTTTCACTGTAGAGTTCACAAAATAACAAAAAGTGAAATTTTTACTGGATATGTCCCTCCGCAGGCACAGAGTGCTCGTCAACTTTATATATGACCCAGTACGCCAATATCCTGAAAACGGCAACCACGGTGAGCGTTTCGAGCAGCCTTGGGATCCCCAAATCAATAACTCAAACCCGAGTCGTTTGGTTAGCGTATAATCGAAAGAATACATAAGACAAATTACACCAGACTTTTCCTGCAACTTCTTTGCGACCTTGACTGCATTTATTGCAAATTGCAAAAGGGTGAGAGGTGGAGGCTAGGCTGTTGGCGTACAGGAAACAAGCTAAAACATTCACAATCGGGAAAAGTTTGAGTTTTCTCGGTCACTGAAGCTCTTGGATCATGAACCTGAAATTCTCCAATGTATGTCATGTCAAAAGGTGGCTTGAACTAGTCAGAATAAAGTTCTTGTTGTTGCTCATTCTTATGCCTTTATACATAAAGGATCGCCCTTTATTGAAAGCATCATGCTATGTTTTTTTTTTTTATTTTCATACTTGTCTTTCTCATTGTTGTCTTTATTTGTGAATTGCCAACTCACTCAACTTGCCATTTCATAAAAAATACGTTTTTTGAACTATGGAATTACGTACCTGCCTAGTGTGTGTGTAATTAAAGAGAATCGATTGTTTATAACAGTTAGAGACACTTTTATACACAATTATGTAAGCCTCCTTTGACGGTTTGTCTTATTGCACACTCTTGAAGTTAGTTATACGAACTACACAACTGAACCTCTACTTATCAGGCTATTTTCTAGATAACACTGAACGTCTCGCTTACAACATATTGCTTGGTCAGTCATAGTCACCCAATAGATTGAAATATAAGCTAACGACCCCAGAACACTTTCTTCAACAGAGTTTTTTGTTTAACAGCTATCGTTGAACAGCTTAATAAATTTATTTTTTCACGGCCCAGGTTAGCTGTCTCTTAGCTTTGTTCATTTGATTTTTACCGTTAGTATCAAGTCTTGCACAGAATGCAGCTCGTAAAAATTCAGTAAAGTTTCATTATGGTTAAGAGCAATTCAGGCTATGCCACCAAATATCAGAAACACCTGAGCACAGTGAGATATCACCTAGGGAAACTTAATGTACTTAATATCAGTGTTGCATGCGTAATAAGAATTAAAGTACCCTTATGTCTGTCTTTTCAGTAAATTGTACATGATCTAGTTGCTGAAGCATCTGTATGTTTGCACAATGTTAAGATTACATTTTCATGAGTAAATACGTTTGAATATTTTAAGTGATTACACTTTTTATTTCAAGGATCAACCTACAATCTGTGGACGATGACCATCCCGTGGTACTTCTCAGCACTTCAGTGCCGTCTGGAGGCAAGTTGGGTCACGAAATAGAAAACTTTGTTGTAAAAGTACCGTCTAAGACCAATGACTGACTAAAATCTGAGGATGACAACCATCCCGTGGTAGTTCTCAGCAATTCAGTGCCGTCTGGAGGCAAGTTGGGTCACGAAATAGAAAGCTTTGTCGTAATAGCACCGTCTAAGACCAATGACTGACTACAATCGGAGGATGACAACCATCCCGTGGTAGTTCTCAGCACTTCAGTGCCTACTGGAGGCAAGTTGGGTCACCAGATAGAAAACTTTGTTGTAAAAGTACCGTCTAAGACCAATGACTAACTACAATCTGAGGACGACGACCATCCTGTGGTAATTCTCAGCACTTCAATGCCTTCTGGAGGCAAGTTGGGTCACCAGATAGAAAACTTTGTCGCAATAGCACCGTCTAAGGCCAATGACTGACTACGATCGGAGGATGACGACCATCCCGTGGTAGTTCTCAGCACTTCAGTGCCGTCTGGAGGCAAGTTGGGTCACGAAATAGAAAACTTTGTTGTAGTAGCACTATCTAAGACCAATGATTGACTACAACCTGAAGACAACGACCATCCCGTGGTAGTTTTAATCATATCAGTGCTGTCCGGAGGGACGTTGGGTCACCAGATAGAAATCTTTGTCGAGACAGCATTGTCTGAGACCAATGATTGACTATGATTTTGGGACGACGACGATCACGTGATAGTCCTCAGTATTTCAGTGCCCTCTGGAGGTCCTCCAATGCCCTACGGATGTGTCTCAGCACCTTCCAAAACGAGGCTACAAGAATGGTTCAAGCATGGGCATGGAGGCTCTGCAGCCATGAAGTTGCTTATGTTTTTCGTCCTCCCGCAGTTCCTGAGCGTGTCGGCGCGTGGGTCCCCAACTAACTGGAGTCACGATGACGGCGCGGTTTTCTTCCGGCATCCGGACGACAATCTTCAACCTGCCAATCACTGGTCGACAGCACCGTCCTGTCTTGGAATCAAGTTCATCGAGAACCTCGTTCACACCACGTCATCAGCAGGGACATCGACAGCGGCAGCTATAAAAGAGCTCCCCTTGCGACAGCGCGCCAGTGGGCATGGAGGCTCTGCAGCCATGAAGTTCCTTATGTTTTTCGTCCTCCCGCAGGTTAGTAAACAAAAACCTTGCCATTGTTTTAAATCAGACAAAGTTTGCCTTGTTATGCTTCCATGCCCCGAAGCTTGTATTGAGTCTTTTAGAGTTCTGCTGCTGTTGTTGTCTGGTGATGTTGAGCGGAACCCTGGTCCCATGTCAAAACCCCAAGAAGAACAATTACTTTTCTTACAAGAAACAGTCGATAAACCTAAAAAGAGTCATACTATACTTCAACAAGAAGTAAACCTTCTAAAAGAAAAACAAAAACAAAGTGAACAGAGTTTCAACACTTGAAGAGCGACTTAAAAACTCGCGAGTGAACTCGACGCACTAAAGCAGAAGGATACTAGTAGCGCCGCAACTACTGAACCCCAGCTTACTGCAGCCTTAAACGAACTATCTCAGCTAAAAACACGTTGCGATGATGCAGAGGGCAGATCCCGTCGCTGTAATCTTTTATTTTTTGGCATCACCGACGCAGACAAGGAAACGTGGGCTCAGTCAGAGTGCTCGGTCACTAGCTTGTGCTCCGAAAAACTAAACGTGCAAGTTGAATCATCTAGGATTGAAAGGGCGCATCGCCTATGAGCATTCGACCCTCAGAAATGTCGCCCAATAATTGTAAAGTTTTCTTCGTTTAAAAACAAAGATAGCGTTCTTTCATCAGCCCACAAGCTTAAAGGAACTCGCGTAGCCATCAGCGAAGACTTCCCAATTTCCGTACGGCTCGCACGCCGTCACCTTCTTGATTTCGCAAGGCCAAAAGGCACCCCCTACAGACTTCGTCATGATAAACTTTTTATAAATGATAAGTGCTACGTATTCGATGCCGCTCTTGGCGCCGTTAAAGAAAAAGACACACAGCCACGCCAGCGCTTCTTCTCGTCGCCCTCTAGGAGTCGACCGGCAAAGCACCATGTTATCACTAACAAATCTTCAAGTCATTCTATCCTATTTACTAACATTAGAAGCCTAATACCAAAGAGAGACGAAATAATTTCAGTAATTGAAACGTGTAATGCCGCTTTTGTTGTACTTACAGAGAGGTGGCTAAGCCCTGATATATCTAACCTTGAGCTATTTCCTTCGCACCTAAACTTTCGAGTGTATAGGTCTGATAGAAAAACTAGAAAAGGAGGGGGCGTACTTTTGGCCATAAAGACCATATACCATCTCGGCTAATAGCGCTTACCACTGACCTAGAAGTTGTTTGGGTGTATCTTTGCACAACGCCTTCCGTAATAATGGGTGTGTGTTACAGGCCGCCGGATAATAAGAGATTTTGTTATTGAGTTGTATAAATGCCTTTCTGAACTCGCATGTATATATCCTAACGCTTTAGTTACCCTTTTTGGTGATTTCAATTATCCAAATATTGACTGGTCTACTATTTGTTCTAACTGTGCATTTTCTCAGGAGTTTATTGACCTTTGTTTAGATTTTAGCCTATTTAATGTTATCACTCAACCCACTAGAATTACCAATCGCTGCAGCAACGTACTTGACCTATGTTTAAGCAATGACCTTTCACTCTTCAGCAACGTCACATACTTACCCAGCATTAGCGACCATCTCGTCATTGAGCTAACATTCTCCATCACAACTCCTAAGAAATCACGTTATTGCAAATTCATTCACGATTACGCGAGAGCCGACTACGCATCTATCAACACCAACCTCGAAGAATTTTATCACAAATTCTCAGTTAACTTCGCAGAAAGGACGGTCAATGAAAACTGGGTTCTTTTCAAAGATAGACTAACATCCCTAATCAAACGTTTCGTTCCACTCACTCGAATTATATCCGATAACACAAACCCTTGGTACGATAAAACAGTTCGTCGTCACTCCAACAGAAAAAAAGAGCTTATACGAGGGCAAAGGCTCATAACACTAACGCATATTGGAACGCCTATCACGAATGCGCTAGGGCCTACAAATCCGCGATTCATGATGCCAAATCCAAATTTTATACTCATGACCTCCCCAACATTTTAACCAATAAACCTAAAAAGTTTTGGAAAGTAATTAACCCAGCACTCTCTCTTCCATTACAATTGGTTGACAAGTAGGGCCTTCCACTTTCTGACGAACATAGTGCTCTTGAAACTAACAAATTTTTTAGCTCGATCTTTACCAATGAAGACTTGTCAAGCATGCCCAACTTGTGCCAACCCCTTCATCCTCCTATGAATCCTATCATGATCGACCACTCTGGTGTACTAAAGGCCATTGATCAGCTGAAGGTGTCTTCTAGCTCCGTCGACGACCAAATAAACTCGAAAATATTAATAAATACTAAACACGTGTCTTCAACTTTCCTCTGCGACATTTTCTCGCAGTCTCTTCAACTTTCTGAAATTCCATGCGATTGGAAAATCGCTAACGTCATCCCCGTTTACAAAGCAGGTGATCGCCAACTAATCAACAACTATCGCCCCATCTCGCTCACCAGTGTGTCGTCTAAACTCTTAGAGCATATACTCTATTCTAACGTAATAAACTTTCTAGACTCCCACAACCTTCTTTTCAAGCATCAGCACGGCTTTCGCAAGTCATACTCATGCGAAACGCAACTAACAGCTTTTCTTACTGACGTTTACTCAAACTTTGATTCTAATAAGGAAACTGACGCCATATTTATTGATTTCTCCAAGGCATTTGACAGGGTCCCTCATCAACGTGTCTTACTGAAACTTAGGAATATTAATATCCATCCCTCAGTCGTCAGATGGATCTCCGAATTCCTCACAAATCGCACCCAGAATTCATCTATTAACAACACCAAATCTACCGCCTGCACTGTAACCTCCGGCGTCCCCCAGGGAACCGTTCTTGGCCCCCTTCTATTTTTAACATACATTCATGATCTCTACCTCAACATCTCCTCTTCAATACGTCTGTTCGCCGACGACTGTGTAATTTATAAACCTATTAATTCAAACCACGATAATCAAATTTTGCAGAATGACCTCGCACTTATAACTCAGTGGTGCCACAAATGGCAAATGACTTTAAACTTTAATAAATGTAAATCTCTATCATTCAACCGCAGTTCAAATGTTTCATCCTTTTCTTATCATCTTTCCACTATCCCAGTAGCTACCTGTTCCTCATATAAACACCTAGGCGTTCACCTGACCTCTGATCTGTCATGGACTACTCACATAAATGCTGTCACTGCCGATGCTCACCGTACTCTCGGATTTCTTCGCCGTAACCTCAGACTAGCTACACCTTCAGTAAAACCACTAGCTTATACGACCTTGGTCAGATCTAAACTTGAATTTGCTTCATCTATATGGTCACCATGGCAATCATATCTAACTAACAACCTTGAATCCGTTCAAAACAGAGGTCTTCCTTTTATTTACTCTGACTACTCCCCATACACTAGCATATCAGGATTACGCAAATCAGCTAACCTTGACTTACTTTCTTTACGTCGAAGGGTGTCACGTCTCACTCTTCTTCACAAAATCTTTTACCACAACAACCATCTAAAAGATGCTCTACTATCACCTCCCTACCGTATTTTCCCTCGTTTTGACCACTCATGTAAACTGCGCTCAATTACTTCGTCATCTGTCTCTTATAAAATGTCGACTTTACCATCTGCTATTGACGATTGGAACTCATTACCTGACCTCATTGTAAACATGACTGACACTAACAAGTTTGCTGCAGCCGTTAACCTCTTTCTTTCTGAAATACAAGTATAGGTTACAGCGTGTTTTTTATTAACTATTTTTGTTGATGTTTTTATTGTGTTCACTCCCTTGTATAATTCCCCCTGGGGCCCTCAAGGAAAAGAAATGATGATGATGATGATGATGATGATGTCCAGCCTCTACAGGCACTTAACAGGACTATACTGATCTTTTCTCTCACTGTGGCAGTTGCAACTATCTATAGGAAAGGGGTTACAGGTTCTGAAAATCACTGACCTAAAACAAAAACTTAGCTCATTGAAAGAGAACACACTTCAGAAATGGCAAAGTACAATCTAGCATCCATGCTCTCTGGTGGGAGCATTAAATCTGTCAATTATAAACTGAAGAAAAAAAAGGAAAAGTCTTAAATGCAAGGGTGATTAAGAATTATTCATGCCCGTAGATTTTATTTAGATGAAAATGTTTCAAAACCCAAACCTGTCTTGAATTATGACATGGGGAAAGCCTTGGCTGATTCGCAAATTATTTATCATATCATCTACTGCCACTCGTCTATCCGGCAGAGTGTGCTCACAAGCACGCTCATTGTCGTCATCATTCGTCGACACACACGGGCATAAGCTCCGTTATGGCTGACACTTGTGGATCCTTCATATAACTTCTGTACCCATTCAAACACACTTCTTTGCAACAAAACATTTCTATGATATACCGTGCACAAAGTTTTTGATAGATATTGGCGCCAGACACCCCTTCAGACCACGAAAACAATGACTCCTCCGCTTGTAGATAGATATATAGATATTTATTTCGGCTCAGGAGAGCCGCGTACAAATTACAGAGGGGCAGCCTTTCTTTCTTGCACCACTGCCACAACTACCACACAGTCACAACTGCCTGCACAGCAGTGACTGTAGAAACAGCAACCTTATACGAAAAGGGCTGACAAGACACTGTGACCAACTCTAGGTGCAAGGTAACAGAAGTGCTAATAAATTTTTAATCACTGTCGTGTAACATGAATCATTTTTAGCGCCTCAATTCTGGCTCCGACCATACGTATTTCTCGATTTCTTTATTTCATGAGCCAACTTTGGTAACTGAATACATATAGCATTTATACCAAGGCATTCTTGTATGGTCATATCCACTACATATGGGATTTATATCTTTCTATACATACAAACGTATCTACTTTGACTTTATTATGATCATAAACGTCAAAATCAAATGGGTTGTTTAATCTTCAGAGAGTGCTGAGTCACTCAGCTATGATATTAGATGGTTTGTGTCACTGCTGAAGAGAGCAAACTTTCCATAGGCAGCACGACTGCTAACTTGTGGTTTTTACATGCAACTTTCAAACCTGACCTTCCGATCTTCTGTGTACTAGATGGGTGGTTATAATTCTGCTAGCCCCTGGGCCACAGGTTGCGGACCTCTTACCTAGTACATTATTTTCCAAAATAAATAATTAAGATGCCCAAATCAGCCTTCATGAACATTTTGTGTTTTTGCTAATTATACAAATCTCTTTCGTAAGCAATTTGATGATCAAAAGTTTGAATAAGCAAGGCATGACTCTTGGGCTAGTGCCGCGTTATTAGCCAAAAATAATTTAAGCCCACATATCTATTGAAATGCGGAGTGCAGCCAAAACACTAAAATACTGTACTCTGTCTGTCTCTCTGAAAAACTTTATTAGAGGTATATGAGGGAGGTAGTTTGAGGTGGCCCAGAGGGGGCCACCTCTCACAAACACTAGGTCGGCTCCTTAGGTTAGGTAATCATGTCCTTCAATATATTCCATTTCATTATAAAAATTAAATTGAATTTTTTTCTCTGGGGCATGCTGTGTTGCAATGCGCAAGTGTTGTGTGGTGAAGTAGGCATCATGAAAACACCCTATACTCGGCGACAACTTTTGTTGGCAATGCAGTGAAGAGGAGGAGAGCCCGCGCACAGCTTTATTCAGCGCTCAAAATGGGAGAGGGAAAGCGTGCCTGTACCCTCTACTGCATTGCCAAGAAAAGCTGTGGGCCAGTGTAGGGTGTTTTCATGATGCCTACTTCACCACACAACACTTGTGCATTGCAACAAAGCACATTCCAGAGGTAAAAATTATATTTCATTTTTATAATGAAATGGAATACGTATATTGAAGGACATGATTACCTAACGATTGTTACCTTCTAGGATTCTGTACAGCATGTGGTAATATGTGTACCGAGAGGGCCATGGCATATATGCTGTGGCACATTACACTGCACCACAAGGCAAATATGATTCTGGTACGGTGTGGTTCTAGGTACACCGATGAATGCTGAATTCATTACTGTACCATTCAAGACGGTATTCTAGATTAGCACATTCACCACACTCGTCACTTTGACTAGAGGCTTGTAGGTATGAGTAAAATACTGTGACTATATTTTTGTCTTGTACCACATTGAACTTTTATATGCAGTTTGCAACTGATACCTTCACCTATTAGATAACACTATGTGTCATGTGCTTCTAAACTCAGTATGAACCCAATTTTCACTTTCCCAGCTTTCACATATTTCCTAGTTTCAATAAACCAATGGATTCTCCTGACAGTTGCTGAATACTGTTGAAAATAGAAAGAAAACACCTATGGTATTCTCAAAATTATTTTTACTATGTGGTTAGGGAATAATTAACAGCTACAGGAAGAGATCGAGACAAACAACTGATAGTCTAGAGACAAGCAAAACACCAGCAATAAGTGAAACACAAAAAAAACTGAAGTAAGCACTTACAATGTTGACAATCTAGTGCTCCATCCTAGTTGCTTCCTGTTTCTCTTTAAAGTTCCTATCTCCAGTGGCAAACTTATCAATATGCAGAGTACGTAGTTGTTTGTGGCAGCAGTTTACGTAGAAGCGGGTGGGTGCCAAAATTTGAGAAGTGGCTCTAGGCAAGTATGCTATTCAGATATACGAAACTCCATGTAATCAAAGGAACACGGATCCAGAAGAAAAACCCAGAGAACCGAGGAGACACTGACCAATGATTACTAGAAGATATTGACAGGAGTAGACGCCTTCATAAAGAGAATTGTCGACTTCATCCAGTAGGATATGTTCTGTGTTGCTCTGCTTGTCTGTGGGGTACTGCACCAACAAACGATTTTCATTGGGCTGAAAATGCATAAAAAATTACTTTACTACAATCAAGTTCAAACTTCTGCACTTCTCATCGTTAGACGGCATTGTAGACCATTGTAGCTTCGACCTCCTACAAGCTGTTACAGGGGGGCTGTTGTTAACCGCCATCAAGAATAACCTAGAACTAGGGTGAAACAATCTGTGCGCATGTATGTTTATCTAAGCGTAGGGGGAGGCGGCACTTTTAGACTAACTAGCGTGGCAGCGTTAAGTCCACGTCTTCCTCTTTGCAAATATGAGACTAGCCCAACTTGGACTTCTGATCAATTACAAAATGAGGTTAGGGACAGTGACATCAGTGCAAGTGATGTACCAGTCTACTTGCACAAATGAATTGTAGGAGAATATAATTGTAGAAGCTGCCCCATTATACATGAGTGCAGTAAAATGTATTACGCATAAAAAGGCTGGCTGTGAAATTAATAAAAACTAAAGGTAAAAATGATTCTCTACAATACAGAGCATCCACTGGTTGACCGAAAAACGTTTCAAAGGATGGTGTCGCTCATGATGCCCATTCAGCATTTTGAAGACATGGCTAGGAGCACTTAGGCTTGTCGTAAACACAGTGTTGATGAGAATGGTCTTAGTGCTGCTCTTATCATAGCCTGCAAGGTGACTGTTCGGTTGGCACAGCTAGGAAAACACACCAATGCCTCACAGCTTCAGATCCACAGGGAGTACTGCTTCGATCAGTTCAAGCACCATGTTATGAAGAATTGCTGTTGCCACAATGCCGGAAAGTGCAGTGTCCAGTTTTCAGATTGAACTTGAAATCAAGAAAACAGCATTTCTCTACATCCTACTGCCCTTCCATGGGGTGGATGTCTCTACCATGTATGCATATACACAGCCACTGGTGCAGCAGGAATTATATTCGGGGAGGGGGGGGAGGGGCTTCTTTTCTTATTTGCCTATAGTAGTCAATGTACTGTACGATTGAAGGGTACAAGCACAGCCGTCCCGAACCTTCGGGTGGTAGTCCTTCAATATGTGTCTTGCTTTACTAACAAAAAAAGAAAAAAGAAAAAGTGATGATTTCAGGGAGGGGTAGGGGGGCATGCTTGAGCTTTCAAACCACCCCCCTGCCTGTGCCACTGCACACAACATTTTAAGCATACAAAAAGGGGGCGCATAGTTGAAGGGATGTTGAACAAAACTTTAATGCATGTGATAGTCACAGGGGGGGGGGGGCCTTAACCACCAGCATTAGCATCCAAACACGAGCCCTGTCTTTCCTCCCTTTGGCCATAGTCTCAGGTGCCGCAACCAGTGTCATGATATCGTGTAAGCAAGCGACGCCTTCATCTCACAGGAAAAGACCAAACTGATCTCGTTCAACATCTGCCTTAAAAACCCATTTGTTAAAAACAATGCTCTTATACATGTGAATTGGATACCGTACCAGAATGCTTTCGATGAAGAGCTGGTGGACCAACTTTTTCTGCACAGTGCACCTACCGCAACTAAGATCGACATGTTCTACCGCTGTTGACTGTGTGGCGACCACATATAAACCTCGGCAGCGGATGAAGAAGAAGACGCCAAGGGCGCTCGGCCACTTCTGCTCTGGTGATCAGCACGGCAGCCATGTCATACTTCGACAGTCCATAGAACCAACGTGTAAATAATGTAAATAAATAGTTAGCGTATAAACCAACGCGCGACTCGTTACAAGTGGTGCCCCGGACGACGAACACCGCAACCGGACGCACCGAGATGGCAACAGATGCACCTGCCCCTGTCGATCCACCGCAGGTAGCAGCCCTAGCGATCCGACTGCCACCATTCTGGCCGGCAGATCCACAATTATGGTTTGCTCAGGTGGAATCGCAGTTCGTATTAAGGTGAATCACCGACCAGATCACAAAATTTCATCACGTGGTGAGCGCACTATCATCCACAGACGCAGCTGAGGTCCGCGATATCATCATCGCTCCTCCTCCAGTGACCCCGTACGACGTCCTTAAGGACGAGCTCGTCCGTCGTACACACCTTTCGGAGCAACGAAGACTTCAGCGGCTGCTTACTGCAGAGGAGCTAGGAGATAAAACACCGTCACAGCTTCTCCGCCGGATGAAACTAACGCCACAATCGACGACACATTATTCCGCCATCTATTCCTCCAACGTCTTCCAAATGATATACGCATGATGTTGGCATCAGCTGACAGTGCTACAGTAGAGGACTTGGCGAAGTTGGCCGATTGAATTATCAACGTTTCAAATCCTTCAGGTGTCAACCAAGTAACACAACCAGAGAACATCCCTGATGATTTTTGCACCAGCATTCAACGTCGCGTGGGCGAGCTCACAGAGATGGTCTCTGCCCTTCGATATTCGCGTTCACGTCTCCGACGGACAAGTCCCTACACGACTCGTCGATTTAGTCGGTCTTATAGCCCTTCCAGACAACAGTGCTGGTATCATCGCACCTTCGGCGCTGACGCACGCACATGTACCTGCCAGAAGAAGGGAAACAATCCAGCCGGCTACTAGGGACGACGAGTGATGCTGGCCATTTACAGAGTCGTCCATGTCTCTTCTTCCTTACCAATAAAGACTCAAAAACACGTTTTCTAGTCGACACTGGTGCTGAAGTTTCAGTGGTACCACCATCCCTTCAGGACCGTCGTAACCGACAACCTTCGAAACTAAAGGCCGCAAACGGCACCACCATCCCTACATACGGACTGCGAACCATTACCATCAACCTCGGGTTGCGTCGCATCTTCCGTTGGGTATTCATCGTTGCAGACACGCAATACCCCATTCTCGGAGCAGACTTTCTGCAGAAATTCAACCTCCTAGTCGATGTGCGCGGCCGCCGTCTTTTTGATGGCACAACGCATCTGGCAGTATCTGGATTTCGGACGAAACTGCAATCGATAGGACTTTATCCTCTCCTCTCTGTTTCCGACTCTCCATACACCGCAGTTTTGCGCGAGTTTCCATCCCTGGTTCGTCCCTGCACCTTTACCATCCACGTGCAGCACAACATCCAGCACCATATTGAAACAACCGGCCCTCCAGTTCACGCTCAACCCCGGAGGCTCCCTCCCGACAAGTATTGTACTGCCAAACAGGCCTTTGACCACATGCTGGAGCTGGGCATCATACGTTCCTCCTCTAACCCGTGGGCATCACCGCTCCACATGGCGCCAAAATCAACACAAGGTGACTGGCGTCCTTGCGGGGACTATAGAGCTCTTAATCAAGCCACCGCACCCGACCGATACCCAGTACCCCACATACATGACGCAACCGCAATTCTCGACCGAGCGGTAATTTTTTCCACCATCGACCTTGTCCGTGCTTACCACCGAATTCCCATGGCTCCAGAGGACATTCCAAAGACGGATAACAACACCGTTCGGCCTCTTTGAATTTCTTCGAATGCCCTTTGGCCTGAGAAACGCTGCGCAGACATTTCAACGATTTCTCGATGAAGTCCTGAGAGGAATGCCGTTCGTATATGCCTACATAGATGAGATTCTCGTCGCAAGTCGCACCGAGCAAGAACACCAAGACCACTTACGGTTTCTCTTTCGAAAATTGAATGAGCACGGCTTAATGATCAACCCAGAAAAGTCCCTCTTAGGTCTGTCCAGCGTTTCATTCCTAGGCCACCAAATCGATTGTCACGGCATTCGTCCACTCACTTCAAAAGTAAAGGCTATTCAAGAGTATCCCCAGCCCCAAACAGCGCGTGATCTACGGGGTTACCTCGGGCTTGTGAATTTCTATCGCCGCTTTGCCCCTGGATGCGCGAAGCTTCTTCAGCCTCTTCAAGAAATATTACCAACGGTAAAAACAGCACGGTTATACTGGACAGATGCCGCAAATGAAGCGTTCGGCAGCATCAAAGAACACATTACCCGTGCCACCTTGCTTCATCATCCAAAAACGGGGGCACCGATATGTCTTGTAACCGACGCCTCCGAGATCGCCCTTGGAGCGGTACTCCAGCAGTTCCACAAGGATGTATGGCAACCGCTGTCTTTCTTCTCTCGCAAATTAACCAATACAGAACGCCGATACAGCACTTTCGGTCGTGAGCTCCTGGCTGTTTACTCCGCTATCCGTCATTTCCGTTATTTTCTGGAAGCTCGCCAATTTCATATTTTTACGGACCACAAGCCCTTGGCAGGCGCCATACAATCTCACAAGCCAGACAGTGGAACTCACTCTCCTCGAGAACTGCGACAAATGTCATTCATTTCTGAGTTCACCACAGGCATTCGGCACATAAAGGGGACTGATAACATTGTTGCCGACACCTAGTCTCGAGCCGTTATCACACAAATATCAGATAATCCAAACCTTCCTCCTGCTACACTTTTGGCTCACCAACAGAATGACGCAGAACTAACCCGACTCAGAACTACACCAGGTGCATTAGTTCTTTGAGAGATCACAATACCTGAACCCTCCCACCCTTTGGTGTGTGATATGTCAGCTGGTGCTCCTCGACCCTTTGTTCCAATCGCTTTACAACGACGAGTTTTTGACTCCTTTTATGCGCTGTCACATCCCGGTATCCGTGCATCACAGAAGCTACTAACCGCGCGTTACGTGTGGCCTAGCATCAACGTCGACGTTCGAAACTGGGCTCGCAGCTGCCTTCCTTGCCAACGTGCGAAGGTTCACCGGC